>NC_084799.1:194495056-196995056 GCF_963169125.1 Humulus lupulus | reverse complement strand
GAGAGCTGGAAGACATATCCAGAGTGTGCCAGATGCAGGAGACGTCATCTAGGTGAGTTTCGGGCGAAGGCCTGTTTTGTATGCGAACTTGTGGGGCATCTTAAGAAGAATTGCCCAAGATTGATGAAAGAAGAACTTAAGAAGCCAGATATCGCGACTCCGGCTCGAGTATTTGCATTGACACAAGCTGAGGCTGAGGCTAGGCCTTCAGTGGTCACAGGTCAGCTTTCTAGTGCTGACATATCTTATTCTGTGTTGATTGATTTTGGTGCTACACAATCATATGTATCTAGTAGGATTGTTGATGGTTTGTGTACGCCCTGTGAGTTTTATGCTGTGGGATTTGGGACATTATTATACACTGGGGAGTTGGTGGTTTCCAGGAGGTGGGTTAGGTCTTTACCAGTGAGGGTAGATGGTAGGGAGCTATCAGTTGACTTGATAGAGTTAGTCATGACTGATTTTGACATGATTTTGGGGATGGACTGGTTGACTACATATGGAGCGACCATTGATTGTAAAAAGAAGGTGGTAACTTTTGAACCTGAGGGTGAGTAACCTTTTGTATTTGTTGGCATTGTGCATGGACCCCGAATGCCTATGATCTCGATACTAAGGGCTAGGGACCTACTACAGGAAGGATGCATAGGATTCTTAGCCAGTGTGGTGGATACCACGCAGGTCATGCCAGTGGGACCATCAGAGACTAGGTTGGTCTGTGAATTTCTGGACGTGTTTCCAGAGGATCAACCGGGGTTGCCGCCGTACCCAGAGATTGACTTTGTTATTGAGCTCGCACCTGGGACAAAGCCAGTGTTTATGGCACCTTACAGAATGGCCCCAGCTAAGTTGAGGAAACTTAAGGTACAGTTACAGGAGTTGCTGGATCTGGGTTTTATTAGACCCAGTTTCTCACCATGGGGTGCTCCGGTGTTATTTGTGAAGAAGAAGGATGGTTCACTAAGGATGTGTATAGACTATAGAGAACTGAATAAGTTGACTATCAAGAACAAGTATCCCCTACCAAGGATAGATGATTTATTTGATCAACTGCAAGGTAAAATGGTGTTCTCAAAGATGATTTGGTTATCACCAGTTTAGAATTAAGGATGAAGACATACCCAAGAAAGCTTTCCCTACTAGATATGGGCACTATGAGTTTCTTGTTATGTTATTTGGTTTGACTAATGCTCTGGCAGCTTTTATGGACCTAATGAACAGAGTGTTTAAGGACTATCTAGACCAGTTTGTGATCGTCTTTATTGATGATATCTTGATTTACTCACAGACAGAGGAGGAGCATGAGCAACATCTCAGGTTAGTCTTTTGAGATTTTCTTGTCATTTTTTTGTGTGTTAATGCCTCCCATCTTTTGTGTTTAATAATGAGTTTTTTTCTTCTTCTAATTAACTTACATATTTTTCTGGTTTGGGTATTTTATTTTTCTATTTATTTTTTCATTTCCTCATGATACTACATATTTTAGTAGTCATGACTTGAGAGTTTATCATGATATTGGGCTCTTCATTTGACGTTTTCTTTGTTGATGTGGTCATATTTATGCTTTGATATATCTTTTTCCTAGTAATTCTTTATGTTTTGATATAATTACTATTTCCACTTGCAACTTTATGCTTTGATATTTCATTATAAGTCTGTAAAAATTATAGTATAGCATTCATTCATTGCCTTGTGAAAGTAGATGCCAAGAGATCTCAACTTGTCTCATATTATAATCTATGTAACATGATGAAGGTATTGATACTAAATTTCTCTGTTCAAACTGTCTCATAATTAATTTCCTTTTCCTTTTAGTTTTTTTTTTTTTGGTGCAATTGCCATGCCATGGAGGTAGTTGGAATTGATATCTCATCATGTTGTGCTCCTTTTATTTCATCCCATAGATAGTAAGTACGAAAGTTACACCAATTGTTACCAATAAAAGAAATAAAATAAAATCACAAATAAAATAAAGTTACATCAATCGATGTACTTTTCATTCATCATCCGATTGAGTTTGCATTTATTCTAATATAGTGAAGCTTCAATTTTTAAAGTTGACCAGGAATTGTCGTTTGAATTGAAGCATCTGATCTCAACTATGCTTTAGTTTGAAATAGCTAAAATGCAGGGTGTGCACGTCTATGTTTCTATGTATTTAGGTGGACAATAGATTTTTATCAACTTTCAATTGGAAAAACAAAATGTATAGATTTGTTGATTTTAGTATATACTATGTATATATATTTTTTGTTGGATACTTTGCATTTGATTTGTTATGTTTATTCAGCGTTAGAATATATATGTGTACTATTGTAATTAAGTTCTTTTTTGTGATCCATTTTTTACATTCATTGATTTTGGTATATATATCTATATATAGATATGTTTTTGTTGGATATTTCTTTATGGTATTATTATGGTTAATTATATTTATGGTATTCATTTTTTTTGCCAATAATGTTAAAATAATGAGTAGGCTTATTATGTTAGTGATTATAGGACTTATTGTGCTCTTATATTCTTAAAGGCACACAAAGTGTCATAAATGACCATAATAAGTCATTCTTTTTTCTTTATGAAATCCTTATGATGATTAAATTGAGGATATTCTATTATTAAACAGGATATTTTGTTATACTGTAATTTTCAACTGTCTCAAACCTTGTCGGCATTCTTACAAGGTCAGTTTTTGTTTAATAATCTCTAAGAGGGATTAATCAACTAATTTTACATATTTATATTGTTGGTTCTCTCATTCAGTCTAGTTGAAATGATGTTTGATTTTATATAGACATATCTAGTATTACTATTTTATAATTGAATTGTGTTTGCTTGATTTGTTTTATTATTGGTACATTAATTAGACTGTTAAAAACATACACTTGTAAATGGTGTAATAATCTTTTCGTATAGTTTTTTAGGTCCTTCTCAATTGTATTTCAAGCAGCTTCGCCTCAGTTGCTTCTTTTTTAGAGTCCTTTTCCTTCTTAAAGAAACCAAAATATCATGGGGTTATAGGTATAGGTAGTATAATTGCATGACGAGCTGATAAAGTCATAATTAAGTAATTAAATTTTTTTATGTACTCTTTTAGTTAACTATTAACTTTAAATTTAAGCATTAATTATTTAAATTCTTATGTAGCTAAGCAAATCGACCCGCAACAAAGACAAGTGCACAATAGATGATGAATTGAAGGATGAAGCAAGTTTCATGGTTTACTTTTTGTGTATCTTGTTGTGACTTTGTTTTTCATTTTTGAAGTAAAGGATGTTCAAGATTATAGAACTTTATTTGAATTAGTTCTTGTTTAATGTAATACTTATGGTTTATCAATCTATATAATATTACATTTTGTGATTAATTTTGATATTTTTTTATCCAAATACGATAATAAAATCCTTTTAATTTAAAAGAAAACTTATAATTATCCTTGCACAACAAAATTAAAAATCTATAATCTAGACTAAAATAACAACTAGACCTTTAATATGGTATTTACAGTTGTCTTGGATACTTATTATAAGTGTAACAAAATATTATGATTTATATAATACAACAAACTAAAAAGGCTATCAAAATAATCAATTATAACAATTGAAAAGTGTTATGCAAAAAGTTGAAGATTAAACTTCAAATTTATAACCAATTACTCTAACTAAACGTTATTATTTTAATATGATAGCTACTAAAAATGTGTTATTGAATACTTTAAAATAACATCGAACATAACATTGACAAACTGTTATAGAAAAGACGGGACTTTTAATAATAGGAGCTATGTTAGCGTTTTGAGAAGTGTTATGAATACTTCTGGTTAGCAGTTTTTAAGTATTATGAATACTGTTTTTTCTTGTAGTGTTTGAGATCTTACTAATGAATCTTATCTCTATGCATGGCCCACTGGACTAGTAGCAATCTACAAGGATTGCTGATAACACGTATAAAAACCTTGTGTGCTTTTATTTTCTGCACTTTAGGTCTTTTATGGTTTTCGGGTATGTAGTTACAGAACATTGGTCTGTAGCTATAGAATATCTATTTCGGTACCAACTTAATAATTCCTTATTTAATTAGTTGATTAATTAAATATTAAGTTGGTAATTATAAAATATGGAATTTCATAAATAAATATATAAATGAATAAACATTGCAAATAAAAAAAATTGGTTCAGTCTATACCCAGGACAATGTCCTCGGTATAGTCCATCTAGATGACAAAATTGGACAAGTTTCACCGACGATATTGTCAACTCTATACCGAGAATAATTATAACCTCGGTACAACTTATACCGAGAACACATTAAAATGTTCTCGGTAGAGGTTTTCCTCTACCGATGAGGATCTACCGAGAACGTTATACCGACAGCATGTTCTCGGTAGAAAGTGTACCGAGAACATTTAGGCTTCTACCGACGACTTTTGTTCTCGGTATAGGCTTAGCTTTTTGTAGTGAATATTTTTTAACACTATTATTATTATTATTATTGTTAATTTTCTGGTGGGTAGCCAACATATTTAAAGTAAACGTAAAATTATAAAACAAAAATGCTCGTTGTAAGATTAACAATAATTAAAGGGAAGTACTGAAGCACGCGTAGCGACTTATTCAAAGGTCAAGCAGGCGTTGCTAGATTGAACTTAAATCCAAAAGATAAATATATATTGAGCAAAATACTATCATGTTATTAGCTGAAATATTAAATTTATGTCATTTCATTTCTCCAAAAATAGAGTGCAAGTCTTGAAATATTGTTAAACTTATAATATTAGTTAAGCATTTTTGTCGTAAGTTTAATTTTAATATGTACCCACCAGAAAATTAAATTAACTATAAAAGGGTTCAATATTATTCAATTTGTCAATAAGAAATTGATAAGTAAAACCTAGACTTTCATTTCTCCTGTTTATACATAAAATACCCAATAAGGCCAATAGTATTCTTTACTTTAGAAATGCATAAATATTCAATCATATAACAACAAAAATTAAATAGATATATATATATCTGACTGAGAAATTCAACTTGTCTTACTGAACCAATAACAATCAATCAAACAGGGAGAGATGTTTTATTTTATCTTTGTCAATTGTGACGGCGGCCCAATCATTAGATCATGCTTATGATATCATATGTGATAGAATGAAATGAAATGATGAGAATGTATTTGATGTGATGAAAGACAAACCGGGAGACGGTGATATAGAGTATCCAACCTTAGTATTTGAAGATCCAATATTTTCCCTCTAAATACCTAACAAACTTAACAAAGAATGCATTAAGTGATATATATATATATAGAGAGATAGAACATATATATCATCGAAATGTCGTATCATCCTCCCGAAAAAGTGGCCTTCAAGCTGATCACCGAAATGTTATTCTCAAAATTTTCCGTTTTTTTATACCTTTATTTTTAAAAATTATTTTCTAAAAACAATGCGAAACACCCCTACTTTTTTTCTTCTTCATAAAACAGTTTTTTAATTAATAAGCCAAACACCCTCATAATTTTCACTTAATTTTGACTTCGTTTGAAAATTTTGAAATTCTAAGGTACGGCTTCGCATTGGAATCTTACCACTTCAGATTTTATATATAAATTGAAGTGGAATTGTTTTCATTTTAATTTCCACCAAATTTAGGGAAAATAGGTATTAAATCTTATTTATATATGTGGTTTCTATTTATTTTTTTGGAAATTTATGTATATGATTTGGTTTCATTTTATTTAAAATATAAATAATAATCACAATATTTATATACACTATGAATTAAAATTTATAAATATTACATTCACATAATTATAATTAAATAAAATAATCTACATTATATATATATATATTCACATATAAGCTAAGAGTTTGTATAAACAAAATAGGCCACTAATAAAGTACATCGTCAATCAACTTAACTGTTCTTCCTGGATCGACAAGAAGTATGCAATATTATAATACTTTTTTTCTTGCTTAAATTATAAAATTAACAAGTATAAATTAATGATGATAATAATTATTTTATAGTTTATTACATTAAACAAAATAAATTATTAAAAATAAATTTACTTTATCTTTGATCATTGCAACAAAATTACGGTTTTATGACTCTATTTAGAAGACAATAAAAGTTTATCATGTCTTTCATAAGGGGAGACATTATAAAGAGGCCATCATTGTAGGCAATTATTTCACGTCTCCCATATGAAGATATAGGAGACTTTTAATGTCTTCACACGGGAGACGTTATAGGGTGTCCAAAACAGAGATCCTATAATATCTCCCATATGGAGACATTAAAAGTCTTCTATGCGTCCATATGAGACACGTTATAAAGTCCTTTTTTTATTCATTATCTTTATTAATTAATATTATAGAATTATATTTTATTAAATATAATTTTAAGTATTAATTAAAAATAAATTTAATATAATAAATATCATTTTATATTATTTGATACATCTAATTAATTAATAACTTTTCAACAAATGTGACATGAAAGCATGGAGATGTACTATACTTTTCATGTGCAACTATTACTAAATCTAAAATTATTTTTAAAGTAAATGGTTATTTTGAAAAAGAAAATAAATAAATAGTTCAACCTATCAATATTAATATATATATAAATTTATATCCTACAAAAGCTTTTTGAATAGAAAATTGATGTATGAGATAATCTCTTTTACTATTGGTCATTATATATCTACTACTTAGGAGGTATTTATATAAACCGCAAACCGCGGTTTGGAAGCCAAACGACACTACACCAAATCGCCAAAAATCGTAATCGGTGAAACCATTTATGATGATTCGGTTTAACTGAACCACTCAACTTTAATGGTTTAGTCACAGTTTCTAATTTTTCAAAACCAATTAAACTAGACCGAACCATGAATTTTTCTAAAAGAATAATTTTTAGTAATGAGGGAGCAAATGTTTGAACCCTTACGCTTAAGTTAATATAAAGTCTACCAAACCATCCTAGCCAAACAATTTAATTATTTAGAATATGTTTTTAGCAGAATTTAATACATTCACAAGTTTCCAAAACTAAAAAAAGAGAAATGTAAAGTCTCACATTGTTTAGAAAGTAAACATTTTTTTTCTTCTCATTTCTATAAAATGATTCAAAATACAACACTTACAACAATAAAGGCAATATTAAAAGTAAAGCTAAAATTATTATTATTATTTAAATAAAATTATTTATTTAATTATTTTATAATGAAAAAAGTTTAAAATTTTAATAATTTAGTTATATGGATAAAACCGAACAAAACCGTTTATATATGGTTTGGTTTGGTTTTTAAATTTTAATGGTTTGATTTGGTTTTTCATTTTGAAAAAACCGCATAAGCAGATTGATTTTAAAATTCTTATAAACCATATCAAACCAAACCGTGTACACCCGTACTACTACTCTTCTCCTCACCCATGTAAAACACATGTTACTATTAACAAAAACGCTATGATGTATCTGTTTTTTATTTATTTTTTAATACATAATAATGTTACTCATAATCAAATGGCCTTGTGTTATAAAAAAATTAAGCAGGGACAAATTATTCATTTTGTTCACATTGCAAAACTTGATCTTTCTAAAAGTCCATTCTTCTTTTAGAAACATAAATAAAATATAATTTTAGGATTTAGATTTTAGTCAAATGTCATATTTTACTTTCTATTTTCGAAAATTTAAAAGTTCAAAGGATGAGAGGACATGTTGCTATTTGTGGGTGGTAGACGGGCTCCAGCCTAGCTCATGGTTTCCTTTGTTTTCTTTATTCCCTTTGGTTGCAACCAATGACTCTCTCTGATCAATTTCAAAGATTCTACGTCGAAAGTGTTGTAAGTGTTATTGTAACGCCCTAACTTTTTTTATAAAAACTATTCAAAATAAAATATATAAATAAACAGTAGATGTCGCCATATTTATTAAATGTAAAAGAAATTTCAACAAAATGAGACCCCTTTAAAAAAAAATCTTAATATAAACATAGCAACATTATTTATGTAAATAAATAAATAAAGTTGGCTTGTCCGAGATCATCACATCGATTATATGGTCCTCATAAGATACACACACTTCTGGATCGAGTCTCAGCTTATTGCATTTGACCTAAAGTCTTACTATTTTTCTGCACAAAAGACAAAGAAAAAGAATGAGCTATTAAAGCCCAGTAAGGAAGTGTTTCACGCATACACAAACAAGAATTCCATCTTCATAAAAAAAACATAACACAAAAATTATACCATACTAAGTTTCAATATATTAACAAGGATATCACATATTTCTAGCACAACAAGCAACATATAGATGAGTTAAAGGAGCAAGAGATCCTGATTCTATTGGGAATAAAAATACCCCTGAGACCATACTTGGTCAAAACTAAGGACCTACACGGTAAAAAACTCCGATCTCTGTACATAACTCAACAAGCAAGACTTGATTCATATAGAACAAAGATTGGTTCTATCTAACTTCCTTACCTCAAAGAAGATCAAATATCGAGCGTGAGAGATTGCAAGCGTAGACCCTCAAGAATATGATAAATCTTTATATAAATGCAAAACATACCTCATGTTCAAGATATGTTTTGGTATGTTTTCAAGTTATAAACTTTGAAAATGTGTATGTGAACATCTAAAACATGTAGATCTCAAAAAAATACCCAAAATAGAAGAAGAAAAAATCATCACAAACGGACACCCGAGTAAAAAATTATGTCTCTTACAAGAATTACATCGAATCACCATCGAGCAACCATCTAACCACACTTGAGCAACATCGATTTTTTTATGAAAATCTTGATTTTGAAGGCCCCATCGTGGTAGCATCGAACATAATCGAGCAAAGATCAAGTTGGGCATGGCTTTTGAGTTATTTTTCAGATCTGAAACTCTGAAATATGTAGAAAATTGATTTTTCTCGATTGTTGCTAGGTTTTATTTACCTCTTTTTGTATTTCATTCTTATTTGTAAAAGAGAGTCTTTATTTTGTAGAGGTGAGTGAGTTTGACTGTACCTCTGTTTTTCAGTGTCCTTGTAATTGTTTTGAGTCTTCAAACAGTTCTACAAAGGAGGAGAACAAAATGCAAACCTTTGGGAGAAGGTTCTTCAAGCCTTCGGAAGAAGGTGGTTCAAGTCTTGCTTCAACTCCTTGAAGGTTCAGCAAGGTTCATTTGTCAAGGTGGAGTACATCAAGCTTGTGGCATATAATAAGATCAAGTCTATTTATGCATAAGTAAAAAACTTTGTATTTTCACTACAAGAAAAACCCACATTAATAACATTGATTTTGGACATTTTCCAAAAAACGTTATTATTTCATTATTAAAAAAAGCGCAGTTTTTTAAATAATAAAAAAAAGGTGGGACTTTAGAAAATTTTATTATATACGGCGGGAGCACTAAAACCTAAGGTGACTCCTTTAGTTATCTACTCTCCATCTCTTTCTCATCCTCATTCTTACAGCAACACTCCGCCTCTCTCTCATCCCAAGCCACCGAACACACTCCCTCACCTTCATAACATGTGCCTTCTCTCCTCCACGCCATTGATTCAAGCGAGATTTTTCCTTCCCATTGCGTGCTTTCTCAGTCACGATTACTCTTTCTCTCTCTCAGTAATGACCCAACTACTCTAGACTTTGGACCATTAATGACTACTATACATAGACACTAATTTTTAATAAAACTTACAAGTGAAATAATCATAACTTCATTAAAACTTGAAAGAAAACAAGTGTTAAACTACTTAAAATTTAAAGTAGGATATGGGATCCCATTGTTTTTAAAATGAAAACATAACATAAGTTTAAATAAGTGGATTACAAAATAAAGTGCGGAAAATATATATAAAGCATAATTTTTTTTTAAAAAACTAAGAAGCGACTTCATCCTCGAACCGAACTCTCAATCCATCCATTTCCATTCTGCCTCAATACACAACCCCCAAGCTTCCAAGAACCTTTCCGCCACCATAGCTATTTTCCTGCACATATAAACATAAAGGAATGAGCCTAATGCCCAGCAAGGAAAATCTAACACATAAATCATATACATAAAATTCATATCGCAACATATACTAAAACATATCATAAACATATGTCACATATACTATAATGGCCATTATTACTTGGGGCTCGTAAACTAAACAAGTCATATGCCCATTAGATTTGTGGGGCTTGCTAGCTAAGCAATTTATATGCCCATAACTTTATTGGGGCTTGTTAGTTATACAAGTCATATGCCCAAGTCTACAAACATACATAATATAACATATAACATAACACATAAATCATAAGATAACATATAACATAACATATAAAATCCTATCCTATTTTCCTTACCAAATATACCGGGATATGAGAACAGGATTGGGACTTTGGAAACACTCCTAAGAACCATCAAAGCAAGGTGAGTATACTAATAAAAAAGGGATGAAAAGAATGAAAGAACTATACCATTGAAATATACTTACCAAGAATCTTATGTTCAAGATCTTAGATTTCCTAACCAAGAATAAAGAATAGAGTTAGGATTTTGAATAGAAAACTATAAGAATAACACAGAAATGAACTAGAATAATGAATACATCGAATGCTTCTATAACCGAACTACACCTCGAAACAAAAATACTATGAATCTTACTTCTGGACTGTTTACTAAGATTATAATGTTAAAGCTTATATTCCCAACCCAAGTGTTTAAGCACTCAAAAATAACGTAGCAGCTTGCAAACTCTGAACTTAGATTGATGAATGAAGAAATGGCTGAGTACTAGGTCATATTTATAGAGTTCAAGAATGAAACGATCTTCATTTAACTTGAATAAAATAATGGCTTTGTAATTGAAAAATATTTTAATTATTGTTCTGCAGAGGCTGAAGACTTGGTCAAAAAGATGCTGGACTTATCAAGAGGTTAAAGATTAAAATGAGCTCGGTTTCAAAAACATTCAAAAATCATTCAAAGGAGCCGATATATCGCCCCTAGTTGGCGATATATCGCCTGGGCTAATATGCCTGAGGCTCGTCGAGGTGATCGTGTGAAGTTACGTGTTTTTCGTATCCCTGTATGGTGATATATCGCCCCCTATAGCTGCGATATATCGGCATACACTGAAATATTAAAGACGAAATTGCACATTTTCAGCCTAATTTGAATTGAGTAAACAGCCTTGACTAAGTCCTCTAATGATTTCAATGCTGCTTACAGACCCTAGGATATTCAAATATTAATCTTAATAAACTTATTCCTCAAAAATACTTAATTATCATTAAACATACATATGACAAGTGTTACTATCTTATTGGGTCTATCTAAACCTTATAATATAATAAATATCACCATCAATATCAGTCATATTAATCAAACCTTAGGATAAAATTAATATTCTTAAACTATAGGTTAAACTTAGAAAATCTACAAGTGTTACTACGAGTGTCCAATTAAATCCCGGTCTGAACCAAAATCCATAGTCATAAAAATACTACAACTATTACTATTGCTACTACTATCTAACTAGCTAAGTAAAGTTCTTGGACTCTACAATTCTCCCCTACTAAAAAGAATTTCGTCCTCGAAATTTACTTACCAAATAACTCCATATACCGGCCTTGCTTGTCCTTCTCCAACTCCCACGTTGCCTCTCGTTCAGAACTATTACTCCATAGGACCTTGATTGTAGGATTGCTCTTGGACCGTAACTGCTTCACCCCTATCCAGGATGTTTACCGTGTTGGAAAAACTTATACAGGATCTTTATTTATTTTCATGTATATCTAATATTAAAAAAATTAATACGAGATAGCCTAAAACATGTTTCTAAAATTGAATTCAAGAGAAACAAAGAATAGAGTACTTACAGTATACGCAGCGGAATTAAAGAGTCATTCCTTCAGTTTCTCTAACTCTTGTATCCTCTCTGTCGCAGAGTATTACCAAGAAACTGAACCGATCTTCTATTTTCTTCACGATCTTCCAATGTATCCTTAGAACCACCTAGACTAGTGTGGGAAATTCTCAACACATGAGATAGATATAGAGAGAAGAAGAGAAAATAACAAAGTGGCTTAGAAAAGGACTTGTGTTTAGAGAGAATATAAAACTATCAGAAAATCTGACTTGTGACTTATCTGTCGTCTCTCAAATCTTCTCTCTAAGCACTCCTTTTATAGACTCAATTAGGCCATTTAATTTAATTAAAAAATCAATAAAATAACAGCCATTTTGAAGCCCTAGGTCGAAATTATCATGGGCTATAGGCCCGTGAAATTTCCCATTTGATTATAAGCCCATTGGACATAAAATCAAGGCCTGTATTATTTTCTATTGATTTAATTAATTAAATAATTATTTAAATCCTTTATCAAATTAATTATTTATAATTTGAACCTTGATTTAAATTTATTTATTAATTTAGATACCAATTTATCTTAATTAATAAATCTGCCATAATTTCTCTTTTCTTCTCAAAATTACACAACTCTGTGAAACTATCCAAAATTGACCTGGTCAACTTTGATAATTCTAATTGATTATTAAATCAATTAATTGAGATTATCTAGATGATTTTATCCAAGGTACAATGGGGACCATGTGCCTATGAAATCAAGCTCCAATAAGTTATCATAAATCTAACAAATAAATTTACTAACTTATTAATTCCTCGTGACTCCACTATAGACTTGGAATTGCACTCTTGAATTCATAGAACGCTCTATAACAAATATAGATACGCTATTAATTATCCATTGTTACAACCATAATTATCACTCAATCCTCTATAGACGGTCTACAATGAGATTGGACTAAAATACCGTTTTACCCATAATTGTATTTTATCCTTAACACACTTAGTTCCTTATAAATGATATTTCAGTAAACTAATTTAATTACTGAAATGAGATCTCTATCATTTAACACCTTGAACCAAACTAAAAGGAAACCATCGTTTCACTTCTTCATCAGAAGCTATATATGTTCATATCTATGATTAACACTCCCACTCAATTATACTACCGAGTTCCCAAGATGTAAGTATGGGCTAGTCCGTAGGGTAAGCTGGTAACGAACAAGTCAAAGAACTCAAATAATACAATCAGTTAGAATACTAACCACTCAGAATTGAGATTGAATTGACCTATGGTCAACTATATGATATGACTAGAATAGATAATAACGGTATGTTTACTTATCTTATCAACTGTCAATATCGGTCTCGTCCGATGTAACAAATACATCCGATCTTATCTACTTTGCTAATGTTCTGGGAAGAACATAACACTGTAACGTGTGAGTAGATCATATCGTAGATTGGCAAGTCAGTGTAAATCCAGTGCACTGACTAATCTTAGGACTAACTTATTTTGAACATATAATCATATTTATATTCCATTGTGATTACGTCACTATAAATAAGATTTGCTATATGCTCGAGATTTAATAGAAGTTTATATTAAACAAATAATCATGAAATTAAAACATGTGAGCAAAGTGATTGACCAAGTCAAAAAAAATGATTTCTATTCTTTTATTGATAATAAAATGAGATTACAAAGAATTTGGGTTTTAATTAGGGCATAAAACCCCAACAAACTCCCACTTGCACTAATTGAAACTAATGCCTTAATTCTACTAGTCCCATTTCCTCGATATGCTTATCAAATGTAGCTTCTGGTAGTGTCTTTGTAAAAGGATCCGCAAGATTGTCTTCAGTAGCAATCTTCATAACCTTCACATCTCCCCTGGCCACATATTCTCGAATAATGTGATACTTCCTTTCTATATGCTTACTCCTCTTGTGACTTCGAGGTTCTTTTGAGTTGGCTATCGCTCCTGTATTGTCACAAAACAACACAAGCGATTTATCCATTTCTGGAATAACACCAAGATCCGAATAGAACTTCTTTAGCCAAACTATTTCCTTAGCTGCTTCTGACGTGGCTATGTACTCAGCCTCCATGGTGGAATCTGAGATTGCAGACTGCTTTACGCTTCTCCAAATCACAGCTCCACCCCCAAGAGTAAACACCATTCTAGAAGTAGACTTTCTGTCATCGACATCAGTCTGAAAATCTGAATCGATGTAGCCTACAGGGTTCAAAACACCACCCTTGTAGACTAGCATATAATCCCTAGTCCGTCTCAAATACTTCAGTATATGGTTAACTTCTATCCAATGTTCCGGTCCTCGGTTTGACTGATACCTGCTCACTACTCCCACTACATAGCAGATATCTGGTCTAGTACACAACATGGCATACATCAGACCTCCAACTGCAGATGCGTCAGGAACTTTTCTCATTGCATCTTCCTCTTCAGGAGTCTGGGGAGACTGCTTCTTTGAAAGATGAATTCCATGGCAGGACGGTAGATGCCCTTTCTTGGAATATGTCATTGAGAAACGTTCAAGCACTTTATCAATGTAAGCTGCTTGAGATAGAGCCAAAAGTTTGTTCTTTCTATCCCTAATGATCTGGATACCTGGAACATAACTTGCTTCACCCAAATCCTTCATCTGGAATTGAGTGCTCAGCCAATTCTTCACATCTGATAATTTCTTAACATTGTTTCCAATGAGTAAGATATCATCTACATAAAGAATCAGGAATACCACTATTTGATTTGCCTTCAGTTGGTAAACACAGGGCTCATCAATATTTTGTTCAAAGCCATAGGTTTTGATTATTTCATCAAACCTAAGATTCCAGGAATGAGAAGCTTGCTTAAGTCCATAGATGGACCTATTTAACTTACAAACTTTTCCTTCTTGTCTAGATACTTTAAATCCTTCTGGCTGATCCATATAATTGACCTCGTCAAGCTTTCCATTAAGAAAAGCTTTCCATATAAATACTTCTGTCTTGACGTCCATTTGCCAAATCTCATAGTCGAGAGCAGCTGCTATGGATAGGAGGATGCGAATGGATTTGAGCATGGCTACTGGACTAAAAGTTTCCTCATAGTCCATGCCTTCTCTTTGGGTATAACCCTTTGCCACTAATCGAGCTTTATTAGTCTCGATATTTCCATCAACACCTCATTTCTTCTTGTAGATCCACTTGCGCCCAATGGCCCTAAAGTCACTAGGTGCTTCCACAAGATCCCAGACAGAATTTGAGTACATAGACTCCATTTCCTGTATCATGACTTCGAGCCATAGTTCCTTTTCAGGGCTAGCCATTGCCTGTTTGAAAGACAATGGAACATCATCACTAGTGTCACCAACAACCATATTGGTTTCACCATCCAAACCATAGCGAACTGGGTTTCTAGAAACCCTCCCACTACGACGAGGCTCCGTGACTGTTTGCTCAGGAACAGTGGTACTTTCTTCATTTAAATCGACTTGCGTCAGTTGTATATGAAGAGTGGGAATTTCATCATCAACTCGCGTTGATGACGATGGAACATTGGTTGGAATCAATTCTTTAACCATCTCCTCTAAAACTACTTTGCTGCGAGGTTTAAAGTTCTGGACATAGTCATTTTCCAGAAAAATAGGATTTGTAGAAGTAAACACTTTCTTTTCTGAATGACTATAGAAAAGTCCACCCCGAGTACCTTTAGGATAGCCAACAAACATACAAACTTCAGTTCACGGTTCTAGCTTTCCCTCCATTTTCCTCAGGATGTGAGCGGGACATTCCTGCGTAAACTAGGCGTAAACTAGATTCTATGATGGCGTAAACTAGGTTCACGACCATTCCAGCGTTCTAAAGGTGTTTTGGGGATTCATTTTGACGACACGATATTGAGAATGTCATTTGCGGTTTCAATTGCATGTCCCCAGAACGAAGTTTGTAGAGTTGAGTAAATAAGCATGCATCTAACCATTTCCAATAAAGTTCTGTTTCGGCGTTCCGCTACACCATTTTGTTGCAGAGTACATGGGGAAGTAAGTTGTGATAAAATCCCAAGTCCAGTTAAATGATCTTGGAACTGCATATCCAAATATTCTCCACCCCTATCAGATCGCAAGATCTTTAACCTTTTACCTAATTGGTTCTGAGCCATTGCCAGGAATTCCTGGAACTTTGAAAATGTTTCTGATTTCCTATGCATTAGGTAAAGACATGAGTATCTAGAGTAATCGTCAATGAAAGTGACGAAATACTCAAAACCACCCCTGGCTTGTACATTCAAAGGTTCACAAACATCTGAATGCACAAGACCTAGTGGTTATTTGGCCCTATCACCCTTTGCAGAGAATGGATGCTTGGTCAGTTTTCCTTCTAGACAAGATTCACAGACAGGTAATTCACCTAAGGTGAGTTCCCTCAAAGGTCCTTCCTTTGTAAGTCTTTGAATCCTATCATAGCCAATGTGACCTAGTCTCAAGTGCCATAAATACGTCATATTATTGTTATCGGTCTTTTGATGTTTATTGGTCCTAGGTTTAGCTACTTTGAATAAATCATTGTTAAGAGCGAGGGGTTCGTTAGGTCGAAGAATATAAAGCCCGTTTTCCAAACATGCAATACACAATTGTGATCCATTGAAAGAAATAGATATATTAAAACTTGTGAAAGTCATAACAAATCATTCTAATTGCAACATGGAAACTGAAATTAAATTTCTACTAAAATCCGGAATAAAAAATACATCTTTTAAAATTAAAAATTTATTTCCGAACTTCAGACGAGCTCTTCCTCTAGCTTGGACCGCAACGAACGCTCCATTCCCAACTCTAAGCTTTAAGCCACCTTTGTTCACTTCCTCCCACTATTCAAGAAGCTATAAAGAGTTACAAACATGGTTAGTAGTTCAAGAATCATTAATCCAAATGGATTTATCATTCTCTAAAACACATGTTTCCAAGATAAATGAACTATAATCATTACCTTTGTTGTTCGCTGCTAGAAACTTAGGGCAATATTGTTTCCAATGCCCCTTCTCTTTGCAGTGAAAGCACTTATCTTTACCTTTCTTGTTTTTCTTGTTCTTCCCCTTAGGCATCTATGCACTTGGTTGTGCACTCGTCTTTTCAGCCTTTGCAGGCTTGGGGTTGTTAATTTGTCCACATTTCCTCTTGTTTCCAGCTTTCGAAGACGAAGCTTGGTTAGCTTTAGCCTTAGCTAGATGTGCAGCAACATTAGTAGTCTTATTTTCACCTCCTTTACTAGGTCCACCCATGACAGGTTCAATAATCTGAAGCTCGTTCATGAGCTGCGTCAGACCATAGTTGAGTTGAGCACGAACGTGCAGACATGGTGCCATCACGAACGTGCAGAGTTGGTGCTATCCAAGCATTTATGGTACCATCACGAGAATTGACGGTGCCATCACTAACGTGCAGACACGATGCTCGTTCTGGGGATTCCTCAATCATGACGAATTCAGAGTTGTCACCAATAAACTCTATGTTGATATTCTGCTTCCAATTAAGGAAGTTTTCTCCAGTGAGTTTCTCCATCAAAGGTTGAGAAAGGGTGGGAGTAGACATTACTTAACTTAAAACTACAAATTATCAATAAAATAAAAATCAATCACATTTACTCAATAAAACTTCTATTCACACAAAATTCAAGAAATAGCACAACATATACCAAAAATATGTAAGATATGAGAAAAAATACCAAAAACAATCATATCTCTATTTCTTTAGGTTTTTAACTAATCTATGATATCCTTGTCCCGGTTGGCGAGAGTCAAAAATACCACTAGTTAAATAGAGTTGTAAACTCATTTAATAATGGACACCATTATTAACAACCTACTATTCGATCAAAATAAGAAAACAAAATCTCTTATTTTATGATCTAGACCCACGGTTTCGATAATCATAGATTTAGTCCTAGTAGTCACCGTAGGGGTGAGTCTAGTAGAATTTGACCTATAATTATCTATCTTTCGAGATCTAACCTTGTCAAAATAACTAATGAACACCTTCCGTAGGGGGACGAATTAAAGCGCCTCGAGGCCCCATTAAGCTATTGACTATGTTAAACCAATGGTGGAGATCGAATAAAATTCTTAAAATAAGCTCATTATAAAATTAAAATTAGTATTTTTATTATTTATTTTTAGAAAATTGATGACTATGGTTTTCCATAGCTATATCGTCCCACTTCCATTCTGAATGCTAAGCGGTTGCAATAAACCTGCAGGCCGCTGATGCTCTGGTTTCCCTTGCTGGCATACAAGACACTTAGACACAAACTCCGCTATGTCCTTCTTCATCCCTGGCCACCAATAGATTACCTTGATGTCATGAGTCATCTTGGTAGACCCTGGGTGAACTGAGTACGGGGTACTGTGCGCTTCTTCTATAATCATCATCTTAATCCTTTGATTATTTGGCACGCATAACCGATCCTTATATCTCAATAAACCTTGACTAGATATTGAGAAATCTGTGGTCTTGGCTTCTCGGACTGCATCCATATGTGCTACTAGTGTATCGTCATGTCCCTGATCAATCTGTATATCTTCTAGCAGATTCGACTGGATAGACAAGTTAGCCAGTTTGCTGACAATTACTTCTATTCTGGCACTAATCAGCTCCTGCTGTAGCGGCTTTTCTATTCCAGCTAAAGCTGCTAAACTTCCATAACTTTTCCTACTAAGTGCATCGGCAACTACATTTGCTTTTCCCGGGTGGTATAATATTTCGCAATCGTAATCCTTCACTAATTCTAACCATCTCCGCTGCCTCATGTTGAGCTCCTTCTGAGTAAAGAAGTACTTTAAACTTTTGTGGTCCATCAAAATCTCGCAAGGTTCTCCGTAAAGATAATGGCGCCAGATTTTCAACACAAAGACCACCGCTGCCAACTCCATATCATGAGTTGGATAGCGCTGCTCGTACTCCTTCAATTGTCGTGAGGCGTAGGCTATCGCCTTGGCATTCTGCATTAGCACGCAACTCAATCCTTGCTTCGATGCATTGCAGTAAACTACGAACTTATCGTTGGGTGTCAGTACACAGAGTATTGGTGCTGAGCAAAGCTTATCCTTAAGCAACTGGAAGCTTTCTTCACATCTATCATTCCAGTGAATCTTTGTTGTTTCCAGGTCAGGTTGGTGAGTGGAGTGGCTATCTTAGAAAAGCCCTCTACGAACCTCCTATAATAACCTGCTAACCCTAGAAAGCTTCTAACTTCAGATGCGTTCTTTGGTCTTGGCCAATCCTTCACAGCCTCTACCTTTGATGGGTCCACTGCAACTCCGTCTTTTGATATAATGTGCCCGAGGAACGCAACTTGCGAAAGCCAAAACTGGCATTTCTTGAACTTGGCGTAGAGTTGATGCTCCTTCAGTCGTGACAAAATCAACCTCAAATGTTCCTCATGTTCTACTTCATCCTTAGAGTATACTAAGATGTCGTCGATGAATACTACGACAAATTTATCTAAGTAGTCTTTGAAGACCCTACTCATCAAGTCCATAAATGCGGCTGGTGCGTTAGTAAGACCAAAGGACATAACCAAGAACTTGTAATGTCCATAACGAGTTCTAAAGGCTGTCTAAGAAATATCTTCTCCCTTTACCTTGAGCTGATGATACCCGGACAGTAAATCAATCTTTAAAAATACAGTCGCGCCTCGGAGTTGATCAAACAAGTCATCGATCTGGGGTAGCGGGTATTTATTCTTAATCGTTACCTTGTTCAGCTCGCGATAGTCTATACACATCTGCATGCTTCCGTCATTTTTCTTCACGAATAGCACCGGGGCTCCCCATGGCAAATGGCTCGGCCTAATAAAACCCAAGTCTAGGAGTTCTTTTAGCTGCGTCTTTAACTCCTTGAGTTCCGTAGGTGCCATCCGGTATGGTGCCTTAGAGATAGGCTTGGTGCCCGGTACTAATTCTATCGTGAACTCAATTTCCCGAGTTGGCGGCAATCCTGGCAAGTCATCAGGAAATACCTCTGGGAATTCTCTTACAATACGGACGTCTCCAACCTTGAGTGGTGTTTCCTTTACCACATTTGTGATGCTGGCTAAGAACGCTTGACATCCTTTTTCCATCATTCTTTGAGCTTTGAGAGATGATACTAATGGGGTGTGTAATCCTGAAGCTTGTCCCATGAAGCATATCACCTTCTTGCGTTTGCAGTCGATGGTTGCGCCTTGCCGTCCTAGCCAGTCCATGCCTAGTATTACATCAAAGTCCTTGATCACCAATTCTATCAGGTATCCTTCTAGTTCTACGTCCTCAATCTTGATCGGTACGCCTCGTACTATCCGTGATGATAGAGCTACTTTGCCCGAAGGACACTCGGTTACAAACCTAGTTCTAAATCTTTCACAAGGTTTGTCTAGTTTTTCTATCATTCCTAACGATATATACAAATGAGTGGCTCTTGAATCAAATAATACAGAGCATATGTTATTGAGGATAGAAACCTGACCTGTGACCACCTTATTGCTAGCATCAGCCTCTCCTTGGGTTAAGGCAAAAACCTTAGCAGGAACCATCTTGTCGTCTTTCTTCGCTTCTGGCTTGCGCTGAGGACAATCTTTTTTCCGGTGTCCTTCCTGACCACAGTAAAAACATTCCTTGGTATTTGCTCAGCATTCTCTAGGACGTTTCTTCTGACACTTAGCACATGGCGGGTATTCCACATAACCCGGCCTATTTCCCCCATTATTTGTCTATGCCCTCTTATCCCTGTCAGATTGCTTGTTATCAGGATGCCTTCTCTTCTGACCGTTACTGTTGTTGCCGGACAGATGGTTGCTATTATGGTTGTTATTCCGACTGGTCTGAGGTTGACCCTACTGTCTAGGCTCAGGCTTACTGACTTCTTCTTTACTTACATTAGCCTACAGCCTCTCTACTTCTATTGCCTTCTCAAGAACGTTAGCATACGTACGTAGTATTCCCTGGGTTTGCTAGCTTAACCCCCATCTCATTCTTTGGTCGAAGTCCCCTAACGAACTTAGACACCCTCAGATATTCAGTGGGAATCATTTCTGAAGTGAACCTATCTAGGCGGTCGAACTGTCGAGCATACTATACCACTGATAAACTACCTTGCTTTAAGTTGGCGAACTCCTCAACTCTTGAAGCGAGTATAGCCGAATTGTAATACTTCTTGTGGAACAGCTCCACAAATTGAGTCCATGTCATGGTGGAAACATCATGCGATTGCTAGACGAAGTCCCACCATATCCTGGCATCCTTCTTGAGCAATGAGGAGACGCAGGATATACGGTCCGCATTACTGAGATTCATGTGCGTCAGAATTGGATCCACATTCGTTAGCCACTCTTCTGCCTCAAAGGGGTCTGTAGTCCCTTCGAAGTTTGGATTGTGCTTGTAACGACCCAAATTCACTAATTAGGCTTAAGGGCCTTGATTAGTGTGCCTGGAGGGCATAATGGGAATTATGTGTGATTTTAATGATTAAGATGCATGACTATGATTTAAAGCATGTTATATGACTATGTGTATTATGTTATGTGATAATTATGTTATGTGATTTGTACTGCGTGGGTGTGGTGGTATCAATGTGATGCACGTGCTGAGACAGTCCTAGAAAGTTAGATAATGGTAACTGGTGATTTGGTAACCTACGTAACTGTTAGTAACCGTAGGGAGTAACAAGTTTTGTTGGAAAAGTGGTAAAATTGTAAAGTTAGTAAAAGGAAAAGTGTGCCCTTGAGGTTTAGTTAGAAAGAGATATTTGTGGAGGGATAAAGTGGTCTTTTGGCAATGGTTTAGATAAGTTTCAGCTAAGGAAAATGCAATCACATATAACACTTTGGGAAATTAGTTTATGCTGAATTTTGGAGACCTAGATATAGAGCAGAAGAGAAAGAGAAGAAGGAAGCTGAATTTGGCCCTTGGAAGGAAAATCAAGGGGTTTAGAGTTATCAAATCAAGCCTAGGCCAAGAATACTCAGAGGTAAGGATTTATCTAAGATTTGTTTAAGTTTCAAGTATGGTTTTTAGAGGATAGGCATGAATTGAAGCAAGTTGGTGACTGGTTTTGCATGAATTCAGAGTTGGAATAATCAAAAGAGAAGGTGATTTGAAGCTAGAGTTGAGGAGAAATTCAGTTCAAAGCTTGGATTGGAGGAAGCTCAAGTTGAATTTCTAATTGAGGTAAGGGTATTAAACATGTTTGCAATCTCGTAGCTGTTATGATTTAAGAATCTAGAGGTCTGGTTGAGACTTTTCTCAAGTTTTAGTTTAAGTGTTTGAGTCTGAAATTTAAGTGTGAATTTTGTGAATGGTTGTATAACTGAGCTAGATTATGATGTTTATAGGTTGTTGTATGGTCTATCTGGGGTTTTGAATTGGTTTTGGAGCTTAGGTAGGAGTTTGGGGTGACTTGGAATGATTTGGGTTCGGGAAAAACGCAGGGGAAAAACCCAGATTTCTGGGCTCGCGAAGGAGCGCCGCGGCGCAAGGCTGATTCTGAGCAGAGCAAGTTCTCTGACTTGCTGGGCGCCGCGGCCCTATAGGACTGTGCCGTGGCGCTAGGCCAATTTCAGAGCATGGGATTTTGCAATCTTGATCCTTTGCTCCGGTGGTTCGGGGGATGCCTTCGGTGCATTGTTTTAGGGATTTGAGGGTTCCGAGAGTGTGGGATTGGTTCCGGGAAGTAGTTTTGGATTGATTAATGACAAAGGATGTTTCATTTGTGTTGTGATTAGGTCTTTGGAGAGGCTCAGGGTAGTGGACCGTGCTCGCGGCTTCGTGGCATCAGAAACTAGTGTATTGAAAGGTAAGAAAACTGCACCCGATTGTGCGATTGTGATGGGACTAAGTGCTCCCGAAAGTTATATCATGTCAATGTTGGTATTACGCCATGGGACATGTAATAGCGGTCTAAGAGTGCTGTACATGATTTTAGCGCACAGAGCGCGAATTGGCCACTGGGAGCTAATAACAACGGGATAACGGAGGGAGCATCCCGAGGGCGCTAGCCGTGGTTATCATTTGTGAATTGTGTATGTTATGAACTGATATGCCTAGTATGTGGAATACTTAAATATACTGACTGATGATATGTCTGAGTTTATGTGATGCAATGTGAAATATTGACTTGTCTGCTAACTGTTCATGCTCTGTTGTTGTTGTGTTTTCTTGTTGGGCCTTGGCTCACGGGTGCTACGTGGTGCAAGTAAAGGCAAGAGCAAGCTGGACCAAGCCTGAGGTTGAGAGCTCCGAGGTGGAATGTACATAGCCAGCGGTTCGATCGCCACGGTCGAGGAGTGGACCAGGGCAGGGATCACCTAACTACTTGTTTTGCCTTAGCATGGCTGGTTGTTGTATATAAACCTTGAGTCTTTTGTAAACGGTCTTTGAACTTAATATTTTTG
Organism: Humulus lupulus; assembly: GCF_963169125.1. Lineage (NCBI taxonomy): Eukaryota > Viridiplantae > Streptophyta > Magnoliopsida > Rosales > Cannabaceae > Humulus > Humulus lupulus. The sequence continues at coordinate 196,971,767 of NC_084799.1, read as the reverse complement.
GGATCCCATGTAACAAATGATACTTTTTAATGAAAATGTGGCTTTTGAGACCAAAACACTTTTAACCCTAGTTCCTTTATAGATTCAATAACACGATTTTATTTAAATGGCTTGATTAGCAAGTCTGGTACTTTATAAACACACAGTGTAACGGTCTTGGCTATCCAGGGTGTTACACTGCTGCTTGCAGAACCTCTCATAAACTGGCTCCATGTGCTGTACTGGATATGGCGAGTAGTTTGCCACTGGCCATCCCCCATATGGACCAACTTGTTGGGGTGCTAAGGCCATTTGTTGTGGTTGCGGCTGCGATGGAGGCTGAGGGTGAGTCTGAGGCTGAGCCTGTTGTCACTGTTGCTGCAAAAGTTCTCCACTTATTGTCGTAGTCTGGCGATCTCCGCAGTGTTGTCAGCTGGCGGTGCCGGCGCGTTGCGGCTTGCAGCAGCACGCACTCCCCTTCTGCGAACTGGAGGGGCTTCATTGCTCACTGGAGCAACATTGGAGGTGTTTCCTGTAGAGTCCAAGAACTTTACTTAGCTAAGATAGATAATAGTATGATAGTATTTATAGTATTATCTTTGTTACTATGGATTTTTGGTTCAGACCGGGAATTATTTGGACACTCATAGTAGTACTTATAGATTTTCTAAGTTTAATCTATAGTTTAAGAATATTAAGTATAACCTAAGGTTTGATTATATGACTGATAATTAAGGATTATATTTATTATACTATAAGGTTTAGATATCAACCAATAAGATTTTAAGCACATGTTATGACTGGTGATTAAGGATTAAGTATTTTTGGGGATTAAATCTAATAAGGAGTAAAGTTTGAATGTTATAGGGTCAGTCAGCAGCTTTGAGTACGTTGAGGGCTTAGTCAAGGCTATTTACTCCATTCAAACTTAGCTAAAAATGTGTAATTTCGTGTTTAAATATTCAGCGTGTGCCGATATATCGCAGCTATAGGGGTGATATATCGCAGCACGTAGATACGGAAAACACGAAACGATGCACGGTCGCCTCGGGCATACTGGCCCAGGCGATATATCGCCTACAGGGGGCGAAACGATGCACGGTCGCCTCGGGCAAACTCTTTTGAATTCATTTCCTTTCAGCCATTCAAACTCCTTCAACAGTCCAGCATCTTTTGAACGAGTCTTCAGCCTCTGCTGAACGATTATTCAAATGATTTCACCTAAAAAGCCATTATTTTTATTCAAGTAAAATCAAGATCTTTTCATCTCCAAACTCTATATATAGGACCTAGTACCCAGCCATTATTCACCTTTTGCTCTAAGTTCAGAAGCTGCTAGTGTTAAGTGAGTGTGAGAGTGTAAACACCTGGTTTGGGAAAATCATAAGCTTAAACATCATAAGCTTATCAAACACTTTGGGAAGTGAGGTTGTATAGTATTTCGATTGAGGTGTAGATTGGTCTTTCAAGTCTTTGAGGTAACCAAAACTCTAGTTCATTTCTGTATTATGTTATTTTCTTTCTCATAGTATTCTACTCAATCTCTAACCTTAATCTTCATTTTGGTTAGGGAATCTAAGTTCTTGAGCACATAAGTTCGGTAAGCATGTTTCTCAAATGGTTTAGTCTTTCCTTCTCTTTCATTTCATCTCCTTTCTTTAGACTCACTCTTTCTTATGGTTTTAGGAGTGTTCCAAAAAGTCCCAACTCAGTCCATTATATCCCGGTAACTTTGGTAAGGAAAATAGGCTAGAATCAATATGTTATGTGCTTATGTTATCTATATGTTTTATGTTATTAATGTGTTATGATATGTATGTATGTTTGTAGGCTTGGGCATATGACCCATATGACTAACAAGACCCCAAATGGATTATGGGCATATGACCTACTTAGCTAGTAGGACCCCACTAATTCCATGGGCATATGCTTGTTTAGTCTATGGGACCCCAAGTAATAATGGCCATTATAATAAGTGTATTATGTGTTATGATATGTCTTTACGTTCATTATGAAATTTATGTGTATGACAATGTGTTAGATTTTCCTTGCTGGGCATTAGGCTCATTCCTTTCTGTTTTATGTGCAGGAAAATAAGCTTTAGAGGCGGTAAGATTCGTGACGCTTAGAGGATGTGTATCAATGGTGAATGGAGTCAAGGAGCCGAGCGTTATTCGATTCGAGGATGTAGTCTTGTTTATGTTTTTTTATGGTTTTAAATGTATTTTCCGCATTTTCTATGTAACTCTTTTTACTTTAAGTTATTTTTGTTTTAAAGACAATGGGTACCCATATCCTACTTATTTTATGAAAGTAAACTTTGTTTCTAAAAGTTTCTGATAAATTATGGTATTTTCGCAAAAATGTAAGTTTTATGTATAGTTTCGTTAATGGTCCAAAAAGTCTAGAGTAGTGGGTCATTACAGTTGGTATCAGAGCAACGGTTCTTTTGCATGAAGTTCTCCTCGATACACACGCTCAAAGCTCCGAATCGGACCGCCAAGTAAGTGTTTAAGTTACTAGTTATGTTACTTATGTGTATAGCTAACACCTTTAGTGTTTATGTTTTCAGTTAAGAATGAACGGAGCTTTAAGCAATGAGGATATCCGAGCCATTAAGGCTTTAAAAAGAATAAGGGAGCCAAGGAACACTGTAGGAGCACTAGAAAAGATCACTCGAAGATTGATCTTGTTCCACAAAGAGATAGGTCACCTTCAAGAGTCTAAGCAAATCATGATGAGAGCTGCAGAACAATATGTCCTAATAATTAGGCTTTTAAAAGATTTTCCTTCAGCAATTTTAACTTTAGAAGAAATATGGGAGAATATAAATAATGATGATGACTTACAAGCAGCCCTAAGATATTATTCTCTCATACTTAAGTTCGCCTATGATTTAGAGTTTCAATTCACTAATGAGCAACAACATAGGATCTTCTTGAATCTTCCCCGAGGAAATTTTGAGGCTCAAGACAACGATGATTATAAGGAGATAGATGATGATATGCTAGATGAAGGATCGGATGTAGAAGATCCCGATTTTTAGAATAGCTAGTTGTTCATTGTTTGTTTTGTTTAAATCTTTATTTTATGATTGTAATAAGTGAAAATTATTTTTCCAAATTAATTTCATGTTATTTTATCATCATGTATGAGTTTGATTTTATTTTCGCAATCATAATAAGTAATAAATAAAATGAATAATGACTAAGTTCAGTGAAGGTGGATACAAATCAATGAACCAAGTTTCCTTATTGAGAGTTAGGGGGCCTTAGTAGTGGGAACGATTTTACTGATCCCAGCCCTCCCTCAATATGGTTAACTTTGGAACAAAGATAAGTTTCGAGCCTGAGAATTAAGTCATATAGGAAGATTAGAAACACACTTAGAAAATAAAGATGACTTATTTTTCTAAGTATAGAAACCCACTCTAATAATAAATAAAGACCTATATAATTTTTCATAAGAAGTCATAATAAATAGGTCTGAGATATGTTTGTTTTAGAATAAGTTTTTGCCTTAGAGCCTATTAGGGTAAGTTCTAACAAGTTCTCGACTGTTAGAACTTTTGGTGAAGATGTCGCTCCGAAGATCTGCACGCACCAACGGAAACGCCTCCAACGTTGTTCCAGCGACCAATGATGCCCTCCAGTTCGCAGAAGAGGAGTGCGTGCTACTACTAGCCGCAACGCGCCGACCCCGTCAGTTGACAACATCGCGGAAATCGCTAGATGGCGACAACAAGTCGAGGAACTCTTGCAGCAACAACGTCAACAGGCGCAGACTCAGCCTCAGCCTCCACCGCAACCGCAGCCGCAGCTACAAAAAATGGCCCTAGCACCCCAACAAGTTGGTCCATATGGGGGATGGCTAGTGACGAACTACGCGCCACATTCAGTACCGAATATGGAGTCAGTGTATGAAAGGTTCCGCAAGCAGCACACTCCAAACTTCGAAGGGGCTATAGACCCCTTTGAGGCAGAAGAGTGGCTAAGGAATGTGAAGCCAATTCTTACACACATGAACCTCAGTAATACGGACCGCATATCCTGCGTCTCGTCATTACTCAGGAAGGATGCCAGAATATGGTGGGACTTAGTTCAGCAGACTAACGATGTCACCACCATGATATGGACAAGATTTGTGGAACCGTTCCACAAGAAGTATTACTCCTCGGCAGTCATCGCTAATGGTAGAAGAATATGCTCATCAGTTCAACAGATTGGTCAAGTTTGCACCAGAGTTGGTCCCAACCAACTTTACGAGGTTGACCAAGTTCATCAGAGGACTTAGACCAAAGATGGAATTAGGGGTTAAGTTAGCAAACCTGGGAACCACTACCTATGCCAATGTTCTAGAAATGGCAATAGAAGTAGAAAGGATTCAGATTAATGTTAGTAAGGAGAAGAAGGATTAAACGATGGTTCCAGACCAAAGTCTTTGCCTTGACCCAAGGAGGAACCCATGCTAGTAACAAGGATTTACAGGTCAGATCCTATCCTCGATAGTATATGTTCTAGTATCGCTTGATTGGTAGCAGTATACTCGTATATCTCATTAGGAATGACAGAAAAACTAGACAAACCTAGTGAAAGATTTAGAACTAGGTTTGTAACCGAGTTGCCTTCGAGCAAAGTAGTTCTATCATCACGAATAGTAGGAGGCGTACCGATCAAGATTGAGGACATAGAACTAGAAGGAGACCTGATAGAGCTAGTGATCAAGGACTTCGATGTAATACTAGGCATGGATCGGCTAGCACGGCATGGCGCAACGATCGACAGCAAATGCAAGAAGGTGATGTTCAAGACTCCTGACGGCCAGAGACGATGCTTCATGGGACAAGCTTCAGGATTACGCACCCCGTTAGTGTCATCTCTCAAAGCTCAACAAAGGATAGAGAAAGGATGTCAAGCATTCTTAGCCAGCATCACAAACGTGGAAAGGGAGACGCCACTTAAGGATGGAGATGTTCGAGTTATACAAGAATTTCCAGAGGTATTTCCCAATGACTTGCCAGGATTGCCGCCAAATCGAGAAATAGACTTCACGATAGAATTAGTACCGGGCACCGAGCCAATCTCTAAGGCACCATACCGGATGGCACCTACGAAACTCAAGGAGTTAAAGACGCAGCTACAAGAACTCCTAGACTTGGGTTTCATTAGGCCAAGCCATTCACCATGGGGAGCTCCGGTACTATTCGTGAAGAAGAAGGACGGAAGTATGCGCATGTGCATAGACTACCGTGAGCTGAATAAAGTAACAATTAAGAACAAATACCCGCTACCTCGGATTGATGATTTGTTTGATCAACTTCGAGGCACGACTGTATTCTCTAAGATCAATTTACGGTTCGGGTATCATCAGCTCAAGGTAAAGGGAGAAGATATTCCTAAGACAGCCTTTAGGACTCGTTATGGACACTACGAGTTCTTGGTTATGTCTTTTTGTCCTACTAACGCGCCAGCCGCATTTATGGACTTAATGAATAGAGTCTTCAAGGATTACTTAGATAAATTCATTGTTGTATTCATCGACGATATCTTAGTATACTCCAATGATGAAGTAGAGAACGAGGAACATTTAAGGATTATTTTGATGCGATTGAAGGAGCATAAACTTTACGCCAAGTTCAAGAAATGCGAGTTTTGGCTTTCACAAGTGGCGTTCCTCGGGCACATCATATCAAAAGACAGAGTTGCAGTAGATCCATCGAAGGTAGAGGCCGTGAAGGATTGGCCTAGACCAAAGAACGCGTCAAAAGTAAGAAGCTTCTTAGGGCTAGCAGGTTGCTATAGAAAGTTTGTAGAGGGCTTTTCTAAGATAGCCACTCCACGCACCAACCTGACCCGGAAGCAACAAAAGTTTAACTGGAACGATAAGTGTGAAGAAAGTTTCCAGTTGCTTAAAGATAAGCTTTGCTCAGCATCAGTACTTAGTGTACCAACACCCGACGATAAGTTCGTTGTCTAATGCGATGCATCAAAGATATGATTGGGATGCGTGTTGAAAAAATGACAAGGTGATAGCCTACGCCTCACATCAGTTGAAGGAGTATGAACAACGCTATCCAACTCACGATATGGAGTTGGCAGCGGTGGTCGTTGCAAATCTAGCGCCATTATCTTTACAGAGAACGGTGCGAGATTTATACGGACCACAAGAGTTTAAAATACTTCTTTACACAGAAGGAGCTCAACATGAGGCAGCGCGGGTGGATAGAATTAGTCAAGGATTACGACTGCGAAATCCTATACCACCCAGGGAAAGCAAACGTAGTTGCCGATGCGCTTAGTAGGAAAAGCTATGGGAACTTAGCAGTCTTATCCGGAATAGAAAAGCCGCTACAGCAGGAGCTTATCAGTGCCAGAATAAAAGTGGTTGTAGACAAGTTGGCTAACCTGTCTATCCAATCAAATTTGTTAGAAGATATAAGAATTGGTCAAGGACATGACGACACACTAGCAGCACACACGAATGCAGTCAGAGAAGGCAAGACTACAGATTTCTCAATATCAAGTCAAGGATTATTGAGATATAAGGATCGGGTATGCGTGCCAGACGATCAAAGTATTAAGAAGACGATCCTAGAAGAAGCGCACAATACCCCGTACTCAGTTCATCCAGGGTCTACCAAGATGACTCATGACATCAAGGCAGTCTATTGGTGGCTAGGGATGAATAAGGAGATAGCAGAGTATGTATCTAAGTGTCTTGTATGCCAGCAAGTGAAGGCGGAGCATCAGCGGCATGCAGGATTATTGCAACCGCTTAGCATACCGGAATGGAAGTGGGACGATATAGCCATGGACTTCGTGACGGGTCTGCCAAAGAGGAATAAGCAGCATGATTCCTCTTGGATAGTCATAGAGAGACTGACCAAGTCGGCTCATTTCCTGCCTGTTAAGACTTCATATACGGCAGACTAATATGCAGACATCTACATCCAAGAGATTGTACGATTGCATGGAATCCCCAAGACGATAGTGTCAGATAGAGGATCAGTATTTACGTCAAGATTTTAGAGAAACTTACAGAGAGATATGGGTACTAAGTTAAGCCTTAGTAAAACTTTCCATCCTCAGACAGATGGGCAGTTTGAGCGTACGATTCAGATCTTAGAGGATATGCTACGCGCGTGTATACTTGATTTCGGAGGATCATGGAACAAGTACTTACCGCTGATCGAGTTCTCGTAAAACAACAGCTACCTGTCGACGATCGGAATGGCACCTTATGAGTTTCTATATGGACGAAGGTACTGATCACCGTTGCACTAGGACGAGGTAGGAGAAAGGCAGATTCTAAGGCCCGAAGCTGTTAGAAAAGCTCAAGAAGCAGTAAAGCTTTTTAGACAGCGTATGCTGGCTGCTTAAAACCATCAGAAAAGCTATGCGGATACCAAGCGACACGATGTGGAGTTCCAAGTTGGAGATCAAGTCTTCCTAAAGATATCTCCTATAAAAGGTGTCAAGCGGTTCGGGAAGAAAGGCAAGCTTAATCCCCGATTCATAGGTCCTTTTAGATATTGGACAAAGTGGGAACAGTTGCGTATAGACTAGCCCTACCGCCAGCACTAGCCGATAGTCACAACGTCTCCCACATCTCGATGTTACGCAAGTATGTGTCAGATCCATGTCACGTCCTCAAGTACAATACGATAGCGCTCCAGAAAGACTTAAGTTACGAGGAATGACCGGTTAGCATCCTAGATAGAGGGATGAAGTAGTTACGGTCTAAGAGCCTTCCTATAGTCAAAGTCCTATGGAGCAATAGTTCTGAACGCGAGGCAACGTGGGAGTTAGAGGAGGACATGCAAGGCTGGTATCCGGAGTTATGTGATAAGTAAATTTCGAGGACGAAATTCTTTTTAGTAGGGGAGAATTGTAGAGTCCAAGAACTTTACTTAGCTAAGATAGATAATAGTATGATAGTATTTATAGCATTATCTTTGTTACTATGGATTTTTGGTTCAGACCGGGAATTATTTGGACACTCATAGTAGTACTTATAGATTTTCTAAGTTTAATCTATAGTTTAAGAAAATTAAGTATAACCTAAGGTTTGATTATATGACTGATAATTAAGGATTATATTTATTATACTATAAGGTTTAGATATCAACCAATAGGATTTTAAGCACATGTTATGAATGGTGATTAAGGATTAAGTATTTTTGGGGATTAAATCTAATAAGGAGTAAAGTTTGAATTTTATAGGGTCAGTCAGCAGCTTTGAGTACGTTGAGGGCTTAGTCAAGGCTTTTTACTCCATTCAAACTTAGCTAAAAATGTGTAATTTCGTGCTTAAATATTCAGCGTGTGCCGATATATCGCAGCTATAGGGGGCGATATATCGCAGCACGTAGATACGGAAAACACGAAACGATGCACGGTCGCCTCGGGCATACTGGCCCAGGCGATATATCGCCTACAGGGGGCGATATATCGCCTCCTTCAGCATAAATTCAAACTCTTTTGAATTCATTTCCTTTCAGCCATTCAAACGCCTTCAACAGTCCAGCATCTTTTGAACGAGTCTCCAGCCTCTGCTGAACGATTATTCAAATGATTTCACCTAAAAAGCCATTATTTTTATTCAAGTAAAATCAAGATCTTTTCATCTCCAAACTCTATAAATAGGACCTAGTACCCAGCCATTATTCACCTTTTGCTCTAAGTTCAGAAGCTGCTAGTGTTAAGTGAGTGTGAGAGTGTAAACACCTGGTTTGGGAAAATCATAAGCTTAAACATCATAAGCTTATCAAACACTTTGGGAAGTGAGGTTGTATAGTATTTCGATTGAGGTGTAGATTGGTCTTTCAAGTCTTTGAGGTAACCAAAACTCTAGTTCATTTCTGTATTATGTTATTTTCTTTCTCATAGTATTCTACTCAATCTCTAACCTTAATCTTCATTTTGGTTAGGGAATCTAAGTTCTTGAGCACATAAGTTCGGTAAGCATGTTTCTCAAATGGTTTAGTCTTTCCTTCTCTTTCATTTCATCTCCTTTCTTTAGACTCACTCTTTCTTATGGTTTTAGGAGTGTTCCAAAAAGTCCCAACTCAGTCCATTATATCCCGGTAACTTTGGTAAGGAAAATAGGCTAGAATCAATATGTTATGTGCTTATGTTATCTATATGTTTTATGTTATTAATGTGTTATGATATGTATGTATGTTTGTAGGCTTGGGCATATGACCCATATGACTAACAAGACCCCAAACGGATTATGGGCATATGACCTACTTAGCTAGTAGGACCCCACTAATTCCATGGGCATATGCTTGTTTAGTCTATGGGACCCCAAGTAATAATGGCCATTATAATAAGTGTATTATGTGTTATGATATGTCTTTACGTTCATTATGAAATTTATGTGTATGACAATGTGTTAGATTTTCCTTGCTGGGCATTAGGCTCATTCCTTTCTGTTTTATGTGCAGGAAAATAAGCTTTAGAGGCGGTAAGATTCGTGACGCTTAGAGGATGTGTATCGATGGTGAATGGAGTCAAGGAGCCGAGCGTTATTCGATTCGAGGGTGTAGTCTTGTTTATGTTTTTTTATGGTTGTAAATGTATTTTCCGCATTTTCTATGTAACTCTTTTTACTTTAAGTTATTTTTGTTTTAAAGACAATGGGTACCCATATCCTACTTATTTCACTACAAGAATTTTGTGTAAATATTACGGTAAGATATTACATATTTTTTAAAGTGCTATTATTGACTTAGCTCTAAAACATACGGAGGCTCTAAAACGTACGGAGGGAAGTTTTTGGCGCCATGTGAATTAGTAATGGCGCTTTACTTTTCATTTTTTTTTACTCAACACTCTAATTCTCTCTAATCTGAGAAGCCCTAAGCCGCCACCCTCTCCTCCTCTCACTCCTATCCTTTATTCTTCTTTTTCTTCATTTCCTGATTCCCCTCAACCTCTTTTCTTTGGTTCTCTCTCTCTCTTTGCTACCTCAGGGCCTCTCATTTCTACTCACGCCCTCCTGCTTCGAAACCATCCCCACTTCACTCTCTCTTGGAAGAATAGGTGACGGCGCCTGGCGGAGGCGGAGGCAGAGGCGAGGTCACGGGTTCGACGCTGCGTGGGTCTTCTTCTCCTCAGCACACGACGAAGGCGAGATCTGGTATGTTTCCTCTCAACTTATTTTTGTTGCTGTTGGTTGGTTCATGGTAGTCGAAGGCTTAGTATGGGATATTTTAATTTCTTTATTCTCATTCTTACTCTCTCTCTCGACTTTCTTCTCTCAGCGATGTACCTTTTCTCTTCTCAACCCTATCTCCCTCACATCTATCTAACCTCTCAACTCCATCATTTTTCACATTTCTCTCTTGTAGGTGGCTGGCGTGGGAGACTAGACGGAGGTGGTGACGAGGACTCGGAGGTGCAGGAGCTTGAAGATTTCTGTCTCTGATTTCATCATTACAAGTCCGGCAGTGTGCAGGGTCGAGCGTGGGACTGGGCTTGTTGGTGGAGAGCGAGACAGAGGAGGTAGACAATTGGAGTTCAGGTTTCGTCCCTGAAACACCATCAAACACATTTGATAGATTACTAAATGCATAATAATAGGGTACTCTTCCTTGTTGTTACATGTTTCTTAATTACAGTTAGTGAGGAAAACCATTGACATAATTTATGATGAACTATATGTTTAGGCGTTCTCAGTTTTTGTTATTGCCTTTAAGTAACTACTAGTACTAGTCATGGTGTCTTTCCTTTGAACTACACTGATGGTTGAGAAAGAACTTTTTCTTCACATAATAATTATAAAACCATTGTATTGCTAAAAATGAAAGCTTTGGGACTTTATTTATATTTGGGGGAGATTGAAAATTTGAAACTATTTGCTCGGATAGTTATTTCAGAGTGTTTACTACATAATTTGATGTTGGGTATTGGGTTATTAGGATTGGTAACTCTGTTTCTTTCATTGTTAGTTTGGTTGTGATTTAGTTGAGAAGATTATATTTCAAACAATTTGGTCCCGAGTTCTGATGGTGGGAGTTTTGTCTTTTCTTGACTAAATTTGCTTCAGGCATATCTGATATTACTTTAGCCATATCTGTTTCAAGCATTCCTTTTCAAGGTTCTGTTAGGTCTCTCTCTCAGTCCCTTTTCAACGGTATTTCTTTTAGGAGAATAAAAGATTGATTGAATTTCTTAACTTGACATTGCTTTTGGTAGAATGTCATTATCTTCCTTGTGGCTGCTGTATTTGATAATACAGATTGTTGGCTGATGTGAATTTTACTGTATTTAGTAATGTATTCTAATTTATGAAAAAAGAGGGTTGGTTTCATTCACCTGGGTTTTCATGTCTGGTCTGGTTATATCATAAAGGCTATAAATTTGTATGTAATTGTGATATTAACTGTATATCTGGGTCACAGAAAAACGTAATTCATCAATTTTCTGAAAAAATTGATTCTTGTATTGATAATCGCCCTGTTTGTTCTTGTTATGGCTATAGGATGAAGATCTTATCTTTTTCACCCTCGGAACCTCATGAACAGCTGCAAGACAATAATCATGTTGTATATCCAGAGGAGAAGATGAGTTTCTAAATCTTTTGAGATCAAGCATATCTAGAGGAAGCAGCTTTTAGGTATCTTGTTGTATATCATGTACATGCATAGAAAGTTTGGTTTGACTTTAACATAAAAAAGGTTCCATATTGGAAAAGAAAAGGGTTTATTCTGTATAGCAATTAACTTAGAAAAACACACATCCCACGAGCTTGTTAGTGTTTGATTCATTGTTGTGTGCCATTACATATTTGATTGAATGAATTTATCATCATCAAATTGATTTCAATAACTTTGAAGCTAAAATATTTCACTGCTTTATCTTTAGCTTGTCTTTTTCTTAGTGTCTTATCCTTTTAAGAAATCATGTAACTACTTCCTTGTATTTTTTCTTTATATAAATAGTACAAGTGAATACAAGTAGTGTTGTTTCTTTTTAAATCCCTGTTGTTCGTAAATTTTAAGTGCAACTCTCTAATTTTTGGTTCTAGTTTCATGTGATTAGAAAGGCCCTCTTATTAGTTTATCTTGTTTTTTAATTTTTGGTTCTAATTCAGTGGTTGAATCGTTTCACACACTTTTATGTTTTCTTTTTCTTGTATAACAGAAATCATATTTGTCTTTTTTTCTTAGGCCCTTTTTCTTGTAGGACCTTTATCGAATTACTTAAGTTTCTCCCTTCACACATCTTACTTAGCCAAAATGTTATAAAATTGGATGAGTTCCTCTGTTTACTGTTCATATATATTCTTTAATAAAGGGGTTGAAAAATGGTTGATGCTGAAATGTAACTAATGGACAACCTTGCTGCAATGTAAAAGGGGTCGTATAAACTTGTTTTATTGTAAGCTTTGTTGCTCTCTCTGATTATAGGGCATTGGAATTTGTGCTTGTGCTGCATCAACTGGTTTTCCAGTTGGTTAAAAACTTTGATTAGAGTCATTAGATTTTTGACATAACCACTGCTGGGACATAAGTTCAATGATGTTATTTTCTATAACCAGGTCAAATAGAACAGGTCCTCTGTTATCCTTGATTGAAAACATGAACATTTTTCAAAAGGTTTTGCTTTTGATATATGTTTGTCTTTGGTTTTGAAAAAAAAGTTCTGTTCATGGGAATAATTTGTTAACAGTTTCCAATATGCTAATTGTGAGATTTTTCTTATGCTAAGGTTAAGGTGGAAACTTTACAGAATCTGTTTCTCACTTGGTAGCTTAACACCTTTCATGTCAGGTGCCCCTTTTGAGATGGAAGAGATTTGCTTTAGTTGCAGCAATGTGCATTCTCGCAGTTCGAGCAGTGATTGTTCAACTAGCTTTTTTTCTTCACATGCAGGTTATGTTATATCTATTCCTCTTGTTGCAAGCCAAGTTGAACTTTGCATGTCTCTTTCTACTCATACTATGCATGATCCAAACATTCTTATTTCTTGTGCCCAAAGCTGATTGTCTTTTAATAAAAATAAGTTTTCATTATGCCATTTATTGTATGGATATAAACTAAAAATAACTAAATCATGCATGACATAGATATTAAGAATGTAAATGAAAAGGAACATGTATCATATAAATAGAAGGGGAAGGAATAATGTTTATTTGGGTATCTGTTTTACCAAATAGTTGCATATTTTAGCCATTTGTTACTATGATCATGTAAATTATAATAGTAATGCGTTTCAGATTTCAATAATTTTTTTTTTTAAATTGAAAAGATTTCAATGATTCCAAGTACTGAAATATGCATTGATTTTCAGACCCATGTCTTTAAAAGGCCAGCTGCCTTCTCAAGGCCTCTCATATTTGCAACTGCATTTATGAGCTTCTTCTCAGTTGTTATAGCATTATTTAAGGTATCAACTTTTGTTTTTTTTCCATGGAACTATGTTGTGTGCTTTCCCTTTCTGCTTGATTAGTACTGTGAATGTTGATTTTTTTATATGTATTTCCTTGATTAGGTATTGGGACACACAATTTTGGCTTCAATACTCTGGACTAATGCCAAGTCGGTTGATTTGAGCAGCAAAGCTGCAATAACATCGTTTTACATGTTCATATGGAAGGTAAATAACTATGGTGCCAAATTTAATTTGTTTGGCGCTCAGTTTAGTTTAACAAAATTGCAAAAATAATATTTTAGATCAGGAACCTATTTTTAGATCAGAAAGTACTTAAAAGGGAAAGAATACCCCATTTTTGTTACTTGAAAACAAAGCAGTTTGATGAATGCATAAAAGAAGGTTCTGAGGTATTGAGTTGTCTTCCTTTTGATTTCTATTATACTATATATCAGTCAACTGTGATTAATAATCAAGACATTTATAATAATAGCACCAAAGCTAGAGGACTGTTTGTTATCTAAAATTGCTTTTGTATTTTCTCATTTTCAATCTATCAGTTCTGATCTTATAATAAAAAAATTGTTTTAGAAAATAATGCTTATAATAAATTTCTTCTGAAGGATGTTTATGCAATTGCCCTGCTAACCATTGGGGGACATTCTTGTTGTTAGGATGCTGTCTCTGATCTTATCAAGGCTCATGAAGTTTCTCCTGATGATGAAACAATTGCAGAGGTCTTGAGGTGTGATTTCTTGTGAATGATCTTCTTGGACTTTGTTATAGCAGATTAACATCAATTGTTCCTTCTTTTTCTTTTTTTAACTAGCATATATTGTTTTAACAGGGATGCTGAGGAAAGATTACTGAAGGAGGGAGGTGCACCAAGAGGTTTGTTAATTTTGTACTTATTTTATTTTCAGTTGATGTTAGTTCATTACTTTGCATGAAGTTCGTATGAAGCTTTATGTTAAACTTTGTAAGTTTTATTTTACTATCCATATCTGTGTAACCTCTGTTTAGACTGTGTTTGTGACTATCTAGTTATAGGATATTTATCTGGCATCCACTCTTGTGATGCTTAATATTAACTCGTGTGTTCAGAAAAGATCAGCAGGAGGAGGAAAGCAGGGCTCATCAGTTAAAAAGCTGAAAAAAGACAAGGTAACGGGAGCAACAGGGAAAGCCACTAGTCCTAAGACAAACATTGTAACTATGGCACCAAGAGTCAAACCAGAGCTTCCTTTGCCTACAATGTATTCTCTCGCTTTCTCCCTCTCTCTCTTATGTAATTTATACATCTTTCTATCTATGTATTTTTGACCTAGGATGTGCCTATTATTAGAAATTCCACATATTTAATTGGGGGTAATGTAGCATAGAATCCATGCAGGGCTTCAAATTATTTTGATGAGTAAATGTTTGGAGAAACTGAGATAAATTAAACATGTGATGTTGACATAATGATGTGGACACTAAAATTACTTTTTGTTACGAAATGATTCTGAAGTTTGAGTGAATGTGACTATTCTCAATAGTTTAAATAGATCTTTTTATGATGGAATATGTTGTTTCCAGTTTTAATTCTCTCTGCCAATCGAAGTCTTTCAGAGGGATTTAGTCTTAGTGTTTGCATACCTATGATGTTTATTCTAGCAGAAAAAGGGAAATCTACCACTGTTTTGTAATGTTAACTTTTGATATAGGTTATTTGATTAATCTTTTATTTTGTTGCTTCAGTTCAGTCGAGGTTGAGCAGTCTATACTTGATCACAGTAGATTTTGTAACAAGAAAACAGGTTGATGATATTTAAACTTCATCATCAAGTTCTGAGGTTTGTGTTTTTCTCCAATTAATTATTCTTTTAGATTGAACATGTCTATACTCGTCACATGCTCAGACATATCTTTCCATGAAAAGAATCTGGACTTGAGGCTGGATCTGTGCACCAAAAGAACTGTAACTACTTTTACTGTAAGTTTTCTTTGTTTAATTACAGATGCCCTATATCTATAGAATTTATAACATTTAAATTCTTTTCTTTCTTTGTTTAAGATATATTTATTGTTAAATCTTATTTGTGTATATCCTAAAACTAAAAAGTAAACAAAGGAACAAAATAGATCTAAACTTGTCTAGAAATATTTGGTTTATCACTTCATAATGATGCTGATTTCGGCTAAATTCTTCATGCTATTACAGGATGATGACTTGGAAAGCCTCAAATTTTTGATAAATTCTGCTAGATGTTAGGCACCCAATAAAAGGTAAAAAAAAAAAAGAATAAATGAAGTTGTGGGTAGTGTAAAAGATTTTCTTGAAGGTGAGTTATATTTTGTGGTTAAAGAGTCTCAGTGGTCTCTTGAATACACCATTAATTTGTTTGTGGGTCTTTGTATTGCTGATGCACACTAGTATGTTGAATAACTAGAATGAATCTTTATTGATACCAAAACCATATTACAAGGGGTTCCAAGACTTATTTTCCTTGGATTATATTTCTTATGAGAATAGTTTCATTTTTGTTAGCATGCAGTTTTATATTTGCTGCTTATCTTTATCTATTTATTTTTCAGAGTGTTTGAACAAGTTCCCTCGAAGGACTAGTACACCATCTAGGGTTCACAGTCAAGCACAACAAGCTGAAGAATAGCTACAACATCAGCAACAGCAGCAGCAACAATAGCATCATCCAAACTATAGTTTGAAGTAAAAAATGTTCAAGATTATAAAACTTTATTATGTTAAGTTTTCAAATTTAAGTTAGAACTAAGATCTCATGAAGTAGACACATTCATGGTTCGAATTAGTTATTGTTTAATGTAATACTTATGGTTTATCAATCTATTGAGAATTACATTTTATGATTAATTTTGATTTTGTTTATCAAAATACAATAATGAAAATCTTTTAATTAAAAAAAACCATACAAGTATACTTATCAAAAAATAATTTAAAATATATTATCCACACTAAAGTAACAATTTTATTACTATATGTTATGATTTAAAAATATATTATAAGCGTAAAAAATCGTTATGGTTTATATAATATAACAAACTAAAAATGTTATCAAAATAATCAAATGTAACAGTTGAAAAATGTTATGAAAAAATACAAGATTAAACTTCAAATTTATAACCAAAAACTCTATCTAAATGTTATTATTTGAATATTATAGCACCTAAATATGTGTTATTGAATAGTTTAAGATAACACCGAACATAACATTCAAAAACTGTTATAGAAAAGACTGGACTTTTAATAACAGGGGCTATGTTAGCATTTTCAGAAGTGCTATCAATAGTCCCGGATAGCAGTTTTTAAGTGTTATGAATACTGTTTTTTCTTGTAGTGTTTTATGAAAGTAAACTTTGTTTCTAAAAGTTTCTGATAAATTATGGTATTTTCGGAAAAATGTAAGTTTCATGTATAGTTTCGTTAATGGTCCAAAAAGTCTAGAGTAGTGGGTCATTACATTTCCGTTGGTGCGTGCAGATCTTCGTAGCGACATTGCAGCAAAGTTCTAACAGTTAAAAGAAACATGTTAGAACTTTACCTAATAGGCTCTCAGGAAAAAACTTAATCTAAAACAAACATATCTCGGACCTATTGATTATGACTTCTTATGAAAAATTTATATAAGTCTTCTTTAATATTAGAGTGGGTTTCTATACTTAGAAAAACAAGCCATCTTTATTTTCTAAGTTTGTTTCTATTAATCCTATATGACTAAATTCATAGGCTTGAAACTCATCTTTGTTCCAAAGTTAACCATATTGAGGGAGGGCTAGGATCAGTAAAATCGTTCCCACTACTATGGCCCCCTAACTCTCAATATAGAAACTTGGTTCATTGATTTGTATCCACCCACACCGAACTTAGTCATTATTTATTTTATTTATTATTTATTATGATTGCAAAATAAAAGTCAAACTTATACATGATAACAAAATAACATGATATTAATTTGGAAAAGAGTTTTCACTTATTACAACCATAAAACAAACAATAATTATAACAAACAATGAAACTAACTATTCTAAAAATCAGGATTTTCTACATCCGATCCTTCATCTAGCATATCATCATCTAGCTCTTCATAATCTTCATTATCATGTGCCTCAAAATATCCTCTAGGAAGGTTCGTAAAAATCCTATGTTTTTGCTCATTTGTAAACTGAAATTCTGATTTTGAAGTGAACCTAATTAATTGAAAGTAATATCGCATTATTGCTGGTAGTTCATCTTCATCATCCATTGTTTCCCATATCTCCTCTAAGGCTGCAATTACGGGATGAAAATCTCTAAATAGTCTAATTACTAAAATGTATTGTTACGTTGCTCTCATCATGATTTGCTTAGACTCTTCAAGGTGACCTATTTCTCTGTGGAACAAAAGCAATCTCCGAGTGATTCTCTCTAGTGTTCCTATGGTTATTCTCGGTTCTCTTATTCTCTTTAAAGACTTAATGGCTCAGATATCCTCACAGGTTAATGCTCCGTTCATACTTAACTGAGAACACAAATGCTAAAATCGTTAGCTATACATATAAGCATAATAACTATAACTTAAATACTTACTTGGCGGTCAGATTCGGAGCTTTGAGTGTGTGTATCGAGGAGAACTTCATGCGAATGAACCTGGCTCTGACACCAACTGTAATGGTCCAACTACTCTAGACTTTGGACCATTAATGACTACTATACATAGACACTATTTTTTAATAAAACTTACAAGTGAAATAATCATAACTTCATTAAAACTTGAAAGAAAACAAGTGTTAAACTACATAAAATTTAAAGTAGGATATGGGATCCCATTGTTTTTAAAATGAAAACATAACATAACTTTAAATAAATGGATTACAAAATAAAGTGCGGAAAAGACATATAAAGCATAATTTTTTTTAAGAAAAGACTAAGAAGCGACTTCATCCTCGTACCGAACGTTCAATCCATCCATTTCCATTTTGCCTCAATACACAAGAACCTTTCCGCCACCATAGCTATTTTCCTGCACATATAAACATAAAGGAATGAGCCTAATGCCCAGCAAGGAAAATCTAACACATAAAATTCATATCGCAACATATACTAAAACATATAATAAACATATGTCACATATACTATAATGGCCATTATTACTTGGGGCTCGTAAACTAAACAAGTCATATGCCCATTAGATTTGTGGGGCTTGCTAGCTAAGCAAGTCATATGCCCATAAATTTATTGGGGCTTGCTAGTTATACAAGTCATATGCCCAAGTCTACAAACATACATAATATAACATATAACATATAACATAACACATAAATCATAAGATAACATATAACATAACATATAAAATCCTATCCTATATTTTCCTTACCAAATATACCGGGATATGAGAACAAGATTGGGACTTTGGAAAAACTCCTAAAAACCATCAAAGCAAGGTGAGTATTGTAACACCCTGTTAATTAGGGCGTTACAATGTGGTATCATAGCAGCCAAGGTTTAAGGGTTCCTGATGTTGGACTGGGCATGTACATTCTCTACTAAAGACAAGCTCGACTCAGGGTTGGGTAACTATTAATGTAATTATGTGTATACATGCTTAAATGAATTATGTGTGCTTTATCTGCTAGTTTGAATAAGAAGCATGAGCTATTCTGATAGGGCCTGGCCCTTGACTACTGCATGTAGATTGAGAACGTGTTTATTAGCACGATAGATATTAGTGAGTGTTACAGGACTACTTATTAGCGTCATTGAATTTTATGAATGTCATAAATGCTTATTAGCAATGTTGTATGTGTACCCTGGATCGAGGATGCTTATTAGTGTCGTAGCATGCATAAGGAAAAATGTTCATTAACATTGTTAGGTGGTCATGCATGCCAAAGAATATGCGTACTAGCATTTTGTTTTGATGATGCCATGAAATTTCTCTGCTTATTAGCATGATTATTGAGTATGAATTATTGGGATGCTTATTAGCATGCATGTGGATGCTTATTCGATCAGTTTTGAACCGTGGGTTGATGTGAGATACTGTTATTACTGCCTGATAAGGTGAGTCATTGATTGCAGATAGACTTGGAAGTATGCTTCCAGGGCAATCCAATGAGCCAGCCAGCGCTAGGTATCAGGCCGAAAGTAATGATCAGGGTCAGAACCCTTTGCTAGCCCCTGAGAACTGGCAGCTGGTGCTTGCAGACTTACAAGCTCAACTGCAGAGGCAGAATGAAGAGATATTACGATTGAGGCAACAACAGGTTCCAGCTGAGAACGCTGCTTCAGGGGTCCCATCTGCTGTTTCAGTATCGGATGTACAACAGCAGACAGAGTTGGAGAACCGTTGGGAATTGGTATATGAGCGGTTCAGGAAGCAACACCCTCCGGTATTTGAGGGTGGCACAGATCCACTTAAGGCAGAGCAGTGGATGGCTATGATTACGTCCATCTTGAACTTCATGAGAGTTGTGGGCAATGAAAGAGTGGCTTGTGCCACGTACATGTTTCGAGAGGGTGCCCGAATCTGGTGGGAGGTGGTGTCCCAGACTATAAATGTAACTACAATGGGTTGGGAAGAGTTTAAAACCCTCTTCAATGAATAGTATTATAATGAGGCCGTTAAAGCTGCAAAGGCCGAGGAGTTTAGTAAACTTTTGCAAGGGAATATGTCAGTGACTGAGTATGCCCTGAAATTCAACACATTAGCCAAGTTTGCTCCAGACTTGGTGCCCACTGATGGGACAAGGAAGGAAAGATTCCTTCAGGGGCTACAACCTATGATAGCCCGGGATGTCAAAATTACCACTGTACCTGGAGTGACAACTTATGCTCAGGTAGTGGAGAGAGCCCTTACTGCAGAGGGTGCTGAGAATAAGATCTAGCGTGATAATGCAGCCAGGAGAGATATGAGGAGGATGGGACCTCCCTTCTCAGGAGTTGGTAGGGGCGGAGGCTCCAGTGATCAGAAAAGAAAAATCCCGGACACCAGTTTGGCTCCTAGAGCTGATAGGAGGCCACAGGGTGCGCAGATTGCCCGCCAGGGCGGCAATGAGAACTGGAAGACATATCCAGAGTGTGCCAGATGCAGGAGACATCATCTAGGTGAGTGTCGGGCGAAGGCCTGTTTTGTATGTGAACTTGTTTTGTATGTGAACTTGTTAGCCATAACTGATTTTGACATGATTTTGGGGATGGACTGGTTGACTAGATATGGAGCAACCATTTATTGTAAAAAGAAGATGGTAACTTTTGAACTTGAGGGTGAGTAACCTTTTGTATTTGTTGGCACTGTGCTGGACCCCGAATGCCTATGATCTCGATACTGAGGGCTAGGGAACTACTACAGGAAGACTGCATAGGATTCCTAGCCAGTGTGGTGGATACCACGCAGGTCATGCCAGTGGGACCATAGAGACTAGGTTGGTCTCTGAATTTCTGGACGTGTTTCCAGAGGATCTGCCGGGGTTGCCGCCGTACCCAGAGATTGACTTTGTTATTGAGCTGACACCTGGGACAGAGCCAGTGTCTATGGCTCCTTACAGAATGGCCCCAGCTGAGTTGAGGAAACTCAAGGTACAGTTATAGGAGTTGTTGGATCTGGGTTTTATTAGACCCAGTTTCTCACCATGGGGTGCACCGGTGTTATTTGTGAAGAAGAAGGATGGTTCACTAATGATGTGTATAGACTATATAGAACTGAATAAGTTGACTATCAAGAACAAGTATCCCCTACCAAGGATAGATGATTTATTTGATCAACTGCAAGGTAAAATGGTGTTCTCAAAGATAGATCTTCGATTTGGTTATCACCAGTTGAGAATTAAGGATGAAGACATACCCAAGAAAGCTTTCCGTACTAGATATGGGCACTATGAGTTTCTTGTTATGTTATTTGGTTTGACTAATGCTCCGGCAGCTTTTATGGACCTAATGAACAGAGTGTTTAAGGACTATCTGGACCAGTTTGTGATCGTCTTTATTGATGATATCTTGATTTACTCACAGGCAGAGGAGGAGCATGAGCAACATCTCAGGTTAGTCTTTTGAGATTTTCTTGTCATTTTTTTGTGTGTTAATGCCTCCCATATTTTGTGTTTAATAATGAGTTTTTTTTTTCTTCTAATTAACTTACATATTTTTCTGGTTTAGGTATTTTATTTTTCTATTTATTTTTTCATTTCCTCATGATACTACATATTTTAGTAGTCATGACTTGAGAGTTTATCATGATATTGGGCTCTTCATTTGACGTTTTCTTTGTTGATGTGGTCATATTTATGCTTTGATATATCTTTTTCCTAGTAATTCTTTATGTTTTGATATAATTACTATTTCAACTTGCAACTTTATGCTTTGATATTTCATTATAAGTCTGTAAAAATTATAGTATAGCAATTCATTCATTGCCTTGTGAAAGTAGATGCCATGAGATCTCAACTTGTCTCATATTATAATCTATGTAACATGATGAAGGTATTAATACTATATTTCTCTGTTCAAATTGTCTCATAATTGTTTTCCTTTTAGTTTTTTTTTTTTTGCAATTGTCATGCCATGGAGGTAGTTGGAATTGATATCTCATCATGTTGTGCTCCTTTTATTTCATCCCATAGACAGTAAGTACGAAAGTTACACCAATTGTTACCAACAAAATAAATAAAATAAAATAAAGTTACATCAATCGATGTACTTTTCATTCACCATCCGATTGAGTTTGCATTTATTCTAATATAGTGAAGCTTCAATTTTTAAAGTTGACCAGGAATTGTCGTTTGAATTGAAGCATTTGATCTCAACTATGCTTTAGTTTGAAATAGCTAAAATGGCAGGGTGTGCACGTCTATGTTTCTATGTATTTTAGGTGGACAATAGATTTATATCAACTTTCAATTGGAAAAAAAAATGTATAGATTTGTTGATTTTAGTATATACTATGCATATATATTTTGTTGGATACTTTGCATTTGATTTTGTTATGTTTATTCAGCGTTAGAATATATATGTGTACTATTGTAATTAAGTTCTTTTTTGTGATTCATTTTTTACATTCATTGATTTTGGTATATATATATCTATATATAGATATGTTTTTGTTGGATATTTCTTTCTGGTATTATTATGGTTAATTATATTTATGGTATTCATTGTTTTTTGCCAATAATGTTAAAATAATGAGTATGCTTATTATGTTAGTGATTATAGGACTTATTGTGCTCTTATATTCTTAAAGGCATACAAAGTGTCATAAATGCCCATAATAAGTCATTCTTTTTTCTTTATGAAATCCTTATGATGATTAAATTGGGGATATTCTATTATTAAACAAGATATTTTGTTATACTGTAATTTTCAACTGTCTCAAACCTTGTCGGCATTCTTACAAGGTCAGTTTTTTTTTAATAATCTCTAAGAGGGATTAATCAACTAATTTTACATATTTATATTGTTGGTTCTCTCATTCAGTCTAGTTGAAATGATGTTTGATTTTATATAGACATATCTAGTATTATTATTTTATAATTGAATTGTGTTTGCTTGATTTGTTTTATTATTGGTACATTAATTAGACTGTTAAAAACATACACTTGTAAATGGTGTAATAATCTTTTCATATAGTTTTTTAGGTCCTTCTCAATTGTATTTCAAGCAACTTTGCCTAAGTTGCTTCTTTTTTAGAGTCCTTTTGCTTCTTAAAGAAACCAAAATATCATGAAGTTATAGGTATACACTACTATAAAAAAAGGTTTTTTAGGACTAGCATTGTGAGTCCTAAAAAAGTTTTTAGGACTTGCGCCTCGTGAGTCCTCTATTTGAGAGCCTTATAAACTAAGATTTTTTAGGACTTGCATTGCGAGTCCTAAAAGAATGTTTTTAAGACTCGCAATGCGTGTCCTAAAAGAATGTGCGAGTCCTAATAAAAACATTCTTTTTGGACTCACAATGCAAGTCTTGAAAAATCTGGTTGAGTGCCTTTAAGTAATTTTTTAGGACTCTCATTGCGAGTCTTAAATTAATGTTTTTAGGACTCGCATTTCTAGTCCTGAAAAATTTTATTTTTAGTTTTTTAAAATAATTTATTTTTATTTTAAATTCAAAATAACTTTTTAAATGAAACATTTATATACAATTCTGAAAACTTATAAATTAAAATAACAAAATTTGTACATTATTTTCAATGAGACACAACAATTAACAGCCATTCTAATTAATTCTAAAGATAAACAACAATTTTATATAATTAAATCTACATGAGTCCATAAATTTTCTTAGAAAAACCGGCAGCATATCAACTGCAAATCGGACATCTCCAAATTTTAAAAACCTGCAAACACAATATATAAACAAAATCAGACAGTCTAAAAACAAACACAACATATTAGTTAAACATTAACTAATTTGAAAATGAAACACAAAATACCTAAACTATTAATATACCCTAAAAATATACCCAAAATAAAATAAATTGATAATCTGAAATATAAATCTCCACACTAAAAACATACCCTTGATAATCTGAAATTATTATCTATACACTAAAAACATACCCAAAATAAAATTCAAATCAATATATATATAATTCAGAAATAAAATTTATATATTAAATAAATATTAAATCAATATATATAACATTCAGAAATAACTACCGTGGTGGACGGAGGCGCCGAGAACCACCAGTCGCCGTCGACGTCGAGCCCCAGCCAGAAGCCTTGCACTGATGAGTCCCTACGTCGCCCGAAGCCGTCGGCGAGAAGAACCACCTAGACCGAGCATGCGTTGGCCGAAGCTTGAAGTCGTTGCCACTGCGTTGCTCGAAGTCGTAGTCGTTGCCGAGAACCACCCAGCCCGAAAGTTCTCGCCCCTGCGTCGCTTGAATCCGCCGCCATCGCCGAGAACCACCCAGCCCGAAGATTTGCGCCACCGTCGGTCGTCGTCCGCAACTGTTGATGATGAGTGGCTAAGGGCTGAGTTCTTTCTGTTGAAGAAGAAGAAGAAGAAGGAAGGAGGCGGCTGAGTTCTTTCTGTTGAAGTAGAAGAAGAAGAAGAAGGAAGGAGGCGGCTGAGAGGAAGGAGGCGGCTGATCTATTAGGTTATTAGGATATTAGGTATTATGTATATGATATAACATTTAAAAAATAACAATGAAATGTTAAAAAAAAAACATATTGTTAAATATTATTTCCCAACACATAATAATTATATTTTATTAATTATTTCAAAATAAATAATTAATTAAATGAGAACACTTAAAAAATTAGGTGGGAATTCGAAAATTTTCAAAATTCAAAATTTTATGATACACATAAGTTTTTAGGACTCGCGAAGAATGTTTTTAGGATTCGAAATGCAAGGCCTAAAAACATTCTTTTAGGACTCGCAACGCGAGTCCTAAAAAACTCCAGCTTTTTAAAATTCAAAATTTTATGATACACATAAGTTTTTAGGACTCGCGTTGCGAGTCCTAAAAAGTCCAGGAGGTGTTTGTTTAAAAAAAAACTCAAACTTTTAGGACTCGCTCCACGAGTCCTAAAACAAATTCTATAAGGACTCACAACGCGAGTCCTAAAAGGTCGAGGAGACTTTTTTAGGACTCGCATTTATGTGAGTGTCCTAAAAATGTGTAACGACCCAAATTCACTAATAAGGCTTAAGGGCCTTGATTAGTATGCCGGGAGGGCATGATGGGAATTATGTGTGATTATTATGATTAAGATGTATGATTATGATTTTAAGCATGTTATATGACTATGTGAATTATATTATGTGATAATTATGATATGTGAATTGTACTGTGTGGGTGCTGTGATACAAACGTGATGCACGTGCCAAGGCGGTCCTAGGAAACTAGATAAAGGTAACTGGTGACTTGGTAACCTGTGTAACCATTAGTAACTATAGAAAGTAACAGGTTTCTTTGGGAAAGTGGTAGAATTGCAAAGTTAGGGAAAGGACAAATAAGCCCTTGAGGTCTAGTTAGTAAGTGATATTAATGGAGGGTTAAAATGGTAATTTGGTAGTAAATAGATGAGTTTGAGCTGAGGGAATAACATATACGTATAATATTTTGGAGAGGGGTTTATGCTGAATGGTGGAAACCTAGAATTAGAACAAAAAGGAGATAGAAAGGAGAAGCAGAAATCTAGACTCTTGGAAGGAGAATCAAGGGATGTCTGATGTTATCAACCAAGTTTAGGCCAAGAAAACTCAGAGGTAAGATTTTGATTATGCTATATCTAAGTTTTAAGTCTGAATTTTAGTTAAGGAAGGTGAATTGAGATAAGTTGGTGGCTGGTTTTATATAATTTCAGAATTTGGAAACCAAGGGGGAAGAAGGTCAAGAGCTGGAGGTTGAACCTATCACTTAAGGTAAGGTCTCTGTATGTTTATTAGATTTGTTTTGTTAAGGTTTAGGGAGTTTGAAGTGTGGGTTGTGCTTGAATTCAAGCTGTGCATAACTTTTCTGGTTTGAGTTGTCAAGTGGGAATTCAAGAGTGAATTTTAGGATTGAAGGTGTGAGTGAGCTTAGGCATGATGTCTTTGGGTTGTTGTGAGGTTTGTTAGGGGCTTAGAGTTGGTTTTGGGACTTAGGATAGAGTTTGGGGTGAATTGGTGAGGTTGGAGCTCGGGAAAATGCGAAGGAAAACCCAGAAATCAGGGTCTGCAATGGTGTGCCGCGGCACGGCTTTTGCTTTCCGCGGCCTAGGGGTCTCTGGAGGTGGGTGCCGCGGCACAAGGAATGTGGTGCCGCGGCACAAGGCAAAATTCAGGGAGTGATATTTTGCAATTTTTGACCTTTGCTCCGGGGGTTCGGGGGATGTCTCCGGGATGTTGTTCTAGGGTTTTAGGGGTTCCGAGAGTGTGGATTAGGTACCGGGAAGGTAGTCTTGGATTGGTTAATGACAAGGAATATTATATTTGTGTTTGATTAGGACTTTGGAGAAGCTCGGGATAGAGGACCGTGCTTGTGGCTACGTGATATCGGAAACCAGCGAATTGAAAGGTAAGAACACTGCACCCGAATGTATGACTGTGATGGGACTAAGTGCTCCCGAGAATTGTTTTGTGTCATCGTTGGTATTATGCCAAGGGACACGTGTAAGCGGTCTAAGAGTACCGTTCATGAATTTAGCGTATGGGACGCGAATTGGCCACTGGAAGCCAGAAACGAAAGGATAACAGAGGGAGCAGCTTGTGAGCGCTAGCCCTGGTTATCATCTGTGCATTGTGTTATATGAGTTGAAATGCTCTGTATATGAAATACTTGACCATTGATATGCTTGAGTTTATGAGATGTTATAAGTGAGATTGACTTGACAGCTAAATGTGCATGCTCTATTATTGATATATGTTCTTGCTGGGCCTTGGCTCACGGGTGCTTCGTGGTGCAGGTAAGGGTAAGGGCAAGCTGGACCAGGCCTGAGGTGGAGAGCTCCGAGGTGAAATGTACATAGCCAGCCGTTCGATCACCACGGTCGAGGAGTGTGTCAGGACGGAGATTACCTAACCACTCATTTTGCCTTAGTATGGCTGTTGATGTATATAGACTTCGTAACTTTTGTAAATGACTTTTAAACTGTCGTTTTTGGGATCCCTTGTACATAAACAATGTTTAGTAATGAAAATGTATCTTTTGAGACCAAAACTCTTTTAACCTTAGTTCCTCTACTATTTGAGTAACACGCTTTTACTTTAAATACTTGATTAGCAAGTTTGGCACATTATAAACACACAGTGTAACGGTCTTGGCTATCCAGGGCGTTACAACTTGGTATCAGAGCGTCCTAGGTTTATGGGTCCTGAAGACTGGCTGGGTATGTACATTCGCTGCGGGAGACAAGCTCAACTCAGGGTTTGGTAACTGTATATGTATGATTATGTGTTTAAATGATTTGAGTGAGATATGAATGTTGATATCTGTCTGATGAATAGGGAGCATGAGATTCTGATAGGGCCTGGCCCTTGACTATTGCATGATGTTATTGAGGCGTGCTTATTAGCATTGCTGTGTATGTGGATGAATATCTGGATAAATTGTTATACTTGCTTACTTGTGAATGATTGGACTTTCGGTGGTGGATTATGGAGAGATTATCACCCTGTCATCTTAGCCTAATTGCCGAGTCGTTGTTTGCAGATTGACTTGAATAGATATGCGTTCAAGGAAATCAACACGACAAGCCGGCAGGTCTGGGGCTAGAGAGGATGATCAGGGCCCAACCTCTCCGCCAGTCCCTGAGAACTGGCAACAGTTAATGGCAGAAATGCAAGCTAGGCTTCAGAGCCAAGATGAGTTGATCAGAATGCTGCAGCAGGCTCCATCTGGGAGTGTTGCCCCAGCTGGGCCACCGGCGCTGGTACCTGTGGTACAGCCTGTTGAGGTTGGTAATAAAATGGAACCGTTGTATGAGCGGTTCAGGAAGCAGCAGCCCCCGACCTTTGAGGGTGGGCCAGATCCACTAAAAGCTGAGCAGTGGATGACCTTGATTACCACTATACTTGATTTTATGAAGGTAGAAGGATATGATAGGGTGGCCTGCGCCACTTATATGTTGAGAGAGGATGCCCTAATCCGGTGGGAGGTGGTATCGCAGACCAGAAATGTTACCACGATGACTTGGGAAGAGTTTAAAGATTTGTTTAATCAGAAGTACTATAACATTGCCATCAGGGCAGCGAAGGTGAATGAGTTTGTGGGCCTTGTTCAGGGCAGTTTGACTGTTACGGAGTATGCCTTGAAATTTGATAGACTTGCAAAGTTTGCACCGGATTTTGTGCCTACCGATGCGGCCAGGTTAGACAGATTTGTTAGAGGATTGAATGTTATGGTGTCTCGAGATGTGAGGATTACCATAGTCCCTGGAGTGACTACCTATGCCCAGGCTGTGGAAAGGGCTTTGACTGCTGAGGAAGCAGAGAATAGAATTTGGAGAGATAATGCAGCAAGAAGGGAGGGCCGTAGACCGGTGCCTCCGTATTCTGGTTCTAGTAGAGGTGGAGGTGATAGTGATTTGAAGAGAAAGACTCCAGAAGCCCCATTTGCTCCTAGGTTTGATAGAGGAGGTCGGGGTACTCAGGGTGGTCGACGGGGAGGTGGTGAATCGTGGAGGACTTACCCAGAATGCCCGAGGTGCAAGAGACGCCATTTGGGCGAGTGTCAGGCTAAGGCCTGTTATGTATGCGGGGTGGTGGGGCACCTCAGAAAAGATTGCCCAACAGTGAAGAAGGGCGAGGCAGGAAAGGTGGACAGCTTGACTCCAGCTCGAGTGTTTACTTTGACGCAGGCAGAGGCCGAGGCTAGCCCCTCGGTAGTGACAGGTCAGCTTTCTAGTGCTGGCACTTCCTTTACTGTTTTGATTGATTCTGGTGCTACGCATTCATTTGTTTCTGATAGGGTGATTGATAGATTGTGTAGACCTAGTGAGATTAGTACCTCAGGGTTTGGGACTATATTGCCTACGGGAGAGCTGGTGGTGTCTAGGAGATGGGTTAGGGCATTGCCAGTGTTAGTTGATGGCAGAGAGTTGTCGGTAGACTTGATTGAGTTAAGTATGGAGGATTTTGACATGATCTTAGGCATGGATTGGCTGGTTCGATATGGAGCTACTATTGATTGTAGAAAGAAAATGGTGACTTTTGAGCCAGAGGGTGAGGATCCCTTTGTTTTTGTGGGAGCGGTGCGAGGACCCCGCGTACCCAGGATATCTGCGTTGAGAGCCAGAGATTTGTTACAGGGTGGATGTATAGGCTTCTTGGCTAGAGTGGTGGATACCACCAAAGTTTCATTAGTTGGACCGGAGGAGACCAGACTGGTTTGTGAGTTCTTGGATGTGTTCCCTGAGGATTTGCCTGGGTTGCCGCCGCGTAGGGAGATTGAGTTTGTTATTGAGTTGGCACCGGGGACAGAGCCAGTGTCGAGGGCACCATACAGGATGGCACCAGCGGAACTGAAAGAGTTAAAGATACAACTGTAGGAACTTCTGGATATAGGGTTCATCAGACCTAGCTATTCGCCATGGGGTGCTCCAGTTTTATTTGTTAAGAAGAAGGATGGGACCCTGGGAATGTGTATTGACTATCGGGAACTGAATAAGTTAACTATTAAGAATAAGTATCCCCTACCAAGGATTGATGACTTGTTCGATCAGCTGCAGGGTAAGACGGTGTTCTCAAAGATTGATCTTCGATCTGGTTATCACCAGCTGAGGATCAAGGATGAGGACATACCTAAGACGGCCTTTCGGACGCTGTACGGGCACTATGAGTTCTTGGTCATGTCTTTTGGTTTGACCAATGCCCCAGCAGCTTTTATGGACTTAATGAACAGTGTATTCAAGGATTTTCTAGATCAGTTTGTTATAGTCTTCATCGATGACATTCTAGTGTACTCCAGTTCAGAGACAGAGCACGAGTTTCATCTTCGTTTGGTTCTTCAGAGGTTGAGGGAGCATCAGTTATATGCTAAGTTTAAGAAGTGTGAGTTCTGGTTACCTGAAGTGACATTCCTTGGACACATTGTAGGTGCAGATGGGATTAAAGTAGATCCGTCTAAGATAGAGGCAGTTAGGGATTGGCCGAGGCCAAGGAACGCCTCAGAGGTGCGGAGTTTTCTTGGTTTGGCAGGCTACTACAGGCGGTTTGTAGAGGGTTTCTCAAAGATAGCAGCACCGATGACAGAATTGACAAGAAAGAATTTAAAGTTTATTTGGTCAGACAAGTGTGAGGGTAGTTTCCAGGAGTTGAAGAGACGACTTATTACTGCACCAGTGTTGAGTTTGCCTTCAGGAGAAGGGAAGTTTGTTGTTTACTGTGATGCGTCAAGGTTGGGTTTAGGCTGTGTGCTGATGCAGAATGAGAAGGTGATAGCTTATGCATCACGACAGCTGAAGGAGTATGAGCAGCGGTATCCTACTCATGACCTAGAGCTGGCAGCAGTGGTCTTTGCACTGAAGATTTGGCGGCATTACCTATATGGGGAGAAGTGCGAGGTGTACACTGACCATAAGAGCTTGAAATATTTCTTTACACAGAGGGACCTGAATATGAGACAGAGACGTTGGCTGGAGCTGGTGAAAGATTATGATTGTGATATTCTTTACCATCCAGGAAAAGCCAATGTGGTGGCTGATGCATTGAGCCGCAGAGGTCCAGGTCAGTTGTACAGCTCTGTTCAGATCTCAAGGGAGTTAGCAGATGAGATGGTTAGAGCGGGAATAGAATTGGTTGTGGGCCGATTGGCTAATATTACTCTACAGTCGACCCTGCTAGAGCGGATCAGAGAGGGGCAGTTGACAGACGCTCAGTTACAGAGGGTTAGAGAGGATGTTTTGGCAGGAATAGCTAAGGACTATTCTGTTTCAGAGGTTGGTTTATTACGGCATCAGGGACGAATTTGTGTTCCAGCTGACGAGGGGATCAGACGGGAGATACTAGATGAGTCTCATACGACACCGTACTCGCTTCATCCAGGTACCACAAAAATGTATCAGGATCTACGGACTTTGTATTGGTGGCCCGGGATGAAGAGGGATGTGGTAGAGTACGTTGCTAGATGCCTAACCTGTCAACAGGTGAAAGCTGAGCATCAGCGACCAGCAGGGTTGCTTCAGCCTTTGGATATTCCTGAGTGGAAATGGGAGGATATTACCATGGATTTCGTAGGAGGTCTACCCAGAACAGTAGGGTTTCATGACTCAATATGGGTGATAGTGGATAGATATACCAAGTCAGCCCATTTCCTTCCAGTGAGGTCAACTTATACTGTGGATCAGTACGCTGAGTTGTACGTGAAAGAGATTGTACGTCTCCATGGGGTTCCTAAGTCTATTGTGTCAGACCGGGATCCTATTTTCACTTCCAAGTTTTGGGGAGGTTTGCAGAAAGCTTTGGGAACTCAGTTGAAGTTCAGTACAGCTTTTCATCCTCAGACTGACGGACAGTCTGAGAGAACGATCCAGATACTGGAGGATATGCTCAGAGCTTGTGTGATTGACTTTGAGGGTTCTTGGAGTAAGTACCTTCCGTTGATTGAGTTCTCGTACAATAATAGTTACCAGTCAACAATTGGAGTGGCTCCCTATGAAATGTTGTATGGGAGGAAGTGTAGATCGCCCATCCATTGGGACGAGATGGGTGAGAGGAGATACTTGGGACCGGACATGGTCCAGAGGACGAGTGAGGCCATAGAGAAGATCCGAGCTAGGATGCTCGCATCTCAGAGAAGGCAGAAAAGTTACGCTGATCCTAAGCGTAGGGATGTGGAGTTTCAGGTTGGTGATCACGTCTTCCTTCGAGTTTCACCTCTGCGAGGGGTGAGGAGGTTTGGTAAGAAGGGCAAGTTGAGCCCTAGATTCATTGGACCATTCGAGATCCTGGAAAGGATTGGTCAGGTGGCTTACAGGTTAGCCTTGCCACCATCGTTGTCTGGAGTTCATGATGTGTTTCATGTCTCTATGCTTCGGAGGTATGTCTCAGATTTGACTCATGTCTTGAGGCATGAAGATTTGGAGTTACAGGCAGATTTGGCTTATGATGAGAGACCAGTTCAGATCTTGGACCGAAAAGACAAGGTGTTGCGAAATAAGACGATTCCTTTAGTTAAACTGCTGTGGAGAAACAGTAAGGTCGAGGAGGCGACCTGGGAGCTTGAGACAGCTATGCGGGATCAGTATCTGGAATTGTTCAGGTAAATTTCGAGGACGAAATTCTTATTAGGAGGGGATAGTTGTAACGACCCAAATTCACTAATAAGGCTTAAGGGCCTTGATTAGTATGCCGGGAGGGCATGATGGGAATTATGTGTGATTATTATGATTAAGATGTATGATTATGATTTTAAGCATGTTATATGACTATGTGAATTATATTATGTGATAATTATGATATGTGAATTGTACTGTGTGGGTGCTGTGATACAAACGTGATGCACGTGCCAAGGCGGTCCTAGGAAACTAGATAAAGGTAACTGGTGACTTGGTAACCTGTGTAACCATTAGTAACTATAGAAAGTAACAGGTTTCTTTGGGAAAGTGGTAGAATTGCAAAGTTAGGGAAAGGACAAATAAGCCCTTGAGGTCTAGTTAGTAAGTGATATTAATGGAGGGTTAAAATGGTAATTTGGTAGTAAATAGATGAGTTTGAGCTGAGGGAATAACATATACGTATAATATTTTGGAGAGGGGTTTATGCTGAATGGTGGAAACCTAGAATTAGAACAAAAAGGAGATAGAAAGGAGAAGCAGAAATCTAGACTCTTGGAAGGAGAATCAAGGGATGTCTGATGTTATCAACCAAGTTTAGGCCAAGAAAACTCAGAGGTAAGATTTTGATTATGCTATATCTAAGTTTTAAGTCTGAATTTTAGTTAAGGAAGGTGAATTGAGATAAGTTGGTGGCTGGTTTTATATAATTTCAGAATTTGGAAACCAAGGGGGAAGAAGGTCAAGAGCTGGAGGTTGAACCTATCACTTAAGGTAAGGTCTCTGTATGTTTATTAGATTTGTTTTGTTAAGGTTTAGGGAGTTTGAAGTGTGGGTTGTGCTTGAATTCAAGCTGTTTATAACTTTTCTGGTTTGAGTTGTCAAGTGGGAATTCAAGAGTGAATTTTAGGATTGAAGGTGTGAGTGAGCTTAGGCATGATGTCTTTGGGTTGTTGTGAGGTTTGTTAGGGGCTTAGAGTTGGTTTTGGGACTTAGGATAGAGTTTGGGGTGAATTGGTGAGGTTGGAGCTCGGGAAAATGCGAAGGAAAACCCAGAAATCAGGGTCTGCAATGGTGTGCCGCGGCACGGCTTTTGCTTTCCGCGGCCTAGGGGTCTCTGGAGGTGGGTGCCGCGGCACAAGGAATGTGGTGCCGCGGCACAAGGCAAAATTCAGGGAGTGATATTTTGCAATTTTTGACCTTTGCTCCGGGGGTTCGGGGGATGTCTCCGGGATGTTGTTCTAGGGTTTTAGGGGTTCCGAGAGTGTGGATTAGGTACCGGGAAGGTAGTCTTGGATTGGTTAATGACAAGGAATATTATATTTGTGTTTGATTAGGACTTTGGAGAAGCTCGGGATAGAGGACCGTGCTTGTGGCTACGTGATATCGGAAACCAGCGAATTGAAAGGTAAGAACACTGCACCCGAATGTATGACTGTGATGGGACTAAGTGCTCCCGAGAATTGTTTTGTGTCATCGTTGGTATTATGCCAAGGGACACGTGTAAGCGGTCTAAGAGTACCGTTCATGAATTTAGCGTATGGGACGCGAATTGGCCACTGGAAGCCAGAAACGAAAGGATAACAGAGGGAGCAGCTTGTGAGCGCTAGCCCTGGTTATCATCTGTGCATTGTGTTATATGAGTTGAAATGCTCTGTATATGAAATACTTGACCATTGATATGCTTGAGTTTATGAGATGTTATAAGTGAGATTGACTTGACAGCTAAATGTGCATGCTCTATTATTGATATATGTTCTTGCTGGGCCTTGGCTCACGGGTGCTTCGTGGTGCAGGTAAGGGTAAGGGCAAGCTGGACCAGGCCTGAGGTGGAGAGCTCCGAGGTGAAATGTACATAGCCAGCCGTTCGATCACCACGGTCGAGGAGTGTGTCAGGACGGAGATTACCTAACCACTCATTTTGCCTTAGTATGGCTGTTGATGTATATAGACTTCGTAACTTTTGTAAATGACTTTTAAACTGTCGTTTTTGGGATCCCTTGTACATAAACAATGTTTAGTAATGAAAATGTATCTTTTGAGACCAAAACTCTTTTAACCTTAGTTCCTCTACTATTTGAGTAACACGCTTTTACTTTAAATACTTGATTAGCAAGTTTGGCACATTATAAACACACAGTGTAACGGTCTTGGCTATCCAAGGCGTTACAAAATGTGTCCTAAAATGGTGTTTTTGTAGTAGTGATAGGTAGTATAATTGAATAATGAGCTGATAAAGTCATAATTAGGTAATTACACTACTACAAAAAAGTTTTTTAGGACTCGCAGAGCGTGAGTCCTCTATTTGAGAACCTTATAAACTAAGGATTTTTAGGACTCGCAACGCGAGTCTTAAAAGATCTGGTTGAGTGCCTATAATTAAGTTTTTAGGACTCGCTTTGTGAGTCCTAAAATTGCGAGTCCTAAAAACTTAATTATAGGCACTCAACCAGATTTTTTAGGACTCGCGGGTAATTTTTTAGGACTCGCTTTGCATGCCCTTAAAAGTAATTTTTTTTTTTAAAAAAAAAATACAGCTACAATTTTAATTTTGATTTAAAAATATATATCCATTTGAGTGTCGAATATGTATCAAAATAATTTTGAAAAGAAAATACTAAAAAAATGGCAAAAAAATTTTACGAAATAAATTTAAAATTTCTAAACATGTATTGTAATTAGCTAGCTATAATATCATTCATTTTGCTCTAACCAATTCTAAATATAACATTGCCCATTCTTCTCTAACTTCGTCAATTTCTTGAGTAGTATATGGTTTTTCGGAGGTGAACTGAAAAAAATAGAAAACAAAAATTTAATTATAATTATATTAGTTGTAATAGATTCGAAGCATATATAATAATTGTACTAGATTAATACTATGTAGTTGTATATTGTTTATTACCTGTTTCGACAAGAAATGCTTGATATGAGGGGCATTGATAAGTGTAGAGTCCAAGAACTTTACTTAGCTAATTGTTTAGTAGTATTATAGTATGTTTAGTATTATCTTTGTAACTGTGGATTTTTGGTTCAGACCGGGAATTATTTGGACACTCATAGTAGTACTTGTAGATTTTCTAAGTTTAACCTATAGTTTAAGAATATTAATTTTAACCTAAGGTTGATTAATATGACTGATATTAAGGATTATATTTATTGTACTATAAGGTTTAGATATCAACCAATAGGATTTTAAGCACATGTTATGAATGGTGATTAAGGATTAAGTATTTTTGAGGATTAAATTTAATAAGGAGTAAAGTTTGAATGTTATAGGGTCAGTCAGCAGCTTTGAATACGTTGAGGGCTTAGTCAAGGCTGTTTACTCCATTCAAACTTAGCTAAAAATGTGTAATTTCGTGTTTAAATATTCAGCGTGTGCCGATATATCGCAGCTATAGGAGGCGATATGTCGCAGCACGTAGATACGGAAAACACGAATCGATGCACGGTCGCCTCAGGAACAATGGTCCAGGCGATATATCGCCTATCGGGGGCGATATATCGCCTCCTCCAGCATAAATTCAAACATTTTTTAATTCTTTTCCTTTCAGCCATTCAAACTTCTTCATAAGTCCAGCATCTTTTGAACGAGTCTTCAGCCTCTGCTGAACGATTATTCAAATGATTTTCACCGAAAAAGCCATTATTTTTATTCAAGTAAAATCAAGATACTTTCATTCCCAAACTCTATAAATAGGACCTAGTACCCAGCCATTATTCACCTTTTGCTCTAAGTTCAGAAGCTGCTAGTGTTCAGTGAGTATGAGAGTGTAAACACCTGGTTTGGGAAAAGCATAAGCTTAAACATCATAAGCTTATCAAACACTTTGGCAAGTGAGGTACTATAGTATTTCGGTTGTGGTATAGATTGGTCTTTCAAGTCTTTGAGGTAAACCAAAACTTTAGTTCATTTTCTTTATGTTATTTCCTTTTTCATAACCTTCTACTCAGTCCCCTAACCTCATTCTTATTTTGGTTAGGGAATCCAAGTTCTTAAGCACATAAGTTTCGGTAAGTATGTTTTTCAATGGTTTAGTCATTCCATCCTTTTCATCTCTTCTTCTTCATAAGACTCACTCTTTCTCATATGGTTTTAGGAGTGTTCCAAAAAGTCCCCACTCAGTCCACATATCCCGGTAACTTTGGTAAGGGAAATAGGATAGAATCTATATGTGTATTGCTTATGTTATCTTATGTATATGTTATGAAATATGATATGTTATGAATATGTTATGAACGTGTATGTTTGTAGGCTTGGGCTTATGCCCTATTTGACTAACAAGACCCCAAAAAGATTTTGGGCATATGCCTACTTAGCTAGTAGGACCCCACTAATCTCATGGGCATAAGCTTGTTTAGTCTATGGGACCCCAAGTAATAATGGCCATTATAATAAGTGTATGTATTAAGTGTTATGATATGTCTTTACGTTTATTATGAAATTTATGTTTATGACTATGTGTTAGATTTTCCTTGCTGGGCATTAGGCTCATTCCTTTCTGTTTTATGTGCAGGAAAATAGCTTTAGAGGCGGTAAGATTCGTGACGCTTAGATGATGTGTATCGATGGTAAATGGAGTCAAGGGGCCGAGCGTTATCGATTCGAGGATGTAGTCTTGTTTTACTTTTTATGGTTTTACATGTATTTTCCGCATTTTCTATGTAACTCTTTTCACTTTAAGTTATTTTTGTTTTAAAGACAATGGGTACCCATATCCTACTTATTTTTATGAAAGTAACCTTTGTTTCTACAAGTTTATAATAAATTATGGAATTTTCGCAAATGTATGTTTCAGTAAGAATTTGTATGTATAGTTTGATAATAATCCAAGAGTCTAGATTAGTGGGTCATTACAGTTCGTATCAGAGACAACGGTTCCTTCGCATGAAGTTCTCCTCGATACACACGCTCAAAGCTCCGAATCTGACCGCCAAGTAAGTATTTAAGTTACAAGTTACTTTGCCTATGTGTATAGCTAACAACTTTAGTGTTTATGTTTTTGTTAAGAATGAACGGAGCTTTAACCTACCAAGATATCCGAGCCATTAAGGCCTTAAAAAGAATAAGGGAGCCAAGAAACACCGTAGGAGCCCTAGAAAGGGTCACTCGAAGGTTGCTTTTGTTTCACCAAGAGATAGGTGGCCTTCACGAGGCTAAACAAATAATGCTAAGATCAACGGAACAATATGTATTAGTGATTAGGTTGTTTAAAGATTTCCATCCTGTAATAGCAGCTTTAGAAGAAATATGGGAAGAAATGCATGAGGAGGATGAATTACCATTAGCAATGAGATACTATTTCCTCTTAATTAGGTTTACCGCAAAATTTGAGTTTCAGTTCACAAATGAGCAAAAACATAGGATTCTCACCAACCTTCCTATAGGACGTTTCGATGCTCATGACAATGATGATTATGAAAAAATAGATGATGATATGCTAGATGACGGATCGGATGTAGAAGATCCCGATTTTTAGATTAGTAGTTTTTATTTGTTTTATTTACTTTTGATTGTAATAAGTGAAATTGTTTTTCCAAATGAATAACATGCTATTTGAATATCATGTGTGAGTTTGATTCTATTTTCGCAATCATAATAAATACTAAATAAAATAAATAATGACTGAGTTCGGTGAGGGTGGATACAAATCAATGAACCTGGTTTCCTTATTGAGAGTTAGGGGGCCATAGTAGTGGGAACGATTTTACTGATCCCAGCCCTCCCTCAATATGGTTAACTTTGGAACAAAGATAAGTTTCGAGCCTGAGAATTAAGTCACATAGGATGATTAGAAACACACTTAGAAAATAAAGATGACTTATTTGTTTATGTATAGAAACCCACTCTAATAATAAATAAAGACCTATATAATTTTTCATAAGAAGTCATAATAAATAGGTCTGAGATATGTTTGTTTTAGAATAAGTTTTTGCCTTAGAGCCTATTAGGAAAAGTTCTAACATGTTTCTTTCAACTGTTAGAACTCTGCTACGATGTCGCTCCGAAGATCTGCACGCACCAACGGAAACGCCTCCAACGATGTTCCAGCGACCAATACGGTCCCTACAGTTCGCCGAAGGGGAGTGCATGCTACTGCTCGCCGCAACGCGCCGGCACCGCCAGCTGACAACACTGCGGAGATTGCCAGACTGCGACAGCAAGTCAAGGAACTTCTGCAGCAACAACGCCAACAGGCTCAATCTCAGCCTCCGCCACAGCCGCAGCCGCAGCCACAGCAAATGGCCCCAGCACCCCAAAAAGTTGGTCCGTATGGGGGATGGCCAATGATGAACTACGCTCCATATCCAGTACAGCACATGGAGCCAGTGTATGAGAGGTTCCAGAAGCAGCACGCTCCGAACTTTGAAGGAACTACAGACCCCTTTGAGGCGGAAGAGTGGCTAAGGAATGTGGAGCCGATTCTAGTGTAACGACCCACTAATCTAGACTCTTGGACCATTATCGAACTATACATACATATTCTTACTAAAACATATATTTGCAAAAATACCACAATTTATTATAAACTTGTAGAAACAAAGGTTACTTTCATAAATAATAAGTAGGATATGGGTACCCATTGTCTTTAAAACAAAAATAACTTAAAGTAAAAAGAGTTACATAGAAAATGCGGAAAATACATCTAAAACCATAAAAAAAACATAAATAAGACTACATCCTCGAATCGAATAACACTCGGCTCCTTGACTCCATTCACCATCGATACACATCCTCTAAGCGTCACGAATCTTTCCACCTCTAAAGCTTATTTCCTGCACATAAAACAGAAAGGAATGAGCCTAATGCCCAGCAAGGAAAATCTAACACATAGTCATAAACATAAATTTCATAATAAACGTAAAGACATATCATAACACTTAATACATACACTTATTATAATGGCCATTATTACTTGGGGTCCCATAGACTAAACAAGCTTATGCCCATGAGATTAGTGGGGTCCTACCAGCTAAATAGGCTTATGCCCACAATCTTTTTGGGGTCTTGTTAGTCAAATAGGGCATATGCCCAAGCCTACAACATACACATGCATAACAAATTCATAACACATTCATAAGATATCATAACATAACACATAAGATAACATAAACATATAGATTCTAGCCTATTTTCCTTACCAAAGTTACCGGGATAAAATGGACTGAGTTGGGACTTTTTGGAACACTCCTAAAACCATAATGAACAAGAGTGAGTCTAAAGAAAGGAGATGAAATGAAAGAGATGGAAAAACTAAACCATAAAAACATACTTACCAACTTCTATGCTTAAGAACTTGGATTCCCTAACCAAAATAAGAATGAGGTTAGGGGACTGAGTAGAAGGTTTTGAGAAAGGAAATAACATGAAATAAATGAAACAAAGTTTCGGGTTTACCTCAAAGATTTGCAAGATCAATCTAACCTCCACCGAAATACTATAGAACTCACTTCCCAAAGTGTTTGATAAGCTTATGATGTTTAAGCTTATAGTTTTTCCCCAAACCAGGTGTTTACACTCTCACACTCACTTAACACTAGCAGCTTCTGAACTTAGAGCAAATGGTGAATAATGGCTGGGTACTAGGTCCTATTTATAGAGTTTGGGAATGAAAATATCTTGATTTTACTTGAATAAAAATAATGGCTTTTTAGGTGAAAATCATTTGAATAATCGTTCAGCAGAGGCTGAAGACTCGTTCAAAAGATTCTGGACTGTTGAAGGAGTTTGAATGGCTGAAAGGAAATGAATTCAAAAGAGTTTGAATCCATGCTGAAGGAGGCGATATATCGCCCCCTGTAGGCGATATATCGCCTGGGCCAGTATGCCCGAGGCGACCGTGCATCGTCTCGTGTTTTCCGTATCTACGTGCTGCGATATATCGCCCCCTATAGCTGCGATATATCGGCACACGCTGAATATTTAAACACGAAATTACACATTTTTAGCTAAGTTTGAATGGAGTAAACAGCCTTGACTAAGCCCTCAACGTACTCAAAGCTGCTGACTAACCCTATAACATTCAAACTTTACTCCTTATTATATTTAATCCTCAAAAATCTTTAATCGTTAATCACCATTCATAACATGTGCTTAAAATCCTATTGGTTGATATCTAAACCTTATAGTATAAAATATATAATCCTTAATATCAGTCACATTAATCAAACCTTAGGTTAACTTAATATTCTTAAACTATAGATTAAACTTAGAAAATCTATAAGTACTACTATGAGTGTCCAAATAATTCCCGGTCTGAGCCAAAAATCCATAGTAACAAAGATAATGCTATAAATACTATCATACTACTATCTATCTTAGCTAAGTAAAGTTCTTGGACTCTACAATTCTTCCCTACTAAAAAGAATTTCGTCCTCGAAATTTACTTATCACATAACTCCGGATACCGGCCTTGCATGTCCTCCTCCAACTCCCACGTTGCCTCGCGTTCAGAACTATTGCTCCATAGGACTTTGACTATAGGAAGGCTCTTAGACCGTAACTACTTCATCCTTCTATCTAGGATGCTAACCGGTCGTTCCTCATAACTTAAGTCTTTCTGGAGCGCTATGGTATCGTACTTGAGGACGTGAGATGGGTCTGACACATACTTGCGTAACATCGAGATGTGGAAGACGTTGTGACTATCGGCTAGTGCTGGCGGTAGGGCTAGTCTATACGCAACTGTTCCCACTTTGTCCAATATCTAAA
Organism: Humulus lupulus; assembly: GCF_963169125.1. Taxonomy (NCBI): domain Eukaryota; kingdom Viridiplantae; phylum Streptophyta; class Magnoliopsida; order Rosales; family Cannabaceae; genus Humulus; species Humulus lupulus. The sequence continues at coordinate 196,931,000 of NC_084799.1, read as the reverse complement.
AGGACCTATGAATCAGGGACTAAGCTTGTCTTTCTTCCCGAACCGCTTGACACCTTCCATAGGAGATATCTTCAAGAAGACTTGATCTCCAACTTGGAACTCCACATCGCGTCGCTTGGTATCCGCATAGCTTTTCTGACGGCTTTGAGCAGCAAGCATTCGCTGTCTAATAAGTGTTACTGCTTCTTGATCTTGTCTAACAGCTTCGGGCCTTAGAAGCTGCCTTTCTCCTACCTCGTCCTAGTGCAACGGTGATTGGTACCTTCGTCCATATAGCATCTCATAAGGTGCCATTCCGATCGTTGACTGGTAGCTGTTGTTGTACGAGAACTCGATCAGTGGTAAGTACTTGTTCCATGATCCTCCGAAATCAAGTACACATGCGCGTAGCATATCCTCTAAAATATGAATCGTACGCTCGGACTGCCCATCTGTCTGAGGATGGAAAGTTGTACTAAGGCTTAATTTAGTACCCATGGCTTGCTGTAAGCTTCTCCAAAATCTTGACGTAAACACTGATCCTCTATCTGATACTATCATCTTGGGGATTCCATGCAATCGTACAATCTCTTGGATGTAGATGTCTGCATATTGGTCTGCCGTATAAGAAGTCTTAACAGGCAGAAAATGAGCCGACTTGGTTAGTCTATCTATGACTATCCAAGCAGAATCATGCTGCTTATTTGTCTTTGGCAGACCCGTCACGAAGTCCATGGCTATATCGTCCCACTTCCACTCCGGTATGCTAAGCGGTTGCAATAATCCTGCAGGTCGCTGATGCTCCGCCTTCACTTGCTGGCATACCAGACACTTAGATACATACTCCGCTATGTCCTTCTTCATCCCTGGCCACCAATAGACTGCCTTGATGTCATGAGTCATCTTGGTAGACCCTGGATGAACTGAGTACGGAGTATTGTGCGCTTCTTCTAGGATCGTCTTCTTAATACTCTGATTGTCTGGCACGCATACCCGATCCTTATATCTCAATAAACCTTGACTGGATATTGAGAAATCTGTAGTCTTGCCTTCTCTGACTGCATCCATGTGCGTTGCTAGTGAATCATCATGTCTCTGACCATTCCGTATGTCTTCTAGCAGATTCGATTGGATAGAAAAGTTAGCCAGCTTGCCTACAATCATTTCGATTCCGGCACTGACCAGCTCCTGCTGTAGCGGCTTTTCTATTCCGGATAAGGCTGCTAAGTTCCCATAGCTTTTCCGGCTGAGTGCATCGGCAACTACATTTGCCTTTCCCGGGTGGTATAGGATTTCGCAGTCGTAATCCTTTACTAATTCCAACCACCGGCGCTGCCTCATGTTGAGCTCCTTCTGCGTAAAGAATTATTTTAAACTTTTGTGGTCCGTGTAAATCTCGCACCGTTCTCCATAAAGATAATGGCGCCAAATTTTTAACGCAAAGACCACCGCTGCCAACTCCATATCGTGAGTTGGATAGTGTTGTTCATACTCCTTTAACTGACGTGAGGCGTAGGCTATCACCTTGTCATTTTGCATCAGTACGCATCCCAATCCTAACTTTGATGCATCGCATTAGACAACGAACTTGTCGTTGGGTGTTGGGACACTAAGTAATGTTGTTGAGCAAAGCTTATCCTTAAGCAACTGGAAGCTTTCTTCACACTTATCATTCCAGTTAAACTTTTGTTGCTTCCGGGTCAGGTTGGTGAGTGGAGTGGCTATCTTAGAAAAGCCCTCTACAAACTTTCTATAGTAACCTGCTAGCCCTAAGAAGCTTATTACTTCCGACGCGTTCTTTGGTTTAGGCCAATCCTTCACGGCCTCTACCTTTGATGGATCCACTGCAACTCCGTCTTTCGATATGATGTGCCCGAGGAACGCCACTTGTGAGAGCCAAAACTCGCATTTCTTGAACTTCGCGTAAAGTTTATGCTCCTTCAATCGCGTCAAAATATTCCTTAAATGTTCCTCGTGCTCTACTTCATCCTTGGAGTATACTAAGATATCGTCGATGAATACAACAACGAATTTATCTAAGTAATCCTTGAAGACCTTATTCATTAAGTCCATAACGCGGCTGGTGTGTTAGCAAGACCAAAAGACATAACCAACTCGTAATGTCCATAACGAGTCCTAAAGGCTATCTTAGGAATATCTTCTCCTTTTACCTTGAGCTGATGATACCCGGACCTTAAATTGATCTTAGAGAATACAGTCGCACCTCGGAGTTGATCGAATAAATCGTCAATCCAAGGTAGCGGGTACTTGTTCTTAATCATTACTTTGTTCAGCTCACGGTAGTCTACGCACATCCGCATACTTCCGTCCTTCTTCTTCACGAATAGTACCGGAGCTCCCCATGGTTAATGGCTTGGCCTAAGTCTAGGAGTTCTTGTAGCTGCGTCTTTAACTTCTTGAGTTTTGTAGGTGCCATCCGGTATGGTGCCTTAGAGATAGGCTCGGTGCCCGGTACTAATTCTATCGTGAAGTCTATTTCTCGTTTTGGCGGCAATCCTGGCAAGTCATCGGGAAAATACCTCTGGAAATTCTGGTATAACTCGAACATCTCCATCCTTAAGTGGCGTCTCCCTTTCCACGTTCGTGCTGCTGGCTAAGAACGCTTGCCATCCTTTCTCTATCCTTTGTTGAGCTTTGAGAGATGACACTAACGGGGTGCGTAATCCTGAAGCTTGTCCCATGAAGCATCGTCTCTGGCCGTCAGGGGTCTCGAACATCACCTTCTTGCGTTTGCAGTCGATTGTTGCACCATGCCGTGCTAGCCAATCCATGCCTAGTATTACGTCGAAGTCCTTGATCACTAGCTCTATCAGGTCTCCTTCTAGTTCTATGTCCTCAATCTTGATCGGTACGCCTCGTACTATTCGTGATGATAGAACTACTTTGCCCGAAGGCAACTCGGTTACAAACCTAGTTCTAAATCTTTCACTAGGTTTGTCTAGTTTTTCTATCATTCCTAACGAGATATACGAGTATACTGCTACCAATCTAGCGATACATATACTGTTGAGGATAGGATCTGACCTATAAATGCTTGTTACTAGCATGGGTTCCTCCTTGGGTCAAGACAAAGACTTTGGTCTGGAACAATCGTTTAATCTCTCTTCTCCTCACTAACATTCATCAGAATCCTTTCTACTTCTATTGCCGTTTCTAGAACATTGCCATAGGTAGTGGTTCCCAGGTTTGCTAACTTAACCCTTAATTCCATCTTTGGTCTAAGTCCTCTGACGAACTTGGTCAACCTCGTAAAGTCGGTTGGGACCAACTCTGGTGCAAACTTTGACTAATCTGTTGAACTGACGAGCATATTCTTCTATCATTAGTGATGAATGCCGAGGTGTAATACTTCTTGTGGAACAACTCCTTAAATCTTTTCCATATCATGGTGGTGACATCGTTAGTCAGGTGAACTAAGTCCCACCATATTTTGACATCCTTCCTGAGTAATGACGAGACGTAGGATATGCGGTCCGTATTACTGAGGTTCATGCGCGAAAGAATTGGCTTCACATTCCTTAGCCACTCTTCTGCCTCAAAAGGGTCTATAGTCCCTTCGAAGTTTGGAGCGTGCTGCTTGCGGAACCTTTCATACACTGACTCCATATTCGGTACTGGATGTGGCGCGTAGTTCGTCACTGGCCATCCCCCATATGGACCAACTTGTTGGGGTGCTAAGGGCCATTTGTTGTAGCTGCGGCTGCGGTTGCGGCGGAGGCTGAGGCTAAGTCTGCGCCTGTTGACGTTGTTGCTGCAAGAGTTCCTCGACTTGTTGTCGCCGTCTAGCGATTTCCGCGGTGTTGTCAGCTGACGGTGTCGGCGAGTTGCGGCTAGTAGTAGTACGCACTCCTCTTCTGCGAACTGGAGGGCATCATTGATCGTTGGAACAACGTTGGAGGCGTTTCCGTTGGTGCGTGCAGATCTTCGGAGCGACTTCTTCACCAAAAGTTCTAACAGTCGAGAACTTGTTAGAACTTACCCTAATAGGCTCTAAGGCAAAAACTTATTCTAAAACAAACATATCTCGGACCTATTTATTATGACTTCTTATGAAAAATTATATAGGTCTTTATTTATTATTAGAGTGGGTTTCTATACTTAGAAAAACAAGTCATCTTTATTTTCTAGGTGTGTTTCTAATCATCCTATATGACTTAATTCTCAGGCTCGAAACTTATCTTTGTTCCAAAGTTAACCATATTGAGGGAGGGCTGGGATCAGTAAAATCATTCCCACTACTAAGGCCCCCTAACTCTCAATAAGGAAACTTGGTTCATTGATTTGTATCCACCCTCACTGAACTTGGTCATTATTCATTTTATTTATTACTTATTATGATTGCGAAAATAAAATCAAACTCATACATGATAAAATAACATGAAATTAATTTGGAAAAAAAAAATAATTTTCACTTATTACAATCATAAAATAAAGAAATAAACAAAACAAACAATGAAAAACTAGCTATTCTTAAAAATCGGGATCTTCTACATCCGATCCTTCATCTAGCATATCATTATCTATTTCCTTATAATCATCATTGTCTTGAGCCTCAAAATTTCCTCGGGGAAGATTCAAGAAGATCCTATGTTGTTGCTCATTAGTGAATTGAAACTCTAAATCATAGGTGAACTTAAGTATGAGAGAATAATATCTTAGGGCTGCTTGTAAGTCATCATCATTATTTATATTCTCCCATATTTCTTCTAAAGTTAAAATTGCTGAAGGAAAATCTTTTAAAAGCCTAATTACTAGGACATATTGTTCTGCAGCTCTAATCATGATTTGCTTAGACTCTTGAAGGTGACCTATCTCTTTGTGGAACAAGATCAATCTTCGAGTGATCTTTTCTAGTGCTCCTACGGTGTTTCTTGGCTCCCTTATTCTTTTTAAAGCCTTAATGGCTCGGATATCCTCATTGCTTAAAGCTCCATTCATTCTTAACTAAAACATAAACACTAAAGTCGTTAGCTATACACATAGACAAAGTAACTTGTAACTTGTAACTTAAACACTTACTTGGCGGTCCGATTCGGAGCTTTGAGCGTGTGTATCGAGGAGAACTTCATGCAAAAGAACCGTTTGCTCTGATACCAACTGTAATGGCCCACTACTCTAGACTTTTTGGACCATTAACGAAACTATACATAAAACTTACATTTTTGCGGAAATACATAAAACTAATTAACTTACATATTTTTCTGGTTTGGGTATTTTATTTTTCTATTTATTTTTTCATTTCCTCATGATACTACATATTTTAGTAGTCATGACTTGAGAGTTTATCATGATATTGGGCTCTTCATTTGACGTTTTCTTTGTTGATGTGGTCATATTTATGCTTTGATATATCTTTTTCCTAGTAATTCTTTATGTTTTGATATAATTACTATTTCCACTTGCAACTTTATGCTTTGATATTTCATTATAAGTCTGTAAAAATTATAGTATAGCATTCATTCATTGCCTTGTGAAAGTAGATGCCAAGAGATCTCAACTTGTCTCATATTATAATCTATGTAACATGATGAAGGTATTGATACTAAATTTCTCTGTTCAAACTGTCTCATAATTAATTTCCTTTTCCTTTTAGTTTTTTTTTTTTTGGTGCAATTGCCATGCCATGGAGGTAGTTGGAATTGATATCTCATCATGTTGTGCTCCTTTTATTTCATCCCATAGATAGTAAGTACGAAAGTTACACCAATTGTTACCAATAAAAGAAATAAAATAAAATCACAAATAAAATAAAGTTACATCAATCGATGTACTTTTCATTCATCATCCGATTGAGTTTGCATTTATTCTAATATAGTGAAGCTTCAATTTTTAAAGTTGACCAGGAATTGTCGTTTGAATTGAAGCATCTGATCTCAACTATGCTTTAGTTTGAAATAGCTAAAATGCAGGGTGTGCACGTCTATGTTTCTATGTATTTAGGTGGACAATAGATTTTTATCAACTTTCAATTGGAAAAACAAAATGTATAGATTTGTTGATTTTAGTATATACTATGTATATATATTTTTTGTTGGATACTTTGCATTTGATTTGTTATGTTTATTCAGCGTTAGAATATATATGTGTACTATTGTAATTAAGTTCTTTTTTGTGATCCATTTTTTACATTCATTGATTTTGGTATATATATCTATATATAGATATGTTTTTGTTGGATATTTCTTTATGGTATTATTATGGTTAATTATATTTATGGTATTCATTTTTTTTGCCAATAATGTTAAAATAATGAGTAGGCTTATTATGTTAGTGATTATAGGACTTATTGTGCTCTTATATTCTTAAAGGCACACAAAGTGTCATAAATGACCATAATAAGTCATTCTTTTTTCTTTATGAAATCCTTATGATGATTAAATTGAGGATATTCTATTATTAAACAGGATATTTTGTTATACTGTAATTTTCAACTGTCTCAAACCTTGTCGGCATTCTTACAAGGTCACTTTTTGTTTAATAATCTCTAAGAGGGATTAATCAACTAATTTTACATATTTATATTGTTGGTTCTCTCATTCAGTCTAGTTGAAATGATGTTTGATTTTATATAGACATATCTAGTATATTACTATTTTATAATTGAATTGTGTTTGCTTGATTTGTTTTATTATTGGTACATTAATTAGACTGTTAAAAACATACACTTGTAAATGGTGTAATAATCTTTTCGTATAGTTTTTTAGGTCCTTCTCAATTGTATTTCAAGCAGCTTCACCTCAGTTGCTTCTTTTTTAGAGTCCTTTTCCTTCTTAAAGAAACCAAAACATCATGGGGTTATAGGTATAGGTAGTATAATTGCATGACGAGCTGATAAAGTCATAATTAAGTAATTAAATTTTTTTATGTACTCTTTTAGTTAACTATTAACTTTAAATTTAAGCATTAATTATTTAAATTCTTATGTAGCTAAGCAAATCGACCCGCAACAAAGACAAGTGCACAATAGATGATGAATTGAAGGATGAAGCAAGTTTCATGGTTTACTTTTTGTGTATCTTGTTGTGACTTTGTTTTTCATTTTTGAAGTAAAGGATGTTCAAGATTATAGAACTTTATTTGAATTAGTTCTTGTTTAATGTAATACTTATGGTTTATCAATCTATATAATATTACATTTTGTGATTAATTTTGATATTTTTTTATCCAAATACGATAATAAAATCCTTTTAATTTAAAAGAAAACTTATAATTATCCTTGCACAACAAAATTAAAAATCTATAATCTAGACTAAAATAACAACTAGACCTTTAATATGGTATTTACAGTTGTCTTGGATACTTATTATAAGTGTAACAAAATATTATGATTTATATAATACAACAAACTAAAAAGGCTATCAAAATAATCAATTATAACAATTGAAAAGTGTTATGCAAAAAGTTGAAGATTAAACTTCAAATTTATAACCAATTACTCTAACTAAACGTTATTATTTTAATATGATAGCTACTAAAAATGTGTTATTGAATACTTTAAAATAACATCGAACATAACATTGACAAACTGTTATAGAAAAGACGGGACTTTTAATAATAGGAGCTATGTTAGCGTTTTGAGAAGTGTTATGAATACTTCTGGTTAGCAGTTTTTAAGTATTATGAATACTGTTTTTTCTTGTAGTGTTTGAGATCTTACTAATGAATCTTATCTCTATGCATGGCCCACTGGACTAGTAGCAATCTACAAGGATTGCTGATAACACGTATAAAAACCTTGTGTGCTTTTATTTTCTGCACTTTAGGTCTTTTATGGTTTTCGGGTATGTAGTTACAGAACATTGGTCTGTAGCTATAGAATATCTATTTCGGTACCAACTTAATAATTCCTTATTTAATTAGTTGATTAATTAAATATTAAGTTGGTAATTATAAAATATGGAATTTCATAAATAAATATATAAATGAATAAACATTGCAAATAAAAAAAATTGGTTCAGTCTATACCCAGGACAATGTCCTCGGTATAGTCCATCTAGATGACAAAATTGGACAAGTTTCACCGACGATATTGTCAACTCTATACCGAGAATAATTATAACCTCGGTACAACTTATACCGAGAACACATTAAAATGTTCTCGGTAGAGGTTTTCCTCTACCGATGAGGATCTACCGAGAACGTTATACCGACAGCATGTTCTCGGTAGAAGGTGTACCGAGAACATTTAGGCTTCTACCGACGACTTTTGTTCTCGGTATAGGCTTAGCTTTTTGTAGTGAATATTTTTTAACACTATTATTATTATTATTATTGTTAATTTTCTGGTGGGTAGCCAACATATTTAAAGTAAACGTAAAATTATAAAACAAAAATGCTCGTTGTAAGATTAACAATAATTAAAGGGAAGTACTGAAGCACGCGTAGCGACTTATTCAAAGGTCAAGCAGGCGTTGCTAGATTGAACTTAAATCCAAAAGATAAATATATATTGAGCAAAATACTATCATGTTATTAGCTGAAATATTAAATTTATGTCATTTCATTTCTCCAAAAATAGAGTGCAAGTCTTGAAATATTGTTAAACTTATAATATTAGTTAAGCATTTTTGTCGTAAGTTTAATTTTAATATGTACCCACCAGAAAATTAAATTAACTATAAAAGGGTTCAATATTATTCAATTTGTCAATAAGAAATTGATAAGTAAAACCTAGACTTTCATTTCTCCTGTTTATACATAAAATACCCAATAAGGCCAATAGTATTCTTTACTTTAGAAATGCATAAATATTCAATCATATAACAACAAAAATTAAATAGATATATATATATATATATATCTGACTGAGAAATTCAACTTGTCTTACTGAACCAATAACAATCAATCAAACAGGGAGAGATGTTTTATTTTATCTTTGTCAATTGTGACGGCGGCCCAATCATTAGATCATGCTTATGATATCATATGTGATAGAATGAAATGAAATGATGAGAATGTATTTGATGTGATGAAAGACAAACCGGGAGACGGTGATATAGAGTATCCAACCTTAGTATTTGAAGATCCAATATTTTCCCTCTAAATACCTAACAAACTTAACAAAGAATGCATTAAGTGATATATATATAGAGAGAGAGATAGAACATATATATCATCGAAATGTCGTATCATCCTCCCGAAAAAGTGGCCTTCAAGCTGATCACCGAAATGTTATTCTCAAAATTTTCCGTTTTTTTATACCTTTATTTTTAAAAATTATTTTCTAAAAACAATGCGAAACACCCCTATTTTTTTTTTCTTCATAAAACAGTTTTTTAATTAATAAGCCAAACACCCTCATAATTTTCACTTAATTTTGACTTCGTTTGAAAATTTTGAAATTCTAAGGTACGGCTTCGCATTGGAATCTTACCACTTCAGATTTTATATATAAATTGAAGTGGAATTGTTTTCATTTTAATTTCCACCAAATTTAGGGAAAATAGGTATTAAATCTTATTTATATATATGGTTTCTATTTATTTTTTTGGAAATTTATGTATATGATTTGGTTTCATTTTATTTAAAATATAAATAATAATCACAATATTTATATACACTATGAATTAAAATTTATAAATATTACATTCACATAATTATAATTAAATAAAATAACCTACATTATATATATATATATTCACATATAAGCTAAGAGTTTGTATAAACAAAATAGGCCACTAATAAAGTACATCGTCAATCAACTTAACTGTTCTTCCTGGATCGACAAGAAGTATGCAATATTATAATACTTTTTTTCTTGCTTAAATTATAAAATTAACAAGTATAAATTAATGATGATAATAATTATTTTATAGTTTATTACATTAAACAAAATAAATTATTAAAAATAAATTTACTTTATCTTTGATCATTGCAACAAAATTACGGTTTTATGACTCTATTTAGAAGACAATAAAAGTTTATCATGTCTTTCATAAGGGGAGACATTATAAAGAGGCCATCATTGTAGGCAATTATTTCACGTCTCCCATATGAAGATATAGGAGACTTTTAATGTCTTCACACGGGAGACGTTATAGGGTGTCCAAAACAGAGATCCTATAATATCTCCCATATGGAGACATTAAAAGTCTTCTATGCGTCCATATGAGACACGTTATAAAGTCCTTTTTTTATTCATTATCTTTATTAATTAATATTATAGAATTATATTTTATTAAATATAATTTTAAGTATTAATTAAAAATAAATTTAATATAATAAATATCATTTTATATTATTTGATACATCTAATTAATTAATAACTTTTCAACAAATGTGACATGAAAGCATGGAGATGTACTATACTTTTCATGTGCAACTATTACTAAATCTAAAATTATTTTTAAAGTAAATGGTTATTTTGAAAAAGAAAATAAATAAATAGTTCAACCTATCAATATTAATATATATATATATAAATTTATATCCTACAAAAGCTTTTTGAATAGAAAATTGATGTATGAGATAATCTCTTTTACTATTGGTCATTATATATCTACTACTTAGGAGGTATTTATATAAACCGCAAACCGCGGTTTGGAAGCCAAACGACACTACACCAAATCGCCAAAAATCGTAATCGGTGAAACCGTTTCTGATGATTCGGTTTAACTGAACCACTCAACTTTAATGGTTTAGTCACGGTTTCTAATTTTTCAAAACCAATTAAACTAGACCGAACCATGAATTTTTCTAAAAGAATAATTTTTAGTAATGAGGGAGCAAATGTTTGAACCCTTACGCTTAAGTTAATATAAAGTCTACCAAACCATCCTAGCCAAACAATTTAATTATTTAGAATATGTTTTTAGCAGAATTTAATACATTCACAAGTTTCCAAAACTAAAAATAGAGAAATGTAAAGTCTCACATTGTTTAGAAAGTAAACATTTTTTTTCTTCTCATTTCTATAAAATGATTCAAAATACAACACTTACAACAATAAAGGCAATATTAAAAGTAAAGCTAAAATTATTATTATTATTTAAATAAAATTATTTATTTAATTATTTTATAATGAAAAAAGTTTAAAATTTTAATAATTTAGTTATATGGATAAAACCGAACAAAACCGTTTATATATGGTTTGGTTTGGTTTTTAAATTTTAATGGTTTGATTTGGTTTTTCATTTTGAAAAAACCGCATAAGCAGATTGATTTTAAAATTCTTATAAACCATATCAAACCAAACCGTGTACACCCGTACTACTACTCTTCTCCTCACCCATGTAAAACACATGTTACTATTAACAAAAACGCTATGATGTATCTGTTTTTTATTTATTTTTTAATACATAATAATGTTACTCATAATCAAATGGCCTTGTGTTATAAAAAAATTAAGCAGGGACAAATTATTCATTTTGTTCACATTGCAAAACTTGATCTTTCTAAAAGTCCATTCTTCTTTTAGAAACATAAATAAAATATAATTTTAGGATTTAGATTTTAGTCAAATGTCATATTTTACTTTCTATTTTCGAAAATTTAAAAGTTCAAAGGATGAGAGGACATGTTGCTATTTGTGGGTGGTAGACGGGCTCCAGCCTAGCTCATGGTTTCCTTTGTTTTCTTTATTCCCTTTGGTTGCAACCAATGACTCTCTCTGATCAATTTCAAAGATTCTACGTCGAAAGTGTTGTAAGTGTTATTGTAACGCCCTAACTTTTTTTATAAAAACTATTCAAAATAAAATATATAAATAAACAGTAGATGTCGCCATATTTATTAAATGTAAAAGAAATTTCAACAAAATGAGACCCCTTTAAAAAAAAATCTTAATATAAACATAGCAACATTATTTATGTAAATAAATAAATAAAGTTGGCTTGTCCGAGATCATCACATCGATTATATGGTCCTCATAAGATACACACACTTCTGGATCGAGTCTCAGCTTATTGCATTTGACCTAAAGTCTTACTATTTTTCTGCACAAAAGACAAAGAAAAAGAATGATCTATTAAAGCCCAGTAAGGAAGTGTTTCACGCATACACAAACAAGAATTCCATCTTCATAAAAAAAACATAACACAAAAATTATACCATACTAAGTTTCAATATATTAACAAGGATATCACATATTTCTAGCACAACAAGCAACATATAGATGAGTTAAAGGAGCAAGAGATCCTGATTCTATTGGGAATAAAAATACCCCTGAGACCATACTTGGTCAAAACTAAGGACCTACACGGTAAAAAACTCCGATCTCTGTACATAACTCAACAAGCAAGACTTGATTCATATAGAACAAAGATTGGTTCTATCTAACTTCCTTACCTCAAAGAAGATCAAATATCGAGCGTGAGAGATTGCAAGCGTAGACCCTCAAGAATATGATAAATCTTTATATAAATGCAAAACATACCTCATGTTCAAGATATGTTTTGGTATGTTTTCAAGTTATAAACTTTGAAAATGTGTATGTGAACATCTAAAACATGTAGATCTCAAAAAAATACCCAAAATAGAAGAAGAAAAAATCATCACAAACGGACACCCGAGTAAAAAATTATGTCTCTTACAAGAATTACATCGAATCACCATCGAGCAACCATCTAACCACACTTGAGCAACATCGATTTTTTTATGAAAATCTTGATTTTGAAGGCCCCATCGTGGTAGCATCGAACATAATCGAGCAAAGATCAAGTTGGGCATGGCTTTTGAGTTATTTTTCAGATCTGAAACTCTGAAATATGTAGAAAATTGATTTTTCTCGATTGTTGCTAGGTTTTATTTACCTCTTTTTGTATTTCATTCTTATTTGTAAAAGAGAGTCTTTATTTTGTAGAGGTGAGTGAGTTTGACTGTACCTCTGTTTTTCAGTGTCCTTGTAATTGTTTTGAGTCTTCAAACAGTTCTACAAAGGAGGAGAACAAAATGCAAACCTTTGGGAGAAGGTTCTTCAAGCCTTCGGAAGAAGGTGGTTCAAGTCTTGCTTCAACTCCTTGAAGGTTCAGCAAGGTTCATTTGTCAAGGTGGAGTACATCAAGCTTGTGGCATATAATAAGATCAAGTCTATTTATGCATAAGTAAAAAACTTTGTATTTTCACTACAAGAAAAACCCACATTAATAACATTGATTTTGGACATTTTCCAAAAAACGTTATTATTTCATTATTAAAAAAAGCGCAGTTTTTTAAATAATAAAAAAAAGGTGGGACTTTAGAAAATTTTATTATATACGGCGGGAGCACTAAAACCTAAGGTGACTCCTTTAGTTATCTACTCTCCATCTCTTTCTCATCCTCATTCTTACAGCAACACTCCGCCTCTCTCTCATCCCAAGCCACCGAACACACTCCCTCACCTTCATAACATGTGCCTTCTCTCCTCCACGCCATTGATTCAAGCGAGATTTTTCCTTCCCATTGCGTGCTTTCTCAGTCACGATTACTCTTTCTCTCTCTCAGTAATGACCCAACTACTCTAGACTTTGGACCATTAATGACTACTATACATAGACACTAATTTTTAATAAAACTTACAAGTGAAATAATCATAACTTCATTAAAACTTGAAAGAAAACAAGTGTTAAACTACTTAAAATTTAAAGTAGGATATGGGATCCCATTGTTTTTAAAATGAAAACATAACATAAGTTTAAATAAGTGGATTACAAAATAAAGTGCGGAAAATATATATAAAGCATAATTTTTTTTTAAAAAACTAAGAAGCGACTTCATCCTCGAACCGAACTCTCAATCCATCCATTTCCATTCTGCCTCAATACACAACCCCCAAGCTTCCAAGAACCTTTCCGCCACCATAGCTATTTTCCTGCACATATAAACATAAAGGAATGAGCCTAATGCCCAGCAAGGAAAATCTAACACATAAATCATATACATAAAATTCATATCGCAACATATACTAAAACATATCATAAACATATGTCACATATACTATAATGGCCATTATTACTTGGGGCTCGTAAACTAAACAAGTCATATGCCCATTAGATTTGTGGGGCTTGCTAGCTAAGCAATTTATATGCCCATAAATTTATTGGGGCTTGTTAGTTATACAAGTCATATGCCCAAGTCTACAAACATACATAATATAACATATAACATAACACATAAATCATAAGATAACATATAACATAACATATAAAATCCTATCCTATTTTCCTTACCAAATATATCGGGATATGAGAACAGGATTGGGACTTTGGAAACACTCCTAAGAACCATCAAAGCAAGGTGAGTATACTAATGAAAAAGGGATGAAAAGAATGAAAGAACTATACCATTGAAATATACTTACCAAGAATCTTATGTTCAAGATCTTAGATTTCCTAACCAAGAATAAAGAATAGAGTTAGGATTTTGAATAGAAAACTATAAGAATAACACAGAAATGAACTAGAATAATGAATACCTCGAATGCTTCTATAACCGAACTACACCTCGAAACAAAAATACTATGAATCTTACATCTGGAGTGTTTACTAAGATTATAATGTTAAAGCTTATATTCCCAACCCAAGTGTTTAAGCACTCAAAAATAACGTAGCAGCTTGCAAACTCTGAACTTAGATTGATGAATGAAGAAATGGCTGAGTACTAGGTCATATTTATAGAGTTCAAGAATGAAACGATCTTCATTTAACTTGAATAAAATAATGGCTTTGTAATTGAAAAATATTTTAATTATTGTTCTGCAGAGGCTGAAGACTTGGTCAAAAAGATGCTGGACTTATCAAGAGGTTAAAGATTAAAATGAGCTCGGTTTCAAAAACATTCAAAAATCATTCAAAGGAGCCGATATATCGCCCCTAGTTGGCGATATATCGCCTGGGCTAATATGCCTGAGGCTCGTCGAGGTGATCGTGTGAAGTTACGTGTTTTTCGTATCCCTGTATGGTGATATATCGCCCCCTATAGCTGCGATATATCGGCATACACTGAAATATTAAAGACGAAATTGCACATTTTCAGCCTAATTTGAATTGAGTAAACAGCCTTGACTAAGTCCTCTAATGATTTCAATGCTGCTTACAGACCCTAGGATATTCAAATATTAATCTTAATAAACTTATTCCTCAAAAATACTTAATTATCATTAAACATACATATGACAAGTGTTACTATCTTATTGGGTCTATCTAAACCTTATAATATAATAAATATCACCATCAATATCAGTCATATTAATCAAACCTTAGGATAAAATTAATATTCTTAAACTATAGGTTAAACTTAGAAAATCTACAAGTGTTACTACGAGTGTCCAATTAAATCCCGGTCTGAACCAAAATCCATAGTCATAAAAATACTACAACTATTACTATTGCTACTACTATCTAACTAGCTAAGTAAAGAAAGTTCTTGGACTCTACAATTCTCCCCTACTAAAAAGAATTTCGTCCTCGAAATTTACTTACCAAATAACTCCATATACCGGCCTTGCTTGTCCTTCTCCAACTCCCACGTTGCCTCTCGTTCAGAACTATTACTCCATAGGACCTTGATTGTAGGATTGCTCTTGGACCGTAACTGCTTCACCCCTATCCAGGATGTTTACCGTGTTGGAAAAACTTATACAGGATCTTTATTTATTTTCATGTATATCTAATATTAAAAAAATTAATACGAGATAGCCTAAAACATGTTTCTAAAATTGAATTCAAGAGAAACAAAGAATAGAGTACTTACAGTATACGCAGCGGAATTAAAGAGTCATTCCTTCAGTTTCTCTAACTCTTGTATCCTCTCTGTCGCAGAGTATTACCAAGAAACTGAACCGATCTTCTATTTTCTTCACGATCTTCCAATGTATCCTTAGAACCACCTAGACTAGTGTGGGAAATTCTCAACACATGAGATAGATATAGAGAGAAGAAGAGAAAATAACAAAGTGGCTTAGAAAAGGACTTGTGTTTAGAGAGAATATAAAACTATCAGAAAATCTGACTTGTGACTTATCTGTCGTCTCTCAAATCTTCTCTCTAAGCACTCCTTTTATAGACTCAATTAGGCCATTTAATTTAATTAAAAAATCAATAAAATAACAGCCATTTTGAAGCCCTAGGTCGAAATTATCATGGGCTATAGGCCCGTGAAATTTCCCATTTGATTATAAGCCCATTGGACATAAAATCAAGGCCTGTATTATTTTCTATTGATTTAATTAATTAAATAATTATTTAAATCCTTTATCAAATTAATTATTTATAATTTGAACCTTGATTTAAATTTATTTATTAATTTAGATACCAATTTATCTTAATTAATAAATCTGCCATAATTTCTCTTTTCTTCTCAAAATTACACAACTCTGTGAAACTATCCAAAATTGACCTGGTCAACTTTGATAATTCTAATTGATTATTAAATCAATTAATTGAGATTATCTAGATGATTTTATCCAAGGTACAATGGGGACCATGTGCCTATGAAATCAAGCTCCAATAAGTTATCATAAATCTAACAAATAAATTTACTAACTTATTAATTCCTCGTGACTCCACTATAGACTTGGAATTGCACTCTTGAATTCATAGAACGCTCTATAACAAATATAGATACGCTATTAGTTATCCATTGTTACAACCATAATTATCACTCAATCCTCTATAGACGGTCTACAATGAGATTGGACTAAAATACCGTTTTACCCATAATTGTATTTTATCCTTAACACACTTAGTTCCTTATAAATGATATTTCAGTAAACTAATTTAATTACTGAAATGAGATCTCTATCATTTAACACCTTGAACCAAACTAAAAGGAAACCATCGTTTCACTTCTTCATCAGAAGCTATATATGTTCATATCTATGATTAACACTCCCACTCAATTATACTACCGAGTTCCCAAGATGTAAGTATGGGCTAGTCCGTAGGGTAAGCTGGTAACGAACAAGTCAAAGAACTCAAATAATACAATCAGTTAGAATACTAACCACTCAGAATTGAGATTGAATTGACCTATGGTCAACTATATGATATGACTAGAATAGATAATAACGGTATGTTTACTTATCTTATCAACTGTCAATATCGGTCTCGTCCGATGTAACAAATACATCCGATCTTATCTACTTTGCTAATGTTCTGGGAAGAACATAACACTGTAACGTGTGAGTAGATCATATCGTAGATTGGCAAGTCAGTGTAAATCCAGTGCACTGACTAATCTTAGGACTAACTTATTTTGAACATATAATCATATTTATATTCCATTGTGATTACGTCACTATAAATAAGATTTGCTATATGCTCGAGATTTAATAGAAGTTTATATTAAACAAATAATCATGAAATTAAAACATGTGAGCAAAGTGATTGACCAAGTCAAAAAAAATGATTTCTATTCTTTTATTGATAATAAAATGAGATTACAAAGAATTTGGGTTTTAATTAGGGCATAAAACCCCAACAAACTCCCACTTGCACTAATTGAAACTAATGCCTTAATTCTACTAGTCCCATTTCCTCGATATGCTTATCAAATGTAGCTTCTGGTAGTGTCTTTGTAAAAGGATCCGCAAGATTGTCTTCAGTAGCAATCTTCATAACCTTCACATCTCCCCTGGCCACATATTCTCGAATAATGTGATACTTCCTTTCTATATGCTTACTCCTCTTGTGACTTCGAGGTTCTTTTGAGTTGGCTATCGCTCCTGTATTGTCACAAAACAACACAAGCGATTTATCCATTTCTGGAATAACACCAAGATCCGAATAGAACTTCTTTAGCCAAACTATTTCCTTAGCTGCTTCTGACGTGGCTATGTACTCAGCCTCCATGGTGGAATCTGAGATTGCAGACTGCTTTACGCTTCTCCAAATCACAGCTCCACCCCCAAGAGTAAACACCATTCTAGAAGTAGACTTTCTGTCATCGACATCAGTCTGAAAATCTGAATCGATGTAGCCTACAGGGTTCAAAACACCACCCTTGTAGACTAGCATATAATCCCTAGTCCGTCTCAAATACTTCAGTATATGGTTAACTTCTATCCAATGTTCCGGTCCTCGGTTTGACTGATACCTGCTCACTACTCCCACTACATAGCAGATATCTGGTCTAGTACACAACATGGCATACATCAGACCTCCAACTGCAGATGCGTCAGGAACTTTTCTCATTGCATCTTCCTCTTCAGGAGTCTGGGGAGACTGCTTCTTTGAAAGATGAATTCCATGGCAGGACGGTAGACGCCCTTTCTTGGAATATGTCATTGAGAAACGTTCAAGCACTTTATCAATGTAAGCTGCTTGAGATAGAGCCAAAAGTTTGTTCTTTCTATCCCTAATGATCTGGATACCTGGAACATAACTTGCTTCACCCAAATCCTTCATCTGGAATTGAGTGCTCAGCCAATTCTTCACATCTGATAATTTCTTAACATTGTTTCCAATGAGTAAGATATCATCTACATAAAGAATCAGGAATACCACTATTTGATTTGCCTTCAGTTGGTAAACACAGGGCTCATCAATATTTTGTTCAAAGCCATAGGTTTTGATTATTTCATCAAACCTAAGATTCCAGGAATGAGAAGCTTGCTTAAGTCCATAGATGGACCTATTTAACTTACAAACTTTTCCTTCTTGTCTAGATACTTTAAATCCTTCTGGCTGATCCATATAATTGACCTCGTCAAGCTTTCCATTAAGAAAAGCTTTCCATATAAATACTTCTGTCTTGACGTCCATTTGCCAAATCTCATAGTCGAGAGCAGCTGCTATGGATAGGAGGATGCGAATGGATTTGAGCATGGCTACTGGACTAAAAGTTTCCTCATAGTCCATGCCTTCTCTTTGGGTATAACCCTTTGCCACTAATCGAGCTTTATTAGTCTCGATATTTCCATCAACACCTCATTTCTTCTTGTAGATCCACTTGCGCCCAATGGCCCTAAAGTCACTAGGTGCTTCCACAAGATCCCAGACAGAATTTGAGTACATAGACTCCATTTCCTGTATCATGACTTCGAGCCATAGTTCCTTTTCAGGGCTAGCCATTGCCTGTTTGAAAGACAATGGAACATCATCACTAGTGTCACCAACAACCATATTGGTTTCACCATCCAAACCATAGCGAACTGGGTTTCTAGAAACCCTCCCACTACGACGAGGCTCCGTGACTGTTTGCTCAGGAACAGTGGTACTTTCTTCATTTAAATCGACTTGCGTCAGTTGTATATGAAGAGTGGGAATTTCATCATCAACTCGCGTTGATGACGATGGAACATTGGTTGGAATCAATTCTTTAACCATCTCCTCTAAAACTACTTTGCTGCGAGGTTTAAAGTTCTGGACATAGTCATTTTCCAGAAAAATAGGATTTGTAGAAGTAAACACTTTCTTTTCTGAATGACTATAGAAAAGTCCACCCCGAGTACCTTTAGGATAGCCAACAAACATACAAACTTCAGTTCACGGTTCTAGCTTTCCCTCCATTTTCCTCAGGATGTGAGCGGGACATTCCTGCGTAAACTAGGCGTAAACTAGATTCTATGATGGCGTAAACTAGGTTCACGACCATTCCAGCGTTCTAAAGGTGTTTTGGGGATTCATTTTGACGACACGATATTGAGAATGTCATTTGCGGTTTCAATTGCATGTCCCCAGAACGAAGTTGGTAGAGTTGAGTAAATAAGCATGCATCTAACCATTTCCAATAAAGTTCTGTTTCGGCGTTCCGCTACACCATTTTGTTGCAGAGTACATGGGGAAGTAAGTTGTGATAAAATCCCAAGTCCAGTTAAATGATCTTGGAACTGCATATCCAAATATTCTCCACCCCTATCAGATCGCAAGATCTTTAACCTTTTACCTAATTGGTTCTGAGCCATTGCCAGGAATTCCTGGAACTTTGAAAATGTTTCTGATTTCCTATGCATTAGGTAAAGACATGAGTATCTAGAGTAATCGTCAATGAAAGTGACGAAATACTCAAAACCACCCCTGGCTTGTACATTCAAAGGTTCACAAACATCTGAATGCACAAGACCTAGTGGTTATTTGGCCCTATCACCCTTTGCAGAGAATGGATGCTTGGTCAGTTTGCCTTCTAGACAAGATTCACAGACAGGTAATTCACCTAAGGTGAGTTCCCTCAAAGGTCCTTCCTTTGTAAGTCTTTGAATCCTATCATAGCCAATGTGACCTAGTCTCAAGTGCCATAAATACGTCATATTATTGTTATCGGTCTTTTGATGTTTATTGGTCCTAGGTTTAGCTACTTTGAATAAATCATTGTTAAGAGCGAGGGGTTCGTTAGGTCGAAGAATATAAAGCCCGTTTTCCAAACATGCAATACACAATTGTGATCCATTGAAAGAAATAGATATATTAAAACTTGTGAAAGTCATAACAAATCATTCTAATTGCAACATGGAAACTGAAATTAAATTTCTACTAAAATCCGGAATAAAAAATACATCTTTTAAAATTAAAAATTTATTTCCGAACTTCAGACGAGCTCTTCCTCTAGCTTGGACCGCAACAAACGCTCCATTCCCAACTCTAAGCTTTAAGCCACCTTTGTTCACTTCCTCCCACTATTCAAGAAGCTATAAAGAGTTACAAACATGGTTAGTAGTTCAAGAATCATTAATCCAAATGGATTTATCATTCTCTAAAACACATGTTTCCAAGATAAATGAACTATAATCATTACCTTTGTTGTTCGCTGCTAGAAACTTAGGGCAATCTTGTTTCCAATGCCCCTTCTCTTTGCAGTGAAAGCACTTATCTTTACCTTTCTTGTTTTTCTTGTTCTTCCCCTTAGGCATCTATGCACTTGGTTGTGCACTCGTCTTTTCAGCCTTTGCAGGCTTGGGGTTGTTAATTTGTCCACATTTCCTCTTGTTTCCAGCTTTCGAAGACGAAGCTTGGTTAGCTTTAGCCTTAGCTAGATGTGCAGCAACATTAGTAGTCTTATTTTCACCTCCTTTACTAGGTCCACCCATGACAGGTTCAATAATCTGAAGCTCGTTCATGAGCTGCGTCAGACCATAGTTGAGTTGAGCACGAACGTGCAGACATGGTGCCATCACGAACGTGCAGAGTTGGTGCTATCCAAGCATTTATGGTACCATCACGAGAATTGACGGTGCCATCACTAACGTGCAGACACGATGCTCGTTCTGGGGATTCCTCAATCATGACGAATTCAGAGTTGTCACCAATAAACTCTATGTTGATATTCTGCTTCCAATTAAGGAAGTTTTCTCCAGTGAGTTTCTCCATCAAAGGTTGAGAAAGGGTGGGAGTAGACATTACTTAACTTAAAACTACAAATTATCAATAAAATAAAAATCAATCACATTTACTCAATAAAACTTCTATTCACACAAAATTCAAGAAATAGCACAACATATACCAAAAATATGTAAGATATGAGAAAAAATACCAAAAACAATCATATCTCTATTTCTTTAGGTTTTTAACTAATCTATGATATCCTTGTCCCGGTTGGCGAGAGTAAAAAATACCACTAGTTAAATAGAGTTGTAAACTCATTTAATAATGGACACCATTATTAACAGCCTACTATTCGATCAAAATAAGAAAACAAAATCTCTTATTTTATGATCTAGACCCACGGTTTCGATAATCATAGATTTAGTCCTAGTAGTCACCGTAGGGGTGAGTCTAGTAGAATTTGACCTATAATTATCTATCTTTCGAGATCTAACCTTGTCAAAATAACTAATGAACACCTTCCGTAGGGGGACGAATTAAAGCGCCTCGAGGCCCCATTAAGCTATTGACTATGTTAAACCAATGGTGGAGATCGAATAAAATTCTTAAAATAAGCTCATTATAAAATTAAAATTAGTATTTTTATTATTTATTTTTAGAAAATTGATGACTATGGTTTTCCATAGCTATATCGTCCCACTTCCATTCTGAATGCTAAGCGGTTGCAATAAACCTGCAGGCCGCTGATGCTCTGGTTTCCCTTGCTGGCATACAAGACACTTAGACACAAACTCCGCTATGTCCTTCTTCATCCCTGGCCACCAATAGATTACCTTGATGTCATGAGTCATCTTGGTAGACCCTGGGTGAACTGAGTACGGGGTACTGTGCGCTTCTTCTATAATCATCATCTTAATCCTTTGATTATTTGGCACGCATAACCGATCCTTATATCTCAATAAACCTTGACTAGATATTGAGAAATCTGTGGTCTTGGCTTCTCGGACTGCATCCATATGTGCTACTAGTGTATCGTCATGTCCCTGATCAATCTGTATATCTTCTAGCAGATTCGACTGGATAGACAAGTTAGCCAGTTTGCTGACAATTACTTCTATTCTGGCACTAATCAGCTCCTGCTGTAGCGGCTTTTCTATTCCAGCTAAAGCTGCTAAACTTCCATAACTTTTCCTACTAAGTGCATCGGCAACTACATTTGCTTTTCCCGGGTGGTATAATATTTCGCAATCGTAATCCTTCACTAATTCTAACCATCTCCGCTGCCTCATGTTGAGCTCCTTCTGAGTAAAGAAGTACTTTAAACTTTTGTGGTCCATCAAAATCTCGCAAGGTTCTCCGTAAAGATAATGGCGCCAGATTTTCAACACAAAGACCACCGCTGCCAACTCCATATCATGAGTTGGATAGCGCTGCTCGTACTCCTTCAATTGTCGTGAGGCGTAGGCTATCGCCTTGGCATTCTGCATTAGCACGCAACTCAATCCTTGCTTCGATGCATTGCAGTAAACTACGAACTTATCGTTGGGTGTCAGTACACAGAGTATTGGTGCTGAGCAAAGCTTATCCTTAAGCAACTGGAAGCTTTCTTCACATCTATCATTCCAGTGAATCTTTGTTGTTTCCAGGTCAGGTTGGTGAGTGGAGTGGCTATCTTAGAAAAGCCCTCTACGAACCTCCTATAATAACCTGCTAACCCTAGAAAGCTTCTAACTTCAGATGCGTTCTTTGGTCTTGGCCAATCCTTCACAGCCTCTACCTTTGATGGGTCCACTGCAACTCCGTCTTTTGATATAATGTGCCCGAGGAACGCAACTTGCGAAAGCCAAAACTGGCATTTCTTGAACTTGGCGTAGAGTTGATGCTCCTTCAGTCGTGACAAAATCAACCTCAAATGTTCCTCATGTTCTACTTCATCCTTAGAGTATACTAAGATGTCGTCGATGAATACTACGACAAATTTATCTAAGTAGTCTTTGAAGACCCTACTCATCAAGTCCATAAATGCGGCTGGTGCGTTAGTAAGACCAAAGGACATAACCAAGAACTTGTAATGTCCATAACGAGTTCTAAAGGCTGTCTAAGAAATATCTTCTCCCTTTACCTTGAGCTGATGATACCCGGACAGTAAATCAATCTTTGAAAATACAGTCGCGCCTCGGAGTTGATCAAACAAGTCATCGATCTGGGGTAGCGGGTATTTATTCTTAATCGTTACCTTGTTCAGCTCGCGATAGTCTATACACATCTGCATGCTTCCGTCATTTTTCTTCACGAATAGCACCGGGGCTCCCCATGGCAAATGGCTCGGCCTAATAAAACCCAAGTCTAGGAGTTCTTTTAGCTGCGTCTTTAACTCCTTGAGTTCCGTAGGTGCCATCCGGTATGGTGCCTTAGAGATAGGCTTGGTGCCCGGTACTAATTCTATCGTGAACTCAATTTCCCGAGTTGGCGGCAATCCTGGCAAGTCATCAGGAAATACCTCTGGGAATTCTCTTACAATACGGACGTCTCCAACCTTGAGTGGTGTTTCCTTTACCACATTTGTGATGCTGGCTAAGAACGCTTGACATCCTTTTTCCATCATTCTTTGAGCTTTGAGAGATGATACTAATGGGGTGTGTAATCCTGAAGCTTGTCCCATGAAGCATATCACCTTCTTGCGTTTGCAGTCGATGGTTGCGCCTTGCCGTCCTAGCCAGTCCATGCCTAGTATTACATCAAAGTCCTTGATCACCAATTCTATCAGGTATCCTTCTAGTTCTACGTCCTCAATCTTGATCGGTATGCCTCGTACTATCCGTGATGATAGAGCTACTTTGCCCGAAGGACACTCGGTTATAAACCTAGTTCTAAATCTTTCACAAGGTTTGTCTAGTTTTTCTATCATTCCTAACGATATATACAAATGAGTGGCTCTTGAATCAAATAATATAGAGCATATGTTATTGAGGATAGAAACCTGACCTGTGACCACCTTATTGCTAGCATCAGCCTCTCCTTGGGTTAAGGCAAAAACCTTAGCAGGAACCATCTTGTCGTCTTTCTTCGCTTCTGGCTTGCGCTGAGGACAATCTTTTTTCCGGTGTCCTTCCTGACCACAGTAAAAACATTCCTTGGTATTTGCTCAGCATTCTCTAGGACGTTTCTTCTGACACTTAGCACATGGCGGGTATTCCACATAACCCGGCCTATTTCCCCCATTATTTGTCTATGCCCTCTTATCCCTGTCAGATTGCTTGTTATCAGGATGCCTTCTCTTCTGACCGTTACTGTTGTTGCCGGACAGATGGTTGCTATTATGGTTGTTATTCCGACTGGTCTG
The DNA here is from genome assembly GCF_963169125.1 of Humulus lupulus. Classification (NCBI taxonomy): domain Eukaryota; kingdom Viridiplantae; phylum Streptophyta; class Magnoliopsida; order Rosales; family Cannabaceae; genus Humulus; species Humulus lupulus. Next base: position 196,906,481 of record NC_084799.1, on the reverse strand, counting down.
AGGTTGACCCTACTGTCTAGGCTCAGGCTTACTGACTTCTTCTTTACTTACATTAGCCTACAGCCTCTCTACTTCTATTGCCTTCTCAAGAACGTTAGCATACGTACGTAGTATTCCCTGGGTTTGCTAGCTTAACCCCCATCTCGTTCTTTGGTCGAAGTCCCCTAACGAACTTAGACACCCTCAGATATTCAGTGGGAATCATTTCTGAAGTGAACCTATCTAGGCGGTCGAACTGTCGAGCATACTATACCACTGATAAACTACCTTGCTTTAAGTTGGCGAACTCCTCAACTCTTGAAGCGAGTATAGCCGAATTGTAATACTTCTTGTGGAACAGCTCCACAAATTGAGTCCATGTCATGGTGGAAACATCATGCGATTGCTAGACGAAGTCCCACCATATCCTGGCATCCTTCTTGAGCAATGAGGAGACGCAGGATATATGGTCCGCATTACTAAGATTCATGTGCGTCAGAATTGGATCCACATTCGTTAGCCACTCTTCTGCCTCAAAGGGGTCTATAGTCCCTTCGAAGTTTGGATTGTGCTTGTAACGACCCAAATTCACTAATTAGGCTTAAGGGCCTTGATTAGTGTGCCTGGAGGGCATAATGGGAATTATGTGTGATTTTAATGATTAAGATGCATGACTATGATTTAAAGCATGTTATATGACTATGTGTATTATGTTATGTGATAATTATGTTATGTGATTTGTACTGCGTGGGTGTGGTGGTATCAATGTGATGCACGTGCTGAGACGGTCCTAGAAAGTTAGATAATGGTAACTGGTGATTTGGTAACCTACGTAACTGTTAGTAACCGTAGGGAGTAACAAGTTTTGTTGGAAAAGTGGTAAAATTGTAAAGTTAGTAAAAGGAAAAGTGTGCCCTTGAGGTTTAGTTAGAAAGAGATATTTGTGGAGGGATAAAGTGGTCTTTTGGCAATGGTTTAGATAAGTTTCAGCTAAGGAAAATGCAATCACATATAACACTTTGGGAAATTAGTTTATGCTGAATTTTGGAGACCTAGATATAGAGCAGAAGAGAAAGAGAAGAAGGAAGCTGAATTTGGCCCTTGGAAGGAAAATCAAGGGGTTTAGAGTTATCAAATCAAGCCTAGGCCAAGAATACTCAGAGGTAAGGATTTATCTAAGATTTGTTTAAGTTTCAAGTATGGTTTTTAGAGGATAGGCATGAATTGAAGCAAGTTGGTGACTGGTTTTGCATGAATTCAGAGTTGGAATAATCAAAAGAGAAGGTGATTTGAAGCTAGAGTTGAGGAGAAATTCAGTTCAAAGCTTGGATTGGAGGAAGCTCAAGTTGAATTTCTAATTGAGGTAAGGGTATTAAACATGTTTGCAATCTCGTAGCTGTTATGATTTAAGAATCTAGAGGTCTGGTTGAGACTTTTCTCAAGTTTTAGTTTAAGTGTTTGAGTCTGAAATTTAAGTGTGAATTTTGTGAATGGTTGTATAACTGAGCTAGATTATGATGTTTATAGGTTGTTGTATGGTCTATCTGGGGTTTTGAATTGGTTTTGGAACTTAGGTAGGAGTTTGGGGTGACTTGGAATGATTTGGGTTCGGGAAAAACGCAGGGGAAAAACCCAGATTTCTGGACTCGCGAAGGAGCGCCGCGGCGCAAGGCTGATTCTGAGCAGAGCAAGTTCTCTGACTTGCTGGGCGCCGCGGCCCTATAGGACTGTGCCGTGGCGCTAGGCCAATTTCAGAGCATGGGATTTTGCAATCTTGATCCTTTGCTCCGGGGGTTCGGGGGATGCCTTCGGTGCATTGTTTTAGGGATTTGAGGGTTCCGAGAGTGTGGGATTGGTTCCGGGAAGTAGTTTTGGATTGATTAATGACAAAGGATGTTTCATTTGTGTTGTGATTAGGTCTTTGGAGAGGCTCAGGGTAGTGGACCGTGCTCGCGGCTTCGTGGCATCAGAAACTAGTGTATTGAAAGGTAAGAAAACTGCACCCGATTGTGCGATTGTGATGGGACTAAGTGCTCCCGAAAGTTATATCGTGTCAATGTTGGTATTACGCCATGGGACATGTAATAGCGGTCTAAGAGTGCTGTACATGATTTTAGCGCACAGAGCGCGAATTGGCCACTGGGAGCCAATAACAACGGGATAACGGAGGGAGCATCCCGAGGGCGCTAGCCGTGGTTATCATTTGTGAATTGTGTATGTTATGAACTGATATGCCTAGTATGTGGAATACTTAAATATACTGACTGATGATATGTCTGAGTTTATGTGATGCAATGTGAAATATTGACTTGTCTGCTAACTGTTCATGCTCTGTTGTTGTTGTGTTTTCTTGTTGGGCCTTGGCTCACGGGTGCTACGTGGTGCAAGTAAAGGCAAGAGCAAGCTGGACCAAGCCTGAGGTTGAGAGCTCCGAGGTGGAATGTACATAGCCAGCGGTTCGATCGCCACGGTCGAGGAGTGGACCAGGGCAGGGATCACCTAACTACTTGTTTTGCCTTAGCATGGCTGGTTGTTGTATATAAACCTTGAGTCTTTTGTAAACGGTCTTTGAACTTAATATTTTTGGGATCCCATGTAACAAATGATACTTTTTAATGAAAATGTGGCTTTTGAGACCAAAACACTTTTAACCCTAGTTCCTTTATAGTTTCAATAACACGATTTTATTTAAATGGCTTGATTAGCAAGTCTGGCACTTTATAAACACACAGTGTAACGGTCTTGGCTATCCAGGGCGTTACACTGCTGCTTGCAGAACCTCTCATAAACTGGCTCCATGTGCTGTACTGGATATGGCGAGTAGTTTGCCACTGGCCATCCCCCATATGGACCAACTTGTTGGGGTGCTAAGGCCATTTGTTGTGGTTGCGGCTGCGATGGAGGCTGAGGGTGAGTCTGAGCCTGAGCCTGTTGTCACTGTTGCTGCAAAAGTTCTCCACTTATTGTCGTAGTCTGGCGATCTCCGCAGTGTTGTCAGCTGGCGGTGCCGGCGCGTTGCGGCTTGCAGCAGCACGCACTCCCCTTCTGCGAACTGGAGGGGCTTCATTGCTCACTGGAGCAACATTGGAGGTGTTTCCTGTAGAGTCCAAGAACTTTACTTAGCTAAGATAGATAATAGTATGATAGTATTTATAGTATTATCTTTGTTACTATGGATTTTTGGTTCAGACCGGGAATTATTTGGACACTCATAGTAGTACTTATAGATTTTCTAAGTTTAATCTATAGTTTAAGAATATTAAGTATAACCTAAGGTTTGATTATATGACTGATAATTAAGGATTATATTTATTATACTATAAGGTTTAGATATCAACCAATAGGATTTTAAGCACATGTTATGAATGGTGATTAAGGATTAAGTATTTTTGGGGATTAAATCTAATAAGGAGTAAAGTTTGAATTTTATAGGGTCAGTCAGCAGCTTTGAGTACGTTGAGGGCTTAGTCAAGGCTATTTACTCCATTCAAACTTAGCTAAAAATGTGTAATTTCGTGTTTAAATATTCAGCGTGTGCCGATATATCGCAGCTATAGGGGTGATATATCGCAGCACGTAGATACGGAAAACACGAAACGATGCACGGTCGCCTCGGGCATACTGGCCCAGGCGATATATCGCCTACAGGGGGCGAAACGATGCACGGTCGCCTCGGGCAAACTCTTTTGAATTCATTTCCTTTCAGCCATTCAAACTCCTTCAACAGTCCAGCATCTTTTGAACGAGTCTTCAGCCTCTGCTGAACGATTATTCAAATGATTTCACCTAAAAAGCCATTATTTTTATTCAAGTAAAATCAAGATCTTTTCATCTCCAAACTCTATATATAGGACCTAGTACCCAGCCATTATTCACCTTTTGCTCTAAGTTCAGAAGCTGCTAGTGTTAAGTGAGTGTGAGAGTGTAAACACCTGGTTTGGGAAAATCATAAGCTTAAACATCATAAGCTTATCAAACACTTTGGGAAGTGAGGTTGTATAGTATTTCGATTGAGGTGTAGATTGGTCTTTCAAGTCTTTGAGGTAACCAAAACTCTAGTTCATTTCTGTATTATGTTATTTTCTTTCTCATAGTCTTCTACTCAATCTTTAACCTTAATCTTCATTTTGGTTAGGGAATCTAAGTTCTTGAGCACATAAGTTCGGTAAGCATGTTTCTCAAATGGTTTAGTCTTTCCTTCTCTTTCATTTCATCTCCTTTCTTTAGACTCACTCTTTCTTATGGTTTTAGGAGTGTTCCAAAAAGTCCCAACTCAGTCCATTATATCCCGGTAACTTTGGTAAGGAAAATAGGCTAGAATCAATATGTTATGTGCTTATGTTATCTATATGTTTTATGTTATTAATGTGTTATGATATGTATGTATGTTTGTAGGCTTGGGCATATGACCCATATGACTAACAAGACCCCAAATGGATTATGGGCATATGACCTACTTAGCTAGTAGGACCCCACTAATTCCATGGGCATATGCTTGTTTAGTCTATGGGACCCCAAGTAATAATGGCCATTATAATAAGTGTATTATGTGTTATGATATGTCTTTACGTTCATTATGAAATTTATGTGTATGACAATGTGTTAGATTTTCCTTGCTGGGCATTAGGCTCATTCCTTTCTGTTTTATGTGCAGGAAAATAAGCTTTAGAGGCGGTAAGATTCGTGACGCTTAGAGGATGTGTATCAATGGTGAATGGAGTCAAGGAGCCGAGCGTTATTCGATTCGAGGATGTAGTCTTGTTTATGTTTTTTTATGGTTTTAAATGTATTTTCCGCATTTTCTATGTAACTCTTTTTACTTTAAGTTATTTTTGTTTTAAAGACAATGGGTACCCATATCCTACTTATTTTATGAAAGTAAACTTTGTTTCTAAAAGTTTCTGATAAATTATGGTATTTTCGCAAATATGTAAGTTTTATGTATAGTTTCGTTAATGGTCCAAAAAGTCTAGAGTAGTGGGTCATTACAGTTGGTATCAGAGCAACGGTTCTTTTGCATGAAGTTCTCCTCGATACACACGCTCAAAGCTCCGAATCGGACCGCCAAGTAAGTGTTTAAGTTACTAGTTATGTTACTTATGTGTATAGCTAACACCTTTAGTGTTTATGTTTTCAGTTAAGAATGAACGGAGCTTTAAGCAATGAGGATATCCGAGCCATTAAGGCTTTAAAAATAATAAGGGAGCCAAGGAACACTGTAGGAGCACTAGAAAAGATCACTCGAAGATTGATCTTGTTCCACAAAGAGATAGGTCACCTTCAAGAGTCTAAGCAAATCATGATGAGAGCTGCAGAACAATATGTCCTAATAATTAGGCTTTTAAAAGATTTTCCTTCAGCAATTTTAACTTTAGAAGAAATATGGGAGAATATAAATAATGATGATGACTTACAAGCAGCCCTAAGATATTATTCTCTCATACTTAAGTTCGCCTATGATTTAGAGTTTCAATTCACTAATGAGCAACAACATAGGATCTTCTTGAATCTTCCCCGAGGAAATTTTGAGGCTCAAGACAACGATGATTATAAGGAGATAGATGATGATATGCTAGATGAAGGATCGGATGTAGAAGATCCCGATTTTTAGAATAGCTAGTTGTTCATTGTTTGTTTTGTTTAAATCTTTATTTTATGATTGTAATAAGTGAAAATTATTTTTCCAAATTAATTTCATGTTATTTTATCATCATGTATGAGTTTGATTTTATTTTCGCAATCATAATAAGTAATAAATAAAATGAATAATGACTAAGTTCAGTGAAGGTGGATACAAATCAATGAACCAAGTTTCCTTATTGAGAGTTAGGGGGCCTTAGTAGTGGGAACGATTTTACTGATCCCAGCCCTCCCTCAATATGGTTAACTTTGGAACAAAGATAAGTTTCGAGCCTGAGAATTAAGTCATATAGGAAGATTAGAAACACACTTAGAAAATAAAGATGACTTATTTTTCTAAGTATAGAAACCCACTCTAATAATAAATAAAGACCTATATAATTTTTCATAAGAAGTCATAATAAATAGGTCCGAGATATGTTTGTTTTAGAATAAGTTTTTGCCTTAGAGCCTATTAGGGTAAGTTCTAACAAGTTCTCGACTGTTAGAACTTTTGGTGAAGATGTCGCTCCGAAGATCTGCACGCACCAACGGAAACGCCTCCAACATTGTTCTAGCGACCAATGATGCCCTCCAGTTCGCAGAAGAGGAGTGCGTGCTACTACTAGCCGCAACGCGCCGACCCCGTCAGTTGACAACATCGCGGAAATCGCTAGATGGCGACAACAAGTCGAGGAACTCTTGCAGCAACAACGTCAACAGGCGCAGACTCAGCCTCAGCCTCCACCGCAACCGCAGCCGCAGCTACAAAAAATGGCCCTAGCACCCCAACAAGTTGGTCCATATGGGGGATGGCTAGTGACGAACTACGCGCCACATTCAGTACCGAATATGGAGTCAGTGTATGAAAGGTTCCGCAAGCAGCACACTCCAAACTTCGAAGGGGCTATAGACCCCTTTGAGGCAGAAGAGTGGCTAAGGAATGTGAAGCCAATTCTTACACACATGAACCTCAGTAATACGGACCGCATATCCTGCGTCTCGTCATTACTCAGGAAGGATGCCAGAATATGGTGGGACTTAGTTCAGCAGACTAACGATGTCACCACCATGATATGGACAAGATTTGTGGAACCGTTCCACAAGAAGTATTACTCCTCGGCAGTCATCGCTAATGGTAGAAGAATATGCTCATCAGTTCAACAGATTGGTCAAGTTTGCACCAGAGTTGGTCCCAACCAACTTTACGAGGTTGACCAAGTTCATCAGAGGACTTAGACCAAAGATGGAATTAGGGGTTAAGTTAGCAAACCTGGGAACCACTACCTATGCCAATGTTCTAGAAATGGCAATAGAAGTAGAAAGGATTCAGATTAATGTTAGTAAGGAGAAGAAGGATTAAACGATGGTTCCAGACCAAAGTCTTTGCCTTGACCCAAGGAGGAACCCATGCTAGTAACAAGGATTTACAGGTCAGATCCTATCCTCGATAGTATATGTTCTAGTATCGCTTGATTGGTAGCAGTATACTCGTATATCTCATTAGGAATGATAGAAAAACTAGACAAACCTAGTGAAAGATTTAGAACTAGGTTTGTAACCGAGTTGCCTTCGAGCAAAGTAGTTCTATCATCACGAATAGTAGGAGGCGTACCGATCAAGATTGAGGACATAGAACTAGAAGGAGACCTGATAGAGCTAGTGATCAAGGACTTCGATGTAATACTAGGCATGGATCGGCTAGCACGGCATGGCGCAACGATCGACAGCAAATGCAAGAAGGTGATGTTCAAGACTCCTGACGGCCAGAGACGATGCTTCATGGGACAAGCTTCAGGATTACGCACCCCGTTAGTGTCATCTCTCAAAGCTCAACAAAGGATAGAGAAAGGATGTCAAGCATTCTTAGCCAGCATCACAAACGTGGAAAGGGAGACGCCACTTAAGGATGGAGATGTTCGAGTTATACAAGAATTTCCAGAGGTATTTCCCAATGACTTGCCAGGATTGCCGCCAAATCGAGAAATAGACTTCACGATAGAATTAGTACCGGGCACCGAGCCAATCTCTAAGGCACCATACCGGATGGCACCTACGAAACTCAAGGAGTTAAAGACGCAGCTACAAGAACTCCTAGACTTGGGTTTCATTAGGCCAAGCCATTCACCATGGGGAGCTCCGGTACTATTCGTGAAGAAGAAGGACGGAAGTATGCGCATGTGCATAGACTACCGTGAGCTGAATAAAGTAACAATTAAGAACAAATACCCGCTACCTCGGATTGATGATTTGTTTGATCAACTTCGAGGCACGACTGTATTCTCTAAGATCAATTTACGGTTCGGGTATCATCAGCTCAAGGTAAAGGGAGAAGATATTCCTAAGACAGCCTTTAGGACTCGTTATGGACACTACGAGTTCTTGGTTATGTCTTTTTGTCCTACTAACGCGCCAGCCGCATTTATGGACTTAATGAATAGAGTCTTCAAGGATTACTTAGATAAATTCATTGTTGTATTCATCGACGATATCTTAGTATACTCCAATGATGAAGTAGAGAACGAGGAACATTTAAGGATTATTTTGATGCGATTGAAGGAGCATAAACTTTACGCCAAGTTCAAGAAATGCGAGTTTTGGCTTTCACAAGTGGCGTTCCTCGGGCACATCATATCAAAAGACAGAGTTGCAGTAGATCCATCGAAGGTAGAGGCCGTGAAGGATTGGCCTAGACCAAAGAACGCGTCAAAAGTAAGAAGCTTCTTAGGGCTAGCAGGTTGCTATAGAAAGTTTGTAGAGGGCTTTTCTAAGATAGCCACTCCACGCACCAACCTGACCCGGAAGCAACAAAAGTTTAACTGGAACGATAAGTGTGAAGAAAGTTTCCAGTTGCTTAAAGATAAGCTTTGCTCAGCATCAGTACTTAGTGTACCAACACCCGACGATAAGTTCGTTGTCTAATGCGATGCATCAAAGATATGATTGGGATGCGTGTTGAAAAAATGACAAGGTGATAGCCTACGCCTCACATCAGTTGAAGGAGTATGAACAACGCTATCCAACTCACGATATGGAGTTGGCAGCGGTGGTCGTTGCAAATCTAGCGCCATTATCTTTACAGAGAACGGTGCGAGATTTATACGGACCACAAGAGTTTAAAATACTTCTTTACACAGAAGGAGCTCAACATGAGGCAGCGCGGGTGGATAGAATTAGTCAAGGATTACGACTGCGAAATCCTATACCACCCAGGGAAAGCAAACGTAGTTGCCGATGCTCTTAGTAGGAAAAGCTATGGGAACTTAGCAGTCTTATCCGGAATAGAAAAGCCGCTACAGCAGGAGCTTATCAGTGCCAGAATAAAAGTGGTTGTAGACAAGTTGGCTAACCTGTCTATCCAATCAAATTTGTTAGAAGATATAAGAATTGGTCAAGGACATGACGACACACTAGCAGCACACACGAATGCAGTCAGAGAAGGCAAGACTACAGATTTCTCAATATCAAGTCAAGGATTATTGAGATATAAGGATCGGGTATGCGTGCCAGACGATCAAAGTATTAAGAAGACGATCCTAGAAGAAGCGCACAATACCCCGTACTCAGTTCATCCAGGGTCTACCAAGATGACTCATGACATCAAGGCAGTCTATTGGTGGCTAGGGATGAATAAGGAGATAGCAGAGTATGTATCTAAGTGTCTTGTATGCCAGCAAGTGAAGGCGGAGCATCAGCGGCATGCAGGATTATTGCAACCGCTTAGCATACCGGAATGGAAGTGGGACGATATAGCCATGGACTTCGTGACGGGTCTGCCAAAGAGGAATAAGCAGCATGATTCCTCTTGGATAGTCATAGAGAGACTGACCAAGTCGGCTCATTTCCTGCCTGTTAAGACTTCATATACGGCAGACTAATATGCAGACATCTACATCCAAGAGATTGTACGATTGCATGGAATCCCCAAGACGATAGTGTCAGATAGAGGATCAGTATTTACGTCAAGATTTTAGAGAAACTTACAGAGAGATATGGGTACTAAGTTAAGCCTTAGTAAAACTTTCCATCCTCAGACAGATGGGCAGTTTGAGCGTACGATTCAGATCTTAGAGGATATGCTACGCGCGTGTATACTTGATTTCGGAGGATCATGGAACAAGTACTTACCGCTGATCGAGTTCTCGTACAACAACAGCTACCAGTCGACGATCGGAATGGCACCTTATGAGTTTCTATATGGACGAAGGTACTGATCACCGTTGCACTAGGACGAGGTAGGAGAAAGGCAGATTCTAAGGCCCGAAGCTGTTAGAAAAGCTCAAGAAGCAGTAAAGCTTTTTAGACAGCGTATGCTGGCTGCTTAAAACCATCAGAAAAGCTATGCGGATACCAAGCGACACGATGTGGAGTTCCAAGTTGGAGATCAAGTCTTCCTAAAGATATCTCCTATAAAAGGTGTCAAGCGGTTCGGGAAGAAAGGCAAGCTTAATCCCCGATTCATAGGTCCTTTTAGATATTGGACAAAGTGGGAACAGTTGCGTATAGACTAGCCCTACCGCCAGCACTAGCCGATAGTCACAACGTCTCCCACATCTCGATGTTACGCAAGTATGTGTCAGATCCATCTCACGTCCTCAAGTACAATACGATAGCGCTCCAGAAAGACTTAAGTTACGAGGAATGACCGGTTAGCATCCTAGATAGAGGGATGAAGTAGTTACGGTCTAAGAGCCTTCCTATAGTCAAAGTCCTATGGAGCAATAGTTCTGAACGCGAGGCAACGTGGGAGTTAGAGGAGGACATGCAAGGCTGGTATCCGGAGTTATGTGATAAGTAAATTTCGAGGACGAAATTCTTTTTAGTAGGGGAGAATTGTAGAGTCCAAGAACTTTACTTAGCTAAGATAGATAATAGTATGATAGTATTTATAGCATTATCTTTGTTACTATGGATTTTTGGTTCAGACCGGGAATTATTTGGACACTCATAGTAGTACTTATAGATTTTCTAAGTTTAATCTATAGTTTAAGAAAATTAAGTATAACCTAAGGTTTGATTATATGACTGATAATTAAGGATTATATTTATTATACTATAAGGTTTAGATATCAACCAATAGGATTTTAAGCACATGTTATGAATGGTGATTAAGGATTAAGTATTTTTGGGGATTAAATCTAATAAGGAGTAAAGTTTGAATTTTATAGGGTCAGTCAGCAGCTTTGAGTACGTTGAGGGCTTAGTCAAGGCTTTTTACTCCATTCAAACTTAGCTAAAAATGTGTAATTTCGTGCTTAAATATTCAGCGTGTGCCGATATATCGCAGCTATAGGGGGCGATATATCGCAGCACGTAGATACGGAAAACACGAAACGATGCACGGTCGCCTCGGGCATACTGGCCCAGGCGATATATCGCCTACAGGGGGCGATATATCGCCTCCTTCAGCATAAATTCAAACTCTTTTGAATTCATTTCCTTTCAGCCATTCAAACGCCTTCAACAGTCCAGCATCTTTTGAACGAGTCTCCAGCCTCTGCTGAACGATTATTCAAATGATTTCACCTAAAAAGCCATTATTTTTATTCAAGTAAAATCAAGATCTTTTCATCTCCAAACTCTATAAATAGGACCTAGTACCCAGCCATTATTCACCTTTTGCTCTAAGTTCAGAAGCTGCTAGTGTTAAGTGAGTGTGAGAGTGTAAACACCTGGTTTGGGAAAATCATAAGCTTAAACATCATAAGCTTATCAAACACTTTGGGAAGTGAGGTTGTATAGTATTTCGATTGAGGTGTAGATTGGTCTTTCAAGTCTTTGAGGTAACCAAAACTCTAGTTCATTTCTGTATTATGTTATTTTCTTTCTCATAGTCTTCTACTCAATCTCTAACCTTAATCTTCATTTTGGTTAGGGAATCTAAGTTCTTGAGCACATAAGTTCGGTAAGCATGTTTCTCAAATGGTTTAGTCTTTCCTTCTCTTTCATTTCATCTCCTTTCTTTAGACTCACTCTTTCTTATGGTTTTAGGAGTGTTCCAAAAAGTCCCAACTCAGTCCATTATATCCCGGTAACTTTGGTAAGGAAAATAGGCTAGAATCAATATGTTATGTGCTTATGTTATCTATATGTTTTATGTTATTAATGTGTTATGATATGTATGTATGTTTGTAGGCTTGGGCATATGACCCATATGACTAACAAGACCCCAAACGGATTATGGGCATATGACCTACTTAGCTAGTAGGACCCCACTAATTCCATGGGCATATGCTTGTTTAGTCTATGGGACCCCAAGTAATAATGGCCATTATAATAAGTGTATTATGTGTTATGATATGTCTTTACGTTCATTATGAAATTTATGTGTATGACAATGTGTTAGATTTTCCTTGCTGGGCATTAGGCTCATTCCTTTCTGTTTTATGTGCAGGAAAATAAGCTTTAGAGGCGGTAAGATTCGTGACGCTTAGAGAATGTGTATCGATGGTGAATGGAGTCAAGGAGCCGAGCGTTATTCGATTCGAGGGTGTAGTCTTGTTTATGTTTTTTTATGGTTTTAAATGTATTTTCCGCATTTTCTATGTAACTCTTTTTACTTTAAGTTATTTTTGTTTTAAAGACAATGGGTACCCATATCCTACTTATTTTATGAAAGTAAACTTTGTTTCTAAAAGTTTCTGATAAATTATGGTATTTTCGGAAAAATGTAAGTTTTATGTATAGTTTCGTTAATGGTCCAAAAAGTCTAGAGTAGTGGGTCATTACATTTTCGTTGGTGCGTGCAGATCTTCGTAGCGACATTGCAGCAGAGTTCTAACAGTTAAAAGAAACATGTTAGAACTTTACCTAATAGGCTCTCAGGAAAAAACTTAATCTAAAACAAACATATCTCGGACCTATTGATTATGACTTCTTATGAAAAATTTATATAAGTCTTCTTTAATATTAGAGTGGGTTTCTATACTTAGAAAAACAAGCCATCTTTATTTTCTAAGTTTGTTTCTATTAATCCTATATGACTAAATTCATAGGCTTGAAACTCATCTTTGTTCCAAAGTTAACCATATTGAGGGAGGGCTTGGATCAGTAAAATCGTTCCCACTACTATGGCCCCCTAACTCTCAATATAGAAACTTGGTTCATTGATTTGTATCCACCCACACCGAACTTAGTCATTATTTATTTTATTTATTATTTATTATGATTGCAAAATAAAAGTCAAACTTATACATGATAACAAAATAACATGATATTAATTTGGAAAAGAGTTTTCACTTATTACAACCATAAAACAAACAATAATTATAACAAACAATGAAACTAACTATTCTAAAAATCAGGATTTTCTACATCCGATCCTTCATCTAGCATATCATCATCTAGCTCTTCATAATCTTCATTATCATGTGCCTCAAAATATCCTCTAGGAAGGTTCGTAAAAATCCTATGTTTTTGCTCATTTGTAAACTGAAATTCTGATTTTGAAGTGAACCTAATTAATTGAAAGTAATATCGCATTGTTGCTGGTAGTTCATCTTCATCATCCATTGTTTCCCATATCTCCTCTAAGGCTGCAATTACGGGATGAAAATCTCTAAATAGTCTAATTACTAAAATGTATTGTTACGTTGCTCTCATCATGATTTGCTTAGACTCTTGAAGGTGACCTATTTCTCTGTGGAACAAAAGCAATCTCCGAGTGATTCTCTCTAGTGTTCCTATGGTTATTCTCGGTTCTCTTATTCTCTTTAAAGACTTAATGGCTCAGATATCCTCATAGGTTAATGCTCCGTTCATACTTAACTGAGAACACAAATGCTAAAATCGTTAGCTATACATATAAGCATAATAACTATAACTTAAATACTTACTTGGCGGTCAGATTCGGAGCTTTGAGTGTGTGTATCGAGGAGAACTTCATGCGAATGAACCTGGCTCTGACACCAACTGTAATGGCCCAACTACTCTAGACTTTGGACCATTAATGACTACTATACATAGACACTATTTTTTAATAAAACTTACAAGTGAAATAATCATAACTTCATTAAAACTTGAAAGAAAACAAGTGTTAAACTACATAAAATTTAAAGTAGGATATGGGATCCCATTGTTTTTAAAATGAAAACATAACATAACTTTAAATAAATGGATTACAAAATAAAGTGCGGAAAAGACATATAAAGCATAATTTTTTTTAAGAAAAGACTAAGAAGCGACTTCATCCTCGTACCGAACGCTCAATCCATCCATTTCCATTTTGCCTCAATACACAAGAACCTTTCCGCCACCATAGCTATTTTCCTGCACATATAAACATAAAGGAATGAGCCTAATGCCCAGCAAGGAAAATCTAACACATAAAATTCATATCGCAACATATACTAAAACATATAATAAACATATGTCACATATACTATAATGGCCATTATTACTTGGGGCTCGTAAACTAAACAAGTCATATGCCCATTAGATTTGTGGGGCTTGCTAGCTAAGCAAGTCATATGCCCATAAATTTATTGGGGCTTGCTAGTTATACAAGTCATATGCCCAAGTCTACAAACATACATAATATAACATATAACATATAACATAACACATAAATCATAAGATAACATATAACATAACATATAAAATCCTGTCCTATATTTTCCTTACCAAATATACCGGGATATGAGAACAAGATTGGGACTTTGGAAAAACTCCTAAAAACCATCAAAGCAAGGTGAGTATTGTAACACCCTGTTAATTAGGGCGTTACAATGTGGTATCATAGCAGCCAAGGTTTAAGGGTTCCTGATGTTGGACTGGGCATGTACATTCTCTACTAAAGACAAGCTCGACTCAGGGTTGGGTAACTATTAATGTAATTATGTGTATACATGCTTAAATGAATTATGTGTGCTTTATCTGCTAGTTTGAATAAGAAGCATGAGCTATTCTGATAGGGCCTGGCCCTTGACTACTGCATGTAGATTGAGAACGTGTTTATTAGCACGATAGATATTAGTGAGTGTTACAGGACTACTTATTAGCGTCATTGAATTTTATGAATGTCATAAATGCTTATTAGCAATGTTGTATGTGTACCCTGGATCGAGGATGCTTATTAGTGTCGTAGCATGCATAAGGAAAAATGTTCATTAACATTGTTAGGTGGTCATGCATGCCAAAGAATATGCGTACTAGCATTTTGTTTTGATGATGCCATGAAATTTCTCTGCTTATTAGCATGATTATTGAGTATGAATTATTGGGATGCTTATTAGCATGCATGTGGATGCTTATTCGATCAGTTTTGAACCGTGGGTTGATGTGAGATACTGTTATTACTGCCTGATAAGGTGAGTCATTGATTGCAGATAGACTTGGAAGTATGCTTCCAGGGCAATCCAATGAGCCAGCCAGCGCTAGGTATCAGGCCGAAAGTAATGATCAGGGTCAGAACCCTTTGCTAGCCCCTGAGAACTGGCAGCTGGTGCTTGCAGACTTACAAGCTCAACTGCAGAGGCAGAATGAAGAGATATTACGATTGAGGCAACAACAGGTTCCAGCTGAGAACGCTGCTTCAGGGGTCCCATCTGCTGTTTCAGTATCGGATGTACAACAGCAGACAGAGTTGGAGAACCGTTGGGAATTGGTATATGAGCGGTTCAGGAAGCAACACCCTCCGGTATTTGAGGGTGGCACAGATCCACTTAAGGCAGAGCAGTGGATGGCTATGATTACGTCCATCTTGAACTTCATGAGAGTTGTGGGCAATGAAAGAGTGGCTTGTGCCACGTACATGTTTCGAGAGGGTGCCCGAATCTGGTGGGAGGTGGTGTCCCAGACTATAAATGTAACTACAATGGGTTGGGAAGAGTTTAAAACCCTCTTCAATGAATAGTATTATAATGAGGCCGTTAAAGCTGCAAAGGCCGAGGAGTTTAGTAAACTTTTGC
The DNA here is from genome assembly GCF_963169125.1 of Humulus lupulus. Lineage (NCBI taxonomy): Eukaryota > Viridiplantae > Streptophyta > Magnoliopsida > Rosales > Cannabaceae > Humulus > Humulus lupulus. The sequence continues at coordinate 196,890,975 of NC_084799.1, read as the reverse complement.
AAGGGAATATGTCAGTGACTGAGTATGCCCTGAAATTCAACACATTAGCCAAGTTTGCTCCAGACTTGGTGCCCACTGATGGGACAAGGAAGGAAAGATTCCTTCAGGGGCTACAACCTATGATAGCCCGGGATGTCAAAATTACCACTGTACCTGGAGTGACAACTTATGCTCAGGTAGTGGAGAGAGCCCTTACTGCAGAGGGTGCTGAGAATAAGATCTAGCGTGATAATGCAGCCAGGAGAGATATGAGGAGGATGGGACCTCCCTTCTCAGGAGTTGGTAGGGGCGGAGGCTCCAGTGATCAGAAAAGAAAAATCCCGGACACCAGTTTGGCTCCTAGAGCTGATAGGAGGCCACAGGGTGCGCAGATTGCCCGCCAGGGCGGCAATGAGAACTGGAAGACATATCCAGAGTGTGCCAGATGCAGGAGACATCATCTAGGTGAGTGTCGGGCGAAGGCCTGTTTTGTATGTGAACTTGTTTTGTATGTGAACTTGTTAGCCATAACTGATTTTGACATGATTTTGGGGATGGACTGGTTGACTAGATATGGAGCAACCATTTATTGTAAAAAGAAGATGGTAACTTTTGAACTTGAGGGTGAGTAACCTTTTGTATTTGTTGGCACTGTGCTGGACCCCGAATGCCTATGATCTCGATACTGAGGGCTAGGGAACTACTACAGGAAGACTGCATAGGATTCCTAGCCAGTGTGGTGGATACCACGCAGGTCATGCCAGTGGGACCATAGAGACTAGGTTGGTCTCTGAATTTCTGGACGTGTTTCCAGAGGATCTGCCGGGGTTGCCGCCGTACCCAGAGATTGACTTTGTTATTGAGCTGACACCTGGGACAGAGCCAGTGTCTATGGCTCCTTACAGAATGGCCCCAGCTGAGTTGAGGAAACTCAAGGTACAGTTATAGGAGTTGTTGGATCTGGGTTTTATTAGACCCAGTTTCTCACCATGGGGTGCACCGGTGTTATTTGTGAAGAAGAAGGATGGTTCACTAATGATGTGTATAGACTATATAGAACTGAATAAGTTGACTATCAAGAACAAGTATCCCCTACCAAGGATAGATGATTTATTTGATCAACTGCAAGGTAAAATGGTGTTCTCAAAGATAGATCTTCGATTTGGTTATCACCAGTTGAGAATTAAGGATGAAGACATACCCAAGAAAGCTTTCCGTACTAGATATGGGCACTATGAGTTTCTTGTTATGTTATTTGGTTTGACTAATGCTCCGGCAGCTTTTATGGACCTAATGAACAGAGTGTTTAAGGACTATCTGGACCAGTTTGTGATCGTCTTTATTGATGATATCTTGATTTACTCACAGGCAGAGGAGGAGCATGAGCAACATCTCAGGTTAGTCTTTTGAGATTTTCTTGTCATTTTTTTGTGTGTTAATGCCTCCCATATTTTGTGTTTAATAATGAGTTTTTTTTTTCTTCTAATTAACTTACATATTTTTCTGGTTTAGGTATTTTATTTTTCTATTTATTTTTTCATTTCCTCATGATACTACATATTTTAGTAGTCATGACTTGAGAGTTTATCATGATATTGGGCTCTTCATTTGACGTTTTCTTTGTTGATGTGGTCATATTTATGCTTTGATATATCTTTTTCCTAGTAATTCTTTATGTTTTGATATAATTACTATTTCAACTTGCAACTTTATGCTTTGATATTTCATTATAAGTCTGTAAAAATTATAGTATAGCAATTCATTCATTGCCTTGTGAAAGTAGATGCCATGAGATCTCAACTTGTCTCATATTATAATCTATGTAACATGATGAAGGTATTAATACTATATTTCTCTGTTCAAATTGTCTCATAATTGTTTTCCTTTTAGTTTTTTTTTTTTTGCAATTGTCATGCCATGGAGGTAGTTGGAATTGATATCTCATCATGTTGTGCTCCTTTTATTTCATCCCATAGACAGTAAGTACGAAAGTTACACCAATTGTTACCAACAAAATAAATAAAATAAAATAAAGTTACATCAATCGATGTACTTTTCATTCACCATCCGATTGAGTTTGCATTTATTCTAATATAGTGAAGCTTCAATTTTTAAAGTTGACCAGGAATTGTCGTTTGAATTGAAGCATTTGATCTCAACTATGCTTTAGTTTGAAATAGCTAAAATGGCAGGGTGTGCACGTCTATGTTTCTATGTATTTTAGGTGGACAATAGATTTATATCAACTTTCAATTGGAAAAAAAAAATGTATAGATTTGTTGATTTTAGTGTATACTATGCATATATATTTTGTTGGATACTTTGCATTTGATTTTGTTATGTTTATTCAGCGTTAGAATATATATGTGTACTATTGTAATTAAGTTCTTTTTTGTGATTCATTTTTTACATTCATTGATTTTGGTATATATATCTATATATAGATATGTTTTTGTTGGATATTTCTTTCTGGTATTATTATGGTTAATTATATTTATGGTATTCATTTTTTTTTGCCAATAATGTTAAAATAATGAGTATGCTTATTATGTTAGTGATTATAGGACTTATTGTGCTCTTATATTCTTAAAGGCATACAAAGTGTCATAAATGCCCATAATAAGTCATTCTTTTTTCTTTATGAAATCCTTATGATGATTAAATTGGGGATATTCTATTATTAAACAAGATATTTTGTTATACTGTAATTTTCAACTGTCTCAAACCTTGTCGGCATTCTTACAAGGTCAGTTTTTTTTTAATAATCTCTAAGAGGGATTAATCAACTAATTTTACATATTTATATTGTTGGTTCTCTCATTCAGTCTAGTTGAAATGATTTTTGATTTTATATAGACATATCTAGTATTATTATTTTATAATTGAATTGTGTTTGCTTGATTTGTTTTATTATTGGTACATTAATTAGACTGTTAAAAACATACACTTGTAAATGGTGTAATAATCTTTTCATATAGTTTTTTAGGTCCTTCTCAATTGTATTTCAAGCAACTTTGCCTAAGTTGCTTCTTTTTTAGAGTCCTTTTGCTTCTTAAAGAAACCAAAATATCATGAAGTTATAGGTATACACTACTATAAAAAAAGGTTTTTTAAGACTAGCATTGTGAGTCCTAAAAAAGTTTTTAGGACTTGCGCCTCGTGAGTCCTCTATTTGAGAGCCTTATAAACTAAGATTTTTTAGGACTTGCATTGCGAGTCCTAAAAGAATGTTTTTAAGACTCGCAATGCGTGTCCTAAAAGAATGTGCGAGTCCTAATAAAAACATTCTTTTTGGACTCACAATGCAAGTCTTGAAAAATCTGGTTGAGTGCCTTTAAGTAATTTTTTAGGACTCTCATTGCGAGTCTTAAATTAATGTTTTTAGGACTCGCATTTCTAGTCCTGAAAAATTTTATTTTTAGTTTTTTAAAATAATTTATTTTTATTTTAAATTCAAAATAACTTTTTAAATGAAACATTTATATACAATTCTGAAAACTTATAAATTAAAATAACAAAATTTGTACATTATTTTCAATGAGACACAACAATTAACAGCCATTCTAATTAATTCTAAAGATAAACAACAATTTTATATAATTAAATCTACATGAGTCCATAAATTTTCTTAGAAAAACCGGCAGCATATCAACTGCAAATCGGACATCTCCAAATTTTAAAAACCTGCAAACACAATATATAAACAAAATCAGACAGTCTAAAAACAAACACAACATATTAGTTAAACATTAACTAATTTGAAAATGAAACACAAAATACCTAAACTATTAATATACCCTAAAAATATACCCAAAATAAAATAAATTGATAATCTGAAATATAAATCTCCACACTAAAAACATACCCTTGATAATCTGAAATTATTATCTATACACTAAAAACATACCCAAAATAAAATTCAAATCAATATATATATAATTCAGAAATAAAATTTATATATTAAATAAATATTAAATCAATATATATAACATTCAGAAATAACTACCGTGGTGGACGGAGGCGCCGAGAACCACCAGTCGCCGTCGACGTCGAGCCCCAGCCAGAAGCCTTGCACTGATGAGTCCCTACGTCGCCCGAAGCCGTCGGCGAGAAGAACCACCTAGACCGAGCATGCGTTGGCCGAAGCTTGAAGTCGTTGCCACTGCGTCGCTCGAAGTCATAGTCGTTGCCGAGAACCACCCAGCCCGAAAGTTCTCGCCCCTGCGTCGCTTGAATCCGCCGCCATCGCCGAGAACCACCCAGCCCGAAGATTTGCGCCACCGTCGGTCGTCGTCCGCAACTGTTGATGATGAGTGGCTAAGGGCTGAGTTCTTTCTGTTGAAGAAGAAGAAGAAGAAGAAGGAAGGAGGCGGCTGAGTTCTTTCTGTTGAAGTAGAAGAAGAAGAAGGAAGGAGGCGGCTGAGAGGAAGGAGGCGGCAGATCTATTAGGTTATTAGGATATTAGGTATTATGTATATGATATAACATTTAAAAAATAACAATGAAATGTTAAAAAAAAAACATATTGTTAAATATTATTTCCCAACACATAATAATTATATTTTATTAATTATTTCAAAATAAATAATTAATTAAATGAGAACACTTAAAAAATTTGGTGGGAATTCGAAAATTTTCAAAATTCAAAATTTTATGATACACATAAGTTTTTAGGACTCGCGAAGAATGTTTTTAGGATTCGAAATGCAAGGCCTAAAAACATTCTTTTAGGACTCGCAACGCGAGTCCTAAAAAACTCCAGCTTTTTAAAATTCAAAATTTTATGATACACATAAGTTTTTAGGACTCGCGTTGCGAGTCCTAAAAAGTCCAGGAGGTGTTTGTTTAAAAAAAAACTCAAACTTTTAGGACTCGCTCCACGAGTCCTAAAACAAATTCTATAAGGACTCACAACGCGAGTCCTAAAAGGTCCAGGAGACTTTTTTAGGACTCGCATTTATGTGAGTGTCCTAAAAATGTGTCCTAAAATGGTGTTTTTGTAGTAGTGATAGGTAGTATAATTGCATAACGAGCTGATAAAGTCATAATTAGGTAATTACACTACTACAAAAAAGTTTTTTTAGGACTCGCAGGGCGTGAGTCCTCTATTTGAGAACCTTATAAACTAAGGATTTTTAGGACTCGCAACGCGAGTCTTAAAAGATCTGGTTGAGTGCCTATAATTAAGTTTTTAGGACTCGCTTTGTGAGTCCTAAAATTGCGAGTCCTAAAAACTTAATTATAGGCACTCAACCAGATTTTTTAGGACTCGCGGGTAATTTTTTAGGACTCGCTTTGCATGCCCTTAAAAGTAATTTTTTTTTTAAAAAAAAAATACAGCTACAATTTTAATTTTGATTTAAAAATATATATCCATTTGAGTGTCGAATATGTATCAAAATAATTTTGAAAAGAAAATACTAAAAAAATGGCAAAAAAATTTTACGAAATAAATTTAAAATTTCTAAACATGTATTGTAATTAGCTAGCTATAATATCATTCATTTTGCTCTAACCAATTCTAAATATAACATTGCCCATTCTTCTCTAACTTCGTCAATTTCTTGAGTAGTATATGGTTTTTCGGAGGTGAACTGAAAAAAATAGAAAACAAAAATTTAATTATAATTATATTAGTTGTAATAGATTCGAAGCATATATAATAATTGTACTAGATTAATACTATGTAGTTGTATATTGTTTATTACCTGTTTCGACAAGAAATGCTTGATATGAGGGGCATTGATAAGTGTAGAGTCCAAGAACTTTACTTAGCTAATTGTTTAGTAGTATTATAGTATGTTTAGTATTATCTTTGTAACTGTGGATTTTTGGTTCAGACCGGGAATTATTTGGACACTCATAGTAGTACTTGTAGATTTTCTAAGTTTAACCTATAGTTTAAGAATATTAATTTTAACCTAAGGTTGATTAATATGACTGATATTAAGGATTATATTTATTGTACTATAAGGTTTAGATATCAACCAATAGGATTTTAAGCACATGTTATGAATGGTGATTAAGGATTAAGTATTTTTGAGGATTAAATTTAATAAGGAGTAAAGTTTGAATGTTATAGGGTCAGTCAGCAGCTTTGAATACGTTGAGGGCTTAGTCAAGGCTGTTTACTCCATTCAAACTTAGCTAAAAATGTGTAATTTCGTGTTTAAATATTCAGCGTGTGCCGATATATCGCAGCTATAGGAGGCGATATGTCGCAGCACGTAGATACGGAAAACACGAATCGATGCACGGTCGCCTCAGGAACAATGGTCCAGGCGATATATCGCCTATCGGGGGCGATATATCGCCTCCTCCAGCATAAATTCAAACATTTTTTAATTCTTTTCCTTTCAGCCATTCAAACTTCTTCATAAGTCCAGCATCTTTTGAACGAGTCTTCAGCCTCTGCTGAACGATTATTCAAATGATTTTCACCGAAAAAGCCATTATTTTTATTCAAGTAAAATCAAGATACTTTCATTCCCAAACTCTATAAATAGGACCTAGTACCCAGCCATTATTCACCTTTTGCTCTAAGTTCAGAAGCTGCTAGTGTTCAGTGAGTATGAGAGTGTAAACACCTGGTTTGGGAAAAGCATAAGCTTAAACATCATAAGCTTATCAAACACTTTGGCAAGTGAGGTACTATAGTATTTCGGTTGTGGTATAGATTGGTCTTTCAAGTCTTTGAGGTAAACCAAAACTTTAGTTCATTTTCTTTATGTTATTTCCTTTTTCATAACCTTCTACTCAGTCCCCTAACCTCATTCTTATTTTGGTTAGGGAATCCAAGTTCTTAAGCACATAAGTTTCGGTAAGTATGTTTTTCAATGGTTTAGTCATTCCATCCTTTTCATCTCTTCTTCTTCATAAGACTCACTCTTTCTCATATGGTTTTAGGAGTGTTCCAAAAAGTCCCCACTCAGTCCACATATCCCGGTAACTTTGGTAAGGGAAATAGGATAGAATCTATATGTGTATTGCTTATGTTATCTTATGTATATGTTATGAAATATGATATGTTATGAATATGTTATGAACGTGTATGTTTGTAGGCTTGGGCTTATGCCCTATTTGACTAACAAGACCCCAAAAAGATTTTGGGCATATGCCTACTTAGCTAGTAGGACCCCACTAATCTCATGGGCATAAGCTTGTTTAGTCTATGGGACCCCAAGTAATAATGGCCATTATAATAAGTGTATGTATTAAGTGTTATGATATGTCTTTACGTTTATTATGAAATTTATGTTTATGACTATGTGTTAGATTTTCCTTGCTGGGCATTAGGCTCATTCCTTTCTGTTTTATGTGCAGGAAAATAGCTTTAGAGGCGGTAAGATTCGTGACGCTTAGATGATGTGTATCGATGGTAAATGGAGTCAAGGGGCCGAGCGTTATCGATTCGAGGATGTAGTCTTGTTTTACTTTTTATGGTTTTACATGTATTTTCCGCATTTTCTATGTAACTCTTTTCACTTTAAGTTATTTTTGTTTTAAAGACAATGGGTACCCATATCCTACTTATTTTTATGAAAGTAACCTTTGTTTCTACAAGTTTATAATAAATTATGGAATTTTCGCAAATGTATGTTTCAGTAAGAATTTGTATGTATAGTTTGATAATAATCCAAGAGTCTAGATTAGTGGGTCATTACAGTTCGTATCAGAGACAACGGTTCCTTCGCATGAAGTTCTCCTCGATACACACGCTCAAAGCTCCGAATCTGACCGCCAAGTAAGTATTTAAGTTACAAGTTACTTTGCCTATGTGTATAGCTAACAACTTTAGTGTTTATGTTTTTGTTAAGAATGAACGGAGCTTTAACCTACCAAGATATCCGAGCCATTAAGGCCTTAAAAAGAATAAGGGAGCCAAGAAACACCGTAGGAGCCCTAGAAAGGGTCACTCGAAGGTTGCTTTTGTTTCACCAAGAGATAGGTGGCCTTCACGAGGCTAAACAAATAATGCTAAGATCAACGGAACAATATGTATTAGTGATTAGGTTGTTTAAAGATTTCCATCCTGTAATAGCAGCTTTAGAAGAAATATGGGAAGAAATGCATGAGGAGGATGAATTACCATTAGCAATGAGATACTATTTCCTCTTAATTAGGTTTACCGCAAAATTTGAGTTTCAGTTCACAAATGAGAAAAAACATAGGATTCTCACCAACCTTCCTATAGGACGTTTCGATGCTCATGACAATGATGATTATGAAAAAATAGATGATGATATGCTAGATGACGGATCGGATGTAGAAGATCCCGATTTTTAGATTAGTAGTTTTTATTTGTTTTATTTACTTTTGATTGTAATAAGTGAAATTGTTTTTCCAAATGAATAACATGCTATTTGAATATCATGTGTGAGTTTGATTCTATTTTCGCAATCATAATAAATACTAAATAAAATAAATAATGACTGAGTTCGGTGAGGGTGGATACAAATCAATGAACCTGGTTTCCTTATTGAGAGTTAGGGGGCCATAGTAGTGGGAACGATTTTACTGATCCCAGCCCTCCCTCAATATGGTTAACTTTGGAACAAAGATAAGTTTCGAGCCTGAGAATTAAGTCACATAGGATGATTAGAAACACACTTAGAAAATAAAGATGACTTATTTGTTTATGTATAGAAACCCACTCTAATAATAAATAAAGACCTATATAATTTTTCATAAGAAGTCATAATAAATAGGTCTGAGATATGTTTGTTTTAGAATAAGTTTTTGCCTTAGAGCCTATTAGGAAAAGTTCTAACATGTTTCTTTCAACTGTTAGAACTCTGCTACGATGTCGCTCCGAAGATCTGCACGCACCAACGGAAACGCCTCCAACGATGTTCCAGCGACCAATACGGTCCCTACAGTTCGCCGAAGGGGAGTGCATGCTACTGCTCGCCGCAACGCGCCGGCACCGCCAGCTGACAACACTGCGGAGATTGCCAGACTGCGACAGCAAGTCAAGGAACTTCTGCAGCAACAACGCCAACAGGCTCAATCTCAGCCTCCGCCACAGCCGCAGCCGCAGCCACAGCAAATGGCCCCAGCACCCCAAAAAGTTGGTCCGTATGGGGGATGGCCAATGATGAACTACGCTCCATATCCAGTACAGCACATGGAGCCAGTGTATGAGAGGTTCCAGAAGCAGCACGCTCCGAACTTTGAAGGAACTACAGACCCCTTTGAGGCGGAAGAGTGGCTAAGGAATGTGGAGCCGATTCTAGTGTAACGACCCACTAATCTAGACTCTTGGACCATTATCGAACTATACATACATATTCTTACTAAAACATATATTTGCAAAAATACCACAATTTATTATAAACTTGTAGAAACAAAGGTTACTTTCATAAATAATAAGTAGGATATGGGTACCCATTGTCTTTAAAACAAAAATAACTTAAAGTAAAAAGAGTTACATAGAAAATGCGGAAAATACATCTAAAACCATAAAAAAAACATAAATAAGACTACATCCTCGAATCGAATAACACTCGGCTCCTTGACTCCATTCACCATCGATACACATCCTCTAAGCGTCACGAATCTTTCCACCTCTAAAGCTTATTTCCTGCACATAAAACAGAAAGGAATGAGCCTAATGCCCAGCAAGGAAAATCTAACACATAGTCATAAACATAAATTTCATAATAAACGTAAAGACATATCATAACACTTAATACATACACTTATTATAATGGCCATTATTACTTGGGGTCCCATAGACTAAACAAGCTTATGCCCATGAGATTAGTGGGGTCCTACCAGCTAAATAGGCTTATGCCCACAATCTTTTTGGGGTCTTGTTAGTCAAATAGGGCATATGCCCAAGCCTACAACATACACATGCATAACAAATTCATAACACATTCATAACATATCATAACATAACACATAAGATAACATAAACATAAACATATAGATTCTAGCCTATTTTCCTTACCAAAGTTACCGGGATAAAATGGACTGAGTTGGGACTTTTTGGAACACTCCTAAAACCATAATGAACAAGAGTGAGTCTAAAGAAAGGAGATGAAATGAAAGAGATGGAAAAACTAAACCATAAAAACATACTTACCAACTTCTATGCTTAAGAACTTGGATTCCCTAACCAAAATAAGAATGAGGTTAGGGGACTGAGTAGAAGGTTTTGAGAAAGGAAATAACATGAAATAAATGAAACAAAGTTTCGGGTTTACCTCAAAGATTTGCAAGATCAATCTAACCTCCACCGAAATACTATAGAACTCACTTCCCAAAGTGTTTGATAAGCTTATGATGTTTAAGCTTATAGTTTTTCCCCAAACCAGGTGTTTACACTCTCACACTCACTTAACACTAGCAGCTTCTGAACTTAGAGCAAATGGTGAATAATGGCTGGGTACTAGGTCCTATTTATAGAGTTTGGGAATGAAAATATCTTGATTTTACTTGAATAAAAATAATGGCTTTTTAGGTGAAAATCATTTGAATAATCGTTCAGCAGAGGCTGAAGACTCGTTCAAAAGATTCTGGACTGTTGAAGGAGTTTGAATGGCTGAAAGGAAATGAATTCAAAAGAGTTTGAATCCATGCTGAAGGAGGCGATATATCGCCCCCTGTAGGCGATATATCGCCTGGGCCAGTATGCCCGAGGCGACCGTGCATCGTCTCGTGTTTTCCGTATCTACGTGCTGCGATATATCGCCCCCTATAGCTGCGATATATCGGCACACGCTGAATATTTAAACACGAAATTACACATTTTTAGCTAAGTTTGAATGGAGTAAACAGCCTTGACTAAGCCCTCAACGTACTCAAAGCTGCTGACTGACCCTATAACATTCAAACTTTACTCCTTATTATATTTAATCCTCAAAAATCTTTAATCGTTAATCACCATTCATAACATGTGCTTAAAATCCTATTGGTTGATATCTAAACCTTATAGTATAAAATATATAATCCTTAATATCAGTCACATTAATCAAACCTTAGGTTAACTTAATATTCTTAAACTATAGATTAAACTTAGAAAATCTATAAGTACTACTATGAGTGTCCAAATAATTCCCGGTCTGAACCAAAAATCCATAGTAACAAAGATAATGCTATAAATACTATCATACTACTATCTATCTTAGCTAAGTAAAGTTCTTGGACTCTACAATTCTTCCCTACTAAAAAGAATTTCGTCCTCGAAATTTACTTATCACATAACTCCGGATACCGGCCTTGCATGTCCTCCTCCAACTCCCACGTTGCCTCGCGTTCAGAACTATTGCTCCATAGGACTTTGACTATAGGAAGGCTCTTAGACCGTAACTACTTCATCCTTCTATCTAGGATGCTAACCGGTCGTTCCTCATAACTTAAGTCTTTCTGGAGCGCTATGGTATCGTACTTGAGGACGTGAGATGGGTCTGACACATACTTGCGTAACATCGAGATGTGGAAGACGTTGTGACTATCGGCTAGTGTTGGCGGTAGGGCTAGTCTATACGCAACTGTTCCCACTTTGTCCAATATCTAAAAGGACCTATGAATCAGGGACTAAGCTTGTCTTTCTTCCCGAACCGCTTGACACCTTCCATAGGAGATATCTTCAAGAAGACTTGATCTCCAACTTGGAACTCCACATCGCGTCGCTTGGTATCCGCATAGCTTTTCTGACGGCTTTGAGCAGCAAGCATTCGCTGTCTAATAAGTGTTACTGCTTCTTGATCTTGTCTAACAGCTTCGGGCCTTAGAAGCTGCCTTTCTCCTACCTCGTCCTAGTGCAACGGTGATCGGTACCTTCGTCCATATAGCATCTCATAAGGTGCCATTCCGATCGTTGACTGGTAGCTGTTGTTGTACGAGAACTCGATCAGTGGTAAGTACTTGTTCCATGATCCTCCGAAATCAAGTACACATGCGCGTAGCATATCCTCTAAAATATGAATCGTACGCTCGGACTGCCCATCTGTCTGAGGATGGAAAGTTGTACTAAGGCTTAATTTAGTACCCATGGCTTGCTGTAAGCTTCTCCAAAATCTTGACGTAAACACTGATCCTCTATCTGATACTATCGTCTTGGGGATTCCATGCAATCGTACAATCTCTTGGATGTAGATGTCTGCATATTGGTCTGCCGTATAAGAAGTCTTAACAGGCAGAAAATGAGCCGACTTGGTTAGTCTATCTATGACTATCCAAGCAGAATCATGCTGCTTATTTGTCTTTGGCAGACCCGTCACGAAGTCCATGGCTATATCGTCCCACTTCCACTCCGGTATGCTAAGCGGTTGCAATAATCCTGCAGGTCGCTGATGCTCCGCCTTCACTTGCTGGCATACCAGACACTTAGATACATACTCCGCTATGTCCTTCTTCATCCCTGGCCACCAATAGACTGCCTTGATGTCATGAGTCATCTTGGTAGACCCTGGATGAACTGAGTACGGAGTATTGTGCGCTTCTTCTAGGATCGTCTTCTTAATACTCTGATTGTCTGGCACGCATACCCGATCCTTATATCTCAATAAACCTTGACTGGATATTGAGAAATCTGTAGTCTTGCCTTCTCTGACTGCATCCATGTGCGTTGCTAGTGAATCATCATGTCTCTGACCATTCCGTATGTCTTCGAGCAGATTCGATTGGATAGAAAAGTTAGCCAGCTTGCCTACAACCATTTCGATTCCGGCACTGACCAGCTCCTGCTGTAGCGGCTTTTCTATTCCGGATAAGGCTGCTAAGTTCCCATAGCTTTTCCGGCTGAGTGCATCGGCAACTACATTTGCCTTTCCCGGGTGGTATAGGATTTCGCAGTCGTAATCCTTTACTAATTCCAACCACCGGCGCTGCCTCATGTTGAGCTCCTTCTGCGTAAAGAAGTATTTTAAACTTTTGTGGTCCGTGTAAATCTCGCACCGTTCTCCATAAAGATAATGGCGCCAAATTTTTAACGCAAAGACCACCGCTGCCAACTCCATATCGTGAGTTGGATAGTGTTGTTCATACTCCTTTAACTGACGTGAGGCGTAGGCTATCACCTTGTCATTTTGCATCAGTACGCATCCCAATCCTAACTTTGATGCATCGCATTAGACAACGAACTTGTCGTTGGGTGTTGGGACACTAAGTAATGTTGTTGAGCAAAGCTTATCCTTAAGCAACTGGAAGCTTTCTTCACACTTATCATTCCAGTTAAACTTTTGTTGCTTCCGGGTCAGGTTGGTGAGTGGAGTGGCTATCTTAGAAAAGCCCTCTACAAACTTTCTATAGTAACCTGCTAGCCCTAAGAAGCTTATTACTTCCGACGCATTCTTTGGTTTAGGCCAATCCTTCACGGCCTCTACCTTTGATGGATCCACTGCAACTCCGTCTTTCGATATGATGTGCCCGAGGAACGCCACTTGTGAGAGCCAAAACTCGCATTTCTTGAACTTCGCGTAAAGTTTATGCTCCTTCAATCGCGTCAAAATATTCCTTAAATGTTCCTCGTGCTCTACTTCATCCTTGGAGTATACTAAGATATCGTCGATGAATACAACAACGAATTTATCTAAGTAATCCTTGAAGACCTTATTCATTAAGTCCATAACGCGGCTGGTGTGTTAGCAAGACCAAAAGACATAACCAACTCGTAATGTCCATAACGAGTCCTAAAGGCTATCTTAGGAATATCTTCTCCTTTTACCTTGAGCTGATGATACCCGAACCTTAAATTGATCTTAGAGAATACAGTCGCGCCTCGGAGTTGATCGAATAAATCGTCAATCCAAGGTAGCGGGTACTTGTTCTTAATCATTACTTTGTTCAGCTCACGGTAGTCTACGCACATCCGCATACTTCCGTCCTTCTTCTTCACGAATAGTACCGGAGCTCCCCATGGTTAATGGCTTGGCCTAAGTCTAGGAGTTCTTGTAGCTGCGTCTTTAACTTCTTGAGTTTTGTAGGTGCCATCCGGTATGGTGCCTTAGAGATAGGCTCGGTGCCCGGTACTAATTCTATCGTGAAGTCTATTTCTCGTTTTGGCGGCAATCCTGGCAAGTCATCGGGAAAATACCTCTGGAAATTCTGGTATAACTCGAACATCTCCATCCTTAAGTGGCGTCTCCCTTTCCACGTTCGTGCTGCTGGCTAAGAACGCTTGCCATCCTTTCTCTATCCTTTGTTGAGCTTTGAGAGATGACACTAACGGGGTGCGTAATCCTGAAGCTTGTCCCATGAAGCATCGTCTCTGGCCGTCAGGGGTCTCGAACATCACCTTCTTGCGTTTGCAGTCGATTGTTGCACCATGCCGTGCTAGCCAATCCATGCCTAGTATTACGTCGAAGTCCTTGATCACTAGCTCTATCAGGTCTCCTTCTAGTTCTATGTCCTCAATCTTGATCGGTACGCCTCGTACTATTCGTGATGATAGAACTACTTTGCCCGAAGGCAACTCGGTTACAAACCTAGTTCTAAATCTTTCACTAGGTTTGTCTAGTTTTTCTATCATTCCTAACGAGATATACGAGTATACTGCTACCAATCTAGCGATACATATATTGTTGAGGATAGGATCTGACCTATAAATGCTTGTTACTAGCATGGGTTCCTCCTTGGGTCAAGACAAAGACTTTGGTCTGGAACAATCGTTTAATCTCTCTTCTCCTCACTAACATTCATCAGAATCCTTTCTACTTCTATTGCCGTTTCTAGAACATTGCCATAGGTAGTGGTTCCCAGGTTTGCTAACTTAACCCTTAATTCCATCTTTGGTCTAAGTCCTCTGACGAACTTGGTCAACCTCGTAAAGTCGGTTGGGACCAACTCTGGTGCAAACTTTGACTAATCTGTTGAACTGACGAGCATATTCTTCTATCATTAGTGATGAATGCCGAGGTGTAATACTTCTTGTGGAACAACTCCTTAAATCTTTTCCATATCATGGTGGTGACATCGTTAGTCAGGTGAACTAAGTCCCACCATATTTTGACATCCTTCCTGAGTAATGACGAGACGTAGGATATGCGGTCCGTATTACTGAGGTTCATGTGCGAAAGAATTGGCTTCACATTCCTTAGCCACTCTTCTGCCTCAAAAGGGTCTATAGTCCCTTCGAAGTTTGGAGCGTGCTGCTTGCGGAACCTTTCATACACTGACTCCATATTCGGTACTGGATGTGGCGCGTAGTTCGTCACTGGCCATCCCCCATATGGACCAACTTGTTGGGGTGCTAAGGGCCATTTGTTGTAGCTGCGGCTGCGGTTGCGGCGGAGGCTGAGGCTAAGTCTGCGCCTGTTGACGTTGTTGCTGCAAGAGTTCCTCGACTTGTTGTCGCCGTCTAGCGATTTCCGCGGTGTTGTCAGCTGACGGTGTCGGCGAGTTGCGGCTAGTAGTAGTTCGCACTCCTCTTCTGCGAACTGGAGGGCATCATTGATCGTTGGAACAACGTTGGAGGCGTTTCCGTTGGTGCGTGCAGATCTTCGGAGCGACTTCTTCACCAAAAGTTCTAACAGTCGAGAACTTGTTAGAACTTACCCTAATAGGCTCTAAGGCAAAAACTTATTCTAAAACAAACATATCTCGGACCTATTTATTATGACTTCTTATGAAAAATTATATAGGTCTTTATTTATTATTAGAGTGGGTTTCTATACTTAGAAAAACAAGTCATCTTTATTTTCTAGGTGTGTTTCTAATCATCCTATATGACTTAATTCTCAGGCTCGAAACTTATCTTTGTTCCAAAGTTAACCATATTGAGGGAGGGTTGGGATCAGTAAAATCATTCCCACTACTAAGGCCCCCTAACTCTCAATAAGGAAACTTGGTTCATTGATTTGTATCCACCCTCACTGAACTTGGTCATTATTCATTTTATTTATTACTTATTATGATTGCGAAAATAAAATCAAACTCATACATGATAAAATAACATGAAATTAATTTGGAAAAAAAAAATAATTTTCACTTATTACAATCATAAAATAAAGAAATAAACAAAACAAACAATGAAAAACTAGCTATTCTTAAAAATCGGGATCTTCTACATCCGATCCTTCATCTAGCATATCATTATCTATTTCCTTATAATCATCATTGTCTTGAGCCTCAAAATTTCCTCGGGGAAGATTCAAGAAGATCCTATGTTGTTGCTCATTAGTGAATTGAAACTCTAAATCATAGGTGAACTTAAGTATGAGAGAATAATATCTTAGGGCTGCTTGTAAGTCATCATCATTATTTATATTCTCCCATATTTCTTCTAAAGTTAAAATTGCTGAAGGAAAATCTTTTAAAAGCCTAATTACTAGGACATATTGTTCTGCAGCTCTAATCATGATTTGCTTAGACTCTTGAAGGTGACCTATCTCTTTGTGGAACAAGATCAATCTTCGAGTGATCTTTTCTAGTGCTCCTACGGTGTTTCTTGGCTCCCTTATTCTTTTTAAAGCCTTAATGGCTCGGATATCCTCATTGCTTAAAGCTCCATTCATTCTTAACTAAAACATAAACACTAAAGTCGTTAGCTATACACATAGACAAAGTAACTTGTAACTTGTAACTTAAACACTTACTTGGCGGTCCGATTCGGAGCTTTGAGCGTGTGTATCGAGGAGAACTTCATGCAAAAGAACCGTTTGCTCTGATACCAACTGTAATGGCCCACTACTCTAGACTTTTTGGACCATTAACGAAACTATACATAAAACTTACATTTTTGCGGAAATACCATAATTTATCAGAAATTTGTAGAAACAAAGGTTACTTTCATAAATAATAAGTAGGATATGGGTACCCATTGTCTTTAAAACAAAATTAACTTAAAGTAAAAAGAGTTACATAGAAAATGCGGAAAATACATCTAAAACCATAAAAAAAAACATAAATAAGACTACATCCTCGAATCGAATAACACTCGGCTCCTTGACTCCATTCACCATCGATACACATCCTCTAAGCGTCACGAATCTTTCCACCTCTAAAGCTTATTTCCTGCACATAAAACAGAAAGGAATGAGCCTAATGCCCAGCAAGGAAAATCTAACACATAGTCATAAACATAAATTTCATAATAAACGTAAAGACATATCATAACACTTAATACATACACTTATTATAATGGCCATTATTACTTGGGGTCCCATAGACTAAACAAGCTTATGCCCATGAGATTAGTGGGGTCCTACCAGCTAAATAGGCTTATGCCCACAATCTTTTTGGGGTCTTGTTAGTCAAATAGGGCATATGCCCAAGCCTACAACATACACATGCATAACAAATTCATAACACATTCATAACATATCATAACATAACACATAAGATAACATAAACATAAACATATAGATTCTAGCCTATTTTCCTTACCAAAGTTACCGGGATAAAATGGACTGAGTTGGGACTTTTTGGAACACTCCTAAAACCATAATGAACAAGAGTGAGTCTAAAGAAAGGAGATGAAATGAAAGAGATGGAAAAACTAAACCATAAAAACATACTTACCAACTTCTATGCTTAAGAACTTGGATTCCCTAACCAAAATAAGAATGAGGTTAGGGGACTGAGTAGAAGGTTTTGAGAAAGGAAATAACATGAAATAAATGAAACAAAGTTTCGGGTTTACCTCAAAGATTTGCAAGATCAATCTAACCTCCACCGAAATACTATAGAACTCACTTCCCAAAGTGTTTGATAAGCTTATGATGTTTAAGCTTATAGTTTTTCCCCAAACCAGGTGTTTACACTCTCACACTCACTTAACACTAGCAGCTTCTGAACTTAGAGCAAATGGTGAATAATGGCTGGGTACTAGGTCCTATTTATAGAGTTTGGGAATGAAAATATCTTGATTTTACTTGAATAAAAATAATGGCTTTTTAGGTGAAAATCATTTGAATAATCGTTCAGCAGAGGCTGAAGACTCGTTCAAAAGATGCTGGACTGTTGAAGGAGTTTGAATGGCTGAAAGGAAATGAATTCAAAAGAGTTTGAATCCATGCTGAAGGAGGCGATATATCGCCCCCTGTAGGCGATATATCGCCTGGGCCAGTATGCCCGAGGCGACCGTGCATCGTCTCGTGTTTTCCGTATCTACGTGCTGCGATATATCGCCCCCTATAGCTGCGATATATCGGCACACGCTGAATATTTAAACACGAAATTACACATTTTTAGCTAAGTTTGAATGGAGTAAACAGCCTTGACTAAGCCCTCAACGTACTCAAAGCTGCTGACTGACCCTATAACATTCAAACTTTACTCCTTATTATATTTAATCCTCAAAAATCTTTAATCCTTAATCACCATTCATAACATGTGCTTAAAATCCTATTGGTTGATATCTAAATCTTATAGTATAAAATATATAATCCTTAATATCAGTCACATTAATCAAACCTTAGGTTAACTTAATATTCTTAAACTATAGATTAAACTTAGAAAATCTATAAGTACTACTATGAGTGTCCAAATAATTCCCGGTCTGAACCAAAAATCCATAGTAACAAAGATAATGCTATAAATACTATCATACTACTATCTATCTTAGCTAAGTGAAGTTCTTGGACTCTACATCTAGCCCACATGAACCTCAGTAATGCAGACCGCATATCCTGCATCTCATCTTTGCTCAAGAAAGATGCCAGGATCTGGTGGGACTTGGTCCAGCAATCCCATGATGCTGCCACCATGACGTGGACCCGATTTGTGGAGCTCTTCCACAAGAAGTACTACAATTCAGCGGTACTTGCTACGAGAGTTGAGGAGTTCACCAATCTGAAGCAAGGGATTTTAACAGTGGCAGAATATGCTCGTCAGTTCGACCGCTTAGCAAAGTTCACAGCAGAGTTAGTTCCAACCAATTATCTGAGGGTGAACAAATTCGTGAGAGGACTCCGACCAAAGATCGAGATGGGGGTGAAGCTAGCAAACCCGGGAAACACTTCATATGCCGACGTTCTTGAGACGGCAATCGAAGTAGAAAGGTTGTAGGCCAATGTAAGCAAAGAAGAAGCCAGTAAGCCTGAACCCAGACAGCAGAGCCAACCTCAGGCCAGTCGGAACAACAATCATTCTAGCAATAGCGGCAACAATCAGTCCAACAACAATGGTAACGGACAGAAGAGAAGACATCCTGACAACAAGCAATCTGACAATAATAAAAGGGCACGACCAAATAATGGGGGAAATAAGTCGGGCTACGTGGAATACCCGCCATGTGCCAAATGTTAGAAGAAGCACCCCGGAGAATGTCGCGCCAACACCAAGGAGTGTTTCAATTGTGGTCAAGAGGGGCATCGCAAGAAAGAATGTCCTCAGTAAAATCCAGAAGGAAATAAGGATGAAAAGATGGTTCCTGCTCGGGTCTTTTCTTTAACCCAAGGAGAGGCGGATGCTAGCAACAGGGTGGTCACAGGTCAGGTTTCCATCCTCAATAATTTATGTCATGCATTATTTGATTCGGGAGCCACTCATTCGTATATTTCGTTAGGAATGATAGATAAACTAGACAAACCTAGTGAAATATTTAGAACTAGGTTTGTAACTGAGTTGCCTTCGGGCAAAGTAGTTCTATCATCACGAATTGTACGAGGTGTACCAATCAAGATTGAGGACAAGGAACTAGAAGGAGACCTGATATAGCTGGTGATCAAAGACTTCGACGTCATACTAGGCATGGATTGGCTAGCACGGCATGGCGCAACGATCGACTGCAAACGCAAGAAGGTGACATTCGAAACTCCTGACGGCCAGAAACTATGTTTCATGGGACAAGCTTTAGGATTGCGTACCCCATTAGTGTCATCTCTCAAAGCTCAGAGAATGATGGAGAAAGGATGCCAAGCATTCTTAGCCAGCATCACGAATGTGGAGAATGAGACGCCGCTTAAGGTTGGAGATGTTCGGGTTATACAAGAATTTCCAGAAGTATTTCCCGATGATTTGCCAGGATTGCCGCCAACACGAGAAATAGACTTCACGATAGAATTAGTACCAGGCACCGAGCCTATCTCTAAGGCACCATACCGGATGGCACCTACGGAACTCAAGGAGTTAAAGACAAAGATACAAGAACTCCTAGACTTGGGTTTCATTAGGCCAAGCCATTCACCATGGGGAGCTCCGGTACTATTCGTGAAGAAGAAGGACGGAAGTATGCGAATGTGCATAGACTACCATGAGCTGAACAAAGTAATGATTAAGAACAAGTACCCGCTACCTCGGATTGACGATTTTTTCGATCAACTCCGAGGCGCGACTGTATTTTCTAAGATCGATTTACGGTCCGGGTATCATCAGCTCAAGGTAAAGGGGGAAGATATTCCTAAGACAGCCTTTAGGACTCGTTATGGACATTACGAGTTCTTGGTTATGTCTTTTGGTCTTACTAATGCGCCAGCCGCGTTTATGGACTTAATGAATAGGGTCTTCAAAGACTACTTGGATAAATTCGTCGTTGTGTTCATCGACGACATTTTAATTTACTCCAAGGACGAAGTAGAGCACGAGGAACACTTAAGGTTGATTTTGACGCGATTGAAGGAGCATAAACTCTATGCCAAGTTCAAGAAATGCGAGTTTTGGCTTTCGCAAGTGGCGTTCCTCGGGCACATCATATCGAAAGACGGAGTTGCAGTAGATCCATCGAAGGTAGAGGCCATGAAGGATTGGCCTAGACCAAAGAACGCGTCAGAGGTAAGAAGCTTCTTAGGGCTAGCAGGTTATTATAGAAAGTTTGTAGAGGGCTTTTCTAAGATAGCCACTCCACTCACCAACCTGACCTGGAAGCAACAGAAGTTTATCTGGAATGAGAAGTGTGAGGAAAGCTTTCAGTTGCTTAAAGATAAGCTTTGCTCAACACCAGTACTCAGTGTACCAACGCCCAACTATAAGTTCGTTGTCTACTGCGACGCATCGAAGCAAGGATTGGGATGTGTACTGATGCAAAATGACAAGGTGATAGCCTACGCCTCATGTCAGTTAAAGGAGTATGAACAACGCTATCCAACTCATGATATGGAGTTGGCAGCGGTGGTATTTGCGTTAAAAATCTGGTGCCATTATCTTTACGGAGAACGTTGCGAGATTTATACGGACCACAAGAGTTTAAAATACTTCTTTACGCAGAAGGAGCTCAACATGAGGCAGCGCAGGTGGTTGGAGTTAGTAAAGGATTACGACTGCGAAATCCTATACCACCCAGGAAAGGCGAACGTAGTTGCCGATGCGCTTAGTAGGAAAAGCTATGGGAATTTAGCAGCCTTATCCGGAATTGAAAAACCGCTACAGCAGGAGCTTATCAGTGCCGGAACCGAAGTTGTTGTAGGCAAGCTGGCAAACTTGTCTATCCAATCGAATCTGCTAGAGGACATACGGATTGGTCAGAGACATGATAAATCGCTAGCACCACATATGGAAGCAGTCAGAGAAGGCAAGAATACCGATTTCTCAATATCTAGCCAAGGCTTATTGAGATATAAGGATCGGGTATGCGTGCCAAATGATCAAAGTATTAAGAAGACGATTCTAGAAGAAGCGCACAGTACCCCATACTCAGTTCATCCAGGGTCTACCAAGATGACTCATGACATCAAGGTAATCTATTGGTGGCCAGGGATGAAGAAGGACATAGAGAAGTATGTATCTAAGTGTCTGGTATGCCAACAAGTGAAAACGGAGCATCAGCACCCTGCAGGCTTATTGCAACCACTTAGCGTGCCAGAATGGAAGTGGGACGATATAGCCATGGACTTCGTGACAGGGCTGCCAAAGACAAATAAGCAACATGATTCCGCTTGGATAGTCATAGATAGACTAACCAAGTCGGCTCATTTTCTGCCTGTTAAGACTTCATTTACGGCAAACCAATATGCAGACATCTACATCCAAGAGATAGTACGATTGCATGGAATCCCCAAGATGATAGTGTCAGATAGAGGATCAATATTTACGTCAAGATTTTGGAGAAGCTTACAGCAAGCTATGGGTACTAAGTTAAGCCTTAGTACAGCTTTTCATCCTCAGACAGATGGGCAGTCCAAGCGTACGATTCAAATCTTAGAGGATATGCTACGCACGTGTGTACTTGATTTCGGAGGATCATGGAACAAGTACTTGCCGCAGATTGAGTTCTCGTACAACAACAGCTACCAGTCGACAATCGGAATGGCACCTTATGAGTTGCTATATGGAAGAAGGTGCCGATCACCGTTGCACTGGGACGAGGTAGGAGAAAGGCAGCTTCTAGGGCCCGAAGCTGTTAGACAAGCTCAAGAAGCAGTAACGCTTATTAGACAGCGTATGCTTGCTGCTCAAAGCCGACAGAAAAGTTATATGGATACCAAGCGACGTGATGTGGAGTTCCAAGCTGGAGATCAAGTCTTCCTGAAGATATCTCCTATGAAGGGTGTCAAACGGTTTGGGAAGAAAGGCAAGCTTAGTCCCCGATTCATAGGTCCTTTTGAAATATTGGACAAAGTGGGACCAGTTGCTTATAGACTAGCCCTACCGCCAGCACTAGCCAATAGTCACAACGTCTTCCACATCTCGATGTTACGCAAGTATGTGTCAGACCCATCTCACGTCCTCAAGTACGATACCATAGCGCTCCAGAAAGACTTAAGTTACGAGGAACGACCAATTAGCATCCTAGATAGAGGGATGAAGCAGTTACGGTCCAAGAGCTTTCCTATAGTCAAAGTCTTATGGAGTAATAGTTCTGAACGCGAGGCAACGTGGGAGTTAGAGGAGGACATGCAGAACCGGTATCCGGAGTTATTTGGTAAGTAAATTTCGAGGACGAAATTCCTTTTAGTAGGGGAGAATTGTAGAGTCCAAGAACTTTACTTAGCTAATTGTTTAGTAGTATTATAGTATGTTTAGTATTATCTTTGTAACTGTGGATTTTTGGTTCAGACCGGGAATTATTTGGACACTCATAGTAGTACTTATAGATTTTCTAAGTTTAACCTATAGTTTAAGAATATTAATTTTAACCTAAGGTTGATTAATATGACTGATATTAAGGATTATATTTATTGTACTATAAGGTTTAGATATCAACCAATAGGATTTTAAGCACATGTTATGAATGGTGATTAAGGATTAAGTATTTTTGAGGATTAAATTTAATAAGGAGTAAAGTTTGAATGTTATAGGGTCAGTCAGCAGCTTTGAATACGTTGAGGGCTTAGTCAAGGTTGTTTACTCCATTCAAACTTAGCTAAAAATGTGTAATTTCGTGTTTAAATATTCAGCGTGTGCCGATATATCGCAGCTATAGGAGGCGATATGTTGCAGCACGTAGATACGGAAAACACGAATCGATGCACGATCGCCTCGGGAACAATAGTCCAGGCGATATATCGCCTATAGGGGGCGATATATCGCCTCCTCCAGCATAAATTCAAACATTTTTTAATTCTTTTCCTTTCAGCCATTCAAACTTCTTCATAAGTCCAGCATCTTTTGAACGAGTCTTCAGCCTCTGCTGAACGATTATTCAAATGATTTTCACCTAAAAAGCCATTATTTTTATTCAAGTAAAATCAAGATACTTTCATTCCCAAACTCTATAAATAGGACCTAGTACCCAGCCATTATTCACCTTTTGCTCTAAGTTCAGAAGCTGCTAGTGTTCAGTGAGTATGAGAGTGTAAACACCTGGTTTGGGAAAAGCATAAGCTTAAACATCATAAGCTTATCAAACACTTTGGCAAGTGAGGTACTATAGTATTTCGGTTGTGGTATAGATTGGTCTTTCAAGTCTTTGAGGTAAACCAAAACTTTAGTTCATTTTCTTTATGTTATTTCCTTTTTCATAACCTTCTACTCAGTCCCCTAACCTCATTCTTATTTTGGTTAGGGAATCCAAGTTCTTAAGCACATAAGTTTCGGTGAGTATGTTTTTCAATGGTTTAGTCTTTCCATCCTTTTCATTTCTTCTTCTTCATAAGACTCACTCTTTCTCATATGGTTTTAGGAGTGTTCCAAAAAGTCCCCACTCAGTCCACATATCCCGGTAACTTTGGTAAGGAAAATAGGATAGAATCTATATGTGTATTGCTTATGTTATCTTATGTATATGTTATGAAATATGATATGTTATGAATATGTTATGAATGTGTATGTTTGTAGGCTTGGGCTTATGCCCTATTTGACTAAAAAGACCCCAAAAAGATTTTGGGCATATGCCTACTTAGCTAGTAGGACCCCACTAATCTCATGGGCATAAGCTTGTTTAGTCTATGGGACCCCAAGTAATAATGGCCATTATAATAAGTGCATTTATTAAGTGTTATGATATGTCTTTACGCTTATTATGAAATTTATGTTTATGACTATGTGTTAGATTTTCCTTGCTGGGCATTAGGCTCATTCCTTTCTGTTTTATGTGCAGGAAAATAGCTTTAGAGGCGATAAGATTCATGACGCTTAGAGGATGTGTATCGATGGTGAATGGAGTCAAGGGGCCGAGCGTTATTCAATTCGAGGATGTAGTCTTGTTTTACTTTTTATGGTTTTACATGTATTTTCCGCATTTTCTATGTAACTCTTTTCACTTTAAGTTATTTTTGTTTAAAAGACAATGGGTACCCATATCCTACTTATTTTTATGAAAGTAACCTTTGTTTCTACAAGTTTATAATAAATTATGGTATTTTCGCAAATGTATGTTTTAGTAAGAATTTGTATGTATAGTTTGATAATGGTCCAAGAGTCTAGATTAGTGGGTCATTACAATAAGTACATTCTTCATCATCCTCATAACGTAATGACTATTGAATCCAATGAAGTTCGCCTATCATTCTAGTTACTATAGAAGAGAAATAAAGAGCTAGTATCAATCACTAACATAAAAACATGAAATACTTTATAAGGATCTACATTCTAACACATGCCAAATAATATGGGGATAATTGTCAATAACACTTACTTGTAACCAAAATATGAAAAAATTACATCCCGGTTTCCAACAAAATGCCAATGCATGAAAACAGACATAGGAACCACAATGCATGCCAATACATCCCGGTTTAATACTACTAGGCATTTGGCACCTTAAATTTAGAGAATCCTTCCATCACAGAATGCCAAGAATCCATCAAATACGAAGCACTTAAACTTAAATCCCAGCTACATCGACATGTAACACACAAGAAAGATTAAAGCCACTGATTTCATTGATTTCAACAATACTAATGGTTTGTTAATAATAATGGTTTATGTTTATATGCACTGATTTCAACAATACTAGAAAGATGAATAAATGCAAGACATAAGTTACTTTAGCTTCATCATTATTCCACTTAAACTAAATAAAGCAAACACTTAAAGAAATTTCCTTGATGTGATCAAATATAGATCCTTGATCTCTCTTGGTATATATACTAATAATGAATAATCTCATAATATTACCTAATCAAATCCAAATCCAATTTTTTTTATTATGTTTTTACCATGCAATGCATGAAATCATCAAAATTTTGTAAAAAATAGGATCCAAATCACAATGAGTGATTTGGATTTTAAGATCCAATCAATCACATATATACCAACTAGAATGTGATTACCAAATTTAATGTAATAGTAAAATAATAAAATAATTCTAAATTTTTAATAGGACAAAGATATAAATTTTTGGTATCATATAATTTCACTCACATATATACTTAGTATCTTATTATCAAATTTTGTACACAACTTAAAACAATAATTAATATATAAGTATGCAAACATATGTAATCAATCCAAAAAAATAATATATACTAAATCGACTCTTTTGAGGCTCGGATTAAGCAAATTTTGTGATTAGTAGCAAAATTGAAATTCAACTTAATTATTAATTAGACGGTCAAATGTTAAATATCCGGATCACAAATTTATCATTGTGGCAGTTATCATTTTCATATTTCCACACAAAACTAAGTACAAAAAAATCTATAGAAAATCAGGCAACATATCCCCTAATTTACTAACCTAGCCATCTGTCACAATTAACACCAACATGTCAAACAAATCAAACAGCACACAGGTTTTCATCCATATATCACCGCAACACACAAAATTATCAGAACCTACTTCACTAAGACATGCAAGTTCTCAATCTTCCGTTATCACCGTAGCGTACAGAATTCCCAAAACCTACTTCACTACGGATGAATATCTAAGATATTTAAACTCCACTAAGTACAAAAATATTTGACAGATAGCCATAAATAAGAAGTCTTAACACAACAAGGAAACTATTTTTTTATAATTCAAACTCAGATAAGCTCTAATAAAAATCTTTAAAATTTATGAAAGTAAAACTGCAATCAATTTCTAATTACATGAAACATGTTTGGTATTAATTACCTGTTCTACACCTTGAACTGAGGACCTTTCCTTTCTGGAAGCATCACCATGTTCAACTTCAGCAGCTAAACTATCATGGACGTCCACAACATCCTATTAACAGTGGCAAACGTGAGAAGTAAAGGCATTGAGAATATTTACAAAATCAATTCATAGTGCTTATAATAATAGACCAATTTCAAGCAAAAAAATATTCTAAATGTTATTGCTGCAGTGCAGGAATAAAATCCACAATAGCATGAACTACTAAAAAAGACTCCAGCAATCAAAACCATCACACAAGAAAAAGAAACTGACAATTTATTCTTCCTTATGATACTACAACAAGTAGATTTAGCTGTTTCGCATATGTATATGTAGAAAGAAAAAATTCTAACACTGTACAACTTCTACTTCTCGTGCTGCGCAAAATAATGAGCTAATGAAAGCATCAAAATATAAATTAGTAAAATATAACCATGGCATGGTCCAAGATATTCCTATATTAATTATTTATAATTACACTTATTAATTTAGAGATGAGTAGTCTGTAGACCACAACAATAATTAAGGTAAATCAAATCATAAAGATTAGTTAGATATTAATTGAGTTTTGAGTATAGCTAAGCTAAGGAGGATTGAGTCCACTTAAGAAGCTATATGTGATTGTTTTACAGTAGTACTACTAGTTGTACATTTCAAGAAAAATTACATAATCCTCAACAAATTCATGTTATACAGTTACAAAGGAAGCCAAGATATGAATAACAACTAACATTTTGTGCACACAAGTTTCAAATTTTGACTAATATACAGTTTAAAGAGATTACTAATATGGCATGAAAAAGATCACTCATAAAGCCTCCATAGGATATTCCTATCCTTGCCGACATAACTAACTTAAAAATAATAAAATTGTTAATAGAGATTGAGTGTACCAAACTTCAATGGCGTGAAGTTTGCATTCTTAGGCTTCACTTTATTTTACCAATCCTTATTTATATTCTACATTTAATATTGACTAATTTCTAAAATTACATTCACATGAAGACAGATATTTCAGTACCAGATGTGTAGTTGAGTTGTGCTTAATTATACTTGTTCCATTTCCATACGAAAGATCTAATACTTTGAGCTTTGCTCTCAGAATTTGCATGATCACCACAAGTAATCCAAAATGCCCTTTCAGGTCTCCAATCTGAAAGTTTGCATTAAAATCAAATGAAGTTTGAAACTAATAAACATTAATTTGAAATCTAAGCTCAATTAATTAAAGCAGATTTTGTAATCTTACAACTCAGAATTACTTTGGAAACTTTAATTAATCTTTCATAAGCATTATTATTACAAGGGAGAGCTAATAATTTTGAAGAAAACTTTGATTTCATGAATATTCAATCACCTGACAACTTAAGCCTAAATGATGATTGAAAATTAATCAAATTCTTAAGTAATTCTTGCTATTATTACCTTCATGAATTTGGGAGCTCCAAAGTATTCTTCTTGTTGAAAACGTCAATATATATACTCATTAAATAATTTTTTAGAATAATGAAGTCAATATATATACCCATCTCCATCAAACCTGCACACAGAGCAAAGGAAACAAAATCAGTGTCCAAATATGACACCAAATATACAAGTTAGTTTCAAATGATCAAGATGACAACACTCAATTCAAGAAAACTTTATTTTTATATAAAATACAAGGTTGTTTATTCAATTATTAGTCCTAGGTTTACTAATTTTAGTAAGTTTGGTTAAGTCGTATGTATAATAACCAGATCAGTTTCTTATCTGTAGACTAGCATTTTACATTATTCAATGTAAGAAAATCATTGAGAGAGTTTTGAAAGCTCAAGACTTGTTGTTACTCTTTTCTCTTTATTATTGCTTTCAGTTAAGTTAAATCTTTTGTTTCCAACTATCAGATAACCACCTAATAATAGTTTTACATCTGAACTAGTTAATTTATTTATTTATTCTGAAAAATTATTACGCTATGATTTTTCCAATAAGGAGGTTAAATGACAAGAAGAGAAATGTGACCCTTCTATCAAAAAAATGGTTTTCAAGAGACCAAAACGTGATGAATAAAATTATTAAAATACCTAAAACCAAAAACAGAAGCACACTGCGAAAACAGAGCAAAACTAAACAAGCACAATTGAGAACAAAACAGTAAGACATATAGTTTATTTTCCATTTCTTTGACCTCATCCTCATCACCTAATAAAAATAGTATTACTTGAATATATAAATTCTTTATAGTTGAAAAATTGAGAGGGAAACACAATGATAGCATTTAATACAAACAAACACATTAAACAAATTAGAACCTTCTTCCTAATGTCAACAAACTTTATTTCTTTGTTATTCTATAGGTTCTGGATTCCAACTTCACCAATAGGCTCAATTAAATACACTACCAAGACAAAGAAGCAAATTCTTTCCAGTTAACAAGGTAGAGAAACACGAATCCATTATTACTCTATTTTAGTTTAGTTAGTAATAATATCCCAACAAACAGTAAAGAAGGATAAGAATATGGAGAATGACACAGTGTAATAGCGTTATAAGGATTACAAAAAATATAAACAACATTTGGGGTTTTGGGAAAAAGCAATATTAAATGAGAAAAAAGAAAAAGACTTCAAGCAATGGCTTTGGCAGTGGCATTGCCTCCAAAACTTAAAAAATTGGTAACAACTTTTTTTCACTACCTATAATTTGATTAATACAACTTATAAAATGATCAACTTATAAAAGAAAAGATGTGTAGATACCAGTGATATCCAGCTAGTGGAACAAACTTGAGACCAACTTGAAGAAACTCTCCATTTAAGCACTCCTGCATATGTATAGTATAGCATATATATACAGTATATACACACAAGTAGCTACCATGTTATATACTAAGAAAAAGCTCAATATAATAAAGACAAACCACGAAAGAGTTATATAATTATAAATATATATTATATTTAATCATCTAACAATAATAATAACAAAAGGCAGTAGTAATTTGAGCACACAAAAACTAGAATCACTCATAGTTTCATTAAATCATATTCTGTTGTTTCTTTGAATCAATTTCTCAAACACTTGAAGAGCATCAACCATTAGTTTAAGAGATCCATATGCCCTGGTTTCCTTACACTACTTTCCAGCTCAAGACAAAAAACATCCAAAAGATAAAATCAGAAACTAACCAGAAAATATCCTAGAGTTACAAGAAAATTTTAAGATAAACAAGCAAAAATTTAAATCTCAAATCACACAGGCACCAAGCCAACGAATCCCAAATCTCAAAATACACCAAGCCAAATAATTGGAATACATCAAAGCCTCCAAACAACTTCATACGAAACCTTACAAAACAGAATATATAGGCATTATAAATCTATTCATGTATATAATATTTATACATATATTTCTCAAATCTATATACATATGGAAAAAAAAATTGTTAAAGAAAGCATACTTAGAGCAGAGACCACCGTTGCGACCCCTGTGAGGCCACCGCTCCACCAGCTGCGACGGCATACCTCTGATTGTTCAATGCCCCCACCGTCGCGACCCCTGCGAGGCCACCGCTCCACCAGCTGGAGGCTTCTGCTCACGGAGGAGAACGGCAACAAAGGGCTCGCGAGGCTGGAGTTTCAGCGGCGTCTGGTACTCCTGATCGGGTGTCTGCACGCCGACGACCATCGGAGGGCAGCCGTTCGGCCCTAG
The DNA here is from genome assembly GCF_963169125.1 of Humulus lupulus. NCBI lineage: Eukaryota > Viridiplantae > Streptophyta > Magnoliopsida > Rosales > Cannabaceae > Humulus > Humulus lupulus. The sequence goes on along the minus strand of NC_084799.1, from coordinate 196,860,960 downwards.
CAGAGCAGAGAGAGATGGAGAAATGCAAGTATGGATCGGGTATGGTGGGAGAGAGAAAGGGATTTTTGGCACTTATATTTTATTTATTTATTTTATAAATACAAATAAGAGTATATTATTCAGATAAAAAAAATGTGATATTCCTAATATTATAAAAAATAATTTTAAAAATCAAAACTATACAAATTCTCTTAAAACTTATAATAATTGTTACATAAAATAATTTTATGCTTTTTTACTTGACAACAATTTTAAGGACTTGCTATGAGAGTCTTTAATATTCTCGCTTTGCGAGTCCTAAAAAAATATTAAAGACTCTCATAGCAAGTCCTTAAAATTGTCAAGTAAAACACTCATTTTTTAGCCCAGATTTTTTTAGGACTCGCATATTTTTTTAGGACACTCATTGCGAGTCCTAAATTGTGTTTTTTCATGACTCTCATTGAGAGTCCTAAAAACTCCATAAATATTTTTAAGGACTTGCATTTATATGCGTATCCTAAAAAAGTGTCCCGTAAAGGGTATTTTGTAGTAGTGTTAAATTTTTTTATGTACTCTTTTGGTTTACTATTAACTTTAAATTCAAGCATTAATTATTTAAATTCTTATGTAGCTAAGCAAATCGACCCACAACAAAGACAAGTGCACAATGGATGATGAATTGAAGGATGAAGCAAGTTTCATGGTTTACTTTTTGTGTATCTTGCTGTGACTTTGTTTTTCATTTTTGAAGTAAAAGATGTTCAAGATTATAGAACTTTATTATGTATGCTTTCAAACTTAAGTTAGAAATAAGATCTCATGAAGTAGCCACAGTCATGGTTTGAATTAGTTCTTGTTTAATGTAATACTTATGGTTTATCAATCTATATAATATTACATTTTCTTATTATTTTTTATATTTTTTTATCGAAATACAATAATAAAATCCTTTTAATTTAAAAGAAAACTTATAATTATCCTTACACAACAAAATTAAAAATCTATAATCTAGACTAAAATAACAATTGGACCTTTAATATGGTATTTACAGTTGTCTTGGATACATATTATAAGTGTAACAAAATATTATGATTTATATAATACAACAAACTAAAAAGGCTATCAAAATAATCAATTATAACAATTGAAAAGTGTTATGCAAAAAGTTGAAGATTAAACTTCAAATTTATAACCAATTACTCTAACTAAACGTTATTATTTTAATATGATAGCTACTAAAAATGTGTTATTGAATACTTTAAAATAACATCGAACATAACATTGACAAACTGTTATAGAAAAGACGGGACTTTTAATAACAGGAGCTATGTTAGCGTTTTGAGAAGTGTTATGAATACTTCTAGTTAGCAGTTTTTAAGTATTATGAATACTGTTTTTTCTTGTAGTGTTTGAGATCTTACTAATGAATCTTATCTCTATGCATGGCCCACTGGCACTACAACAAAAATTACTTTTAGGGGCGACGCATGTCGCCCCTAATAACCCAAAAAGTCGCCCCTAATACGTATCAGGGGCGACTTGTCGCCCCTGATTGGTCGCCCGTAGAAAAATGTCCCTGAAGGGTACATTAGGGGCGACTATAGGGTCGCCCCTGATATTCAAATATTAGGGGCGACATAGTCGCCCCTAAAAGTTGAAATTTCGCCACAAAAAATCAAAAATTTTGAAATATTTTTTCGATATGTCGCCCCTAATACTTAATTAGTCGCCCCTAATAATTAAGTATTAGGGGCGACATGTCGCTCCTAATACTATAATATGTCGCCCCCAGATGTTTACACGTGGTATATTATTAGGGGCGACAATGTCGCCCCTAATAATTAATTATTAGGGGCGACATGTCGCCCCTAATAGTTTACTATGTCGCCCCCAAATAGTACACGTGGCTATTAACAGGGGCGACAATGTCGCCCCTAATACTACTTTATTTATAAAAAATAATAAAAAAATTAATTAATTAAATATTATTAGGGGCGACAAGTCGCCCCTAATACTACTCTATTTATATAAAAAAAATAATAAAATTAATTAAATAAAATTTTAAATAATTATTTATCGAAATATTTATTTAAAATTTAATTAATTAAATATAAAAAATTATATTAAATATTTAAATTAGTATATTAAAATAACAATTGTAAATATTCATAATACATTAACATAACAAATATTTATAAAATTAAACAATAATTAATAAAAAAATAAATTTAGTCTCCTAAGTCAGTTGTCTCGTCCTCCTCCCTATTGTCTTCTTGTTGTGGTTGTTGCGGTGGTTGTGATTGCTGCGGTGGCGGTGGCGGCATCGGCCAAGGATATTGGGGAGGTAATGTAGACGATCCAGCTCCATACATGTAGGGATACGATGGCTGGGAGGACGGTGGAATCGGACACGGATAATGTGTTGTTCCGTACATATATGGAGGTACCATATGATAAGACGGCGCTGCCCCGTACATAGAAGGATGAGTTGGAGCTGGAGGTTGAGAAGACGAAGCCCTAGAAGTATTGTCACTATCAGGCACATGCGGCATCTGAACGTTTGGTGGACGAAATGGAGGTACAAAATATTGAGTTAAGAAATTAACTTGATCAGTCAATTTCTGTAAATTATTCTCCAGATTTTCTATATATTCTCTTGAATGATGAGGAGGAACTCGAGACTCGCTGAAGTGAGAGTGTTGGGTAGATGATGACCTCGACCCCGACCCCGACCCCTTCAATTTGCGGCCCACTCCTCGCTCATGTCCACGCCTTTGGCCTAATACTTTTTGTAGCACCTCCTCCTGATCAACTGATGACGGACTATCATTATTAGAAGCATCAGTGGATGTTTGCTGAGTTCGTAACTCAAAATCAGCCTTCAGTTTTTCCTGTTTTCAAAAAATGTTAGACACTAACATTAAATATAACTCTATTAATATTAAAAAATATAATTCAAACTTACATAATCTTGGCGAGCATCATCGTTCACGAAATCATTTTTTGATTTCTTCCAATGATAATTCTTCCATGACTCAATGAGGTCCGGGTTCGTCTAAAAAATATAACCAAAATGTTAGAGAACATATAATTTAAAATAACATAATTTTGATAATATTTTATCTTTTACTTACTTTTTCAAAACGGACGGCTGCCAGCGATTTTGTACCCTGTGTTGTAGAATACTTTTGTTTCTTCCGATTTTCCTTATTCTTTATGGAGCGCGCAATAAATTGTGGACTTGTAAATAACTGACAAATCTGCTTCCACTCCTCCTTGTTAACATCATTGGTTGGGTTGTTTAGAACCTTATCCCAATCCTCCGGTCCATTGTAGTATTTCTCAAAGTGTTCGTGTCTTAGTGTTTTCCTATTGCGGTATCGGTCTTTCATCTCTCGATCGATACCATTTAAACACTTTAAGAAATCCTCGCGGCCCGCTATTTGATAATAGTACTAAATTGAAAATTAAACATATTAATAATATATGTACTATATTAAAGACAAATTTTAAAAAAATATATTTAATACTATTTTTACCTGAATTATGGCAAGGACCTGATCCTTGTATTGTTGAGGCACTAATTCCCATGAACCGTAATGTCCGGGAACTTTCGTTTTAATTTGGGTTCCCACAAGGCGGACAAAAGCAGCGTGCTCGCTCCCAACAACCTTGTACGTTCGTGGGCAAAACGTTACTTCCAGTGGTTTTCCATTTTTACGCCGCCTCTCCTCTAGATCTTTTCCAATAGCTGCGCCACGACCCTTTCTCTTAATTGGGATTCCTGTATTTTTTTTTATTAATAATACATAGAATATTAGTATATACATGATAAACATATGTGTAAATAAAATAACAAAAAAATTACCTGAGTCGCATGTAGTCGGGATCCTAGTAGGATCCGGTGGAGGATCACCGCCAGCGTCTCCACCGTGAGCTCTAGCCACATCTGCTGACATCTACTAACACGACAGTAATTTAACCTATCTATTTTAATATTTAATTATTATTTATAATTAATTTATTGAGTATTATTTCAATTGATTAGGTAATTTGAAACATGCTATTTGGAAACGAACTTTTTATTTCTCAATATGCATAATACATTGAACACTAGATACAAAACTAAGTAGAATAGTCACTATCCTCACTAATTACATCAACATCTATCGGGCACACATCATCAGTATTATCATCACTAAGGTCGACAATTAATTCATCCTCATCTTCTGCTTCTTCTACACTGTCTGCCATATCATCTTCATTGTCATTAATAAATCCATCATCTTCTTGAACAACTAAAGAAGGTCGATGGGCCGTGTTGACTTGAGTTGCTGGTACATCAGATTGCTGAACAACCAACTCTCCGAGATCCACAGTCAAAACAAAATTCGATGAGTTGGTGTCATGTACAACATCAACATCAGCAATCATATCTGAAGCATCTGGAAAGTCCCAAACTTGCCGATGATTCACTTCTTGGACAACTTTCCAATCTCGTCCTCTAACAAGATCATCGATGTAGAATACTTGTTTTGCTTGACTAGCTAGTATGAACGGTTCATCTTTATACCATTCACCGCTAACATTGATACTAGTAATATTATTTACAGTGATGGTTTTCTTTTTTTTCGGATCTGTATTGAACCATTTACATCGAAATAATACCACCGAATAAGAACCAGTAAAAGACAGCTGGAGTATTTCTTCAAGTTGCCCGTAATAGTTAAAACCTTCTGTTCCAGCAACACACACTCCACTGTTTTGTGTAATTCGATTTTGATCTCGATTGTATGAGACAAATCGAACTCCGTTCACTATACATGCTTGGTAGGAGTAAGCTAATAGATCTGACCCAGATGCTAAAGCTAGTAATTCATCAGCATGCTCTAATGACCCAAGTTGGTGCAAGTCATATATCTAATAATAAAGAAATATATTAGAATAAGAATGTAATTTGTAGTATGCAATTTGCTAAGTACAAGTTACCTTCTTATGAAACCATGAACGAAACTCTTTCTTATGTATCAATTTATGATTGGCAGCCATATCTCTTTGTTGCACCTCAGTTAGGTGTTCCCTGTTAATTAATTAACAATGTCAATATTGTTAATTAAGGAGTACATTGAACAAAGAATAAAATGAATATTAATTATGTACTTACTCTAAATACACTTCAGTTTCTGGAGAATTATCCAATATGAACCACTCAGCTTTATTCCGAGTATTTTCATCGAGGGGCACGGGAATTCCCTTACTAAGAGGACGACATTGAGATTCAAACACTGTGAGGTGTCGATTCACATACGGTGCATCTTCGTTTCGATCAGGCTGATTAAATTTTGTTTCCACACCTTTGAAATACATTGAACAAAATGTCAAAGCCTCATCTGCAACATATCCTTCTGCTATAGATCCTTCAGGACGAGCTTTATTCCTGACATAGTTTTTTAATTTTTTCATGTATCTTTCAAAAGGATACATCCACCTCATAAATACAGGTCCTCCCAATATTGCTTCATCAGGCAAGTGCAAAACCAGATGGATCATTATGTCAAAGAATGCTGGAGGGAAAATCAACTCCATCTTGCATAAAATAACAATCAAGTCATCCTTAGCTTTCTCCATATCAGAAACGTTCAGTGTCCTAGAGCACAATTGTTTGAAGAAATTACACAATTCAGTGATGGTAGTGGATATAGATTCTGGTAAAAACTTGCGAACACCTACTGCAAGTAATCGTTGCATTATCACATGACAATCATGGGACTTCAACCCAACAATGTTTGAGTCATTGTCTGTGACTTTTTTCTTTAGATTAGAACAAAAACCATCGGGTAACTTCACTCCTCTCAAAAATTGACAGAAATCTCGCCTCTGTTCAAAAGTGAACACGTATGGAGCATGCGGTTTCATTAACCTTTTATTGGCATCCTCGTAAATCCACAATGATTTCCTAACCCCCATATTCTTTAAATCATGTCTTGCGTTAGTGGTGTCCTTAGATTTATCATTATCTAACAAAGTCCCAAGGATACTGTCGCACACATTCTTCTCAACATGCATCACATCTAGGTTGTGTTTTAACTGATTTGAACTCCAGTAATCAAGTTCATAGAAAATACTTTTTTTCCTCCAATTACTTTCCCCTACACCTCGCTTGCGCTTCACCCCCCCAAATCTGTCATGTTTACCAGACACTTGAAGCGGTAAAGCATTGACTTGATCTAAAACTTGTTGACAAGTAAACTGTTGTGGAGGATTTCTTTTCTCAACTTTGCCATCAAATTCCTTGTCTCTTCTATACTTATGATTACTCATCAAGAATCGCCTATGACCGACATACGATGTCTTACCAATCACTCGAATGGAAGTGGTGTCTTCATTGCACGTTGGACATGCTTTATACCCTTGCCCGCTCCAACCAGACAAGCTACTACGAGCAGGGAAATCGTTAATTGTCCACAGAAGGGCTGCACGCATCTTGAACAATTCATTCCTTGTGCCATCTCTTGTGTCGACTCCGTTAATCCACAATTGTTTTAACTCATCCACCAAGGGTCTTAGAAATACATCCATGTCTTTACCCGGTGATTTTGGCCCAGGAATAAGCAGAGTTAGCATAAAATACTCTTCCTTCATGCATAGCCAAGGGGGGAGATTGTAGTTCGTCAAAATCACAGGCCACATGCTGTATGATAAGCTCATGTTGCCAAAAGGATTAAACCCATCAGCAGCCAAGCCTAGACGAACATTTCTAGGATCTTTTGCAAAATCAGGATGGGTGGCATCAAAGTCTTTCCATGCAGACCCGTCAACCGGATGACGCATCACCCCATCTTCTATTGATCTCCCAGTATGATGCCATAACATGTCATTAGCTGTATGTCTTGAACTGTACATTCGCTTTAATCTGGGAGTCAACGGAAAGTAACGCATCACCTTGTGTGGAACCTTTTTCCCCTTCTTCTTTTCATTGACCCATCGGCTACTCCCACACACATGACATGAATCTTTGCTTGCATGCTCATTATAAAATAAGGAACAATCATATTTACACACATGGATTGATTGATATCCCAACCCTAACTTACTCAGCTTCTTTTTCGCCTCATAGTGTGTTGGGGGAATTTTATTATCTTTCGGAAATGCAAATTTTAGTAACTTCAACAATTCATCGAAAGAGTTATTTGGCCACTTCCCTCTAACTTTCAAATGCATCAACTTCGCCAAAAAGTTTAAGGATGATATCCAATCACAACCCGGATACAACTCAGCTTCAATCTCGTCGAACAACTCGTCATAATACTGTCCCATTCGACTGCCAGACACACCATCTGCTTCCTCTGCATTTGTCGGTAAGAGGAAATCATCAACGACGTCAACCATCTCGTCTACATCTTCATTCTCCTCAACTACCTCATTGGCGACACTAGCTTCCACCTCACCGTGGTAAACCCACTTTTGATAACTCTGTTGAAAACCCTTGTCAAAGACATGAGCCTCCACTGTATCTATAGTTTGTAGTTTAACATTCAGGCACCTCACACACGGGCATAAAATTCTCCCGTCGCAGTCTACGTGTTCTTTTGCCATTCTCAAGAAGGCTTGGAGACCGTTCCAATAAGCATCACAGTTACGCTTCCTTAATGTCGTCCAACTCTTATCTATCGGCATCTACGATACAAGAATAAACAATAATTAAAACTTATTGACTATGTGTGTGTGTGCCCTAATCCACCTTTTCACTCCACTTCTATAAGGGTAAAGAACCTATCCCATTCAGATTTGTAGTATACATATAATTTAATCTACACTCTTAAAATTGTTTTGTTTATGTAAAAATTTCGGCAGCACCTCCCTATAGTTCTCATAAGTGGGCAGACTAAAATTAAGTTTGCCCACTTACGAGAACAAATAAGGAGACACATATTGAAATCTCTATTAACGAAACAATAAAATGAGTACTAGATCAAATTATAGGTACACAATAAATCCAAACTATCCATGCGGACACATACCGTCCTGGATAATTCGGAGAAGCATATTTAAGAGTTCTTACTAACTCAGCTTCACCGAACGGGTCTAAGGCTTTTCGTGATTGAAAATAATTAATAAAACATTATCACTAAGTGATAATATATAAAACGTCTATCCAATCTTTGGTGATCAAATTTTATCACCAAAGAAAAGCAACAAAAAAAGAAATATTTTTTAACATTAGATGTTTTATGATGTCTTATAAAATCTTATGATATTAAATTATAAATTTGTAATTTATTTTGAAATTATTTATCTAACTTTTAATTTATTTTTAAATTACTAAATTTGTTAATATTAAATTAAATTATAATTTTTTAATTCATTTATCTAAAATTTTAATTTATTTTGAAATTATTTATCTAATTTTTTAATTACTAAATTTGTTAATATTAAATAAAATTATAATTTTTTAATTCATTTATCTAAATTTGTAATTTATTTTGAAATTATTTATCTAACTTTTAATTTATTTTTAAATTACTAAATTTGTTAATATTAAATTAAATAATAATTTTTTAATTTATTTTGAAATTATTTATCTAACTTTTAATTTATTTTTAAATTATACATCTAATTATTTAATTTATTTTTAAATTACTAAATTTGTTAATATTAAATTATAATTTTTCACTTTATTTTAAAATTATTAAATTGTTATATTAAATTAAATTATTTATCTAATATTTTAATTTATTCTTTAATTTATTTTGTTAATTCTAAGTATTTAATGTCTTATTTATTATATTATTATTTATTTAGTCCTCTAACTCTACCAAAATTTTGACAACATAACATTTCTATTATAACATATCCCAAAAATTTAAAACCCTACAAAAAACACTCAGAAAATTCCCAGAACATTCACAATATACATATTATTAATCAAATCTAAATACTAACACATACTACAATTTTATACACATATATAAATATATCACTAAACACATCTCATTTTGTACACACATTCACATATTAATTATATTAATTAAACTAATAACATAATTAAAAAATAAATACCTTGATGCCACAAAATTATATTATACCAGTGACCGAATTTCCAAGAGATACTCCTTCAATTTCTACACAAAATCAACTCAAATAATTAAATTTAAACAAAATTAAATCAACTTAATATATATATATATATACAGACTATAATAGTTCAATTTTAAGTCATATAAGACAAACTAAAGGCCCTTTAAGCTTCGGCAAATCACTGATGATTAACTCTTACTTTGACATAACTGATGACTTATATTTATTCCACACACACAATAGCATCTCTCTCTCTCTTTATAAATATACATATATCTATATTTAATTAATGCTCATTCATGCACATGCTGATCAGGGTGCACATTCTCTACTTTATTTCATCAGTAATGTCACAACATTATTTGGGCATCTTATACAATTACCAAGCATTACAATGTTCTGACAACAAAAAAAGAGGAGGTTTAACGTAAGGTATCTTTCACATGCCTCTAACACATCATGTCAGACACATGGTGTGCAACACTGAAAAGGTCAGTATGTGATAGCTTTGATTACTGAACAAAGCTTAACAAGACACCAAATCTAATACTATACTATGGTCTGGTGTTCACAACTTGCTTATTAAGAAGATATATATTTATATATATTGTGTATGTATACACACACGCCCATACACATATAAGCATTATTCTAATCACATGGAGTGTGGGAAATAGTGGAGTCCAGTCCTATCATTTATAATCTCAAGGTACACTTACTATATCTTTATATACATATATATATATATATATGCCCAAAAAAGAAAAATGTATACTTTTGCTCAAGTTTTAAGTCTAAAGTCTAAAGTCTAAATTCTGCCATGAAGAAGATAAGCAACAAAAGAGTAAGTGAAAACATAACTTTGGAATATATTTGAACTAAGTGAAAATATTATTTAAACCCTTTAACTCATATAGACATATATATATATATAGCTTATTTCATTAATACATTCAATACCAAAAGAGTAATATATACGAAAAATTAATAAATGTTTATATATGTAAGTATTTTTAATCTAGACCCCACGATGAAAAGAAAATAAAAGATCAGTGTGAGTTGGAGAATGGTTAAAAGGTCTATTTTGAGTACCAAAAATACCCATCTCTGCTAGACCAGACTCCTGCACCTCTATATATCTTCTTCTTGATCACAGACTCAACTTCCCAAAACAAAAAACAAAAAAATAGAGTATTATTATAAGTCTTCTCCTCTATTATTTTCCATTACCATAAACTTTGATCATAGACAAGGTTTGTGCATATATATATATATATATGTTAAGTTTGTTTAATTTAGTTTTGTGTAGGGTGTTATGAAATTGAGTTTTGTTTTTTTGGTTGATTAAATATATATATATATATAGTTATATGGAGAGAGAGAGAGAGAAATACAAGGCTAGCTATATGCATTTCGTTACACAAATCACTATTGGGATCAATAATGCATATTTGACAAATCACAAATGGGATCAATTATGCATGGATGGCTGAGTGACTAATTTCACAAATAACACATCAAGTTCAGTTCAAACGCATAAATAGTTCAGTTCAAAGTTTATAAGACTATTGTAAGTAGTTTTATGTGTGCATATACTTTCATAACATAAGAATATCAGATCAGCACATATATTATATGATTTAAATATATATGTGAGTGACAATATTTGAAGGTTAATTAATTACAAGAGGAGGCTAATTTACGTAGCCTAGCTAATTATTTCTCTTTTAACTTTGTATAATACAACCTAAATTTGTCCAGCTATATTCTTTGATAGAACGGCCTGCATATACTACACACATATATATGTATGGGATATGTAGTTCAATCAAAACCTGAACAACTAGTTTGTGTGTGTAGATATAAATATATGCACAAGGAGAGGATAGACAAATTGGTAGAGATAAAGAGAACAGAGAACAGAGAACAGAGAACACCACAAACAGACAAGTCACCTTCTGTAAACGACGTAATGGTTTGCTTAAGAAAGCTTATGAGTTATCTGTTTTGTGCGATGCTGAGGTTGCTCTCATCGTCTTCTCCAGCCGTGGACGCCTCTCATTAGCTTAGGCACTTATTCCTACCAAAACGATGGGAACACAACAGAATCAGCCATTCATATGGCCCTCAAGGTACACTTACTATATCTTTATATATATACATATATATATGTATATGAATGGATCATAGAGAGAGAAAGTCAACCAAATGAACAAATCTGAGCACAATAACGCAAACACATATTCAGATTTGGCTGCCTAGTTTACCTCAGAGAAAGCGGAAGAGACTGTGTGGTCGGCTGGTTCTTGCTTCGGCGGGGTCGCTTGGTTCTTGCAGAAGCTGAGCTCGGCGGGGTCGTTAGGGAGAGAAAGCCGAGAGCTGAGTTCTTGCAGAGGCTGAGTTCAGTGGCGTTGAACGGATCTAGAGGGCTGAGTGTTAGAGAGGGAGACTTACAGAGGAGAGAATTTTGGAAGCTTGACAGAGGAGAGACTTACGGAGATAAGGTTGGGGTTTGGGGTTTGGGGTCTGAGGGGAGATAGGGAGACCTAATTTTCGTTTGGTGTCTGGAGGATTTGGGGTTTGGGGTATATGGGATATTATAGAGGGAAAAACATATTTTGGGGGGTTTTTTATTTGGCTTGCCGGGAAAAACACATTTTGGAGGTTTTTTTTATTTGGCTTGACCCAATTATTAAGTATTATTAATAAAATTTTATTTAAAAAAACTTCTTTTATTAAATATATAATAACTAATTAAATTAATAATTAAAAAAATTAGACAACTAATGAAAAATTATTTTTTAATTAATAATTACTCTATGTTGCAAATTAATAATTAATACTTTTTTATAAATATATTTGTATAATATAACATTTTAAAATTATTTTCAATATTTAACCAATAAATAGAACAACTCATTTTCAATATTACACTAATTTTATAAAATATGATAAAGAATAATGTAGTTAAATTACATTTAAGTATATTATTCTTTATATCATAGCTAATTTAAATTTTAATATAAAAATTATTAATTATAAATACAGAAATTAATAATATGGAAAATTTAGAAACAAAAAAATATAATTTTAAAAGTTTTTAATAAATACATAATTTTTATAAATATATATTTACATAATTTAGTTTTTTTTTAAATTAAATTATTCATTTAACAAAAGTAAAACTTTTTAAATTCAATCTATTCTCCATTTCTAAATTTTAATGTCACTTATTAATCATTCCAAGAAATAATACATAATTTGAGACATAAATCCATCTATTATCTCATTATATAATTAAATTTTAATTTTAATATAAAAAATTATTATAAATACAAAAGTTAATAATATGAAAAATTTAGAAAAAACAATTAGTTTTAAAAGTTTTTAATAAATATACATAATTTTCATAAATATATATTTAAAAAAATTTAGTTTATTTTTTAAATTAAATTATTTATTATTTATTAATTATATTTTTAGATTTTTTTATTTGAATTTCGACGACATTTTATAAGAGATGTTTACATAAATATGGGAAAAATATAAATAGTTTCTAAATTTATGGGAAAAAAAATAATTGTACAAAATATGTTAAGTTTTGGAAAAAAAGTTTAAAATATGGTAAATAAATTACCATAAACTTAATTCTCTTCTCTCCTCACGATCTCTGTCTCTTCTTCTCATTTCTTTCTTTCTCCTCTCCCATTTCTTCCTCATTTCTTATTTTCTTTCTCACGATCTCTACTCAGATTTCTTCTGGCGATGCTACCTCCGACGACGGCGACGACGAACTGGTTTTTCTTCTTCTTCTTCTTCTTCTTCTTCTTCTTCTTCTTCTTCTTTCTTTCTTTCTTTCTTCTTTTTCTTCTTCTTCTTTCTTTCTTCTTATTCTTCTTCTTCTTATTTGGTCTTTCTTATTCTTCTTTTTCTTTCTTCAAATCTAGTTTTATTCTTTTTCTTCTTTTTCACATCTGATTTTGAACTTCATATTTTATTTTTCTGAGGTTTTTTTTTTTAAATCTGTTTAAGTAACCAGGTACTTGACTTCATATTTGATTTTTCTGGGTTTTTTTTTCTAAATCTGTTTAAGTAACCAGGTACTTGACTTCATATTTGATTTGATTTAAGAAATGTACTGAAGAAAAGTTGACTGCTATTATTTAATGTAGGCTAGAGTAGTATAAGAAGCTAGGTAGTTGAATATTTTAGGGTACTTTTAACATATGAAAGCTTAGGTTAGCTGATTAGTTTTTTTGGTTGAAAATGGCAAAAGTTGTCAAAAGGTTTTTCCCTGTGATGTTTAGATCAATTGGATATAGCTTTAGCAGCCAAACGTTCATCAAATAAGGTTCTAACATAAATATTTATGTGTTTATTAATTATTTAAAGAAATAGAACTAGAATGTTTGCTCAAAAAATGTATCGATAGGTTTACAAAATTTATTCAGAATACAAGTACAAGAAATAAAAAAACAAGCAAACAAAACTTTTGATTTTTCTGGGTTTTTTTTTTCCAAATCTGTTTAAGTAACCAGGTTCCATGACGCCTGATTCATTTTATTCATATCATATTTTTTTTAGACCTAGGTGTAACCAGTTACAATAGCGATTAATTTAGATTCTTTTGTTTAGATTTGATTTTGTTTTCACACCTGACTAAGCAACCAGGTACCATAGCAATTGGTTATTTTTTTTAGATTTGATTTTTTTTCTTAAGTTTTTTTTTTCGAATTGTAAATAATATTATATTTTAAAAAAAATACAATATAAGGTAATTAATAAATAATAATTAGTATACTTAAAAAAAACATATCAAGAAAATAGCATGGTAGGTCGGTTTATAAAACCGACCTACTAAATACCTACTAAGTTGCATAATAGGTCGGTTCTATCATTGATGATTTCTTGTCATAACATAAATTTTTTATGACTATATGTCGTTTTTAATCTTAACAAATAATTATTTGTGACTGAAAGTATTATACAGTAACAATTTGTCCTTGAGCAAAAATATATGTAGTCACAATAAATTATTATTTTTGTTGCTAATACTTTTAGCTACGGACTTTTAAATATATTTTTAGTCACAAATTTTATTGTAATCATGGAAACAATATTATTTATAGTTAAATCTTGGATTTGGATTTTTTTCTTCCAAAATATGTAAGATCCTATCACAATTACTTTATTACAACGATAAAAGTAGTAATTAGTTACAACTTTTTCTTAGTTCAAGAGTAGTAGCTGGTTACGATTTTGAAACCAAAAGAAAAAAGTTTTCCCAAACTTGTAACCTGTTACCAGTTTTAAACTTGAAAAAGTTGTAACCGGTTATAATTTATCTCATTGCTGGTTACCTGAATAAAATTTTGAAAAAAAAGGACAATTTCATATTCAAATTCTCAACTCATAAATCAATTGTTGGTCTCAATTTTTTTAATAGAATTGTAGATCGACTAATATTGATCTTGAGTAGCATAAAATCAATCGAAATTGTGAATGAAAGTTTACAATATGTGGGAATGTGGAAAATTTTGAAACTTAATTGCCAACAAATAAGAGTATAAATCCTGTAAATTTTTTGGTAGAAAAAGATAGTGATCGAGGTAGAATGACATATGAAATTATATTATTACATTAATTATCTCTTTAATTAAAATTTTAAGATTATGGAGTAGTTTTCTTTATAGTTAAGGGTTATTTCAAAACCCTAGACATGATATCTTGAATGCATTGATGAATTTTTTTTTTATTCCCTTATATTAAATTGCTTCTATCTTTCTATTTGAATGTCATGGATCTTGTAAAATCTTGTTTAGATGGCCACTAATTAAGGTTTTGCATTGTTCTACTATCATCTTAGGATTTCTATTCACCTAATAGTTTAGGATTCTAAGTAAAGTGATAAATTGCAATTAAGGTATTGTGACGGGTATTCTAATTGTGATGAGAAATAGAACCTAGGTTAAATGAATTGCATACTTAATGAATTTGTTGCCTAGATTAACCTGTTTCAACAAAGTGTAATGTTTTTACTAGGTTAAATAGATTGCATGCTTAATGACCAGGTACCATGACGCCTAATTCATTTTATTCATATCGGATTTTTTTTAGACCTAGGTGTAACCAGTTACAATAGCGATTAATTTAGATTCTTTTGTTTAGATTTGATTTTGTTTTCACACCTGACTAAGCAACCAGGTACCATAGCAATTGGTTATTTTTTTTAGATTTGATTTTGTTTTCTTAAGTTTTTTTTTTCGAATTGTAAATAATATTATATTTTAACAAAAATACAATATAAGGTAATTAATAAATAATAATTAGTATACTTAAAAAAAACATATCAAGAAAATAGCATGGTAGGTCCGTTTATAAAACCGACCTACTAAGTACCTACTAAGTTGCATAATAGGTCGGTTCTATCATTGATGATTTCTTGTCACAACATAAATTTTTTATGACTATATGTTGTTTTTAATCTTAACAAATAATTATTTGTGACTGAAAGTATTATACAGTAACAATTTGTCCTTGAGCAAAAATATATTTAGTCACAATAAATTATTATTTTTGTTGCTAATACTTTTAGCTACGGACTTTTAAATATATTTTTAGTCACAAATTTTATTGTAATCATGGAAACAATATTATTTATAGTTAAATCTTGGATCTGAATTTTTTTCTTCCAAAATATGTAAGATCCTATCACAATTACTTTATTACAACGATAAAAGTAGTAATTAGTTACAACTTTTTCTTAGTTCAAGAGTAGTAGCTGGTTACGATTTTAAAACCAAAAGAAAAAAGTTTTCCCAAACTTGTAACCTGTTACCAGTTTTAAACTTGTAACTGTTACCAGTTTTAAACTTGTAACCTGTTACAAGTTTTAAACTTGAAAAAGTTGTAACCGGTTATAATTTATCTCATTGCTGGTTACCTGAATAAAATTTTGAAAAAAGGACAATTTCATATTCAAATTCTCAACTCATAAATCAATTGTTGGTCTCAATTTTTTTAATAGAATTGTAGATCGACTAATATTGATCTTGAGTAGCATAAAATCAATCGAAATTGTGAATGAAAGTTTACAATATGTGGGAATGTGAAAATTTTTGAAACTTAATTGCCAACAAATAAGAGTATAAATCCTGTAAATATTTTGGTAGAAAAAGATAGTGATCGAGGTAGAATGACATATGAAATTATATTATTACATTAATTATCTCTTTAATTAAAATTTTAAGATGGCATATATGTAAGTTTCACTATAAATAATATTGTTTCCATAATTACAATAAAAATTGTGACTAAAAATATATTTAAAAGTCCGTAGCTAAAAGTATTAGCAACAAAAATAATAATTTATTGTGACTACATATATTTTTGCTCAAGGACAAATTGTTACTGTATAATACTTTCAGTCACAAATAATTATTTGTTAAGATTAAAAACGACATATAGTCATAAAAAATTTATGTTATGACAAGAAATCATCAATGATAATTTATGTTATGCATGACAGGTCGGTTCCTTAAAAACCGACCTGCCATGCTTCTCTTTAACTAACATGATAGGTCGGTTCCCTGAATACCGACTTATGAACATATATTAAGTCGGTTTCTGCAGAACTGACCTACCATGACCGATGCCTGATGTCTAGATTGTAGTAGTGATTGGCCGCGGCCAACATGATCTCCTGGCCGCGACCTCCGCGCGAACATGACCCAGAATATGACCCGTGGCCGCGGCCGTGCGACAAATTTTTCTTTAAAATTTAAATTTTAAATGTAATTATTGGGGGCTATAAAAGGGATTAGGGTTAACTTTTATCATAACTTTGGATTGCGATTTTTAGAGGCTAGAGCAGCAGAGGAGGAGGAAAAAACATCATCATCTATATTCTTCAATCTAGTTTTTCATTATTCTCAAAACACTTTTATTTTCATTGAATATTTATGTTTATGAATATGAAATATGATTATGGAATAGTTTTCTTTATAGTTAAGAATTATTTCAAAACCCTAGACATGATATCTTGAATGCATTGATGAATTTTATTTTTTTTATTCCCTTATATTAAATTGCTTCTATTTTTCTATTTGAATGTCATGGATCTTGTAAAATCTTGTTTAGATGGCCACTAATTAAGGTTTTGCATTGTTCTACTATCATCTTAGGATTTCTATTCACCTAATAGTTTAGGATTCTAAGTAAAGTGATAAATTGCAATTAAGGTATTGTGACGGGTATTCAAATTGTGATGAGAAATAGAACCTAGGTTAAATGAATTGCATGCTTAATGAATTTGTTGCCTAGATTAACCTGTTTCCACAAAGTGTAATGAGTTTATTGCTGGGTAAAAAGGGTTAATTAAGAGCACTTAGCTTTAATTAATTATATTAGGCAAATTGGGATAATTGACTGCTTAAGTGTTATCTGCGGGGTTAATAATTTAATTGGGAATAGGGAATATTATTCATCATTGTTGATAGATTGATTGTTGAAGGTGGAGAGTAATCCTTGACTATTTCTTTAATATCGTTATATCCTTAGTTATTCAATCATTGATATTTATTTCATTTTATGTTTTTAGCTATTAAAACTAAAACCCCTTTTTAATTTTAATCTAGTATTAGCATTGGTCTAGAATTAACTGTTGGCGTTGGGGTCAATAGCGACACATTTTAACTGTCGGCATTGGTCTCGAATTAACTGTCGGCGTTGGGGTCAATAACGACAGTCAAAAGCAACGGTGACAGTTATTAGCTGTCGGCGTAGAGTCACACTAAGCAACTACGACAGTCAACAAAGTTGACTGTCATGGTTGGGTGTCGGGAAAGCCCAGTTTTGTAGTAATGAGTGAGAGTGAGGGAGAGGGTGCGGGGACGGTGGCGGTGCGGCTACAATCAGCTGGCTGAGATCAAGAGTGAGGGTGAGGGTGAGGGTGCAGCGACGGTGGCGGTGAGGCTGAGATCGAGAGTGAGGGTGAGGGTGAGGGTGCAGCGGCGACGGTGGCGATGAGACTGAGATCGAGAGTGAGGGTGAGGGTGCAGCGGCGGTGCGGCGGCTGAGATCGAGAGTGAGAGTGAGGGTGAGGTCTGCGACAATAAATAAATCGAAACTATAAGGCAAAGAGGAAAATGAGGGTCTATGGCTGTGTAATTATGTTTTATGCAGTGGAGGAGAATGATAAAATGTATCAGGGGCGATATTCTATAATAATTTTAACAAGTGGCAAAATTTTTAAAATATCAAGGGCGACTGAGATCAATATCAGGGGCGACTAATGATGTGTGGCCCCTGATTCTAGAGTATTAGGGGCGACATATAGTCGCCCCTAATAATTTTCACAATTTCAAAACATCAGGGGCGACTCAGACCAATATCAGAGGCGACTAATGATGTGTCGCCCCTAATATTCTAGAATCAGGGGCGACATATAGTCGCCCCTAATAATTTTCACAAGTAGCAAAAGTTTCAAAACATCAGGGGCGACTCTTACCAATATCAGGGGCGACTAATGATGTGTCGCCCCTAATATTCTAGAATCAGGGGCGACATATAGTCGCCCCTAATAATTTTCACATGTAGCAAAAATTTCAAAACATCAGGGGCGACTCTTACCAATATCAGGGGCGACTAATGATGTGTCGCCCCTGATTCTAGAATATTAGGGGCGACATATAGTCGCCCCTAATAATTTTCACATGTAGCAAAAATTTCAAAACATCAGGGGCGACTCTTACCAATATCAGGGGCGACTAATGATGTGTCGCCCCTAATTCTAGAATATTAGGGGCGACATATAGTCGCCCCTAATAATTTTCACAAATCTCAAAACATCAGGGGCGACTCATATCAATATTAGGGGCGACTAAAGATGTGTCGCCCTTGATGCTATAATATTAGGGGCGACGTGTCGCCCCTAATAATTTTCACAAATGGCGAAAATCTCTCAACATCAGGGGCGACTTAGACCAATATCAGGGGCGACTAATGATGTGTCGCCCCTGATTTTTAGAATATTAGGGGCGACATATAGTCGCCCCTAATAGAGTCGCCTCTAAAACCAATTTTTCTTGTAGTGTGGACTAGTAGCAATCTGCAATGATTGCTGATACCACGTAAAAAACCTTGTGTGCTTTTATTTTCTGCACTTTAGTTCTTTTATGGTTTTCGGGTATGTAGTTACAAAACCTTGGTCTGTAGCTATAGAATATCTATTTCAGTACCAACTTAATTATTCCTTATTTAATTAGTTGATTAATTAAATATTAAGTTGAAAATTATAAAATATGGAATTTCATAAATAAATATATAAATGAATAAACATTGCAAATAAAAAAAATTGGTTCAGTCTATACCAAGGACAATATCCTCGGTATCGTCCATCCAGATGACAAAATTGGACAGGTTTCACCGACGATATTGTCAACTCTATACCGAGAATAATTATAACCTCGGTACAACTTATACCGAGAACACATTAAAATGTTCTCGGTAGAGGTTTTCCTCTACCGACGAGGATCTACCAAGAACGTTATACCGACAGCATGTTCTCGGTAGAAGGTGTACCGAGAACATTTAGGCTTCTACCGACGACTTTTGTTCTCGGTATAGGCTTAGCTTTTTGTAGTGAATATTTTTTAACACTATTATTATTATTATTATTGTTAATTTTCTGGTGGGTAGCCAACATATTTAAAGTAAACGTAAAATTATAAAACAAAAATGCTCGTTGTAAGATTAACAATAATTAAAGGGAAGTACTGAAGCACGCGTAGCGACTTATTCAAAGGTCAAGCAGGCGTTGCTAGATTGAACTTAAATCCAAAAGATAAATATATATTGAGCAAAATACTATCATGTTATTAGCTGAAATATTAAATTTATGTCATTTCATTTCTCCAAAAATAGAGTGCAAGTCTTGAAATATTGTTAAACTTATAATATTAGTGAAGCATTTTTGTCGTAAGTTTAATTTTAATATGTACCCACCAGAAAATTAAATTAACTATAAAAGGGTTCAATATTATTCAATTTGTCAATAAGAAATTGATAAGTAAAACCTAGACTTTCATTTCTCCTGTTTATACATAAAATACCCAATAAGGCCAATAGTATTCTTTACTTTAGAAATGCATAAATATTCAATCATATAACAACAAAAATTAAATAGATATATATATATATATATATATCTGACTGAGAAATTCAACTTGTCTTACTGAACCAATAACAATCAATCAAACAGGGAGAGATGTTTTATTTTATCTTTGTCAATTGTGACGGCGGCCCAATCATTAGATCATGCTTATGATATCATATGTGATAGAATGAAATGAAATGATGAGAATGTATTTGATGTGATGAAAGACAAACAGGGAGACGGTGATATAGAGTATCCAACCTTAGTATTTGAAGATCCAATATTTTCCCTATAAATACCTAACAAACTTAACAAAGAATGCATTAAGTGATATATATATATAGAGAGAGAGAGAGATAGAACATATATATCATCGAAATGTCGTATCATCCTCCAGAAAAAGTGGCCTTCAAGCGGAGCAGCGATAACAAATATCTCTGCGCCACTTCGGTGGGTGGTCTGACGTATCTGCAGTTCACTACCACGGATGTCAGTGACAGAAATACGGCACATGAGATAATCTACGTTAGCAATGGTTATGTCCTCATAAAATCCCTTGCGACCGGATATTTCTGGGAGCGCAGCAGCACGTCCAACTGGGTGTTTGCGTCTGGCAAATTAAGCGCCATTGGTGACCCCAACAGTAACCCCAACATGTTGTTCCTTCCTGTCAAACTGGACGAGAACTACGTGGCTTACCGCAACAAAGGAAACCAGCTGTTCTGCAAGAGTCGTTCCCTGGACGGCAAGAAAGATTGTCTCATTGCCTCCGCGCCCGACCTGTCTGATGTTGCGAACTTGGAGGTTGTGGACATCCCTGGAGCTCAGCCTTAAATAACTACAAGTATGAGACACACCACATCAATCATTGCATCCAATGAGTACGTTAAAGTTTAATATTTCGATGGTTGTATTGCAATAGGTTGGTCTGGTGTGTATATACATATACATATATGTATTGCAATATATGTGTTCCTCCGGTTGTGTTGTGTGTCTGTTTTGTTTCGTACAATAATAAGGAGTCTATTGTCTATATGCAACAACAAGATATTGCAGGCAATATTGATTCCATATGTCTTTAATTTGGAATAAGCTCATCATGAGACTACTAATATGGTCTGCGTGCCTTTATTTAGTTTCATGGTATCCATGCAATAACACGTTAGCGAATTTGGTGTATCTTTTAAAAATAATACTTCATGTGGGGTTCAACTTTGTTCCAAATGCCATACATGCAGCAATGTTAATTAGTCTTTTTTGTCATGACAGATGTGAGACAAGTCATAACGATTTTTAGCGACAAAAACTTCTAAATTTTTCAAATTTCACCTTTGAAAAATTCATCATAGGAGGGAAATAACAAAATAAAAAAGTGGCTCATGGTATTCTCAATCAGGTATTGATTTATTAATGATAGGCAGTGATAGAATTAAAATAATATTCTTGCAGTATTAGAAAATGTGGCTATTACTTCTGTTTTTAAGGGGGAAAGACTTCGGTTTTTTTCTAAAATCAAACTTCAAATTCGTTCCAGGCCAAGTAAAAAATCTTGAAAAAACAAAAGTAAACCATTGGCATTGTTTTCTGTTTTTTGTTTTCAAAATTGTATTTTCAGAAACGAGAACAGAAAACAGTTTTTGTAGTTTTCAAAAAACAACAGGTATTTGGTTAATATTATCTAAAAATAATTTTTTAGTTTTTTTTTTTTTAAAAAATCTTAAATAAAAAATTAATAAATATATTTACAAAGAGATAAATCATTTAAAAGTTTGTAATAAATAATGAGAGAAAGTAATGTGAAAGAAAAGTGATGAAAAATAATGAGAGAGAAAAATTGAGAACAGAGAAATTAATGCAAGAAAAGGGATGAGAGAGAAAATTGTGACATATAAAAATGAGGAGAGAGAAAATAATGATATAAGAAGTGATGAGAGAGAAAATAATGTTAGAGAAAGTGAGATAGATTAATAAGAGTGAAAATCATGTGAAATAATAATAATTAGAAATGTTATATGAGAAAAAAATTGACAAAAAAAATTTGAGATCAACTCAAAACAACTTTTTGTTATTCTTAAAATTTTCTGTTTTTTGTAACTTTATTTTTAAAAATTGTTTTCTCAAAACAATACCAAACACCCCTACTTTTTTTTTTCTTGAGAAAACAATTTTTAAGTTTTAAAAACAAAAAATAGTTTTTTAGTTAATAAGCCAAAACACCCTCATCGAAGTGGAATTATTTTCATTTTAATTTCCACCAAATTTAGGGAAAATAGATATTAAATCTGATTTATATTTATGATTTCTATTTTTTTTTTTGGAAATTTATGTTTATGATTTGGTTTCATTTAATATAAAATATAAATAATAATCACAATATTTATATACACTATGAATTAAAATTTATAAAAGTTACATTCACTTAACCGTTCTTCCTGGATTGACAAGAAGCATGCAATATTATAATACTTTTTTTTGTGCTTAAATTATAAAATTAACAAGTATAAATTAATGATGATATTCATTATTTTATAGTTTATTATATCAAAACAAAATAAATTATGAAAAATAAATTTACTTTATCTTTGATCATTGCAACAAAATTCGGATTTTATGACTCTATTTAGAAGACACTAAAAGTCTATCCTGTCTTTCATAAGGGGAGACATTATAAAGAGACCATCATTGTAGGCAATTATTTCACGTCTCCTATATGAAGACATAGGAGACTTTTAATGTCTTCACACGGGAGACGTTATAGGGTATGGAGACATTAAAAGTCTTCTATGCGTCAATATGAGACACGTTATAAAGTCCTTTTTTTATTTATTATCTTTATTAATTAATATTATTGAATTATATTTTAGTAAATATAATTTTAAGTATTAATTAAAAATAAATTTAATATAATAAATATCATTTTATATTATTTGATACATCTAATTAATTAATAACTTTTCAACAAATGTGACATGAAAGCATGGAGATGTACTATATTTTTCATGTGCAACATTTACTAAATCTAAAATTATTTTTAAAGTAAATGGTTATTTTGAAAAAGAAAATAAATATATAGTTCAAACTATCAATATAAATATATATATATAAAAATTTATATCCTACAAAAGCTTTTTGAATAGAAAATTGATGTATGAGATAATCTCTTTTACTATTGGTCATTATATATCTACTACTTAGGAAGTATTTATATAAACCGCAAACCACGGTTTGGAAGCCAAACGACACTACACCAAATCGCCAAAAATCGTAATCGGTGAAACTGTTTCCGATGATTCGGTTTAACCGAACCACTCAACTTTAATGGTTTAGTCACGGTTTCTAATTTTTCAAAACCAATTAAACTGGACCGAACCATGAATTTTTCTAAAAGAATAATTTTTAGTAATGAGGGAGCAAATGTTTGAACCCTTACGCTTAAGTTAATATAAAGTCTACCAAACCATCCTAGCCAAACAATTTAATTGTTTAGAATATGTTTTTAGCATAATTTAATACATTCACAAGTTTCCAAAACTAAAAAAAGAGAAATGTAAAGTCTCACATTGTTTAGAAAGTAAACATTTTTTTTCTTCTCATTTCTATAAAATGATTCAAAATACAACACTTACAACAATAAAGAAAATATTAAAAGTAAAGCTAAAATTATTATTATTATTTAAATAAAATTATTTAGTTAATTATTTTATAATGAAAAAAGTTTAAAATTTTAATAATTTAGTTATATGGATAAAACCGAACAAAACCGTTTATATATGGTTTGGTTTGGTTTATAAATTTTAATGGTTTGATTTGGTTTTTCATTTTGAAAAAACCGCATAAGTAGTTTGATTTTAAAATTCTTATAAACCATACCAAACCAAACCGTGTACACCCGTACTACTACTCTTCTCCTCAACCATGTAAAACACATGTTACTATTAACAAAAACGCTATGATGTATCTGTTTTTAATTTTTTTTGATAGATAATAATGTTACTCATAATCAAATGGCCTTGTGTTAAAAAAAAAATTAAACAGGGACAAATTATTCATTTTGTTCACATTGCAAAACTTGATCTTTCTAAAAGTCCATTCTTCTTTTAGAAACATAAATAAAATATAATTTTAGGATTTAGATTTTAGTCAAATGTCATATTTTACTTTCTATTTTCGAAAATTTAAAAGTTCAAAGGATGAGAGGACATGTTGCTATTTGTGGGTGGTGGACGGGCTCCAGTCTAGCTCATGGTTTCCTTTGTTTTCTTTATTCCCTTTGGTTGCAACCAATGACTCTCTCTGATCAATTTCAAAGATTCTACATCGAAAGTGTTGTAAGTGTTATTGTAACGCCCTAACTTTTTTTATAAAAACTATTCAAAATAAAATATATAAATAAACAGTAAATGTCGCCATATTTATTAAATGTAAAAGAAATTTCAACAAAATGAGACCCCAGTAAAAAAAAATCTTAAAATAAACATAGCAACAATATTTATGTAAATAAATAAATATATTTGGCTTGTTCGAGATATTAACATCGATTATATGGTCCTCACAAGATACACACACTTCTGGATCGAGTCTTAGCTTATTGCATTTGACCTAAAGTTTTACTATTTATCTGCACAAAAGACAAAGAAAATGAATGAGAAACTAAAGCCCAGTAAGGATGTGTTTCACGCATACACCAACAAGAATTCTATCGTCATAAAAAAAGAACATAACACAAACATTATAGCATACTAAGTTTCAATATATCAACAACGATATCACATATTTCTAGTACAACAAGCAACATATAGATGAGTTAAAGGAGCAAGATATCCTGATTCTATTGGGAATAAAAATACCCCTGAGACCATACTTGATCAAAACTGTGGACCTACACGGTAAAAGACTGTGATCTCTGTACATAACTCAACAAGCAAGACTTGATTCATATAGAACAAAGACTAGTTATATCTAACTTCCTTAACTCAAAGAAGATCAAATACCGAGCGTGAGAGATTGCAAGCGTAGACCCCCAAGAATATGATAAAAATATCACCTCAATTACATGAATCTCAATTGAACAATCACTCAAATCCCCCCAGCAATGGAAAGAACTACTCCTTTCTTTTTCTTTGACTTCGGCTTCTACTCTATGAATTTCAAACTCTTCTTCTCTTTATTGTACTTAGTCAAAATCCTCTCTTTATGCTCTCTCAATGTATCGGTTACTAACTCTATATATATATAGACAAGGTTTTGATAAACCAACTCTAACAATTTGATATTTAAATTCAAAGCCCAAATTATCATCCTAGAATATTTCATAACCAACTTTGTTTATTTATTTACATAAATAAAAACAATCAAAGTAGCATAATGATCCAAATAAAAACAAAAAATAAAATATAAGTTAACATTCAAAACTACATTTAATAGGCAATGTGCATCGAAAACTAGAATTCATGTGATAAAACAAAGAAGTTCATATGCAGTATATATGAACATGTAAACAATGATGAAGATAATACAAACTAAATTCAAAGTTTAACATAAAAAAAACTCAAAATAAAAAGTAGTAGTCTCTTCTCCTTTTTAAAAAGAAAAACAGATTCATATATATAATCAAGGAACATAATACATAAATCAAATACCAAACACAAAATTTTCACACTTTAAAAAAATCAGATTCAAAACATATTTGTATACAGAACAAAAATCAGATTCAAACACATAAAACTCTTAAACTCAAAAACTAGTTATCTCTCCAAAAACAAAGTTCACCTTATAATATCAATATCAATATCAAAGTTCACCCTACAAATTAGAAAGCAGAGCATGCTAAAAAAAGAGAAACAATTGAGATTAATGCAAAACTTTGGAAATAGAAAAACAAGAAATATGAAAAAGCAAATATCTTAATACGAAAAACAAATATCATAACATAAAAAAATTATTAAATATTAGTACAGGAACAAAGAATCAAATTCACTAATGCAGTAAACTTATTAAATTAATCTACATCCTAAATCTGAATATCAATAACAAAGTACATAAAAAACTCCAAATATGAATATAGCAACAAAGTGTCAATTTATTGATGATATCACAAGAAACAAGCAACAAGACATCAAGAAATTCAATGATATTATACATAAATAATATCGAAACAAATTGACAATTCATACTCAAACAAATCTCATTGGTGATGAATTTCTGAAACAGAACACAATATAAATTATTTTATAGTGCAGTTGATTTATTTGATCATAAATGTATTTAAAAAAAATCTATAGTGTTTACTTAACAAAATCATAGATTAGGTCTGTTTTAAACCAGGAAACAATGATTCAAAAGAATACAAACAAGAAAAAAGTTGGTATTTTAGGCACAATCAAGTTGTAATAAAAAACAAAGTACCAAGTAAATATATAGAAGAAAAAAAACTTTGCTCAGTCAAGCTGTGATAGAGTGTGACCTCAAAGATTCAAAAATCTTATAAATCATGCCTCATAATCAAACATAGACCTCAAAAATTGAACAAGATCACCAAATCCCTATTGGCTAGGAATCAAGCTATAATCAGAATCAAAACACCAAAGTAAATATACAGAAAAAAAAACTTGCTTAATCAAGTTGTAATAGAGTGAAACCCCAAAACAAAAAATCTAAACAATATACTAAATATATATATAAATATAAAATAACAATCGAAAGGCAGAACAATGGATCATCATTAATACTTCACATTAGTGGGGATTTAATCAAAATGAATCATAAATATATTCCCCAAAGCCACTAAGCCAATCTGTCTGAAACCTAAAGTCACAAAACCAGATTAAAGCAATGAAACATAATTTGTAATCTAAACAAAAACAAAACTCAAACTCGTAGGATAACGAAACTAGCTAATCATTAAAACAATTATTTCTCAAAGCATACATCTATAGCTTATACTAAATATACATATCAAATAACAATGAAAAGGCCTCAGAATAATGGATCATCATTAATCCTTCAGATTAGTGGGGATTTAATCAAAATGGATCATGAAAATATACCTCAAAGCCAACATTCTAAAACTCACAATTCTCAAACCCCCAGAGATAAGCAAAACAAATAGAAATCGCAATATGGTATCCATGTTAGTTAAACATGGTTAAAATAGCCAAAATGACAACACCCGTAAATCTAAACAAATTCAATACTGATACTTACAAACAAATTGAAACTAGGGAGTGACAAAGGATGAACGAGCTGAGAAGTAAAAAAAATTCCAAAATGACAACACCCATAAATCTAAACAAGTTCAATACCCATACTTACAAAAAAAAAATTAGTGTCGGAGGATGACATAGTTGATATGGATGCCACGATTTAGAACCCACAATTCAAAGATGGAGGCGGCAGCATCGACCAAGACCACTCGTCAATGGAGGTGCAGATTCAGAGATGGAGGCGGCAGCAGTGGCTAAGAATACTCATCAGAGGCGGGTTCAAGAAAAGAGGTGAAGGCATCTCATTTCAACAATGAAGAAGAAATCCTTGGGGTTGATTCAAGAATAGAGATGAACGAAACTGGAAATGAAGGCACTCGAACTAGACAAAGGAAAGCACCCGATGCTCAACCAGGGAGATTAAGGGTCTCAGCTATGCTCAGCCATGGTCTGATGGTGGAGGTGGTGCTCATAGAAGAGAGAAAAGAGAGGCAAATCTTGGAGAAGAGAGAAAAGAGAGGCGGTGCTCAGAGAATAGAATAAAGAGAGGCGGCATTGTTTGGAAGAGAGAAGCTTCAGTGTTTGAGATATATGTTAGGGTTTAGGTTTATAAGTATAAATTTATTTATGTTAGTATTATATTTATATGTATTGATAAAATAATGTGTTAATTTAAACTAAGTGTGGTCACACAAATGTTGTAGACACGTCAGCATTGATTTTAATAAATTTTTTAAATTAAAATAAAATTGGTGGGAAAAGTGAGCTCCAAAAGCTTAAAATTTTCCCTCCAATATATATGTAGGTAAAACTCTTTACCTACAAATTTTATTGGTAGCGAAAAATAAATATGAAATAGTTCATATATTTTGTAATATTTACTTACGAATAGTTCGTACCATTAAATATTGGTAGGTAAAACTCATCTTTACCTACAAATAAATATAAGTAGGTAAGAAATTGGTAAGTAAATGCCAAATTTGTTATAGTGTTTGGTACCGATGGTATCCATAAATTCAGATTGAGAGGAGGACACCCTTTTGATATGTCCTTAATGGATGGCCGTGGCTTTTTTCAAAGGCCTGTGGACCTCCTCGGTAGGGTCCTCACAACACCTTCTTTGGCTCTGCTCGGGGCGGTGGGCTCTGTCTCTCCTCAGCATGGAGGTTCTCTTGCCAGACTTACGCAACGGGTTCAGCACGAAGTAGTTTTCTCAACCTGCTCAGTAGCTTCGACAAATGAGTCAATTTTCTGGCGCTTGGCCGAGCAAGCCTCACTGCTTGGACCGCTAGTGTGCTTCTGGGAGAATTTATTAAAAAATAAGGACAACATATATACAAAATAAAAGCAAAGGTTTAGTAAAGGTGACAAGCAGGGTCAGAATAAACAAAAAGTCATAATTAAGCAAAAGTAAAAACAAATTGTAAAAAGAGAGTTAAATCACCCTCTTCGGCTCCCCCAGAGCATTCGACTGCTCCGAGCGTAAGATCCCAATCACTACCTGATAAGTCTGAATCTATGTGATCTACTGCAGTCTACTTGCCCTTTCTAGGCTGGGGGCAGCGATAGTTTTGGGACCACCATGCTCGGCAGGCTCCCTGATAACGAATCCAGTTGAAGTCTATGTTTGGTGGGCTACGCAAGGTCTGGATGGAGGAATTGATGGTTTGGTTTGCTTTTTACTAGGTGGTGGTGAACTGGGCAACCTTGTCACTACAAGAAAATATATTTTCCATAATGCATAAGAATAAGTGTATTTAAAAAGTATTACAGTAAGTAAATGAAAACAAAATAGATTAGAAATGTATTACGGAACATATACGGTCAACACATTCTCTTTAGTTATACTTGTATGTGAGTTTTGACTAATAGTACAATGGGCTTTAAATTAAAACTCAATAAGCCCAAGCCCAACCAAAATGTCATTAGTCTCTCTTTGACAAGAGCAGTTTTCTCTGTCTCTATCATTATTGATTGATCGTACAATGGGAGATTCGTCGCTGCTCCGTTGATCTGTGAACTTGCTCTGGTGATTCGCTCTGTCGATCCATGGATTTTCTCTGGCGACTTGCTCAATCAACTTGCTTTGGTCATTTGGTTCTTCCATTAGATTTTCTCTGTCAATTGCTCAATCAATTTCACATTTGCTCTCTTGTAGCCTCTCTTTCTAATATTGTGAATATTTAATCTCTATACCTCTCTCTTATTATCTCCATCACTTTCGATTTTGTTTGGATGCAAGTCTTTTAGTGTGTAAATAGATAAAAGTTAGGGTTTATATTATGAATTTCTTCAAATTAGTATTTTAGGATTTTCTTATTGGTATTTAAGGACTATCTTTAGCTTTGATATAATTCTGTATGTTCAAATGTGAAGCTGGAATTGATGTGTCTTCATATGTATTATATTTATACTTAGTCTTGTGCATAGTAGTCTCTAGTGAGCTTGGTTGTGATCCTCTTTTTATCTTTCAAATTTTTAAATGAAGTTTTTCACATTGTTGGATGCACGCACAAAAATGGTCTCTTATTTATACTATTGTAACATCATAATGTACTTAGCATAAATGCCCTTGCTGAAGTCATTTACTGGAACTTGTTTGTTCTCATTTTTCTTGTATAATGTTTTGTTCAGTGTGTCAATTCTTGTTATTTGTTTGTACCGCAGGTGTGGTTAAATATGAGAAATGAATGTTTGTTCTTCTAGTTATATTAGTTAATGTGTGTTTTATCTGCTTACAACTAGTTAAATATATATTTGGATTCCTATGCTCTTTATTAATTTTCTTTGGTTTTCAGACTTTCTATGGCCACTGCAGAGGCAGGAAGCATGAAAATGGGCATCATAACTCAGCTGTTCATTTGTTTTCTCTGTACATTTGTTTTCTTTTGAAGAGGAAGATTAAGTCCTGATATAGAAGTCATCTAGGTATGTTTATTTCTCATCTCTAGGTTTTTTTTATGCCAATTCAATTCAAAAATTAATTCTAAATGATTTTTTCTACTGCTATCCTTATTTATTTATTTATATTCAGATTCCATTGTTATTCATAATTAATATGGTGTTCTTTCATTTGATCGAAGTCATATCCTTATTCTATTCATAATCTATCTATTAAATGGTTAAGCTATTCCCTGTCTAGATATAGCAAGTGTGGTTTTCATTCCAGTCAAACTTGAAATTTCAGTTTGCCACGGTTACTGACCATGGCCTGTTTTCTTCCATTCTTACTGTCAGGATTACGTGGAAGATTACGAGATTAAAGTTCCTTTCCATTCTCTTAAAGCTCTAGGGTGCCATGTTAATGCAGTTTGCCCAAAAAAGAAGGTTGGTGATACCTGTCCAACTGTTGTGCATGATTTTGAAGGTGATCAAACATACAGTGAAAAGCCAAGCCTTGATTTCGTGGTGATCAAGGTATGATGCGCTTATCATCCCCGAAGGACGAGCTCTAGAGTATCTAGCACTGGATAAGGAAGTCATTGCCATAGTGAAGCACTTTATGGAAGCCAATAAGCCTGTTGCATCTATCTGCCATGGCCAACAAATTTTATCTGCTGCTAGGGTCTTGCAGGTATACATAATCATCTAACAATGAAATCACTTGTTAACTTGTTAATAGTTATATGTATCTAGTGCCCTGGTGCTATAACTCATAAAGAATCTTAGACTCTGCCAACAATCACAACATATACTTTCAGAACCATTACATTCTATATGAACTGAAGTCAAGTGACTTGCATAAGTAATTTTAATTATTCTTTGACCACCATGAAATGTAAAACTTATTTTGATGTCACTTCCACATTGTGACAACCCTAATTTTCTTTATTTCTTTGCTGTATTTGTAGGGGAGGAAATGTACTGCATACCCAACTGTAAAACTTAATGTGGTTTTAGCAGGAGCAATTTGGTTAGAACCTGATCCGATCGATCGTTGCTTCACAGATGGAAATTTGGTGACTGGAGCAGCTTGGCCAGGGCACCCTGAGTTCGTTGCTCAGTTGATGGCATTGCTTGGCATTAAAGTAACATTTTAATTCTCATTTGCCATTGAAGCCATCTTCATCTACTCAGTACTTTTTTCTTGCTTGCTAATTGTAATTAAAATTTTAGTCTGGCTTATTTTACTTTTTCCTCTTGCCTGTTCGCTATTTGTTTGATGGCTGAGTTCCATGGTCTGCCGTTGTAGATTACAGTATCAAAGGATGACGGTGTCATTCTTGATGGCGCTGGTGACGAAAAAGCAATTGAAGAAAGATGTGAACAGGTCTATATAACTTTCTTCAATTGAAGAAAGATGTCATTCATGATCATGTCGTATCTTTATGGGGTCGTTCTATTATTAATATTAATTTTGGAAAACTCATGTTATAGATATTGGACATTGACTCAACATATAGCACATCATACTATTAATGGTTGCAACTTAAGACCTGGCAATCTCCTGGGAACCGGAACCATTAGTGGATTTGTATGGTTTCAGTTTATATATATATATAAGTGGTGGAGATAATTTCATATGAATCTGGCTTCAGCTCTACACTTCTATTATTTTGATATAGGTTGATCATTCTGAATGTTGTATGTCCAAACAGGAGCCAGAGTCCCTTGGATGCTTGTTAGAGTTGTTATGGAATGAACAGAAGTCACTGTCATTGAAAGGGGCAACCCGTAAATTCCTAGAAGATGGTGATGAAGTTATCATAACTAGTTTTTGCAAGGTTCTTTGATTCACTAAGACCTCTCTTTTATTTTTCTCCTGAAATTTTTTATGAACTTTCTTTTACTGGGAAATAGGAAGTATGATGATGATAACCATATTTCCACCTCATAGAATACATGCATCTCCGGCTGTGTTGTGTCTTGTGTGCATGGATATTCATAACACTATATGTCCACACCCGTCCACAGATATCAACTTCTTTTATTTAATTGTATCACGCATTATGCTTTGAGATGTGAGTAGTTTGTTTGATATTATGATTGCATCATAAATAAACCTTCAAAATGCAGAGACTGAAAAGGTCTATGTATATGCATTCATTGCAGGGAGATGAATACAAAATTTGGTTCAGCACTTGCTCGGGGAAGATCGTTCCTCCATTGCCTTGATGATGTTATCGCCAAGTGTTGGATGCTTCAGTTTCTCTTGTCATTAGATTTAGGAATCACTTTCTACATGACTGTGCCAAATGAATTGTTGCCTAATTGATATTTCAAACCGAATTTGATAAAGAGTTTGGAAGCCTATATTAAAACTTCCTGAATCTACCTTATCATTTCTAGCATGAGTTATCAAATTGTTTGTTTTTATTTATGAGTAATTAATTGGAACATAGTTAACATTCATTGGAGGCTTAACAAATTTAACACAAAAAATATATTATTATAAAATAAGTGGATAAAAAAGTATTATGAATACGAAAACAATAATTATATTTTAAGCTTATAAAAATGAGAAAATAACACAAAAAATGTATTATTGTAAAATATGTGGATAAAAAAAGTATTATGAATATCAAAACAATAATTATATTTTAAGCTTATAAAAATGAGAAAATAACACAAAAAATGTATTATTGTAAAATAAGTGGATAAAAAAGTATTATGAATACCAAAAAAAAATTATATTTTAAGCATATAAAAATGAGAAAATTACACAAAAAATGTATTATTGTAGAGTATTCAATAATACTCTCAATATAAGAGTAATAAAGTCTTATGAAAACTATTAAAGATAATGATAATTTAAGCATATTAAAATATTAAAATAATACTAAAAAAGTCTTATGATAGATTTTTCAATAATACTTTAGTATAAGTGGAAAAATGTATTACGAAAAGTGTCATGACTTACGATAACACAGCTTTCCTTAATGCTTCAAAAAGTATTATGATAACTATTTTATAATACTTTTTTTGTATTATAATAAGCATTTTTTGTAGTGAGTGTTGTGCAGGGATTTCGTACGCCACTGACTGGTAGGGGTTGCACCCTTAACTCTTGTCTTGGGATCATGGTAAAGCCTGACAGATGCAAGTTTTTCTACAGTGGCCACGGCCACCAAGTCTTTGCAGCTAGGGTCCATGCAGTTAGTTCTCTAGCTCGTTTCTCCATCTCCCTTGTGGGGGCCGGCCAGCTGAAGTGGTCGTTACGACGAAAGGACAAGTGATTGGCAACAATGTCTACTATAACGAAGTATTGGCTGACATACTCCCCAACCTTGGAGATACCTTCAGTATTCGCTAAATAAATGTTAGAGTCTTTATGGATAAAGTAGAAATACCCAGACCGCCCTTGACGGGGGCTGGACTTGAGGTCAAAAAGATAATTTACTTTGTGTGCAAACGACACCATCCAGTTTTAGGATTTGTACAAAACATAGAGGGCCGAGAGGAACATGATGCCCTTAGGGCTGATCTGGGTGGGGCAAAGCCCAATATAATATGCCACAGTTAGGAAGTATGGTAGAAGAGGAAGGGTGGTACCAACAGTAATGTGAAATCTTCTCCAGGCGCAGAATTGGGCCTCGAGGTGCTCGACAGTTTGTGAGGTAGTAGGTTTGAGGATTGAAACATCTTCGAGCTTGAAATGCTCTTTGATGTTTTGCAGTTGTTTGTTAGAGATGTTGCTGATCGGAGCTACATAAAGGGGGGCCTCCTCTGTCTCTGGTGAGGGGTTGAGAATGGCATCGGTGTAGATCTTCGTTGCATATTCTGTTTCGGTCTCCCCTTCCTGCCTTAAGATGCTCGGGTATTCCTCAATAGGTACGGCCTCCTGGACATCCTCGACAGTGGAACGACTCACCACATGGGGATCTTCCTCATCTACACCAAGGGTAGTTTGTTTGATGTGTGCCATTATTCCTCCCAAGTGATGAGTTTACAAATTGGTTCGGTGATCACCTTCCCCAACAACTTGTGCACACAAAAAAAAAATGGGGGAAAGATGAGGTTAGAGCACCAAGCAGTACTTGTTAGTAGGGATGTCATAGACTATACTGACTAGCCTCGAACAAACATAGTACGGTGTACCGAAAAGCAAGCAGATAAGATCAAAAGCAAAGAAAACTGAGAAAATGAAGGGTTTACCCCAAAAATTTCTCAGGAGTTGTTCTTGGTAATCAACAAAAATGGGACGTTAAAACTAAATTTTTAAAAAATCAGAGGCTCGAATAGGTTACCCAAGCCGAGAATTACTCAAAACAGTCATCTATTTATAGATTCAGGCAACATGCATTCAAGAAATCTGGGGATTTATCAAAAATATTACCCACGGATACAACAAAAAAACGCAAAGAAAAAGGAAAGCATTTTGCATGGGTTACAGAAAAAAAAAAAAAAAGGAAAAATAGAGGACCTATTGGTAGCAAGCAGGTGAGATAAGCACGGTGCGAAGAACTTTGATAAATCACGACTGGGCGCTGGTCGGTGTGGGAGTTTGAAGTTCGAATAGTTCTGAGTATTTGTAATGTCTGAGAGAGAGAGAATGTGTAAAGTGTTATATTATTTCATATAATATAATATTAGATTAAATAATGTGAAAAAATGTGATTTGTCACACAAATGTGTTTTGTCACACCTTGTAACATATTATTGAGCGTCACAAAATTGGACTAATGTGTGTGCCCAAATGTGACATATTTTGGAGTTACAAATTTGTAACTCCCAAATATTACCCAATAATGTGTATATTATATGGTACACATTTGAGATTAGATTTCATAAATTCATGATGATATATGACTATTGGAGACATGTTTTTAACTCCCAATAGGTGTTTGGAGGTTACAAAATCATGTGGGAAAGGATTTGGGACGTTTTGGAACGTTTTGGAAAAATGACTTTTTTGTACTGAAAATGGCCTGTAGCCGTGGCCTGGGGGACAGAAGCTAGTGGCCGTGGCCGCGGCCAGTGAGGCTGACATCCTATGTGAATTTTCAGTTTTTTCCAAATTGAACGGTTCTAACATCCCAAATAACTCCCAAATCTCCATTTTAATTCCATAAACATCTAATTAAACATTGGTAACGGCCATGAGGGTTGGTGGAATTTGAAATTCAAAGGGGTATCTCAAACTCTATAAATAGGAGCCTAATGCTCACTTGTAAGACACAACATTTTTCATCCACAAAGCACTTGGCTGAAAAATACACCAAAATGCTTGATAATTCCAGAGAGCTATTTCCTAGAGAGATCCCTTAGTGCTTAGAGAATAGGGGAAAATAAGCTTTTGGACAAAGGTCTTGAACCTTGTTCAAGTTGGTGATCCCCACTACTCTACACTTTGGATGTGTGAGAGTTTGTGTTTTCATTCTTTTGTTCTTCTTATTTACTTGTATTGTTATAGTATTGAGTTTGTAATCTTCTTCTTCTACATCTTTTTATTTAATCAATATTATCTTGTCCATTGTATTTTTGCATAGAGTTGTATTTGGTTTTTCCATAATTCCATTGAGTATTAAGATATATTCTCTAACAATCAAAAGCTTATTTTTCTTTTCAATGGAAGGAGAAACCATGGAGATCAAATAGGTGATTTGGAATTCCACATTTTAAATCACATTGGCTATATGTGTATAGAATGGATAAATCTAGACATGCTTGGTGTCTAAAGTTACTGTTTGTAATATTTTGATTCAAGAAGGAATCAATTTAAAGGAAAATTTAGAAACAAAGAGATTTCTAAAATTAATATTCAAATGTTTGTCTTGGATATTAAACTATAAAATAGTGGGGGTGTTGACTATGGTCAAAATCACTATTTTAAAGGGGTAACTATTTTAATCAAACTATGGCTAGCAACAAAGTTTGAATAAAATAATGAGAGTGTCTAAGTATGCATACATGAGAAAAGAAATGATTCAAATGGAATCATTTCTACATCTCAAGGGGTGGGACTTAGACTCCCTAAAGAGATTCACGGTTTATGGTAACCTATCTTAATACTAGTTACCAAACTAGTATTAGGTTCAATAGGTAATAACAAGTCAATCAAATGAATAGATAGTAGTACTCAAATTTTGTCCCATATGAGATATGAGTACTAGTGTGTTACCAAAATGAGGGTTAAAACCGAAAGGTTTTTTAATAGAACTCAGTCTTGAAAAGACAAGTATTTTAGGGTAACAAAATACTGTAAGAGTTCTACCTATATAGACCTAGGGGTGGTGCCGCCCCTCATGAGAATTGGGAGTCATTCTCAAGAAAAGTCTATGAATGGAATGTGCACATGGCTATTAACGGTGCAAAAGCGAGACATTGAGGTCTCAAATGAACACAGCAAAGGTGTGTGTGTTATCACCGGTTTGTTATCAAGGGATAGTGGTTCAATGGTTCGGCAACCAAAATTTCAACAAACTTTGTGATAATTACACTAAGGTAAAATTCAAGTCGAAAGACATTTTACTTTATGCACCAATGTAAAGGTTTCTATAGAGAGTGATTATTTAATCAAGTGGGGGAATATTATATTTTAATATAATGTTTGATTGATTAAATAAGTGTTACAAAAAGTGATTATTTAATCTAGTGGGGGAATGTTATATTATTTCATATAATATAATATTAGATTAAATAATGTGACAAAATGTGATTTGTCACACCTTGTAACATATTATTGAGAGTCACAAAATTGGACTAATGTGTGTGCCCAAATGTGACATATTTTGGAGTTACAAAATCAGTTACAAATTTGTAACTCCCAAATATTACCCAATAATGTGTATATTATATGGTAAACATTTGAGATTGGATTTCATAAAGTCATGATGATATATGACTGTTGGAGACATGTTTTTAACTCCCAATAGGTGTTTGGAGGTTACAAAATCATGTGGAAAAGGATTTGGGACGTTTTGGAAAATTGATTTTTTTGTGCTGAAAATGGCCTGTGGCCGCGGCCACTGACTTTCAGTGGTCGTGGCCTGGGGGAAAGAAGCTAGTGGCCGCGGCCACTGAAAAGTCGTGGCCGCAGCCAGTGAGGCTGACATCCTATGTGAATTTTCAGTTTTTTCCAAATTGAACGGTTCTAACATCCCAAATAACTCCCAAATCTCCATTTTAATTCCATAAACATCCAATTAAACATTGGTAAAAGGCATGAGGGTTGGTGGAATTTGAAATTCAAAGGGGTATCTCAAACTCTATAAATAGGAGCCTAATGCTCACTTGTAAGACACACCATTTTTCATCCACAAAGAACTTGGCTGAAAAATACACCAAAAGGCTTGATAATTCCAGAGAGCTATTTCCTAGAGAGATCCCTTAGTGCTTAGAGAATAGGGGGAAATAAGCTTTTGGACAAAGGTCTTGAACCTTGTTCAAGTTGGTGATCCCCACTACTCTACACTTTGGTTGTGTGAGAGTTTGTGTTTTCATTCTTTTGTTCTTCTTATTTACTTGTATTGTTATAGTATTGAGTTTGTAATCTTCTTCTTCTACATCTTTTTATTTACTTGTATTTTGAGCAATTAAGTTGTAATACTTATTTAATCAATATTATCTTGTCCATTGTATTTTTGCATAGAGTTGTATTTGGTTTTTCCATAATTCCATTGAGTATTAAGATATATTCTCTAACAAAGTGTAACAGGGAAGGAGGAGGCTATTTATAAAGTGGTAACACCTTCTCTCCTCACACAACATTGATATGTCGTCCCTTCAACTAGTGCAGACATGCCTCCACAGACACGTCAACACGTCATTTCAATCACCTCGCCTCAACCACCGAATACGTCAGCCACTCTTCGGTAACTGCACGGTATAATTAGTGGAATACCATTATGATGTTTTATGGTTCCAAAAAGAGGCGGGAAAAAGTGAAAAGTCATTTCTTAGAAATATTAAGGCTATTAACTACACCAGATGCTATGCCACGCAGCAAGGAGCATATACCCCTGATCACGATGGATGGTATGGTCCCCATAGGTTGGGCAGACCCCCCAACATTTAGGTCGTTGTATACCCGCGGGGTATACGACAAGTTATTGCTCGGGGTGGTAAGTAGTTTACAGACAGTAAATATATACACCTTTCCCAAGTTTTAGGGGAAGTCTTTCTAACATTTCTCGGCAGAACTGCTCGAAAGACTATTGGTCGGTATGATAGACAAATATACCCATTCAGCTGCAAGTAGCTACACTCACCATAGACAATCGGCATGAATCACCCAACCATCCGCAAAGAGCTCCTAACAGCCCTGAAAACTCGGTCAAGGCTCCTGAAGAATAGAACAATAACCACTTGCGGGAATGTAGGAATATTTCCGAATCAGTTATGCTCAAGTGCAACCCTTGGGTGAGAGGGACAATATAAAATCAAATTCTCCACCACAGTGGAGGGGGTTCACGAATTTAGCCTACTGATGAGCACCAGAAACGTACCAAGCAGCCTGGCTTGGTACTCAGCAACGATTCTGGCATTCTGTATTGTCTTTTACACCTAAAAATTTACCTGTATTCTTTGGTTATCTTGTGTAAAACTTTAAGATCAATAAAAATCGAAGACGAAGTAGGTCATTATCATTTTTTAGGGCAGAACCTCTATAATTATGGTGTTGTTTGTCATTTATGGATCATATTTATTAGGTTTTTGACTTATTTATAGTTCATTGAATTTCGAATTGAAAGCTGTATAATTAATTAATTAATTTAACTATGCGTTAGTTGACTAAAAAGGCAACCAACAGAGTTGAAAATAGAAATCCATGTAATCTCTGTCACGGGCTGACCATATAACAAGGATTGTGCTTTATAGTTAGTGGTATTCTAATGACATTGATGAACTTTGTTTGACTTGTTTTAAATTAATTGTTTTGGACTATAAAACGTGATGCTATTCTTGCATATGTATGAATAAATTTCACTTTTATATTTCAGTGTGAGAATGAATATCACGTTGGCTGTTTGAAGAAACATAAAATGGCAAATCAAAAGGTAAGATTATGAATAATTGTTCATGTACTTTATTTTGTTGAACTATTTGTATGAATATGAACTGTATGCAATTATTTTGCTTTTCTGTTATTAGTTGTTAATTGCTGGTAGTTGTTTAGCAGGAATTACCCAAGGTGAAGTGGTTTTGTTGCAAGGATTGGCAGGATATACATTCTACTCTGTAGAAGTTACTAGTTACTAGACCTGAGAAAGTCCCTAAATCTATTTTGGATGCTATGAAGAAGAAGCACCTAGAGAATGGTTTGGATGTTACAAATGGATTTAATGTGAGATGGAGACTTATTTTGGATGCTATTAATTGTTTTGG
Source organism: Humulus lupulus (assembly GCF_963169125.1). Lineage (NCBI taxonomy): Eukaryota > Viridiplantae > Streptophyta > Magnoliopsida > Rosales > Cannabaceae > Humulus > Humulus lupulus. The sequence goes on along the minus strand of NC_084799.1, from coordinate 196,821,276 downwards.
CTTAAACTAATTTACTAGAAGTGATGTGAAGTATTTTCATGTACTACAAAAAAAAGGTTCAATACCGAGAACATTATACCGACAACATGTCCTCGGTATAGACATTTCATATGCGCGGGACATTTTCGCGGTTCTGAATATGTTTAGTTGCTATACCGAGAACCTATACCGAGAACATGTTCTCGGTATAGGGTTTATAAATATCTCCCTCAGCCGCGAAGCCCCTTCTCCTTCCTCTCTGGTTTCTCTCGGTTTTCTCCGAACCCTCCGCCTCCCTCCGCCAAATATCGCCATTTTCCTCCCAAAAAGCTCGGTTTTTAGCCCCAAAATTGCCAAGGGTGAAGGAATTTCTATGTATTTGTTGAAGGTATGGTTTATTTATTCATTTTTTATATATATATATATTTATGAAATTGTATAATGATATTTTGTAATTTTTGTTTGGAGGTTGGGTATTCGGTTTTTGTTGGACTACAGAGATTGCTAGCAAGATATTGAAGGCATTGGTAAGTTTTTTTTAATTTTTCTGTATTTTTTTAGATTTTTTTCAATTTTTGAATAATTTATGTTTTTTTATATAAATAATATAATATTAATTTTAATAAAAATCTGAAATTATTATATTAGATAGAATGTATTTATTTTTAGGTTTTCAAAATAAGTATTAGTAAAAATGATATTAGGAATTAGAAAATTGTTATATGATTAATTAGTATTTTTTTTTAAATAAATTCTATGTTGTTTTGGTGAATTTTATGTGTATTAAACATATTAGTAAACATATTAAATATTTGAGTGTTAATTTGAAAATTTTGGTGGTAATGTTAGTATGTTGTTGTTGTTGTCAATTTTAATTTTTTTGGTTATGTTAGTAGTAAAAATTCAGATTTTATGAATATTGATGATTAATTTGTTGTTGTTAATTTTTAGTAGAATTTTAATATTTTGGTTAGAAAATTGAATAATTAATAAAATTTAGACTAGTAATTATAAATTATATAGTCGTTTAAAATGTATTTGTAATACTCTCTGCATGATCTGGGTCTGGATATTTTTTACGTGTTATTTGCAGGATTTTAAATTTTGGGATAGATGAAAATATAGTCGTTATGCTGCCGAATTTTTTATAGAATTGTAAAATTTAGAGATATTGTGAATATTAGTAGAAGTACTCAATAAAATTTCTAAATTAATAAATAGTGAATTGATAAGTAAAATAATATATTTTAAAATTAACATTAACATTATGCAACTAAATTTTAATAAAAATAAACATTAATTAAATATTTTAAGTAATAATTAAATCCTAAAGTAAATAAATAAATTTTAAACAAATCTTAGAAATTTTGTTTAAATTAATAAAACTATTCAATAAAGCATAAGTAAAATATGTAATTTAATAAATACTAAATTAATATGTAAAAAAATAATATTTGTTAGTTCTGATTAAATAAAATTAACAAATATATTATTAGAAAACCATTATTAAAATTAAAATTAAAAAAATTAAATTTAATATTTGTTAGTTTTAATCATTATTAAAATTAAAATTAAAAAAATATTTTTTTAATAATATTTTTTAGTTGTTTTTAATTTTTCTGTATTTTTTTAATTTTTTTTTTCAATTTTTGAATAATTTATGTTTTTTTTATATAAATAATATATTTTAAAATTAACATTAAAAAAAATTAACATTAACATTATGCAACTAAATTTTAATAAAAATAAAAATTAATTAAGTAATTTAAGTAATAATTAAATCCTAAAGTAATTAAATAAATTTTAAACAAATCTTAGAAATTTTGTTTAAATTAATAAAACTATTCAATAAAGCATAAGTAAAATATGTAATTTAATAAATACTAAATTAATATGTCAAATTTAAATAATTTTAATAATATTTACACTGAAATATATTATAGTTAGATATCATAAAACAACATAATTAACTTCAAAGAGCATAAGACATTAAAAAAACATATTTAATTTGACAGATATGGCTGATGTTATTGCTCAATCTCACGGGGGTGATGGTGGAGGATGCGATCCTCCACGTGGACCGTCAGATATCCCAGCTGATTGTGAACGAGATAATACTTTACACATTGATATACTCCTTAAAATTTAACAATTAATCCATATTAATTTTAAAATATTGAATTTGCATACAATAGCGCCTCCAAATAAACGTGGACGCCATAAAGGATTGAACACGCGGGAAAAGAGGGAACAGTTGGGGCGTCCTCTCCCTCTCGAGTGGGATGTGCGGGGGAGAACATATAAAGAGATCGGAGAGTACAGCTCAAATTTCTCAAGAGAGCTCGGATTACTTGTTCGACAGTACACAGATTCGGACTGTCCTCAATGGTCAAAAGTACCAAATGCCTCGAAAGAAAGAATACTTGCACATTTGGAAGTAAGTAGTTTATGTATTTTTATGTTAATTCTCATTTGATGTTATTTATCATATTTACTAATAAATGTTTGTAAATTAGGATGATTTGTTTGATATTGGATGTACTAGATATGGAGAAGGGCATATGCCTGGGATCTTGAGTGGCATTGATACTTCGTGTGCTAAAAAGTATTCTGACTGGAAGTACGATATTAAAGAGCATTTAACGATTAATGGGCCACAAAATCATTATGGTGGTTGCACGGATATGCAGTGGCAAAAAGCAATTGAATTTTTCCGACGCCCAAAAATTACGGTATTAATTTCTTGCTAAACTTAACTATCTTAATTAAATATATTACTAACGATAACTTTTTGCAGAAACATTCTGTGGTCAACAAGGAAAATAGAAGGAAACTGAAAGAGCTTAGCTATGGAGGTTCTCAGTCAATCCCAGCCCTGCGCTATAAAAAAGTTAGTTAATTAATTATTTTTTAGTTTATTTTTCTTATTAACGTTTAATTATTAATTTTATAAAAATATATGTACGCGACAGCGCAATTTAGAGACTGGGCAACTTAAGTCCATCTCGGATAGCTGGATGGATACTCACCATAAATCAGGCACATGGTGGGTGACAGAGACAGCCAAAAATACTTGGGTATGTAAAGTTTTTTTAAACATTTTTCAAAATTTTAATTACATTATACATTGTATCACAGGAGGAATTGCGTGCATACCACGACACACAGCAGACACAGGCAACTGATACTGAGAGTTCCACACCAGTTTCGAGTGCGCCTGAGGATGAAGACATATCTTTGGTACAAACTGTCTTCGGAAAACGACGGGGCTACCAGAAAGGATATGGATGTATCCTTAACATAAGGGACCGAACTCCATTTGATTTTCGTCCTTCACAAACTAGAGATGAAGAGTTGTCTGAGATGAGAGAGCGTCTTCGACAGTTAGAGGAGCATGTCCGAACTCATTGTATCACCCCGGGATCTCAATCTGCCCCACCACCACCCAATGATCCCGATGTTGGAGCACCGACTCAGTAGGACTTATGTATGAATTTTATTACAATTGACTATTACATTATCATGTTTAACACAACTCTTTATTTTGATTTAGCGAACATACTCTTATGTTTTTATTTATATGTTTAATATAAGTGTTTTAATTTTATTCCATTTTTTTTATATTTAATTCAAATTAAATAAATAAATAAGGGAATAAATATTACAAATATAAAAAAAAAATTGGGAAAAGTCTATACCGAGGACATTGTCCTCGGTATATACTAGAAAGATATCGGTATATACCAGCACGATGACAAATTGGGGTTAGTTGTACCGAGGACATTTGTCACTTTATACCGAGGACATTGTCCTCGGTAAAGTCTATACCGAGAACATTTTTAATGTCGTCGGTAGAAGTTTTGTTTTACCGACGCGGCTGTACCGATAACTTTCTACCGACGACATTGTCTCGGTATAGGGTGTACCGAGGACATTTGTTCTCGGTAAGGCCTTGTTTTTTGTAGTATTGTGCTTTGTTTTTTTTTTTTTTTTTTGATAACATTTTTCTTACATTATCTATCCTAGAAAATGGTACAAGTGCTTTGTATTTGGCCATGTATATCAGTTTCTTTTGGCTGGGTTAAAGGCCGTCATTTAAATATATCTTATTATCTATGTGGGAACTCGAGTCGTCTTTAAGGGAATCAAAATTCTCTGTCAAATTAGTTTGTCTCTTATTGTGTCAAACCAATTTAATCGTGACACCTCATATTAAAGCCTAACTTGTTGTGAAAAAGCAATAGTAGTTTTTTTATAAATGAAATATTAAATATGAGGTGTCAGAATTATATTGGTTTGACACAGCATAAGACACACTAATTTGACAGGAGATCTTGATTCTTTTTGGGCTTAGTAGTACAAGCCAGCTGGCTATAGACAGCAAGGCTTTCTTACTTTTACTGCTAGTTATGTAGATTTATATTTGATATCCAAAGGGAAATTTGAGTTTTTATGTTTAATGAGATGTACTAAATCAAAAAAATACTAGCCTTTCTAATCATTTAAAAAAAATGCCAAATCTTTTGACAATACCCAAAATACCCCTCTCATAATTTTTTCATCAACTTCCTCTTCTCTCTTCCCTCTCTCTCCCTCAACCCATTCCTCTTAACTCTCTCTCTAGAAAAAAATTCATGGGTAAGGTAAAATATAAGAGAACTCAATGTAATAGCAAGTATTCCTTACTTAGGACACTAAAATACTGCATTTTCGAATAGATCTGTGCATGATTTTTGAGTTTTTTTTGCGATTTTTTTCAGATCTGAAACTTTGAAACCTGCAGAAAATCAACGTGGTTCGATAGTGCTCGATGCCAGCTCGATGGGGACTTCAAAATCAAGATTTTCATGAAAAAAATTGATGTTTCTTGATGGAGGTTCGATGGTGGTTCGATGGTGTTCGATGCAATTCTTGCAAGATACGTAACTTTTCACTAGGGTGTCCGTTTTGGGTGATGTTTTTTATTTTGGGTATTTTTTCAAGATCTACACGTTTGAGATATGTATATACATATTTGGGAAATATAAAACTTGAAAAAAATGACAAATGCAAAACATACTTCATGTTCAAGATATGTTTTGGTATGTTTTCAATTTCTAAACTTTGAAAATATGTATGTGAATATCTAAAACGTGTAGATCTCAAAAAAATACCCAAAATAAAAAAAATCATCCAAAACGGACACCCGAGTGAAAAATTATGTCTCTTACAAGAATTGCATCGAACCACCATCGAACAACCATCGAGCAACCATCGTACCACCATCAAGCAACGTCGATTTTTACATGAAAATATTGATTTTGAAGGCCCCATCGAGGTAGCATCGAATACCATCGAGCAACAATCAAGTTAGGCATGATTTTTCAGTTATTTTTTAGATTTGAAACTCTGAAATATATAGAAAATTGACTTTGCTCGATTGTTGCTCGATGGTGCTCGATGGAGCCTTCAAAATTAATATTTTCATGAAAAATTCAAGATTTCTTGATGGTCGTTCGATGGTTGCTTGATGGTGGTTCGATAGTGGTTCGATGCAATTCTTGTAAGAGACATAATTTTTCACTCGAGTGTCCGTTTGTGATGTTTTTTATTTTATTTTGGGTATTGTTTTGAGATATACACGTTTTAGATGTTCACATACACATTTTCAAAGTTTAGAACTTGAAAACATACCAAAACATATCTTCACCATGAGGTATATTTTGCATTTGTCATTTTTTTTTCAAGATTTACATTTACCAAATGTGTATATACACATCTTGTAGAGTCCAAGAACTTTACTTAGCTAATTTTTTAGTAGTATTATAGTATGTTTAGTGTTATCTTTGTTACTATGGATTTTTGGTTCAGACCGGGAATTATTTGGACACTCATAGTAGTACTTATAGATTTTCTAAGTTTAACCTATAGTTTAAGAATATTAAGTATAACCTAAGGTTTGATTAATGTGACTGATATTAAGGATTATATTTACTATATTATAAGGTTTAGACATCAACCAATAGGATTTTAAGCACATGTTATGAATGGTGATTAAGGATTAAAGATTTTTGAGGATTAAATATAATAAGGAGTAAAGTTTGAATGTTATAGGGTCAGTCAGCAGCTTTGAGTACGTTGAGGGCTTAGTCAAGGCTGTTTACTCCATTCAAACTTAGCTAAAAATGTGTAATTTCGTGTTTAAATATTCAGCATGTGCCGATATATCGCAGCTATAGGGGGCGATATATCGCAGCACGTAGATACGGAAAACATGAATCGATGCACGGTCGCCTCGGGAACAATGGTCCAGGCGATATATCGCCTATAGGGGGCGATATATCGCCTCCTCCAACATGTTTTCAAATACTTTTGAATTCTTTTCCTTTCAGCCATTCAAACTCCTCCATAAGTCCAGCATCTTCTGAACGAGTCTTCAGCCTCTGCTGAACGATTATTCAAATGATTTTCACCTAAAAAGCCATTATTTTTATTCAAGTAAAATCAAGATATTTTCATTCCCAAACTCTATAAATAGGACCTAGTACCCAGCCATTATTCACCATTTGCTCTAAGTTCAGAAGCTGCTAGTGTTAAGTGAGTGTGAGAGTGTAAACACCTGGTTTGGGGAAAAACTATAAGCTTAAACATCATAAGCTTATCAAACACTTTGGGAAGTGAGTTCTATAGTATTTCGGTGGAGGTTAGATTGATCTTGCAAATCTTTGAGGTAACCAAAACTCTAGTTTCTTTCTGTATTATGTTTCCTTTCTCTTAGTCTTCTACTCAATTTCCTAACCTCATTCTTATTTTGGTTAGGGAATCCAAGTTCTTAAGCACTTAAGTTGTGGTAAGCATATTTTCTTTTAATGGTTTAGTCTTTCCATCTCTTTCATTTCATCTCCTTTCTTTAGACTCACTCTTTCTTATGGTTTTAGGAGTGTTCCAAAAAGTCCCAACTCAGTCCATTTTATCCCGGTAACTTTGGTAAGGAAAATAGGCTAGAATCTATATGTTTATGTTTATGCTATTTTATGTGTTATGTTTTCATATGTTATGAATATGTTATTGATGTGTACGTTTTAGGCTTGGGCATATGCCCTATTTGACTAACAAGACCCCAAAAAGATTGTGGGCATAAGCCTATTTAGCTGGTAGGACCCCACTAATCTCATGGGCACAAGCTTGTTTAGTCTATGGGACCCCAAGTAATAAAGGCCATTATAATAAGTGAATTATGTGTTATGATATGTCTTTACGTTATTATGAAATTATGTTTATGATTATGACTATGTGTTAGATTTTTCCTTGCTGGGCATTAGGCTCATTCCTTTTTGTTTTATGTGCAGGAAAATAAGCTTTAGAGGCGGTAAGATTCGTGACGCTTGGAGGATGTGTATCGATGGTGAATGGAGTCAAGGGGCCGAGCGTTATTCGATTCGAGGATGTAGTCTCCTTTTAAATTTTTATGATTTTATGTGTATTTTCCGCACCAAATATGTAATGTCTTTTATTTTTAAATCATCTTTTGTTTTAAAAACAATGGGATCCCATAATCCTTCTTAGTATTCTGTTTGTTTGTAAATAACTCTCATTTTGCAAGTTACTCAATAAATTATGGTATTTTCGTAAAAATGTAAGTTTTATGTATAGTTTCGTTAATGGTCCAAATAGTCTAGAGTAGTGGGTCATTACAGTTGGTATCAGAGCAAACGGTTCCTTCGCATGAAGTTCTCCTCGATACACATGCTCAAAGCTCTGAATCGAACCGCCAAGTAAGTGTTTAAGTTACAAGTTACAAGTTACTTTGTCTATGTGTATAGCTAACAACTTTAGTGTTTATGTTTCAGTTAAGAATGAATGGAGCTTTAACCTACCAAGATATCCGAGCCATTAAGGCCTTAAAAAGAATAAGGGAGCCAAGAAACACCGTAGGAGCCCTAGAAAGGATTACTCGAAGGTTGCTTTTGTTTCACCAAGCGATAGGTGGCCTTCAAGAGGCTAAACAAATAATGCTAAGATCAACCGAGCAATATGTATTAGTAATTAGGTTGTTTAAGGATTTTCATTCTGTAATAGCAGCCTTAGAAGAAATATGGGAAGAAATGCGTGAGGAGGATGAATTGCCTTTAGCAATGAGATATTATTTCCTCTTAGTTAGGTTTACCGCGAAATCTAAGTTTCAATTCACCAATGAGCAAAAGAATAGGATTCTCACCAACCTACCTATAGGACGTTTCGATGCTCATGATAATGATGACTATGAGGCAATAGATGATGATATGCTAGATGACGGATCGGATGTAGAAGATCCCAATTTTTAGATTAGGAGTTTTTAATGTTTGTTTTATTTACTTTTGATTGTAATAAGTGAAATTGTTTTCCAAATGAATAACATGCTATTTGAATATCATGTGTGAGTATGATTCTATTTTCGCAATCATAATAAATACTAAATAAAAATGAATAATGACTAAGTTTGGTGAGGGTGGATACAAATCAATGAACCTGGTTTCCTTATTGAGAGTTAGGGGGCCTTGGTAGTGGGAACGATTTTACTGATCCCAGCCCTCCCTCAATATGGTTAACTTTGGAACAAAGATAAGTTTCGAGCCTGAGAATTAAGTCATATAGGATGATTAGAAACACACCTAGAAAATAAAGATGACTTGTTTTTCTAAGTATAGAAACCCGCTCTAATAATAAATAAAGACCTATATAATTTTTCATAAGAAGTCATAATAAATAGGTCCGAGATATGTTTGTTTAGAATAAGTTTTTGCCCTAGAGCCTATTAGGAAAAGTTCTAACATGTTTCTTTCAACTGTTAGAACTCTGCTACGATGTCTCTCCGAAGATCCGCACGCACCAACGGAAACGCCTCCAACGATGTTCCAGCGACCAATGCGGTCCCTACCGTTCACCGAAGGAGAGTACGTGTTACTGCTTGCTGCAACGCACCAGCATAGCCAGCTGACAACACTGCAGAGATTGCCAGACTGCGACAGCAAGTCAAGGAACTTCTGCAACAACAACGCCAACAGGCTCAATCTCAGCCTCAGCCTCCGCCACAGCCGCAGCCGCAGCCAATGGCCCCAGCACCCCAACAAGTTGGTCCGTATGGGGGATGGCCTATGACGAATTACGCTCCTTATCCTGTACAGCACATGGAGCTAGTGTACGAAAGGTTCCGCAAGAAGCACGCTCCGAACTTCGAAGGGACTACGAACCCCTTCGAAGCAGAAGAATGGCTAAGGAATGTGGAGCCGATCCTAGCCCACATGAACCTCAGTAATGCTGACCGCATATCCTGCGTCTCGTCTTTACTCAAGAAAGATGCCAGGATATGGTGGGATTTGGTCCAGCAATCCCACGATGCTGCCACCATGACGTGGACCCGATTTGTGGAGCTCTTCCACAAGAAGTACTACAATTCAGCAGTACTTGCTACGAGAGTTGAGGAGTTCACCAATCTGAAGCAAGGGAATTTAACAGTGGCGGAATATGCTCGTCAGTTCGATCGCTTAGCCAAGTTCGCAGCAGAGTTGGTTCCAACCGACTATCTAAGGGTGAACAAGTTTGTTAGAGGACTTCGCTCGAAGATCGAGATGGGGGTTAAACTAGCGAACCCGGGAAACACTTCATATGCCGACGTTCTTGAGACGGAAATTGAAGTAGAAAGGTTGCAGGCCAACGTGAGCAAAGAAGAAGCCAGCAAGCCTGAACCCAGACAGCAGAGCCAACCTCAGGCCAGTCAGAACAACATTCAGTCTAGCAATAGCGGAAAAAATCAGTCCAACAACAACGGTGACGGATAGAAGAGAAGGCATCCTGACAACAAGCAAGTCGACAACAATAAAAGGGCACGACCAAATAATGGGGGAAATAAGTCGAACTACGTGGAATACCCGTCCTGTGCCAAATGTCAGAAGAAGCACCCCGGAGAATGCCGTGCCAACACCAAGGAGTGTTTCAATTGTGGTCAAGAGGGGCATCGCAAGAAAGATTGTCCTCAGCAAAAGCCAGACGGAAAGAAGGATGAAAAGATGGTTCCTGCTCGGGTTTTTTCTTTAACCCAAGGAGAGGCAGATGCTAGCAACAAGGCGGTCACAGGTCAGGTTTCCATCCTCAATAAGTTTTGTCATGTATTATTTGATTCGGGAGCCACTCATTCATATATTTCGTTAGGAATGATAGATAAACTAGACAAACCTAGTGAAAGATTTAGAACTAGGTTTGCAACATAGTTGCCTTCGGGCAAAGTAGTTCTATCATCACAAATTGTACGAGGCGTACCAATCAAGATTGAGGACAAGGAACTAGAAGGAGACCTGATAGAGCTGGTGATCAAAGACTTCGACGTCATACTAGGCATGGATTGGCTAGCACGGCATGGCGCAACTATCGACTGCAGACGCAAGAAGGTGATGTTCGAGACTCCTGACGGCCAGAAACTGTGCTTCATGGGACAAGCTTCAGGACTACGCACCCCGTTAGTATCATCTCTCAAATCTCAGAGAATGATGGAGAAAGGATGTCAAGCATTCTTAGCCAACATCACGAATGTGGAGAAGGAGACATCACTCAAAGTTGGAGATGTTCGAGTCATACAAGAATTTCCAGAAGTATTTCCCGATGACTTGCCAGGATTGCCGCCAACTAGAGAAATAGACTTCACGATAGAATTAGTACCGGGCACCGAGCCTATCTCTAAGGCACCATACCGGATGGCACCTACGGAACTCAAGGAGTTAAAGACACAGCTACAAGAACTCCTAGACTTGGGTTTCATTAGGCCAAGCCATTCACCATGGGGAGCTCCGGTACTATTCGTGAAGAAGAAGGACGGAAGTATGCGCATGTGCATAGACTACCGTGAGCTGAATAAAGTAACAATTAAGAACAAATACCCGCTACCTCGGATTGATGATTTGTTTTATCAACTCCGAGGCGCGACTGTATTTTCTAAGATCGATTTACGGTCCGGGTATCATCAGCTCAAGGTAAAGGGAGAAGATATCCCTAAGACAGCCTTTAGGACTCGTTATGGACATTACGAGTTCTTGGTTATGTCTTTTGGTCTTACTAACGCGCCAGCCGCGTTTATGGACTTAATGAATAGGGTCTTCAAAGACTACTTGGATAAATTCGTCGTTGTGTTCATCGACGACATTTTAATTTACTCCAAGGATGAAGTGGAGCACGAGGAACACTTGAGGATGATTTTGACGCGATTGAAGGAGCACCAACTCTACGCGAAGTTCAAGAAATGCGAGTTTTGGCTTTCACAAGTGGCGTTCCTCGGGCACATCATATCAAAAGACGGAGTTGCAGTAGACCCATCGAAGGTAGAAGCCGTGAAGGATTGGCCTAGACCAAAGAACGCGTCGGAAGTAAGAAGCTTCTTAGGGCTAGCAGGTTACTATAGAAAGTTTGTAGAGGGCTTTTCTAAAATAGCCACTCCACTCACCAACCTGACCCGGAAGCAACAAAAGTTTAACTGGAATGATAAGTGTGAGGAAAGCTTCCAGTTACTTAAGGATAAGCTTTGCTCAACACCAGTACTTAGTGTCCCAACACCCAACGATAAGTTCGTTGTCTATTGCGATGCATCAAAGCTAGGATTGGGATGCGTGTTGATGCAAAACGACAAGGTGATAGCCTACACCTCACGTCAGTTAAAGGAGTATGAACAACGCTATCCAACTCACGATATGGAGTTGGCAGCGGTGGTCTTTGCGTTAAAAATCTGGCGCCATTATCTTTACGAAGAACGGTGCGAGATTTATACGGACCACAAAAGTTTAAAATACTTCTTTACTCAGAAGGAGCTTAACATGAGGCAGCGCCGGTGGTTGGAATTAGTAAAGGATTACGACTGCGAAATCCTATACCACCCGGGAAAGGAAAATGTAGTTGCCGATGCACTCAGCCGGAAAAGCTATGGGAACTTAGCATCCTTATCCGGGATAGAAAAGCCACTACAGCAGGAGCTTATCAGTGCTGGAATAGAAATGGTTGTAGGCAAGCTGGCTAACTTGTCTATCCAATCAAATCTGCTAGAAGACATACGGAATGGTCAGAGACATGATGAATCGCTAGTAGCACACATGGATGCAGTCAGAAAAGGCAAGACTACAGATTTCTCAATATCCAGTCAAGGTTTATTGAGATATAAGGATCGGGTATGTGTGCCAGACGATCAAAGTATTAAGAAGACGATCCTAGAAGAAGCGCACAGCACCCCATACTCGGTTCATCCAGGGTCTACCAAGATGACTCATGACATCAAGGCAGTCTATTGGTGGCCAGGGATGAAGAAGGACATAGCGGAGTATGTATCTAAGTGTCTGGTATGCCAGCAAGTGAAGGCGGAGCATCAGCGGCCTGCAGGTTTATTGCAACCGCTTAGCATACCGGAATGGAAGTGGGACGATATAGCCATGGACTTCGTGAGGGGTCTGCCAAAGACGAATAAGCAGCATGATTCTGCTTGGATAGTCATAGATAGACTAACCAAGTCGGCTCATTTTCTGCCTGTTAAGACTTCTTATACGGCAGACCAATATGCAGACATCTACATCCAAGAGATTGTACGATTGCATGGAATCCCCAAGACGATAGTATCAGATAGAGGATCAGTGTTTACGTCAAGATTTTGGAGAAGCTTACAGCAAGCCATGGGTACTAAGTTAAGTCTTAGTACAGCTTTCCATCCTCAGACAGATGGGCAGTCCGAGCGTACGATTTAGATTTTAGAGGATATGCTACGCGCTTGTGTACTTGATTTCGTAGGATCGTGGAACAAGTACTTACCGCTGATCGAGTTCTCGTACAACAACAGCTACCAGTCGACGATCGAGATGGCACCTTATGAGTTGCTATATGGAAGAAGGTGCCGATCACCGTTGCACTGGGACGAGGTAGGAGAAAGGCAACTTCTAGGGTCCGAAGCTGTTAGGCAAGCTCAAGAAGCAGTAACGCTTATTAGACAGCGTATGCTTGCTGCTCAAAGCCGACAGAAAAGCTATGAGGATACCAAGCGACGCGATGTGGAGTTCCAAGTTGGAGATCAAGTCTCCTGAAGATATCTCCTATGAAGGGTGTCAAGCGGTTCGGGAAGAAAGGCAAGCTCAGTCCCCGATTCATAGGTCCTTTTGAAATATTGGACAAAGTTGGACCAGTTGCATATAGACTAGCCCTACCGCCAGCACTAGCCGATAGTCACAACGTCTTCCACATTTCGATGCTACGCAAGTATGTGTCAAACCCATCTCACGTCCTCAAGTATGATACCATAGCACTCCAGAAAGACTTAAGTTATGAGGAACGACCGATTAGCATCCTAGATAGAGGGATGAAGCAGCTGCGGTCCAAGAGCTTTCCTATAGTCAAAGTCCTATGGAGCAATAGTTCTGAATGCGAGGCAACGTGGGAGTTGGAAGAGGACATGCAGGGCCGGTATCCGGAGTTATTTGGTAAGTAAATTTCGAGGACGAAATTCTTTTTAGTAGGGGAGAATTGTAGAGTCCAAGAACTTTACTTAGCTAATTGTTTAGTAGTATTATAGTATGTTTAGTGTTATCTTTGTTACTATGGATTTTTGGTTCAGACCGGGAATTATTTGGACACTCATAGTAGTACTTATAGATTTTCTAAGTTTAACCTATAGTTTAAGAATATTAAGTATAACCTATGGTTTGATTAATGTGACTGATATTAAGGATTATATTTACTATATTATAAGGTTTAGACATCAACCAATAGGATTTTAAGCACATGTTATGAATGGTGATTAAGGATTAAAGATTTTTGAGGATTAAATATAATAAGGAGTAAAGTTTGAATGTTATAGGGTCAGTCAGCAGCTTTGAGTACGTTGAAGGCTTAGTCAAGGCTGTTTACTCCATTCAAACTTAGCTAAAAATGTGTAATTTCGTGTTTAAATATTCAGCATGTGCCGATATATCGCAGCTATAGGGGGCGATATATCGCAGCACGTAGATACGGAAAACATGAATCGATGCACGGTCGCCTCGGTAACAATGGTCCAGGCGATATATCGCCTATAGGGGGCGATATATCGCCTCCTCCAACATGTTTTCAAATACTTTTGAATTCTTTTCCTTTCAGCCATTCAAACTCCTCCATAAGTCCAGCATCTTCTGAACGAGTCTTCAGCCTCTGCTGAACGATTATTCAAATGATTTTCACCTAAAAAGCCATTATTTTTATTCAAGTAAAATCAAGATATTTTCATTCCCAAACTCTATAAATAGGACCTAGTACCCAGCCATTATTCACCATTTGCTCTAAGTTCAGAAGCTGCTAGTGTTAAGTGAGTGTGAGAGTGTAAACACCTGGTTTGGGGAAAAACTATAAGCTTAAACATCATAAGCTTATCAAACACTTTGGGAAGTGATGTCTATAGTATTTCGGTGGAGGTTAGATTGATCTTGCAAATCTTTGAGGTAACCAAAACTCTAGTTTCTTTCTGTATTATGTTTCCTTTCTCTTAGTCTTCTACTCAATTTCCTAACCTCATTCTTATTTTGGTTAGGGAATCCAAGTTCTTAAGCACTTAAGTTGTGGTAAGCATATTTTCTTTTAATGGTTTAGTCTTTCCATCTCTTTCATTTCATCTCCTTTCTTTAGACTCACTCTTTCTTATGGTTTTAGGAGTGTTCCAAAAAGTCCCAACTCAGTCCATTTTATCCCGGTAACTTTGGTAAGGAAAATAGGCTAGAATCTATATGTTTATGTTTATGCTATTTTATGTGTTATGTTTTCATATGTTATGAATATGTTATTGATGTGTACGTTGTAGGCTTGGGCATATGCCCTATTTGACTAACAAGACCCCAAAAAGATTGTGGGCATAAGCCTATTTAGCTGGTAGGACCCCACTAATCTCATGGGCACAAGCTTGTTTAGTCTATGGGACCCCAAGTAATAATGGCCATTATAATAAGTGAATTATGTGTTATGATATGTCTTTACGTTATTATGAAATTATGTTTATGTTTATGACTATGTGTTAGATTTTTCCTTGCTGGGCATTAGGCTCATTCCTTTTTGTTTTATGTGCAGGAAAATAAGCTTTAGAGGCGGTAAGATTCGTGACGCTTGGAGGATGTGTATCGATGGTGAATGGAGTCAAGGGGCCGAGCGTTATTCGATTCGAGGATGTAGTCTCCTTTTAAATTTTTATGATTTTATGTGTATTTTCCGCACCAAATATGTAATGTCTTTTATTTTTAAATCATCTTTTGTTTTAAAAACAATGGGATCCCATAATCCTTCTTAGTATTCTGTTTGTTTGTAAATAACTCTCATTTTGCAAGTTACTCAATAAATTATGGTATTTTCGTAAAAATGTAAGTTTTATGTATAGTTTCGTTAATGGTCCAAATAGTCTAGAGTAGTGGGTCATTACACATCTCAAACGTGTAGATCTTGAAAAAATGCCCAAAATAAAAAAAAAATCACCCCAAACAGACACCCGAGTGAAAAATTATGCATCTTGCAAGAATTGCATCGAACACCATCGAACCACCATCGAGCAACATCGATTTTTTCATGAAAATCTTGATTTTGAAGGCCTCATCGATTTGGCATCGAGTACCATTGAACCACCATCGAACCATGTCAATTTTCTACAGATTTCAAAGTTTGAGATCTTAAAAAAATTGCAATAAAAACCCAAAAATCATGCCTAGATCTGTTCGAAATGTAGTATTTTAGTGTCCTAATTGAGGAATACTTGCCATTACATTGATTTCTATGATATTTTATCTTACCCATGAATTTTTTTTCTAGAGAGGGAGTTGAGAGGAATGTGTTGAGGGAGAGAGAGGGAAGAGAGAAGGGGAAGGGATGAGAAAAATTATGAGAGGGGTATTTTGGATATTGTCAAAAGAATTAGCATTTTTTTTTTAATGATTTAAATGCCTAACATTTTTTTGATTTATAAACCCTCATTAAGCATAAAAACTCAAATGTCCCTATCCAAATTTGTTTATAGCAAATATAACTTTTTAAGGGTACACGCTACGCATCTTAAAAAAATTATTTTATAGCACGCGAAGGAAGCCCTAAAAAATTTATGTAAAAGAACTTAACGAAATATTTTAGGACACACAATGTGAGCCCTAAATATATTCTTTTAGGGCTCGTAAAGCGCAAGGAGCGTGCCATAAAAAACTCTTTTAGAGCTTGCAATGTGAGCCTTAAGAGCCTTTTTTTTTTTTTTTTTTGCAGTAGTGATATAATTTTGATTTATTGATATTTTTTGTTATTTGATTTTATATAAATAAGTGGTAAATTTTTTTTTTTATTTCTAGTATGATATTTAGTGATAATTAATAACTATCAGGTAGAGAACAATTACGAAGCTGTTGGCGCAGAGCAATTCCGACAATTAAAACTTGTCGAGCAGAGACTAATTTTAACTGAAACGGTTAAAAATAATCTTTTGACCAAAACGGTTACTTCTATTTGTCAGAAAAAAAAAGAGGCCTGCAAAAGTCTCCTTTGAGTTGACTCACAAAATTGTAATAATAACTCTAGTAGTCTATAGTTGACTATAATTATTGTGATAATGTCCATTACTTTGCACACTATTATTAATTCATGCATTAAAGGATATAAAGGTAATTTACTTATCATACGTAGTACACAAATAGCATCTATAAATAGAGCCACTACTTCCCGGACTGCATTGAACAAATCCGACTTATTGTTGATATAGAATTATAAGAGTAAACAATATGAATGCTAAAACAATTACCATTCTTAGTATTGATGGAGGTGGAGTTAGAGGGATCATCCCTGCGGTTGTTCTTCAATATCTTGAATCTAAACTTCAGGTAAATAATGTTGTTTGTTTTGTATGCATGCTTCGAGTTTTTACTATATATAATGATAGTTATAATCACACACATATAACTATATATATATCTGTGGATAGGAATACGATGGCAAGAATGCAAGGCTTGCAGACTACTTCGATGTCATCTCAGGTTCTAGCACTGGTGGTCTTATTGCGGCAATGATATCAACACCCAAAGACGACGACAAAAAGCGGCCTAAGTTTGATGCCAAAGAGATTGTGGATTTGTACACAAACGAATGCCAAAATATTTTCCCAAAGAGAGATTTGGTGAGTAAGTAATACCTGATAGGATTTTGAAAATAATGCTCATATACATGCTCCATTGTTTCTTGGTTTTCATGTCTTGAATATTTTTGTGTAATTAGTATTTTAGTCTATTACCGCGTTCGGGACCAATCTATAATGGTGTGTACCTTCACCAACTGATAAACGATAAACTTGGCGAAAACCGTCTGAGCGATACTCTAACAAAAGTGGTCATTCCTGCCTACGAAGCCAAGACACTCACTCCTATTGTCTTTTCCACTTATCAGGTAATTAATTAAGATCGAGTTTGTGAACTAAATTTAACTTTACTAATATCATATATGTTGTTATACATAGTTTATATATATATATTTGGATGGTGCAGGTGAATAGTGGGAATGAGGTGTTGGATGCCAAACTTGCAGATATTTGCATTAGCACCACCGCAGCACCACTCTACTTACCAGCTTATCAATTCTACAACAAAGATGTAGAATTCAACATGATTGATGGAAGCGTCGCCGCAAATAATCCAGTAAAGTCACTACACATACTCACTTAATTAATAACTCTGTATTTGATTCGGCTGATCTGATCATATCTTTTATAGACTCTGGTTGCTATTACCGAAGCCGTGAATGCAAGGTCAAAGGTGGTTGAGCATGAGGAGGAGCACAACTCTATTCCTCTCATACTCTCATTAGGAACAGGTGTTAAATGCAAGAGCGGGTACACCCCTGAAAAGATTAATAATTGGTGGACTCTTAACTGGATAAATAACCCCAGCTGGAATTTGTGGAATGGAGATCATCCTATCATTAATATTTTGGGTGATGCAAGCTCAGATATGGTTGACCACTACTGCACCATGTTTTATCAATCCAGAAATCAGCCTCATAATTTCCTCCGTATTCAGGTAAATATAATTTATTAACAAGTTATATTTTAAAGATTAGTGATTTTTGTGTAAATATGTATACATCAAATATAGGATTCTGCATTGCCAAACGACCTTGCTCCCTTCGATAATGGTGACCCTGACAACATGAAGAATCTGAAATTTTTTGCCGAAGAATTGCTGAAAAAGCCAGTTACACGGTCGAATCTACCAGCATTTGAACGTGAAATTGTGGACCAAAATGAGACCTACGAACAAGCACTCGATACGTGAGACTTATTTTCTGTTTCATTAAGAAAAACAAAATAAAAGATCGTTTACACTACATATATATATATATAATTACATATTTTAAAACACATTGACCACAATACATTTACATGCACTATTAATTATCTCTTAATTAAATAGTAATATATACAAACTAGTTGTACTGACAGATCTAACATATACACATTATATTTGCTTGGTTGCAGGTTTGCAGTAAAGCTCATTGATATAAAGAATAGTCGAGCCAAATAAGCTGAGCACTCAGATGTCTATTGTATTAAAATATGTTCATTTCCTATATTATATTTAAAGCTCAACAAGGTCTGCTGTTTGTCGAGTTCATATACATAAATCAAGCTGTTTGTCAACAAGGTCTACGTACAATTAATGCCTAGTGAAAGTCAAGTCTTCGTCTATAATACAATAAAGAACGATTGCATTTTTTTTATCGGTGTACGACATATATTGTATTAGCAAATATTATGTTAGAGTTTAAATAAAATTGATGTCTTATTATGTTAATTGTTAATTATATCATCATGCATGTCTCTTTGTCAGCAATCGTACTATATTATATTAATTTTTAATTATTTATAAAATCAATTTGATATTTTTATATCATACTAAATTTGGTGCACATTCTAACCGAAATTTTTAAACACTTTAAGGAATTATTTATCAAGTTTTGCTTGCAAATTGAGCTGTTAAGAGATTGGAGAAGACTACCGTAGGGCCTAATAATTAACTATAGTTGTACTAACTGGATCATTATTTTTGTCCTGTATATAATCATTCTATCATTTATTGAAGGACAGTGTACTAATAGTTTGCCTTCTCCTTTTCCGTTTATATATCTATTCTGTAGAAAAAAATTGTATAGGTAACTAAATTTTTTTTGTTTTAATGATTTTTTATTTTTTATTTTGTTAATTTTGACTTAATATTCGTATATTTAATAGAATATTATTATATTTAATATTAAATTAGAAATATGACTTAAACTTAAATAAAATTTAATAAATAAATAATTAAATAAATTAAAATAAAATATTTTTAAGATATTGACTTAAACATAAATAGAATTAAATAAATAATTAAAGAAATTAAAATATGATATTTTTTAGATATTTTAAAATGATAATTATTTAAAAATAATAAAACTATAGAGATTGAATTTTTAGTCATTGATACATTGCTCACAAGAGGCCTAGTTGTTCTGCTATGCATTTCATTGTTTCATATGTGTTAGATTGATTATTAATGATCAACGGATTCTGGTTCGGGAGCACGAGGAAACAATTTCATTTTCCTTATTGGATTTTGATTGATATCCTTAAATGTAATTGATTAGTTTCATTGTTTGAATAGTATAAGTTTGATAAAATGTGAGCATGAAAAAGTTAGATTAAATAATAGGATTGGAAGTAGGTGTATTTTTGGGGAGTTCTTTGTTTAAGTTATATTCTGAAAATTGTTGTATTTACAGTACTCAGATGTCTATTGTATTAAAATATGTTCATTTGCTATTATATTTAATGCTCAACAAGTTCTGCTGTTTGTCAACAAGGTCTACGTACAATGCCTGGTGAAAGTCAAGTCTTCGTCTATAATATAATAAAGAACGATTGCATTTTTTTATCAGTGTACAACATACTATATTAATTAATATTGATGTCTTATTGTGTTAATTGTTAATTATATCACCATGCATGTCTCTTTGTCAGCAATCGTACTATATTATATTAATTAATTTTTAATCATTTATAAAATCAATTTGATATTTTTAAATCATACTAAATTTGGTGCACATTCTAACCGAAATTTTTAAAGGAATCATTTATCAAGTTTTGCTTGCAAATTGTGCTGTTGAACATTATTTTTGTCCTGTATATAATCATTCTCTCTTTTATTGAAGGACAGTGTACTAATAGTTTGCCTTCTCCTTTTCCGTTTATATATCTATTCTATATATAAAAAAAAAGTGTATCTAACCAAAAAATTTTATTTTGTTAACTTTCACTTGATATTTTTATATTTAATAGGATATTATTATATTTTACGTTAATTAGAAATATGACTTAAACTTAAATAAAATTTAATAAATAAATAATTAAACAAATTAAAATAAGAGATTTTTGAGATATTGACTTAACCAGAATTAAATAAATAAATAATTAAAGAAATTAAGATAAGAAATTTTGGAGATATTTTAAAATAATAATTATTTAAAAATAATTAGTTTTATAACTTAAATAAAATTTAATTAAACTTAGATTTAAACTTCACATATTAAAATAATATCATATTAAACATATAATATAACATACTATCAACTAGCAACAAACTTAACTTTAAAATTCACGTATAATATTAATATTATATTAAATATATAATATATAATCTCATATTGTCACTGCCAAATTCAAAAATTAGAACAAATATAAACTTAAACAAAAATTAATTAATTAATTAATGAAAATGGTTTTTAATTTTTTCAAAAAAATTATTGTAATCTATATACATATATCATGTAGCAATGTAAATATATCTCTATGTCAATGTTGTATTTAGATGTCATATATATAGAGATTATTGATATAAATAATTATATATATTATAGTCTTATAATTTATTCTATTATATATATATAAATATATTTTTGTAAAAAAAACCTAAACAAATTTTTATTAAAATTATAGACAATATTTTGCCCTAATTTTTTCAATACATTTATGTCATACATTATATTAAACATCTTTTATTTATTTTTATGATAATCAAAAAAATATAATAAAAATAAATACATATTTGAATAAGCATATTTACCACTTTAAAATTAAGCAAACGTGCATTGCATGCTGCTTCTACCTAGTATATATATATATATATATATTAAATGGAGATAGAGATTAATTAATCATGCTTGTTCGTGCGTGAAAAGCTGGATTTTCTGCTAGACTAATAGGATATATCATCGCACTAATGTTGCATCACTAAATCTATAAACTAGTGAGGCCTTCATTAGTTACATATACGTTAACACTTTTATTTAACAAATTTGTCACACAAATTAAGAACTGAATCTAACAATATACCTGAAGGTTTTTTATTTGGGAAAAAGAAAATAGTGATGATTTGTTATAATTTAGAATATTTGACGAGTAGTAGTAGCTAGAGTAAGTATGGCGGGCTAATATATTGTAGTTGATGTTGCTGAGTGGACAAGTGAAGAAATTTGGGTTTGGAGGAGTAAAGTTGATGTTTTAGATAATAGAGTATAGCCGAAAGTAGTATATTCTTATTGATAGTTTGTTGTTTGTAGTTACACAATTTTCGACCCGTGATGGGGTATTTATAGTGGCTAGCCCACTTTACATTTGTGGCTAGATTATTTGTTCTAGATTTTTCTAGTTTATTTGATTCACAAATACAACTTCTACACTAATATACACTATTGAGTGTCTAGACTATTCTTGTTTAACAAGCATGTAGCTTCTAAAAAGCTCTAGACTATAGAGTATTCTAGAAAATGTCTTTGAAGTTCTTCTATATTCTACAAATATCTGAAAAATTCTAGAGTAAAGTATTCTACAAATGTCTTGACTATTCTAAAGTATTCAAGAAAAGTGTAGCCACTTCTAATACTCATCTTTGATATACATTTCAGTAACTCCAATCAAGTCTCGTAGTAGCTCGAACTTTCCTCTTGCTAGTACCTTTGTGAATATATCTGCTAACTACTCTGTAGTCCTGCAGTTCTTGAGTTTTGTTTCTTTATTTTCTTCAACTTCTTAGATGAAGTGATACCTGATGCCCATATGCTTGATCATACTATGAGACACATGATTCTTCGCCATTGCTATAGCTGATTTGCTAATCGCAATAGATCTTTGTAGTTTCCACTTGTAATTCTCCCATATCTTCAAGAATTATTTTCAGCCATATAACTTGGCTTGTAGTCATTGCTGCTGCAATATATTCTGCTTCAGCTGATGATTGCGCAATTGTCAGTTGTTTCTTTGATGCCCATTAAAATATCCCTCATCTAATTGTGAAAGAAAATTCTGATGTGCTTTTCATAGCGTCTATTGATCCTGCCCAGTCACGGTCTGTGTAGTCGATTAGTTTTGAGAAATAGCTTTCTCCTTACCATATTCAATAGTTCCTTGTTCCTTGCAAATATCTAAGAACTCTCTTGGTTGCTCCATAGTGAACTTGACTTGGATCCTCCATATAGTAGACTAACTCCATACATAATGTCTGGTCTTGTAGCAGTTAGATAGAGTAAGCTTCTGTAGAAAACATTCTATTTTTAGTATTTATTTAGTATAGTTGTATAATTGTAGTAGATACCATAATTAGATTATTCTGATTAGGCTAATTGATTTACCCAAGAATATTTGTAATTATTTTTTGTATATTTGGTATGAACTACCAGATTTGTTAGAGTTGTACAACGCCTAGTGCCTACCAGATTTTTTTTAACAAACTCATATGTATTTATAATGTCAACATAAACAATCATAATTATTACATATATTAACCTACAACAAACAACATGCATGTTGTCAATCATAAGCCACCGCATCACACGGAATTCACAAAACCTACTTCTCTAAGACACACATGTTCTCAACCTTTTGTTATTGATGGACCCAAAACGGGTATGTTTAAAAATTTATAAATCGCAAGCGCACGAATCGTTCATATAGAATAGTCATCATGTAAGCAAGGATGTCGAACCCAAAGGAATTGTCTAAAATTGAAAAGAAAACTATTTTAAATCAAAATTAATAAATTCTAACCTAGTTCCAAAGATTGATGAGAATTTGTAACAATAAAAATAAAATAAAGGATAATAATATAGAAAATAAAGACAATATATATAACATAAATTAATAATTGTAAACAAGGTGGTAAAATAAGATTATTAAGATAATTGAATCCATAAAATACAAGTTCAATAATATTTATAAGTACATTGATTTCCAAGTTTTAGTGATAGTTAAAATAAATCAAACTATCATTTTCTAAATAGATTTATAATTTTAAGCACAAATTATTTCTAAAAAGATAAGATTTTTCTTCACTTTTCAAGGTTATAATTTCAAAACATTTAGTGTAAATCAATCTAATGAAATAACAAATAAATCAATGAACATTATTTATAAGGCAAAACATAATATTTTTGTTCTAATCATGGATGTGTACAATTTAATGACACATCTTACACAAAGAATATTATGTATTTGCACTAATGAAGAACAAAGTTTAAATATGTGCTAACAATCCAAAATACATGATATTTAAGATGAAAGAAGATATTTGAAGAAGAAAATTCCATAAACTTTGTTGCAAAAAATGGAAAATCAATATACAAAATAAACACTATCTAGTTACATATTGTTTCATCATCACCTTAATAATCTTAAAAAGATTAGAAACACATAACTAGGATAGCAAATACAAACTAAAAATTACAAACATAAATAGGAAAATTTGGAGGATGAACCCCCAAATTGTTCCTCTAAAAATACATAGAAAAATAACAAAAAAGAAGAAGAAGATGAAGAGAATGGAGAGGTTTTGAATTGTGTAGAAATTATGGTATAGTAACCTCCCCTAAAAAATGGACACCCTAATTGGTCTTCAAAACTCTCTATTTATAGCCAAAAATGAGGTATTAAAATAATCAATTTAAATTAATTAAATTGATTAAATTAATTTAATTAATTAAAATATGTTAAATAGTGGTAAAATATAAGGTGTAATAATGATGTTTTGGGGTAAAATATGTAGAAAGTGGGGTAAAAAGTGGTATTTTTGAACAAAATGGACAATAGGACATTGTTGGGCTCAAGACACAAAATGGCATGCATGGGGGCTGCTTTGTGGCTTGCTTGGTGCTGAGTGAAGGTTGAATGGAGGCTTGCTGCTGGGACTGGGAAGGAGGCAAGGCAGCTCTTGTTGGACACGTGGCGGCAGTGGGAAGACTTGCTGGAGGCATCATGTGATGATGCTTTGCTGTGCTCGGTTGGAGAAACAGGCGTGGGATGCTTGGTCTTTGGCTGGAGTGTGAGTGCATTGGCTGAAGGAATCAGCAGCTGGTTGGAGAGTTTGGTCACGCCTGGAGCATGATGGAGCTGCTACAAGACGGACACGGCTGGGCTTCATGGCATTGGGCCTTGGGCCAGCTAAAGACTTCCTTTCTTTTACTTCTTTTCTTTTATTTATTTTCAAATCTACCATTTTTCTTGCTTTCAAGAACTAAAACATACACATAATTCCTATAAAATAAATATAAATTAAGTGATGATAAAATATTTTCAATTATAAAATAAATCACATTAATTCATTGAAAATATTAATTAAAACTCAATTTAATTTAACATTTAGTTTCAATAAAACACTCATTTTTTTACCTCAAACTAAACAACAATAATTTAAATAATTAGCTACAATATTTTACAACAAAATAACTATAAAAACACACAAAAATCTATAAAATTAAATTAAGCCTAATAAATTCAAAATTACTTAAAAACTTAATAAATTACTTAAAAACTCAATAATTAGCACATAAAAAGTGGTAAAATAACTCTATTTTGTAGGGTTATCAGTTATCTCCACAGCACACAATTTTATCTCAGAACCTATTTCACTACGAATGAATATCTAATATATTCAAATCATCTAACAATAGTTTGTAAATATAAAAAAGAAAATAAAAAATTAAGTAGTTATTAGTCACCTTCAAAATTAATACTCAACAATTTCAACATACATCAAATTGAAACAAATATTTCCTACAATAAAAGTTTAAACAATGATTAGTAAACAATGTAATTGAATTAATCCTAAAATAATATAACTAACAAAAATAAACTTTTAAAAAAATTATTATGTAAATAATATAAAACATTATGTAAAATACAATATTATAATATAAAAACTATGTAAATAACAATATTATAATATAAAAAATTATGTAAAATACAATACATTTTAAAGATTCAACATAATTAATATTAAACTTATTAAAAAAATCGAGTAAATAATATAAAAAAAAACCCAAAATTTGAATACATTTTGTCGCTGCTAATAATACCATAATTGGCAGCGATTTGGTGTCGCCCCTAAAAATCATTTTTCTTGTAGTGTAATTAGTCTTCATAGTTAATAATAATAATAATAATAATAATTTCAAATGTCATTAATTTTGTTAATTTAAATAAAATGAATATTTTTGAATTAATTCAAAAAAATTATTAATTATTAGGGTACTAGATTATTAAATGATATGCATAAATAACACTACCTATTCCTATTATAATAATAATACAAAAAATATACCAAAATAAAAAATATTAGTATTTTATTAATGACAGAGAAAAAAACACATTTCTTGTATAATTATCAGCCACACCAAAAAACTTACCGTAAAATTCCACAAATTATGCAACAATAATTCAAAAATAAATAAATAAATAAACAACTACAACTAATATCAACCAAAGGAATTCGCCCAAATTTAAATTTTGAACTTTTTGGCAAAATACTTTCACTAGAAAACCTGATTAAACCAAGGTTGCCGGAGTTACAAGTTCAAGTGTTCCGATCAGAAAAAACTAAAATAAAAATTGTATATTTTGATTCAAAACTATTTGCAATATGTTCAGAATCATAAAAATGGTGTGACGAGTTGTGCATATTGGGAATTAATTTAATTTTCACCATTTTTCACGACAAGGTATGGTTCCTATAATACTAATGCCCTTTTTTTTTTTTCAGTTTTTATTGTTTCTCTATTTCTTAAAATCTATGTTCATCGTGCTTTTTAATTTTGTTGAAATTTGTATATAATTGTAAGCATGCACAAATCTTCTCAAATAGAAATCTAGATTTTAATGTTGACAAAAAAAACCTTGAAGCTAATGTAATTTAAAAATAAACTAAAGTGTTTATTTATAAACTCTAGTATGATGATGTACATATTCATTTATAATATTTGAATGCAGAATGAAAACCAAAACCTCTTAAATAAGTTTATGAGTGATTATTAAAATTTAACATAATAAAATAAACGATTTGCTTAGGTTAAACATGATAAAAAAAAAAGACCATTTAGGTTGTTAAAAAAACAAAATAAAACGTGACAACATCTTATGGTTGAGATATACGTACCCTCATTTTGAGGAGGAATTTAAGAGAATATGGAATTGGTTGGAATAATATTCATTTCCAAATTGTACCCGTATTGTATAAATAGCGGAGCCATGATTCCATGAATGATGACAGATTTCATTATTCTTTCGGTGCTCTGCTATTTTGTAATCATATATATAGTAAAGAATTGAAGTACATACACAGAACACATGTTACAAAAGGAGCTAGGAATACATGTATATTATTACCAAACCAAACCAATTAATTTATTGATCTGGTCAGTGATCATCATAGATAAATATATATGTACTTGTACTTGTAGTTTTTATCAAGGAGCAGCTGCTAGGATGTCGATCAGCTCCAGCTTGGCAATATCAGACATGTCGGGAGCGGAGGCAATGAGACACTCTCTCTTGCCATCCGGGGAGCGACTCTTGCAGAGCATCTGGTTCCCTTTACTGCGGTATTACACG
The DNA here is from genome assembly GCF_963169125.1 of Humulus lupulus. Lineage (NCBI taxonomy): Eukaryota > Viridiplantae > Streptophyta > Magnoliopsida > Rosales > Cannabaceae > Humulus > Humulus lupulus. The sequence goes on along the minus strand of NC_084799.1, from coordinate 196,794,371 downwards.
CCGTTCTCGCCGAGTTGAATAGGAAGGAACAACATGTTGGGGTCACAGTAGGGATGACTATTGGGGTCGCCAGAGGCAAGGACCCAGTTGGATCCGCTGCTGCGCTTCCATAAAAGTCCGTTGGCTATGGATTTTATTCGGACAAAGTCATTGTCAACGTGAATTATCTCATGTTTCACGTTCTTGTCTGACAGTTCAGTCGTAGTGAACTGCAAATACGCTTGGCCACCAATCGTAGCCGCACTGAGATATTTGCCATCGCTGCTCCGCCTGAAGGCCACAGTTTCGGACCATAGATGACTCGGACTTGGCCGTGTCAAGTATTTGTTGTTGTAACAGCAGCGAATGTGCACCAACTCCTGGCTTGTCTCCGCTGCATCCACTTTGAACTTTGCCAAAAGCGTTTCCGGAAGCTTTGTTTGCGTACTCACTACCTTAGGTACCATCCTCGGGTATTTTCCACTGTATGCGGATTTGAGTACAATAAACCTTGGCAATGGAGACATTTTGAATCACTAACTCGTCTTTACTCTCAAGTTTATTGATGACTGTATTCTCTGTTTAGTTTGTTATGTATTTATATAAGAGAAATATTGGCAACTTGTAAGTATCAAATTGTTAAATGTGCCAAATTGATCATGTCCATTAAAAGTATTAAAGTATAATAATATGAAAGTTTATGTACGTAGATCAATTCAGTTACACATGATCTAGTAATATTTATTTATATTATACAAAATAACTATTAAAAAAGTTGATAGCAAGTATGAACACATGCAAGTTATTTATACAAAATAAGACTCATTAAATTTGGATCAATAACATAATTAAATTTGACCAAACATTAAAAACAGAATACACATAATTAATCTAGACATACATTAATTTATATTATTATTTCACAAAATGGAGAACATGATATTAATTTGTTTGTTTTTTTAATAATTGGAACATGCATGTTAAGGTTTACTTTCACGTACATGTACATTTATTTAGAGTGACGTCATATACCAAGTGTCTACGTACGTCATTCCTTTTAAATGTGCTGGGATTGATATATTGTTGTTTTTTTTTTTAAAAAAAAAAAAAGTCGTCTCCCAAGGATGAATATTTTGGTATTATAATTAAATGTTCAATGAGATCCAATCATGATATTTTAATTATGATATATGCAAAGGAACTGGTTGTGTTTAACCTATGTTTTGTGGAAAGACAATTTAGACTCGTCCTAAACTTAATATCGGTCAAAATATTTTCAAATATAATATTTTTATCTTAGCTTCTAGACCATCTTGCTCACTTATCGGAACCCCATATTGTTAACAATTTAATAATTGATTTTATAATTGAAAATATATTTGACCGAAATCTGATCTACGTTACTATTTTGATTTATTTTGTAAAACACATGGTCTGAATTCTCATTTAACAAAACAAAAAGGTTGTATGCGCATTTAAAAAAAAACACGAGGCCAAAATATTATTTTCTCTATTAATATCTAATTAATTTTGAATTTATTTCAAATTTGAGAAGTCTAGCATATATCATATAAATTACAATTAAATATAAATATCACTTTCAAGGACCACTACAAGAAAACAGGCCCACAGAATCATCGTTGTAGGTCATGAAGTCCTCTCTATAGTCTTCTATTTAAAAACCTAAAGAAATAGAGATATGATTGTTTTTGTATTTTTCCTCATACTATGCATATATGTGGTATATATTGTGTTATTTCTAAAAATTTGTGTAAATAAAAGTTTTACTGAGCAAAAGTGATTGATTTCTATTTTATTGATAACTTGTAGTTTAATTATGGCTGTGTCTACTCCCATCATTTCTCAGCTTTCGATGGAGAAACTCACTAGAGAAAACTTCCTTAAGTGGAAGCAGAACATCAACATTGTATTGATTGGTGACAACTCCAAGTTCGTCATGAATGGGGAATGCCCGGAAGTTCTAGCTGAAGGAGCTACATGTTGGTATTAAAAGAACAAATCAAAGATACGCAACGGGGAATGGGCCTTTTTTAAAAATTATTAATACTAGCCAAGAACACACACACACACACAGATATATATATATATATTAAATCACATACAATCGTAATAGAGATCACCTCTTGTAGCCTATCAAGTGTCCTCGAATCTTTTTGTATAAAATCAACGATCTTCCTATCCAAGTTCTGAAGACTCGCACATTGATCTTCCACACCAATCATCAAACACACAAGGACATGTGTGGGCACGGAGGATTCAAAAGGTTAATTTATGACTCTCTAAATGTACGTACTCAACACATGAGATCTAGAGAGGTTTGATAGAGAGAAGAGTAATTGAATAGTTTTTAGGTTTAAGAAAACTATCGCTTCTATTTCTGAGAGAGTCTGTGTTTAAACAATAATCTTCTTTTTAGGTTTATGAAGATAATTGACTTATTTAATTGATCTTTATTTTATTAAATTAAAACTGGTCAGTGATAACCTTATTTAATTTAAATCATATTTAAAAAAGGATAATTGAATAACATAAATTATTTGAGATATTGGACAAGGTGGAACCAGTAGCATAAAGAATAGCCCTACCGCCAGCTCTAGCAAACAACCACAATGTGTTTCACATCTCAATGCTACGTAAATATGTGTCAGACCCATCCCACATTCTCAAGTACGATACGTTAGCATTTCAGAAAGACTTAAGTTATGAGGAACGACCAGTTAGCATTCTAGAGAGGGGGTGAAGGAATTACGGACGAAGAGTATTCCAATAGTCAAGGTCTTATGGAGTAATAGTACAGAACGGGAGACAACTTGGGAATTGGATGAAGACATCCGAACACGGTATCCAGAATTTTTTGGTAAGTAAATTTCGAGGACAAAATTCTTTTAAGTGGGGGAGAATTGTAGCGTCTCAGAATTTTACTTAGCTAGAAAGTAGTAGCTTATGCTGTAGTATTTTAGTTTTCGTGGTTATTGGTTTAAGCCGGGATTTTTTTGGAAACTCGTAGAGATAGTTATGGATTTTGTTAGTTTAACCTATAATTTAGAAATATTAATTTTATCATAAGGTTTGAGTATCGAAGCTGGTCCGATAAATATTATTTATTATAACCTAAGGTTTAGATAGAATAGTAAAGAATGTGACATTTGTCACATGTATGTTTATTAAGGATTTAAGGATTTTAGATGAATAAATTAATCAAGTGTTAGGATCTCGTATTACTTAGTCAAAGTGGTTTAAACAACTTCAAGAGTGCTGAAAGTGTGCAAAAACGTGTTATATTAGCATAAGTCGATATATCGCAATTACAGGGGTCGATATATCGCCTATGATGATACGAAAAAGACGTCGATTTCGTACGAATGAAACCACGGAGCCTCAAGAATATGGGGCAGGCGATATATCGCTTATAGGAGGCGTTATATCGGCTCCACTTGCATATTTTAAAACTCCGTGGAATCCGAGCTAAGAAAAGCCCTCAACAACTTGGACTCGCTCTTGAACGATTTTGACCGAGTTCTGGGCTTTTTTAGCAGGAAATCCATTGTTTTATTCATTTTAATTGGAGTTAGTTTCACTACTTGAACTCTATAAATATGACCCTTCACTCAGCCATTTGCATCATCTTTCAAACACTTCTCAGAGCCTCCAAGCTACTAATTTTGTTCTAGAGAGAAACACTAGGGTTTTGGGGTTAAAAGCTTTCAAATCTAAGCTTTTCTAAACACTTGGGAAGTAAGCTAGAGTGTGATTTCGGTATTGAGGTGTAAATCGAAGTTCTAAGCTATCTAAGGTACTCTTTATCCTCAGGTTTAGTTCATTGCTATTCCTCTAATTCTTTTCTTTTTCTTCAAGTCCTAACTTGTTATACTGGCTTTTGGTTAGGTGTTTTATTTCCTTGAAACTTAAGGTTTTCAGTAAGTTCTTATCTTGATGGTTTAGATCTTCTTTTCATCTTCTTTTCTTTAGGAAACTTATGGTTTTACTGTTTGGTTTTAGGAGTTTCCAATCTAGCACTTATCTCCAATACCCCAGCTTTTTGTAAGGAAATAAGTTAGCTTTTTATGTGTTATGTTTATATGATATGTGCTTTGTGTATGTATGCATGTTGTTTTTTTATGTCTTTTAGTCGCTTAAGAAATATGGTTGCTTAGATAACAAATAATCAAATCCTGAGATTTTTATCATTATCGTAGACTATAGTTGTGTTTAAACCTACCTCTAAATAGTAGCAAGAGGACTATAGATGGTTTTTATCAAATACTACGGTAATGAGTTAATGGTCATTAATATTGTAGTTCATTTTTATGTTTTATGTTTTATGTTTTATGTTTTATGTTATGCTTTAGTAGTTTTTCCTTACTGGGTGTTAGGCTCATTCCTTTTTATTGAGATGGTACAAGTAAATGAACATGGAAGGCAGGACGGATCCTAGGTGGCCTTGGCATGTGTATTGGGAGAGGACTAAAGGAATGGACCGATGGAATCGATTGAGAATGATGTTGACATTTGAGTCTTTTATATTATGTATTTATGATTTCCGCATTTAGTATTTGAACATTTAATTAAAGGTTTTGTTTTTCTTTATGATTTTATGTAATAACAATGGGATCTCGTATTTATGTTTATATCCAAAAGATAGTAGCATGTCTTAGTAGCTTTTAAAGGTCCGAGGTCTTTTAGTTAGTTGGGTCTTTACAGATGGCTCAGAGAATTGAACAATGATGGAGGCGGCTCAGAGTAGCGAACAACGATGGTGGTGACTCAAAGAAGTGAACAATGATGGTGGCGGCTCAGAGATTTGAAGGACGATGGTGGCGGCTCGGAGATTCGAAGAAAAATGGCAGTGGCTCAGGGATTTGAAGGCAGCGTCGCGGCTTAGGGATTTGAAGCAAGAGTCAATTGACCATGGACAGAGGTCCAAAAATGGGAGACGACCACGGAGAGAGGTCTGAAAATGGAAGAGAGTTGATGAGAGGGAGCCTGAAAATGGAAGAGAGCTGAGGAGAGGGAGTCCGAAAATGGGAGAGTTGAGGAGAGGAAGTTCAAAAATGGGAGGAGATTTGGGCTGAGAGAGAGAGAGGGGAAGAGGCTTCATGAGATGTGAGAGACATCCCACGTCTCCCGGTGGGAAAAATTGAAAAGTCTCCCATTTTTTAAAAAATAATTAATTAAATTAAATATAATTAATATTAATTTGATTTGATTTGATTTAATAATTAATTAAAATAAAATTGATTTAATAATTAATATATATTTAAATTTATTGAATAATTAATTAAAATGAATTTGATTTAATAATTAATTAAATTAAAATTGATATAATTCATAAATCTAAATTGATATAATTAATAAAATGAAATTGCAAATCTTCATTAATGAAAATTTAGTTTGTTTTACAAGATAAGCAATATTTGTTAGACATATGAAAAATTAACAAATATTGCACTATATATGAAGAAAGTTGTAAAAAGTAAAAAAACCTAAAATGAGGTTGGTAACTTTGGATTATCGATAACACATCTATCGCCCATTCTTGTCGCAACTCATCAATTTGTGCATTTGTATATGGCGTACTTTTTAGCTGCAAAAGATATAAAGTAAAATATATTAATTAATTATTTAATTACATTTATATATATGGTTTCAAAAATAATTTGTAAATTTTAATTAATAATCCCGTTCTCAAGTAATAATGTAACGAACTCCTTTCTTAACATACATATATAGTGTAAAAACAAAGTTTAATCTGAATACGACAATACTGAAATTATGAATTTATAAAATACTTTATTAAACATTACATAAACTAATGTTCATAACTTCAAACCATACAATACCCACAAACTAAATAAAAACTTTATCTTACATACAAATCTTAATACTTTTATAAATATTTTTTGTAGCGTTACTACACCTTAATGTAGAATTAGAGATGTATCCAACCGATAAATTTAAAAGCTTTATGTAAATTACAACGTTCATGAAATACTTTTAAAGCTTTATGTAAATTATAAAGTTCACAAAATAATTTTTATGAAATATAAATATAAAATCAAGTTTCTCGTTTATTTATAAAATAGCATAGCAGAACTCCACTCCCTTCAGGTCAGCCCCCATATATACAGTCATGTTGGCTCCACGTATACTCATCAACGATTTATATTTGGGGCCTCTTACCTACAATACAAAACATTATCTGATGAGCTAAAGCTCAGTAAGCAGAATAGCTACCTCATATGCATTAAAATAAACGTTCAACATGTTATGTATTTTCTTTCTTACACTTTCCTTTCTTTTGGGCCCTAGAGGATGCTGCTGCCGGCATTACATAGGGAATCACATTCCCACCTGAACATAAACATGATAATAGGGAATTTCTCCCTCATAAACATTCATTATATAGGGAAGTACATATCCCTCCTTACATTTTTGGGACTTAGGTCTCCCAAGCAGTACATCTACTTTAACGCTTTCAATAACTTGTTTGTGAACATTAAGCGTGCTTATGCATAATAAATATAACATTCTTGAAAATAACTTATGCATAAGAACAATATGGAAGATTAACATATAAAGCATATAAATGCACATAAGACACATAAAAGACTTGTATTGTAGATGAGGATTCTACTTACCTTGCGTCTTGATAAAACAACTGAAATTGTTAACTTCCTGATAAAAACACAAACTATTAACTTACATAAAATCTACATGATGTAGTTTTAGTTTATAATTGTTGTTATTCTATTTTTCTTATTTTATTGTTTATTTTATGTCCAGGCGTATGGTCATACTATAATTGTCCATGTCAAGATTCCGGTCTAAAAGTCGTGGTCATGGTCATACGGAAATGTCCAGGCCATAGTATCAGTCCATAATAATAGGGAATAAGGTCATATAATAAAAGTCCATAATAGTCCAAAGTGTGACCATAGCCTATATAAGTTTAGTATTATAAAGATACATAAAAATAGTTTATATTTCAATTTTGGCATTATAAGTTATGACGACATGGTAAAATAATCTATATATAAATTTTGGCATTTTAACGGCATGGTAACATAATCTATAGATATATATATAAATTATAATGACATAGTAAAATAATCTATATATAAATTTTGACATTATAACGACATAGTAAAATAATCTATATATAAATTTTGGCATTATAACAGCATAGTAAAATAATCTATATATAAATTTTGGTATTATAACAGCATAGCAAAATAATTTGTATATATATAATAACTAAATAACTGAAATGAAAGGCTGGGGAAAAAGCTTACCTAAAAGGTTTTCGTAGGCTAGCGTTACAGACAAAACTTTGCCTAGATCTTCGAGGTTTAGAACTTTAGAAGGGTGTTAAGAAGATTTTTTGGTAGAGTGAGAGAAAGAAAATGAGGTTTTGTGATTCAAAAATGAGTTTTGGAAGAGCTATTTATAGGAAAACTTTGAGTTACTATGCTAATAAAATATTTAAAATATCAAGAATAGTGGAATAATAAAATATTCAAAATATTAAGCATGGTGGTTTGCTAAAGTCATCATTGTATCACTACTGCATCATCATGTGGGAACCATGGGGTGGACCCCGCTGTAGGACTCATGTGGACCCTACTGTGGGACCCACTATAAATAGTACCCGGTGAATAGTAAAAAAATGAAAATTTCTCAATCTTCTTATATTACTTAGTCCAGCATTTTTTACTCACAAACTTTTCTGAAAAAGTTTCTCTAACATCCATAAATTAATTATTCCCACCTGTTTGTTACTTCAACAACTTAGAATTGTTAAAATCACACAATAGAAAACAATTATATCCCCAACGGTCATGTTACTATTTCCAACGGTCGGATCACTATTCACTAACGGTCATAACGGCTAGTTTTTGTCCTATAAATACTTGTTCCTTCAACCATTTACTTGCACAACTTCTTCATCTCTTAACCTTCTAGATAAAATTCATCATCAAATCATGAATTTCTCTTTATTGTTCTTAACTTTAGTGATTGTTTGCTTGTATTTAGCATCATTATATGGGTATTATACTAATGAAATGCCCATGAATATTATAGTTGCGTATTCATTAGTTATTCTTCCACTTTACTTAATAGTTTTAGCATTCGATTAACATTGTAATACACTCAAAAGTATGAATAAAAACATCTTCTCTTATTTTTCATAATTGTTATAATGCATTTGTAGAAAGAAGTGCGAGTTAAAAATAACCTCGACTCGCACGTTCAATCAATTCCTTCAACATCCTTATTATGTAGTATCCACATGTCACATTGTCCAGTTGGTGTGAACACTAATTATTTAAAAGTATGAGTAATTCATTATTAAATTGGCACTTAGTAAAAAATGCATACATATTATTCTACTTAATAATTATAAATTTCAATAATCTGAATAGCATTGTTTGTAATCCTAGATAAAATCGGGCAACATTTCCCCTAGAATGTTACAATGTCTTCTTCGGGTTTATCAGCCGCTGCAACGATCCATAGCTGACTCGTACTTAGCCGTGTCAAGTATTTCTTGCTGTAACAGCACCGAATGTGCACAAGCTCCGGGTCTGTCTTCGCTGTCTCCACTTTGAACTTTGCGAAAGGACTAGCCATGTCCTCTCCAGTAAAATTCAAAACGTTTCCGGAAGCTCGGATTGTGTACTCACTTTCGGAGATACATTGGCCAGGTACTTTCCGTTGTATTTGGATTTGAGCACAATAAACCTTGGCAATGGTGACATTTTGAATGTTTTCTCCTTTCCGATCAGTATATATGCTGTACTGAATCACTCGTCTTTAATTACTCTAAAGTTTATTAATGAGTGTATTCTCTGTTTAGTTATGTATTTATATAGAGTTCTGCTAGCTATTTAAAGCAGCGCACATGGAAACACGTTCTAATATGTTCGTTTATTTATTTTTATTAAAGAATCATTTAAAAAATTTATAACAAGTATGAAGTGAACACACAAGTTATTTAGTGTATATATATATATATATAAAAGAAGACTAAAGTTAATTGGTTTATCAGTAATATGTAAATAAAGACTCAATATTTATTCCCTTATAATGAAATTGTAATATAAATGTAGACATGCATTTTTAATAAATAAAAGATAAAACATTATTCTTGGCTGGTTCTCCCCCAGAAGTACACAGGGATTTGCAGAGGAGCTCTGAGATTGGTGAGAAACTTTCTACAACAAGGATTGATTCGATTGAGGGTTTGGAAGGTAATTCCCATCTACATAAACCTTCGTTGATATCTGAGTTTGGGTCTGGTTCCAGTCAGCCTAAGGGCTCTGTTTCTAAAGATTTGTCCCAACTGTTTGTAGAATCAAGCAAGGGTTACCATTTTGTTGACAAGAAAGTTAAAATTGACCTGATAGATATTGAGGATGAGGTTAACTTCTGGATTTCGTCAATTGTGTGCTATGTGTTAGGGGCTAATCCACCCTTACCTGTAATGGAGGGGTTCTGTAGGAGGGTGTGGAAGGATAAGGGTATAGATAAGGTTGCTACATTAGCTCATGGAGTTTATATTGTTCGGTTTTCTACAGTGGAGCAGAGGGACTCAGTTCTTGCTAATGGTATAATGTTTTTTGATAAGAAACCTTTGATAATGAAACCTTGGAATGCCATGGATGATTTTAAAAAAGAGGAAGTCAAGAAAGTTCCCATTTGGGTCCAATTATCGAATTTGGATCTTAAGTATTGGGGTGAGAAAACTCTATGTAAGATTGTCTCTCAAGTGGGTGAACCTTTGAAAGTGGATCCGATTACGAAGGCTAGAGAGAAATTAAATTTTTTCAGGATTCTGATTGAGGTGTCAATTCAGCAGGAATTTCCAAGTGTTATTAGTTTTATCAATGAACTTGACAAAGAAGTGGATTTGGTGGTGACTTATGAATGGAAACCCACAATTTGTACTACTTGTAAGGGTTTGGGACATGATGTTGTCACTTGTAAGAAGCAAGAAGGGAAAAAGGTTTGGGTGCCTACAGTTAAACAGCCTGTGGTAAATTCAAAATCTCGAATGGTTGATGATGATGGTTTTCAGCTGGTTACTAACGGCACTAAGAATGCAGACTGTTTGGTTAGGAAGGAAACTTGTCCAGAAAAAATACAGAATTATTTTCAAGTCTTGGGGAGTGTTCTTGTTAGTGAGAATGGGGAGACTATGGCTAAAGTTATCACTAAAGGAGGGGGAGTACCTCCTGAGGTGAATGGATAAAGTGCTAGCATGGAACGTGCGGGGACTCAACCAAAGCCGAAAACAAAAGGAAGTGAAGAACTTTATTTTTGCTAATAAGATCGGGTTGGTGGGTCTCCTAGAGACGAGGGTTAAAGCTCGGAAGTTGGGAGTTTTATTCCTCAATATGTTTAGTAATTGGTGCTTCACTAGTAATGGTGCGTGGCATTCAAATGGGCGTATTATAGTTGCTTGGAATCCTGCTTTGTTTACTGTTGATATTCGGTATTGTTCTAGCCAAATGGTTCATTGCTGGGTTAAGCCTCATAGTGGGGGGCGACATTTCTTTTGTACCTTTGTTTATGCTTTTAATGATGAAGTGAGGAGGCTGGTGTTATGGAGAGATCTTGCCGGTTTGAACTGTCAGGAGGCGTGGATTGTTCTTGGTGATTTCAATGCTGTGATTACTCAGGAAGAGAGAATTGGTGAGCGGGTTAGGCTTCTCCATTCAGATGCTTTTCGGGATTGTTTGGAGGTTTGTGGTTTGGGGGACATTAAATATAGAAGCTGTTATTATACTTGGAGTAATAAGCAAGATCCTCCCAATAGGATTATGGCTAAACTTGATAGAGTAGTTGCCAACCAGCAATGGATGGATGAGTATTATAGTGCTGAAGTGTTTTTTATGCCTGAGGGGCTTTTTGATCATGCCCTGCAGTTCTTTTGTTAAGCACTACAGTGGTTATGGGCAAGAAGCCTTTTCGTTATTTTAAATTTTGGCAGCAATATGATGGTTATAAGGACCAAGTGGAAGAGGCGTGGAGGACTCCTATCATAGGCACTGAAATGTTTCAGATTGTGAGCAAATTAAAGACGGTTAAGGAGGCTTTAAAGAAGCTGAACAGGGAGCGGGTGGGAGATCTTGGGGTCTCTTATATTCAGGCCGAGCGGGATTTGCAAACTGTCCAGCAGAAACTTCATGGGGATCCTAGAAATACCTCTCTTATGAATGAGGAAATGGCAGCTCGAATAGATTTTAAACATATACAGGGGATGTATGTTGAGCTTTTAAAGCAGAAAAGTAAGATGAATTGGATTATGCAAGGAGATGGGAATACCAGATTTTTTCATCAAAGCATTCGGGCTATAAGGATGCAAAATTCTGTGACACAAATCCGTGATATGCATGGCCGGTTGCAAACTAATGCAGAAGGAATTTCGGGAGCTTTTCTAGAATTTTATCAAAAATTACTTGGCACTAAATTTGAGGGCAGGAAGAGAGTTAAAAGGTGCGTTATGAGAGAAGGGTCGAGCTTATCTCAGCGTGCTATTCAGATTTTGCAAAGACCGTTTGGGAAACTTGAAGTCAAGGATGCTTTATTTTCTAAACCTGGAGAGAAGGCCCCTGGACCAGATGGTTTTAGTAGTTATTTCTACCCGCATCATTGGAATTTGGTGGGAGATGAAGTGAGTTTAGCAGTTCTGTCTTTTCTTGAACATGGGACCCTGTTGAAGGAGATCAACACTACAACCATTACTCTTATCCCTAAGGTAACTTGCCCGAAAAGTGTTAGTGATTTTAGGCCAATCTCTTGTTGTAATATTCTTTATAAGATAGTGGCTAAGCTTCTTAGCTCTCGGTTAAGAGATGTTTTAGATGAGATTATTGCTAAAAATCAGAGTGGTTTTATTCATGGAAGATACATTTCTCATAATGTAGTGGTGTGTCAAGATTTGGTTCGTCATTATACTAGGAAGGGGGCCAAACCTAATTGTCTGATTAAGATTGACATTAAGAAAGCTTATGATACTATAGATTGGGATTTCTTAGAGGAGATGTTAGAGGCTTTTGGGTTTCCTATTCATTTTAAGAAGCTTGTGATGACTTGTGTCCGGATTCCCCATTTTTCTCTTATGATAAATGGCTCTCTTCATGGTTTTTTTTGCAGCTCAAAGGGGTCTTAGACAGGGAGATCCGATCTCCCCCCCTTTTATTTGTGCTTGGAATGGAATACTTATCTAGAACTCTTAAAAAGACAGCTCGATCCAATGATTTCAGATTTCATGAGAGATGTGCGGAGCTCCAGCTTAATCACCTTTGTTTTGCAGATGATGTGCTTCTTTTCTCATATGGGGAATATAAATCCATCTACACTTTGATGAAGGGTGTTGAGCTGTTCTCTCAAACCTCTGGGCTGCAAGCTAATAAAGACAAATCTGAAGTTATTGTTTGTGGGATGAATGACAGATAAGTTCAAAGAGTCCTTCAATTTTCTGGTTTCAAGAGAGGTTCTCTCCCGTTTCGTTATTTGGGAGTGCCGATCTGTGCTAAGAAGATTTCCTCGATGGACTGTGAAGTGATTATTGAGAATATGGTAGCTAGGATCCGTTGTTGGAGTTCGAAGTTCTTGTCCTTTTCTGGTCGGATAACTCTTATTAATTCGATCCTTATTGCTCTTCATACTTACTAGGCTCAGATTATGTTGTTGCCTAAAAAAATTTTACAAAGAATTAAGAGTATTTGTAGGGCGTATCTTTGGAAAGGGATTGCTGGTTTTGATGGGCCAGGTAGTGTAGCTTGGGATGAGGTTTGCAAAAGCAAAAAGAAGGGTGGTTTGGGCATTCGAAATTTTGAAATGTGGAATGTGGCTGCCATAGGGAAGTATTCTTGGGCCATGGCTACTCATAAAGAGAATTTATGGGTTAAATGGATTCATGAAGTTTATCTTAGAGGTGAGCATTGGTGGAACTATGAGGCTCCCCCTTCTTCAAGTTGGTACTGGAAGAAAGTCATTGATGTCAAGAATATCTTGAAGCATCACTTCACGATGCAAGAGTTTCTTGGGCAGCAGTATAGTATTGCTGGAGTGTACAAGAAAATTTCTGGGCAGGCTGATTGTGGTTCTTGTTATTGGGCCCCGATTGTGTGGAATAAGATGAACATACCAAAGCACTCCTTTATTCTGTGGTTAGCTACTCTAAATAGACTTAAAACCTGCTCTAGATTATTCCAATTTAGAGTGATTTCGGAACCTTTCTGTTTAGTTTGTGGGAGCAGTTTTGAAGATATTTCTCATCTATTTTTTGACTGTTTTTATAGCAAGCGTTGCCTACAATTGATCAAAGATTGGTTAGGTTGGCAGGTTATGACTTGTAATCTTCAGAGATTGTTAAGATGGTTGGCTCGTGGGCATAGGCTTTCCAGGTTCAGACGTGGTGTGTTCGCCACTGCCTTGGCTGCTGCAACTTATCACATTTGGAGCATGTGTAATGAGGTGTTATGGGAATCCAAAGTGAGACATATTGATATTACAGTTTTGTGTATAAAACAGGATATTATTAGGAGAGTGAGTAGCTTTCTCACTGATAGATTTAATTCATTAGATAGAGATTGGTTTGATCAATTAAGTGTATAGGTTGTATAGGATGGTTTTGTTTTTTTTTGCTGTTTAAAAAATAACACACAAGGAACAAACTAAGCCCTGACTATAGTAGTAGTCTTAGTTATTTATTACAAAGAGAAATGCTATATAATCCGATGGAATTTTCTCCCGAGCGTATGTGGCAGTACACTTGGCTTCAGTTGAATATTTTTTTAATAATAAACAAGTATACAGCTGTATTACGCTTACTTAATACCCTACTTTTCAATTTCTTTATTATTTGACTTTGATTTAAAAGAAAAATAGAAAAACAAAAAGTTATTTTCTTACTTCGTCTTCTTCTTCTCTACATTTACCGTCTCCCTTCAGCTCCAATTCTATATTCCAAAACTTTCATATGTTATAATCATCTACAAATTCTCTCATTTTTCAAGTTAAAGAGAAAGAAAAAAAAAACAACTGAATTTAAGGATTTTCAACGAAAACCCTCTTTTTTTTTCTGGGTTTGTAGCTAAGAGGAAGAAAATGTGGAAATAGTGGAAAGAGGCTTGGTGATTGATTGCTATCCTCTATTTCTACAAGTTCGTATAATTCTCTGTCTATATATGTGTATATATAGTTTGACCCCTATTTCTCTTAATGGTTACTACCCATGAATGGTTACTTTAATATTAACCATTAAATTAAGATCAATGGTTCACATTTATAGTTGTTAATTAATATTTCTAAAAATAAATTTTGATTTTTTCAAATTTTTGGAAGGGTTACATGATGAAAAATGTGTATTTATTATGAAAATATAATATTGTAAACTTTTTCATTTTTCAAATGTATATCAATTTCTAAATATAACTAGTATTTCTCATTGGTTAAAAACACCATTAATTATGGAAAAATAAATAAATAAATTCGAAATTAATATAGAAAAAAATATTTACTTGTTAGTGACTTGCTATACCAAGTCACTATGTTGTCACATCATCATAATTGTTAATACCCATCTATAGGTAGTAACCATTGAGAAGTCTTTCCTTCGTATATATATATATTATTAAAAAAAAATCTATTTTGAACTTTGATTCTACTCTCTTGTCTGAATGCAAGGAAATGACTCTACCTTTATTTTAAGATGAAAATAAATAAAATAAATTATGAGTGTAATTTGTAGGAGAGGAATTTAGACGATCAAGAATATGAAATGTTTTAACCCGTAAAAAATAAATATGATGAATTTTATAATTGAAAAAAATAAATTATGTAGTAAGTTTAACAGGATATTCTAGATTGGGGTAGAATGATGCATAATTTTGGACATAGATTTTATTGAACTAATACCTTAAGTAGTGTTCACAAACGTGCTTGCACACTTTTTTTTTCTTTCTTTTCTCCTTTTATCTTCTGTTCATATTTCAGGGACTATTGAGATGGTACATATGTCACTTGAAAAAATACAAGTATGATGATATTTGGTAAAAGATTGAGTTTCTTTGCTTTACCTCTATCATTTGTGAAATTCTATGGAGAGCTAGAAATGAAAAGCATCATCTCACAATTTAAAGTTATTCTTAAGAGTTGTTGAATCATCATTACGTCCTTCGAGTGTTGCATGAGTCACAGATATATCCAAGCATCTTTATTTGATACTAAGGACTCTTTTGAGTTGGTTATGTTATTTGTATTAAGAATGTCTCATGTGGCAATTATCCTTTTTTTTAAATATTTGTTTACTTTCTTTTGTAATTCAAATGCTAATGTTGTTTGGATTTCAATACAGAATAATGAGTTTGCTCAAATTTCTTGCAAAGTGACCATTTATATTGGGAAGAGCCCCATTTGTGGATGTCAAACTCTTTCACATTTTATTTAATTAAGTATTTTTCTTTATGAAGAAAATGAAAATAAAAACAGTGATTCATCAATGGTTCATGTATAGTCCCTATGTTGATTCATCATGCCAATCTACTAAATGTACAAACTATCTCATAAATAATTCAAAACCAATACTAGTTTATCAATTTTCATTACAACATTCTTTCATTCACACTTCTCACAACAAAAGGGCATAATTGTTTACAAAAGAGACACTTCCCAATAAATCTAAACAAACTAAACTGCAAATGAACTTGTGACTTCCCAATAAACCAAAATAAACTATACTCACAATTATAAATTTCATATGGGAAATTCTTCATAATTATGGAATTTCTTAATAATCATTGGCTGTAAATTCAAAAAAACTAATAAGCTATTAGTTAACAGCGATATAAACAATATAAATATATTCATATATACACACACAAAATTAATAATTCTTGTAAGCAGTATTATTTTTACCTTGGGCATTGTATATGCTACTAGCATAGATAAAATGATTCAAATTATATGGTAGTAGGACATAGGTAAGATTTGAAAATTAGGTTGGAAACTTAAAATTTGCTTTTTATGTTGATTATATGTTTATTTGTTTATTATTATTATATTAAATTTAGTAGATTTTAAAGGAAATGACGTAACTAGGCAAGTGGCATATGGCATCACTATAAAAATGTATGTATGTACGTGAAATAAATGTAACACCTACAAATATTATATATATATAGGGAGCGACTACAACGTATCTTATTTTTTAACACTGGTGCATCATTTTTCTATTTCGGTACCTGAATAGTTATAATCCTAATTTTTTTTATATGATAGTGTACATTATAGCTATCTAGAACATCCTACAAATTTTCAAGAAATTCTGAATAAATTATGATACCGAAACAGGGTCTAAATTGTATGTTGCATGCTTGCCTGTTTTTTTGTGTACGCGTGTAAAATTTGACAGCTTGAACTCTGTTTTCTGCTTCATAAACTATTCATAATTTCTTAAAAATTTGCAGGATATTCTAAATACCTACAATGTACACCGTCATATAAAAAAATTTGGGATTATATTTATCCAGGTGTCGAAAATAGAAAAAGCATGCACCGGTGTTGCAATGCGTTGTAGTCGTTCCCTATATATATATATCTGTAATAATGGAAAATTGCTAATTTAGCCAAAATTAAATATCAACATTAATTATTAATTGTATTTGTGACACATACTTAATTTTCTTGGATCATATTTATTTGTATAAATATTGTAATGACCCACTACTCTAGACTATTTGGACCATTAACGAAACTATACATAAAACTTACATTTTTACGAAAATACCATAATTTATTGAGTAACTTGCAAAATAAGAGTTATTTACAAACAAACAGAATACTAAGAAGGATTATGGGATCCCATTGTCTTTTAAAAACAAAACATGATTAAAAATAAAAGACATTACATAATAATGCGGAAAATACATGTAAAACCATAAAAAGAATATAAAATGAGACTACATCCTCGAATCGAATAACGCTCGGCCCCTTGACTCCATTCACCATCGATACACATCCTCCAAGCATCACGAATCTTACCGCCTCTAAGCTTATTTTCCTGCACATAAACAGAAAGGAGTGAGCCTAATGCCCAGCAAGGAAAATCTAACACATAGTCATACACATAAATTTCATAATGAACGTAAAGACATATCATAACACATAATACACTTATTATAATGGCCATTATTACTTGGGGTCGCATAGACTAAACAAGCTTATGCCCATGAGATTAGTGGGGTCCTACCAGCTAAATAGGCATATGCCCACAATCTTTTTGGGGTCTTGTTAGTCAAATAGGGCATAAGCCCAAGCCTACAACAAACACATGCATAACAAATTCATAACACATTCATAACATATCATAACATAACACATAAGATAACATAAACATATAGATTCTAGCCTATTTTCCTTACCAAAGTTACCGGGATAAAATGGACTGAGTTGGGACTTTTTGGAACACTCCTAAAACCATAATGAACAAGAGTGAGTCTAAAGAAAGGAGATGAAATGAAAGAGAATAGGAAGACTAAACCATTAAAAGAAAATATGCTTACCACAACTTAAGTGCTTAAGAACTTGGATTCCCTAACCAAAATAAGAATGAGGTTAGGAATTTGAGTAGAAGACTAAGAGAAAGGAAACATAATACAGAAAGAAACTAGAGTTTTGGTTACCTCAAAGATTTGCAAGATCAATCTAACCTCCACCGAAATACTATAGAACTCACTTCCCAAAGTGTTTGATAAGCTTATGATGTTTAAGCTTATAGTTTTTCCCCAAACCAGGTGTTTTCACTCTCACACTCACTTAACACTAGCAGCTTCTGAACTTAGAGCAAATGGTGAATAATGGCTGGGTACTAGGTCCTATTTATAGAGTTTGGGAATGAAAATATCTTGATTTTACTTGAATAAAGATAATGGCTTTTTAGGTGAAAATCATTTGAATAATCGTTCAGCAGAGGCTGAAGTCTCGTTCAGAAGATGCTGGACTGTTGAAGGAGTTTGAATGGCTGAAAGGAAATGAATTCAAAAGAGTTTGAATCCATGCTGAAGGAGGCGATATATCGCCCCCTGTAGGCGATATATCGCCTGGGCCAGTATGCCCGAGGCGACCGTGCATCGTTTCGTGTTTTCCGTATCTACGTGCTGCGACATATCGCCCCCTATAGCTGCGATATATCGGCACACGATGAATATTTAAACACGAAATTACACATTTTTAGCTAAGTTTGAATGGAGTAAACAGCCTTGACTAAGCCCTCAACGTACTCAAAGCTACTGACTGACCCTATAACATTCAAACTTTACTCCTTATTATATTTAATCCTCAAAAATCTTTAATCCTTAATCACCATTCATAACATGTGCTTAAAATCCTATTGGTTGATATCTAAACCTTATAATATAATAAATATAATCCTTAATATCAGTCACATTAATCAAACCTTAGGTTATACTTAATATTCTTAAACTATAGATTAAACTTAGAAAATCTATAAGTACTACTATGAGTGTCCAAATAATTCCCGGTCTGAACCAAAAATCCATAGTAACAAAGATAACACTAAACATTCTATAATACTACTAAACAATTAGCTAAGTAAAGTTCTTGGACTCTACAAATATGGTTCAATCCTCATTGAAATAAGATACAAGAATTTTTTTTTTTTTTTACATCTCTCTCTAGTTCTATTACTCTGTCTATTTATTTTCTTTATATTTTATATTTTAATTTTCTTAATAGTTTTATAATACATTATCATCACGATTCTCTAACTATTATTGTTTGTAGGTTAAAATTTTTATCATGGGTCTTTAGCCATAATCATTCGTTGAAATCTAAACTTGATGATTTAGTCTTCAACCACCATCCTATGTTGATATCAAAAATCATTATCAAGTTTCTAGTCATCATATTTTTGTTATATTATTTTAAATAATATAATGTTAGATTAAATAATGTGACAAAATGTAATTTGTCGCACAAATGTGATTTGTCATACCTTGTAACATATTATTAAAAGTTACAAAATTGTACACATGTGTGTGCTCAAATGTAACATATTTTGGAGTTACAAAATCAGTTACAAATTTGTAACTCCCAAATATTACCCAATAATGTGTAGATTGAGAGTAGAGTTACACATTTCTGTTTGAATTTCATAGAGCCATTATGTAATATGGTTGTTGAATACATGTTTTTAACTCACATGAGGTGTATGGAGGTTACAAAATCATGTGGGAAGAGATTAGGACATTTTTTGGAAAAATTGAAAAATTGGAAGCTGAAATTGCACTGCTGTCGCGCCCACTGAAAATCCCTGGTTGCAACTTGGGAGACAGAGGCCAGTGGCTGCGGCCACAGATACTCCTGGCCGCAACCTGGGCCGCTAACAGTCGATTCCAATTTTGTTTTTTCTCCAATTTGAACGATTTTAACATCTCAAGTAACTCACAAACCTTCATTTTAATTGCATAAACATCCAATTAAACATTTGTAATAGCTATGGGGGTTGGTAAAATTTGAAATTCAAATGGTATCTCAAAGTCTATAAATAGGAGTTTAATGCTCACTTGTAAGACACATCATTATCTATTAACAAAGCGCTTGGCTAGAAAATACATCATTGAGGCTTGATAATTCCAGAGAAATATTTTCTTGTGAGATCTCTTAGTGCTTATAGAATAGGAGGAAATAAGCTTTTGGACAAAGGTTTTGAACATTGTTAAAGTTGGTGATCCTTACTACTCTACATTTTGGTTGTGTGAGAGTTTGTGTTCTTATTATTGTTGTTATCCCTCAAAATTCAAGAGATGACGTGACGAATGAGAAAGCGGCATGTGGCATCACAAAGTATTGAAAAAGATCGATGAACAAAGATGGATAGGTCCGGGACCTATAGGGAAGTCGACCGGGCCTAAACCCCCTAGGGGTGGTCAGCCTGACCCCAACCCCTAGGGGTGGTCTGCCTAGCATGCTTAAGAACTACATTGGGTGGTCGGCCTAAACTCTCAAATACACTTCGATGAATAAAGTTCACACTCGTTCAAGCTGAAATCAACAGGCCTAGCACCCAGAAGATCAACAATATATTTGAAATTTAAATACATTTTTAGGATATATAAAATATAATTTTATAAGATAAATTAAAAGATGTTTATACATATTTTAATTTATCTTATAAAATTATAGTTTATATATACTAAAAAATGTATTTAAATTTCAAATATATTCAAGAAAATAAGTATAAATAAAGATGCATACATATATAATTAGGTATGGTAAGGTAATAAGGTTGGGTACACCCATACCCTACCATATATCTGCATCAGGTATATGTTTTCATAACTTCATCCTACCTTAAATCCTAATTTATCGGGTAATACCCTATCAATCAGGGTATGGTATCCATGATTACATGGATTTACGGGTAAAACACTAACATCCTAATCAACCATGTAAAATAATTAATTTATTTTAAAGTAATATAAAATGTCACATATTTACTATTTATAATAAAAATAGTGGCCAATTATAAATTTGTTTGAGATGATTTATTGAATTGTGCATGCTATCTAAAATAAAAATAAAATAAAATTAATTCTCAAAACTGAAAAAATAAAATAAAAACTTGCAACAATCATTATTCTCTAAGTAGCATATTTATACGCATTTGGTACCTTGTGTTTTGGTCGAGTACAACTTTGGTATCGTCTATTACGAATAATTATCATCTAGTACCCTATAATTGTAAAATCAATCAAAAATGGTACCCTCCACTTGAATTTGGTCAATATTTTTTTAAAATGACAAATTTGCCCTTACTTAACCTGAATAAATTTATTTCTTTGGAATGGAAATATGCATACATGGTACCCTATGTTTTGACCGAGTACAACTTTAGTACCCTCTATTATGAATAATTATTTTCTGGTACCCTATAATTGTAAAATCAGTAAAAAAAATGGTACCAAAAATAGACAACAAAAAATATTGCTTCAAGCCTTACAAAAAATCAAGAGCACCTTTTAAAATCCATTGAGTTCACAAGGTCAAGTTCGGTACAAGTCTAGCCATGGATATTTCCAGTACTTTCAAGTTTGATATTTCGGGTTATGTATGATTTTGTATTTAAAATTTGAATATAGATATCATACATTTTGATTTGTTGATTTGAATTATGTATATGAATTTAATTTATTGTTTGAGAATATGAACAAGAAAAATATTTGCATTTCTTTAACTAAAAGAAATTTAATGACAGAAGAAATAGGGAAGAGAACGTGATCTAACTTTGATGTAGATTATGATAATTATTTTTATTATTGTATTAGTCTTGATTATTTTCATTTGGTTTGGTTTGAGTTGTGAAGGACAATGAGAAAAAGGATTCAAATTTAAATTAAGATTTCACAAAAAAATTGCTCTATTGTTTCTAAGTTCGAGGCTTTGCAGAATAATGGATTCAAACAGAACGATTGTAGTTTTAATTATAAATACAATCATTTAATTAAGTTTTTATCTTTATTTAATTATCAAGTTATGTTTTTATTTTTATTAAAATATTTTAATACAATATATTTAATGATTTAAATTTGAGTTTTTATGCTTAATGAGGGATTCTAAGTCCAAAAAAAATGCTAGGCGTTTAAATCATTTCAAAAAAATGTTAATTCTTTTGACAATACCCATAATACCCCTCTCATAATTTTTCTCATCCACTTCCTCTTCTCTCTTCCCTCAACCCATTCCTCTCAACTCCTTCTCTAGAAAAAAAAAATCATGGGTAAGGTAAAATATAATAGGAATCAATGTAACAACAAGTATTCCTCACTTAGGACAATAAAATACTACATTTCAAACAGATCTGGGCATGATTTTTTGGTTTTTTTTTTTACGATTTTTTTCAGATCTGAAACTTTGAAATCTGCAGAAAATCGACGTGGTTCGATGGTGCTCGATGCCAACTCGATGGAGCCTTCAAAATCAAGATTTTCATAAAAAATTTGATGTTGCTCGATGGTGGTTCGATGGTGTTCGATACAATTCTTGCAAGATACGTAATTTTCCACTCGAGTGTTCGTTTGGGGTGATTTTTTTTTTATTTTGGGTATTTTTTCAAGATCTACACGTTTAAGATGTATATATACACATTTAAGAGATGTAAATCTTTATATAAATGCAAAATGCAAAACATACCTCATGTTCAAGATACGTTTTGGTATGCTTTCAAGTTATAAACTTTGAAAATGTGTATGTGAACATCTAAAACATGTAGATCTCAAAAAAATACCCAAAATAGAAGAAAAAATCATCCCAAATGGACACTCAAGTAAAAAATTATGTCTCTTACAAGAATTGCATCGAACCACCATCGAGCAACCATCTAACCACCCTCGAGCAACGTCGATTTTTTCATGAAAATCTTGATTTTGAAGGCCCCATCGAGGTAGCATCGAACACCATCGAGCAAACATCGAGTTGGGCATGGTTTTTGAGTTATTTTTCAGATCTGAAACTCTGAAATATGTAGAAAATTGATTTTGCTTGATTTTTGCTCGATGGTGCTCGATACCAACTCGATGGGGCCTTCAAAATCAAGATTTTCATGGAAAAATCGACATTGCTCGAGGGTGGTTCGATGGTTGCTCGAGGATGGTTCGATGGTTGCTCGATGGTGGTTCGATGCAATTCTTGTAAGAGACATAATTTTTCACTGGGGTGTCTGTTTGGGATGATTTTTTTATATTTTGGGTATTTGTTTGAGATCTACACGTTTTAGATGTTCACATACACATTTTCAAAGTTTAGAACTTGAAAACATATCTTGAACATGAGGTATGTTTTGCATTTGTCATTTTTTTCAAAATTTATATTTCCCAAATGTGTATATGCACATCTCAAATGTGTAGCTCTTGAAAAAATACCCAAAAAAAAAAAATCACCCCAAACGGACACCCGAGTGAAAAATTACGTATCTTGCAACAATCGCATCGAACCTCCATCGAACCACTATCGAGCAACATTGATTTTTTCATGAAAATCTTGATCTTGAAGGCCCCATCGAGCTGGCATTGAGCACCATCGAACCACCATCTAACCATGTCGATTTTTTGCAGATTTCAAAGTTTTAGATCTAAAAAAAATCACAAAAAAAAACTCAAAAATCATGCACATCTCTGTTCGAAATGCAATATTTTAGTGTCCTAAGTACGGAATACTTGCTATTACATTGAGTTTTTTTATATTTTACCTTACCCATGATTTTTTTCTAAAGAGAGAGTTGAGAGGAATGGGTTGAGGGAGAGAGAAGGAAGAGAGAAGAGGAAGTGGATGGGAAAAATTATGGAAGGGGTATTTTAGGTATTGTCAAAAGATTTGGTATTTTTTTTTTAAATAATTAGAATGCCTAACATTTTTTTTTATTTAGTACACCTTATTAAGCATAAAATCTCAAATTTCCCTAATTATTTATAATTGAAAGTAATTTGGGTATTATAAAAACAATGTTGACTAAATTTGTGTCTAGGATACCATTTTTTACTAATGTTACAATTATATGGTACCAAATGATAATTATTCATAATAAAATATATCAAAACTATACTCGATAAACATAAACAGGTATCAAATGCGCATATTCCTTATTTTTTTTAATTAGTTAAGGATTTATAGTTAAGGGTAATTAAGGTATTATGAAAAAATTGATGTCCAAATTCGAGCGGAGCATACCATTTTTACCTGATTTTACAATTCCAAGTACCTTATGATAATTATTCATAATATAATATACCAAAGTTATATTCGGCCAAACCAGAGGGTATCAAAGTAGTAGAACTCCGAACAGAGAAAACAATCAAATAAGTTATTAGTACTTTTCAAGTAAAGTTTGTTGTATCATATTTGTTCTGAGTTACCATAATTTAAGGAAACAAGTTGGACTGTGTATTCAAAAATAACTCAATACGAGCAAGTCGTAAAAGATAAACGTGTTGTCCCATCCATGTTGAGAAATCCTCCAATCTCATAATCACACAACAATGAATAAGAAGCACAAAACAACAAAGGACACAAATAGCAGAGAAAAAGAAGACATAATTAATTACTTGGCTAGACTTGGCTAGGTCGGATCAAGGTGAGGTGATCTATATCCAAGGTAAGGTTTTGATACCACACTCTAATTATCTATAGTACATGATTAAAAAATACACCTACTCTTATTTTACCATGGATACACTCTCCATCTCCATACAAAGAAAAATCACTCAATTCACAGTAGAAGAAATTTTCTCAGTAAACAAAGTCAAAATACCTGTACAAACCAAAGCAAACTACATTTCCATTTGCTTGAAGAGATCTGCGGCAGATGCTGAGAACACATGTGATTAGAGAAACAGAGTGAAGTACAGGGACTGTGGTGGAAGTGTTAGGGTTAGAAGAATATGTATTTATTTATAGGGATTTCTTGGGTGTGAAAGTTCATTCCTATCCTTCGTAGCGTTTGAACCATTAGATTTTAATATAACATATACTTGAATTAATCGTATGAACCATGCTCTGTATTTTTGTATCTCTAAAATGTTTCTCCTCTAATCCTGACTCGCACTTTGTTGTTTCCATATAACAAAGTACGTAATAGTACGAAAATAAGAGAATTTTATGCAAATTATATACATATATGAAATGAAACCACTAGCATATAAAAAATGAGTATGTGGCCATTAAAAGCACATGCGTTTCTTTGTATTTTTTATTCAATTTTTTTTTTAAAAAAAAACATATAAATATCACTTCTATATAAGAAGCAGTGAAGTGTGTAATCCTCCTATCATTGACCATAATTAACCCCAGAAGCAGTGAAGTGAAGAAAAGAATCATTGTGAACATAGTTCAAGCACAAACTTGGATCCGCCAAATGCACAAAAAACTTCTGCAACCGGTAAGTTCAACCTGTGCATGCATAGCTGCTGACAACGCCAGTTCCCTCATTCAAACTGTTATATCCATGATTTATTTCCTCTGCAAAGTCCTCCAAAAAAGTACATTGTCATTCATTTAATTCCATGGAAAATTTGATACTAAAGCAAACGTTTTGATCTCCATGGTGGTTAATATTAAGAAGGACCAGGCTTTGGAAGTTTTGCTTCTTAGTACTAGAAGCTGTCCATGCTGAACTCCCATAGGTATTTTCACTTGTGTCTTCCCAGACAAAGTTGGTACCTCAACCTTAACCCCACCAAGGATTGCCTGTGTAAAGCTGATATTAGAATCCACATAAACATCTGCTCCTCTCTAGCAAATATAGGATCATGGGCAACCTTCAGTTTAATGTACAAAGTACCAGGTTCACTTCCTTCTCCACCAATAGTAGTATTTCCAGCCCCTGGTACACGTATTGTATCTACAGTATCTATACCTGCAGGTATTGAAACTTTAACCTCTCTAACACCTTCAACTACTCCTGATCCTTGGCATTACACACAGTAATCCTTTGCAAGTATTACAAGTGGATGTAAATGGAGGAATGGTTACAAATTTTCCAAATCACGTAATGAAGACCCAAACAGATGCAAACACAAAACAGAAGAGAAATAGAGCAGTAAGAAAATGGAAGATTGTATTGCTGAAAATGGAACAAATTACAGAATATATGATAGCCAAGCAAGAACTTTGAGGGCCTGAACCTCTCGGAAGAACAAAGCTCAATTCACCTACTCATTTCCTCCCTTCCACTCAGCCATACAATGGTTAAATAACAACTTTCCCAATTCCCTATGCTAACAAACTATACCCTATAAGCTCCCATCAGTCCCTTCTAAACATCTCTCTTAGTCTGTATGACCTGAAGAATTTGGGTCCTAAATATCAAAGCGACAAAAATGACTGTATGCGTGTATGTTTAACAAAATGTCAATATCTCTGGAAGACCAGTGTGTATATGAAAATTGGAACAAAATCAAAAAACCTGGTATGGATTACAAAATTGGAACAAAGCCTCGGGACAATGTCTTTTTGATCTTAGCAGTCGGAAAGATAAATATGCAGAACTCCATCTGTCATGCTTCTCATCAAGCAGGGAACTCCGGAACAATTCCAGAATTAAACACATACAAATCCATTAAGGTGTTATAATGACCCTTCTCTATTTCCTCTTCTTTCACTTGATGAAGGAGGAGCATCTCAATAATCAAATCTTCCCAATCAATGGCACTAACTTTTGCTCTCTTCCTCTTCTTTCTAGGTTGTTCATAGTCCACAATAAAGTTCTTAATGCAATCAACTGAAGTAGAGGGGTGCATAATTCGATCAATGCGCTGCTTAGCAGCATTAATCTTTTCTCTCCTCTTCTCATAAACCTTGCAATTAGTAACAAAAGCTGGGGGCAAGGCGTTCAGCCCCACATCCTTCTCCAATATTTGCTTGAGTAAAAGCTTTTTGCTCAACTCTGACTCTCCACTCCACCACTCTGTACAAGCACCAATGTCAAAATCCCTCTTTTCTCTTCTATGAACCACACTTCTGCTCTCTCTAGAAGAATTTGCACAACCCACCTCACTAGAAAAATTTTCATAGATCATCATTAAGCATTCAGATGAAAGACTAAACTTCTCCGCATCATCTGTACTCGGCAAACCCCTGCTATCCATGTCTACCTCAAAATAACCAAAATCATTATCAACCACATCAGTCATATCATTCCCATACTCAACATCTTTCCTTAAACACTCACTAACCACATCTTCCAAATTAAACTGAAACCGCTCCAATTCCGTCCTCTTTTGACCTGGCCTTGACATAGACTTCTGCTCCATGTACTTAATTACAAAAGGAGCATTATTCACAATGTTCTTAGTGTTAACATTCTTCCCCCAAGGCAATGCTTGAGCCACCTTAACAAGCGCCTCTAACAGTTCCTTATACCTCAATTTGCTCGTACAAACAGTGGCGTGAACTTCTTTGGCCACATTCTCAATCCTAACATCTACTTGATTCAACTCGCCCAAGAAGGCCAAAACCGCAGCCACCACCGGAACCGGCCGCCTCCCAGTTGTCAGAGACCACTTCACCATACATTGTATCAAAAAGATCCCTTGTCGCCGGATTCTCTCCTTCTTGTCATCTCCAACGTTACCGAAAATCTGGGAATTTTGCAATGCCCGTTCGAAAGAGCTGACCACATTGAATTCAGGGTACTCGGGTCTCTTCAAATTTTGAAACTTGACAACACGAGAAACCATTTTGCCCAGTTCATACTCATCACAACCAACAACTGAGGACACCTCGGCCATTGGCATCGGCAACGACCGCTTGTCTTTCCTCATAACAACATAGGCACAAGCACCAACGAAAACCCCAAACCAATCACCTTGACCATACTCGCCTTCCGTAATGGAATTGACCATGTTTTTAACATCGTAAGATTTCGAGGCCAACCCTAACCTATGCAAGATATCGTCGATTAGTTTCTGAGCCTCATAGATTTTCTTGTCTTTGTAATCGAAAACGCTGCCCGTACCTGCGGTTCCGACGCGGACGAAGGTCCCTTGGGGACCGTTTATGCCGCCGAAGTGATCCTGGAAGTTTTCGAATTCTTGGACGAAGCCGCAGGATTCGCATACCAGACTTTCGGAGGTGAGGTCCCGAACTAACGATTTGGACTTGCAGTTGGCGCAGGAACCTGACATTTTTGGTGTAATTAGGTTTTGCAATCAAGGGTCTGTTTGGTTGCCGAGAAAATGGGTACAGCGGCTGGAAAAAAAATAAAATTATTTGGCGGGGAAGAATCACAAGCTATTGGAAGCTTCTGGAAACAGAGGTTTGATCAGACACGAGCACGACGATAGAAGAAATTCATAAAAGTACAAAACTGGTAAATTCATGGATATAGCTGCAGAGAAATCTCAGGTTCACACCGAGGGATGCGAGGCAAGGCACGGAACGGCTGTGCAAGGCTTGGGATAGTCGGCCGAGTCTTACGAGCGAACGTGAGAAGCTGAGAATGGGAAAGGGCGAGCGGACTCACTTTCTAGGCTGAAATTAACAACAAATCTATTTTTTCTTTTCTTTTTTTTTTTAAGGAAATTATGGTTTATTTTTATAGAGTTTTTTTTTTGGCAAGTGTAGGTAAACATTTGTTATAAAGTGTTTTTGTAAAATATATATTTCAATCTAAAATGTTTAATTCTTTATCATATAAAGAAAAATAGTTAAATAGTCACTTATATATTTTTTACCTAAATAAATAGTAATTTCCTATATGCAGTAAAACAATATTTTTCAAGCTATAAATATTTTTTTATAAACTTTTGTATATATATATATATATATGAGTGTGATTATATTATATTTAATTAGTTTATTTCTTAAAATGAATAAAATATTTTTTTTTAAATATAATATTTAAATGATGTGGAGAAAAAATAAAAAATATGGTGTATGGTATAATAAAAGTTTGAGATAAATTATAAAAAAATATGTTTTGGTGATGTATTTTGTAATACACTTTCTCTATAGTATGTAGCTAAAACTCACAAAAACATCTTCCATCAACTCATTTATATATATATATATTTATAATAGTTATGCACAAACTCCAATTAATTCATATATATATTTATATAACATTTACATATCTTTTATATAATATTTTAATATTATTATTTTTCTTTATAAGCTTTCTCTCTCTCATTTAATATATACTTATTATTTCTTTTTTCTTTTTCAATTATTTTATTTTACTTTAATTAATAAAATATGTTTAAATATATAATATTTAAATGATGTAGAGAAATATATAGAAAAATTGATGTATAATATAATATAAAACTTAGAGGTAAAATAGAAAAATGTGTGTTTTAGGGAGGTATTTTAAAGGATGGAGTAGATCATCCATTGAGAGTGCTCTAAGCCTGTATTTAGAATAGAGGAAATTGTATTTTAAATGGGACTTTTAACCGGGTGTTCAAAAAAGTTAATCTATGGCCTTTTTTAAGAATTTTCATTTTTATAGGTTTATTTTCCTATATTTTTGTATAAAAGTTGGTTTATGTTATAGTTTTACTCTTAATAAAGTTTTATTAATTTGGAAAGTTATATTTGTAATTTGATTATTATTTTTTTAGCTTATTTGTTATTTTTATATTATTTGTATATTACTAATTTTATATTAAAATTTTCTTTGATTGTTTTGCAATTTTTTTTAATGTGAATTGTGTTGATTATATTTTTTATTTATTATAAACATTTTTCCTTTTTTTAGATTGTACGTTTCTTTTTTTAAACCATGGGTAAGATAACGAGTTACTTGATTGACCTTTGACAGTTATGTAAAAATAAAATGCGAGAGATAGGTTAAATAACATGTACCAGGAGAGGTAACTACTTACCCTGAGAGAAGTAATATTTTGCTATAAGAGGGGTAACCAGTTACCATAAGAGGGGTGACGGGTAACTCATATTAAATATGAAAAAAATATCAAATTTGAAGGAAAAAGAGAAATAACACTTTATTGAAAATGGAAGAAGAAGTAACTATAATTTTAGTAACGTAGGTAACCAGTTACCATATGATTTTTTTTTTTAATTTTGATGTTTCCATTAGGGTAATCAGGTACTCATTCACGTTTTCATACCAATTTTTTTTTTCTTTTTAAATTTGAATGTTTACATCAGGGTAACTAGTTACTCATTCATGTTTTTTATATATTTTTTTCTTTCTAAATTTGGATATTCCTATCAAGGTTACTGGTTATCTATTCAAGTTTTCATATCTATTTTTTTTTGTCAAATTTGGATGTTCTCACTAGGGTAACTAGTTACCCATTCATATTTTCATCAGATTTTTATTTTCTTCGGATTTGAATGTACCTATCAGGGTAACTGGTTACCCATTCACGTTTTCATATCTATTTTTTTTCTTTCCAAATTTGGATGTTTCTATCACAGTTACTAGTTACCCATTCAAGTTTTCATATATTTTTTTCCCAGATTTGGATGTTGCCACTAGGATAACTGGTTAACCATTTACAATTTCATATAATTTTTTTTTCTAGATTTGAATGTTTCTATCAGGGTAACTAGTTACCCATTCATGTTTTCATATTTTTATTAGTTTTTTTTTCTAAATTTGAGTGTTCCTATAATGGTTACAGTAAAAAGAAAAAGCTAAAAAAAACTATTTGAATTTTTTTACATATAGTGGAAAAAACTATATATATTTAATTGATATTAATATTAATAATTATACGTTACAATATTAATAGTTACCCATTCATGTTTTCATATTTTTATTAGTTTTTTTTTCTAAATTTGAGTGTTCCTATAATGGTTACAGTAAAAAGAAAAAGCTAAAAAAAACTATTTGAATTTTTTTACATATAGTGGAAAAAACTATATATATTTAATTGATATTAATATTAATAATTATACGTTACAATATGCAGTTAAGGATAATCACAATATCATTATTGTTTGAATATTTTTAAAAATGTTAGCTACAAAATAAATTTCTTACTTTCTAGTTTTAAAAAATTTTGTTACAATAATAACTTTTTTTAGTTATAAAGTAGTCTATAAATTTTTTTGTTTACAAAAAGACATTTTTTTCTATAAATTGTTCACAAAAATGTCAAAGTTATTTTACTAAAATGTAACATATGTTTACTTGTTATAATGTAGTAACAATTGTTATTGGTTTAATAATTGTGTGTTACAATATAGTTATTAATAGTCGTCATTTTTAATTTTGAATATTTTTATATTAGATTTGTAAATCTTTGTTACCATCATTTTGATGTTAAAATTATAAATTATTTTTGTAAATGTTAGTTACAAAAATATATTTTTTAGTTATAAAACTAGTTTTGTTAAATTTTGTTAAAAACTTATTTTTGTAATAGATATTTATAAAAATATAGGCTATTTAGGATTTTTACCCCCCGAACTATTACCACTACTGTATCGTGCCCCCTAATTTTTTCAGGCCGTTAAAAATTCCCCCCGAAATATTCACAGTAATGTAAAGAAGGACTTCCGTTAACTTTCAACACAGAATGCTGACATGGCTCTTTACATGCTGATGTGTCTTGACCATGTCAGCGTCATGTGTGTAATTTTATTGTTTTTAAATATGGTTTTTATTTTTTTTAATGTATAAAAAATGGTTTAATTTATTAATTCTATTTTTTAGTGTTTAATTCATTAATTTTTAATATGATTATAGATTTTTTAATTTTAAAATTACACACATGGCACTGACATGGCCAAGACACATCAGCATATAAAGAGCCATGTCAGCCTTTTGTTAGCCACATGTGTTGAAAGTTAACGGAAGTCCTTCTTTACATTACTGTGAATATTTCGGGGGGAATTTTTAACGGCCTGAAAAAATTAGGGGGCACGATACGGTAGTGGTAATAGTTCGAGGGGTAAAAATCCTAAATAGCCAAAAATATAATATCTATTTACACTTGTAACAAATGTTTACAAGTTTGTAAACCTTGTTCACAAAAACACCACATATAACTAGTTTTTATTTACAGTTTTGCAGCTTCGTATTTACACTTATGTCCTTCTGTGTTTTTGTACAAAAGCTAGGTATTTTTGTAATGCACCGTATTTTTCATATATTTTTTTAAGTTTTAGTGCATTTGTGTAGATTTCCCTTTAGAGTTTAGGATTAAAAAAATTATTTTGAAAGTGTTTTAGTAAATAGTAAAGGGCAATTCTCTAAACCATCACTTCCTTTACTTAATCCATTATAACCGTTAGATGATTTATTTTTATAGATGGATGATTAAATTTGAATGTGTAGGTTAAAATATGTAAAAATACCTATATACTTTTTTTTTTAGATTTTTTCAAAAATATATATTTTTTTTGTATTTTTTTACTTTTTTACAGTCCTTGATTTTTTTTTTCAAAAATACGTTTTTAAAGTTTTATATTTACAAAAGTACGGTATTAATAAAACAACTTGTGTTACCCAAAAAATTATTCCTGGTGATGTGGCAGGACGGGCTTACACGTGGCTGGCACGCGACAATTTTAAGTGAAAGAATAGTGTTTGATTATCGACCAGTGGGTTGTTGATTTGTTAAACCTCACGTTTAGGTGCAACCAATCTGGTTGTATACTTTCATTTATTTCTTTTGGGATATGCAATCTTGTGATAATTGCATTAATTATATTTTCCTTTATAACCTTAATACGCACTGTTGACGGTGAAATCTCGTCAACGATTAAAGGTTAGAAAATTAAGATTTTTATACTAAGGGTAGCTTAGAATCAGGAGGAAAGAACTTCAATCAATAGAAAAAACCAGAGCAACAATGGAACAAAGATCATGTATTTCTTTTACGTCTCCTCATACACTCAGTTTTCCAACCCCAAAACCTGAGGGGTTGAGGCCTATTTATAGGTGGGCTCTATTGGCCCTTGATACAAACAAGTCCCAGGAGACAGGGACGTATGCGGGTACACTGATAGTGCAGGGGCTCAGGGCGTAGTGGTGTCTGCCCTGACAATGCCAGAGTCGTGGCTCAGGACATAGTACTGTCGGCTTTGGTGTATGGTCGGGGGTGTTCAAGTGGCGCCACTACTCTTCGTACAAGTCCGTACTACCACTACTCCTCGAACGTTGATGACAGGGCCACGCCTTTGTTCCCTTCACAACCGTACATCTCGTGTCAGTACACGTGACCTGTACCTGGCCGTCCTTATCAATCCCTGTCGATGCCTAATGTTCGTTTGACGCCCCCCTTAGGTGTCCCCAAGTGTTCCTCGTGCCTAGGCCAAGGAGGCTTCAACCTATGTATATCATGAGAAGCCAAGGTGCTAGGGGTCGAGGCTGACCTACGCAGGTCACATGGAGGCGAGGCTCGAGACATGGGCGCGCAACGAGGCCACACCCTCGCATAGCGAGGCTGGCCCTCTTCCCTCGGGTGTAGACGAGGCTCGAGACGTGTGCGGCGCGATGAGGCCACACCCTCGCATAGCGAGGCTGGCCCTCTTCCCTCGGGTGTAGACGAGGCTCGAGACGTGTGCGGCGCGATGAGGCCACACCCTCGCATAGTGAGGCTGGCCCTCTCCTCCTATGTGCAGGCGAGGCTCGTAAGGCATGGGGCACGCGTGAGGCAACAAGGCTGAACCCTCACAACCCTCACATAGCGAGAGTGGTGTCCGTGTTGGTCAGCGGTTGGGGACCCTCGCATGGCGAGGGTGACTCCCTTAGCCCAACTCCTCTTATGCCACATGACGCCCTTGTCTCTTTGTGCATGTGGTAAGCAGCCCAGTGAGGCTCTCGCCCCCTTCGTCCCACTGACATGCGCCTCATAGTTTCTAGGGTGCCTCGTAATGTAGAGGTTCTCTTGAGTGGAATTCACAAGGGAAGAATTCATACATTTACAAGGGTAACTATTGACTATGGCTCTAGTCAATTTTTGGCATTCACACGCACATCTAATTGTAATTAAGGCCCATCGGCCCATGTAACCTTCTTGAGCCTATAAATAAGAATCAAATGGCTCAAGGAAGGGACTTTTGATCTTTGTACTCAGAGAGAAGAATATAGTGTGTTCATTCACCGAAATTGTAATCCTCCGAAGACTTGTGAAACTCGTGAACCCTAGTTCATTGATCACAGTATTGGGATTCAAGATCAATAAGAACACTAAGTGGACGTAGGTCATTACCATTCAATTGGGGCCGAACCACTATAAATCGTTTGTGTCATTTGCTTTCCATTTGAATCTCTTCTTGTTTTCCTCTCGTTTTTTGTCGTTTATCTGACTCCGTGTCGTTGACCAATTTGAGGGTCAACATTTTGGTGCTTTCATTGATAGATTAATTCTAGACTTCAAGAAGATCAAATGGCTAAGACATCCAAGAGAACGGGGCAGACTTCTAGCGCTGCATCCACTTAGCCTCCTCCTCCAAATGTGGCTGAAAATGAGCCATACTTGGATTTTGAGGAGGAACAAATGGATTCTGAAACTCTGAGGACAACACTGAGTGTGTTGCAGGAGGAGTTGGCTAATCTGAGGGCCAATCAAGAGAATGCGGCTGAGACGTTGGCGCTGCAACAGAGCGAAATTGAACGACAACACCAAGAACTAAACAAGCGGCAGGCAAACATGGACTGCCGGCAGAGAGATGCCACTGCCGCCCTTGAAGCAGCCATTCAGTTGGCCCAAGGGCAAGCTGCGCCGACTTCTCAACCGGATCAGCCACCAAATGCACCACCGCAACGGGCCCCAAATCCAAGCCCTCCGCTTCAGCCATCGATCCCTCAAAGGCAGGAACAACCGCCTGCTGCTCAACAAGATATCCCAATTCGGGATCCTGAGCAGCAGCCTCCTTCTCACGCTAGACGAGACAATCCCCAGCGTTAGAGGCAGAATAGGGCTGAGCAGCCTCCCCAAAGCCCTAGATGCCCAGTGGCTGATGAGCCAAATCCACTAGGCAACGTCCTTCTGCTAACAGAAGGCACGCCGAGTCAGGCTCTGCAATCAGGGGACCCCCACGGCATAATAATGCCCAGGGACCAACCGACCAGCACAGGCCTCCCCCTGACGCTCGGGAGGTGCCAGCTAGAGGGGGAAACAACATGACCAGCCGGTCACACCATAGTTGGCCGTAGTTTAGGGACGACCGTGATTATAACGAAGCTGACTCCGATAGGAGGAATGCTGGTCGAGGGCATGAAGAAAGAGGTGGAGGCAGGAACCCCCCACGCTGAGGGCAGCCTAGGCAGCATAACGTCTTTGATCAGTTGGGCGCTAGTGAGTAGAGGCGTAGAGATGATGATCTAAGGGACGTGCTCAACAACAGGCGCGAGAGGCATGATGAGTACGCTCCTCCGATACCAGTTGTCCCAGCAATCCCAGATGTCGTACAGGCCCAAATTGATGCACTAAACCAGGCTATCCAGCAACTGGTAGGAAGTCCAACATCCCACATCGAGTATGATCAAAGAAGAGGTACTCCGTTAATACAAAGAATTGTTGTAGCGGAAACCCTTAGCAAATTCAAGATGCCAGTACTGCCAAACTTTGATGGGTACAGGGACCTAGTATCTCATGTGAACGAATTTAAGAGACAGATGGATATCCAGAAGGTATCGGACGATGCCCGCTGCAGGATCTTTTCGGCCACCCTATCTTACACTGCACAGGAATGGTTCTTTAAATTCCCTCTGACTAGCATAGTATCATGGGAAATGTTCGTGAAGGAATTCTACGGGCAATTCTATGCTAGTCGTGTTCACCCGACCGAAGCCAACTAGCTAGTAGAGATACGCCAGAAGGAAGGAGAATCCTTGAAGGAATATGTCCAGCGTTTCATGCGAGCAGTGGCTGGGGCTAAAACTATCGGAGATGAAGGGAAAATGATGGCCCTAACCGCTGGAGTAAAGCGCCATTCTCCCATCTGAAACAGTTTAAGAAAGAATGGGGTGAAAAGTACCCAAGAGTTTCTTGATCGAGCAGACCGATACATTAAGCTCGAGGATGCAATTTCGAATGAGGGGAAATCGCCTGCAAAAGACAAGGGACCAAAGGAAGATCCCGCCAAAGCTGCCAATGGGTTAGATAAACCCAATGACAACAACAAAGGCAGTGGGAACGGTAAAAACGGTGGAAAAAGGGCGAACAATGAGCCATCAACGTCTAAAAATAAGCGCCCTAAAGGCAATAGGTATGAGCCAAGGTTCACCAACTACACGACCCTTGTCGAGAGCAGAGCGGAGGTCTACCAAGCAACCAGCTCTAATGTCCCTTACAAGCGACCAGCGCCTATAAGAAAAGATATAACAAAATTTTGTCGTTTTCACAAAGACTATGGTCATGACACTAATGAGTGTAACCAGCTGAAGGATGAGATTGAGTTCCTCATCAGACAGGGACACCTGAGGAGATACGTACGAGCCACTGGAGGTTCTCAGCGAGAGGCTCAAGGAAGCAATGAGCAAGCGCATGTACGCCAACGCTCGCCACCTTTACAGCAAGCTCATGTGGCAGGTACGTTACTCACCATCTGTGGCAGCCCACATCTTGTAGGAGATAGTGGGAAGGCAAGGTAGCAATACGCTCAAACCTTACGCCACGACCAGGACATCGAGATGCTGAATGTGGAGGAGCAAGCTCCCAAAAAAGCTCTAACAGAGGAAGAGTTAATAACTTTCTCTGAGCTTGACGTACAACATGTCCGATTCCCTCCTTCGGACCCTCTGGTTGTGGACGTCCAGATTGCCAACATGATAGTTAAGAGGGTGTTAGTTGACACAGGGAGCTCAGTCAACATCTTGTATAAATCTTCACTGGAGAGGATGAAGTTGTCCGTGAAGGACCTGGAGCCGTGCAACCAAACCATTTATGGATTTTCTAGCGATGGGCTCGCTCCAACAGGGTCGATTAGGCTCCTGGTTACAGCAGGAACTGGGTCTGCGAACAGGACATTACTCACTACTTTTATAGTAGTTGATTGTCCTTCCGCGTACAATGTTGTAGTTGGAAGGCCTATTCTGATCGACCTTCGAGCTGTGACCTCGGTTTGGCACCTTGCCATGAAATTCCCAACTAACGCAGGGATAGGATGCGTATTGGGAAACCAACGAAAAGCGAGGGAATGCTACAACTCCTTGATATCTAAGGCGAAGAAAGGTGGATCGAGGGAAAACGCTGGAAAAGAGTTGCAGACGGCCAATGAAGTACATGCCCAATCAGGTGAGTGTGTCACCAAATAGGGTGTTTCCCAAAGCGAGGATAGGGATTTGGATCCTCGCTTTGGGGATTTTGATGAAGAAGTAGGACCCATCGAGGACCTCGAAGAGGTCCAACTTGATGAAACAGATCTGACCAGGGTTGTGAAAGTTGGTAAAAACTTAGAGACAACGATAAAACAAAAGCTGGTGGAATTTTTGAAGAAGAACCAGGAAGTCTTTGCTTGGTTGCATAAAGACATAGTTGGAATTGACCCAGTAGTTATCAGCCATGTCCTAAACATAGACAAAAGTTTTCCACCAGTGCAACAGAAAAGAAGGCTGTTCGACAAAGATAGATCGAAAGCTTTAAAGGATGAAGTCGAGAAGCTAAAGGAGAACAGATTCATCAGGGTAGCATTTTATCCATCGTGGGTCTCTAATCCCGTACTAGTACCCAAGCCGAATGGCAAGTGGAGACCATGCATGGATTTCACAGACCTTAATAAAGCCTGTCCGAAAGATTGTTTCTCACTCCCAAGGATCGACCAGCTGGTCGATGCCACTTCAGGGCACGAGATCCTATCATTTATAAATGCATACTCTGGGTATAATCAGATCAGTATGCATTCACCTGATGAGGATCACACTAGCTTTCGGACCGATACAAGGCTTTACTGTTACAAAGTAATGCCCTTCAGTTTGAAAAATGTTGGTTCGACTTACTTGCGAGTCAATCACATGTTCAAGGAGCTAATCGATACAAACATGGAAGTGTATGTTGATGACATGCTGGTTAAGTCGAAGAAGGCAGAAGAACACATAGGTGACTTGCAAGAGTGCTTCAACGTCTTGAATAAGTATAAGATGACGTTGAATCCCCTCAAGTGTTCCTTCGGCTTTGGATCAGGGAAAATTTTGGGATTTATAGTAAACTCACGAGGTATTGAAGCTAATCCCGAAAAGATCAAAGCCCTGGTCGATATGAAATCGCCAACAAAGATAAAAGATGTTCTAAGTTTAACTGGGAGAATCGCTGCTCTAAGTAGATTTATCTCCAAATCGACGAACAAGGGCGTCCCTTTTTCTAATCTACTTAGAGGCAATAAGAAGTTCGAGTGGACGGAGGAGTGCGAACAGGCTTTCCAGGCTTTAAAGTCTCATATGTCGCAGCCATCGATTCTATCTAAGCCGGTCGAAAAAGAAACTATGTTCATCTACTTGGCAATCACAGAATATGCTGCTAGTGTTGTCCTGGTAAAAGAGAAGGAAAATGTGCAAAAAGCCGTATATTATGTAAGCAAAAGGCTAATAAAAACAGAACTGCGATATCCGCTGTAACGACCCAAATTCAGTGTTAAGGCTTAAGGGCCTGGAGTAGTGTGCCTGGAGGGCATGATGGGATTTTGTGTGTGACTTTATTAAGTTTAATGCATCATTATGATTTATTGCACGTTATATGACTATTTGATTATTTGAGATGCATGACTATGTGAATCAGTATGCATGTAGAACTGATTGTCTTAAAATGAGCATGATTATAACTTGGCCACGTTAGGGCATAACTGTGATAATTGTATTATGTGAATTGTGCCATGTGAATGTGATGTTTTATCAGGATGCACGCATCGAGACGGTCCTAGAGAGCCAGTTAGTCTTAAAGTCACAACGGGATGTTGTACCCGGCTCGGGAGGAGCCCAGGGGTACTTCGGGAATCTTATAAGTTGAGTTTAGAAAGAGTAATTAGTTATTGGTGTTTTGGTAACCACTTGTAACTGCTGTGAGTAACAAGTTTTAAGATAGGAAGTGGTAGAATTGAAATGAAAGTGTTAAGACTTAAGTACCCTTGAAGGTTTAGCTTAGAAGGATTAGTAAGGAGGGGTAAATTGGTCTTTTGGCAAGGGTAATAGACAAAAGGCAGCTGGGATATAGGGGGCACGGTTTGGAGTATTGGGCATTTAGTGTCTTGATAAAATTTGAAGAGAAGGAAAAGAAGAGAAGAGAAAGGCTAGGGCAAGCAAGAAGAAGAAGAAGAAGAGAAGGAGAAGGGGGAGTCTAGGAGGGGATCAAGGACTTGTGTGGACTCTTCATTTGAGGTAAAGGTTTTATACATATCTAAGTATGGATTTTTGTTTTGATTTAAGGAATTAAAATGCCTAAGCTAAACATTGTTGGGTTTTGGGGTTAGTTGCTGAAATTTGAAATCATAGGAGTGGATCTTGGGTGTGTTGATGTTTTGAGTGGATTCTAGTGTTTATAGGATGTTAGATTGTTCATATGAGGTTTGGATTTGGGTTTTGGGGTTTAGGTATTGGTTTGGGGTGATTTGGAGAGGTTAAAGTTCGGGAAAAATGCAGGAAAAACCCAGATTTTCTGGGTTCGCGATGGAGCGCCGCGGCCTTGTTCTTGGGCGCCGCGGCGCGAGGAGGCTTCAGGATGGGGCTTGGGCTCTGGGCGCCGCGGCCCTTGATGGGTGTGCCGCGGCCCTAGGCCATTTTGGCAGCCCAAATGTTGAATTTTAGGGGTTTTGCCCGGGGACACGGGGGATGATTCCGATACTTTGTTTTGTGGATTTAGAGGTCCCGGGAGTGCGGGATTGGTCCCGGGAAGTGGTTCTAGGCTTGATTAGTATTGAAAGTGTTTTATGTGTGTTGTGACTAGGATTTCGGAGGGGCTCGTGCTTGTGGACCGTGCTCGTGATCGTGGTGCATCGGAAAGCACGGAATACAGGTAAGAAAACCGTAACACCCGAGTTTAGGGCATGGCCCCACTGTGTGATTGTAGGGCGTGGCCCCGGATTGTATTACGTGCAAATGCTTAACCTTAAATGAACCATGATGTGTGTGAATGTTTATTTTGAATGTACTATATGTGTTATTATGATGAAACGAGCGGCAGAGGCCGGGTACGGCATAGGCCGGGGCGGCCGTGGGCCGAAAGTAACACAGCACATGGGATGCTTATATTCAGGGTAGGACCCAAGGGATACATGAGTTATCCTCGCGGTGAGAACCGAAACTCCAGGCTTTGGTAAGGCCTTGGGAGCGGCATGGCCGTACTTGTTTATTATGGTGGTTTTCCTATGTATCAGTGAATTATTGCCAGCTATTTACTTTGCATATGTTATGTGTTATTTGGGTTTTCTTGCTGGGCTTCGGCTCACGGGTGCTCCGTGTGGCAGGTAAAAGCAAGGAGTCAGTCAACCGGCCATGAGTATGGAGAGCGTGGGGGCGGCGCGTACATGTTCGGCCTGCCCGACTGCTTTGGTTGGGGGCATTTTGTATATGGCTGTATTTAACCATTCTTTTGATAACTGATCAAGTGTAGATCTATTTTTGAGTTGTAAATATTTTGTAAACCTTATTTTGGGATCCCAGATGTTTTATATTTAACGTTTTCAATGAAGTTGACCATTTTAAAAGATTACAGCCTTAAACTCTGGTTTAATCACACTTTTGGTTTTAGGAACCACTTTGAGTCAATTAAATGCACAATTTATGTTTTAAACTCACTTAGTAACGGCTCTAAGGTAGTAGGGCGTTACATCCGCCCATTGAAAAATTAGCCTACTACTTGATTTTAGCCTCCAAAAAGCTGTGGCCGTACTTCCAAGCTCACCCCATCACAGTATTAACCGACCAGCCCCTACGGCAAGTTCTGCAGAAGCCAAAAGCCGCTGCCCGATTATTGAAATGGGTAGTTGAACTTAGGCAGTTTGAGATCTCTTACTTACCACGAGTAGCAGTAAAGGGCAAGCTCTGGCCGAATTCGTCGCAGAGCTTATTGGGCTTCCAGACAGTGAGCGGACAGAAGAGCTTGAGCCTCAAAGCCAAACTCCCTCTTGGAAGTTGTTTATAGACGGTTCTTTCTAATGAACACCCCGCTAGAGCCGGGGTGATTTTGGTAACGCCTGAAGGACATCGATTCCACTGCGCAATTAGATTCAACTTCACAACGTCTAATAACGAAGCAGAGTATGAGGCACTTCTCGCAGGTTTACGATTAGCCAGGGACATGAACATAAAGTCACTTGAAATCTACAGTGACTCCCAGTTGGTGGTTAACCA
The DNA here is from genome assembly GCF_963169125.1 of Humulus lupulus. Lineage (NCBI taxonomy): Eukaryota > Viridiplantae > Streptophyta > Magnoliopsida > Rosales > Cannabaceae > Humulus > Humulus lupulus. The sequence continues at coordinate 196,753,585 of NC_084799.1, read as the reverse complement.
AATTACTAGAGAGTATCAAGCCTGAGGTCTGAAGATGAGTGCTTACGTGAACAAGGCAAAAAATCTGTTGGTGCAATTTGAAAAGTACACCCTCCAACAAGTACCTCGCGACCAGAACTCCAATGTTGATACCTTGGCCAAATTAGCGAGTGCAAAGGATGCAGACATGCTGAACATAGTGCATGTTGACCGGCTGTCTGAACCAAGCATCAGAGTAGAAGAAACTTCTCTGGTAATTCAGACAACAGATACATGGATGGCACCTTTCACTGAGTACCTAGCGCATGGAGTGTTGCCTACAGACAGAAACAAAGCAAGGACCCTCCAGAGGCAGGCTGCTCAGTTTATCTTGGTCGACGAAATTCTATACCACATTATATGTGGATTTGTTCGAGTCATTCGGCTTGAGACAATCTTTGAATGCAAGTTATCAGTTTGGTCATAACGGGGTTAATTTCGAGACTCGGGGTGAGTCTCAGGGTAATTTGAGGATTATAACATTACCGGGAATTAAAGGGTAATAGGATGTGATTTATTAGCATTTGAGAATATTGGGAATAACGAGAATTGGAGGGTGTTAATTATGATTAACGAGATAGGTGGGAAAGGACGGTTTTGCCCTTGGTGGCTGTTAAGGGTTTTAAATAGGCTTGGGGGTATATCAACTTAAGGAGCTATAGAAGGCTGTAGAAAACATAGCCTATTTCTTCTTCAACTGTTCCTCATTTTCTCTCCTTCTTTCTTTGAATTTTGAAGCTCCATTTGAGGAACCAAGCTAGGGAACCAAGATTTGATGATCTAGGGTTATGTTCTACCACTGAAGAGGGTGTGATTATGAGATTGAGGTGAGTTTTTAGCCATTAAAACTCTGATTTTGCTCTGTTTTCCCTTTTTAGTTCCAATTGGGATTTTGATTTGAAAGTTGAGAATTCAACGAGGTTTTTGGCAAAGTTTGGTTAGGTTATGATGCCTAGGACATGTGGAGTAGATATTTGGGTTCACTTGGGGGTTTGGATGGAGTTTGGGATCAAGTTTTTAAGCCTGGAAATGGAAAACTCGAAGGAGGAAGAACCAGGGTTGTTTCAGCCTGGTCCTAGCGCTATAGCGCCCAAGGGAGGGCGCTACAGCGCTGTCCAGGGCCAGACAACTCTGGCTGTAGCACTGGGGCGCTAGTGGGGCAATGCTATAGCGCTACCCTATTTTTCCTGATGCATATTTTAGGCACTTTTGAGGGTTTTTGGCTCGGGGTTTCAATTCCTAAGGCTCGAGATCGAATCTACTCACCGTTTGGGTACGATTCGGGGTTCCGGGAGTGAGGTTTAGGTCAAGAACCTTTCATTGCTCATTTTCATTGATGGATTCCATATTTGGTTATGACTAGGTCACCGTTAAGGAATCAAATGATCGATCGTTCTCAAGGGTCGTTCATTTGTTATTTCTTGCTCGAACCAGAGGTAAGAAAACTGCACCCAGTATGCGATGCATGAGAATATGAGATTGACCAGAGCTTGAGTCTCTTTGTTTGTGCATGATCATAATTATGCTAGTAATTGTTAAGTAAGCATTCTAAATGCCCTACATTTGGATATTTGACATATGATATATGCCTGGTTGCATTGCTTACTTGTGCATGACACTGACCCATGAGTCAGAGATTGACACGGGCCGTATGGTATTGGCTTAAGAGTCAAGAACGACATTGATGTGTTTAACACAGGCCGAAATGATTAGACCTAATCAACATAAGCATTGACTGAATCATCATGAGCATTAATGTCGGACCGACCTCAAGTTCGATGAAAACTAAAAGCGCTTGTCTAGCCTAATGGCTAGTCACTTAGAGTTAGGGTTAGAAGGCCCAGGTGACTACATCGTCACATGGCTATGGGTGCTGAGCCCACATTAGTGACTTACTCACTAGTCACTCATCTGGTTCACGTTAATGGCTCACTCATCAGTCACTCATCTGATTAGGGCTATACGCCCCAACATGGTTATCAGAACCTAAGTGTTAAATCACTCATCTGATTAAGGCTATACGCCCTAGCATGGTTATCAGAACCTCAAAATGTTAAATCACTTATCTGATTAGGGCTACATGCCCTAGCATGGTTATTAGAACCTCAAAGTGTTAATCACTCATCTGATTAGGATTAACTTGATAGTCATCCATTCAGGAGGGTAGGATCCCCCATCATTATTTGAAAATATTTGCATGCATGAATAGGACTATTATTGCTAGGCATGCCTGATATGATTTGGTAACATGTTATTACTGTTCATGAGCATATTGAGTTTTCCTGCTGGGCTTCGGCTCACGGGTGCTATGTGGTGCAGGTAAAGGCAAAATAAACCTTGACCATCCTTGAGTTGGAGAGCTTAGGTGACGATGTGTACATATGCGGCCGCTCGACCGCCACGACCGAGGGTTTAAAGAGGAACTAGGGTTAAACCCTATTTTGCCACTTAGGTTGGTTGGTTGTAAATATTTTCTTGTAATTAGCCTTTAAATTATATTTTTAGGATCCCAATGTATATAGTAAATATTTTAGTGAAACGTTGTATCTTAACCAAAAAATTTAATCCTAAACCATTAATCATACTTAGTTACACGATTATGGCCAAATGGCTTGATTAACAAGTTTAGCGCTGTTTAAAATGTACACCGTAACAGTTCCTGGAGTTTAGGGCGTTACAGTGTGTCCTGGAACATACAAACTAGGCCGATTGAATGGGGAGCTAATAACCCATGCCTGGAATGTCGAGCACCTCCGTCGGTATTACCAGTAATACGAGTAATGCATTTTCTAAATTTTGTAATCATTTTGTAGCCTCCGAGCACAGCTAATGGAAATAATGTGTACAAAACACAATAGACGAAATTCAGAGAATTTATTTATATTTTTTAATCTTAACCTTTACAACCTGAGGAGTACCCTCTCACTGCCCTGGACAAGTGAACACAGACTAATCTTCGATCACTTGGGGGCATAACTGGGTCAACTCGCAGGGTAACCTCTCACAGAGCATGACCTAGGAAACTAAGCTTGTCGTGAGTGGAGTAAGCCTAGTGTTGAAGCTTGCGAGAACGGGCTAACCTAGGGAACTAAAATAAACCTATCATTAACAAAATCTAAATAACCTATGGGTGAACTTGATCCATGTCCAGAGGACCTAGAGCCCGAGGACTAGTTACAAGGTTCTCAATTTACGAAAAAGTTAATGTTTACCGAGTTTTTTGGCAACTATAATTATGAAAGATAAGAGAGCTTAAAAAGAAAGGATTTCGAAAATACAAACATGATTTTTACGTGGTTGGGGCATTAATGAGCCTTAGTCCACGAGTCATTTGTATTAGAGCTTAGAGAGCTTTTGACAATGGAGTTTTATGCAAATTTGAGCAGAGGAATCGCTTACAAGCCAAACCTGGGATCCCCCCTACTGTGCACAACTGACACTATTTATAGGCAGTCTTGTGTAATGGGCTTGGGCTGGACTAATCCTGGCCCAATAGAGATGTAATCATAGTTTGCTCACTAATGGAGCCATAATACAAAGGATTTGAAATATACAACATTTATTAACCAAGGCCCATTGGGCCAGCCCAAACATGATCACATTATAAGACGCGACAAACAGTTGCTTCAGTCTGGGTGTTACGATCCACGAGGAAGATTTGGGGGACAAGATATGTCAGTGTAGTGGCAGCACTGTTTCCCAGGAACAGTGTACGCTCCATGCGTAACTTCTTGTTCATAGTTGAGGAGACCAACTTTTGTGTTTCTCGGGGACCTATCAGCTTCAGGGAAGACCAAACTTTCCCTATTCGGACATCTTGTCCGGGTTCATTTACTGATGGCTCGGTTCATTCTGGACGGGGGACACCTTGTTCGGGTTCATTTCATTGATGGCCCGGACCATATGGACGGGGCACCTTGTCCGGGATCATTCATTGATGGCTCGGACCATATGGACGGGGACACCTTGTCCGGGTTCATTCACTGATGGCCCGGTTCATTCTGGACGGGGACACCTTGTCCGGGATCATTCACTGATGGCCCGGACCATATGGACGGGGACACCTTGTCCAGGTTCATTCACTGATGGCCCAGTTCATTCTGGATGGGACACCTTTTCCGGGATCATTCATTGGTTGCCCGGACCATATGGACGGGGCCACCTTGTCCGGGATCATTCATTGGTGGCCCGGTTCATTCTGGACGGGGGACACCTTGTCCGGGTTTATTTCATTGATGGCCCGGACCATATGGACGGGGGCACCTTGTCCGGGATCATTCATTGATGGCCCGGACCATTATGGACAAGGTCAATCAGGACTTTCTTCCCTGTTCATTGGGCTCAGGGTGGCCCTGGATCTCTTTGAGGGAGCCCATGTACCCATCGTGTCACGCCACGCATCCCGGGGGAAAACAGGGATAACAGTTAATAACCCTGAGTGACCTATACTCGGGGGGCAACATTATAATCATGACTAACGACAAAGTCAGTGTAACCTCCCGAGGACTATGTGTTCGTGGAGTAACACTGAGTTTTCAAACCCAAACCCTAAGTTAATTTGGCCTCCTAAGCCTCGAGTTGCTTAGGACTCGAGGACGTAAGGACACGTCAAATGCTAACATTGACAATGTACTAAAGTTACTTCCGAGGACTACGAGCCCGTGAAGCAACACTAAGTGCTTAAAAGCGTCAAAAAAAATTCGGGAGGAGTCTACAAATACCATAGTTTGGGGAAAAAACATATTTATCATATTTTCATTTGGTATGTTGTTTTATTAAAAAAGTGAATCCTATTTAAAATAATTATGATTGGATAGAAGAAATTGTCACATTAGCATGTGTAATGTTTTAGTACATATATTTGGGTCCACATATCATTACTCTTGTAGTAACTCCAACAAATATTTTTACCTTTGCTTTCCGTTTAAGCAAGGATGGGAGGTAGTAGACTAAGACTTTGTTCCCCAAATTATTCTTATAGGCAAAATAATATTCATTTTAATAGTCAAGTAACAAGTATTAAATAGAAAATATGAAATTTCCAAATATTAAATATCTTTCATAATTAATTGTGAATATAGAAGAGTAGAACAAACATATAGATAATCAAACAAGCCTTAGACTGTAAGTAACCATAGGATTTGTTTCTCTAACTACTAATTTGAACTTCACCATAACCCATATCAAAGTAATCTAGTAACTATCATATATCATAGTGTCAAACTATTCTATGCAAGTCTACAAATCTAGTGTTAGAGATTGAAGATTAATAATGATAATAATAATATTGTATATTTAATTTACAATGAATAATATTTATCGTCTAGAGACATTTTTATCGTCTCCAAGGAATAATATTTATTTACATTGTATTGGAATTTCATGGCTTACAAAATTGTAACAATCAATATAGCTAGTATCAGATAAAAATAATTAATATAGCTATTAAATAGTGATTGTAGACTTTGCTAGCTACTAAACCAAATCTTATGTCTATGTGGTCAATCCTTCACAGACTACTGTTTTCTTTCTATCAATTTAGCTGTTGAAAATATCAAAATCTATATGTCCAACCCGGTATAGCTAAAAAGCTAACTGGCATACAAGTGAGCATTGAATGAGCGCATTTATAAGTGTGACTGAATGTGTTAGAAAAGTGTATCAGTTGGAGAAAACGGGTCAGATTTGAGACCCTCACACCTAGATATCACATTGTTTAATTCTCTTAATCATCTTAAAATTAATTGAGTCACTAAAGTTGTGTATATTTATTGCCTTGCATACCCAACACTTTTTATAACAACTAATTGTTTGGCTGAAATTTAAGAGCCATAAATGGGCATTTTCATTAGAGTGTTGCTATTTGGCACTTTAAGGTATCTAACACTATATGAGTTGATATCTTATGGTTGGTTAATAATACTCCATAATTCTTATTAAAGCCAAATGTGTGAGACCTGATATTGGATTACACCAATAACGGTATATCACCTGCTTGTGGTGTTGAGCACCAGTTGCCCCTTAGCAATTCTCTTTTCACTATCATAGTAGTCTAGTGTGTTAAGAAAAGGGAAATTTGAGTTTTTATGCTTAATGATGTGTCATAAATAAAAAAATTGCTAGGCTTTCTAATCATTTAAAAAAAAATGTTAAATCTTTTAACAATACCCAAAATACCCCTCCCATAATTTTTTTCATCCACTTCCTTTTCTCTCTCTCAACCCATTCATCTCAACTCTCTCTCTAGAAAAAAAAAATCCATTACTACAAAAAATCTTAGTTTTAGTCACAATAAATTTTGTGACTAAAAACAAAAAAATTGTGACTAAAAAAAATATTTTACTTATATCATCACTGAAAAGTTTGTGGTTAAAATTATTAGTCACAAAAATCACAATTTGTTGTCACTAAATGTATTTTTAATCACAACAAATTTTATCACTAAAAATAATAGGTTATGACTAAAACTACATTAGTGACAACTTGTGATTAAGTATGACTTTTTAGTCACAAGTAATTTTTTGTTGTTACTAAAAATGACATTTAGTCACACAAAATATATGTTGTGACTAAAAAGTTGTCACTAAAAGTTGCATTTTTTTTGTAGTGACAGGTAAGGTAAAATATAAGATAACTCAATGTAATGGCAAATATTCCTCACTTAGGACACTAAAATACTGCATTTCGAATTTGGGCATGATTTTTGGGGTTTTTTTTGCATTTTTTTTTTCAAATCTGAAACTTTGAAATCTGTAGAAAATCGACGTAGTTCGATGGTGGTTTGATGGTGCTCGATGCCAGCTCAATGTGGCCTTCAAAATCAAGATTTTCATAAAAAAAATTGATGTTGCTCGATGGTGTTTCGATGGTGTTCAACGCGATTCTACAAGATACTGAATTTTTCAATCGGGTGTCTGTTTGGGGTGGTTTTTTTTTTTGATATTTTTTTAAGATCTACACATTTGAGATGTGTATATACACATTTGGGAAATGTAAATCTTGAAGAAAAAAAATGCAAAATGCAAAACATACCTCATGTTCAAGATATATTTTGGTATGTTTTCAAGTTCTAAACTTTGAAAATGTGTATGTGAACATCTAAAACGTGTAGATCTCAAAAAAATACCCAAAATAAAAAAAATCACCCCAAACAGACACTCGAGTGAAAAATTATGTCTCTTACAATAATTGCATCGAACCATTATCGAGCAATGTCGATATTTTTCATGAAAATCTTGATTTTGAAGGCCCCATCAAGCTGGTATTGAACACCATCGAGCAACAATCGAGCAAATTCAATTTTCTAAAGATTTCAGAGTTTCAGGTCTGAAAAATAACTCCAAAATCATGCCCAACTCAATGGTGTTTGATGCCAACTCGATGGGGCTTTCAAAATCAAGATTTTCATGAAAAAATCGACGTTTCTCGATGGTGGTTCGATGTTTACTCGATGGTGGTTCGATGTTTGCTCGATGGTAGTTTGATGTAATTCTTGTAAGAGACATAGTTTTCACTCGGGTGTCCGTTAAGGGTGGTTCTTTTTTTTTTATTACTAAACCTTGTCACTCTTCTTTCTTTCCTCGCAGGCAGGAAGCACACCAGCAGCGTGCGTTGCGTGAGCCTGTTTGATTCAATTCCTGAATAAGCCACTAGTCAATATGTCCTCGTTTAAGTGTATAGACATATTATATGTTATATGTATATAAATCCGAAGGGAGCTTGACTGCAAGACCCACCCGTCGAGCAGGGACGAAAGTCGGCCTTAGTGATCCGACGGTGCCGAGTGGAAGGGTCGTCGCTCAATAGATAAAAGTTATCAGTAAGAATTTCATCTTTTGACCAAAAACAGCCAAGAGGTGGAATACCACAAAGAGAAAGTCTTCTGAAACCACCACTTTGATGTTATTTGACGGACAATTATTTCTATATGTCTATTATGGATCTGCGATCCTGTATTAAGAGCCAAATTGGCTAAAGGGATGGGTCATAATTATTACGGAGAACCCGCATCCGTTCACGCGGTAGTGAGTGGAGTCAGGCACAAAGCGATCCTCAGCAGCCGGGGGGATTCATCATACGAAGGGAAGTAGACTACTCAAGAACTTCACATTTCATTTCTTTTTTTATCGAGTTAGTAATTCAATAAAAAAAGACTTCATTTATCCCATTTTTTCTAGAGTTAACCAAAAGAAAGAGGTTATGAGTTTCAAACTTGAATTTTTTTGGGTATTTTTTTTAAGATCTACACGTTTAAGATGTTCACATACACATTTTCAAAGTTTAGAACTTGAAAACATACCAAACATATCTTGAACATAAGGTATGTTTTGCATTTTGCATTTTTTTTTTCAAGATTTACATTTCCCAAATATGTATATACACATCTCAAACGTGTATATCTTGAAAAAAATATCAAAAATAAAAAAAAAATCACAAAAGGGACACTCGAGTGAAAAATTACGTATCTTGCAAGAATTGCATCGAGCAACATCGATATGCCCCATCAAACCACGTCGATTTTCTGCGGATATCAAAGTTTCAGATCCAAAAAAATCGCAAAAAAACTAAAAAATTATGCCCAAATCGGTTTGAAATGCAGTATTTTAGTGTTATCGATCACCATCGAACCACGTCGATTTTCTGCAGATATCAAAGTTTCAGATCTAAAAAAATCGCAAAATAACTCAAAAATTATGCCAAAATCGGTTTGAAATGCAGTATTTTAGTGTCCTAAATAAGGAATACTTGCCATTATATGATTTTTTTTTTCTAGAGAAAAAGTTGAGAGGAACGAGTTGAGGGAAAGAGAGAAGAGGAAGTTGAAAGGAAAAATTTTAAGAGATGTATTTTTGGCATTGTCAAAAGAATGGACATTTTTTTGAAATGATTTAAATGCTTAATATTTTTTTAACTTAGAACACATCATTAAACATAAAATCTCAAATTTCCCTAAGATAATTACAGCATGCCAAACCTAGTACATTCAAATATATATCAACGTACAAAAGAGTCTTCTAGAAGTTAAGAAAATTTAGTTACCAATATCCATATTTTGTTTGTGTACATACCAGAATTTACAACATACAAGTAGTTTCTCCTGCAAGCAATTTCAATTGCCACTTAACCCATTTCAAGGATCTTAATATCTATCATTTTGTCAAAATATTGCAAAAAAATTAGAAATATCTTAGGAAAATGTTGGAGGACACTTAGCCAAAGTGTAACCTTTGAAGGGGATCCTTTCTTTGTGAACATGAACTTCAAATTTAAACTAGTTTCTTATATCTTCAAGCATTGAATTAATTCCCCAGAACATAAAGTTTTTACTTTGCAAAGTTGTGTGAACCAATTGAACTTTGAATTAGGGAATATAGTAATCAAAAGAAAACAAGACAGGAGTTGAGTCTGCAATGAGATTACTAAGCTGTGATGTGTCTTCTGATATGGCATTGAAATAACAAGTGAACACCATCTGATCAATTCATATGATTTAACTAAAAGGGAACATGAAAAATCAAGTGTTATTTGCACCAAATGGATGGGGAAAGAGGCACAGATATGAAGACCATAAAGAAACTTGGCCTTATGGGAACTACTCCATGGGGATTGGTCCATCTTACTAATCACTAATCAAGAATAATTTGATGGGAAAATGACCAACCTGTTATATATGCATTACAGTATATGACCCACTCATTTCAGATTAGAGCAAACAGAAAGAACCCACCAAAAGTAAAAGTAGGATTGAAAGTTGGATAAAAAAAGGACATTGATAAGGCATGGATCAATTAACAGACTCAATTTGCAAGCCACTTGGACCATATTCTATTTTATGGTTTAGGAGACTTAAATGGCTTCAAATTTAGTATAAGAACAAAAGTGGAGTCAGATAAAAAAAAAACAGCAATCAAACCATAATTTTTCTTTTTAATTCATTTCTCCATTGTGGGAGATCAAAGAACTAGATATTTACATGTCTTCAACTTGTCAGTACAAAACCACCCAAACAATTGTCAAACTTTGGTTATGAGATCTCAAACCAATCCCAGATAAAATATATATATAACATTATTTCATCAATATATAGCATTGTTTCAAGGCCAAACCAGATCCACACAAACTCTAGACTCCTGAAATTTCATCTGCACCAATTCCATCTCATGATCAGACACATCATAGCTCTTTCTGGTCTCTTTCATGGCAGAAGAAGATGCAGCAGCAAAGGCAGAAGCACAAGAAGAAGAAGATGATGATGAAGATGAAGAAGAAGAAGAAGAAGAAGAAGACAGCGTTACCCAGAAATCTGGATCTTCATGATGATGACTTACGAGTTCAGACAACAAGAGCAAAAGAGAAGCCATGGAAATGATCAACTCAAGCAAAGTGTTTCTTTCTTTGTTTTGTTCTGAATTGGGAATTTGGTAAATATGAAGGTTGCTGCAACACAATTTATTTATAAGTATAGGAAATAATTAAAGAAAGGGTAATAAAGAAGTAGAGAAATGAGGAACAAAGAGCCCATTGGAATCTTGTCGTTTAGTGAAAATGACTAAATGTCCCCAGGTTTTGGGTCACACAGGTAGTCAGGAAAACAAGGGGCTTGATAGTAAAGTCAAAACCATTATGAGAAAGAAAAAGTTGGTATGACACAGTTGAGAAAATACAGGGAAGTGAGCACATAGTTAAATTAAATAGATAGAAAGATAGAGTTGATTAGTAGTCATTAATAGTAGGTGTGGCGGTGAACAAACAACCGAACCGAAAACAAATGACCAATCAAAATCTACAACGTCATGGGGTTGAAGTGGTATATGAGCAAGCCCTTTTGTAGCCTAAAAAGTAGAAAAAATAGCTTCATTCAAAGGGAGTTGCTGTGTGGTCCCAGTCCCATACCGTACCATCTTTACAGGCTTAGGATTAAGTTACAGCCGCCAAACCATTTCCCTAATGTTATGGCACATAGCTTCTCCTGAAAAATTTGTAATTAATTAATAATTAGATTAGAATATTTTATAATATTTATTAAATTTAATTATGTAAGACACACTATAAATCACATCAATAATATTATATAACTCTCTTGATATTGGGCACCACGCTTCTTAACAATTCTCGTACAACTTTCATTTTCATTGTTATTTTACTTGGGAAAAAAAAGTAGCACAATGTTTTGGGTTTATTATGATTTGCAATCTTGTTTTTTTGGGGGAAGAAAAACCCCTAGTCACTAAACTGTGTTTCTGTTAATATTCTTCCTTATCTATATTAAGGGCTAATTTAATAAACACTTATAGAATTTTTATTGGTCTAAATCATAAATTATTTCATAATAAATTTTAATAACCAATAAAAACATACTTATTATATTTGAATATTTGAAGTATTTATAGAAATTTTATATTGGGAATATCAATTTTGATATCATGTGTTTAATTTAATATAAGTATAAACCCTGTAATATCTTATAATTTACAAAACGATATAACATAATACATTGAACTAAAATTTCGTTAAATAATTTTTGAGTAAGTGATAGTTAAAATATTTAAGGATTTTAAAATATTGCACGTTTATATTTATTTTTTTACAGTAAAAATACTTAAAGTTACTGAAAAATATAACATTTAAACAATTGAAAAGTTAAAAAATTATAAAGCTAAAAAATAAAATGATTAAAAAAAATTATTTTTAGTTGTTTGAGTACTTAAATGCTGCACTTTAGAAACATTTGGCTTTTTTCCAATAAAAACAATTTGGATATTTAAATGTTACATTTTTTAGTAACTTTGAGTATTTTTTCATAAAAAAAAATTAAGTATAAAAGTATAATATTTTAAAAATATTAAGTATTTTAATATTATTTACTCATAATTCTTTTAAAGAATTTGCTCATAATTTTGTAATATGATCAAATTATTCTTAATTAATAATATAATTGTTATACCCAGATTTCGAGCCGTAGAAAATATGACCTCGAAAGCTGAGTTCGTATTAAATGGTCTCGTGAGGGTTAAGGGTGTGCTCTACGATTGTAAATCGGAGCCTGCAAAGTATGGTACAGATCTCGAATATGGTTACCTCGAAATGATCTCGATCTCGAAGGATAGCTCTGTGAGCCCCTCATCTTCAGAGGCAACTTCGGAGCAGGGATCTCGAGCTCGATATGCCATCTCGAAAGAAATGTAAGCTCGGGAAGTGTCAGCGGCTCGCACAATGACGCGAAGCCTTGGAGATACGCAATGACTACCTTGAATATCTACAAGTGTTGTAGATATGGGATATGATCCTCATTTATTAATGAAAATCCCCAAGAATCGTGGGATATTATTTGGTCAGTTATGCGTTTCCTGGTCTTCAGGGACGTTTCCTTTTATATCTGATTATAGGCATTTAAAGCCATTTATTTTATTCACAAAAGAGTAACTACCCAAAATATGTGGGATAGTATTCTGCATCCTTCTCTATAAATAGAGAAGGCATGCACCATTGTAAAGGGGGGAATTTCTGATGCTTGAGAGAAAACTCTGGAGAATTCATGCTAAAGGATTGTTCAGAGATAATCTTGAGATTAATAACAGAGACTCGTGGACTAGGCAGATTTAACTGCTGAACCACGTAAAAACCGCGTGTCTGATTCGTTTGTCTGTTTTAGTCATTGTCTTTAATTGTTTGCGTGCTCTCTTCTTTTATCTGTTGACGAAAAGCGGCGTCAACAGTTTGGTGCTTTCATTGAGAGCCTCAAGCATCCATCCCTGAGAGATTCATGGCTACAAACAATCAGAACACTCCTGAAGAAAATTACCCAAGGCGTCCTGGAAAACAGCCAATGGAGAACCCGGACGCTGATGAAAGGAGTGGGTCCTCTGATTCCCGGGGACCACCTCCACAACCAAGGGATGAGGACATGTACTATAACCCTGAGCGTTATGTCCCTATTGTAGAATTGGAGAATCGGCAGCTGAAACAACTGCTGGCAGATGCCAACAAACGTAACGAGGAGTTGACTAGGATAGCCGCGGAGGCGCAGGTGGCTCAGCCCCCACCTCCGCGCGAAGACCGAGCCCCTCCTCCAAGGGACGTGCACGTTCCTCCCCGGAAGCCCCGTGGACGTCCACGAAAAAATGCTAACACAAGGAGGCCAGCTCAGCCTCCAGCACCGACAGAGCCATCTGCTCCTTCTAGGCCTCAGAGGAGTACCCGAGCTCGGGTCCCGCCTAATCCACCTGTGGAAGTGCCTGCAGGAACTGAGAACAACCAAGCTCCTGTCGAGGCTCGGACTCAGGTTCCTGGTAGCGCACCAAACGCAACCGGCCCATCTCGGGCAAATTCTGGACCTTCCAGGCCGAGGCAAGGACGGCAACCACCGTCACCTATACGGTTTCCTCCGTCTCCCATAAGATATCCTTCACCTCCCCGCAGGAACGCTCAACCTGGTCGAGATCAGGATCAAGGGCGTACAAGGGAGAGACAAGGAAACGGGGAGACGTTCCAGGGGCGGAAAGGCGCGCCATCCGAGAGAAGTCAGACGTCCCGATCTCGTACTGCAGTGACGAGGCGACGTAGAAAGGATCCACCACGAAATGACCGATCGATGAGTTTCACTAGCGATGAGTCCGGAGAAACAAGGTCTGTCAGTAAACACGACCGGGGTCGTAAAAATACTGGGAATCACAAGAGCCATCCCGACCTGCGCAATCACCTGAATCAGAGCAGGGGAAAGGGAGATCAGACAAACCCGGATCTTAGGAATCATCTGAATGGGCGTAGAGATCCCTCACGGAGACGCGAGCCTGGGATCGCGATTAATGACTATCAATTCCAAACACCGCCTAAGGACCCAGTACAAGAAAGGATCGATCAGCTCGAAAAAGCCTTTAGGCTTTTGAAGAATGAGCGAGGAAACGGTCGATATGAGGACTCTGATGAGGAGCTCGAGCCGTTTGCTCCCAATATTTCTAACACTCAGTTCCCCCAAGGGTTCCGGATTCCTCACGTCCCAGCGTTTGAAGGAAAAACCGACCCATGCAGCCATCTGAGTACATTCAACACTATTATGAGAGCTAGTAACGTAGGTTACGAGCTCAGATGTATGTTGTTTCCAACATCATTGGCCGGGCCTGCCAAGAGTTGGTTCGAGAAGTACAAGAGACATTCTATAACTTCGTGGGATCAATTGTCTAGAGACTTCAAGAAGCAGTTCCGGGCTATGGTGGGAGTCAGACCCGAAGCATCCACTTTGACTAACGTCCGACAACAACCAGGTGAAACACTAAAGAGCTACCTGACAAGATTTAATCTAGAGGTCGCCCGAGCTCGTGACGTGGATGATAGCGGGCACTTGATGGCCATCCGAGCTGGTGTTTTACCCGGGAGTGCACTTTGGGATGACATACAAGGGAAACCGGTGAGGTCGATAACCGAGTTTAACAGACGGGCGCAGAAATTTGTTAATGTAGAGGAAGCGAGGTCAACACTCAAAGCGACCTCGTAGACCGAAACTACAACGATAAACATTAACTCCGCCTCAACCTCGGTTGACCCTCTAGTTACACAGCCTGCCTCGGAGAATCCTTCCAAGAGAAAAAAAAGCGAGGGAAATAATCCCGAGGCTGATGGAGGAAAGAAGAAAAAAGGAGAAAGATATTTCTCCGTATATAAAGTGCATACCGAGCTCAACGAGTCCCGGGAAAACATATACCTGGCTAATGAAAACCAGGTCCCCTTCAGGCGACCAGATCCTATGAGGAATCAAAAGTCCAAGAGGGACTCCAGCAAGTATTGTCGATTTCATAGGGACACCGGCCACACAACTGATGAATGCCGACAGCTGAAGGACGAGATCGAAGGATTGATCTCGAGAGGTTATTTCCGGCAGTATGTCAAAAACCAGAATACTGGACAGACTACTGCCAGCCAGAGAGTAGTCGCACTTCCGGCGACACAGAATAATAACTCCCGATCTCGGGATGAGGATAGGCCTCCACCGATAGATGGAGAGGACGTAATAACCATCTCGGGAGGTCCTCATCTCGCAGGAGGGGGCAGAAATGCTCAAAAACGATATGTGAATGAGCTGAAAACAGGGGACGGGTCTCCATATGAACCCGAACCAAGGGCACCAAAAAGCCAAAGGGTTGAGACTCAGCCTATAACCTTCACCGAGGAGGATGCCTCTCACGTCCAGTTCCCTCATCATGATCCACTCGTCATCACCCTACAGCTTGCCAACAAAAGAGTGCGCCGAGTTCTCATAGACAATGGGAGCTCAGTTAACATTCTTTATAAAGCAACCCTAGAGAAAATGGGGCTCTCCCTTCGCGACCTGAGGGCTTGTGCAACCACTTTGTACGGCTTTTCTGGAGAAGGAACCGCTTGCATGGGGTCCATTGAACTCCCTGTGACCTTGGGAGACTATCCAGTCTCGGTGACCAAGATGATGGAGTTCGTGGTAGTAGAGTTACCATCTGCCTACAATGTATTGCTCGGGAGACCCGCCCTGGTCGGGCTGGGGGCAGTTTCATCTGTAAGGCATCTAGCCCTTAAGTTCCCAACTCCAAGCGGGGTCGGAACATTGAAAGGTGATCAATTGGCAGGAAGGGAGTGCTACAGCATCTCCTTAAGGGGAAAGAAACAAACAAGCGCGCAAGCTCTTGTTGTCATACAGTATAAAGACGGGACAGTTCTAAAAATTGACGAGGAGATCGATCCAAGGATTGAAGAGAAGATTGACCTCCAACCCTTGGAGGAGCTCGAAGAGGTTCAGCTCGATGAATCTAGTCCCTCGAAAAAGGTGAAGGTCGGGAAACACCTCCTAGACGAATCAAAATAGCAATTAATTTGCTTTCTGAAGAAAAACCAGGATGTCTTCGCGTGGTCCCACTCTGACATGGTGGGAATAAGCCCTAATATAGCGAGCCACGCATTGAATATAGACAAAAGCTTTCCTTCGAAGCAGCAAAAGCGAAGGCAGCTGGATGAAGACAGAAAGAAAGCACTAAAGGAGGAGGTGGACAGGCTGAAAGCAAATAATTTTATAAGGGACGCTTTTTACCCTGATTGGGTGGTCAATCCAGTGTTGGTCCCGAAACCCAATGGGACATGGAGGACGTGCATTGACTACTCAGACCTCAACAAAGCCTGCCCGAAAGACTGTTTTCCCCTACCGAGAATTGATCAGCTCGTGGATGCCACGGCGGGGCATGGTCTGATGTCATTCATGGATGCCTATTCTGGATATAACCAGATTCCCATGCATGCCCCCGACCAAGAGCATACAAGCTTCATTACGGATAAAGGGCTCTACTGCTACAATGTCATGCCATTCGGACTCAAGAATGCCGGAGCAACGTACCAGCGGCTCGTAAACATGATGTTCTCAGAGCAAATAGGGAACAACATGGAAGTTTATGTTGACGACATGCTCGTAAAGTCTCAACTTAACAAGAAGCATGTTGATGACCTCGAAGAGTGCTTTGGCGTGCTCAGAAAGTACAACATGAAGTTGAATCCTCAGAAGTGCACTTTTGGGGTGTCTTCAGGGAAATTTCTGGGTTTCATTGTCAACTCTCGTGGAATCGAGGCTAATCCCGATAAAATAAAGGCCCTGATTGATATGCCGTCACCTCGGAAGCATAAGGATGTTCAAAGCTTGACTGGCAGGATGGCAGCTCTGGGCAGGCTCATTTCGAAGTCAACGGACCGCGGTCTCCCGTTCTTCAACTTATTGAAAGGAAGTAAAAAGTTCGAATGGACAGACGAGTGCGAGCTAGCCTTTCAAGAGCTAAAAAGGCACTTAGCCGAACCACCTATCCTATCGAAACCTGAGACGGGAGAAGTACTGTTCTTATATCTCTCAACAACTGAACACGCGATAAGCGCGGTGCTCGTCCGAGAGGAAGAAAGAATACAGAAACCCGTCTACTACATCAGTAAAAGATTACTGGGGGCAGAGTCAAGGTATCCACTGATGGAGAAACTCGCCCTCAGTCTGATCCACTCATCTCGAAAGCTCCGCCCTTACTTTCAGGCACATCCTATCCATGTACTGACAGATCAACCATTAAGGCAAGTCTTGTCCAAACCAGAGGCATCTGGTCGACTCCTTAAGTGGGCTGTTGAGCTCGGACAATTCGAGATCACCTACCATCCGAGAACAACCATTAAGGCACAAGCGTTGGCAGATTTTATAGTAGAATGCACCGGTACAGCCGACGACGAAGTAACAACCACGGCCCACGAGCTATGGAAACTTTACGTCGACGGGTCGTCAAATGAAAATGGAGCGGGGGCAGGAGTTATTCTGATCACCCCTGCAGGGAGCAAATTTCACTCTGCATTAAGATTCGGCTTTAAAGCATCTAATAATGAAGCTGAGTACGAGGCTTTACTGGCGGGACTACGAATAGCAAAGGAACTCAAGGCCAGAGCTATACATTGCTACAGCGACTCCCAGCTCGTAGTTAATCAAATCTTGGGAGAATATCAGGCTCGTGGCACAAAAATGGCAGCTTATCTGGAGAAGGCAAAGTACGCATTGGAGTTTTTTGAGTTTTATGCAATCGAACAAGTTCCCCGAGAACAAAACTCAAATGCAGATGCCTTAGCTCGGCTCGCCACTTCCACTGAAAATGAGGAGCTGAATGTTGTACCCATAGAACATCTGTCAGCACCCAGCATTACTGAGTCAGACAAGGAAGATGTGTGCATGATCGAGACAGAACCGACCTGGATGAGCCCGATCGTTGAATACCTCGAAAATGGAATTCTTCCCAAAGATCGAAGTCAGGCTCGGAAACTAATGTATCAACTTCCTCATTACACCATCCTGGATGGAAGGCTATACAGAAGAGGGTATTCCATGCCATTGCTCAGATGCGTGACTCCCCCGGAGGCAAAGAAGATTATTAGAGAAGTTCATGAAGGGTTTTGCGGAGATCATATTGGGGGGCACAGCCTATCCAAGAAAATTATACGCCAAGGATATTTCTGGCCAACCATTAAGACGGATTCTTTCGAGTTCGTGAAAAAATGCGACAAGTGCCAGAGATTCGCCACGATACCCCGAGCTCCACCTTCCGAACTAACCATGTTGACGTCCCCATGGCCTTTTGCGGTATGGGGCATCGACCTCATAGGCTCACTCCCAACTGGCAAAGGAGGAGTAAAGTATGCTGTGGTCGCGGTTGATTACTTCACAAAATGGACGGAGGCTGAACCATTGGCGACCATAACTTCGAAGAAGATCCTGGATTTCGTGGTAAAGAACATCGTATGCCGATATGGAGTGCCAAGAAAGATTGTGTCTGACAACGGAACCCAGTTTGATTGCAACTTGTTTTCCAACTTTTGTAACAAGAACGGTATAATAAAGAGCTTTTCGTCAGTGGCTCACCCTCAGGCGAACGGTCAGGTCGAAGCCGTTAATAAAACTCTCAAGAGTTCCTTGAAGAAAAAGTTGGAAGAAGCAAAGGGACGATGGCCTGAGGAATTACCCCAAGTCCTTTGGGGATATAGAACTACAGCTCGGACATCAACTGGGCATACCCCGTTTTCTCTAGCATACGGCTGCGAGGCAATGTTGCCCATTGAGGTCGAAATTCCGACAATTCGAACTCAGATTTACGACCAAAGTTCCAATCATACTCAGCTCGAAGAAACCCTAGACTTGATCGAAGAAAAAAGGGAGGAGGCTCAGCTGAGAAATGCTGCTTACCAGCAACGAACAACAAGATATTTCAATAAAAGGGTCCGAAGTCGAAAGTTCGGAGTAGGAGACCTGATTTTGAGACGAGTATTCTTAGCAACCCGAGATCCAGCAGCAGGAGTACTCGGGCCAAACTGGGAAGGACCATACCAGATAGAATCAGTCATCCGCCCTGGCGTATACAAACTTGCGAGATTAGATGGGAACCTCGTACCACGAGCATGGAATGGCGAACACCTTAGACCATATTATCAATAGTGTAGGAAGTGTCGCCCGTAACCATGATTTTCTGTACTTAGTTTGTTTTTGAATTTCAAATAAAGGGTCTACTTTGTTTCACATGTAACTTATTTTTATTTTTGCAATCTCTCTTAATTTAATAACCTATGGTCACACTCATAGGATATTAAGGGGGCAACATTGGTATACATACCTCTAGCTTTAAAAAGAAAAAAAAAATATACAATACAAAAAGTATTTGGATACAACCAAATACGCGAGCTAAGATAGTTCGGAATTAACCGAGTTATCAAAAACAAAAAGTATTTGGATATAACCAAATACGCGAGTTCAGATAGTTCGGACTTAACCGAGCGAGCTTAGATAGTTCGGATTTAACCGAATTATAAAAAACATTAAGTATTTGGAAATAACCAAGTATGCGGGCTTAGATAGTTCGGACATTACCGAGCTACCAAAAACCAAAAACGTTTGGAATTAACCAGATGTGCAAGCATAACAGGTTTGGAACAAACCAGCCAAATTATCGATCAATGATGAATGGGAGCCTAAACCCGTCACAAAATATGTCGAGATCGAGGCTGGAACATCTTAAAATAGTTTCGAACTCATAACCTCGGAGCTAAGATACTAAGGATGAGGGAAAGTGACTAAAAAGATTAACCAAATCATTCATATTACATGCCATATAAGTACTTTTCAGTTCATGGTTACAGTAATGTCCGACCTTGATAAATAATGAGGTTGGAAACGGATAAATCGAATAAACTACGCATGAATGCATCGAATTTCGAGCCTAAATCCAAACTATGTTTGTATGCATAAATAAACATAACCGGTCCATCAATTATAAAAATATGCAAAATATTTCGAACCAAGAAATGTAAGTATATAAAAGAATAATAAAGGGAATTGTATCAGCCCCGTGGGCACAAGTTGAAATAATTACAGAAATAATGGGACGCAGCCCCGAAAACTGATCTCCCCGAGGTCAGATTCAAAGAAGAGGAGTCTCCTTGGCCTTCTCAGCATCAGTGGCACCGGACCCCTCAGGACGAATAGCATGACTATCCTCCTGAGCTCCCTCCGAAACAGTACTCGGAGTAGCTTTATCCTTCTCGAGCTGGTCAGCCTCTTCCTTCTCGAGCCGGGCATTCCATCGTTCCTGGCTCCAGGCCGCGTACTTCACACTGGAATCACGGCCCCCAGGAACGAAGCAGCTCCGTTCATGTCTTGTCGGAGCTCGGCAGTTCAGTGTGTCCAATGAGCTAAGGCCATGAAGGGCCAGGATGTCAGTTATCTGGTCGGAGGTGGTAACCGAGCTCTGGTAGAACTCGGCTTCAAACATCTCCCTCCTAGGCTGCGAAGACGAAGGCTCCGCCATTAAGGAAAACTGAAGTTCCCCCGGATAGTATGCTACCGTGACTTTTAACGCGGGGTCAAGGGGAACTGGCCTAGGTCCGGGGTTCGGCTCCGGATAGATGGCTTCCCGAAGGACCCTTCTCTTCTTTTCGATGACCTCGTCAATCTGGCGGCGATAGTGGGCTCGGATGTCTTCTTGCTCGCGTGCGATCTCGTACTCTTTAATCCGACGCTGGTTCCGGACAAAGACCGATTCCGGGCTCGGAGATTTGGGCTCGTAAGGGATTGCTCGTAATGACCCCCACCGTCTTTCCAGATTCTGTGACATCTAACGAGAAAGAAAAAATGGTGAGGGCCATGCATGCAAGGATCACGAACTCGATAAGATAAGCTCGGATAGCTAAGGGCAAGAAACTAAATATTAAGACCCGAGCGCGTGTTCCACAGGGAAGAAAAAGGACGTGGATGATTTTTTGAAAATCCCGAAGTTCAAGGGAAAGAAAGGTGGCGGTTAGCCAGGAAAGGGCTTTTTCGGGTTTCGTGTAATTGTCAAGAATAAGGGTTTTTACCCGAAAACTTGGTGTACAAGAATCATAGCCTTAAATCTTCAAAACCCAGAAAGTTGAAACCACATTCAAACGATTGAATCTGAATATAAACCAGAGACGAACTTCCAGAGTAAAAATCCAGAAAGCCTAAAAACCTATCGGTTCAAACCCTCCTATCGCATCATGCTAATAACGTAAACTAACATACACAGCCAGCACAATATAAAAGGAACAACAAAAATGGCGTACTTACACAGTAATGGGGAGTGCAGCGAAATCGTCGAGTGGAGAAGAGGTTGCAGGAAAGAACTCACTGAGTCGTACAAACCAGGATTCTTTTGTTTCTTCGGCCTGGAAAACATGCAATGAGCATGAACTGTGGTAAGAGGTTTAGGAAGTGTTTCTTTTTTCTGGTCTGTGATGAGAAAATGTGAAGAAGACGAAGAGGGAGTCTTGCATAAATAGGTGGGAAAACTGAATTAATCAGGAACGTTGATTGAAATCCTCATCAGATCGAATGGAGGGGAGTCGATGATGAGATAGCGCCGAAAAGCTGTCAGACGAACGATCGTGGGCATGTTCCCAAGGTACTCAAGTACCTAAAGTGAGCAATACCCATCTGGCACGTGTCCGTTTTTAAGAGAGTGACAGTATGGTTCCCGAAAAAAGTAGTTCAAAAGTCTCCTTCTCTTAGGATTCGAACAGATACTTTTGAGGGGGCAAAATGTTATACCCAGATTTCGAGCCGTAGAAAATATGACCTCGAAAGCTGAGTTCGCATTAAATGGTCTTGTGAGGGTTAAGGGTGTGCTCTACGATTGTAAATCGGAGCCTGCAAAGTATGGTACAGATCTCGAATATGGTTACCTCGAAATGATCTCGATCTCGAAGGATAGCTCTGTGAGCCCCTCATCTTCAGAGGCAACTTCGGAGCAGGGATCTCGAGCTCGATATGCCATCTCGAAAGAAATGTAAGCTCGGGAAGTGTCAGCGGCTCGCACAATGACGCGAAGCCTTGGAGATACGCAATGACTACCTTGAATATCTACAAGTGTTGTAGATATGGGATATGATCCTCATTTATTAATGAAAATCCCCAAGAATCGTGGGATATTATTTGGTCAGTTATGCGTTTCCTGGTCTTCAGGGACGTTTCCTTTTATATCTGATTATAGGCATTTAAAGCCATTTATTTTATTCACAAAAGAGTAACTACCCAAAATATGTGGGATAGTATTCTGCATCCTTCTCTATAAATAGAGAAGGCATGCACCATTGTAAAGGGGGGAATTTCTGATGCTTGAGAGAAAACTCTGGAGAATTCATGCTAAAGGATTGTTCAGAGATAATCTTGAGATTAATAACAGAGACTCGTGGACTAGGCAGATTTAACTGCTGAACCACGTAAAAACCGCGTGTCTGATTCGTTTGTCTGTTTTAGTCATTGTCTTTAATTGTTTGCGTGCTCTCTTCTTTTATCTGTTGACGAAAAGCGGCGTCAACAATAATTTATAATATACTTTAAAAATATTATCACATAAATATATATTAAGTAATTATTTTTTTCTTTTATCTCACTCGTCCTCCTTCCCGGAGACCAATTCTCTCCCTCCTTCGTTTCTATAATTAATGTGGGAGCATAATTGGTAAATGTCCCCTTACGACTATGCACATCAAAATTTTATGCTAAACTTTAATACTCTTCCAAAAATACCCTTTATATAATTTTTCCTATTCTTATTCCTCTCACAACACCACCATCACAACCACATTTTCTTGAAAAACCAGTCAAATTTGTGGCATTCCTTGTAGTGAATCCAAGGCTCGACCCAATTCCCACAACAACATCCATTTCAAAAATCTTGGACAGAAAAAATCCATAGGTAAGTACATAGGTCTTAATTATAGTGATGAGTATCATCTACATTTATTTTCATATTTTGAATAAGTCTGTGTGTCTGCTTTTGTGTGTTTTCTTGATTTTTTTTGTTATGCATTTTTCTGTGTTATTTTGCGTTTTCTAAATATTTGTTACCCGGCGAGGCTTGATAGAGCTCGATGCATGTGTTAAATGTTGAGTAAAAGATGAGCTCGATAGAGCTCAATGAGCCTTGATTCACCTTGATACTCTTTATTTATTTTTTATTTTTTTTGGGTATTTTCTATTTGCTCAATGAGCTCAATAAAGCTCGATAATCTTTTTTTTTTTGGTACTTTTTGTTTACTCGATGGAGCTCGATATATATTTTTTGGGTATTTTATATTTGCTCGTTGTTGTTCGATAAAGCTCTATAGGGTTCGATTAATACTCAGTTTTTTTAAGACAAAATTTTTGGACATTTTTTATGAATATTTTTAATTCAGATTCAAGTGTGTATGTATTTGTTTCATGCAATGATGTTTGAGAACTAGAAGGTGGAAAATAAATTTTCAAGGTAAATTACCCTGATGGGTGACACAGGTGAGAAAATGATCTTTAAACAGAATTAGCAACTTAGACATTTGCAAAAACAATATACCACAGAAAAGAGTTCGGGAAAAAACATAAAAAAAATGGAAATGCAAAATTGGGTACATCATCAAGCCCCATTAAGCCACTTCCTAAACCAAATAAACCAAATTTTATCACGCCCTATCACAACCCTGTTGTTGACTGTGTTTTTAGCCAACGACATGAGAACGTCAAATACGACAAGCTTTCAAGAGAATTTAAACGACATAGACGGTTTAATAAAGAAAATAAAGAACACACAAGATATTTATAGTGGTTCAGCCCCGATTGTCGATAATAGCCTAATCCACTTAGAGTTGTGATTTATAGATCTGTACTCAAGATCAGATGGACTGAGCCAACTGAGTTTCTTCAGTACAGATTGCAAAAATACAAGAATTCTTTCAAGTGCCAGCACTTTCTCTCTCTAGAATACTCAGACCCAAGTTTTCTCTCTTTAGAATACTCATACCCAAATTTCTCTCTCTAGAAAGAAGAAGCAGAAGAAGCCCCTCTCTCATCCCATAAGCCCTCTATTTATAGGCTTAGGGTCATACATACGGTATCCCCTGGAACCGGGATATTTTTATTATATTTATTACATTTAAATTACAAAGAAACATTCAAAATGTAACAAACCCCCTATTTGTGGGAAGAATGAGAGATTCCCGCATATCTTGTTGAGGTTGTTTATGGGAATCTTGACTTAGTCCTCCTCTAGCTAATTGATCCACCTCTCCTACTGACCACTCATGCAAGTGCTGGTCGGACATGTGCATGGTGGTAGGACAAACATTTGTTGGTCGGACGTGCATGGTGGTAGGACATGCACTTCTCTCCTCTAACATGACACTCTCCTCTAGCATGCCATGTTTCTCCTCGGACCAAATCCTTGGGGTCTCCTAGGACCACTCTCTTGGGGTCTCCTAGGACCACTCTCTTGAGTTCTCCTCGGATGTACTCTCCTTAGCTCTCATAGGATGCACTCTCCTTAGCTCTCCTAGGATGAAGTCTCCTTAGCTCTCCTAGGATGCACTCTCCCTAGCTCTCCTAGGATGCATTCTCCCTAGCCTCCTATGATGCATTCTCCTTAGCCTCCTATGATGCATTCTCCTTAGCCTCCTAGGACCAAGGTGCACTTGGCTTGGTTATGACATCTTTCAAGCAGTCCAAATTCTTCGTCAGTCTACCGGGTTACTTATATCACAACTCTGAGGAGTCAATGTATTTATTGACTATTGAATGCGTCTTTTACGGACCATGTACTGCCATTTGTCACTTCTATTGCCACGTCATTGATCTCCAATTTTTGGGTATAACATCTGTCAAGCTCGATTGAGTACTATCAAGCTATAGTGACAACCAACTATAAAACAACAATATCGAGCCACATTGAGCAATGTGGTGCCTATCGAGCGAAATTGAAAAACACAAAACCTAGATTTTCACACAGAGCAAGCCAGACAAAAAAAAAAAATCTAAATAAACACATTCAAAAAGTAAAATCCCATACAAAACATGTAATCAATGACCAAAAATCAAATCAACGACAGTAAAATAAAAAAATATAAACCAAACAATGGAAACAAAGTTCAAAGATTAAAGCCCTAACTTTTAGTTCGTGGGTTGTCGACTTCAATAGTTGAGGCGGAGGTCGTGGGCCTAGATGCAGCACCCCTAAAGGGATGGGGGAACAAATATGGGAGAGATATTTTGGGAATAGAGGGAAATATTAGCATAAAATATTGATATCCACTGTAAGAGATTTTTTTAATTATGTCCCCATATTAAACATAGAAACTCAAATTTTCCTTCTAAAAACCCCAAAAAATTATAGTCATAACATCGTTTTCACTAGTTGGCTAGAAAATACAAGGAAATAGTTCATATGAATCTAGAAGTTTAAAAAAAATAGAAAACAAAAAGCCACACCCTCGAAATAAGATGCAAATCCTAACCCACCCCATTTGATTGCCCTTACAAAAACCCACCCATCGTGAGCCCAACCTCTACCAAGCACAACTCGAGAAAAAAGAAGAAAAAAACATTTGACATTGCTTTCCTTATAAGATACCAAAATAGTATTATCTATAATAAAAAGTTAAGACTTTGTATTAATATTAAGTCAAAACAAAGTTTCAAAAATGTATATTCCCCTTGATATATAATATTTAATTTAAATTGTGTCGATTTTAATTAGACTTTTGATAATATCATTATTTACCAATTGATCCAATTTATTAATGTAATAAGAATCCAACTTTTGATATCCAATCAAATTATAATTGAATGTTTATTTAATTTTTTTAATTAGATTTGATTGGATTAAATATATTAAAAGGGTTTAAGTTGGATTTTTTTGTTGTTAAAGTACCATAAAAATAAATAAAAATAAAAGCTAACTACATATCACATAAAAGACAAAATAAAAAAATAAAAGGGGCAGAGTTGTAAATACATCCAACCAAAGATATGTGGGCATGGGTTTTCACGTAGGATTGAGCCGGAATAACTCTGTTTCTACCATTTGTTCGAGTAACTACTCCGTTCACTGAGATGGATGGAGCCAACTAGATTGAGCAAGACTGCGCTAACATCATTCTGTGGTTTCCTCCACCTGAAGCCCCAACTTTCTACCTTTTTTTGAGCTCCTTAGCAATATAATCTCTGGGTTTTGAATTTTTCAAGGCGTGATCAAGGTGAGTCTACTGGTTTTCGTCTTTCTTCGATTCTTTAGTTCTATTATAGAGGTGGGTGAGTTTGTATTTAATCAGTTTATGCTTTTAATGTGATTGATTGGTAGTGTTAGGAAATATAAACGGAAATTTGTTTTCTTTCGGTTTTGAATTGAATATGTTTGATAAAATGCCTGGGAGAAACCCAATTGACTGGTGTCAAATTCCCCTTACAAAAAAACCCTTTTGTTGAGCTGATATTTTAATTTTAATTATTATTATTTTTTATTAAAACCATTGTCTGTTTGTTTATATTTATTTAATTTAATTCAATACATTTTTGAAGCAGAAAGTTTGGAGTGGCATCGAGTAACTTGTATCAAATCCCCCTTATTCCTAAACTCCTTATTTGAACTCAAATTACATCTTTTTTAAAAAAAAAAAGAAATTAATGTAATTATACTGTTTCATTCTGTAGTTTTCAGACTGTTTAGCTCTGTACCTTCAATATAATTATTTGGAAAGAATCTCTATGCTGAAATTAAACATGGCATATGACTGGATTGCTTATCTTCAAATAAAGCTGCAATATTGCATTATAGAAGTTTCGAGTGGTCCACTATAGCATGATATCGAAATTGAGATTTGTATTACTTTTCTATAATCATTAACACTTTTTCTTTTTGTTCTTTTAGTGAGTAGGGTTGATATGGCATCTAAACTTGAAGAATTTGATGATGTTGCCATATGGCCGCCTCAAGTTGAGACTTTTTTCATCACCTTGTTGGTTAAGGAATCCAAGAAAGGTTTACATACTTCCACCCTAGATAGAAAAACATGGAAAGCCATAGACACTGATATGTTCTCAAAATTTGGAAGGAGATATGCCATTCCGAAGTTGAAATCAAAGTTTAATCGATTGAGAAAAATGCATCGTGAGTTCTCAAACATCTTGTCCCAAACTGGCGCTCATTATGATCCCGAAACTAATGTTATTCATGTTGATGATGACGTTTGGGAAGCCTACTTGAAAGTAATATTAATGTACCTTTGCAGCCTTTCGTCATTTGTCTTTATAGTCTATTATCTGGAAAATGCTGATTATATCAGTTTTAATTTGCAGAAACATCCTGCTGCAAAGCGGTATAGAAGGAAAGGATGTGCTCATTACGACATGCTTGATGAAATCTTCAAGACTCTAACCTCTACAAACCGACCGCCACCCTATGCAGCAACCCACTCTCAATCAAACTCTGAGGATGAGCAGCGTGTGGACGAACCTGAAACTGGAGCTGACGATTTTGAGCCGAATGCTAACATTGCAGATACCAATGAGTCTGGGACTTCTGCTACTGCTGTGCGCCATCAAGCTATTCGTCCTCTTGAAAATGTTTGGCCAACAAAACAACCAAGGAGCTCAGAGCATTTAGGGGTTGATAACACACATGGGGCTTGGACCAACAATGTGAGTTCTAAGATCGAAGCAACTTTGGGGCAAATTGACAGATTTCATAAGAATAGTGAAATATTATCATCTGGTTTTGATCCATATTCTGTAACTGAATGCATGGATAAATTGGAATCCATTCCGAATGTGGCGAATGCTTCTTACTTCAAGGCAATGGAGAGATTTTTGATTCCTGAGTGGAGACAAATGTTCATCAAGATGTCAGAGGGGAGACGGTGTATGTGGTTGGAGAGTTTGAAAAATTAATTAGTACTCTTATATGGGAGACTGATGAGACATGAGTTCTAATATTTTGTATATACGTATTTAGAACAATTATGTTGGTTATATAGATGTGCCAATGAAGTTGGATCTGCCATGTCATTGATCGATTTGTAAATATTGGTTGGACAATACTTCTAAGATCTTAGTTGGTGTTGATGCATTTCAACACAATTATTCAACAAATTATGTCCTGTAGCATTGTCTTAAAGAGTGAAGTGTAATGACTCGCCTAATTTTGGTTGGGGATTGTGCGAAACCAAGTGATAGAGGTGTAAAATGCAATGAGAGATTTTCAAAGTTAACAGTGACCCATAAATCTTCATTGAAGGATTGGACTTCTTACATAGAAGTTATTTATGTTATAATGGAGTAATGAGATTGTACAGTTTCATTAGGTCAGGAGGAGAGTGGACCCAATCATTTGTTCCTATAATTAGGTCTGCGTTTTCCTTTGGCTACTGTGTGTGGATTTTCTAACTGTTCAAGGTGTAATACAAAGATGATTATATGCAAAAATAGTGGGGAAGACTCTTCCCACATAATTTTTTTACATTGCCCTTTTATAATAGAAGTTTGGTCTCACTTTTTGAAGGAATTCAAAACTCAGTGGTGTATGGCTAAAAAGTGCTCAGATTTTATATTTCACTATGTGCCAGGAATGAAAAAAAATAAAGGTGCTGTGGAGGTCTATGGAGTAGTGGGTATATGGTGGGCTGTTTGGCTAGAAAAAAAAAAAAGAGTATTTGAAGGTGTTGAAGAGTGTGCTGAAGCATTTGGATGTGTTGACTCTTCAACACGGAAGTCATCATAACATGGGGCTATAGTTGACTCTTTTTTTTTTTTTTTGAGTTTTTACTAGTGTCTTGATGCTTTTGTTTTAAAGCCCATGTTATGTTTTCCTAGTATTAATTTCCATTAATAATACAAGTAGTCTTGTTTTGTTTCAAAATAGAATAAAATTCTATAGTTCTATTCTTCAAGAAAATGTTTCACCATGAATTTGGTAAATCAGAGCTCTTTGATCTGTTCGGTAAAACAACTCAAAACGAAAATAACTATTTTGAACACAATGATTCTATGTCTTAATATGAAGAGATTAAATCATAAATAAAACAATTCATTGAAGAAAAGCTTCAGTATAGTTTCATTTGTATCATTCTCAAGGACATTGTTATTTCAGTCCCCAAGGAAAAATATATACATGGCGATGGTAGTGGCCATACAAAATTGTAACAATAATTTTTGTCAGTAGTTAGCATCTATCTATACTCATCATCATTCATCAGATATTTAAGCTAGAAACAAGATTGATGAAAGTATCTTCACTGCAGGGAATTGTTAGAGCACCCATTGGATGATCAAATCCGAATTCTTCTTCAGCCTGACATAGCAATTCTTGGAATGAAGGATGGTTCAAGTATGATACTTTTGCACTAGAAAAAGACCTCTGAATAGCCTTTTGGAACATCTTTTGCACTAGAAAAAGACCTCTGAATAAGTTGCTTAGCATGAACTACACCAGGAAAACGGAAACCCATGATTGTTTAAGTCTCTAAGGTAGAGATGAAAGAAGAAAGTGTAAGCAAAGAAAGAGCTCTAAAAGTTTTGCAAAAGAAAGCTCTATTACTTGAGAATGTGAGGAGTTGAGATGCTATAGAACCTAATCTTATTGAGTATATATAATCAATACCCTTGATGAGAAACGTAGAAAAGATAACTCTTGTGTGGAAATCAATGATGGAGATTGAAGAGGCAATTAATGAGATGGGGTCTAGTGAGTGGCATAATCTTTGAGCAATCACATGGTTGTGTCTTCCTTCTCATTATTATTGGTTCAAAGTTGAAAACCGACTTATTTGAAAGCCACAAAATAAAAAGTATTAGTTGATCACATATGTTCCAGAATGTGGGGTTCCTTTGTAGGTTGTTCACCTGGTGATGTCTATAGATATGCCACAGTCACAACCAAGTGTCAACGTATGAGTTAGAGACAAAGGCATGTGAAGATTCAAACCTACCTGAGTATGAAAGAGAGCCATTCATCTTTATATATATATATATATATATATATATGCTCATTACTACAAAGCTAAAATATCAAGTTCCCATATTGTTGCTTTGACTTGGAAGACAAAGCCATGTGAACTTAATTAATTCTTATGTCTCTTGCAAATTTGTCAAACCTTCCCAAATGTCTTCAGAACCACTTATTCAGAAGCCTTAGATATGTGTGCATTCATCTATATAAGGGTGCTTAACCACACAGCTAAATCATCAAGTCCTCACATTCTCTACTACAAAATATTTTTGTGAACTCTAATACTTCTTCTAAAGAAAAACATAAAAGAAGATCAACATGGCATTTGGATTGTCCGGCTTTGTTCAGGGTAAGAAGGCTCTCCGAAGATCACTTTCAGGCATTAAAGAAGTAACCTTGAAGTCTGCAACCATTCCAAAAGGCTGCTTAGCTATCTATGTTGGAGAAGATCAAAAGAAGCGTTATGTAGTACCTCTTTCGTACCTAAATGAGCCTGCATTTCAAGACTTGCTGAGTATGGCAGAAGAAGAGTTTGGATATGAGCATCCGATGGGTGGACTCACAATTCCTTGCAGAGAAGACATATTCATTGATATCACATCTCAGTTGAATTGATTGTAATTTGTAGCTCTGACATAGATTCACAGAAACAATTTTGTAGATGATATACTTTTACCCTTTTTCTTGTAAAACAAGGGAAATTTTTGACTGGTTGAGAAACTAGTAAATAGAAATTACTCATTTGATTAACACTTGTTCACTTTTCGGTTGAATTCCATTTTTCTTGCTGCTATATCTTTCTATAATCAATGTCTCTGCCTTTGCCAACTTCAAAGCTCATTCACTTTTATTTGAGAAGAATTTAAAATCAACTAAAACAATAATATTACTGAAACACAAACATTAGTTTATAAATGTATTTTTGGCTACTATATCTCTTTCTATTCAATGTCTCTCTATTTGCCAACTTCAAAGCTCCCTGGCATTTATTTGAGAAGACTTTAGAATCAGCTAAAACAATAATATTACTAAATCACAAACAATAACATTGCTTATACATATAAATTTATAACTGAGATCAATAATTTCTGCCAAAATGAAGGCACTGATTTTAATGAATGTTTTTACTTTCTTTCTGTTACTACTCCAGTTGGCTTTCATTTTACTGATAATTACTTGATATACTAACACAAGTGTGTGTGTGTGTGTGTGTGTGTATAACTCAATTAGTTTGCAAATTTTGTTTCTTAATCATAACTCCAAATCATCCACCTCTTGAGTTAAATTTTCATTGCAGGGACTGGAGATGATATGAGAAAAAGTAGAATATAATAAGCCTTAAACAAACAAACTCACAAGACAAAGTACTGCAATATGTGTTTCATTTCGCTTAGGATGAGCAAGCAGCTTCTACCAATAATAAAGAGACAACTTTGTCTAAGAGTAGAACCAAAATTTGTTCTCTGTTTCATCCAAATCAGCTGGTGAAATAATAACTTCTAACTGTGCTGTTGTGTCACTATAAATCTATTAACGTTTCTTTTATTGAAGGCAAGAAGAGGCTGCTGTCACACTTCTTTATATTCTGTTATGTGCCAAAACTCAGCTTTTGAAAAATGTGTCATAACAGTCTTGAGGTGCTCTTTGATCTGTTTGGTCTGACAACTCAAAACTAAAACTAATGACTATTTTGAAGTGCCAAATTCACAATTTCGCAGTACTATTTTGCAGACCAATATAGAACAAGAAGAAGGACAAGAATTCTAGATCTTAATATAAAGAGAATAAAACATAAATAACACAATTCATTGAAGAAAACCTTTGGTAGTTTCATTTGTATCATTCTCAGGGATATTTTCATTTCAGTCCCTAAGGAAAAGTATTTACATGGTGATAGTATTGGCATTGTTTGCCATACAAAATTGTAACAATCATTTTTGTCAGTAGTTAGCATCTATCTATACTCATCATCAGAAATTGAAGCTAGAAACAAGATTGTTGAAAGCATCTTCACTGCAAGGGATTGTTAGAGCACCCATTGGATGATCAAATCCGAATTCTTCTTCGGCTTGACACAACAATTCTTGGAATGAAGGATGATTCAAGTATGAGACAGGGATCACAAATCTTGTCATTTTGTTCTTCCCAACATAAACTGCCAAATAGCCTTTTGGGACATCTTTTGCACTAGAAAAAGGCCTCTGATTAAGTTGCTTAGCATGAACTACGCCAGGAAAACGAAAACCCATGATTGTTGAAGTCTCTAAACGAAGAAGAAAGATGAAAATGTAAGTAAAGAGAGAGATCTCAAAGTTCTGCAAAAGAAAGCACTAGTACTTGAGAATGTGAGGAGTTGAGGTGATTATGAGTATATATAATCAATACCCTTGATGAGAAATGTAGAAAAGATAACTCTGTTGTGTGGAAATGAATGGTGCTGATTAAGGAGATGGGGTCTAGTGAGTGGCATAATCTTTGAGCAATCACATGGTTGTGTCTTCCAGCTCATTATCATTTATTCAAAGTTGAAAGTCGACTTATTTGAAAGCCACAAAAGAAAAACATTGTTAGTTGGAGGATGCATTAGGTGATCACATATGTTCCAAAATGGTTTCTCTTTGCTGCATTTCATATGTTTCAAGTGGGGTTTCCTTGTAGGTTGTTCACCTTGTTTGATGTCTATGTATGTCACAGTCAAAACCACCAAGTGTCCATGTATGATCAGAAGACAAAACCATGTGAAGATTGAAATACTTATGTTTCTTTTCTAATCCCAACCAAATTAATTGCTTGAGAACCATTCATCTATATATACAGGCACATTACCACAAAGCTCAATCATCAAGTTCTCACATTCTCTATTAAAAAATATTTTGTCCATGGCAAGAAGCCTGCCAGGAGTCACTTTCCAATGTTAAAGGAGCAACTTTGAAGACTACAAACATTCCATAAGGGATAAGGCTACTTTGCAATCTATGTTGGTGAATATCGAAAGAAGCCTTACGTATTGTTTTTGTTTCAAGAACTACCAAGTGTGGAAGAAGACTCAATTCTCAGAATTGTAAATATTTAGCACTTGCAAGTTCTCAGAATTCTGTTATACTAATTCGAACTGTATGTATGTACTTAGCACTTGCAACGGTGATTAGGAGAGTGTTCTTTTGAGGGGCAGTGAAGTTTTTGACTGTAAAATAAAAGTACTACTTTTGATCAAGTTGAATAAGAAGAATAAGCTGAGTTTTTTCCCTTTTGACTCAGAGGAAAAGAACAATGAAGCTGGAGAAAATGAGAGAAAGAAATGAGGAAAAATGCTTCATTGATCTGGATTGTCTCAATACAATCCTGTTATTTATACAAGCTAGAAACAGAACAGTTACAAGGAGTAACAAACAGTAACAAACTAAGCTAACTTGTATAACTTGAATCTAACCATCAAAGCTTGGATATAACTGTTAACTCTATGAAATAGTAACAAACAGTAACAAACTAAGTTAACTTGTATAATGGAAAATTTGAGGAAATATATGAAGTCTGATATTCGCCTTCAAGTCTCATTTTAACACAGTTTGTCTCATTTTGTTTTCACGCAAGTTTGGAACATCAACAATGATTTTGATCATGTTCCTATCGCTTTCTACTTAAAATTTTGTTAGTCCCTAACAACAACAACCACAACTAACTTAAGGTGTTTGGTACAACCATAACAACTAAAGGCCAGTTTGGTACAATTTTGTAAACAGTGAGAAAACGACTTATTGAAAAATTTATGCAAAAGCTACAGCTAAAAGCTAAAGTTGGCACAACCCATATTTTAGTTTTTTTTTCTTCAAATTGCTATTTGAAAAATCTTTATAATGAATGAGTTTTTTTTATCTAAATATGTTTAATTATTTATTATATATTAATTAAAATTAAAATATTTAAAATAAAGTAATATGATAATAACATAAACAATATTTCAATCTTAAATATTTTTATTTTTTGTAAAAATATTTTATAATTTTATATTTGTTAGATACTTTTAAATATTTTTTATTTTAGTAATTTTATATTAACAAACCACATTAATATTAATATAGAGATTTTTTTTATAAATGTCTGATATAGATTTTACTATACACTATAATATAATTTTTGTATTTCATAGTATTTTTAATTTATAATTTATCAAATACATTAATTTCATGCTTTAGAAAAAAAAAATTAAAAACATAAAAAGTGAGAGCTTTGCATGACTTAAATTTTATATATTTGTGATTATATCATGACGAGATTATTATACTGTGATAATTATAATTAGAATTTTAGCTACACTGACTAGTTATAATATATATATATATACTATTATATGTATATTTTATATAACTAGATACAAGCAACGTGCAATACACATTTGCTTAGTTTTATTTATAGAATTTATTAATTATTTTTATTAAATTTGTATCATTGTTATATAAATTTTAAATAAATACACAATATTATATATAAAATAATGACATAAACATATTAAAAGAAAAATTAAATCCAAACATTTTTTTATAGTTTTTTTAATATATATATATATATAATATGATAACCATTTTAAATATAAGTGATCATTTTTTTAATAAAAATTAAGATTATGTATTATATATCATTGTTATAATGATATTTTAAAATATTAAAATTTATATTAATATAAGTATTAAATATCTAGTCTTGTATAAATATTATTATAATAATAATATTTTAATTCATATTAATATAATTATTAAATATGTAGTCTTGTATTAAATATTATTATAATAAATATATTTTATAATATTTGAATTTATATTAATATAATTAATAAATATCTATTTTTAATTAGTTTGGAATGTATTTTTCGTTAAATATTTAGAATATTCCGTTAAAGTTAACAAAAAAAAAAACGTTAAAACCAAGAATTTACGTTATCTACGCACTTTTTACACACTTTTTACATAAATAGATATAACATTTTTGTTGATGATTACTTTATTAGTGTCTTATCAAAAATATATTTTAATTTTAACATATTTAAATAAATACAATATTTATATTGAAATCTTAGTATGGGTGAATTTATTTTAATAAAATAATTATCACATCTATTTTGGTCTTTTAACATTTAAGAGGGCTTTAATCATATAGTTTACCAACTACCCTATACTTTTTCTGTAACGCCCTGGATAACCAAGACTGTTACACTATGTATTTGAAATAGTGCAAGACTTGCTAATCAAGTCATTTGATTGAAAATGTGAATCTGACGACACAAACTGGTTGGGTTTAAAACATTTTGGTTACAAACGAATAATTTTCATTAAAACAAATATTTAGTACATGGGATCCCAAATCAAAGTTTAAATAACATAATTACAGGATTTCCAAAACGAATAAATAACCAAGCCACTCTAATGGAAAAATACACGTTTTAGGTTCCCGTCCCTATACAATCCCTTGACCGTGGCAGCCGAGCAGCTGACAATATACACCTCACCCCCAGAGCTCTCCAACTCATGGTCAACTCATCTTACCCTTGCCTTTACCAGCACCACGTAGCACTCGTGAGCCGAGGCCCAGCAAAACAAAATATCGTAACATAACCTGTATTAACAGCTAAATAATTCACAGAGCATAATCAAATGATTTACAAGACATTAATCAATTACCCAGCAAGCCATAGCATTCATTTAATGCAACACATCAGTCAATAACCAATGATCTAGTTCCAAATACTCAGCACATCATACACAACAATTAACAATAGAATACATGTCAACCAACAACTAGGGTTATCGCCCGTAGGCCGCACCCTCCATTTAATCCACTGTCTATGGCTCGCTTAGGCCAAGCCCAGTGTTATACCCACTGACTCCGGCCAGCTTAACTGAGCTCAGTGATTATTAAACTGTCCTCAGCTACCAGTGGCCGAGCCGCGCCCTGTACGCAAGTATTGATTTCGGCACCCATAGGTCGTTTATCACATGTCCCAGATTTCGACACCCATAGTCCGTTTATCACATGACCCAGTGGCATAATATGTAATGACCCACTACTCTAGACTATTTGGACCATTAACGAAACTATACATAAAACTTACAATTTTGCGGAAATACCATAAATTTTATTGAGTAACTTGTGAAAATAAGAGTTACTTACAAAATAGAATACTAAGAAGGATATGGGATCCCATTGTCTTTAAAAACAAAAACATGATTTAAATGAAAAGAATTACATAAGAAATGCGGAAAATACATATAAAACCATAAAGAGGTAAAATGAGACTACATCCTCGAATCGAATAACGCTTGGCCCCTTGACTTCATTCACCATCGATACACATCCTCTAAGCGTCACGAATCTTACCGCCTCTAAAGCTATATTCTTGCACATAAAACAGAAAGAAATGAGCCTAATGCCCAGCAAGGAAAATCTAACACATAGTCATAAACATAAATTTCATAATAAACGTACAGACATATCATAACACTTAATACATACATTTATTATAATGGCCATTATTACTTGGGGTCCCATAGACTAAACAAGCTTATGCCCATGAGATTAGTGGGGTCCTACTAGCTAAGTAGGCATATGCCCAAACTCTTTTTGGGGTCTTGTTAGTCAAATAGGGCATAAGCCCAAGCCTACAAACATACACATTCATACATATTCATAACATATCATATTTCATAACATAATACATAAGATAACATAAGCAATACACATATAGATTCTATCCTATTTTCCTTACCAAAGTTACCGGGATATGATGGACTGAGTTGGGACTTTTGGAACACTCCTAAAACCATATGAGAAAGAGTGAGTCTTATGAAGAAGAAGAAATGAAAATGAATAGGAAGACTAAACCATTGAGAAATATGCTTACCACAACTTATGTGCTTAAGAACTTGGATTCCCTAACCAAAATAAGAATGAGGTTAGGGGACTGAGTAGAAGGCTTTGAGAAAGAAAATAACATGAAACAAATGAAATAGAGTTTCGGGTTTACCTCAAAGACTTGCAAGACCAATCTAACCACAACTGAAATACTAAAGAACCTTACTTCCCAAATGTTTGGTAAGCTTATAGTGATCAAGCTTATAATCCCCAACCCAAGTGTTTACACTCTCACAATAACCTAGCAACTTGCAGCCTCTGAACTTAGCTTGATGAATGAATGAAAAATGCTTGGTGCTAGGTCCTATTTATAGAGTTCTAGGAATAAAAATCTTCTTTTTGGCTTTGAATAAAAAAAATAAATTTAATTGAAAATATTTGAATATCCTTCAGCCAAAGGCTTAGGAATTTTTCAAATTTTTCAGAGAGATTTAAGGATTCAAAGCTTGATTTTAAAATAATAAAAACAAATAGAATCCTAACTTCTAACTCCCTAAATCCCGTAACTCTAAACTCCCCTTCAGTAAAATCAACATATCTAGAGTTGTAGAACTCCGATTTGGACTCTCTTTATACCGTTAGAAAGCTCATTACATTATCTACAACTTTTAAGAAATACTATTTTTCGAAATTCCTAATATAACTGGGTCAAAAACAGGTCGGAAGTTATAGTACCCTAAAGTTACGAAAAATCTATTTAATTATCTAAATATCAACCTAATCCACAAATAAATAAAATTGTGATAAATGTCATGCTCCTATCAGATTTTGGTGAAGACTAAGTCTTATATTTATCTTATTTTATCATTAAAATAATAATTTCTTAATAATCATACATATGATAAGTGTTACTATCTTATTGGGCCTATCTAAACCTTATAATAAATATTATTCTTAATATCAGCTATATAATCAAACCTTAGGTTAAAATTAATATTCTTAAACTATAGGTTAAACTTAGAAAGTCTATAAGTACTACTATGAGTGTCCAAATAACTCCTGGTCTGAACCAAAAATCCACAGTAACAAAGAAAATACTATACATACTACTAAATAATTAGCTAAGTAAAGTTCTTGGACTCTACATAATACCACCTCATGACATTCATATAATTATGGGGAACTCTTAGTCCCAACATACTCACATGGTTTATCACAGTCACATAACAATGCATACAAATATAGGGAACACTTAGTCCCATCCTATCCACATATACAGGTGCAGTTTTCTTACCTTTAATTCCAAGTGCTTTAATTAGGAGAGACGACCCCCGAGCATAATCCTGCCCCAAGCCCAAGCGTACACCTAGTCACAATCATGATAAAGGATTCCATCAATAATTGTATAAGGGTTTCCGGATAGAGTTCTAGCCTCCGGGACATCGAACTCCACCAAACACGGTAGTGGGATCGATTCCGAGCATCCTAGGTTAGGTTCCCATGCTTAAAACTCCAAAAGGTCAAAAATTCCCTTAAGAGCAGCGGCCCTCAAAACCCATGCCGCGGCCTGCCCCTGAAACAGAGGCTAGGCCTCCCTGAACACAAACACGCGCCGCGGCCCTGCCCCTGTGGCGCCGCGGCGCTCCCTCATCTCAGAGCCTTTCTGGATCTTCCTTGCTCCGAAGGGCCGCGACACTCTAGAACAGAGCCGCAGCCCAGCCCCGCGAACCCAGAAAAACCACCATTTGTAACATTCAAACTTCACCCAAATCCACCCTAAACCATCCCAATAACACAATCCAGTTACCCCAACATTCTAACATGATTTCAACAACATAACCCAACAGAAACCTAGCCTAGAAACTCATCAAAACAACATCTCAATCTTTGAAACCCAAAAACTCAAAACCTCTTAGAGCAACCAAAAGTCCCAGAATTCAGATGTTAAACTATTATGAAAATCTTACCTTTGCAGAAGAACAAGCCCACCAACTAATTGCTGAGTTAATTCCTAGGCCTTAGCCCCAGTTCAATCTTCAATATCAAAATCCAAAATAAAAACCTCTTAGAACCCAGCCAAAACTATAGAATTAAGTCAGCTAAACCACAATTCAATACTCACCTAAACCCCTGGTCTGAACCTTCAGGTTGCTACAGAAATCCTCCCCACAACTCCAGCTCAAAATCTTGAGTTTCCAACCAAGTCTTCCCTTGGTTCCATGGTTTCCTTGAGAGAGAAAAGGAGAGTTGAGCTGAGTGTGAAGGGAAGGGTCGGTTGGCAAAGTTCTAGCTATTTCCTCTATTGTGTAAAATCGATACGCAAGTGCACATAATCGTAACAAGTAATAAAGAGTAAGTGAGATCGTTCCCACGAGAACTGTATATTAAGTACCAAAACTTAATTCCTATTTCTATTTCGCTAACGATAGTTGAGTCACAAGAATTAACTAAAATTGTAAAACAAAAATCTAAAATTAACTTCAAGAACTGAAAATAAACAACGTTAAGAAAATTCAATGGATTAAAAACTGGGGCAATCAATTTCATTAACTATCCTCTTTAATTCTTATTAACACAAATCTTACTATTCAATTCTTCTCTTGTGATAGCAGGTCAACAATAATAACTTATATTCGTACTAGGATATATAAGCCTCAATCCTATGCAAATTTTCTACATCTCTGTGATAAATAAACATAAGATAGGCATTAAGATTAACAACCCTAAAACTACACAGACCACACAGGTACTCTCGTCCTAATATGAAATCTATGTTTATTCAATTACAACATATTCAATTCTCACTTCTCAGATTTTGAATTAAAATCATATATTTCATGTCAATGGTGATCAATCATTCACAAGCATTATGTTCAAATTGAATAAATCACAAGATAAAATTGAAATCATAAAACTTGCATTAATTTAAAATAAAGGTTCAGGAGAATCCATTAACACCCTAGAAAAATAGTTTAGTTCATAATCAAATTCATAATAACCATAGAAGAAATAAAAAGCATCCAAAATACAGAAATTCAAAGTAGAAAAGAAGAAAACTGTAATGAATTCTTCGATTCCGCTTGCAATCCTCCACAATGTGCCTTTAGCCGTCTCCTAGGGTTAATCTTCTCTTAAAAACGTCATTAAGAAAGCTTTTATAATCCCTAATTAATTATGTGCGAAAGGACAAAATTGCGCTTGAAAAAATGCCCTAACTTTGGCTTCCGTACGGACTAGCGCCGCAACTCCATATGATAGAGCCGCAACTCCAGTCCACTTTGCCATCTGGAATTCGTCTTTGGTTCTTGTAGCGCCGCAGCTCTACTTGATAGAGCCGCAGCTCTAATTCAGATTTTAATAGAGCCTCAGCTCTATCTGATAGAGCTGCAGCTCTAATGCTGACATAATTTTTTTCTCTTCTCTGAAACTCTTAGGGCTGTGGCTCTACACCATAGAGCTGCGGCTCTAATTCCACTTTTTTTCCAAATCATCAATTTGAGCCCCGAATTCGCCTAGTTTCCATTCTTTAGCCCGTTTAACACCGTTTCTTCAAGAGTTAAGTGCTTTTCCTCCAATTCAAGCTATTTCCTTCATAACCACACTTAATCTTGAAAACACAATAAACCGGCATAATATCGCACAAAACCAAATAAAAAGATTAAAATTGCATCTTAAAACACGCCATAAAAACATACCAAAACTGTAACGCCCTGGCTACCCCAGAACAGTTACGGTGAACGGTGGACCGGAAATTTGACTCATTGCCTGAGTCCTTTGGTAAAAAACGTGCTCTAAGTATGATTAACAGGTTAAGGTACAAAACCAATAAAAAGGGAATGGAGATTTTATTACAAATTGCTCTGCAGAGCTAAACAAAACATTTACAAGAGGTTCTCAGTACAAAATGGTCACTAGTGTTTGAAATTTACAATCCCGCCGACCTAAGCGGCAAAAATAGGGTAAACCCCCTAGTTCCTCTGAGAACGCCTTGGCCGTGGTGGTCAAGCGGCCGCATATGTACACAACACCACATCAGCTCTCCACTCAAGGCTAGGTGAGCTTTTCTTTCCCTTTACCTGCACCACATAGCACCCATGAGCCAAAGCCCAGCAAGAAAACATAACATTTCTCATAAACATTATCAAATGATTATCATTATAATCATACTGAACATAAAGCTTTCAAACAAGCAAATGAACATCACATGATTTTAGCGGGAGAGTGGCTGTTGAGTAAGCCACTAGCCTCCAAGCTCACTTTTCTAGCGGGAGAGTGGCTGCTAGGTAAGCCACCAGCCTCCAAGCTCTGTTTTGTAGCGGAAGAGTGGCTGATGGGTAAGCCACTAGCCTTCAAACTCTGTTTTCTAGCAAGAGAGTGGCTGATAGGTAAGCCACTAGCCTTCAAGCTCTGTTTGTTCATCGACCCTCAGGGTCGGTCAGGCATTAATGCTCCTTGAGTCATTCAATGCTAGTAATCGATTAGATCTAATCTCTGTTGGCTTGTGTGATTCACGCTAAGGCCGTTCTGACAAGTAAGTCAGCGCTTCCTGACCTGTGTCCAGTAACACTGCCGAGCCTGACAAATAAGTCACAACCTCACAGCTGATACTAACACTTTTGTCGATTCTGTATTCAATCCATGTCCATATTTATACAATCAACATGCCTTACAAATATCCATGCATGTCACACTTTGGGTGCAGTTTTCTTACCTTTGATTCGAGCTAGAATGAGTAAAAGAACAACCTCTGAGAACAGTTTAGCTTTTAGTCCTTTAGCGGTTACCTAATCACAACACGTTTGGGATACCATTAATAATCAAGATAATCAAGGGTCTCAAACCATTATTTAACCTCCAAGAGATCAATCCAAGCTAATCCAAGTAGCAAGGACACTCCCGAGGCCTAAAACTAGGTTTCCGGGGTCAAAACGAGCAAACGGGGCGAAAACAGGGCAAGGGCTGCGGCCCTAGCACCTTGGGCCGCGGCCCCCAGGGTTCCCAAAGGCTAGGGCCGCGGCGCCCTTCATCAAGGGCCGCGGCGCCCAGCAGGCACAAGGCCTCCACCTGCTTCTTCAAAGAAGGGCCGCGGCGCCTCAAGAACAGGGCCGCGACACTCCACCCTGGGCCATTCCCAACCGCGTTTCTAACACTCCAAAGCCTCCAAAATCATCCCTAAACATTCCCCAATCACCAATACAAAGTTCCCAAGCTTCCCCATGCATCAAAACCCTCAAAACCCAAGGCTCGAACGAACCGAAAACTCAACAATTCACAAAATCAATTCAAAGCTTAGAAACTCGGAAAAACTCAAAACTTAAACTTCGATTACCTTCAATTGGGTTGCTTTCTGTCGAATCCTTCGGTTAAGAAGCTTCTAATCTTCCCTAGGATCGCTATGCCTCGATCCTCACTCGATTCCGACTCCTAGAACTCAAGATTTCGTCAAAAAGGCTCAAGCGGTAAAACGAACTTTGAAAAGGAAGAACGGAAGGTTTTCTATCGTATGTTCTATTTGATAAGCTACTTCAACCTTAAGTAACCTCAAATAAAACCTAATGCTCGGGGTCCCGAAAACACCCCCGGGGACATTATAGTCAAAACCTCCAAAATTTCACCATGATCTCAAATATTCCCAATTTATCATCAAATGAACATTTCTATTACCCCAAAATTGACCCCATTATGGTAAAACCGCTAATCCACTAAAAATAACCGTCTCATGTTGCTTAGCTCGAATATATCTCCATAATAATAGAATCTCATTCACAAATCAAGTTATGCACCCAAATACACAAATTACCCTCAACGGGCCAAATTATCATCATACCCCTGTAATTGTAAATATGGACTCATATGCATGCATTTCTCATCATATCATAATATAATCAACATATACATGCATTTAATCGATTAATAACATAATTAAGCAAGTATGGCCCTCCCGGCCTACTATTCATGCCGCTAAACTCATTGGAGAATTCGGGGCATTACAAAAACTAGTCCTAACAAATTCCCCCAAACTTATCCTTTACTCGCCCTCAAGTAAAGAACACAACTAAGACTCGATAAAACTAAACAAACCAAATTGACAACCATTAAAATGGCCTAAAAAATCATGAATACCATATGCATATAATTCTAAAGAAAAGTAACGTGCCACTTCAAAAATTAATCTAGAATTTCAATCAAAATACTTCACCTATTCACTGTAATTCATCGATACTCATGCTCATTCACCCATAACCAATAAATGTAAAGAATTGAACCAATCTATGCATTCCAAATTCTCACCATCAATCCACTCAACATGGTTATTCCATATGCTTGCTATACTTACTATTCTCTACTAATGTAAACAAATACACACTTAAAAATCAATAGGACTTTACAAAGCTTGTAATAGATGGCTTAGGTAAAGGTGGATAAGAAGACATTTTAGGCTCAAGTATACCATAAGCATTCAAACCAAGCAACCTATCCCTTTAACTCAACTTCACATCCCATTGTTACTCTTTTTTTTTTTTTTTTTCAAGATTGAGATGAGATGACTATTTATTCATCACACATTTTTTTTTCAAACTACATTCCCCCAAACTTAGATTTTTCAGTAAATAACTTAAGGAATGTAGTTTATTCTGAATTTATAATTTCTTTTCTCCTTTTGTTTCTTTCTTCTTCTCTTCATTAATCTTTATTTTTTAAATGCACTGAGTAACTACATATTTCTACATATGTCCCTTAAACATTCACTCCCCCTTCCAATCAAAAGATATGTTTTCTGCTCATGGTATAGGACAAAGGGAATAATGAATATACGGATACAAGTATAGGCTCAAAACATGTGTTAAACAATGAAAAAGGTCAATTGTAAAGCTCAAATAGGGTAACTAGGGATAAAAATATATAAGG
Organism: Humulus lupulus; assembly: GCF_963169125.1. Lineage (NCBI taxonomy): Eukaryota > Viridiplantae > Streptophyta > Magnoliopsida > Rosales > Cannabaceae > Humulus > Humulus lupulus. The sequence continues at coordinate 196,710,026 of NC_084799.1, read as the reverse complement.
GTTAGCTTGAAAGGCTCAAACGTTCCAAAGATGGCCTATATCCTCTTCTTAAGTTTGTATTGGTTAGGATTTCGTCTCAAATAGCAAGCAAGCAAGTTCTAGAAAAATTTCAACTTGTACAATCCACAATCCAAATTCAACATGCATATACAAAGTTCAATTCCCACATTTACAACTATGAGCAATAGTTCAAACAAGTATCCAATTAACCACAGTGAAGTGACAAAGTATTTCAATCAAGCACACAGATTTTTTTATATATGCACAACTCTTCCTTTGGATTATACAACATAGCAATCATTCAATCTCATCGACAACAAATTATCAACTTGGTTTACACTCTAACAACCCCGTGAAAACTAGACTCAAACACAATAACAACTAATACTAAACTTGATAAACAACAAATAACAGCAAAGCTAAAAAAAATAAATCCCTTCCCCCAAACTTAAGACTAACATTGTCCCTAATGTTAAACTCAAATAAAAAGAAAGAAGAGACTTACCTGAAACCTCATCGGATATCATTAAAATGGAGGAAGCAGTATGGGAGTCGTGCTAAAAAAAATTCAAATGGAAACCCTTAAATTGCGTTTCTGAGCCCAATTGGCGCTGCGGCGCTGGTGTATAGAGCTGCGGCTCTAATTCTAACTTTTCGCAGCACTTGCTCTTTGACTTCCCTAGAGCTGCGGCTCTAATTCAACTTTTGTGCTATTTTGTTGCTATCTTTTTTTTCACGGTTCTAATTACATAAACTATTAAAAAAAAACTATACAAAAATAAAATAAAATAAAATAGAATTGTTCAACTAAAAATAAAATAAAATTAAAAAAAATAATAAAATAAAAACGAAAACATAAACTTGAGATGCCTCTCAAGGGCGTTGTCGTTAACGTCATTTAGCTGGATGCTGACCACTTTCTTAAATTCAACTCGGATCCAAACCACCTCTCATGTCCTTGAGAGCCATAATATCATGAGAAGACGCCCGTTTCTTGATATTGCACATTTTTGGAACTTTCCACCGCTCATGAAACAATCGAGCTTTCTCACTAAAGATCTTTTTCACTTTATGACGAATTGTTCGCTTGCCACCTTCAACCATAGATTTATTCTTAGTAAATTTCAGCTTATCACCCTTACTTTCCACCACATCAACTCTACAACAAGTTGGAACCTTCGTTGCTGCAAAAACATTAAATGTCACCTCTTCTCTTTGCACTCGCAACTTCAACTCGCCTTTCTGCACATCTATTAAGGCTCTACCAGTTGCTAAAAATGGCCTTCCAAGAATAGTTGGAATATTTTCATCTTCGTCCATATCAAGAATAATAAAATCTGCAGGAAAGATGAATTTATCGACCTTTACTAACACATCTTCTATGATCCCCCTCGGATGAGCCAGTGATCGATCTGCCATTTGCAAAGACACGGTAGTAGGTCGAGCTTCTCCCAATTTTAACTTTCGAAAAACAGATAGAGGCATTAGATTTATACTAGCCCCTAAATCACATAAAGCCTTTGTCACCATTGAACCCCCTATAGAGCATGGAATGTTGAAACTACGCGGATCTTTAAGCTTGGGAGGTAGCTTCTTTTGAAGTATCGCACTGCACTCTTCAGTAAGTGCCACTGTCTCATAATCCTCTAGTTTCCTTTTCTTAGTCAAAATTTCTTTCATAAACTTCACATAACTCGGCATCTGTTCAAGTGCTTCAGCAAAAGGAATGTTGATGTGTAGCTTTCGAAAGATATCCAAAAACTTCTTGTCAAGCTTATTCTTTTGAAGCCTCTGAGGATATGGGATCTTTATATGGTGATCTATGCTTATTTCTGACTGCTTTTTCTCAAGGTTCTCATTAGCCTCTTCTTCAACTTTACCCCTTTTCTGCTTGTTCTCTGTGATAGGTGCCTGTTGATCCTGCTTCTGCTCAACTTTCTTCTCTATACTTGGTCCTGCATACACTGTTCCGCTCCTCAAGGTAATAACTTGACACTGTTCATTAAGATTTCCCTTTGGATTCACTTCAGTAGTGCTTGGCAAGTTCCCTTGAGCTCGGTTTGCCATAAGCGTGGCCAACTGTCCAATCTGAGTTTCCAAGCTTCGAATAGATGCCCTCGTTTCTGTCATAAATTGATTAAGTACATTAGGTTGTGCTTCAAGTTGCCTCATAGGTATTTGCTGTTGTGGTGGTCTATTTTGTGATTGATAAAATCCAGGAGAAGGCCTTGAGTACTGAGGTTGGCTCTGCTGAAACTGCTGCTGACTACCTTGACCACTTGTCCATGAGAAATTAGGGTGATTCCTCCACCCTTGATTGTAGTTCATTGAGTATGGGTTATTTGAGGGCCTTTGAAAATTACATATTGTTTGAACTTGCTCCAGAGGCATATTGTTAAGATCCCTCATTGTGCATTGTTCAAATAAATGAGGTCCCCCACATAACTCACACATAATCTGCATCTGCATAACTGGAGCTTGAGCTTGAATGTTGTTCTGTTGTAACTGTTTGGTTAATGTTTCCACTTGAGCGGACAACATTGAGATGGCATCCAATTCATGCACTCCAGCCACCTTCTTAGTGGTTTCTCTTTCTGATGGCCATTGATAGTTATTCATAGCCATTTCTTCCAACAGATCATAAGCTTCATTAGCGCTCTTACTCATGAACGCTCCTCCAGACGCTGCATCTATGATTGTGAGAGTAGTACCACACAAACCATTGTAAAAAATATGGACTAACATCCATTTTTCAATTCCATGATGGGGACATTTTCTCAGCAGCTCCTTAAACCTCTCCCACGCATCATACAACGATTCACCATCTTTTTGGTGAAAATTGTTGATTTCACCTCTATACCTTGCAGACAGCGATGGTGGGAAAAATTTTGCTAAAAATTTCTGAGTTAGCTCCTCCCATGTTGTGATAGAATTGGCTTCCAAAGAAATAAGCCAACTCTTTGCTCGGTCCCTCAATGAAAACGGGAAAAGTCTCAACCTCACTGCATCATTTGTCACTCCGTTCATCTTGAATGTGGCGCAGAGCTCTAGGAAATTAGCTAAATGTAAATTTGGGTCTTCCGTTGGTGATCCCCCAAACTGAACTGATGATTGTACCATTTGCAAAATAGCAGGCTTAATTTCAAAATGGTAAAATTCCCCGGTATTCACACCTAGGCTTCCTAACCTCAATTATATCTCAAATTATTTATTTCCATAACCCGATAACCCAAATAACCACCTAACACCCGAAGTCCCCCTTGACTCATCTCAAGTCAAATATCGAGTCCTGTTGTGACTTTTCCTGCTACTTGCTCCCTAGGATCGCCTCGTGCCGAAAGCTGCAAACACATATATCCACATAATAATGTGGTCTCAACAGTTTATCACAAATAACCACATTTATGCCCTAACGGGCCAAAATTACAATTATGCCCTTACCAATCAAACAGGGCCCGCATGCTTATCCAATACTCGTAAACATGCATACTAACACCATTAATTCACATAACCTCCAATTATGCCCTCCCAACACACTAATCAAGGTCCTTAAGCCTTATTAGTAATTTTGGGTCGTTACATTTTCCAACTGACAACACTTTAAATCTTTAATTTACTAAATACTATGCAATTTTTCCCCGCAGCACAATTACATTTATTTTTGCCCACAACACAACTACAACTATTTTTACTCACAGTATAGCAGTACCAAACTCGCCCTAAGACAGTTAAGTCTGTTAATATCTTGTTTGATGTGCAAGTTTAATAATGTAGACTGAGAACATGGAGAAGTATTCTTTTAGGGAAAAAAAGGTTCTAATCAAATAAAATTGATGAGAGAAAACATATTTCCTTGGGAATTATTCAAAAGGACTTATGACTACTTCCTCATGGTCCCCAATGGAAAATATTTACAAGATAGTTGGCAAACAAAAATTGAAATAATAATAAGTTTTGTTAGTAATTTTTATCTATTAGCGCTTACACCCATTACTAGGCATTTAAGTGAGAAATAAGTCTCATAAGATTATGAAGTAATCTTGTTTGAATGGAATTGATAGAGCTTCCATTGGATGATAGAATCCAAATTCCACTTCAGCTTGACTCAGCAATTCTTGGAAAGTGGGCTAGTACTCTTATCTAAGAGACTAATGAGACATAGTTTCTAATATTCTTAGATCAACTATATTGGTTTTTAAATGTGGAATTTGCCATGTCATTGATCGATTGTAAATGTTGGCTGGGCAATACTTAATAGATCTTAGCTGGTGTTGATGTATTCCAACACAGTTATGCAACTAATTATGTTCTTATGGGACTGTGTTAAGTGATGAGAGGTGTAGAAAGCAATGAGAGAATTTCAAGAAATTTATTAAAAGGGTTGAACTTCTTACAAGAAATTTATTTATGTAATAATAGAGTAATGAAATTGTACAGTTTCATTCTCCAAGAAAATGGTTCACTGTAAATTTGGTAAATCAGAGTTCTATGATCTGTTTGGTCTGACAACTCAAAACTAAAATGACTGTTTTGAAGTGCCAAATTCGTTATTTGGCAGATTACTTTGCATATCAATATAAAACAAGAAGAAGGAAAAAGATTCTAGATCCTAATATGAAGAGATTAAAACACAGATAAAACAATTTATTAAATAAGAACTTTAGCAGTTTCATTTGTATCATTCTCAGGGACATTTTTATTTCAGTCCCCAAGGAAAAATATTTACATGGTGATAGTATTATTGGCATCGTTTGCCATACAAAATTGTAACAATAATTTTTGTCAGTAGTTAGCATCTATCTATACTCATCATCATTCATCAGATATTTAAGCTAGAAACAAGATTGATGAAAGCATCTTCACTGCAGGGAATTGTTAGAGCACCCATTGGATGATCAAATCCGAATTCTTCTTCAGCCTGACATAGCAATTCTTGGAATGAAGGATGGTTCAAGTATGATATTGGGATCACAAATCTTGTCATTTTGTTCTCCCCAACATAAACTGCCAAATAGCCTTTTGGAACATCTTTTGCACTAGAAAAAGACCTCTGAATAAGTTGCTTAGCTTGAACTACACCAGGAAAACGGAAACCCATGATTGTTTAAGTCTCTAAAGGTAGAAGAAGGAAGAAAGTGTAAGCAAAGAGAGCTCTAAAAGTTCTGCAAAGGAAAGCTCTATTACTTGAGAATGTGAGGAGTTGAGATGCTAAAGAACCTAATCTTATTGAGTATATATAATCAATACCCTTGATGAGAAATGTAGAAAAGATAGCTCTTGTGTGGAAATCAATTAGTGAGATGGGGTCTAGTGAGTGGCATAATCTTTGAGCAATCACATGGTTGTGTCTTCCTTCTCATTATTATTGGTTCAAAGTTGAAAACCGACTTATTTGAAAGCCACAAAATAAAAAGTATTAGTTGAAGGATGCATTAGTTGATCACATATGTTCCAAAATGGTTTCTCTATAATGGTTATCTTTTGTTTCAAGTGGGGTTCCTTTGTAGGTTGTTCACCTGGTGATGTCTATAGATATGTCAGTCACAACCAAGTGTCAACGTATGAGTTAGAGACAAAGGCATGTGAAGATTCAAACCTACCCAATTGCCTGAGTATGACAGAGAGCCATTCATCTTTTATATATATATATATATGCTCATTACCACAAAGCTAAATCATCAAGTTCCCATATTCTTTATAGAAAAATCATTTGTGATAAAAAATGAAAACTTTGAAAGAAAGGTCAACATGGCATTTTGAATTTTCTGGTTTTGTCCATGGTAAGAAGACTGTCGGGAGGTCACTTTCCAATGTAAAAGAACCAGATTTGAAAACTACAAACATTCCAAAAGGCTACTTTGCAATCTATGTTGGAGAAGATCAAAATAAGAGTTATGTGTTACCTTTGTCTCCAGCTACTAAGTATGGAAGAAGAAGAGGAAGAATTCAGATATGAAAATTACAATTCTTTGCAGAGATGATATCTTCATTGATCTAAGCTCTTAGAATTGTAAATAGCAGCACTAAACAAGAACTGGAGAGAGAGGAAAGAGGACATCAAGTCCTGTATATGCAATATTGAGCCGCTGATCTTATGATAGAACAAGAAAATGGAAAAGGTTTCTATACCAGAATCTATAAGAAAAAAAGACTTCAGCCAAACAATTCATTCAAGGAAAAGAAATGCAATAGCATTCATTTGTATCATTCTTGGAAACATTTCCTATTGGCCATCCTAAGGACAAATATTTACATTATATTGGCATTGTTTGTCATTCGGCCATTTTGTCTGTACTCATAATTTGGCATTCAACTCAGAAATAAGATGGATGAATGTGTCTTTTTTGCAAGGGAAAGAAAGAGATCTAAGAGAAATGCTAAGGAACCCAGTTATGTTTCTATAAAATCAATGTCCTTGCTATGATATAACTTGGTAGATATTTATATATACATATTTATATATTCCTTTATCCAAATGAATATTGAAGGCTAAAAAGCCAAGTAGTTGGATGGGGTATACTAAGAAGCATAGTCCTTGAGCAATCACTTGGTATTGTCTTTGTCTTCATAACTTTCCTCCTCTCACTGGTTGAATTAAAAAAAAAAAGAAAAAAGAAAAAGGATGATGAGCTAGTTCATCATATATGTTTCACAATGGTTTTTCTTTGTTGCAAATCTAATAGCAGAAGTGGGCTCTATGGGGTCTAGTGAGTGGCATAATCTTTGAGCAAACACATGGTTGTGTCTTCCAGCTCATTATCATTGATTCAAAGTTGAAAGTCGACTTATTTGAAAGCCACAAGAGAAAAACATTGTTAGTTGGAGGATGCATTAGGTGATCAGATATGTTCCAAAATGGTTTCTCTTTGCTGCATATCATATGTTTCAAGTGGGGTTTCCTTGTAGGTTGTTCGCCTGGTTTGATGTCTATGTATGTCACAGTCAAAACCACCAAGTGTCCATGTATGAGTCAGAAGACAAAGCCATGTGAAGATTGAAATACTTATGTTTCTTTTCTAATCCCAACCAAATTAATTGCTTGAGAACCATTCATCTATATATACAGGCACATTACCACAAAGCTCAATCATCAAGTTCTCACATTCTCTATTAAAAAATATTTTTTCCATGGCAAGAAGCCTGCCAGGAATCACTTTCCAATGTTAAAGGAGCAGCGTTGAAGACTACAAACATTCCATAAGGGATAAGGCTACTTTGCAATCTATGTTGGTGAATATCAAAAGAAGCCTTACGTATTGTTTTTGTTTCAAAAACTACTAAGTATGGAAGAAGACTCAGTTCTCAGAATTGTAAATATTTAGCACGTACAAGTTCTCAGAATTCTGTTATACTAGTTCGAACTATATGTACTTAGCACTTGCAAGGGTGATTAGGAGAGTGTTCTTTTGAGGGGCAGTGAGGCTTTTGACTGTAAAATAAAAGTACTACTTTTGATCAAGTCGAATAAGAAGAATAAGCTAAGTTTTTTCCTTTTGACTCAGAGGAAAAGAACAATGAAGCTGGAGAAAATGAGAGAAAGAAATGAGGAAAAATGCTTCATTGATCTGGATTGTCTCAATACAATCCTGTTATTTACGCAAGCTAGAAATAGAACAGTTACAAGGAGTAACAAACTAAGCTAACTTGTATAACTAGAATCTAATAACCACCAAAACTTGGATATAACTGTTAACTCTATGAAATAGTAACAAACAGTAACAAACTAAGTTAACTTGTATAATGGAAAATTTGATGAAAAATATGAAGTTTGATATTCGCGTTCAAGTCTCATTTTAAGTCAGTTTGTCTCATTTTGTTTTCGCGCAAGTCTGGAACATCAACAATGATTTTGATCATGATCCTATCGTTTTCTAAAATTTTGCTACTCCCTAACAATAACAATCACAACTGACTTAAGGTGTTTGGTACAAGCATAACAACTAATAGCCAGTTCAGTTAAATAATAAAGGTATTTGGTAAGCAGTCAGAAAACAACTTATTGAAAAATTTATACAAAAGCTATAGATGCTAAAGTTGGCCTTACCCATCTTTTGGTTTTTTTCTTAAAATTGCTTTTTGAAAAAACTCTACAAGGAATATGTTTTTTTATCTAAATATATTTAATTATTTATTATATATTAATTAAAATTAAAATTAAGTAATATGATAATAACATAAACATATTTAAATCTTAAATATTTTTATTTTGTTCTAAAAATATTTTTATAATTTTATATTAACAAACCACATTAATATAGAATTATTTTTTATAAATATCTGATATAGATTTTATTATACACTACATTATTATTTTTGTATTTTATAGTATTTTTTATTTATAATTTATCAAACATATATTAATTTCATGCTGTAGAAAAAAAAAATTAAAAAACATAAAAAGCAAGAGCTTTGCATGACTTAAATTTTATATATTTGTGATTATATCATGACGAGATTATTATACTATGATTATTATAATTATAATTTTAGATATAACTACTAGTTATAATATATATACAATTATATGTATATTTTATATAACTAGATACAAACAACGTGCAATACACATTTGCTTAGATTTATTTATAGAATTTATTAATTATTTTTATTAAATTTGTATCATTGTTATATAAATTTCAAATAAATACACAATATTATAGATAAAATAATGACACAAACATATTAAAAGAAAAATTGAACCAAAACATTTTTTATGGTTTTTTAAATATATATATATAATATGATAACCATTTTAAATATAAGTGATAATTTTTTTAATAAAAATTAAGATTATGAATTATATATCATTGTTATAATGATATTTTAAAATATTAAAATTTATATTAATATAAGTATTAAATATCAAGTCTTGTATAAATATTATTATTAAATATGTAGTCTTGTATTAAATATTATTATAATAATTATATTTTATAATATTTAAATTTATATTAATATAATTAATAAAATTAAATAAATATAACATTTATTTTAATATTTTAATATTTAACAGTACTTTAATCATATAGTTTATCAAACACTCTGTATTTTTTCCAACTCACAACACTTTAAATCAATAATTTACTAAACACTAAGTAATTTTTCCCCACAACGCAACTACATCTATTTTTCTCACAGCACAGCTGCAACTGTTTTTCCCTCATAGTACAACAGTGCCAAATTGGCCCTAAGTCACTTAAGTCTATTAATGTTAGAGCTAGGTGTTCATAGTTTGTTACTTTCGGTTGCTTCTGTTGTAACCGACTGTACTTAGTTGTTTCTGTTGTAACCAAATGTACTTAGCTTCCTCAACTATATAAGTGTACTTAGCTTCATTGAATTAATAAAATTGAGATTACTTTTCAATATTGTTCTTTACTTCCTCACATGGTTTCAGAGTAAATCCGATCCAATCTTTTTCTTCTTCGTTTGTTAGTTTCTACTATGGCAGCTCCCCCTGACAGCTCCTCTACTCAAACACTTGGTGCTTCTGCCACCACGACACCATCCCTGCAACCTATTGTCTTCTCCCATAAGATTTCTGTGAAATTGGACGACAATAATTTTCTTCTTTGGCGTCCGCAGGTCTGGTCTGCCATTAAAGGCCATGATCTTGATGACTACATTTCTGCTGAAACCACTCCACCACAGAAGTTCCTCACAGAGACTGATCAACGGGCTGGTATAATCAATCCCCAATTCAAGCAATGGGTCAAGCAAGATCAGCTGTTGTATTCTTGGTTACTCTCCTCAATGACAGAGGGTATTCTCACTCGGGTTGTCGGCAACACCACCTCTGCACAAGTCTGGACGACATTAGAGGTATATTTTACAACTCAAACTTCTGCCAAGTTGACCAATTTCACTCTCAATTACAGAATATCAAGAAAGGAGGGCTTACCATCAATGAGTATCTTCTCAAGATCAAAACAGTGGTGGATCGTCTGGCCTCTGTTAGTCATATTGTCACTGCGAAAGATCATGTTGCTGCCATCTTCAAAGGATTGCCTCTCGAGTATGATACCTTTGTTATCTCAATCAACTCTTGGAATCTTCCTTACACAGTAGTTGAGATCGAATCTTTACTCCTCTCTCAAGAACACAGAATGGACAGTCATCATCGCTCCCTAGATTCAGTCAATATGGCCACTAATAGGGGGATTTGTGGTCGTGATTCTTCTCACACAGGTCGTGATCAAAGACTATCGACCCACTTTACTCCACCATCCTATTCTGCTCCGTCAGCTGGTCGTGGCCGTGGATCTTGGAATCCGTATGCGGTCAATGGGCGTGGTTCTCATTTGCCACCATCGACAAGTCGAAGCTTCTCATCTGTTTCTACCACTTCTTCGGCGAAAACCACCTGTTAACTTTGTTCAAGGGCTGACCATCTTGCTTCTCGATGTTATCAAAGGTTCAATATGGAGTTTCTTGGAGTTGGAGCTGCAAATCTTGATCGACATGTAGTCAATCTTGCTACCTCCAACACAGTTTCAAATCCGGGTTGGTATCCAGATTTGGGGGCTACTAGTCATTGCACACCAAATGACTCAAATCTAACCCAAAAAGAGATATATCTTGGCACTGACAAAGTTCACATGGGTGATGGCATGGGCATTTCTATTCAGAACGTGGGTAAGTCTTCTTTTCACACTCCTTATACCTCTAAAACTCTCACACTAAACCGTATACTCCATGTTCCAAATATTGATAAAAACTTAATCAGTGTTTCTCAGTTTGCCTCTGACAATAATGCATTCTTTAAATTTTATCCTAATCACTGTGTTGTCAAAGACCAAGTTTCCAAGGAAACTCTGATGCAAGGCTATCTTGAAAATGGTCTTTATGTCATCCCTTCAGCCACTATGCACTTTCAGCAATCCAAACAGGCAGCCAGTTCAGCTCAATTTTACTCTGTCAATAATGTTCATGTGAGCAATAGTTCAGTCCCTCCTTGTTCCAATTTTTCATTATGGCATGATAGATTGGGTCATCCCACTGCCAGAGTTTTACAAAATATAATGTCCAAATGTAATATTCCATCAAGCAATAAAAATTTTAGTGATTTTTGTACTACTTGTTGTAAGGGTAAAGTTCATCAATTACCTTTTCCTAAATCTGAAACTCATTACTCACAGCCACTACAGCTTATTCATACAAATCTTTGGGGTCCCTCGCCTGAACCATCTTCAAATGTTATAGGTATTATATTCATTTTATAGATGCCTTCACTAGATATACTTGGGTATTCTTACTTCATAACAAATCTGATGCCTTGCAAAACATTTATAAATTTTCAAACACAAGTAGAAAAAGAATTTGACACCACTATTAAGTCGGTTCAGTCTGATTGGGGTGGAGAGTTTAGGCCATTTACAGCTTATCTCACCAAACATGGTATCCAACATCGATTGTCCTGTCCCACAACACACCAACAAAATGGTGTTGCAGAGAGAAAACACAGACATATAATAGAAGTTCCTTTAATATACTGGGATGAAGATGTTAGAGCATCTATTTTTCTCATAAATCGTTTACCTTCCATAGCTATTCAGTTTGAAGTTCCTTTTGAAAAACTGTATAATAAAAGGCCTGATTATCATCAATTGAGGGTGTTTGGTTGCACTTGCTTTCCTAATATCAGACCATATAATAAAAATAAGCTTGCTTTTCGTTCTGTCCAATGTACATTTATAGGCTATAGCCTCAAACACAAAGGATATAAATGTTTGGCACCCAATGGAAGGATTTACATTTCACGTGATGTCCTTTTTAATGAAAACACATTTCTTTTTTTGATTTGTCTACCAATAGTTCCACTTTTCCAGCCTTGTGTCAGTCATCACCCACGTCTACTGCCTCAATACCATTAGTCTTGGGACCACCATCTCTAAACAATAATGCTCCTGATGTCACTACCCATCATACACCATTGCCCACTCCCTCCATACCCCACTCGGCCCCCCCCACCCATCACTGATACTTTTAATGTTGTTTCTTCTTCTTTTTAGTCATCTCAAGTCCAAAGTTCTCTGCCTGCTGCATCTAATATCAACCATCATCCCATGACAACTCGGGCCAAAGCTGGAGTTTACAAGCCACGGGTTCTAGTTGCTTCAAAAGAACCTCTTACAGCCGCGCTTTGCTTTAGTCGATCCTTTATGGTATGCTGCTATGCAAGATGAAATTGGTGCACTAAAGAAAAATGGGACATGGACATTAACTGCTTTACCTGATGGAAGAAAAGCTATAGGCTACAAATGGGTCTTCAAATTGAAGGAAAACAAAGATGGCTCAATTAACAAACATAAAGCCAGACTAGTAGCAAAGGGATTTCTACAAAGGTACGGGTTTGATTTTACAGACACTTTTAGTCCTGTAGTGAAGCCTACAACAATTCAGATTATTCTCACAGTGGCCTTACATAGAGGTTGGTCTATAAAACAGTTAGATGTCAACAATGCTTTTTTAAATGGTGAGTTACAAGAGGAGGTTTATATGCTTCAACCTCCAGGCTTTCAAGATAAAGCAGCTCCTCAGTTGGTGTGTAAACTTAACAAGGCTATCTATGGACTAAAACAGGCTCCAAGAGCTTGGTTCAATAAGCTTAAAACAGCTCTACACTCCTTTGGTTTCATTTCTTCAAGGGCAGATCAATCCCTTTTCCTGAGGAAATCAGATCAACATACACTTTTCCTACTAGTCTATGTTGATGATATTCTGGTCACAGGAAGTTCAGATGTTGCTATCATAGAATTAGTCTTTAATCTGAACAAGTTATTTGCTCTTAAGGACCTTGGCAATATTGACTACTTTCTTGGAGTTCAAGTTCACCATCTTGATCAAGGTCTTCACTTGTGTCAGACGAAATATATATTGGATCTTCTTACTTAGGCAAAGATGGAATTTGCTAACTCTCTGCCTACACCAATGGCTAGTGGTGAAAAGCTCTCTCTCCAAGATGGTGATCCAATGGAAGATCCTTTTCTCTAGAGCTTTGCAGTATGTGACGATTACAAGGCCTGAAATTTCATATGTAGTCAACAAAGTCTCACAGTTTATGCAAACTCCTTTAGACACTCATTGGAAAGTTGTAAAGAAGGTGCTTCGATACTTAAAAGGTGTTAGAGTTATTATTTGAGGGCATTTTAGTCTTTTCTTAATTATTGTTATTTTATATCTTTTGTCTTATATAAAAGGCTTGGCTTATTAGTTTTGTAACCTAGAATATTTTTCTCTCTATTTTGCAATACACTCTAGCCTCCCTTTTCTCTCTTCATCTTTTTGCTATCTCTCTTTTGGGTTTTATGGATTGTGTCTTTGCATAATTATCATGGTATCAGAGCAGGATTTATGAAATTGAATTTCTTAAGCATAACTGGGTCGAAGCATCTTTGCAGTAACTCGGTATGTGATTTTCGTGTTCATTCTGAAATTTTAGGGTTTTGTCAGATTGCAGAATTTGGGAACTTTTGTCTGAGATAGCATTTGGAAATTTATTCTTTGTTTCTGAAATGGCAAGTAATAGAGATGATTCCCTTCAATCCATTAGTGTGAGGTTAGATGGAAAGAATTATTCTTATTGGAACTATGTGATGAAAAAAAAATTGAAAGGGAAAAAGATGTGGGGTTATGTTTCTGGAACATTAGTTAAACCAACAAATGACAAAGCGGATTATGCAACTTTGCTAGAAAATTGGGAAGTGGATAATTCAAAAATTATTACTTGGATAAACAACTCTGTAGAACACTCCATAGGTACCCAACTAGCCAAGTATGAAACAACGAAGGAAGTTTGGGACCATCTTGCAAGGCTGTATACTCAGTCTAACTTTGCAAAGCAATATCAATTGGAATCAGATATTAGAGCTCTTGAACAGAAAGATATGAGTATTCAAGAGTTCTATTCAGTTATGACAGATCTATGGGATCAATTGGCCCTTACTGAATTTGCAGAGTTACGAGCTTTTGCACCATATATTGCTCGTAGGGAGGAACAACGATTGGTTCAGTTTTTGATGGCACTTCGTGATGACTTTGAGGGACTCCGTGGCTCTATTTTGCATCGTTCTCCACTTCCTTCGGTTGATTCAGTAGTTAGTGAACTGTTGGCAGATGAAATTCGTATTAAGTCTCAAGCAGGAAAAGGCATCCTCCCAGCACCCAGTCCCTCTGTTTTGGTAGTTCCTCCTCGACACTTTACTCACCATGAGAATAAACCTCACACGAAGGTTGGAGTTGATGAATGCAGCTTTTGCAAACAAAAAGGTCACTGGAAGGCTCAGTGTCCTAAATTAGTAAATCGTGCACCTCAGCAACAAAGACATCAACTCAAACCTCCTCAATTCGGTAATCAACCGCCTCATTATGGTAGCCAACCACAGTTTGGCAACCACTCACAACCTCGACCATACCATCCTCCGCAATTTAATGCCGCTGCTACTGTACCTCCATCTGACTCATATGATTTTGGGGCCTCATCTTCCAATCCTGCTCTTGCTGCCCTCTCAGAACAGTTTCAGAAGTTTCTTACCATACAGCCACATGCCATGTCCGCCTCTTCTTCGGTAGGTCAGCCCCCTACTAGCTCTTCAGGTATGGCATCCTCTACATGGATTTTAGATTCTGGAGCCTCGCATCATATGTCTCCACATTCGAAATCTTTTGTTTCCTTGTGTCCTGCATCATCTGTGCCTGTCATGACTGCTGATGGTACTCCTATGCCATTAGCAGGTGTTGGTTCTGTTGTCAGTCATCATTTATCACTTCCTAATGTTTACCATATTCCTAAGTTTTCACTAAACCTTGTTTCTGTTGGTCAATTGTGTGATTCTGGTTACTCAGTGTCTTTTTCTTCTACCTCTTGTCATGTGCAGGATCCGCAGTCTCAGAAGCTGATTGGGACCGGCCGTAGGCGGGGGGGGGGGGGGGGTTTATATGTTTTGGATGAGCTGAGATTACCAGTATTTGCAGCTCCTAGTGTTGATCTGTCTTCCTTTCGATTGTCTCCATCATCGTCTAGTTTTTATTTATGCACTCTCACCTTGGTCATGTTTCAGCTTCCCGTTTAAGATTCTTAGCTTCTACAGGAACCTTAGGAGATTTGCAAGTTCATGATATTTCTGATTGTAGTGGTTGTAAACTTGCAAAATTTTCTGCTTTACCTTTCAGTAAAAGTACTTCATGTTCTGTTGCACCTTTTGACTTAGTTCATTCTGATGTGTGGGGACCCTCTCCTATTGCTACAAAAGGAGGGTTTAGATATTATGTCTCTTTTGTTGATGATCACACTCGATTTTGTTGGGTTTTTCTAATGAAATGTCGTTCTGATTTCTATGATATTTATGATCGTTTTCGAGCTTATGTAAAAACTCAACATGCTTCTGTTATTAAATGTTTTAGATGTGATCAAGGTGGTTAATATACTTCAAATAAATTCTGTAATTTGCTTGCTTTAGATGGAACTGTGTATCAAACTTCTTGTACAGATACCCCTGAACAAAATGGTGTTGCTGAAAGAAAGCATAGACACATTATTGAAACTGCTCGTTCTCTTTTGTTGTCCTCATCTGTGCCTAGTCAGTTTTGGGGAGAAGCAGTTCTCACTGCAGTCAACCTTATTAATAAGATTCCATCTTCAATCACTTCAGGTTTGTCCCCTTTTGAAAAACTATATGGACATATCCCTGATTATTCTTCTTTGAGAGTCTTTGGTTCTACTTGCTTTGTTCTTCGTCCTAATGTAGAGCGTACAAAACTGTCATCACGCTCTGCACTTTGTGTGTTCCTTGGTTATGGTAATGGCCAAAAAGGATATCGTTGTTTTGATCCAACTTCTCAAAAATTATATGTATCTCGCCATGTTGTTTTTCTTGAGTATATACCCTTCTTTTCTATTCCTGGCACTACTCACAACTTGACCAAATCAGATCTTATTCATATTGATCCTTTTTGTGAGCATACAAGTACCTCTTCTCCTCAAGTTCCTCAAATTGTAGAGTCTGAATCTTCTCCTGCTCCTATAGTCCCATTTCCACTTCATTACTCTCGTAGGTCTCGAGCTATTGATACTGGTATTTCGCAGGCTGACATTTCTGAAACACCTCCGCCTACAGTTGTTCTAGATCCTTCTGATACTATAGATCCTCCTCGCTATCCTCAGCGCACTCGTAAGTCTACTAAACTACCACATTTTGTTTATTCGTCTTATTCTATCCCTTTCACTTCGTTTTTAGCGTCTATTCATTGTCTCTCTGAGCCTTTATCCAATAAAGAAACATTTACTGACCCTCTTTGGCAGCATGCTATGAATGAGGAACTTTCAGGTTTGCACAAGACAGATACTTGGGATTTGGTATCTTTACCTCCTGGTAAACATACAATTGGTTCTCGTTGGGTTTTTAAAATCAAGACCAATTCTGATGGGTTTGTTGAACGCTACAAAGCTAGATTGGTAGTGTAACGCCCTACCACCTTAGAGCCGTTACTAAGTGTGTTTAAAATCGTGCTTTCAACTCGCTAACCGAGATTTTAACTCAAAACGTGTCACCAAGCCCAAATTACAAGGAAAACATTAGAGGGAGTAGTTTTTCACATTTAATTATAAAAATTTACATTTGGGATCCCAAAACATAGTTTAGAAGATATTTACAACACAAAACCGGTCAGAGTCGACTAGGCGACAAAATCTAAGTTCATTTACAAGCATCTCCAAAATCCCCTAGCTGTGACAGCCAGGCTGCACCATAGAGCATCTGTGAGCCGAAGCCCAGCAAGAAAACCCATAACAGATAACATATGCAATACACGAATCAAACATATAAACAGGCCACCAACGGCTAAACACATACGGCCTAGCCATCCCAGGCGTTTACCAAGCCCTGGGTTCGCGGACCACGCCGTAAGGATATCCCAAGTATCCCGTTAGGGACTCGCCCTGGCAACTCGTACCCCACGTGCTCAACGCCGCCCCCGGCCTCTTGCCGTTCTCGGCCTTGCACTCATCGTGCTTGATGCCGTTCTCGGCCCCATGCCGTTCCCGGTCTACACCGTTCCCGGCTCTTGCCGATCACACATATAATATCTAACACGATATAGCAACAAGCACAGAATTTAAGCATAAACAGATAAAGAGCCATGCTCTGCAATTCTAGCATATAGGGCTCGGCCCTGCATATCATTTCCATTCTACACATTGGGCTCAGCCCTGCACACAAGCTCTATGGAAACATGGGTTTTCTTACCTGAGTTCCGAGCTTCCTGAGCACCGATGCCCCGAGCACAGTCCACTAACGTGAGCCTCGCCGAAATCCTAGTCACAACACATAATAATATCCGACCATAAAATTCCAACCCAACAAATAACCTCAAACCATAACCCTAACCTCCGGGATCTTGAGTTCTATCAATCCGAATGATAAAATCCATCCCGAGCCTTACCCTTTAAGTTCCCAAGTAAAAAATATCATTAAAATCCTCACTGACACTAAGGGCCGCGGCCCCACCCTCTAGAGCCGCGGCTAGCCTCAAAACAGAGGCTAGCTCTCCACTGACCACCACGCGGGCCGCGGCGCGCTCGAATTTCCTCAGCCTCCCTCAGCTGCGCGCGCATGCGGGCCGCGGCACACCCCTCCTAGGGCCGCGGCACTAATAGCGAACCCAGAATTTCCATTAGCTTTTCATCCCTTCTTCAAGCCAATTCCCAACAAAATCAAGCTAAGACTCCTAGATATCCAACATAGTTACTCCAGCACAGAAACAACATCAAAACCTTATCAAATTATGCTCCAAAACTTAGCTAAAACACCCAAAGATTAAGCAAACTTAGCTACATGCAAACCTCTAGAACCAGCAGAAAATTTAAGACTAGACTTCAGTATTTAGAGCTTACCTTGCCGAGCTTAATCTCAGAATTTTGATCCTCAATCCCAAAGCTTGAAGCTCCTAGAGCATCCCAGCTGAAATCCCTTCAATTCCTTGGTAATTCCTTTAGGTTTCCTCTTCAGTGTTGTCTTAGAGAGTGAGAGAGAGAAAAGCTCAAACTAACTTCAGTATGAGGAGAAGTATGAGTCAGTTTACAAGTTTCTAAACCGTTCCTTTCTTTTATTTGTTTTATATGACTTAAGTCTAAAGGTACCTCAAGGCTCGGGGTACCCAAAACGTCCCCGAGGGCGAAAATGGTAAATTCCTCATATATTACCGCCTAGACATTCTATCCTCAAATATATCTCCAAATATTTATTTCTAGGTCCCGATAATCCCATAACTCAACTAATACTCGAATTACCCCTCGACTCGCCCCGAGTCCGAATCTCAACCCCGTTGTGACTCTCCGGCCAACTGCTCCTCAGGAATGTCTCGGATCGTGCTGTACAGACATATCACACATATACAACATATATACACATAAATTCACATACAAGCAAATTAAATCACTTATTGCCCTCCAGGCACACTAATCAAGGCCCTAAGCCCAATTAGCAATTTCGGGTCGTTACAACTATCCCCTCCTTACAGAAATTTCGTCCTCGAAATTACCTAAACAACTCGGGGTACCGCTCCCTCATCTTTGACTCAAGTTCCCACGTCGCCTCCTCAACCTTTCTGTTCCTCCACAGCACTTTCACCAAGGCGATGGTCTTGCTCCTCAAGACCTTATCTTTTCGGTCAAGAATTTGAACTGGTTTCTCTTCATAGGACAAATCCTGATCAATCTCCAAATTCTCAAAACTCAAGACATGCGTTGAATCTGACATATACTTCCGGAGCATAGATATGTGAAATACATCATGAACCCCCGATAAAGCTGGAGGCATCGCTAATCTGTAAGCTACCTCACCAACTCGTTCCAGTATCTCAAAGGGGCCAACAAACCTGGGGCTCAACTTACCCCGAACATCAAATCGTTTCACACCCCTCATGGGTGAAACCCTAAGGAACACATGATCACCCACCTGAAACTCCACGCTCCTGCGTCTCAGATCTGAATAACTTTTCTGTCGACTCTGGGAGGCGAGCATACGTGCTCTGATCTTCTCAACTGCCTCATTGGTCCTTTGAACCATTTCTGGACCCAAATACCTTCTCTCACCTGCTTCATCCCAGTGAATAGGTGATCGACACTTTCTTCCGTAAAGCATCTCGTACGGAGCCATACCGATGGTTGCCTGATAACTATTGTTGTACGAGAATTCAATCAAAGGAAGATACCTACTCCACGATCCCCCAAAGTCAAGCACACAGGCCCGCAGCAGATCATCCAATATCTGAATCGTCCTCTCAGACTGCCCATCCGTCTGAGGATGATAAGCGGTACTAAACCGTAACTGCGTGCCCAAAGCCTTCTGCAAACTCTCCCAAAACTTGGAAGTGAAGGTGGGGTCTCCATCCGACACTATCGACCTCGGAGCCCCATGAAGTCGAACAATCTCCTTCACATACAACTTAGCGTACTGCTCCACAGTATAAGTTGTTCTAACAGGCAAGAAGTAGGCGGATTTGGTATACCTATCCACAATCACCCACACAGAGTCATGCTGTCCCACAGTTCTCGGTAAACCAACCACAAAATCCATAGTAATATCTTCCCACTTCCATTCTGGGATCCCCAAAGGCTGCAATAACCCCACTGGCCTCTGGTGCTCAGCCTTGACCTGCTGACAAGTTAAGCACTTAGCCACATAATCTACCACATTCCTCTTCATGCCCGGCCACCAATATAAAACTTTCAAGTCTTGGTACATCTTCGTCGTACCCGGGTGCAAAGAATAGGGAGTGGTATGCGATTCATCCAGGATCTCTTGCCGGAGATCAGAATCCATCGGAACACAGATTCGACCCTTGTACTTCAGTAATCCCATCTCTGAAATGGAGAAATCCTTTGTCGCTCCGACTAAAGCACTCTCTCTATGACCTCGCAACAAGGAATCTTTCTCCTGCGCTTCCTTGATTCTCTCAAGGAGTGTAGACTGAAGAGTGATGTTGGCTAAATGTCCAACCACCAACTCTATACCCGCTCTGGTCATCTCCTCAGCTAACTTATCAGATATCCGCCTCGAGCTAAACAACTATCCTGGGCCCTTCCGACTCAATGTATCCGCTACAACATTCGCCTTCCTAGGATGGTAAAGGATATCACAATCATAATCCTTAACCAACTCCAGCCACCGCCTCTGACGCATATTCAAGTCTTTCTGGGTAAAGAAATACTTCAGGCTCTTATGGTCAGTGTAAATCTCGCACTTCTGACCATGAAGATAATGCCTCCAAATCTTAAGTGCAAACACCACTGCTGCTAACTCTAGGTCATGTGTAGGATACCTCTGCTCGTACTCCTTTAACTGCCTTGATGCATAGGCTATCACCTTGCCAACTTGCATCAACACACACCCCAAACCCTGCCTAGACGCATCACAATAGACCACAAACTTTTCATTCTCTGTCGGCAAGCTAAGTACTGTCGCAGTAATCAATCGCCGCTTAAGTTCCTTAAAACTGTTCTCACATCTGTCCGTCTAAACATACCTGGTCTTCTTCTTTGTCAACTCTGTCAATGGCGTAGCTATTCTAGAGAACCCCTCAACAAATCGTCGATAGTACCCTGCCAAACCCAAAAAGCTTCTCACCTCAGGAACATTACTCGGTCTAGGCCAATCTTTGACCGCCTCAATCTTACTTGGGTCAACCAGAATCCCCTCCTTACTAACGATATGGCCCAGAAATGTAACTTGTGGAAACCAAAACTCGCACTTACTGTACTTTGCATACAACTTATGCTCCTTCAACCGCTGTAGTACCAATCGCAAATGCTGCTCATGTTCCATCTCTGTCTGAGAGTACACCAAGATATCGTCGATAAACACAATCACAAACTTGTCCAAATAGTCCTTGAAAACTCTATTCATCATATCCATAAAAGCTGCTGGGGCATTGGTTAATCCAAAGGACATAACCAGGAATTCATAGTGTCCATACCTCGTCCGGAAAGCGGTCTTTGGTATGTCCTCCTCTTTGATCCTTAACTGATGGTAACCTGATCGGAGATCTATCTTGGAGAACACTGTCCTTCCCTGTAGCTGATCAAACAAATCATTGATCCTAGGCAATGGATACTTATTCTTAATGGTCAATTTATTCAGTTCTCTGTAATCAATGCACATCCTGAGGGACCCATCCTTCTTCTTAACGAACAACACTGGACCACCCCATGGCGAGTAACTCGGTCTAATGAACCCCAAATCAAGCAACTCCTGCAGCTGAATCTTTTACTCCTTTAACTCCGCCGGAGCCATTCTATAAGGTGTCCTAGATACTGGCTCCGCTCCTGGTATCAATTCTATAACAAAATCAATCTCCCTTCGAGGTGGCAACCCTGGCAGATCTGCTGGAAACAACTCTGGAAACTCACACACTACCCTTGTCTCACCCGGTCCAACCGGCATCACCCTAGAAGTATCCACAACGCTTGCCAAGAATCCTATGCAACCCTTCTGTATCAGGTCCCTCGCCCGCAAGGCTGAAATCATCGGTACACGCGGTCCACTAACTGTCTCCATAAACACAAAGGGTACCTCCCCTTCTGGTTCAAAAGTCACCATCCTGCGCCTACAGTCTATCGTTGCCCCATACTTGGATAGCCAATCCATTCCCAAGATCATGTCAAAATCATCCATCTCCAACTCAATCAAATCAACAAACAATTCCCTACCATCTACCTCCACAGGTAATGCCCTAATCCACTTCCTAGAAACTACCAACTCCCCTGTTGGAAACAAAGTCTGAAATCCCCTAGGTCTACAAAGTTGATCTATCACCCTAGCAGATACAAATGAATGGGTAGCCCTTGAATCAAACAAGGCAGAATACAAAGAACCAGCACTAGAGATCTGACCTGTCACCACTGAGGGGCTAGCCTCCGCCTCAATCTGTGTCAAAGTGAATACCCTGGCAGGAGCAAAACTGTCACTCTGCTTCTGCTCCTCCTTCTTAACCTGAGGGCAATCCCTCCTCAGATGGCTGGCACTCCCACAAACAAAGCAGGCCCTGATCCTGCACTCACTCTGGTGTCGACGCCTGCACCGTGGACACATAGGAAAACTTCTCCAGTTATCACCGCCACCCTGTCGGCCGGTGGCAGCACCCCGCACTCTCCTATTAGTACCAGGAGAAGTAAATGAATCCGGAGCTCTTCTTTTCTGCTCGCTGGGGCCACTGCCCCGACTGGTCCCAATAAAAGGAGGCACTGTCCTCCTGGCATCGCGCCTAACAGCGCTGTCCTTCCATATTTGATCCTCAGCCCTCTCAACAGTAAGGGCTTTATCCACCGCTTGGCCATAAGTGGTAGTCCCTGGATACAAGGTAATGTTCACATTGCGGGCAATCATAACATTCAACCCCCGCACAAACCTATCCCTCCTGGCCGCATCTGTCGGCACTAGGTCTGGCGCAAACTTCGCCAATCTATCAAACTTGATTGCATACTCTGTTACTGTCAATCGATTCTGAGTCAGGTTGATAAGCTCATCAACCTTCGCAGCTCGCACTGCCACACTGTAATATTTCTCGTTAAAAACATTTTTAAATTCCTCCCATGTCATAACCGCAACATCACTCCTCTGGCTCACTACATCCCACCAGATGCGAGCATCAGCCCTGAGCATATAGCTTGCACAGTCAACCCTGTCATGTCCTTCGACCTTCATAAAATCCAAGATCACAAAAATCAGGTTCATCCACTGCTCCGCCAGCAATGGGTCCGAACCACCCTCAAAGGTAGGAGGTTGCTGCTTCCTGAACCTCTCATACAATGGTTCCAACCTATTCTCCAGAGTAGACTGAACAGGCACTGGCACTGCAGCCTGCTGCATTGGCAGCCCAGTAACCTGAGGCAGGGCCTGCTGCCTCATCTGTCGCAGCTCTTCCTCTGTTCTCTGCAGTCTGGCCCCATTTCGGCCATAATTTGTTGCCAGTTCTGTGGGGTAGGCGGAGGGTCCTGACCCTGGTTTTCATCCTCGGCCCTACTGCCGCGAAGTCTAGTTGATTGACAAGGCATCTCAACAAATATGCCTGCAACCACCGACGCCGCTCATTAGGCAAGACAACAACATCCAAAACCACCTCCCAGGCACATCAGTAACCCACACAAAATAGCTCATATAGCATATAACACACAGCGGGCCATGCCCTAGCATCATGCATATGTTAACTAATTCATCATGCTCTAAACAAAGTAAGCAGCTATACAGGGCATCTAAACACATATTCAGACATACCAACCATTCTTACCAACCAACCCTGAGTTAAGCCTGTCACTGACTGCGTGTGTACATGTTCGGTCAATCTCCAGAACCAATAACCTTGGCTCGCTCTGATACCAAGTTGTAACGCCCTACCTCCTTAGAGCCGTTACTAAGTGTGTTTAAAATCGTGCTTTCAACTCGCTAACCGAGATTTTAACTCAAAACGTGTCACCAAGCCCAAATTACAAGGAAAACATTAGAGGGAGTAGTTTTTCACATTTAATTATAAAAATTTATATTTGGGATCCCAAAACATAGTTTAGAAGATATTTATAACACAAAACCGGTCAGAGTCGACTAGGCGACAAAATCTAAGTTCATTTACAAGCATCTCCCAAAATCCCCTAGCTGTGACAGCCAGACTGGCCGGACATGTACACGCCGCCTCACGCCAGCTGTGCTCACGGTTGGTTGATCTTCTCTTTACCTCACCACAGAGCATCTGTGAGCCGAAGCCCAGCAAGAAAACCCATAACAGATAACATATGCAATACACGAATCAAACATATAAACAGGCCACCAACGGCTAAACACATACGGCCTAGCCGTCCCAGGCGTTTACTAAGCCCTGGGTTCGCGGACCACGCCGTAAGGATATCCCAAGTATCCCGTTAGGGACTCGCCCTGGCAACTCGCACCCCACGTGCTCAACGCCGCCCCCGACCTCTTGCCGTTCTCGGCCTTGCACTCATCGTGCTTGACGCCGTTCTCGGCCCCATGCCGTTCCCGGTCTACACCGTTCCCGGCTCTTGCCAATCACACATATACTATCTAACACGATATAGCAACAAGCACAGAATTTAAGCATAAAAAGATAAAGAGCCATGCTCTGCAATTCTAGCATATAGGGCTCGGCCCTGCATATCATTTCCATTCAACACATTGGGCTCAGCCCTGCACACAAGCTCTATGGAAACAGGGGTTTTCTTACCTGAGTTCCGAGCTTCCTGAGCACCGATGCCCCGAGCACAGTCCACTAACGTGAGCCTCGCCGAAATCCTAGTCACAACACATAATAATATCCGACCATAAAATTCCAACCCAACAAATAACCTCAAACCATAACCCTAACCTCCGGGATCTTGAATTCTATCAATCCGAATGATAAAATCCATCCCGAGCCTTACCCTTTAAGTTCCCAAGTCAAAAATATCATTAAAATCCTCACTGACACTAAGGGCCGCGACCCCACCCTCTAGAGCCGCGGCTAGCCTCAAAACAGAGGCTAGCTCTCCACTGACCACCACGCGGGCCGCAGCGCGCTCGAATTTCCTCAGCCTCCCTCAGCTGCGCGCGCATGCGGGCTGCGGCACACCCCTCCTAGGGCCGCGACACTAATAGCGAACCCAGAATTTCCATTAGCTTTTCATCCCTTCTTCAAGCCAATTCCCAAAAAAATCATGCTAAGACTCCTAGATATCCAACATAGTTACTCCAGCACAGAAACAACATCAAAACCTTATCAAATTATGCTCCAAAACTTAGCTAAAACACCCAAAGATTAAGAAAACTTAGCTACATGCAAACCTCTAGAACCAGCAGAAAATTTAAGACTAGACTTCAGTATTTAGAGCTTACCTTGCCGAGCTTAATCTCAGAATTTTGATCCTCAATCCCAAAGCTTGAAGCTCCTAGAGCATCCCAGCTGAAATCCCTTCAATTCCTTGGTAATTCCTTTAGGTTTCCTCTTCAGTGTTGTCTTAGAGAGTGAGAGAGAGAAAAGCTCAAACTAACTTCAGTATGAGGAGAAGTATGAGTCAGTTTACAAGTTTCTAAACCGTTCCTTTCTTTTATTTGTTTTATATGACTTAAGTCTAAAGGTTACCTCAAAGCTCGGGGTACCCAAAACGTCCCCGAGGGCGAAAATGGTAAATTCCTCATATATTGCTGCCTAGACATTCTATCCTCAAATATATCTCCAAATATTTATTTCTAGGTCCCGATAATCCCATAACTCAACTAATACTCGAATTACCCCTCGACTCGCCCCGAGTCCGAATCTCAACCCCGTTGTGACTCTCCGGCCAACTGCTCCTCAGGAATGTCTCGGATCGTGCTGTACAGACATATCACACATATACAACATATATACACATAAATTCACATACAAGCAAATTAAATCACTTATTGCCCTCCAGGCACACTAATCAAGGCCCTAAGCCCAATTAGCAAATTCGGGTCGTTACAGGTAGCTAAGGGATTTTCTCAACAGTATGGTATGGATTTTGAGGAAACTTTTGCTCCTGTTGCAAAAATGACTACTGTCCGTGCTCTTATAGCAGTTGCATCTGTTCGTCAGTGGAATATATCTCAATTGGATGTTAAGAATGCTTTCTTGAATGTCGATTTACATGAAGAGGTCTACATGGTTCCTCCTCCTGGGGTCCCTCACAATCATGGAGAAGTTTGTAAGCTTAAGAAAGCTTTGTATGGTCTCAAGCAGGCTCCTCGAGCATGGTTTGAGAAGTTCTCCAATGTTATTACTTCTCTTGGGTTTCTCTCAAGTAATCATGACTCAGCACTATTTGTTAAGTGTACCAATGCAGGTCGTATTCTCCTTTTCTTATATGTTGATGATATGATCATTACTGGTGATGATTTAGATGGAATTGCAGTGTTAAAGTCTCAATTAGCTTCTCAGTTTGAGATGAAGGATTTGGGGCCTCTTCGGTATTTTCTGTGTATTGAAGTTGCCTTCTCCCCAAAAGGCTATCTTCTTTCTCAGTCAAAATACACTTTTGACATTATTGACCGTGCTCGTCTTACAGATACAAAAGTAGTTGCCACTCCTTTTGAGCTTAATGTTCAGTATTCTCCTTCTGATGGCACTCCCTTGCATGATCCTACTTTGTATCGCACTATTGTTGGCAGTTTGGTTTATCTCACTATCACTCGCCCCGACATTGCATATGGTGTTCACATTGTTAGTCAATTTTTTGCCTTTCCTACTACTGTTCACTGGGCAGCTGTTCTTCGCATTTTGAGGTATCTTCGGGGTACTATCTTTCAAAGCCTTTTGTTTCCCTCCACTTCTTCCTTGGAGCTGCGTGCATACTCTGATGCTGATCATGGTCGTGATCCCACGGATCGGAAGTCTGTTACTGGTTTCTGTATCTTTTTGGGTGATTCTCTTATTTCTTGGAAAAGTAAGAAACAAACTGTTGTCTCCCAATCTTCCACTGAAGCAGAGTACCGCGCTATGTCATCTACTACCAAAGAAATTGTTTGGTTAAGATGGCTGCTTGTAGATATGGGTGTATGTCATTCTCAACCCACTCCTATGTATTGTGACAATCAGAGTGCCATCCAGATTGCTCACAACTCAGTTTTTTATGAACGCACCAAGCACATTGAGATTGATTGTCATTTCACTCGTCACCTCCTGAAGCTTGGCACTATCACTTTGCCTTTTGTTCCTACTTCTTTACAGATTGCTGACTTCTTTACTAAGTCTCATTCTATTTCTCGTTTTCCATTTCTAGTTGGCAAACTCTCGATGCTTATTGTTGTTGCATCGTGAGTTTGAGGGGGGGTGTTAGAGTTATTATTTGAGGGCATTTTAGTCTTTTCTTAATTATTGTTATTTTATATCTTTTGCCTTATATAAAAGGCTTGGCTTGTTAGTTTTGTAACCTAGAATACTTTTCTCTCTATTTTGCAATACACTCTAGCCTCCCTTTTCTCTCTTCATCTTTTTGCTATCTCTCTTTTGGGTTTTATGGATTGTGTCTTTGCATAATTATCAAAAGGTACTCTGGACTATGGCTTAACTTTCTACAACTCTCCACAACTTCGTCTTACAACTTTCTCAGATGTTGATTGGGCGTCTGACCCTGATGATAGACAGTCAACATTTGGTTTTTGTGTATATCTGGGAGGAAATCTCATTTCATGGGCATCTAAGAAACAAAGAACTGTCTCCCGTACAGAGGCAGAGTATAGAAGCTTAGCTCATGCCATTGCTGAGCTTATGTGGATTTAGTCTCTCCTTCAAGAAATTGGTGTTTTAACACAACACCCTCCTACTATCTGGTGTGACAATGAGAGTACCCTTCTCATGTCTCAGAATCTGGTCCTGCACTCTAGAAACAAGCATATCAAATTAGATCTTTACTTTGTTCGTGAACGAATTCTTCACAAGCAGTTGGTGGTGAAGCACACTCCAGCACATGACCAGATAACTGATACACTCACTAAGCCTCTGTCAAAACAATGGTTTCTGCTTCTTCGAGACAAACTTAGGGTCCATTCCTTAGCTACCCTAAGTTTGAGGGGGGATGTTAGAGCTAGGTGTTCATAGTTTGTTACTTTCAGTTGCTTCTGTTGTAACCAATTGTACTTAGTTGTTTCTGTTGTAACCAAATGTACTTAGCTTCCTCTACTATATAAGTGTACTTAGCTTCATTGAATTAATACAACTGAGATTACTTTTCAATATTGTTCTTTTCTTCCTCACAATTAATATCTTGTTTGATGTGCAAGTTTAATAATGTAGACTGAGAACATGGAGAAGTATTCTTTTAGGAAAAAGAAAGGTTCTAATCAAATAAATTTGATGAGAGAAAACATATTTCGTTGGGAATTATTCAAAAGGACTTATGACTACTTCCTCGTGGTCCCCAAGGAAAAATATTTACAAGATCGTTGGCAAACAAAAAATTGAAATAATAATAAGTTTTGTTAGTAATTTTTATCTATTAGCGCTTACACCCATTACTAAGCATTTAAGTGAGAAATAAGTCTAATAAGATAATGAAGTAATCTTCAGCTTTGACTCAGCAATTCTTGGAAAGTAGGCTAGTACTCTTATCTAAGAGACTAATGAGACATAGTTTCTAATATTCTTAGAACAACTATATTGGTTTTTAAATGTGGAATTTTCCATGTCATTGATCGATTGTAAATGTTGGTTGGGCAATACTTCAAAGACCTTAGCTGGTGTTGATGTATTCCAACACAGTTATGCAACTAATTATTTTCCTATGGCACTGTGTTAAGTGATGAGAGGTGTAGAAAGCAATGAGAGAGTTTCAAGAAATTTATTAAAAAGATTGAACTTCTTACAAGGAATTTATTTATGTAATAATAGTAATGAAATTGTACAGTTTCATTCTCCAAGAAAATGGTTCACTGTAAATTTGGTAAATCAGAGTTCTATGATCTGTTTGGTCTGACAACTCAAAACTAAAATGACTATTTTGAAGTGCCAAATTCGTTATTTCGCAGTTTACTTTGCATATCAATATGAAACAAGAAGAATGAAAAAGATTCTAGATTAAAACACAAATAAAACAATTTATTGAAGAAAAACTTTAGCAGTTTCATTTGTATCATTCTCAGGGACATTTTTATTTCAGTCCCCAAGGAAAAATATTTACATGGTGATGGTATTGGCATTGTTTGCCATACAAAAATTGTAACAATCATTTTTGTCAATAATTAGCATCTATCTATACTAATCATCATTCATTAGACATTAATTTAAGCTAGAAACAAGATTGATGAAAGCATCTTCACTGCAAGGAATTGTTAGAGCACCCATTGGATGATCAAATCCAAATTCTTCTTCAGCTTGACATAGCAATTCTTGGAATGAATGGTGGTTCAAGTATGACACAGGGATCACAAATCTTGTCATTTTGTTCTCCCCAACATAAACTGCCAAATAGCCTTTTGGAACATCTTTTGCACTAGAAAAAGACCTCTGAATAAGTTGCTTAGCATGAACTACGCCGGCAAAACGAAAACCCATGATTGTTTAAGTCTCTAAAGGTAGCAGAAGGAAGAAAGTGTAAGCAAAGAAAGAGCTCTAAAAGTTTTGCAAAAGAAAGCTCTATTACTTGAGAATGTGAGGAGTTGAGATGTTAAAGAATCTAATCTTATGAGTATATATAATCAATACCCTTGATGAGAAATGTAGAAAAGATAACTCTTGTGTGGAAATCAATGATGGAGATTGAAGAGGCGATTAATGAGATGGGGTCTAGTGAGTGGCATAATCTTTGAGCAATCACATGGTTGTGTCTTCCTTCTCATTATTATTGGTTCAAAGTTGAAAACCGACTTATTTGAAAGCCACAAAATAAAAAGCTATTATTTGATCACAAAATGGTTTCTCTATAATGGTTATCTTTTGTTTCAAGTGGGGTTCCTTTGTAGGTTGTTCACCTGGTGATGTCTATAGATATGTCACAGTCACAACCAAGTGTCAACGTATGAGTTAGAGACAAAGGCATGTGAAGATTCAAACCTGCCCAATTGCCTGAGTATGACAGAGAGCCATTCATCTTTATATATATATATATATATGCTCATTACCACAAAGCTAAATCATCAAGTTCCCGTATTCTCTATTGAAAAATCATTTGTGATAAAAAATGAAAACTTTGAAAGAAAGGTCAACAAGGCATTTTGAATTTTCTGGTTTTGTCCATGGTAAGAAGACTGTCGGGAGGTCACTTTCCAATGTAAAAGAACCAGCTTTGAAAACTACAAACACTCCAAAAGGCTACTTTGCAATCTATGTTGGAGAAGATCAAAAGAAGAGTTATGTATTACCTTTGTCTCCAGCTACTAAGTATGGAAGAAGAAGAATTCAGATATGAAAATTACAAATCTTTGCAGAGATGATGTCTTCATTGATCTAAGTTCTTAGAATTGTAAATAGCAGCACTAAACAAGAATTGGACAGAGGAAAGAGGACATCAAGTCCTGTATATGCAATATTGAGCCGCTCATCTTATGATAGAACAAGAAAATGGAGAAGATTTCTATACCAGAATCTATAAGAAAAGAAGACTTCAGCCAAATAATTCATTCAAGGAAAAGAAATGCAATAGCATTCATTTGTATCATTCTTGGAAGCATTTCCTATTGGCCATCCTAAGGACAAATATTTACATTATATTGGCATTGTTTGTCATTCGGCCATTTTGTCTGTACTCATAATTTGGCATTCAACTCAGAAATAAGATGGATGAATGTGTCTTTTTTGCAAGGGAAAGAAAGAGATCTGAGAGAAATGCTAAGGAACCCAGTTATGTTTCTATAAAATCAATGTCCTTGCTATGATATAACTTGGTAGATATTTATATATACATATTTATATATTCCTTTATCCAAATGAATATGGAAGGCTAAAAAACCAAGAAGTTGGATGGGGTATACTAAGAAGCATAGTCCTTGAGCAATCACATGGTATTGTCTTCCTAATTTATGGTGACTAAGAAATAATGGTGGAAACCAGTAGCTGTATTTGTCTTCATAACTTTCCTCCTCTCATTGGTTGAATAAAAAAAAAAAAGAAAAAAGAAAAAGGATGATGAGCTAGTTCATAATATATGTTTCACAATGGTTTCTCTTTGTTGCAAATCTTATAGCACAAGTGGGCTCTATTGTTGCTTTTATATATGACTTGGAAGACAAAGCCATGTGAACTTTCAAATGCTTATGTCTCTTGCAAATTTGTCAAACCTTCCCAAATATCTTCAGAACCACTTATTTAGAAGCCTTAGATAAGTGTGCATTCCAACAGTCCATTCATCTATATAAGGGTGCATAACCACACAGCTAAATCATCAAGTCCTCACATTCTCTACTACAAAATATTTTTGTGAACTCTAATACTTCTTCTAAAGAAAAATACAAAGGAAGATCAACATGGCATTTGGATTGTCCGGCTTTGTTCAGGGTAAGAAGGCTCTCCGAAGATCACTTTCAGGCATCAAAGAAGCAACCATTCCAAAAGGCTGCTTAGCTATCTATGTTGGAGAAGATCAAAAGAAGCGTTATGTAGTACCTCTTTCGTACCTAAATGAGCCTGCATTTCAAGACTTGCTGAGTATGGCAGAAGAAGAGTTTGGATATGACCATCCGATGGGTGGACTCACAATTCCTTGCAGAGAAGACATATTCATTGATATCACATCTCAGTTGAATTCCTTGTAATTTGTAGCTCTGACATAGATTTACAGAAAACAATTTTGTAGATGATATACTTTTACCCTTTTTCTTGGAAAAAGGGGAATTTTTTTGAGTCCTTGAGAAACTAGTAAATAGAAAATACTCATTTGATTAACACTTGTTTTCTTTTCAGTTGAATTCCATTTTTCTTGCTGCTATATCTTTTTATAATCAATGTCTCTGCCTTTGCCAACTTCAAAGCTCACTGGCCTTTATTTGAGAAGAATTTAAAATCAACTAAAACAATAATGTTACTGAATCACAAACATTTGCTTATAAATATAAATTTGTAACTTTCTTTGATCTATCCCACTAGCTAAGTAAAGTTCTTGGACTCTACATTATAGAGTTTGAGGAGTGAAATTATCCTATTAAAACATATACTTAAATCCTCAAATAAACATGATTATTACAAGTGTTATGCTCTTAGTGGTTATGGAAGGTTCTAGAGTTTCTAGATCTTTCTTCTATTTAAAAAAAAATACTTAATTTCATTCTAACTATAATCCAAATTTAAATTTAAATAAAATAGACTCCTAATTTCTAATTTCTAAATTTCGTAACTCTAAACTCACATATAGTAAAATCAACATAACTGGACCTGTAGAACTCTGATTTAGACCATCTTTATATCGTTAGAAAGCTAATTTAATTATCTACAACTTTCTAGAAATAATATTTTTCAAAATTCATAATATAAATAGGTCAAAAATATATCGGAAGTTACAATACCTTAAAATTACAGAAAATCTATTTAATTATCTAAATAACAATCTAATCCACAAATAAACAAGATTGTGACAAATGTCATGCTCCTAATGATCTTGGAAGATTCTAGAGCTCTCTTGAACTTTCTTTTATTTAAACTATAATTAAATCTTTTAATAAACATGCACACGACATGTGTCATAATCTTAATAATTCTATCTAAACCTTATAGTATAATTAATAACACACCTAGGACCATCAATATTAATCAAACCTTATGTTATAATTAATATTCCTAAACTATAGGTTAAACTTATAAAATTCATAACTATTGCTATGAGTTTCCAACTAAGTCCCGACTTGAACCAAAATCCACAGTAATGAACATACTATAACTAATACTAGTTATTACTACTACTACTACTACTATCTAACTAGCTAAGTAAATTCCAAGACTCTACATCAAGCAACGACATAAAGTATTATGTTAATGCTAAAATTTTATTTAATGCTAAACTATACAAAATAAATAAAACATTAATATAAATTTACTAAAATTTTATTTAATGCTATTTTTTTATAGGCTAATGTTTGAAAACAAATAACACAAAGAACTCTCTCTTTCCAACTAGCTAATGCTTAACAAAGTAAATAAGATATCAAAAACACCCAATCCACTTGAGTCACTCATCATAACAAGATTTATGATTTAATTTTATATATATATTTGGAGTTAAAAATATGTTTTTCCATTTCATTAATTAAATTAATTTTTTATTAATTATTTCTACATCAAATTTTAATTATTTAAAATATAGTTTTTCTTTAAGTTTTATATCAAATTTTAATTCAATAGTATTTTATTTGGTATGATTTCATTCATTAAATTATGTTAATACAGTAAAAGACTACTCACAAAATAATAAAATTAATATAAATTATGTTATCCAAAAAGTAGGTGTGGATAACTTGGCAAACATTTTTAACACGTGGCTGACACCTGGCAGAGGTTCTATTCGACCATCGACCAGGGAGATTCCCCTGACACAGCATTTGGGTTTTATATACGACCAGCTTGGTCGTGTACTCCGTATATTTTGAGATAATCTTGTACAATTGTAATCATATCCGAGATTATCTCCCATGATACCTGATTATCCAATTAGTTAGGAAAAAATATATGTAACTAATTCATGTAACCCTCCTTGAGCCTATAAATAGAGAGAAATAACTCAAGGGAGGGACTTTTTGGCTGATTTTGTTTTATGCTTAGAAGAGAATTTTAGCTATTATCTTTCGGTTGTATTAATCATCCCTCTAAGGCTTATGAAACTCGAAGAACCCTAGTTCTTTGATCACTCATTTGAGAATCTAGATTAATAATATCTTAAGTGGACGTAGGTCATTACCAATTCGTGGGGCCGAACCACTATAATTTGTTGTGTCGTTTACTTTTCTTTCCATTAGATTTATTTCAATACTTTCTATCACATCAAGCATTTGACTCCGTGTTAGCTGACCAAAACGAGGGTCAACAAATTATTTTTGTATGATTACATAAAAAAAAAAGATTGACCGAATCTATATAAAATTGATAATAAATATTAATTGCATTAACAAAATAATGAAAGAAATAATAAAACTCAAATATTAGGCTTTGAAAAATATTTATAAAATAAATAGAGATTACAAAATACAAAGAGAAGACTACGCTTAAAGAGAATGGAGAGAAAGAAAGAGAGAATTGAGAGGTGTAAGAGAAGGCGGTGGTGAATGGTGTCTTTTACAAATGAAAACTACATCTTATTTATAGGTGTAGAATACAAATAAATTATGGTGGAAATGACATGTGGCAAGCTACCATTGGTTGAGAGAGAAGCACATGAATTGCAAATTTTTGTTGAAAAGAAGTCACTTCTATTAGTTGAAAATAAAACACGTGGATTGTCAATGTTTGTTAGAATGAGTTGTAATTGACATATTCTATTGGTCGAGAAGAAATTGTATAGATTGGTGACATGACATCTTCATAAATTAGATTGGGCTTGATCTCTTCAAAATGTCAACTTTCTTCATTTTCTAACACTTTTATCTCTTTTTCTTTTATTCAACAAAAAATGTATCATTTTCTTACAAAATAAAAACAAATCAAATCAAAATTAAATATTTTCAATTATAAATACATATCATTAATTCCATGAACATATTAATTAAAACTTAATTTATTTTAACAATTAAACCCAAAAAATGTGTATTTTTGACTACTAATCAATAATCAAAGTACTTAATCATATTAAGAGTTTTGAGACACTGCAAATTATATTTTTTATGTTTTTTTTTTATAAATTTTTTTAGAGTGGGGAATTTATATCTTAAGTAGTTATTAACATTTTCATTGAATGATAATATAATATAAATCATCACATTTTGTGCTCGGAAAATAATCTTTTATTATAAATAAACTTTTAGAATAAGTGAAAGACTTAAATCATGATTTACAATGAATTTAACATGGTAGTACCATTGCAACATGTATAATAGAAAGAATGAGAATTTATTTAAACAAATTGTACCATTGTGAAATTTGTACCTTAAGAGCTAAAAATTTGAAGAAGGGACATTAATAAGGAAATTGTATCATTTTTTAGAATAAAAAGTTTGTTTATTTTATAGTTTTGTCTGCTGAATATAAGACCCACCTAAAATATAAGTTAGAGACTTTTGTCTTAAAATAAAAAAAAAAATTAAGATTATACAACACTAAATATTCTCACAAGATAACAATAGTTAAAATCTAATGACTGCAATAAAATATAATATTGGGAACTTTAATTATTAAAAAAATTTAAAAATATAAGTGCAACAAATTAAAAACTATTATGGACTTTTGCCGAAAAAATAAATGACAAAATTTTCACCTAATGCACTTGTCTTGTTTTACACATTCCTAACAATAGTTACCATCTTTTCATGAATAAATTATTTTCATGTGATTGGAATTTGGATCTACACAGTAACCATGCTAACTAAAAGACAAGGGACAATCTTGATACTAACAAAACTACACACATCGAAATGACTGTCACTGTCATTAATTATGATTAGCCAAACTTTAAGTTAGCTAAAAAACAAGGGACATTATTGATACTATCGAAATGATTGACTAATTGAAGAGTTTATGACTCAACAATGGAATGCACAGAACCTGTGCTTCTTAATCACCACAGTAAGTAAACTTATCTGAGAGAAAGAGAGAAAGAGAGAAGAGAAGCATGTGTGAGGTGGGAGTAGAGGACTTGGTCAAGGCTGGGCTAAGCACTGAGGAGGCCAAGTATTTCCAAAGGGTCCTTGAAGATATAGTGAATGGAGCCAAAGGGTTGGAGCCAAGTGAGGTCTGGAGAGAGGTGGTGGCTCGGAGACTGCTCAAACCATCACACCCACATGAGCTCCACCAACTGCTTTACCACTCTGTCTATGCCAACTGGGATGTCTCAACCAGAGGCCCCCCTCTCTACTGGTTTCCTTCTCTGTAATCTCACAACTTAATACTTCACTTTGACTCTCTTACTATGTTTAATTTAAGTGCTAATGTATTCAAAATTTGGGAATTTGTTGGATAGAAATGTTTAAAGATAAAAAGAAACTAATAAAGTTCAACTCAGCCTCTTATGTTTGATGATTGCAATAGTCTAAATTCGCTGCTCTTAGCTTAACAGACACAAATTAATGGGTTGAGATAAACTTAATCTATGCTAACTTCTATGTTTTCTATTTCTAAGACATCAGTCGAAAAAAACGAACTTGGGACGTCTCATGGAGAAGTATGGTTCAGAAGTTTTAGGGCCTTTGTATAAGGATCCCATAACAAGTTTTAGCCTCTTCCGAAAGTTCTCTGTTCAGCAACCTGAGGTACAATGCATATTATTTACTTTAAGATAATGCTTACTCAGTGTTAATCTTTTTGACATGGTGCTTATTAGGCATACTGGTCAATTGTTCTGAAAGAGCTTTCAGTTTCATTCCAAGAGGCTCCAAAGTGTATTCTAGACAGTGCAGACAAGTCAAAGCGCAGCGGATCATGGCTGCCAGGTTCGGTTTTGAACATTGCTGAATGTTGCTTGTTACCCACTTCATATCCAATGAAAAGGGATGATAGTCCTGCAATTGTATGGAGAGATGAAGGTTATGATGATTCTGAAGTAAATGTTTTAACACTGAAGGAACTCAGAGAGAAAGTAATGTATGTATGCTCTTAAATCAGATTCATTCAAGTTCTTATGTAAACTACTCTTGATGCTTTCATGGTCATGTTTCTATGAAATGATTCTCAGGTTGGTGGCGAATGCACTTGATGCAATGTTTTCAAAAGGCGATGCAATTGCAATCGACATGCCAATGACAGTCAATGCTGTTGTTATATATTTGGCAATCATACTATCTGGTTTTGTAGTAGTATCCATAGCTGATAGCTTCGCTGCAAAGGAGATTGCTACTCGCTTGCGCGTGTCAAATGCCAAGGCTATCTTTACTCAGGTTATTTTTTATATTTGTAGAGATAGTTTGTATGTTTAGAAAAATGTATTAACTGTTTTGTTTCTTCATTCATTGATACTGAGAGCAACCTGCTAATATGTTAAAACATACATTATTAGAAATTTACACTAAGCATTTACTTGTCTCACAGTAGTGTAATCTTTTCAAATTTGTGTTTAGGATTTCATACTGAGAGGAGGCCGCAAATTTTCACTGTACAGGTATAATACTATACCAAAGGCTACACTGTATTGAGAAATCTATTATAATAGACAATTCAAAACAAGTGAAATGACCAACTGAAAATGAACATTCTAAATTAGCTTTAAGTAAAAATTAACATAATAGGTGTGACTGGAGCCCTTGCACCTATTCCAATATGCTATAAGTTATATAAAAGACTGGTTTGAGGCAAGTAGAAGATTTTTTATTAATGTTTATTACAATGCAAATTCTAGGCTTTGCATCACCTGTTATAACTTGCTCTAATTCCTTCGTGCAGTCGAGTTGTTGATGCTGCACCGCATAAAGCTATTGTCCTCCCTGTGAATGGCAGTAATTTAGGACTTCAATTAAGAGAACAAGATATATCATGGGAAAAATTTATTTCCAATGTTAGTAACCAAGCAAGGTAATGCATAACAAGACTATATTACTTGACATATTTAGGACAGCCTTTTGAATTTTTCCAGAATAATCTCTTCTTTTGTGACAGATCAAACCATTACACTCCATTTTATCAGCCTGTAGACTCTCTGATAAATATACTATTCTCTTCTGGAACCACAGGTAAAACATTTGTTGATACTAATAGTTAGTTTTTAGTATGTTTGAACCTCTTTAACCTCAGTTTCTTTATCTTCCCATATTCCTTAGGAGAACCAAAAGCCATTCCATGGACACAACTTTCTCCGCTTCGTTGCGCAGCTGATACATGGGCTCATATTGATGCTCAAGTTGGAGATGTTTTCTGCTGGCCTACCAATTTAGGATGGGTGATGGGTCCAGTTTTACTATTCTCTTCATTTCTATCTGGTGCAACTCTTGCTCTTTACCATGGTTCTCCTCTAGGCCATGGTTTTGGAAAATTTGTTCAGGTAACAACTGCTGCAATAGCTTCCATCAGTGACTTGGTTTCTTCTTACTTAAACACTTTCACTAGAACTTCTACTTGATGCATGTCCAGGATTCAGGTGTGACTATTTTAGGCACAGTTCCAAGCCTTGTTAAAGCTTGGAAAAACACACAGTGTATGAAAGGCCTGGATTGGACAAAGATAAAGTAAAAAAAATCTTACAATTCAAACTTTTTTTGGTAACTTTGCTTGCTTGACATGGAAGTATGAACCGATGTATAATATGTACAGGGTGTTTGCTTCCACCGGGGAAGCTTCTAATGTTGATGATGACCTTTGGCTCTCTTCACAAGCTTATTACCAACCCATCATTGAATGCTGTGGAGGGACAGAACTTGCATCATCTTACATACAAGGAAGTCTAGTGCAACCACAAGCTTTTGGAGCGTTTAGCACAGCAGCAATGACAGTTGGTCTTGTCATTCTTGATGAAAATGGAATTCCTTATGTAAGCTGGTGTTGATTAGTTTCCAATTTCAAGTACCTGTCACTAGACCGTATCACAATTCAATTTTGTTATGCTAATGGTAAAATAAAAAAATAAAAAAGCATTTTGATCAACTTGGCAGCCAGATAAGCAAGAATGTACCGGTGAAGTTGGCTTATTCCCTCTGTACTTGGGAGCAACTGATAGACTACTCAATGCAGATAATGAAAAAGTCTACTTCAAGGGAATGCCTTTATATAATGGAATGGTAAGAGCTTAAAATTACCCTTTTCACTTTTCTTTGTAGAGAGACCAAGCTCTTTCTGTGTTCTTATAATCTAAACTACAGTAACCTGTGGTTTTCTGAAGAATCATATTCTAAAAGCTGAGATATGTATTGCCAGAGCCTTAGGAGACATGGAGACATCCTCAAGAGAACTGCTGGAGGCTTTTTCATAGTACACGGCAGGGCTGATGACACCATGAACCTTGGTGGCATTAAGGTATAACATGGTGTAGTATAAACACTTGTGATCATTCCTCTCTTCAATTTGAATTAATCCTTGACTTACTACATTGATATTCTTGATTCGTAGACAAGTTCTATCGAAATTGAACGAGTATGCAACCGAGCTGATGAGAGTGTCATGGAGACAGCAGCAGTTAGTGTAGCTCCAGTCAGTGGAGGTCCAGAACAACTGGTTATGTTTGTAGTTTTAAAAAGTGGACATAACAACGAAGCAGAAAGGCTTAAGAAGAAGTTCTCAAAAGCCATTCAGAGCAATCTTAATCCGTTGTTTAAGGTTTGACACTAATTTTCCAATTTTTTTTTTTTTATATATATATATTTGTAAATTGCCTCTTCCTTTGTGTGATTTTCCAACACTTGGATTATAACAGGTGAGCTTTGTGAAGATTGTTGAAGAGTTTCCTCGAACAGCATCTAACAAGTTACTAAGGAGAGTTCTGAGGGACCAAATGAAGCATGAACTGCTGGTTCGAAGTAAAATTTAGTGTAAACATTGTTGACTCTGCTGATTACATTTATAACCAATAACCAATGTGTACTGTGATCAAAGGCTTGGAATTTAAATATCCATATGATAATAAATTATAAAATTTTCATATTATAAATATTTAAACAGAAACTGAGAAAGTAGACATTATCTAAAACAAAAATTATAATTTTGTATAATGTGTGAATAATTTATATGCTATTAATGTTAATATCTGATATTTAATTATAGTATTTATAATAGTGAATGATGGTATATGGACAAATTCTTTTTATGGCACATTCTTAACACTATCGAAATGATTGACCAATCGAGCTTGTACAGGTGAAGTCAAAAGAATGAATGCGTATTCATTAAAAATGAAGACAACAATGATTAAATGAAGTTTACCTGAAATATGAAAAGGGGTAATCAATGAGAATGAATTAAGATGAATATGCTGCAATCAAAGGGCCTTTAGTTTACCCTGTTTTTAGAAGTGTAGTTGGAGTTTAAAGCAAAAGGAGAGCAACTGCTACACTACATTATAAGGTTAAAAACATGGAATAAATAAACCACAAAAAAAAAGTGTTAAGAACAAGGTTCATCCTTGATTATTATTATACAAAGAAATGATTCTCAAACTTGTCCAGTTACTCTCGCACCCTTTCCCTTTTCGTCTCCCCAAGGCGGTAGAGAAGAGAGCGAATTGCTATACTTTCTTCTTAATGTTCTCTATCAATGGGTTCGCTGTTGCAACAACATTTTCAGATGAACCTCGATATTTAACTAATTCTCTTGGATCCTTGCAAGTTTTCAATATAGCCGACATTGCTTCAGCTTTTCGAAGAATAGAGGATCTTCGCGCACGAGATGCGTCTCCATCTCTTTTATAAGTATCTGGCAACTTCGTAGAGTGGGGAACAGAAGACATCATGCCACATACTTTCCGTGCCATCTCAGTCATTCCTTGTTTCTTTAGTTCATCATTTAGTCTCTAGAAAGTAAGATACTGAGGAACTATGCCCCTTCCGATCATATTTCCAAATTCCAAACTCGCCTCTTCGAATTTTCGCATATCACAAAATAGATGGATTAACATTGTGCTTGTAGCTAAGTCCTTATCACATCCCCTGGATCTCATTTCTTCAATAACTTGAACTGCCAACTCAAGTTTGCCA
Organism: Humulus lupulus; assembly: GCF_963169125.1. Classification (NCBI taxonomy): domain Eukaryota; kingdom Viridiplantae; phylum Streptophyta; class Magnoliopsida; order Rosales; family Cannabaceae; genus Humulus; species Humulus lupulus. The sequence continues at coordinate 196,669,788 of NC_084799.1, read as the reverse complement.
TCCTCGCACAACATCTTTAACAACAGATGGTATGTGAGTCGATCAGGAGAATATCCAGATTCAATCATCTTAGTATACAAGTTCATTGCTTCCTCAAATTTTCCCAACTTTGAAAAGTACTTAAAGAAATAGTTATAAGTTGTTGGTGTTGGGACGAATCCCCGACCTATCATCATCTTGAGAATCTTACTTGCCCCAACAAGATTTCCTGCCTTGCAAAAACCCTTCACCAGAGAATTGTATGTTGAGATAGTGGGTCCTGATTCCAGAACCAAAAAGCGCTCCATCATGCCCAATGCCTCCTTGAACATCCCGGCTTCCCCCAACGCGTCAATTATTGGGTTATACACAATAGCATTCGGCTTAATTCCTTCTGTTTTCATCTCACTAACTAGTTCAATTGCCCTTTCAGACCGACGCATCCGACAGTAACCTTCCACAAGAGTACCATATGTCACAACAGCAGGCTTCACATTCTCCTTTTTCATCTCCATCCAGAGTCGCTCTGCGTGTTTGAGCTTCCTCATTCGAAACCAACCATTCAACATAATGTTGTAAACTCGAATCGACGGAATCCAATTTGAGTCTGACTTCTTTTTCCTATCAAAATAAGCTGAAGCATCTCTAACATCCCCTTCCTTGCAAAGAGAATCCAACAAAATCTCAAACAAACTCATTTCTGAACCCAAACTAACAACTGTAGTCAAAGTACTCGCCATTAAAGGCCATGATCTTGATGATTACATTTCTACTGAAACCACTCCACCACAGAAGTTCCTCACAGAGACTGATCAACGGGCTGGTATAATCAATCCCCAATTCAAGAAATGGGTCAAGCAAGATCAGCTGTTGTATTCTTGGTTACTCTCCTCAATGACAGAGGGTATTCTCACTCGGGTTGTCGGCAGCACCACCTCTGCACAAGTCTGGACGACATTAGAGGTATATTTTACAACTCAAACTTCTGCCAAGTTGACCAATTTCACTGTCAATTACAGAATATCAAGAAAGGAGGGCTTACCATCAATGAGTATCTTCTCAAGATCAAAACAGTGGTGGATCGTCTGGGCTCTAATAGGGGGATTTGTGGTCGTGATTCTTCTCACACAGGTCGTGATCAAAGACTATCGACCCACTTTACTCCACCATCCTATTCTGCTCCGTCAGCTGGTCGTGGCCGTGGATCTTGGAATCCGTATGCGGTCAATGGGCATGGTTCTCATCTGCCACCATCGACAAGTCGAAGCTTCTCATCTGTTTCTACCACTTCTTCGGCGAAAACCACCTGTTAACTTTGTTCAAGGGCTGGCCATCTTGCTTCTCAATGTTATCAAAGGTTCAATATGGAGTTTCTTGGAGTTGGAGCTGCAAATCTTGATCGACATGTAGTCAATCTTGCTACCTCCAACACAGTTTCAAATCCGGCTTGGTATCTAGATTCAGGGGCTACTAGTCATTGCACACCAAATGACTCAAATCTGACCCAAAAAGAGATATATCTTGGCACTGACAAAGTTCACATGGGTGATGGCATGGGCATTTCTATTCAGAACGTGGGTAAGTCTTCTTTTCACACTCCTTATACCTCTAAAACTCTCACACTAAACCGTATATTCCATGTTCCAAATATTGATAAAAACTTAATCAGTGTTTCTCAGTTTGCCTCTGACAATAATGCATTCTTTGAATTTTATCCTAATCACTGTGTTGTCAAAGACCAGGTTTCCAAGGAAACTCTGATGCAAGGCTATCTTGAAAATGGTCTTTATGTCATCCCTTCAGCCACTATGCACTTTCAGCAATCCAAACAGGCAGCCAGTTCAGCTCAATTTTACTCTGTCAATAATGTTCATGTGAGCAATAGTTCAGTCCCTCCTTGTTCCAATTTTTCATTATGGCATGGTAGATTGGGTCATCCCAGTGCCAGAGTTGTACAAAATATAATGTCCAAATGTAATATTCCATCAAGCAATAAAAATTTTAGTGATTTTTGTACTACTTGTTGTAAGGGTAAAGTTCATCAATTACCTTTTCCTAAATCTGAAACTCATTACTCACAGCCACTACAGCTTATTCATACAAATCTTTGGGGTCCCTCACCTGAACCATCTTCAAATGGTTATAGGTATTATATTCATTTTATAGATGCCTTCACTAGATATACTTGGGTATTCTTACTTCATAACAAATTTGATGCCTTGCAAAACATTTATTAATTTTCAAACACTAGAAAAAGAATTTGACACCACTACTAAGTCGGTTCAGTCTGATTGGGGTGGAGAGTTTAGGCCATTTACAACTTATCTCACCAAACATGGTATCCAACATCGATTGTCCTGTCCCACAACACACCAACAAAATGGTGTTGCAGAGAGAAAACACAGACATATAATAGAAGTTCCTTTAATATACTGGGATGAAGATGTTAGAGCATCTGTTTTTCTCATAAATCGTTTACCTTCCAAAGCTATTCAGTTTGAAGTTCCTTTTGAAAAACTGTATAATAAAAGACCTGATTATCATCAATTGAGGGTGTTTGGTTGCACTTGCTTTCCTAATATCAGACCAAATAATAAAAATAAGCTTGCTTTTCGTTCTGTCCAATGTACATTTCTAGGCTATAGCCTCAAACACAAAGGATATAAATGTTTGGCACCCAATGGAAGGATTTACATTTCACATGATGTCCTTTTTAATGAAAACACATTTCTTTTTTTTATTTGTCTACCAATAGTTCCACTTTTCCAACCTTGTGTCAATCATCACCCACGTCTATTGCCTCAATACCATTAGTCTTGGGACCACCATCTCTAAACAATAATGCTCCTGATGTCACTACCCATCATACACCATTACCCACTCCCTCCATACCCCACTTGGCCCCCCCACCCATCACAGATACTTCTAATGTTGTTTCTTCTTCTTTTCAGTCATCTCAAGTCCAAAGTTCTCTGCCTGCTGCATCTAATATCAACCATCATCCCATGACAACTCGGGCCAAAGCTGGAGTTTACAAGCCACGGGTTCTAGTTGCTTCAAAAGAACCTCTCACAGCCGCGCTTTGCTTTAACCGATCCTTTATGGTATGCTGCTATGCAAGATGAAATTGGTGCACTAAAGAAAAATGGGACATGGACATTAACTGCTTTACCTGATGGAAGAAAAGCTATAGGCTGCAAATGGGTCTTCAAATTGAAGAAAAACAAAGATGGCTCAATTAACAAACATAAAGCCAGACTAGTAGCAGGGATTTCTACAAAGGTACGGGTTTGATTTTACGGACACTTTTAGTCCTGTAGTGAAGCCTACAACAATTCGGATTATTCTCACAGTGGCCTTACATAGAGGTTGGTCTATAAAACAGTTAGATGTCAACAATGCTTTTTTAAATGGTGAGTTACAAGAGGAGGTTTATATGCTTCAACCTCCAGGCTTTCAAGATAAAGCAGCTCCTCAGTTGGTGTGTAAACTTAACAAGGCTATCTATGGACTAAAACAGGCTCCAAGAGCTTGGTTCAATAAGCTTAAAACAGCTCTACACTCCTTTGGTTTCATTTCTTCAAGAGCAGATCAATCCCCTTTCCTGAGGAAATCAGATCAACATACACTTTTCCTACTAGTCTATGTTGATGGTATTTTGGTCACAGGAAGTTCAGATGCTGCTATCATGGAATTAGTCTTTAATCTGAACAAGTTATTTGTTCTTAAGGACCTTGGCAATATTGACTACTTTCTTGGAGTTCAAGTTCACCATCTTGATCAAGGTCTTCACTTGTGTCAGACGAAATATGTGTTGTTTCTTGATGATTATTCTCATTATTTATGGGCGTTTCCACTCAAACAAAAATCAAATGTGTTTTCTACTTTCTCTATTTTCCACTCTTATGTCAACACTCAATTTGGAGTTCCCATCAAGGCTTTGCATTTGCAATGCGATAATGGTAGAGAGTATGATAATCATAGTTTCAACAAATTTTCCACTTCAAATGGAATGCTTTATCATCACTCTTGTCCTCACACTTCACCTCAAAACGGGAAAGCTGAGCGTATGATACGTACTATTAACAATATTATTCGCTCTCTTTTATTTCATGCCTCTCTGCCCCCTTCTTTTGGGTGGAAGCCTTACACATGGCTATATATCTTCTTAATATTCGCCCCACTAGTCTCCTTAATAACATCACTCCCTTGGAAGTTCTTTTCCAAAGAGTACCTAACTATAATCACTTACGCACCTTTGGTTGTTTGTGCTATCCGAATTTATCTGAAACCGCCACACACAAGTTGAGTCCTAGATTCACCCCTTGTATTTTTCTGGGGTATCCATCTTCTTATCCTTATCATGGTTATAGGTGTTATGACTTCCACACTAAAAAAGTCATCATTTCCCGTCATGTGGTTTTTGACGAAAGTGTTTTTCCATATTCTAAACACTACACTCCGCATGTTCGTGACTATGCTTTTTTGAGCAATGAGGATTCCCTTCCTCCATTCATCAAAACCGTGATACCACCCCCTACCATGACCCCACCTTCACCATCCACTCCTTCCATTGACCATCTCGATGACCCCGACCTCCCATATTTCCCACCTCCTCCTTGACCCCACTCCCTCCCACCATCCCGAGTCACCCACGACCTACGATTCTATCGACCCTGCTGACATTACAATTTCCCCGGCCTCATCTCCTCCTAATGAGGATCCAAACCAACAAACTCACAAGGAAAAGTACTACAGTATGTGTTTCATTTCGCTTAGGAGGAGGAAGCAGCTTCTACCAATAATAAAGAGACAACTTTGTCTAAGAGTAGAACCAAAATTTGTTCTCTGCTTCATCCAAATCAGCTGGTGAAATGATAACTTCTAACTGTGCTGTTGTATCACTATAAATCTATTAACGTTTCTTTTATTGAAGGCAAGAAGAGGCTGCTGTCACACTTCTTTATATTCTGTTATGTGCCAAAACTCAGTTTTTGAAAAGTGTCATAACAGTCTTGAGGTGCTCTTTGATCTGTTTGGTCTGACAATTCAAAACTAAAATTAATGACTATTTTGAAGTGCCAAATTCACAATTTCGCAGTACTATTTTGCAGACCAATATAGAACAAGAAGAAGGACAAGGATTCTAGATCTTAATATAAAGAGATTAAACATAAATAACACAATTCATTGAAGAAAACCTTTGGTAGTTTCATTTGTATCATTCTCAGGGATATTTTCATTTCAGTCCCTAAGGAAAAGTATTTACATGGTGATAGTATTGGCATTGTTTGCCATACAAAATTGTAACAATCATTTTTGTCATTAGTTAGCATCTATCTATACTCATCATCAGAAATTGAAGCTAGAAACAAGATTGTTGAAAGCATCTTCACTGCAGGGGATTGTTAGAGCACCCATTGGATGATCAAATCCGAATTCTTCTTCAGCCTGACATAGCAATTCTTGGAATGAAGGATGGTTCAAGTATGATACTGGGATCACAACTCTTGTCATTTTGTTCTTCCCAACATAAACTGCCAAATAGCCTTTTGGGACATCTTTTGCACTAGAAAAAGGCCTCTGAATAAGTTGCTTAGCATGAACTATGCCAGGAAAACGAAAACCCATGATTGTTGAAGTCTCTAAACGAAGAAGAAAGATGAAAATGTAAGTAAAGAGAGAGATCTCAAAGTTCTGCAAAAGAAAGCTCTAGTACTTGAGAATGTGAGGAGTTGAGGTGCTAAAGAACTCAATCTTATGAGTATATATAATCAATACCCTTGATGAGAAATGTAGAAAAGATAACTCTGTTGTGTGGAAATGAATGGTGCAGATTAAGGAGATGGGGTCTAGTGAGTGGCATAATCTTTGAGCAATCACATGGTTGTGTCTTCCAGCTCATTATTATTGATTCAAAGTTGAAAGCCGACTTATTTGAAAGCCATTAGGTGATCAGATATGTTCCCAAATGGTTTCTCTTTGCTGCATGTCATATGTTTCAAGTGGGGTTTCCTTGTAGGTTGTTCACCTGGTTTGATGTCACAGTCAAAACCACAAGTTTCCATGTGAAGATTGAAATACTTATGTTTCTTTTCTAATTCTAACCAAATTAATTGCTTGAGAACCATTCACCTATATATACAGGCACATTACCACAAAGCTCAATCATCAAGTTCTCACATTCTCTATTAAAAAATATTTTGTCCATGGCAAGAAGCTTGCCAGGAGTCACTTTCCAATGTTAAAGGAGCAGCTTTGAAGACTACAAACATTCCAAAAGGATACTTTGCAGTCTATGTTGGCAAAGAGTTAAGTATTACCAACTAAGTATGGAAGAAGAAAAAGAATTCAGATATGAAAATTAGTTGGGTGAAATTACAATTCTTTGCAGAGATGATACTTCATTGATCTCAGTTCTCAGAATTGTAAATAGTGTCCTTTATATGCAACATCGAGCCACTGATCTTATAATAAAATAAGAAAATGGAGAAGATTTCAATAAGAAAAAAATACTTCAACCAAATAATCCATTCAAATAAAAGAAATGCAACATTCATTTGTATCATTCTTGGAAACATTTTCCTTTTGGCTCCTAAGGACAAATATTTACATCGTACTGGCATTGTTGGCATTCAACTGAGAAATAAGATGGATAAGTGTCTTTTTTGCATAGGAAAGAAAGAGATTTAAGAGAAATGCTAAGGAACCCAATTACGTTTCTGTAAAATCAATGTCCTTGCTAGGATATGATTTTGTATATAGATATAATATATATATATATGTATATATTCCTTTATCCAAATGAGTAGTGAAGACTAAAGAGCCAAGTAGTTGGATGGGGTATAGTAAGAAGCATAGACATTGAGTAATCACATGGTATTGCCTTTCTACTTATCCATACTAACCCAAAGTTCAGATCTGTTTTTTTTTTTCTTAAATATAAAATAAAATAAAATAAAACAAAATTAAGGAATTTAACAAATAGGTGGAAACCAGTAGCTGGATTTGTCTTCATAACTTTCTTGCTCTTATTGGTTGAACTATATAGAAGGAAAAAGGATGATAAGCTAGTTCATTATATATGTTTCACAATGGTTTTTCTTTGTTGCAAATCTAATAGCAGAAGTGGGCTCTATGGTTAGACAGATCACATGTATAAATGTCTCAACTACACCTAAACTTATGACTTGGAAGACAAAGCCATGTGAACTTTCAAATGCTTATGTCTCTTGCAAATTTGTCAAACCTTCCCAAATGTCTTCAGAACCACTTATTCAGAAGCCTTAGATATGTGTGCATTCATCTATATAAGGGTGCTTAACCACACAGCTAAATCATCAAGTCCTCACATTCTCTACTACAAAATATTTTTGTGAACTCTAATACTTCTTCTAAAGAAAAACATAAAAGAAGATCAACATGGCATTTGGATTGTCCGGCTTTGTTCAGGGTAAGAAGACTCTCCGAAGATCACTTTCAGGCAATAGGGAAGCAACTTTGAAGTCTTCAACCATTCCAAAAGGATACTTTGCTGTCTATGTTGGAGAAGATCAGAAGAAGCGCTATGTAGTACCTCTTTCGTACCTAAATGAGCCTGCATTTCAAGACTTGCTGAGTATGGCAGAAGAAGAATTCGGATATGAGCATCCAATGGGTGGACTCACAATTCCTTGCAGAGAAGACATTTTCATTGATATCACATCTCAGTTGAATTGATTGTAATTTGTAGCTTTGACATAGATCCACATAAACACAATTTTGTAGATGATATACTTTTACCTTTTTTCTTGGAAAAAAGGGAAAAAAATTTAGTCCTTGAGAAACTAGAAAATAGAAATTACTCAATTGATCAACACTTGTTCTCTTTTCGGTTGAATTCCAATTTTCTTGCTGCTATATCTTTCTATAATCAATGTCCCTGCCTTTGCCAACTTCAAGGCTCATTGACCTTTATTTGAGAAGAATTTAAAGTCAACTAAAACAATAATATTACTGAATCACAAACATTAGTTTATAAATGTAATTTTGGTAACTTATATCAATAATTGCTGCCACTGATTTCAATGGATGCTTTAACTTTCTTTGATCCTAATGAACTTAGATTTCATTTCACTAATAATTACTCGATATACTGACTCAAGTGTGTATTCGTAAATTAGTTTGCAAAACTTAGTTGTTGTAAAAATTTAAGAAGAATCATGGGATTGGGCTAGCAAAACAAGTATGCAAGGTCCCAACTCATTAGTCAAACAAAAAAGTATTGGCAGCGTGCTATGAATAAGGAACTTTCAGCTTTACAAAAGACTTGGGATTTGGTACCTTTACCTTTTGGTAAACGTATACTATTGGTTCTAGTTGGGTCTATAAAATCAAGATCAAGTCCGATGGGTTTGTTGAACGCTACAAAGCTAGATTGGTGGCTAAGGAATTTTCTCAGCAGTGAGGTAAGGATTGTGAGGAAACTTTTGTTCCCGTTGCAAAATTAACTACCATTCGTACTCTTATAGCAGTTGTATTTGTTCGTCAATGGAATATATCTCCGATGGCCAAAACAGCCCAAGCGGGCCACGACCTGCCCTTGAGGGTCGCGGCGCGCCCCTCAAGTCAGAGGCCCTCCCCCTGGAAATGGAACACGGGCCGCGACCTGCCCTTGAGGGTCACGGCGTGCCTCCCAGACAGAAGCCCCCAAGGGCCCTGGGTTCGGTTGGGTCGCGACCCCTCAAGAACAAGGCCGCGACTTGGCCCTGCGAACCCAGATTTTCTCCATTTTTCATCATCCAAATTCAACCAAAACCATCCCAATTCCACCCTAAATCAAGACTTGCTAAGCATGGCAGAAGAAGAATTCGGATATGAGCATCCGATGGGTGGACTCACAATTCCATGCAGAGAAGACATCTTCATTGATATCACCTCACGGTTGAATTGACTGTAATTTGTAGCACTGACATAGATTCACAGATTCTCAATTTTGTAGATCATATACTTTTACCCTTTTTCTTTGAAAAAAGGGAAATTTTTTGACTCTGTGAGAAACTAGTAAATAGAAATTACTCATTTGATTAATACTTGTTCTCTTTTCGGTTGAATTCCATTTTACATCTTTTTATAATCATTGTCTCTGCCTTTGCCAACTTCAAAGCTCAATTTTTAGAAGAATTTAGAATCAACTACAACAATAATATATTACTGAATCACAAACATTAGCTCATAAATATAAATTTGTAACTGAGATCAATAATTTCTGCCTAATTGAAGGCCCTGGTTTTAATAAATGCTCAGCTTTCATTTTACTGATAATTACTTTATTTACTAACTCCAAATTATACACCTCTTGAGTAGACATTTCATAGTGACTAGAATTGATATGAGAATACATAGACGTAGTAAACAGATATTCCAATCAAATACGATGGATACATAGACATAGTCTCTAACACATCTTCACAATATCAATTCATTTCAGTCCTTTCAATATAATTGAAATTTTTATTGAAACATTGAGCTGCTGATTTTACTACATATTACTAGGGTGGTGAGGTTATAACCGAAAGCAATAACAATACGTGTAATTTTACTACACTTAAACTTAAATAAAATATAATAAATAATTAAAAAAAATTCAAATATGATATTTTTGAGAATTTTACAATGATAATTATTTAAAAATAATAAATAATTAAACAAATTAAGATAGGATATTTTTGAGATATTTTACAATGATAATTATTTAAAAATAATAAAATCATACGTTTTATAACTTAAATAAAATTTAATTAAACTTCAACTCATTTATTAGAATAATATCATATTAAACATATAATATAATCTACTGTAAATTAGCAACAACTTATTTTTAAAAAAAAAAATAGTAAGAAACTTAAATTTAAAATCCACGTATAATATTTAACATTACATTAAACATATAATATATAATCTCTTGTTGTCTCTCCAAAATTCAAAAACTAGAACAAACATAAACTTAAACAAAAATAAATAAATTATTTAATTAAAATAGGATATTTATTTCAAAATTTATATGACATTAATATAAATTTAATAAAAATAATTAATAAATTCTATAAATAAAACTAAGCAAATATGTTACTTGTATCTAATATATATAAATATATATATATCTTCTATATAAAAAGTGTGTAGATAACGAAAATTATTGGTTTTAAAACTTTAAATGAATATTCTTATATTTAACAGAATATTCTTATACTTAAGGGAATTTTTCAAAAATATGACTTTTATACCATTAATGTGCAAAAATATGGGAGTTATACTTTTCTTAATTTGTATGGGAAATTTATTAAAGAAAAAGTTAAAGTATGGAAACACAATTAGTAGCTAACTAAATATATGGAGATGTCACAAGTAATTTTTTTTTTATTTTTTCTATTTTTTTCCATCATTTTTTTATTATTTTTTCTTTTTTTCCTTATTTGTTTTTTCTTCCATTTTTTTCTTTTTCTTTTTTTTTCTACCAATTTTTTTCTTTCCATTTTTTCATTCTTCTTTTTTTTTTTTTCATTTTTATTCATTTATCTATTTTTTTCTTTCATTTGTATTGTTTTTTTTTTCATATTTTTTCAGTTTTTTTTCATTCTATTTTTTCTTTGTTTTTGTATTTATTATTTTCTCCTTCCATTTTTTTTTTCTTTTTTCACATATATGAGCTTTTTTTTTTCATTTTTTTTCTTCTTCCATTTTTTTTTCATTTTTTCTACCAATTTTTTCATTCATATTTTTTTTCTTTTCATTTTTCCATTATTTTTCTTCTTCTTCTTTTCATTCTTATTTATTCATCTATTTTTTTTCATTCATCATTTTTTTTGTTTTTTTTTTTCATTTTTGTACTTATTCTTTTCTCATTCTATTTCTTTTTTTTTCCAATTTTTCATACATATATTTTAACATTATATAATTATTCTACTATTTTTTTATTTATTATCTTTTATTATTGTAATTTTTTTTATAGTTTTTTCCACTATATGTAAAAAAAATTCAAATCAATTACTGTAACACTTATAGGAATACCAAAATTTGGAAAGAAAACTAATAAAAATATGAAAACATGAATGGGTAACTGGTTACCTTCACATTCTTTGTGTGTATATTTCTGAGAGTAACTGGTTACTTTCACGTTCTGGTGTGTGTGTATTTATGGTTTCTTTATGGTAACTAGTTACTTATGTTACTGAAATCATAGTTACTTCTTCTTCATTTTTTAATGAAGTGTTCTTCCATTTTTTTTCCTTCAAATTTGATGTTTCTTTTCCTTCAAACTGGTTACCTCTCTTATGACAGAAAGTTACTCATCTCAGGATAACTAGTTACCCCTCCTGGTGCATGTTATTTAACCTAGCTCTATGATTTTTTTTTAAGATCAATCAAGTAACTCGTTACCCTACTCAGAATTTGAAAAAAAAAAACGTACAATCTTAAAAAAAATGTTTATAATAAATAAATAATAATTTTAAAAACAATTCATATTACAAAAAAAAAAAATTTAAACAACCAAAGAAAAATTTAATATAAAATTAGTAATATAAAAACAATATAAAAAAAAAATAACCTAAAAAAATAATAATCAAATTACAAACATACCCTTCCAAATTTGATTAAGAGTAAAACTATGGCATAAACCAATTTTTATACAAAAATATGGAAAAATAAACCCATAAAAGTGAAAATTCTTAAAAAAAGCCATAGATTAACCTTTTTTTTTTAAAAAAGCCATATTTTTGCACACTCTATTAAAAATCCCATATAAAGTGTAATTTCCTCTATATTTAATGGTAGATTGTAAACATGACTTAAACTTAAATAAAATTATATGAATAAATAATTAAACAAATTAAAATTATATATTTTTGAGATATTTTACAATGACAATTATTTAAAAATAATAAAACCATATTTTATAGCTTAAATAAATTTTAATTAAACTTAAACTTAATATTATATTAAACATATAATATATAAGCTTTTGTTGTCACGACCAAATTCAAAAACTAGACCAAACACAAAATTAAACAAAAATAAATAAATTAAAATAGGATATTTTTAAGATGTTTTATGATAATTTAAATAATTAAATCATATTTATTTAAAAATAATAAAGGCATACATCATTTATTTTATTTTATAAATTTGTGTGATGGTTTATATTTTATTAAGTGATTGAAACTCTTTTTCTTCATCAAATTCAGCAAAGGATATTCGGAGATATATTAGAAACCAGAAGTAATTAATGTATGTATATTACATATTATATATTACACTATGACTTTTTTCTATTCTTATTTTATTTCTATTATTAATTTCTTTTTAAATATTATTGTATTTTATATATATGTCATGTAGCCATGTAAATATATATCTATGTCAACATTGTGTTTAGATGTCATATATATAGATATTATTGATATAAACATTTATATAAACTATAGAACTATAATTCATTCTATTATAGATATATTTTTTTCAAAAGCATAAAATCAGTTTTATTAAAATTATAGACAATGTTTATAACTTTAAAACTATGCAAACGATTTGCTTCTACTAATGATGCACATGGGGACGGAGGGTGCGGGGAATGCATTCCCCGCCCCCGTCCACGCCCTCCTAATTTTTCCCTCGTCCCCGCCTAATCCCCTGCGGGGAATGGGGCGGGGAATCCTTGTTGGTAATGGGGACCCCGTCGGTGAACCGTTTTCTTATAAATAAATAAAATAAAAAATAAAAACTATTTAATTGGAATATTTCACAATCAAAGAGCATTTGCAACCACCAAATTCAAACAACATAAAATTAATTTTATCATTCCATGATCCATAGTTATATAGATAAGTTCTAAAATTAAGTACAATCCATGCAAAAGTTAAAATAAAAACCCATAAACTTAAACTTAAAATTCAAACAATCATACAAAACAAAATATAATCATAATAATGTCTTCAACTTTGTTAACTAGCAGTAGTCACCACCACCACCATTCATTTGTCACCACCTTCACTTGAGTCTTTAATTCATTCTTCAAAAATCAAAATCCACAAAATTTGGACCCTAAAATCATAACTCCAATTATAAGTGAATAGAATAATATTCAGCAATAATAATTGAAATTCCGTTTTTTATGATTACCAACTTAATTATTAAATTTAAATAATTAATTGCTGAATTGTTACAGAAATGTTTAAACAGACACATAGACTATTTGAACAGAAACCAGATATATTTAAACAATTTATCACCAGAAGATAAAAACGAACATAAGGTAAAGAACACACGAAATTATGCGTGGTATCAGCAATCTTTGCAGATTGCTACCAGCCACGGGGCCACGCCCAGAGAATGAAATTTATTAGAAAAATATTTAAACGATTACAAAACCAAATTGACTTATACAAATAAAGACTCCCTCTTGAATTTGTCGCAACTTTGTAATCTAAACTCACAATCAAATTTTTGAAGTGCTAAGATCTTGAACTCCCTTCAAATCATAACACTTGCACTTTTCCTCCTGAAAAGTGACTCACGAACAAGACTTCTCCCGAAGCTTGATGAACAATGTCCAAGTGTGTTCTACCTGCACAATTAGCACAAAGAAAATAATAGAGAAGTACATTGTAATAAACCACTAAGAACTTGCTGGACTCAAGTTCTTCACATAATAAAAAGTCTCTCTGAAACTTGAAAATATTTGGAAAATAATACACCAAGAGAGATGATCAAAAACCAACGACCTAAGGATGATTATATACCCTTTAGAATCCATTTAGGTCGTGGAAAACAAATCAGAAACCAATCAACCTAATAAATGGAAAATCTTCACAAATATGAAAGTCAGAATCTGTTCAAACAGACTGGCAATCTGTTCAAACAGATTCATTGAACCTGGACAGTTTTTAAACCCAGTTTCCTTAAATAAATAAGGAAACAATATATACATTATTTCTGCAAGCTGTACACGGTTTCTAGACAAACAAATTAGATCAAGAAATTAAAAATAAATACCAATAATCTCCATATAAACAAAATTCAAGAAAATATATTATTTTATAGGAAATTATATATTTATTTTATTAACATATATAAAATAATCTGATTTAGAAAACATTTCTCAACAAAACAGGAAACTACCCATTTCGAAAATACTTCTTTAATTAATTTTGTCAAATATGCCAATAAAGGATTTTACAATCTCCCCCTATGGTAATTTGATAGACAAAATTAATTCAAAAACCTGCAATACATATGTTAGTTACAAGTAAAGAGAAAAAAACTCCCCCTGCAAACATGCATTAACTTATAACAAACATATAAAGAAACTAGACTTAACTCCCCCTCAAAATAAGAAGGTTCAGAGTTAAACAAAACAACAAACAAAGCAGGTTTTTGGAGTTACTCTCCCCCTTTGTGTCTTTCAAAGAAGCCAAAGAAACAAGAGTGGCTCAAAAAACAGCTAGTTCTGTAGCAACAGGTCCTGAATCTGTGGGAACAGATGAGAATTCAGGAGGAATGTCATCTGGGGCAAAATTCAGAGATTGAGGCTTGGCGTTCTTGGATGATGGAGCATCAGCAGCTTCAGTTTCTCTTATTCAGACATCTTTTTGAAATCCAATGATTTGATCATAGATAAACATAGCCAAGTCTATACCAATTCGGGTCCCCACTTTGTACAAAAAGGAAACCAAGTCTAAAAGAAAACAAACCTATTCCACAAGATCAGGAAAAAAAACTTACCCTTTATATATATATATATATATATAAAATAAATAGAGAATGCCAACACAAAAAAGGTAACCAAACAAACTCACACGATTTTCTTATTTAACCCCCTTTTTTTTATATATTTTTTTTAAATTGCGAAAAAGGCAACAAAAGCAAAAAACAATAAAGAGACACATCATGGTATTCCAAAATAGAGTAAGAGGACAAATAAATTCCTTGGAGACAAAGAATATATTAAATCACACAAAATAAATGCATAATTTCACATAATTACCACAAAGATTCGGTCCACCATGAATTTCTTTTTCAATCAAATATATATATACATATTATTTTTTATATATAAAAATGCACAAAAATAAAACCCAACCAAAAATATCTGCTTTGATCAATGAGTGTCATCCTTGAAAAAAAAAATAGAATCAAGCAACTGAAAATAAGTGTTAGTGTATAACATGGATAAGAACACTTGTGAAAATGAAAAATTAGAAAGAATATTTGAGAGAAATAATGCACAATTCAGTCACAAACACATATTCTTAAGTGAATCAATCAACATGTATGAGTCTTACACACATTTTTTTTTTATTATAAACTGTGTACAATTTTTCTTGCATAGTTTCAAGCATAAGTGGGTGACAGTGTATGCAAGGGAACATTGCCCAATGACAAATAAGTCTTTTTCGAAATTATAAATAATTGTAACCCATGAAGATGCAGTCACACTACACCAGTGGTAGCCCTTTTCTATGGTAGCGTATCCTCTTCATAACTCTGAATTACAAAGTTCCAACTTACTCAAAAGACGGCTTTCACACACTGATGTAGGTAGCTCTATTTCTTTCACAGGAGCTTGAAACAATGCTACACAAAAGGAAGCTCAAACATTAAACATTGATTGATTTACTCGAATATACCTAGGAGGAATTGATTAATTTTCTCTCAAGAATATACAACCAAAGGCTTATAAACACAAGTCAGATTATCTAGCTTAACACACAACAAAATTTTCAAATTAATTGACAATTTTCTTAAACTTAAACAACACACATTTGATCAAGAGTGACAACACAATAACAAGAAAATTTAAAGAGAACAAATCCCCAAAGATTTTCGGAGGAAATCAAAGCGAACCGAATCAAGAGCTTTAGTGAAAATATCAGCAATATGTTTATGTGTTTCAATATATTCCAAGACAAGAACTTTATTTTCAACTAATTCTCTTATGAAATGATGACGAATATCAATATGTTTAGTACAAGAATGTTGCACAGGATTTTTTGAAATATTAATTGCACTTGTATTATCACAAAAAATAGTTAAAATGTCAAGATCAAATCCATAATCCATCATCATTTGCTTCATCCACAACAATTGAGCACAACAACTTCCTGCTGCAATGTATTCGGCCTCAGCTATTAAAAGAGAAATATAATTCTGTTTCTTGCTGTGCCAAGAGACTAGATTATTTCCCAAGTAGAAACATCCTCCACTAGTGCTTTTTCTGTCATTAGTGTTACCTGCCCAATCAGCATCACTAAAACACACTAGATTAGGGTTAGTTTCTTTTGAATACCAAATACCATAATCAACAGTCCAATGAACATATCGAATGATTCTTTTGACAGCTGCAACATGAGACTCCATGGGGTTTCCTTGGTACCTAGCACATACACCAACACTATAACTCAAATCAGGTCTACTAGCAGTGAGATAAAGAAGACTACCAATCATGCTCCTATACAGTGTAGGATCAACTTTGACACAATTTTTATCTTTGGATAGCTTCACAGTCGTTCCCATTGGTGTTTTGGCAATCTTTGAACTTTCAAGTCCAAACTTTTTCACCAAGTTCTTAGCATATTTGCTTTGAGAAACAAATGTGCCTTCATCTAACTGCTTGACTTGCAAACCTAAAAAATAAGTCAATTCTCCCACCATGCTCATTTCAAATACATGCACCTCATTGTCAGAAGTAGAACCAAACACAATATCATCAACATAAATCTGAGAAATAATTATGTTAGATTTAATATTTTTGATAAATAAAGTTTTATCTACTCCACCCCTTTTGTATCCATGAGAAACAAGAAATTGAGTGAGTCTCTCATACCAAGCCCGAGGGGCTTGCTTCAAACCATAAAGAGCTTTCTCCAATTTGTAAACATGATCAGGTGCATGGGGATCTTCAAACCCTTTGGGTTGTTCAACATATACCTCTTCATTCAAGATCCCATTGAGAAATGCGGATTTGACATCCATTTGGAACAACCTGAAACCAATCAAACAAGCAATAGACAATAATAATCTAATTGATTCAAGTCTTGCAACAGTGGCAAATGTTTCATCAAAGTCTATTCCTTCCACTTGTGTGTACCCTTGTGCCACTAATCTTGCTTTATTTCGTACAATTGTACCAAATTCATCAGATTTATTCTTGAAAATCCATTTTGTACTAATAATATTGGTATGCAACAGTCTTGGCACAAGAATCCACACTTTGTTTCTAAAAAAATGTTCCAATTCCTCCTGCATAGCTTTAATCCAATTTTCATCAATTAAAGCTTCTTTCACATTTTTAGGCTCAAGTAAAGATAAGAAACAAACAAATTGAACAACATTACTAAACCTTCTTCTTGTGACCATACTGTCTTTTGGATTTCCAAGTATTAAATCTGCTGGATGATTTAATTTAACTCTGGTTGATGGCTCCTTTTGGACTTCATTCGATATAATATCTGGAAATTTCTTTTATGTCTGTCCAGAATCAGTTTCATCGGATTCGTGCTCTGTTGGAACAGACATACCATACGTTGCAACAGTAGTATCACTAACATAAGCTTCTTCGTGTTTTTCAGTAGTATCAGTGACAGAAGCTTCTTCGTGTTTTTCAGTGGGTTCATCAACAAACCTATCAATTTCTTCCTCAGTAGAAAACTCAGAAAAATCCCTGGCATCATCAATAACAACATTAGCTGACTCCATTACAGTTTGGGTTCTCATGTTATACACACGATAAGCCCTATTGTTAATGGAGTATCCAATAAAAACACCTTCATCACTCTTAGCATCAAACTTACCAAGATTTTCTCTATCTCTCAAAATGTAACAAACACATCCAAAAACATGAAAATAAGCCACACTTGGTTTTTTACCTTTCCAAATTTCATAAGATGTTTTAGATGTACATGGACGGAGAAAAACACGGTTTATGATATAGCAAGCAGTGTGAATTGCTTCTACCCATAACCGTTTGGTCAATTTTTTGCTATTTAGCATCACTCTAGCCATTTCTTGAAGAGTGCGGTTTTTCCTTTCTACAACTCCATTTTGTTGAGGAGTTTTGGGAGCTGAAAACTCATGAGAAATACCTGCAGACTTACAAAAATCATCATAGACAGAATTCTCAAACTCTTTACCATGATCACTTATATACGAACAATTTTTCCAATGTTGCAATCTTTTTCAACTTTTAATTTCAAGCAAAGAGTTTTAAATGCATCAAAAGTATCAGATTTTTCTTTCAAGAAATCCACCCAAGTATATCTAGAAAAATCATCCACACAAACAAAAATATACATTTTCCCATTTAAACTCTCAATTTGAATTGGACCCATAAGATCCATGTGAAGCAATTCTAAAACTTTCGAAGTGTTTATGTCAGAAACACTTTTATGTGTAATTTTTAATTGCTTGCCAAGTTGACAACTCTTGCACTTACCATCAGATTCTTTACCTAACTTAGGTAAACCACGAACAATCCCTGCATGTGACAATTTTTTCAAGGCTTTGAAATTTATGTGACCAAGTTTAGCATGCCATCAATGTTATTTCTCACAACAGATTGACACATAATAGAAGGCAAAAGAGTATAGCAATTGTCATTAGATCTAAAAACCTTCAAGAACATTCTCACCATTCTTGTTTAAAACAAAACAATTCTCTTTATCAAAGTTAACAGTATAACCTTGATCACAAATTTGACTTATGCTAAGCAAGTTAGCTTTAAGTCCTTCCACAAGTAATACTCTTTTGATTTTAGGTAACCCTTCAACGTTAAGAGTACCCATTCCAAGAACATTGCCTTCAATTCCATTCCCAAAAGTAATAGATCCACAATGCATAGGTTTTATGTCTGTAAGAATAGACCTGTCACCTGTCATATGTCTTAAACAACCACTGTCAAAATACCAAAAATATGAAGAAGCAAATCTATCATATTTACTAGTAAAACCAGCAAAACAATTATTCCTTTTTATCCATATTTTCCTTGATTGAACATTTTTCTTTTTTACTCTTTTGAAATTATCAAAATAATTTAATTTCTTGTGTCAAAAAAAAAAATTTAATTTCTCAAAATATTCATTTTTTGGCAAAATTCATAAGAGTAAAACACTTAGGTCGAATATGACCCTTCCTACCACAAAAATGACAGATTGGAATGAATTTTTCAAACTTACCATTGGATTTACCTGCTGACTGTGTCCTTTCTATTGGAACTATCCGAGTACTGGATACAACAAATTTCAGCGAGGATGCACAGGAACATCAGACGATAACATCCCAGCCAAGATAAAGATAGTTTTCTTTGATTTTTGAGAACTTGAAGCACCAAGTCCCACATGACTTCTTTGACCTGCATTCTGTATATTCTCAAAAATAGTTGAACCGGGATTAAGAATTCTAACATTTTTCTCAAGAGTATCCAAATCTTTAGACAACTTATTAATTTCAACATTTTTTGAAATTATTTCTTTTTCAAAATTTTCATTTAAGTCAGTAAGTTGTTTAATTTCAAAGGATAATTCTTTATTTTTGCTTACCAATGACCGATTTTCAGAACACACTT
Source organism: Humulus lupulus (assembly GCF_963169125.1). Classification (NCBI taxonomy): domain Eukaryota; kingdom Viridiplantae; phylum Streptophyta; class Magnoliopsida; order Rosales; family Cannabaceae; genus Humulus; species Humulus lupulus. The sequence continues at coordinate 196,650,212 of NC_084799.1, read as the reverse complement.
TCACCCATGAACCATACATATTTTTGTAAGATTCACTCAAAGACTCATCATTCAATTCAGATTCATCGCTATCAGAATTTTCTTCATCTTTTGAAACATTATTCAAGCAAACAATTTTTTCATTTTCAGATTTAGAAACAGGTAAAATAGAAGTGAAAGCGACATTACCTTACTCATCTTCACTACTTTCTGAGTAATTATCACTCCAAGTAGTAATCATACATTTTTTGTTCTTTTTCAAGGCACATTCAGACTGGATGTGGCCAAATCCCTCACATTCCCTGCACTGAATACCCTTTTTATTAGTTTGAAAATGATTAAGAGAAGAATGATTACCTTTTGACGGCTTGCCATTGAACTTATTATTTCCTATCTTTTTCATATATTTTTGTAAATTATTTGCAAGCATTGCCATTTCATTATCACCATCTTCATCATCTGACACTTCTTTTTCAGTACTTTTGAAAGCTATGGTTTTCTCTTTCTCTTTGGAAGTACTTGGCTTGTCTTTTTGACGAATCTTTTGATTTAACCCAAAGGTACGAAGTGACCCCATAAATTCTTCTACTTTCATAGAACTGAAGTTTTTTGCCTCTTCCATAGCAGTGAGCTTTACATTGAACCTATCAGGAAGAACTCGACCGATTTTTCTAACAAGAACAGAATCATCAAGTTTCTCACCAAGTGCAAAATACTCATTAGAAATATCAGATAATCTCTCATAAAATTCAGATAGTGTTTCAGAATCAGACATCCTAAGGTCATCAAACCTAGTTTGTAACATAATAAATCTAGACATTTTGACATCTACAGTTCCTTCAAACTGAGTTTGAAGAATTGTCCAAGCATTTTTAGCCGAGAGACATGTGGAAACAAGTTTTATAAAACTTTCTCCAACACCATTAAATATGGCGTGAGAGCTTTATTATTATAACTGGATAATTTTTCTTCTTTTGTATCCCAAATAAGTTCAGATTTTACAATTGTGCTTCCATCTTCACCTTTTTCAGTAGGAGGTGACCATCCAGACAAAATTGCTCTCCATGCTTTCTCATCTTGAGCTTTTATGAAAGCTCTCATCCTAACTTTCCAATATGGATAGTTTGAGTCATTAAGCAATAGAGGTCGAGACATCGAACTACCTTATGCAAAGAAAGACATTTCACACAAAACAAATCAAACAGAAAATAACCACAAAATCTCACTAAGAGTTTAGTGAACCTCTCTGATACCAATTGAATTTTTGTTTTTTATGATTACCAACTTAATTATTCAATTTAAATGATTAATTGCTGAACTGTTACAGAAATGTTTAAACAGACACAGAGATTGTTTGAACAGAAACCAGATATGTTTAAACAGTTTATCACCAGAAGATAAAAACGAACATAAGGTAAAGAACACACGAAATTATACGTGGTATCAGCAATCTTTGTAGATTGCTACTAGTCCATGGGGCCACGCCCAGAGAATGAAATTTATTAGAAGAATAAACGATTACAAAACCAAATTGACTTATACAAATAAAGACTCCCTCTTGAATTTGTCGCAACTTTGTAATCTAAACTCACAATCAAATTTTTGAAGTGCTAAGATCTTGAACTCCCTTCAAATCATAACACTTGCACATTTCCTCCTGAAAAGTGACTCACGAACAAGACTTCTCCCGAAGCTTGATGAACAATGTCCAAGTGTGTTCTACCTGCACAATTAGCACAAAGAAAATAATAGAGAAGTACATTGTAATAAACCACTAAGAACTTGCTGGACTCAAGTTCTTCACATAATAAAAAGTCTCTCTGAAACTTGAAAATATTTGGAAAATAATACACCTAGAGTGATGATAAAAAACCAATGACCTAAGGATGATTATATACCCTTTAGAATCCATTTAGGTCGTGGAAAGAAAATAAGAAACCAATAAGCATAATAAATGGAAAATCTTCCCAAACAGGAAAGTCAGAATCTGTTCAAATAGACTGGCAATCCGTTCAAACAGATTCATTGAACCTGAACAGTTTTTAAACTCAGTTTCCTTAAATAAATAAGGTAACAATATATACATTATCTCTGCAAGCTGTGCACAGTTTCTAAACAAACAAATTAGATTAAGAAATTAAAATAAATATCAATAATCTCCATATAAACAAAATTCAAGAAACGATATGCTTTTATAGAAAATTATATATTTATTTTATTAACATATATAAAATAATATGATTTAGAAAACATTTCTCAACAAAACAGGAAACTCCCCATTTTGAAAATACTTCTTTAATTAATTTTGTCAATTTTGTCAAATATGCTAATAAAGGATTTTACAATAATGTAAATAAAAAAATAAACGAAAACATAACTTACCGCTTCGTCATCTTCAAACAATGTTCGATATGAAGCCCTCTTTTGTGGTACATCTAAGAAATAAATAACATAGGCATTAGAATAATATTTATGTAAATGAGAATAAATTATTAGAACAAGCTACAACAAACATACCTAGTTTCTCATTCCATAACCAATCTTGTGTACATACTAATGCCTCTAATGTATCTGGATGAAGCCTATTGCGACTAGGAGTCACATATCTTCCACTAGTACTGAAAGCAGACTCAGAAGCAACTGTAGACATTGGTATAGCCACAACATCTCTAGCAACTTGTTGCAATGTAGGATACTTAAGACCATTCGTCTTCTACCAAGCTAAAATATCAAATTCTGCACTCCTAGGCAAACCTACTTCCTCCAAGTACAAGTCTAACTCAGACTTGTAAGTATCCACATTTGAAGTACTACTAACAAACAAATCAAAACCAGCCAAAGGATCCACCCATTCATCATTATCCTCATCAGCTCTAGAACAATGGAACAAAGGATCAACAAGACTTTCTTTTTCATCATTTGGTTTGTATTCTTTCACCAAATCATAGCACAACATTCTAATCCTCTCAACTTCATTTGTATATTCACCACCATAAAGTTGAGGAAAGTAATACTCAATCAATTTCATCTTAAATCTTGGATCCAACACAATTGCTATGGCTAATATCCCATGTATGAAAGTCCAATACTGCTCAAATATTTCTCCATCATATTTGCAGCCATTATCTTAATCTCATCATATGAAGATCGAAGGCACTCCCTAAGCAACAACCAAATTTCACAAATCTTAGGGAAAGATAAATTAGCAGAAGGATATGTGGTCCCAGAAAACATCTCAGTGACATTGTAAAACAACTTCAATTTCTCACACATAACTTTAGTCAAAAGCCAATCACGCTCAGTAGGTTCTTTTTTGTACTTTTTCTCAGTGTGTATTAGATGACTAAAGACATCTTTATAAACAAGTAAGCATCAGATAAGTGGAATTCCACCTAGTCTTACAATCAAGCACTAGCTTTTTGTTGCTTGAACATGACAATCCTTTCTTGGCCTCTTCAAACGTTTCAACTCTTTTTGGAGTGGCAGTCCAAAAAACTACACTCTAGTTTTTATGCCACTTTGAATCGCCCCTAATCCATCTTGAACAATCAAATTCAAGATATGTGCATTACATTTCATATGAACTAATTCTCCTTTCATAAGTAAAGAAGCACTTCTCAAATTTTCTTTCATTTGATCCATCATGGCAATATTCACACTACAGTTATCTAAAGTTAAGGTAGACAACTTACGTTCAAGAGACCATGCAACCAAACACTCCATCAACTCTTTTGCCAAAAGTTTAGTAGTATGAGGGGCAGACACATATATAAACCTATAATATAGATGAATGCATATAAAAAGTAGTTAGTATACAATAATATTAAATATAAACATAAAACACAATTTTTCTAAACAAATTATTATATTACCTAATAATCTGATTACGCAAAATCCAGGAATCATCAATATAATCTGCAGTCACCACCATATACCCTCTCTTATGATTGTTTGATGTCCACATGTCAGTTGTGATTGCAACTCTACTACGATTGTCACTTATGGAGTTCTTTGTCTTAGTCTTCTCACTCTCATATATCTTCAATATATCCCTCCTAATAGTAGTTCGAGATACATGCTTGAATAATGGTTGGTGAGAGTTGACAAAACCTCTAAATCCATCATGTTCGACCATATTGAGTGGATACTCATGCAAAATGATCATCTTAGCAAGTTTATCTCTTGAAAACTCTTGATCAAAGGTGTGGGCAGCAACTAGTGACGTACTTCCATCCTTCTTCCTACTTGGATTCAAGATTGATTGCTTTATATCCCGATTCTTCCTAAGAGGGCATATCTTAAAATGATCATGTAAATGTCTCGTTCCATTTTTGCTTGCTTCGCCTAATTTCCTCTAACAATAGTTACAAATAGCCATCTCAAACTCCATCGTTTTTTTGCTTCTTGAAATGATTCCAAATAAGGAAATCAACTTCTCTTTCCTTTATCATCATTATCAATATTATCTTGGATTTCATCATGATTATTTGAAGGTGGGGGAACTGAATCAAGCTCCACATGTGTAGTTGATATTGCTCCTTCTTCCATTTGCCCATATGTTGACGGAATGTCTTCTGCTAGATTTTCAATCTCACTCATTTTTGCACTACACATGGACAAAAACACAATAATATGATAATATAAATGATAATCACATACATACTCACATTTTGAACATGCAAAAATAAATAAAGATTGCAATAAAACTATTATAATATATGTCACTCTTATTGAAAATAAAAATATATACAAATACACATTCACACATGTTTATATATTATACACACTGATATACATAAAACTAAAATAAAAAAATAAAAAACAAAAGTCTGAAAACAACTCAAATATATATTAATGACAACATTATTTTTTAATATATCTATATATATACTTAGTCCATATATATACCCAATCCTAATCTTTAATTGTACAAAAAAAGTTGATAAAATGACTATGACTATTGACTATATATCACAAATTTTCTATACTATTATGTTGTCTAATTGTTTTATATTATTGAAATTATAAAATATATTAATTTATTTAAACAATATATATGTATATAATTTATTTGAGTATGAAATAAGTATAAAAAACATATACTTATTAATATTACATATATTATAATTTTTGAAATATAAATAAATTAATCAATTATTTGTAATTAAAACAATTAATTTCATTTTTATAAACAAGAAAATATTTTAATTTAATAGTATTTATAATTTAAAATAAAAAAACTTTATAAAATAATTTAGAGTGCTCTTTAATAACGTTTTAGATGACATGGTAGGTCGGTTGTGTGGGAAATGACTTCTCATGTGACATCGTAGGTTGGTTGAGTAGAATCGACCTACCATGTCATTATAAAAATACATTATTAAAGATACTTTAATTTGTTTTATATTATTGAAATTATAAAATATATTAATTTATTTAAACAATACATATATATAATTTATTTGGGTATGAAATAAGTATAAAAAATATATACTTATTAATATTACATATATTATAATTTTGAAATATAAATAAATTATTTGTAATTAAAAAATTAATTTAATTTCTATGAATAAGAGAATATTTTAATTTAATTGTATTTATAATTTAAAAATAAAAAACTTCATAAAATAATTTAGAGTATCTCTTTAATAATATTTTAGATGACATGATAGGTCGGTTGTGTGAGAAATGACTTATCATGTGACATGGTAGGTCGGTTGTGTAGAACCGACTTACCATGTCATTATAAAAATATATTATGAAAGATAATCTAATTTGTTTTTGCATTATCGGAATTTTAAAATATTAATTAATTGTAATAAAAAAATTTCAACAAAAACATTAGTTGTCGCCTCTTTTGTTCTTGTTCTCAGTCGGGACTTCCTCTCTTCTCTTCCTAGTCGATGACATCTTCTCCCATCTCTATTCTCTTCTTTCGTCGAAGCCCAACCACCCAAAGTCGTGAAAGCCCAACCATCTGAAGCCTTCCATTGCAGCCCAACCACCTGAATTTCTCTCACTGAATCCCTAAACCCACCCAGCCTTCATCTCACTCAGCTCCCCTTGCGTACTCTCCTCTCACTGGTATGTTTTATATATATATACATTTAATTTTTTTTCTCATTTTTTTCTTGATTCGACTCTCTACTCTCTCATGAGCATTTAACCATGTTGGAATTAATTAATGGTTTCTTAGATACTAGTGAACTTTAGTAGAAGGATGGTAAATGGAATGAGAAACTCGATTCAATGTGGCCAGCATGCTCATCCTTGAGTTCAAGTCTTGAATCTAATGCATTTAGCAAAGTTTCTTCAATTTTTTTGCTGGAAGCAAAGTTTTTTTACATCCAAGGCAACTTTTGGTATAAAATTGTTTGAAGATTAATTCATATGTGTGTTTATAGTAAGGGAGCTTTTTCAAAGTTATTTTACCTTCATAATTTTTAAGCACTTATTTGGTTTTTTAAATGGAGTGTTTTGCAGGAAGCAAAATCAATCAATCTTTCTTTAAGTGCACTAGGGAAGTGCATTAATGCATTGGTAGAAAATAGTGCACATGTCCTAGTGCGTGATTCAAAGCTTACTAGATTACTTCGGGATTCCTTTGAAGGTAAGAGTAAATGAATGCCAAATAAAAGAATTCATTTCTTGTGGTCAATATGTATTCAATTTTGTCGAAATGGTTAGGTTATTGCTCAATCTTTTCTACTCGTGGTATTAACAGGCACGGCAAGAACTTCACTAATAATTGCCATTGGTCCTTCCCAACGTCATCGAGGAGAAACAACTAGTACTATTATGTTTGGACAACAGGTGTGTTTCTAAGTCATTTCCATTTTTCTTTATAATTAGGGTCCACAGCTGGGCTAGATGATTTAGTCTTCACTAGTGTATTTCTGCATTATTTTGAAAAGGGGAAGGCAGTGATTGAAATGTGTTTTATTAAGCTTTTTTGGTGCCAAAGCAGTCAATAGGGGTTTTCATGAATATTTATTTATGTCCTTGAGTCTTCATTATCTGACTGAAAGCAGCATGAGAAAATTTTCTTGGGAGTTTTGTGCAAACATAACAATGAAGTTTGACCATTTGATTCTTTCATTCTGAAGAAGACACTAAAATAATATCTCTTGATAGGCTATGGAGGTGGAAAATATGTTGAAACTAAAGGAGGAATTTGATTACAAAGTTTATCCAGAAGGTTAGATATACAATTAGATAAACTTATTGTGGAACATGAAAGGCAGCAAAAAGCATTTAAGGGTGAAATTGAGAGAACAACCATAGAGGCACAAAATCAGATTTCTTAGACTGAAAGGAATTATGCAGAAGCCTTGGAGGTAAATATTTGTGTTAATATTATCTAGAAGCATCATGTTCCTTTGAAAGGGATACACTACAAGAATCATGAGTATTGCAAGTGATTGCAAATGTTGTTTGAGTTTGATTCACTTTAATATTATACTAATCTGATCTCTCTTTCTCTTTGTCATTATATATACGTATATATGTGTTACGCATTTTCTACATGCAAGTATACGTGTTCGTTTAACAAGTAATATAATGTAAGAAAGGTCGAACCCACAAGGACTGTTATCAAGTACCAATCATTAATCCTAATATTCTATTTGGTTAACAATAATTTGATTATAAGAATTAAGTAAAACTATTGAAATAAGAACGTAATTGCAAGAATAAAAGAATAGAAAAAGAAACAGAATTCAATAATTAAATGAACTAGGGAAATTAACTTCATCTACCATCCACTTTATATTTTAGTAACACAAATTATACTATTCAATTCTCTCTCGTGATAGCAGGTCAACAAAAGTAACTTATATTCTTACTAGGATATACAAGTCTCAACCTTATATAAATTTTCTACATCTCTATGATAAATGAACATAAGATAGGCATTAAGCAAGACAATCCTAAAGCTACACAGACCAAATGTAATGACCCAACTACTCTAGACTTTGGACCATTAATGAAAACTACACATAGACCCTAATCCTTAATAGAACTTACAAGTGAAAAGATCATAACTTTATATAAAACTTGTAAAAATAAAGGCTAAACTTACATAAAATTCAAGTTAGGATATGGGATCCCATTGTTTTAAAATCAAAACATAACATAATTGTAATTAAAAGAGATTACATAAATAAGTGCGGAAAAATACACATAAAAACATAAGTAAAGACTTCATCCTCGAATCGAAACTCTCGGCTCTTTGAATCCCTTCCGCCTCAATACACATGCCCAAAACTACCAAGAACCTTTCCCGCCACTAAAGCTATTTTCCTGCACATATAAACAAAAAGGAGTGAGCCTAATGCCCAGCAAGGAAAATCTAACACATAAACCATATACATAAATTTCATAAAGAAACATAAAATATATCATAACACTTATGTCACATACATACTATAATGGACATTATTACTTGGGGTCCCATAAACTAAACAAGTCATATGCCCATTAGATTAGTGGGGCTTGCTAGCTAAGCAAGTCATATGCCCATAATCTATTTGGGGCTTGTTAGTTGTATAGGTCATATGCCCAAGTCTACAAACATACTTAACATATTACATAACATAAAATCATAAGATAACATATAAAATCATATATCACATAAATCCTATCCTATTTTCCTTACCAAATTATCGGGATATGAGAACAGATTTTGGGACTTTGGAACACTCCTAAAAACCATAAATGGGAGAGTGAGTATAATAAAGAGAATGAGATGAAAAGAATGGAAGAACTATACCATTGAGAATATACTTACCAAAAACTTATGTTCAAGACCTTAGGTTTCCTAACCAAGAATAAAGAATAAGGTTAGAATGTTGAGTAGAAGACTATAAGAACTTAAAGAAAATAATACCAAATGAACTAGAGTGTGAAATACCTTGAATGCTTCTATAGCCAATCTAAACCTTGAGCCGAAATGCTATAAACCTTACTTCCCAAGTGTTTGGTAAGCTTATAATGATCAAGCTTATAATTCCCAACCCAAGTGTTTACGCTCTCACACTAACCTAACAACTTGCAGCCTCTGAACTTAGCTTAATAGATTAATAAATGGCTGGGTACTAGGTCCTATTTATAGAGTTTAGGAATGAAAAGATCTTCATTTAACTTGAATAAAAATAATGGCTTTTTAAGTGAAAAATATTTGAATTATCGTTCAGCAGAGGCTGAAGACTCGTTCAGAAAGATGCTGGACTTATCAAGAGGTTGAAGATTTGAATGGAGAACATTTTCAAAAAAATTTCAAAATGCCCTGAAGGAGGCGATATATCGCCTGGGTCAGTATGCCCGAGGCAATCGTGCGACGTTTTTTTTTTCCTTGCTGCGATATATCGCCCCCTATAGCTGTGATATATTGGCATACGCTGAATATTTAAACACGAAATTACACATTTTTAGCTTAATTTGAATTGAGTAAACAGCCTTGACTAAGCCCTCTAACGTTTTCAAAGCTGCTGACTGACCCTAGGATATTCAAATTTTTACCTTAATAAATTTAATCCTCAAAATACTTAATCATTATTAAACATACACATGACATATGTTGTTATCTTATTGGGTCTTATCTAAACCTTATAATATAATAAATATTACCCTCAATATCAGTCATATTAATCAAACCTTAGGTTAAAATTAATATTCCTAGACTATAGGTTAAACTTAGAAAATCTACAAGTGTTACTATGAGTGTCCAAATAAATCTCGGTCTGAACCAATAAATCCACAGTCATAACAATAATACTACTCTTACTAGTATACTACTATCTAACTAGCTAAGTAAAGTTCTTGGACTCTACAATTCTCCCCTACTAAAAAGAATTTCGTCCTCAAAATTTACTTACCAAATAACTTCGGATACCGGCCTTGCATGTCCTCCTCCAACTCCCACGTTGCCTCACGTTCAGAACTATTACTCCATAGGAATTTTACTATAGAAAAGCTCTTGGACCGTAACTGCTTCATCCCCCAATCCAGGATGCTAATCGGTCGTACTTGAGGACGTGAGATGAGTCTGGCACATATTTGCGTAGCATCGAGATGTGGAACACGTTGTGACTATCGGCTAGTGCCAGTGGTAGGGCTAGTCTATACGCAACTACTCCCACTTTGTCCAATATCTCAAAAGGACCTATGAATCGGGGACTAAGCTTGCCTTTCTTCCCAAACTGCTTTACACCTTTCATAGGAGATATCTTCAAGAAGACTTGATCTCCGACTTGGAATTCCACATCACGTCGCTTGGCATACGCATAGCTTTTCTGACGGCTTTGAGCAGCAAGCATACGTTGTCTAATAAGCGCTACTGCTTCTTGAGCTTGTCTAACAGCTTCGGGACCTAGTAGCTGCCTTTCTCCTACCTCGTCCCAGTGCAACGGTGATCGGCACCTTCTTCCATATAGCAACTCATAAGGTGCCATCCCGATCGCTGACTGGTAGCTGTTGTTATAGGAGAACTCTATCAATGGTAAGTACTTATTCCATGATCCTCCGAAATCAAGTACACACGCGCGTAGCATATCCTCTAAAATCTGAATCGTACGCTCGGACTGCCCATCTGTCTGAGGATGAAAAGTTGTACTAAGACTTAACTTAGTACCCATAGCTTGCTGTAAACTTCCCCAAAATCTCGATGTAAACACCGACCCTCTATTTGACACTATTGTCTTGGGGATTCCATGCAACCGTACTATCTCTTGGATATAGATGTCTGCATATTGGTCTGCCGTGTATGAATTCTTAACAGGTAGGAAATGAGCCGACTTGGTTAGTCTATCTATTACTATCCAAGCGGAATCATGCTGCTTATTCGTCCTTGGCAAACCCGTCACGAAGTCATAGCTATATCGTCCCACTTCCATTCTGGTACGCTAAGCGGTTGCAATAAACCTGCAGGCCGCTGATGCTCTGCTTTCACTTGCTGGCATATAAGACACTTAGATACAAACTCTGCTATGTCCTTCTTCATCCCTGGCCACCAATATACTGCCTTAACATCATGAGTCATCTTGGTTGACCCTGGGTGAACTTAGTATGGGGTACTGTGTGCTTCTTCCAGAATCGTCTTCTTAATACTTTGATCATTTGGCACGCATACCCGATCCTTATATCTCAATAAACCTTGGCTAGATATTGAGAAATCTGTAGCCTTTCCTTCTCTGACTGCATCCATATGTGCTACTAGTGTATCGTCATGTACCTGACCAATCCGCATATCCTCTAGCAGATTCGATTAGATAGACAAGTTAGCCAGCTTGCCTACAACTACCTCTATTCTGGCACTGATAAGCTCCTGATGTAGCGGCTTTTCTATTCCAGCTAGAGCTACCAAATTTCCATAACTTTTCCTACTAAGCGCATCGGCAACTACGTTCACCTTCCCCGGGTGGTATAGGATTTCGCAGTCGTAATCCTTCACTAATTCTAACCACCTGCGCTGCCTCATGTTGAGTTCCTTCTGAGTAAAGAAGTATTTTAAACTCTTGTGGTCCGTATAAATCTCGCACCGTTCTCCGTAAAGATAATGGCGCCAGATTTTTAATGCAAAGACCACCGTTGCCAACTCCATATCGTGAGTTGTATAGCGCTGCTCATACTCCTTCAACTGCCGTGAGGCGTAGGCTATCACCTTGTCATTTTGCATCAGCACGCAACCCAATCCTTGCTTTGATGCATTGCAGTAGACTACTAACTTATCGTTGGGTGTTGGTACACAAAGTACTGCTGCTGAGCAAAGCTTATCCTTAAGCAACTGGAAGCTTTCTTCACACTTATCATTCCAGTTAAATCTTTGTTGTTTTCGGGTCAGGTTGGTGAGCGAAGTGGCTATCTTTGAAAAGCCCTCTACAAACTTCCTATAATAACCTGCTAACCCTAGAAAGCTTCTTACTTCAGATGCGTTCTTTGGTCTGGGCCAATCCTTTACGGCCTCTACCTTTGATGTGTCTACTGCAATTCCGTCTTTTGATATAATGTGCCCAAGGAACGCCACTTGCGAAAGCCAAAACTCGCATTTCTTGAACTTTGCGTAGAGTTGATGCTCCTTCAATCGTGTCAAAATCAACCTCAAATGTTCCTCGTGCTCTACTTCATCCTTGGAGTATACTAAGATATCATCAATGAACACAACAACGAATTTATCTAAGTAACCCTTGAAGACCCTATTCATTAAGTCCATAAACGCGGCTGGTGCGTTAGTAAGACCAAAGGACATAACCAAGAACTCGTAATGTCCATAACGAGTCCTAAAGGCTGTCTTAGGAATATCTTCTCCCTTTACCTTGAGCTGATGATACCCAGACCGCAAATCAATTTTTGAAAATACAGTCGCGCCTCGGAGTTGATCAAATAAGTCGTCGATCTGAGGTAGCGGGTATTTGTTCTTAATCGTTACCTTGTTCACCTCGTGATAGTCTATACACATCCGCTTACTTCCGTCCTTCTTCTTCCCGAATAGTACCGGAGCTCCCCATGGCGAATGGCTTGGCCTAATAAAACCCAAGTCTAGGAGTTCTTGTAGCTGCGTCTTTAACTCCTTGAATTCCGTAGGTGCCATCTGGTATGGTGCCTTAGAGATAGGCTCGGTGCCTGGTACTAATTCTATCGTGAAGTCTATTTCTCGAGGTGGCGGCAATCCTGGCAAGTCATCAGGAAATATCTCTAGAAATTCTCGTATAACGCGGACGTCTCCAACCTTAATTGGTGTCTCATTTTCCACATTTGTGATGCTGGCTAAGAACGCTTGACATCCTTTCTCCATCATTCTCTGAGCTTTGAGAGATGATACTAATGGGGTGCGTAATCCTGAAGCTTGTCCCATGAAGCATAGTTTCTAGTCGTCAGGAGTCTCGAACATCACCTTCTTGCATTTACAGTCGATGGTTGCGCCATGCCGTGCTAGCCAGTCCATGCCTAGTATTACGTCGAAGTCCTTGATTACTAGTTCTATCAGGTCTCCTTCTAGTTCTATGTCCTCAATCTTGATCGGTATGCCTCGTACTATCCGTGATGATAGAACTACTTTGCCCGAAGGCAACTCGGTTACAAACCTAGTTCTAAATCTTTCACAAGGTTTGTCTAGTTATTCTATCATTCCTAACGAGATATACGAATGAGTGGCTCCCGAATCAAATAATATAGAGCATAAGTTATTGAGGATAGAAACCTGACCTGTGACCACCTTATTGCTGGCATCAGCCTCTCCTTGGGTTAAGGCAAAAACCCTAGCAGGAACCATCTTGTTGTCCTTCGTCCCTTCTAGCTTGCGCTGGGGACAATCTCTTTTCCGGTGTCCTTCCTGACCACAGTTAAAACATTCCTTGGTGTTTGTGCGGCATTCTCCAGGATGTTTCTTCTGACACTTAGCACATGGCAAGTATTCCACGTAACCCGGCCTATTTCCCCCATTATTTGTCCGTGCCCTCTTATCGCTGTCGAATTGCTTGTTTTCCGGATGCCATCTTTTCTGGCTGTTACCGTTGTTGCCGCACTGATTGTTGCCATTATGGTTGTTGTTCCAACTGGTCTGAGGTTGACTCTGCTGTCTAGGTTCAGGCTTATTGGCTTCCTCTTTACTTACATTGGCGTGCAACCTTTCTACTTCTATTGCCGTTTCAAGAACGTCGGCATACGTAGTATTTCCCGGGTTTGCTAACTTAACTCCCATCTCGATCTTTGTTCGAAGTCCTTTAAAAAATTTGCTCACCCTCAGAAAATCAGTTGGAACCATCTCAGATGCGAACTTAGCTAAGCGATCGAACTGGCGAGCATACTCTGCCACCGATAAATTTCCTTGCTTCAAGTTGGCAAACTCCTCAACTCTTGAAGCGAGTACAGCCGAATTGTAGTACTTCTTGTGGAACAGCTCCACAAATCGAGTCCATGTCATGGTGGCAACATCATGCGATTGCTGGAACAAGTCCCACCATATCCTGGCATCCTTCTTGAGTACTGGAGAGATGCAGGATATGCGGTCCGCATTACTGAGATTCATGTGCATCAGAATTGGCTCCACATTCCTTATCCACTCTTCTGCCTCAAAGAGGTCTGTAGTCCCTTCGAAGTTTGGAGCGTGCTGTTTGCAGAACCTCTCATACACTGGCTCCATGTGTTGTACTGGATACGACGCGTAATTCGCCACTGGCCATCCCCCATATGGACCAACTTGTTGGGGTGCTGAGGCCATTTGCTGTGGCTGCGGCTGCAGTGGAGGCTGAGGCTGTGTCTGAGTCTGAGCATGTTGGCGTTGTTGCTGGAAAAGCTCCTCGACTTGTTGTCGCAGTCTGGCAATCTCCGCAATGTTGTCAGCTGGCAGTACTGGCGCGTTGCGGCTAGCAGTAGCACGCACGCCCCTTCTGCGAACTGGAGGGGCGTCATTGTTCGCTGGAACAACGTTGGAGGCGTTTCCGTTGGTGCTTGCAGATCTTCGGAGTGACATCGTAGCAGAGTTCTAACAGTTGAAAGAAGCATGTTAGAACTTTACCTAATAGGCTCTAAGGCAAAAACTTATTCTAAAATAAACATATCTCGGACTTATTTATTATAAATTCTTATTTATTATTTATTATCTTATGAAAAATTATATAAGTCTTTATTTATTATTTAGAGTGGGTTTCTATACTTAGAAAAACAAGCCATCTTTATTTTCTAAGTCTGTTTCTAATTATCCTATATGACTTAATTCTCAGGCTTGAAACTCATCTTTGTTCCAAAGTTAACCATATTGAGGGAGGGCTGGGATCAGTAAAATCGTTCCCACTACTATGCCCCCCTAACTCTCAATATAGAAACTTGGTTCATTGATTTGTACCCACCCTCACCGAACTTAGTCATTATTTATTTTACTTATTATTTATTATGATTGAAAAAAAAAAAAAAATCAAACTCATACATGATAATAAAATAACATGATATTCATTTGGAAAAATAGTTTTTCACTTATTACAACCATAAAACAAACATTAAATAAACACAAACAATGAAAAACTACTATTATAAAAATCAGGATCTTCTACATCCGACCCTTCATCTAACATATCATCATCCAGTTCTTCATTATCCTCATTGTCATGTGCATCAAAATGTCCTCTAGGAAGGTTTGTGAAAATCCTATGTTTTTGCTCATTGGTAAACTGAAATTCGGATTTTGAAGTGAACCTAATTAGAAGAAAGTAATATCGCATTGCTGCTGGTAGTTCATCCTCATCATCCATTGTTTCCCATATTTCCTCTAAGGCTTCAATTACGGGAAGGAAATCTCTAAATAGTCTAATTATTAAAACATACTGCTCCGTTGCTCTCATCATTATTTGCTTAGACTCTTGGAGGTGACCTATCTCTCGGTGGAACAAAAGCAATCTCCAAGTGATTCTTTCTAGTGTTCCTATGGTGTTTCTTGGTTCTCTTATTCTCTTTAAAGCCTTAATGGCTCGGATATCCTCATAAGTTAATGCTCCGTTCATTCTTAACTGAAAACATAAATACTAAAAATCGTTAGCTATACACATAAGCAAAGTAACTATAACTTAAATACTTACTTGGCGGTCAGATTCGGAGCTTTTGAGTATGTGTATCAAGGAGAACTTCATGCGAAGGAACCGTTTCTCTGATACCAACTGTAATGACCCAACTACTCTAGACTTTGGACCATTAATGAAAACTACACATAGACCCTAATCCTTAATAGAACTTACAAGTGAAAAGATCATAACTTTATTAAAAACTTGTAAAAATAAAGGTTAAACTTACATAAAATTCAAGTTAGGATATGGGATCCCATTGTTTTAAAATCAAAACATAACATAATTGTAATTAAAAGAGATTACATAAATAAGTGCGGAAAAATACACATAAAAACATAAGTAAAGACTTCATCCTCGAATTGAAACTCTCGGCTCTTTGAATCCATTCTGCCTCAATACACATGCCCAAAACTACCAAGAACCTTTCCCGCCACTAAAGCTATTTTCCTGCACATATAAACAAAAAGGAGTGAGCCTAATGCCTAGCAAGGAAAATCTAACACATAAACCATATACATAAATTTCATAAAGAAACATAAAACATATCATAACACTTATGTCACATACATACTATCATGGCCATTATTACTTGGGGTCCCATAAACTAAACAAGTCATATGCCCATTAGATTAGTGGGGCTTGCTAGCTAAGCAAGTCATATGCCAATAATCTATTTGGGGCTTGTTAGTTGTATAGGTCATATGCCCAAGTCTACAAACATACTTAGCATAGCATATTACATAACATAAAATCATAAGATAACATATAAAATCATATAACAGATAAATCCTATCCTATTTTCCTTACCAAATTACCGGGATATGAGAACAGATTTTGGGACTTTGGAACACTCCTAAAAACCATAAATGGGAGAGTGAGTATAATAAAGAGAATGAGATGAAAAGAATGGAAGAACTATACCATTGAGAATATACTTACCAAAAACTTATGTTCAAGACCTTAGGTTTCCTAACCAAGAATAAAGAATAAGGTTAGAATGTTGAGTAGAAGACTATAAGAACTTAAAGAAAATAATACCAAATGAACTAGAGTGTGAAATACCTTGAATGCTTCTATAGCCAATCTAAACCTTGAGCCGAAATGCTATAAACCTTACTTCCCAAGTGTTTGGTAAGCTTATAATGATCAAGCTTATAATTCCCAACCCAAGTGTTTACGCTCTCACACTAACCTAACAACTTGCAGCCTCTGAACTTAGCTTAATAGATTAATAAATGGCTGGGTACTAGGTCCTATTTATAGAGTTTAGGAATGAAAAGATCTTCATTTAACTTGAATAAAAATAATGGCTTTTTAAGTGAAAAATATTTGAATTATCGTTCAGCAGAGGCTGAAGACTCGTTCAGAAAGATGCTGGACTTATCAAGAGGTTGAAGATTTGAATGGAGAACATTTTCAAAAAAATTTCAAAATGCCCTGAAGGAGGCGATATATCGCCTGGGTCAGTATGCCCGAGGCAATCGTGCGACGTTTTTTTTTTCCTTGCTGCGATATATCGCCCCCTATAGCTGTGATATATTGGCATACGCTGAATATTTAAACACGAAATTACACATTTTTAGCTTAATTTGAATTGAGTAAACAGTCTTGACTAAGCCCTCTAACGTTTTCAAAGCTGCTGACTGACCCTAGGATATTCAAATTTTTACCTTAATAAATTTAATCCTCAAAATACTTAATCATTATTAAACATACACATGACATGTGCTGTTATCTTATTGGGTCTTATCTAAACCTTATAATATAATAAATATTACCCTCAATATCAGTCATATTAATCAAACCTTAGGTTAAAATTAATATTCCTAGACTATAGGTTAAACTTAGAAAATCTACAAGTGTTACTATGAGTGTCCAAATAAATCCCGGTCTGAACCAATAAATCCACAGTCATAACAATAATACTACTCTTACTAGTATACTACTATCTAACTAGCTAAGTAAAGTTCTTGGACTCTACACCAAATAGGTACTCTCTTCCTATAATGAAATCTATGTCTATTCAATTACAGCATAATCAATTCTCACTTCTCAGATTTCGAATCAAAATCATATAAATCATGTATAGATGCCCAGTCAATCATAAGCATTAAGCTTAAATTAGAATAGATCACAAGATAGAATAGAAATCATAAAACTTGCATTAATTCAATATAAAGTTTCAGGAGAATCCATTAACACCCTAGAAAAAGAGTTTAGTTCATGACAAAATTCATAATAACCATAGAAGAATTAAAAGCATCCAAAATACAGAAATTCAAAGTAGAAAAGAAAGAAAAATGTGATGAATTCTTTGATTCCACTTGCAATCCTCCACAATATGCCTCCAGTCGTTTCCTGTGGTTCCAATCTCCTCTTAAAAATTTCATTAAGAAAGATTTTATAATCCCTAATTAATTCTATACGAAAGGACAAAATTTCCCTTGAAAAATGCCCTAAATTTGGCTTCCGTACGGACTGGCGCCTCAGCTCCATGTGATAGTGCCGCGGCTCTAGTGCATTTTGCGATACAGATTTCATCTCTGGATTTTGTAGCGCTGTCTGATAGAGCTGCAGCTCTAATTTTGATTTTAATAGAGCCTCAGCTCTGTCTGATAAAGCTGTAGCTCTAATTCCAGATTTTGTCTCTAGATTTTGTAGCGCTACAGCGCTGTCTAATAGTGTCGTAGCTCTAATTCTGATTTTAATAGATCCTCAGCTCTGTCTGCTAGAGCTGCAGCTCTAATTCTGGCAGATTCTTTCCTTCTTCTCTGAAACTCTTAGGGTTGCGGCTATAATTCCAATTTTTCACCAAATCATCAATTCGACCCCCGGTTTCGCCTAGTTTCCATTCCTTAGCCTGTTTAACACCATTTCTTCAAGAATTAAGTGTTTTTCCTCCAATTTCAAGCTATTTCCTTAATAACCACACTTAATCCTGAAAACACAATAAACACCGGCATAATATCGCACAAAACCAAATAAAAGACTAAAATTGCATCTTAAAACACATCATAAAAACATACCAAAACTAGTCCTAACAATATGTTGTAGACAAATAACTTTATTTCTTAATTTTTATATATACATACTATGTTTAATTTTTTTTGTCATTACTTTTGAGCTTTTATTGTTTTAATTTTTTTTCGGATCCCCTGCTGCAGCAAGTCCAAAAACTTGCCATTTTTTTTTAATTTCTTAATTTCTAGTGATTTTTTTGCTCTAACATGTGTATTTAAATAATTTTAAGATGCTACAAAGGAATTTTTTTCTAGAAAGTTGCATGAAACTCATTTTTGGCATACAATCTGATTTTTTTTAGTTATGCTGAATTTCAAGAAAGCTTGTCATATTCTTTTGATTTTTGAGTGGTTTGTTTGCTTTAACAAGTGTATTTAAATGGTATTAAGATGCCACAACAAAAATATTTCAAAAACTTTGCATGGAACTCATATTTGGCATTCAAACTGATTTTTTTAAGTTTATTGTGCTAAATCTTGAAAACTTGACATATTTTTTTTTAGATTTTTGAGTTTTTAGTAGTGTGTTTGCTCTAACAAGTGCATTTAAATGATTTTAAGATGCCACAACATAAATGTTTCAAATTTTTTGCATGAAACTCTTTTTTTTTGCATTCAATATGATTTGTTTTGAAATTTATTATGAATTTTAAATGATAAGATTACTGCTTTGTATATTGATCATGAATTCTTCTAGCTTCTTAGGAATGGGAACTATCAATGGCACAACAAAGAATGATGTTGGCGCCTATCGAAGTGTCTGTGGTGGTCATAAAGTCCGTTGCTCTGCTTCTTATGGTTTGAGTTAGGTATTTGTACTATGAGTTATATATGTAAATTTGCATAGATCAGAGTGTCTATATTTGTGTTATATATATATATATTGAATATTGTAAAATTGTACAGATTTAAGTTTGATTTTTCACAGATCTGAAGATTGTAAATTTATTGATATATATTGGTGATGTTAAGTGTATTTTTTTTATTTGTGAATTTAGTAATTTTGATATTGGTTCTATTTTATTTGGTGCTCGATTTCAATAGTGTGAGGGTTCTATAAGTTAATATGAAAAAATACAAGTTAATATGAAGAAAAAAAACATAATACCACAAGTCAGTTGGACAACCAACCTACCATATTATACACCATAGGTCAGTTGGAAAACCGACCTACCATGTTGTACACTATAGGTCGATTGTACAACTGACCTACCATGTTGTACACCATAGGTCAGTTGGACAACCGACCTACCATGTTGTACACTATAGGTCGGTTGTACAACGACCTACCCTATTGTACACCATAGGTCGGTTTGGCGCCAACTGACCTACTATGTGTTTACATGGTAAGTCATTGCATGGGAGGTCGGTTCCAAACCGACTTATGAGCGTTTATAAGTCTATTAACTGACTTCTCATGAAATTTTTGTAAGTATATATATATATATACTTAGTCCATATATATACCCAATCCTAATCTTTATCCAAATATATATGAGTCTGTACAAGAAAAGTTGATTAAATGACTATGACTATTAATGTAACGACCCAAATTCACTAATAAGGCTTAAGGGCCTTGATTAGTGTGCCTGGAGGGCATAATGGGAATTATGTGCGGTTTTAATGATTAAGATGCATGATTATGATTTTAAGCATGTTGTATGACTATGTGTATTATGTTATGTGATAATTATGCTATGTGATTTGTACCACGTGGGTGTGGTAATATCAATGTGATGCACGTGCCGAGACGGTCCTAGAAAGCTAGATAAAGGTAACTGGTGTTTTGGTAACCTGCGTAACTGTTAGTAACCATAGAGAGTAACAGGTTTTGTTGGAAAAGTGGTAGAATTGCAATGTTAGTAAAAGGACAAGTGTGCCCTTGAGGTTTAGCTAAAAATGGATATTTGAGGAGGGATAAAGTGGTCTTTTGGCAGTGAATAGATGAGCTTCGGCTAAGAGGAAAAGTTAATTACGTATAATACTTTGGGAAAATTGGTTTATGCTGAATATTGAGACCTAGAAATAGAGCAAAAGACAAGGAGAAGAAGGAAGCTGAATTTGGCTCTTGGAAGGAGAATCAAGGGGTTTGAAGTTATCAAAATCAAGCTTAGGCCAAGGTTATTCAGAGGTAAGGATTAGAACTCTTTTTTGTTGAATTTAAGTTTGGATTTTTAGAGATTGAATGTGGGAATTCAAGGATAGTTATGGCTGTTTGTGGAAATTCTGCTTGTGGGGTTATAAGCTTGACTTGGAGCTGGAAGCAAGGAAGCTAGAGGTTGAACTCTCCATTCAAGGTAAGGATTCTGTGTAATTGCAAAGCTTATTTCTGTTGTGAATTAGGGAATTTGAAGTGTGGTTTGGGTTTAGGTTTAAGCTTTCAACTTTCTGGTTTGAGTTACTAAGGCATGGAACTCAAGAGTGAATTTTAGGAATGATTGTGTAATTGAGCTAGGGGATGACGTTTTTAGGTTGTTGTGTAGTCTATTAGGGGTTTTGAGTTGGTTTTGGGGCTTAGGTATGAATTTAGGATGGTTTGGAATGATTTGGGTTCGGGAAAAACGTAAGGGCAAACCTAGAAATCTGGGTTCGCGAAGGAGCGCCGCGGCCCTGTTCTTGGGCGCCGCGGCGCGAGGCTGTTTCTGGGCAGAGCAAGCTCTCTGACTTGCTGGGCGTCGCAGCGCTAGGCCAATTTCAGGACATGGGATTTTGCAATTTTGAGCCTTTTCTCCGGGGGTTCGGGGGATGCCTTCGGTGCATTGTTTTAGGGATTTGGGAGTTCCGAGAGTGTGGGATTGGTTCCGGGAAGTAGTTTTGGATTGATTAGTGACAAAGGATGTTTCATTTGCATTGTGACTAGGTCTTTGGAGAGGCTTGGGGTAGAGGGTCGTGCTCGCGGCTTCGTGGCATCAGAAACTAGTGTATTGAAAGGTAAGAAAACTGCACCCGATTGTATGATTGTGATGGGACTAAGTGCTCCCGAGAGTTGCATCGTGTCAATGTTGGTATTACGCCATGGGACATGTAAAAGCGGTCTAAGAGTGTTGTACATGATTTTAGCGCACGGGGCGCGGGTTGGCCATTGGTAGCCAAGAACAACGAGATAACAGAGGGAGCAGCCCGAGGGCGCTAGCCCTAGTTATCATTTGTGAACTGTGTATGTTATGAACTGATATGCCTAGTATGTGGAATACTTGTTTATACTAACTGATGATATATCTGAGTTTATGTGATGCAATGTGGGATGTTGACTTGTCTGCTAATTGTTCATGCTCTGTTGTTATTGTGTTGTCTTGCTGGACCTTGGCTCACGGGTGCTACGTGGTGCAGGTAAAGGCAAGGGCAAGCTGGACCAAGCCTGAGGTGGAGAGCTCCGAGGTGGAATGTACATAGCTAGCGGTTCGACCGCCACGGTCGAGGAGTGGACCAGGACAGGGATCACCTTACTGCTTATTTTGCCTTAGCATGGCCGATTATTGTATATAAACCTTGAGTCTTTTGTAAATTCTTTAAACTTAATATTTTCGGGATCCCATGTAACAGATGATACTTTATAATGAAAATGTGGCTTTTGAGACCAAAACGCTTTTAACCCTAGTTCCTTTATAGTTTCAATGACACGACTTTATTTAAATGACTTGATTAGCAAGTCTGACACTTTATAAACACACAGTGTAATGGTCTTGGCTATCCAGGGCGTTACAACTAACTATATATCACAACTTTTCTATACTATTATATTGTCTTATAATTTATAAATATAATATTACTTTCTGACGCATATTTAATCATTCACACAAAGCTAGTGCTTCATTCTTTTTTGTATTATATGAATAAAAGAAAGTTGAAGTGGTCCATCCACTGCACACAATAGTCAAAGGGAAATTTGGTTATTAATGCATAATGTAGGTGCATATATAAAAAAAATATCATTCTTTAACATCATTCCAAAATAATATTACTATTTGTTTGGTTTCCAAAAATACCCTTATCATTTTCTTAGCCTCCATCTATCTTCTCTCTCTCGGGTCACCTTTATCCTTTGGAGTTATGGCAGCCACCATCAAACCATCATCACCACCAAATTTCTTTGAGAAAACGTCTACAACTTTGGCATCCTCCTCTATTATTTTTCTCTCTTTCTTCTTCTCTCTTTAAGTGTCCATGGAGACTAAAATAAAATGCCCCATGATAGTTTTTGATGATATAAAACTTAAACCTACTAAAAGTTCAATTAAGACACTAATTTATGCATTTCAAATAGATATGTGCATGATTTTTTTGGTGTTTTTCCAATTTTTTTTCACAATGTTTTAGATCTGAAACGTAAAAATTTACAGAAAACTTGATATACCTCGATGCCCAGCTCGATGGGCAGTTAAAAATCATGATTTTCATGAAAAAAACCACTTTCCTCGATAGACCTCGATAGGCCTCGACATGCCTCAATGCAAATCAATACAATTAATAGAAAGTGCATACTTTTTCACTTGGGTGTCCGTTTGAGGTGATTTTTTTTTTAATTTGGGTATTTTCTTGAGATATACACGTCTGGGATGTGTACACACACATTTGGGAAGTTGAAAGTTTGAAAACATACCCAACTTTGAAAATATAAGGGTATTGTTTTGAACTTTTGGTGTGTTTTCAAACTTTCAACTTCCCAAATGTGTGTGTACACATCTTTAGATGTGTAGATCTCAAGAAATACCAAAATTAAAAAAAAATCACCTCAAACGGACACCCAAGTGAAAAATTATGCACTTTCTATGAATTGCATCGAGGTGTGTCGAGGCATATGTTTTTTTTTCCATGAAAATCATGGTTTTTAAGATTTACCTCGATAGATCTCGATGCCCAGTTTGATGGTCCCTTAAAAATCATGATTTTCATGAAAAAAAACCACTTGCCTCGATAGGCCTCAACATGCCTCGATGCAAATCAATGAAATTAATAGAAAGTGCATAATTTTTCACTCGGGTGTCCGTTTGAGGTGGTTTTTTTTTAATTTAGGTATTTTCTTGAGATCTACACGTTTGGGTTGTGTACACACACATTTGGGAAGTTGAAAGTTTGAAAACACACCAAAGTTCAAAACAATACCCTTATATTTTCAAAGTTGGGTATGTTTTCAAACTTTCAACTTCCCAAATGCATGTGTACACATCCCAGACATGTAGATCTCAAGAAAATACCCAAATTAAAAAAAATCACCTCAAACGGACACCCGAGTGAAAAGTTATGCACTTTCTATTAATTGCATTGATTTGCACCGAGACATGTTGATGACTGTCGAGGCCTATCGAGGCAAGTGTTTTTTTTCATGGAAATCATGATTTTTAAGGGCCCATCGAGCTAGGCATCGAGGTACATTGAAGTCTATCGAGGTATATCTTAAAAATCATGATTTTTATGAAAAAAGACCATATGCCTCGACACACATCGATGAAATTCATAGAAAGTGCATAATTTTTCAATCGGGTGTCCGTTTGAGGTGATTTAATTTTGAATTTGGGTATTTTTTTGAGATCTACACATCTAAGATGTGTACACACATATTTGGGAAGTTGAAAGCTTGAAAACACATCAAAGTTCAAAACAATACCCTTATATTTTCAAATTTGGGTGTGTTTTCAAACTTTCAACTTCCCAAATGTGTGTGTACATATCCCAGACGTGTAGATCTGAAGAAAATACCCAAATTAAAAAAAAATCACCTCAAACGGACAACCGAGTAAAAAGTTATGCACTTTCTATTAATTGTATTGATTTGCATCGAGGCATGTCGAGGCCTATCGAGGCAAGTTGTTGTTTTTTTCATGAAAATCATGATTTTCAAGGGCCCATCGAGCTGGGCATCAAGGTACATCGAGGTCTATCGAGGTATATCGAGTTTTCTGTAAATTTTTACGTTTCAGATCTAAAAAATTGTGAAAAAAATTGCAAAAAAAACCAAAAAATCATGTACAGATCTATTCGAAATGCATAAATTAGTATCTTAATTGAACTTTTAGTAGGTTTAAGTTTTATATCATCAAAAACTATCACGGGACATTTTATTTTAGTCTCCATGGACACTTTAAGAGAGAAGAAGAAAGAGAGAAGAAAAAAATAGAGGAGGATGCCAAAGTTATAGAAATTTTTTAAAAGAAATTTGGTGGTGATGATGGTTTGGTGGTGGCTGCCATAACTCCAAAGAATAAAGGTGATCCGAGAGAGAGGGAGTAGAGAGAGAGAAGAGAGATGAAGGCTAAAAAATGATAAGGGTATTTTTGGAAACCAAACAAATAGTATCATTATTTTGGAATGATGTTAAAGAATAATATTTTTTTTATATATGCACTTACTTTGTGCATAAATACCCAAATTTCCCTAGTCAAATAAGTTTTTACAGAAAAAAGTAAAATAAATCTTATACACACACATATATAATATGATATAAGATAAGACATAGCTACCTATAATAAGACAAACTAAATATCCTACCGAAAAGAGAGACGAGAAAGAAAAAAAAATATATAAATCCTTTTTAGGCATAACATTCATCTATCTTCTTTATATGGAGTATTACTATTTACTATTGATCATATATGAGACTAAAAAAAAGATGCTTAAAATATTATAAAACTCACCTTTTGAATGAATCACTCTTCTACGTATTGTACTGTGTGGAAGCTTGTGAGAATATATACACCAAGGAGAAGGACAATAAGGTTCACTTCAGTCTTTAAATTTAAAAAAAATTATTGAGATTTGAGAGAGTGGCCGGCGTGCGGCTGTTCATGTTCTATACCAGTAGGGTTTTTATATTTAAAATTTTTAATAGTATATTTATATAATTAGACTATTAGTATCCCTTATATTATATTTATATAATTATTACTATCATTCATATATATATATAGAAAAACTTATACTGAGTAATAATTATTAAGATTATATATATTATAGGACTACAACGCATCCTTTTTTTTTGCAACACCGGTGCATTCTTTTTCTATTTTGGCATCTAGATAGATATAATCCTAATTTTTTTATATGACAGTGTACATTGTAGGTATTTAGAATATCCTCCAAATTTTCAAGAAATTCTGAATAGTTTACGAAGTCGAAAACAGAGTTCAAACTGTCAAATTTTACACGCTTACACAGAAAAATAGGCACGTGTGCAACAGGCAGTTTAGACCCTGTTTCGGTACCATAATTTATTCAGAATTTCTTGAAAAATTGTAGGATGTTCTAGATAGCTATAATGTACACCATCATATAAAAAAAATTGGAATTATAACTATTCAGATGCCGAAATAGAAAAAGGATGCACCAGTGTTGTAAAAAAAATGGATGCGTTGTAGTCGCTCCCTATATATATACATAGAAAAACTTATACTGACTAATATTTATTAAGATTATATATATTATACATAAAGTATATAGAAAAAATTTTATATTAATATATATATAATCGAGTCCAAAACGGGGCGGGGAGTACCACCCCCGCCCCGACCCCGACTCGGGGACAAGAAATCAGCCCCGCCCCCGTTCCCCGCCAAGTTGGGGAATCCCTACCCCATTAGGGGTGGGTCCCCGTCCCCGCGGTGATTTATTGCAACACTAGCTTCTACCTAGTATCTATCTCTTCTATATAATAAGTGTGTAGATAACAGAAATTCTTGGTTTTAACGGTTTTTTATTTTTTTAATGTTAACTTTAACAGAATATTCTTATATTTAACTGAATATTCTTATATTTAATGGTAGTTTGTAAACACTTAAACTTAAAACTTAAATAAAATAAAATAAATAATTAAAAAAATTAAAATAAGATATTTTTGAGATATTTTACAATGATAATTATTTAAAAATCATAAATAATTAAACAAATTAAATATGATATTTTTCAGATATTTTACAATGATAATTATTTTAAAATAATAAATAATTAAACAAATTAAAATATGGTATTTTTGAGATATTTTACAATGATAATTATTTAAAAATAATAAAATCATATGTTTTATAACTTAAATAAAATTTAACTAAACTTATAAACTCACTTATTAAAATAATATCATATTAAACATATAATATAATCTATTGTGAATTAGCAACAAATTGTTTTTTAAAAAAAAAAAAAAAACTAGCAATAAACTTAAATTTAAAATCCATGTATAATATTTAAAATTACATTAAATATATAATATATAATCTATTGTTGTCACTCCCAAATTCAAAAATTAGAGCAAACATAAACTTAAACAAAAATAAATAAATTATTTAATTAAAATATGATATTATTTCAAAATTTCTATGACATTAATATAAATTTAATAAAAATAATTAATAAATTCTATAAATAAAACTAAGCAAACGTGCATATTGCACGTTACTTGTATCTAGTATATATATATATATATATATCTTCTATATAATAAGTGTGTAGATAATGAAATTTTTTTATTTTAACAGTTTTTTATTTTTTTAATGTTTACTTTAACGAAATATTATTATATTTAATGGTAGTTTGTAAATACTTACACTTAAATAAAATAAATAATTAAAAAAAAATTGGATATTTTTTAGATATTTTACAATGATAATTATTTAAAAAAAATAAATAATTAAACAAATTAAAATATGATATTTTTTAGATACTTTACAATCATAATTATTTAAAAATAATAAATAATTAAACAAATTAAAATAAAATATTTTTGGGATATTTTACAATAATAATTATTTTAAAATAATAAAATCATACGTTTTATAACTTAAATAAAATTTAATTAAATTTAAACTCACTTATTATAATAATATCATATTAAACATATATAATATAATCTACCGTCAATTAATAACAAATTGATTTTTTTAAAAAACTATCAAGAAACTTAAATTTAAAATCCACGTATAATATTTAATATTACATTAAACATATAATATATAATATATAATCTCTTGTTGTCACTCTCAAATTCAAAATCTAGAACAAATATAAACTTAAATCAAAATAAATAAATTATTTAATTAAAATAAGATATTTATATGATATTAATATAAATTTAATAAAAAATAATTAATAAATTTTATAAATAAAACTAAGCCCCTATTGGAAGATACTTGTATCTAGTAACAAAAGATAGTCATTACACGTGTACCTTCTAGACACGTTTAAATAGATAATTAAACAAACAATATCGTGCTCCTTAAGAAAAATCCTGCAATTTTCTATCTATTTGACTTTGTTATGTGCCTTCTGTTAAGGAAGTTAATTACAATTAGCTCTGTAATTATTCTGGTGGTTTCAGCTCATTGTCCTTTTGTATGTGCTGGCATATTGGTTACATAGTGCTTGGAATATACCGTACGGTGGTTACAACAATCTTGAGGCAATCCTTGCATTGGAATTTGTAATGAATCATTTCTGTTATTTTTCTTTGCTATCCTGTACTGTATTGTCTCTTGGCTTAGCCGTTTTTGGCCTTTCTGTATTTTCTGCCTATTAATACAATGCAGCTCCTCAGTATCATTTTTGAGCTGAGTTTATTCATTTGCTATACCCAAAATTCTCTCTTGGTATCAAATGCCATTTCGGCTTACGCCCTATGTCGGATCCTCAGAGTCCTCCACCACCCATTGCCACCACTCCTGCTGGTGCTTCCACTCCAGCTCTGGCCTCCAACACTGTCTCTGCCACCACCAGTCCTGCTGTGTCTAGCTCCACCACACATTTCACCCAGCCCTTTAACACCCTCAACCAGCCTTTTGCTCTCAAGCTAGATCGAAACAACTACTCCTTGTGGAAAACCATGGTCTCTACGATCATCAGGGGTCATCACCTTGATGGATTCATCCATGGCACTTGCGCTTGCCCACCTGAATTTCTCCCTGCTGGAGTCGCTTCTGGAGATGGTCAACCTGGTTCTAGTCTCAGCCTTAACCCTGACTATGAGCATTGGATTGTCAATGACTAATTGCTAATGGGATGGCTTTATAGCTCCATGACGGAAGCTATTGCAACTGAAGTTATGGGTTGTGCGACAGCCGCTGCCCTTTGGAAAGCTCTTGAACTTCTCTTTGGAGCTCATTCCAAGTCTAAAATGGACGAGACTTGGACCCTGATTCAGACCACTCTCAAGGGTTCCAATCCCATGCCTGAATACCTGCGCCAGGAGAAAGCTTAGGCTGATGTATTGGCTCTTGCTGGTGACTTATTAGGAAAGAGAAAGAATGAGTATTATTTCTTGAATAAAAAATACACCAGTAATTGTATTTTATACAAAGAGAACCGAAAAAATAGGAAATGGTTAGCCCCTAACTAACATGGTCAACAAGCATAACTAAACTACAACAGAATTTGTAACAGAGTATTCTAATAGCCCCCCTCAAAATGGAGTGTACAGATTTTTAACACCCATTTTGGTAATAAGGGATGTAAAAAACAGAAGGAAATAAGGCTTTAGTGAATACATCTGCTAGATTATCTTTGCTTGTGACATGGTTCATTTTGATGATGCCTTGGGTAACCTTTTCCTGAACAATGTGACAATCAATGCCAACATGTTTGGTTCTTTCGTGGAAAACAGGGTTCTCTGAAATGTGTATCGTTGCATTGTTATCACAGAAGAGGATGACAGGTTTGTTGTGTTGTATACCGAAGTCCTTGAGGAGTGCGAGTTGCCAAGTAAGCTCACAAGTGGTATTGGCCATTGCACGGTGCTCAGCTTCGGCAGATGAACGAGAGACGGTACTTTGTTTCTTGGATTTCCATGAAACTAATGAATTTCCAAGAAATACACAGTAACCAGAGATGGACCTTCTAGTGTCAATGCAGCTACCCCAATCAGCATCAGCAAAGGCTTTGAGTTGAAGGGATTGACTGAGAGTTTGTTGGTGTAGAGAGTGGAAAAATAATCCTTGGCCTGGAGTTGCTTTGAGGTATTGAAGAACCTTTTGAGCAGCATGTAGGTGAGGAAGCCTTGGAGCAGAAAGGAATTGACTTAATCTGTTGACAGCAAAGCATATATCAGGTCTAGTAATAGTAAGATATAAAAGTTTGCCAATGAGACTTCTATAAGAAGTGGCATCGAGTAATAGTTCACCAATATCCTTGCTTAATTTAAGGTTTGGTTCCATGGGGGTGGAGGAAGTCTTGGAACCTAAATAACCTGTATCAGACAATATTTGTAAAGTGAAAGGACGTTGGGAAACATAAATTCCATTTTTATTTCTACCAATTTCTAAACCAAGGAAAAAGCGAAGAGGACCTAAGTCCTTGAGTTTAAACTTGCTGTCCAAAAAAGTTTTGAAAGAAACAAGAGCTGAGTCATTATTAGTTGTAATGAGAATGTCATCTACATATATTAATAAGGCAAGGAATACACCTGATTTGTTTTTGATGAAGAGAGAGTGATCGGATGGAGACTAAGTGAAACCATGTTGTAAGAGGGTGGTGCTAAGCTTGGACTACCATTGTCTTGAAGCTTGTTTAAGACCATACAAGATTTTGTTGAGTTTGCACACCGGATTTGGAGGAAGTTGCCCATTGTGAACATAACCTTGGGGAAGTTTCATGTAAATAAGTTCATCAAGGTCGCCATGTAGAAAAGCATTGTCGATATACATATGGTGTAGACTCCAATTATGGATAGCTGCTAGAGCTAGGATGATTTTGAAAGTGTTGGATTTCGCAACGGGGGCATAAGTGTCAATGTAGTCAATTCCTTGTTTTTTAGTATAGCCCTTAGCTACTAAGCGAGCTTTGTATCGGTCTATTTTACTAGTGGGAGTGTATTTGACCTTGAATATCCATTTGTTGGCAACTGTGTTGGAACCAGGAGGAAGGGATACAACTTCCCAAGTGTTGTTGCGTTGTAAGGCTTGTAGTTCCAGCTGCATAGCCGATTGCCATTCTGGGGATATGGATGCTGATTTGTAGGAAGTTGGTTCAGCAATGGTGTTTGCAGCAAGTATGGCAACTCTGAAATGAGAAGAGAACTTGTTATAAGATAAATAATTTGTAATAGAATGAGCTGTAGAAGAAGTAATATTGTTGCAAACATAATCAGCTAAGTGAGGAGGGCCAGAGGTGTGTCTGCCAGCCCGAGTTGTAGTATCTTCCTTGTTTAAATTGGGAGCAGTTGGAATGGCAACTTCATCAAATTTAGACCTGCAACATGGTAAGGTAGCTGGAGGAAACATGGAATCAATCAAGTTAGATTGGTTAGTACTATGAAAAGGAAATATGTTTTCGTGGAATTGAACATCACGAGAATGAAAATTTTGGTTTGTCTTAAGGTCAAGTAAAGTATAGGCTTTCATGCCTTCAGGATAACCAATGAATACGCATTGTTTTGAGAGTGGAGAAAATTTGTGCCGATGACCAACTAAGGTGGGGGGCATAAGCGAGACACCCAAAGGTTCGTAGATGGTCATAAGCAGGATCTTTTTTATGTAAGAGCTTAAAAGAAGTTTGATATTTCAGCAGCTTAGATGGAGTTTTGTTAATGAGATAAACAGATGTTTGCACTATATAACTCCAATAAGACAATGGTAGAGAAGATTGAAAAGAAAGAGCACGTGCAACATTAAGTATGTGTTGGTGTTTTCTCTCAACTATTGAGTTTTGTTGAGGAGTATCAACACAAGAGTGTTGTTGTAGTGTGCCTTTTGTTGCATAAAAAGAAGATAAATTTAATTCTTTAGCATTATCAGATCTGAACATTTTGATGTTGGAAGCAAAATGTGTGTTAATAAGAGTGAAAAAATTAGGGATAATAGTGCTAACATCTGACTTAGCCTTTAGTATGTAAATTCATGTGTATCGAGTACAATCATCAACAATGGTGAGAAAGTATTTATATCCTTCTATACTAATAATGTGAAAAGGACCCCATATATCTAAATGAATAAGATCAAAAGGAAGTGCTGAAAGATTATTATTAGAAACAAAAGGTAATTTCCTTTGCTTAGAAAAATGACAGATACTACAATGTTTGTCATATGGCTTTTGTACAGAAAAATCAAAAGACTTATTTAAGCTTTTGGTGATGGCCATCGAAGGGTGTCCTAACCGAGTGTGCCATTGAGTAACATCAAAAACATTATTGCATAAGATAGGTTGACTAAAATCAAAAGCAAGAGAGCTATCTTGTTGAATAGTGTATAGATTGCCAGACTTTTCAGCTGTCCCAATCCTCAAAGTCTCCTGCTGACTAATGCAATTATTAGAGTTGAAATTTAAAGTGAATGTAGCATTTTTTGTGAAAGCAGAGACAGAAAATAGATTAAAGTGAAATGGAGGGATGTAAAGAACATTATGTAAAATAATATGTGGGTTTATTCGGACAGTGCCAATGGCAGTGACAAGGATTCGGATTCCATTAGGCAGGCAAACATGATTTGGAAAGGGAATGGAATCAAATGAATAAAAGCAAGATTTATTATAGCATATATGGTGGGTATCACCACTGTCAATTATCCACTTAAATGGAGAGAAATTACCAGCAAAGTTAGAAGCAGGGGCTGGAGTAGAGTCTGAAGTGGTAGCACCTTTGTTCAGATGTTGAGTGAACAAGTTGATTAATTGTTGACATTGAGTTGTCAAAAGGGAGGGATCTGATTCTTTGGTTGTGGTGGAAGCAATGTTGGCAGCAGCTTTGAGTTTTTCCTGAGGCTTTCGAGGAGCACCATATCCAGGAGGGAAGCCATGTAAGAAGTAGCACTTATCAATTAAATGTCCAGGTCTATTGCAATGGGTGCAAAAGGGGCGGGCTTCTTAGACCGAGGAGGGTGATTGTAATGACCCACTAATCTAGACTATTTGGACCATTAACGAAACTATACATAAAACTTACATTTTTATGAAAATACCATAATTTTATTGAGTAACTTGTAAAAATAAGAGTTACTTACACATAAACAGAATAATAAGAAGGATTTGGGATCCCATTGTCTTTAAAAACAAAACATGATTTAAATGAAAAGAATTACATAAGAAAATGCGGAAAATACATATAAAACCATAAAAATTAAAATGAGACTACATCCTCGAATCAAATAACGCTCGGCCCCTTGACTCCATTCACCATCGATACACATCCTCTAAGCGTCACGAATCTTTCCGCCTCTAAAGCTTATTTCCTGCACATAAACAGAAAGGAATGAACCTAATGCCCAGCAAGGAAAAATCTAACACATAGTCATACAAATCAATTTCATAATAACGTAAAGACATATCATAACACATAATACACTTATTATAATGGCCATTATTACTTGGGGTCCCATAGACTAAACAAGCTTATGCCCATGAGATTAGTGGGGTCCTACCAGCTAAATAGGCATATGCCCACAATCTTTTTGGGGTCTTGTTAGTCAAATAGGGCATAAGCCCAAGCCTACAAACAAACACATTTATAACATATTCATAACATATCATAACATAACACATAAGATAACATAAACATAAACATATAGATTCTAGCCTATTTTCCTTACCAAAGTTACCGGGATATAATGGACTGAGTTGGGACTTTTTGGAACACTCCTAAAGCCATAATGAACAAGAGTGAGTTGAAAGAAGGAAAGAGATGAAAAGGAAATGAGAAGACTAAACCATTTGAGAGACATGCTTACCGAAACTTATGTGCTCAAGAACTTAGATTCCCTAACCAAAATAGAGATTAAGGTTAGAGATTGAGTAGAAGACTATGAGAAAGAAAATAACATAATACATAAATGAACTAGAGTTTTGGTTACCTCAAAGACTTGCAAGATCAATCTAACCACAACCGAAATACTAACGAACCTCACTTCCCAAAGTGTTTGATAAGCTTATGATGTTTAAGCTTATGATTTTCCCAAACCAGGTGTTTAAACTCTCACACTCACTTAACACTAGCAGCTTCTGAACTTAGAGTAAAAGGTAAAGAAATGGCTGGGTACTAGGTCCTATTTATAGAGTTTGGGAATGAAAGTATCTTGATTTTACTTGAATAAAAATAATGGCTTTTTAGGTGAAAATCATTTGAATAATCGTTCAGCAGAGGCTGAAGACTCGTTCAAAAGATGCTAGACTTTTGAAGAAGTTTGAATGGCTGAAAGGAAAAGAATTCAAAAGAGTTTGAATTCATGCTGGAGGAGGCGATATATCGCCCCCTGTAGGCGATATATCGCCTGGGCCAGTATGCCCGAGGCGACCGTGCATCGTTTCGTGTTTTTCGTATCTACGTGCTGCGACATATCGCCCCCTATAGCTGCGATATATCGGCACACGCTGAATATTTAAACACGAAATTACACATTTTTAGCTAAGTTTTACTGGAGTAAACAGCCTTGACTAAGCCCTCAACGTTTTCAAAGCTGCTGACTGACCCTATAACATTCAAACTTTACTCCTTATTAAATTTAATCCTCAAAAATACTTAATCCTTAATCACCATTCATAACATGTGCTTAAAATCCTATTGGTTGATGTCTAAACCTTATAATATAATAAATATAATCCTTAATATCAGTCACATTAATTAAACCTTAGGTTATACTTAATATTCTTAAACTATAGATTAAACTTAGAAAATCTATAAGTACTACTATGAGTGTCCAAATAATTCCCGGTCTGAACCAAAAATCCACAGTTACATAGATAATACTAAACATACTATAATACTACTAAATAACTAGCTAAGTAAAGTTCTTGGACTCTACAGTGATATTGAGTTGAAGGTGTTGTTGCTGCAGCAATGGTGGGAGAGGAATGAACAGTGGTGGAGCCAAGAGTCCACTGGCTTTCTTCTTGAATGACCATAGAAAAAACCTTGGAGATGTTCGGGATAGGGTCAAGCAGAAGAATCTGAGCACGAACGGGATGGTAAGACTCATTCAACGCTGTCAAGAACTGTAAAACACGATCAAGATTGTAAAAATCATTGAGTTTTTCCATTACTCCACAAGTGCATATGGCAGTAGGATGAAACTCAACAAATTCATCCCAAAGAACTTTGAGCCTAGTGAAGTATGTTTGAACATCTTGGTTGCCTTTCTTGAGAGCAATAGCCGATTCTCTGAGTTGGAAAACTCTAGGCCCATTGCATCTATTGAAACGATCAGACAAGTCTTTCCACATAGCAGCAGCAGTGGTCCGAAACACGATGCTTTCGGCTATATTGGGAGAAACAGAATGTAAAATCCAAGAGATCACCATGTTGTTACATCTGAGCCAATGGGATAGATAAGGATCAGTGGGAAGGGGTCGGGGAAGGGATCCATCAACAAAGGCAGTCTTGTTTTTGGCTGCTAGGGAAACGGAGATGCCTCTTTTCCAGGATTGATAATTGGGACCAGTGAGAAGAGAAGTTGTGAGGATGAGGTTTGGGTGATCTGCCGAGCTCAAGAATTAGGGAGTGTCTTCGACTTGGAGATGAGGCCTTGTGTTGATGTGCTCGGGAACAGGAGAAGCTCTTTAGGGAGGAGTTTCAGTGGCCATTGATTCTTGATGCACACGAGGGAGAGTACTAGTTGTGGTGTCACCATGGACATGGTCGTATTTTGGGCGAGTTGCAGCGGCTGGGAGATCGCCGGAAGGGGTGTCGCCATGGGTGATGGAGCTTCTTGTGCGTGGTCTAGCCATGGAAAAAGAGGAAGAGCGGCAGAGAAAAGAAGAAGAGGGAAGAAGATTAGGTTTGTGTAACCTGGCTCTGATACCATATTAGGAAAGAGAAAGAATGAGTATTATTTCTTGAATAAAAAATACACAAGTAATTGTATTTTATACAAAGAGAACCGAAAAAATGGGAAATGGTTAGCCCCTAACTAACATGGTCAACAAGCATAACTAAACTACAACAGAATTTGTAACAGAGTATTCTAATATGACTCGTATCCTGATGCTCAGCTTGTTGCTAATGTCCTCTCTGGCCTTGATGTTGATTATCTTCCCATCGTCGTTCAGATTGAAGCTCATTCCCGCACCACTTGGCAAGAACTTCAAGACATTCTTCTTAGTTTTGACAGCAAGATTGCACGCCTCCAAACATTGAGTCTCACGGCCAAGACCCCAGCTCCATCTCTTCCTACTGCGAATGTTGCCCACCAATCTCTCCCCTCGTCTCGGGGTCGTGGTTCCTCCTTCTTTCCTCAATCCAACTCTCGTGGTGGTGTTTCTCGCTCCCGTGGTCGTGGTCGCACGCTAAACTCTCGTCCCACCTGTCAAGTTTGTGGAAAATATGGCAACTCGGCTGTTGTGTGCTATAATCGTTATGATGATACCTTCATGGGGTCTACTCCTTCTCAAGGACCCTCTTCATCTTCTGGCTCTTCTGCTGCTGCATATGTTGCATCCCCTGAAGTTGTTGATAGTGATGTGTGGTTCGTAGACAGTGGGCAAGTAATCATGTCACGGCTGATGGTGGCCAGCTGCGTAAGAAAATCGACTATGGTGGTAAGGATCAGCTAGTTATAGGTGATGGTACTGCTTTATCTATTTCTCATATTGGTACAAGTTATTTACCTACTGCATCTACACATAAATCTTTGGCTCTAAATTATATGCTGCTTGTTCCCACGATAGCAAAGAATTTAATCAGTGTTTCCAAATTAGCAACTAATAATTCTGTCTTTCTTGAATTTCACCCCACTTACTGTTTTGTGAAGGACAAGGCAACAAAGAAGGTTCTGCTTCGCGGGATGCTTAGAGATGGCATCTATCAACTCAGTCCACCTCCTCTCCACCTGTAGAGTCCAAGAACTTTACTTAGCTAATTGTTTAGTAGTATTATAGTATGTTTAGTATTATCTTTGTTACTGTGGATTTTTGGTTCAGACCGGGAATTATTTGGACACTCATAGTAGTACTTATAGATTTTCTAAGTTTAACCTATAGTTTAAGAATATTTAGTATAACCTAAGGTTTGATTAATGTGACTGATATTAAGGATTATATTTATTATATTATAAGGTTTAGACATCAACCAATAGGATTTTAAGCACATGTTATGAATGGTGATTAAGGATTAAGTATTTTTGAGGATTAAATTTAATAAGGAGTAAAGTTTGAATGTTATAGGGTCAGTCAGCAGCTTTGAATACGTTGAAGGCTTAGTCAAGGCTGTTTACTCCATTCAAACTTAGCTAAAAATGTGTAATTTCGTGTTTAAATATTCAACGTATGCCGATATATCGCAGCTATAGGGGGCGATATATCGCAGCACGTAGATACGGAAAACACGAGACGATGCACGGTCGCCTCGGGCATACTGGCCCGGGCGATATATCGCCTATAGGGGGCGATATATCGCCTCCTCCAGCATGAATTCAAACTCATTTGAATTCTTTTCCTTTCAGCCATTCAAACTTCTTCAAAAGTCCAGCATCTTTTGAACGAGTCTTCAGCCTCTGCTGAACGATTATTCAAATGATTTTCACCTAAAAAGCCATTATTTTTATTCAAGTAAAATCAAGATACTTTCATTCCCAAACTCTATAAATAGGACCTAGTACCCAGCCATTATTCACCTTTTGCTCTAAGTTCAGAAACTGCTAGTGTTAAGTGAGTGTGAGAGTGTAAACACCTGGTTTGGGAAAATCATAAGCTTAAACATCATAAGCTTATCAAACACTTTGGGAAGTGAGGTTCTATAGTATTTCGGTTGAGGAGTAGATTGGTCTTTCAAGTCTTTGAGGTAACCAAAACTCTAGTTCATTTCTGTATTATGTTATTTTCTTTCTCATAGTCTTCTACTCAATCTCTAACCTTAATCTTCATTTTGGTTAGGGAATCTAAGTTCTTGAGCACATAAGTTTCGGTAAGCATGTTTCTCAAATGGTTTAGTATTTCCATCCCTTTCATTTCATCTTCTTTCTTCTTTAGACTCACTCTTTCTTATGGTTTTAGGAGTGTTCCAAAAAGTCCCAACTCAGTCCGCACATCTCGGTAACTTTGGTAAGGAAAATAGGCTAGAATCAATATGTTATATGCTTATGTTATCTATGTTTTATGTTGTTAAATGTGTTATGATATGTATGCATGTATGTTTGTAGGCTTGGGCATATGACCCATATGACTAACAAGACCCCAAATGGGTTATGGG
Source organism: Humulus lupulus (assembly GCF_963169125.1). Lineage (NCBI taxonomy): Eukaryota > Viridiplantae > Streptophyta > Magnoliopsida > Rosales > Cannabaceae > Humulus > Humulus lupulus. The sequence goes on along the minus strand of NC_084799.1, from coordinate 196,612,575 downwards.
CATATGACCTACTTAGCTAGTAGGACCCCACTAATCCCATGGGCATATGCTTGTTTAGTCTATGGGACCCCAAGTAATAATGGCCATTATAATAAGTGTATGTTATATGTATTATGTTAAGTCTTTACGTTTCTTATAAAGTTATGTTTATGACTATGTGTTAGATTTTCCTTGCTGGGCATTAGGCTCATTCCTTTTTGTTTTATGTGCAGGAAAATAAGCTTTAGAGGCGGTAAGATTCGTGACGCTTAGAGGATGTGTATCGATGGTGAATGGAGTCAAGGGGCCGAGCGTTATTCGATTCGAGGATGTAGTTTCTGTTTTATGTCTTTTTACATGTATTTTCCGCACCATTTATGTAATGTCTTTTATTTTAAATCATGTTTTGTTTTTAAAGACAATGGGATCCCATATCCTTCTTAGTATTCTATTTATTTGTAAGTAACTCTTATTTTACAAGTTACTCAATAAAATTATGGTATTTTCGTAAAAATGTAAGTTTTATGTATAGTTTCGTTAATGCTCCAAATAGTCTAGATTAGTGGGTCATTACACCACCACACCAAGCCGAGTCTCTTTACTGGAGTGTCTAGTCTGTCCAAGCAAAAAGTAGGTCAACCTACCTCTAGCTCTTTTTCAATTTCAAAAGGTGATGTGGGGCATCGTCGTTTAGGATATCCTTCTAGTCATGTTCTTAAGTTAGTGTGTCCCTCAAACAATGTAAAAATCTCTTCTAATGAAACAACAAGCTTTTGTGATGCCTGTCAATATGGCAAGTCCCATTCATTACCTTTTCCATTGTCAACCAATAGAGCTAAGAGAGAGCTTGATTTAATTCATATCGACCTTTGGGGTCCAGCTCCCATTAATTCAAACACAAACTACAATTTTTATATTCACTTCATTGATGACTTTAGTAGGTACACATGGATTTACCCTTTAAGAACCAAATCTGATGCACTAAGTGCCTTCCTGCAATTTAAAGTGTTTGTGGAAAATCACTTTGAAACAAAAATTAAAGCACTTAGGACCGACTGGGGAGGAGAGTACCAATCCTTTGTCAACATTGTTCAAACCAGTGGAATTCATTTTCAACATTCATGTCCTTATACTTCAACTCAAAACGGGAGAGCTCAAAGAAAGCATCGACACATAGTCGAAATGAGACTCACTCTCCTAGCTCAAGCTAGCATGCCTCTCAAATATTGGGTAGATGCTTTCCAAACCTCAATCTATCTCATTAATAGGCTACCAACACCGGTTTTGAACAACAAATCACCTTATGAAGTCCTGTATTTAAAGTCACCAGATTACAACTTAATGAAAACCTTCAGATCAGCTTGTTTTCCCTGCCTTCGTCTGTACCATACTCACAAGTTTCAGTTTCATTTCATTAAGTGTGTAAATCTTGGTTACAGCGACTCTCATAAAAGATATAAGTGCCTAAGCACTATTGGTCGTGTGTACATCTCTAGACATGTAATATTCAACGAATCTGAGTTTCCTTTTAAAATAGGTTTCCTTAACAACTATGCTCCTGAACAACAAGTTATAGTGCAAAATTCGACCTGGTCTCATCTTCCTAACGTTCATCCCTATACTCCAAACTCCACTAACAATGTCTCGGCTTCACCACTGAGTGCTTCATCACAAGCATCCCTTGAAACTCAACCTGTTGAAGCTGCCTCCACCTCACAACTCAGTAATCAAGTGTGTAATTCTGTCTCTCCTCACTTAAATACTTAACCTAGCGATCATGCTGATGTATTGTCTGAACCACAATCTCATGGAGTGATGCAACCCAACACTACTGAACATGTGAATGTTCCTACTGATGATCAAGTAGAAAAAGCTCCTAACCAGTCAACACATCCCATGATAACTCGGTCAAAAGATGGCATTTTCAAGCCCAAAGTTTATCTCAGTCAAGCAAAATGGAATCCCATCAGTGAGGAGCCAAGTAGTGTAGTTGACGCTCTTAATCATAAGGGATGGAAGCAAGCAATGGCAGAGGAAATACAGGCATTACATAGCAATAAAACGTGGTCCCTTGTTCCAAACTCAGCTGAGTACAACTTAGTAGGTAACAAGTGGGTTTTCAGAGTGAAGAGGAATGCAAATGGTTCATTCCAACGCTACAAAGCTAGGTTGGTGGCAAAGGGGTTTCACCAAAGACCTGGCCTTGATTTTGGCGAGACTTTCAGTCCAGTAATCAAACCCTCAACCATTCGAATTATCTTAACAATTGCAATATCAAAAAACTGGGACATCAAGCAGCTCGACATAAATAATGCCTTCTTGAACGGATATTTGGAAGAAGATGTTTACATGAGGCAGCCTCAAGGATTTGAAGATAGCAATAGACCAGACTATGTATGCAAGTTGAATAAATCGCTGTATGGCTTAAAACAGGCTCCGAGAACCTGGTTTGACAGGTTGAAACACACCTTGGTTGACTGGAAATTTCAGAATTCAAAAGCTGATACTTCCTTATTCTTCTACAAATCTGATAGTGTTATCATCTTGGTGCTTATATATGTTGATGATATCATAGTAACGAGGAGCAATAAAGACAAACTAAATGAGTTCATTTCTCAGCTGAACAAGCACTTCACCTTAAAGGATCTTGGATCCCTTCACTTCTTTTTTGGCATAGAAGTAGTTCGAGATAACACAGGTCTCTATCTGACACAAACCAAGTATGTAGAAGACTTACTGAAGAAACATGATTTGACCAACACAAAGCCTTGTCCCACGCCAATCACTACAGGGAAGTCCCTTTCATTGACAGATGGAGAAGCCTTGAAAAATCCCACTATCTATTGTATCGTAGCCTCATAGGAGCTCTCCAATATGTGTGTCACACACGACCAGACATATGTTTTGCAGTTAATAAGCTCAGTCAGTAACTTCAAGCTCCTACCACTCTACACTGGAGTGCGGCCAAGCGAATACTTCGCTACTTAAAAGGTACCTTGAATCATGGTCTTCACATCTGTTATAGTGAAAGATTGTCTATTACTGGTTTTTCAGATGCAGATTGGGCTTGCTGTCCAATTGATAGAAGGTAAGTCCAATTGATAGAAGGTCAGTTGGAGGCTACTGCGTGTATCTTGGGGACACTCTAGTTTCATGGTCATCTAAGAAGCAGCCAGTTGTGTCTCGGTCCAGCACAGAATCCGAGTACAGAGCTCTGGCTCAAGTTGCTGCTGAAATCACCTGGATTGAGTCCTTACTACGTGAACTGAAGTTTCCTCTAGCTACCACTTCTGTAACTTGGTGTGACAACATCAGTGCTAGTGCCTTGGCATCCAATCCCATGTACCATGCTCGAACTAAGCACATAGAAATAGACATTCACTTTGTGCGTGACAAGGTTTTAAAAATAGGAACTTGAAGTGAGATATGTTCCTTCTTTTGAGCAAATAGCAGATTGTCTCACCAAAGGCCTTCCTCCTTATCGATTTCAAGAACTAATCTCCAAACTTGGTGTAATAGAATCACCCTTCGTTTGAGGGGCGGTGTTAAGGAAGTTATTTGCAATTAGCTCTGTAATTATTCTGGTGGTTTCAGCTCATTGTCCTTTTGTATGTGCTGGCATATTGGTTACATAGTGCTTGGAATATACCGTACGGTGGTTACAACAATCTTGAGGCAATCCTTGCATTGGAATTTGTAATGAATCATTTCTGTTATTTTTCTTTGCTATCCTGTACTGTATTGCCTCTTGGCTTAGCCGTTTTTGGCCTTTCTGTATTTTATGCCTATTAATACAATGCAGCTCCTCAGTATCATTTTTTAGCTGAGTTTATTCATTTTGCTATACCCAAAATTCTCTCTCCTTCATTCTTGATCGTCATTCCCTTCTTGCACCGCCTCCAAATCAAAATTCCATATCAATATGGTCCAAAAATTACATCATAATATTATTACTCTTGTACTTCACATAAATACATCATGCCTCTTTTTCATATTGATTTGATCAGAGAAAGGAATTGCATTTTTATTTTTTTTCCATATTTTTTTTCTGTGTTACTGCTATTGTACACTCTATCATCTCTTGTATTATGAACTATATTATTAATACAAGTAGTAGTGTTGTTTTTTTTAAACAAAATGAAATAGCTTTTTATTAGGTAGAAAATTATTGCTGAGAATTTTTGGATTGATTTAAAGTTTAATAGCTTGCCTTGTTGTTTTCTTATAATTTTATCGTCTTGCATACTCAATGATGTTGCTGCGGGTAACAAAATTTTTGATACAATTTTGTTTAGGGTACTAAACAAGTCTCCTTAAAACAGATTTTGCTTTTGACATATTATGAGTGAGAGAATGCAAGTTTGGAACCTAAGCCAAAAAAAAGTTCATGTAAACACAACGAATCTGGATTTGAAAGTGGGAAAGTTGGCAAGCCACAGCTATATATGTGTCTTCTTGTCCAATACTTGATCTCAGGGAAATGTTTTGATTAAAACTTGTTCTGCTTTCAGTCGAATTCAGCTATATATGTATGTAATTCCATTTTTCTTGCTGCCAGCTTCTTCTAATCAATGTTTGTGTCTATGCCAACTTCAAAACTCAATGGCCTTTATTTAGACAAGTAGTATAAATAGTTTTTTTTTTGCTAAGATGTATGTATTATAAATAACTAAATTAGTTTGCAGATTTTAATTCTCTTTTTTTGAAAAAAGAGACAGAGGTCAAAAAGGCTGACCTCCTCCCAATAAAATTGAGAGCCCTCACTTATGGCGGAGGAATACCGTGGTTACAACTAGAAAAAGCACAACAGACCCCAAACCCAAAAATTAAAACCAGAAACTGCTCCAATCTCTAATAAGGTCCAAAAAGGCAACCCCCAAAACATTTGTTTCGATAAACCCAAGTAGCCACCCAAAATTTTATCTTATCCCAAATAGACTCAGGAGTACTGGAAATATCTTCGAAGAGTCTATTATTTCGCTCTAACCATAAGGCCCAAAACGTTGCCAGAACGGTAGTTTGCCACAGGAGAGAAACCCGCCTACCGCCCCCTAACCTTGTTAGGAACAATTGAGAACAATTAGAGGGCATGCACCAAAGAATACCAAACTCCGCTAAGACTTTTCCCCACTCAATCAAAATCCCAAACCCAATCAAAATCCCAAATCATACATCTCTTGAGTTAATAAACCTCAAAAAACAAAATATGTATTATGTGCCAAAACCCAGTTTTTGAAAAATGTGTCATATCAGTCTTGAGGTGCTGTTTGATCTGTTTGGTCTGATTCAAAACTAAAATTAATGACTATTTTGAAGTGCCAAATTCACAATTTTGCAGTACTATTTTGCAGACCAATATAGAACAAGAAGAAGGACAAGGATTCTAGATCTTAATATAAAGAGATTAAAGCATAAATAACACAATTCATTGAAGAAAATCTTTGGTAGTTTCATTTGTATCAGTCTCAGGGATATTTTCATTTCAGTCCCTAAGGAAAAATATTTACATGGCGATAGTATTGGCATTGTTTTCCCTACAAAATTGTAACAATCATTTTTGTCAGTAGTTAGCATCTATCTATACTCATCATCAGAAATTGAAGCTAGAAACAAGATTGTTGAAAGCATCTTCACAGCAGGGAATTGTTAGAGCACCCATTGGATGATCAAATCCGAATTCTTCTTCAGCTTGACCCAACAATTCTTGGAATGAAGGATGATTCAAGTATGAGACAGGGATCACAAATCTTGTCATTTTGTTCTTCCCAACATAAACTGCCAAATAGCCTTTTGGGACATCTTTTGCACTAGAAAAAGGCCTCTGAATAAGTTGCTTAGCATGAACTATGCCAGGAAAATGAAAACCCATGATTGTTGAAGTCTCTAAGCGAAGAAGAAAGATGAAAATGTAAGCAAAGAGAGAGATCTCAAAGTTCTGCAAAAGAAAGCTCTAGTATTTGAGAATGTGAGGAGTTGAGGTGCTAAAGAACTCAATCTTATGAGTATATATAATCAATACCCTTGATGAGAAATGTAGAAAAGATAACTCTGTTGTGTGGAAATGAATGGTGCAGATTAAGGAGATGGGGTCTAGTGAGTGGCATAATCTTTGAGCAATCACATAGTTGTGTCTTCCAGCTCATTATTATTGATTCAAAGTTGAAAGTCGACTTATTTGAAAGCCACAAAAGAAAAACATTGTTAGTTGGAGGATGCATTAGGAGATCACATATGTTCAAAAATGGTTTATCTTTTCAAGTGGGGCTTCCTTGTAGGTTGTTCTCTGGTTTGATGTCCATGTAAGTCACAGTCACAACAACCAAGTGTCCATGTATGAGTTAGAAGATTCAAACACTTATGTTTCTTTTCCAATTCCAACCACATTAATTTCTTGAGAACCATTCATCTATATATACATGATACCATCAAGTTCTCACATTCTCTATTATTATTTTTTTGTCCATGGCAAGAAGCCTGCTCGGAGTCACTTTCCATTGTTAAAGGAGCAACTTTGAAGACTACAAACATTCCAAAAGGCTACTTTGCAATCTATGTTGGTGAAGATCATAAGAAGCCTTAAGTATTACCTACTAAGTATGGAAGAAGAAAAAGAATTCAGATATAAAAATTAGTTGGGTGAAATTACAATTCTTTGCAGAGATGATACTTCACTGATCTCAGTTCTCAGAATTGTAAATAGTGTCCTTTATATGCAACATCGAGCCGCTGATCTTATAATAAAATAAGAAAATGGAGAAGATCTCTATAGCAGAGTGTAAGAAAAAATATTTCAACCAAGTAATCCATTCAAAGAAAAGAAATGCAACATTCATTTGTATCATTCTTGGAAACATTTTCCTTTTGGCTCCTAAGGACAAATATTTACATCGTACTGGAATTGTTGGCATTCAACTGAGAAATAAGATGGATAAGTGTCTTTTTTGCATAGGAAAGAAAGAGATTTAAGAGAAATGCTAAGGAACCCAATTACGTTTCTGTAAAATCAATGTCCTTGCTAGGATATGATTTGGTATATAGATATAATATATATATATATATATATGTATATATTCCTTTATCCAAATGAGTAGTGAAGACTAAAGAGCCAAGTAGTTGGATGGGGTATAGTAAGAAGCATAGACCTTGAGCAATCACATGGTATTGTCTTTCTACTTATCCATACTTACCCAAAGTTCAGATCTGTTTTTTTTTTCTTAAATATAAAATAAAATAAAATAAAACAAAATTAAGGAATTTAACAAATAGGTGGAAACCAGTAGCTGGATTTGTCTTCATAACTTTCTTGCTCTTATTGGTTGAACTATATAGAAGGAAAAAGAAGGATGATAAGCTAGTTCATTATATATGTTTCACAATGGTTTTTCTTTGTTGCAAATCTAATAGCAGAAGTGGGCTCTATGGTTAGACAGATCACATGTATACATGTCTCAACTTTAATATATGACTTGGAAGACAAAACCATGTGAACTTTCAAATGCTTATGTCTCTTGCAAATTCGTCAAACCTTCCCAAATGTCTTCAGAACCACTTATTCAGAAGCCTTAGATAAGTGTGCATTCCAACAGTCCATTCATCTATATAAGGGTGCATAACCACACAGCTAAATCATCAAGTCCTCACATTCTCTACTACAAAATATTTTTGTGAACTCTAATACTTCTTCTAAAGAAAAACATAAAAGAAGATCAACATGGCATTTGGATTGTCCGGCTTTGTTCAGGGCAAGAAGGCTCTCCGAAGATCGCTTTCAGGCAACAAAGAAGCAACTTTGAAGTCTGCAACCATTCCAAAGGGCTACTTTGCTGTCTATGTTGGAGAAGATCAGAAGAAGCGTTATGTAGTACCTCTTTCGTACCTAAATGAGCCTGCTTTTCAAGACTTGCTGAGTATGGCAGAAGAAGAGTTTGGATATGAGCATCCGATGGGTGGACTTACAATTCCTTGCAGAGAAGACATATTCATTGATATCACATCTCAGTTGAATTGATTGTAATATGTAGCTTTGACATAGATTCACTAGAACACAATTTTGTAGATCATATACTTTTACCCTTTTTTCTCAGAGAAAAGGGAATTTTTTTGACTCTCTGAGAAACTAGTAAATAGAAATTACTCAGTTGATTAATACATTTTCTCTTTTCGGTTGAATTCCATTTTACATCTTTTTATAATCATTGTCTCTGCCTTTGCCAACTTCAAAGCTCATTTTTTTTAGAAGAATTTAGAATCAACTACAACAATAATATATTACTGAATCACAAACATTAGCTCATAAATATAAATTTGTAACTGAGATCAATAAATTTGTAACTGAGATCAGTAATAAATGCTCAGCTTTCATTTTACTGATAATTACTTAATATACTAACTCCAAATTATACACCTCTTGAGTAAAATTTTTATTGTAGTGACTAGAATTGATATGAGAATACATAGACGTAGTAAACATGGACCTGTGTTCTTTAAGAAAAAAAATATTCCAATCAAATAAGATAAATACAGACATAGTCTCTAACAACACTCCACATCTTCACAAATTCAATTCATTTCAGCCCTTTTAATATAATTGGAATTTTTATTGAAACATTGAGCTACTGATTTTACTACATATATATATATATATATATATATATATAAAACAAAACAGAACATACTCATTACACGTGTATCTTCTAAACACGTTTAAAGAGATAATTAAACAAACAATACCGTGCTCCTTAAGAAAAATCCTGCAATTTTCTTTCTATTTGACTTTATTATGTGCCTTCATTCTTGATCGTCATTCCCTTGTTGCAGCGTCTCCAAATCGAAATTCCATATCAATATGGCTGCTGAACTTGTTGCTGGTGCTTTACTCTCTGCTTCGCTTCAGGTCCTGTTTCAGCGATTGGCTTCTGAGGGTATACCCCAGTTGTTCCATGGAAAGAAACTCATTCTGGACCAGCTTGATGAGTTGAACACTATGTTGTTGTCAGCTCATGTACTGGTCAACGATGCTGAGAACAAACAACTTCGAAACGAGGAGCTCAGGGTGTGGCTTTTCAAGCTTCAAGATGTGATTCATGAAGCTGATGACTTGGTGGATAGGATTGACTATGAAGCTCTGCGATCTAAGATTGAAGATGATCAATCTAGGAGCAGCGCCAGAAAGATACTTGTGATCTAAGCATTGAAAGGGAAGAAGTTTCTCTTTGTTCTTGACGATGTTTGGAATGAGACTTATTCTATTTGGGACACTTTGAGGAGTTCCTTCGAATCTGGATCAAATGGCTACTGGGCAGATTCATCACCTGCAAACTTTGTCAAATGAAGATTGTTGGAAATTATTCACTGAACATGCTTTTGGAAATAATGTTGACCTCAATGACTACCAAGATCTTCAAGTAAATGGTAGAAAAATAGTAGATAAGTGGAAAGGTCTTCCCTTAGCAATCAAATCTCAACAGTGACACATGGGAAGAGCTGTACAAGAAATGATATATTGCTTAGAACAGGAAGTTGTTCAATCAAGTGTACTTTCCTTAAGTGAATCTTCAATAAAGAAGGTGCCCGATTCAATTTGCAATATAAAGCATTTAAGGTACTTGGACTTGTCTTGTACAGAAATTAAAAAGTTACCTTATTCAATATGTACTTTGTACAATTTACAGACTTTACTGTTGTCATGGTGTAAGAAGCTTTCTCTATTACCAAAGAACATGGGAAGCTTAATAAACTTGCGATATCTAGACATTGAAGGTGTACCTTTGAAAGAGATGCCACAACAAATTAATCAGATGAAACACTTGCAATTCTTATCAAATGTGGTTTTGAGTGATAGGCACATTAATGGAGGAATTAAAATGAAAAGGGTAGCAGAGCTTGAACACCTACATGGCATTTTGGGACTGGAAAATATTATTGATGTAATGTTGATACTTTTGTGGCTGATTATTCGCAAAAAGAAAAGGATATACTTGATGCACTTCGACCCCATACAAACTTGAAACATCTTGAGATTGACAATTATAGAGGTACAACATTCTCACACTGGATTAGAGACTTTGCAGTTTCTAATTTAGTATCAATCAAGATAAGCAATTGTAAAAATTGTTGTATTTTACCACATGTTGGACAACTAGCCTTTCTCAAATCTCTCATTACCGATGGATGTGATAGAGTGATCTCAATAGGTGATGAGATTCATCACAAAGGTCCTCAATTCAGCTGTCTAGAAGTGTTAAGGATTGAAAATATGTTGGTGTGGAAAGATTGGTCATTTAGTAATGAAGCTATGCAAGGTGGTAAAATATTCCCTCTTCTAAAAAGACTTGTACTGATGAACTGTCCAAAGCTTAGTGTTGGTTTACCTGGTTATCTTCCATCCTTGGAACATCTCATAATATGTAATTGTGAGCAAATGGTGGTTCTGCTTCCTGAGAACACAACAGACCATTACATCCCCTCCCTCTATTGCCACCATTCGTATAGATAACTGTCCAGTATTAGAGTCGCTTTTAGCTGGAGTTCACACTCGAAAATAAGGTTTCTCTGTCTATGTAGCTCCAAAAGACTTTTTGAGAACTGTAAGCAATGGGATCTGCAAAGACTCTCCTCTTTGGAGTACATAAATATCTCTGGTTGGGATGATGATTCTTTCCTTGAGGAGGGGATCCTCCCTACAACTCTGACTAAACTTGACATTTGGAACTCTAGCCACCTTGAAACCCCGAACAGCAAGGCCTTTCAGCAACTTACTTCCCTTACATCCTTGGCTATTGGCATAAGATTGAACACATTGATGCAAAAGTCTTCCATTAAATGCATGCTGCAATGATCTCTTGAGGTATTTCTTCTCTTTTTTTATTGTACCTGCTGCTATTCATTCAATGCTGTCTGTATGTCAATTGTTCATTCTCAAAACTATTCCAAAAATCTACATCATAATATATTACTCTTGTATTTCACATAATACATCAAGCCTCTTTTTCATATTGATTTGATCAGGGAAAGGAATTGTATTTTTATTTTATTTTTCCATATTTTTTTTCTGTGTTACTGCTATTGTACACTCTATCATTTCTTGTATTATGAACTATATTATTAATACAAGTAGTGTTGTTTTGTTTAAACAAAATGAAATAGCTTTTTTATTAGGTAGAAAATTATTGCTGAGAGTTTTTGGATTGATTTAAAGTTTAATAGCTTGCCTTGTTGTTTTCTTATAATTTTATCGTCTTGCATACTCAATGATTTAAACTTTTTGATACAATTTTGTTTAGGGTACTAAACAAGTCTCCTTTTATTAGACTATTGTGTCCCACATAGAATAAGTGTAAGAATATTGAACTATTAATAAGAACATGTATAGCTCCACTAATCACCAATTGGTTTTTAGATGGAGCCTCATGATTCTTGTCACCTTTAAACAGATTTAGCTTTTGACATGTTATGAGTGAGAGAATGCAAGTTTGGAACCGAAGCCAAAAAAAAGTTCATGTAAACACAAAGAATCTGGATTTGAAAGTGGGAAAGTTGGCAAGACACAGCTATATATGTGTCTTCTTGTCCAATACTTGTTCTGCTTTCAGTCGAATTCAGCTATATATGTATGTAATTCCATTTTTCTTGCTGCCATCTTCTTCTAATCAATGTTTCTGTCTATGCCAACTTCAAAACTCAATGGCCTTTATTTAGACAAGTAGTATGAATAGTTTTTTTGCTAAGATGTATGTATTATAAATAACTGAATTAGTTCGCAGATTTTAATTCTCAGTCAAAATCCCAAATCATACATCTCTTGAGACAGCTTTGTGAAAGAGTAGAACCAAAATTTGTTCTCTGCTTAATCCAAATCAGCAGTCACACTTCAACTGTGCTGTCATACTTCTTTATATTTTGAAAAATGTGGCATAACAGTCCTGAGTTGCTCTTTGATCTGTTTGGTCTGACTATTCAAAACTAAAATTAATGACTATTTTGAAGTGCCAAATTCGTAATTTTGCAGATCAATACAGAACAAGAATAAGGACAAGGATTCTAGATCTTAATATAAAGAGATTAAAACATAAATAACACAATTTCTTGAAGAAAATCTTTAGTGGTTTCATTTGTATCATTCTCAGGGACATTTTCATTTCAGTGCCTAAGGAAAAATATTTACATGGTGATGGTATTGGCATTGTTTGCCATACAAAATTGTAACAATCAGTTTTGTCAGTAGTTAGCATCTATCTACACTCAGCATCAGAAATTGAAGCTAGAAATAAGATTGTTGAAAGCATCTTCACTGCAGGGAATTGTTAGAGCACCCATTGGATGATCAAATCCGAATTCTTCTTCAGCTTGACACAACAATTCTTGGAACGAAGGATGATTCAAGTATGACACAGGGATCACAAATCTTGTCATTTTGTTCTTCCCAACATAAACTGCCAAATAGCCTTTTGGGACATCTTTTGCACTAGAAAAAGGCCTCTGAATAAGTTGCTTAGCATGAACTACGCCAGGAAAACGAAAACCCATGATTGTTGAAGTCTCTAAACGAAGAAGTGTAAGCAAAGAGAGAGATCTCAAAGTTCTGCAAAAGAAAGCTCTAGTACTTGAGAATGTGAGGGGTTGAGGTGCCAAAGAACTCAATCTTATTAGTATATATAATCAGTACCCTTGATGAGAAATGTAGAGAAGATAACTCTGTTGTGTGGAAATGAATGGTGCTGATTAAGGAGATGGGGTCTAGTGAGTGGCATAATCTTTGGGCAATCACATGGTTGTGTCTTCCAGCTCATTATTATTGATTCAAAGTTGAAAGTCGACTTATTTGAAAGCCACAAGAGAAAAACACTGTTAGATCAGATATGTTCCAAAATGGTTTCTCTTTGCTGCATATCATATGTTTCAAGTGGGGTTTCTTGTAGGTTGTTTGATGTCTATGTATGTCACAGTCAAAACCACCAAGTGTCCATGTATGAGTCAGAAGACAAAGCCATGTGAAGATTGAAATACTTATGTTTCTTTTCTAATCCCAACCAAATTAATTGCTTGAGAACCATTCATCTATATATACAGGCACATTACCACAAAGCTCAATCATCAAGTTCTCACATTCTCTATTAAAAAATATTTTGTCCATGGCAAGAAGCCTGCCAGGAGTCACTTTCCAATGTTAAAGGAGCAACTTTGAAGACTACAAACATTCCAAAAGGGATAAGGCTACTTTGCAATCTATGTTGGTGAATATCAAAAGAAGCCTTACGTATTGTTTTTGTTTCAAGAACTACTAAGTATGGAAGAAGACTCAGTTCTCAGAATTGTAAATATTTGGCACGTACAAGTTCTCAGAATTCTGTTATACTAGTTCGAACTATATGTACTTAGCACTTGCAAGGGTGATTAGGAGAGTGTTCTTTTGAGGGGCAGTGAGGCTTTTGACTGTAAAATAAAAGTACTGCTTTTGAGATCTGTATTTTTTTAAATTAACAAATAAAAGTGGAAACCAGTAGCTGGATTTGTCTTCATAACTTTCTCGCTCTTACTGGTTGAATTATAAAGAAGGAAAAAGAAGGATGATGAACTAGTTCATCATATATGTTTCACAATGGTTTTTCTTTGTTGCAAATCTAATAGCAGAAGTGGGCTCTATGGTTAGACAGATCACATGTATAAATGTCTCAACTTTAATATATGACTTGGAAGACAAAGCCATGTGAACTTCAAATGCTTATGTCTCTTGCAAATTTGTCAAACCTTCACAAATGTCTTCAGCACCACTTATTTAGAAGCTTTAGATATGTATGCATTCCAAAAATTGATTCATCTATATATAAAGGTACATAACCACACAAACTGAATCACCACCAATTCCTCACATTCTCTACTACAACATATTTTTGTGAACTCTAACACTTCTTCTAAAGAAAAACACAAAGGAAGATCAACATGGCATTTGGATTGTCTGGTTTTGTTCAAGGTAAGAAGACTCTCCGAAGATCACTTTCAGTCAATAGGGAAGCAACTTTGAAGTCTTCAGCCATTCCAAAAGGCTGCTTTGCTGTCTATGTTGGAGAAGATCAGAAGAAGCGCCATGTAGTACCTCTTTCGTACCTAAATGAGCCTGCATTTCAAGACTTGCTAAGCATGGCAGAAGAAGAATTCGGATTTGAGCATCCGATGGGTGGACTCACAATTCCATGCAGAGAAGACATCTTCATTGATATCACCTCACAGTTGAATTGACTGTAATTTGTAGCACTGACATAGATTCACAGATACTCAATATTGTAGATCATATACTTTTACCTTTTTTCTTTGAAAAAAGATAATTTTTTTGACTAGTTAACAAACTAGTGAATAGAAATTACTCATTTGATTAACATTTGTTCCCTTTTCTGTTGAATTCCATTTTTCTTTCTGCTATATCTTTTTCTAATCAATGTCTCTGTCCTTGCCAACTTCAAAGCACACTGGCCTTCATTTGAGAAGAATTTAGAATCAACTACAACAATTAATATTAATAAATTTAAAACTGAGATCAATAATTGCTGCCTAAATAAGGCACTGATTATAATGGATGCTTCTACCTTCTATGATACTAATCAACTTAGCTTTCAATTCCCTGATAATTACTTGATAAAAAAAAATTCAAATTTTAAGAAAAAAAAAAAGAAAATGGATTTAGTTATGGAATTATAGAAAGTCGATTAGAATGAACGAGTCATGAATAGAAATGATCAAAAAATTATATATAATCTTGAAGATTAAGTCAAGTGTGTCTATAAACATATCTTTGCAAATAGACAAGGAGACTACTGCAGAATCTACATGGACAGAATCTTCAATAAAATATTTGAAGTAAAGAATTCATTTATATCATTCTTAGGGATTTTATTTTTCAGTCCCTAAGGAAAAAATATATACATGGTAATATGATGTTGGCATTGTTTGCCAAGAAAAAAGTTTGTAGCTACAATAATTTTTGTCTGTGAATATCTTCTATCAGTGTGTGTACTCATCAATAATCAATAGGCATTCAACCGAGAAATAAGATCGGCGAATTCATTTTCTCTGCAGGGAATTGTAAGAGCTCCCATTGGATGATCAAATCCAAATTCCTCTTCAGCTTGACTCAGCAACTCTTGAAATGAAGGCTGGTTCAAGTATGCCACAGGGATCACAAATCTCTTCATTCTTCTTTCTCCAACATACACTGCAAAATAGCCTTTTGGGACATTTTTACTATTAGAAAAAGACCTCTTAATGAGTTGCTTAGCATGAACTACACTGGAAAAACGAAAACCCATTATTGGAAAGTGAACAAAATGGGAAAACTAAGAGATCTCAAGGTACTGCAAAGAAAAACTTTGAGAGTTGAGAATGTGAGGACTTGTGGTACTACGGTTTCTAATGTTATGAGTATATATAGCCAACACACTTGATAGAATGTGAGAGAAATGAATGGTACTGAGGACTAAAGACTAGAAAGGCAATTAATGGTATGGGGTCTTGGTAAGAAGAATAGTCCTTGATCAATCACATGGTATGGTTTTTCTTCATATCATTAATTATTCAAAAGTAAGGTCCTGGCTGGATAGTTTGAATTCAAATAAAGTACGTACTTAATTCACATCAGTGGAACTTTCTTGCACTTCTTCATAAGAGCCCTACAACATCAACTCAGAACACAAAATTAGTAGGCATGTCCCATAGCCATGAAATCCCATTTTCATATCAAAATTTAAACAATCCTTCATTTAAAAACAAATTATGCTCTTTCATTGGTTATTTCTGTATTGTGGGGCATACTGTTATTTATTATAATTGTATTCCCTCCCTGCTTATCATTGAATGTTAAAAAAAAACTGGTTATTGATTAGGCTAATATGGGGTGTAAAGTTTCAACTTTTTTTTACCAAAAGTCTCAACTCTGTTTCACTTATATCAACAATCTTAGGCTTGTATATTGACACACAAGTGGGGATCTCCTTTTTCTTAGGAACATAAAATTAGTTTCAGTAGCACCAAATTGGTTTTAAGATGGAACTTAAGGGTTTGGGATAAATTTTGTATCCCTAAACACAGAGTTATTGTTTGGTTAGCTCTGAGATTCAGACTTCCCACTAAAGATAGGTTATCTCGGTTTGGAGTGGCAGATTCTTGTTCGTGTATGGTTTGTGATGCTTATGCTGAAACTCATGTTCATCTTTTCTTTTCTTGTTGTTATAGTAAGAAAGTCAAGGATGAAATTGGAAGATGGAGTGGCTGGAATATGCAGAGTAAGGACCTGAATTGTTTAGTGAAAAGGTTAAAGAAGAACAGGATGTCTCAAGGGAGAAGGAAGATCTTCATGAGTATCATATCTGCCTTGGTGTATTTTATATGGCAAAGTAGGAATTCGGTTCTTTGGGACCACTGTAAAAAATATTCAATATTCAGTTTGCAATAGGTTTCAATTCATGAGAGCTAATAGCTTAAACAGGATAGACAAAGATTGGGTTGAGTCTTTATACAAGGCTTTGTAATTAGTTTCTAACCTCTCGTTTGGTTGTAATTGTTTTGTGATTAATATAATTCTTCTGATTTTCCAAAAAAAAAAATGTGTAATAGATTATACAAAAGTTTAATACAAAAAATGGTTACTCACTGTCATTTTAATCCAAGAAATCAAACCATATATATATATAAGCTCAAAGAAAACGAAACAAAAAAACAAAAACAAAAAAGTGACAAATGTACCTTGGCGTGGTAGTGGGAGTCACTATACTTTTTTGTTTTGCTTCTTTTCAATTCTTTGGTAATTGTATTATGAGGTCAATATTGTATTATTAATATTGTAATCAAGGAATGGAAAAAAAAGGAGAGTGTGAAAATGGGGCCTGCGAAAATGATAGAAGATATTATATATTTATATATAGGGTTTTCAGGGTAAGGCTATTTTAGTAATTGTATTATTAAAATTGTAAAAAAAATTAATAAAAAAATAAATATTACTCAAATATAAAGAGGTTACATTATTAAAACTAGTTAATAAAGCGGTTATATAACTCAAAAGTCCTTTAATAAAGTTAGCTCGTTGAGACATTTTCACAAACATATGGTTTGCATTATTATTAAGATTGTAAAAAAAATTAATAAACAAAATAAATATTATAGCAAAGTGTAATAAATTATACAAAAGTTTAATACAAGAAATGGCTACTCACTGTCATTTTAATCCAAGAAATCAACTCATATATATATATATATACTAGATAAAAGCAACGTGCAATATGCACGTTTGTTTAGTTTTATTTATAGAATTTATTAATTATTTTTATTAAATTTATATTAATGTCAAATAAATTTTAAATAAATATCTTATATTAATTAAATAATTTATTTATTTTTGTTTAAGTTTATATGTGTTCTAGTTTTTGAATTTAGGAGTGACAACAAAAGATTATATATTATATGTTTAATGTAATATTAAATATTATACATGGATTTTAAATTTAAGTTTCTTGCTAATTTTTTTTAAAAACAAATATATGATTTGTTGCTAATTCATAGTAGATTATATTATATGTTTAATATGATATTATTCTAATAAGTGAGTTTAAGTTTAATTAAATTTTATTTAAGTTATAAAATGTATAATTTTATTATTTTTAAATAATTATCATTGTAAAATATTTTTAAAATATCATATTTTAATTTGTTTAATTATTTATTATTTTTAAATAATTATCATTGTAAAATATCTCATTTTAATTTGTTTAATTATTTATTATTTTAAAATAATTATCATTGTAAAATATCTCCAAAATATCCTATTTTAATTTTTTAATTATTTATTTTATTTTATTTAAGTTTAAGTGTTTACAAACTACCGTTAAGTATAAGAATATTCTGTTAAATATAAGAATATTCTGTTAAAGTTAACATTAAAAAAATAAAAAACCGTTAAAACCAAGAATTTTCGTTATCTACACACTTATTATATAGAAGATATATATATATATATATATATAAGCTGAAAGAAAACGAAACAAAAAACAAAAACAAAAAAGTGGGAAATGTACCTTGGCGTGGTAGTGGGGAGTTACTATACTTTTTTGTTTTGCTTCTTTTCAATTCTTTGATAATTGTATTATGAGGTCAATATTGTATTATTAATATTGTAATCAAGGAATGGAAAAAAAATGGGAGTGTGAAAATGGGGCCTGCAAAAATGATAGAAGATATTATATATATATATATATAGGGTTTTCAAGGTAAGGCTATTTTAGTAATTGTATTATTAAAATTGTAAAAAAAATTAATAAAAAAATAAATATTACTCAAATATAAAGAGGTTATATTATTAAAATTGGTTAATCATACGGTTATATAACTCAAAAGTCCTTTAATAAAGTTAGCTTATTGAGACATTTTCACAAACATATGGTTTGCATTATTATTAAGATTGTAAAAAAAATTAATAAACAAAATAAATATTATAGCAAAGTGTAATAGATTATACAAAAGTTTAATACAAGAAATGACTACTCACTGTCATTTTAATACATTATTTTAGTAATTGTATTGTTAAAATTGTAAAAAAAATTAATAAAAAAAATAAATATTACTAAAATATAAAGTGGTTATATTATTAAAACAGGTTAATTATACTGTTATATTTATAATATTTGAATTCATATTAATATAATTTGTAAAAAAATTAGAATTATATATTATTATCATAATAATATTTTATAACATTTAAATTTATATTAATATATTTATTAAATATTTAGTATTGTATTATATATTATTATAATAATGATATTTTATAACACTCGAATTTGAATTTATATTAATATAATTCTTAAATATTTATTTTTAATTAGTTTTAAAAAGTATATTCTATTAAATATTTAGAATATTCTATTAATTGAAGAAACGAACTATTAAAACAAAAAAATTCCCATATTGTATATATTGTTGTAATGGTTGAATTTTATTGGTTTTTCAGATCTTAATATATAAAGATTATACATAAATAAAACAATTCATTCAAGAAAAGCATTAGTAGTTTCATTTGTATCATTCTCAGGGACATTTCATTTTAATCCCAAGGAAAAATATTTACATGGTGATGGTATTGGCATTCTTTGCCATACAAAATTGTAACAATAAGTTTTGTCAGTAGTTAGCATCTATCTATACTCATTCATCAGACATTTAAGCTAGAGACAAGATTGATGAAAGCTTCTTCACTGCAGGGAATTGTTAGAGCGCCCATTGGATGATCAAATCCGAATTCTTCTTCAGCTCGACATAGCAACTCTTGGAATGAATGGTGGTTCAAGTACGACACAGGGATCACAAATCTTGTCATTTTGTTCTTCCCAACATAAACTGCCAAATAGCCTTTTGGAACATCTTTTGCACTAGAAAAAGGCTTCTGAATAAGTTGCTTAGCATGAACTACACCAGGAAAACGGAAGCCCATGATTGTTGAAGTCTCTAAAGGCAGAAGAAGGAAGAAAATGTAAGCAAAGAGAGAGCTCTCAAAGTACTCAAAAAGAAAGCTCTAGTACTTGAAAATGTGAGGAGTTGAGATACTGAAGAACCCAATCTTATGAGTATATATATAATCAATACCCTTGATGATAATTGTAGAATAGATATCTCGTTGTGTGGAAATGAATGGTGGAGACTGAAGCTGCAATTAATGGCATCACATGGTTGTGTCTTCCTACTCTTTATTATTGAATCAAAGTTATAAACCACGAAATGAAAACATTGTTAGTTGAAGGATACATTAGTTGACCACATATCATATGTTTCAAGTGGGGTTCCCTTGTAGGTTGTTCACCTGGTAATGTCTATACAAATGTCACAGTCACAACAAAGTGTTCATGTATGAGTCAGAAGACAAAGCCATGTGAAGATTCAAATACCCAATTGCTTGAGTATGCCAGAGAACCATTCATCTATATATACAGGCACATTACCAAAACACTCAATCATCAAGTTCTCACATTGTTTGTTGAAAAATCATTTGTTATCTAAAAAGAAAACTCAGAAAGAAAGGTCAACATGGCATTTGAATTACCTAGTTTTGTCGATGGCAAGAAGCCTGTCAAGAGGTCATTTTCCAATGTTAAAGAAGCAGCTTTGAAGACTACAAACATTCCAAAAGGCTACTTTGCAGTCTGTATGTTGGGGAAGATTAAAAGAAGAGTGTGAAAGAACTACTAAGTGTGAAAGAAGAAGAATTCAGATATGAAAATTAGATGGGTGAAATTACAATTCCTTGCAGAGATGATATCTTCTTTGATCTCAGTTCTAAGAACTGTAAACACTGAAGTCAAGAAGAATTGGAGAGAGGAAAGAGGACATTAAGATTCTTACTATGCAATATTAATCTTATGATGGAATAAGAAAATGTAGAAGATTTCTATACTGAAGTCAAGAAGAAAAAAGACTTCAACTTCAATTAAATAATCCATTCAAGAAAAAGAAATGCAATAGCATTCATTTGCATCATTCTTGGAACTTTTCTTTTCTGGCCATCCTAAGGACAAATATTTACATTTTTTGTCATCCATTTTGTTTATATCATAATATGGCATTCAACTGAGAAATAAAATGGATGTACGTACGTGCCTGTTTTGCAACTGGGAAAGAAAGATATCCAAATTATGTTTCTATACATATATATTCCTTTATCCAAATTAATAGTGAAGACTAAAGAGGCAAGTAGTTGGATGGGGTCTAGTAAGAAGCATAGTCCTTGACAAATCACATGGATCTGTTTTTTTAAAGAATTTTTTTAAGGAAATTAACAATGAAAGGTGGAAATAAGTAGCTGGATTAGTCTACATAACTTTCTTTCTCTTGTTGGTTGAATAAAAAATGAAATTAAGAAAAAGGATGATGAGCTAGTTCATCACATATGTTTCACAATGGTTTTTCTTTGTTGCAAATCTTATAGCACAAATGGGTTCTGTTGTTGTTTGTTCTCTTGGTAATGGTTAGACAGATCATATGTGTAAATGTCTTAGTTACAGCTAAACTTTCATATATGATTTGGAAGACAAAACCATGTGAACTTCAAATGCTTATGTCTCTTGCAAATTTGTCAAACCTTCCCAAATGTCTTCAGCACCACTTATTTAGAAGCCTTAGATATGTATGCATTCCAAAAATTGAATCATCTATATATAAAGGTACATAACCACACAAACTGAATCATCAAGTCCTCGCATCACTTTGTTCCAAATACTTCTGTGAACTCAAATACTTCTTCTTAAGAAAAACACAGAAAGATCAACATGGCATTCGGATTGTCTGGCTTTGTTCAGGGCAAGAAGGCTCTCCGAAGATCGCTTTCAGGCAACAAAGAAGCAACTTTGAAGTCTGCAACCATTCCAAAAGGCTGCTTTGCTGTCTATGTTGGAGAAGATCAGAAGAAGCGTTATGTAGTACCTCTTTCGTACCTAAATGAGCCTGCATTTCAAGACTTGCTGAGTATGGCAGAAGAAGAATTCGGATATGAGCATCCAATGGGTGGACTCACAATTCCATGCAGAGAAGACATCTTCATTGATATCACATCTCTGTTGAATTGATTGATTGTACTATGTAGCATTGACATAGATTGACAGAAGCACAATTTTGTATATCATATACTTTTACCCTTTTTTTCTTAGAGAAAAGGGAGTTTTTTTGACTCTCTGAGAAACTAGTAAATAGAAATTACTCATTTGATTAATACATGTTCTCTTTTCGGCTGAATTCCATTTTTTTGATGTTACATCTTTTTATAATCTTGGTCTCTGCCTTTGCCAACTTCAAAGCTCATTTTTTAGAAGAATTTAGAATCAAATAAGATGGATACATAGACAGTCTCTAACAACACTCCACATCTTCACAAAATCAATTCATTTCAGTTCTTTTAATATAATTGAAATTTTTATTGAAACATTGAGCTACTGATTTTACTACACACACATATATATATATATATATATATATAAAACAAAACATGCTCATTACACGTGTATCTTCTAAACACGTTTAAACAGATAATTAAACAAACAATACCGTGCTCCTTAAGAAAAATCCTGCAATTTTCTATCTATTTGACTTTATTATGTGGCTTCATTCTTGATCGTCATTCCCTTGTTGCACCGTCTCCAAATCGAAATTCCATATCAATATGGCTGCTGAACTTGTTGCTGGTGCTTTACTCTCTGCTTCGCTTCAGGTCCTGTTTCAGCGATTGACTTCTGAGGGTATACCCCAGTTGTTCCATGGAAAGAAACTCATTCTGGACCAGCTTGATGAGTTGAACACTATGTTGTTGTCAGCTAATGCACTGCTGATCGATGCTGAGAACAAACAACTTCGAAACGAGGAGGTCAGGATGTGGCTTTTCAAGCTTCAAGATGTGATTCATGAAGCTGATGACTTGGTGGATAGGATTGACTATGAAGCTCTTCGATCTAAGCTTGAAGATGTTCAATCTAGGAGCAGCGCCAGCAAGATACTTGTGATCTAAGCATTGAAAGGGAAGAAGTTTCTCTTTGTTCTTGACGATGTTTGGAATGAGACTTATTCTCTTTGGGACATTTTGAGGAGTTCTCTCGAATCATCAGCTGCAAACTTTGTCAAATGAAGATTGTTGGAAATTATTCACTGAACATGCTTTTGGAAATAATGTTGACCTCAATGACTACCAAGATCTTCAAGTAAATGGTAGAAAAATTGTAGATAAGTGCAAAGGTCTTCCCTTAGCAATCAAATCTCAGCAGTGACACATGGGAAGAGCTGTACAAAAATGATATATTGCTTAGAACAGGAAGTTGTTCAATCAAGTGTACTTTCCTTAAGTGAATCTTCAATGAAGAAGGTGCCCGATTCAATTTGCAATCTAAAGCAGTTAAGGTACTTGGACTTGTCTTATACAGAAATTAAAAAGTTACCTTATTCAATTTGTACTTTGTACAATTTACAGACTTTACTGTTGTCATGGCGTAAGAAGCCTTCTCTATTACCAAAGAACATGGGAAGTTTAATAAACTTGCGATATCTAGACATTGAAGGTGTACTTTTGAAAGATATTAGAATGTGGAAAGTGGTTTAGAAATAGAATAGAGTGCATGGTAATAAGTATGAGGTTCCATCTCAAAACCAATTGGTGATGAGTGGAGTAACTCATTCTCTTATAAATGGTTGAATATATTCACACACTTTCCATATGAGATATTTTCTCTAACAAAAGAGATGCCACAACAAATTAATCAGATGAAACACTTGCAATTCTTATCAAATGTGGTTTTGAGTGATAGGCACATTAATGAAGGAATTAAAATGAAAAGGGTAGCAGAGCTGGAACATCTACATTGCATTTCGGGACTGGAAAATATTATTGATGTAGCTGAGGCTTCTGAGGCTAATTTGAAGGGTAAGAAGGGACTTTCGAAACTAAATTTGAGATGGAATGTTGATACTTTTGTGGCTGATTATTCTCAAAAAGAAAAGGATATACTTGATGCACTTCGACCCCATACAAACTTGAAACATCTTGAGATTGACAATTATAGAGGTACAACATTCTCACACTGGATTAGAGACTTTGCAGTTTCTAATTTAGTATCAATCAAGATAAGCAATTGTAAAAATTGTTGTATTTTACCACATGTTGGACAACTAGCCTTTCTCAAATCTCTCATTACCGATGGATGTGATAGAGTGATCTCAAAAGGTGATGAGATTCATGACAAAGGTCCTCAATTCAGCTGTCTAGAAGTGTTAAGGATTGAAAATATGTTGGTGTGGAAATATTGGTCATTTAGTAATGAAGCTATGCAAGGTGGTAAAATATTCCCTCTTCTAAAAAGACTTGTACTGATGAACTGTCCAAAGCTTAGTGTTGGTTTACCTGGTTATCTTCCATCCTTGGAACATCCCATAAAATGTAATTGTGAGCAAATGGTGGTTCTGCTTCCTGAGAACACAACAGACCATTACATCCCCTCCCTCTATTGCCACCATTCGTATAGATAACTGTCCAGTATTAGAGTCGCTTTTAGCTGGAGTTCACACTCGAAAATAAGGTTTCTCTGTCTATGTAGCTCCAAAAAACTTTTTGAGAACTGTAAGCAATGGGATCTGCAAAGACTCTCCTCTTTGGAGTACATAAATATCTCTGGTTGGGATGATGATTCTTTCCTCGAGGAGGGGATCCTCCCTAAAACTATGACTAAACTTGACATTTGGAACTCTAGCAACCTTGAAACCCCGAACAGCAAGGCCTTTCAGCAACTTACTTCCCTTACATCCTTGGCTATTGGCATAAGATTGAACACATTGATGCAAAAGTCTTCCATTAAATGCATGCTGCAATGATCTCTTGAGGTATTTCTTCTCTTTTTTTTATTGTACCAGCTGCTATTCATTCAATGCTGTCTGTATGTCAATTGTTCATTCTCAAAACTATTCCAAAAATCTACATCATAGTATTATTACTCTTGTATTTCACATAAATCATCAAGCCTCTTTTTCATATTGATTTGATCAGGGAAAGGAATTGTATTTTTATTTTATTTCTCCATATTTTTTTTTTGTGTTACTGCTATTGTACACTCTATCATTTCTTGTATTATGAACTATATTATTAATACAAGTAGTGTTGTTTTGTTTAAACAAAATGAAATAGCTTTTTTATTAGGTAGAAAATTATTGCTGAGAATTTTTGGATTGATTTAAAGTTTAATAGCTTGCCTTGTTGTTTTCTTATAATTTTATCGTCTTGCATACTCAATGGTTTAAACTTTTTGATACAATTTTGTTTAGGGTACTAAACAAGTCTCCTTTAAACAGATTTTGCTTTAGACATATTATGAGTGAGAGAATGCAAGTTTGGAACCGAAGCCAAAAAAAAGTTCATGTAAACACAACGAATCTGGATTTGAAAGTGGGAAAGTTGGCAAGCCACAGCTATATATGTGTCTTCTTGTCCAATACTTGATCAATACTTGTTCTGCTTTCAGTCGAATTCAGCTATATATGTATGTAATTCCATTTTTCTTGCTGCAATCTTCTTCTAATCAATGTTTCTGTCTATGTCAACTTCAAAACTCAATGGCCTTTATTTGACAAGCAGTTTCTACCAATAATAAAGAGACAGCTTTGTCAAAGAGTAGAACCAAAATTTGTTCTCTGCTTAATCCAAATCAGCTGGTGAAATAATAACTTCTAACTGTGCTGTCACACTTCTTTATATTTTGAAAAATGTGTCATAACAGTCCTGAGTTGCTCTTTGATCTGTTTGGTCTGACTACTCAAAACTAAAATTAATGACTATTTTGAAGGGCCAACTTCGTAATTTTACAGTACTATTTTGCAGACCAATACATAACAAGAATAAGGACAAGGATTCTCGATCTTAATATAAAGAGATTAAAACATAAATAACACAATTCATTGAAGAAAATCTTTAGTGGTTTCATTTGTATCATTCTCAGGGACATTTTCATTTCAGTGACTAAGGAAAAATATTTACATGGTGATGGTATTGGCATTGTTTGCCATACAAAATTGTAACAATCAGTTTTGTCAGTAGTTAGCATCTATCTACACTCAGCATCAGAAATTGAAGCTAGAAATAAGATTGTTGAAAGCATCTTCACTGCAGGGAATTGTTAGAGCACCCATTGGATGATCAAATCCGAATTCTTCTTCAGCTTGACACAACAATTCTTGGAACGAAGGATGATTCTAGAAAAAGGACTCTGAATAAGTTGCTTAGCATGAACTATGCCAGGAAAACGAAAACCCATGATTGTTGAAGTCTCGAAACGAAGAAGAAAGATGAAAATGTAAGCAAAGAGAGAGATCTCAAAGTTCTGCAAAAGAAAGCTCTAGTACTTGAGAATGTGAGGAGTTGAGGTGCTAAAGAACTCAATCTTATGAGTATATATAATCAATACCCTTGATGAGAAATGTAGAGAAGATAACTCTGTTGTGTGGAAATGAATGGTGCTGATTAAGGAGATGGGGTCTAGTGAGTGGCATAATCTTTGAGCAATCACATGGTTGTGTCTTCCAGCTCATTATTATTGATTCAAAGTTGAAAGTCGACTTATTTGAAAGCCACAAGAGAAAAACATTGTTAGTTGGAGGATGCATTAGGTGATCAGATATGTTCCAAAATGGTTTCTCTTTGCTGCATATCATATGTTTCAAGTGGGGTTTCCTTGTAGGTTGTTCACCTGGTTTGATGTCTATGTATGTCACAGTCAAAACCACCAAGTGTCCATGTATGAGTCAGAAGACAAAGCCAAATTTATTGGTTTAGAACCATTCATCTATATATACAGGCACATTACCACAAAGCTCAATCATCAAGTTCTCACATTCTCTACTAAAAAATATTTTGTCCATGGCAAGAAGCCCGTCAGGAGTCACTTTCCAATGTTAAAGAAGCAACTTTGAAGACTACAAACATTCCAAAAGGCTACTTTACAATCTATTTTGGTGAAGATCAAAAGAAGCCTTACGTATTGTCTTTGTTTCAAGAACTACTAAGTATGGAAGAAGACTCAGTTCTCAGAATTGTAAATAGCAGCACTCACAAGAATTGGGGAGAGGAAAGAGGACATCGAGTCCTTTTTACGCAACATTGAGCAGCTGATCTTATTATAGAATGAGAAAATGGAGAGAATTCTATACCATAGTCTTTAAGAAAAAATACCAAATAATCCATTCCAAGAAAAGAAATGCAACATTCATTTGTATCATTCTAAGGACAAATATTTACATTGTACTGGCATTGTTGCCATCCAATTTGTCTCATAATTTGGCATTCAACTGAGAAATAAGATGGATAAGTGTGTCTTTTTTGCATAGGAAAGAAAGAGATTTAAGAAAAATGCTAAGGAACCCAATTACGTTTCTGTAAAATCAATGTCCTTGCAAGGAAATGATTTAGTAAATATATATATATATATGTATATATTCCTTTATCTAAATGAGTAGTGAACACTAAAGAGCCAAGTAGTTGGATGGGGTATAGTAAGAAGCATAGACCTTGAGCAATCACATGGTATTGTCTTTCTGCTAATCCATACTTAAAGTTGAGATCTGTATTTTTTTAAATTAACAAATAAAAGTGGAAGGAAATGAGTAGCTGGATTAACAAATGAGTAGCTGGATTTGTCTTCATAACTTTCTCGCTCTTACTGGTTGAATTATAAAGAAGGAAAAAGGAGGATGATGTGCTAGTTCATCATATATGTTTCACAATTGTTTTTCTTTGCTGCAAATCTAATAGCACAAGTGGGCTCTATGGTTAGACGGATCACATGTATAAATGTCTCATCTACAGCTAAACTTTCACATATGACTTGGAAGACAAAGCCATGCGAACTTCAAATGCTTATGTCTCTTGCACATGTCTTCAGCACCACTTATTTAGAAGCTTTAGATATGTATGCATTCCAAAAATTGATTCATCTATATATAAAGGTACATAACCACACAAACTGAATCACCACCAAGTCGTCACATTCTCTACTACAAAATATTTTTGTGAACTTTAACACTTCTTCCAAAGAAAAACACAAAGGAAGATCAACATGGCATTTGGATTGTCTGGTTTTGTTCAGGGTAAGAAGACTCTCCAAAGATCACTTTCAGGCAATAGGGAAGCAACTTTGAAGTCTTCAACCATTCCAAAAGGATACTTTGCTGTCTATGTTGGAGAAGATCAGAAGAAGCGCTATGTTGTACCTCTTTCGTACCTAAATGAGCCTGCTTTTCAAGACTTGCTAAGCATGGCAGAAGAAGAATTCGGATATGAGCATCCGATGGGTGGACTCACAATTCCATGCAGAGAAGACATCTTCATTGATATCACCTCACAGTTGAATTGACTGTAATTTGTAGCACTGACATAGGTTCACAGATACTCAATATTGTAGATCATATACTTTTACCTTTTTTCTTTGAAAAAAGATAATTTTTTTGACTAATTAACAAACTAGTGAATAGAAATTACTCATTTGATTAACATTTGTTCCCTTTTCTGTTGAATTCCAATTTTCTTTCTGCTATATCTTTTTCTAATCAATGTCTCTGTCCTTGCCAACTTCAAAGCACACTGGTCTTCATTTGAGAAGAATTTAGAATCAACTACAACAATTAATATTACTGAGTCATAAACATATAAAATTATAACTGAGATAAATAATTGCTGCCTAAATAAGGCACTGATTTTAATGGATCCTTCTACCTTCTTTGATACTAATCAACTTAGCTTTCATTTCTCTGATAATTACTTGATAAAAATATTCAAATTTTAAGAAGAAAAAAAAGAAAATAGATTTAGTTATGGAATTATAGAATGTCGATTAGAGTTAACGAGTCATGAATAGAAATGATCAAAAAATTATATATAGTCATGAAGACTAAGTCAAGTGTGTCTATAAACATATCTTTGCAAATAGACAAGGAGACTACTTCAGAATCTACATGGACAGAAACTTCAATAAAATATTTGAAGTAAAGAATTCATTTATATCATTCTTAGGGATTTTATTTTTCAGTCCCTAAGGAAAAAATATATACATGGTAATATGATGTTGGAATTGTTTGCCAACAAAAAAAATTTGTAGCTACAATAATTTTTGTCTGTGAATATCTTCTATCAGTGTGTGTATTCATCAATAATCAATAGGCATTCAACCGAGAAATAAGATCGGCGAATTCATTTTCTCTGCAGGGAATTGTAAGAGCTCCCATTGGATGATCAAATCCAAATTCCTCTTCAGCTTGACTCAGCAACTCTTGAAATGAAGGCTGATTCAAGTATGCCACAGGGATCACAAATCTCTTCATTCTTCTTTCTCCAACATACACTGCAAAATAGCCTTTTGGGACATTTTTACTATTAGAAAAGGACCTCTTAATGAGTTGCTTAGCATGAACTACACTGGAAAAACGAAAACCCATTATTGCAAAGTGAACAACAAGGAGAAGAATGGGAAAACTAGGAGATCTCAAGGTACTGCAAAGGAAAACTTTGAGAGTTGAGAATGTGAGGACTTGTGGTACTGAATCCTAATGTTATGAGTATATATAGCCAACACACTTGATAGAATGTGAGAGAAATGAATGGTGCTGAGGACTAAAGACTAGAAAGGCAATTAATGGTATGGGGTCTTTGGTAAGAAGAATAGTCCTTGATCAATCACATGGTATGGTTTTTCTTCATATCATTAATTATTCAAAAGTAAGGTCCTGGCTGGATAGTTTGAATTCAAATAAAGTACGTACTTAATTCACATCGGTGGAACTTTCTTGCACTTCTTCATAAGAGCCCTACAACATCAACTCAGAACACAAAATTAGTAGGCATGTCCCATAGCCATGAAATCCCATTTTCATATCAAAATTTAAACATCCCTTCATTTAAAAACAAATTATGCTCTTTCATTGGTTATTTCTGTATTGTGGGACATACTGTCATTCATTATAATTGTATTCCCTCCCTGCTTATCATTGAATGTTAAAAAAAAAACTGGTTATTGATTAGGCTAATATGGGGTGTAAAGTTTCAACTTTTTTTTTTGGACCAAAAGTCTCAACCCTGTTTCACTTATATCAACAATCTTAGGCTTTTATATTGACACACAAGTGGGTATCTCCTTTTCTTAGGAACATAAAATTAGTTTCAGTAGCACCAAATTGGTTTTAAGATGGAACTTAAGGACAAGATCAAGTGATGTTTCAAATAATTATGTCTCTTACCATGCTGCATCCA
The DNA here is from genome assembly GCF_963169125.1 of Humulus lupulus. NCBI lineage: Eukaryota > Viridiplantae > Streptophyta > Magnoliopsida > Rosales > Cannabaceae > Humulus > Humulus lupulus. The sequence continues at coordinate 196,582,805 of NC_084799.1, read as the reverse complement.
TACATGCTGTAACAATCTTAGTCCTAGTATTGCCTATGCCGCTAAACCCAAAGTTGCCCAGATTTTTCTAAAAAAAACAATCCAAGGCTTCTTGATCTCTGTACGACTATATACCCAAGTAAATGTCCCAAGTGATAAATTTAAGATTTTGGATATGGATAGAACACATATTTGTCGATGTTGCTTCATGCTTGAATGGAATGGTAAATCTCAGAAAGTGGCCTGGGAATCTCTTGAGAGTTGCATTAAAAAATGGTTTATCTTTACATTTTTGTGATGAATTGTAAGAAGTCTAACCTTAACTTTGTTATGCAATTTGTTGTGTCAAGTCACAAATCAAAGTGGCTGCATTTTGTTTTTCCCTTGTCTCTTATAACAATTAGTTTTTGGGAGTTCTCCGGTGTACCCCATAAAGTGTTTGGCTCGGGAAGTATTTTCGGCGCAAATTTTTTTTATGGCCGTGTATATTGTAGTTATTTAGAGCATCCTGTAAATTTTCGGAAACTTCTAAATAATTTACAGTATAGAAAACAAAATTCAAATAGTTTGTTGCACACTTGACTATTTTTTTATGCGCGTAGAAGGTAATCTGTTTGAAATTTATTTTCTGAAAATTTGCAGGATGTTCTAAATAAGTAAAATGTACACAGTCATAACAAAAATTCATCGAAAATACTTTCTGAGCCAAAAACATCAATGGGGTGCACCAATGTGTCCTTTTTTGGGTGCAGCGGAGCGGAGAATCCTCCATTAGGATTTTTAGTGTACAAGTGTTAAACATAGTCCAAAAAGATTATATTCTAACTAATACAAAAATAAAGATTTTCAAACAGTAATTTTCAAAAAAAAAGTTGCAGAGCAACTAACAAAATCAAAACAACACCTGCCCTGCAAAAAAATAAAGATTTTCAAACAGTAATTTTCAAAAAAAGTTGTAAAGCAACTAAACAAAATCAAAACAACACCTGTCATGCAAAAAAAAGTACATTTCATTTTTTTTAATACAAATTTTAGGAAATTAGTGGTGAAAATACTAATTCTTTCAACTTTTTTTTACACGAAAGAAAATGATGGACCCAAAAGTCTCAACCTTGTTTTCTAGTATGGAAGATTAGCCATTTATATCAACAATCTTAGGCTTGTTCATTCCAAATCTCTTCTTAAGAAACCAAGGAGGAAAAAATTGATTTTTCAGTCGAAAGATGGGAGAAATCTCGAAATTTGAAGGAACCCGATATTTTATTGAACTTTAATCTTTTCCAACAAGTTATCACCGACATTTTTGGATTTTTGAGCTAAATAACCTTAACAAGTTTTTATGTTAGCTATGCAACCTTCATTTTTCAAAATTTAGCTACACTAACCTCCTCCTTTAATGAAACTTTTATATTCCAATAATGTCCTTTTATTTTTATATTTTTTTTAATTAAAATAATAAAAAATCAGATTTGAAAAAAAAAATTAAAAAAACAAAAACATGTTCAGCCCCCCATCATTCCTTCATCCACCATTTTTTCTTCAAAATCTCTTCAAATCCTATCAAATATCTCCAAATGTATAGAAAGATTATTTTGTGACACACTTACATACTGATTTCAGAGACATTGTTGGAAAAAAGTGATTACATTAAGGTAAGTAAATGAGAAACCCTAATTTTTAATTTTTTATTTGAATGTAAAAACAAAGAAAGTTGTATTTTGTTTGCTTAGATGTTTATTTTTTCATATATATGTGGTAAAAATAACAATAAAAGTACCTTGTTAGCCATATTATAACCATTTTGTGGTTTTTAAGTTGAAAATGGCATTTTTCGAAATGAAACTCGTGAAGAAGATGAAACGCAGATCTCGAATGTGTACAGTTGAGTTCGACTGTGTTAAGTCGAGAAGACAGTTACAATAGAGCTCGACCAAACATGGTTGAGATACTAGTAGAGCTCAACTGTTGCTCAATTATTGATGGTTTAGATAGTAGTTGAGGTTAACTGGATTTGGTCGATATTAGTATTTTAAATTCCGAATCTTTCTTGATTTGAATGTTAGAACTAAATATTTGCATTTTGTTTGCTTACAAGTTTGTTTCTTCATAAATATGTGGTAAAAATAACAATTAAATTATAATGCTACCCATATCATCACCATTTTGTGGGTTTTGAGTTAAAAATAGTGATTTTGCAAAGTGAAACCCATGAAAAAGATGATATTGCTTAGTTCTTGCCTTGGTACAATCGAGCTCAACTAGGTAGAGATGTTTGAGATAATGGTAGAGCTCGACTGTTGTTTTACTATAGCTGGTTAAGATACTAGTAGAGCTCAACTGAACTTGGTTGAGATTTATATTTGTAATCTATAAAATTGTTCCATCAACATTTTTGTCAAAAAGAGAGATTACATTCTTTGTAAAAAAAAAAGATTAAATTCAATCTATATGTTATTTCTAGCAGTAGAGCTCAACTGTTGCTCAACTATAGTTGGTTGAGATACTAGTAGAGCTCAACTATTGCTCAACTATAACTGGTTGAGATATTAGTAGAGCTCAATTGTTGCTCAACTATAGTGGGTTAAGATACTAGTAGAGCGTAACTAGACTTGGTTGAGATTTGTATTTTTAATTTTAAACTTATTAATTATAATTTTAACATTAAATATATTTTCTAATGTTAATAATCTATTCTCGTTACAGGAATGACTCGAGTGGTAATCTATGCTCAATATGATGGGGAATGGAAGGATGAGCAAGGGTTGTATAAATGGTCACCAAAGAATAAGGAAGTTATATCTACCATTGTTGATGACTCCAATATTACTTTTGAGGTGTTATTGGAGAAATTGTATAAGAAGATTGGGGTGAATCAAAATGATATCGAATTGAAAATAAGTTACTTACCTATCATTGTAGGAGAAAATATGCCACCACTCATTTTACGAGGGGGTGAATGTCTTGCAGCTTATCTTTTGGATTGTGGCGAGAACAATCGTAGAGTTGCACTACGTGTGGAGCTCATTAAGAGGGAAGATATATGTGACATGGAAGTTGAATGCAACATGAAAGAAAATGAACAAAGTTTAGTAGATGATTACTTTGACCGTGAATTCTACTTTGAAAATAATATTTGTGATGCTGCTTCTGCACCGGGCGAAAGTGGTGTTAATCTAGGTTGTGAACCTGTGGACCTTCTTAACAAAAGGACAACATCATCGTCTCCAACTCCAAATTACATTGACCCACTGAACTACTATGATTCGTTGGACCACCATGATGAACAAAATCAAGTCTCTAGTGAAGACACATTTAGTTTCCCAGATGGGTCAGATTTGGCAATTGGTCAAGAATTCAAGAACAAAGATGAGGTAAAAACTAAGTTGAACAATATTGCAATAAAGGCTTGCTTTGAGATGGAAATTAATAAATCCACCAAGTCATTATATGTGACAAAATGCATTGACAAGTCATGCAATTGGGCAGTGCGTGTAGTAGAAGTTACCAACTCAGAGCGTTTCTCAATATGAACTTATTGTAACACTCACACTTGTTCCCTTATTAGCCGGAAAAGAAAGCATCGCCAAGCAAGTGTTGCAGTAGTTGCTAATGTCGTGAGGTCAAGTTTTTATGGTCAAAAAGAGACACAGAAGCCAAAAGCAATAATGACGATTATGCAGAACAATCACTTGCCAATAACATATTGGAAAGCTTGGAAGGGGAAAAAAATTGCAATCAACCTTCTTAGAGGTTCACTTGAATTAAGTTTTCAAAATCTTCCAGCTTACTTATTGTAACGCCCTAACTCCAGGAACCGTTACGGTGTACCTTGTAAACAGTGCTAAACTCGCTAATCAAGTCATTTGGCCAAAATTGTGTAACTAAGTATGATTAGCGGTTTAGGGATTAAAATTTTTGGTTAAGATAACGTTTCATTAGAACGTTTTGTTGGATTAAACTTATACAGGATCTTTATTTATTTTCATGTATATATAATATTAAACAAATTAATACGAGATAGCCTAAAACATGTTTCTAAAATTGAATTCAAAGAGAAACAAATAATATAATACTTACAGTATACGCAGCGGAATTAAGAGTCCTTCCTTCAGTTTCTCTATCTCTTGTATCCTCTCTGTCGCAGAGTATTATCAAGAAACTGAACCGATCTTCTATTTTCTTCACGATCTTCCAATGTATTCTTAGAACCACCTAGACTAGTGTGGGCAATTCTCTCTCAACACATGAGATAGATATAGAGAGAAGAAGAGAAAATAACAAAGAGGCTTAGAAAAGGACTTGTGTTTAGAGAGAATATAAAACTATCAGAAAATCTGACTTATCAAAAACCCTTCTTTTGACTTCTCTATAAACACTCCTTTTATAGACTCAATTAGGCCATTTAATTTAATTAAAAAATCAATAAAATAACAGCCATTTTGAAGCCCTAGGTCGAAATTATCATGGGCTATAGGCCCGTGAAGTTTCCCATTTGATTATAAGCCCATTGGACTTAAAATCAAGGCCTATATTATTTTCTATTGATTTAATTAATTAAATAATTATTTAAATCCTTTATCAAATTAATTATTTATAATTTGAACCTTGATTTAAACTTATTTATTAATTTAGATACCAATTTATCTTAATTAATAAATCTGCCATAATTTCTCTTTTCTTCTCAAAATTACACAACTCTGTGAAACTATCCAAAATTGACCTGGTCAACTTTGATAATTCTAATTGATGATTAAATCAATTAATTGAGACTATCTAGATGATTTTATCCAAGGTACAATGGGGACCATGGGCCTATGAAATCAAGCTCCAATAAGTTATCATAAATCTAACAAATAAATTTACTAACTTATTAATTCCTCGTGACTCCACTATAGACTTGGAATTGCACTCTTAAATTCATAGAACGCTCCATTACAAATATAGATACGCTATTAATTATCCATTGTTACAACCATAATTGTCACTCAATCCTCTATAGACGGTCTACAATGAGATAGGACTAAAATACCGTTTTACCCCTCATTGTATTTTATCCTTAAAACACTTAGTTCCTTGTAAATGATATTTCAGTAAACTAATTTAATTACTGAAATGAGATCTCTATCATTTAACACCTTGAACCAAACTAAAAGGAAACTATCATTTCACTTCTTCATCAGAAGCTATAGATGTTCATATCTATGATTAACACTCCCACTCAATTATACTACCGAGTTCCCAAGATGTAAGTATGGGCTAGTCCGTAGGGTAAGCTGGTAACGAACAAGTCAAAGAACTCAAATAATACAATCAGTTAGAATACTAACCACTCAGAATTGAGATTGAATTGACCTATGGTCAACTATATGATATGACTAGAATAGATAATAACGGTATGTTTACTTATCTTATCAACTGTCAATATCGGTTCTGTCCGATGTAACAAATACATCTGATCTTATCTACTTTGCTAATGTTCTGGAAAGAACATAACATTGTAATGTGTAAGTAGATCATATCGTAGATTGGCAAGTCAGTGTAAATCCGGTGCACTTACTAATCTTAGGACTAACTTATTTTGAACATATAATCTTATTTATATTCCACTGTGATTACGTCACTATAAATAAGATTAGCTATATGCTCGGGATTTAATAGAAGTTTATATTAAACAAATAATCATGAAAATAAAACATGTGAGCAAAGTGATTAACCAAGTCAAAAAATGATTTCTATTCTTTTATTGATAATAAAATGAGATTACAAATAATTTGGGTTTTAATTAGGGCATAAAACCCCAACACGTTTACTATATACATTGAGATCCCAAAAATATAATTTCAGAGTCTATTACAAGAAAATATTTACAACAGGCCGATCTAAGCGGCAAAACAGGGTTTAACCCTAGTTCCTCTTCAAACCTCGGCCGTGGTGGTCGAGCAGCTGCATATGTACACATCGTCACCTAAGCTCTCCAACTCAAGGATGGTCTAGCTTTCTTTTGCCTTTACCTGCACCACATAGCACCCGTGAGCTGAAGCCCAGCAAGAAAACTCAATATGCTCATGAACAGTAATAACATGTCATCAAATCATAAGGCACACGCCTAGCAGATATAGACCTAGCCAAGCAGGCAAGAAAAACCACGTAGCAATGGGCATCCAGGATAAAGAATCCTGCCCTCCTGAATGGACGACTATCAAGTCAGTCTCAATCAGATAAGTGATTTAACACTGGTGGTTCCAGTAACCATGTCGGGCTGATAGCCCTGAATAAAAGATAGATGACTGATAAGTCTATCTCGGTCAGATGACTAATAAGTCCATCTCGGTCAGATGACTGATAAGTCCATCTCGATCAGATGACTAATAAGTCCATCTCAGTCAGATGAATGATAGTCTATCTCGATTAGATGACTGATAAGTCCATCTCGGTCAGATGACTGATAAGTCTATCTCGATTAGATGACTAATAAGTCCATCTTGGAGGTCCCATACCCTCCTAGCCATGTGACAAGCAGTCACCTAGGCCTTAGGCCCTGGCTCTAGTATATAGTCTTAGACTAGGCAAGTGCTTATAATTTTCATCGACCTTCAGGTCGGTCCAGCAATAATACCCCGTATGAGTCATTCAACGCTGATATCGATTAGATCTAATCTTCATTTGGCTCAACGTTCATGACGCTATGCCATTTTTTACTCTTAGGTCAGTAAAACACGACCAGTGTTCAACCCATTGTGAACTTGACTAGTAAATCACAGCTTCACAGATGGATCTAACACCATTGCCGATTCTGACTAATAAGTCAGTGCCATACACAAGTAAGCCATGCCACCAAACATATATCATATTTCAAATATCCAAATAAAGGGCATTCAACATGCTTACTCAATAATTACTAGCACAATTAGGATCATGCATAAACACAGAGGCTCAAGCTCTGAACAATATCATACTCAGTATACAAAGCATGTCCTAATCACGTGTTTCTCATGCATCACATGCATCATATTTAACCACTTGACATGCCTCAACAATAATCATGCATGCCACATTTAATGATCCAACATGCATCAATAATAACCATGCATGTCACATATACACAGGGTGCAGTTCTCTTACCTCAGATTCGAGCTAGAATGATTAAAAGAACAACCCTTGAAAACGATAAACTTTTAGTCCCTTAGCGGTCACCTAGTCATAACCAAAATATAGGGTTCAGCAATGAAAATGAAGACAAATGTTCCCAAACCAAAACCTAGCCTCCGAGACATCGAATCCTACTAAACTGGGTAGTAGGATCGATCCTGAGGCCTAAGGCTTGAATCCCCAAGCTTAAAAACTCATTTCTGGTCAAAATGCCTCTATGGGCCGTGGCCCTCCCTAGCCGCGCCGCGGCTCGCCCTCAGACAGAGGCGGCCCTTCTCAGCCAACCAGCATGGGCCGCGACTCACCATAGCCATGCCGCGGCTCATTACGCAAAACAGCAAGGAACCAGATTTCTTCCCCTGTGTTTCTCCTTGAAACTAGCCCTTCAAACCAATCCCAAACATCAACCTAACACCCAATTCAACCACTAAACTTCATCTACAACTCACCCTCATCAAAACCCAAGTTAAACATCAACCAAACTTCCATTAATTCCAACTATTTACCAAGAAATCACAAACTGAAAACTTAAACCAAAAACAGAGTAAAACCAGAGATTCCATGGCTGAAACTTACCTCAAACTTGAGATTAAACCCTCTTCAATGGTTGAACTAAGTTTCTAAGCTCCCACCTTTGATCTCCTAGCTTGTCCCTTCAAATTGGCTTCAAAATTCCAAAGAGAGAAAGAGGGAAAATGGTGCACGGGTGAGGGAGAAAGATGAAGATGATGAAGCTCTATTTTTGTTCTGTTCTTCTACAGCCTTGAGTTTATATAAATCTTAGGGGTGAAAAGACTATTTTGCCCCTAGGTCAAATAAAGGCTTCTAACGACTCCCAAGGGTAAAATCGTCATTTCCTCCCTATCTCATTAATTATAATTAACACCCTCAAATTCCCGTTATTCTCAATATTCTCAAATGCCAATAATTCATATCCCGTTACCCTCTAATTTCCGGCAACATTCTAATCACCAAATTATCCCGAGACTCACCCTGAGCCCCGAAATTAAACCCGTTATGACTAGACCAAAAACTTGCATTCCATGATCGTCTCATGCCGAATAGCTCGAACCAATCCACCTTATAATGTGGCTATATTAATTAATCACAACATGCACCAAATTACCAAAATGCCCTTAAAATAAAATATGAACCCATATGCATGCGTTTATCATCATATAATAATATAATTTACATAAACATGCATATAACCATTAAATAGCGTAATTAATCAATTATGGCCCTTCTGGCCTCCTAATCAAGGTCCTAAACCTTATTAGAAAAATTTGGGGCATTACAACTATCCCCTCCTTACATAAATTTCGTCCTCGAAATTTATCTGCACTGCCCGGAATATAAACTCCGCACAACTGATTCCAGTTTCCCCAGGTCGTTCTCCCGACCTCACTGTTTCTGTAACCTTACCCTAACTCAAGGTACACTTTGTTTCTCAGAACCTTATTCTTTTTGTTTTAATCTGGACTGGCTATTCCTTACAGGAGTGCTTAACCTTCAGATCCTTATAACCCAAATCATGAGTTCCTTTTAACCCATGTCCACTGCATGGAAACTACATAACACACTGCACACAACTGACAATGCCAAAAATAAAGCCGATCCAAAGTCAACCTGACCAGTCCTGTTCAGGACTCAAACTGTCAAATAAGCTAAGATTCAAATTGTTAAATTACTCTAGAGCTCAACTTGCTCTTATCTCCTCACCCCTTTCCATGGTGATACTTTAAGGAAGACACATTCTTCTTCTTGGAATTCCACATTCCTACTTTTCCAATTTCGTAACACTTTCCCATTTACTCTGAGAAGTGAGCATCCAAGCTTCACCCTCTATTAATCTCAATAGTCCCCTGAACCACCTCAGGATCCAAGTATAAGTTAACTCATTCATCTTATAAGATGTTCTTCCAATAATAATTGGATAACCCTCTCTCTCTGATTTACCATCAATCTGAGAGTAATAAACTGTACTGAATTTCATCTATACTCATCGCCTTCCTAATCCTTCCAAAACCTGGAAGTAACAATAAAGTCTTCATCTAATAAGATAGACCTTGAATTTCATGGAGGCGCTCTATACGTCACACAAGAAGATTTGAATAATGATCAGCTGTATTATTTACTTATCCTTGCAGATAAAAATGAACTCACTTGGATAAACTGGTCTACAATGACCCAATGCCAATTCACGCTGACCCACTAACCTGGGCAAACCCACCGCGAAACCCATCGCGATGCTCTCTTATTTCCATTATGAAATACTCAATGGCCATAATGGCCTTACCGATTCCTGACACTTTGGTCTGACCTGCTACAGGCTAAGAACTTTACCATGCATTTCATTACACCCCTCTCCATCTCAGGCCATCACTATAAAGCTTTCATATCCTGTTACATTCTCATGATGCCTGAATGGAAAGAATAGAAGGATAACACAAGATTCATCCAGAATCTCTCAATTAATCTCAATGTCCATCGGATTCCAAATCCGACCCTTATACCATAATAAATTCATATCTGATATTGTACAACTCTTAGCTAACCTAGCTAAGACTTTCCATTCAATCTTTCTTATCTGTGATTCACTTAGTTGTTTTTTTTCCTTTCTAATCCTTTCCGAAATGATAATCTCAAACATAACACTGGCCACCTGGCCCACCAGAAACTCTACTCTAGTTCTGGTCAGAGGCTTTAACCAACATATTGCTTAGGCAATTACTTTTCTCTATCACTGAGATGTCATAGCAACCCACTAACCGGTTCTGATCTGTAAGAAGACTCAAAACTCTTTCCCAAGGCACCTGTAACATCTTTACCACCCAAGGACACTCCTGCCCCTAAGACGTTCCTTGACCTTGGCAATTCTCTGCAGAGAAAACACCATAATACCATCGTCCACGACGATAAAAAATTTCCATTCAAATAATTCTTTGAATGCTCTATTCATCTTATTCATAAACACTTAGCATTAAACAATTTTCCCCAAATCATACTCAGCACTCTCAGTGCTCTTATCTAATATAAAACAGTCTTCTACATATCCTTCTCTCTGATCTCTAGCTGGTAATAACCAGATCCAAGATCACGATTCTATCTCTTCATATACAAGAAACCCTGGCAAGTCCCCCTAGGAACACATCGAGAAACTCATCGACTAGTCCAGTCTATCCTGATCTCACTGGCACAATCTAGATGGTATCCACCACACTAGCTAAGAGTTCCATGCACCTCCCTGCAATAAAACTCTAGCTCTCACTACAGATATCATAAACATACCAAATCAATGCACAGTGCCAACTATCACAAGACTTCCCACTCTTAAGCCCAAGAGTTATTATATCTTTCCTTGCCATTTAGCATTGCCCCATAACTACTTAGCCAATCCATATCCTGGATCAAACCAAAGCCAGTCATAACCAGCTTTATCAAAACCATTGAGGAATCCTTTATATCATAACATAAAAATGTGATTTGCGTAACAGCTCTATGCTTCTCTAGAAGCATCAAACAAAGAAACAGCATGGCACCAAAACCAATCAGCATAACTTAGAGATCAGAACTAGAAAACTGACCTGCCACCCCTGAGGAACTAGTCTCATTCTCTGACTGCCCCGGAATAAACACTCGAGTTGAAATCGATCTGTCTATCCCTTTTTGCTCATCCTTTCTCCGCATTGGGCACTCCTTCTTATGATGTCCAAACATATTACATGAGAAACACGCCCTTGCTCGGCATTCCCCTAGATGATGCCTTTTACACCGAGCGCATACTAGATATGTTTTTCGGCTTTCATCCTTGCTTGCTCCAATAAGTGGAGATATCACTATCTGAGCCCTGTGCTCCCTGGCACTCTGCTGCCCAATCTGATGTCCTGCACTCTCAACAGCAAGAGCCTTCCCTACCACCTGAACATAGGTAGAGACTTCATGCACTGGGGCAACTCTAATGCCCTGAACTATTCTGGGATTCAACCCCTGGATAAACCTTTCCTTCCAAGCTATATCTGTGGGTACCATGTCAAAAGCGAACTTGGCCAACCCATCAAATTTATTAACATACTCGGCCACTGTTCCATTACCCTGAACAAGATTTAGAAACTCATTCATCTTCACAGTCTTGGCTACATCACAATAATACTTCTCATTAAACAGCTGCCTAAATTCTTTCCAGTCCATCACAGCTGTGTCTCGTGTCTGGGATACTACCTCCTGCCACGTCCGAGCATCATCCCGCAGTACATATGTTGCAAAGATCACCATATCATGACCCACCAGCCCCATACTATAAAGAATGGAACTGGTCATGCCCATCCATTGCTCATCTCTGAATGGATCTAGGCCTCCCTTGGGATATCAATGAAGTTGAAGTATTGCCGAAGGTATTGCCTCCAAATGTCCCAATCAAGCGTGGTAGAGCAAAATTGAAAAGAATCCCATCAGTTGTCGAGGGAAAAAATGGATAAAAAGGTGTGGTTTATGCGGGCAGCCTGGTCACTCCAAAAAAACATGTCTCTTACGAGCCACAACATCTAAATTGTAATTGTTAATGCATATGCTTGTTTTGAATTACTATGGTTAATTTATATCATTGTATTTTAATTCATTTAAATTTTCTTGTGTTTACTTGAGATGAACCTCGACTTCCATGAGTAGAGCTCGACCATCTGCAAAGATTGATAAATATTCCAGTATAGAACGCGACGGACATGAGTAGAGTTCGACCGTCAATGGTTGAGCTTTGTAAAGATTGATAAATATTCTAGCAAAGAGCTCAACTGATGTGAGTAAAGCTCGACCATGGATGGTTGAGCTTTATAAAGATAGATAAATATTCCAGCATAGAGCTTGACTGACATGAGTAGAGCTCAACTATCAACAGTCGACCATGGATGGTCGAGCTTTGTAAAGATAGATAAATATTCCAACATAAAGTTTTTAAAACATTGTCATTCTTGAAACTAGCCAAACATTTTAAAATATACAAATTACTAAAGATCCCAATCTTGACAAAAAATATCTACTGCCATCTTCATTCTGTAGAATGGTATCATGCATCTGAAAGACGATCAAAAGTACAACCAGCCATGTCAAACTCAATAAACTTAATTGTGTACACTGCACAATCTCCCTTGTTATAAGAAAAGTTTAAAATCAATAATAGATGTAAGATTGCAATAAATATAGACTAAGTATGTAACGACCCAAATTTACTAATAAGGCTTAAGGGCCTTGATTAGTGTGCCGGGAGGGGATAATTGGATTATATTTGATTTAATGATTTAAAAGCATGTTATATGACTATTTGAATATTTGTGATGCATGACTATGTGTATTAGTATGCATGTAGGCCCTGATTAGGTTAGAAGGGCATAATCGTAATTTTGGCCTATTGAGGGCATAACTGTATATATGTGATAAGCTGTCGAGACCACATTATTATGTGGATATATTTCTAATCTGTGACTCGAGACGATTCCAGTGAGCGGTTTAGCGAAAAATTCACGGCAGGGATTTATACCCGGTTCGGGGCGAGCCTGTGGGTATTTCTGGGAATTTAGGGAATATATTGGAGTCTATCTTGACATTAAGGAATATAATTGGTGATTAGTTAGGTGTTGGGAAGTAAGTGGTTAATATTAGAAACACTCGAGGAATTAGCGAGAATTGGGTGAAATGACCAAAATGCCCCTAGGTGGACTAAAAGGCTTAGGAATTATGGGAGGGTATTGTGGTCATTTGGCTTATAAAGGATAAATGTTATTAGGCGTTATACTTTGTGGATTGTGTAGAAAGGGCTGGAATTATGAAGGAAATAAAGGAAAGAAAAGAAAGAAGATAAAGAAAAAGGGAAATTGAGAGTCTTTTCTCTCTCATTCGGTTGGAGGTCTCTTCTCCATTTCTTGAGGTTTCTTGGAGCAAAACTTAGAGGGAGTATAGGAAGGAGCTTGAGGCTAAGGTCTTTGGTCTGGTTTGAGGAATTGACAGGGGATACTCATCATTTGAGGTAAGGTTCAAGGTAGTTTTCAGTTTCTAGTTCTTGGTGTTGTTGTGGATTTTGAGCTGAGTTTTGGTGGGGAATTCTAGGGCAATTGAAGCTGAGCTTTGAGGAGGTGAAGGCCAAGCTAGTGAGGAGGATAACCTAGGCTAAACTCATCCAGCAAAGGTAAGGAATTCTAGTTCAAGTTCTGTGGTTTCAGCTGTTGTTTTGTTAAGTTTCTGAGCTTTAGGTTCTGCTATGGTGAATTCTTTGTTTAGGGATGCATGTGATTGAGTTATGTGTGGTTGGGATGTTTGGGATGAGTGGAGGATGTTGGTAGGCTTGTTTTTATGTTTGGTTGAAGTTTGGAAGAGTTTTGGTAAGGTTTGGCTTGGGGAAAATCGAAGGAGGAAAAGGCAGGAATTGATGTGCTGTGACTAGCGCTACAGCGCTAGCCATTGGGCGCTGTAGCGCTAGGTTGAGTGGTCTGGGGCATCTTAGGCTCTGTTTGTAGCGCTGTAGCGCTCTCTTTAGAGCGCTGTAGTGCTACCTTGTTTCTAGAAAAGGGTTTTTGGGTTATTTTCAAGGGTTTTCGCCCGAGGGTTCGGGGTTTGATTCCACCACCCCGTTTGGTGGAATTAGAGCTTCCCGAGGGCTCGGGATTGGTCTTGAGGCTAGGTTTTGGGCTTGAGGTTTGGTGATGATTTTAATCTATGGTTGTGACTAGGTGTACGCTAGGGCTCAAGAGGGATCGTTCTTGAGGATCAATTGAACAAAGCTAGCGAATCTAAAGGTAAGAAAACTGCACCCGGATATGTGTTTGTGATGGGACTAAGTGCTCCCGATATCTGTATAATGTCATAGATGGTATTACGCCATGGGACATGTGATAAACGGCCTAAGGGTGCCGTAAATTATACTTGCACACAGGGCGCGGCTCGGCCACTGGTAGCCGAGGACAGCTTAATATTCACTGAGCTCGGTTTAAGCGGGCCGGAGTCAGTGGGATAAATAGAGGGTGCGGCCTAAGGGCATTAACCCTAGTTATCATTTATGGATTGATTATTGATATGAAATGATATACTTGGTATGGTGAATACTTGATTATCATGAATCCTTAAACTGTTGAGTACATGCTTATGCGATAGGAGTTATCTGATTGTCTATTGAATGATTGTGCTCTGTTATTGTGCTTTCTTGCTGGGCCTTGGCTCACGGGTGCTTCATGGTGCAGATAAAGACAAAGGCAAGTTGGACCAATCCTGAGATGGAGGGCTGCGGGGTTGAATGTACATAGTTAGTTGTTCGGCCGCCACGGCCGAGGAGTGGAACAGGACAGGATATGCTTAACTGTCTGTTTTGACTTAGTATGGCTAATCACTGTATTTAAATCTTGAATCTTTTGTAGACAGTCTTAAACTTATAACTTTTGGGATCCCATGTAGAAAGAAAATGATTATTTATAAGAAATGCAGCTTTTGAGACCAAAATCTTTTAACCCTAGTTCAACTATATTTTCAGTAACACGTTTTGAGTTAAATGACTTGATTAGCAAGTCTTGCACCTTTATAAACACACAGTGTAACGGTCTTGGCTACCCAGGGCATTACAAAGTAAGCATTTATATATAGACTTAGATAAATATACTTACCTTGAATTTTGTGGAACACTAAGTAAGCATGTATATGTCCATGGTTTGTGAAGACATTGTGCTATGTCCTCAAATTGTGAAGATACACAAAGCATAGTCGGAATCATCATTTGGAGTGGCAACATCAAAGCATCCATTTCTTTTGATGAGGTCGCTCCAATACTGCAGTCATAAACAATCAACTCTAATGCTTGTAAGTCTACTTTAATTGCAACCCAATGATGGTCCCTCATGTTTAAAGGCATATGCAACTTTTTTGAGCCTTTCCATTTCTTGCCCCAAAAATGTGGATGATTCCCTGAAATATATTGACTTATCTCATCATCAATAATGTTAGGGTTAGAGTTGAAGTTGATGGTCACCAATTGAGTAAATTTTTCATCCAAAATGATTGCATCTTGTGGAATCACATCTTGATACTCATGTTGTCGCTTTCTAATTCCAAACAGAGCATCATCAATGTGTTGTAAAAAATAATAATAACATTATACACGTGGAAACAAAATTAATTCTTAGATATAAGGGATCATAAAATCATATGTCACACCTCACTAAATAGCCATTCATGGTCTTTAATAATCCGCTGGAAATAGTCTATAGTTCGTAAACCAAGCCCACAATCAATAATTTTTTGACTTCTTAAATGTTCATCAAACATCTTTTGTTTTTCAGGATTAATCTCCCTTGAAGGATCAAACTGGATATGATCTTCTCGTCGCAATCTAGTCCGACGAAAAGGGTCAGTGTATGGTGATTTCATGTAGTGTGAATGCTTTAGTGACCTCTTTGGAGGGTGTTCTTCAAGTTGGGGAGGTTGCTCTTTATCAAGAGGATGTTGGTCATCAACTTGAGGACGTTGCTCTTCAAGTTGGGGAGGTTGCTCTTTATCAAGAGGAGGTTGGTTATCAACCTGGGGATGCTGCTCTTCAACATGAGGAAATTGTTCATGGTATGGTCTCATGTAATCATCACCAGTACAGTTGCCACCATGACCATCATCACATTGGGGCATTGATACGATATTCTGTTGTTGAAGTAAGGAAATTATCTTTGAAGGCAAAAATGCAATTTCTGATCTTATCAATGCAAATTGTTGATCTATGTGAGCCTTGAGAGCAAACCAGTCAACTTTGTCACCTTGACTCTTTTCTGGTCCAACTTCTGTAGCTTTACTAGTGGCTTGGCCTTCATTTGTAACACCAACATTGTCACAAGTCTCATGCCTATCAGTATCATCTCTCGTGGCTTCGCTCATAGATTGGACATGATTTCTGTTACCAACTTCAGTAGCTTGGCCTTCAATTGTAACACCAACATTGTCACAAGTCGCATGCCCATCAGTATCATCGGCCCAAGTAATTGTACCTCCAAACTCTAACACAACAGTCAATATATCAATCATACGATTTGACTTTGGTTCAGGGATACTGATGAATCCTTGCATGTGTGGCATTCTCTTCTCTCGTTCAGTAGGTAAAAGGATACTTTTTATATCCTGAATACAAAAATATTAATATAAATATATATATGTTTATTAAAAGGAAGACTAAATAACAAAAAATAAATTAGACGCCAACCTTAGAATCATCTAGAGCTTCTAGTACATCACTATAAGAGGGAGGTTTCTTACGCTTCCAAGTAGTCCTCCATCGACAAATTCTCGGCATTGATTCTTCAATATCATCTCGAAGCTCTACATACTTTCTTGTCACTGCCGGCACACATTCATACACTAATGTCTACACATGCAAATAAGAAAAATTGTAAGGATTTCGAAAATAATGGATGTTCTTCAACTTTACTTAGGGAAATTTTCTTACCGCTAATGGAAGAACGAAGCCTGAATAGTTGAATGATGACATCGTCTTTGCTTTCTCATGCACTGATTTTGCTTTTCCTTTTAGTCCCTTCCAAAGTTACTTTAATGCATACTCATAAGAATGAGTCCCCCAAGGGTATTGGTTGAACATGTACAAATTATCAACCAATCCCAATAATAATGAGTCGATGTTAGAAGAACTTTTGTTCCTATGCATTAAGGCCGCAGAGACAAATAAGAGAGATGCCATCTTTAATATTTCCTTGTTGCTTACATTTACATTCCTTCGAACTCTATTATTTTGGTTTGGGTTGGACATTTGTGTAAATTTGGCCTTCACGTCGTCAATGCTAACTATTTCTTTCCCACGAAAGTGTCTATCTTTAAATGCATTTGACTTAGCTTGAGTTTCCCAACCTTCTGGATATTCTAAGAATTTTAGCCTAGATATTAATGCATACTCCATCAATGAGAATCGGATCGGTACCCCATTAACAAAAAACCACATCTCTGAATCTCTATCACAGTCTGCTTCCCGAATGAGTAATAACCACATCACTTGACTTGAATGTTCATAGTTCTTAGAAAGATCAAGAAAGTGGTCAAACGGAGATTCCTTGAACAATTGTAAGTTGGTCGAGTCATTATTTAGTACTTCATTGATAAGTTTTGTGACCTTATCTATTTGACTTTTTACACTTATCTTGCACTCAAAGTGTTCATTCTCCTCTAATATAGGCTTCAATCGAGGAATCTTTTCAATCTGCAATAAATTAAATATCATATTTCTCAATATTAAATAACATAAAATCTTAAATATTTTACAAAACAAAACATACTGGAAGTGTTTTCTGTCGTGGCATAGAGGAAGACTCTGATTGTTCATCAACATGTGATTCTAATTGTTCTTCAAAACATGTCACTGACTCTTCTTCAATATATACCTAGTAATTAAATATAAGAAAAATATAATTTTTTAATCAATAGTGTAAAAAACACGTTAGTCGAGCCCTACTCACTCTAGTTGAGCTTTACACTAAAATTTCATTTAGATTTTGGAAATCTCGACCATGTTTGGTAGAGCTCTACTAAAGCCTGGAAATCTCGACTATGTATGGTCGAGCTCTACTCACACCAGTCGAGCTCTACTCATACTAGTCGAGCTTTATACTACAACTTCAATTAGACTTTGGAAATCTCTACTATGCATGGTCGAGCTCTACTCACATCAGTCGAGCTTTACTCACTCCAATCGAGCTCTACTCACACCAGTCAAGCTCTATGGTACAATTTCAATTAGGCTTTGGAAATCTTGACTATGTATGGTGTTGCTCGACTCACACTAGTCAAGCTCCATACTACAATTTCAATCAGAATTTGGAAATCTCCACTTTGGTTGAGCTATACTCACATCAGTCGAGCTCTACTCACACCTGTCGGGCTCTATGCTACCATTTTAATTAGACTTTGGAAATCTCAACTATGTATGGTCGAGATCTACTCACCAGTCGAGCTCTATGCTATCAATTAGACTTTGGAAATCTCAACTCATGCTAATCGAGCCCTAAACTGAAAGTTCATTGCGCTTTTAGAAATCTCGACCATAACCACTTGAACTCTACTCGTTCTAGTTGAGTTCTACATTTTAAACCAATATTTTTCAAACCATGCCTTTAGTGCTCTAAATTTATAGCCAATTGATTTCAATTAAATAATTATCTATTCTAAAAAAAGTACAAGAATAGAACAAATGTATTTAACTTCATTTACCTCATTATCTAATTGAGTCGTTATGTCTGCGGGAGGTGTTGGTGGCACACTAGCATCCAACGATTTTGAGCATGACGACTCCGGACTAGATCCGTGAATAATCAACCGTCATTGAATCGGTTGTTGTGGATCTCTAATCCTTGGTACTTTTGTTCATACCATGGAATCTAGGAAATAGAGTGTATAAGAATTGAGCTTGGGTGATTGGACGATCGATCCACCTAAAAATGCTAATAGAAAGCAAATTTACATAAAAATATTATTATTCGAACATCATAATAAGATCTATTTAAATATATGGGTCTAAGAAAATTGACTTAAAGTGATTATGTACCGTGAATGAAATCTTCAATAAAAACAAGGTTGTTAATATATCAATTATCAAACTAAGCTAAAATGTACACTCTACATCACATATCAAATATGTTTTTTTTAACAAAAAAAGAAGATAATGAAGTGGTACAATTAATCAATATGCAATGTAAGTATTCATTTCAAATATCAAACCATAAGCAACAACACATATTGTGTATTAGTTGAAAATCTCAATCTAATTTAATAAAGTTAGTTCATTGAGACATTTTCACAAACATATGGTTTGCATTATTATTAAGATTGTAAAAAAAAAAAATTAATAAACAAAATAAATATTATAGCAAAGTGTAATAGATTATACAAAAGTTTAATACAAGAAATGGGTACTCACTGTCATTTTAATCAAAGAAATCAACTCATTCATATATATATATATATATAAGTTGAAAGAAAACAGAACAAAAAACAAAAACAAAAAATGGGAAATGTACCTTGGCGTGGTAGTGGGAGTGACTATATTTTTTTTGTTTTGCTTCTTTTCAATTCTTTGGTAATTGTATTATGAGGTCAATATTGTATTATTAATATTGTAATCAAGGAATGGAAAAAAAAGGGTAGTGTGAAAATGGGGCCGCGAAAATGATAAAAGATATTATATATATATGGTTTTCAGGGTAAGGCTATTTTAGTAATTGTATTGTTAAAATTGTAAAAAAAAATTAATAAAAAAATAAATATTACTCATAAATAAAGAGGTTTTATTATTAAAACTAGTTAATCATATGGTTATATAATTCAAAAGCCCTTTAATAAAGTTAGTTCATTGAGACATTTTCACAAACATATGGTTTGCATTATTATTAAGATTGTAAAAAAAAATTAATAAATAAAATAAATATTATAGCAAAGTGTAATAGATTATACAAAATTTTAATATAAGAAATGGGTACTCACTGTCATTTTAATCAAAGAAATCAACTCATTCATATATATATATATAAATATATATATATATATATAAGTTGAAAGAAAACAGAACAAAAAACAACAACAAAAAAATGGGAAATGTACCTTGGCGTGGCAGTGGGAGTGACTATACTTTTTTTGTTTTGCTTCTTTTCAATTCTTTGGTAATTGTATTATGAGGTCAATATTGTATTATTAATATTGTAATCAAGGAATGGAAAAAAAAGGGTAGTGTGAAAATGGGGCCTGCGAAAATGATAGAAGATATTATATATATATATGGTTTTCAGGGTAAGGCTATTTTAGTAATTGTATTGTTAAAATTGTAAAAAAAATTAATAAAAAAAATAAATATTACTCATATATAAAGAGGTTTTATTATTAAAGCTAGTTAATCATACGGTTATATAACTCAAAAGCCCTTTAATAAAGTTAGTTCATTGAGATATTTTCACAAATATATGGTTTGCATTATTATTAAGATTGTAAAAAAAAAATTAATAAGCATAATAAATATTATAGCAAAGTGTAATAGATTATACAAAAGTTTAATACAAGAAATGGGTACTCACTGTCATTTTAATCCAATGAATTAACTCATTCATATATATATAAGCTGAAAGAAAACAGAACAAAAAACAAAAACAAAAAAGTGGGAAATGTACCTTGGCGTGGTAGTGGGAGTGACTATACTTAATTTGTTTTGCTTCTTTTCAATTCTTTGGTAATTGTATTATGAGGTCAATATTGTATTATTAATATTGTAATCAAGGAATTGAAAAAAAAAAGGGAGTGTGAAAATGGGGCCTGCGAAAATGATAGAAGATATTATATATATATAGTTTTCAGGGTAAGGCTATTTTAGTAATTGTATTGTTAAAATTGTAAAAAAAATTAATAAAAAAAATAAATATTACTCGAGGTTTTATTATTAAAGCTAGTTAATCATACGGTTATATAACTCAAAAGCCCTTTAATAAAGTTAGTTCATTGAGATATTTTCACAAATATATGGTTTGCATTATTATTAAGATTGTAAAAAAAAAATTAATAAGCATAATAAATATTATAGCAAAGTATAATAGATTATACAAAAGTTTAATACAAGAAATGGGTACTCACTGTCATTTTAATCAAATGAATTAACTCATTCATATATATATAAGCTGAAAGAAAACAGAACAAAAAACAAAAACAAAAAAGTGGGAAATGTACCTTGGCGTGGTAGTGGGAGTGACTATACTTTTTTTGTTTTGCTTCTTTTCAATTCTTTGGTAATTGTATTATGAGGTCAATATTGTATTATTAATATTGTAATCAAGGAATTGAAAAAAAAAAAGGGAGTGTGAAAATGGGGCCTGCGAAAATGATAGAAGATATTATATATATAGTTTTCAGGGTAAGGCTATTTTAGTAATTGTATTGTTAAAATTGTAAAAAAAATTAATAAAAAAAATAAATATTACTCATATATAAAGAGGTTATATTATTAAAACTAGTTAATCATATGCTTATTTAACTCAAAAGCCCTTTAATAAAGTTAGTTCATCGAGACATTTTCACAAACATATGGTTTGCATTATTATTAAGATTGTAAAAAAAAATTAATAAACATAATAAATATTATAGCAAAGTGTAATAGATTATACAAAAGTTTAATACAAGAAATGGGTACTCATTGTCATTTTAATCCAATTAATCAACTCATTCATATATATATAAGCTGAAAGAAAACAGAACAAAAAACAAAAACAAAAAAGTGGGAAATGTACCTAGCGTGGTGGTGGGAGTGACTATACTTTTTTTGTTTTGCTTCTTTTCAATTCTTTGGTAATTGTATTATGAGGTCAATATTGTATTATTAATATTGTAATAAAGGAATGGAAAAAAAGGGGAGTATGAAAATGGGGCCTGCGAAAATAATAGAAGATATTATATATATAGGGTTTTCAGGGTAAGATTATTTTAGTAATTGTATTGTTAAAATTGTAAAAAAATAAATATAATACTCAAATATAAATAGGTTATATTATTAAAACTAGCTAATCATACGATTACATAATTCAAAAGCCCTTTAATGGTAAAGTTAGTTCATTGAGACATTTTCACAAATATATGGTTTGCATTATTATTAAGATTGTAAAAAAAAATTAATAAACAAAATAAATATTATAGCAAAGTGTAATAGATTATACAAAAGTTTAATACAAGAAATGGGTACTCACTGTCATTTTAATCCAAAAAATCAACTCATTCATATAAATATATATATATATATAAGCTGAAAGAAAATAGAACAAAAAACAAAAACAAAATAGTGGGAAATGTACCTTGGATTGGTAGCGGGAGTGACTATAACTTTTTTTGTTTTGCTTCTTTTCAATTCTTTGATAGTTGTATTATGAGGTCAATATTGTATTATTAATATTGTAATCAAGTAATGAAAAAAAAGGGGAGTGTGAAAATGGGGCCTGCGAAAATGATTGAAGATATTATATGTGTATAGGGTTTTGAGGGTAAGGTTATTTTAGTAATTATATTGTTAAAATTGTAAAAAAAATAATAAAAAAATAAATATTACTCAAATATAAAGGCGTTATATTATTAAAACTGGTTAATCATACGGTTATATAACTCAAAAGCCCTTTAATAAAGTTAGTTCATTGAGACATTTTCACAAATATAGGGTTTGTATTATTATTAAGATTGTAAAAAAAAAATTAATAAACAAAATAAATATTATAGCAAAGTGTAATAGATTATACAAAAGTTTAATACAAAAAATGGATTCTCAGTGTCATTTTAATCCAAGGAATCAACTCATATATATATATATATATATATATATAAGTTGAAAGAAAATAGAACAAAAAACAAAAACAAAAAAAGTGAGAAATGTACCTTGGCGTGGTAGTGGGAGTGGCTATACTTTTTTTGTTTTGCTTCTTTTCAATTCTCTGGTAATTGTATTATGATGTCAATATTGTATTATTAATATTGTAATCAATGAATTGAAAAAAATGAGAGTGTGAAAATGGGGCCTGCGAAAATGATAAAAGATATTATATATAGGGTTTCCAGGGTAAGACTATTTTAGTAATTTTATTGTTAAAATTGTAAAAAGAAAATTAATAAAAAAATAAATATTACTCAAATATAAAGATGTTATATTATTAAAACTGGATAATTATATGGTTATATAACTTAAAAGCCCATTTTCAGAGATACATATATTAAATATATAGTATTGTATTAAATATTATTATCATAATAATATTTTATAATATTTGAATTCATATTAGTATAATTAGTAAAAATTAGAATTATATATTATTATCATAATAATATTTTATAACATTTAAATTTATATTAATATATTTATTAAATATTTAGTATTGTATTATATATTATTATAATAATGATATTTTATAACACTTGAATTTGAATTTATATTAATATAATTCTTAAATATTTATTTTTAATTAATTTTAAAAGTATATTCGGTTAAATATTTAGAATATTCTATTAAAGTTAACGAAACAAACTATTAAAACAAAAAAAATTCTATATCGTATATATTGTTGTAATTGTTCAATTTTATTGGTTTTTCAGATCTTAATATAAAAAGATTATAACATAAATAAAACAATTCATTCAAGAAAAGCATTAGTAGTTTCATTTGTATCATTCTCAGGGACATTTTCATTTTAATCCCAAGGAAAAATATTTACATGGTGATGGTATTGGCATTCTTTGCCATACAAAATTGTAACAATAATTTTTGTCAGTAGTTAGCATCTTTCTATACTAATAACTATTCATTAGACATTAATTTAAGCTAGAGACAAGATTGATGAAAGCTTCTTCACTGCAGGGAATAGTTAGAGCGCCCATTGGATGATCAAATCCGAATTCTTCTTCAGCTCGGCATAGCAATTCTAGGAATGAATGGTGATTCAAGTATGAAATTGGGATCACAAATCTTGTCATTTTGTTCTTCCCAACATAAACTGCCAAATAGCCTTTTGGAACATCTTTTGCACTAGAAAAAGGCCTCTGAATAAGTTGCTTAGCATGAACTACACCAGGAAAACGGAAGCCCATGACTGTTGAAGTCAATAAAGGTAGAAGAAGGAAGAAAATGTGAGGAGTTGAGATGCTGAAGAACCCCAATCTTATGAGTATATATAATCAATACCCTTGATGATAATTGTAGAAAAGATAACTCTTGTGTGGAAATCAATGATGGAGATTGAAGAGGCAATTAATGGCATAGTCTTTGAGCAATCACGTGGTTGTGTCTTCCTACTCTTTATTATTGATTCAAAGTTATAAACCGACTAATTTGAAAGCCACGAAATGAAAACATTGTTAGTTGAAGGATGCATTAGTTGACCACATACCATATGTTTCAAGTGGGGTTCCCTTGTAGGTTGTTCACCTGGTAATGTCTATACATATATATGTCACAGTCACAACAAAGTGTTCATGTATGAGTCAGAAGACAAAGCCATGTGAAGATTCAAATACTTATGTTTCTTTGCAAATTCCACACCAACCTAGTTGCTTGAGTATTCCAGAGAACCATTCATCTATATATACAGGCACATTACCGTAAGGCTTAATCATCAAGTTCTCTTATTGTTTGTTGAAAAATAGTTTGTTATCTAAACAGAAAACTCAGAAAGAAAACTCAAAGAAAACAGCTTTGAGGACTACAAACATTGCAAAAGACTACTTTGCTGTCTATATATGTTGGTGAAGATCAAAAGAAGAGTTATGTATTACCTTTGTCTCAAGAGCTACTAATTAAGTATGGAAGAAGAAGAATTCAGAAATGAAAATTAGATGGGTGAAATTACAATTCCTTGCAGAGATGATATCTTCTTTGATCTCAGTTCTTAGAACTGTAAACAACAGCACTAGCAAGAATTATTGGAGAGAGGAAAGAGGAGATCAACTTCTTTATATGAAATATCGAGTCGCTAATCTTATGAAAGAATAAGAAAATGGAGAAGATTTCTATACCAAAGTCTAGAGGAAAAAACCTTCGACTGCAATCGAATATTCATTCAAGAAAAAGAAATGCAATAGCAATCATTTGCATCATTCTAAGGACAAATATTTATATTGTTTGTCATCCATTTTGTTTATACTCATAATTTAGCATTCAACTTTGCAAGGGAAAGAAAGATATCTAAGAGATGTTAAGGAACCCAATTATGTTTCTATAAAATCTATGTTCTTGGTAGGATATGATTTGGTATTAACGTATATTTATATATAGTAGATACAAACAACGTACAAATGCAAGTTTGTTTAGTTTTATTTATAGAATTTATTAATTATATTTATTAAATTTGTATTATTGTCTTATAAATTTTAAATAAATAAATAATATTATATATATAAAAGAATGACATAAACATGTAAATGAAAAATTAAACCAAAACTCTATTTATGATTTTTTAAATATATATAATATGATAATCTTTTTAAACATATAAATATTAAAATTATGTATTATGTATTATATATTGTTATAATGATATTTTATAATATTTAAATTTATATTGATATAAGTATTCAATATCTAGTCTTGTATTAAATATAATAATAATAATATTTTAATATTTGAATTCATATTTGTTGACCCTCAAATTAGTCAATGACACGGAGTCAGATAAACGATAAAAAATGAGAGAAAAACAAGAAGAAATTTAAATGGAAAGCAAATGGCACAAACGATTTATAGTGGTTCGGCCCCAATTAAGTGGTAATGACCTACGTCCACTTAGTGTTCTTATTGATGTTGAATCTCAATACTGTGATCAATGAACTAGGGTTCACAAGTATCACAAGCCTTGGGAAGATTACAACTACAGTGAATAATCACACTCTATTCTTCTCTCTGAGTACACAGTTCAAAAGTCATTTCCTTGAGCCATTTGATTCTTATTTATATGCTCAAGAAAATTACATGGGCCGATGTGCATTAATTACAATTAAGACTTGCGTATCAAGGTAATAAAAGAAAATATAATTAATGCAAATATTACAAGATTGCACATCCAAAAGGAAGTAAACGAAAGTATGCGACCAGACTGGTTGCATCTAAGTGTGAGGCTTGATAAATCAATAACTCTCTGGTAGATGGTCGAACAAGATTCATTCACTTAAAGTTGTCACATGTTTGCCACGTGTAAGTCAATCTTGTCACGTTACCAGGAATCATTTTTGGGTAAACAATATTAATTTAATTAGTAAAAAATTATGATTATATATTATTATCATATTAATATTTTATAATATTTAAATTTATATTAATATAATTATTAAATATCTAATCTTGTATTATATATTATTATAATAATGATATTTTATAACCTTTAAATTTAAATTTATATTAATATAATTATTATATATGTAGTCTTATATTAAATATTATTATAATAATGATACTTCATAATATTTGAAATTATATTAATATAATTGATAAATATCTATTTTTAAGTTAGTTTTAAATGTATATTCTCTTAAATATTTAGAATATTCGGTTAAAGTTAATAAAACAAACCCTTAAAACCATTAATTTTTTTTTATTAATACACTTTTTATATAAAAGAGAATATATATATTTATATCCAAATTAATAGTGAAGACTAAAGAACCAAATTAGTTGGATGGGATCTAGTAAGAGGCATAGTCCTTGAGCAATCACAAGGTATTGTCTTTGTACTTATCCATACTTACTCAAAGTTGATTTTAAGAAAAAATTTAAGGAAACTAACAATCAAAGGTGGAAACTAGTAGCTGGATTTCGTTGAACAAAAAAGAAATTAAAAAAAAAAAAAAGGATGACAAGCTAATTCATTATATATGTTTCACAATAGTTTTTCTTTGTTGTAAATCTTATAGCACAAATGGGCTTTGTTGTTGTTTGTTCTCTTGACAGATCATATGTATAAGTGTCTCAATTGCAGCTAAATTTTCATATATGACTTGGAAGACAAAGCCATGTGAACTTCAAATACTTATGTGTCTCTTGTAAATTCCAAAAATCTATTCATCTATATATAAAGGTACATAAGCGCACAAACTGAATCATCAAGTCCTCACATTCTCCACTACAAAATATTTTTGTGCAATCTAATACTTCTTCTGAAGATCAACATGGCATTTGGATTGTCTGGTTTTGTTTAGGGTAAGAAGACTCTCCGAAGATCACTTTCAGGCAATAGGGAAGCAACTTTGAAGTCTTCAACCATTCCAAAAGGATACTTTGCTGTCTATGTTGGAGAAGATCAGAAGAAGCGCTATGTAGTACCTCTTTCGTACCTAAATGAGCCTGCTTTTCAAGACTTGCTGAGTATGGCAGAAGAATAATTTGGATATGAGCACTCGATGGGTGGACTCACAATTCCATGCAGAGAAGACATCTTCATTGATATTGTTGACTACGTTTTTAGCCAACGACGTGAGAACGTCAAATACGACAAGCCTTCAAGAGAAATAAAAACGACACAGACGGTTTAAACAAGAAAAGTAAATAACACAGGAGATTTTTATACTGGTTCAGCTCCGATTGTCGGTAATAGCCTAATCCACTTAGAGTTGTGATTTATAGATCTGTACTCAAGATCAGATGGACTGAGCCAACTGAGTTTCTTCAGTACAGATTGCAAAAATACAAGAATTCTCTCAAATTTCAGCACTTTCTCTCTCTAGAATACTCAGACCCAAATTTCTGTCTCTAGAAAGAAGAAGCCGAAGAAGCCCCTCTCTCACCCCATAAGCCCTCTTTTTATAGGCTTAGGGTCATACATACGGTATCCCCTATTGGGCAACAAACGTTAGTTGTATAGATAATAGTCACATTAAATATTCATATTAATTCCAAAATGAATTTTTTTTCTCATGGAATTGATAAAAGTAATGAATCAAGAATTAAGAAGAAATTGAGAAGGTTCAAGTGTGGGAATCAAGGCTTAAGGGTTTAGGCTTGTGTTCAGCTATTGAAGATTATTCAATTCGAGTTTACGGTAAGGTTTAAGTTCAATTTCCTGGTTCCTTGATCTGTTTTTGGTGTTGGTTTTGAGGTTGGAGTTTTGATCATAGGAATGGGAATTTTATGAGGTTTTGAATGGTTTAAGGCTTGGGTTTTGGTGGTTATATGATGGCAAGTTGTGGTAATAGTTGGGACCTTTGCTTTGTGGTGTTGGAAGTGTTTTAGTGAGGTTTTGAATTGAGTTCAAAGAGGACAAACAGGGGGGTTTTGCTGGGTTTTGGGTGGGGTCGTGACTCTGTTCTACAGCGCTGCGACCCAAGCTTGATGAAGAAGCAAGGGGGTGCTGAAGGGTCGTTGGGCTGCGCCATGTGGAAGGTAGGGCCGCGGTGCGTGTTGGTGGCTAGGTTGTGGCCGCTTCTGTTTGAGGAGGCAGATCGCGACCCTTAGTGGCATTTTTGGCCAGAAGTGTGTTTTCATAGTGGGAATCCAAACCTTAGGCCTCATAATCATTCCTACTACCCAGTTTAGTGGGATTTTATGTCCCAGAGACTAGGTCTTGGTCCGGGAACCTTTTATTGATTGATTTTATTGATGGAATCCCATATTTGGTTATGACTAGGTGACCACTAAGGTATCAAAGGATCGATCGTTCTCAAGGGTCGTTCAATTGTTATATCTCGCTCGAACCAGAGGTAAGAAAATTGCACCCCATATGTGACATGCATTGTAACGACCCAATTTGCTAATAAGGCTTAAGGGCCTTGATTAGTGTTCCATGAGGGCATAATTGGATTATATGAAATTTAATGATTAAACGCATGTTATATGATTATTTGAATATCTGTGATGCATGACTATGTGTATTAGTATGCATGTAGACCCTGATTAGGTTAGAATGGCATAATCGTAATTTTGGCCCGTTGAGGGCATAACTGTATATATTTGTGATAAATTGATGAGACCACATTATTTTTTTTATTTTTATTTTTTTGGTAAATCAGAGAGAAGTATATTAAACCAAACATATTTACATCCTACAGCACCTCTAAAGGCCTGATTTTTGATGTTCTAATTACAATTGATCAAACCAATTCATGTCTCTAGGTGTTAGTCTTTTGTATATAATTCCTTTTATCCTATATTTGACCTCATATTTGATGTTTTGTACAATTGTGTTCACCTGTTTACAGCTATATTGCCATAACACTTCATTCTTGTTTAGCCAAATGTGATAGCTCATTGCAGCCAAAGTGACTGTGAATACTCCTTTTTTGAACCTGCTGTGCCGTATATTACTCATCAGCCCATGTATCGACATTGCTGGTGTCCTCCACTTTAGCCAATCCTTCATTTCCTGTAATACTCTGCTGCTGTATATACACTCAAAGAATAAGTGTTGCATGCTCTCTACAGCAGCAATACATACTACACACTCCACCTGTTGACATATTTGAAATTTATGCAACCTTTCTCTGACTGGCAATCTTCCCAACATGATTAGCCAAAACAAAAATCTATGTTTTGGAATAGCTAATTTATCCCACACCAGATGATGCCATATTACTTCTTGCTGTATTGGCCATAATAGGCGATATCCCTGTTTTATCTGATAAGTTTCAGCCTCAAATCTCTGGGTATCCACAAGCTGCTTAAAGCTATTTTTAACAATGACTATTTGCTTCCAGTACCAGCTACTTGTTGATGGAGCTTCATAACTCCACCAGTCAGCTGTACCCAAATAGACATGGTGAACCCACTTGATCCAAAGGTTATCTTGTTTTGTTGCCACTGCCCATATATATTTTCCTATAGCTGCCTTATTCCATTCTAGAACATTTCTTAGTCCTAAACCACCCTCCTTTTTTGATTTACAAAGAGTTTCCCATCCCACCATACTGGGCCCCAGGTGCTTTGAAGTTGCTTTCCATAAAAAAGCACGGCAAATGGCATTTATCTTCTGCAATACTCCTTTGGGAAAAATCATGATTTGGGACCAGTATGAATGAATTGAGATTAATACTGAATTAATCAGTGTTACTCTTCCGGCATAAGAGAGGTTCCTAGAGCTCTAAGTTCTAATTTGAAGAGTCATTTTCTCCACTAACATTTCACACTCTTCAGCTAATATTTTTTTTGAGTTGATTGGAACGCCAAGATATCTAAAAGGTAACTTGCTTCTCCCAAAACCAGAAATATCCTTGATTCGTTGGATTTCCATTGAGCTCATTCTGCAGCAATAAAAAGTCGATTTGGTTTCATTTGGCTGCAAACCAGATGTCTGAGAGAATAACTTGAGGCCTTGTAATAACATGTATATTGATTTGAAATCACCATGGCAAAATAACAGGACATCATCCGCAAAGCATAAGTGGTTCAACCTGAGTTGAGAACACCTCTCATGAAACTGAAATTTTGATTTGTTGCCTACTTTCCTCAAGATACGCCTAAGATATTCCATGCCTAATACAAAGAGCAGAGGTGACATGGGGTCTCCTTGCCTGAGTCCTCTTTTTGCTGGAAAATATCCCTGTAGTGAGCCATTTAGCAATATAGAAAATCTAGGTGTTCGTACACAAGTCATGATAAGCTTAACCAAATGCTCTGGGAACCTTAAGGCACTAAGCATCTCCTCTATAAAATCTCACTCCACCATATCATACGCCTTCCTTAGATCTAGCTTAATCATACAGCTAGGCCTTGATTTTTTCCTCCCATAATGCCTTACTAAATCCTGACAAACCATAATATTGTAGGCAATGTATCTCCCTTTGATAAATCCTCCATGATTCTCAGCTATCAACCCAGGTAAAATATTTCGTAGCCTTGAACAAATCAACTTGGCAGCAACTTTATAAACCACATTACAACATGCAATTGGTCGAAAATCAGTAACCCCAGTTGGGCAATTTGTTTTCAGGATCAAAGTTAAGCTTGTAGTATTCACCTCTTTTAGCAACTGCCCAGAATGAAGGAAATTCAACACAGCTGCACTCACATCCTCCCCTACTATCTCCCAATTATCTTGAAAGAAACAGCTTGGGTAACCATCTGGTCCAGGAGCTTTAATACTTGGGATATCAAATATGGATTTTTTCACTTCTTCACTTGTATATTCAGACACCAGAAATTTACCATCTGCCTCTGTTATCACACATCCAGTTTCAACTATATTTAATCTCACTCTCCTTCTGCCTGTCAAGCGTGAGCCCAATAGTTGCTGAAAGTAATTTAAGAAAGCTGAAGTTACCTCTACAGGATTATCTACCCAATTCCCAGCCATGTTTTGTATTGTATATACTTTATTCCTTACTCTCCTTGCTCTTATGCTTGAGTGAAAAAACTGAGTATTTTCATCTCCTTTTTTAATCCATTCCATTCTTGATTTCTGGTGCAAAAAGGATATATAACTGTTATGAATATGCAAATACACCTGCCTTGCCAATTCTTCTTGCTTTATCAGCTGTTCATTAAATGGATCTTCCTGTAGACTCTGTTGCTTCCTGAGTAAATCTTGAGAGGCTAAGGTATCAGCAACTGAGATGTTCTCAAAATCCTTCTTATTTATGTCCCTGAGAACAAATTTGAGCCTTTTTAATTTCTGAACCAACTTGAACATAGCAGTACCTTGACAAGGCTGTTCCCAACTTCCCTGTACTTTTTGTTTGAATTCTGGTGTGTATTGCCACATTCGGAAATACTTGAATGGCCATTTTCCTCCTCTAACTTCTGGGTATACTGTCAAAACAGCTGGAGAATGATCCAGATTCCCTTCAGGTAAGAATAATACTTCTGCCAACTCATACTTTGTGAACCACTCTTGATTGGCCATTACTCGGTCTAGCTTGGAGTATATTCTGTTATTTTTGTCTTGTTTATTATTCCATGTGAAAAAGCATCCCAAGTATTTAACATCTTCAAGCTTACAATCTTCTATGCACTCTTTAAAAGCTGCAGTCCCAGCTCCCTGTGACCGGTTCCCCACTCTTTCCTCTGAATTTAGAATATCATTAAAGTCTCCTAGTACCACCCATGGTTGTCTAATTCTATTTGATAAGCATTTGAGATCCCTCCCCAGTAAGTTTCGACCATTTGCATCATTGAAAGCATACACAAAAGTAATAAAAAATCCTTCATGTCTGTCCCCGGTCTTAACCTCCAAATGCATCATTTGACTTGAACACTGCCTAATATCCACCTGAAACATAGCTAGATTCCAGCTAATTATTATTCGGCCTCCCTTGTGCCATGCATTATTCGAAGAAAAACACCATCCTGCAAACATTCTTATATATGCTTCGCCAAGCTTTTGGGTTTTCACCCTTGTTTCCAAGAGCCCAACCAATCATATCTTCTTGTTTGAGATTAAATATCTAATCTCATTTTGCTTGTTTGGATTGTTGAGCCATTGGACATTCCATGCCATAATTCTATCCATTAGCAAGAGGTGGCTCTCCCCCACCTCCAATCTTATCTTTATTTCCATCTGCACTCCCCTGTGTCCTCAAAATCTGGAAATTGTTCCCAATAGGAATAACGGTTTCTTCTTGAATCCGGACTCTCCCCCCTTTCTGAACTTCCTGGAATCCTTCTTCATCCTGTATCTTCTTTGAATTCTCCTTTGTATCCTTCTCTGGATTCTGTTTTACTACCCAAGCCTGCTTCTGAGTCGACTGCTTCCTACATATCCCTGTCTCATGACCCAATCCTTGACAGTTTCTGCACAGTGTTGGCTTCCATTCATACTCTACAAAAACAGATACTTCCTCATCTCTTTCATTTATGAAATAGATGAGCTCAGGGAAATCCTGTTTTAAGTGTACCTCCACCATGACTCTCGGATAGTTCAAACGTTCTTTCCTCAGAGTGATCTGGTCCACCATCACCGGGTTCCCTATTTGGCTAAGTATCTTGAACAGAGCTTTCTCCTCCCAATATTTGAGATCTAGACCTTTAAGTTGTATCCATATTGGTGCCTTCTCTACATTCTCTTTTTTAAAGTCCACAGATGCCACCCAAGGCTTCATGATGATAGGTTTCTTATCGAAAAACATGAAACCCCCTGATATTACCTCATCTCGCCTCTCCACATTGTGAAAACGAACAATGAAGATGCCATGGTTGATCAGCCCCACCCTCTCTACCTGCTCCTTCCACATTCGTTTAACAAAGCCCTCAAAAACCCCTAGTGGGGGATTGGCACCTAACACATAGCAGACCATTGCAGAATTCCAAAATGCTATCTCTTCTTCTATATCTTCCATCTCTATCTTGATAGCTTCCCCCCTGCCCTTCCATTAGTCGCTTCCCCAAATTTTCCATTCGAATTCCTAATGAAACTGGAAATGAGAATGGGAGGAGAAACCATTTCCTTACCTGACTTAATCTTTTTCTCACAAATTTGCGATTGGCGCTCATAAGCTGAAATTGCTGCAGTCACCTCTGCATCCCGGGTTGCTGACCTTGCCGTGTTCGAAGTCGAAGGTGAACCTGGAGACGCCTTCGCACTTATATCGATTTCATCTTCATCGTCTGAAAAATCAATGGGCTGAACCCCTAATATTTCATCGATCGCTTTGACCTTCTTCACAGAATCCGATGAAGTCGGTCCAGTCTTCTTCTTAAGTTTGCTGCCCGATTTCTTGATTTGCCGTTGAGCTTTGGTCCTCTTTGCCATGGCTCTAGAGAGAATTCTCTGAGACCACATTATTATGTGGATATATTTTTAATCTGTGACTCGAGGCGATCCTAGTGAGTGGTTCAGCGAAAAAGTCACGGCGGGGATTTATACCCGGCTCGGGGCGAGCCTGGGGTATTTCTGGGAATTTAGAGGATATATTGGGGTCAATTTTGACATTGAGGAATATAATTGGTGATTATTTAGGTGTCGGGAAGTAAGCGGTAAATATTAGAGATGCTTGAGGAATTAGCGGGAATTGGGTGAAATGACCAAAATGCCCCTATGTGGATTAAAAGGCTTATAAATAAAGGGAGGTTATTGTGGTCATTTGGCTTACAAAGGATAAGTGTAATTAGGCTTTTTACTTCAGTGGAATAAGTAGAAGGATTTAGAAGTCTGAAGGAAAAGAAAGGAAAAGGGAAAAAAAGGGAATTGGAAGTCTTTTTCTCTCTCATTCGGTTGGAGGTCTCTTCTCCATTTTCTTGAGGTTTCTTGGAACAAAATTCAGAGGGAGTCTAGGCAAGAGCTTGAGGCTAAGGTCTGTGGTCTGGTTTGAGGAATTGGCGGGGGATACTCATCATTTGATGTAAGATTCAAGGTAGTTTTCAGTTTCTAGTTCTTGGTATTGCTGTGGATTTTGAGTTGAGTTTTGGTGGGGAATTCTAGGGAAATTGGAGCTGAGCTTTGAGGAGGTGAAGGCCAAGCTAGTGAGGAGTATAACCTAGGCTAAGCTCATCCATCAAAGGTAAGAAACTCTAGCCTTAAGCTTTGTGAATTCTGTGGTTTTGTTGAGTTTTTGAGCTTTAGGTTCAGCCATGGTGATTTCCTTGATTTTGGGTGCATGTGTTTGAGTTATGTGTAGTTGGGATGTTTGGTATGAGTGGAGGATGTTGGAAGGCTTGCTTTGAAGTTTGGTTGAGTTTGGAGTAGGTTTGGCTCGGGAAAATTCGAAGGAGAAAATGTTGTGCAGGGTTGTTCTGTGACTAGCGCTACAGCGCTAGTCACTGGGCGCTGTAGCGCTCTCCTTAGAGCACTGTAGCGCTACCTTATTTCCATAAAGGGGTTTTTGGGTTATTTCCAAGGGTTTTTGCCCGGGGGTTCGGGGTTTGATTCCACCACCCCGTTTGGTGGAATTAGGGCTTCCCGAGGGCTCAGGATTGGTCCCGAGGCTAGGTTTTGGACTTGATGTTTGGTGATGATATTATCTATGGTTGTGACTAGGTGTGCGCTAGGGCTCAAGAGGGATCGTGCTTGAGGATCAATTGAACAAAGCTAGCGAATCTAAAGGTAAGAAAACTGCACCCGATTGTATATTTGTGATGGGACTAAGAGCTCCCTAAATCTGTATAATGTCATAGATGGTATTATGTCATGGGACATGTGATAAATGGCCTAAGGGTGCCGTAAATTATACTTGCGCATAGGGCGCAGCTCGGCCACTGGTAGCCGAGGACAACTTAATATGCATTGAGCTCGGTTTAAGCGGGCCGGAGTCAGTGGGATAAATGGAGGGTGCGGCCTAAGGGCATTAACCCTAGTTATCATATGTGGATTGATTGTTGATACTAAATGATATACTTGGTATGCTGAATACTTGATTAACATGAATGCTTAAACTGTTGAATACATGCTTATGGGGTATGAGTTACCTGATTGTCTGTTGGATGATTGTGCTCTGTTATTGTGTTTTCTTACTGGGCCTTGGCTCATTGGTGCTACGTGGTGCAGGTGAAGGCAAAGGCACGTTGGACCAATCCTGAGATGGAGAGCTGCAGGGCTGAATGTACATAGTCACCCATTCGTCCGCCACGGCCGAGGAGTGGAACAGGACGAGAAATGCTTAACTGTCTATTTTGCCTTAGAGTGGCTAATCACTGTATTTAAATCTTGAATCTTTTGTAAACAGTCTTTAACTTATTACTTTTGGGATCCCATATAAGAAGAAAATGTTTATCTATAAGAAATGCAGCTTTTGAGACCAAAATCTTTTAACCCTAGTTCAACTATAGTTTCAGTAACACGTTTTGAATTAAATGAATTGATTAGCAAGTCTTGCACCTTTATAAACACACAGTGTAACGGTCTTGGCTATCCAGGGCGTTACATGCATGGTTATTATTGAGGCATGTTGAGTGTTTAAATGTGGACATTGATTGTATATCAAATGCTTAGCAAATCTTGCTCACTTGTGAATGACACTAACTTATTAGTCAGAATCGGCAATGGTGTCAGTATTAACTGTGAAACTGTCACTTACTAGTCAAGTTCGGCAGTAGTACCGAGCATTGGTTGTATGGCATTGACTTATGAGTCAAGGACGGTTTTAGCGTGTTTAATGCAAGCCAATAAAGATTAGATCTAATCAACATCTGCATTGAATGACCCATCATGAGCATTAATACCAGACCGACCTCAAGTTCGATAAAAACTAAAAGAGCTTGTTTAGTCTAAAGACTAGTTATTTAGAGCCAGAGCCAGAAAGGCTAAGGTGACCTACATGTCAAATGGCTAGGAGGGTATGGGACCTCCGAGATAGACTTATCAGTCATCTGATCGAGATAGACTTATCTGTCATCTGACTGAGATAGACTTATTAGTCATCTAATTGAGAGAGACTTATCAGTAATTTAATCGAGATGGACTTATCAGTCATCTGACCGAGATAGACTTATCAGTCCTCTGACCGAGATAGACTTATCAGTCATCTAATCGAGACAGACTTATCAGTTATCCAATCGAGATAGACTTATCAGTCATCTGACCGAGATGGACTTATCAGTCATCTGACCGAGATAGACTTATCAGTCATCTATTTAGAGAGTGACTTATTTGTCAACTGTTCAAAGAATTATTTATTAGTCATCTACCTCAGAGAGACTTATTAATCATCTACCTCAGAGCGAGAGACTTATTAGTCATCTACTCAGAGTGCAGGACTTTACAAACATTTATTTGTACCTGCTTGCATGCATGAGTAGGGTTATTACTACTAGGCATGTCTATTATGACTTAGTAACATGTTATTACTTGTTCATGAGCATATTGAGTTTTCTTGCTGGACTTCGGCTCAAGGGTGCTATGTGGTGCAGGTAAAGGCAAAAGAAAGCTAGACCATCCTTGAGTTGGAGAGCTTAGGTGACGATGTATATATATGCGGCTGCTCGACCGCCACGGCCGAGGGTTGAAAGAAGAACTAGGGTTAAACCCTATTTTGTCGCTTAGGTCGACTGGTTGTAAATATCTTGTTGTAATTAACCTTTTTAATTATATTTTTGGGATCCTAATGCATACAGTAAACGTTCTAGTGAAACGTTATATCTTAACCAAAAAATTTAACCCTAAATCGTTAATCATACTTAGTTACATGATTATGGCCAAATGACTCGATTAGCGAGTTTATCACTATTTAAAAGGCACACCATAACGATCCCTGGAGTTTAGGGCATTACAGAAAAATTCAAAATTTATTTATAGAAATATTAATTAACAATTATAAATATGGACCATTGATCTCAATCCAATAGTTAATATTAAGTAATTATCTATGAGTAGTAACCATTAATAGTGCCCCCATATATATATGGAAGACTTCTCAATTGTTACTACTTATAGATGGGTATTAATTGATGTGACAACATAGTGACTTGGTGTAGCAAGCCACCAACAGGTAAACATTTTTTTCTATGTTAATTTCGAACTTTTTGCCATAATTAATGTTGTTTCCAACCAATAAGAGACACTATCTATATTTAGAAATTGACATGCATTTGAAAAATGAAAAGTTTACAATATTATATTTTCATAATAAATACACATTTTTCATCAGGTAACCCTTCCAAAAATTTGAAAAAATCAAAATTTATTTTTAGAAATATTAATTAACAACTATAAATATGGATCATTGATCTTAATCCAATGATTAATATTAAAGTAACAACCATTAAGAGTCACCCATATATATATATGGAAATTTGAGTTTTTATGCTTAATGAAGGGTTCTAAATCAAAAAAATTCTAGACATTTAAATCGTTTAAAAAAATACCAATTATTTTGACAATACCCCTCTCATAATTTTTTCCATTTACTTCCTCTTCTCTCTCCCTCGACTCACTCCTCTCAACTCCCTCTCTAGAAAAAAATCTATGGGTAAGGTAAAATATAATAGAAATCAATGCAATGGCGTCAACAGTTGATCAACAGTTGGCCAACAACCCTAGAGTTTTTGAATCGAAATTCTGGTTGATCAACAGTTGAAGTTTTGTGAGTGATGACGGCGTAGTTTAAATAAGACTGGAGGCTTAACTTGTCATGTTTATTTGTTTTAGTTTAATTTGTCGTTCCCTTACTCGAGGACGAGTAAGAATAAAGTTTGGGGGAGTTTGTTAGGCTAATTTTAGCCTATCTTTTTAAGTGTCTTTATCAGTGTCTTTTTAATGGTTCTTGTGTTTTTGGAGCGGAATTATGCTTGTTTTTGCTTGATTTCAGGTTAAGCTTATGTTTTGGGCATTTGGAGTGGATTGTGTAGAAATCAAGCATTTGGAGTGGATTGTGCTGAAATTTCAATTAGGGCCGCGGCGCAGGAACTGGCGCCGCGGCGCTCGTGCGTATTAGAGCCGCGGCGAGCCCCTTTCCAGAAACTCAAGATTTTGCCTTTGCCTAGTAGGGCCGCGGCGCAGGAATTGGCGCCGCGGCGCTATCGTCCGTACACTTCAGAATTTTAAGGGCAATTTCGTCATTATTGGGAGAATATAGAATGAGGTCTTCATTCTGAAAAGGGGATCGCGATTTTTGACAGAAAAACAGACAAAAAGAGAGAAAAGACAAGAGAAGACGGATTTTGGGACAAGCGTGGGCGACCTCCGACAACTCCCCTTCTAGTTTCATCCTCTCTTTTTTTCTTTGATTTTTCCTATGTTATTGTTTAGTTTGATTATGGATTTGAATTTTGAGATGATGAACTAAACTCTTATTAGGGATTTGATGGATATTGACTGAAATCATCCCATGGTTAATGCTATTTGATTATTTCTTCTTGCTTGTTTATGAAATTTGTTCATCTTTGTGCTTAATGTATGTTTGAGATTGATCACCTTGAGCATGATTCATGATCCTAATGTGAAATCTGAAAAGTGAATATTAGGAATGCTCTAAATGAATGAACATAGGTTTTGATGCGAAACGAAAGTATTCGCATAGCTTATGTGACTTATAGATTATTACTTAAAGCAAATTGATTGTTGTGCTCTCTCAGAAATGCAATAGTTGACAATGCAATTTAGAACCTAAATGATCTGAAAAGAGTTTAGGTAATTTTATAATCTGTCATTTCATTGAAAGAAGAAGAATAGTCAACTAGCGTTAACAATTGGGTAATCGAAGCAATTGAAATCATATCCCTATCTTCACATCCATTGTTAAACCCTTAATTTCTTATTTGTTGAATTTGCTCGTTTAGTTTTCTGCATTTTTATTTAAACACCAAATTTTATTGTTGCCAAATAGAAATATAGATCCAATTTTGTTAGTACTTAGCTACAATTCCCTTGGGTTCGACCTCACCTGTGTGAGTACTACTTGTATGATACGTGCACTTGCGTGTATTAAAATATAAGCAACAATGATTTGGTATGTTTTTAAGTTATAAACTTTGAAAATGTGTATGTGAACATCTAAAATGTGTAGATCTCAAAAAAATACCAAAAAAAAAAAAAAAATCATCCCAAACGGACACCCGAGTGAAAAATTATGTCTCTTACAAGAATTGCATCGAACCACCATTGAGCAACATCGATTTTTTCATGAAAATCTTGATTTTGAAGGCCCATCGAGCACCATCGAGCAACAATCGAGCAAAGTCAAATTTCTATATATTTCAGAGTTTCAGATCTGAAAAATAACTCAAAAATCATGTCCAACTCGATGGTTGCTCGAAGGTGTTCGATGCTACCTTGATGGGACCTTCAAAATCAAGATTTTCTTGAAAAAATCAAGATTTTCTTGAAAAAATCAACGTTGTTCGATGGTAGTTCGATGCAATTCTTGTAAGAGACATAATTTTTCACCCGGGTGTCTGCTTGGGATATTTTTTTTTTATTTGGGATATTTTTTTTAGATCTATACGTTTTAGATGTTCACATACACATTTTCAAAGTTTATAACTTGAAAACATACCGAAACATATCTTGAACATGAGGTATGTTTTTCATTTTGCATTTATTTCAAGATTTACATTTCCCAAATGTGTATATACACATCTCAAACGTGTAGATCTTAAAAAAAATCATTCTAAACGGACACCAGAGTGAAAAATTACGTTTCTTCATCGAACCACCATCGAGCAACATCAATTTTTTCATGAAAATCTTGATTTTGAAGGCCCCATCGAGCACCATCAAACCACGTCGATTTTTTACAGATTTCAAAGTTTCAGTTCTGAAAAAAAAATCTAAAAAAAATCCCAAAAATTATGTCCAGATCTGTTCGAAATGCAGTATTTTAGTGTCCTAAGTAAGGAGTACTTACACATTGAATTCTTTTATATTTTACCTTACCCATGGATTTTTTTTTCTAGAGAGAGAGTTGAGAGGAATGAGTTGAGGGAGAGAGAGGGAAGATAAAAGATAAAGTAGATGGGAAAAATTATGGAAGGGGTATTTTTGGTATTGTCAAAAGATTTGACATTTTTTGAAATGATTAGAAGGCCTAATATTTTTTTTATTTATGACACCTCATTGTATATATATATATATACCATACAGAAAGTAATGTAAATGAAGAGCATGGACAATTACGTATTCTTCAGAAGAAAATTTGCAATATATCTCTTTGGAATCATTCTTGGGAACACATAGTCTCCAAGGAAAAATATTTTACAAGTAATTTGACATTGTGTATCAAAAAAAGAATGAAATAATAAATTCTGTTAGTAATTTTCATGTATCAGTGTCTACACTCGTGATTAGGCACTTAAGCGAGAAATAAGATCGATGAGGGCATCTTCTTGGCATGGAATTGTTAGAGCTCCCATTGGATGATCAAATCCAAATTCCTCTTCAGCTTGACTCAACAACTCTCGAAATGAAGGCTGATTCAAGTATGCCACAGGGATCACAAATCTCTTCATTCTTCTCTCACCAACATACACTGCACAATAGCCTTTTGGGACATTTTTGCTATTAGAAAAAGACCTCTTAATGAGTTTCTTAGCATAAACTAAGCTGGAAAAACGAAAACCCATTATTGTACAAGTGTGTAAAAGAAGGAAAACTTTGATAATTGAGAAAGTGAGGAGGATTTGGGGTACTACGGAACCTAATCTTATGAGTATTTATAGTCAATACACTTGATAGAATATGAAAGACTAGATCAGAAGAGGCAATTAATGGGATGGGGTCAAGTAAGAAATATATAGTACTTGAGCAACCACATGGTATAGTTTTTCTTCTTATCATTAATTATTTAAAACTAAGACCCTCGCCGGATTGTTTGAATTCAAATAATATACTTATTCACACATCAAAGGAACTTTCTTGCACTTCTTCATAAGAGCCCCACAACTCAGAACACTGAGGCATGTCCCATGCATAGCCATGAATTCACATTTTCACATCAAAATTTGTACAATCCTTTATTTAAAAACCAATATCTGCTCTTCCATACGCTATTTCTATGTTGTCGGACATACTATTATTTACTATACTAGTTAAAAAAAAAGAAATTAGTGAAAATGATATTTTTTTTAAGTGATTTTGCACTCGAACTTACTTTTGATAATTCTTTACAAAATGATATCTGTCTAAAATTCAATCAATTGTCTAAATTTTTCGACCAGTTGTTTAAAATTTTCGACTGACTGCTTGAATTTTTTGACCAACTGTCTAAATTTTCAACTAGTTGTTTAAATTATGAGATGCTATTTTGCAAAAAATTATTAAAACTAGGCTAGGGTGGAAAATGACTTTAAAAGTAAGTTATTTTGCCAAAGGATCCTAAAAAAAAGCTGATTATTGGTTATTGTGAGATTATACAATTAATAGAATTAATACAACATTTATATAACATCATACACTTGAAACTTATTAAATAAATATTATTTGAACATTTCACAAAATTTAATAAACTTTCGAATTAAGTTAAAATATTTGGCCTGATATAAAAAAAATAGATGACATTATTAATTGTATTTCGCGCAAAACTATTTTACAATACAATTGGTTTAAATTAAATTAAATTAAATTTTGAAATCAAACTAATTTAAAGCTTCCATTGGTAGTTGGTAGGTAGGATATGATAGTCTTAGATTGGATTATTGAAGAGAGAGAGAGAGAGAGAGTTAGTTAATTATTTATCCTCATGAAAGTGTTGAAGCTCTTGACAGAGGTCAAGCTCCGAAGATGCAATTTTCGACATCAATCTTAACTAGAACGGAATTGAGCAATTAGGTTTAGAGTTAATACAAGCTTGGGTTTGAAAATACATTTTTATTGATTTAAATAAAAATATAATTTTATTATATTTGATTATCTCAATTATTGTTTGAATATTTTATACATAAATATCATAAAAAAATTTATTCATTTATAATAATAATTGTATGCGTACGGGAGAATTAAGATCATATATAATGAATAAAATAATCAGTAACATATCAAAGTATGAAATCTTTAATCAATAGTTGCTAGTACAGTTTACTAAACATATAGACGGATGCCAAATAATCTAGATTCAAATTACTGATATGTGGATATACATCTTAGTAAATATATTAATCTTTAATTTTTTAATTTAATTAATTCTTATTGTTAAAATAATACTTTTAAATTAAAATTTTATTTTAAATCATTTTTAAATTTATTTTAAAAAATTATGAGGTGCACAAATGATAGTGTGAAATGTGTCATCATAATCAGTGATTTAGTGGTTATGGATGCAACAAAAACATAACGTTGGGTGGTTTTACCCTTAAAATATTAGATATATAAGTATATAAAATCGAAAATATTAATTATTTATACCGTAAATACTTTGTATATAAATCATGTTTTTTTTTTTAAATACTCTTTATTAGATTTATATTATTGAGTCTTACCCTCCTTTTTATCTTCCTAATATAGGAGAAGGAAATTAATTTAATGTGTAATGAATAATAATGATGAAGAGGCCAATATTGTAGATGGTAAATGTTAAAAGACTAGTATAACTACCAAAACTATTATTATAAGTGATTTCCATATATTCATTATTTAGTTACTTTATATGAGAAAAAATGTCTGTTACTATTGCTTTTTTTTTAACCATATCAACTTATGTAACCAAATCATCAACCAAATCAACTATATAAATTCTTATCAATTTAAAAAACAAACATCCTAATCAACTTATGTAAACAACCAAATCAACTCTATTATGCAACCAAAACATCCTTATAGATCAATCAAATCATCTTCAATAAACAACCAAATCAACTATATATATTTTCTTACGAACATAAAAAAATAACTAAAATAATCTCATTAAGCAACCAAATCAATTATATAAATTCTTTTTAACTAAATCAAATGATTGTTTTTTTGGTTATTTATCTGTTTGATTGATTAGGGTTCAATTTTAATACTAGTTGATTAAGCTGTTTTGTTATCTATTTTGGTTGCTTAGGTTAATTTTGTATCAAAGCAACCCAATCATAACCAATCTGTATTTTTTAATTTTTTTTATGAAATCGTATTTAAAAAAAAACAGTCACTCATATTTTTGAAAAAAAAATAACAAAGATATTATTAAAAAATATATATTTATGGAAAAAAAAACAATTCTATATGTAAAAATTTAGAATTGCACACATTTATAGATTATTATACGGAAAATTATTTTTTAGCATTTTGTGATTTTTCACATTTTAAATTTAAAGTGGGCTTCTATTAATCTATAATAACACATAAAAACATGGATAGAGTCTAATACGTTCAATATTTATTTATTCTTTAGATATTTTTTTCTTAAAATTCTTACTATAACATACATAAATGAGTAATCAATTTTTCTTTTGATAAATTATTTCTTAAATTTAATGAGTTATTTTAAAAAAAAATAGAATTTAATATGCAAGTACATTTTTTTTTACAAAAGAACAATTTCATGTTTAAAAGTAATGTTACATTGATCTCAACATATTAGTAGAATTTCTTCAAACCAAGTGAACTCGTCATATATTGATATTGCATGCATAATGGCTAATCCAAAAAGTAGTATTTGGAAAAACAGATAAAAACTAAAATACAATACTAAGGAAAATCCAGTCTTAATATCTCTATCCAAAAAAGAAAAGTTAAATGAGCTACAACGAAAAACTCCATCTACTCTAAATGTAAAATTCACGAATAGCTTATTAGCTTTGAAAAAATAAGCTATTGGAAGACCTACTAAAGTTTGAAAAATATCCACCTAAAAATATCTTCTCTAATGCAAGTACATTTTGATACTTTATTTAATTAAATATTTTTTGCCACAATTTAGTATAAAAGTAATAGTTAATTGGAAAATTAATTTTTCCAACCATCAAATAATGATTAGTAAATTTTATAAAAAAAAAGTATATTGTTTAGCAAACATAAAATTAATTCTTCTAATTTTTTTTATCCAACAAAAAAAAAATCTTATTATTTTTTTTCAATCTAAGAGCATCTCCAATATAGTTCCAAATTAGTGATTAAATGCTAAAATATAGTACAATCTACAAAAAAAAAAATTGCTCCAATGGTGTGAAAATCTTTACCAAATTTGTCACATGCTAAGAGTTGTGTCAAATTTTGTATAGAATATAGCATGATGCATATTTTGCATCGACATAAATGCTAAACTTTATTATTTACTTTTTTACCATTTTTATTATTTTAGTATTATCTTTGGGAAAACTTGACCCCTTATGCATCCTAATATGGGGTAATTTTTTTATATGACAGTTAAAAACCTCACATT
Source organism: Humulus lupulus (assembly GCF_963169125.1). Taxonomy (NCBI): domain Eukaryota; kingdom Viridiplantae; phylum Streptophyta; class Magnoliopsida; order Rosales; family Cannabaceae; genus Humulus; species Humulus lupulus. The sequence goes on along the minus strand of NC_084799.1, from coordinate 196,538,504 downwards.
TGTATGCCTTCTACCATTTGTGGTTAAAAACACCCTTGCCATTCAAATTTCCCTCTCTCTCTCTCTAATTCTAGTTTTCTCTATATTCTCTCTCAAAATCCTCGACGGTAGAGTACCAAATCGCCTTATTTTCTCCCAAATCCGAGTACGTCATCACCCCAGAGTTTCCCCCATTTCTTCTTCTTGGTCGTCGTCATCCTCGTTGTCTTCTTGTCGGAAAATACAGGTAGGTAGATTGTTTTTTCTTTTATTTTTTTAGTTTTGACTTCTTTAAAAAAAACATTAAGCAATTTAGCAAATGTGCAGAGTATTTTTAATGTATTTTTTTGTATAGAATTACATTAAAATAGATTAGACAAAGTTTTGATGAGATCGGAGAATGGGTTTGAAAACCTGGGTTTTTTTCTGGGTTTGGGAGGGATAATGATGCTTTAGCGATAGGTTAGCGATGGAATTACGACGCCCATCAATATCAAAGAACCATTGCTATTGTTGGCGATGGTATAACGATGGGGTGAAATTTGGGTGGTTTAAAATTGGTTAAGGCAAGGGGTTAGCGATGTAATTACGATGAGATAACGATATTTAGATTTGTAATTAGGTTAGATTGTGTTAGCGATGGGTTAGCAATGGGTTAGCGATGAGTTAATGATGTTGAATTGGGTTATGGAAGGATAATGATGTTAGTGATGGGATTACAAAGCCCATCAATATCAAAGAACCATCGCTATTGTTAGCGATGAAGTGGCGATGGTATAACGATGGGATGAAATTTGGGTGGTTTGAAATTGGTTTAGGCAAGGGGTTAGCGATGAAATTACGATGGTTAAAATTTTGAGTGGGTCAGGTTGTGTTAGCGATGGGTTAACGATGTTGAATTGGGTTATGGAAGGATAATGATGTTAGCGAGGGGTTAGCGATGGGTTTGCAATTGGTTAGTGATGGGTTAGCAATGGGTTAACAATGGTGAATTGGGCTATGGAAGGATAAGGATGTTTGCGATGGGTTAGCGATGATATAACAATGGTAACGGGTTAACGATGCTTAATTTGGTTATAGAAGAATGAGGATGTTAGTGACGGGTTATCGATGGGTTAACGATGGGTTGTTTAGATTTGAGCAGGTTACTAGCGATTCAATAACGAAGCTATAACGATTAGATAACAATGGACTATTATAACGATGGTGTTGACAATTTTTAAATTTTTTTTTTTGTATTTTTTTTATTGGAGATCTAACTTGAATTGTTTTTCTGTATTTTTTCTTTTGTAGACGCACCTAAATCAAAACGTCCGACGCTCGATATCCCCATAGATGGGCATTATGTTTCTCGTGTTACTTATAGAGGGACGGGAAGGATGACAAAAATAAAAGAAAATTTTGAAAATCAGGATTGTTGGCTAGAGCAAACGAGTCCGTGTTTGGACATTTTTTCACCCCTCCTACGATCGAGTTCTCGAGGGCGATGGTGCACACTATCCTTTTATGAAGGATCAAGTCTGCACGCGAGGATGAGTTGCATTTTCTGATTGGAAATGATCGACGTAAGTTTGGGGTGCATGATTTTTTCCTTATCACTAGGCTTAACTGTAGTCGTCCATCGTTGTCATCTGAGTTACAACCCCATCTAACGTCTACCCGTCTCCTGGACACATATTTTAGTGTGGGACCGGATGAAAAAAATTAAATTTGGGTTATTGGAGCGAGCTTTTTCCATATGCGACGAGGTTGATGACATATGGAAGCTTAGGTTAGTGTTTTTTATGGAGGGGTATTCTTGTCCAGTGAGAAAGATGGATATATTTTGCGAGAGTTACTATACATGGTGGAGGATTTGGATTACTTTTACGCGTACCCATGGGGGTCAATATGTTTGGATTTGACTTTGAAACAATTGAAGAGGGATATGGTTGTTATTCGTACTCGAGTTGAAGAGGGGAAGGCGAAGGAAAATGATGTAAACAAGTGTTTGATGATAGAATGCAAGTACACATGTAAAGGTTATCCACCGTCCATACAGTATTGGGCTTATGAGACTGTGATTGATTTAGCCAGTGCATTTGCCAAGCCTGCCTTGGGACTGAAATTCCAAATTATGCTACAATGGGAGAGGAAAGGGAATCCAAAGCACCAGGACGTGAAAATCTTGCATAATAGGAAGTATGTAACTGTTTACCGAGTTTTTCAGAAACTAGAATTATAAGAGATAAGAGATCTTAGAAAGAAAAGAGTAGAAATTATTAGACAAGGAATTTTACGTGGTTGGGGCGTTAAAGAGGCTTAGTCCACGAGTCAATTGTATTAAAGCTTTTAGGAGCTTAAGTAATGAAGTTTCTCTCAATTTGAGCAGAGTGTATGCTTACAATATCCAGATCGGATCCTTTCCAAAATGCACAACTGTTCATATTTACAGGCAGTTGAGTGCTATGGGTTTGAGCTGGACTAATCCGGGCCCAATAGGAGTATCAAAATTATTTGCTCGTTGATAGAGGCTTAATACAAAATATTTTATTAAGTAGAATACGCTAATCAGGGCCCATTGGCCAGGCCCTAGCATAATCACACCACAAGGCCGACAGCAGCACGTAGCTCTAGTATTGTTCGCATGGGCTTTTAAGGAGATCTGGGGGACAGGATCTGTCAGAGTAGTGGCAGTGCAGTTCTGAAATGACGACGTACATTCCATATGTAACATCTTCTGCAGGTTAGTTATGGAGAAAACACTCCGTATTTCCCGGGGTGACGTTAGCATCGGGGACTATTTATCGCCCCCAACCTGGTCGTCTAATCCGGGCTCATTTACTGACCTCCCTCTTGATTTACCAAGACCCTGGTTCGTTTACCAGGATTCAAGTTCATCCACGATCGCCCAGGTCCATTTTTAGACTTAGAGGAGACAGTATTCTCATCGCACCCCGGACAACACCGGACAAGGGGTCCGAGAAGATGAAACATGCCAACTTCATGGTCCCGGCTTTTATTCCAGGACAACGTTCGGGCTTTACTGATATTTGGGCTGCCAGGGCTCACTCCTTCCTCGTTTATTGGGCCTGATCTGGGCCTTAAGTCCTTTCAGGGTGGCCCATGGACTTAATATGTGGAGTCGGGAGTGAAGGGAGGAAACGGGGATAACATTTACCCCCCAAGCCTTTATATGTGCTTGCGCAGTGGAGGCTTGCTTCCTTTCTCGGATCGATTCTTAATACCCCTGTTCGGTCCCCAGGAGACGGGTCCGCTTCCGTGGGGGATTGACTGCTGAGAACTTGTATAAAAAGTATTTGTGTCAACACCCCTGATCATATCCCAAAGGCTCGGTCCATTTACCAGGACCCTGGTTTGTTTACCAGAGCCCAGGTTCATTTGCTTCAAGGTCGTTTGGATGGTCCTCGACCTTTCAACTTCATCATGCTATGCACACGTGTCCCCCTATAATTGGCGCGTCGATGGTACTCGCGTCTAATAAATTAGGAGACAATCTCTTGGTTACCATGTCAGCAACCAAACGTCAGTGTAAATTCCAGAGCATCCCATCCGCATGAACGGATCCTTTAATATTTCTGCATCATTGGGGATCGTTGGATGGGATGACTTTTGAAATGCCTTTCCTTTGGACCATTGGATCGAGGTGGCATGGATCGCGACTTGGGGAACCCGCGGTCTGATATTCGAGTGGGCTAATTAAAACCCCTACATGATCCAAGATCGTCCAATGTGGGGGGTCGTTCCGAACCATTAGATCGAAGCACAAGTTTTTGGTCCTTATAAATACCCCCAAACTTTCATTAACAAATTTTACGCATTCTGAACACACGAACCCACAGAGAGAACTTCTTATGTCCGAACTTGCCGATGAAATTCTCCGTCAATTACTCGATCATCGTCGTCGTCTCTTTTCGATGCGTCTGATCTCTGCACCCTTGCCTGCAAGTGTGACCTCGGCTTGACCATTGGACGAACTTCTGTGTCGCCTTCGCTTGTTCAAGATTGTGATTATGCCGTCACTATTGCCGGAAACACGTCATCCTCCACGATCAGCACTTTCCAGTATGCTTTCCAAAAAATTTACTTATGTTTTCTCGTGCTTATCATTTTGTTATATTGCTTTTTTAGCTATAGGGTTGTTAGAGACTGGGCCACCGTTTAGGGTGGCTCTGGGTGTATTATAATAGGAGAACAAATTGTCTGGGTCGTCCCGGATCCTTTCAGGTCCGGGTTGTCCCTGAACCAGCGGTAATAGGCTGACTTGGGAAAACTTTAGAAAGACTCTTATTATTTGTTCCCGATCAGAGTTCTAGGGATCTTTGGTGATCGTGGATCTAATCCGCAGGGGACTCTTCCAAGAAGTTCGTAGGAGAACCCCCGTACCTTAACCAACCTTTTTGGGTTTTGGTGCTAACTGCTTGGTTATTTTCTTTGTTTTCTTTCGTTCCTAAATCACCAATCATAGTCACAGTGTTACCCTCCATCCGGAAGAGTACGTCCAATCGGGCCCCTTCGTTCTGGAAGGACACAAACCCCCCAGCGGCAACACTTGGGAGATGGACGGGGAGAAGAACTTGTTTCGAAACTATCGGATGCTGGACTCTCTGGAGAGGCATTTGGGAGTGGAGTCCACACTTGAAATTTTTTATAATCGTCTGGCCAGGAAGGACGAAAAAGCCCACACCAGCGTGGGCGAATTTGGGGCCTGGAGCATGGGCCACATCAGCGCAGGAGCCACTCTCCCGCTTCACAATTATTTTTGCGCAGTTCCTGAAGTTTATGGGGATCGCGCCCTTTTAGCTCTTGCCCCAAGCCTACCGAATTCTTGCGGGATGGCACATCTTCTGCATGGTGAGGGAGATACAGAAGCCGACCCCAACAGAGGTGTTGTACTTCTGTAAGCTGGAGTCGCAGCTTAATGCCAAGGATAAGACCTGGGACGGCTTCTATAGATTGAAGCCTTGTGGCAATTATCCTGCCCCCACCAGCTCCTGGAAGCATCCCCCGGATGTCAGACATTATTGGTTTATGACATCCGGGTTCCTCTTGGATAAGAACCCCATGTTGGTACTGGACTTCCAGCGAGTGGGTAAGTAATCTCTTTTCCACTTAGTTCAATTCATTCTTATTGTTATCCTCTTTCAACTTACAGTCTTGGATGACAGGACCCTATGCCCAGACCCCTCTCACCCAGTTAATCCTTGACCGAAAGAAGTTCTACGCCACTTTAAGCGCGGAAGATCTGGACATAGGAGGCTACGTAAACACCGACAACCTGCGAACAATTGGGATGTTGGCGGCCAATCAGACAACTGTGGTCCCTAGCCTCTGGGGGCTGCAATTCAAGAAGGACCCGACCTTGAGGGAGGAGTTGGCCCTCATCCATATCGAGGTCGTGGAAGTCCCAGCCTGGGCGAACGCGGCGAAAAGGAAGAGGGAGCAGGCCCAACAAACGAAAAGGGCCACCTCCAAAGAGCTGGATGCCCTCTTTGAAGAGGCCCAGCCGAACACGGGAGCTCCCGGGGATAGTATATCGGGGCAAGGTAATTCACCTATGGTTTTTACTTATGCTCCCCATTTTGGGGACTTAGTTAGGGATAGACTAGTTTATTGAGGCCATCTATTCGGGGCTATTAGAGAAATGAGACCTTCATCCCCCATCGTTGTAGACCCAGAGACTCTCATGTATTCGTCCGGGTTCCTTCAATATGGTAACTTCCTAGACCTGGACGACATGGGAGACCAAATTCATTCCTTTGCTTTAGGAGAGTTGAATTGAGCCTGAGTTCTAGGGTTCGTCTTGTAGGACCTTAGCTTAGTTTTTCTTTTAAATCATTTCTTATCGTCACTCGTATACTTTGCTAACTTACGTTTGTCTATTTTAGAAGATTCTGACATGTCTAATCCTGTGGCCAAGATGAAGCAGCCCCTTGAGGCCCGGGCGGTCAAGGCCAGGGCGTCGGCCAAGAAAGTCGCCAAAGGCGTGCCCAAGAACAAGGTGCTGGACGCGATTCTTGGGGGCCTGATACCAGAGCCGAATGTGGTCAGGGAGACCTCAATCGCAATCCTTCCTACGACGGGACATATCGAACCTGTCCCATCTCATCCTGCTCGACCTTTAGTCATTGATCTGGAGCAGGAGTCGCTGGCGAGTTTGGGGTCAGAGAAGAGGGTTGCGGACCTGGGTGTTAGTGAGTCCGCAAACTGAGCCAAAAGGGCTAAGACCAAGGACCTTTCTTTGGATGAGAATTCCTCCGGGGAAAGCCAGTTTTCCACTCGAGAACTTCCAAAGGCTCTCATGCTCCCCGTCAATCCAGAAGAGTACGAAGAGGGGGACATGATCCTGCGGGAAGAGTGATCAAAGATGGTGTCCCGTACATGGGAAGACGGCCGGGGAAAAAGGGAGGAGGTTTACAGGGCCCTGACGATCCGGCGTAAGGTTGAGTTCGCCAAGCGCCCAGCTGTTTTCAGTGCCCCTCAAGGGATTATGAATCGGCTCATCGCTGAGACTGGGTTTCTCCCCAAGCTGGGGTATGACACAACCCCATTTTCCGCAGATTGTTGGAGCAGGTTGGGACTACCATGTCCAACCTCCAACTGAAACGGTACACCACCTTGGCTAACCAGGATGCCCTTTTCATCTCCCAGGCTATCCATCATCAAGCCACTGCTATAAGTCATCTGCCTATATCTTCCTTTACTTTTTGTATTTTAATTTGTATGTTTTCTAACTTTGAATTGTTCCAGGACGCTTTATTGGCCCATCGGAATGCCGACTTGGTGGTCGAGATGGCGATGAAGTTGGAGACGGGCCAGATGGAATTGGAGGGGGCTATAAACCAGTGGGAATCCGCTAGGGACACCCTGGCCAAGGAGGTTGCCCAAGACAAAGTGGACTGCGAGGAGGCTGCCCGGGCTCGGTTCCATCTTGAAGAAACTCTGTCCCGGAAGGAAGCTGACCACAAAAACTGGTGGACCGTCTGGAGGCGGAACTTCTCCGCATTCGGGGCTCTGAGGCATCATCTAAGATCCTCCTGGAGGCAGCCGAAACCCAGTCTCGCCAGGATCGAGAGAAGATCATCACTCTTGAGTCTCGGATCCAGGCCCTAGACAATCTGCTTTAGTAAGAGGCGAAAATGCACGAGGAGGCCTGTCAAGGGAAAGAGCAGGCGAATGCCTTGTTGGAGGTCACCTTCGACGAGGCTATCTATATGGTCTGGCTCCAGGACAAGAACATGAACCTCCTGCTTTAACCCGATCCAGCCACAAAGAGAGTCAAGTTCGAGGCTAAGGAGAAAGCTGACGCGGAGCCCTTGGCCGAGGATGAGACAGATAGGGTCAACCCGAAGGCATCAGGACATGGCAAAGCCTAGGCCCGAGTCTTTTACTTGTTTTTATTTCTCTTTTTTTTTGTAACACTTTTATGGGCGCGGGTGCGTCCAAGACAGTTTTTATGTGTATCTATTTTTTCTTTTGCACAGGTTTTTCCTGTTGCATTCGTTAGAATCTCACTAAGTGTTTTACCACTGTAATGTCCCGAATTCTCCGATGTGGTTTAATGGCGGGATTAGTAGGCCGGGAGGGCCATACTTGCTTAATTATGCCATTAGTTGATAAATGCATGTATATGTGAATTATATGATAATATGACGTTAAAATGCATGCATGTGAGTCCACATTCTAATTACAGGGGTGTGATGGAAATTTAGCCCGTTGAGGGTATAATTGTATATTTGTATGTATGTCGGAGATATGTTGTTGAGACCACATTATAATGTGGGTTTGTTCGAGCTATTCGGCATGAGACGATCTTGGATTATTGGTTAGCGGTCTATTCATAACAGGTTTAAGTTCGGGGCTCGCGATGAGTCTCGGGGTGATTTTAATAATTAGAGCGTTACCAAGAATTAAAGGGTAACGGGATATGAATTATTGGTGCTTGAGATTATTGAGAATAGCGGGAATTGGAGAGCGTTACTTATGATTAACGAGATAGGTGGGGAATACCAATTTTGCCCTTGGGAGCCTTTAGAAACTTTTAATTGACCTAGGGGTATTTTGGTCTTTTCACCCCTAGGATAGATATAACCATTTTTGAGTTGAGAAAGAGGTAGAAAATAGAGTAACTTGGAGAGCTTTCCCGTACCTTCTTTCTCCTTCACTTTCTTTGTGATTTTTGAACCATTCTTGAGGATTCAAGCTTGGGAAGTAAGCCTTGGGAGTTTGGGAGTGTGTTCCTCCATTGAAGAGCATCATAAGCTGAGCTTTGGGTAAGTTTCTAACCATTGAATTCTCTGGTTTGCCCTGTTTTAGTTCTATTTTGCAGCTGTGATTTCTAGGTTGAGATCTTGGTTTTGTGGGGAGTTTTGGCTAGGGTTCTTATGGTTGTGATGTTTTGGGTGTGTTAGTGTAACGCCCCAACTCCAGGGACTGCTACAGTGCACATTACAAATAGTGCTAAACTCGCTAATCGAGTCGTTTGGCCATAAACGTGTAACTAAGTGTGATTAGCGGTTTAGGGGTTAAAAAACTTTGGTTAAGATATAACGTTTCACTAGAACGTTTACTGTATACATTGGGATCCCAAAAATATAATTTCAGAGTTTATTACAAGAAAGTGTTTACAACAGGCCATTCTAAGTGGCAAAACAGGGTTCAGCCCTAGTTCCACTTTCAAACCTCGCCCAAGTATTGGTCGAGCGACTGCATATGTACACGTCATCACCTAAGCTCTCCAACTCAAGGATGGTCCAGCTTCCTTTTTCCTTTACCTGCACCACAAAGCACCCGTGAGCCGAAGCCCAGCAAGAAAACTCATATGCTCATAAACATTCATATCATGACACCAATACATATCTGGCATGCCTAGCATTCATAGCTCTATTCAGCATGGAAATGAATTCAAACAGATGCTGGGGTATCCAAGACAATAAGTCCTAGCCTTCTGATTGGAGGACTATCAAGTCAGTCCTAATCAGATGAGTGTCGCAACACTTGAGGTTCTGGTAAACCATACTGAGTGACCGACAAGCGAGTCACTAATTCAAGTGGAAGGGTGGTTGTTGGGTAAGCCTCTAACCTTCAACAGGTTCTAGTAAACCATACTGAGTGACCAACAAGCAAGTCACTGGGGCCTCAGTGCCCAAAGCCATGCATATGATGATCAAAATGATCATACAGAGCTCATAGCTCTGATCAGATGAGTGAATATCACTTTGAGGTCCTGGTAAACCATACTGAGTGACTGACAACCAAGTCACTAGGGGCCCAGTGCCCATAGCCATGTAACAACACCGTTACCTAGGCTTTCATGCAATGGCTCTAAATGACTAGCCTTTGGCTAGATAAAAGCTTGTTTATATTCATCGAACTTGAGGTCAATTCTGCATTAATGTTCTTCAAATCATCCAATGCAGAGGGTCGATTAGATCCAATCGACATAGCTTGCACTAAACACACTAGGGTTGTCATGACTAGTGAGTTAGCACAACGTGATCAGTGCCCAGTACCACTGCCGAACCTGACTAGTGAGTCACGGCTTCACAGTTGATACTAACACCTTTGCCAATTCTGACTAATGAGTCAGCCCTGTGTGACCAGTGCCCAGTACCACTGCCGAACCTGACTAATGAGTCACAGCTTCACAGTTGTTACTAGCACCTTTGCCAAACCTGACTAATTAGTCAGTACCATGCACAAGTAAGCAATGCTATCAATGTGTATCATATGCCAATTATCCAAGAACAGGGCATTCAGCATGCTTACTAAATAGTTGCTAGCATAATTATGATCATGCACAAACTCAGAGACTCAAGCCCTGACCAATCTCATATTCTTCATTCATGGCATGCCCTAATCACATGTTTCTCGTGCATCACATGCATCACACTTAATCATCCAACATGCCTCAGTAATAATCATATGCAAATGGGCAAGATTGCCAAGCATTCATTATGCTATCAATGTTTACATTTAAACATCCAACATGCATCAATCATAGTCATGCATGTCACATATGGGGTGCAGTTTTCTTACCTTGGGTTCGAGCAAGAATTAATAAAAGAAACGACCTTTGAGAACAATCAGTCCTTTGGTCCTTTAACAGTCACCTGGTCATAACCAATTATGGGATTCCATCAATAAAATGAATAATAAAAGGTTCCCAAACCAAAACCTAACCTCCGGAACCTCAAACACTACTCAACCGGGTAGTAGGTTCAACCCCGAGGCCTTAGGCTTGAATCCCCAAGCTAAAAACACTATTCTGGCCAAAATTTCCTTAAGGGCCGTGGCCCTCCCCTGCTGCGCCGCGGTGCGCCCTCCAGACAGAGAGGGCCTCCCTGCCAGACGCCAAGGGCCGCGGCGTACCACAGCCGCGTCGCGGCGCTCAGCCCAGACCAGCACAAAGACAGCACACGAACTCAATTTTTCCCCTGTGTTTTTCCTCTCAAACCAGCCCTTCAAATCAACCCAAAACCTCTTCCAAACACTCATTTAAACCTCCATACATCACCCATAATTCCCCCTCATCAAAACCCAACCAAACATACACAAAAACTCCCCTTAATTCCCACTTTCTACATCAAAAACCATAAGCTGAAAACCAAAAGGAAAACAGAGCACAACCTGAATTTAGTGACTAGAACTCACCTTAAAACCAGTTTTGAACCTCCCTCAATAGCTAAACCAAGTCCACAACCTCAGCTTTTGAGTTTCCTAGCTTAATATCCCACCTTGAGCTCAAGAACACGAAAGAAGTAAATGGAGAGAAGTAACATACGGGAAGGAGGAGGGATGTCTCTGTTTTGGCTCTGTTTCTACAGCCTTCCAAACCCCAAAGCTGATATAAATCCTTAAGGTCAAAAGACCATAATGCCCCTAGGCCAATTTAAAAGCTTCTAAACACTCCCAAGGGTAATTTTGTCATTTCCAACCTATACCGTTAATTATAATTAACACTCTCCAATTCCCGCTAAACTCAACATTCTCAAATGCCAATAAATCATACCCCATTACCCTTTAATTCCCGGTAATGTTCTAATCATCAAAATGACCCCGAGACTCACCCCGAGCCTCGAACAAAATCCCGTTATGACTAGACCGAAAACTTGCATCTCATGATCGTCTCATGTCGAATGGCTCGAACCAATCCACATATAATGTGGTAAAATTATAATTCACCCATATGTAAAATTACACAATCACGCCCCCAACGACCAAATTACCAAAATGCCCTTGCATTTAAAATATGAGCCCATATGCATGCATTCACCATCATATAATAATATAATTCACATAAACATGCATATAATCATTAAATACCATAATAAATCAATTATGGCCCTCCCGGCCTCCTAATCAAGGTCCTAAACCTTATTAGGAAATTTGGGGCATTACAGTTAGGATGGTTTTTGGGTTCTTTTGGCACCAAAAATGGGATTTGGAGGCATTGGAATCAGGTTAGAATCGAAGGAGAAGAAGAAAGAGGTTTCAGGGGGCATCTGGTCTGGAGGTAGCGCTATAGCGCCCACCCTAGGGCGCTACAGTGCTACACACGGCTCTTTTGGGCGTGTTGGAGGCTTTGAGAATAGCGCTGTGGCACTAGGGATCAGCACTGTAGTGCTACTCTGTTCCTTCAAAGTTCCATTTTGAGTATTTTTAAGGGTTTTTGACTTGGGGTTTCAATCCTTAAGGCCCGGGATCAAATCAACTCATCGTGTGGGTATGCTTCGAGGTCCCGAGAGTGGTGCTTAGGTTAAGACCCTATCATTGTGGATTTTCATTAATGGAGGTTATAATTGGTTGTGATTAGGTAACCGCTAAGGAACCAAAAGGTTGATCGTTCTCAAGGGTCGTTCTTATTATATTTCTCGCTCGAACCTGAGGTGAGAAAACTGCACCCCATATGTGACATGCATGGTTGTTCATGAGGCATGTTGATTGTGTAAATGTGGACATGGATTGATTATTGAATGCATAGCAAATCTTGCTCACTTGTGCATGGCACTGACTAATTAGTCAGATTTGGCTAAGGTGTCAGTATCAACTGTGAAGTTGTGACTCATTAGTCAGGTTCGGCAGTGGTACTGGGCACTGGTCACACAGTGCTGACTCATAAGTCAGGGCGACCTTAGTGTGTTCAACGCAAGCCAATAAAGATTAGATCTAATCGATATCTTCATTGAATGTCTCAAAGAGCATTAATGCCAGACCGACCTCAAGTTCGATGAATACTATAAGCGCTTGTGTGACTTACCCATCAGTCACTCATCTGTTAAGTTAGAGACTTACCCTTCAGTCTCTCATCTATTTAAGGCTAGTGGCTTACCTAGCAGCCACTCTTCTGTTTAAATTGGTGACTTGATTGTCAGTCACTCGGTATGGTTTTCTAAAACCTCAAGTGATATTCACTCATTTGTTTAAGAGCTATAAGTGATTATAATGATAATCCTTTGATAATGTTTATATACAATACTGTGTTTTCTTGCTAGGCTTTGGCTCATGGGTGCTATGTGGTGCAGGTAAAGGGAAAGAAAAGCTCACCCAGCCTTGAGTGGAGAGCTTAGGTGGTGATGTGTACATATGCGGCCACTTGACCACCACGACCAAGGAGTTCTCAGAGGAACTAGGGGGTTTACCCTATTTTTGCCGCTTAGGTCGGCGGGTTTGTAATTTTGAAACAGTAATGACCTTTTTGAGTTGTAAATAACTTGTAAATGTTCTTGTGGGCCCATGAACAGTTTTATGTACTAAATAAAACATATCCTTTCCTTTTTATTGAATTTTCCACCTTAGCTTGTTAATAACACTTAGAACACATTTTTAACCAAAGGACTCGGGTAGTGGGTCAAATTTCCGGTTCACCGTTCACCGTAACGGTTCTGGGGTAACCAGGGCGTTACAACTTGGAATCAGAGCGTGCCAAGGTTAAGGTTCATGTAGACTAGCTGGGCATGTACACACATCACTGAATTCAAGCTCGACTCATGGTTTGGTAACTATTTATGTAGTTATATGTATAACTGCTTAAATATAGTATATATGCTTTACCTGTATGCATGAGACACCATGTTAAACCTGTGCCATGAAATGTGATATCCTCAGCAACTGTGTGCTAATTAGTACTGAAATTGCTAGAACATACTCATCAATATTGTTGGTTATGAATTTTTATGCAATACATGTTGAGTGCTAAATGTTATAAACATGTATCTGCTTGTATAATTGAATGACTGTGGAATATGATATTTGTCTGCTTGTTCTTGGATCGTAAGGCGGCAAGAGATTTAGTTATTACTACCTGACTGGCTGTATTGATCAATGTTTCAGCAAGGTATCAGTGATAGAATTATGAATCCAGGGCAGACAGACACTTCAGCTGGCCAAAGTGATCAGGGCCAGAATAATAATAACAGTCAGGGTCAAGAAAATGATCAGTCCTCAGATTCCACAGCCAGCTCCTGCAAACTGGCAGCAGTTGTTTAATGAGTTGTAGGCAATAGTGTTGAAACAGAGAGAAGAGCTTCGTCTCCTGAGACAACAGCAAGTGCCTGCAGTAGCCAGTGTATCAGAGGCACCTCCTGTGTCGGTGCCAGCAGCAGAGCAGCAGCCTAAGGTAGGAAATAAATGGGAGCCTCTCTATGAAAGGTTCATGTAGCAACAACCTCCTATTTTTTAGGGCAGTGCAGATCCTGCCAAGGCAGAACAATGGATGAGTATGATTACCACTATCCTTGACTTTATGAGGGTAATTGGTAATGAGAGGGTGGCCTGTGCCACTTATATGTTTCGGGAGGATGCCCGGATTTGGTGGGAAGTGATTACCCAGACCAAGAATGTTAATGCCCTGAGTTGGGAAGAGTTTCAAACTCTGTTCAATGAGAAATACTACAATGATTCCATCAGGGCAACTAAAGTTGAGGAATTCATTAGGCTACTTCAGGGAAGTTTGTCAGTCACTGAGTATGCCTTAAAATTTGATCGTTTGGCGAAATTTTCCATGGAGCTAGTGCCCACTAATGGGACCAGGAGAAAGAGATTCTTGCAGGGGCTACAGCCCAGATTAGCCCGAGATGTACGTATCACCACTGTGGCTGGGGTCACTACCTATGCACAGGTGGTTGAGAAGGCACTCACAGCTGAGAGTGCAGAGAATAAGATCTGGCGTGACAGTGCAGCCAAAAAGGATTTCAGGAGGATAGTTCCTCCATTTGTGGGTTCTGGTAGGGGTGTAGGCCCCAGTGATCAGAAGAGGAAGGTTCCTAACACCTTCCCAGTTCCAGGTCCTGATAAGCGGCCCTGTGGTATTTCAATGGGTCATCCAGGTGGTAATGAAGCCTGGAAGACTCGTCTTGAATGCCCTAGATGCAAGAGGCGTCATTTGGGAAAGTGTAGGGCAAAGGCCTCCTACTTGTGTGGAGCAGTGGGTCATTTTAAGAAAGATTGTGCTCAGGTAAGAAAAGAAGAACCCAGAAAGACGGACAGCTCGGCCCCAGCTCGAGTGTTCGCATTGACACAAGCAGAAGCTGAGGCTTCTCCCTCAGTTGTTACAGGTCAGCTTCTTAGTGCTGGAACTCCATATAATGTGTTGATTGATTCTGGTGCTACACATTCTTTTGTTGCTAGTAGTGTTATTGATAGACTGTGTAGACCTTTTGATTTTTATGCTGTGGGGTTTGGTACCCTGTTACCCACTGGAGAGTTAGTGGTATCCAGGAGATGGGTCAGATCTTTGCCAGTGATAGTGGGGGGCAAAGAGTTATCAGTGGATTTGATAGAGTTGGTTATGACTGACTTTGATATGATACTGGGTATGGATTGGTTGGCAAAGTATGGGGCAACCATTGATTGCAGAAGGAAGATGGTCACCTTTGAGCCTGAAGGTAAGGATCCTTTTGTGTTTGTTGGTGATGTGCATGGACCTCGCATTCCTATGATTTCAGTGTTGAAGGCTAGGGATTTATTGCAAAGAGGTTGCATTGGATTCTTAGCCAGTGTGGTTGATACCACTCAGGTCATGCCAGTAAGACCATAAGAGACCAGACTTGTTTGTGAGTTTCTGGATGTGTTTCTAGAAGATTTGCCAGGATTGCTACCACACAGAGAAATTGAGTTCGTGATAGAACTGGCACCAGGGACGGAGCCAGTGTCTAGAGCGCCTTACAGAATGGCCCCAGCTAAGCTAAAAGAATTAAAAGTGCAGTTGGAAGAGCTCTTAGAATTGGGTTTTATCAGACCTAGTTTCTCACCTTGGGGTGCGCCAGTTCTGTTTGTAAAGAAAAAGGATGGTTCTCTGAGAATGTGTATTGATTACAGAGAACTGAATAAGCTGACAATTAAGAATAAGTATCCTTTGCCAAGGATAGATGATCTATTCGATCAGTTGCAAGGTAAGAAGGTATTCTCAAAGATCGACCTTCGTTCTGGTTATCATCAGTTGAGGGTCAAGGAAGGAGATATACCAAAGACTGCTTTTCGTACCAGGTATGGGCATTATGAGTTCTTAGTTATGTCATTTGGATTGACTAATGCCCCTGGTGCATTTATGAATCTGATGAACAGAGTGTTCAAGGATCATTTGGACCAGTTTGTGATCGTCTTCATCGATGATATTCTGGTATATTCTCAGTCTGAGTCAGAGCATGAGCAACATCTGAGGTTGGTTCTACAGAGACTGAGAGAACACAAAATGTTTGCCAAGTTCAAGAAATGTGAGTTCTGGTTATCTCAGGTGTCATTCCTTGGGCATATTGTCAGTAAGGAGGGGATTAAGGTAGATCCAGCAACGATCGAAGCGGTCAGAGATTGGCCAAGGCTAAAGAGTGCTTCTGAGGTTAGAAGGTTCCTTGGATTGGCAGGTTATTATAGGCGGTTCGTGGAAGGGTTCTCAAATATTGCTAGTGCTTTGATTGAGCTGACACGCAAGAGCCAGAAATTTGTGTGGTCAGATAAATGTGAGAACAGATTCCAGGAACTGAAGCAAAGATTGATTACAGCTCCAATTTTGAGTCTTCCAATAGATCAGGAGAAGTTTATGATTTATTGTGAAGCTTCTCATCAGGGTTTGGGCTGTGTTTTGATGCAGTTAGAGAAGGTAATTGCTTATGCTTCTCGTTAGCTGAAGGAGTATGAAAAGAGATATCCCACTCATGATTTAGAGTTGGTGGCTGTGGATTTTGCTTTAAAGATATGGAGGCATTATATTTATGGAGAAAAGTGTGAGATTTATACAGACCACAAGAGCCTGAAATACTTCTTCACCCAAAAAGACTTGAATATGAGGCAAAGGTGTTGGGTGGAGTTAGTAAAAGATTATGATTGTGAGATCTTGTATCATCCAGGAAAATCCAACGTGGTTGCAGATGCTTTAAGCCGGAAGGGTCCGGGACAGATTTATGGTATGAGACTGATAGCCAGAGAGTTAGCTGATGATATGACCAGAGCTGGTATAGAGTTGCTATTGGGCCAGTTGGCTAACATTACGCTACAGTCTACACTGTTGGAGAGGATCAAGGAGGGTCAGCTGAGTGATCCACAGCTGATCAAGATCAGAGAGGATGTTCTGGCTGGAGCATCTAGAGATTATACAGTGTCTGAGCTAGGCTTGTTGAGATACAAGGGACGGATATGTGTTCCGTTAGACACTGCTTTAAGGTGAGAGATTCTGGATGAATCTCATACTACACCTTACTCTTTTCATCCAGGCACCACAAAGATGTATCAGGATATGAGATCGTTATCTTGGTTGCCAGGGATGAAGAGAGATGTAGTAGAGTATGTGGCTAAGTGCATGACATGTCAGCAGGTCAAGGTTGAGCATCAGAGGCCGGCAGGGTTATTGCAGCCTCTGGATATCCTAGAGTGGAAGTGGGAAGACATCACAATGGATTTTGTGGTGGGCTTACCCAGGACTGTTGGTCAGCATGATTCTATTTGGGTGATAGTGGATCGCTACACCAAATCAGCTCACTTTCTGCCAGTGAGGACTACTTATACAGTTGACCAATATGCAGATCTCTACGTGAGAGAGATCGTGCGCCTCCATGGAGCGCCTAGGTCGATCGTGTCAGATCGGGACCCTACTTTTACTTCCAAGTTCTGGGGGAGTTTACAGAAGGCCTTGGGGACACAGTTGAGGTTTAGTACTTCTTATCATCCTCAGACAGATGGGAAATCTGAGAGGAAGATCCAGATATTAGAAGACATGCTGAGAGAATGTGTGCTGGACTTTGGTGGATCTTGGAGTAAGTATTTACCTTTGATAGAGTTCTCCTACAATAACAGTTATCAGTCTGCCATTGGAGTTGCACCTTATGAGATGCTTTATGGTAGGAAGTGCAGATCTCCCATTCATTGGGATGAAACAGGTGAAATGAGATACTTAGGTCCTGAGGCGGTTTAGAGGACCAGTGAGACCATTGAGAAGATTAGAGCTCGGATGCTCACTTCCCAGAGTAGACAGAAGAGCTATGCAGATCCCAAGCGCAGAAACGTGGAATTCCAAGTGGGAGACTATGTCTTCCTTAGAGTCTCGCCATGGAAAGGGGTGAGAAGGTTTGGGAGGAAAGGCAAGCTGAGCCCTAGATTTGTAGGTCCATTTGAGATCTTGGAGATGGTTGGTCAAGTGGCTTACAGATTAGCTTTGCCTCCGGCGTTGTTGGTCGTGCATAATGTGTTCCATGTATCAGCCCTTCGGAGGTATGTATCTGATGTGAATCATATTTTGAGTTATGAAGATCTGGATCTTGAGCCAAATCTCTCCTTTGAGGAGCAGCCAGTCCAGATTCTTGACAAAAAAAGATAAGGTCCTCAGGAATAAGACGATACCTTTGGTTAAGGTGTTGTGGAGGAACAATAAAGGTCGAGGAAGCGACCTAGGAACTGGAGTCAGATATGCAGAGTCAGTATCTCGAGCTGTTCAGGTAAATTTCGAGGACAAAATTTCTGTAAGGAGGGGATAGTTGTAATGTCCCGAATTCTCCAATGTGGTTTAATGGCGGGATTAGTAGGACGGGAGGGTCATACTTGCTTAATTATGCCATTAGTTGATAAATGCTTGTATATGTGAATTATATGATAGTATGACGTTAAAATGCATGCATGTGAGTCCACATTCTAATTAAAGGGGTGTGATGGAAATTTGGCCCGTTGAGGGTATAATTGTATATTTGTATGTATGTCGGAGATATGTTGTTAAGACCACATTATAATGTGGGTTTGTTCGAGCTATTCGGCATGAGACGATCTTGGATTATTAGTTAGCGGTATAGTCATAACAGGTTTAAGTTCGGGGCTCGCGATGAGTCTCGGGGTGATTTTAATGATTAGAGCGTTACCGAGAATTAAAGGGTAACGGGATATGAATTATTGGTGTTTGAGATTATTGAGAATAGCGAGAATTGGAGAGCGTTACTTATGATTAACGAGATAGGTGGGGAATACCAATTTTGCCCTTGGTCTTTTCACCCCTAGGATAGATATAACCATTTTTGAGCTGAGAAAGAGGTAGAAAACAGAGTAACTTGGAGAGCTTTCCCGTACCTTCTTTCTCCTTCACTTTCTTTGTGATTTTTGAACCATTCATGAGGATTCAAGCTTGGGAAGTAAGCCTTGGGAGTTTGGGAGTGTGTTCCTCCATTGAAGAGCATCATAAGCTGAGCTTTGGGTAAGTTTCTAACTATTGAATTATCTGGTTTGCCCTGTTTCAGTTCTGTTTTGCAGCTGTGATTTCTAGGTTGAGATCTTGGTTTTGTGGGGAGTTTTGGCTAGGGTTCTTATGGTTGTGATGTTTGGGGTGTGTTAGGATGGTTTTTGGGTTCTTTTGGCACCAAAAATGGGATTTGGAAGCATTGGAAACAGGTTAGAATCTAAGGAGATGAAGAAGGAGGTTTCAGGGGGCAACTGGTCTGGAGGTAGTGCTATAGCGCCCACCCTAGGGCGCTACAGCGCTACACAGGGGTCTTTTGGGCGTGTTGGGGGTTCTGAGAATAGCGCTGGGGTGCTAGGGATCAGCGCTGTAGCGCTACTCTGTTCCTTCAAAGTCTTGTTTTGAGTATTTTTAAGGGTTTTTGACTTGGGGTTTCAATCCTTAAGGCCCGGGATCGAATCTACTCACCGTGTGGGCATGTTTCGAGGTCCCGAAGTGGTGCTTAGGTTAAGACCCTATCATTGTGGATTTTCATTAATGGAGGTTATAATTGGTTGTGATTAGGTAACCGCTAAGGAACCAAAAGGTTGATCGTTCTCAAGGGTCGTTCTTATTATATTTCTCGCCCGAACCTGAGGTAAGAAAACTGCACCCCATATGTGACATGCATGGTTGTTCATGAGGCATGTTGATTGTGTAAATGTGGACATGGATTGATAATTGAATGCATAGCAAATATTTCTCACTTGTGCATGGCACTGACTAATTAGTCAGATTTGGCAAAGGTGTCAATATCAACTGTGAAGCTGTGACTCATTAGTCAGGTTCGGCAGTGGTACTGGGCACTGGTCACACAGTGCTGACTCATAAGTCAGGGCGGCTTTAGCGTGTTCAACACAAGCCAATAAAGATTAAATCTAATCGATATCTACATTGGATGACTAAAAGAGCATTAATGTCGGACCGACCTCAAATTCGATGAATACTATAAGCGCTTGTGTGACTTACCCATCAGTCACTCATCTGTTAAGTTAGAGACTTACCCATCAGTCTCTCATATGTTGAAGGCTTGTGGCTTACCTAGCAGCCACTCTTCTGTTTAAATTGGTGACTTTCTTGTCAGTCACTCAGTATGGTTTTCTAGAACCTCAAGTGATATTCACTCATCTGTTTAAGAGCTATAAGCTCTGTGTGATTATAATGATAATCCTTTGATAATGTTTATATACAATACTGTGTTTTCTTGCTGGGCTTTGGCGCATGGGTGCTATGTGATGCAGGTAAAGGGAAAGAAAAGGTCACACAGCCTTGAGTGGAGAGCTTAGGTGGTGATGTGTACATATGCGGCCGCTTGACCACCACGGCCAAGGAGTTCTCAAAGGAACTAGGGGGTTTACCCTATTTTTGCCGCTTAGGTCGGCGGGTTTGTAATTTTGAAACAGTAATGACCTTTTTGAGTTGTAAATAACTTGTAAATGTTCTTTTGGGCCCATGAACAGTTTTATACTAAATAAAACATATCCTTTCCTTTTTATTGATTTTTCCACCTTAGCCTGTTAATAACACTTAGAACACGTTTTTAACCAAAGGACTCGGGTAGCGGGTCAAATTTCCGGTTCACCATTCACCTTAACGGTTCTGGGGTAACCAGGGCATTACAACCACCTTACATGAATGAGTCGAATGTTCGGTCCTGGTTCCAACGGCCGGGACCATTTGGGAAAAGTTGTAGAACACGTTTATCACGTCGTGGGAACCATGTTCGGGTCTCTATGGCCTGGAATGAGTAGTCTCAATTTCATAATACGGACTCTAACAACCTGGACCATCGGAGATCTCTTTAGATTTTAACTTATTAACTTGCTTTAATCCTACTGTTCAGGTTCCAACGGCCTGGGCCACTAGAGAGTTAACAACTGTCACCAAACTTGTTTGTCCTGATTCTGGTGTTCAGGTTCCAACGGCCTGGGCCATCAAAGATCAGTTGATCAGCTTATTTTGGACCTATAGGTAAGGTTCCCACGTTCTGGGCCATTTATAAGACTGATTTTAGATAACTCATACCTAGGACTCACGTTCTAACGGTTTTGGGCTGTTATGGCGAAGACATGGATAGGTACCTGGTTATCCGGGACCACGTTCAGTCAACCAATTTTCATGTTCTTTATACTCCAGGACCACGCATGTTCGAGCAGGGACTAGGTTTGAGCCTTGCGTCCTATCCGGTTTGAACCCCCCGGACCATGTATGTCCGGGTTGGGACTAGGCCTTAGCCTTGCGTCCTTTCGGGTTTGTACCCCCCGGACCATGTGTGTCCAGATTGGGACTAGGCCTTAGCCTTGTGTCCTTTCGGGTTTGTACCCCCCGGACCATGTATGTTTGGGATGGGACTAGGCCTTAGCCTTGCGTACTTTTGTTAGGAGTTGGGTTTCTGCTACCCCGAGTTTGTACGTTCTGAACTAGGACTAAATTTTGTGTTTTGCATCCTGTTTGTTTTTGTTCCCGGACTTGTTCGTACGAATGGTTATACCCCCCCCCCCCCCAAGTGAGCGAAGACTGTAGTCTTGGGTCACTTGTTTATGAAGACGGATGCAAACTTTCATTTATTTACAATATTTCTTTATGATGTTTTGCACACATCATTTTCATTAAATAAGAAACCGCCCTAGGGCGCACATTGTTGGAAAGAAAAATTAAAAACAGGAACATGCCCTCCTGACTATTGATAGTATTTACGGAGGTGTTCTGCGTTCCAAGCCCGTGGGACCTCCGTTCTGTCAAGTCGCCGTAAGCGATACGTTCCCGGACACACTTCATGTTGGATTTCGTATGGTCCTTCCCAGTTTGGGCCCAGAACCCCCACTCCCGGATCTTGGTTTGCAGGGAAGACTCTTCTCAGGACTAGATGGCTAGTTTCAAACCTTCGGCTCCTAACGTTAGAGTTAAAATGTCAAGCAATCTTGCCTTGGTACATCTTGCAGCTGAACCTGGGATTCTTCCCGGATCTCCTCCATGAAATCTAAAGATTCTTGGAGTAGGGCGTGGTTCTGGGCAGGATCATACGTGTCCCGTCTGTGGGACGGGACAGTTGTTTCCACTGGGATGAATGCTTCGCATCCGTATACCATGGAGTAGGGAGTGTGTTTGGTAGGCATTCTTTCGGTGGTCCAGTATGCCCATAATATGCGGGGCAGCTCTTCCGGCCACTTGCTTTTGCAAGCTTGGAGCTTTTTCTTCAATGTTCCCTTCAAGATCTTGTTCACGACCTATGTTTGCCTGTTTGCTTGAGGCCTGGCGATCGCAGAGAAGCTTTTGATGATGCCATGCCTTTCACAAAAATTAGTGAAGTGGATACTGTCAAATTGCTTCCCGTTGTCGGACACGATCTTGTAAGGGAGGCCATATCGGCACACAATGTTGTTAATGACGAAATCCAAGGCCTTTTATGAGGTGATGGTGTTCATGGGTTCCGCCTCAACACATTTGGTATAGTAATCGACGACCACGATGGCGTATTTCACACCACCCTTCCCGGTCGGGAGCGATCCTACTAGGTCGATACCCCACACCGCGAAAGGCTAGGGACTTGTCATCAGGGTTATTATTGTTGGAGGGGCTTGAGGGATCTTCGCATACCTCTGACATTGCTCGCACTACGGATGTAATCGACACAGTCCTTCTTCATGGTTGGCCAGAAATATCCTTGCCTTAGGATTTTCTTGGACAAACTGAGTCCAACTGTGTGATCTCCGTAGAAACCTTCGTGTACCTCGTGCATGATTGCACTCATTTTGGTCCCGAAGATGCTTTGGAGGTATGGCATGGACAGCCCTCTGCGATAGAGTTTACCTTCCATCAAGATGTACTTGGGGGCCTGGTACTGAAGGTTCCTTGATGCTGCCCTGTCCGTGGGCAACCCCCCGGTTGTTAGGTATTGGATGGTAGGTCCCATCCAGGATGTGGAGTAGTCTATAGCGTGGATCATGGGGGCCCAAATACTTGGTTCAGGAAGATGGTTGATCGAGACATGCCTGAAGAGCTCTGCCTCAACATCTGTGGCCAGTTTTTCCAATGTGTCTGCAAACACATTTGGCTCCCTCAGGATATGGCGAATGTAATACTTCTTAAAGGAATGAAGCAGCTCTCAAGCCTGTGCCACATAAGCAGTCATCTTTTCCCTTTTTGTTTGGTATTCCCCCGAGATTTGTCTGACAACCAATTGTGAATCGCTATAGACCTTTAGACTTGCTGCCCCTACTTCTCGGGCCACACGCAATCCGGCCAACATGGCCTTGTGCTCAACCTCGTTGTTCGATGCATCGAACAGGAAACACAGGGCACTTTACAATTGGTGTCCTTGTGGTGACACTAAGACGATCTCGGCCCCCACTCCATTTTCGTTTGAGGCCCCGTCTACGAACACCTTCCATAAAGGTGTTGTGGGATCGATGGGATCGTCATCTTCAGTGATCCCGGTGCACTCCACGATGAAGTCGACCAGGGCCTGCCCCTTGATTGATATTCTGGGGACATACGTAATGTCGAACTGACTTAGTTCCATGGCCCACTTCAGGAGTCTCCCTGATGATTCGGGCTTTTGTAACACTTGCTATAAGGGATGGTTGGTCAGTACTCTTATGGCATGGGATTGAAAGTAAGGCCTAAGCTTCCGGGATGAAATTAGTAAGAAAAATGTCAATTTTTTTATTAGTGGGTATCGCGACTCCACGCCTAATAACCTCTTGCTTATGTAATAGACCGGAAGCTGGGCCTTCTCTTCTTCCCGTACGAGCGCGGCACTGGTGGCGTGTTCGGTCACGGCCAAATAGAGGTATAACAGCTCTCCATCCACCAACTTTGCTAAGATTGGCGCTCAGGCCAGATGCTTTTTCAATCTTTGGAAAGCCTCTTTGCATTCGACCGACCATTCAAACCTTTGGCTTCCCCGAAGGATGTTGAAGAACGAGATGCATCTGTCCGTGGCTTTCGAAACAAAATGGTTCAGGGTAGTTATTCGCCCCGTCAAGCTCTGAACGTCTTTGTGCTTCCGTGACAAGGGCATATCGATCAATGCTTTGATCTTGTCCGGGTTAGCCACTATTCCTCGGTAGCTTGCTATGAAGCCCAGGAACTTCCCCGATGCCACACCAAATGTGCACTTCTTGGGGTTCAACTTCATCCCATACTTCCCAATGAGGGCGAATGCTTCTGCCAGATCATCGATGTGTCCTCCAGAGGTCTTGGACTTGACCAGCATGTCGTCTATATATACCTCCATATTCCTTCCTAGTTGGGCTCAGAACATTCTGTTGACGAGCCTTTGATACGCGGCTCTGGCGTTTTTGAGTCTGAAGGGCATGACGATGTAGCAATACACCCCCTTGTCGGTCTGGAAGCTGGTGTGTTCTTGGTCCGCTACATGCATTGAGATATACTTGTAGCCTGAATAGGCATCCATGAAGCTTAAGATCTCGTATCTGGATGTTGCATCTACCATTTGGTCGATCCGGGGTAGAGGGAAACAATCTTTGGGGCAAGCCTTGTTGAGGTCTGTGAAGTCGATGCAAGTTCTCCACGTCCCATTTGGCTTGGGCACCAGCACCAGATTGGTTAGCCATACGGGATACAAAGCTTCCCAAATGAAGTTGATCAAGTATAACTTCTCAACTTCTAACTTGAGGGCCTCTGCTCTCTCTGCCCCCAGAGGTCTCCATTTTTGTCGAACCGGAGTTGCACCCTTGTCGATGTTCAAGGCATGGCAGATGATGTTGCAGTCTATCCCGTTCATATTCAAATGTGACCAAGCCAGGACGTCTGATTTGTAATTTTTTGTACGCAAGTATACGTAGTAGTGTCAAGTAGTAAATTCCGAAAGAACGGATATCGTCCCACAGAGACTATCTCCCAAGTACCACTAATTGATTTTCAAATTCTATTTGGTTAATTAAAATTTAAGTGAACAATTAAAAATAAAAGAAATACTATAAACTACAAACCAAAATTAAAGAACTAGAAACAAAACAATGAATCACTACTTAAAAATCAATAATAAAAATCCTAGGAATTAATTTCATCAACTGTTCATTCTATTAATTTTAATAATCAATTCTAAATCTCTTCTTTCTATTCTAATAGCAGGTTAATATAATTGATTCCTATTCTTTTTCAAGATATAAGATCTCAATTTATATCCAGGTTTTCTACATTTTTGTGATAAACTTGAACATATAAAAGGCATTAAACATGGAAACCTAATTACTACACAAGTCATACAGGTACTTTCGTCCAATATGCACCCTATGTCTATACAATGATATCATATTCAATTCTCATCTTTCGAAATTTGAATCAAAACCATTAAATCAAGCAAATAGTGATCAAATATTTACTAGCATTAAACACACATCATATAGATTAGAGTAGAAAAGAAGTATCAATAGAAAATCATAATAAAATTAAATAGAATCTCAGTGACTACATTAATTCCTAGATAAAAAAAATTAGTTCATAAATACCATGATGAAAATAAACTGCAAATAATTGTTCATAAAATTAACGTAAGAATTCAGATGAAAAACAGAGAAAATAATTATAGCAACCTCTTTTTATCTAGGGTTTTTAAAACTGAGAGTCCTCTCCAAAATCGCAGAATAATATTCCTTAAATAGCTCTCCAATGTTCCCAAGTGAATAGACCAGATTTCCCTTCAAAAAGTGGTTTAAAATCTGAAAAACGCATAACCAGCGCTGTAGCGCTATTAATAATGTCAAAATGCCTCAAAATTTGGTGCACTAGCGTTGTAGCACTATTATTGTAGCGCTACTTCCATAATAGAACAGAAACTCGTTTCGAACAGCCTCTAGCGTCAACTCATCGTATTTTGATCATAACTCATTCAATATAACTCTGAATTGATTGATTCAAAAATCTATGGAAATCTAAGAGAAATATCTACAACTTCTATTTATAGAAGTGTTTCCAGAAAGTGAGTAAATCATGGTTAAAATACGGCTTGAAGTCTCAGGCTTGCATTATAGAGCATAAATGACGTGTGTTGAGCATATTCAATGTAGTATTTTCCACACATAATGTCTTGAAACTCCACAATCAACACGAAATCCATCTTATTTATCATATTTAACATGTTTCTTATTATTTCACTCCATATTATGTACTTGACCATTAAAACCCGAAACAAGAAGAAAACAAGCATAAATCTGCGCTAAACAATCCTAAATAACTAAAAACATAACATAAAACAATCTCTAAAACAAACCTAAAATGAACCTACCATTTGGTCGATCCAGGGTAGAGGGAAACAATCTTTGGGGAAAGCCTTGTTGAGGTCTGTGAAGTCGATGCAAGTTCTCCACGTCCAATTTTGCTTGGGCACCAGCACCAGATTGGCTAGCCATACGGGATACAAAGCTTCCCGAATGAAGTTGATCGAGTATAACTTCTCAACTTCTAACTTGAGCGCCTCTGCCCTCTCTGCCCCTAGAGGTCTCCATTTTTGTCGAACGGGAGTTGCACCCTCGTCGATGTTCAAGGCATGGCAGATTATGTTGCGGTCTATCCCATTCATATTCAAATGTGACCAAGCCAAGACGTCCTGGTTCTCCTTCACTCGGGTGATGATGGCGGCCCGGACCTCCACATTTAGGTTTTTCCCCACATGGATCACCTTGGTCGGGTCGGTGTCGTTGACGCTCACCTCTTTGATTTCTTCCATGAGCGCCAGCGCAGGGTCTGCCCCTATCCGCGGATCCAGTTTGTTCTCCTCCTGGACCATCCTTCGTGCCGGGGGAGGAGGCGGGGATGGATCGACATTTTCCTCTTCGAGAGGTTCTTCGCGGACCATATAAATAGGTCGCACGAACACATGATAACACTTTCGGGCGCTCTTCTGGTCTCCCCGGACCGTTTATACCCCTCCGTTGTCGTAGGGGAACTTCATGTAGAGGTGGCAGATGGAAGTGATAGCACCGAATACGATTAGTGCGAGCCGGCCAAAGATGATGTTGTACACAGTGGGGCAGTCCACCACTACGAACGTACAAAATTTGAATGAGCCTTGGATCTCGTTCCCCAACCTTATGGGCAACTAGATCTTCCCCATTGGGAGTATCGAATCTCCGTTGAACCCGTAGATCTGAGTTAGGCATGAGGCCAGATCTGCCTTAGTCAAGCCAATCGCGATGAAGGTTGGCTTGTATAAAATGTTGACGGAGCTTCCATCATCCACCAATATTTGGGACACCATCTTGTTAGCTATTTGGGCATCGATGACCAAAGGATCATGATGCAGGAAGTGGACGTTCCAGGCGTCTTCTTCCGTGAAGGTGATGGGTAAATTCATCAACTTTGGGCGTTGAGCCGGGGTCTGGACCAAGGCGCATACCTCTTGGTCATGGTCAATCTCACTGAGGTATCGTTTTTTATCATTCCGGGATGGTCCCCCCAGGTGTGGCCCACCCGAGATGGTGGTTATGTGACCATCTACTCGAGGGGGCGCAGTTTCAGAGGGGAAAGGCATCTCGGGTCTAGGTGCCTGCACAATTGGGGCCCCCTGAGGGGCCTGTGCTCCCTGGACTATCGCGTATCTTCCTTGGGGAAGTTGGTACACTCCAGGTGCACCCGAGATAATGGATTGTCCGGGAACTACTGGCACTCCCGGAACACCCACGGGCATCTTAACCCACTGATGGAGATGTCCCAACTTGATCAAATTCTTGATTTCATCCTTCAGCTGATGACACTCTTCGGTCGAGTGACCCACGTCTTTATGATACGCACACCTCTTGTTGGTGTCCCTCGAGTTCATTCCCCCTTTGAACATGGGGGTGGGTTTCCAGTAGTGAACCGTCCTCTCCGTGGCCAGGTATATGTTTTCCCTGGTATCCACTAAGTTGGTGTACTCTGAATATTGGGGCTCGTATCCCCTCTTGCCCTTCTTAGAGGGCTCGGACCGGTTCTTTCCTTTCCCTAATCTCTTCCCCCAAGAAGGGTTTACGCTTGCCTCTGTCCCTCTCATTTGGGACGGTTGGGCCCTGCCGGGAGCAGCACTGTACCCGACTGGTGTCATCCCATCTCCAGAAAATTGGGTGGACTGGGCTGGCACGTACCCTGAGGACGTAGGATCGTAGATTGTTGGGGCTGCAAAAGTCATTCCGAGAGTACCCATTGATCCTGGCGCCATCAGGGGTGTCGAATAGT
Source organism: Humulus lupulus (assembly GCF_963169125.1). Classification (NCBI taxonomy): domain Eukaryota; kingdom Viridiplantae; phylum Streptophyta; class Magnoliopsida; order Rosales; family Cannabaceae; genus Humulus; species Humulus lupulus. The sequence goes on along the minus strand of NC_084799.1, from coordinate 196,510,660 downwards.
GATGGGGCGGATATTGTACCCCGTACCCGATAAAAGTTTGGGCACTCTTCTGGGGAGCCGGCTGCCATCCGAATGCCTAGATTCAGGCCTTTTCCCAGTTGATAAAGCCTTGTGCCCTCCTTATGAATTCTTCGAGGGTGGCCGCCTTACTCAACTGCATGTCGTCCCAGAGAGGGGACCCGGCTCGAATTCCAGACTGCAAGGCCACCAGGCGCTACCCATCGTCGACCTTGGTTTTTGAGGCTTCCTCCATGAAGCGCTAAATCTAGGCCCTCAGAGTCTCCACGGGGAGCTGTTTAATGTTAGCGAGGGCGCTGATCTGCATATCCATCCTCATGGCGGCCACAAACTGCATGTGGAACGCCGACTATAGTCCGGAGCAGGATTGGATAAATCTTGGCTTGAGCCTCTTCCACCATTCCTTTGTGGGTCCATCTAAAGTAATAAAAAAACAGAGGTATTTGTCATTGTCGCAGAAATGAGCTACAATCATTAACCGATTGTAGCGCGATAGATGGTCCCTGGGGTCTGTGTTCCCAGTATAAGTGGGCATATTCAGCATCTTGAACCCCTTAGGGAGCACCTCATCCAGGATGTGCTTGGTTCCTTTTCCTCTTCTTCAGAATTGGAACCCCCTCCCTCCTGTTTACGGACTAGGCGGTCCGTGACCTTCTTTAACACAGCCAGTTGTTCCATGAACTGTCTGGCCATTCTATCGTCCAGGGGGACCCTCTTGTTCCTCATGTCGTTGAGGTTATTTCTCAGATCTCCCCCTCGGGGACAAATCTTCTCCTTACGGGCCTGTTTCTTTCGAGTATTTAGCCTGTTGCGCAGGTCTACTCGAGACGTGTCATCCCCTGAACTAACGGTGTTTGGTTCGTCAGCGCGCTGACGTCCTTGGTGATTTTTATTCATGGAGGCATTGGGATGGAAATGTTGTTCTTGTCCAGTCTGTCTAGGGATAGCCCAGGGCCTGGTACCCTGCGGGCGCATCCCTTGCGGATCGATTGGGTGATCCCGTCCTGGGACGGGACGCACCTTCTCTTTCCTAGGGAGCGACCCTGGGTTGGCCCCGGTTTTCGGAACAAGAGGAGTTTTCCTCTGGGGGTTGGCTTTCCCCGTAGGGTCAGCCGCTTTGTCTTTCCCTTTTCCTTGAGCCGGGTTAGAGGGGCCGTGCCCTGGATCTTGTTCCGAAGGAGGGTGTAGAGTCCAAGAACTTTACTTAGCTAATTATTTAGTAGTATTATAGTATGTATAGTATTATCTTTGTTACTGTGGATTTTTGGTTCAGACCGGGAATTATTTGGACACTCATAGTAGTACTTATAGACTTTCTAAGTTTAACCTATAGTTTAAGAATATTAATTTTAACCTAAGGTTTGATTATATAGCTGATATTAAGAATAATATTTATTATACTATAAGATTTAGATATCAACCAATAGGATTTTAAGCACATGTTATGAATGGTGATTAAGGATTAAGTATTTTTGAGGATTAAATTTAATAAGGAGTAAAGTTTGAATGTTATAGGGTCAGTCAGCAGCTTTGAATACGTTGAGGGCTTAGTCAAGGCTGTTTACTCCATTCAAACTTAGCTAAAAATGTGTAATTTCGTGTTTAAATATTCAGCATGTGCCGATATATCGCAGCTATAGGGGGCGATATATCGCAGCACGTAGATACGGAAAACACAAATCGATGCACGGTCGCCTCGGGAACAATGGTCCAGGCGATATATCACCTATAGGGGGCGATATATCGCCTCCTCCAGCATATGTTCAAACATTTTTGAATTCTTTTCCTTTCAGCCATTCAAACTCCTTCATAAGTCCAGCATCTTTTGAACGAGTCTTCAGCCTCTGCTGAACAATTATTCAAATCATTTTCACCTAAAAAGCCATTATTTTTATTCAAGTAAAATCAAGATACTTTCATTCCCAAACTCTATAAATAGGACCTAGTACCCAGCCATTATTCACCTTTTGCTCTAAGTTCAGAAGCTGCAAGTGCTAGGAGAGTGTGAGAGTTAAACACTTGGGTGGAAAAGTCATAAGCTTAATCATCTTTAGCTTATCAAACACTTTGGGAAGTAAGGTTCTTTAGTATTTCGGTTGTGGTTAGATTGGTCTTGCAAGTCTTTGAGGTAAACCCGAAACTCTATTTCATTTGTTTCATGTTATTTTCTTTCTCAAAGCCTTCTACTCAGTCCCCTAACCTCATTCTTATTTTGGTTAGGGAATCCAAGTTCTTAAGCACATAAGATGTGGTAAGCATATTTCTCAATGGTTTAGTCTTCCTATTCATTTTCATTTCTTCTTCTTCATAAGACTCACTCTTTCTCATATGGTTTTAGGAGTATTCCAAAAGTCCCAACTCAGTCCATCATATCCCGGTAACTTTGGTAAGGAAAATAGGATAGAATCTATATGGGTATTGCTTATGTGTTATGTTATGAAATATGATATGTTATGAATGTGTATGTTTGTAGGCTTGGGCTTATGCCCTATTTGACTAACAAGACCCCAAAAATATTATGGGCATATGCATACTTAGCTAGTAGGACCCCACTAATCTCATGGGCATAAGCTTGTTTAGTCTATGGGACCCCAAGTAATAATGGCCATTATAATAAGTGTATGTATTAAGTGTTATGATATGTCTTTACGTTTATTATGAAATTTATGTGTATGACTATGTGTTTGTGGTATTCCCCTTCATTTCCCTCATCTTCCTCGTAGTAATCTTCCTCATAATCCGCCCCGTCTTCATAGTTCTGGGACTCGTTAGTTTGGGGCATTTGATAAGGTGTATCCTCAGGTTGATTTTGAGGGAGAGGTTGACTGGGCAGTGACTCTCCATTGCCTTGTTCCTGGTGAGCAGGGTCGAACGTAGTATGTTTCGTGTTCACCATTGTTATAGATATTCAATATCTTCTTCAAAAATATTTCCTCAGCTCTCAATGAAAGCACCAAAATGTTTACCGAGTTTTTTGGAAACTAGAATTATAAGAGATAAGAGAGCTTAGAAAGAAAAGAGTAGAAATTATCACACAAGTAATTTTAAGTGGTTGGGGCGTTAAAGAGCCTTAGTCCACGAGTCAATTATATTAGAGCTTTTAGGAGCTTAAGTAATGAAGTTTCTCTCAATTTGAGCACAGTGTATGCTTACAATATCCAGATCGGATCCTTTCCACAGTGCACAACTATTCATATTTATAGGCAATTGAGTGCTCTAGGTTTGGGCCAGACTAATCCGGGCCCAATAGGAGTATCAACATTATTTTCTCGCTGATGGAGGATTAATACAAAAGATTTTATTATGTAGAATATGCTAATCAGGGCCCATTGGGTCGGCCCTAGCATAACCACGCCACAAGGCCGACAGCAGTACGTAGCTCTAGTTTGGTTCGCATGGGATTTTAAGGAGATCCAAGGGACATGATCTGTCAGAGTAGTGGCAGCGGAGTTATGAAATGACAGCGTACATTCCGTATGTAACCTCTTCTGCAAGTTATTTATGGAGACAACACTTCGTATTTCTCGGGGTAACGATAGCATCGGGGACTATTGGGACAACGTTCGGGCTTTACTAATATTTGGGCCGCTAAGGCTCACTCCTTCCTCGTTTACTGAGCATGATTTGGGCCTTAAGTCCCTTCAGGGTGGCCCATGGACTTAATATGTGGAGTCGCGAGTGAAGGGAGGAAACAAAGATAACAGTAACTTATTTAAAGTTATCAATCATTGATTAGATTACTTGTTTATGAAATTCAACATATATTTGATCATGTTCTTATATTTGTTCTTTGTGTAGATGACAATGATTCCCTTTTTGATGCCTCGACCGGAAGAGAAAATGGTTTTTACAAGTGTATATTCGAGGAAAAAATAAGATGATCCTTGTTATGAGATGTTGACTGATATGATTCAGTCTGAGGCTGAAGAAGGAGTGGCCATGGATGTAGCGTCCTAAATTTGTTAATAAGGCTTAGGGCCTTGATTAGCGTGCCAGGAGGGAAATAATTTATTTAATTATGTTAATATGTGAATTTGGTGATTATATGACTAGAAATGCATGTTTAGGTGAATCAAAAATGCATGTGGGCCCCATCTGGTTATTAGGGGCATATATGTAATTTTAGCCCGTTGAGGGCATAAATGTGATATATGTGTAAATTGTGATTGATACCACGAGTGAGTGGTGATATATTTTTGATGCACGATTCGAGACGGTCCTAGGGAGCAATTTAGCTAAATAGTCACAATGAGGTCGAATACCCGGCTCGGGAGGAGCCTAGGGGTATTATGGGAACACAGTTGGTGTTCGGGATTTATCGGGTAAGGGGTAGTATTTAGAAATTATTTGGACATGTCGAGATTAAACGGGGATTTATAGGAATACTCGAGGACTTAGCGGGATGTGGTATATGACAAAACTGCCCTTGGTGGCACTTGAGGATGTAGGTAGGCTTAAGGGATACTTTGGACTATTGGCTAAGGGGATAGACTTAGACTCTTTAGGATGCTGAGAATCTAGAGGAACTTGGAAGGAAACAGAAGAGAAAAAACACCAAATATCTCAGCTCTCTCTCTCTCTCTCTCTCTCCTTCTCTTGGGGACTTAGCCAATTTTTGAATTTTGGTGGTGAAACTCAGAATCTTAAGTTGGGAACTTGGGGAAGATAAGCTAATGGTGTTGAAAGGCTAGTCCAAGCTCGGAATCTTCACTGAGGTAAGGATATTGTCAGGTTTTGTTGGTAAATTCTATTTAGAATGAAATTTAGTTAAGTTCTAGATTTAAGATTGAATTTGGTGACTTGAGCGCGCCACAGCTCAAATAACTATGATTGTTTGAGGGTTTTAAGCTCGGGAACCCAAATGTTAAGGCTCGGGAAGGCTTCTACTACCCGGTTTAGTGGAATCCAAGGTCCCAGACGCTAGATTAATATTCCAAAGTTGTTTATTGGTTTAGAACTTGATGGATGGTTATTATGAATGTGTTGTGACTAGGTTTTCAAAGAGGCTTGGGTTAGAGGACTGTGCTCGGGATCACGGTATTTGGATAGCTTGGGACACAGGCAAGAAAACTGTTGTACCCGTAGAGCAGGGTGTGACCCTATTATTTGTATTGCAGGGCGCAACCCTAATGCTTATGCTTAATATGTGTTTAAATATCTGTGAATATTATGTTATGTGATGCATGTTTGTGAGTGAACGGCGAAGGTCGAGAATGGCAAGAAGCCGGGTATGGCGAGGGGTCGAGATCGTCGTTGAGCACGCGGAGTGTAGGCCATTCGAGCGAGACCCTCCTAGGGTGCTGGAGCCACCCTCTCGTTGAAGACCGCAAACCCAGGGCTTGATAAAGCCCTAGGACGGCGTTGTCCACTATGTGTTTAGCTCGTTTGCTGTTTTGTTGTATATTGTGAATTTTTATGCATATGTTATATGTTTTGTGTTGAGTTTTTGTAACGACCCAACTATTCTAGACCTTGGACCATTAATAACTACTATACTAATCTTAAGAAAACGTACATATGAAATAACCATAACTTTATTAAAAAACTGTAAAGTACAGGTTAAATACATAAAAATTCATTTAGGATATGGGATCCCATTGTTTTGAAAATAAAACAAAACATAACTTAAATAAATTGGTTACAAAATTAAGTGCGGAAAAAAATAATACATAGAAATCATAACTAAAAGACTAAAAAAAAACTTCATCCTCTAATCGAACGCTCAGTCCATCGATTCTATCCTGCCTCAATACACATCCCCAAGCTGTCAAGAATCTTTCCGCCGCCATAACTATTTTCCTGCACATATAAAACATAAAGGAATGAGCCTAATGCCCAACAAGGAAAATCTACTACAAGCATGAAACATAATCATACACATAACTATAAGCTATAAACATATAACATATATCTATAAAGACGTACATCATATAAGACTATACTATTAATGGCCATTAAAACATGTGATAAACCATCTACGTCCCCTTTCTAATATCTGAGGTAGGTTAGATCACATGATAGGTTTATGATAACCCATCTATGTCCCCTGTCTAATATCTGAGGTAGGGTAAATCATAATCATGAATCATAAGTAAACATAACATAACATACTATAGCATGACTTATCATAACATATCAACATAACATATAAGTACATAAAACTATCCTATTTTCCTTACCAAAATACCGGGATGATGAGAACAAAGTCGGGATTTTGGAAAACTCCTAAAAACCATAATAGAGAGGTGAGTATACTAAAGAAAAGGGATGAAAAGAATGAACTACACCATCGAAAAGATACTTACCAATAAGAATCTTACGTTCAAGATCTTAGATGCCTAACCAAGAATAGAGAATACGAGTTAGGATTTGAGTAGAAAAACTATAAGAACAATACAGAAAGGAACTAGAATAAGGAATACCTTGAATGCTTCTATGACCGAACTATACCTCGAAACCGAAATACACTATAACCTTACTTCCCAAGTGTTTATTAAGCTTATAACCCCAACCCAAGTGTTTATCACTCTATAGTCTCACTAGCACCTAGAATGCTCTGATTAATGCTTGAAGAATGAATGAAAAGGCTTGGTGCTAGGTCCTTTTTATAGTGTTCTAGGAATAAAAATCTTCTTTTTGGCTTTGAATAAAAATAATTAATTTAATTAAAAATATTTGAATATCCTTCAACCAAAGGCTTAGGACTTGGTCAAATTGTTCAGAGATATTTAAGGAGTCAAAGCTTGATTTTTAAAACAAAAATAATAAAAACAAATAGAATCCTAACTTCTAACTCCCTAAATCTCGTAACTCTAAACTCTCCTACAGTAAAATCAACATATCTGGAGCTGTAGGACTCCGATTTAGACTCTATTTATACCTTTAGAAATCTAATTCAATGATCTACAACTTTTTAGAAATACTATTTTTCGAAATTCATAATATAACTGGGTCAAAAATAGGTCGGAAGTTACAGTACCCTAAAATTACGAAAAATCTATTTAATCATCTAAATCTCAAATAAATAAAATTGTAACAAGTGTCATGCTCCTAACAAATTCTGGTGAAGACTAAGTCTTATATTTCCCTTATTTTATCATTAAAATAATAATTTCTTAATAATCATACATATGACAAGTGTCATATTCCTATTGGCTCTATCTAAACCTTAGGAATAACCATGCTCATGATAAGTGTCATATTTAGCTCTATCTAAACCTTAGGTTATAATAATTATCATATTAATAACCAGCAATATTAATCAAACCTTATGTTATAATTAATATTCTTAAACTATCAGTTAAACTTATAAAATCCATAACTATTGCTAGGAGTTTCCAACTAAGTCCCGGCTTGAACCAAAATCCACAGTCATAAACATACTACAACTACTACTAGCTATTACTATTACTACCACTATCTAACTATCTAAGTAAAGTTCTTGGACTCTACAGTTTTCTTGCTGGGCTTCAGCTCCCGGGTGCTCTATGGTGCAGGTAAGGGCAAAGGAAAGGTCGACCAACCATGAGTACGAAAAGCGAGGAGCGACAGGTACATGTTCGACCTACCTGGCTGTCACAGCCAGGGTTAATTTTTTGGAAGATGTACTGTAATGGTTGTTTTGTCACCTAGGTCAACCTTGTGTACATTTTGAGTTGTAATACAATTTTCTAAACATTATTTTTGGGATCCCAACTGTATAACTTTCCATAATTTCAATGATTGTCCAAATTTTATAATTTTTTTCATTTAACGAGTTTAACTTCAGTTTAGTCACACTTTTAACCTAAAATCTCGATTAGCAAGCTAATGGCACATTTTTAACTCACATAGTAACGTCTCTAAGGAAGTAGGGCGTTACAACTTGATATCAGAGTGTGCCAAGGTTTATGGTTCCCAGAGATCGACCGAACATGTACGCTTGCTGCCAGTGACAAGCTCAACTCAGGATTGGTTGGTAATTAATGTATTATATGTTTAATTGCTTGTTTAAGTGCCCTGTTTGCCTAAATATATATATATATATAAATAGAGCATGATGAACATGTTGGTATATGCATGATGCTAGGGCATGGCTCCCTTGATTTTTGTATTCTATCTGTGATATGTGGACTTGCTGGTTGTGTTTGGTTGATGAAATCGGGAGGTGGTTTTGAATGTTGTTATCATGGCTGATGTGCAGTGTCATTGATTGTAGGCATATTGTAGTGATGCCTTGGCGATCAATCAGACTCCGCAGTAATAGGGCCAAGGATGACAACCAGGGTCAGGACCTTCCACCTGCCCAACAGTTATTTGCCAAGATGGAAGCTAGACTTCATCAAACAAAAGAAGAGCTTCGAAAGTTGAGGCAACAGGCCTCTCCTCGGGGCATTAAGTTACAGGTTCCACAGGCTGTGGCATTAGTGCCAGCCCAACCTGCTATGGAGAATAGGTGGGAACATTTGTATGAGAGGTTTAGGAAGCAGCATCCTCCCACCTTCGAGGGTGGCCTAGACCCACTGCAGGTAGAGCAGTGGATGAACATGATTTCTTCCATCCTGGACTTCATGAGGGTGGAAGGGAATGAGATAGTAGCCTTTGCCAACTACATGTTGAGAGAAGATGCCCGCATCTGGTGGGATGTTGTGTTGCAGAGAAGGAATATTGTAGTCATGACCTGGGAAAAGTTCAGAAATATATTCAATGAGAAGTATTACAGTGTCGCAGTCCGAGCTGCGAAGGTGGATGAGTTTACAAACTTGACTCAGAACCGGATGACGGTTACTGAGTATGCTTTGAATTTTGACCAGTTAGCGAAGTTCGCGCCAGATTTGGTGCCACTTTCAGTGGCCGTCAGGGCGGGGAAGACAACTGGAGGAGTTTCCCAGTGCGTCCTTTGTGTAGAGACAACATCAGGGAGAAAGCAGGATTAGGGCCTGCTTTACTTGCGAGAGAATTAGTCATTTGAGGAAGGATTGCCCACAAGGCAGGAAGGAAGAGCCGAAACAGAGCGACAGTCTCACTCCTGCCAGAGTATTTACCTTGACCCAAACTGAGGCTAAGGCTAGCCCCTTGGTCGTGACAGGTTAGATTTCTAGTGCTGGTTCTTCTTTTACTGCATTGATTGTTTCAGGGGCTACTCACTCATTTGTATCTGCTAGAGTGATAGATCAACTTTGTAGACCTAGTGATTTGTATGCTAGGGGATTTTAGACTTTGTTGCCGACTGGGGAACTGGTAGTCTCTAGGAGATGAGTTAGAGCATTACCAGTAGATAGCTATCAGTGGATCTGATTGAGTTAGCAATGGATGACTTTGATATGATCCTAGGGACTGATTGGTTATCGAAGTACGGGGTGACAATTGACTGCAATCGTAGGATGGTGACCTTTGAATTGGAAGGGGATGTACCCTTTGTATTCATGGGGCTAATGAGTGGACCGCGAGTACCTATGATTTCAACACTGAAGGCTAGAGACCTAATGCCGGAGGGTTGCACAGGATTCCTAGCAAACATTGTGGATAATTCTAGAGTTGTTTCGGTTGGACCAGATTCCTAGATTGGTATGTGAGTTTCCTAATTTGTTCCCCGCAGACTTGCCAGGGTTGCCGCCACATCGCAAGATCGAGTTTGTCATAGAGTTGGCGCCAGGGGCAGAGCCAGTATCTAGAACACCTTATAGAATGGCTTTGACAGAGTTGAAGGAATTTAAGATTCAATTGCAAGAGTTACTAGATTTGGGATTCATTAGACCGAGTTTTTTTGCAGTGGGGTTTTCCAGTGTTGTTCGTCAAGAAGAACGATGGATCCTTAAGGATGTATATTGATTACAGAGAGTTGAACAAGTTGACCATTAAGAACAAGTACCCACTACCTAGGATTAACGACTTGTTTGACCAGCTATAGGGGAAGACAATGTTCTCTAAGATCGATCTTCGGTCAGGCTACCACTTGTTAAGGATTAAAGAGGAGGACATACCAAAGACCGCTTTTCGCACGAGGTATGGACACTATGAATTCCTGGTTATGTCATTTGGATTAACCAATGCCCTAGCAGCCTTTATGGACTTCATGAATAAGGTCTTCAAGGATTACCTGGAAAAGTTTGTGATAGTATTCATTGATGACATACTGGTATACTCCCAGTCAGAGATAGAGCATGAGCAGCATCTACGCCTGGTATTATAGCGGTTGAGAGAGCATAGGTTATATTCTAAGTTCAGCAAGTGTGAGTTTTGGCTACCCCAAGTAACATTTCTGGGTCATATTGTCAGTAAGGAGGGATTCTGGTTGACCCAAGTAAGATTGAGGCAGTGAGGGATTGGCCCAGGCCAAGCAATGTATCAGAGGTTAGGAGCTTTTTGGGATTGGCAGGGTACTATCAGCAGTTCTTCGAGGGATTCTCCAAAATAGCCACATCATTGACTGAACTGACATGTAAGAAGACTAAGTATGTATGGACAGACAGGTGTGAGAATAGTTTCAAGGAGTTAAAGGGCGACTGATCACCACTCCAGTATTGAGTCTGCCGTCAAACAATGAGAAGTTTGTAGTCTATTGCAATGCTTCCAGACAGGGTTTGGGGTGTAACCTGATGCAAGCCAGAAAGGTGATAGCCTACATGTCGAGACAGTTGAAGGAGTATGAACAGAGGTATCCCACACATGATCTGGAATTGGCAGCGGTGGTATTTGCACTTAAGGTTTGGAGACACTATTTGTATGGCGAGAAGTGCAAAATATACACTGACCATAAGAGTTTAAAGTACTTCTTTACTCAGAAGGATCTGAATATACGCCAAAGGCGTTGGCTGGAATTGGTAAAATATTACGATTGTGATATTTTATCTCATCCTAGGAAGGCCAATGTGGTGGCTGACACGCTGAGTTAGAATGGTCCATGACAGTTGTTCAGTTCAAGTCAGATATCAAATAAGTTAGCTGAAGAGATGAATAGAGCTGGTATTGAGTGGGTAGTTGGAAAACTAGCCAACATCACTCTTCAGTCCACGCTCCTTGAGAGGATCAAGGAGGCACAGGGGGAGGATCCCCAGCTAAGAGAGCACAAAGAGGGTGTCTTAGCCGGAGCTGCTAAAGACTTTTCTATTTCAGAAATGGGTTTATTGAGGTGCAAAGGTCAAATTTGTATTCTGATGGATTCCGGTATCCAACGAGAGATTTTGGATGAGTCTCATACCCCTCCCTATTCTTTACATACGGGTACGACGAAGATGTACCAAGATTTGAGAACTTTGTATTGATGGTCGGAATGAAGAGGGATGTGGTAGATTATGTGGCTAAGTGTTTGACTTGTCAACAAGTAAAGGCTGAACATCAGAGTTAAGCAGGGTTGTTGCAGCCTCTAGGGATTCTGGAGTGGAAATGGGAGGATATCACCATGGACTTCATGGTTGGATTACCGAAGACTGTGGGACAACATGATTTGGTGCGGGTGATTGTGGATAGGTATACCAAGTCAGCCCACTTTTTTCCTGTTAAGATGACTTATACTGTGGAGTAGTATGCTGAAGTATATGGAAGGAAATTCTGCGACTACATGGGGCTCCAAGGTCGATAGTATCCGACATGGACCCCACCTTCACCTCCAAGTTTTGGGAGAGCCTGCAAAAGGCTATGGGTACACAGTTGTGGTTTAGTACCGCTTATCATCCTCAGACGGATGGACAGTCTGAGAGGACGATTAAGATACTGGAGGATATGTTACGGGCCTGAGTACTGGATTTTGGGAGATCTTGGAGTAAGTATCTTCCTTTGATTGAATTTTTGTTTAATAACAGTTATCAGGCGACTATCGGAGTAGCTCCGTATGAGATGTTATATGGGAGGAAGTGTAGGTCACCCATCCATTGGGATGAGGTGAAAGGAGTTAGAGCTCGAATGCTGCCTCCCAGAGTTGGCAGAAGAGTTACTCAGACTTGAGACGCAAGGGCGTAGAGTTTGAAGTCGGTGACCACGTGTTTTTCAGAGTTTCTCCCTTCAGAGGGGTGAAACGATTTAGAGTACGGGGCAAGTTAAGCCCTAGGTTTATTGGCCCCTTTGATATTTTGGAACGGGTTGGAGAGGTAGCTTACAGATTGGCGATGCCTCTAGCTCTATCAGGGGTTCACATTGTGTTTCATGTATCCATAATCTGGAAGTATGTATCATATTCTACGCATTTACTGAGTTATGAGAACTTAGAGTTGGATCAGGATTTACCATATGAAGAGAAGCCAGTTCATATTCTCGACTGAAAGGATAAAGTCTTGTGGAGCAAGACCATAACCTTAGTGAAAGTGCTGTGGAGGAACAACAAAGTAGAAGAGGCGACTTGGGAACTTGAGACATATATGCAGGATTGGTATCCCGAGTTATTCAGGTAATTTCGAGGAAGAAATTTCTGTAAGAAGGGGATAGTTGTAGCGTCCCAAATTTGCTAATAAGGCTTAAGGCCTTGATTAGCGTACCAGGAGGGCAATAATTGATTTAATTATGTTAATATGTGAATTTGGTAATTATATACTTAGAAATGCATGTTTAGGTGAATTAAATATGCATATGGGCCCCATCTGGTTATTAGGGGCATATTTGTAATTTTATCCCCTTGATGGCATAAATGTGATATATGTGTAAATTGTGAATGATACCACGAGTGAGTGGTGATATATTTGTGATGCACGATCCGAGACGGCCTAGAGAGCAGTTTAGCTAAATAGTCACAACAGGGTCGAATACCCGGCTCAAGAGGAGCCTAGGGGTTTTATGGGAACACAGTTGGTGTTCGGGATTTGCCGGGTAACAGGTAGTAATTTAACAATTATTTGGACATGTCGAGATTAAACAGGGATTTATAGGAATACTCGAGAACTTAGCGGGATGTGGTATATGACGAAACTGCCCTTGGTGGCACTTGAGGATGTAGGTAGGCTTAAGGGGTACTTTGGACTATTGGCTAAGGGGATAGACTTAGACTCTTTAGGATGCTATGACTCTCGAGGAACTTGGAAGGAAACAGAAGAGAAAAAGCACCAAATATCTCAACTCTTGCTCTCTCTCTCTCTCAGATCTCTCTCCTTCTCTTGGGGACTTAGCCAATTTTTGAATTTTGGTGGTGAAACTTAGAATTTTAAGCTGGGAACTTGGGGAAGATAAGCTAAAGGTGTTGGAAGGCTAGTCTAAGCTCGGAATCTTCACTGAGGTAAGGATATTTTCATGTTTTGTTGGTAAATTCTGTTGAGAATGAAATTTAGTTAAGTTCTTATTTAAGATTGAATTTGGTCTGAATTGGGGTGAGTTAGATAGCTTTCTAGAGTACTTGCACTGCTTAAAGTGTAGTAGAGTGATCGTGGGGCTCAACTCTGACTTCAGGGTATGTTTAGATTGAATTTCAGGGAGGTTAGCTCGTAAAAATGCATGGTAATTCTGGGTTTAGAGGCTCGAGTCGCGGCCCTGTTCATCAGGCGTCGCGACCCACTTGAACACTTAGGCCAAGGGTCCTCGGAAAATTGTCCAGGCGCCATGGTGCAAGGTGTAGCACGTCGCGGCCCATGTCCCTCAGTAAAGAGGAATTTTTCCTCTGACTTGAGCGTGTCGTGGCCCTTAAGGGGCTGGGTCGTGGCTCTAATACAAAACTATGGCTGTTTGAGGGTTTTAAGCTCGGGAGCCCAAATGTTAAGGCTCGGGAAGGCTTCTACTACCCAGTTTAGTGGAATCCAAGGTCCCCGAGGCTAGATTAATATTCCAAAATTGTTTATTGGTTTAGAACTTGATGGATGGTTATTAGGAATATGTTGTGACTAGGATTTCAATGAGGATCGCAATATTTGGATAACTTGGGACACAGGTAAGAAAACTGTTGTACCCGTAGAGCAGGGCGTGACCTTATTGTTTGTATTTCAGGGTGCGACCCTAATGCTTATGCTTAATATGCATTTAAATATCTGTGAATATTATGCTATGTGATGCATGTTTGTGAGTGAACGGTGAAGGCCGAGAACGACAAGAAGCTGGGTACAGCAAGGGGCCGGGATCGGCTTTGAGCACGCGAAGTGCAGGCCGTTAAGTCTAGACCCTTCTAGGGTGCTGGAGCCACCCTCTTGGTGAAGATCGCGAACCCAAGGCCTGGTAAAGCACCTGGGACGGCATTGACCGCTATGTGTTTAGCCTGTTGGCAATTTTGCTGTATATTGTGAATTGTAATGCATATGTATATGTTTTGTGTTGAGTTTTCTTGCTGAGCTTTGGCTCATGGGTCCTCTATGGTGCAGGTAAAGGCAAATGAAAGGTCGACCAACTGTGAGTACGGAGAGCGTGGAGCGACGGGTACATGTTCGGTCTACTTGACTGCCACAGCCAGGGTTATTTTTTGGAAGATGTACTGTAATGGTTGTTTTGTCGCCTAGGTCGACCGTGTGTACATTTTGAGTCGTAATACAATTTTTCTAAACAATATTTTTGGAATCTCAACTGTATAACTTTCCATAATTTCAATGAATGTCCAAATTTTATAATTATTGTCATTTCTAACTTTAGTTTAGTCACACTTTTAACTTAAAATCTCGATTAGAGAGCTAATGACACATTTTTAACTCACATAGTAACGACTCTAAGGAAGTAGGGCGTTACAAAAGATCCTGTTATGGAGGCTGCTAAGTTGGTAGATATTGCTACTACGACTGATATTTTTTAGGAGCTCGATGAGTCTGATCTAGCGGGCCCTTCTAGTGCTCCACAACCCGCCCCAATTAATGTATTAGGCATTGACGATATAGTGGCTGAGGTGGCCTCAGTGAAGACTGATGTTAAAGCGACCCACGATTCCTTGCAAGGTATTGTGGCTGAAGTTTCTTGATTGAAGGCTGTAGTTTTTGAAGTGAAAGTGCAGCAAAATGCCATGCTTCAGATTCAGAAAACAATCTTGGAGAAGTTGGACGCCCTCACCCACCGGGGCCCCAGTGAGCCTACTCCTAATGACGTGCCATGTGATGTCATTCCTGCTTGTTTTGAGTCTGATTCAGCCACACCTGCACCAGAAGCGCAGACAGTCCTAGGTATTCATCTAATATTTGTTACATTTAATTATACTTTATTGAATATTGTATACCTTGCATAGTTTGTTGTGTTACGTGTAAAAGGACAAGGCAGAGACCAGTCAAGTACGAGGACTTTACACCAACAAGGAAGCGTCGGAAATTCAAGAATCCAGTCCAAATCATTCCACTAAAAGAGTTGGATGAAGCATAGTTGTCCACATTTTGTCGATGGATACTCGGTGAGATAAATAATAGTAGGCCCAGGGGCTTGGAGGCATGTAATGGGACACCTACTTGGTTTATGCAGTTGAAGGTGAAACACTTTTGTCTGGTTGACTTAGTAATTGTCTTTTCTAGAATTACTATACATCAGTCTGATCATCGTATTATAGTAACTCACATATTTTTTTATCTTGTAGCACTTGGACGCCGCAAATTACTTGTTGCAGAGACGCTTGTTCGAGTTGCCCAAGACATACCATGTCAATGCCACCATTGTGGACTCTGTATTTGGCCAGACCATGCTCGCCGACATGATGATTGGTTGAAGAGTCCCAATACATACAAGTGGGATGATGTCCATGAGTTGATAAAGGAAGGCAAAATGAAATTCAAGAATTCATAAGGTGAGTGTGATGAGATATACTTCCATTGGACTATCAATAACCATTGGATTCTGTGTGAAGTTAACTTCAAAGATTGGATGATATCCATCTACGACTCGGACCATTGCAACATTAGTTTGATTTTTTTGTCGACTTACACGAGTCATTGGCGGAAGATGCTTCCATCTCTATTGAAGAGTTATGGGATGTTTGAGAAAAATACCCATTTGAAAATACAACGGCCAAAGCATACTGTTGCCAAGTTTGACTGGAGGCATATTTCTAGTGACACCGTACCACAATCTAAATCTTGGTATGGAAATAATATTTTTCTCATCTTCATTATCCTCAATAATTAATTGGTTCTAACTTAAGTTTTTCCAATTATAGTAGAGATTGCGGTGTCTTTGCAATCAAGCATTTAGAGTATTTGTTGGGGGACGAAGAGTTTCGTACGTGGTGGACGATCACATTCAATATTTTATAAACAAGCTATGTGTAGACATATTTGATGAGAATGTGTACCCTTGATGGTTAAATTCTCACTTGGTAGATACTTTTTTTTATTGTGAATATCTAACAACGCTTTAGCAATGGGATAGCGATAGTATAGCGATGCTAGGCAGATGCAATTTTTAAAAAAAAAATGTAAATATGATAACGATGGGTTAGCGATAGTTTAACGATGGTATAGCGATAAGGTGTTATCCATACATTTTGTAAACTTTTTATAACGATGAAATAGCGATACTTTAGCGATTAGTTAGCGACACATTAACATATTTTTAATATTCCTCTATTTATAGTAATGATGCAATAACGATGTAATAGCGATAGTTTAACGACGCATTAACATATGAAATTTAAGAACCATGAATAAATACTAGCGATGCAATAACGATGCAATAATGACGGGTTAGCGATGCATTAACATATTTTCAATATTCCTCTATTTATAATAACGACGCAATAACGATGTAATAGCAATGGTTTCACAACGCATTAACATATGAAATTTAAGAACGTGGAATAAATACTAGCGACGCAACAATGACGGGTTAGCGATGCATTAACACATTTTAAATATCCGTCTATTTATAGTAACGATGCAATAACGATGTAATAGGGATGGTTTCACGACACATTAACATATGAAATTTAAGAACCTGGAATAAATGCTAGCGACACAATAACGATGCAATAACGATTGTTTAACGATGGTAATTACAAACATCCTTAAACTAACTTTAAAACTGACAAATTTTGTAGAAGTTAAGTTGAAAAATAGTCTACAACATATGCACTAAAGTCAAGCTTTACAAGATTTCCGATTATGACCACGGCCACCGCAGGTGCTATACTTTCGCTCAATCACCAATATTTCACCATTTGAAGGATGGCGTTTCTTTTTAGGCCGTCCTTGTTTTATCTTCTTTAGGTGGCCGACAGGATTTTTCTCAGATGGTGTTCTTACTGTCATGCACTTGATGTCATCGAGGACATTCCATTCGTCTTCATTACCAGAAGGGTATATAGTTTCTACATAGGAGGCTCTCCATGACTCTATCTTGTAATACTTAGATGCCATGTAGTATATGTTCACATTTCCTTTGAACACTGCACATAATGCGTGACGGCATGGTATACCAATTACCTGAAATACTCCACATGTACATGTCTTACTCATTAAATCCACCTCCCCATTATGCTCACCATCTAACACATGAAACTCATGTTGCCCCATAACATAAGGTATACAAAATCAAGCCTTTTCTGCCATCGCAACTACGTCAGCCTTAGGGCTGTGCAAATTTTTTTGCAACCTGCCCAACCTAAATAAACCGCTCAAACCAGCCCGAAAAAACAAAAAAAAATGCAACCCGAAAAACCCGAGTTAAATTTAACCTGCCCAATTTGTTAATTGGGTGGGTTGAAAAATAGGTCCAACCCACCCAATTAAAACTGACCCGCCTAATTAAACTTTTATTTTTTAAAAATATTTTCTTGGACTTTAAGCTTTGATATTTTATTTTTATTTTAAGAATAAATGTTTGTTTAAAACTTTAATGTTGATTCAATTAATATTTTAAAAGCTACAAAAAGTTTTGAAATTTTGAAGCTTGATATATAACAATTACACTAACAACATATTGTAAAAAAAAATATTATAACGGTTTGGGTGGGTTAACTCGACAACCCGCCAAAACCGTTGGACGGGTTAAAAAGAATGTCCTTATTTGGGTAGAATATAAATTAGGTGACCCAAAATGATTATGACATAAACCGATTTAAAATTCTTATAACTTGCCCAACCTGCCCAATGCTCATCCCTAGTCAGGCTCATATGTCGAAGCCATAATAGAGGTGCTCTTGTCACTAGTTTCTCTCCTATCACAAAACCATGTCTGAAGTGTGAATCGAATAAACTCCACAAATGTAGCTATTGGGTAGCTTCGTGCATCTCTGGTCTTGTTGCTAAAGCTTTCAACATAATTACTTGTCATTATATTGTAACTAATTACAAATGAATTAAACCATTATCCATACACAACAATTAGACCATTATAAATTAAGTTAAATAAATGTAATTAGTTTTATACCTCTTTCTGGGGAAGTAAGCTCATGACCATCTATCGAAACCAATGCCTTCTAAATATTGCGCTATAGATGGGTCTTTCGCCTTTATCTTCTCAAAATTATGGGAAAACTCTGGCTTTCTAAAAGTGTATGTTGCCAAATACATCTCTTAATGACAATGATCTGTCTTGAATTTTGTAACAACTTTCATACTAATGTGATAGTAACAAGCACCATGATATGCACATGGAAATTTTTTCTCTAACGCGTGTGCAATACTTGCATGCCTATCAAATACAAAAGCCAAGTCCTCAACTTCACCAAGTACTTCTTTCAACTTTGACATGAAATACGTACAAGAGTCATGATTTTCGCTATCCACAATTCCAAAAGCAACTGGATACAAATGGTTGTTCGCATCCAATGCAACTGCATATAAAATTATGCCACCATATTTTGTCTTCAAAAAAGTGTCGTTCACACATAGTACAGGATGACATCTACGAAACCCCCTTACACAAACTCTTAATGCAAAAAAAAAAAAAAAAAATACATGAATTGGTCGTCCTTTATGACAAGATTTGTCAATGTACCAGGGTTTTTCAGGTTCAACATGTACAAGTACCTAGCTTCTAACAAAACGATTCAAGTGTCTCCCTCATGTTTATAAGAGCCTTTTCTCGGCATCTCCAAGCTTTTTCATATGACAACTCAATGTCAAAATCATTCTTTATGCCTGCTCTTATGTTGTTTGTCATGTAGTCATTCGCTTCGGTTTCATATTTCTTCTTTATGGAATGCCCAATAACCTAAGGTGATGCTTGACAATGGTCTTTGTGCCTGAGTTCAAGTGAACAAGTGTGTTTGCTGGTGAAATGAGTAATCTCAAACATCTCATATTTGAGTAACTTTTTTCCTCTCAATCTCCACCCACAATCAGGATCCCTACAAGTAATATACCAAACTTCTTTGCCTGATTTCTTCATGACAAACTCAAAGTTCTACTTCATTGCATACAAATGGGCTTTCATTTTCAAGTCTAGCTTGTTCTAAAAAACCTGGCCTACTTCTATTGCCCCACAACTCACTCCAGATGACGTTGGGATAACATACAACAGGCATGGGAGGTCTTCTGCATAATATACTGGAGCAATCCATCTTTTGCCTTGATCATGTGTATGTGGCTGACTGCTTTCTGATCCAATAGTATTCTGTCCTTGGCTTTCATTATGTGTGGTATCAACTGGATTTTGATTATCTTCAACTGGTTATGTACATACGATAGCATGGTCGTCGACTGACACATCCTCACACTACTACAAAAAAGGCAATTGCATCAGTTTCTAACTGCCACAATTGAGTTTTTGCGTTAGTTTTATATGTGACGCGAAATCTCATGACGCAAACCAGGATGACATTTGCATCAGTGGGGAACTGCCACAAATCTGGCATTTGTGACAGTTAGGCACTGATGCAAATGCTACATTAAAAAAAAAATACTATGCAAATATTGACCCAGCTCCCAACCAGCCACCCTATGCGACCCCTGCCCCCAGCCACTCCCACGACCCCAGCCACCCCCCACGACCCCAATGACCACCGTGACCACCACCAAGCGCCTCCTGCAAAATGAAACCCAAGTAGAGAAAAAAAAAAGAAACAAACCCCAACTCCCATCAAGAATAAAAAAATCTACACAAATTTTTTTTAAAAAAACATGTATAAGGTTCATAAACATATTATATTCATCAATTTAACCTTAAATATGAAAAAAAAAATGAAAAAACTCACCAAAATGGGTTAAGAAAGTTGAAGGCACCGCTGGTGTGGAGGGTTTTTGTGTAGAGAATTTTTTTAGAAGTTTTTAGGTCAAATAGAAATTGGGGACAAAGTTGTGTATTATTGGGGTCTAACAACGTTTGCATCAGTGCCTAACTGACGCTAACTGAAGGTTTGCGTCAGTGCAAGTAAAACACGCGTTTTACTTAGACGTTTGCGTCAGTGCCCCACTGACGCAAACCTTCTGTTAGCATCAGTTAGGCACTGGTGCTAATGTCCTTGTTCATAGCGTCATATTGCAACTGACGCAAATTTTCCCCATTAACGACGTCAATGTTAGTACTGACGCAAATGCCCTTGCATTTGTGGCAGTGCCCAACTGACACAAATGCTTAATCTCGGTCAACGGCGTCAGTCAACTGCGTTGACTGATGCGTTTGACTGACACAAAAGAGGCATTTTTGGTGTAGTGTTAGCATTGTCGTTGGAACTACTACACCCCTCAACTAAGTCATCATCCTCAGCCAAATCGGAACTGGATCATCATTGACATAGGGATCGTACTCATATTCTGTCCCAGGCAGATTTTCTGTTTGTGGATGAAAAGTCTCCTGATGACTACAACACTCCGCCCTTATACTTGGGCCAAGAGTTTATCTGGGCCATATATCTGGAATGACTGTTTGGATCTGCCGCACAACTTCGTGGTTGATACTTGCTCTAGGAGATGGATCAAGAATGTCACCGTTCATTGGAATTTTAGTAGCACATAGAGGAACTCGATGTTTTATGGATTTGGAATTGTCTGATATAAAAACGGTCACTCCTTCATCATCATTGATTTCAATGGGATCTAAGACGAAGTCATAACATGTACCGGGAATTTCCAATTTTAAGTCAAACAATGAAGTATCCACGTTCAGCTTAGAAGACAACTTATCCAACAATTGTGTGTGCGTAACATCTGTTTGTACTAATAATAGCATTAGAACACCCTTTGAAAGTCTATTTATCTCTTTTTTTTTCTTTCCAAAAGTCGTTGAACGAAACAATGATGGTAACTCTTGATCCTATGAATTCAAATAGAGAAACTACAATGATTAAAGGACACATTAATGATGCAAAAAAAAAGATTGCATAACGATGGCATAACGATTGTATATATTAACCTTAATTCATTAACGATGGTCTAATGATGCTACACAAATTTTTTTTAACACATTGACTTAACGGTGCATTAACAATACAATAATGACGCTATAACGATAGTTTTGATATATTACGTTAAATCAACAAAGGGACTGCGATGGAATAACGATGTTTTTTTTTTCAAACTAATCACGACGCTATAATGATGCAATAACGATTGGTTGACAGCACTGACAAAAATCCAAAATAGCAAAACATCCTCGTTAAACCATCGTTATAAATACGCAAATCCAGATTACTTCTCAAGAACATAAAAAATGCAAAAAATTAAACACATTGAACACATACTTGCTCGAAAAACATATCAAAGTGATTCTAACATGTATTGAACACTAGATAAAGTAAGAAGAAAATTGTCCATTACATTTTCACTATAAGCTTATCCGAATTTTTTCCATAAGATTAAGTGGGATGATGATTGTGAATGGGGGAGTACGGTTCGAATCAATGAACTGGTTCGAATCAATGAATTGTTTTTATGGCGAAAGAGATTGGTAATGGTTGTTTAGAGAGAGATGATAAACGAGTAGGCAATTTTATGACAATGGTAAACTTGTCTAATATTGAATAGAAAGCATACAAAGGTTTGTCATATAAAAAAATTACCCCATATTAGGATGCATAAGGGTCAAATTTTCCTATCTTTATTTATCAACTTTCACATTTTATACTATTATTTTATTTTTATCTTTAACTATATCAATAAAATATAAAAAAATTTATTAATTTATGTACTTTTAATAAAATATCAAATGATTTTATAATTTTGCATTAAAATATAGTGATAAAAATTGTACCAATACAAATATATACATGACTTTTTTTTTGGCCAAACATAGCTTGCCAATAATAGCCCGAAACCTTATCAAATTGACTCTGCTTCTGAACAAGTCAGTTGCCTCTCCTTTCAACACACGAAGACAGTCACGCGGAAACCTCACCGCTGCCCACGCCGTTGCCGACCAGTTGCTCGGCCCCTTTCTCCCTCAACACCGGCCTGGTGAGTTCTTTATTTTGAATTTTCTTCTTGCTCTTCATTATATAAACTAAAACTTGTTTGTGTTGTGTTGAATCTTTCATGACCCTTCATATCTGAATATTGATTATATCTTTTCCAATTTTTTCTCTTTTCTATTTGATTAGTGAGACTTATTAAAGTGCATAAGATTTTGGGTAGCATTGCTCCAGGAATGACTATGAAGAATTATATGTTATCTGATTGAAACCAATAGTCTTGTTAGTACTTAGTTACTTTCTTTGCTCTGTTGTAACTTGCATGCTGCCTATCATTGGTGCATTTTCCTCAGTTTGGAGGCTATTCCATAGTCAAACATGTACCTACTTTAGGTGTGTTTTGTTGGATGTAATTTATGACTGTGTTTGTATGAAAAGTTCGATTATCAAATGCAAAACAAGTTTTGACAATCCCTTTCTTTTTCCTAAATAAACTTCTCATATTCTCAGAGAAAGTTACATCTTATTCCCTCTGAACCATCAAAATGGATTTCAAAACGAGTAAGAAATGAGCATGACTACTTCTGAAACTCTGAGACTGTATAGAAATAATCAATATAGATTGCTAGTAAATGAGGGAAACCAGCAGAGTGGCCTAGCTTTGGGAACTCTTTTTCGGTCCTGTGCATTCCTTTGGTTCTATAGATTGTCATGACAAATATGTCTCTTTCTAGGACAGACCAAAGAGGTGAGTTCTTTGTTTTTCAAATAAAACAGCAGGGTTTTTTGGTTAGAGATGATAATGATGAATCGAAATGCCATATTAAGTGGTGTTACTATGGGATTCTTCTTCTTGCTAGACCCCATCCAATTAATTGTCTCTTATGTTTTCACCATTCATTCATATATTTGCAATTGGATGACTCTCCTCTCCTACATATCCTATCAAGGGTATTTCATATATACTCATAAGATTAAGTTCCCTGGCACCCCTTATTGACATTCTCAAGTATCAAAGCTTTCCCTTTTTTTGTCAACTTCCTATTGAACTTCCAAGATGTATGTGCAAACTAGCGCTGACGTTCACTTTCATAGAACCAACGTCCATCACCCCGTGTAGAATCCACGCACCCATGTAAAAGGTGAAGTTCTCTAAATTCAATTCTTGTAATAGGCATAGAGAATTTGATTTTGGATTTACTTTGTTTTCTTAATTTGTATGGGAGTATACAAGAAGAATAACCAACTCTCTTTGTCTCACCGTTGCTGATTGTGGTCTCTGTTGTTTTTGGTGAAGTTTTCTCTTGTTTTTGGCTCCCTATGTTTTATATGTTTGAGACATATCATAAATAATTGAAATGCCTTCCAAGTGTTTGTTGAAATGTGTGATAGAGTACTAATACTTGTAAAAACTTTTTTAATTGAACCATAAAAGCTTTCATAATGTATGAGCCCAGCAATTGTTATTGCAAAAGCTAAGATAAAGTTTCAGACACACACACTTACAAATCCAAGAATCAAATTTCAAAACCCTTACAACATTATGATGATAATATTACTGTACTAAAGTAGAAAATAAGTTAATTAGAAACAACCAAATATTTTCCAAAATGATCCAATGCAAATTAATTATGGATAAAGAAGAAAAATATTAATTTGCTAGAATCTAAATTGTGGTTCTTATATATTTTTGTGTTTAAATTAATTGTGTGTTTTTGTTTATGTTCATAGGCTTAGATAATGGCTGGTAGGGTACATAATGCATTGGTAATGTACGGTGATAAGAGATTTACGGGGAAGATTGATAAGGAATACCTTAACTATATGACATTGACAAATGAAATTTTTGAAATGGCAGTCTATGTTCAGAAACTTTCGAGTTAAATATTGGAAATTTGATGCATTCTTATGATATTGATATTCAATCATAATTTTGTACTTTGTAAAACTTTATGTAGAACTTGACTTAATAACAAATGATTATGTTTTTTAGAGGAAATTACGTGGTATATGACTGTATTTTTCATCTTTTGATTTATTGGATTTTCATTTTGTTATTATTCTTATGGTTTTTGTTTGTTTATTTATATTATCAAATTGGATTATTAATCCCATATAAATAATTTTTTTTTAAAATAAGCCATTACTAGTGCAAAGGTTTAATTTTAATTCAATTGTTTAGTAATTTTGATGCTATTACTTCTGTTATAAGTTTTTCTTATTTTTGTAATAAGGTTTTTAATATTTTTTTGAATATTATTTATATAAAAATGATATTTTTTTTGAGTAATGATCATCTGGGTTTTCATTAGGAGAAGCAGGATGGGAAGCCTTGTAGTCTTTGGCATGTCCAGCCCAATCAGTGGTGCATCTTCGTCTCCATCTCTAGCTTCCCCCTTGCATCACCTCCATTCCTGTTCTTCCATGTCTGACCTCAAGCAGTTTCACTCTCAAGTCATTCGTCTCGGCCTCTCTACAGACAACTATGCTATGGGTCACCTTATCAAGTTTTGTGCACTGTCTAATTCTGGTGATATCACTTACGCCCTCCACCTGTTCGACTCTCTACCTCATCCAGATGCATTCATTTACAATACCATAATCAGAGGCCACTTGCAGTCCGAGTCACCAATAAATTCTTTTCTTTTCTACTCCCAGATGTTACACGACTCTGTCATCCCCAATAGGTATACTTTCCCTTCTCTCATTAGAGCTTGTGGCCTTGATAATGGTGTTCAAGAAGGCAGACAAGTACATTCCCATGTTGTCAAATTTGGATTTCTAGCTGATGGGTTTTGCCAAAACAGTCTAATACATATGTATCTTAGTTTTCAGTCTCCAGTGGAAGCAAGGAGGGTCTTCGATAGCATGCCATTGCGGGATGTGGTGTCTTGGACCACATTGATTGCTGGCTACTCTCAATGTGGATTTGTTGACGAGGCTTTTCAACTCTTTGAGTTGATGCCTGAGAGGAACGCTGTTACTTGGAATGCCATGATTGCATCCTATGTTCAGAATAATCGTTTCCACGAGGCCTTTGCTTTGTTTCGTAGGATGCGAGAAGAAGAGGTGACCTTGGATAAATACTTGGCTGCTAGTATGTTAACAGCTTGCACAGGAATAGGTGCTCTCCATCAAGGGAAATGGATACATGACTATATCGAGAAAAGCTGCATTGAATTAGACTCCAAACTTGTTACAACAATCATTGACATGTACTGCAAATGCGGTTGTTTGGACAAGGCTTTCCAGGTTTTTAACGAGTGGCCCCATAAAGGAATTTCCTCTTGGAACTGCATGATTGGAGGGCTTGCAATGCACGGAAAAGGAGAAGCTGCCATTGAACTCTTTGAAGAGATGCAGAGGAGGATGGTAGCACCGGACCATATCACTTTTGTCAACCTTCTTAGTGCTTGTGCTCATTCAGGGTTAGTGGAGGAGGGTCGTCATCACTTCCAATGCATGACTCGGGTTTATGGTATTGAGCCTAGAAGGGAGCATTTCGGCTGCATGGTGGATCTGCTTGGAAGAGCTGGGATGCTAGAGGAAGCAAGAGAGCTTATAGATGAGATGCCCATAAGCCCAGATGCTGGTGTGTTGGGTGCTCTTCTTGGGGCTTGTAAAATCCATGGAAACATAAAATTGGCTGAGGAAATTGGGGAAGAAGTAATAAAACTGGACCCTGAAAACAGCGGGCGCTATGTGCTATTAGCTAATTTATATGCCAGAGCTGGTAGGTCAGAAGATGTGGCCAAAGTGAGGAAGTTGATGAATGACAGGGGAGTGAAGAAAGTTGCTGGATTTTCCATGATTGAATTGGAGGGTGCTGTTCATGAGTTCATCGCAGGAGGAAGAACCCATCCCGAGTCCAAAGACATATATGGTAAAGTTAATGAGATGTTGGAAGACATAAGATGTGTTGGCTATGTTCCTGAGTCTGATGGAGTACTATTGCATGATGTTGAAGAGGAGGAAATGGAGAATCCAGTCTACCATCATAGTGAGAAGCTTGCAATTGCCTTTGGATTGTTGAAGACTAAACCAGGGGAGACAATTCGAATCTCGAAGAACTTGCGGGTGTGCAAAGACTGTCACAATGCAAGCAAACTGATCTCAAAAGTTTTTGATCGTGAGATAATTGTGAGAGATAGAAATCGATTTCACCATTTTAAAAATGGGTTGTGTTCTTGTAAAGATTACTGGTAAAAGAGGTGACATTGGATAAATACTTGGCCGGTAGTAGTTAGAGGCTTCATAGATTGCTTTCACCACCCCTTTTTTTTTTCTTCCCTTTTTTGGTTGTATAAATACTCACAATGTTACAAAGAGTACACCGACAATGCTAATAATACAAATCAAAACAGTTCATATTATCATCAATTAAAGCATAATGACAATCCTACATCTGTGACTACTTGCACGCCATCCAAGAGCAACTTGAACAAGAGGAGCTCACTTGGATACACCCACCCACCCTTGACCAACTGAACTAATAGGTGGTTGTCGCTATCTCCATTTTCTTTATTGAGGCTTGATGGTGTGATAGTAGACATTGCTTGTGAGTTGGCCAATTTCTCTTAAAAACTTAATAGCTAGCTCTATTGGTCTTAACTAATTATCATTAAAAAGTTAAAATGCTAGTAACTAGTTACTCCATTGTGTTTTTTAGATTTCGATAGATAGTCTAGTAATTGGTCACCATCCACTGTGAAATTTTAGATTTTAGAAAGTTAGAGACCAATTACAATTGGAAAGTTAGAAACCAATTACAATTGGAAAGTTAAAATATTGTTTGACCAATTATTTCATTGTGTTTTTAGATTTTGATAAGACTAGTAATTGTTATCACGCACTTTAAAACTTTAGATTTTAGAAACTAGTAATCAATTACCATTGAAAAGTTAAAATATGGGTAACTATTTATTTTATTGTGTCTTTCAGATCTTTGATGAGTTAATAATGGTTACCATGCATTCTGAAACTGAGAAAATTTATAACTGGTTATCTTGATATCTTTTTTAAAATATTTGCAACGGGTTACCATGCACTTTGAAACCAAAATCGTAGTAATTAATTGCTTTGACATCTTTTTTAAAATATTATTAACCGGCTACCATGCACTTTAAAACTAGAAAAAATAGCTTCAAAATGTTTTAATACCTTTATATATACTTTTCTAACATTTGTATTTGTAAATATTAATAAATAAATTTAACGGATTCTCTTAATTGTAATTTTTTTCTTTCTTTTGACAGTATTATATAACTACTACACATTCGAAGTAATGTACTTTCTTTCTCATGAAGCTCTTTCATAAGTAATGAGATGCAAGAATCTATATCAGCTAGCCCCTTAATTCTAGTTATGAGGTATTTAATGGCTTTTGAATATCTTAAATTTATTGTTCATTTGTTGCATGGTTTTTGTTTTTCTTATCAGCTCTATTTGAAAAAGTCCCTGATTTAGGCCCTGGTTAACTGAGTTTTTAAAAGCTGTTTTTGGGCTTCTAAAGCTCCAAAAACACTTATACTGCTGGTTGGATAACTACTGAGTTTCAGCTTTTATCTTTAAAAAACTATTTTAACATAAGTCAACTTTCTCAAAAAAAGTTTCCTGAAAAGATAAAAACAGAAACAGAAACTCAACCAAACATGACCTTAATGAAAGCTAGCTTGACATTGTGTATGTGATTATGAGACAATTTTAATAATGACTAATGAAATATAAAGCCATTTTTTTGTACACATATTCCAATCAAATTTCTCATCATTTTACCAAATCTAATCTCCACGAGCTTAGAGCTAAAATCACTTTTTTTTTTAAAAAAATAATAATAATAAAAGAAAAACTCCCCCTCTCTTTTATGTAAAACATATAAGTCTTTAAAAAAAACATATAAATAAATATTTATATAAAAAAACATATAAATAAATAATTATATTGCTTATTATAAAACACCAAACGACATGTCGTATTATTTTCAGTGCGATTTGGTCATTGCCCAAATCTTACTCTCACAGTCAAAATCCCTCGCAAGCAATCAAAACCCTAGTCGACCAAAGAAACAGCAATGGCGGCAAATGATAATAGCAACAGAAGGAAGAAGCCCAACATACTCGTCACCGGAACGCCCGGTACCGGAAAGACAACGACGTCGTCTGCTCTAGCAGAGAGCACACAGTTCCGCCACATCAACGTCGGGGATTTGGTTAAGGAAAAGAATCTCCATGACGGTTGGGATGAAGAGCTCGATTGTTACGTCATTAATGAAGACTTGGTACGCTCTTAAAAATCCGTAGCTCTATTCCTTTTCCATTTAATTCAATCAAAATCTTATTGAATCTGGACAAAAAAAATCTCAGGTGTGTGATGAGTTAGAGGATTTGATGGAAGAAGGAGGTAACATCGTGGATTACCACGGCTGCGATTTCTTCCCTGAACGATGGTTTGATCTTGTGATTGTGCTTCAAACTGAAAACTCTGTCTTGTACGATCGCTTGCATAGCAGGTAATCAATTCGGGCTTAAATAGACTGTAATGGTTGTTCTATGATCACTTTGAAAGATCAAGAAGTGATTTTGCAATTAATTTTTTATACCCAATTTTTATTTTTTGGCAGAGGTTACTCAGAGAAGAAGCTTTCGAATAATATTGAGTGTGAGATT
Source organism: Humulus lupulus (assembly GCF_963169125.1). Taxonomy (NCBI): domain Eukaryota; kingdom Viridiplantae; phylum Streptophyta; class Magnoliopsida; order Rosales; family Cannabaceae; genus Humulus; species Humulus lupulus. The sequence continues at coordinate 196,481,839 of NC_084799.1, read as the reverse complement.
TTCCAAGTGCTGCTTGAGGAAGCAAAGGAAAGTTACCCAGAGAACATAGTAATGGCACTAAAGAGTGATAACATTGATGATATTACAAGAAATGTGACAACTTTGACAGAGTGGATTAGAACCTGGTAATCCACCTTCTATTTTTCCAATCAAATATTATTAAACCCTAATTTTCATTTGGGTTTCCGAGTGTGTGACTGATTGTATGAAATATTGATCTCTGTTTTGGAAACTTTTCTAACTGTGGTTACTACTTTTTGTTGGCTTCAGATAGATACTATTTTTGGGGTCAAATGAAAATGTTTATACATATTTATGTGATGTTTAAAGATGTAGTGGGCAATTCATTAGTTAGATTTTGTTAGGAATAATAAATGTAGGTCTCTGAACCTTTCATTTAAGACCAGAGTTCTAATGTAACTTTTGAGCAATTTAGCTGGTCGTTGATTAACTTTTGAGCTATTTAGTTTTGAATTGGATTTGTCTTATTCTTTGTTCAATATAATGTTTGCATGGATTAGTGTGATTAAGTTTCAGGCTATTATTAAGTAGAGTAATGTTTATTACCCTATTAAGTAATGTTTAAGGCTAAGTATATTGTATTGCTGGTGCCTCTTATATCATCTTTAGTCCATTGTGGCAATATTCAGAAAGAATTACCGAGGGGCATGGACCTTGTTTTGAATATGACTACATAAATTTGCTTCTATGTTTTATGTTAGTTTTATTCTTTTATAACAAACATTAATCATACGATGATTCTACTCAATAAATAGCAAAGGTTTCCTAACCTTTCTAAATTTTTTAATTTGGGGCCTTGTATCTATTATGTTCATAATCTTACTAAATGTGTATCACATGATTCTCATAATAAAGATTTGGTCACTCTATATTCACCTTCTACGTACAAGGTTTTTTTTTTTTTTGTGGTGTTGAAAAACTTAATTGAAAAAAAATATTATGGCATACAATAACCTAAATTGACTAAATATCTCGAAAAAAACCAGGAATAATGTCTAACTGAACAAGTTGTCTATCCATCCTATGAGCGTGTGTAGCCAATCCATAAGTAGTCACAATGATGAACCGTAAGATATGTATGTTACAAGATCTTTGTTTATTTTCATGCAATTCACATATTATCAAACAAACATGCAAATTTCTAGAATATATTTTATGAAATTGATATAAATATAGAGTAAAGTATAGAAACTTACATGTACGTAGTGGAACTGGAACAAGTCATTCCTTGAATCTTTCAAACCTTTGATTTCTTTCTGTTCAACTGATGTGTCATAACTGCGGGATATATTCCCGCCATATCCTTTGCTGTCCATGCAAATGTGGACATGTTTTTTGCCATAAATTCCATCAACAAACGTTTCTGCTCACCGCTCATTTAGGCACTTACCAAGATGATTTTTTCAGTGCATCCATCATCTAATTGTACTTTTTCTAATTTATCAACAGTCGATTGTGGTTCTATGCATTCTTCTTCTTCTAGAGCTTTTAAATAGGTTGGTAACTTGTTCTTTAATTGTTATGCTTCCTCTTCCACCATTTCTTCCCCTTTTTCCACTTGGCTCACTTCCCTCAACAGGACACAACATTTTTTGGCAACCCTTTATGTCGATAGTGTAAGTTCCACACAGTGATTGACATTTTAGCACTTGATGCAGAGATGAAGCTACCCCTTGCATTATGTGCAACCATGACCTTCCCATGATGGCATTGTACCCTGAATAGGTGTTTATGACTACAAAGTCTACCATTAGGGTGCGCTCGATTGCTGTTACGTTCAATTCAATTGCTCCTTTTGGTACCACTTTTGTGCTATTAAATGAGAGGATAGGGAAAGTGGACACCCTCAGCTTTTCTTTCGGTATCCCCATAGCTTGAAAAACATCATAAAAGAGAAGCTGGTACTGCTTCCTCCATCTACCAATACTCTGCTCAACTGACAATTTTCTATTTGCAACTTAATCACTAGTGCATCATCATGTGGCAAGTTTACTTTCTTCAAATCATCTTCAGTGAAAGTAATTGGATATGCTGGAAAATATCATTCAGCTGGAGCTACATAGTTGATTGAATGACGTAGATAACACATTCTCTTTACCCTCTCTTCGGTTCTTCTCTCAAATTTCATCTTTGCTTCTCTTTCTATTGAGGGTTCTGCGTACCCAAATATCACTGGGATTTGCTTTAGCTGTTGTTGAGGTTTTTCTTTTATTACTACTGTGCAGCTTTGACATGCTGTGACAATCCTCGTGTTCACAGGATGCGCTGCACTTGATTGTACAATGATATGCATTCTGCTAAGGTATGGACCACGTCTTTGTGGAATGCACAATACTTGGTTTGGTCTCTTCGTTCCACCAGTGAAGTTATTTTAAATGTCTCCCTCCAAATTGTCTTATCTTTGTTCTCGTTATAAATTTGATCCACTGACACCGTAATTTCTATATGCGAGTATTTGATATTATTTTCTTCTCTCAAGCGTTTTGGGCCATTCTTGCTTCCTGCAGTGGATTGCTCTGCTCTCATTTTGTCTCTTCTATCACCTAAGGGAGGATTTGCTTTAGCGAGTTTAGTAATTAGTGGTGTGCACCTAGCCTCTTCCTCTCTTATTTCCAACATTTTAAACACTTCTTCTGCTCTCATTTGTATCTCTGAAAGGTCTCTTGGTGGATTTAAGTAAAGTTTTCACTCAACAACGACTCTTTTTGCAAACTCTTTCTGAACAGATTCGTCGCTATTGCTTTATCAATGTTATTGATTTGATGCACCAACTTCAAATACTGCTTCAAATATGTGCAAGGGTGTTCGTTTACTCCCTGCTGCACAGAGTATATATCACCCATGGTTTTTGGTGCTTCGATGTTTCTGCCATACTGCTGTATGAATAACTCGCCTAACTCCCCAAATGAATTCACCGACCTTGGTTTCAACTATTTGAACCACCGCAGTGTCGGTCCCACCAAAGTGGTAGCGAAGGCTCTGCACTGCAATTCTTCATTTTCCGCTTCCATTGCCATATTTTGTTGAAACTATAAGATGTGGTTTGACGTATCTATGCTTCCATCAAATCAAATTGAACGAAGTTTGGCATTGCAAAGTCTTTTGGTTTTGGTTCACTAACTATCTAGCCAGTGAATGACGACTTAATAATACCTTTGATTACCTTATTGGCCAGATCTATCGAGCTTCGAGCACTCACGACATTCACTCTATCAAGAACTTCTTCCATCATTTGTTCCTTACAATCGGATGGTATCACAGGTGTCCACGAAGAATGTCGAATTTGTGATTGTTTTTGTGTGGTTGGCGTCTTAGTCTTTTTCTTAATGTGCGTGGAACTTTTTTTCTTTCTCTCTGGGTTGACTTTTGTCCCTCCTCTTCGTAGATCTCTGGGATATTTCCCTCCATTTCTAGCGTCTCTGGGTTTACTTCTAGTTGAGTTTCATCAGCAGCCCCTGCCATTGAGGTTTTGGCTTGCCTTTGATTGATATCTTTCTTTTTCCTCATCATGGTTCATTCCGCCATAACTTGGTTTGTTGCGCAACCATTTCTTCTATTCGTTTTTGGTGTCGATCTTCCGCCTATTGTTGTCGTTCCTTGATCAATCAGAATCTGACGTCATCTTGTTCTTTCATTTGCTGCATAATTTGCATTACTTTGTGTAACTCTTGCATGTAGTCTACTTGAGATGGTTGACTTGCGTCTTCTTCTAGTTGTGTTTTCGAACAAGGCATCTTCCTTTCTTTGCTTGTTACCATCCAATTACGCAAAAGACACCAAAATCAACTGTTATTCAAAATTATATATATAGGGGAATTCTCCTATAGGGGCTTCACTTTAAGCTCTACCGGTAGGGCTCTCAGTGTTTACAACCCGTGAACAGTTTTCAGCGCGATTTTTTTTTTTATGACCGTGTATATTGTAGCTATTTAGAGCATCCTCCAAATTTTCAGAAAACTCCGAATAGTTTACAGTACCGAAAACTAGGTTCAAACATGTTGTTGCACGCGTGACTAATTTTTTTTATGCTCGTGGAAAACATGTTTGAACCTAGTTTTCGGTACTGTAAACTATTCAGAATTTTCTTAAAATTTGCAGAATGCTTTAAATAGCTACAATATACACGGTCATAAAAAAAGGTCGCGTCGAAAACTGTTCACGGGTCGAGAAACACTGAAAGCCCTACAGGTAGGGCTTAAAGCGAAGCCCCTATATAAAAATTTTCCTATATATATATTTTAGATTAATCTTTATTATGGTTGCACATCACTTTCGTGTTTGTTTCCCATAGACGGTGCCAATTGTTCAGGTCAAAATCTTCCACATAAATCTTCTGTGCTTGTGAACTTCATATCACTGGATTGTTGATGTTGGTCACTGTTAGCTTATGCATTCCATTGACTTAACTAGTGTCATAAACGCGTTCTTCCATGAGTAAGTAGAAAAAACATAAGAAGTGTATATGCAAAAGACACTCCAATGCTTAAGTCAGCACAATGTTTCTTCTCTCAATCCTAACAAACTTTAACTGGTTTAAAGCCCGGTGGTCCCAAATATGGTCCCCCGTCTTCTATGTATAGAAAATAATAAAGAGTAAGGCTAGGAACACTTATCTTGATTGGTCCACATGTTCAATTCCACTTACTCTTTTTCCATCCCTTTTTCCTTTTTGATCTTTGAGCTTGAGTGCTCACCAATTTTCGTTCATATGAGCTCAGAGCTTATCGGTCTGTTTCTGCATGTAGCCTCAAAACTCAACAATCTACTCAATCACTTGAGCTCAGAGCTCATCACTTTGTTCAATCATTTGAGCTCAGAGCTCATCGACCTATTCAATCATTTGAGCTTAGATCTCATCAATCTGCTCAATCATTTGAGCTTAGAGCTCATTTGTTAAACATACTTTGCCGAGCTTATATTTCGTTTGTGTAAGACAGTCACTTTGTGTTCAGACATTGCAAACCTTTCTCTTCATTCTAACATAGTCTTTACTTTTCCGATCTTTCAATTAAAGGAGTATGCCTAATCAACCAACTCAAAATTATTTCCATACAATATGTTTGTCATTTTTTTTTATGTATAATATTGTTTATTTATTTAAAATTTATATGACAGTCATAAAATCTTAATAAAAATAATTAATAAATATTTTAAATAAAAAATCAAGCAAATATGTATTGTACTTTGCACATAGTATATATACATATGTATTTTATATAGACATTTGAATAGAACTAGGGGCATTTTTGGGCCACATCTTTTGTGTTGACAACCTTACAAGGGCTAAAGCCTATGTCATTCTATTTAATCCTTATCCAAGTTTATTATCTATAATTGAATGGGACGTGTGAAATAGAAATGACAATTTGAGTAAGAGAAACCTTCCGACAAGGCCCCCAAAAAGCCACTTGAACAGTAGCTATTATGTTTAAGAAGGAACTAGGAATCTTATCTCTATCTTCTAATATGAAATAATAGTCCCTCTTTTTTTATTTCTTATAATAACATTTAATTCCATTAACAAAATAGAGACTCCTAATTTGAATTCTCTATTTTCCTTTCGATTATTATGGGTAATAAAGCTATTTAAACACTAAAGTGACATATATTCATGGTGTATGTTGGAAAATATATACAATTATTACTTCTAATTATCACATTGTGATATAGAAAACACGTCACAAATAGAAATTTTGTGTTCCAAGTTGGCTATGGTGGGGAGAAGCAAAGCAAGAAAGTTCCTTTGTGATGAGAAGTTTTAAAGTGATTTTTTTTGTTTTTCAAATAAACCGGCTCAGGTCTTTGTTTTGAGGCAATAATGATGAATTGATATATCAAGTGGTGGCATTACTTTGGGATTATTCTTCTTCTTATTAGGCCCCATCCAATTAATTGTCTCTTTTGTCTTCACCATTCATTCCCACGCAATTGGATAACTCTCCTACATTTTCTACCAAAGCCATTTCATATATATACTCACAAGATTAGGTTCCTTGGCACCCCAATTCTTCACATTCTCGAGTATCAAAGCTTCACTCTTTTTGCATCCTTTTAAGCTTTTCTTTTTAGTCAACTTCAAATTGAGACTTTCCAAGATGATGAATTTCCATTTTCACAGCATAGTTCACGCTAGGCAACTCATTCAAAGGCCTTTTTCTAACACAAAAGATGTCCCAAAAGGCTGCTTGGCTGTTTATGTTGGTCATGAGAACAAAATGAAGCGATTTGTTATCCCTTTATCCTTCTTGAAAAAGCCATCTTTCCAAGAGTTGCTAAGTCAAGCCGAAGAAGAATTTGGATTTGATCATCCAATGGGTGCTATTACGATTCCTTGCAAAGAAGACGCCTTCATCGATCTTATGTCTCGCCTGAAAGCCTAATAATTGTTGTAGATATAGAGATATAGGATGACTAAATAACTACAATTTTGCAATTTTGTAAGGCAGATAACATGTACATATTTTCTTAGGTTCTATTATCAACATTCCCTGAGAAGTGAGAATGGTGTAAGATGTATACTAGTGTAATGTTTTTTCAGTGTAAATCATTTGATTGGATTTTGGAATCGTTTTCTTTAGAAATCTGACGTAGAATCTTGGCTCAATGTTCTTGTTCTTCAATTATTTTTGGGATAGTACGCAGTATTGAAGAAGCACCTGACTAAAATCCATATGCAAGGCAATGCCTTATATGTTACTTATTGTCATATTATCTTCTGGTCCCAGAAATGAGAACTAAAAAGAGCATAATGGTAGTGTTTTTATTGGTCTAAGGCCTTGGATTTGAAATTTTATACCAATTTGACAATGAATATATACACTTCTTGAATAAGCATGAGTTCCAAGTAATGGTCCATGGGGGTGGAATGTAATGCTTAGTTGACTATTATACGTGAAATATTCATTAAAACCAGTGTGTTTCTTTGAAGGCCTTAATTAATCAGGCATCTGAATTTGGCTCTGTGAGCACTTAAACAACAGTAGACTTCCTTTTTTTTTTTATGCTCACCCAAGCAAAAGTGAGCAATATTCACTCAGTCCTAAATAGCAATTCATCAAATGCAGGCTCATTTAGGTATGAATGGGACACAATGCACTTCTGATCCTCACCAACATAGACTGCAAATTGACCTTTTAAAGAGTAAACAGATTTCAAAACTATTATATTTTATTAGTTACTTTCTAAAAAACATGTTTTGTATTGTATACACTGTAACTTGTAAATTTACAGTACTTTTCAAAAAAAATTATTGGTTAGAACATTGCTTTTGGTTATTTTTTTTATTACCATCTAATAAACCCAGAAGGACATAGGAACAACAGCATAAAAAATTAATTAATGATCTGGTTACTAGGTAATTTAATGTTTAAGGTTTTGGTTTGGTTTAGTGTAAAATGAGAGCTAAAAAAGCTAGAAAGGGTTGATATTCCTTTGTGAAAAAAAGTTCTTTTCTTCAAGTTTTTGGGAGGACATTTTGTCAGTCTGCCATGGCTGATGAAGGTCCACAAACACAATAAGTGGGGCCATTATTACGAGCCCTTTATTCCTTATTAATTCAAAAGATAGAAACAAAAAAGGAAGATCAGATTTTTATATGGGATTTGAAGTTATTTCAACAGTAGTGTTCCCATGTTGGTATAGCCAAGTAATGAATGATTTATCATTATTCATCATGAACAAGTATTTTTCTTGTCTTGCTAGAAGATGAAGGCGAACGGGTCTTCCAAGTCATTCATTTTAGTCAGCATCATTGTCTTCTGACAGTGCTATAATAAAATTTTCAAATCCATGAGAACAAGGTCATTATTCTTTCCATTTCTAAAATTCAAAAAATGTTTTTTTTTAATGAACTTTCTCTACAACACACGTGAAAATCTCATATTTGATGAGAAAGTTAATAAAGAGAACAATGAATTAACCCTGAATATCGTACTTGTTTTAATACTCAAAACATTATTATGGTCTACTTGCACAGTTAGTCTTCTTCTTCTTCTTCTTCTTTTTCTTGGTCACAAAACATAAATAAATAAAAAGGTATTTCTATTTTTAAAAAAAAAGTATTTGGTAACCTGTGTTTTTACAAAGTATCATCTTGGTACCATGTATTTAAAAATAATGCTAATTTTGTATCCTGCATTTTGAAATCATATATATTTGGTACCTTGCATTTTAAAATCGTACATATTTGGTACCATGTATTTTAAAATTGTACATATTTGGTACCCTAAACTCAAATTTAATCAAATTACTTTAAATCATATAAGCTACAATTTATATATAACTGCTGACAGTTTGGTCAAATTGACAAAAGTTTATCAATTAGGATACAAAATATTTATGTTTTCAAAATACGAGATACCATATGAGCATTATTGAAAACAGAAGGTACTAGAACGATACTTTACATAAACAAAGGGTACCAAATAAGTAAATTCCCAATAAAAAATTAATAAGCATCGAAATCTCCTTTAAAGGCATCTGTAAGAATATTTTATGTATCTCTCTAATTAGCTAACAAGAGCCCACGATGCTTTCAATTTTATTTTTTGAAATATAGTCCACGAAACAAGCTCAAGGGCCCAAGAGACAATTCTAAGGAAACTTAATTCCCTCTGTAGACCAAATTGATTCACCCCACCACAACTCCCACCACAACTGCTTTTTCTTCTTCACCGAAACTCGTTTCCCTCCCTTCGCCACCCTTTCTTTCTACCTTGTCGTCTCTCCGACTCTGCCACTCCCTCTATCTCCCCAACTCTCTCTCTGTCATTGTTTCCTTCTCTCTTCCACTCTTTCCGTCACCAGTTAGAGGAAAGCAATTCTTGTAGGCCTAATTATTTATTTTTGGGCTGTTTTTTGGGGCCAATGATGGAGCTTAATGTGTGTTATCGTTTTGGTCGATGGTTTTGGTGGCTGAGTCTTCTAATGGAGGCACGTAATGGGGTCACATGGTATTCTACATTGATCTTAAAGAGGGTATACCCATACCGTATTGGTGTGTGAAGAGGATAAGGGGGTGTTTGGCACCTTAACTAAAAAACTGTTTTTTGTTTTTAAAAGCTAAAAACTGTTTTTTGAAAACAAGTGTGGGTGTTTGGCATTGTTTTCAGAAAACAATTTTTAAAAACAAAGTTACAAAAAACAGAAAATTTTGAGAACAAGGAAAAGTTGTTTTCTGTTGTTCTCAAATTTTCTCACTTCTTATTTTTCATCATTTTTTCTTTTAAATTATTTTATCTCATTATTTATTGCAAACTTTTAAAATATTTTTCTATTTGTAAATATATTTGTTAATTTTTTATTTAAGATTTTAAAAAAATAAAACTAAAAAAATGTTTTTAGAAAATATTAACCAAACACCTCTTGTTTTTTAAAAACTACAAAAACAGTTTTCTGTTCTCATTTCTGAGAACACAATTTTGAAAACAAAAAACAGAAAACAATACCAAACAGGCCCTAAGTTTCTATTTTTCTTTTCTCTTTTCATATTAATTCCCTTTTTCTTATTTGAAGTAGATATTTGTTGGATTTTGTCAAACATTTTTGTCTAGCAGGGCCATCTGTAACTTCGAACGGATTAATAAAGAGCACTTATCGTTTCAATGAACAAAAAATCAAAATGCAGAGTGTTTGAAGTAGCAATATACTTTTTAAATTATTTTATCTATCCAACTAATATTAATATGCTTTTAGTATATTAAAAGAAATCACTAACCTTTTGATTGTTCCTTCAAACTTTCAAAAAATAAATCAATGCATTTCTTCAACACCACTGAGAAGAGAAACATAGTTTAATGCATGAGTATTAAGTTTTACTGAATTGATGATCATTAATTGTACTTTTGTAAGAAAATAATTATTTTTAATTTATGTCAGTCTAATTTTTACTTTTTACGTAAGAGAATTTGATTTGAGATTGTAAGAAACTTCTGTTTGAAGTTGAGGATTCTAACTTATGAGAGAGGAGGTTTGATGAGATAATGTTTATGTATTTGTAATGTGTTATTGAATGCGAAATATTGTGTACTCTTGAAAGGATGTGTACTTCTTTAGTATTTTATTGTTTAATTTTTTTAAGATTAGTCATATGATTGTGTGAAGAAACAATTATTGTATTTTTTGAGAATAGAAGCATTTGTTCAGTTTGGATGACTTATTTACCATTATTGTTAAACTGTAAAAAATTTTTTTGAACATATTTTGTTAAAGTCATGCGAAATTCTGTTAAACATACTAAATTCTGTTAAGCACACAAAATTTTGTTTGATAACCATTTATATAATAGGTAAAATATACTACTGAAATAAAATATTTTGTTATTCTATTACGCAATTGACTAATATTTACCATTATTTATCTTTTCTTATTGTAGTGCAATGAGAAGATAAATGATTACACAAAACAAGATATTGATTGAATTCGGGTGAAGTGGGCTGACAAATTCATAGAATGTTTAACTAACTCCAGTGAATAAACTCTATAGTTCCTTGTCCAATTGTTTGATTTCGAACTTGTATCTAAAGAGTTTAGTGGTCATAGTTTTTATTTATTTAGGCAAGTGCTCTTTTTTCCCCAAAATATTTTTTCCCTTGGGTTTTCATCTTTTTTTATTGAGGCTTGTCATAGGTCCCGTGCAATATCTTTGTTTCTGCAAAGTTATATACATCTCTTTATATGACTTATGTAGTTGGTTACTTTTATTTTCTGATGAGTTTGTTATTGTAGTTATGATTTTGCTAATTTTATCTTTTTATTTTGTTCATATACATTTAGTTGGGGAATTTTTATTCTTAATTTTACCTTGATCTTATTTTTAATATAATAAAATTATTTAACAAATTAAATATTTAATATAAATCTATGTATGGAGGTTATTTGTTGAGAGTCCATAAAAAAAGGTCGATTTAATTATTTTATGTTTGACATTTTTATATATTTTACACTATAATGTATGTTGTGTACTTGTAAGCAAACAATATATTTTTACTAGAATATTTAATTTGACATCGCCAAAATATAATTTAAAAGCAATAAATTTATATCAACTACCAAAGAATTGGTTCCTAAATGAAAAAAAAAACGATAACAATTCATACAAAATGCATCAATTTTATATGACCATAATGTATAATTTTAGTTAAAAAAAATCATTAGTAAATGAAAATGTAGGTATGCTACCAAAATATTTGGTGGCAGACATATTTAAGATCTCATTTAATTACAATTTGCCACTAAATTATTTTGCTACCAAAATTTAGTAGCAAATTTATTACTTGGCACCAACAATATTAGCTACTAAATAATATTGGAAGCTAAAAATATAAATATCCTAGCAGGCATATTTGGTATTCTATTATTAGAACTTACTACTAAATCATTTTGTTACCAAAATTTAGTAGCAAAAGATAATAAATTGCTACCATAAATATTTGGTAGATATTTTCTTGTAGTGACACTAAAATGACATAATGGTTTATGTGGAGTAATATATTTTTAGTAATCACTTAATACAATTATTACTTCTAATTTTCAAATTGTGATATAGTAAATGTGTTATAAATACAAATTTGGTGTTCCAAGTTGGCTGTGGTAGGATTGAGCAAGAAAGTTCTTTTGTGAGAAGTTTTAAAGTGAGTTTTTTGTTTTTCAAATAAACCGGCAGGGTCTTTTGTTTTGAGTCAATAATGAGGATTTATAGATATATATCAAGTGGTGGTGTTACTTTGGGATTATTCTTCTTGTTAGACCCCATCCAATTAATTTCTTCATTTGTCTTCACCATTCATTCCCATGCAATTGGATAACTACTCTAACATATTCTATCAAAGGCATTTCATATATATATACTCAAAGGATTAGGTTCCCTGGCACCCCAATTCTTCACATTCTCAAGTATCAAATCTTCCCTTTTTTGCAGTCCTTTTAAACCTTTTTTTTTTGTCAACTTTTTATATATTGAGACGTTCCAAGATGATGAATTTCCATTTTCACAGCATAGTTCAAGCTAAGCAACTCATTCAAAGGCCTTTTTCTAACACAAAAGATGTCCCTAAAGGCTGCTTGGCTGTTTATGTTGGCGATGATGAGAACAAAATGAAGCGATTTGTAATTCCTTTGTCCTTCTTGAACAGGCCATCTTTCCAAGAGTTGCTAAGTCAAGTTGAAGAAGAATTTGGATTTGATCATCCAATGGGAGCTCTTACAATTCCTTGCAAAGAAAACGCCTTCATCGATCTTATGTCTCGCTTGAAAGCCTAATGAATATTGTTATTGATATAGAGATATAGTATATACTATTAACAATTTTGTACATATTTTCTTTAGGCTCCAATTTGAACATTCCCTGAGAAGTGAGAATGGTATATAAGATATATATAGTGTAATGTTTGTTCAGTAAAGCATTTGATTGGATTTTGGAATCTTCATCTTGAGAAATCTGACATAGAATATCTTGGCTGAGTTTTCTTGCATGTTCTTCAATTATTTGGGATAGTAGTATTGCAGAAGCACCTGATTAAAATTTAAATGTAGTAAGGCAATATTATATATGAATCTTCTTATATGTTACTTATTGTCATATTATGTTTCTGGTTTCAGAAAAGAGAGCTAAAGAGAGCAAAACGGTACTGTTTTTTGGTATGAGGCCTAACACTTAAAATTGTATACTAATTTGACAATAATTATATAAACTTTAGGAATGAGTATGTGTTCCAGGTACTGGTCCATGGAGGAGTAGAGTGTAGTGCTGAATTGACTAATACACATGAATCATTCATTAAAATCAGCGTGTTTCTTCACTCATTCAACCAAGATTCCTCAAAGAAGAAGAGTTGTATTGTAGTGAAAAAAAAAACATTATTTTCTTCAAGTATTTGAGAAGAGACATTTTGTTAGTCTGCCATGGCTGATGAAGGTCCACAAACAAAATAAGGGCCATTTGCGAGCCATTTATTCCTCAATTTTTTTTTGATGAATAAGAATCATTGTATTGCTCAACTACCAAAGTTTACAACCAACCAATTACAACACCAAACACATCTCAACCACTACTACATCTATTTTTTTTTTCAGATGTTAGTGAACCAATCTCTATCTATGGTTTGAGTCTTTTTTGGCATTACAAGAGTAATCCTAACTTGTATTTCCCTTTCCATTTTCTATACAGTATTAGTACTATGCCATAATTTTTTATTCCAATACACATCATTCCGGACTCTCCAAATGTGGTAGACTAGAGCTGCAAGAGTAGCATACATGATGTTCTTCCGAATAGCACTCATCTTCTTTGCTTTATTGATCCACCGAATTAATTGCAGCAGATCCAATGAAGCTAATTTCCAACCCATCCAGTGCTTAATTTTCTGCAAACAAGCACTACTATAATGACAGTGAAAAAAAAGATGGCCTATGCTCTCATTATCAGCTCCACATAAAAGACATGTTTGATCCACTAGATGCTCAAACTTTTGAATCTGATCTCTAGTTCGAAGTCTCTGCAACATTACCAGCCAAAGCACAATTCTATGCTTCGGACTGCTCAGTCTATCCCAAATCACTTTACTCCAACCTACTGCAAGTGGTTGATCAAATAGTAAATCATGATCAATTTTAATACTATACCTCAATGCTGCAAAATATGACAAATCTGCCTTGGCTTTGAAAGCTTCTTTGACAGCAACTAATCTCTTCCAATACCAGCTACAATCAGTTGGTGGCTGGTACTCCCACCAACTTTAAAGAGACTACTTTAAAGAGAGATTACTTTTAAAGAGAGATTACTTTAAATTAATAAAAGAAGAGGTTCAGCTTTCTTTGTGGGGTTTCAAGTTATTTTAATCTTACTTTATTCATGTTAGTATAGCTAAATATTGATTTTTATCATTATCCTTGAATGAATATTTTACTTGTCTTGATGATGCATGCATATAAGTCTTCCAAGTCATTCATTTTAGTCAACTTCATTGACTTTTGGCATACTATCAAGTATAATCATTTTAATGAATGTAAAAAGAAGCTAATACTTTTTGACAAAATGGCATAAATACGGCTTAACACGAACAACTAGCAGCCAAACCCTGAATGTAGTCTTTTAATTTTTTAATATCCAAACGAAGATATTTGTTTTTCTTGATAAATAAATAAATAAAAATACAATGTAAATGCATGAAATTCGTGAGATATTTTCATGGAACCTTCCAATTAATTGTTGTCTTTTAATTTTCTCAAACACCTTTAAATATGTTTCTATAACTAGAGCTGTAAATGTGGGTCGGTCTAGTCCGACATGACCCATATTTTTCGCGCTTCCAAAGAATTCGGGTCGTGATGGGTTGAGCCCGTATACAAATTCGTGATGTGCTAGTCTGACCCATATTTAAAAGAGTAAGCCTAGCACGACCCATGGACACTACCTATGTCGTTCCGTACTTCGTGTCATGTCAGGCCCAAATCGGGCCAACCCATTTCCCTCCCCTCACCTTCTCTTTAACAATCAATGGGCTAACCACGCTCCCAACTTGGAATATGCAAGGATGGGGACTAAAATTATTAGTGGAGATTGGGGCGGGGTGGAGCACCCCCATCCCATTACCTGCCATGTTTCCATCCCTAATAGAGATGGTTACTATTGGGTATGCCCATGTTGTTAGGCTAGGACCAAATAAATGGGCATTAAGCCCAATTAAGAAAATGAAGCACCTCAGGTGAGTTGCATTTTATTTAAAAGAATAGAAAAAAAAGGTTGGGTTGAGAAATAGAAGAATCAATTGTGATCCAGAAAAGAAAAAGAGAAGAAAATATGAGAGAAAAGCTAGAGAGAGAAATAGTGGGTTTGACGCTTTAGATGGAGGATTGAATATTTGATCCTCATATTTTAGCTCAAATTTTAGGTTGTGAATTCTTGTAAGGTAGTCTACAGATCTACGAGTTTCCTTTTGGTAATTGTTCTAAGGTTCTCACCTACAATACCCATTTGGTGAGACCCAAATTATTTCTTTGGTAAATCCATCTTTATAGATAATGACTATTTATATTGTTGATCCAAGATTATGATCTTGATATTTTTGTGAGCCTCTACTTATACTAGAGAAGAACTTTATAATTTCATTATTGAATATTGTTAATAGTGGAAGTTGTAAGTGAGTTCCCATAGTTTTTTCCCGCATTGGGTTTCCACATAAAAATCTTAATGTCTCACTTTTATGATTGATTTATGATTTATATTGGTTGTTGTGCTTTAGTTGATATTGCTAATTATGGTGTTTGATCAGTAATCACATTTTGGACTTACAAAGTGGAAAAAGATTGTATTTTTGCAATAGGTTTTCCCAATAGGTGGTGTCAAGAGCCAAGATTGGTTGGTGTTAGTTTTCTTGTATGTTGAAAAATGGAACAATCGAATGGAATGATGAAATTGAATTTATCAAATTATCTCACTTGGAAGGGATTGATGGAAGAATTGCTCAATTGTAAAGATTTATACAAGCCTATTGAGGTTAATGGGAAACCTTCTAAGATAGGTGATGAGGAATAGGAGGTTCAACATAGAAAAATCATTACTTATATTAGACGACGGGTGGATATAATTATGAAACCAAGGCTGATGTTATTTGGAAAAAGCTAGACAATCTTTCTCCAAAAATGGCAATAAATTTATTCTACATAAAAGACTTGTCAATTTGAAGTATAGAGATGGTGGTAGTATGATTGTGTATACAAGTCAATTTCAAACTCTTGTGAACCAATTAGTTGCCATGAAAATGAAAGTGGATGTTGAGGTGCAAGTATCATTACTTCTCAGCTCTTTACCTGAATGTTGGGAAACTTAAACCACCTAAAGGGAACTTGATACCTTGATACCTTTTCTAGACTTATGACAATGAAAAATCTTAATACCTTTTCTAGACTTGGATCTTCCTCTAGAACCACTAGAAGTGAAATAAGAAAGAGACTAATAAAGTTTCCACTGAAGGTGATATTATCATTGTTTGTGATGGTGGGTGTGTTAGCCTCGCAATCCAAGATTGCAATTGGGTGATTGACTCTGGTGCTTCATTCCATGTTACTCGCTCGTGGTGATTTCTTCACATCTTATACTATTAGTAATTTTGGCAATATCAAAATGGGAAATAGGGATGTATCAAAGATTGTGAGTAAGGGTCACTACAACAAAAATGAGTTTTAGGGGCGATGCATGTCGCCCCTAATAACCCGAAAAGTCGCCACTGATTAGTCGCCCGTGAAAAAATGTCCCTAAAGGGTACATTAGGGGCGACTCGAAGGGTCGCCCCTGATATTCAAATATCAGAGGCGACACAGTCGCTCCTAAAACTTGAAATGTCGCCTCAAAATTTGAAAATTTTGAATTATTTTTGTCGATATGTCGCCCCTGATACTCCATTAGTCGCCCCTAATACTATACTATGTCGCCCCAAATGGTTACACGTGAGATATTATTGGGGGCGACAATGTCGCCCCTAATACTATTTTATTTATAAAAAAATAATAAAATTAATTAATTAAATACAATTTTAATTAATTATTTATAGAAATTATTATTTAAAATTTAAATAATTGAAAAAAATATATTAAAAATAAAAATATTATATTAAATATTCAAATTAATATATTAAAATAACAATTGTACATATTCATAATACATTAACATAGAAAATATTCATATTCTTCATAAAATTTAACAATAATTAATAATAAAATAAACCTAGTCTCCTAAATCAGCTGCCTCGTCCTCCTCCCTATTGTCTTCTTGTTGTGGTTGTTGCGGTGGCTGTGGTTGTGATTGCTGCGATGGCGGCATCGGCCAAGGATATTGGGTAGGTAATGTGGACGATCCAGCTCCATACATGTAGGGATACGACGGCTGGGAGGTCGGTGGAATCGGCCACAGATAAGGTGTTGCTCTGTACATATATGGAGGTACCATATGTTGAGACGGTGCTACCCCGTACATAGAAGGATGAGTTGGAGCTGGAGGTTGAGGAGACGAAGCCCTAGAAATATTGTCACTATCAGGCACAGGCAGCATCTGAACATTTGGTGGACGAAATGAAGGTACAAAAAATTGAGTTAAGAAATTAACTTGATCAGTCAATTTCTGTAGATTATTCTCCAAATTTTCTATATATTCTCTTGAATGATGAGGAGGAACTTGAGACTCGCTGAAGTGAGAGTGTTGGGTAGATGATGACCCCGACCCCGACCTCGACCCCGACCCCGACCCCGACCCCGACCTCGACCCCTTCAATTTGCGGCCCACTCCTCGCACATGTCCACGCCTTTGGCCTAATACTTTTTGTAGCACCTCCACCTGATCAACTGATGACGGACTATCATTATTAGAAGCATCAGTGGATGTTTGCTGAGTTTGTAACTCAAAATCAACCTTCAGTTTTTCCTGTTTTCAAAAAATGTTAGACACTAACATTAAATATAACTCTATTAATATTAAAAAATATAATTCAAACTTACATAATCTTGGCGAGCATCATCGTTCACGAAATCATTTGTTGCTTTCTTCCAATGATAATCCTTCCATGAATCAATGAGGTCCGGGTTCGTCTAAAAAATATAACCCAAATGTTAGAGAACATATAATTTAAAAGAACATAATTTTGATAATATTTTATCTTTTACTTACATTTTCAAAACGGATGGCTGCCAGCGATTTTGTACCCTGCGTTGTAGAATACTTTTGTTTCTTTCGATTTTCCTTATTCTTTACAGAGCGCGCAATAAATTGTGGACTTGTAAATAACTGACAGATCTGCTTCCACTCCTCCTTGTTAACATCATTGGTTGAGTTGTTTAGAACCTTATCCCAATCCTCCGGTCCTTTGTAGTGTTTCTCAAAGTGTTCGTGTCTTAGTGTTTTCCTATTACGGTATCGGTCTTTCATCTCTCGATCGATACCATCTAAATACTTTAAGAAATCCTCGCGGCCCGCTATTTGATAATAGTACTAAATTGAAAATTAAACATATTAATAATATATGTACTATATTAAAGACAAATTTTAAAAAAATATATTTAATACTATTTTTACCTGAATTATGCCAAGGACCTAATCCTTGTATTGTTTAGGCACTAATTCCCATGAACCGTAATGTCCGAGAACTTTCGTTTTAATTTGTGTTCCCACAAGGCGGACAAAAGCAGCGTGCTCGCCCCCAACAACCTTGTACATTCGTGGGAAAAACGTTACTTCCAGTGGTTTTCCATTTTTACGCCGCCTCTCCTCTAGATCTTTTCCAATAGCTGCGCCACGACCCTTTTTCTTAGTTGGGATTCCTGTATTTTTTTTTATTAATAATACATAGAATATTAGTATATACATGATAAATATATGTGAGTAAATAAAATAACAAAAAAATTACCTAAGTCGCATGTAGTCGGGATCCTAGTAGGATCCGGTGGAGGATCACCGCCAGCGTCTCCACCGTGAGCTCTAGCCACATCTGCTGACATCTACTAACACGACAGTAATTTAACCTATCTATTTTAATATTTAACTATTATTTATAATTAATTTATTGAGTATTATTTCAATTGATTAGGTAATTTGAAACATGCTATTTGGAAACGAACTTTTTATTTCTCAATATGTATAATACATTGAACACTATATACAAAACTAAGTAGAATAGTCACTATCCTCACTAATTACATCAACATCTATTGGGCACACATCATCAGTATTATCATCACTAAGGTCAAAAATTAATTCATCCTCATCTTCTGCTTCTTCTACACTATCTGCCATATCATCTTCATTGTCATTAATAAATCCATCATCTTCTTGAACAACTAAAGAAGGTCGATGGGCCGTGTTGACTTGAGTCGCTGGTACATCAAATTGCTGAACAACCAACTCTCCGAGATCCACAGTCAAAAAAAAATTCGATGAGTTGGTATCATGTACAACATCAACATCAGCAATCATATCTAAAGCATCTGGAAAGTCCTAAACTTGCCGATGATTCACTTCTTGGACAACTTTCCAATCTCGTCCTCTAACGAGATCATTGATGTGGAATACTTGTTTTGCTTGACTAGCTAGTATGAACGGTTCATCTTTATACCATTCACCGCTAACATTGATACTAGTAATATTATTTACAGCGATGGTTTTCTTTTTTTTTAGATCTGTATTGAACCATTTACATCGAAATAATACCACTGAATAAGAACCAGTAAAAGACAGTTGGAGTATTTCTTCAAGTTGCCCGTAATAGTTAAAACCTTCTGTTCCAGCAACACACACTCCACTATTTTGTGTAATTTGATTCTGATCTCGATTGTATGAGACAAATCGAACTCCGTTCACTATACATGCTTGGTAGGAGTAAGCCAATAGATCTGGCCCAGATGCTAAAGCTAGTAATTCATCAGCATGCTCTAATGACCCAAGCTGGTGCAAGTCATATATCTAATAATAAAGAAAAATACTAGAATGAGAATGTAATTTGTAGTATGCAATTTGCTAAGTACAAGTTACCTTCTTATGAAACCATGAACGAAACTCTTTCTTATGTATCAATTTATGATTAGCAGCCATATCTCTTTGTTGCACCTCAGTTAGGTGTTCCCTGTTAATTAATTAACAATGTCAATATTGTTAATTAAGGAGTAGATTGAACAAATAATAAAATGAATATTAATTATGTACTTACTCTAAATACACTTCGGTTTCTAGAGAATTATCCAATATGAACCACTCAGCTTTATTCCGAGTATTTTCATCGAGGGGCACGAGAATTCCCTTACTAAGAGGACGACATTGAGATTCAAACACTGTGAGGTGTCGATTCACATACGGTGCATCTTCGTTACGATCAGGCTGATTAAATTTTGTTTCCACACCTTTGAAATACATTGAACAAAATGTCAAAGCCTTATCTGCAACATATCCTTCTGCTATAGATCCTTCAGGACGAGCTTTATTCCTGACATAATTTTTTAATTTTTTCATGTATCTTTCAAAAGGATACATCCACCTCATAAATACAGGTCCTCCCAATATTGCTTCATCAGGCAAGTGCAAAACCAGATGGATCATTATGTCAAAGAATGCTGGAGGGAAAATCAACTCCATCTTGCATAAAATAACAATCAAGTCATCCTTAGCTTTCTCCATATCAGAAACGTTCAGTGTCCTATAGCACAATTGTTTGAAGAAATTACACAATTCAGTGATGGTAGTGGATATAGATTCTGGTAAAAACTTGCGAAAACCTACTGCAAGTAATCGTTGCATTATCACATGACAATCATGGGACTTCAACCCAACAATGTTTGAGTCATTATCTGTGACTTTTTTCTTTAGATTAGAACAAAAACCATCGGGCATCTTCACTCCTTTCAAAAATTGACAAAAATCTCACCTCTGTTCAAAAGTGAACACGTATGGAGCATGCGGTTTCATTAACCTTTTATTGGCATCCTCGTAAATTCACAACGATTTCCTAACCCCCATATTCTTTAAATCATGTCTTGCGTTAGTGGTGTCCTTAGATTTATCATTATTTAACAAAGTCCCAAGGAGACTGTCGCACACATTCTTCTCA
Organism: Humulus lupulus; assembly: GCF_963169125.1. Lineage (NCBI taxonomy): Eukaryota > Viridiplantae > Streptophyta > Magnoliopsida > Rosales > Cannabaceae > Humulus > Humulus lupulus. Next base: position 196,461,236 of record NC_084799.1, on the reverse strand, counting down.
ACATGCATCACATCTAGGTTGTGTTTTAACTGATTTGAACTCCAGTAATCAAGTTCATAGAAAATACTTTTTTTCCTCCAATTACTTTCCCCTGCACCTCGCTTGCGCTTCACCCCCCCAAATCTGTCATGTTTACCAGACACTTGAAGCGGTAAAGCATTGACTTGATCTAAAACTTGTTGACAAGTAAACTGTTGTGGAGGATTTCTTTTCTCAACTTTGCCATCAAATTCCTTGTCCCTTCTATACTTATGATTACTCCTCAAGAATCACCTATGACTGACATACGATGTCTTACTAATCACTCGAATGGAAGTGGTGTTTTCATTGCACGTTGGACATGCTTTATACCCTTGCCCGCTCCAACCAGACAAGCTACTATGAGCAGGGAAATCATTAATTGTCCACAGAAGGGTTGCACGCATCTTGAACAATTCATTCCTTGTGCCATATCGTGTGTCGACCCCGTTAATCCACAATTGTTTTAACTCATCCACCAAGGGTCTTAGAAATACATCCATGTCATTACCCGGTGATTTTGGCCCAGGAATAAGCAGAATTAGCATAAAATACTCTTCCTTCATGCATAGCCAAGGGGGGAGATTGTAGTTTGTCAAAATCACAGGGCACATGCTGTATGATAAGCTCATGTTGCCAAAAGGATTAAACCCATCAACAGCCAAGCCTAGACGGACATTTCTAGGATCTTTTGCAAAATCAGGATGGGTGGCATCAAAGTCTTTCCATGCAGACCCGTCAACCGGATGACGCATCACCCCATCTTCTATTGATCTCCCAGTATGATGCTGTAACGTCCTACTACCTTAGAGCCGTTACTAAGTGAGTTTAAAACAGAAATTGTACATTTAATTGACTCAAAGTGGTTTCTAAAACCAAAAGTGTGATTAAACCAAAGTTTAAGGCTGTACTCTTTTAAAAATGTTTAACTTCATTAAAAGCGTTAAGTATAGAACATCTGGGATCCCAAAATAAGGTTTACAAAAATGTTTACAACTCAAAAATAGATTTACACCAGGTTATCTTTCAAAAGAATGGATTAATACAGCCATTTACAAAATGCCCCCAACCAAAGCAGTCGGGCAGGCCGAACATGTACGCGTTGCTTCACGCTCTCCGTACTCATGGTTGGTTGACGCAGCCATTGCCCTTACCTGCAACACAGAGCACCCGTGAGCCGAAGCCCAGCAAGAAAACTCATGCAGAACATAACATATGCAAATCATATAGCTGGCATAATTCACTGATAAATAGGGAAACCATCATAATAAACAAGTACGGCCATGCTACCCCAGAGGCCTTACCAAAGCCTGGGGTTTCGGTTCTCACTGCGAGGATAACTCATGTATCCCTTGGGTCCCACCCTGAATATAAGCATCCCATGTGCTGTGTGTTACTTTCGGCCCCACGGCCGTACCCGGCCTACGCCGCACTCGGCCCTTGCCGTTCATTTCATTATAATCACACATATAGTACATTCGAAATAATCATTCACACACATCATGATTCATTTAAATTTAAACATTTGCACATAACACAATCTGGGGCCATGCCCTGCAATCACACAGTGGGGCCATGCCCTAGTCTCGGGTGTTACGGTTTTCTTACCTGTATTTTGAGCCTCCTGATGCACTAAAGCTGCGAGCACGGTCCTCTAGCACGAGCCTCACCAACAACCTAGTCATAACACACAAGAAACATCCCTCAATACTAATCAACCCAAAACCACTTCCCGGGACCAATCCCGCACTCTCGGGACCTCTAAAACCTTAAAACAACACCCCGGAGACATCCCCCGAACCCCCGGAGCAAAGGCCTAAAGTTGCCAAAAATGTCCACCTGAAATTGGCCTTGTGCCGCGGCACCCATCAGTCAGGGGCTCCCTCGCCGCGGCACGAAAAACCTATGCCGCGGCACGCCTTCGCAGACCCAGAATTCTGGGTTTTTCCCTGCATTATCTCCGAGCTAAAACCTTCCAAAATCATACCAAACCAATACCCAAACCCCAAAATCAATTTAAGACTTCAAATGGACCATCTAACAACCCATAAACACTAGATTCAAGCTCAAAACACAAACATATCCAACAATCCACCCTTAGATTGCAAAAATCAGCAACTTCAAAACTCAAACTTTAAAAACTTAACTCAAGCTTTAAGTTTCACAAATCTAAACATAATCAAACTTAAATATGCATAAATCCTTACCCTAAGTAGAGAATCCCATCCTAAGCTCCCTTGATTCATCTCCTAAGTCTCCAAATTTCAGCTCCTTCGCTTCTCTTCTTCTTCTTCTTCTCATTGCCCTAACTTTCCTTCTCTTTAGTTTTTCTTCTCTTTATTTTTAACAAAACCAATCCATGACCAAAATGACTAAGCCCCAAACCGTGTACCCCATATAACCCAGCTGCCATTTATCTAATTCCCAACCAAATGACCATTTTGCCCCTCCTTGCCTATCCTTTCCCAACTAAACCTCAAGGGCACTTAAGTCCTTTCATTTCTATTTCATATCTACCATTTTCTTTCTAAAACTTGTTACTCTCAGCAGTAACAAATGGTTACCCAGGTTACTAAATCTCCAATAACCATTACCCGCTAAATCTCAACTTAACCATAAAATTCCCGAGGTACCCCTAGGCTCCTCCCGAGCCGGGTATAGAAATCCCGTTGCGACTCTTGAGTTAACTAGCTCTCTAGGACCGTCTCGGCACGTGCATCACAATAATAACACCACACCCACATGGTACAATTCACAGAATACAATTATCACATATATGCCCTCAGCGGGCTACAATTACCAATTTACCCCTATCATGCAAACGGGGTCCACATGCGTAATTATTTCACCTAACATGCATACTAACCACGTAGTCATGCATCTCAATGTTCAATTAGTCATATAACATGCTTTAAATCATAACCATGCATTTAACTCATAAAATCACACATAAATCTCATCGTGCCCTCCTGGCACGCTAATCAAGGCCCTTAAGCCTTATTAGCGAATTTGGGTCGTTACAGATGCCATAACATGTCATTAGCTGTATGTCTTGAACTGTACATTCGCTTTAATCTGGGAGTCAACGGAAAGTAACGCATCACCTTGTGTGGAACCTTTTTCCCCTTCTTCTTTTCATTGACCCATCGGCTACTCCCACACACATGACATGAATCTTTGCTTGCATGCTCATTATAAAATAAGGAACAATCATATTTACACACATGGATTGATTGATATCCCAACCCTAACTTACTCAGCTTCTTTTTCGCCTCATAGTGTGTTGGGGGAATTTTATTATCTTTCGGAAATACAAATTTTAGTAACTTCAACAATTCATCGAAAGAGTTATTTGGCCACTTCCCTCTAACTTTCAAATGCATCAACTTCGCCAAAAAGTTTAAGGATGATATCCAATCACAACCCAGATACAACTCAGCTTCAATCTCGTCATAATACTGTCCCATTCAGCTGCCAGACACACCATCTACTTCCTCTGCATTTGTCGGTAAGAGGAAATCATCAGCGACGTCAACCATCTCGTCTACATCTTCATTCTCCTCAACTACCTCATTGGCGACACTAGCTTCCACCTCACCGTGGTAAACCCACTTTTGATAACTCTGTTGAAAACCCTTGTCAAAGACATGAGCCTCCACTGTATCTATAGTTTGTAGTTTAACATTCAGGCACCTCACACACGGGCATAAAATTCTCCCGTCGCAGTCTACGTGTTCTTTTTCCATTCTCAAGAAGGCTTGGAGACCGTTCCAATAAACATCACAGTTACGATTCCTTAATGCCGTCCAACTCTTATCGATCGGCATCTACGATACAAGAATAAACAATAATTAAAACTTATTGACTATGTGTGTGTGCCCTAATCCACCTTTTCACTCCACTTCTATAAGGGTAAAGAACCTATCCCATTCAGATTTGTAGTATACATATAATTTAATCTACACTCTTAAAATTATTTCGTTTATGTAAAAATTTCGGCAGCACCTCCCTATAGTTCTCATAAGTGGGCAGACTAAAATTAAGTTTGCCCACTTACGAGAACAAATAAGGAGACACATATTGAAATCTCTATTAACGAAACAATAAAATGAGTACTAGATCAAATTATAGGTACACAACAAATCCAAACTATCCATGCGGACACATACCGTCTTGGATAATTCAGAGAAGCATATTTAAGAGTTCTTACTGACTTAGCTTCACCGAACGGGTCTAAGACTTTTCGTGATTGAAAATAATTAATAAAACATTATCACTAAGTGATAATATATAAAACTTCTATCCAATCTTTGGTGATCAAATTTTATCAGCAAAGAAAAGCAACAATTTTTTTTTTTAACACTAGATGTTTTATGATGTCTTATAAAATCTTATGATATTAAATTATAATTTTGTAATTTATTTTGAAATTATTTATCTAACTTTTAATTTATTTTTAAATTACTAAATTTGTTAATATTAAATTAAATTATAATTTTTTAATTCATTTATCTAAAATTTTAATTTATTTTGAAATTATTTATCTAATTTTTCAATTACTAAATTTGTTAATATTAAATTAAATTAAAATTTTGTAATTTATTTTTAAATTATATATCTAATTATTTAATTGGATTTAATTATAGTTTAAATAAAAGAAAGTTCAAGAAAGCTCTAGAATCTTCCAAGACCATTAGAAGCATGACATTTGTCACAATCTTGTTTATTTGTGGATTAGGTTGTTATTTAGATAATTGAATAAATTTTCCGTAATTTTATGGCACTATAACTTCCGACCTATTTTTGACTCAGTTATATTATGAATTTCGAAAAATAGTAATTCTACAAAGTTGTAGATAATTGAATTAGATTTCTAACGGTATAAAGATGGTCTAAATCAGAGTCAGAAAACTCCATTTATGTTAATTTTACTACAGGTGAGTTTAGAGTTACGAGATTTAGAAAGTTAGATTTAAATTTGGATTATAGTTAGAATGAAATTAAGTATTTTTTTTTAAATAAAAGAAAGATCTAGAAACTCTAGAACCTTCCAGAACCACTAAGAGCATGACACTTGTCATAATCATGTTTATTTAAGGGTTTAAGTATTTTTTTTAATAGGATAATTTCACTCCTCAAACTCTATAAATAGTTTCTAGTACCCAGCCCTTCCTCTCATTCTTCAAGCTATGATTAAAGACTCCAAGGTGCTAGTGAGACCATAGAGTGATAAACACTTGGGTTGGGAAAAAGCTTTGTCATTCTTAAGCTTTATAAAACACTTGGGAAGTGAGGTTTAGTTATTTCAGTATTGGAGTTAGACCAATCCATAAGGTCAACTAAGTTACTCTTATTCTGTATGTTCAATCATTTAAAACTCTTTAGTTTTCTTAGTTTCTTTTATTCAGATTCAAACTTTCGCTATTTGTTCTTGATTAGGTTCTTGAAACTTAAGTTCTTTCTTGGTAAGTTTCTTCTTGATGGTTTAGTTCCACATTCATTCTTTACTCTTTAGAAATACTCACCATTCTATTGTTGGTTTTAGGAGTGTTCCAAGTCCCGTATTTGTTCTCAAATATCCCGGTTTTTGGTAAGGAAAATAGGCTAGATCTTGTATGTTTGTATGATATGTTATGCTTTTACGTTATGTTATGTTTAATATGTTATGATAAGTTTATGTTATAATGTGTTATGTTATGTTTTTTATGTTATCTAGGGTTCATAGTTGCTTAGCTAGCAAGTCCTAGTGTTTATCATTTTCATGGTTTAGAGTTATGGTTTACCATACCTCATATATTAGACAGGGGACCTAGATGAGTTTTCATATACTACCATGTGATCTAACCTACCTCAGATATTAGACAAGGGACCTAAATGGTTTATCGCATACCATGTTAATGAGTTAATGACCATTAATATTGTAATCATATATGGTAAATGTTTTTATAGCCATATGTTTTATAGTGTATGCTTATGATATATGATATATGTTTTTATAGTTTATGTTTATGATGTAGTTTTATGTTTATGATATATGATGTATATTTTTAGTAGGCTTTCCTTACTGGACATTAGGCTCATTCCTTTATTTTTTTTAATGTGATGCAGGAAGTTAGATATGGAGGCGGAATGATTCTTGGAAACTTGACACGTGTGTTGAGGATGAACGGACTGAGTGGATTGCGTGTCGATCGAGAATGACGTTGTTTTAGTCTTTTAAAAAAAATTATGTTATGATGTAATTCTGCAACTAGTATTTAAAGTTTATGTTTTGTCAAACAATGTTTTTATGTTTTAAACACGAGGAATTCGCCAAAAATCATATACTATACCATATTATGTTATGAGTAATAAGAGGTTGATATGACATAAAATGTTAAATAAATACTAATTAGTACAAAAAATAACGCATATGGGAAGTGTCCTTAAAAAGTAGAAATGAATGGTAAGCCAACAGCTTTTTTTATTTGGTCCTACCACAATTTAATGCAATTGAATGATGCCTGCCAACTAAAAATATGAACACATTATATTTTGATTTTGATTTTTTTAAAATTTATGGTGATGCATGTCATTTTTTCTAAAAAATATTCCAAATGTTTTGAAACTACGATTTTTTAATTATAATTAAACATGGAGTGTAATTTCCTCAAAAAAATAATAAGAGAATCTTCTCTATTTTCATGTCTATTTTCATCATGTTTTTTAATTTTGTATATAATTGTAAGCATGTGAGAATCTTCTCAAATAGAAATCTGTGTTTTAATGTTCATAAACAAAAACATTAAAAGTAATGTAATTTAAAAATAAACAAAAACGTTAATTTATAAACTCTAGTATGGTAATGTACATATTCGTTTATAATTTTTGAATATAGCATGAAAACCAAAACCTTTTAAAAAAATAAATTATGAACAATTATTAAAAATTAACATAATAAAACAATCAATTTGGTTAGGTTAAACATAATAAAAAATGACTATTTATGTTGTTAAAAAAACAAAATAAAACGTGAAGACTTATGTAAACAGAAAAGTTTATACTAGTGACAATTCAACTTAAATTAAAAAATATTGTTTATTTACTTGTTTAATTGATCATTAAAATCATATAATAAATAAATTAGTTTCGTTTAATATATAATCAATTACTTGAATGCACATATAATAATATAAAAATAAACTAAATGGTTAAATTTGAGGCCTAAATTAAATTTGCTTGTATATTTTCTTTATGTTATTTGTACCAGTAACCGGTTTATGGATGAGTGCTCTTGGAGTAGTCGGTCTGGCTTTGAATCTACGTGCGTATGACTTCGTTTCTCAGGAAATCCGTGCAGCGGAAGATCCTGAATTTGAGACTTTCTACACCAAAAATATTCTCTTAAACGAGGGTATTCGTGCTTGGATGGCGGCTCAAGATCAGCCTCATGAAAACCTTATATTCCCTGAGGAGGTTCTACCCCGTGGAAACGCTCTTTAATGGAACTTTAGCTTTACATAATTAAAAAAATGATAATTTAACTAAAACAATATGCATAATAAAATTTAAACAAATTGAGAAAGTAATAGATTTGGTTTATTCTATTAAATTATGGATGATAAATAATATTACTTGAAAGTTGTATTCGGAATACCAAGATGTCATTTCAAAACTTACATTTTCGAAAAAAATAATATTAATTTAATTTGAAAAAAAAATCACAATAAACTTACTTAATTAAACAAAAACAAAACAAAACTATATAATCTATTATTTATTAAAAACGATATAAAATAGGTGTGAATATGTAATTAGATACATAGTATTAGTATTATTGTTGTATTTTTTTTTAGTATTTTGTTATCCAAAATGTAATTTTTCCCTTATGTTTTTAGGTTTAGGATTATTATTATTATTTTACTTTTTAAAAAAGCTACGATTAAAAAATATCTCCGAAAAGAAAAAGGCGGATATATGTATATGTATTAATAGAATAATGATAAATTTAAAAAAATAGAATTAAAATATGTAAAACAAAATTAGAAAATAGATATAAGGGTTTCGAGACATTTGATAAATTTAAAAATAGAATAAAACATATGTGAAAAAAATAAAAAAATAAATATATTGGACTCTCCTTTGTATAAATATCGGATTCTCAACTCAAGACCATTCAAATACTTGTATAAATAAACATATCCTTTATTAGTACAAAAAAAAAAAAGCGCATGGGAAGTGTCCTTTATAAATAGAAATGAATGGTAAGCCAACAACTTTTTTTATTTGGTCCTACCACAATTTAATGCTATTGAATGATGCCTGTTAACTAAAAAATTGAAGACACAGTATATTTTGATTTTTTTTAAAAAAAAAATTATGGTGATATATGTCATTTTTTCTAAAAAATATTATGAATATTTTGTAACTAGGTGACGAAGTTTTTGAAGGTTCATATTTTTTTACTCAAATATCAATTTTAGATGATTTTTTTTTAAATTTTGGTATTTTTTTTTAGATCTACAAAATTAGAATGAGAGAGAGAGAGAAAGAATGAGAGACATTAGAGAGAGAATACGAAATATTATGAAGTGTTTGAATGTTATGAGTATTTTTGTCTAAAGAATTGAAACTGTCATATATTTAGGACAATAACTTATGTTAGCATATTAAAAATTTTTATTAAGTTATTATGCATAGAGCATGAAATTTTCCTATGTATATGTATTGATAAAATAATGATAAATTTAAAAAAATAGAATTAAAAATATGTGAAAAAAATAGAAAATAATTATATTGGTTTGGAGAGATTTGATAAATTTAAAAAATAGAATAAAATTAAGTGAAAATCAGAAAATAAATATAGTGGCTCAAAGAGATTTTAGAGTGTCATATCAATTTATTGAGACTCTCCATTGTATAAATATCTAGATTCCCAACTCAACACAACTCATTAAGAATACTCGTGCGTTATGGACCTCGTCATGAGAGTAATCAACTTATACTTGTGTAAATAAACATTATACTATAGGAAAATTCTAGGGTGCGCCCCTTTCTTGTTTTTGATATTGGAATGCTTTTTGGCATACTTTTTTTTTTTTTATGATTGTATATCCTACAAATTTTGTTATGATAGTTATTTAGAGTATCTTACAAATTTTTAGGAAATTCTGAATAATTAACAATATAAAAAATATGGTTTAAACATATTATCTTCCACGCGTATAAGAAAAATCAATCCCGAGTACAATTGATTATTTGAACATTGTTTTCGGTATTGTAAACTATTTAAAATTTCTAAAAAATTTACAGTAAATTCTAAATAATTATAATATATATAATCATAAAAAAAAAATTAATCGAAATCATCCGGTATCAAAAAATAAGAACAGGTGCACTGTTATGCCCATTTTTAGGGGTACACCCTAGAAATATCATATTATGCTACGAGGAATACGAGGTTGATATGACATAAAATGTTAAATAGAAATGCAAATGGTCCTACAACTTTAAAAATAGAAATGAATGGTAAGCCAACAACTTTTTTTATTTGGTGCTACCACAATTTACAATTTAATGCAATTGAATGATGCCGGCCAACTAAAAAAATGAAGACAGTATATTTTGATTTTTTTTTTAAAATTATGGTGATACATGTCATTTTTTCTAAAAAATATTCCGAATATTTTGAAACTACGATTTTTTAATTATAATTAATTATAGAGTATAATTTCCTCTAAAAAAGAATAAGAGAAGAAATATATATTTTTTTATATATAAAATTACTCTTAATTAATTACTTAATATGAATTAGGATAAACTATTTATTATAATGTTTTTTGTACATGTAAATTAATAGGATGTTGAAAATAGAGCTATAAATGTGGGCAGCCTGGTCCGGCCCACATTTTTTGTGCCTCCAAATAATTCGGATCGGGCCGGGCCTAGCCCATGTCGTGCCGTGCTCGTGTCCGCCCATTTTCCTTAGCCCACTTTATTATTGCCAAAAAATGTGAGGATATGGAATTGAACTATTCACTTTCTCTTTAACAATCAATGGGCTCACTACCAATTCAAATACATTTATTTGTTTAAATTATAGTTTTAGATATTTTTATTTACTTTTTAACAATACTTTACACAAAATTATATCAAAGATAATTATTAAAATTTGAATACCTAATAATAAATACTAAAAGTTTTAACTCGCAGATCTTAAAATAAATTAATATAATTATAAAATTATAAAATTGAGAAAAATAATAAACTTTTATTATCATTTTAATTTATAGATAATTGACAAATAAAAATTTATTATCATTATTAATGTCAAAATATCAGGCTTTTTATCGTGTCGTGCTTTCGGGCTAGTTTGTTCGTGCTTTCATGTCGTGCCTTCGGGCTTGTCGTGCCGTGCTCAGGCCCATGTCGTGCCGTGCTCAAGCCCATGTCGTACCGTCTCGTGCCAATTTTCAATTCATGTCGTGTCTGGCCCAAACCCATATTTTTTCGTGTCGTATCGTGCTCGTGCCTCCCAGGCTCGTGCCGTATTAGAAAGTCTGACTTATATTTACAGCACTAGTTGAAAATATCTGAAATAAATTATAATTTATTTATATAATTTTTTTAAAACTGAATTTATTTATAAATAATAACTGTATATGATGGTGGTACATCAATTATTGAAGATAGTAACTTTTCTTTCACAGTTTACATCAAATGCGTTATTGTCTATTCCTCTTCTTCACTTTCTCTACTTTTCCTATGCACTTCCAACTTTACTCTCTCTCACTCTCTCACCTATTCTGAGTTCATCTTCTTCACTCACCAGATTTCCACTTTCATCTTCTCATTGCATTTGAGTCTTCGAATCCTTTTTATTCCATTCTCTATATTGTCGCATATTTTCTTTAAAAAAAACAAAAAACAAATTCTAATCTTTCTTCAAGTTGATATTAACCACTTTGAATTAATATAAAAAAAAAAATTCTTTCTTCAAGCTGCTGTTACCTACTTTGAATTAATATTAAAAAAAAGATCTACTCTTTCTTTAAGCTGCATATTACCCACTTTGAATTAATATTAAAAAAAATGTTTTTCTCTGTTCTTTATTAAGCTTCGATTTCTAGTACTCTGCAAGTAAGTTTTGTTCAAATATTTTATATTTCAAAAGTTTTATAATGTATTTGTAATATTTTGCCTTATTGTTTCCTTTTGCAGAAACTCAAAAGAAATTTGGGATTGAGAAATTTTTTATCCCATTTTCATCTTCTCAAGTGCTGTTCTTAATTTTCACTCTCTTTTTTTACCTTTGTATTCTATATATATATATATAAAGAAAAGCTTTTGTACTTTCTTTTGTGTTTAGTTTTCCCTTGTGCTCTGTTCATTCACAAAATTCCTCCTTTAAGCGTGTAATTTCTGGACTACTTTACAAACATTTCTGAAGAAAAAAGATAGAAAAAAAAGGGGTACGTACAGTTGGCCTAGCTATTGATCTCTCTACTTACAATATTCATAATAAGAGGCGATCAGGTAAGTACATTGCTGCCTATCCTTAAAATATTTGTATTATTGTTCTGGTTTTCATTTGTTAAATTTTATATCATTATATAACTTGCTCTTGTATTTAAATTTAACTCCACTAGTAAACCAGGAGAGAATCAAGCATGGATTTTGCTATTTCAATTGCAACTTCAATTGTTGCAAAGATGGCCGAGTATACAGTGGCACCAGCTGGTCGATAGTTGGGTTATCTATTTTGCTACGCAAGTAATGTAGATAACCTCAAAACTCAAATGCAAGAGTTGAAGAATGTCAGAGATAGATTACAACATCGTGTTGTGGAAGCAAGAAACAATTGTCAAGAAATTGAAGCTGATGTTCAAAGCTGGCTGAGCAGCGTTGATCGGATCTCTGAAGAGGCTGAGACATTTCTTTACCATGAAGGCCATGCATAGGTTGTGTGCTCTTGTGGATCCCTCCTGCATTTGGTGACGCGACACCAACTGAGTAGGAAAGCAAATAAGATGTCATTCGAAGTATGCGCAATCTCTGAAAAAAGCAAATTTGATACGATTTCTTATCGTCCTTCGCTGGAAAGCTCCTTTGCAATAACCAAAGGCTACGAGACTTTTGATTCAAGGAGGGAAATTCTGGAGGGCATAATGGCAGCTGTGAGAGATGCTAATAGGAGCAGGATAGGCTTGTATGGCATGGGTGGAATTGGCAAAACTATGCTTGCCAAAGAAATTGCTAAACGGGCTGAGAAAGCGCAGTTATTTAGCAAGGTGCTTATGACAACTATTTCACAAACACCTAATATGAAGGAGATTCAACAAGATATTGCTGAAAAGCTCGAGCTAAGTTTTGGGCAAACACAAAGTATGGACGTATGGGCTGATCTACTTCGAAAGAGATTGAAGCAGGAAAACAAGATTCTATTAATTCTCGACGACATTTGGAAGAAACTCGATCTAGAAGCTATTGGAATCCATGATGAGTGCAAGATGCTACTAACCTCTAGATATCGAGATATTTTACACAACTTCATGGGTATTGCTGAGAGTAATATTTTCTTTATTAAAGCTATAGACTCAAGAGAGGCTATGAGTTTGTTTAAGAAAATCATTGGAGAAATAGTTGAAACTCCAGATTTCAATTCTTTGGCTCGGACGATCATCGACGAATGTGCAGGCTTACCAATTGCAATTGCAACAATGGCATATGCTTTAAAAAACAAATTATTGTCTGTATGGGAGGATGCATTGCAACGACTACGTAGCGCAAACTTAGAGACATTGAGGGAATGGATATGAAGGTGTACTCATGCATTAGAATGAGTTACGATTTTCTTGGAAGTCACGAGGAGGTCAAATCATTATTATTGCTTTGTGCTTTACATAAAGAAGATCAAGAAATTGATGTCGAGGACCTGATGAGATATAGTGTGGGTTGGCGCTTGCTTCAAGGCATCAAAACAATGAAAGAAGCAAGAAATAGGGTGAATTCATTGGTTGATAAATTAAAATCTCACTGTCTCTTGTTGGATGGAAGAAGTAAAAATTATGTGAAGATGCATGATGTTATTCGTGATGTCTGCCTATTAATAGCATCAGAAGATAAGCATAGGATGAGTAACATAAAAAGCGTCGATGAATTTGCTAGTCAGGAAAGATATAAAGCGTCTAGAGCCATTTCCTTACTTGACTATGATGATTTTGGTAAGCTTCCTAAAAAATTGGAATGTCCAAGGGCAAAATTACTTCTTTTGTCTAGCTTGTCTAGCTGGTTTCTAAATTCAATTCCAAATGACTTTTTTGAACAAACAAGGGAGCTTGAAGCTTTGGGTATGAATGGTGCACGTATAAAATCATTACCGTCATCCTTTCATTCCCTTCAAAATCTCCAAACATTATGTTTAAGTAGGTCCAATCTACAAGACATTTCTATCATTGGGGACTTGAAGAATTTAAAAGTTCTTGATCTATCCCGATCTTCCATAAAACGGTTGCTAATAGAAATAGGAGAATTATGCCATTTGCAACTGTTGGATTTACAAAATTGTAAAGATTTGAAAGTCATTGAGCCAAATGTCATTTCAAATTTGAGACAATTGGAGGAGCTCTATATCCCACAAACATATGAAGGATGGGAGACTGAAGAAGGTGGTATGAAAGAAAGAAGAAATGCAAGTCTTATTGAGATAAAGAATTTGCAACGGCTAACAGTTTTATATTTAAGCGTAGAAAGTGAAAAAGTTTTACCAGAGGGGTTGTTTAGTGAAAAATTGGAGAGATATCAAATATCTATTGGAAAATTCCACAAGTTTGATTATTATGCACGTGGATCTTCAAGGTGTTTGCACTTAAATCTCTGTCAAAGGAAAGAATTAAATGCCCTTGGGCTTGTATGGTTGATGAAAATGTATGAATATTTATCGTTAGAGAGATTAATGGATGTCAACAATTTTGTTCGTGATCTCGATAGAGAGAATTTTCCTCGATTGAAGCATCTTATGTTTCGTAATAATGATGGAGTTCAATACGTCATTGATTCTACGGACATGATTCACTCTCATCATGCCTTTCCATGTTTGGAGTCGCTAACCCTTGAAAATTTAACATGCTTGGAAAGGATATGCCATGGTAAACTCCCAGTAGGCTCATTCAAGGAATTGAGGAAGGTGGAAGTATGGAATTGTGATAGATTGAAGAATCTGTTCCCTCTGTCTATCATCAAACTACTTCATATTACCATTCATCATTGCAAGATGATGGAAGAGATAGTGACAAGTGGGAGAGAAGATAATGAAGCTGCCGATAAGATTGAGTCTTTGCAATTGCACTCTTTGTCCCTATATTCTTTACCAAACTTTGTCCAATTCTATTGCTCCAAGTGGAAGGAAACTTCTGCGTCTTCAATGATAGATTATTCCAAGCTTTTATTCACTGAAATGGTACAACTCTTTTTATTATATAAGTAAACCTTAGTTATATGAGCATATAATCTATAGATAAATAATATATCCAGGATAGTTTTTTTATGCCAATCTACATAAATTATATATTTTAAAAGTGAATACACTTTTAAAGTTTGGATTCACAATCTCTAATATTATTAATGGGTTAATAAGTGCAATGTCTTTTCCTTTTATTATATATTTCTTAAATGCCAATTTAATATGGAAAGTTTTTTTTAATGAAATGTTTAGAAATAAAACCATATTCCTTGCAATTATAAAGCATATTCAATGTATCAAATTATAACAATTAATTAGTTTCCTTTATTTAAGTGATATAAAAGTGATGACTTGTTTGTACAAATATATACCATACACAAGAATCTTTCTATTTTCTTTTTAGATATTTCGATTTCAAGAAACTTAAATTAATTTTATTACATATGCAGGTTTTATTTCCTACCTTGCAGGAATTGACTATATGGAAAATTGGTACAGAAAATATATGGCCAGATCAACTTTCATCCAGTTCTTTCATGCAAAACTTAACAATCTTAAAAGTCCAAAGCTGCAATAGTTTAAAGTATCTATTCTCTTTCTCTCTTGCTCAAAAGCTTTTAAACCTAAAGAAATTGGAAGTTGGATATTATATGACAATAGAAGACATAGGAGTGGCCAATAAGAAACTTGGAGAAGAAGACACTCAGTTGGGAAATATTTTGTTCCCTAAATTGGACTCTATTGAGCTTTGTCAGCTTTCAGCTCTCCAAAGATTTTGTGCAACAGATTCATGTATGGAATTTCCACTCCTATCAAAGCTAATAATAGATGACTGTCAAGAACTCAAGATATTTGTTAGCTGTCCAACTATTCCAATATCACAAGTATCAGTTGAGCATAGAGAAGTAAACCAATTGGTATCAACACAACCTTTCTTCAATGAAAAGGTACCTTGTTAATTTTCATTTATCGTCCAGATAACATTTTGTTTATGTATTCACTTCTTCTTTAACCCATGAAAATAGTTAACTGAAACTCCTAAAAAAAATACTTGGGTGAATACTTTACTTGAGCGACAATGTAGTGAATACTTCTCTAGTTACGATAAAAAATACATAATTGGTTATAGCCAATTATTTATTTCAATTTTTTAAATATATATTTTGAAACACTTGAGTCTCAACTAATTTATGCAATTATAATTGGCTTTGCAGGTTTCGCTTCCTAACTTGAAGGAACTGAAGATTTTAAAAATGAATGTAGTAACATTATGGCCCGACCAACTTCCATCAAATTTTGACCTACAAAACTTAACAAGCTTAACAGTACAAAGGTGCAACAAAATAAAATATTTGTTCTGTTTCCCTATGGTTGAAAGGCTTGTAAACCTGAAGATGCTTGATGTAGATGATTGTTTGGTTGTGGAAGAAATTCTAATAAGTAGGAAACTAGGAGAAAAAAGAATGCTACAAGAGAATATTTTGTTCTCCAAACTAGAAACTCTTTGGCTCTCCAGACTTCCAGCTTTCAAAATATTTTGTTTCAAAGATTCTTGCATCAAAGAAATGTCAGTTGATGACGATGAAGTGAAGGTCATAGAAAAACATCTCTTCAATGGAAAGGTAAGTAATTTAGATTTTTTTTTCTCTTTTCAAATTTTTTTCATTAATGTATATATATGTATATATATTAATTATATATAGATATTCAAAGCTTACAATTTTCCAACTTGAGACCATTTTTTTAGGAGTTCAATGTTTAATAATGAAAATGAGTCTAATACTTTACCCATGCGTATGCACAAAATGAAGGCAGTCTAGTAATATATGTCTTCTAACAATATATATCGACAACTGCATCATTATAAACCCCTTATCTCGTATGTTAAGTAACATATATATTAGAAAAAAAATATTGACAATTGTAAGGAAACAACTACAATTTTTTATTTTATATACAAATAAATTATAAAGCAAAAAAAAAAGAGATTAAAATGCTATCTAATTAAAAAAATACAAAAAAAAAACAATATATACTAATGTTTAATACATTGACTAAAAAATGTTTTGTTGTATTACCTTAGAAAAATTGAAATAATCTTTTATTAAGAGAAATGTTAAATGTATTTTATTTTACACTCTCTTTTGCCCTCACAATATCATTAGCCATTAAAAAAAATGTAAAAGAGAATGATTTTCTCTTAATTGTAATCACAAATATAAATAATAAAAGAATGTATAAAAATATTATTGCCATTTTTTCGATAGTTTACCACATCCATCAAATCTTCAAAGTCCAAAATCATCTTCACAATTAATATTGAGAGTTATTAAATATTTCATTTCATTTGAGGAGTTGGGGTAAATCTTACATCATGTTTACACAAAGTAATGACCTCTGATGAGGTCATTAGAATTTATTTTATAATCTTTTTTGAAATTATTATTATTATTATATAAAATAATATATTTGAATATAATTAAAAAGATAAAATCTTAATAGATTCTCTTGACTCTAATATCTTTCACTTTAAATCAAATAACACATAATATTCTCTTAGTCACAAATTATTACTAAATTAACTTTAATCTTCTGTTGTGTGATGGTTTATTAATTAGAAAATGGGCGGAAGAGGAAAAAAAACATTGGTATTTGGCATTTCCAACATCGTATATTATGATTGGTGTAAATCAATGTCAGAACTCATATATTTTAATTTAAAATAAAATATATGAGATTTAATATTGAATCGCACCACATTAAATATTGTTGTACACCATACAGTGTTCCTTAGCAATACTAAAAAAATATAGGGGGCAAATGATATTCAAAATACACATTATATATTCAATTCAGATCACTTGTTCCAACTATAAAAATAACCAATGCTCTCTAAGGAATTAAAATCAAAACAACATAAAGAATTATGTAAGTATGTTTTTTATAGTCCATTCCCAAAGTTAACTAGAATAAATTTTTAGAGTGCATGCGTGCATAAGGAAAATATACATGTCTTATTATTCTACTTGTTTTATTTTCAGATTGCATTCCCCAATGTAACTTCTTACATTCACAACTTAAAAAAGTTATACGTTACAGAATGTAACAATTTAAAGTATCTTTTATCATCTGCTATGGCTCGATGTCTTGTACAACTTAAGGAATTAAGAGTATCTGAATGTAAGATGATTGAAGAGGTAATAGTTATTGAGGAATCAACAGGAAGCAAAGGAATAATATTAGAAAATCTTTTACTCCCCAAATTAGAATGTCTTCAGCTTTGGCATCTTCCTAATGTTATACAGTTTTGTGAAGGAGATTGCATTGAATGTCCATCGTTGTCTGAACTGATAATAGGGAAGTGTCCTAAACTGAAGGTATTTATCAGTAATTCCATGGCTACAAAGACATGTACTATTAATGACAAAAAGCATGAAGAAATGGAGTTGGTGGCGGCTAGACAAAGTTTGTTCAAAGATAATAAGGTATTCATTTTCTTTGACCTACTAATCATCTACTTATTAATAATATGATGCTTAATTACATGGTTTTAGAAAGTAGGTACGGTAATTTTAATTTCATAACACAACTTCTCCATTCTACTATTTAATGATACAAACTACACTACATGTCAGTGGCATAAGTCTTTTTAGTACATTATTATTTATTTTTCTAGTCTCTTATCATATATCCAGTAACAGAGTTAATATAATATATAAATGAATCACAAATATTTTTAATAAAATTTATGCAAATTTATATATAAAATATTTAAATGTATAATTTTTCTTTTATTCGGATCCATATAAATTTATATATATATTTACTAGATATAAATAATGTGCAATGCATATTTGCTTAGTTTCATTTATAAAATTGATTAATTATATTTATTAAATTTGTATCATTGTCATATAAATTTCAAATAAATAAATAATATAATGTATAGAAGAATGATATAAACATACTAAATGAAAAATTAAACCAAAACACTATTTATAATTTTTTAAAAATATACATATATATAATATGATAACTTTTTTAAACATAAATGATAATATTTTAATAAAAATTAAAATTATGTATTATATATTATGGGCACCACTTCGGTGCAGCCATTTGGCTGTTTCGACACCCTGCAAATTTCTTTTTCTAATTTTTTTATGACAGTGTACATTGTTGTCATTAAGACATCTTGCAAATTTTCAAGAAATTCTGAATAGTTTTCGGTGCTGAAAACAAGGTTGTTGCACGCGTGTCTATTTTTTGTATGCGCGTATAAAATTCAACTATTTGAACCTTGTTTTCGGCACTGTAAACTATTCGGATTTTTTTTCAAATTGCAAGATATCTTAAATGATAACAATGTACACTGTCATAAAAAAAATTGGAAAAAGAAATTTGCAGTGTGTCGAAATTGTCAAATGGATGCACCGGTGCAACCAAAAAGTTGGTTGCACTGAAGTGCTGCCCTATATATTATTACTATAATGATATTTTATAATATTTAAATTTATATTGATATAAGTTTTAAATATTTAGTCTTGTATTAAATACTATTATTATAATAATATTTAAATATATTTTGATATAAGTTTTAAATATCTAGTTTAGTATTAAATATTATTTTTATAATGTTTAATAGTTGAATTCATATTAATATATTTAGGATTATATATTATTATCATTATAATATTTAAATTTATAATACTATAATTATTAAATATCTAGGTATGCATTTTATAATCCTTATATTAATATAATTATTATATATGTAGTGTTATATTAAATATTATTAGAATAATGATATTTTATAATATTTGAATTTATATTAATATAATTGATAAATATTTATTTTTTAGTTTTAATGGTATATTTTGTTAAATATTAAAAATATTTCGTTAAAATTAACAAAACAAACCGTTAAAATCAATAATTTATATTATCTACACACTTTTTATATAGAAGAGATATTAATTATTTAAAAAAAATACATAGTAAAAAAAAAAAGTTATGGAGTTGTAGCTACCCAAATCCACCTAGCTCCATCATTGCCTGTATATGATTAGTTTTATAAGAAAATTTAATTTACACAAAAAATCTTTATTGTGACTATTTAAAGTCAAACCACACAACAAAAGTAAGAGCACTTCCAATGGATGCTCTACTTCATCCTTTAAAATATATCTCCAAAACATACATTTTTCTATTTTACTTCTAAATTTTACATTATACCATACATCAACTTCTCTATATAATTCTCTACATCATTTAAATATTATGTCTTTAAATATATTTTATTAATTAAAGTAAAATAAAATAATTGAAAAATAAAAAAGAAATAATAAATAATAAATATATACTAAATGGGAGAGAGAAAGCTTATAAAAAAAATATTAAAATATTATATAAATGGTATGTAAATGTTACGTAAATGTAGATATGGATTAATTGGAGTTTGTGCATAGCTATTATAAGAATATGTATAAAGGAGCATATTGAATATGTTTTTATGAGTGTCAGCTAAATATTTTAGAGAAAGTGTACGACAAAATACATCACCAAAACATATTTTTTTTTTTATAATTTACTTCAAACTTTTACATTATATCACACATCAGCTTCTCTATTTTTTTTCTACATCATTAAAATATTATAATTTTTAAAATATTTTATTTATTTTAAGAAATAAAATAATTAAATATAATAGTATCACACTCATATATATATATATATATATACAAAAGTATATAAAATATAATAAAATATATATAGCTTGATGAATAGTGTTTCACCACATATAGAGAAATATTATTCATTTAGGTAAAAAAAAAAAAAGTTTATATCACCCATTGGAAGACTAATTTACCATTTTTTTTTCTCTCTATTATAAAGAATAAGATATTTTACCTCCTTCATTAAGAGTGCTTTAAGTTGTCTACCTTTGCCATGAAAATTTTACAAGGAAAAAGTGCAACAAAAAAAAAGTTTTCTAAAAAAAAAAATTATATTGTGAAGTTATATTTCAAAACAAATATTAGTCCTTGTTATTTTTCTTAAAGATGACAATTTAAATTTGCATATTCAAAATACTAAGATAACAAGTTAAAATCTTGTTGGCGATTGCAAGTATATATCTTGAATTGAATTATTGTACTTTATAACTGTTTTCCCAAATTAATTAATTTGTTTAATATATTATTTATCATTCGTTCGTTTTGTAGGTCATTTTCCCTAACCTAAAAGAATTGACTATTGATTGGAGTGAAGTAATAGAGGAGATATTTGACATGAGTCAATCTTCAATGATGTCCATCTTTTGCAACTTTTCCAAACTAGACTTGACCTGCTCTTCCTGGGATAAACCAATTGCTCTATCAAATTTCAACTTCCTTAAGAAATATCATAATATTGATACACTTTGGTTGAGTGGTTTTTTTGTGGATGGGCATCAGCATCACCAACAACAACAATCCAGAGATGGTGAGACTTATGAACGGGTCAACACAAGTTTAAAGACACTGAGTATTTACAATGCCCATATGATGAATCATCTGTTTGGAGACCTAGAATATGCTCAACCATCAAATTCTGTTGTCTTTCAAAACTTAGAATTTCTGTATGTTCGGGAATGTAGCAGATTACAGAGCTTTGCGCCATCGTTTATGTCTTTCCACAAATTGGAAACTCTTGAATTATCAGAATGCCATGGGCTGACGTATCTGTTCGCCTCCTTAACCGCAGCGAGTCTGGTGCATCTCAAAGAAATGAGCATAATTGAATGCAAATGAATGAGAGAGATTATTAATAGAGATTATTATAAGGAAGGTCAAATAGTAGAAAGTGAACACCATGAGTTTGTTTTCCAGAGATTGGAGAAATTAACGCTTCGTGAATTACCCAGTCTTGAAAGCTTCTACTCGGGAAATAAAATTATGAGTTTTCCAAATATGGAATACTTATCTCTGAGGGAATGCCCTGAGATGAGGAGATTTTCACATGGAAATATATGTACCTCCGCACTATTCGACACAGTCGAAGCTGAAGGTGTACAAATTTGGGAGGGAGATGTTAATACAACCCTCACAAAAATTTGGGAAGAAAATTCTGATTTCGGATTGCATTTAAAACATTTATTCGCTCAAGAAATGGTAACTTGTATTCTTTATCAAATTCAGCTTGTGAAAGATAGTAGTTCGTATAATGTCCTTGTATGTGTGATTTAGTTAATGATCTTAATTTATTTTGGATGATCAGCATCGTGAAGAAGATGCTTAATGATTATCTTTTGTGCCTGTGGAACCTACCAAGAATAAAGGATTCTTTGAAGCACATGGTGAGATTACCATCTTCCTTACTAATCCTACCTTTTTTTCTACTCTGAATACAAATGGGTTATTAGAATATGCAAATGATTACAATTTATGCTATTTATTGATGTTAATGTAGATGGTGCTCATGGCAGGTCTCACTAATATAATCCTATAATTTATTTATTGCATGGAAGATTATACTAAAAGTGTCCTTTGTTTTATTCTTAAGTAAGTTTCTAAGATATTCATAGTTTTCTCTAAGATATAATTTGTCTATTGTATAAGTGATCTGTTATTTGGGTTTATGAGTAATCTTATTCCAGCAGCTGAGCAAGCATATCAATCCATGGTTTTGGATTGAAGCTTTTTAGTGGTAGTCCTTGAAGTTTGAACATTTTGATTTGGGTCGTTTGAGGTTGATTTGCTTTTCATATATATGATAAGTGCATATATTGCTTTTGGAGCTGAAGATCATATAATGATTAAAGTAAATTTATTTAAGTTTATTACAGAAGATACGTTCAAATTATAATGTGTTTTGAATTCAGAAATGATAATACTCATGATTTCTGATCAATTACTTTTGGTGAGGGAATAATTGAAATGGGAAATATTATGTTCATTAGAGAAACCAGGTTATTTTTTAAGGTAATGTTGATTAATTTTTGAAATTCCGTTTTTAGTAATTACCAAATTAATTAAACCAAGTAAATTAATTAAATTGCGGAATGGTAATTAACTGTTTACACAGATTACAGTTCTGTCGGGACAGATACCAAACATGTCACGACAGAAACTGAACACAATAAAAAGACAGTGCAAAACAATAAAGAACACATCGAATTTTTACAAGGTTCAGAAATCCTTTTGGATAACCTAATCCTTGGGGCCACGCCCAGAGAATAAAACCAATTAATAAAGAATCACAAGTACAAAAACATTGACTTAAACAAAACAAGACTCCCTCTTGAGATTTGCCGCAACTTGTTGTACTTCTCTTCACTAATCTGATCTTGATTGAAACGCTCAACCACTTGAACTCCCTTCAATGGTCAGGGAGTGCTTGCATCCTCCCGACGCAAGGCTTGTAAAAAATCTTCTCCCGAAGACTACAAACGCTGTGTTCAAATTACAATGTGTATTCACTCATGAACATGGTATAAGCTCATCACTTAAAAACTAAACACTCATAATTCAACAAGATCACATGAATATTTATGATCTTGGATACAAAGAAGAACTCTCAAATATTATAATAAAGCTCACGAATAATGCACCAAAGAGTTCACTTTTCTCACTGCCTTTAGAGCCCTATTTATAGAGTCTTTTTCGTGCTCACAAAGGCAGAGAAAGAATTCTTCTAATAAAGGCAAGAATCACAGAAGTTATTCTTGATTGATGAAGAGTTGCCTTATTTAGAAGATGCTGATCCGACAGATTCGATATCGGTGGGGACAGCTCAGACCTGTGTCGGATCAAAACAAGCTCAAAAAGGAAACAATAATTAATGATATTAAAAACCAGTTTCCTGATTGCAATCCTTGAGCTGCACGAAAATATGACAGCAAATAATCCACAAAATAACTTTGGGTAAGTACCAAATATTTGCAATAACCTTTGTTTCCTTTATAAACAAAAAGAGGCAATATATGCTAAATAAGGAAGCATTTTATTGACCAGAAATCACACAAAAGGAAAGAGAGATTCCGAAAAATGGAATAAAGGAAACCAAATATTTTCCAATCAAATCCGAAAAATATAAGAAAGGAAAAAAACTATTTCCGAAAATTATAATAAAAGGAAAACAAATATTTCCGAAAATTATAATAAAAGGAAACAATTAAATCAACCATTTTCTCTTTTAAAAAAATATTTCTATAAAAATGCCAATTATAGGATTTACAATTTTCACTTAAACCATCTTGTGTTGTTCAATGTATATTTGAGAATGCAAAATCTTATTTGTTTTACTCTATAAAATGATTGTTTCTTATATTGAATGGATTTTTATTCTGATATCTTGAGCAGGTGCATGTAAGATGAAAAACTTCTAATTCCATCTCAGTTCAAACTGTCTTTGTAGACCTTCTTGATTCCCCTCAGCAAGTCTAACTTGGTAATTCTTGTTTTTTTTCTTCCCATTTTAAATAGAGAATTATAGAAGATATGATATGTGAGTCCTAAATTATTGTGATTGAAGGAAATATTTGAAACCCATCCATTTGGTAGAATTTTTAGATTACCCCTCTCATGAAGTAAATTGATTCCCGCTAAATTAACATTCCTAATAAGTTTGATAAAAAGATAAAACTCATATCAAACATAGGAATATTGAAGATTAGCTTGCCCAAGCAAAGATTAGCCCACACTAAACAGTCCTTTATATATTTGTCTCTTATTAAATAGCTAATAATAAGTTTCAATAATTTTGTTTTAGCAGATTGTTGAAGATTTGGAAGCGTTTCAACTGGTGAACATATAAATGGTGGGAAACTCGGTGCTTAAAAGGAACTTTGGAATTTGGTAACCTGTCACATATATAGAAGTCACTAATGGAAGACTAAAAGAAGGCAATCGATGAACACTTTTTAACATTATTGTTGATGATTTGTTGATACAATGTAGATAAATCTAGGCTTTGTGAAACTGGTTTGGCAATGATTATTTTTAGAGGTTTCTCATACAATAATTGTCTGGCCTTTTCTATTATTCAAGTTGTGGGGATTTGTTTCATTGTCCATTGTTCAGAATGTATGTTCATTTATTAACAATTTACTTAGGTTAGCCCTTGTAATGTGATATGTTGGTTACCTCAATAGTTGTTGATTTTGATTATGCTTTTACTCTAGTTGATCTTCTAATATTTCTTAAAATTGAAGCCAATACTACTAGAAACTAACAGAAAATATCAAGATAGATAAGGCCTAGATTCTTAGATAATATAACACATATCGATGGAGCCTCTGAAATTTATTTGACCATGGCAAATTGTCTCATTTTTGCTACTTGTTGACCCTCAAATTAGCTAACGACGCGGAGTCAAATATACGACAGGAAAATAACACGATGCTTGGAAAGAAAAATCTAATGGAAAGTAAAGAACACCAAGAATTATAGTGGTTCGACCCCAAAGATTGGTAATGACCTACGTCCACTTGATGCTATTATTAATGTTGAGCTTCAAAGGTGTGATCAAAGAACTAGGGTTCTTGAGTTTCACAAACCTTAGAAGAAGAAACAATACAGACGATGGATAATAGCAATACAATTCTCTTTCTCTCAGATTAGAAAAGAGGACTCGAAAAAAAGATCCCCCCTTGAGCTATTTCTTGTATATTTATAGGCTCAAGGAGGGTTACATGAGTCAATCAATCATATCTTTCCTTAATAAACAGATATTCATGTTATAATGAAGAGATTTTCTCAGCCGTCATTACAACTATACAAATTTATACATAAATAAATGAAGTATACGACCAGGCTGGTCGTACATAAAACTAGAACCCCGCGCATGGAAGTATCTCTGGTCGATAGGCGAGCAACATCTTTGCCACGTGTCGGCCACGTGCTAAAAATTCTTGCCACATCATCCACAACTTTTTTTTGGATAAACATTTGCCCCCCAAGTTTATTTATTGCGACCAGCAATAAGTAAACTTAGGGAACTGACCTTTCGAATACCCCACGAAATCTGTCAGAGTCACTCGTGCTTTCCTCGAAAAAGGTGACCTAATCACGTCCAATCATGCCTTTTCAGTTTCCAAGTAACCCTACTGACGGCTATTACACTTCCCCATGCCTTGAAAAAGGTAACTCATGATTACCCTTTTTTATCATATTTCAGCCATTATAAATAATCCCCAAATATACCTTTTCACTTTTTACTTACCATTTTCTTGCCAAGAACCCTTAAGAACTTCAACCCTGAGTTCAGAAACTTTGAAGATCATCCGTCGCTTGTCCTAAAGATCCTCTGTTTGCACGCCTAAAGTTGCTTCATTTCAGAACCTCCAATCTTCTTCTAGGTAAATTTCTTCAACTTTCATGCTCTCTGACATGCCATGCATACTATTACATGCCTATTTTGAGCTCTGAAATTTTTCGTGTTCTTGGGTAGAAATGCATGAGGATTGTGTGTATACCGATTGATGCTTGATAGGGTAGCGTATTTTTGCTCTGTAGGAGTTAGGAGCCAGTTTGATAGTCAAGATCGTAAGTTTAGGGCGTAAAATCGAAGTAAAAATTCGATTTTTAAGCTAGTTGAAAAACTGGGTTTTTCCCACCCCTTTTGGAGTTGAAAAAGCTTTTTCCCAAAAAAAACTTTTTACTTCCGCTTTTCAATCTGTTTTTCAAACTGCTCGCATAGAACTTGGCGTTTTTGTTAGAATGTTGCTGGTCGTATATGCGAGCAACGTTATTCCAACTTTCAACACATGCTTTCAGGTTGTGCGCCTTATCTCCTCCTTTCTCTATTCGCAGTTTTCATGCAAGATCCGTGGGGAGGAGAAAGACCCATCGACGA
This sequence comes from Humulus lupulus, assembly GCF_963169125.1. Classification (NCBI taxonomy): domain Eukaryota; kingdom Viridiplantae; phylum Streptophyta; class Magnoliopsida; order Rosales; family Cannabaceae; genus Humulus; species Humulus lupulus. The sequence continues at coordinate 196,434,943 of NC_084799.1, read as the reverse complement.
CGACTTATTGGCTCAACTGCTTGAGGACGAGGAGCAACCATCATCACTAATACCTGACATTCCATTTTCTCGTGCCACCTTAAACACTCCATCTGTCCTTGTTCAAAATATGGCTCAAGCTAAAACTACAGCCCAGAGAAAGAAAACTCTCAATCCTTCAAATCAACCTGCTCATCAGGCTGAAATTCCCTCGACCAGTGGTCGAGCTAAAAATATTCCTAACCCCAATATCCAAACACACGCTCAGCCCTGACATGCCATTCAACCAGATGTTGAGTGGTATGTAGTACCTGAGAGCCGAGTGACGATCAAGATGATCGCCAAATACATCAAGAAGTATGGTCTCACGGGGGTAACACTAGTTCAACCCAACCAAGATCAATGGGCGAACCTGCCCGGAGGCGCCTTCAGCGCCTGGTCGAGGTTCCACATTGAGGCAGGGGCTACCTTGCCTCTTCATTCATTCCTCCAAGGGGTGGCCAACTATTTCGGAGTTGCTCCTTTTCAAATAACTCCTAAAGGGTATAGAATGCTTGCTACACTCTATATCCTTTACAGCAAAAAAAAATGGCCCGTGCCAGCTCCTCATGAGGTTAACTATTTGTTTGACCTCAAATCTAACCCCAACCAAGAAGGTACGGGGTTCTTTCACTTTTTCCACCAGGAGACTGGACGCACCTTTTTGACTGACACCACTCACATATCGAACGTGGGGAGGTACTACCAGGAGTATTTCCTTACGACCAACATGATTGCGAACAATTTGGCCTTTGCTCAAGGAGGTAAAACCTTCGTACCTGTAGCGACCCAAATTCGCTAATAAGGCTTGGAGCCTTGATTAGTGTGCCTGGAGGGCAATAATTGTTATATTGTATTAATTTATGTGAATTTAATGAATATGTGGTTAGAATGCATATTTAGGTGAAGTAAATATGCATGTGGGCCCCATTTGGTTGTTAGGGGTAAATTGGTAATTATAGCCTGTTGAGGGCATAAATGTAATATATGTGATATTCTTGATATAATGGTAATATATTTGTGATGCACATTCCGAGACGGTCCTAGAGAGCTATCTCGCTAAAAGTCACAACGGGATTAAATACCCGGCTCGGGAGGAGCCTAGGGGTATTTTGGGAATATTATAAATTTAGTTGGGGACCTTTAGTTAAAGGTTAATGGTATTTTAGTAGCTTGGGTAACCATAGGTGACCATTCAGGATAGTTACTTTAAGTAAGAAAGTGATATTTTTGTAAAAGAATAGGAAATGTCTAGGTTGCCCTTGAGGATTATCTAGAATAAGAGTTAGATGGAGGGCAAAAGGGTTTTTTGGCTTGGATATAGATACCTTTGGCTAAGGGAAAGGTTGGAATGTTCTCATCCTTATGTTTATGCAAGAGCTTGGCTTTGGGAGCTCTAGAGGAAACTAGGGAAAAACAGAAAGGAAGGAAAGGAATTTCTGAATTTTTGTGGGATCAAGAAGGGAGTTAAGGCCATAAAACTTAGAGGATTTTTCTACATATTGAGGTAAGGGAATTCTGTGTAATTATGTTGTAGAATTCAGCTATGAATATCATGGTTTGAGAATTGAATTGTGTGCTTTTTTTGGTGAATTCTTGGGGTGAATTGTGGTTAGTGTAATGCCCTGGCTACCCCAGAACAGTTACGGTGAACAGTGGACCAGAAATTTGACTCGCTACCCGAGTCCTTTGGTAAAAAAACGTGCTCTAAGTGTAAGTAACAGGTTAAGGTATAAAACCAATAAAAAGGAAATGGAGATTTTTATTACAAACTGATCTGCAGAGCTAAACAAAACATTTACAAGTGGTTCTCAATACAAAATGGTCATTACTGTTTTAAAGTTACAACCCCGCCGACCTAAGCGGCAAAAATAGGGTAAACCCCCTAGTTCCTCTGAGAACTCCTTGGCCGTGGTGGTCAAGCGGCCGCATATGTACACAACACCACATCAGCTCTCCACTCAAGGCTAGGTGAGCTTTTCTTTCCCTTTACCTGCACCACATAGCACCCATGAGCCAAGGCCCAGCAAGAAAACATAACACTTTTCAATAACATTATCAAATGATTATCATTATAATCACACTAAGCATAACGCTTTCAAACAAATGAGTGAACATCACATGATTCAAGAGGGAGAGTGGCTGCAGGTAAGCCACTAGCCTCCAAGTGCTTATCTCAATTCATCGACCCTCGAGGTCGGTTAGGCATTAATGCTCTTTGAGCCATTCAATGCTAATGGTCGATTAGATCTAATCTCCGTTGGCTTGCATGAACCACGCTAAGACCGTTCTGGCTAATAAGTCAGCGCTAAGTGACCAGTGTCCAGTATCACTGCCGAACTTGACTAATCAGTCACAGCTTCACAGCTGATACTAACACCTTTGCCAACTCTGACCGGCGGTCAGTGCAACGTGATCAGTGCCCAGTGCCCAGTGCCCAGTACCACTGCCGAACCTGACTAATCAGTCACAGCTTCACAGTTGATACTAGCACCTTTGCCAAACCTGACTAATAATTCAGTGCTATGCACAAGTGAACAACATATACTAAGCATTCCATGTTCAATTCATGTCCATATTACACAATCAACATGCCCCACAAATATCCATGCATGTCACACTTGGGGTGTAGTTTTCTTACCTCCAGTTCGAGCTAGAACAAATAAAAGAGTGACCCTGAGAACGATCAACCTTTTGGTCTTTTAGCTGTTACCTGGTCATAACCAATTATGGAATTTCATCAATAAAATGAACAATAAAAGGTTCCCAATCCAAAACCTAACTTCCGGGACCTCAAACACTACTCAACCGGGTAGTAGGTTCAACCCCGAGGCCTATGGTTTGAATCCCTAAGCTAAAAACCACATTTTAGCAAAATTGGCCTTAAGGGCCGCGGCCCTCCCCTGCTGCACCGTGGCGCGCCCTTCAGACAGAAGGGGCCTCCCCTGCCAGACGCCAAGGGCCGCGGCGCACCACAACTGCGCCGCGACTCCCAGCCCAGAATGGCCAAAATGACAGCACGCTAACTAAAACTTTCCCCTGTATTTTCCTCTCAAACCAGCCCTTCAAATCAGTTCAAAACCTCCTCCAAACACACAATTAAACCCCTAAACAACACTCATAACTCTCCCTCATCAAATCCCAAACAAATCAACACCTAAACTCCCTTTGATTCACACTTTCCACATCAAAATTCTAAGGCTGAAACTAACAACCAAAACAGAGCATATATAAGAACCAGTGGCTAAAAGCTTACCTTAAGTTCAGGTTATGGTGCTCTTCAACAGTGGAACACTCTCCCAAGGTATCAAGGCTTAGCTCCCAAGCTCAAACCTTCAAAAAATTCACAAAACTCACAAGGAAGAAGAAGCAAGAAGAAGGTACGGGAAGAGAAAGAAAGGCTTCTGTTTTTACTCTGTTTAATCCACAGCCTTCCAAGCTTAACATATATCCAAGCCAAAAGACTAAAATACCCCTAGGTCTTTTAAAGCTTCTAAAACCTCTTCAAGGGTAATTTTGGCACTTTCCATAAATCCCGTTAATCATAATTAACACTTCCCAATTCCCGCTAATCTCAATATTCTCGAACACCAATAATTCACCTCCCGTTACCCTTTAATGCCCGGTAACACTCTAATCATTAAAACATCCCGAGACTCACCCCGAGCCCCGAGCTTAAGCCCGTTATGACCAAACCGATATTTAACATTCCTTGATCGTCTCATGCCAAATGGCTCGAACAAACCCACATCATAATGTGGTCTCAAATTATATCACCAACATACGAACAAATAACCAATTTACCCTCAACGGGCCAAATTACCATCACACCCCTGTGGATAGAAATATGGACTCACATGCATGCATTTCACATCATATTATAATATAATCAACATATACATGCATTTAATCAATTAATAACATAATTAAGCAAATATGGCCTTCTCAGCCTACTATTCACGCTGCTAACACATCAGAGAATTCGGGGCATTACAGTTAGGTTCAGCTTGAATTTTGTGAATTAAGCTTGGAATTTGATTGGGAAAGCAGCTCAAGGACGAATCTCCACTTGAGGTAAGAATTCCATGCATAGTTGCAAGTTATTTCTGGTTTAGTTTAAGAATTCTGAAGGCTGGCTTAAACTTTGCAAGGGCTGGTTTAAGTTTTGAGAATTTTGAACCATTAAGTGATTCTTGGGTTTGATTGTGTATCTAGGCTTGTTGTTGATGTTTATGAGTTGTTAGATGGTTTATATGGGGTTTTGAATTGAATTTGGGACTTAGGTATGCATTGGTATTGGTTTGGGAGTGTTTTGGCTCGGAGAAAACGTTGGGAGAAACCCAGATTTATGGGTTTATGAAGGGGCGCCGCGGCCCTGTTCTTCTGCGCCGTGGCTCTAGTTTGCATCAGTGGACGGGGGCCCTTCTGGGCGCCGCGGTGCTAGGCCATTTCTGGGCAAGGGGAATTTCAGTTTTTAGGCTTTTGCCCAAGGGGCTCGGGGGACGCTTCCGCCACCTTGTGTGGGGGTCCGAGAGGTCCCGAGAGCTCGGGATTGGTTTCGAGATGTTTTTGAATTGGTTAGTAATGGGAGTGTTATTTATGTGTTGTGACTAGGTTCTTGGTGAGGCTCGGATTAGAGGACTGTGCTCAAGGGTTTAGTGCTTAAGAAGCTTAGGACGCAGGTAAGAAACCTGTTGTACCCATAGAGCAGGGCGAGGCCCCATAGTTGTGTTGCAGGGCACGGCCCTATATGATTATGTGTTGAGTGTAGCCCATTGATTGTGTTAGTATATGCTTAAGTTATGTTTTAATTATGCTGTGTATGCATATATGTAAGTGATCGGCAAGTGCCGGGAATGGCGAAGGTCGGGAACGGCGAAGGCTGGGAACGACGAAGGTCGAGAACGGCAAGGGTCTGGGAGCAGTGTTTAGTACGCGGAGTGCGAGTTGCCAGGGTTAGACCCTAAAGGATACCTGGGATATCCTTACGGTGTAGATCGCAACCCAGGGCCTGGTAAAGCGCCTGGGACGGCTTGGCCGTATGTGCTTAGCTTGTTGATGAATTTGTTATATGTTGAGTGGTTTATATGCATATGTTATATATCTATGTGGAGTTTTCTTGCTGGGCTTCGGCTCACGGGTGCTCTGTGGTGCAGGTAAGGGCAAAGAGAAAGTCAACCAACCATGAGTATGGAGAGCGTGAGGCGACGCGTACATGTCTGGTCTGCCCGGCTGCCACAGCCAGGGGTATTTTTTTGGAAGTTGTTTGTAAAGAACCCTATTTTGTCGTATAGTCGACTTAAAGTATATTTTGAGTTGTAAATATTTATAAACAGTATTTTGGGATCCCAAATGTTAAACGTTTTATGATTTTCAGTAAATGGAATTATTTTCAAAGTTTAAGACTGTATTTGTGGTTTGATTACACGTTTGCCTTAAAACCTCGATTAGCGAGTTAAAAACACTTACAAAACTCACTTAGTAACGGCTCTAAGGAAGTAGGGTGTTACAGTACCACTGGATGTTGATATTTATTTAGTGTTTCATCCACATTTCCTTAGATTTTCAATGCCTTTCAGGTCCATGGCTGCGACCAGCTCCCACTCCAGACATGGAGTTGAGATCAGCCCTCTTGGCCAGTATGACTGACGTGGAAAAAAGCGTCAAACATTTGGTCACGAAGGCTAACCTCAGACTGGTTGGCCTTTTGTCTCCTCATCAGGACATGAGGGAGTCAACAACGGGGAGTGCTACTGGCGGAGAAGTACCCGAGCAGCACCCGGACGTGGACCAAACTCCTCCAAGGAGGGCCACCGAAGTGACAATCAGGGAACCTTCCAGCACCCCGCGAGCTGCCGCTCCCCTATCCCAAAGGGAAAAGGGAAAAAGAAAGCTACCGAACCCCTCGAGCCCCTCAACGAATCTTCAGACGAGAGCGGTACTGATCTTTCGCTCTTAGATAGCTTGCCAATTCCCTGTCACTTATTTGACGGGGATGGCAATTTTAAGTACGCTCCAAATTTAGATTCATCCTTCTTCATGCCAGAGAGTGAGTATAAGACTAGTAGAGTGTATAATGTAGCGATCAGTAATGATAGCTTGGGTATTTCACTTACAATTTTTTCTATTTCTTTTCCTGATATGACATATTTAATTATTTATACTGTCTCATTGCTCGAATGTTTGCCTCTGTTTCATATATGGACTCCGAGTATGTGTTCGACATTTACAGCGCCCCCGAGGCTCCCGCGGCTCCCTCGAGCAAAAAGAAAACAAGTAAGAGGCATCCTGGGGAAAGCAGCAAAGTGCCTCAGGCTAAGAAGCCTCGTACTGCAGGTGTCCCGAAGGACGGACCCTCAGCCAACGCTACTCCACCACCTTCTCCTCACGAGCAGCAGACTCCCCCTACTCCTGCCGGGTCGATTCCATCTCCAGTGACCCCAACTGACCAGACTCAGCAGGCCGGTCTTGCTGCTACTAGGGGTGACATAACTAGTCGTGCCTTCAGATCGGTCAAGGACAGAGTCGCAAAAATTGTAAAGCACGACCACTGCCGAGAGACGATGGCTGCGACAGAGACAATGGATGTCGACCAGATCCTAACCCGCGCTTTAAATGAATTTGCCAGTGTAAGCTATCTTTTTCTACAGAGAAGACTTCTTGCGTACTTTACCGTCAGTTTAATCTTTGCTTTGATCGCAGGCATTTCTGACCCTTACTGTCGGTCGGCTACGCTCGGGTACTATCACCGAGCAGTCTAGATCCTTGGAGCAACAACATGCTGATGAACTCAAAGCTGCCAAAGCGAAATATGCAGAACAGCTTGCAGCAGTGCTCGAGGAGAAGAACAAACTGGCTGAGGAGTTGAAGGAGAAGAAAAATTCTCTGGATAAAGCCATCGAGCAGAGGGACCAGTTCAAAGATTCTAACCGCATTAACTACCGCGAGGCTAAAAAGCTCGAGCAGGAGCTGCTCACGAGCCGAGGGGAGACTACAACCTTGGAGGGCCGGATCGAGAAGCTTGAGCAAACCAATGCCAGCAATTTGGAAAGGTACAAGAACACCACAAGTAAGTATGCTTATGACTTCTGGAAACACAATCAAGGAGCAAACTTTAACTACCTTCCTGAACGCACAAGGCAAGCCGAGCTAGCTCACTGTGTTGCTCGACTGGCAGAAGAAGAAAGAGCGAGGATTCCTGCTTCCCCTGAGATCTCGCTGGCCACTGGGATGGACGAAGGAGAAGCTGATGCTGAAGAAGTGGTCAACCAGAATGCTCCCCAAGATCCTCCAGTCCCTTAGTCTTTTTCTGTTTTTATTTTTTTATCTTTTTAATTACACGACCTACGGGCTGTGATGTAAAGACAATATATTTTTATTGTTGCATGGGCAGCTATTTTCCTTTGAATCAGACAATTACATCCGAGCAGTTGTGCTCGTGGTGTAAAGTAATTCGTTTTTGATATTATAACACCTTTTTTATTTTATTGTAATATCTATTCGCATGACCGAACTTAGCATAGCACTTTGGATTGATTTATCAAAATATAAATTTTGAAAAATACTCTAAGTACCCTAGCATGCTTTCACTTATTTTGCTCATGTGTTTACATACCTTTAAACGATATGCTTTGCTTACTTGTACCTTATATGCCCCCCAAGTGATCGAGGAGCTTTAGGTCCTTGGTCACTTGCCCTGACCAGAACCTGTTCGAACATTACTGCTCGTAGCAATATAATTGTATTTTAATACAGCAAAACAACACACGTAATGAGCAAATACTTGTAATAAATACAATAATTGGCAAGAAATGATTGGATGCGCACAGTCCCTTATATTTCTCGTAATAAATGGACTAAACATGTTTGTACGAGTGATCAATAAGTTCTTACATTTATAAAAGATTAGTCACATAAAATGACTAACCCCTTTTCCAAAACTTGTAAAAAGTAAAATTAATACAAGTCAATTCTTTAAGAAGAATTGTTTATTGGTAATACTTGCGCAAGTGTTCTCCATTCCAATAGCGAGGAACGAGATCTCCGTTTAAGCGTGCAAGTTTATAGGTGCCTGGGTGAAGGACTTCGTCAATCTGGTATGGCCCTTCCCAATTAGTTCCAAGAACTCCAGCAACTTGGTCGCGGGTGTTTAGAAAAACTCTTCGGAGTACAAGGTCTCCAACATTGAACTTTCTTTCTCGCACTTTAGAGTTGAAATACCGGGCGACCTTCTGCTGGTACGCAGCTACTCGGAGTTGGGCTTGTTCGCGTTTCTCCTTGATTGAGTCCAGGGATTCCATCAATAGCTGGCTGTTCGAATCTTGATCGTACGTTATTCTGCAATGCGAAGGCTGATATAATTCAACAGGAAACATAGATTCATATTCATAAGCCAAAGAGAATGGAGTATGACCCGTTGCTGTTCGGTGGGAAGTTTTGTACGATCAGAGTACTTCAGGCAATTGTTTTGGCCACACCCCCTTAGCTTCTTCTAGCCTTTTCTTCAGTGTATCCTTCAGCGTTTTATTGACTGCTTCAACTTGTCCATTTGCTTGGGGATGAGCGACTGAAGAGAAGCTCTTGATAATACCATGTCGCTCGCAGAAATCCGTGAATAAATCACTGTCAAACTGGGTGCCATTATCTGAGACGATCTTCCTTGGCAATCCATAGCGACAAATAATATTTTTGATCAATCTAGCACCTTCTTGGTTGTTATGGTTGCCAGCGGTTCAGCTTCGGCCCATTTGGTGAAGTAGTCGATGGTAACCACAACATATTTGACACCGCCTTTTCCTGTGTGCAAAGATCTGATGAGGTCGATACCCCAAACTTCAAACAGCCATGGGCTTTTCATTTGCTTAAGCTCATTAGGGGCTGCTCGTGGGATTTTGGAGAATCTCTGGCATTTATCACACTTTCGCACGTATTCTATCGAGTCTTCACTCATCGTTGGCTAGAAATATCCTTGCCTTAGGATCTTTTTTGACAAACTTTGCCCCCCAGCGTGGTCTCCACAAAAACCTTTGTGTACCTCTTTCATCAACTCTTTGGCTTTCTCCTTTGTAATACATCTAAGGAGTGGCATTGAGTATCCCCTTCGGTACAGGATTCCATCGACCAGGATATACGTAGCAGCTTGGCGTTGAAGGGTCCTGGCTTTGTTTCTGTCCGTTGGTAACACGCCGTTCAATAGATACTCTACATATGGTGCCATCCATGTATTCGCCATCTGGATTACCAGAGTGGCCTCTGCTGTTTGGATGCTTGTTACATATAGTCGCTCGATTGGCACTATGTTCAGAGTATCAGCATCCTTTGCACTTGCCAATTTTTCCAAAGCGTCCGCGTTGGAATTCTGATCGCGAGGTACTTGCTGGAGACTGTATCTGTCGAACTGAGCTAACAGATCCTTTGTTTTGTTCAGATAGGCAACCATCTTCAAACCTCGCGCCTGGTACTCTCCCAAGACCTGATTCACCACCAGCTGAGAATCGCTATAGATGTCAAGCACTTTTATGTTCATATCCTTGGCTAGCTGCAATCCAGCGAGTAGTTCTTCATACTCGGCTTCATTGTTAGAAGCAGTGAAGCCAAATCTGATTGCACAGTGAAATCGATGCCCTTCTGGCGTTATCAGTATTACTCCTGCCCCAGCGTGGGACTCGTTAGAAGAATCGTCCGTAAATAATTTCCACATGGGTGCTTGGATTTGACACTCAGGCTCACTGGGCTCTTCAATCTGCTCGCCACTTGTGAGCTCTGTGAATTCCACGATGAAGTCAGCCAAGGCTTGTCATTTTATCACCGTTCACGGCAAGTAAGATATGTCTAACTGCCCGAGTTCGACTGCCCACTTTAGCAATCTACCCGCAGCCTTTGGCTTTAGCAGGACTTGTCGAAGAGGCTGGTCGGTCAAGACCGTAATTGGATGAGCTTGGAAGTAAGGCCGCAGCTTCCTAGAGGCCAAAACTAGGCAGTAGGCTAGCTTCTCGATGGGCGGGTACCGCTGCTCTGCTCCAATCAGCCTTGTGCTTACGTAATAGACAACCTTCTGCACACCTTCTTCTTCTCTTACTAAAATAGCACTAGCAGCGTATTCCGTGATTGCCAGGTATATGAACAAAGTTTCTTTATCGACCGGTTTTGACAGGATGGGTGGTTGCGCCATATGTGTTTTTAGTGCTTGAAAGGCTTGTTTGCACTCATCTGTCCATTTAAATTTCTTATTGCCTCTTAGTAGATTGAAAAATGGGACGCACTTGTCTGTCGATTTCAAAATGAATCTACTGAGAGCAGCAATCCTCCCGGTCAGGATTTGAACATCTTTAATCTTTACTGGCAATTTCATCTCGATCAGGGCTTTAATTTTCTCGGGATTGGCTTCAATTCCTCTTGAGTTAACTATAAATCCCAAGAACTTCCTCGATCCTACTCCGAAGGAGCATTTAAGGGGATTTAACTTCATCCGATATTTATTCAGGATGTTGAAGCATTCCTGCAAATCCCTTACATGCCCTTCTGCTTTCTTTGACTTAACCAGCATGTCATCGACGTAGACCTCCATGTTTGTGCCGATCAGCTCCTTGAACATGTGGTTGATGAGTCTCTGGTAAGTCGCACCAGCGTTTTTCAAACCGAAGGGCATCACCTTGTAATAGTAGAGCCCTGTATCAGTCCGAAAGCTAGTGTGATCCTCATCAGGGGGATGCATACTTATTTGATTATACCCCGAGTATGCATCCATAAAGGAGAGGATCTCATGCCCTGCAGTGGCATCGACTAGCTGGTCGATCCTTGGGAGTGGGAAATAATCCTTGGGGTAGCCTTTATTTAGGTCTGTAAAATCCACGCACGTACGCCACTTGCCATTCGACTTGGGCACTAGTACGGGATTAGAGACCCACGATGGATAAAACGCCACCCTGATGAACCCATTCTCCTTCAGCTTCTCGACTTCCTCTTTCAAGGCCTTTGATCTATCTTTGTCGAGCTGCCTTCTTTTTTGTTGCACTGGTGGAAAGCTTTTGTCGATGTTCAGGACATGGCTGATGACTGCAGGGTCTATCCCGACCATGTCTTTGTGCAACCAGGCAAAGACCTCCTGGTTCCTCCTTAAGAACTCCACCAGTGCTTGTTTTGTTGTTGTCTCTAAGTTTTTACCGACTTTCACAACTCTAGTCGGATTTTCCTCATCAAGTTGGACCTCTTCAAGGTCCTCGATGGGTCCCACTTCTTCTTCAAAATCTCCAAAGCGAGGATTTAAGTCCCTATCCTTACTTTGGGCAACACCCTATTTGGTGAGATTATCTGTAATGCCCTGAATTCTCCGATGTTGTTTAATGGCGGGATTAGTAGGCCGGGAGGGCCATACTTGTTTAATTATGCCATTAAATGATATTATGCATGTATATGTGAATTATGTTATGATATGATGTTATATGCGTGCATGTGGGTCCACACTTGAATAATTATGCCATTTTGATAATTTGGCCCATTGAGGGTGAATATGTGTGTTTGGGTGCATAATGTGATTTGTGAATGAGATTCCATTATTATGGAGATATATTCGAGCTATTCGGCATGAGACGGTCATATATAATGGATTAGCGATTTTGTCATAACGGGGTCAATTTTGGGGTAGTAGAAATGTTTATTTGATGATAAATTGGGAATATTTGAGATCAGGGTGAAATTTCAGAGGTTTTGACTATAATGTCCCCGGGGGTATTTTCGGGACCCCGAGCCCTAGGTTTTATTTGAGGTTACTTAAGCTTTAAGTAGCTGTCAGATAGAACGTACGATTAGAAAACCTTTCGTTCTCCCTTTCGATAGTTCGTTTTACCGTTTGAGCATTTTCGAAGATATCTCGAGTTCTAGGAGTTGGAATCAAGCTAGGATTGGGGAATAGCGATCCTAGGAAATATTAGAAGCTTCTTAACCGAAGAATTTGACGGAAAAAACCCAATCAAAGGTAATCTAAGTTTAAAGTTTTGAGTTTTTAGAGTTTCTAAGCTTTGAATTGGACTTTGTGAATTGTTGAGTTTTTGGTGGGTTTGAACCTTGGGTTTTGAGGGTTTTGGAGTTTTGGGAAGCTTGGGAATTTTTTTTTGATGATTGGGGATGGTTAGGTATGATTTTGGAAGCTTGGAGAAGTTGAAAACACGTTTGGGAATGGCCCAGGGTTGGGGGCCGCGGCCCTGTTCTTGGGCGTCGCGGCCCTGGCTCGAAGAGGAAGATGAGGAGGTTCTGTTTTGGCTGGGCGCCACGGCCCTTGGTGTTGGGCGCCGTGGCGCTTACTTCAGAAATTTCTGGAGGCCGCAGCCCATGGTGCCAGGGCCGCAGCCCTTGCCCTGTTTTCACCCTGTTTGCTCGTTTTGACCCCGGGAACTTAGCTATAGGCCTCGGGAGTGTTCCCACTACTTGGATTAGTTTGGATTGATCTCCTGGAGGCTAGATATTGGTGTGGAAACCTATGTTGACCATTATTATTAATGACGTCCTGTGTTTGGTTATGATTAGGTGACCGCTAAATGACTAAAGGTTGATCGTTCTCACGGGTCGTTCTTTTAATCTTTCTAGCTCGGATCTGAGGTAAGAAAACTTCACCCTGTGTATATATGACAAGTGTGATTATTATTGAGGCATGTTGATTGATAAGTGTGGACATGGATTTCCTATTGAATGCTAGCGAATGTTGAATACTTGTATATGTACTGACTAGTCAAGGACACTGACCTAAAGAGTCAGAAATGGCATAGCGTTATGAACGCCGAGCCAAATGAAGATTAGATCTAATCGATATCAGCATTGAATGACTCATATGGGGTATTAATGCTGGACAAACCCTAAGGTCGATGAACTTATAAGCGCTTGTCTGGTCTAAGACCAGTTATTCAGAGCCAGGGCATATGGCCCCGGTGACTGTTTGTCACATGGCTAGGTAACGTTGTTCCAGGGTTATGACTGTAAGTCATGAGGAAGGTTATGTTGGTGACTATTCACCATACACCTATCCTGTTCAAACTTATGAAAGGCTCTCTTATCAGTTAAGCCCGAGTGACCCTAACGTCACATGGCTAGAGGGGGTTGTACCCACTTTTGTGACTGTTGCGACTGTCACCTCTTTGTTTGGACTGATGGTCCTGAATGATTATTACGATCATTGTTGATATTATATCATGCTTTATTGAGTTTTCTTGATGGGCCTTGGCTCATGGGTGCTATGTGGTGCAGGTAAGGGGAAAGAAAAGCTCACCCAGCCTTGAGTGGAGAGCTTAGGTGGTGATGTGTACATATGCGGCCACTTGACCACCACGGCCAAGGCGTTCTCAGAGGAACTAGGGGGTTTACCCTATTTTTGATGCTTAGGTCGGTGGGATTGTAAATTTAAAATTGTAATGACCGTTTCGTACTGAGAACAACTTGTAAATGTTTTGATTAGCTCTGCAGAGCAGTTTGTAATGAAAATATCCATTCCTTTTTATTAGTTTTACACCTTAACCTGTTAATTACACTTAGAGCACGTTTTTGACCAAAGGACTCGGGTAGTGGGTCAAATTTTCGGTCCACCGTTCACCGTAACTGTCCTAGGGTAACCAGGGCGTTACATTATCACCCGAGTAGGCCTGATCATCAGTCACCATTTGCAACTCCTTTCCGGTGGTATCTCTCGATACACTCTTCTTTGTCTTGGTGATCGTGGCGTTGTAGCACTCCCTTGCTTCCCTCTGGTTTCCCAATACGCATCCTATCCCTGCGTCCGTTGGGAATTTCATAGTGAGGTGCCATATGGAGGTGACGGCTCGTAGGTCGACCGAAATTGGCCTCCCTATCATAGCGTTGTACTCTGAAGGACAATCAACTACTATAAAAGTAGTGAGTAATGTCCTATTAGCAGGTGCAGTGCCTGCTGTGACTGGGAGTCTAATCGACCTTGTTGGGGTGAGCCCTTCTCTGGAAAAGCCATAAATGGTTTGGTTGCATGGCTCCAGGTCTTTCATGGATAACTTCATCCTTTCCAGCGAAGACTTGTATAGGATGTTGACCGAACTTCCTGTATCGACCAACACCCTTTTCACCATCATGTTTGCGATCTGCACGTCCATGACCAGCGGATCGGAGTGTGGGAATCGCACGTGCTGGGCGTCGTCGTCAGAGAAGGTGATCAGTTCCTCCTATGTTCGAGCCTTTTTTGGTGCTCGATCCTCAACACTCATCATCTCGATGTCCTGGTCGTGGCGCAGGGTTCGAGCATATCTTTCCCTCACTTTCCCACTATCTCCTGCAAGATGTGGGCCTCCGCAGATGGTGAGTAGGGTACCTGCCACGGGAGCTGGCTGTAAAGGTGGCCAGCGTTGGCGTGCAAGCGCCGACTCGTTGCCACCTTGAGCCTCTCACTGAGAACCTTCCGCAGCTCGTACAAATCTTCTTAAATGTCCCTGCCTTATCAGGAACTCAATTTCTTCCTTCAGCTGGTTACACTCATTAGTGTCGTGCCCGTAATCGTTGTGAAAATGATAGAACTTTGTTGCATCTCTCTTGGAGATATCTTTTCTTATAGGTGCGGGTCGTTTGTAGGGCACGCTTGAGCTGGTTGCCTGGTAGACCTCAGCTCGGCTTTCAACAAGGGCAGTGTAGTTGGTGAATCTCGGTTCATACCGATTACCTTTGGGGTGCTTACTCTTGGAGGTCGAGGGTTCATTGTTCGCCCGCTTCCCACCATTTCTACCATTGCCATTCCCGTTGTCTTTACCGTTGCCATTGGGTTTTTCGGACCCATTGGCGGCTTTGGTGGGTTCTTCCTTGGGCCCATTTTCTTTTGTTGGCAATTTCCTTTCGTTGGCAATCGTGTCTTCGAGCTTGATGTACCGATCAGCTCGATCTAAGAACTCTTGGGTGCTACTTACCCCATTCTTTCTGAGGTTGCTCCAGAGGGGTGAATGACATCTAACCCCAGCAGTTAGGGCCATCATCTTACCTTCATCGCCCACAGTTTTAGGTCCAGCTGCAACTTGCATGAAGTACTGAACATATTCTTTCAAAGGCTCTCCCTCTTTTTGGCGTATCTCGACCAGTTAGTTCGCCTCAGTAGGGTGCACACGACCCGCATAGAACTGTCCGTAAAACTCCTTTATGAATATTTCCCATGATACTATACTGGCAGGATGGAACTTAAAGAACCACTCCTGGGCAGTGTCAGATAGTGTTGCCGGGAAGATGCGGCAGCGGGCATCTTCTGACACCTTTTGTATATCCATTTGTATCTCAAACTTATTAACGTGAGATACCGGGTCTCCATACCCGTCGAAATTTGGTAGTGTTAGCATCTTGAACTTACTGGGGGTTTCAGCCACAGCAATTCTGTGTACGAAGGGGGTACTACTCCTCCGATCGTACTCAATGTGGGATGTTTGCCCCCCGACCAGCTGCTGCATCGCCTGGTTCAAAGCGTCAATTTGAGCCTGAACAACTTCTGGGATTTCTGGGGCCTCTAGTGTCGGGGGAATGTACTCATCGTGCCTTTCTTGGTGGTCGTTAAGCACGTCCCTCAGATCATCGTCTCTTCGTCGCTTTTCACTGGATCCCAGTCGACTAAAGACGTTGTTCTGCCTGGGTTGCCCCCCAGCGTTATGACCCGCTGGTCGGTCTTCTCTAGGTGGGGGGCTCCTGCCTCCACCTCTTTCTTCATTCCTCCAACCAGCGTTTCCTTTGTCGGAGTCGGCTTCATTGTAGTCGTGGCCATCTCTAAATCGTGGCTGACTTTGGTGTGCCTGACTATTCACTTTGTTGCCTCCTTGGGCTAGCATTTCCCGAGCGTTAGGGGGAGGCCTACACTGGTCGGTGGGTCCCCGTGCATTGTTATGCCGTGGGGGGCCCCTGACCGCAGAGCTTGTCTCTGAGTTCCTCATGTTGGCAGAAGGACGCTGCCCCCTGGTCGGTGGATGTGGCTCTTCATCCCCTGGGCGTCTAGGGCTGTGGGTCAGTTGCCCAACCCTATTCTGCCTTGGGTGCGGGGGATTGCCTTGACTAGCCTGGGACGGAGGCTGGTGCTCAGGATCCCTAGGTGGGACATCATCCTGAGCCACAGGTGGCTACTTCGACCATTGAGGGCTTACTGGTTGGAGCGGAGGACTAGGATTAGGACCCCTTTGAGGTGGCCCATTTGGTGGCTGATCTGGCTGAGAGGCTGGCGCAGCCTGATTTCTATCCAGCTGGATGGCTGCTTCAAGGGCAGCCATGGCATCCCTCTGTCGACGGCCCATCTCAGCCTGCCGCTCGCTCAGCTCCTGACGCTGGCGCTTTATTTCTCTTTGCTGCAATGCCATTATCTTAGCAGCATTCTCTTGATTGGCCCTCAGATTGGCCAACTCATCCTGGAACACCCCCAGTGTTGCCTTCAGGGTCTCAGAATCTAACTCCTCCTCATCAAACTCCAAATGCAGTTCGTCCTCAGCCACAATTGGGGGGGGGGGGGGGGGGGGGAGGCTGGGATGAAGCTGCGCCAACGGCCTGTCCGGTCTTCTTGGATGTTTTTGCCATTAGATTCTTTCACAAGTTCTCAATGAAAGCACTAGAATGTTGACCCTCAAATTAGCCAATGACGCGGAGTCAAATATACGACAGGAAAATAGCACGATGCTTGGAAAGACAATCTAATGGAAAGTAAAGAACACCAAGAATTATAGTGGTTCGGCCCCAAAGATTGGTAATGACCTACGTCCACTTGATGCTATTATTAATGTTGAGCTTCAAAGGTGTGATCAAAGAACTAGGGTTCTTGAGTTTCACAAACCTTAGAAGAAGAAACAATACAGACGATGGATAATAACAATACAATTCTCTTTCTCTCAGATCAGAAAAGAAGAGTCGAAAAAAAGATCCCTCCTTGAGCTATTTCTTGTATATTTATAAGCTCAAGGAGGGTTACATGAGTCAATCAATCATATCTTTCCTTAATAAACGGATATTCAAGTTATAATGAAGAGATTTTCTCAGCCGTCATTACAACTATACAAATTTATAGATTAATAAACGGAGTATACGACCAGGCTGGTTGTACATAAAACTTGAACCCCGCGCATGGAAGTATCTCTGGTCGATAGGTGAGCAGCATATCTGCCACGTGTCAGCCATGTGCTAAAAATTCTTGCCACGTCATTCACAGCTGTTTTTTGGATAAACACTACTCATGTTTGATGCAGATGGGAAAAAGATAAACTTCAAGTACAACAAAAGTAACAAGGAAGAAAATAAATAATTTACCATATATAGAAATCTATTTCACTTCAAACATCAATATTACATACACTCAAACTCTTTGAATCTCTCTACTCAAAACCTAATACACATTTTGCTTCTCTCTTCAAACTAACTCCCACATTCTCTGTACTTCAAACTCACTATTCTCTTCAAAACCCACTTCTACACTCTACAAAATCCTTGTCTCTCATTCTCTTCAAAACTCACGCTCACTTACACTTACACACAATACATATTTATAGAGTTATACAACTTGGACAACAAGACACTCTAAATTTTTTCCAACAAGACTCCTTTTACACAACTTAGTAATTACTCAAAATTAAAACTATGCATTATATAAACCATAATTAATTAATTTTAGCCAATACTCAACAATCTCTACCTTGACTCAAATTCTCTAAAACCAAACCATTAATAACAGTAAACATGCATTGACTGTTATATTATTTCATATAATATAATGTTAGATTAAATAATGTGACAAAATGTGATTTGTCACACCTTGTAACATACTATTGAGAGTCACAAAATTAGACACATGTGTGTGCCCAAATGTGACATATTTTGGAGTTACAAAATCAGTTACAAATTTGTAACTCCCAAATATTACCCAATAATATGTATATTATATGTTACACATTTGAGATTGGATTTCATAAAGCCATTATGAAATATGACTGTTGGAGATATGATTTTAACCCAATAATGTGTTTTGGGAGTTACAAAATCATTTGGGAGGGTTTGGAACCGTTTGGAAAAACAACACATTTTCAAGTGTTGAAAATGGGCTGTGGCCGCGGCCACTGAATGATGGTGGCCACGGCCTGGGGGATAGAGAGCAGTGGCCGCGGCCATAGGTGCATTTCAGGCCAAATTTTCAGTTTTTTTCCAAATGTGTTGAACGGTTCTAAAAATCCAAATAACTCCCAAATCTCAATTTTAATTCCATATTAATCCAATTAAACATTGGTAACAGCCATGGGGGTTGGTGGAATTTGAAATCCAAAGGGTATCTCAAACTCTATAAATAGGAGCTTAATGCTCACTTGTATGACACACCATTTTCCATCCACAAAGCACTTGGCTGGAAAATACACCAAAAGGCTTGATAATTCCAGAGAGCTATTTCCTAGAGAGATACCTTAGTGCTTAGAGAATAAGGGGAAATAAGCTTTTGGACAAAGGCCTTGAACCTTGTTCAAGTTGGTGATCCCCACTACTCTACACTTTGGTTGTGTGAGAGTTTGTTTTATTTTCATTCTTTTGATCTTGTTGATCTTATTTACTTGTATTGTTATTGTTTTGAGTTTGTAATCTTCTTCTCCTACATCTTTCTAGTTACTTGTATTTTGAGCAATTGAGTTGTAATATTTATTTAATCAATTACCTTGTGTATTGTATTTTTGCATAGAGTTGTATATTGGTTTTTCCATATTTCCATTGAGCAATAATATATATTCTCTAACATTGACTCTCATCGAACTTCACTTGAGCTAGTTGGACTCTTCACTATCCTGTCACATTCTTTAACTATGACAATATTAGATGATGGTCTTTTATAACTTGGCTTCACCATCACAGCTCCACCTAAACAAGTCTTCCTAGCTAGTGTATACAATTTTCACTCCTTTTGACCCTTCATGACTACACTACAACAAAATATGCATTTTATGTTAGTCAAACGCACTAGTCAACTCCGTTGACTGATGTTATTGATCCTATATTAATATTTGTGTCAGTTGTAAGGTGACTCAAAAAAGTGGGTAACAGTGTCAGTTCATACACTGACGTAGTTAGTTTGAAAAATTTGAATCAGGTTGGAAGTGATGCATAGCTTACTTGTAACGCCCTACTACTCAGGGACCATTACACTGTGTATTATAGATAGTGCTAAACTTGTTAAACGAGTCATTTGACCATAATTGTGTAACTAAACGTGATTGATGGTTTAGGGTTGAAATTTTTGGTCAAAAGGTACAACTGTTTCAATAAAAAGTTTACTTCCATACATGGGATCCCAAACTAACATTTAAAAGGTTAATTACAATTGAAAAGTTACAACCAGCTGATCTAAGCGGAAAAATAGGGTTTGACCCTAGTTCCTCTTTGAAACCTCGGCCGGGTGGTCGAGTAGCCGCATATGTACACATCGTCACCGAAGCTCTCCAACTCAAGGATTGTCCAACTTTCTTTTCCTCTTACATGCACCACAAAACACCCGTGACCCAAGGCTTAACAAGAAAAGTTAAGCATGCTCATAAGCAGTTAATAACACATTCCAAATCATAATAAACATGCCTAGTAGTAATAACCCTACTCATGTATGCATACCATTCATATAATGACTACAGTGTCATATGGGACCAATAACTCAAGATAATAATCAATGAATCATACCAGGGCCCAATGCCCAAAATACATGATTAACAAATCATATTAGGGCTCAGCACCCTAATACATGATTAATAAATCATACTGGGGCTCAGCGCCCAAGGATATGGGACTAATAAGTCACCCCGGAGCCCATTGCCCTATCCTCTGTATAACCAGCCTTGGAGCTAGCCCAACATACCTGACGCTTTAGTTTTCCACGACCAATAGGTCGCACAAGCATATTTGAGGTAGGGTAAATCATAACATAACATATTAAAACATAAACTTATCATAACATATTAAACATAACATAACATATCATACAAACATACAAGATCTAGCCTATTTTCCTTACCAAAACCAGGATATGAGAACAA
The DNA here is from genome assembly GCF_963169125.1 of Humulus lupulus. Classification (NCBI taxonomy): domain Eukaryota; kingdom Viridiplantae; phylum Streptophyta; class Magnoliopsida; order Rosales; family Cannabaceae; genus Humulus; species Humulus lupulus. The sequence goes on along the minus strand of NC_084799.1, from coordinate 196,414,910 downwards.
ATGCGGGACGTAGAACACTCCTAAAACCAGCAATAGAATAGTGAGTATTTCTAAAGGAAAGAGATGAAAAGAATAGAACTAAACCACCAAGAGAAAACTTACTGAAAAGACACCTTAGGTTCAAAGAACTTAAAAACCTAACCACAAAACCATAACAAAAGTTAGAACCTGAATGAAAACTAAAGAAACTAAGGAATCAAAAGAATTAAACTTAAGAATAAGGGTACCTTTGTTGATCTTAAGGATTGGCCTAACTCCAATACCGAAATACTCTAATTCTTACTTCCCAAGTGTTTCATAAAGCTTAAGAATGATAAAGCTTTCACTACAACAATATAGGCATTTAATGGCTATATGGGGGAGACATTGTAGACATTTTATGTCTCCCCCTAGGGGAGACGTTGTTGCAGGGGCCATCTAAAGTGGCCCTATGACGTCTCCCATGGGGAGACTTTGTAGACTTCCAACGTCTCCCCCTCGGAGACGTCATAGGGTGTACGTGTACAACCTACGACGTCTCCCAGGGGGAGACGTTGGAAGTCTACAAAGTCTCCCCATGGGAGACGTTGTAAGTACCTATGACGTCTCCCATGGGGAGACTTTGTAGACTTCCAACGTCTCCCCCTGGGAGACGTCGTAGGTTGTACACGTACACCCTATGACGTCTCCCAGGGGGAGACGTTGGAAGTCTACAAGTCTCCCCATGGGAGACGTCATAGGTTTTTGTATTTTTTTTAAAAAAAATTAAATAATTATTTTCAGTATATTAATTAATAGAATTAAATATATTAATTTTTTTTGAAATAGAATTAAATATATTAATTAAAAAATCTAAATTATATACAAATTTAAATTTTGAATTTTCATTAATAAAACTGAAATGTGTATATCTAATATGTTTTTGCTAGCTAAATATACAAAATTGTGATATTTGTTGTTAAACATACAAAATTAACAAATATTACACTAGCTAGCTAAACATATAATAAGAAAGAAAAAGTAAAAGTAAATGACAAAACCCTAATATGTGGGACGATGACTTTGAATTATAGGTAGCATATGGTTCGCCCAGTGTTGTCGCATTTCATTAATCTGTGCTTGTGTATATGGCGTAGTGTTTAGCTACAAAAAATACAAAGTAAAATATATTAGTTAATCAATTATTTGATTATATATACTTTAATAATAAATAAATTGTTAACTTTGTATAAATTTATATACATACCTCTTTCTTCAAGTAACGTCCAGGTCGTGAATGTTCAATGTAATCCTTGAACATTCTCATCACATAATATCCACATGCCACATTATCTGGTTGGTGCGGACACTAATATTTAAATAAAATATCAAGCAATTAATATAAAAAATATCAGTAAAATTCAAGTATAATTAAAGTCGTAGTTACTTACCTTCGGTTGCACAATTTCTATATTATTTGGAATCTCGGGAGGTTTTGGTAGACTTGTCAGAAAAAGGTTGAAAGCATTGACTATTACTGCCACAATTTCTTCACGGTTTTCCAGTTCTGAGTTCACCGGACCACAACAACAAACGTAATATGCATATATCAAACCGTGTAACTTTTGTCGATTCCATTGAAAAATAAGTGTTGTTTGATCTTACTAAGATCCATTTTCCTTACATTTCCACACTTAATACATGGGCAACGAGTAAATTTTAGGTCTTTCACATTCTCCGAACAAAATTTTAAGAATAAATCGACCCCGTTTTTATATTCCACGGATAACCTATTCGCTGACATCCATTTTCTATCCATATCTTCTCCTATGTCTATGAAAAATTAAACAATTAAAACTACATAAGCACATGGTCGAGTGTATGAAAAATTGGGCAGCATTTCTTCTATATTAGCAACCTAGCCATCAATCAATCTTATCAAATCCAATCAAATAAGCACAACACAATTCAAATATAATATTAGAATACATAATTCTAGACAAAATCGGACAGCATTTCCCCTATAATATTGATCTAACCATCTGTTAACAACAAGTCAAACAATTCAAACAGCAAACAATAAGTTTCTTCCTTATAGCTCTACAGCACACAAACAAATTTTCCAGAATCTACTTCACTAAAACACACAGTTCTCAAACTTCTGTTATCACCGCAACACACAATTTTAATCTCAGAACCTACTTCACTAACAAAAATTTAAGATATTTAATATATTCAAACTCCTCTAACAAAAATTTAATAATACTAAAACGAGAGATAAGATAATGTACGTACCTCTTGCAATTAATAGTCCTAGCTAGAAAATTTACTTCACTTTGCAATGCACTTTGCTATTAAATGCACAACCAACAAAATTGAATTAATTAATAAATAAGAAATTACTAAACAAATATCACTAAATAATTGGATTAACAATAACTTATTCTTGCAATTTTAGAAACTTAAAAACCTCAAATGTGTTATTGAAATAGAAATTTTGAGGCAAAAATCTCTCTAGTTAAAACCACAACCTACAAAATTAAATTAATTAATAAATAGAATATTACTAAATAAATAAAAAAACATAATATATATAATCAACCTACTTCAATGTTAATAAAATATTTAAAATATATTTATACAAATATATATAATTTTTTAATTAAATAATAATATAAATTAAAAAAATCATAAACATAAATATTTGAATTACTTATATCTATACATGCAATTTAGTATGTAAATTAAAATTAAATTATTTTCCTTATTTTAGATATATATATATATATTAATACTTAATCAACCTAAAAAATTAATTAAAAAATCTACAATTTTCGAATTAAATAGTAAAAAAAATTAAAAAACAGTAAATAATATGGTATAATATCAATATCACAATTCTTAATGTCAAATTTTCACTAAAATTATTTTTCAAACTTTAAATAAATATTTCTAATATCCTAAAATTACCCAAAACCGCACTATTCACAAATACCCTAAAATCCCATCATTAACCCACTATATTTAAAGAAAATAAATAAAAAACATTGTTCTTACTATTATACAGTAATTAAATCTTAAAAACATACCTAAAAGTAATTTTTGTTGATGAAAATCAACCAAAAACGGAAGCCAAAATCGCCCAAAATCGCCTTGAAATCGCCTCTTTCCGCCTCTGGTTCGTGTGCTCGGGGAAGAAGAAGAGTGAAGAGGTTATATAAAAGGGAAGCCTCCAACGTCTCCCCTGGGAAGACGTGCACACTTCCAACGTCTCCCCTTGGAAGACGTCCGATGTGGCACGTCTTCCCAGGGGAGACGTTGGAAGTGTGCACGTCTTCCCAGGGGAGACGTTGGAAGTGTACACGTCCTCCCTGGGGAGACGTTAGAAGCCTAAAATTTTTAGATTTATATATATTTAATTATTTTATTTCAATTTTTAATTAATTATAAATAACGTCTCCCACTACTTTTAATGACTTACACACTTAGTCATAAACAATAACTTTTGATGACTTACACACTTAGACTTTAAATATCCTTGATTACTTTTAATGTCTTACAAATTGGTGTAAGTCATCATAGAGAGTCATTAAAAGTGAAAATTGTTGTAGTTTTTTTTTTTCTTTCCCAACCCAAGTGTATCACTCTTATGTTCTCACTAGCACCTTGGAGTATGATCACAGCTGAAGAGTAAGTGAAAGGGCTGGGTACTAGGTCCTATTTATAGAGTTTGAGGAGTGAAATTATCCTATTAAAAAAAAAATACTTAAATCCTTATATAAACATGATTATGACAGAGTCATACTCTTAGTGGTTCTGGAAGGTTCTAGATTTTCTAGATCTTTCTTCTATTTAAAAAAAATACTTAATTTCATTCTAATTATAATCCAAATTTAAATTTATATAAAATAGAATCATAACTTCTAACTTCCTAAATCTCGTAACTCTAAACTCATCTGTAGTAAAATCAACATAACTAGAGCTTTGAGACTTTGATTTAGAATATATTTATACCGTTAGAAATCTATTTCAATTATCTACAACTTTCTTGAAATACTATTTTTCGAAATTCATAACATAACTAGGTCAAAAATAGGTCGGAAGTTATAGTATCTTAAAGTTATGGAAAATCTATTTAATTATCTAAATAACAACCTAATCCACAAATAAACAAGATTGTGACAAATGTCATGCTCCTAATGGTCTTAGAAGATTCTAGAGCTTTCTTGAACTTTCTTTTATTTAAACTATAATTAAATCCTTAAATGAACATGCACACGACAAGTGTCATGATCTTATTAATTCTATCTAAACCTTATAGTATAATAAATAACATCTTTATAATCAGTTATATTAATCAAACCTTATGTTATAATTAATATTCTTAAACTGTGGGTTAAACTTATAAAATCTATAAGTGTTGCTACGAGTGTTCAACTAAGTCCCGGTTTGAACCAAAATCCACGAAATTTAAAATACTACAACTACTACTAGCTACCTAACTAAGTAAACATTCTGGGACTTTACACCCCTCCTTACAGGAATTTCGTCCTCTCGTAATTTTACCTGAACAACTCAGGATATAGATCCTACATATCTAGCTCTAGCTCTTAGGTCGCTTCCTCGACCTTGCTATTCATTTATAATACCTTAACCAAAGATATAACTTTGTTCCTCATAACCTTGCCTTTCTGTCTAATCTACAGTCTGGTTGTTCCTCATAGGAGAGATCTGCCTCAAGCTCCAGATCCTCGTAACTCAATACATGTGTCACATTTAATACATGCTTCCTCAACATGGAAATATGAAATACATTGTGTACGGTTGGCAGTGCCGAAGGTAAGGCCAGTCTATAGGCCACCTTATCGATCCTCTTCAGGATTTCAAACGGTCCTACAAATCTAGGGCTCCACCCGCCCTTTTCCCCAACTCTCCTCAGCCCTTACCATAGTGAGACTCTAAGGAATACCTAGTCCTCCACTTGGAACTCCACGTTCCTGTATTTCAGATTAGCATAACTTTTCTGTCTACTTTAAGGAGCGAGCATCGAAGCTCTAATCTTCTCAATCACCTCAGTGGTCCTCTGAACTGTCTCAGAACTCAAATATTTTCTGTCACCCATCTCATCCCAGTGAATGGGCGATCTATACTTCCTACCATACAACATCTCATAAGGTGTCACTCTAATAGTCAACTAATAGCTATCATCATAGGAAAAAAATTCTATTAAAGGCAAATATTCATTCCAGGACCTTTCAAAGTCCAATATCCATGCTCTTAGCATGTCCTCCAATACCTAGACAATCCTCTCTGACTTATTATTAGTCTGAGGACAATAAGCTGTACCAAATTTCAATTGTGTACTCATCGCCTTCTGTAACCTTTCCCATAACTTGGAAATAAAGATAGGATCCCTGTCCAACAAGATAGACCTCGAAGTCCCATGAAGGTGTACTATCTCTCTCTCATAGAGATCTGCATACTAGTCAACTGTATTGTTCATCCTCACTAATACAAAGTGAGCTGACTTCGTATACCGGTCCATAATGACCCATATTAAATCATGCTGGCCCACTACCCTGGGCAATCCCACCACGAAATCCATCGTGATGTCCTCTTCCTTCTACTAAAGAATACTCAAAGGTTGTAATGGCCTAACTGGTTTCTGATACTCTGCCTCGACCTGCTAACAGGTCAGACGCTTTACCACGTACTCAGTTACGTTCCTCTTCATCCCAGGCCACCATATAAGGCTTTCAGATCATGGTACATCTTCATGGTGCCTAGATGTAGAGAATATGGGGTAGTATAAGATTCATCCAGAATCTCCCGTCTAATCCTAGTGTCCATCGGAACACAAACCCGATCTGTATACCTCAATAAACCCATGCTTGACACAGTATAGTCCTTAGCTACTCTAGCTAGGACATCCCCTCTAATCTTTACCATCTGTGGGCCACTCAACTATTTCCCTTTGATCCTCTCTTAAAGATTAAACTGAATCGTAATGTTGGCCAACTGGCCCACCGGTAACTTTACTCTTGCTCTGGTCATATCCTTCAACTGATATGATGCATGGGCAATCACCTTTTCTGTCTATATAAAAACACAACCCAAATTCTTCTCGAGGCATCACAATAAACCATAAACTTGTTTTGGTCGATAAAAATATTCAGAACTAGAGCTATAATCAATCACTGCCTTAGTTCCTGGAAGTTGTTCTCACACTTATCTGACCATGGAAACTTCTGATTTTGCATGTCAACTCTGTCAACGAGGTAACAATCCCCAAATCACATAAAGCCTTGGCTTCTACTGAACCCCTTATAGAATATTGAAACTACCAGGATCTTTAAGATTGAGGCTATAAGTTTGTTTAAGAAAATCATTGGAGAAAGAGTTGAAAATGAAGATTTTAGTTCCTTGGCACATGAGATTGTTAGGGAATGTGCATGCTTACCGGTTTCCATTGCAACAGTGGCATATGCTTTAAAAAACAAAGTATTGTCCACATGGGAGGATGCATTAGAACACCTATGAAACTTAACCTTTAGAGACATAGAGGGAATGGATATGAAGGTGTACTCATGCATCAGGATGAGTTACGATTTTTTGGGAAGTCATGAGGAGGTGAAATCATTGTTATTGCTTTGTGCTTTACATAAAGAAGATCAAGAAATAAAAGTCGAGGACCTGATGAGATATAGTGTGGGTTGGCGCTTGCTTCAAGGCATCAACACGATGAAAAAAGCAAGAAACAAGGTAAATTCATTGGTTGATAAAATGAAATCTCACTGTCTCTTGTTGGATGCTGAAAATGAAAATTATGTGAAGATGTATGATGTTATTCGTGATGTTTGCATAGTTATAGCATTAGAAGATAAGCATAGGATGAGTAACATAAAAAGTGTCGATGAATTTGCAAGTCGTGAAAGATATAAAGTGTCTAAAGCGATTTCCTTAATTGACTATGATGATTTTGGTAAGCTTCTTGAAAAATTGGAATGTCCAAGGGCAAAATTACTTCTTTTGTCTAGCTAGTCTTTAATTTCAATTCCAAATGACTTTTTTGAACAAACAAGGGAGCTTGAAGCTTTGGGTATGAAAGGTGCACGTATAAAATCATTAATGTCATCCCTTCATTCCCTTCAAAATCTCCAAACACTATGTCAAAGTAATTCCAATCTTCAAGACATTTCTATAATTGGGGACTTGAAGAATTTAAAAGTTCTTGATCTTTCCCAGTTTTCCATAAAGCGGTTGCCAAAAGAAATAGGAGAATTATGCCATTTGCAACTATTGGATTTACAAAATTGTGAACATTTAAAAGTCATTGAGCTGAATGTCATTTCAAATTTGAGATGATTGGGGGAGCTCTGTAACCCACAAACATTTCAGGGATGGGATACTGAAGAAGGTGGTATGAAAGAAAGAGGAAATGCAAGTCTTATTGAGATAAAGAATTTGCAATGGATAACAGTTTTATATTAAGCGTAGAAAGTGAAAAAGTTTTACCAGAGGGGTTGCTTAGTGAAAAATTGGAGAGATACCAAATATCTATTGGAGCAATTCGCGACTTTTATTATGCAAGTCAATATTCAAGGAGTTTGCACTTAAATCTCCATCAAAGGAAAGAATTAAATGCCCTTGTGCTTGTATGGCTGATGAAAATGTCTAAATATTTATCGTTAGAGAGATTAATGGATGTCAACAATTTTGTTCATGATCTCGACAGAGAGAATTTTCCTCGATTGAAGTATCTTAAGTTTCATAATAAAGATGGAGTTCAATACGTCATTGATTCTACGGACCTGATTCACTCTCATCATGCCTTTCCATGTTTGGAGTTGCTAAATCTTGAAAAATTAACGAACTTGGAAATGATATGCCATGGTAAACTCCCAGTAGGCTCATTCAAGGAATTTAGGAAGGTAGTATTATGGAAATGTGATAGATTGAAGAATATGCTCCCTCTGTCTATCGTCAAACTACTTCATCATGTTACCGTTGCCGATAAGATCGAGTCTTTGCAGTGGGAGAGATAGTGACCAGTGGGAGAGAAGATGATGAAGTTGCCGATAAGATCGAGTCTTTGCAATTGCGCTATTTGTGTCTACGTTCTTTACCAAACTTTGTCCACTTCTATTGCTCCAAGTTGAAGGAAACTTTTTCGTCTTCAATGATAGATTATTCCAATCCTTTATTCAGTGAAACGATACAACTCTTTTTATTATACAAGCACACTTAGTTATACACTTAAAAAGTTTTGATTGACAATCTCTAATTTTATTAACTGGTTAATAAGTGCAACTTCTTTTTCGTTTGTGCTAAATTTGGCCCAAAATATGTGTCAATGATATATTTAGCCCACTTTTTGCATTCGTATTCCAATGTACAAGGTGCAAACTTGCTAAAAAAATGTCAATATAACTATTAATGTTTATTGAAAATATACAAAAATAATTAGTATTAATGAGTGGGAAATAAGTAATTAAAAATTGTGATAAGTATTAATGAGTGGGAAATAAGTAATTAAAAAATTTCATATTTATTGTGGGCCAAATTTGGCCCACGCTATATTTTGTGCCAAATTTGGCACATATTTTATACCACTATTAAAGTTCAATTTTATGAAGATGAGCTAAAAAAATGGCTATACACCACTTTTATAGCATTCCATTTGAGATGCTCTGTGTCTCAATACTAAAAAAACATGTACATAAGCCTATTTTTGGAGTCCCAAACTAAAAATATATCATTAATATAGAAATTTTAATTTTGCATCATCCTTTTATTTCAAAGGCTTATACCACTCATAAACAAATAGTACTCTATGTGATATACCTAATTAAATGAATATTTTGGACGAAAAAAGTACTTTTGCTGCCAAAAAATTAACTTAGGTAGTTAAGAGCTACAAATTAAACATAATAATTTGAATACTTTCCCTGCAAGTATCCCTTAAGAACAAATAGTACTATATATATGCACGTATAATAAATTATTTGAATCAAGATTTCGACAAAACAAATTATTTAAAATTTCTCAAACCATGTGAAAGGTTTGATATAACTATAATGTATACAATCATATATATATATATATGTTTATCCATAAATCAGCTGCTGATGACGTGGCAAGGATTTTCGGCACATGGCGGACACGTAGTAGAGATACGGCTCGCCTATCGACCAGCATTATTTCTACACGAAGAGATCAAGTTCTATATACGACCAGCTTGGTCGTATATCTCGCTCATTTATGTAAAGATTTGTACAGTTGTGATGATATCCGAGAATATCTCTTCATTATGACCTGCAGATCCGATCATTAAGAATAGCTATTATTTCCAAATTCATGTAACTCTTCCTGAGCCTATAAATACACAAGAGATAGCTCAAGGAAGGGGATCGATCTTTTTTGCTTTGAGAATTATATTACTATTATCCATCGTTGTATTGTTTTCTTCTTGGAAGGTCCGTGAATATTAATAATAGTATCAAGTGGACGTAGGTCATTGCCAATCACTGGGGCCGAACCACTATAAATCCTTGTGTTCTTTATCTTTCCATTAGATTATTTTCAAGCTCTATATCATTTTCCTGTCGTTTCCTAGACTCCGTGTCGTTGACCAAAATCAGGGTCAACATTCTGGTGCTTTCATTGAGAGACTTGAATATGAGAAAATCTAATTGCAAAGACTACCAGGAAAATTGGACAAGCTGCTGCCGCACCATCCCAGCCTCCTCCCCCAAGTATGGCTGAAGATGAACCTCATTTGGAGTTCGATGAGGAGGAAGTGGACTCTGAGGCCCTGGAGACAACACTGGGGGTGTTGCAAGATGAATTGGCTTCTCTAAGGGAAGATCAAGAGAGTGCTGCCGAGATAGTGGCGTCACAGCAGAGGGAGATAGAGCACCAACGCCAAAAACTGAGCGAGAGGCAGGTGGAGATGGACCGTCATCAGCGGGATGCCATGGAAGCCCTTGAAGCAGCCCTTCAGTTGGCTAGGAATCAGGCTGCACCTGCCTCGCAGCCTGATCAACCCCCAAGTGGGCCACCTGAAAGAGGTCCCAATCCTAGCCCTCCGCTCCAGCCAACAAGCCCTCAAAGGCTGGAGCAACCACCTATGCCTCAGGATGATGTCCCACCTAGGGACCCTGAGACGCAGCCTTTGTCCCAGGCTGGTTGAGGCAATCCCTCGCGCCCAATGCAGAATAGGGCCGGGCAATAGCCCCACAGCCCTAGACGCCCAGGGGGTGAAGAGCCGCACCCACCGAGCAGGGGGCAGCGTCCTTCTGCCAATAGAAGGAATTCAGAGACAGGCTCTGCGTTCAGGGGTCCTCCACACCATGACAATGCACGGGGACCCACCGACCAGCGCAAGCCTCCCCCTAATGCTCGGGAAGTTCCAGCCCAAGGAGGCAACAGAGGAAACAGTCAATCCCACCATAGCCAGTCAAGGTTCAGAGATGGCCACGGCTACAATGAGGCCGACTCAGGCAGAGGGAATGCTGGTCGGAGAAACGAGGAGAGAGGTGGAGGCAGAAGCCCACCACCTAGAGAAGACCGACAAGTAGGACATAATGCTGGGGGGCAGCCCAGACAAAACAACGTCTTTAGTTGGCTCGGAGCCAGCGAGCTGCGGCAAAGAGACGATGACTTGAGGGATGTACTCAACGACCGTTGAGAAAGGCACGATGAGTACATTCCCCTGGCACCAGAGGCCCCAGCATTTCCTGAGGCCGTTCAGGCTCAAATTGATGCCTTGAACCAAGTTGTGCAGCAGCTGGTCGGGGGGTGGACATCGCATATCAAGTACGATCGGAGGAGAGGCACCCCTTTCATACAAAGTATTGTTGTGGCAGAAACCCCCAGCAAGTTCAAGATGCCGACTCTGCCAAACTTTGACGAGTACGGGGACCCGGTATCTCATGTAAACAAATTTGAGATACAAATGAACATTCAGAAAGTCTCTGAAGATGCTCACTGCAGAATCTTCCTAGCGACCCTTTCTGATGCCGCTCAGGAGTGGTTCTTTAAGTTCCCTCTTGCAAGTATAATATCTTGGGAAATGTTCGTGAAGGAGTTTTACAGACAATTCTACACGGGTCGTGTGCACCCCACTGAGGCAAACCAACTGGTCGAGATACGTAAGAAAGAAGGGGAGCCTTTGAAGGAGTATGTTTAGCACTTCATGCAAGTCGCAGCAGGAGCCAAGACTGTGGGCGATGAAGGCAAGATGATGGCCCTAACCACTGGGGTTAGGCGCCATTCTCCTCTCTAGAGTAGCCTCAGGAAGCATGGGGTTAATACTACCCAAGAGCTTTTAGATCGAGCTGATCGGTACATCAAGCTCGAGGACGCGATTGCCAACAAAGGAAAATCGCCTACAAAAGACAAGGGGTCCAAAGAAGAACCCGCCAAAGCCGCCAACGGGTCTAAGCCCAATGGCAATGACAATGGCAACGGTAAAAATGGTGGAAACTGGGCGAATGGCGAACCCTCGACCTCCGAGAGTAAGCGCCCCAAAAATAATCGGTATGAACCGAAATTCACCAATTACACCGCCCTTGTCGAAAGCCGAGCCGAGGTTTTCCAAGCGACCAGCTCGAGCGTGCCCTACAAACGACCCGTGCCTATAAGAAAGGATATCTCCAAGAGAGATTCGACAAAGTTCTATCGTTATCATAACGACTACGGGCACGACACCAATGAGTGTAACCAGCTGAAGGACGAGATTGAGTTCCTGATAAGACAGGGACACTTAAGAAGATATGTACGAGCCGCGGGAGGTTCTCAACGAGAGGCTCAAGGTGGCAACGAGTCAGCGCCTACACGCCAACGCTCGCCACCTTTACAGCCAGCTCCCGTGGTAGGTACCCTACTCACCATCTGCGGAGGCCCACATCTCACAGGAGATAGTTGCAAAGCGAGGGAACGATACGCTCGAACCCTATGCCACGACCAGGATATCAAGATGATGAGTGTTGAGGATCGTGCACCCAAAAAGGCTCGAACAGAGGAGGAACCGATCACCTTTTTCGATGATGACGCCCAGCATGTGCGATTCCCACACTCCAATCCGCTGGTCGTGGATGTCCAAATCACAAATATGATGGTGAAAAGGGTGTTGGTCGACACAGGAAGTTCGGTCAACATCCTATATAAGTCATCGCTGGAAAGGATGAAACTATCCATTAAGGACCTAGAGCCATGCAACCAAACCATCTATGGTTTTTCCGGAGAAGGGCTCACCCTAGTAGGGTCAATTAGACTCCCAATCACAGCAGGTACCGCGCCTGCTAACAGGACATTACTCACCACTTTTATAGTGGTTGATTGTCCTTTGGTATATAATGCCGTGATAGGGAGACCTATTCTGGTTGGGCTTCGAGCTATCACTTCTGTATGGAACCTCGCCATGAAATTCCCAACAGACGCAGGAGCATGATGCGTACTGGGAAACCAGCGAGAGGCAAGAGAATGCTACAACGGCTTGATCACCAAGGCAAAAAAGGGTGTATCGAGGGATGCCACCGGAAAAGAGTTGCAAATGGCATCTGACGTTCAAGCCCGCTCAGGTGATAATCTCACCAAATAGGGCGTTTCCCAAAGTGAGGATAGAGACTTAGATCCTCGCTTTGGGGATTTCAAAGAAGAAGTAGGCCCCATCGAGGACCTTGAAGAAGTCCAACTTGATGAGGGAAATCCGACCAGAACTGTGAAAGTCGGTAAAAACTTAGAGACAACAGCGAAACAAGCACTAGTGGAGTTCTTAAAAAGGAACCAGGACCTCTTTGCCTGGTCGCATAAAGATATGGTTGGGATAGATCCTGCAGTCATCAGCCATGTCCTGAATATTGACAAAAGCTGTCCACATGTGCAGCAGAAAAGAAGGTTGCTCGACAAAGACTGATCGAAAGCTTTGAAGGAAGAAGTCGAGAAGCTGAAGGAGAATGGGTTCATCAGGGTGGAATTTTATGCATCATGGGTCTCCAATCCCGTACTCGTGCCCAAGCTGAATGGCAAGTGGCGTACGTGCGTGGATTTTACAGACCTCAATAAAGCCTGCCCCAAAGACTGTTTTCCACTCCCGAGGATCGACCAGCTGGTCGATGCCATTGCAGGACACGAGATCCTCTCATTCATGGACGCATACTCTCGGTATAATCAGATTAGTATCCATCCCCTTGATGAGGATCACACTAGCTTTCGAACCGATACAGGGCTCTACTGTTACAAGGTGATGCCCTTTGGTTTGAAAAACGCTGGTGCGACTTACCAGAGACTCGTCAACCACATGTTTAAGGAGCTAATCGGGGCAAACATGGAGGTTTACATCGACAATATGCTGGTTAAGTCGAAGAAGGCAATAGGAAATGTAAGGGACTTGCAGGAATGCTTCATCGTCCTTAGTAAATATAGGATAAAGCTGAATCCCCTTAAATGTTCCTTCGGAGTTGGATTAAGGAAATTCTTGAGATTTATAGTTAACTCAAGAGGAATTGAAGCTAATCCTGAGAAGATAAAAGCCCTAATCAAGATGATGTCGCCAGTGAAGATTAAGGATGTCCAAAGTCTGACTGGGAGAATTACCGCCCTTAGTAGATTTATTTCAAAATCAACAGACAAGTGTGTCCCATTTTTCAATCTACTCAGAGGCAACAAGAAATTTGAATGGATAGATGAGTGCGAACAGGCCTTTCAAGCACTGAAAGCGCATATGGCGCAGCCACCCATTCTGTCAAAGCCGGTTGATAAAGAGACTTTGTTCATCTACCTGGCAATCACAGAAAACGCTGCTAGTGTTGTTTTGGTGAGAGAAGAAGAAGGTGCGCAGAAGGTTGTCTATTACATAAGCAAAAGGCTGATCGGAGCATAATTAAGATATCCCACCATTGAAAGGTTAGCTTACTGCTTAGTATTGGCCTCTAGGAAGCTGCGGCTTTACTTCCAAGCCCATCCGATTACGATATTAACCGACCAGCCTCTTCAGCAAGTTCTGCAAAAGCCAGAGGCTGCTGGAAGATTACTAAAGTGGGCAGTTGAGCTCGGGCAGTTCAACATATCTTACCTGCCGCGAGCAGCGATAAAGGGACAAACCTTAGCTGACTTCATCGCCGAGTTCACAGAGCCCGCAGGTAGCGAGCAGACCGAAGGGCCTAGCGAGCCTGAATGGAAAATCCAAGCACCCTCATGGAAATTATTCACCAACGAATCATCTAACGAATCCCACATAGGAGCAGGAGTGATATTGATAACGCCGGAAGCGCATCGATTTCACTGTGCAATAAGATTTGACTTCACTGCCTCTAACAATGAGGCTGAATATGAAGCACTGCTCACTGGACTGCGGTTAGCCAATGATATGAACATAAAAGTGCTTGACATTTATAGTGGTTCTCAGCTAGTCGTGAATCAGATCTTGGGAGAGTATCAAGCGCGAGGATTAAAGATGGTCGCCTATCTGAACAAAGCAAAGGATATATTAGCCCAGTTCGGCAGATACACTCTCCAGCAAGTGCCTCGTGATCAGAATTCCAATGCAGACGCTTTGGCAAAATTGGCAAGTGCAAAAGATGCTGATACTCTGAACATAGTGCCAGTCGAGGGACTACCCGCACCCAACATCCAAGCAACAGAAACCACTTTAGTCATCCAGATGACGGATACATGGATGGCACCATATGTAGAGTATCTATCAAGCGGCGTACTACCGGCAGACAGAAACAAAGCTAGGACCCTTAAGTAGCAAGCTGCTAGGTATATCTTGGTCGATGGAATCCTGTACCGAAGGGGATACTCACTGCCACTTCTCAGGTGTATTACAAAGGAGAAAGCCAAAGAGTTAATGAAGGAGGTACACGAAGGTTTTTGCGGGGACCACGCTGGGGGGAAAAGCCTGTCGAAAAAGATCCTAAGGCAGGGATATTTCTGGCCGATAATGAATGAAGACTCCATGGAGTTCGTGCGAAAATGTGACAAGTGTCAAAGGTTTTCTAAGATCCCTTGAGCAGCTCCCAATGAGTTAAAGTAGATGCAAAGTCCATGGCCCTTTGCGGTTTGGGGAATAGATCTAATCGGATCTTTGCTTATGGGGAAAGGTGGTGTAAAGTACGCAGTGGTCGCCTTCGACTACTTCACCAAATGGGCCGAAGCTGAACCACTCGCGACCATAACGACGAAGAAAGTGCTTGACTTCATGGTCAAAAACATCATCTGTCACTATGCATTGCCAAAGAAGATAGTCTCAGATAACGGCACCCAGTTCGACAGTGATCTGTTCGTAGATTTCTGCAAACGTCACGACATTATTAAAAGCTTTTCTTCAATCGCTCATCCCAAGGCGAATGGGCAAATCGAGGCAGTTAATAAAACGCTGAAAGAAACACTGAAGAAAAGAGTTGAAGAAGCTAAGGGAGCGTGGCCAGAATAGTTGCCTGAAGTCCTCTGGTCATACAGAACTTCCCACCGAACCTCAACAGGTCATACCCCATTTTCCTTGGCATATGGGTATGAGGACATGTTGCCTGTTGAGTTGGATCCGCCTTCTCACCGTAGATTAACATACGACCAGGATTCTAATAGTCAGCTACTAATGGAATCCTTGGACTCAATTGATGAAAGGCGAGAACAAGCCTAGCTCCGAGTAGCTGCATACCAGCAGAAGGTCGCCCGGTACTTCAACTGCAAAGTTCGAGAAAGAAAGTTCAATGTTGGAGACCTTGTGCTCCGAAGAGTTTTTCTTAACACCCGCGACCATGTTGCTGGAGTACTCGGGCCAAATTGGGAAGGGCCTTACCAAATTGATGAAGTCCTTCACCCAGGCACTTATAAACTTGCCCGCTTAAACGGAGATCTCGTTCCTCGATATTGCAATGGAGAACACCTGCGCAAGTATTATTAATGAACAATTCTTCTTAAAGAATTGGCTTGTATAAACTTTACTTTTTACAAGTTTTGTGTAAGATCTTATTAATCACTTGTAAAGACATTTTTAGTCCATTTACTACGAGAAATAAAAGGGACTGTGCTCAGCCAGTCATTTCTTGCCAACAATTGTATTTATTACAAGTACTTGCTCATTACGTGTGTTGTTTTGCTGTATTATAATTCTAATCGTATTGCTACGAGCAGTAACGTTCGGGCAGGTTCTGGTTAAGGCAAGTGACCGAGGACCTAAAGCTCCTCGACCACTTGGGGGGCATACAAGGTACAAGTAAGCAAAGCATATCTTTAAAAGGTATGTAAACACATGAGCAAAATAAGTGAAAGCATGCTAGGGCACTTAGGTATTTTTCAAAATTTTGACATTTTGTTAAATCAAACCAAAGTGTTATGCTAAGTTCGGTCATGCGAACAATTAGATATTATAATAATATGCAAATATATTGTAATATCAAAGCGATCCTCTACACCGCAAGCAGTAACTGCTTGGATGTAATGTTGGGGTTTTATGCCCTAATTAAAACCCAAATTCTTTGTAATCTCATTTTATTATCAATAAAAGAATAGAAATCATTTTTTGACTTGGTCAATCACTTTGCTCACATGTTTTATTTTCATGATTATTTGTTTAATATAAACTTCTATTAAATCCCGAGCATATAGCTAATCTTATTTATAGTGACGTAATCACAGTGGAATATAAATATGATTATATGTTCAAAATAAGTTAGTCCTAAGATTAGTCAGTGCACCGGATTTACACTGACTTGCCAATCTACGATATGATCTACTTACACATTGCAGTGTTATGTTCTTTCCAGAACATTAGCAAAGTAGATAAGATCGGATGTATTTGTTACATCGGACAGGACCAATATTGACAGTTGATAAGATAAGTAAACATACCGTTATTATCTATTCTAGTCATATCATATAGTTGACCATAGGTCAATTCAATCTCAATTCTGAGTGGTTAGTATTCTAACTGATTGTATTATTTGAGTTCTTTGACTTGTTCGTTACCAGCTTACCCTACGGACTAGCCCATACTTACATCTTGGGAACTCGGTAGTATAATTAAGTGGGAGTGTTAATCATAGATATGAACATCTATAACTTCTGATGAAGAAGTGAAACGATGGTTTCCTTTTAGTTTGGTTCAAGGTGTTAAATGATAGAGATCTCATTTCAGTAATTAAATTAGTTTACTGAAATATCATTTACAAGGAACTAAGTGTTTTAAGGATAAAATACAATGAGGGGTAAAACAGTATTTTAGTCATGTCTCATTGTAGACCGTCTATAGAGGATTGAGTGACAATTATGGTTGTAACAATGGATAATTAATAGCGTATCTATATTTGTTATAGAGCGTTCTATGAATTCAAGAGTGCAATTCCAAGTCTATAGTGGAGTCACGAGGAATTAATAAGTTAGTAAATTTATTTGTTAGATTTATGATAACTTATTGGAGCTTGATTTCATAGGCCCATGGTCCCCATTGTACCTTGGATAAAATCATCTAGATAGTCTCAATTAATTGATTTAATCATCAATTAGAATTATCAAAGTTGACCAGGTCAATTTTGGATAGTTTCACAGAGTTGTGTAATTTTGAGAAGAAAAGATAAATTATGGCAAATTTATTAATTAAGATAAATTGGTATCTAAATTAATAAATAAATTTAAATCAAGGTTCAAATTATAAATAATTAATTTGATAAAGAATTTAAATAATTATTTAATTAATTAAATCAATAGAAAATAACACAGGCCTTGATTTTAAGTCCAATGGACTTATAATCAAATGGGAAATTTCACGGGCCTATAGCCCATGATAATTTCGACCTAGGGCTTCAAAATGGCTGTTATTTTATTGATTTTTTAATTAAATTAAATGGCCTAATTGAGTCTATAAAAGGAGTGCTTATAGAGAAGTCAAAAAAAGAAGGGTTTTTGATAAGTCAGATTTTCTGATAGTTTTATATTCTCTCTAAAAACAAATCCTTTTCTAAGCCTCTTTGTATTTTCTCTTCTTCTCTCTATATATATCTCATGTGTTGAGAATTGCCCACACTAGTCTAGGTGGTTCTAAGGATACATTGGAAGATCGTGAAGAAAATAGAAGATCAGTTCAGTTTCTTGATAATACTCTGCGACAGAAAGGATACAAGAGTTAGAGAAACTGAAGGAAGGACTCTTAATTCCGCTGCGTATACTGTAAGTATTCTATTTTTGTTTCTTTTTTAATTCAATTTTGAAACATGTTTTAGGCTATCTCGTATTAATTTGTTTAATATTAGATATACATGAAAATAAATAAAGATCCTGTATAAGCTTTTTCCAACATGTAATTGTTCAAAATGAAAGTAAAAGCTGCCCGTGCAGCAAACCAAAGAAAAATTATATTGTCTTTACATCACGACCCGTAGGTCATGTAATTAAAAAAGAAATATAAAAGAAAAAACTAAGGAGCTGGAGGATCCTGGGGAAGGTTCTGGTCGACAGCCTCATTGTCTACACCCTCCATCCCGGCGGCCAGTGAGATTTCGAGGGAAGCAGGGACCCTTGATCCTTCTTCTTCAGCCAGTTGAGACGCGCAATGAGCCAGCTCAACTTCCCTCGCGTTCTCAGGAAGATAGTCAAAATTGGCACCCTAATTGTGCTTCCAGAAATCATAGAAGCACCTCAGGGTGGCATTTTTGTACCTCTCTAAGTTGGCAGCGTTAGTCCTCTCCAAGTCCTTAACTCGGTCCTCCAAGTCTCTGGTTTCCAGCCTACTCGCGATCAAGTCTAGCTCAAGCTGCTTAGCCACCTTATAGTTAGAGCGGTTGGACTCCTTGTATTGATCCTTCAGCTCGCGGGCTTTTTCTAGAGACTTCAGCTTCTCGTCCAACTCCTTAGCCAGTTGGGCCTTCTCCGTAGTCACCACCGCCAGCTGATCAGCATGCCTGGCCTCGGAAGCTTTGAGTTCATCCTCGTGCCGTTGATCTGAGGTCCTAGCCTCCTCGGTGACAGCACCCAGGCGGATGCGACCGGCAGTAAGGGTTAGCATGGCCTATATTCAGAACAAAAACTAGACAAACAGTAAATTACCAAAGGCCTGATTTCACAAGGGGAGAAAACTTACACTAGTGAACTCATTCAGGGCTCATTTCAGAATTGGGGAAGGTGGAGTCGCAGTGGTAGAGGTCCCGTCCTCCAAAGGGCCTGCATTCCAGGCCTTCTTCGCCTGAGGCTCTTTGCTGCTCTCCCCAGTATGTCTCTTATTGGTTTTCTTTTTGCTTGGAGGGGCAGCAGCTGCCTCTGAGGTGCTGTAAAGGTCGAACACGTTGGTGGAATCCATGCCTAAAAAACAAGAACAAAGTCAAACAATGAGATAGCATGAATAGCCAAACACATAACATCAGAAAAAGAAAACAATAAAGGATTGCAAAGTCCAATACCCGAGCTATTATTACTGGTAGCTACACTATAGACTCTACTAGTCTTACACTCATTATTTGACACGAAGAAGTCTGGCCCTAAGTGTGGAGCATATTTAAAATTGCCGTCCCCGTCGAATAAATGACATGGAATTGGAAAATTGTTTAAAAGATAAATTACTATACCGTTGTCATATGACGAGACGTCAGAGATGTCGGCAGGCTTGGTGGCCTTCTGCTTTCCTTTCCCTAAGGGGACCGAGGGCCTCTCTGCTCGAGGAGTGCTAGCAGGTTCCCTGATCGTGACCCCAGACGGTCTCCACCGCAGAGGAGACGCTTGAGGTTGCAGCTCAGGTTCCTCTTCGGCACGAGCACTCCCTGCCGAAGGCCCCCTCGTATCCGATTGAGGGGCCCAGAGGCCAACCAACCTAAGGTTAGCCTCTGTAACCAGGTTCTTGACACTCTTCTCAGCATCTTACATGCTGGCTAAGAGTGCCGATCTTGACTCCATTCCTGGAGTTGGGTTTGGTCGTAGCCACATGCCTAGAAGACATCAAAACTTTAAGACATTGTGGAGGAAAACATTAAGTGAAGAAGTCAACCAGTGGAATGAAAGTTTTACCTCCTCGCACGAAAGTCAGGTTGTCCGCGACCAGGTCAGCCGTAAGGAAGTACTCTTGGTAGTACTTCCCCACGTTTGAGATGTGGTTCGTCTCAGTCAGGAAAGTGCATCAATTTTCCTGATGGCAAAGGTGGAAGAACCCCGTGCCTTCATGGTTGGGGTTAGATTTGAGGTCGAACAGATAGTTGACCTCATGAGGCGATGGCACGGGACATTTTTTCTGACTGTACAGGATATAGAGTGCAGCAAGCATCCTATACCCATTTGGAGTAATTTGAAAGGGGGCAACTCCAAAATAGTTGGCCACCCCCTGAAAGAATGGGTGAAGAGGCAAGGAGGCCCCTGCCTCGATATGAAACCGCGAACAGGTGCTATAGGCGCCTCCAGGCAGATTAGCCCTTTGGTCTGGGTTGGGCTTGACTAGGGTCACCCCTGGCAGACTGTATTTCCTTAAGTAGTTGGTGATCATTCTGACCATCACCCTACTTTCAGAAACTACATGCCACTCGACATCCTGCTGAATAACGTGTCGAGGGCGGGCATGTCTTTGGATGTTTGGATCGGGGGCATTTTCATCTCAACCACTGGTTGAGGGAGCATCAGCCGTAGAAGCAGGTTGATGAGAAGTTTAGAAGGATTTTCTTGTCTGGGCCTTGGTTTTGGTGCGAGCCATGTTTCGGGTCAAGACTGGGGAAATGTTTGGATTTATATGAGAAAAGGGAATATCGGGTATCAATTTCGAGGGTTGTTCTTCGTCCTCGAGTAGTTGAGCTAACAGATCATCGTCGATGGGTCTTTCTCCTCCCCACGGGTCTTGCATATAAACTACAAACAGACAAAGGAGGGGATAAGACGCACAACTTGGGAGCTTATGTTGAAAGTTGGAATAACGTTGCTCGTGTCTATCGACCAGCAGCATTCTAACCGAAACACTAAGTTTTATGCGAGCAATTTGAAAAACGGATCAAAAAGTGAAAGTAAAAAGTTTTTCTAAAAAAAAAAAAGCTTTTTCAACTCCAAAGGGGCGGGAAAAAACCAGTTTTTCAGCTAGCCTAAAGATCGAATTTTTACTTCGATTTTACGCCCTGAACCCATGATCCTGACTATACCTTATCAATCATCAAACGGTATATGCAAAATCTTCACAAATTTCTACCCAAGAACACAAAAAAGTTTCAGAGCACAGAAGCAGCATGCATGGCATCTCAAGGGGTTAAATGTCGAAGAAAATTTACCTGAATGAAGATTGGAGATCCTGAAAGGGAGAAGCTTTGGGTTTGCAAGTGAGAGATCCTCGGCAAAGCGTTTGAAAACTTTAAAGTCCTGGGCTTTGGAATATAGTTCTTGGCAAAAAGATGGCGTGTAAAGAATTAAAAGAAGAATGTGGGGATTATTTATAGAACTGAGGTGTGCTGAAAAAGGGTAATCATGAGTTGCCATTTTTCAAGGCATGGGGGAGTGTAACAGCTGTCGGGATGGTTTCTTGAAAACTGAAAAGGCATGATTGGACGTGATTAGGTCACTATTTTCAAGAACGTACGAAAGCTCTGATAGATTTCGTGGGGCATACGAAAAGTTATTTTCCTAAGTTTACTTATTGCTGGTCGCAATAAATAAACTTGGGGGGCAGATGTTTATCCATAAATCAGCTGCTGATGACGTGGTAAGGATTTTCGGCACGTGGCGGACACGTAGCAGAGATACGGCTCGCCTATCGACCAGCATTATTTCTACACGAAGAGATCAAGTTCTATATACGACTAGCTTGGTCGTATATCTCGCTCATTTATGTAAAGATCTGTACAGTTGTGATGATATCCGAGAATATCTCTTCATTATGACCTGCAGATTCGATCATTAAGAATAGATATTATTTCCTAATTCATGTAACTTTTCTTTAGCCTATAAATACACAAGAGATCGCTCAAGGAAGGGGATCGATCTTTTTTGCTTTGAGAATTATATTACTATTATCCATTGTTGTATTGTTTTCTTCTTCGAAGGTCTGTGAAACTCAAGAACCCTAGTTCTTTGATCACACCTTGGGAGCTCAATATTAATAATAGTATCAAGTGGACGTAGGTCATTGCCAATCACTGGGGCCGAACCACTATAAAATCATGTGTTCTTTATCTTTCAATTAGATTATTTTCAAGCTCTATATCATTTTCCTGTCGTTTCCTAGACTCTGTGTCGTTGACCAAAATCAGGGTCAACAATATATATATATTCTAGATACAAACAACGTGCAATATACACGTTTGCTTAGTTTTATATGTAGAATTTATTAATTATTTTTATTAAATTTATATTAATATCATATAAATTTTGAAATAAATATCCTATTTTAATTAAATAATTTATTTATTTTTGTTTAAGTTTATGTTTGTTCTAGTTTATGAATTTGGGAGTGACAACAAGAGATTATATATTATATGTTTAATGTAATATTAAACATTATGCGTGGATTTTAAATTTAAGTTTCTTTCTAGTTTTTTTTTTTTTTTAAATTGTTACTTATTCAAAGTAGATTATATTATATGTTTAATATGATATTATTCTAATAATTGAGTTTATGTTTAATTAAATATTTATTTAAGTTATAAAACATATGATTTTAGTATTTTTAAATAATTATCATTGTAAAAAATCTAAAAAATATCATATTTTTATTTGTTTAATTATTTATTATTTAAAAATAATTATTATTGTGAAATATCTTTAAAATATCTTTTTTTTTTAATTTTTTTAGTTATTAATTATTTTTAAATAATTATCATTGTAAAATATCTCAAAAATATCATATTTTAATTATTTATTTTATTTTATTTAAGTTTAAATGTTTAGAAACTACTGTTAAATATACGAATATTATGTTAAATATAAGAATATTCCGTTAAAGTTAACCTTAAAAAAAATAAAAAACCGTTAAAACAAAAAAAAATTGTTATTTACACACTTATTATATAGAAGAGATATATAATAATAATTAAGGTTATACTTATACAGGTGCTGAAACCACCGTATAGTTTCGTTATACATGTCGTGCATTGGTAATATGATATATAATGTTAAACCTATTAATATGACTTAAAAGGTAAAAAAAAAAAAAGAGAAATTGGTGGAAATAGACCCCTTTTATAGTGCATTTTGCACAATAACCTACTTTCAAAACATTTTAGCTAAATGACCTCTTTTAGTAATGAATTTTTTGTATTACCATTTTACCCTTAAAATAAAATAATAATAAATTAAAATAAGAACTCTAATAACTATCATCTTCTTCCTCTCACCCATCCACCCACACTCATCCACAACCACCCACTATCATCCCCGCCACCACCACCAGCGACCACTGCCCCCTACCGCCAGCGAACACTACTCATCACCGGATGCTACCATTTCTCCACAAATCCAGTCACCACTCATTCAAAAGGTTGGTTTATAAAGTTTTTTTTATATATGAAAGATGAGATTTTTGATATTGTTTTTGTAGATTTAAAATGCAAAATGATTGTTTTAGTATATTGAAAGTATAAGTAATGATTTAGGTTTATTTATGGGGTTTTATGGAGGTTAAAGCTTGAAAATCTGAAAAAAAAAAATTAATGGTGGTTTCGGCTATTTTCGAGATAGAGAAATCCATAATTTTTTGACAGCTTATCTAATTTTTCGACAAGGAGTCTAATATTTTAGACCAGTTGTCTAAAATTTCATACCAGTAGTCGTATTTTTTCGACCACCTGTCTAAATTTTAGACCATCTGTCAAATTTAGACAGGTAGTCTAATTTTTAGACAGATCGTCATATATTTTCAACCACCTGTCGAATTTTTAGACGGGTTGTCGAATTATCAGACAGATTGTCGAATTTCTAGATTTTCAACTTAATTTTCATTTTTTTATATAACTTTTTAATCAAAGTAATACCAATAATTTATATTTGTGTAGAGTCCAAGAACTTTACTTAGCTAAGTTAGATAGTTGTATAATAGTAATAATAGTATTATCTTTATGACTGTGGATTTTTGGTTCAGACCGGGATTTATTTGGACACTCATAGTAGTACTTGTAGATTTTCTAAGTTTAACCTATAGTTTAGGAATATTAATTTTAACCTAAGGTTTGATTAATATGACTGATATTGAGGATAATATTTATTATACTATAAGGTTTAGATAAGAACCAATTAGATAATAGCACATGTTATGTATGGGTTTATTAATGACTAAGTATTTTGATGATTTAATTTATTAAGGTTAAAATTTGAATACTCTAAGGTCAGTCAGCAGCTTTGAAAACGTTAGAGGGCTTAGTCAAGGCTGTTTACTCAATTTAAATTAAGCTAAAAATGTGTAATTTCGTGTTTAAATAATCAGCGTATGCCGATATATCGCAGCTATAGGGGGCGATATATCGCAGCACGAAGATACAAAAAACACGAAACGTTGCACGATTGCCTCGGACATACTGGCCCAGGCAATATATTGCCTACAGGGGGGCGATATATCGCCCCTCTTAGCATATTTTGAAATTTTTCAAAAACGTTCTCCATTCAAACCTTCAACCTCTTGATGAATCCAGCATCTGTTTGAACGAGTCTTCAGCCTCTGCTGAACGATAATTCAAATTATTTTCACTTAAAAGCCATTATTTTTATTCAAGTTAAATGAAGATCTTTTCATTCCTAAACTCTATAAATAGAACCTAGTACCAACCATTTATTCATCTATTACTCTAAGTTCAGAGGCTGCAAGTTGCTAGGTGAGTGTGAGAGTGTAAACACTTGGGTTGGGAATTATAAGCTTGACCATTATAAGCTTATCAAACACTTGGGGAAGTAAGGTTTATTCACATTTCGGTTCAAGGTTTAGATTAGTCATATAAGTCTTCAAGGTATTTCCAAACTCTAGTCCATTTCTGTATTATGTTCTTTAAAAATTCTCATAGTCTTCTACTCATTCTAACCTTATTCTTATTCTTGGTTAGGAAATCCAAGTTCTTAAGCACAAGGTTTTTGGTAAGTATATTTTGATAGCATAGTCCCTTTTTCACTTTCATTCCTTTTCTTCAATATACTCACCATATTATAAATGGTTTTTAGGAGTGTTCCAAGGTCCCAAATTAGTTCTCATATCCCGGTTGTTTTGGTAAGGAAAATAAGATAGGATTTATGTGTTATATGCTTTTATATGTTATCTTATGATTTTATGTTATGTAATATGTTATGTTAAGTATGATTGTAGACTTGGGCATATGACCTATATGACTAACAAGCCCCAAATAGATTATGGGCATATGACTTGCTTAGCTAGCAAGACCCCACTAATCTAATAGGCATATGACTTGCTTAGTTTATGGGACCCTAAGTAATAATGGCCATTATAGTATGTATGTGACATAAGTGTTATAGTATGTTTTATGTTGCATTATGAATTTGTTATGTATATGGCTATATGTTAGATTTTCCTTGCTGGGCATTAGGCTCACTCCTTTTTGTTTATATGTGTAGGAAAATAGTTTTAGTGGCGGATAAGGTTCTTGGCAGCTTGGGGAATGTGTATTGAGGCGGAATGGATTCAAAGAGCCGAGAGTTTCGATTCGAGGATGTAGTTTTTGTTCTTATGGTTTTTATATGTATTTTTCCGCATTTTATTATGTAATCTCTTTTTAAATTATCATTATGTCATGTTTTGGTTTTAAAACAATGGGATCTCATATCCTAACTTAAACTTTATGTAAGTTTGACCTTTGTTTTTACAAGTTTTAATGAAGTTATGATCTTATCACTTGTAAGTGTTATTAAGAATTAGTGTTTATGTATAGTTTTCGTTAATGGTCCAAAAGTCTAGAGTAGTTGGGTCATTACAATTTGTTTATTGTATTATTTTTTTTCAGATGTTTTTAAAAAATATTGTAATATTATGTGATGGAATGTGGAAAAAGAATGAGGACTCGTGGAAATGGATTTCAAATGGCTCGCGATAAAGATCAAGTTTGGTACAAACTAACCTAACTTATGAGGAGTTAGTTGAACATATTTATGAAGTTGCAGAAATCGATCACAACCTCTTCGATATAGAATTAACTTACAAGAAAACGACAATGGTGGAGATTGAACCAATTGCAATAAAAAATAGTAGAGACATTGTTAGTTTCTTTACATGGCAAGAGCGTGATTTGGTTCCATTATGTGTGGGTTTGATCAAGAAGATGGAAAATGTGCTCATTAAGGATAAACTTGTTACTAATATTGATTCTACTACAAATGTTAATTAAGATCCAATAACCTACTTTCAAAATTGTTCTACCCGACAGCCATCTTCTCCTTGTAGTATGACAATATTCATGTATCAAACTCTTATAGTATGACTTGTATTGGATATTTATTAGCAAAGGCAATGGAATGGTATTTTGTTTATGTATAAAATTGTTCTAATATACCACAAACTGTTATAGACTACTTGTGTTGGATGTTTTTGTTTCAGACCTCTTTGTGTTATATTTCGATAGCCTGTCTAAAACTTTCAACAGCTAGTCTCAAATTTTGACGGCCTGTCTAAAACTTTCGACAGCTAGTCTAAAA
This sequence comes from Humulus lupulus, assembly GCF_963169125.1. Classification (NCBI taxonomy): domain Eukaryota; kingdom Viridiplantae; phylum Streptophyta; class Magnoliopsida; order Rosales; family Cannabaceae; genus Humulus; species Humulus lupulus. The sequence goes on along the minus strand of NC_084799.1, from coordinate 196,388,369 downwards.
GTTCGACTGCCTGTCTAAAACTTTCGACAACTAGTCTGAAATTTCGATTGCTTGTCTAAACATTTTGACAACTAGTCTCAAATTTTGACGGCCTGTCTAAAAATTTCGACAGCTAGTCTAAAATTTTGTCTGCCTGTCTAAAAATCTCGATAGCTAGTCTGAAATTTCGACTGCTTGTCTAAATATTTCGATAGCTAGTCTAAAATTTTGACTGCTTGTCTAAAACTTTCGACAGCTAGTCTCAAATTTTGACAGGTTGTCTAAAATGTTTGAAATGTCTAAAAAGACTCCAATAACACAATAAATGAACATATATCTCAATTAACATTTTATAAAGTTAAACAAAACTTAATCTTTATGAGATTATGATGATTACAAATTTAGTGGTACATATTTCAATCAAACTACTATGATGATCAAGGATTGAGTGGTAGATAATCTATTGAGGTACTATTATGATGATTATGTTTATAGTATAAGAACAACACTTTATCATGTAGAATTGGATCTTAATTAATTATACCTTTTTGACAATTAGTCGTGAGTTTCGACAACTTGTCTAAAAATTTATAAGTTAAACAAAACTTAATCTTTAATAGATTATGATGATTACAGATTGAGTGGTACATATTTCAATCAAACTACTATGATGATCAAGGATTGAGTGGTAGATAATCTATTGAGGTACTATTATGATGATTATGTTTATAGTATAAGAACAACACTTTATCATGTAGAATTGGATCTTAATTAACATTTGTAGTAGAATCAATATTAGTAACAAGTTTATCCTTAATGAGCATATTTTCCATCTTCTTGATCAAACTCACACATAATGGAACCAAATCACGCTCTTGCCATGTAAAGAAACTAACAATGTATCTACTATTTTTTATTGCATTTGGTTCAATCTCCACCATTGTCGTTATCTTGTAAGTTAATTCTATATTGAAGAGGTTGCGATCGATTTCTGTAACTTCATAAATATGTTCAACTAACTCCTCAAAAGTTAGGTTAGTTTGTACTATTAGGAGTGTGTCCTAAAAGCATGTAAAGACATTTGTTTTTTCTGTGAATAAATAAATACAATGGTTTATTATTATTGTCATATTTAGATTGATAAATTATTGTTTGAATAATTTTGTAAATATCAGAAAAATTCCATATTCATTATTGAGGATGTGATCTTGTATTAGTACGAGAGAATTAAGATCACATGAATGGATAAAAATAGTCAACAATAACAAATTAAAGTTATGAAATTCTTTAATTGGAGTTGTAAGTACGGTTTACTGAGTATCCTAATGATACAAATAATCTAGATTCGGATTATTGATGTGGAAAGACATCTCGGTAAATGTGCTTTATATAATATGATTATATATGGCATGGACCGATATGAATTAAAGTCTTTATCCAAAAACCATTTAATAATAAAGACTTGTAATTCATATCATAACTGATGATCATTTATAGATCAACCTAAATCCTCAGTGTTCATGAACTCCTGTTCATGTTTATTAAATCTTTTGATTCATTCGTTAAGGTCTCTTCAAAGAATGAGGCTAATGACTTTTGTTTTGGAGATTTAATATCATGGATGGCTGGGAACATGTATCAACAATACGGAATCTAATCTTTCCTAACGGATCGTATATTAGTTCCCTTAAGGGTTAATTATGGAACTGAATGATTTTGAGCTCAAATCTATAATTAGATTATAGATTAATTATTCACTAGTGAATTAATGGTACTTAAGGAATAAGAAGTAAATTAGAAATGTTAAATGGTAATTCTTCCATTCTAATTTATGAACTAATTAATTAGAGGGTTGAACTATTGTAAGATGGTTATATCAATGGACGACTTAAGAAAAAGATTTCTGTAAAAGTATATCTATAACATTAATAGTGCAATTATGAATTTATGGTGGAGTAATATCAGAATTAATAAATTAACTATTATAATTAAAAAGTTTAATTATTTAGTTTCAATTTATTGGAGCTTAATGTTATAGGTCAATGGTCTCCGAAATGACTCAAACAAACACTGACAAAGGTAAATACAAAAATGGGCAAAAAAGACTTATGTGATAAGTAAAATATTTTTCTATGTATCAAACATAATTATTGCTTAATTATGTGTAATTAATTAATTAAGAATTAATTAATTATTTGATTTAACAAAAATATAATTAATTTTGAATTAATTTATTTTTGGGATTTTTGGTATTTAAATAATAATAAAAATTGGGAAAAATCACATACCATCACAGGCATGTGGTACACGTGTGGCACAGTGCACAGGCACTGTGCTACACGCATAAGAGAGTGTACTCAGTCTCTTGATTCCACAATTTTAGTTATTTAAATATTAAATAAATAATGAGATATTTTAATATGATTAAAATATTATTATTTAAACAAAAATCTGATAACTGATCAATTATTAAAATAACAAATATTTTAATATATTGGATATATTAAATATAGGATATCAGTTTTTCATAGAACGTAACTTTTCAGGGATAGAAAAATATCTAGGAATCTCTCTCAGAGAAAGAGAACAGTGACAAAAACTAAAGTCATTGTTCTTCACAAAACCTAGGTCCAAACTTTATAAGATCTCATGTGTTGAGAACATCTGATAAATAGTTTATTGTCTATTATTTGTATAGCGAGCCCACACTCGTTCTTTGTGTGCCTGAGAACATTTTGGAAGATCTTGGTGTGAGATCTCAAGGATTCAGCCATACGAAAAGATAGCAGCAAGGAAGGACCTGAGGTAATTTTTCTGTTCATGTCCTTGATTCAATATATATATGCATGTGAAGAAGTAGATCTAGAAATCTTATGGGATTAATCTAACAATTTGATTGTTGTTCCGCTGCGTATAATCTCTGATTTGATCAATAAAAACCAACATGTACCAAACTTGATCTTGTTTGTGAGCCATTTGAAATCCATTTCCACGAGTCCTCATTCTTTTTCCACATTCCATCATATAATATTACAATATTTTTTAATGACATCTGAAAAAAAATACAATAAAAAAATATAAATTCTTGGTATTACTTTGATTAAAAAGTTATATAAAAAAATGAAAATCAAGTTGAAAATCTAGAAATTCGATAATATGTCTGAAAATTAGACAACCTGTCTGATAATTCGACAACCCGTCTGAAAATTCGATAGGTGATTGAAAATATATGACGATCTGTCTAAAAATTAGACTACCTGTCTAAATTTGACAGATGGTCTAAAATTTAGACAGGTGGTCAAAAAATTACGACTACTAATCTGAAATTTAGACAACTGGTCTAAAATATTAGACTCCTTGTCGAAAAATTAGACAAGCTGTAAAAAAATTATGGATTTCTCTATCTTGAAAATAGCCGAAACCACCATTAATTTTTTCAAATTTTCAAGCTTTAACCTCCATAAAACACCAGAAATAAACCTAAATCATTACTTATACTTTCAATATACTAAAACAATCATTTTGCATTTTAAATCTAAAAAACAAATATCAAAAATCTCATATTTTATATATATAAAAAAAACTTTTATAAACCAACCTTTTGAATGAGTGGTGGCTGGATTTGTGGAGAAATGGCAGCATCCGGTGATGAGCAGTGTTCGCTGGCGGTAGGGGGCAGTGGTCGCCGGTGGTGGTGGTGGTGGCAGTAGGGGATGATAGTGGGTGGTTGTGGATGGGTGAGAGGAAGAAGATGATAGTTATTAGAGTTTTTATTTTAATTTATTATTATTTTATTTTAAGGGTAAAATGGGTAATACAAAAAATTCATTAATAAAAGAGGTCATTTAGCTAAAAACTATTGAAACTAGGCCAAAGTGCAAATTGCACTATAAAAAAAAGGCTATTTTGCACAAGGACCCCAAAAAATAATAACTCACTAATATATGGAGAATAAAATATTAAACTACATGAATAAATTGTATCACTACAAAAAACGGGACTTTTGCTGGCGCAAATTTAGTGAGGTTTTGCGCCGGCAAAACCCAGGTAGTTTTTGCCGACGCAATTTTGTGCCGGCAAAGGATCGCGACGTACCCCTGTCGCTAATTTCACTTTTACCGACGCAAATGTAATGCGCTGGCAATGGTATATTTTGGCGACGAAAAAATACGCCGGCAAAAATAATGATGCGCCGACAAAATTTTTTGTCACGTTGTTGTGGAAAACACTTTTAGCGGCACAAAAATGCGCCGGCAAAAGTTGACTCTTTTAGTGGCGCATTTTTGCGCCAAGAAAGGTGTATATATGCAGTGAGGATTGAAACTTTTGCCGACGTAATTTTGTGCCGGTAAAAGTATTTTTTAAATAATATTTTTAATTAAATTACTAATTTTATTTTCAATATATTAATATTAATTAATAATTTTCTATTTTAATATATTAATAATTATTTAATTTTTTAGTAATATTATTTAATTAGAAATAAAATTAAAATTAAAATTTTATAAATAAATAAATAAATAAAAATTACAACTATTAATATTTATTATCTCCACCAAACATGAAAATATAAAAATAGTTTAGTAAAATAAATGTCTCATAAATTAAACTTTTAATAAATAAAAAAAAAACTTCTAAAAATGAGTACTGCCCGCCTCATCATCCCGCCCCCGTCAGCATCATCGTCCTCGTCCAGATCCTAATCTGGTAAGTCAATAGTAAAACCAGGAGCCAATTCACCAACCTGCTTCAACAAAGCACTGAGCAGGAGATCTTGACGCCGTTGATGACTCTCAAGTTTGGTATTATGCTTTTTTAGGTTCTGATTTTCTAGCATAATGTCCTCAGTTCGCTGGAAAATGTTGTCCATTTCAGGTGGCAATTGCCCGGACATTTGAGAAGTTGACGAAGATGATGCCCTCTTTGCGCCAATTGCCTTCAACCTAGGCAACCCCCCAAACCCTTTCTTATAACGCGAGCGGGGTCCAAGGACATCCGTGACAATATCCATATCAGGCGGGAACTGACCGTTGACATTATCGCCGACACAAGAAGCAGCAGATGATACAAGGGCCGTACTCTGCGATGCTCGACACTCGGTCATCTCAGTCTGCACAATAAAAAGCACGTATCTCGAATTCCAATATAACATTATTTGAAAACCTAACTTATAAATTTTTAATATAACAACATATAAAATATAACTTTATTATCTATCTGCCAACATCCTATCATTAATGACTGCAGACTAGTGATTGAAAAAGAATGTAATTAATTTTGTTCCCATATCAGGGAGCAAGTGGGCTAAAGTAAATTTGGTCATGAAAATCCATATCTGAATAAAAGTCATGAAGATGTTGTTGATATATACGGTAAGTGCAGTTAATTCAATTAATGGGGAATTTACGTCTCCAAACATATACATCAACTACATTTGCATGTCTTTCATTCATATATGGATTTTCATGACCAAATTTACTTTAGCCCGCAAGCTCCCTGATACGAGGACAACATTAGATACATTCTTTTTTTTTATCTTAGTCCTCAATCATTAATCATAAAAATATTGGCACATAGATTATAAAGATTTAATTGTTAAAAATTTAATTAATAATTAATAAATAATTACTAATTGACAACAACCAATTAATAATTAATATTTATTAATTATTTACTAAACTTTTTTAAAGTTAAATGATCATAAATTAGTTAAGGTTATGCAACTTACATGTTTTGTCGTCATTGCATCATTAATCCACTTATCCTTCTTCTTATGGAGGTGCTCGAATGTGTCGATCATGCTCGAGAGCTCGTCAGTAGATGGGTCCATCTAAAAAAGCAAATTATTTAAACATTGTGACATTTATAATATTTTCGTAAATGTAAGGATATATGTTATTATAATTTGCGTGATCATAAACATGGGCAACGATGGATTTGGAACCGTGTCCTCCTGGTATGGTCATTTTTGCTCGAACTTCTTTATTTTTCTTCGATATACGCTTCAAACAGAAAACAGTACTCATTAATCTAGATTGTAATTTTATAATTAAAAATTAATGTAAAATCTACGGCATACCTGGTGAGAATCAGAACCCCAAAAATCACATAGAATTACCCAATCAGAAGAAGTAATCGACACAAAAGGTTTTGACTTCGCTCTCTCATTGTCCACCTCTCCTCCAACATCTACCCAGTGTTTCTTTATTGTGTGGTGCCAATCAGTCAGATATTTTTGCATTTGTCTTACCATGGCATCGTTGATTACTAGATTGTCTTCTGGATAAATGAATTTTTCCTAAAATCACAATTAAATTTGGAATTTGTTAAAATATTATGAAGATAGACAAAATATTTAATAGTGAGTTATTAAAGGTTTAAAAAATGCTTACATATAGCCTCTTTCGAATAACTTGGATATCAGCTGGTTTTACTTATTCCCAAACTAGTGTAGTTGGGGGTACGGTGCTATGCAAATAACGAGCCATGGAATTGTTGAACCACTTGCCGTACTTTTGAATTGCTTTTCCAGTTTGTTCATCAAACTCTTCTTTCAAATGACTAACTTTTTTGGTGGCCAGCTCCTTCTCGATATTGGCACCGTATTAAGCTCCCATGCCTCTCTTGGAGCCACCACCTATGTCATTACTTGGTTCGGCCATTCTACATTGAAATATTCATTAATTAACTAATTCAAATTATGTATGTCTGTTGTTTTTTGTTATAAAATTAACATTTATTCATTATGGTATTTCCAAACCTACCCTATTCCGACCTAGTGGATCCCTTGGAGATAGTAAGGAGTCATGTACTTCTCCTCATTTTTTTAAAAATGTTTCTCAAACATTTTAAAAAAATGAGGAACAGTACATGAATACATTGGCTATCCCCAAGGCATCCACTAGGTGCATCACTATTATTTTTTGTTATAAAATTAATATTTTATTACTTATTGTCTTTCCCAACTTACCCTATTCCGACCTAGTGGATCCCTTGGAGATAGTAAGCAGTCATGTAGTAATTCTCATTTCTTCAAGATGTTTCTCAAACATCTTGAAAAAATGAGAACCACTACATGAATACATTAATTATCCCCAAGGCATCCACTAGGTGCATCACTATTGTTTTTTGTTATAAAATTAACATTTTATTACTTATTGTCTTTCCCAACCTACCATATTCCGACCTAGTGGATCCCTTGGAGATAGTAAGCAAACATGTGCGAATACCCATTTTTTCAAGATGTTTCTCAAACATCTTGAAAAAATGAGTACCAATACATGAATACATTGACTATCCCCAAGGCATCCACTAGGTGCATCACTATTGTTTTTTGTTATTAGATTAACATTTTATTACTTATTGTTTTTCCCAACCTACCTTATTCCGACCTAGTAGATCCCTTGGCGATAGTAAGCAGACATGTGCGACTACCCATTTTTTCAAGATGTTTCTTAAACATCTTGAAAAAATGAGTATCAGTACATGAATACATTGACTATCCCCAAAGCATCCACTAAGTGTATCACTATTGTTTTTTGTTATTGAATTAACATTTTATTACTTATTGTCTTTCCCAACCTACCCTATTCCGACCTAGTAGATCCCTTGGAGATAGTAAGCAGACATGTGCGACTACCCATTTTTTCAAAATATTTCATCAAATATCTTGAAAAAATGAGTACCAGTACATGAATACATTGACTATCCCTAAGGCATCCAATAGGTGCGTGTGTACCTATATCTAATACTATCATTAATTAATGATAATAAATAAAGTTTTCATTGAATTAAATAAAAAGTTACATACACTTGTTTAAATTACATATCACTGTCCTCATCATCACTAACTACAACATCATTTCGAACATCACTATCACTATCACTATCGACTAGAACATTATCGTCATCCTCATCTTCTTCATACTCGGCCAACGTGTCGTCTTCAAATTCAACTTCATCATCGACAACAAATTCATCTGAACCTTCGCCAGCCAAATCATCGACGTTGTACACTTCAGTGGCATTGACATCAACCCGATCATACTGAAGATTATCAAAAATTGGAAGTTCTACCCACAACTGAAATGAAGAAGAATTAACTTCTTGCAATATTGGCATATCATTTGTGGTCTCAGTATCATCAACATCAGAATTTGAGAAATCTCATACATTCCTCGGAATGTATTCATTAACGAGCCTCCAATCATCCCCATTTTTCACATCTCGAAGATAATACACCAACTTCGCTTGAGATGCGAGAACGAAAGGATCATCTTTATAACATTCTTCCTTCACATATACGCTCGTAAAATTGGATTCCACTTTAATTCTACTTGTATTGAACCATCTACACTTGAATAGGACAACACTGTAACCCATCAAGTAGGACAACTCAATTACTTCTTCCAAAACTCCATTGTAGTTCACTCCTTCCTCACTTGGCACCATTACACCGCAATTTTGTGTTTTAAGCTTCATATCACGACCACGAGTCACAAATTTCACACCATTCACTATCATCCCTGGATATGAGTACACGGTGCCGCTTGATTTGTTTGCGAGAGCATACAATTCATTATTCACTTCAGTAGGTGTTGACTCATGCAAACCGTTCACCTATCAACATTAACATTGAAAGTTAGTTTTGGATTGATTAAGTGGGGTTTCGGAAAAGAATTGACTAATATACATACTCTTTCTTTGAACCACTGAGGAAAATCAGTTTCTTGTTGAACTTCAAGATTCGAGCCCCCCCGTCTTCTTAATTCATCCATATGCTCACTACAAATGGACAACAATATTATGATTTTGGCATTTACTCGGTATATAAACCAAACATCATTATTGAAAAAAGACTAGAAAACACACCTAAGGTACTCCTTAATTTCGGCACAATTGTTCAAGATATACCACTCAGCCTTTTGCTTTAACTGCGGATTGAGGAGCATACTTGATTTCTTACCAAATGGACGACCAACAGCCTTATAAATAGAATATTCCCGATTTGGTTGGGATTCAACGCGATCGTCATTCCTCTCAGGTCGATTGAATCAAGTCTCAACCCCCCGAAGGTACATTGAGCAAAAGGTTAAGGCCTCGTTCACCACGTAAGCTTCTGCGATTGAACCTTCCGGACGTGCACGATTTCTTACATACTGTTTATAAACTGCCATCGAACGTTCAATGGGATACATCCACCTAAAGTGCACAGGACCGCCAAGAATTGCCTCTTTCGGAAGATGCAAAACCAAATGCACCATAATGTCAAAAAATGCTGGAGGAAATATCATTTCCAACTTGCATAAAATGGTGATAATGTCTATCTCCATTTTCTCAAGGTCTTTCACATTCAAAGTTCGTGCACAAAGTTTTTTGAAAAAACCGCACAACTCAATAATTGGCTTCCGAACTTCAGGAACCAAAAACGACCTAATTGCGGCAGGCAACAACTGCTGAAACAACACGTGGCAATCGTGTGATTTTAGCTCAGTTATCTTGCCATCATTGACATTGACATTGACATTCTTCGAAAGGTTTGCAGCAAAACCGTCCGGGAATTCAACTAACTTCACAAATTCACAGAAAACTCGACGCTCCGGGACACTGAGGGTGTAACTGGCATGCGGTTTCTTCCACTTGTTTCCCTCTTTGCGGAGGTGGAGTTTTCCCCTAATTTTCATGTCTGCTAGATCAAGTCTTGCCTTGTCAGTGTCTTTAGATTTTCCCTCTAAGTTCAACAAAGTTCCCAAGACACTGTCGCAAACACTCTTCTCTATGTGCATTACGTCCAAGTTATGCCTCAACAATAACTTCTTCCAATAATCATGCTCGAAAAATATGCTGTTCTTCGACCAATTAAGTTCAATCGGAGCCCTTTTGCATTTCACACCACCAAATTCTTTGTGTTTCCCAGGATGTCTAATCAGTAAATTCTCTAATTGCTTCAACACATCATCACCGGAGTAATCTTTTGGTGGTGGCCTGAGTTCCTTGTTACCGTCGAATAATGCTCGTTTGCTCCTCCATTCATGATCCATATCAAGAAACCTCCTATGGCCAATGTATGCAATTTTACTTCTAATCCCTACAGAGGGAGTTTCTTCATTGCATGTGGGACACGCCTTGTACCCTTTTGTGCTCCACCCAGACATCATAGCATAAGCTGGGTAGTTGTTAATGGTCCACAAGATTGCTGCACGCATATTGAACAAGGTGCTATTGTATGCATCTCGTGTCTCGACACCATTCACCCATAACTCCTTCAACTCATCAAGCAAAGGTCTCATATAGGCATCAATATCTTTTCCAGGTGAAGAAGGACCTGGAATTAGAATAGACAACATTAATGACTGTGGTTTCATGCACTTCCATGGCGACAAGTTGTATGGGACAAGTATCACAGGCCACATGCTGTAAGAGTTGCTCATGTTCCCAAAAGGATTAAAACCATCTGTAGCCAACCCAAGCCTAAAATTTCGAGATTCGGCTGCGAAAGATGGGTACAACTCATCAAGGTGCTTCCACGCCTTACTGTCAGCGGGGTGCCTCATCACACCATCTTCCCTTGGCCTTTTAAAATAGTGCCATCTCATATCCTCTGCAGTATATCTGGAACTGTACAGCCTTTTCAATCTCGGCGTCAACGGAAAGTACCGCATGACCTTATGGACCACTTTCTTCCCCTTCCCATGATTATCTTGCCAGCGACACTCACCACAAACCGGACAGAATTCCAAATTCGCATTCTCCTTCCAAAACAGTGCACAGTCATGCTTGCAAGCATCAATGGACTCATATCCCAATCCAATACTCCGCAACTTTGCCTTCGCCTCATAGTTAGACTTAGGTAAAATTGTTCCGTCTGGCATAGCGTCGACTAACAATTCCAGCAAACCATCAAAGTAATGATTGTTGCACTTGTTAATAACTTTCAGATGCATCAGCTTCACCAAGAAGTTCAACGCGGAATACTTTCGGCAACCCGGGTACAGTTCACTTGACATCTCCTTAAATAAATTGTCATACTTGTCGCGATGTTGAGGATCATCTTGGGGAGGATCATTATAGTTTCCAGCGGGAACATCATCTTCAGCATAAACATCCTCCAGGATATCCGCTATCTCATCTCTATCATGAACTCGTACCACAGCTGGTGGCGACGGCAGCGCCTCTCCATGGTCATGCCACACTTTGTAGGACTGTACGATGCCATTGTTGAATAAATGCATCGAAATTGCTTTTATAGGCTGGAACATAACATTCCCACATTTCTTGCACGGACAGCGAACCAAACCCCGATCGTTCAATTGATTTTTGGCGATATCGAAGAACTCCTTAACACCATTTCTATACTCCAGAAACCAACGATTCCTCGCACTCATCCAGCTCATGTCGCTCGCCATCTTTAAGCGAAATAATTAAGAAAATATTAATAATTGTCTTAAAATGAGGGAAATGATAGTCAAAGTATTTCATGACTGTTTGTCTCCCTAATTATCACTAACTGATAATAATATCCTATCTCTGGCAAAAATAATTATTTATAGGGATATTTGCGGCTAAATTACTCAAACTTACAACTTACTAACACGTAAATGACACGTGGCACCACATGATTGGTACACATTATTATTATTATTTTAAATAATTTTTCATAAAAAAATCATTTTATGTTTTTCATTTTAAAAAAAAATTCCAATTTATTGTTTTTCAATTTAAAAGTAACGAAAAATAATTTTTTCTCATTTTAAAAAAAAATCAAATTTGTTGCTTTTAATCAATTATTTAAGATTAAGTAAAAAAAATATTTAATCTTAAATTATTGCTTGGATTTTAAACAAAATTACTTAATCTTTAATTGAAAAAAAGTAGACAAAATGATAAATAGGAAGATTTTAATAATAATAATAATAATAATAATAATAATAATAAATTAAAAAATTTGAGGATATTAACAATAAAAAATTAAATTTTAAAAAAAATGTATTTTCATACTTAATCTTAAATTGAAAAAAAATTTGAATTTTTTTTAAAAAAAATGTAAATTTTATTTTTTGTTAAATTAAAAATTATTTTAAGAATAATAACAATGTGGACCAATCATGTAGTGCCACGTGTCCTTTGACTAGTCTACTTTAACATTTATTTATTTATTAATTTTAATTTAAAATTAATTTAATTATACATTAATTTCATTTTGTAATTTTTTATTAAATTCTTCAATTTGTATTGGATTATTTACTTAATCAATAACAATTTTATTATATTTATATTTTTAACTTTTTCAATTACAAAACATCTCATATTAATGTTAAAATTAATTATTAATTATTATGATTGGTAATTTTATTTTATTTAAATTATAGTTAAAAATTATTTTTTTGATGAATTTTTAATTATACTTAAATTTTTATTTAATTAATTATTAAACTTTTATTAATTTTACTAACTCCAACAAAATTTGGGCAGCATAACGACTATATTTCAAACTATCCCAAAAATTGAAAAACCTACAAATTAAACACATATATAACCAGAATATTCCCAGAGCAATATACAAAATATTCTCATAGTATGCACAACATAAACCAAGATTAATAACATATATCAAATCTTTTTATATCAGTAACATCAAAACAATTTATTTAGTCAATATTTATAAACAAATAATATTTAATATAAAAAAATATAATATATATTTTTTTAATATACATAATCTAATCTATTTTTTAATATACATATTAAGCATTAAAATTAAAAAATATACATACTCAAATCAGTTTTTTTTTAATAAATACTAAAATCATATTTTTTTTTCATTATTAATCTCATTTTTCTAAAACTACACATATTTATTTGTTTTTTTTTAACAGAAAAATATAATTATAATACCAAATATCACACACATACATATATATTAATCAATTTTCTAAAAAAAATTTAACATTAAATAAACATATGTACACACATTTACATATATACATAAACAAACATATATACATATATAAAAAAAAAGACAAATTTAAATATGCATATATATATATATATCCGGACATATAAATATATACATATATATAAAATGATATATATAAATTGATATATACATATATATATATAATCAGATATAAATATATATATAAACCGAAATAAATATATATAAACATAAATAAATATATATATATATATAAACTAACATTTGGAGTTGTTCCACCGAGAGATTGGAGCTATAACGCACACCTGTTTATAGGGAGAGAATAACAAAAAAAAATATAATTACAAAACGAAATATAGAGAAAAAAATCTAAAAATGTTAAAAAATTTCTCATTTGATTTACTAACCTTGAGAGAGAAGCTTCACTATATGAGTTGAGCCACGGTGAGATTATGGCTCACGGGGTAGTCGGAGAAATTAACACAAAGGAGAGAGAGAGAGAGAAGCTTTTTTTTTTTTCCTGAAAAACAAAACTGAAATGGGGAAGAAGGAGGCTATGACGGGTCTAATATCGTTATGACTTTTGCCGGCACGTTTCGTTGCGTCGGCAAAAGTCTAAAAATGCTCCGACAAAAGGATTTATTAAACCCTGCCACAAAACGTCGTCGTTTTACTTAGTACAACTTTTGCCGGCGCAACGAAACGCGCCGGCAAAAGTATACTCACTTACTTTCTTGAAAACGTGCAAAAAATTAAAAAAAACACGGTTAACTTTTGCCGGCGCGTTAGGTGAAATGCGCCGACAAAAGTCTATGGGTTTTTATTTGAAAACTGATGGCACTTTTGCCGGCGCAATTCGGGGTTGCGCCGGCAAAGGTCCTGTCCTTTTTAAAACCCGAGCACTTTTGCCGGCGCATCCCCGAATTGCGCCGGCAAAAGTCACTTTTGCTGGAGCATAATTGCGGCGGCAAAAGTGTTTGGTTTTGCCGGCGCAATTCACCAATTGCGCTGGTGAAAGTGGTTTTTGCCGGCGCAATTCCGAATTGCGCCGGTAAAAAGCTCGTTTCTTGAAGTGTATAGAACACTCTTATCTCGTAAAAAAAAATGAGAAAAATAAGAATTTGAACAGGCTTGTAAGCTCTTCTCCTTTTGTTTTTTCCGATTCACCAAGTTGATCTTTGAGTGCCACTATACAGAATTTACATTAATTATATGTTAAATTAACCAAAATTAAATTAGCATAAATATTTTTTCAACACTTTTTTTTGTGTCATATAAAATATTTTGCATGACACGAAAAATTGCACAAACCCTATTATCTCGGCTCATGCAATAAGTCTTTATTAGGTCACCTAAGGAAAATTTAGTATTCATTTTATAGTTTCTCCCTAGGCTGCTCAAGAGCTTGAGATGACTTTTGAGTGTGATCATATAGTAAGCATGGAGTAAAGAGTTGGCATTAATTATAAGAATTAAATTTATCTAATTTATTTTAGAGAAATTAGTGAAAATGATCTATTTTTTTAAGTGATTTTGTACTCTAGCCTACTTTTAATAATTTTTTACAAAATAACATCTGTCTAACATTTGACTAGTTATTGCGTTTTACTGAACGAGCGATTAAAGCTGTTATTTTCTCCCAGAGGGAAGCCAAAGCCTTAGGCTGCGACATGGTCTTTACTCAGCATCTTTTGTTGGGTTTGATCGCCGAGGACGGTGGAAATGGCTTTCTTGGATCAGGCATCACCATGGACCAGGCCCGTAATGCCATTCGCACTATCTGGCATCACAAAATTCCTCCGCAATCAGATCCCAGTTTCAGTTCTTCTGTTCAAATCCCCTTTTCCATTAGCACCAAACGCGTTCTTGAGGCTGTCGTTGACTATTCCAGAGCGAGGGGTCACAATTTCATTGCCCCCCTGAGCACATCGCCACCGCCATCGCCCTGTTTACTTCCCATGATGGCAGCGCTGCTCGGGTCCTCCAAAGGTAATTTATGTATCTAGTTCCATTGCATAGAAATTAAAGTTTGGTTGACTCTTCAATTTAGTTTTTTGAATACTCACTCATATGAGAATTCTTGGTTAAAAATGGAACGGCGTGGCCCTGTGGCTCACGAATATGGTGGAACATATCTGTTGTTGTTTTCATTTTTTGGATTATATTCTTAGACCAAGTTTCGATTCATCTTCAACCAAGGTAATTAGTTATTCTCTACGTGTTTGTTGTTATGTATATATAGGAATAAAGTATCTACAGAGAATGAGTTATCTATGAATGTAATACTTGTTCTTCTTTTCATATTTTTGTTTGTTTTTGAAGGTTGTTAATTTGACTTGTTGTTCTTTCCTGGTTTGAGTACAAAATTTGATTCTTTGTTTTATTCAATCGAAATTTATGTATGATTACAATAAATTGATTTAAATTTAGTCCTGTACAATTTTTAGGTAATTTATCATTATGTGTTAAGAATTTTGACTCTCTTTCTTTCTCCATCATTATGTGTTAAGTATTTTTATGAATTATATAAATGTTATCTTTTTATTTCCCTATTTGTATGGGCTCCTTTTTTTTAATAATTTTTATATTTTAAACTATTAATTGATTTCTTTTGGAGGTATTTATTATAGTTATTAATAAAATATCTGTATTTTTTTGGGTTTGTAACCTCCAATTAGTTTAACAGTTTAATTGAGATTATTATGCTATGTATTTATTTATAATTTAATTTGATTTTTTCACTGAATTTAAAAAAAACGTTTTAATGTGATATTAAAATTACAAGTTTTATTTATTTATTACTAACTAACATATTATCTTTTAATTTCAACAAGAGAGCCCCTATAGCCAAGTGCAATATACAAGATCGACTGTCCGTTGTCTTATTTTCTTTGGTGTGTTGTTGATGTTAGATTTCTTGGTAGACTAGATCTATGGTGATTTCTCATTGGAATTCGAACTATGGGAGATGACAGATGTGTGAAATTCTGTAAATTAGTAAGGTTTGGTGTGGATTTATCATTTAATTAGATATATTATTTTGTTTTCTTGCTACTTGAGTTCAATGTAATCAATTTTGACTTATCATATCTTTCATAGAATTAATTGTAATCGTATAATTGTTTATAATTTTTTTCTAATAATAAATGTCATTTATTTTATAACATTTATTACTTTTTTAATATTAATTCGTTTTTTCTACTGAGAAATTTTAATTCAATAGTTGAAATTTTCCATTTATTACAATTAATATGGTTAACTATTTGAGATATTTTTCCAATTTTAGTTGAAAACCTATAATATGGAAATTAAATAAATTTTATAATTAAAATTTTAATTGCTCCTATATATTAATTAAATGGTAAAATATAATTAAAATTATTTTAACCTATTAATATTTTATTACAATATTTTGTTTTTATATTTGGAAGTTAAATTGCATTTTATAATTAACCTAATATTGTTTTATCATTTTTATTTTTAAGAGTGATTGTTTTATAATTATATTTTCTGTAGTTTCTTGATTTCAATTATATAGGTACGATGCACAAGAATCATAGTTTTTCTCTTGGATATTGTTAAAGCCAAAAAGTATGTATCTCCTTAAGTCCTAAATTGAGTATATGCTATCTCTCACATATCTTGTGCCTCTTAGGCTTATTTTTTGTGTTTGTTTGTAGGTTTTATTGTGCCTATTTGTATGCTTGTTTTTTGTGCCTGTTTGTAAGCTTGTTTTTTGTGCTTGTTTGTAGGCTTGTTGTGCCTTGATTGTAGGCTGGATGAATTGGTAGTCAACACACAAAATGGACTATTATAAAACTGTAATCAGGTTGCTAGTGGCTTTCTTAAATTTACTTTGGGTCAAAATGAATTTTAGCTATCTTAATTGATTATTTTTAATTATTGGATGTGGATATTTTGTTACTTTATTACTCTCAATCTCACTAGACAAAATTAATGGGGTCTAACCAAATAGTAGCCTTTGTTTAGACCCTAAACTTAAAACTAATTTTATTTCTAAAATTTGAATCGAGGAAAAACCAAATGATGAAACTTTGGCTTGATTTCCTATATTTTAAAAGATTTTCTTTTATTTTACTTTTAAGAAGTTACTTATATTTGTTGGTTTGTGTTGCAAGTTTACTTATCAACTTTTCTATGCTCAAGATTTGATATTCTTCTTGCGGCAATTTATTTGATTTTTCTTCAATTGATTTTGGTTTAAAACAATAGTTCTACCTAATAAATTATCTGAGTATTAGTTATTTTGATATGAATTTTTTTTTGTCTAATTTCCAAAAGTATATTTGCATACTCTTTGGCTAGACAATGAGTTTTGTTGGCTAGAGGAAATCCATCATCCAAGTTGTACTTCCTATATTATGCATTCTGAATAAAATAAATTTATTCCCCACAAAAAAAAAAAATTGACTAGTTGTTTAAATTTTTCGATTATCTGTCTAAATTTTTGACTAGTTGTCTAAATTATGAAAGACAATCTTGCAAATAATTATTAAAACTAAGCTAGAGTACAAAATCACTTTAAAAAATAGATCATTTTGACAAAACTATCTAGGTTCATGATCATTTTTGCTCAACAATCCTTTGGACATGCAAGGAGAGGACGAGAGGACACAACTTAGAAAGAAAAGAAGGCTTCATGAAAACTTCATCAACATATGAATATTTATAAATATAAATAGGAAAGATATAATTCATATGTGAGTTATATAGTTTCTTCATACTTTTTTTTTTCACAAAGAACAGATTAGAGGATGAATATTACCCTCCATTTATATATATATATATATAATAGGAAAGAGTAACCAAAATTATATAAAGAGAAAAAATAAAAGTTAGAGTAATAACAAAAATAGTATGATAAATAAATAAATAAATAAAAAAGCATAATAAAAAAAAAGAGTGACGAAAATATATATATATATATATATATAACAAATTTTTGAACTCTTTTGTTCTAATATTTATTATATTATAATATTATTACATAAAAAAAATAATAAAATGAGAAAAGCATAAAACTAAATAAATATAAGACAAAAAAATGATTAAAAAATAAAATTTAAGTATACACAGTTGGTAATCATTTCTCCTATGCATTAGATTTGATAAGTTTTATATAGGTTGAGAATACAAAGATTTGCCAAAAATTGACTATTCAGGAATCAATCAGGCTTATTATATATAGAAAAATATATTAATTTATATATATATAATTACTACTTAATTAATTACATAATATGAAATAGGAGTTTTAATTATTAACCGTGTTATGTATTATCATAAATTAATAAAATGATTTTTTTTCCAAGTAAATTAATAGAATGTTGAAAATATCTGAAATAAATAATAATTTATTTATATAATTTTTTTTAACTGAATTTATTTATAAATAATAATTGTATATGATGGATATTTTACAAAAAGACAAAAGAGTAGTGACCTCTCAACTGTGAATTTTGAGTTCATCTTCTTCACTAGGAAATTTCCCCATTTGGGCTACATAGAGACAACTTTAAAAAAATTAAAAGTTGTTTTCTGCAAAATTTATCCAATAATAATATTTGATAAACAGTTAATAAACAACTTATTAAAAAAATTATACAGAAGCTAAAACAAGAAAAACCCAAATTTTAACTTTTTTTTTAAATAGTTTTTTTGAATAAACTTTGCAATAAATTTATTTATTATATAATACTAAAAAATATTTAAAATAAATTAATATTATAATAAAATAAATAATATTTAATTCTTAAATATTTTTTTGTTCAAAATATATTTTTATAATTTATATATATACACAATAATATATATTATATTATATAATATACTATAATATTTTTATTTATAATCACTTTATTAATTTATTATCAAAAATATATTTAATTCAAACATGTGTATTTGTTTTAATAAAATAAAATAACTACGACACATTGTTATGACATTTCTAACTCAAAACATTTTAGAATATGCAATTTATCAAACATTCAGCAATTTTTCACCACATCACAATTACAACTATTTTTCTCAATAACTGATTTTCTCTACCACGCAAGTGTACCAAACTAGCCCAAAATATTGTTAGACTTTTCTAAGTATATATCTTAAACAGTAATAAAAATATAATCTTGAAAGCACCTATTCAAGTATAGATATATTAATTTACACTTTCAATCCAAAACTAACAGAGATGATTTCTCCCAAGTTTCTTTTGTTTTTTATTTCTAGATCTCTTCAGTAAAATACTAATATATATATTTATATATTCTTCATACCTTTTTTTTTCACAAAGAACAAAGTAGAGGATGAAAAGTGGCAATTAATGGCCAAACTACGAATGGTCCACTGAGCACCATTATTGCAAAAAGACAATTTGACTAGTTGCCAATGCCCTTCACTCTCTTTACTTTTCTTTTCCACTTTATTCTCTCTCTCACTTGGAATTCCGAGAAAATAGAAATAGAATTGAATAAATTTTAGAGCCTAACATTATCTTTTCGAGACTCGATATATAGAATTCAATTCTTCATTTTTCTTAGTATTAAGAGACTCCAACATTCTACAGACACTCAAAAAAACATTTTTTTATCGATAGTGTTTTGGTACTTTTGTAATGCAATTATTAAACTTAATTTTTTTAGTTAAAATAATACTTTTTCGATGCAAAATTGATGATGTTTCGATGATTTTGCGATGCAATAATGAAAACTTGATATTTAACCAAAACGATGATTTTTCGATGCAATTTCATGCTCCGCACTGAAATTTGATGAAAACTTTTGAGGTTTATATTTTTTCACTCAAATGTCTGTTTCAGATGATTTTTTTTATATATATTTTGGTATTTTTTCGAGATCTACAAAATTGGAATGAGAGAGAGAGATAGAGTTTGGACTTAGAGAAAATAAGTGTTTGAATGTTAGGGATATTTTTGTCAAAATAATTGAAATTGTCATATATTTGTGATAGTAACTTATGTTAACATATTCAAAAAAATTCACTAAGTTATTATGCATAGAACATGAAATTTCCATGTGTGTATGTACTGATAAAATAATGATAAATTTTAAAAATAGAATTAAAGATATGTGAAAAAAATTAAAAAAATTGATATAGTGGTTTAGAGAGATTTGATAAATTTAAAAATATGTTAAAATAAAAAAAATATATAGTGGTTCAGAGTAATTTTAAAGTGTCATGTCAATTTATTGGAGCTCTTCATTATATAAAGATCTAGATTCTCAACTCAACACAACTCATAAAGAATGCCTGTGAGTGACGAACCTCGTCACAAGAGTAATCAACTTATAATTGTATAAATAAATATTATATTATAGGAAAATTCTAAGGTGCACCCTTTTTCTGTTTTTTATACTAGAATGATTTTCGGCGTAATTTTTTTTTATGATCGTGTATATTGTAGTTATTTAGAGTATCCTGCAAATTTTTAAGAAATTTTGAATAATTTACAATATCAAAAATATAGTTCAAATATGTTATCTTTCACGAGTATAAGAAAAAGCAGTCGCGAGTGCAACTGACTATTTGAACATTGTTTTCAGCACTGCAAACTATTGAAAAAAAATTAAAAAATTTACAAGATATTCTAAATAATTAAAATATATAGTCATCAATTTTTTTTCCCGAAAATCATCCCGGTATCAAAAAATCAAGAGGGGGTGAAAGGTTATGCCAATTCTTGAGAGATGCACCCACTACAAAAACAAGGTCTATACCGAGAACAAATGTCGTCGGCATAAGCCTGAATGTTCTCGGTATAGCCTCTACCGAGAACATGTTTTCGTCAGTAAGTCATCGGTACAGTCGCGTCGGTAGAGGAAAACTTCTACCGACGACATTCAATATGTTCTCGGTATAGGTTTTGCCGAGGACACGTCGTCGGCAGAGAGTGGACAATATCCTCGGCACACCCAACCCAAATTTTTTATATGGATAGGCTATACCGATGACAATGTCCTCGGTATAGAATTAACCAATAATTTTTTTTTTATATTTGTAATATTTATTCACTTATTTATTTAATTAATTTGAATTAAATACAAAATAATAAAATTAAATTAAAACACTAATATTAAACATATAAATAAAAACATAAAAATATACTTAATCAAAATAAAAATATGAAAATATAATAGTCCACTTGGGTACCCTAGAATTACCCTATTCTATATTATGTTACGACTAAATAGAAAAAAGGTAAGCCAACAACTTTTTTTATTTGGTCCTGCCAACTAAAAAAATGAAGACACGGTATATTTTGAATTTTTATTTATTTAAATTATGGTGATACATGTCATTTTTTCTAAAAAAATATTCCGAATATTTTGAATTATAATTAAATTTATAGTGTAATTTCCTCTAAAAAAGAATAAGAGACATCAATTATTGAAGATAGTGAGTTTTCTTGCACAGTTTACATCAACTGTGTTATTGTCTATTCCTCTTCTTCACTTTCTCTACTTTTCTTCTAACTTTACTCTCTCTCTCTCTCGCTCTCACCTGAAATTCTGAGTTCACTCACCAGATTTCCACTTTCATCTTCTCATTGCATTTGAGTCTTCAAATTTTTATTTTTTTTAAATCTACTTTTTCTTCAAGCAGCATATTACCCACTTTGAATTAATATTAAAAAAAAAAATCTAATCTTTCTTCAAGCAGCATATTACCCACTTTGAATTGATATTAAAAAAAAGTGTTATCTCATTATTAAGCTTCGATTCCCAGTGGTCAGCAACATCTATAAAAGAGTTCAGGTAAGTTTTGTTAAAATATTTTATATTTACAAAGTTTTATAATGTATTTTTAATATTTTGCCTTATTATTACCTTTTGTAGAAACTCAAAAGAAATTTGGGATTCTACCCTCATCTTCTCAAGTGCTGTACTTAATTGTCTCTTTTTTGTCCTTTGTTTTCTATGTTATGAAAAAAAATATATATAAAAAGAAAAGCTCATGTACTTTCTTCTGTCTTTAGTTTTCTCTTGTGCTCTGTTCATTCACAAAATTCCTCCTTTAAGCGTGTAATTTCCACAAAATTGATTTCTGGACTACTTTACAAACATTTCTGAAGAAAAAAGGGATACATACAATTGGCCTAGCTATTGATCTCTCTACTTACAATATCCATAATAAAAGGCGATTAGGTAAATGCATTGCTGCCTATCCTTAAAATATTTGTATTGTTATATAACTTGCTCTTGTATTTAAATTTAACTCCACTAGTAAACCAGGAGAGAATCAAGCATGGATTTTTCCATTTCAATTGCAACTTCAATTGTGGCAAAGATTGCCGAGTATACAGTGGCACCAGTCGGTCAACAGTTGAGTTATCTATTTTGCTATGCAGGGAACGTAGACAACCTCAAAACTCAAATGCAAGAGTTGAAGAATGCCAGGGATAGATTACAACATCGTGTTGAGGAAGCCAGAAATAATTGTCAAGAAATTGAAGCTGATGTTCAACGCTGGCTGAGCAGCGTTCGTCAGATCTCTGAAGAGGCTGAGAAATTTCTTAACCATGAAGGCCATGCAAAGGCTGTGTGCTCATGTGGATCCCTCCCGCATTTGGTGAGGCGGCACCAACTGAGTAGGACAGCAAAGAAGATGTCATTCGATGTATGTGCAGCCTCTGAAAAAAGCAAATTTGATACGATTTCTTATCTTCCTCCACTGGAAAGCTCCTTTGCAATAACCAAAGGCTACGAGACTTTTGATTCAAGGAGGGAACTTCTGGAGGGCATAATGGCAGCTGTGGGAGATGCTAATAGGAGCAGGATAGGCTTGTATGGCATGGGTGGAATTGGCAAAACTATGCTTGCCAAAGAAATTGCTAAGAGAGCAGAGGAGTTATTTAGCAAGGTGGTTGTGACAACTATTTCACAAACACCTAATACGAAAGTGATTCAACAAGATATTGCTGAAAAGCTCCAGCTAGATTTTGGGCAAACACAAAGTATGGACGTACGAGCTGATCTACTTCGAACGAGATTGAAGCGGGAAAACAAGATTCTATTAATTCTCGACGACATTTGGAAGGAACTCGATCTAGAAGCTATTGGAATCCATGATGAGTGCAAGATGCTACTAACCTCTAGAGATCGATATGTTTTACACAACTTCATGGGTATTGCTGAGAGTAATATTTTCTTAATTAAGACTTTAGATTCAAGTGAAGCTGCAAGTTTGTTTAAAAAAGTCATTGGAGAAGGAGTTGAAAATGATGATTTTATTTCCTTGGCCCATGAGATCGTTAGGGAATGTGCAGGCTTACCAATTGCCATTGTAACAGTGGCACGTGCTTTGAAAAGCAGAATGGACTCATGCACATGGGAGGATGCGTTACAACGACTACGAAAGTCTAACTTTACAGTAATGAGGGGAATGCATGAGAAAGTTTACTTAAGTATCAAGTTGAGTTATGATTTTCTTGGAAGAAATGAGGAGGCCAAATCATTGTTATTGCTTTGTGCTTTACATAAAGAAGATGAAGAAATAAAAGTCGAGAACCTAGTTAGATACTATGTGGGTTGGCGATTGCTTCGATGCGTCAAAACAGTAAAAGAAGCAAGAAACAGGGTGATTTCATTAGTGAATGAGTTGAAACTTCATTGTC
This sequence comes from Humulus lupulus, assembly GCF_963169125.1. Taxonomy (NCBI): domain Eukaryota; kingdom Viridiplantae; phylum Streptophyta; class Magnoliopsida; order Rosales; family Cannabaceae; genus Humulus; species Humulus lupulus. The sequence goes on along the minus strand of NC_084799.1, from coordinate 196,364,802 downwards.
TGTTGCTGGATGGTAGAAGTGAAGATTATGTGAAGATGCACGATGTTGTTCGTGATGTTTGCATTAAAATAGCATCAGAAGAAGATGAGCATAAAATGAATAACATTACTAGTGTGGAGGAATTTTCTAGTCATGAAAGATATAAAGAGTCTAAAGCAATTTCCTTACTTGACTATGATGATTTTGGTAAGGTTCTTGAAAAATTAGAATGTCCAAGGGCAAAATTACTTCTTTTGTCTAGCTGGTCTCTAAATTCAATTCCAAACGACTTTTTTGAACAAACAAGGGAGCTTGAAGCTTTGGGTATGAATGGTGCAAGTATACAATCATTACCGACATCCTTTCATTCCCTTCAAAATCTCCAAACATTATGTCTAAGTAATTCCGATCTACAAGACGTTTCTATCATTGGGGACTTGAAGAATTTAAAAGTTCTTGATCTTTTCGGGTCTTCCATAGGGCGGTTGCCAAAAAAAATAGGAGAATTATGCCATTTGCAACTGCTAGATCTACGATATTGTAATAGGTTAAAAGTCATTGAGCTGAATGTCATTTCAAAGTTGACAAAGATCGAAGAGCTATATATCCCACAAACATTTCAGGGATGGGAGACTGAAGAAGGTGGCATGAAAGAAAGAAGAAATGCAAGTCTTATTGAGATAAAGAATTTGCAACAACTAACAGTTTTATATTTAAGGGTAGAAAGTGAAAAAGTTTTACCAGAGGGGTTGCTTAGTGAAAAATTGGAGAGATACCAAATATCTATTGGAAAATTCCGCGAGTTTGATTATTATGCACATGGATCTTCAAGGTTTTTGCGCTTAAATCTCTGTCAAAGGAAAGAACAATTAAATGCCCTTGGGCTTGTACGGCTGATGAAAATGTCCGAATGTTTATCGTTAGTGAGATTAATGGATGTCAACAATTTTAATCGTGATCTCGATGGAGAGAATTTTCCTCGATTGAAGCACCTTAAGTTTCGTAATAATGATGGAGTTCAATACGTCATTGATTCTACGGACCTGATTCACTCTCATCATGCCTTTCCATGTTTGGAGTCACTAAATCTTGTAAACTTAACAAGCTTGGAAAGGATATGCCATGGTAAACTCCCAATAGGCTCATTCAAGGAATTGAGGAAGGTGGACGTGAGCAATTGTGATAGATTGAAGAATCTGTTCCCTCTGTCTATCATCAAACTACTTCATCATGTTACCGTTAGTGAGTGCGAGATGATGGAAGATATAGTGACCAGTGGGAGAGAAGATGATGAAGCTGCCCATAAGATTGATTCTTTGCAATTGCGCTCTTTGTGTCTACAATCTTTACCAAACTTTGTCCAATTCTATTGCTCCAAGCGGAAGGAAACTTGTGCATCTTCAATGATAGATTATTACAAGCCTTTATTCACGGAAACGGTACAACTCTTTTTATTATATAAGTAAACCTTAGTTATATGAGCATATAATCTATAGATAAATAATATATCCAGGATAGTTATTTTATGCCAATCTACGTAAATTATATATTTTTAAAGTGAATATACTTGTAAAGTTTGGATTCACAATCTCTAATATTATTAATTGGTTAATAAGTGCAACGTCTTTTCTTTTTATTATATATATATATATATATCTTAAATGCCAATTTAATATGGAAAGCTTTTTTTTTTTTTAATGTAATGTTTAGAAATAAAACCATATTCCTTGCAATTATAAAACAATGTATCGAATTATAATAATTAATTAGTTTCCTTTATTTAAGTAATATAAAAGTGACGAGTTGCTTGTACAAATATATACCATACACAAGAATATTTCTATTTTCTTTTTAGATATTTTGATTTCAAGTAACTTAAATTAATTTTATTACATATGCAGGTTTTATTCCCTAACTTGCAGGAATTGACTCTATGGAAAATCAGTACAGAAAATATATGTCCAGATCAACTTTCATCCGGTTCTTTTATGCAAAACTTATCAATCTTAAAAGTCGAAAGCTGTAATAGTTTAAAGTATCTATTCTCTTTTTCTCTTGCTCAAAAGCTTTTAAACTTAAAGAAATTGGAAGTTAGATATTGTATGGCAATGGAAGACATAGGAATGCCTAATAAGATACTTGGAGAAGAAGACACTCAGTTGGAAAATATTTTGTTCCATAAATTGGACTTTATTGAGCTTAATCGGCTTTTAGCTCTCCAAAGATTCTGTGCAAAAGATTCATGCATGGAATTTCCACTCCTATCAAAGCTAATAATAAATGATTGTCAAGAACTCAAGATTTTTGTTAGCTATCCAACTATTCCAATATCAGAAGTATCAGTTGACCATAGAGAAGGAAACCAATTGGTATCAACACAACCTTTCTTCAATGAAAAGGTCACTCTTTAATTTTCATTTATTGCTCAAATAACGTTTTCTTTATGTATTCATTTCTTCTTTAACCTATGAAAAAAGTTAACTGAAACTCTAAAAAAAACATGGGTGAATACTTTACTTGAGTAGCGAATACTTCTCTAGTTACGAGAAAAAAATAAACAATTGATTGTTATAGCTAATTATTTGTTTTAGTTTTTTAAATACATATTTTGAAATATTTCCGTCTCAATTAATTTATGCAATTATATATGTCTCCACAGGTTTCGCTTCCTAACTTGAAGGAACTCGAGTTTTTAAAAATGAATGTAGTAACATTATGGCTAGACCAACTTCCATCAAATTTTGACCTACAAAACTTAACAAGCTTAACAGTTGAAAGCTGCAACAAAATAAAATATTTGTTCTATTTCCCTATGGTTGAAAGGCTTGTAAACCTGAAGAAACTGAAAGTAGTTGATTGTTTGGTTGTGGAAGAAATTCTTGTAAGTAGGAAACCAGGAGAAAAAAGAATGCTGCAAGAGAATATTTTGTTCTCCAAACTAGAAACTCTTGGGCTCTCCAAACTTCCAGTTTTCAAAACATTTTGTTCAGAAGATTTTTGCATCAAAGAAATGTCAGTTGATGATGATGAAGTGAAGGTCATAGCAAAACATCTCTTCAATGGAAAGGTAAGTAATTTAGATTTTTTTTTCTCTTTTCAAATTTTTTTCATCATTATATGTAGATATTCAAAGCTTACCATTTTCAAACTTGAGACCATTTTTTTTAGGAGTTCAATGTTTAATAATGAAAAAGAGTCTAGTACTTTACCCATGCATATGCACAAAATGAAGGGAGTCCAGTAATATATGTCTTCTAACAATATATTTTGACAACTACATCATTATAAAACTATTATCTCGTATATTAAGTAACAAATATATATATATATATGAGAAAAATTATTGACAATTGTAAGGAAATAACTACAATTTTTTTATATGCAAATAAATTATAAAGCAAAAAAAGAGATTAAAACGCTATTCAATTAAAAAAAAACAATATATACTAAAGTTTAATACATTGACTAGAAAAAATGTTTTATTGTATTACCTTAGAAAAATTGAAATAATCTTTTAAGAGAAATGCTGAATGTATTTTATTTAATTGTAATCACAAAAATAAATAATAAAAGAATGTATAAAAATAATATTGCCATTTTTCGATAGTTTACCACATCCATCAAATCTTCAAAGTCCAAAATCATATTCACAATTAATATTGAGAGTTATTAAATATTTCATTTCATTTGAGGAGTTGGGGTAAATCTTACATTATGTTTACACAAAGTAATGCTCAAGCTGTGATGAGGTCATCTGAATTTATCATAGGATCTCTTTTGAAATTATTATTATTATATAAAATAGTCTATTTGAATATAATTAAAATGATAAAATCTTAATAGATTATCTTGACTCTAGTTTCTTTCACTTTAAATCAAATAACACCTAATATTCTCTGAGTCACAAATTATTACTAAATTAACTTTAATCTTTTGTTGTATGATGGTTTATTAGTTAGAAAATGGGCGGAAGAGGAAACAAAACATTGGTATTTGGCATGTCCAACATCGTATATTATGATTGGTGTAAATCAACGTCAAAACTCATATTTTAATTTAAAATAAAATATATGAGATTTAATATTGAATTGCACCACATTAAATATTGTTGGACACCTTACAATGTTCTTTAGCAATACTAAAAAAAAATATAGGTGGCAAATGATATTCAAAATACACATTATATATTCAATTCAGATCACTTGTTCCAATTATAAAAATAACCAATGCTCTCTAAGGAATTAAAATCAAACCAGCATTAGGAATTATGTAAGTATGTTTTTTATAATCCATTCCCAAAGTTAACTAGAATAAATTTTTAGAGTGCATGCGTACATAAGGAAAATATACATGTCTTATTATTCTACTTTTATTTTCAGATTGCATTCCCCAATGTAACTTCTTACATCCACAACTTAAAAGAGTTACATATTACAGAATGTAACAATTTAAAGTATCTCTTATCATCTGCCATGGCTCGATGTCTTATACAACTAAAGAAATTAAGAGTAGATGAATGTAAGATGGTGGAAGAGGTAATAGTTCCCGAGGAATCAGCTGGAAGCAAAGGAATAATATTAGAAAATCTTTTACTCCCCAAATTAGAATCTCTTCAGCTTTGGGATCTTCCAAATCTTATACAGTTTTGCGAAGGAGATTGCATTGAATGTCCATCGTTGTCTCGTCTAATAATAAAGGAGTGTCCTTGTAACGCCCCAAACCCCAGGGACCGTTACGGTGTGCCTTGTAAACAGTGCTAAACTCGCTAACCGAGTCATTTGGCAAAAATCGTGAACTAAGTATGATTAGCGGTTTAGGGATTAAAAACTTTGGTTAAGATGTAACGTTTCACTAGAACGTTTAATTTATACATTGGGATCCCGAAAATAAAGTTTCAGAGTTTATTACAGAAAATATTTACAACAGGCCGTTCTAAGCGGCAAAACAGGGTTCAACCCTAGTTCCACTTTAAACCTCGGCCGTGGCGGACGAGCAGCTGCATATGTACACGTCATCACCTAAGCTCTCCAACTCAAGGATGGTCCCGCTTCCTCTTGCCTTTACCTGCACCACGTAGCACCCGTGAGCCGAAGCCCAGCAAGAAAACACAGTATAGCATGATATAATATCAACAACGATCATAATAACCATTCAGGACTATCAGTCCAAGCAAATAGGTGACAATAGCCAAAAGTCACAATAATGAGCATCGCTCCTTCTAGCCATGTGACGATAGGGTCACCAGGGCTCAACTGATAAGTGATTCTTTCATAAGTTTGGTTAGGACAGGTGCATGGTGAATGGTCACCAACATAACCTTCCTCCCGACTCTAGAGTCGTGCAATGGACAGCATCCCTTGGCCATGTGACAACAGTCACCGGGGTCATATACCTTGGCCATAAACATCTGGTCGTAGACCAGGCAAGCGCTTATAGTTCTCATTGACCTTCCGGTCGGTCCAGCATTAATACCCCATATGAGTCATTCAATGCCAACCTCGATTAGATCTAATCTTTATTTGGCCCGGCGTTCACAACGCACTGCCACCTCTGACCCTTGGGTCGGTAAAGCACGACCAGTGCCCAGCCCGTGGTGAACTTAACTAATAAGTCACATCTTCACAGACGGATCTGACACTATTGTCGATTCTGACTAATAAGCCAGCGCCATACACAAGTAAGCCATGCCACCAAACACATATCACATGTCCAATATCCATAAACAAGGTATTTAGCATGCTTACTAACAGATGCCAGTACAAATAGGACCATGCGCAACCACAGAGGCTCAAGCTCTGAACCATATCATACCCAGTATATAAAGCATGTCCTAATCACATGTTTCTTATGCATCATGTGCAACATATTCAACAATCCAACATGCACCAACAACGGCCATGCATGTCACGTTTAATAGCCAACCAACATGCATCAAGAATAGCCATACATGTCATACATAATAATCAACCGTCATGCATCTATAATAACCACGCATGTCATGCCCAGTAGACAATCAACATGCATCATAATAGCCATGCATGTCACATATACACAGGGTGCAGTTTTCTTACCTCAAAGTCGAGCTAGAACGATTAAAAGAACGACCCTTGAGAACGATCAACTTCTAGTCCATTAGCGGTCACCTAGTCATAACCAAATATAAAACCTCATCAAAATGAGTAATTAAATACTTCCAAACCCAACCCAAGCCTCCGGAATATCAAATCCCACTCAACTAGGTAGTAGGATCGATCCTAGGCCCTTAGAGTTAAGTTCCCATCACAAAACCACCATTTAGTATTTTTTTTTCCCTTAAGGGCCGCGACCCTACATGGACCATGCCGCGGCGCGCCTCCCTGACAGAGCCTCCACCACCTTCTTCAAGCTAGGGCCGCGGCGCCCAAGAACAGGGCCGCGGCCCAACTTCGCACCAGCCATTTTTCTTCGTTTTTCCACCTCTAAAACCTTCCAAGAACCCATCTAAACATCTCCAAATCATCAAATAAATATTACCAAACTTCTCAATGGTCCAAAACCACCAAAACCTGAAGCTCAAACCAACCAAAAACTCAACAATTCACAAAGTCCAATCTTAAGCTTAAAGACTTAAGAAACTCAAAACTTAACTAACAAAAACAGAGCACACCTTAAATTCATAATTGAAACTCACCTCAAACACGGTTTTGAATCCCCTTTAATGGCTGTGACAAGTTCCCTAGCTTCCCCCTTTGATCTCCAAGCCTAACTCCTCAAGGTGGCTCTCAAAATTCAAAGAAAAGGGTGATGGAAAGTTTGTACGGGAAGGAAGGGAGAAGGATAAAGATTGGCTCTGTTTTGGTTCTGTTTTTCCACAGCCTTCTAATTGATACTTATCCCATGCCAAAAGACCTAAGTACCCCTAGGTCAAATAAACCCCTCTAAAAGCTTCCGAGGGTAAAACCGTCCTTTCCCGTTTATCTCGTTAATTATAATTAACGCTCTCTAATTCCCGCTATTCTCAATATCCTCAAATTCCAATAATTCATATCCCGTTACCCTAAAATCCCCGGTAACGCTCTAATCATTAAATTCACCCCGAGACTCACCCCGAGCCCCGAACTTAAACCCGTTATGACTAGACCGAACACTTACATCTCATGATCGTCTTATGTCGATAGCTCGAACCAATCCACCTTATAATGTGGCTATATTAATTAATCACAACCATGCACCCAAAATATACAATTACGCCCACAGTGGCCAAATTACCAAATTACCCTCATAATTAACATATGAGCCCATATGCATGCATTCACCATCATATAATAATATAATTCACGTAAACATGCATATAATCATTAAATACTATAAGAAATCAATTATGGCTCTCCCGGCCTCCTAATCAAGGTCCTAAACCTTATTAGGAAATTTGGGGCATTACAGTCCTAAATTGAAGGTATTTAGCAGCAATTCTATGGCTACAAGGACATATACTATTAATGACAAAAAGCATGAAGAAATGGAGTTGGTGATGGCTAGACAAAGTCCGTTCAAAGATAATAAGGTATTCATTTTCTTTGACCTACTAATCATCTACTTATTAATATTATGATGCTTACATGGTTAAAGAAAGTAGGTACGGTAATTTTAATTTCATAACACAACTTCTCCATTCTATACTATTTAATGATAAAAACTACACTACAGTATTATAATGGGTTGGCTAGCTATGTCAGTGGCATAATTCTTTTTAGTACATTATTATCTATTTTTCTAGTATCTTATCATATAACCAGGAGTTAGTATAATAAATAAAGGAACTAAAAATATTTTTAATAAAATTTATGCTAATTTATATATCAAATATTTAAATGTATACATTTTTTTTTATTCAAATAACGTGCAATGCACATTTGCTTAGTTTTATTTATAGTATTTATTAATTAAATTTGTATCATTGTCATATAAATTTCAAATAAATAAACAATATTATGTATTAAAGAATGATATAAACATACTAAATGAAAAATTAAACCAAAAACTATTTATAAATTTTTTAAATATACATATATATAATATGATAGCTTTTTTAAACATAAATGATAATTTTTAATATAAGTTAAAATTATGCATTATATATTATTATAATGATATTTTATAATATTTAATTTTTTATTGATATAAGTATTAAACATCTGATTTTATATTAAATATTATTATAATAATAATATTTTATAATATTTGAATTCATATTATTATAATGATATTTTAAATTATTTAAATTTATATTGATATATATTAAATATCTAATTTTGTATTAAATATTATTATTTTATAATAATAATATTTTATAATATTTGAATTCATATTAATATAATTAGTAAAAAATTAAAATTATATGTTATTATCATTATAATAATATTTTATAACATTTACATTTATAATAATATAATTATTAAATATGTAGTTTTCTATAATGATATTTTATAATTCCTGAATTTGAATTTATATTAATATAATTAATATATATGTAGTTTTATATTAATTATTATTATAATAATGATATTTTATAATATTTAAATTTATATTAATATAATTAATAAATATGTATTTTTAAATTAGTTTTAATGGTATAATTTGTTAAATATTTAGAATACTCAGTTAAAATTAACAAAACAAAGAGTTAAAAAACAAAAAATTTTGGTATCTACGTACTTTTTATTTATAAGAGATTAATTATTTTAAAAAAATACATAGTAAAAAAAAAGTTATGGGGCTGTAGCTACCCAAGTCCTTCTAGCTCCGTCAGTGCCTATATATGATTAATTTTATTAAATAATTTAATTTACATAAAAAAATCTTTATTGCAACAAAACGAAAAAGTGCAACAAAAAAAAAAGGTTTTCTATAAAAAAAAATTTATATTGTGAAGTTATATTTCAAAAGAAATATTAGTCCTTGTTATTTGTAATTTTTCTTAATTTAAATTTACATATTCAAAATACTAAGATAACAAATCTTGTTGGCGATTGCAAGCATATATCCTGAATTGAATTATTGTACTTTATAACTGTTTTCCCAAATTAATTAATTTGTTTAATACATTATTAATCATTTTTTCGTTTTGTAGGTCATTTTCCCTAACCTAAAATATTTGTACACTGATTGGAGTGAAGCAATAGAGGAGATATTTGACATGAGTCAACTTGGAGATGGTGAGACTTATGACCTGGTAAACACGAGTTTAAAGACACTGCATATTTACAATGCTCATATGATGAATCATCTGTTTGGAGACCCAGAATATGCTCAACCATCAAATTCTTTTGTCTTTCAAAACTTAGAATCTCTGTATGTTCGGGAATGTAGCAGATTACAGAGCTTTGCGCCATCATTTATGTCTTTCCACAAATTGAAAACTCTTAAAGTATCAGGATGCCATGGGCTGACGTATCTGTTCGCCTCCTCAACCGCAGCAACTCTGGTACATCTCAGAGTAATGAGCATAATTGATTGCAAACGAATGAGGGAGATTATTAATAGAGATTATTATAAGGAATGTCAAATAGTAGAAAGTGAACACCATGAGTTTGTTTTCCAGAGATTGGAGGAATTAGAGCTTCATGATTTACCCAGTCTTGAAAGCTTCTACTCAGGAAATAAAGTTGTGAGTTTTCCAAAATTGGAAAAAATATCTCTGAAGGGATGCCATAAGATGAGGAGATTTTCACATGGAAATATATGTACCTCCACACTAGTCAACACAATCAAGGCTGGAGGTGTAAACATTTGGGAGGGAGATATTAATACAACCCTCACAAAAATTTGGGAGAAAAATGTTATACAACCCTAACAAAAGATTGGGAAGATGATTCTAATTTTTGATTAGATTTACAGCATTTATTCGCTCAAGAAATGGTAACCTAATTTATTCATTATATATCTATGTTTTCACTTTTTATTACTGTTCTGGATAAAAAAAAGTTGTTAAATTTTTCCATTTTGAGTTGAAACTAGTTAGTTCTCAATGATTGGCACACAATTTTATTACATAGAAACTTTGAGCTTTATCAAATTCAACCTGTGAAAGATAGTAGTTTGTATTTTGTCTTTGTATGTGTGATTCAGTTAATGATCTTAATCTGTTTAGGATGATCAGTGAAGAGGATGCTTAATGATTATCTTTTGTGCCTGTGGAACCTACCAAGAATAAAGCTTTCTTTGAAGCACATGGTGAGATTACCATCTTCCTTACTAATCCTACCTTTTATTCTACTCTGAATACAAATGATTACAATTTATGCTATTTATTGCTGTTAATATAATCCTATGAATTATTGCATAGAAGATTATACTAAAAGTGTCCTTTGTTTTATTCTTAAGTAAGTTTCTAAGATATTCGTAGTTTTCTCTAAGATATAATTTGTCAATTGTATAAGCGATCTGTTATTTGGGTTTATCAATCTTATTGAATTTAGTACAATATGAATCCATGGTTTTGGATTGAAGCTTTAGTGGTAGTCCTTGAAGTTTAAACATTTTGATTTGGTTTGTTTGAGGTTGATTTGCTTTTCATATATATGATAAGTGCATATATTGCTTTTGGAGCTGAAGATCATATAATGATTAAAGTAAATTTATTTAAGTTTATTACAAAAGATACTTTCAAAATATAATGTGTTTTGAATTCAGAAATGATTGTCTCATGGTTTCTGATCAATTACTTTTCTTATTTGGTGAGGGAATAATTGAAATGGGAAATATTATGTTCATTAGAGAAACCAGGTTATTTTTTAAGGTAATGTTGATTAATTTTCACTTAAACCATCTTGTGTTGTTCAATGTATATTTGAGAATGGATTTTTATTCTGATATCTTGAGCAGGTGCATTTAAGAGGATGAAAAATTTCTAATTCTAATTCTAATAAAAATTTCTAATTTTTATTCTGATAGTTCAAACTTTCTTTGTAGACCTCAGCAAGTCTAACTTGGTAATTCTTCTGGTTTTTCTTCCCATTTTAAATAGAAAATCATAGAAGATATGATATGTGAGTACTAAATTATTATGATTGAAGGAAATATTTGAAACCCATCCATTTGGTAGGATTTTTAGATTACCCTTCATAATGTAAATTGATTCCCACTAAATTAACATTTCTAATAAGTTTGAAAAAAAGATAAATCTCATATCAAACATAGGAATATTGAAGATTACCTTGTCCAAGCAAAGATTAGGCCACACTAAACATTTCTTTATATATTTGTCTCTTATTAAATAACTAGTAATAAGTTTCAATAATTTTGTTTCAGCAGCTTGTTGAAGATTTGGAAACACAGTGCTTAAAAGGAACTTTGCAATTTGGCAACCTGTCCATACTTTGTTTGTTAGTAGTCACATATATAGAAGTCACAAATGGAAGACTCAAAGGAGGAAATTGATGAACACTTTTTAACATTACTGTTGATGATTTGTTGATCAATCTAGGCTTTGTGAAACTGGTTTCTCATACAATAATTGTCTGGCCTTTTCTATTATTCAAGTTGTGGGGATTTGTTTCATTGTCCATTGTTCAGAATGTATGTTCATTCATTAACAATTTACTTAGGTTAGCCCTTGACATGTGATATGCTGGTTACCTCAGTAGTTGTTGATTTTTATTATGCTTTTACTCTAGTTTATCTTCTAATATTTCTTAAAATTGAAGGCAATACTACTAGAAATTAATAGAAAATATCAAGATAGATAAGGCCTAGAATCTTTAGATAATATGGGAAACACAATTGAAGGAAAATTGTCTCATTTATGCTACTCATGTTTGATGCAGATGGGAGAAAGATAAACTTCAAGCACAGAAAAAGTAACAAGGAAGAAAAGAAATAATTTACCACAAATAAAAATCTATTTCACTTCAAATATCAATATTATATACTCTCAAACTCTTTGAATCTCTCTACTCAAAACTCACTCTCACATTCTTTGTACTTCAAACTCACTATTCTCTTAAAAATCCACTTCTACACTCTACAAAATTATAGAGTTACACTCACTTACACACACAAAATACATACTTATAGAGTTATACAACTTGGACAACAAGAAACTCTAAAACTTTGCCAACAAGACTCCTTTTACACAACTTAATAATTACTCAAAATTAAAACTATGCATTATATAAACCATAATCAATTAATTTTACTCAATACTCAACAATCTCTAAACTTACTCAAATTCTCTAAAACCAAACCATCAATAAGAGTAAATATGCATTGACTCTCATCGAACTTCACTTGAGCTAGTTGGACTCTTCACCATCTTGTTACATTCTTTAACTATGACAATATTAGATGATTGGTGGACCCAAAATGAGTATGTTTTAAATATGTAGATCGCAAGCGCACGAATCATATATATAGTATAGAGTTCGTGTAAGCAAAGATGTCGAACCCAAATGAGTTGTCTAAAATAAAAAAGAAACTATTTTAAACCAAAATTAAATAAATTAAAACCTAGCTCCAAAGATTGATAAGATTTAATGTCATGAACATAAAATAAACGATTGAAAATAAAACTATCTAAGAGAAGAAAAATAAACCAAAAGGGATTTGTAAATAAGTTGTAAAAAAAATTATTAAGATACTAGAATCCACAAAATGTAAGTTTAATAATATTTATTAGTATATTGATTCCCAAGTTTTAGTGATAGTTAAAATAAATCAAACTATCATTTTCCAAATAGATTTATAATTTAAGCACAAATTATTTCTAAAAATATAGGATTTTCTTCATTTAAAAAAAAATATATAGTTTCAAAGTATTTAATGTGAATCAACCTAATGAAACAACAAAAAATCAAATAACATTATTTATAAGGAAAAACATAATATTTTTGTTCTAAGTATTTGATGTGTACAATTTAATGACGCATCTTATACAAAGAATATTATGTTTTGCAAAATGAAGAACAAAATGTAATATTATCTAACAATCTAAAATACAAGATATTAAAGATGAAAGACATATATGAAGAAGAAAAATTAACACTTTGTTGCATTACAAGGGAAATCAACATACAACAATAAATATTATCTAGTTACAAGTTGTTTTATCATTATCTTAATAATTTTATGAAAAAAATTAGAAGCACATAACTAGAATCCAAAATATATTACAAATGAAATGCATACTTGGCACAAAATGATCTTCCAAAAGGAAGAAAGAAAATGTAGAGAGAAAGTGTAGAAAAGATGATAGTAACCAAAAATTAAGCATCCAAAAATAGTCTTGAAATTCCCTATTTATAGACAAAATAAGAGTATTAAAATAATCAATTTAAACTAATTAAATTGATTAAATTAACTAAATAAAGTAAATATGGCATGTATAGGTAAATTTTAAGATGTAATGATGAATTTTTGTGGTAAAATATGTAGAAAAATTGAGTAAAGAATGCATTTGTGGGACAAGGGGCAAGGAGACATTTGTGGACTCAATAGGAGAGAAGGTGGCTGGGCATGGGGTGCAGGCGGCTGGGCCTTGGGTTGGGCAACTGGGACATGGGCTGGCCTTGGGCTGGCTGAGGCGTGGGCCTGTTGCAAGGGGAGATGGAGCTAGTGGAGGACTAGCCTCTAGGAGCTGGGCTGAGTGGAGCAGTAGGGGAGCTTTGGATTGGCCTGGTGGCTAGGCTGTGGGCTTCTCCTTTCAACAATATTATAAATCCTCAATCTTTTGGGCTTTTGCTTTTCAAAAATGTCAATTTTCCAATTCTCTTTTTAGCTTTAATTCTTTTATTTTCTCTTCTTTTCAAAATGCCAAAATGTAACATAATTCCTACAAAAATAAATCAAATTAAATATAAACTAAATATTTTCAATTGTAAAATTTATTCCATTAATTTCTTGAAAATATTAATTAAGACTTAATTTAATTTGATATTTAAGATCAATAAATGTGCATTTTTGACCACTAATCACACAACACTAATTCAAATAATTAAACTACAACATTCTACAACAAAATAAATATAAAAATACACAAAATTCTATAAAAATAAAAAAACCTAATAAATTCAAAATGACTCAAAAACTTAACAAATTAATTAAAAATTTAAGAACTTAGAGGCAATTAGCTTACAAATGTGGTAAAATAACTCTATTTTGTAGAGTTATCAATGATAGTCTTTTATAACTTGGCTCCACCATCATAACTCCACCTCAACTAGTCTTTCTAGCTAGTTTATACAAATTTCGCTATTTTTGACCCTTCATGACTACCAATTCACCTTTCTTAATAGTCACTACACCATCTTTTGTAGAATAGTCACATTCTATAGTGTCTAAGGCTCTTAGAGAAATTAAGCTCCTCCTCAACATAGAAACATGACTATCCTATTGTATTTATATATATGTACATATGTTTGTTGAAATTAACTACACTTCTATGTTATTCATAATAAAATAAGTTTGGGGGAGTGTGTTAGCCCAAGATTGGCTCCCAGAAGGGGGTGAATTGAGACTTTAAAACTCAACTATCTATTCTTTAGCAACTTAGTGAAACTTTCATGCAATAAAAGAGAGAACCAATGTAAATAATCAAGTAAGCACAAATTTAAAGGAGTTTAAGGTTATAGGGATGCAAACTCTCTTTATACAAGGTTCGGTGGAACTAAAGACACCTACGTCCTTGATCTTCAAAGCTAAGTCTAGCTTTAAGTCTTAGTAATGAGCTAAGTTAAAGGACTTGACTAATCCTTTTACAATAAGGGAATTTTCACCAAGGTGTACCTAAATCTCTTACATATATTGTTTGTTCAGTGTCAATCTCACCGACGTCGGGTTGTGTTTCCGGTGCCAACTTCACCTATGTCGAGTTGTTGTGAATCCGGTGCCAACCTCACCTCTCTTGCGGATTGCTGAAGTGTCAATCTCACTTTACAAAGATAGATGGAAAAGATGAAGTACAATGGTTTTCACTCTCTCTTAGGATGATAAATACTAGTTGAGAACCTAGAGAGAGATGAACACACTTACAAATAAATCCTTACAATTTTAGCTCAAGTGTGTGAAAAGTGTTTTGGAATGATTTACATAGGGTAAGATCTTACAACACTTTCTCTAGCTTAATACTTTGATATAAAACTGGCATTGGGTGTATATTAAGTCTAGAAGTGAGTCTATTTATAGAGGGACGCAAAATAGAGTCGTTGGGGGCCTTATGGAGCTTTCTGACTTCAGTTGGGCGAGTAATCGGTTGACTGGCCAAAATAGTCGTTTATGACCGTTGAAAACGCACTCAGAAAAGAAAATGGGCCCTATCTGTGACAA
This sequence comes from Humulus lupulus, assembly GCF_963169125.1. NCBI lineage: Eukaryota > Viridiplantae > Streptophyta > Magnoliopsida > Rosales > Cannabaceae > Humulus > Humulus lupulus. The sequence goes on along the minus strand of NC_084799.1, from coordinate 196,349,523 downwards.
TTCAGTTGACCGACATGCATAGGTTTGTTGACCGGCCTTTGTAATTTCTAGGTCGGAACTATTTCTGCTTTAGTAACAAATTCTGAGTTTTTTTTGTTACAAATTTGTTACTTTCTGGTTACAAAAATGCCACTTTTTCTTTATTATTTGAGTAAACTTGTTTCCAACAAGATAAACGCTTTTGCTACAAAATCTACAATGGTTAGTGACATCATAATTAAATATTGTATATCAACAGAACAAGGTGATGACGAGTTTGAGTAACCAATCTCCCCCTTTTTGATGATAGCAAATATTTGATTATTTGAAGGGAATAAAATTAACTTTAAACAAGTAAGTAAACATATGCTCCCCATCAAATTATGCTCATAAAGATTAATTTTATTTCTTATACTTTCCCCCTTAATCAAATAATAAAACAATCTTACCTTTAAAGCAACATGATTAAGTTTGTCCAAATAATGTTTTCCTTTTCTCCCACTTTAATATCATCAAAAAGCATTGGGAGGGTAATCAAGCTTGGAAGTGCTATATAACTATATGCATGTTAATGACATTAGAAAAATAGTTCTATAAGTCAAATATTCTAGCAAATTCAAATAATCAAAGCAAGTCCAATTAATCCATTGAAAGTTTGATTTTGAGTTAAGCACAGATGTAATAATTTTGAGTATAGCATAAGTGTAAAACATATGTTAGGACTCAATTTAATATGCACATGCATGAAAAATATTATAATTTGTATGAATATACATTTGAAAAATATTCTCTGTCTCCAGGTCTAAGCTTCAACCTGCATCTTATCAAAGCTTACAATTTAAAATTAGTATTAAGGCAACTAATCTGCATATTCCATGTAACATTGAGCCTACACTTGATTTGACCAAGTGAGTTAAAATATGCCCTTCGAGCTAATCATCACTTAGCTGGAATTTTAGGGTAGATACAACAAATAATAATGGTTATCTACCATTTAGTCACAATATATAAATTTTTCATGACTAAATACTATTTTTAATCGCAACAAAAAATTGATTTTAAACAAAATGTAATATTTAGCTATAAATTATTACGATTTTAGTTTTTATCACAACCTAATAATAAAATTTGTTGCGACTAAAACAAATTATAATTTTTATGATTGATACTTTTATAAGTGACGGATTTGTTGGTGACAATAAAAGATATGATAATAATTTTTATGTAATGGAACACAATGACTAATAATTTTTATATCACATTTGGCTAAAAAAAACATGAAGAAGAGAAGAGATGTGGATCACTGTCTTCTCAAGAACAACTATTAATGAGTCCTATATATTTTATTTTAAAGAAAAAAAAAGTTGAAAGGAGAGGTCAATTAAGCAAAAAAGTCTTCATCATAGATGCACACATAGGGGGCTCAAAGAAAAACATATGGCCTCCATCTGCAACCTCGTGATATTTCATCCATGGCAGTTTCTCAGAAAGAAATCGGCCAATTTTGTAAGGAATGATCTTATCTTGATAACCTTGCCAAAAGTGGACAGAACCCTCATTGTTGGGAAATGGATTGGCAATGTCTAATGGATCAAACTCCCATTTTCCATAAGTCACCATCAAGTCTCGGAAAACCGAATCATAAGCACCTTGTTGTTCAATCTTCCCCTGAATTATATATTTACAAAATAATAATGATTAGTTGGTTTTCATATTTAGTTAATTGGTACATTTATGTCTTGGAAGAATACTAGTCAAAGTAGGGTTTAGGGTATATAGGCCGATTGGTAGTGAATCCAAATTCAACTTTATGATTTCTAAAACTTAAAAATGGTAGGGCCCATGTGAATATTTGATTGATTGTTTGTTTTCAAATTCTCGATCCAAATACTAATTCTAATTTTAAGCTGCAAAATAGAAAACAGTATTTTCAAATTCTCTACCAATCACATATTCAGTTTTTTAAAATTCAAAAACAGTTTACGGATTCTGAACCAATCACATTTTCAAAAACTTGTTTTAAGACTATAAATTCATATTTTCTTTTTAGAAACACACTTTTTGAAAATACAGTTTTCCAATCACGAACCAAATAGGGTTTAGGATCTAAAGCCCAGAAAAATTCTAACTAGAAAAAAATAATATTATGGTAGTCACTATGTCTTGGAGGTTTCAAAGATTGTGTAACGCCCTACTTCCTTAGAGCCGTTACTAAGTGCGTTTAAAAACGTGCTTTCATCTCGCTAATCGAGGTTTTAGATCAATCAGTGTAATTAAGCTATAAACAGAGGAAAAACCTTAGAAATATTAATTTTCATAGAAAATCATAAAAGGTTTACACTTGGGATCCCAAAATACAGTTTAGAAATGTTTACAACATATTAATTAAACCAAGTCGACTAGACGACAAAACCAGAGTTTATTTACAAGCATCTCCCAAAATCCTCTGGCCGTGGCGGCCAGGTTGGCCAAACATGTACACGCTGCCTCACGCCTGCTGTACTCATGGTTGGTTGATCACCTCTGTACCCTTTACCTGCACCACAGAGCATCTGTGAGCCGAAGCCCAGCAAGAGTACCCACAAGCAGATAACATATGCAACACATATATATATCAAACATATAAACATGCCACCAATGGCTAAACACGTACGACCTAGCCGTCCCAGGCATTTACCAAGCCATGGGTTCGCGGACCATGCCGTGAGGATATCCCAGGTATCCTTCTGGGGACTTGCCCTGGCAACTTGCACTCCACGTGCTCAGCGCTGCTCCTGGCCCCTTGCCGTTCTCGGCCTTGCACTCAACGTGCCCAACGCCGTTCCTGGCCCTTCGCCGTTCTCGGTCTACACCGTTCCCGGCTCAAGCCGACCATTCACATCATAATTCACATAGCATAACAAGCAAGTATAGAATTCTAGCATAATCAGATAAAGGGCTACGACCCGCAGTTCTAACATATTGGGCTCGACCCTGCATACTAATCCATTCAATCACACTGGGCTCAGCCCTGCATATCAGTTCATTCAAACACATTGGGCTCAGCCCTGCATACAAGCTCTATGGGAACAAGGGTTCTCTTACCTGAGTTTTGAGCTTTCTGAGCACCGATGCCCAAGCACAGTCCTTCAACGTGAGCCTCGCTGAGACCCTAGTCACAACACATTAACAATGTCCATCCATCAAATTATAATCCAACAAATAACTTAGAGCCATAACCCTAACCTCTGGGTCCTTGAATTCTATCAATCTAGGTGATATAATCCATCCCGAGCCTTAACCATTGAATTCTCAAGCCTAAACACCCTTAGAAATGAAAACTGGCACTAAGGGTCGCGGCCCCACCCTCAAGAGCCGCGGCTAGCCTCAAAACAGAGGCTAGCACCACACTGACCCCCACATGAGCCGCGACGCGCATGAACCTTCTCGGCCTCCCATGGCCGCGCGCGCACACGGGTCGCAGCGCACTCCTCCAAGGGCCGCGACGCTCCTCACCGAACCCATAATTCTTCATCAATTTCCTACCTTTTCTTCAAGCCAATCCTCACCAAAACTCACCTATCTAACCCAGATATTAAACACATATACTCCAGCTCAATAATAACTCAGTAACAACATCAAAACCCATTAGAATCCACCCCAAAACTCAACTAGACCACACAAGAACAAATCACACTTGCTAGCATGCATATTCTAATAACCAGCTGCAACTTTAGACTTATCCACCATAATCAAAACTTACCTCTTGCTAAATTGAGCCTTAGAACCAGTTCCCCCTATGCTTCAATCTTCAAGCTTCAAGTTCCCTTATATTTCCCCAGCTGAAATCCCTTAGCTTTAGATTAGTTTTCCTTAAGTTTCCCCTTGGGTTTGCCTTAGTGAGTGAGAGAGTGAAGAAGAAGAGAGCTATCTCAGCCAAGGGAGAGTGTATAAGTCGGTTTCCCCAAGGTTCTAATTAATTCCTCTTTTGTTTTATTCAGCTTAAGTCTTTGTGGTTACCTCAAGGCTCGGGGTACCAAAACGTCCTCGAGGGAAAAATGGTAAACTTCCGTAAACTCTTGCTAGAAAGAAATTCTTCCCGGATTTGTAAGGTATGCCTCGTAAAACTTATGATCATTGCTTACCTGAAAAAAACATAGATTTTCTTTTCATACACATCCACCATCTAGAAGATCAAATGTTATTGATTTGATTCCCACCGATCTCTGTAATATGAAAACTAGAACTCTTGGATGTGCACTTTATTTTGATACATTTATTGATGACCACTCTAGAAAAGTTTGGGTTTTTGCTTTGAAATCTAAAACCAGGTGCTTGATGTCTTCAAAGAACTTCATGCCAGAATTGAAAGAGAAATTGGAAGAAAGTTAAAGTGTCTTTGAGCAGATAATGGTGGTGAGTACATGGGTCCATTTGAAAGTATTACAGACTCCATGGTATCAGACTTGAGAAGACTATTCTAAAATTAACTCCCTAACATAACGGTGCGACAGAAAGAATGAGCACAACCATTGAAGAAATGATTAGGTGCATGCTTTCTCGTGACAGGCTACCTAAATCTTTTTAGGGGGAGGCTATGAAACTGTAGTTGATTGGATTAACCTTTCTTTTTTAGTTCCTTTGAACGACGATGTACCAGAGAGAGTATGCAAATGGAAAGATGTTTCATATGATCATTTGAGAGTCTTTGGCTGCAGAGAATTTGTTCATATTCCCAAAGATGAGAGGGACAAGCTTGATGATAAGGCAAACCTGTGTATTTTCTTTGGGTATGGTCATGAATAGTTTAGGTATAGATTGTGGGATCTAGTGAAGAAGAAGATAATTAGAAGCAAAGATGTGGTGTTTCTTTCAAATAGAATGTTTAAAGATTGTGACAAAGTTCAGAAACATAAATACCCTATTGATAGTCCTGTGAGTACTAGCTCAATTCCTCCACCTATATTACACGGTGAACATGGGGGAGATGAGCAGGAAAACCATGTAGAGCACGCCAATGAAGAGGCAAATGAACAAGAAGATCGTGATGAGAATTTTAATGAACATATTCCTATAGTTGATGATGATGAGACAACTAATGAACATGTTGAACAAAAACCTCATCTGCTACCAATTGAGAGTTCAGTGATAAGATCCACAAAAGAGTCTAACCCATCTTCAAGATTTACTCCTTGTGAGTATGTGATGCTTACTTATGGGAGAGAACCAAAAACCTACTAAGAAGTTTTTCTACATGTGCACAAGAGTGAGTGGGTTAGAGCCATGCAAGAGGTATTGAGATCCTTGCTGGAGAACCATACAATTGACTTGGTGGAGCTGCTTAAAGGGAAGAAGAGTCTTAAGAACAAATGGGTTTACAGGTTGAAGACTAAAAAACATAGCTCATAATAAAGGCACAAGGGACAATTTGTTATGAAAGGATTTGGTTAAAGGAAACGTATCCACTTTGAAGAATTATTTTCTTCTGTTGTGAAAATGTCCTTACTCAGAATTATTTTTGGTTTAGCTGCTCATTTGAATTTAGAATTAGAACACTATGATGTGAAAACAACATTTCCTCATGGTGATTTAGAAGAAGAAATTTACATGGACCACCCAAAGGGTTTTAAAGTCAAAGAAAAGGAGAATCTTGTGTGCAAGCTTAGAAAAAGCTTATATGGACTCAAAGAGGCACCTAGACTATGATGCAAGTAGTTTGATTCCGTCATGTTGAGCCATGGGTATTACAGAACTAGTTCTAATCATTGTGTGTTTACAAAGAAGTGTTAAGTGGATGATTTTATTATTCTCATGATTTATGTTGATGCCATGAAATTTTTTGGCCATGATGCTAGAAAAATTGAAAAGCTAAAAGGAGAGTTGGGCAAGTCTTTTGCTATAAAAGACACATGATCGATGAAACAAATACTTGGTATGAAAATTTACAGTAACATGAAGAATGGGAAACTTTGGCTATCTCAAAAGACTTATATTGAAAAGGTTCTTGAAAGATTCAACATGATCAAAGCTAAAACTGTTAGTTCTCTACTTGTACGTCGTTTTTAGCTTAGTTCCAAGCAATGTACTACAAGTGAGAAAGATAAAAAAATTATCAAAGTGCCTTACTCGTCTGTGGTTAGGGAGATGATTTCGCCTCATAATGAGATGATATGAAAATTTTACCATTCTAGAACTTATTTTGAAAACTAATTGAGGCGAAATCATAGGTTTCATAAAATTAGGGAGATGATTTAGGCCATTTTTGAATTGTTTGAGCCTTTGAAGCCAACCTTGATGAATTTGTATCCATAGTTACTCTTTTTGAGCCTAATAATTGTATATTTTTCTTTGTTTACCCATATGTTATACTTTAGCCTAATCAAAGGAAAACATAAAAATTCTTTCTTTGTCCAAGTTTGCGCCAAAGCATATATATTGAAAATTTAGTTGGAATGTGATGTGAAGATGGGTAAAGAAAGTGAATTGTGATGTTATATGTAATTAAAAAAAAGTGTTCTGTAGAAAGAGGAAGATAGTGACATTCCTGGTGAAAGAAAAAAAGTATTGAATGAAACAAGTTTACGAAAGTGTTAATGTAATATATGCTTCCCTTAAGGGGGGTATTTTGGTAATTTGTCGTGGTTCAAGAGAATTGGTGTAACGCCCTAGTTACCCCAAGACAGTTACTGTGAACTTTGAACTGTGCTCAACTCGCTAATCGAGTTCTTTGGTTAAAAACGTGCATCTATGTGTTATTAAATAGGTTAAGGTGGAAAACCAATCAAAAGGAAATGATATATTTTATTTAAAACATAAAATTGTTCATGGGCCCACAAAAACGTTTACAGGTTATTTAAAATTCAAAACGGTCACTACAGTGTAAATTTACAACCCGCCGACCTAAGCGGCAAAAATAGGGTTAACCCCTAGTCCCTTTGAGAAACTCCTTGGCCGTGGTGGTCAAGCGGCCACATATGTACACATCGCCACCTAAGCTCTCCACTGAAGGCTGGGTGAGCGTTTCTTTCCCTTTACCTGCACCATATAGTACCCATGACCGAAAGCCTAGCAAGAAAACTCAATACTGCATATATATAATATCAGACGATGATCATGATAATAATCCAGGACTTATAGTCCCAAACTGATGAGTCACAGATGTGTAAGTCACTAACATGGGTTCCGCACCCTTTACAAGTGAGTGATCGAGTCACTAGCTTAACAGAATAAGTGACTAGTGAGCGAGTCACCAATGTAAACCAAGTGAGTGACCGTGGAGTCACTACTGTGGGTTCCTGAAGAGTCCAAGAACTTTACTTAGCTAGTTAGATAGTAGCAGCAATAGTAATAGTAGTAGTATTTTTATGACTGTGGATTTTGGTTCAGACCAGGATTTAATTGGACACTCGTAGTAACACTTGTAGATTTTCTAAGTTTAACCTATAGTTTAAAAATATTAATTTTAACCTAAGGTTTGGTTAATATGACTGATATTGATGGTGATATTTATTATATTATAAGGTTTAGATAGACCCAATAAGAAAGTAACACTTGTCATGTGTATGTTTAATGATAATTAAGTATTTTTGAGGAATAAGTTTATTAAGAGTAATATTTGAATATCCTAGGATCTGTCAGCAGCTTTGAAAACGTTAGAGCACTTAGTCAAGGCTGTTTACTCAATTCAAATTAAGCTGAAATTGTGCAATTTCATGTTTAAATATTCAGCGTATGCCGATATATCGCAGCTATAGGGGGCGATATATCGCAGTACAGGATACAAAAAACACGTAACTTCGAACGATCACCTCAACGAGCCTCGGGCATGCTGGCCCAGGCGATATATCGCCTACAAGGGGCGATATATCGGCTCCCTTTGTAACGCCCTGGATAACCAAGACCATTACACTGTGTGTTTAAAATAGTGCAAGACTTGCTAATCAAGTCATTTAAACAAAGTGTGAATTCAATGTCGTCAACATATTAGGAATAAAAGATTTTGGTCTCAAACAGGCTATTTTCATTAAAAATGACAGTTTAATACATGGAAACTCAAAACAGGACTTAGACGCCTTAGTTACAACAAATTCCAAGAGTTACAAATAATTCAAGCCACTCTAATGGCAAAATATACATTTTAGGTTTCCGTCCCTGTACAATTCCTCGACCGTGGCGGCCGAGCAGCTGACAATGTACACCTCGCCCCCAGAGCTCTCCAACTCATGGTTGATTTAGCCTACCCTTGCCTTTACCTGCACCACGTAGCACCCGTGAGCTGAGGCCCAGCAAGAAAGCATGATAACATAGCAAGATCAACTATCAAATATTTCACAATGCACAACCAGGAATTCAGCATTTCATAACATTTATCCAATCAGTGATAACACACAACAGATTAACAGTTTGTCATCCAAACAGCCAACAAATCACGTTCATAACACAATATTCATGATCATAATCAACAGTTTATCACATCATCAAATGATACTCAGGGTCAGCGCCCTTAGTCGCACCCTCTATTAAATACACTGTCTTCGGCTCTCTTGGGCCGCCCCCAGTGTAATACTCACTGACTCCGGCTAGCTTAACCGAGCTCAGTGATAGATAAGCTGCCTCAGCTACTAGTGGCCGAGTCGCGCCCTGTGCGCAAATATTGATTCTGACACTCTTAGGCCGGTTATCGCATGTCCCATGGCATAATAATACCACCTCATGACATGATATACAAGTGTAGGGAGCTCTTAGTCGCATCGTGTCCACATGGTTAAACACATTCACATAACAATGCATACAAACATAGGGAACACTTAGTCCCAACCTAGCCACATAATCAGGTGCAGCTTTCTTACCTTTGGCTTTCAAACGAGCTAGTTATAAGCGGTGTTCCTTGAGCACGATCTGATCCCCGAGCCCTAGCTTAGCAACTAGTCACAACCAAGATAAATGATACCATTAAGAATCTTAAATGAGCTTCTAAACCAAGTTCTAGTCCTCGGAACATTGAACTTCACCAAATATGGTAAAAGGCTCAACCCCGAGCACCCCAGGTTAAATTCCCAAGCCTAAAATCTCAAAATCCCAAAATCCCTTAAGCGTCGCGGCATGGGCCATCCATGCCGCGGCATGGCCCCTGACAGAACCCTCCATGGGCACAAAAACAGGTAAGGGCCGCGGCATTGCTTGGACCATGCCGCGGCCCGCCCTCCTTCCTCAGCGTGCAACAACTTCGAAGGGCCGCGGCTCACCAAGAACCATGCCGCGGCCCGACCCTTCGAACCCAGAAAAAACCACCATTTTCAATCTCTAAACCTCACCTTAAGCCATCCCAAAGCCCCCAACTCAAAACCAATTAATAATAACAACATTAGAATGATTTAGACAACACAACCCAACCTAAAATCCAGTCTAAGACTCACCAAAATCCCAATTCCAAACTCTGAAATTTCAAAGCCACAGAACTCAAAACCAGCCATGAAAACTCTCAAATTCAACCATCAAACTTCAAATTAATCCTTACCTCAGCTGTAGAATCGTTTCTCCAAGAGTCCCCTGACCTATCTTCAAAGTTTCAAGCCTCAATTTCCACCTTAAAAACCAAAATCACAGTTATTTAAAACTCAGCCATTTCTCTAAATTCCTAACCTCAGAAAAAAAAATTCAAAGCTTACCTTGGTTCTATCTCAGTCCTTGAATAGTTCTTGAGCTAATCCTCTAGCTTATTCCCTTCAATTCCCAGAAATTAGCTGGTTTCCCTTTACAAAATCAGAGTTTTTTCTTCCTTAAGATGGAGAGAAAAGGGAGAGAAGGCTGAGAGGTCGGTCTGCATTTTCTATCTAGTATTTTCTAAGTATTTCCAAGTATATCCTTAGGTTGTTAGACTAATCCCAAAGCTTGGGGTACCGGAAACGTCCCCGAGGGCAAAATAGTAAAATTCCCCAGTACTCCCGCCTAAATATTCTAACCTTGAATATATCTCCATATATTTATTTTCATCACCCGATAGTCCAAATCACTACACGATACCTAAAGTACCCCTGACTTGCCCAAAGTCAAGCATTAAGCCCCGTTGTGACCTTCCTGCTGTCTAGCTTCCTAGAATCGCCCCAAGTCACCGGCTGCACATTTATCCACATAATAATGTGGTTCTCACATATTTCACATATATATATATATCTACCTATCCACATAATAATGTGGTCTCAACAATTTCTCACACACAATTACGTTTATGCCTTAACGGCCAAAATTACGATTATGCCCTTACCAGTCGAATAGGGCCCGCATGCTCACCCAATACTCATAAACATGCATTCTCACACTATTGATTCACATAACCTCCAATTATGCCCTCCCGGCACACTAATCAAGGTCCTTAAGCCTTGTTAGTAATTTTGGGTCGTTACACCCTTAGTATATTTTTGAATGTTTTTGAAAACGTTCTCATTTTAATCTTTAACCTCTTAATAAGTCCAGCATCTTTTTGACCGAGTCTTCAGCCTCTGCTGAACGATAATTCAAATATTTTTCACTTAAAAATCCATTATTTTATTCAAGTTAAATGAAGATCTTTTCATTCTTGAACTCTATAAATAGGACCTAGTACCCATCCATTTATTCATTCATCAAGCTAAGTTCAGAGGTTGCAAGCTGCTAGGTTATTTTTGAGAGTGTAAACACTTGGGTTGGGGATTATAAGCTTACCAAAAACTTGGGAAGTAAGGTTTATAACACATTTCGGTTTGAGGTTTAGATCGGTCATAGAAGCAGTCAAGGTATTCCAAACTCTAGTTCATTTTTGGTATTGTTTTCCTTAAGTTCTTATAGTTTTCTACTCAGCACCCTAACTTTATTCTTTATTTTTGGATAGGAATCTAAGATCTTGAACATAAGGTTTTTGGTAAGTATATTCTTGATGGTATAGTTCGTCCATTCTTTTCATTCCTTTTTCTTCAATATACTCACCCTTTCATTGATGGTTTTTAGGAGTGTTCCAAAGTCCCAAACCTGTTCTCATATCCCGGTACTTTTGGTAAGGAAAATAGGATAGGGTTTTATATGTCATGTTATGTATTATCTTATGATTTAAGTGTTATGTATATGTTATATGTTATATTATGTATGTTTGTAGACTTGGGCATATGACTTGTATAACTAACAAGCCCCAATAAATTTATGGGCATATGACTTGCTTAGCTAGCAAGCCCCACAAATATAATGGGCATATGACTTGTTTGGTTTACGGGACCCCAAGTAATAATGACCATTATAGTATATGTGACATATGTTATGATATGTTTTAGTATATGTTGATATGAATTTTATGTATATGATTTATGTGTTAGATTTTCCTTGCTGGGCATTAGGCTCATTCCTTTATGTGTTTATGTGTAGGAAAATAGCTTTGGTGGCGAGAAAGGTTCTTGGAAGCTTGGGGATGTGTATTGAGGCGGAATGGAATCAATGGATCGAGCGTTCGATTCGAGGATGAAGTCTCTTTAAATTTTATATGTATTTTCCGCACTTTATTATGTAATCCATTTTATTTAAAATTATGTTATGTTTTTCTTTTAAAAACAATGGGATCCCATATCCTACTTTAAATTTTATGTTGTTGAACATTTGTTTTACAAGTTTTTAATGAAGTTATGATTATTTCGCTTGTAAGTTTTATTAAAAAAATTAGTGTCTATGTATAGTAGTCATGAATGGTCCAAAGTCTAGAGTAGTTGGGTCATTACAGTTCCGTACCCTAAGCCATGTGACGATGGGGTCACCTGGGCCTTCTGGCCCTGGCTCTGAGTAACTAGTCATAGAACTAGGCAGGCGCTTTTAGTTTTCATCGAACTTGGGGTTGGTCCAGCATTAATGCTCATGATGATTCATTAAATGCAGATGTCGATTAGATCTAATCTTTATCGGCTTGCATTAAACATGCTAAAACCGTCCTTGACTCATAAGTCAATGCCATACGACCAGGCTCAAAACTATTGTCGAACTTGACTAGTAAGTCATAGCTTCACAGCTAGTTCTGACACCATTGCCGATTCTGACTAGTAAGTCAGTGTCATTCACAAGCAAGCAAGATTTTCTTAGCATTTGATATGCAATCCATGTCCACATTTAAACACTCAACATGCCTCAATAATAGCCATGCATGTCACATATGGGGTGCAGTTTTCTTACCTCTGGTTCGAGCGAGAATTAGTAAAAGAAGGACCCTTGAGAACGATCTGTCTTTTAGTTCCTTAGCGGTCACCTAGTCATAACCAATTGGAATCCATTAATAAAGCAAATCAATAAAAGGTTCACAATCTAAAACCTCATTCCCGGGATCAATCCCGCACTCTCGGGACTCCCAATCCACCCAAACGGGGTAAAGGAACCAATCTCCGAGCCCCCAAAGTCATCCCAAACCCCAAAAATAGGTTTTCTAGAAAGTGTACTAGCGCTGGGGCGCTGCTTGGTAGTACTGGGGCGCTGCCCCAAGTCAGAGAGACCCATCTCCCTGCTTTGCCTAGCGCTGGGGCGCCACCTGCAGGACCAGATTTTTTTGGTCTTCTCTTCTGCGACTTCCCCTGAAAACCATGCTTCCAAACAAACCCTAAACATCATTCAAACATGCCATTTAACCCCAAAACTTCATCCATACCCCAACCTCATCTAAACCCAAGTAAACTTCCTCAAAAACTTCCATTGATTCCCAACTAATCACTTCAAATTTCTCAACTGAAAACCATTAGAAAAATAGAGTATAACTAAAGTTTCATGGATGAATTCTTACCTCAAGCTAGATTTGAGTCCTCTTCAATGGATGAACTAAATTTATAAGCTCCAAACTTTGATTTCCTAGCTTGGTTATTCAAATAGGGTTCAAAAATCCAAAGAGAAAATGAAGGAAAAAGATGCACGGGAGAAGGGAAAAACTTGCTCTGTTTTTTATTAAGCTGATGATCTTCTACAACTTACTAAGGTCATATATATCCTTAGGTAAAAAGACATTAATACCCTTAAGCTTAAAATAAAACCCTTAATAACCACCAAGGGCACAAATATCATTTCCCCTCTAATCATAATTAACATTCTCCAATTCATGTCATTTCCAAAATTCTCAATTACCAAAAATTCATATCCCGTTACCCTTTAATTCTCGGCAATGCTCTAATCACCAAAATACCCCGAGACTCACCCCGAGCCTCGAACTTAATCCCGTTATGACTAAACCGCTAATCTGCACTCAAAGATCGTCTCATGCTGAATGGCTTGAACAAATCCATATTATAATATGGCCTCAACAATAGATCATTAGCATGCATACAAATATACAATTACGCCCTCAACGGGCCAAATCACCAAAATACCCCTGTGATGAAATGTGGACCCACATGCATGTATTTAACATCATATTATAATATAATTCACATAAACATGCATATAATAATTTAATGGCATAATAAATCAATTATGGCCCTCTCGGCCTACTAATCCAGCCATTAAACACATTAGGGATTTTGGAGCATTACAATTGGTAAGTTATTTTGTGATTTATGTGATTTATGTTATATGAATATGTTTTCATGATATTAAATTGTATGAATTAATTATTATGTATGTTTATGGTTGTCCAAAGAATGAAACATTGATCACATGTGTTCTTTCAAGTTGTAGGGGCATATTTGTCAGGAACATCTAAGATTTGGGTTAAAGTGTAGTTATGAAATTTATGGTAGAAATTGTAATTTCTATGAGTTGAAACTATTAGTTTAAGAGTGAATTACTTGAAAGGGCATAGATGCATTAATGTGGAGCTTAGGATAGAGGATAAGATGGAAATTTGGTGATAATGATGATTATAAACAGATTAAAAAGATCTAGGGTTATTGTTTGGAATCATCAAAGAAGAAGAAGAAGAAGAAGAAGAATTCTCATATCAAGCTTGGATCTTAAGGGTTCTTTGGACTGAGATTGAAGGAAATAATTCGTAGTCAAGGGTTATTGAATTTGTGGGGTAAGATTTCTTGTACAATCTTAAGTTTTCATTAAAGTTTCCATTAAAGTTCTTAAGTTTGAAGGCATGATAATGATGATATGAGTAGATGTGCATGGTAGATTATTTTTAATGATAGAAGTGCATGCTAGGGTCTATATTGTTGTTATATAATGGTTAAAAACATGATAGGGGTGAATAAATGGGTGATCATAGATCTGGTGGTTTAAGTTTTGAAATAGCTTGACGAGGAAGACAAAGTTAGGGTTCTTGAACCCTAACCATGCATGAGCCATGATGAATGGATGAATGTGTTTTGATGTTGCTTTTATGAATAGAATATGTTGAGGGTATCATGTAACTTGTTTGGGGACAAAACTGGGTTTAAATGTGGATTTTTGGTGGTTTAGGTCGATTGGAGGAGATGAACACGAAAAAGCAGTCGCATTTGCGAATTCTGGAACGACATCGGGCACGACCGCGCTTGGTGTCTAGCATGACCGCGCCGCACACCTAGAAACAAGGTTTTCCTTGTTTTTCTCGGTTTGATTTGGGTTTGACATTTTTTTTATTTAAGGTTTTCTGTTTGGTGGTTTTAGGACTTTCTTGGGAACACTTTAGAGTGATTTGGGTCCTAGAAAGTGTGAGGGTACTTGCATAATGATTTTTTTTTATATACTTTTTCTAAAAGATGAAAGTTGTATGATGTTTGACATAGGGCTCGCTAAGACTACTTGAAAGGACATATTGTTATATTATTTTATAATATAATGTAATATTATATTATTTTATAATATATTGTTTTAGATTAAATAAATGTGACATGGAGTGTCACATATTGTAACATATAATAGAGAGTTACATTATTTGGATATATGTGAAATATCCAAACATGTAACATATTTGGTGTTACAAATTCATCACAAATTTGTAACTCCTAAATATCACCCATTATTGTGTAGATTTGTTGTTACACAATATTGAGATGAATTTCTTAAAGCCATTTGAGAAATGGCTGATAGAGATGTGATTTTAACTCCCATATTGTGTATGGAAGTTACAAAATCAAGTGGGAATAAATTGGAACGTTTTGGAAAAAACTGAAAAAATGTCTTGCTGAAATTGACTGAGGGCCGCGGCGCCTGGAACTAGCACCGCGGCCCTAATGGCTGACAGCTTCTATAATTTCGGTTTTTTATCCAACTTTGAACGATTCCAACAGCTAAGTAACTCCCAAATCTCTATTTTAATTCCATAAAACACCAAATTAATCATTGGTAACAGCCATGGGGGTTGGTGGAATTTGAAATTCAAAGGGTGTCTCTAAACTCTATAAATAGGAGCCTAATGCTCACTTGTAAGACACACCATTTCTATCCACTAAAGCACTTGGCTAGAAACACCTTGAGGCTTGATAATTCCATAAAGCATTTCCAAAATCTGAGAGAGATCCCTTAGTGCTTGAGTTAGGGGGAAATAAGCTTTTGGACAAAGGTTTTAAACCTTGTTCAAGTTGGTGATCCCCAATCCTCTTCACTTAGGTTGTGTAAGTGAGAGTTTGTTTGTGGTTTATGTTCTTCCTTTTGTTCTATTGTTCTTCTTCTTATTCTCTTGTTTTATTTACTTGTATATTTTGTTTAAGAGTTGTAATCTCTTCATTTGGTCCAAACACTTTATTTTATTTGTAACTTTTGTTTTGAGTTGTATTTTACTATTCACTTCTTCTTCATCATCTTCTTCATTTCCTTTGTTTTATTTGTATTTTCAGTTATAGAGTTGTAACACTTTATTTAGTCAATCTTGTCCATTGTAATATTTTGCATAGAGTTGTAACATAATCTTACCATTTCCATTGATGCAATATTATTTTTCCTAACATTCAAAAGCTTAACCCTTTTTGTTTCAATGGAAGGGGAGACAATCAAAATCATGAACCAAGACCTAGTGAGATTGGATAGGTTTGATGGATCCAATTTTACTAGGTGGCAAGACAAGGTGAGGTTTCTTTTAACCACTCTCAAAATCGCCTACATCCTTGAGTCTTCCTTGGCACCTCTAGCCGAGCCATCCGACAAAGACACTCCCGAGGAGGTGGAGAAGAGAAGGAGGAGGGAGGAGGACAATCTTCTTTGTAGGGGTCATATCCTCAACGCCCTATCCGATAGGCTATATGACCTCTACACCGAGACCAAATCGGCCAAGGAGATATGGGATGCACTTGAGAAAAAGTTTAAGGCGGAAGAGGAAGGTACCAAAAAGTTTTTGATATCTCAATACTTCGATTTCAAATTTTTTTGTGATAAACCTATTCTTCCTCAAATTCATGAATTGCAAATTATTGTTAATATATTGAAAGTGTTAAAGGTTGAGCTTCCCGAGGCCTTTCAAGTTGGTGCTATAGTGGCTAAATTACCACCAACTTGGAAGAGCTATAGGAAAAGAATCCTTCATAAAAATGAGGATTATTCTTTGGAGGAGATCCAAAAACATATTCGAATCGAAGATGAATCGATATGTAGAGATAAACTTGTGGAGGGGTCTAATGGAGAGACTTCCAAAGCAAATGCGGTGTCACAACCAAAACATCCCAAAAACAAAGGGAAAAAGGGTAATGAGAAACCTTTGGGTCCAAAAACCAACCCAAACAAGTTTAAGGGCGAGAAAGGTCCTTGCTTTGTGTGTGGGAAAAAGGGTCACTATGCTAGAGAGTGTAGACATAGAAAAGACCAACAAGGACCTAAGGTGAATGCAATTCTAGAGGAAAACATAGTTGCTACCCTTAGTGAGGTGAATGCGGTCTAAGGCAAGGTGAAAGGGTGGTGGTATGACACATGTGCCACCGTCCATGTCACCTATGACAAATCATTGTTCAAGACCTTTGAAGAGTCAAAGGGCAACCATGAGATACAAATGGGCAATGAGGGCAAATCCAAGGTACTTGGCAAAGGTACTATTGATTTCTACTTCACCTCCGGCAAGAAAGTTACATTAGTGAATGTACTTTATGTTCCCGAAATGAGTAGAAACTTGGTAAGTGGTGATTTGCTTGGCAAGCCCGGCATTAAAGCCGTTTTTGAGTCCGGTAAACTTATACTTACCAAATCAAATGTATTTTTGGGAAAGGGGTACTCTTGTGAGGGTATGGTTAAATTGTGCACCAATGATGTAACTTTCAATGTTATCAATAAAAATGCTAATTCCGCCTATATTGTTGAGTATGATTCTTTATTTTTGTGGCATCTTAGACTATCGCATATAGGTTTTTCAACCATGAAAAGAGTAGTAAAATGTGGTATGATTGCATGCAATATTAAAAACTATGGTAAATGTGAAACATGTGTTAAGACGAAAATGATTAAAAAACAATTTCCTAGTGTAGAAAGATCATCTAATTTACTAGATTTAATCCATAGTGATCTTTGTGAATTAAATGGTGTTTTAACTAGAGGTGGTAAAAGGTATTTTCTTACTTTTATAGATGATTTTAGTAGATATACCTATGTGTTTCTTTTAAAGCATAAAGATGAGACTTTTGATGCTTTTAAATTGTATAAATTAGAAGTTGAAAATCAACTAAATAAAAAGATTAAGGTGCTAAGAAGTGATAGAGGAGGAGAGTACTTCTCTAATGAATTCAATACATTTTGTGAAGAAAATGGTATAATTCATGAGTGCACTGCACCTTATACACCACAACACAATGGTGTTGCCGAAAGGAAAAATAGGACTTATCTAGAGATGATAAATTCTATGTTGGTGTTTTCTAAGTTGAACTTCAACTTATGGGGTGAAGCGCTTTTAACCGCTTGTCACATTCTTAATCGAATACCGATGAAGAAAAATGAGATATCTCCATATGAGTTATGGAAAGGAAGAAAACCCAACATAGGGTACTTCAAAGTGTGGGGGTGTCTTGCATATTGCAAGAAAACCGAACCTAATAGAAAAAAGTTAGGTTCAAGAGCCATAAGTAAAGCTTATAGGCTATTAGACTTAGAGTCTAATATTGTGATTGAATCTAGAGAAGTTTAATTCTTTGAGAATATGTTATGTGACAACAATTCTCAAGCTTCAACATCTCTAAAGGAGAATTTGTTATATGAGAACAACTCTCAAGCTTCTACATCCAAAGTTGATTCTCAAGAGGAGAATTCTCAAAAGGATGTAAAGCAACCCTTTGAACCTAGAAGAAGTCAAAGGTTTAAAAATCACAAAAGTCTAGTAGTGGATGAGATAGATTCTCAACGAATTTCATTCTACATGGTAGAAGGAAATAGAGAGGAAGTCATTAGGAAAATTCCTATTGTACTTCTCGTTGAGGATGATCCTAAGACTTATAGAGAAGCTATGCAATCGAGAGATAGTGCATTTTGGAAAGAAGCCATAAATGATGAGATGGATTCCATTCTTTCCAATAACACTTGGGAATTGGTAGACCTCCCACCGGGGTCTAAGCCAATTGGGTGTAAGTGGGTATTTAGGAGAAAATACCACATTGACGGCACTATCCAAACCCTTAAAGCTAGATTAGTAGCTAAAGGGTTTAGGCAAAAAGAGGGTATCGATTATTTCGATACCTATGCGCCTGTTGCAAGAACAACTTCTATAAGAATTTTGTTCGCTTTAGCTTCTATACACAACTTGTATGTTCATCAAATGGATGTCAAAATGGCATTCCTTAATGGTGACCTCAATGAGGAGGTCTATATGGAACAACCCGAAGGGTTTGTCCTGCCAAAATATGAACATAAAGTTTGTAGACTTGTAAAATCCTTATATGGATTGAAACAAGCTCCTAAGCAATGGCATGAGAAATTTGATCAAGCCATCATGTCTAATGGGTTTAGACATAACAATGGAAACAAGTGTTTGTATTCCAAAACTTGTAAGGGATATGTGATCATTGTTTGCTTATATGTGGATGACATGCTTATTCTAAGTAATAGCATGAAAGGGATAGAAGAAACGAAGAGGTTTCTATCATCAACCTTCATGATGAAAGATCTTGGAGAAGTTGATACCATACTCGGTATCAAAGTAAAGAAACATAGTGGGGGTTTTGCACTAGGGCAAGCCCACTATGTTGAGAAAGTATTGAACAAATTTAACCATCTCAAGGTTAAAGATGCCAATACTCCATTCGATCATAGTGTAAAACTAGAGAAGAATGAAGGAAGAGCGGTGGCTCAATTGGAGTACGCTAGTGCTATAGGGAGTCTAATGTACGCTGCCCAGTGCACTAGACCTGATATAGCATTTGCGGTAAGTAAACTTAGTAGGTTTACAAGTAATCCAAGTGTGGATCACTGGAAGGCAATTGGAAGGGTCCTAGGTTATCTCAAGAAAACCAAAGGACTAAGCCTTCACTACTCCAAATTTCCTTCGATATTAGAAGGATATACAGATGCAAGTTGGATATCCAATCTTGGGGACAACTTGTCCACAACTGGTTGGGTATTTACACTTGGTGGAGGTGCAATTTCTTGGGGTTCCAAGAAACAAACCTGTATATCTCATTCCACTATGGAAGCAGAGTTCATAGCTCTAGCTGCTACTGGCAAAGAGGCTGAATGGTTAAGGGATCTGTTGATAGAGATTTCCCTAATCAAAGATAATGTATCTACTATATCGATACATTGTGATAGCCAAGCAACATTGGCTAGAGCATACAGCGGAGTGTATAATGGGAAGTCTAGACATATTAGTCTAAGACATGGATATGTAAGAGAATTGATTCAAAGAGGAGTCATCTCAATATCCTATGTGAGAACAAGTGAAAATCTGGCGGATCCTTTCACTAAGCCACTAACGAGGGATTTAGTGGCTGCATCATCTCGAGGGATGGGACTTAAACTCCCTAAAGAGATTCACGATTGATGGTAACCTATCTTAACACTAGTTATTCAACTAGTGTTAGGTTCAATAGGTAATAACAAGTCAATCAAGTGAATATTTGTTGTACTCAAAACAAGTCCCATCTAAGATATTGAGTACTTGTGTGTTACCAAGAGGAGGATTAAAACCGAAAGGTTTTTTAATAGAATTCAGTCTTGTAAAGACAAGTATTTTTGGTAACAAAATACTGTAAGAATTCTACCTATATGGACATAGGGGTGGTGCCGCCTTTCATGAGAATTGAGAGTATTCTCAAGAACGTCCATGAATGGAAAGTGCACATGGCCATTAATGGTGCAAAGCGAGACATAGAGGTCTCAAGTGAACATCGCAAAGGTGTGTGTATTATCACCGATTTGTCATCATGAAAAGATGGTTCAATGCCTAGTGCAACCAAATTTTCGACAAATTTTGTGATAATTACACTATAGTAAAGTTCAAGTTGAAAAACACTTTACTTTATGCATCAATGCAATGACTCCTATAAGAGAGAGTTTTTATTTAATCAAGTGGGGGATATGTTATATTTTAAATATAATGATTGATTAAATAAGTGTTACAATAGATGACTATTTAATCTAGTGGGGGAATGTTATATTATTTTATAATATAATGTAATATTATATTATTTTATAATATAATGTTTTAGATTAAATAAATGTGACATGGAGTGTCACATATTGTAACATATAATAGAGAGTTGCATTATTTGGATATATGTGAAATATCCAAACATGTAACATATTTGGTGTTACAAATTCATCACAAATTTGTAACTCCTAAATATCACCCAGTATTGTGTAGATTTATTGTTACACAATATTGAGATGAATTTCTTAAAGCCATTTGAGAAATGGCTGATAGAGATGTGATTTTAACTCCCATATTGTGTATGGAAGTTACAAAATCAAGTGGGAATAAATTGGAACGTTTTGGAAAAAACTGAAAAAATGTCTTGCTGAAATTGACTGAGGGCCGCGGCACCTGGAACTAGCGCCGCAGCCCTAATGGCTGACAGCTTCTATAATTTCGGTTTTTTATCCAACTTTGAACGATTCCAACAGCTAAGTAACTCCCAAATCTCTATTTTAATTCCATAAAACACCAAATTAATCATTGGTAACAGCCATGGGGGTTGGTGGAATTTGAAATTCAAAGGGTGTCTCTAAACTCTATAAATAGGAGCCTAATGCTCACTTGTAAGACACACAATTTCTATCCACTAAAGCACTTGGCTAGAAACACCTTGAGGCTTGATAATTCCATAAAGCATTTCCAAAATCTGAGAGAGATCCCTTAGTGCTTGAGTTAGGGGGAAATAAGCTTTTGGACAAAGGTTTTAAACCTTGTTCAAGTTGGTGATCCCCAATCCTCTTCACTTAGGTTGTGTAAGTGAGAGTTTGTTTGTGGTTTATGTTCTTCCTTTTGTTCTATTGTTCTTCTTCTTATTCTCTTGTTTTATTTACTTGTATATTTTTTTTAAGAGTTGTAACTCTTCATTTGGTCCAAACACTTTATTTTATTTGTAACTTTTGTTTTGAGTTGTATTTTACTATTCACTTCTTCTTCATCATCTTCTTCATTTCCTTTGTTTTATTTGTATTTTCAGTTATAGAGTTGTAACACTTTATTTAATCAATCTTGTCCATTGTAATATTTTGCATAGAGTTGTAACATAATCTTACCATTTCCATTGAGGCAATATTATTTTTCCTAACACATATTGTGGGTGTGGATCGTTGTTGCATTTGGGGTACGATCAATGTAACTCTCAAGGCCGAAAACTTAGGCCGCACCCTCTGTTTACCCCACTGACTCTGGCCCTCTTAAACCGAACTCAGTGCATATTAAGCTGTCCTTGGCTACCAGTGGCCAAGCCGCGCCCTGTGAGCTAGTGTAACCCTTGGCACCCTTAGGCCATTGGTTCACTAATTAGCTTGCATGGCATAATACCATCTTTTAAAGCATACATAATAGGGAACCCTTAGTCCCATCACAGATATTCAACCAGGTACAGTTTTCTTACCTTTAATCTTTACGGTTTCGGATTACGAGCAACACTCCTCAAGCACGATGCCTAAGCTTTTATCACCTAGTCACAACAAAGATATAGGGTTCCATTAATATTCAAATTAGGGTTTCCGTATACAAAACTAACTTCTGGGAATCCGAATTCCACCAAGCACGGTGGTGAAATCGATCCCGAGCATTCTAGACCACATTCCCATGCCTAAAATCCCCAAAAGTTCAAGTGTGCACCCAAGGGCTACGGCCCTTGAAGCTTAGCTGCGGCCTTGCCCTCAAAACAAAACCAATGCCAAGCCTGAAAGACGACACACGCTGCGGCCCTAGCATTGGGCGCCACGGCGCCCACCCTTGGTCGAGCCTCCTTGGCTCATCTTCATCCTAGGGCCGCAGCGCTCTAGAACAGAGACGCGGCCCTTCCCTTCGAGCCCATAAATTTCACCACTTCAATCCTTAAAAACCTTACCCAAAATCACCCCAAAGCTTCCTAATTCAAAAACAAACATTCCCAACACCTTTAGGATGACTTTAGCAACATAATTCAACAGAAAACTCAGCCTAAAACTCATAGAAATCCATGTTTCAATCTTTGAAACTCAAGAACCTCAAAACACCCAACCAGCCATGCAAAACTCAAATTTACACCTCTAATCACGAATTAGAGCTTACCTCTTCAGTTGAACTCTTTCTCTAAGCAAACTCCCAGCTAAGTCTCAAGTTTATCAGCTCAAATTCAACCTTAAACATTAACAATACAATCATCTCAGTACCCAGCTAAGAACTCAAAGCTTCTAACTTTAAAACACATTTTAATTCTTACCTTAGCCTTGATTAAGTGTTCCCTGAATAATCTATGAGCTAAGCTTCAAAATCCCCCACTGAATTCCCAGCAATTCCCAGCTCAAAGTCCAGCAAAATTCCCAGTTTTCCCCCTTGTGGTTTGCCTAGTTCCCTTGTGAGAGAAAAGAGCTGAGAAGGGAAAGAGAAAGGTCGGTCTATTTTTAGTTCTACTATTTTCCTTAAGTTTATCTTATCCCGTTAAGTCAATACCGAGGCTCGGGGTGCCGGAAACGTCCCCGAGGGCAAAACAGTAAAATCCCCTAATGTTCCCGCCTAGACTTCCTAACCTCAAATATATCTCCATATATTTATTTTCATAACCCGGTAGTCTAAATAACTACCCGATACCTAAAATACCCCTGACTTATCCAAAGTCAGCTGTTAAGCCCTGTTGTGACTTTTCCCCGCTAACTAGCCCTATGATCGCCTCGAGTCGTGCTCTGCAGACCTGCCCACATAATAATGTGGTTCTCATAATACCATTTATATATAGCATTTAATACCAATATAATCATACAAGCATTATTAATTATATAATTATGCATTTAAATCTATAAAATCATTCAAATCACATTAAACCCAATAATGCCCTCCTGTCACACTAATTAAGGCCTTTAAGCCTCATTAGCGAATTTGGGGTCGTTACAGCTATCCCCTCCTAATGAGAATTTCGTCCTCAAAATTTACCTGAATAGCTCGGGATACTGATCCCGCATCGTTGTCTATAACTCCCAGGTCGCTTCCTCGACCTTGCTATTTCTCCACAATACTTTCACTAACGGAATTGTCTAATTCCGTAAGACTTTGTCCTTTCGATCCAAAATCTGAACTGGTCGCTCCTCATAGGACAAGTCTGTCTGCAACTCTAAGTCCTCATACTTTAGCACATGTGTTGTATCAGAAACATACTTCCGCAACATGGAGACATGGAAAACATTATGAACTCCTGATAGCGACGGTGGCAAGGCCAGTCTATAAGCCACCTGTCCAATCCTCTCTAGGATCTCAAAAGGTCCAACAAACCGAGGGCTCAGCTTGCCCTTCCCTCCAAACCTCCTCACTCCTCTCAGTGATGAAACTCACAGAAACACGTAGTCCCCAACCTGGAACTCCACGTTCCTACGCTTAGGATCAGCATAAGCATTCTACCTCGAATCTTCTCAATTGCCTCATTGGTCTTCTGAACCATGTCTGGCCCCAAATACCTTCTCTCACCCATCTCATCCATTTGAATAGGTGACCTGCACTTTCTTCCATATAACATCTCATAAGGAGCCACTCCAATCGTGGACTGATAACTATTGTTATACGAAAATTCAATCAACGGTGCGTACTTACTCCAGGGCCCCTCGAAATCAATCACACATGCCCTAAGCATGTCCTCCAATACCTGAATCGTCCTCTCAAACTGTCCATCAGTCTGAGGATGAAAAGCTGTGCTAAACTTCAGCTGAGTCCCCATGGTTCTTTGCAGAGCTCCCCAAAACTTGGAGGTAAAGATAGAGTCTCGATCAGATACAATAGACTTTGGAACCCCATGGAGACGAACTATCTCCCTCACATATAGCTCTGCATACTGTTCCACTGTATAGGTTGACCTCACTGGTAGAAAATGAGCTAACTTGGTGTATCTGTCCACTATCACCCACACCGAGTCATGAAGTTCAACTGTCCTGGGTAATCCTCCCACGAAATCCATCGTAATATCCTCCCACTTCTACTCTGGGATACCCAAAGGTTGAAGCAATCCCGTTGGTCGCTGATGCTCAGCCTTAACCTGCTGACATGTCAAACATCTAGACACATACTCTACCACATCCTTCTTCATCCCGGGCCACCAATATAATGTTCGTAGATCCGGATGAAGTGAGTATGGTGTAGTGTGAGACTCATCCAATATCTCTCGTCTGATCCCCTCATCTGCCGGAACACAAATTCGTCCCTGATATCGAAGCAAACCTATCTCAGAAATAGAATAATCCTTAGCTGCCCCCGCTAAGACACGCTGCCTAACTTCCTGCAGCTGCGCATCCACCAACTGACCGTCCTTGACCCACTCTATCAGGGTCGACTGCAAGGCAATATTAGCTAACTGGCCTACCACCAGTTCTATCCTTGCCCTAGCCATCTCATCAGCTAATTCCCTCGAGATCTGGGTGGAACTATACAACTGTCCTGGGACCCTCCGACTCAACGCATCTGCCACCACATTGGCTTTCCCAAGGTGGTAAAGGATGTCACAATCATAATCCTTAACCAACTCCAACCAACGTCTTTGCCTCATGTTCAGATCCTTCTGAGTGAAGAAATACTTTAAAATCTTATGGTCAGTGTATATCTCGCACTTCTCCCCATAAAAATAATGACACCACACCTTCAGTGCGAATACCACTGCTGCTAACTCCAAATCATGAGTCGGATACCGCTGCTCATACTCCTTCAGCTGCCGAGATGCATAGGCTATAACTTTCTCATTCTGCATCAGCACGCAGCCTAAACCCATCCTCGATGCGTCACAATAGACCACAAACTTTCCTTCCTCCGAAGGAAGACTCAACACAGGTGCAGAAATAAGTCGTCGCTTTAACTCTTGAAAGCTGCTCTCACACTTCTCTGTCCAAACAAACTTCTGATTCTTTCTTGTCAACTCTGCCATCGGTGAAGAAATCTTTGAGAACCCCTCTACAAACCGTCTGTAATAACCAGCCAACCCAAGGAAACTTCGCACCTCCGAGGCGTTCCTTGGCCTCGGCCAATCCCTTACTGCTTCTACATTGGACGGATCCACCTTAATTCCTTCTGCCCCAACTATGTGCCCAAGGAAAGTCACCTCTGGCAACCAAAACTCACACTTCTTAAACTTAGCGTACAACTGATGCTCCCTTAACCTCTGTAGAACCTGTCGGAGATGCTGCTCATGCTCCGCCTCTGAACTGGAGTAAACCAAGACACGCACCGCAGCCCTAGCATTGGGTGCCACAGCACCCACCCTTGGTCGAGCCTCCTTGGCTCATCTTCATCCTAGGGTCGCAGCGCTCTAGAACAGAGCTGCGACCCTTCCCTTCGAGCCCAGAAATTTCACCACTTCAATCCTTAAAAACCTTACCCAAAATCACCCCAAAGCTTCCTAATTCAAAAACAAACATTCCCAACACCTTTAGGATGACTTTAGCAACATAATTCAACAGAAAACTCAGCCTAAAACTCATAGAAATCCATGTTTCAATCTTTGAAACTCAAGAACATCAAAACACCCAACCAGCCATGCAAAACTCAAATTTACACCTCTAATCACGAATTAGAGCTTACCTCTTCAGTTGAACTCCTTCTCTAAGCAAACTCCCAGCTAAGTCTCAAGTTTATCAGCTCAAATTCAACCTTAAACATTAACAATACAATCATCTCAGTACCCAGCTAAGAACTCAAAGCTTCTAACTTTAAAACACATTTTAATTCTTACCTTAGCTTGATTAAGTGTTCCCTAAATAATCTATGAGCTAAGCTTCAAAATCCCCCACTGAATTCCCAGCAATTCCCAGCTCAAAGTCTAGCAAAATTCCCAGTTTTCCCCCTTTGTGGTTTGCCTAGTTCCCTTGTGAAAGAAAAGAGTTGAGAAGGGAAAGAGAAAGGTCGGTCTATCTTTAGTTCTACTATTTTCCTTAAGTTTATCTTATCCCGTTAAGTCAATCTCGAGGCTCGGGGTGCCGGAAACGTCCCCGAGGGCAAAATGGTAAAATCCCCCAATGTTCCCGCCTAGACTTCCTAACCTCAAATATATCTCCATATATTTATTTTTATAACCCGATAGTCTAAATAACTACTCGATACCTAAAATATCTCTGCCTTATCCAAAGTCAGCTGTTAAGCCCTGTTGTGACTTTTCCCTGCTAACTAGCCCTAGGATCGCCTCGAGTCGTGCTCTGCAGACCTACCCACATAATAATGTGGTTCTCACAATACCATTTTTATATATATATATATCACATTTAATACCAATATAATCATACAAGCATTATTAATCATATGATTATGCATTTAAATCTATAAAATCATTCAAATCACATTAAACCCAATAATGCCCTCCTGACACACTAATCAAGGCCCTTAAGCCTCATTAGCGAATTTGGGGACATTACAGATTTCCTCTAGGAAAAATTGAGAAAGAAGCACCCATAAGGAAGGGTGTATGGCTGCATAATCGACCAATTCACAAAGTGTAAAGGAATGAGTTATGCTACGAAGCAATGCGATACCGCTATGACTGTGGAGCTAAGACATTGATTGCGTGATTCATTCCCAGTTCACATCAAATGGATATAAAGGATGGCGTATAATTTTAAGATTTAGTAGCAAAACTTTTCTAAATTGAATTAAGAATTTAGTAATGATTGTGAACATTCTGTTTGATTAACATTTCAATTTTTTTGTAAGGAGCAATGGAGTTGGTTTGCCTAAATTGAAATATTCTATTCATTTATTTTGCTATTAGTTGATTAGGAGACATCTTGAATTTTGGGTGGTTGGTCTCAGGATTTAAGTAAGGATAATGCCTCCCAGAAGATCAGTGAGAAGGAAGGTTGGGCAGAACCGTGCTGTTGATTCACCACCTACTCCAAGGAGAAACAATCGTGCGAATACGAATAATGAAAACCGTCCACCTGTTGGTTTCTGATCATGTGATTGACAATGAAACAGAAGCATGAGATAATATTTATATGCGATAATAACAATTATTAAAGCATAAGCACGAATCACTCTAGGAACCATAACTAGAATGGGATCTTTCTCATGCACATGAATTTGAATAAAATAGAAACTTACAAATACCTTTTCTAGATATCGAGCATGTGTAGATCAAATAGTGTCTTAGCCTCCTAACCCACAATCTTCCATACTATGGCTCATACAAAGATAATGAGAAATATGGATGTCTATACTATTTGGTAGGATACTCAAGAACACACTTTTGAATCTCAACACATGAGAGAGTTCTTCTCTCAAAACAAAGAGAACAAAGTTCTCTATTATTCTCTTTTGGCAAAATATAACGTGAAATGCATCTGATTTCTCTTTTTCATGATGTTATATTCTATTGATATAACAATAGAAATAAGACATAGCCTTAATCACATTGGGCCTATGTGTGGGCCACAATCCATTTGGACTGTGGTTGGCGCCAACTATGATTAAATTAATTTTCAATAAAAATTAATTATGCAAAATTATCAATGTAATTTTATTTGCCATTGAATATGTTGACGCGGTTCTTCGCCAACAGGTAATTAAGAGAAAAAGAGAAGAGGATTAGTGTCAAATATAGAACCGTAACAGATATAAGATCTTAGTGAATGAAAGAGGTGACTCGAGACATGTTTTTAAGTGGTTCAAAGGTTGAAATCCTTCTACTCCACTAGTAAATATTATTGATATATTCTGGGTATTTTGTTACAAAGTATATTTCTCCAGAGACTATTTATTCCAACCCTTATCAACTCCCTGGGTCTCCATATTTATAGGAGAAGGCACCTGGAAGTTGGTAAGGAGGTCATCCCGTGACCTTCTTATTTGTCATATCAACTCTGTGACATTCATGATTAATTCCTAAACCTGACATGTAAGTATGGTCAAATCGATAGATAAGGAGATAATGGGCCGCACGGCCCAACCCAGCCGTGGGTGTCTGAACACGCACGTTCCTGCAGCGTGTCCGAGAAGTCAGGGAGATATCGGACACGTGATGTCAGATATATGCACATTTATCTTGCGTGTGTTGACTTTACAAGGGGTCGTGGCCTCCATATCTAGCTCGTACCACGAGCTGTGCATCTGACCCGACCTTCGGCCTTTCGATTCCTTGCTCCAGTCTTGGGAGTCTTGGCGAGTCCTTGAGGATTCCTCGAGCTAAGGGGGTACGACCTCAAGACAGGATCTCCGACCTGGGGGATGTTTATGGACTAACCATGATTAGTCCGAAGCTCGGCCTGCTAATCAGCCCGTGGGAAAATCAGGGCATACAGAATATTATTTCATAAAATATCTTGAATATTATTTCACAAATAATATTATTTTGTGAGATTAAAAATAATACTTTATTATATTTAATTATTTCTTTTTAATACCAAAATCCTACATTTGTGTTATCGAGCTAGTGTGGGACAGTATGGACCCATAGTTCTAAGCTCCAATAATTTAATTAATTTTAATATCTCCTAGTTCCATTAATTAATTAATTAACTATGAATTATTCCACTATAAATTCATAGTTGAACTCTCAAAACTATATTCTTATATTATTAGAAGCTATAACTATAAGTTGTTCATTGATTTAGTGATTCCTTGAGTTATGACCCTCTGCTAGTTGTTCATAATTAAAGCTAGGTCTTGATTTCTGTTAACCTCTCTAATTATGTCTTTATCAATTAGTTCCATTGATCCTCTAATGAATATTATTCTATAAATTTAATTATATAATGAAATTTATGTTCTTTAACAGAATTCGAACGCTCTATGTTCAAGTCCCGAATCAACACTAAAAGGAACAACTACTATGCTTTCATTTAAGTAAGGAGAAGATTCCATATATATGAAGTATGTTCCCAGCCACTTGCAGTTCTATGACTCCAAGATATGAGGAATTCAATCGTAGGAATATTGAACCTTACCTAAAGCACAAATAGGAGTTCATTACTCACTTCAGGATTGAGCTCAAGTCTCAAATGACCATCGATTGATGAATGTTAAATTTCTATATTTTAACGAAGATTATCATAAGTTCTTTCTTTCATCGCGTCCCAGTCCAATACAATCTATATTGTATACGACACATCTATCTGTTTGTGTCTCCACACTTAACAATCTAGATAAATTGTTTTGTCTTAAACAGAAGTTAGATTTTACTCATAATTTTTATTAAATAAAGCTCACAGTTTATTTAGCGATCATGGAGAATTTTTATATTATTATATTGTATTAAATCCTCTTGTATATATATATCATTATACATACACTTAATTCAAGACCACATCAATAATATTGGATTTTCATGATAAATGACATGTATAATTAAATACAAACATGAGTGAAAAATATTAACTTTATTTAATTAACAATAATCCTTCATACATAAATATGCTTTAAGGGCACAAATCCCCACACCACCGGCCCCTCTAGCATTTGAGATACGATTAGTTGTATTGGAGGCTATAATCAGACAGCAAGATGAGGAGCTAAGGCAAATGAGGCAACAACAGACAGTACCGACACGTGAGGCAAGGGATGTGCAGTAGCCACCTACGCCGTTAGTGGTCTACCCTGAAGCTATAAATAGGATGGAGCCACTCTATGAAAGGTTCCAGAAGCAGCATCCTCTAGAGTTTGAAGGAAGTACGGACCTGATTGTAGTAGAAGAATGGATGAGTAGGATCAGATCTATCCTAGATTTTATGGGGGTAGTGGGAAATGACAAGGTGGCCTGTGCTACCCATATGCTAAGGAAAGATGCAAGGATATGGTGGGAGGTGGTGGAACAGACCAAAGATGCCACTAGGATGATGTGGGACGAGTTTTGTGAGGCGTTTAACAACAAGTACTATAATGTTGTGGTACGTGCGTCAAAGGTTGATGAGTTCATTGGACTAGTGCAAGGAAATTTGACGGTAACAGAATATGCCCAAAATTCGATCGACTCGCTAAGTTTGCAGCTGATAAGGTCCCTACAGACGTGGCTAGAAAATATCATTTCTTGAGAGGACTTAAACCTATAAGAGCCCGTGATTTTGAAATGGTTTTACTGAGGGAGCTACCACTTACACCTAGGTTGTGGAGAGGTTACTCACTGCTGAAAGGTTGGAAGACATAATTTGGAAGGATGGAGCTACCAGAAGGGATGCCAGAAGAAATGATTCCAACAACACTAATGACCAGAAAAGAAAGTTTAGTGAAGGGTCAAGACCATATGGGGCAGATAAGAAAGCCAAAGATGACAAGGGTAATAAAAATGGAGGAAATGGGAGAACTCATCCTGAGTGTCCTAAGTACAAAAATCGATATCCAAGAGAATGTCGTGTTAAGGCATGCTACCAATGTGGAAAGGAGGGGCACATAAAGAGGAACTGACCACATCTAGGGAAAATCTCCAAAGGAAAACCCAAAGAAGGATGATAGTTTGGTTTCTGCATGAGTCTACACCCTTACTCAGGCACAGGCACAGGCAAGTACTTTTGTGGTCACAGGTCAGATCTCTATCGCTGGAATTTCTTGTTATGTGTTAATAGATTCAGGTGTCACTCATTCTTATGTTGCTGATAGGGTAGTGGAAAAGTTTAACAGATCACATGAATTAAATGCGATAGGATTTAGGACCATGTTACCAACTGAGGAGGTGGTAATAACTAGAAGATGGATTAGGGCCTTGCCTATGTGGGTAGACAATAAGGAGCTATTTGTAGACCTAATTGAATTTAGAATGATGGACTTTTATGAAATCCTTGGAATGGATTGGTTGGCTAAGTATGGAGCAACAATTGACTGCAAGAAAAAGATGGTAAAGTTCAAGCCAGAAGGAGAAGACCCGTTCATGTTCATGGGAATAACTACTGGACCAAGAGTCCAAATCATCACAGCATTGAAGGCAAAGGAAATGCTATAGGAAGGGTGCATGGGCTTTTTAGCGAATGTAATTGATAAAAATAAGGAGGTTGTACAAAAGCCAGAGGAAACAAAAGTAGTACGAGAGTTTTTGGACGTATTTCTTGAGGATCTACCATACCTACCACCCCATCGAGAAATTGAGTTCACCATTGAGTTAGCCCCAGAGACTGTACCTAATTCGAAAGCACCATATCAGATGGCACCAATGGAGTTGAAGGAGCTGAAGACCCAACTGCAAGAATTACTAGATATAGGGTTCATTCGGTCGAGCCATTCTCTATGGGGAGCACCAGTGTTGTTCTTGAAGAAGAAATACGGTTCTATAAGGATGTGTATAGACTATAGAGAACTCAATAGGGTAACGAACAAGAATAAGTATCCTTTTCCAAGGATAGACGACTTATTTGATTAACTTCAAGGGAAGTTGGTCTTTTCAAAGATATATCTTCGTTCAAAATATCATCAATTAAGGATTAAGGATGAAGATATTCTGAAAATGACTTTTTGAACAAGATACGAGCATTATGAATTCTTAGTAATGTCCTTTGGAGTTACCAACACCCCAGCTACATTTATGGATTTAATGAATCAGGTGTTTAAGGATTACCTAGACAATTCGTTATAGTATTTATTGACGATAGTCTTATCTACTTAAGGACGGAAGAAGAACATGAGGAACATCTTCGATTAACTCTTCAGCGACTAAGGGAGCATAAGTTATACACCAAATATAATAAGTGTGAATTTGTATTACCCCAAGTGGCATTTTTGGGATACATTATAAGTAAGGAAGGAGTTATGGTGGATCCGGGGAAGATTACAGCAGTAAAAGAATGACCTAGACCAAGGACTATGTCAGAAGTTTGTAGTTTTCTTGGATTAACCAGATACTATCTACAGTTTGTAGAAGGATTTTCTAAAATTGCCACGCCATTGATGGAATTGATTAGGAAGAATTTAAAGTTCGTTTGAACAGAGAAATGTGAGTGTAGTTTTCAAGAGTTAAAGGATAAGCTAGTTACTGCACCTGTCTTAAGTCTTCCTTCAGATAAGGAAAAGTTTTTATTTTATTGCGATGCATCAAAACAAAGACTTGGTCGTGTATTGATGCAAGCTGGAAGAGTTATAGCATACACGTCAAGGTAGTTAAAGGAATATGAACATCATTATCAAACTCGTGATTTAGAATTAGCAGCAGTGATGTTTTCTTTAAAGATTTGGAGACATTACCTTTATGGAGAAATATGTGAGATATATATAGACCACAAAAGTCTTAAGTATTTCTTTACACAGAAGGAGCTAAATATGAGACAAAGACGGTGGTTCGATCTGGTTAAAGACTATGATTGTAAGATAGTGTATCATCCATGTAAGGCAAATGTGGTTGCGGATGCCTTAAGTCACTGAGGACATGGTTAAGTGGTGGCATTAAGAAATATACCAACGAGGTTGGTTGAAGACTTTGATAAAGCAGGAATTTAGTTTATCACAGGAGGATTAGCCAATGTAGTGTTGCAATCAACACTTTTGGAAAGTATCAAGCAATGACAAGACAATGATCCACAACTGGTTAAACATCGTAAGGAGGTTCAAGAAGGAAATGCTAATGATTTTTTCATTTTTGGATAATGGTATGCTAAGGTACTGTAATTAGACATGTGTGCCTGCTAAGGAAAAGTTAAAGAAAGAGATTTTGGAAGAAGTCCACACTAGTCCTTATTCACTGCATCCAGGTACAACCAAGATGTATCAAGACTTGAAAGTGTTGTATTGGTGGCATGGGATGAAGAAGGGTGTGGTGGAATACGTGGCAAGATGTTTAACGTGCCAACAAGTAAAAGCCGAACACCAAAGACCAGCTGGGTTGTTGCAACCTTTAAATATCCCATAGTGGAAATGGGAGGACATAACAATGGATTTTGTGGTAGGACTACCAAAGACTACGAAGCAACATGATTCGATTTGGGTGATAGTGGATAGATATACAAAGTTGGCACATTTCTTATCGGTGAGAACAATATATATATAGTAGATCAGTATGCTGAGTTATATGTGCAAGAGATTGTACAACTACATGGAGCACCTAAGTCGGTAGTGTCAGAAAGATATCTGACATTTACCTCTAAGTTTTGGGGAGGTTTACAAAAAATGATGGGTAGAAAGTTAAAGTTCAATACTGCATTTCATCTTCATACGGATGGATAAACTGAAAGAACAATCGAGATATTGGAAGACATGTTGAGGGCATGTGTTCTGGATTTTAGTGGTTCATGGAGTAAGTATCTTCCATTAATCGAATACTCCTATAACAACAGCTATCAAGCGACCATGGTTGTAATATCTGCTTTCCATAAAGGGGGGTATTTTGGTAATTTGTTGTGGTTCAAGGGAATTGGTAAATTATTTTGTGATTTATGTGCTTTATGTTATATGAATATGTTTCCATGATATTAAAATGTATGAATTAATTATTATGTATGTTTATGGTCTTCTAAAGAATGAAATAGTGATCACATGTGTTCTTTCAAGTATTTGGGGCATATTTGTCAGGAACATCTAAGATTTGAGGTTAAAGTACAATTATGAAATTTATGGTAGAAATTTTAATTTCTATGAGTTGAAGCTATTAATTTTAGAGTGAATTATTGGAAAGGGCATATAATAAGTGTCTTGATGCATACCTACATAGAGGCTCGCAAATAAGCCTCACCCAAATAGTTGTCCAGAACAACATACATAGGCTTCCACTCAGACTCGGGGATCCTCCCCATGTGATGGCTCATGGCCTCTCCATACTGGGCTGCCAGGTGCCCTCAAGAAGTGGAGGCATAGACTCGATGAGGCGAAGCGTGCGCACCAGTGGACACATGCCTAGATAGAGAAGGGGGTCGGGAGGGTCCTGGTACATCAATAGAAGCAAGGGGGCAGAAGGGTGAGGAATCACCTCCTTGGGAAGTGAAGTACCTGAGGACATATGTCCTAAGTGTGGCCTCGTTGAAGGAAGAACATCATTAAAAGAAGGCGGGATGAAGTTCCTCTTTGGAACAGAGGAAGCAGGAAGAAGGCGATGAAGATAAACTTGCTGCTTGTTACCAATGACAGAATTCGGGAAGTAACATCATCAGTATATCCATCATTTGCAACCTCCATGTCCCTATTAGCCAAGGATCTTAAACATGAGTAATTCTCTAACTCCACCTCAACCTCATCCTCTGTATCCATCACATCATCCTCAGAGAAACGGTAGTCCTCAATGTCATCGTCATCATCTACATCCTGGGTCAGAAGGTTTGGATGAGACAGAGCTCAAGGAAAATGCCTGATTAAGAGACAACAACCCATATGAATAAAGGTTGCCCTCAGTAAAAAGATTGCTAGCCTACTTGCATGTGGATGACACAGCCAGGATCTTCGCCACCCAGGTAGATGTTGTAGGACTCAAGTCAATGCCAACTACCTCTTCAAGACATAAAACCAAGAGAAAGAAAAGACTATTGTAATACGAGTACGCGAAAAAGGATAAAGATAAATAAAAGTAAGGAAAGAAGTTGAAAATAACAAGCTTACATGATTGGTTAAAATGGGTATGTTGTGTAGACACGCTATCAATAAAGAAAAAGTCACTCTTCCACCAACCCTGGTTGGAGATGGAACCCTCCATGAGAGGGTACCCTATGAGGGCTACAACCTTTTGAAGCTGATAAAAGCCAAGAGCCAATGAGTTCTCCCTCAAGGGAAACAAATGGTCGAAGTCCCACACAAGTGCACTTGCTTATACAACACATACAGACAACTCAACACAACCCATAAGTTGGGTGACAACTGGGGGCACCAATTCAAAATAGTCGAGTATATTCACAAAGAAGGAATGGAGAGGGAAGCCCCCCCCCCCCCCCCCCCATAGACCTGATTATGGAATCTCTGAAAGATACAAGCCCCTCTGACGGGTTATACGCACGGTCGTCGAGAGTCAGAATAGTGTAGTTGATGTGTTTGGTGAAAGTCAATTGGCCTTCAACATCTTTGAAAACTTAGTTCGAGTCAAGGTAGACTTGATGTCCATATAATATCAAAATCTTCAGGGATCCTCCTTGGCATATTCAGTACCTAAATAGAAATAATTAGTTTGTGAGAAACTCACTTCATCAATCGTCTCTCTAGAAGGGTCCAAGTGTGTCTTATTTCTACCCATGTGCCACTTAAATCCATAACGTCTAAGGGAAAACCATGGAGAGAAACAATTAGCTGTAGAGGGGGGAAGAAATGAGGGAAAACCATGGAGAGAAACTCAATTTCATATAGATCACCATCAGCACCCCCATGGGCAGGGCCCTTGGCGTAAGGAGCTCCGAAACCATATTCGCAATAAGCAAGTGGAGGTTCGAGAGGCAAGTTTTCCTCTAGGCAAGAAATCTCTGCTATACAGTCTTGAAGGGTCAATTTTAGTTGGGCTACATATGTCTCATTCCAAGGAGAGAAACCTGAACTCTCACTACTTGTGATGAATTCGAGTTCATTCTCAAAGCCCCATACCTTCTACCTAAGGTCAGATAGTCGTTGTAGGTAGAACATTCGCACACCTGTGTTATTCGGGGGTTTGTGGGTATCGGTTTTAGAGTCAGATGATGAAAACTTGACGGACTTTAAAGGACCGTCAAGACGCCATGGGAAAACTAAGACTCAACAGATGTGTGTGCGTGAAAACAACCTTATATTTACAAATTGAAGAGGGCACAATTAAATTCAAATAAGACCCTACACATACATGCACGGCATACCTAGAACACAGAGAATTCCTAAAAAAAATTATTACAGACCTAAGGCCTCTACCCTCGTATCAAAGCAAAAGAAAACTTACACGGGTCATCGATGAAGGAAGGCATACTAGGATGTGCATATGTGGGTCCTTGGATATGTGAGGGAAAACCTTTGGATGTGAGAAAATGAATCCTCAAGTGTGAAAGGGTGGACCTTTGGAAGTGCAAAGACGACCTCCTAAGTGAAAACACCTTACGCTCCCTGTAATGCAGGCATGGGACAAGGAAGAATAAGTTTTTTTTTTTTTTATAAAAAAAAAAAGAGGAAATTTGAAAGGGGCGAAAAATTACCTCAAGAGTGCTTCTATGGGGGATAGAACCTTGTATCCCTTGGAAATAACTTCAAAGAGATACCACTAGGCTATGCAAGTTTTGGTGTGAAAAAATGAATCTAAGCATTGAGGTATTTATAAGGAGAGCCAAGTATTCCTAACCTTTGGATCAAATCTAGGGTAAATGGTGGAGATCAAGAGCCTTGGCAACTTGGATCACCACCCTAGCTATTAGATTTTGTGTTTCTTTATACACTACAAAGAAACATACCACCCAAATGCTTTTTGTATTTCTTCATACACCCCAAGATAAAACACCAATGCCTCTTAAAGTAAAGTGAAGCACGAATGCATACATATCACATGAGGAATGTATGAAGGAGTCTACAAGAACATTTAAAAGTATGCTTATAGACTCGGGGGCAAATGTGAATATGGGAAATTATCCCTTAAAGCATCCCACGCCAAGCCGCAAAGTTCAGCCTCGTGATGCCCAAGGGCTTCTCCATATGAGGCTGGGTGCACAAGGCACCCATGA
Organism: Humulus lupulus; assembly: GCF_963169125.1. NCBI lineage: Eukaryota > Viridiplantae > Streptophyta > Magnoliopsida > Rosales > Cannabaceae > Humulus > Humulus lupulus. Next base: position 196,312,545 of record NC_084799.1, on the reverse strand, counting down.
CTAAGGGCCTCGCTATGCGAGGCTAGGTGCAAGGCACCCGCACCTATGTCGCCGAGGAGCTAAGAGCCTCGCTAGACCTCCTCCACACAAACTAAAGTCTCGAAGGCACGAGGGCCTTGCTATGCGACGCCTAACATGCCTAGACGCGGCGTACATCTCCTCTGCCACATTCCACATGAAGGAACAAGGGCCTTACTAGGCTGCCTCCACGCGCGAGGCGAGGCATTCACTAAGGGTGCCTCACGCAACCCCAACCTCGCTAGGCGAGATGCTCATGAGCCTATGCACTAACCGTGTCTCACGAGCTTGCGGCCTCACTATGCTAGATGTAATCATAGCCATGTGCCTTACTCGCTCACGAACCACCTGGGGAGAAAACCTCCATCCTTGTAATACATGTCAAAGGCATAAGGCCCACTTGATGGGAGGTGCCTCGCTATGCGAGGCTGAGTTTGCGAGGTGGTAAACCAACTGGCAAGGCCCCTCGATGCAGAGCTTAAGACCATACTCACCTCGGTGCGAGGCCCGCGTGATTGGAGGTGCCTCGCTATGAGAGGTCCTGCATACCTAGATTCTGATAAGCGATGACACTAGGGCTGCGTGGCTAGATGCCGAGATGCACATCAAACACAATGAAGGCCTCACTATGAGAGGCCCAGTTTGCCTAAACCCCATGTCGTGAGGCCAACATTCGGTACAGCCTCGCTATGCGAGGCCTATTTCCCAAAATGCCTCAACGTGGAGGTTGCATAAAGGAAACCCATTCTACCTTAATGAAGAACCCACAAGATCTCCAACACTTAGTAGAATTTTAGGAAGCTTGGAGCAAAGGTATATCTTGGAAATATGAAAACAACCATGAGGTACAAGGTATGTATGCGGGTAAGGGAAGTATGACCCTGAGGAGGACAAAGGCGTGAGTCTGACATCCATATCAGACAAGTAGTTGTTGTATGAATCAGTACAAAGAGTGGAGGCACTACCTGCATACCTCTAACCATGCACTTGGGCCGACACCACAACCTTATGCACCACTATGACATGTGCCACTACTCTGATAGTGTACCTATGTACAATCTTGTCCCCTGGGACCACTATGTATCAGGAGCCATTAGAGCTCCCTTACAAATAGATCCTCACCCCTCATGCAAAGGGGTTGGAAAATTTCATTGTATACACATGCAATTAAGCAATACACAAGTATTTTCTCCCTTGTTACTGTTGTTGGAAAAAGCTTATACAGGATCTTTATTTATTTTCATGTATATCTAATATTAAACAAATTAATACAAGATAGCCTAAAACATGTATCTAAAACTAAATTCAAAGAGAAACAAATAATATAATACTTACAGTATACGCAACAGAATTAAGAGTCCTTCCTTCAGTTTCTCCAACTCTTGTATCCTCTCTGTCGCAGAGTATTATCAAGAAACTGAACCGATCTTCTATTTTCTTCACGATCTTCCAATGTATCCTTAGAACCACCTAGACTAGTGTGGGCAATTCTCAACACATGAGATAGATATAGAGAGAAGAAGAGAAAATAACAAAGAGGCTTAGAAAATGACTTGTGTTTAGAGAGAATCTAAAACTATCAGAAAATCTGACTTGAGACTTATCAAACTTATTCTTTTGACTTCTCTCTAAGCACTCCTTTTATAGACTCAATTAGGCCATTTAATTTAATTAAAAAATCAATAAAACAACAGCCATTTTGAAGCCCTAAGTCGAAATTATCATGGGCTATAGGCTCGTGAAATTTCCCATTTGATTATAAGCCCATTGGACTTAAAATCAAGGCTTGTATTATTTTCTATTGATTTAATTAATTAAATAATTATTTAAATCATTTATAAAATTAATTATTTATAATTTGAACCTTGATTTAAATTTATTTATTAATTTAGATACCAATTTATCTTAATTAATAAATTTGCCATAATTTCTCTTTTCTTCTCAAAATTACACAACTCTGTAAAACTATCCAAAATTGACCTGGTCAACTTTGATAATTCTAATTGATGATTAAATCAATTAATTGAGACTATCTAGATGATTTTATCCAAGGTACAATGGGGACCATGGGCCTATGAAATCAAGCTCCAATAAGTTATCATAAATCTAACAAATAAATTTACTAACTTATTAATTCCTCGTGACTTCACTATAAACTCGGAATTGCACTCTTGAATTCATAGAACGCTCTATAACAAATATAGATACGCTATTAATTATCCATTGTTACAACCATAATTTTCACTCAATCCTCTATAGACGGTCTACAATGAGATAGGACTAAAATACCGTTTTACCCCTCATTGTATTTTATCCTTAAAACACTTAGTTCCTTGTAAATGATATTTCAGTAAACTAATTTAATTACTAAAATGAGATCTCTATCATTTAACACCTTGAACCAAACTAAAAGGAAACCATCATTTCACTTCTTCATCAGAAACTATAGAAGTTCATATCTATGATTAACACTCCCACTCAATTATACTACCGAGTTCCCAAGATGTAAGTATGGGCTAGTCCGTAGGGTAAGATGGTCACGAACAAGTCAAAGAACTCAAATAATACAATCAGTTAGAATACTAACCACTCAGAATTGAGATTGAATTGACCTATGGTCAACTATATGATATGACTAGAATAGATAATAACGGTATGTTTACTTATCTTATCAACTGTCAATATCGGTCCTGTCCGATGTAACAAATACATCCGATCTTATCTACTTTGCTAATGTTCTGGAAAGAACATAACACTGTAATGTGTAAGTAGATCATATCGTAGATTGGAAAGTCAGTGTAAATCCGGTGCACTGACTAATCTTAGGACTAACTTATTTTGAACATATAATCATATTTATATTCCACTGTGATTACGTCACTATAAATAAGATTAGCTATATGCTCGGGATTTAATAGAAGTTTATATTAAACAAATAATCATGAAAATAAAACATGTGAGCAAAGTGATTGACCAAGTCAAAAAATGATTTCTATTCTTTTATTGATAATAAAATGAGATTACAAAGAATTTGAGTTTTAATTAGGGCATAAAACCCCAACAACTGTTCTACACTTTTCTTATTCAAGTTTTTCCTAAGTTCTATCTACGTTATTTTCATAACAAGTTTTGAGTTTTCTGACCTTATATCGTTGACGAGTTCTCACCGTCAGCATAAGTCTAAAAAGATGCGATTCTTTTTAAGTTAGTAGAATCAGACCTATCAGTAAAAAAAAAAGAATTGATAGAAATTTTCTAAGCCTGAAAATTTCTAGAACTCTTTATAGCCTTCTTTCTTCTCCAAACTATCTAGATCTCATGTGTTGAGAACATTTAGAAAGCCTAAATAATCAAACCAATGAATCTTACGTGCCCACACACGTCCTTTTGTCTTTGAGGAATGACTTGGAAGACTAAGGTGTGAGTCTTCGCTGGATAAGAATATCATTTGATTATACAAAAAGACTCAAGGACTACTCTTGATAGGAGACAAGGGTTAATCTTCTTCTCTTTTTTGTGTTGATTTAATATATAAATATATGTATTGATCCTGGCTCAATATTAATAATTTTAAAATCCCACCACCCCACCTTCCACTGCACCCCTAATTTTATTCAAATTAGCACCAGGAAAATGTCCTCAAACAAATGCTAGAAATAACTAGCAAGAGGACACATAGAGCTTATCTTCTCCTTAAATAGGTGACGTTCAGGGTCATGCTTCGTCCTATTATGTCAACCTTATCAAACAACAAAATGCACAGCTTAAAAATCAATTTATAGATGCTAATAGGGAGATCGATAAAATAATGGGTAGGTTACAATTTATGAATGGGAAAACACACGGCGAGGACCAACTGGTTCCCAACAAATGCATTGCATGGAAGACCCTATTGGAGCAGGATTCATTCTGTTAGGATTGTAACACCCAGTACTGAAGAGGCTGGAAATACGAGCATACACCCATGTGGGAGCAATCAACCTCAAGATCAAGTGGTCAGAAACGTGCCAACTCGATAAGGTCATAACAACCTACCTCTTGTTGATGTTAAAGAAATCATGATCATTGGTGAGCAACCGCAAGCTGCACAAAGGGTCAGTTGAGAGGATAGGCAAGCTCCTTCTTCCATCTTCTTCCCACTTTCTTCAATGTGACATCCCTCACCTCCACGTGCTGAAATCCCTCAACCATGACCTCGCGAGAATTATGTTTGCAAGGAAAAGAGAGGTGAATATGTTCAAGATACCAAAAGGACAAGCGTAAACCCCCCAAGACCACTCGCTGCACTCGGACAAGAAACTAGTTGTATCTCATGACCTTGAAATACTGAGATCAAGGTCCACGTAAATAATCCTCCACATTGGCAGCCACATCAGTGAGTTATTAGCCTGGTAAAATGAAGCTATTGGACTGAGAGCCAAGGTATGAGCATGTCGGTGAGTGTCTACAACACTACCACTATACCATGGAATAATTACATTACCTCGAATAACCAGGATCTAGACGTATGGGATCATCTGGACAAAGAACTGAGTTATCACAGTCATACAACCTCAGACCTATGTGAATACTTGAATGTGTAGCGGGGATCCCATAACTATTGTTGCGATCAGGGAAACAAGAACATCCCCATTAATCAAGACCCAGCTCTGGGCTCATAACTTGGATAATGCATCTGCGACAAATGGAATGATTAACCAAATCCCCTAAATTCCTATGGCACCGCGAGATTCAACCCAAGAGAGATTGGCTTTGTCGAAGAACAGATGAGACTCCTGTTGGCTGAGAAAAATAAAGCTATGACCTATGATTTCGATGAGGAGCTAAAGTTCGCTCCTCGCATCACTTCAGCCTTGTATCCATCAAGGTTCCCATATGGTTGCATATGATGGAACCATAGATCCGAGCACCTACGTGAGAACATTTAATACTCTAATGCAAGCCCACAATGTAAGGTTCAACGTCACATGTATTATGTTCCTGGCTACATTAATTGGTGGACAACCAAGAAATTGTTCGATAAGTTTAAAAGGCATGTGATAGTGTCATGGGATCAACTATCATTAAGATTGAAAAAAATAATCTAGGGCGGCTATAAAGAAAGAACAATTGAGGCGGACACTCTGGCTAACATAAAACAGCAACCCGAGGAATCTGTGAAAGCCTTCGTAAGCAATATCACAAATGTTGTCACCTAAGCTTGAGATGGAGATGACAATGCAAAGCTTATGGCAATGAGAGATGGAATCACTCCCGGAGGACAATTTTGGGAAGACCTCCAAAGGAAAGGAGTGAAAGATACTAGTGAATTTTCAGGCTGAGCTCAAGAATGGATATACTTGGAAGAGGATTGGTTGAGCATGAGTGGACCTGTTATTCCAGTCATCCAGCCAGCTGCGATAAGCACCCCAGCAATGATGTCAACTCCCACACAGAACAATGCTAGTGTACTGTAAAATCCTTTTTTGGTTAAACTTTAATTTAGACAAAATATTTTAAAATGTTTAAAAAAAATTAGTAGCATATCTCCATATTGATTTTCGGATTAATTATCAATATTTTTAGCTGATTTTGTAATGTAAAAATATATTTAAGTGTGAATATATTTGTTGCCTTATTTATCACAAATAATCAATTTTTGGTAAAAATATATTGTGCAAATATCTTGAGATTATTTTCAGGGATTATGTCTATTCTGGAACAAAGAAGGTGTTGAAAATGAACATGGTCAAAAGAAATGACCATGTTCGTTCTGCCAGATAAAACTGATTACGTTGCTGACTCATCAGTTTCCTTTTCTGTCGATACAGAATTCATCTGGCTGGCTGATTTCCTAAATCAAAGGAATTCGCAAATTGATTTCAAAGATACCAGAAAATAATGGTCTTGGATGATTTCCTTGCCTATAAATATCTTGCCAAGGCCTTTGGAATTTTCACCTCTTCCATTTTGAATATTTGTAAACATTATGTTATTTTGAAGAGTGTCTTTATTTGTAGAGATTAAGTTTGTTCACCTTAATCTTTGTGAGAGTGCTGAGTGTACTTGTAGATATCTATCTAGTCTATTGTAAACAGATAGTGTCTATTGTGAACATGTTCATAAGGATCTTTGGGAGAGGATTCTATCTAAGTCTCACTTCGGAAGGAAGTGTGCACTCGCTATTCTTTGAAGGGAGTTCAAGAGAATCATCGTTTCATCAAATCAGATTCGTAGAGAAGAGTACAACAAGATTGCGACAATAGTTTAAGAGGGAGTCTTACATTGTTTAAGTCAATGCTTTTGTACACATTGTTTCTTTACTAATTGGTTTATTATCTCGGTGTGGCCCCAATGAGTAGGTTATCCGAAAGGGTTTCTGAACCTTGTAAAAATTCGGTGTGTTCTTTATTGTTTTACACTGTCGTGATCAGTTTATTGTGATCAGTTTCTGTCGTGACAGATCGTGACAAGTTCAGATTCTGTCCCGACAGAACTGCTATCTGTGTAAACAGTTAATTACCATTCCGCACTTTAATTATTCACATGGTTTAATTAATTTGGTAGTTACTAAAATCGGAATTTCATGTACAGAATAGGAACAACAATAGAATAGTGAATGTTGGAGGCAAACATGCCAATGGTAACCTGAAGAGAAGTATGCTTCGATCTACATAGTTTATACCGAGCTTGTTGAGTCTTGGGGAAACATTTATGTTGCCAATAAAAAATTTGTCTCATTTAAGAAGCCATATCTCATGAGGAATCAACAATCAAAGAGGGACTCTAAAATGTTTTGTCGTTTCCACAATAACATTGGTCACCAATGATTGTAGACAACTGAATGATGAAATTGAAACTTTGATAAGAATGGGTCATTTGGCGAACTATATGTGAAATCGAGCTATATAGAATCAGAACCCTCCTGCTCCACAAAACATTCAACATAACACTCCACAACAATCTTTGGCCCCACAGCCTGCTCGTAACGATAACCTGTCACCCCGATCGAAGGAGAATATATCATTACCATATGAGGAGGTTCCCATTTGGCAGGATCAAGCAAGGGGCAAAGAAAAGGTACATCTGGGAACTTAAGATCGGAGACAGTACCCTCTTCGTAGAGGAAAGGTTCCTCTGTTAAATTTGTATATTGGCCAAATGAAAAAAAATCGTTTAAAATAAAATAACAACATTAAATATTATACATAAAAAGAAATATATGTTTCAACAAGCCACTGAAATACGATATATGCCTATAAATTCATTTATAAGTCTTCATCGATGTCAGTTTTGGATCCTTTTATCTTCTAGTCAAAGAATGATATAAACCTAGTCTTGTCCTACATGTTCAAGTAGTTAAATATACAAACTAACTAGCAAGTGATAATTCAAATGCTTATGCCTACATTTCCATATCTTTCAATTGCAAACTCAATCTTCATGGTTGTCTTTTCCTAAATATATCAGACTGGTATATAATAAAAAAAAAATTGAATCAAATTTATTTCTGGGTAGTTTAACAAAATCATGTGGTTTTGCTCATTAATCATTACCTCATCATTTGGAAAGGTCATAATATTCAGTTTACAATTCATTTAATTGTAGCAGTAGCTAGATATTATACGTAGATCACCTTTCTCTCTTTCTCTTCAGATGTCTTACATGAGTAGATGTAATAATCGATTACTTAACAATTGCTTTCAACTCTATTTTTTATTTTTTGGTTTTAATTTAAAATACTCTGTTGATGATTGCTAATTTAGTCCCATTTAAAGGATTAGGAGGAACTGTACACAGGCAAAGACAATTTGAGATGTCTTTAAGGAAGCATATGTATCCTTCAAAATAGGACCTGGTCAGCTGTACAGATTGGTCTGTCGCTTCCTTTATTTGCTGAATAATGGTGATTGTTCTTTAATCTTCTTAAATATTTCCATTTTCCATATTCAAACTTCTTTACCAACAAATTAAACATTGTGTTGATTCCCTCTAGTCTTTTATTATCCTTAACTTAGTGACAAGTTTTTCTTTCAATGAATACCTAATTTCAATTTAGTAACAAATTAATTAGCAAATAGTTAGTAGATATAACATAAGAGAAATATCATATTATTCCTTTGCTTTTGTCACCATTCTCTTGTTTTTATTTTAAAAAACAAGAGAAATATTTTATGAATAAGATTAATCTTGTCAAAACAGATATCCTCACATATATTCTTGTCGAATAATGATTGATAAAAAAAATGATATAAATTAGCCTATGTTCTAGTAGTTATTGAACTGGGAACAAAAGAAGGTCCTAATATATATGCTCTTGTGAGATAATGATGATTAATACACATAATATTTTAATATTCTAGTAGCTATAGAAAATGAATGAACCCAACACATGTGCCTATAACAAACTAACAGTAAAGCCTTAATATCTAACAAGTATTTTTTGGAGTCCAGAGCCGCAGATCAAGCATAACCATGTGAAGTTTCAGATGAATGCTTATTATGTCTGTATATGCATATTATTTTATTTGCAAAACCAATCTTTTGGGTTGTCTTTTCTTAGATCACATTGCTTATAAAAAGTTGTTCTGCAACCAATCTCCCAATCACATTATATTGATAAGAAATTGGAGAGAACAATGTGATTTCTCACTCTCATCATTTGAAGATCTCTCTTTCTTCAGTCTACAACATTCATTTAATGTAGCACATAAGTCTGTTTTGATATACCATTCTCTCTAAAGTAGGGTCTACCATGTTTCTAAAGAGGATTAATTAAGCTAAGTTACAAACCAAGTTCTTATTATTTTATTCAATGAATTTTATTGAGTAGTTAGGACAATCCCATGAGATTATATTCCAACTTCCTCATTATCTTTCAAAATCTCTCACTTGACAAACCACAAGTCTAGCTCGATCACTCTTAACCCTCCAACTATAAATAAACATCTTTAGTTATCTCAACCACCAAGTCAAGTACTCATCTCATTAGCAAAGAAACCCCTTTCCTTCCCAAGTCCAACAATCTTTTCTTGTTCTCCTTCTACATTCATAAATAAACATGGGATTTCATTTGCCAGGAGTTGTACCAACTAAGAAATTTCTTCGAAGGTCATTGTCTAATTCAAGCAAAACAACTTCAAACGCTGCAGATGTCCCGAAAGGCCATTTAGCAGTTTATGTTGGAGAGAGCAAAAAGAAACGGTTTGTCATTCCTGTGTCAATTCTAAGACAGTCTTCATTTCAAGACTTGCTAGTTCAAGTTGAAGATGAATATGGATATGGTCATCCAATGGGAGGCCTCACAATTCCATGCAGAGAAGACATGTTTATTGATCTCATATCAAATCTGAATGCTTCGTAAGGCTGACTACAAATGTGGCAGATTTTTTCAATACAACATTTTGTAAAGCAAGAAATTGAGATTCTTTTATTCTTATTTTTCTCCTTACCTTGTGGAGTAGAAAAATAGCTCCCATAGTGAGAAATGTGTAATTCAGATACAATTGCAATTGTTATACGAAATTTTAAGTTTAAACATATTTTCTTGTTTCTCTTGAGCTTCGGTATCAATGTATTTTTTTAATATTATTTAATTAGGCCGGTCTGATAATTAATATTACTAATATGATGAAATAGAGTTATTAATGTTATTCCCACAATGCTCGCTAGCTATAACTGGCCAAACGTTAAGTAATAAACTTTAAAGTTTGACAATAATTTGGATGCTTATTTATTTATTTGATATGAGACCGATAACAATAATTGCAAGAGCAACTATTCTCATTTTTTGCATTGTTTTATCATGATGTGTTTGGTGATAGTATGTTAGCATTAGGATTTAGGTAGTTACTACTACAAAGAACCACAAGTATTTTGCAAAGATTATGTTGAAAACATAATTGCCAATAAACTATTAAGTTTGATCAACCATTTAGAATGAGCTCCGGAACAAAAACTATAAATATATTATATATATATATATAGAGAGAGAGAGAGAGAGAGATTTTCTTAGTGTTGATGCAACAATTTTGTTCTTTCTATTTTGGGAGGTACTTAGTATCAAACAATGATTCTCCGATCTCTTTCCGGCAGTGTTGATAACTCAGGTGATCGTCGAATCGTCTGGGTGTACCTGCAAGAAAGACACTCTGATGCTTAAGACACTATCCCCATTTTTTTCTCTAGCGAAGTGATATTTATAGGACAAAATACTAAGGGGTTAGTTGTTCAATCTACTTCCTGATTGATTACTAGAATAACTTAATTTCCCGCCAGAATGTCTATTGGCCCTTGATGCAGAGGACAGAGGCAAAGCTCGCCTCTGATCCGTGGCTTCTGACCGCGTCTCTTCTATTCGGACCTAAACGCTCTATTTCACTTGTTCCAAAATAACAAAACATTTGGGCATACAATTGCAATTGTAATTCAGATGCAATTACAATTGTTATACGAAATTTTGGGGATAACATTTGAGAAGAGAAATCAATCTCTCAAAATACTTTTGAGAGATTCGAACAAGGTGTTTTAATGGTGTTCGGAGGGATAAGTTTTAGGCACATGCTTAAGTAGCTATGCCATATGCCCGAGCGGTTGTGCCGCATGTCCGAGGCTACATGTCTGAATGACTCGACAGACACGCTGAGGAGCTGCTGGCATGCGCGCATCCGAGGATTTCCATGACCGAGCGACTGCATGCGTCCGGGCGGCTGCGTGTGTCCGAGCAGCTGAATGCGCGTCCGAGCGGCTGGGGTGCATCTGAGGAGCAACATGTCTGAATAGGCATGGGCATCCGAGCGGCTGGGGTAGTGTCCGAGCGGCTGAGGTGCGTTCGAGAAGCCAGGGAGAGGTGTCTGAGGAGACATTGGCTAGCCATCCGAGCAGGCGCGTACCCAAGCGGCTAGGCCGTGTGTCCGAGGAGCTGGAAGAGTGTGATCGGCTGGGCGCTGATCCGAGTAGATGGCGTGCATCCAAGGAGCTGGAAGAGTGTCCGAGCGGATGGCGTGGTCCGAGCGGATGTGTGGTGTCCGAGTGATGATGCCCTGGTGTCCGAATGATGGTGCCATTACATCCGAGCAGACAGTGGCATATTCAAGCAGCTTAGGGGGACATATTTATGGTGCCCTTGGTGATTCTCAAAGAAGATGACCGATCGGCCATATACATGATTTCCCAATAAATTATTTTCGAGGGGACAACAAATCTCAAGGGCATGGAACACAAACATGTTTTTCTTACTCATGGGGTACTACAACAAGATCAAAAAATGGAATTTGAAGAATTCAAAAGAAAAGTTCAATCATGGGTTTACTACAAAAGTGAGAGTTACTGACCGGATGGAAGCTTTTGGATGACCTCAAAAACATTTTGCTAGAGAAAAAGTTTATCATACGAGTAAATCATATAATAAACTTAGGGGGTAAATGTTATCCCCAAAATTTCAGTTCGATGACGTGGCAATCAGAAGTGACAAGTGGCAATGCATGGTCAATAAATGGCACATTAATAGCCAATAAATGTATTGGCTCTTCAGAGTTGTGATATTACTGGTCATGAAACTTATTTATCTGGTTTGGAAGTGATTTGACCGGCCGGGTAGAATTTTTGTCTGACCGGTAAAGATTTTTTATTGACTAGTAAAATGTTCTGGCCGACCAGTGGAGTATTTTGGCCGACTAGTCATTTGCTTTGCCCGACCAGTAAAGTGTTTTGCTAGACCAGAAATGTGTCATGCTAACTAGAATATGTCATGCTAGACCAGAGATATGTCATGCTAGACCAAAGATGTGTCATGATAGACCAGAGGTATGCTAGAGGAATGCTTGCCTATGCCGACCAGTGAGTTGTCTTGGCCGACCAGTCACTTCGGGGATGGATTTGGTTGGTCCACGGATCAAAATCTCAGAAGTTACCGTCTAGTGACTCTTCAGTAAAGCCTCGGTAACAGCTTCAACCCGAATCATTCTCAACTGCCGCGGGAATCTCTCAGATATCCCGGAATAATGGCTATATTATTATAATTTAAATTTATTTATATTTTATTAATTAAAGTTTGTTGGAAGGACCAAGGACCCGGTCAAAAGGATATATCTGATGTACGATCCATGAGCCTATAAATAAATGGCTCATGGCATCATTCAAGGGGATCTGATCTTTTTGGAGACTGAAAGAACTCTCTAGATTTTAGACTTTGGGACTGTTACTTGAGGAATTTTCTGAGAGAGCTTAGAGAGAGAAAGCTTGTATTCTCTAGAGAAACTCTGTATTTTTCTACTTACACTTAAGAAACTCAGTTGGCTCAAATTCATCCAATCTTAAGTGTAGGATCTATATATCACAACTCCAAGTGGATTAGGCTTGCCAATAAATTGGGGTTGAACCACTATAAAATTATCAGTGTCGTATTTTCTCTTGAAGGTTTACTGTAGTTTTGACGTTTATTCGTCGTTGGCCAAAATCATGGTCAACAACCAGTGCTAATAAGCATTTCCTGGCCTATATGTAATTAACAACACTAATAAGTGTGTCCTAACCTACATGTCCATATAACAAGGCTAATAAGCGATTCCTTTGCATTCACAAGCAATAATAATGCTAATAAGCATATCTTTATCATTCATGCAACCGTCAAGGGCCAAGCTCTATCAGACTATACATGCCCGACCAGTCTTCAGGAACCCTTAAACCTTGGCATCTCTGATACCAAGTTGTAACGCCCTCCTAATCAAGGACGGTTACACTGTGTACTTTAAATAGTGTTAGACTTTCTAATCAAGTCATTTGGTTGTAAACGTGTAACTAAGGTTAATGTCAAGGGTTAGGGTTAAAAGTTGTGGTCAAAGGGAACGTTAACTTTTCATTTAAAAAGTTTAGTACATACATGGGATCCCAAAATGATACAAACAAATGCAAGAAAAGGGTATATACAAGTCAAAAGTTACAACCAGCCGATCTAAGCGGAAAAATAAGGGATACAACCCTAGTTTCTCTGACATATCCCTGGCCGTGGTGGTCGAGCAGCCACATATGTACACGCCGCCACCGAAGCTCTTCAACTCATGGCTGGTCTAGCTTTCCTTTCTACTTACCTACACCACATAGCACCTGTGAGCCAATGCTTAGCAAGAAAACTTAAACATGAGCATGAACAATAAATACAAATTCCATATACATATCTAGCATGCCTAGCAATAATAACCTACTAATGCATGCATACAACTACAAATAAATGATCATAGAGTCAACACGGGGCCCTATGCCCTAGCTATGTGACCATAGAGTCACCTGGGGCCTTTAGCTCTGAGTAACTAACCATAGAGCTAACCAAGCGCTTTGTTTTCCAACGACCATAGGGTCGACCAACGTAATAGTAAGTCCATGATTAGGCCTAAACCTGTCGACCAACGCGAAGCGTGTTATTTCCGCCCTTGACTAATAAGTCAAGGCTTTAATCAGACATTCAGGTAACCAGGTAAACAGATACAGATATAGATAAGCATACTACAGACAATACAAGTATGCATACATATTAATCATGGTATCTTAACCAATCAAATACAAACACAGTAATAACCATGTTCCTTAATGGGCTCGATCCCTACTTATGCAGACAATGCAAGAAATCATTAAACAATTATACAGACACAAAGCATTCAAGCATAACCTTAATCACATTCATTTTCAGGGGCCCGAGACCTATTCATAGTTACAATCAACCACCGGGCCAAGCCCTGATCACATATATCACGCATTGGGTGCAGTTTTGTTACCTTAGGTCCGAGTGCAATGTATATTAAGAATTACCCTCGAGCACGAACCTATTTCTGAGCCCCTTGGGATAACCTAGTCACAACCATAATATAGAATCCCGTTAAAAACGGGCAAATAAAGGCTTCTGAACCGAGTTTTAGCCTCCGAGACGTTGAATTCTACTAAACCGAGTAGTAGGATCGATTCCGAGCCCTTAGGTTTGAGTTCTCGCACTCAAAACCCCCCCGGGGCTCAAAAGCCCAACAAGCATCGCAGCCCAAGGCAAAAGAGTCACGGCCCGCCTCAAGTCAAAGAGCCCAAGACTCTCCTCTGCACCACACGCGCCGCAGCGTGCCCCTATTGGCACCGGGGCTCAAATGGAGGTTCGACACCTTCTTCTCCTTCTCGTTCATGAGAGTCGCGGTGCCCAAGAATAGGGTCGCAACTCGACATGAAAACTTAGAAATTTCCCCATTTTCTTCAAGCCAAAACCCACCAAAAACCTATCCAAACATAGCTAAATCCCAAAGGTAAAGTTCCTAATCAACTCAGCACCTCAAAACACACAAAACCCAAGCTTAAACTTGGCCAAGACCTCATCAATTCTCCAAATTCAAATTGAGTTTCTAAAACTCTACAACTTGGCTAAAAACTAGAGAAACAAAGAGAATCAAGGCTTAAAATCGTTACCTCAATTGCCCCAAATGATGCTAAGCTTCTCCCCAAACAATCCTGAGCCTAAGCCAGCTTTGATTCCTCCTAGATCGCAAGAATTCCCAACGAATCGAGTGAGAGAGAGTGTGAACAGTGAACATGTTTTTCTGTTTTCTATATTTGTGAGGTTACTTAGAGTTCAAGTAACTCTAAGTAAATCCCGAGGCTCGAGGTACCTAAACCATCCCCAACGGTAAAATAGTCAAAATCCCCATAATTCCCTCATAATCTCACTAACTCCGAATATATCCTCGAATATTTATTCCCATTACCCGATGACCCAATAATGTACAAGATACCCAAAATACCCCTTGACTCACCCCGAGTCGGGTATTAGGTCCCGTTGTGACTTTTTCGCTAACTTTCTCCCTAAGATTGTCTCGTGTCGAGTAACACAAATATACTCACATAATAATGTGGTCTCACACATATATCACATACATGCACATATACTCCAAATATACTCATAACGGGCCAACTTACGAAAATTTCTCTTCTAATAAGAAATGGGCCCACATGCATATTTAATACACCTAAGCATGCATATATACTCATATTATAATATAACTCACGTAATCATATAATGATACACATATATATCACATAAACACATAATTTTCCATAATTTGTAATCTTGGCCCCCTAATCAAGGCCCTAAGCCTTATTAGGTAATTTGGGACATTACAATTCTGACCTTTGTTATCCTTCTTGAAAGCTTTTCCTCGAATCAGTAAACCATCTCCATTGTTTTCTTCCTTTTGCTTAGACCTTCTCTTTATCTCTTTTGACTTTAAAGCATTCTACTCTTCCTCTAATGTCAATGAATCTTTATCATACTTCATGATGTCCACAAAATGCTCATAGCTTTCTATTGGAAGAGAATTAAGGACTATGGTGGCTTGGTCTTCATTTTTGACCTTGATCCTAATGTTTTCAAGATCAAGAATGATCTTATTGAAGTCATCAATATGATCTTCTATGTTCTTTCCTAGTGTCATCTTAAAAGAATACAACTTTTGTTTCAAGAACAATCGGTGAGAAAGAGATTTTACCATGTAAAGCTTCTACAATTTGAGCCAAAGTCCAATTGTTGTTGCTTCCTTTGAAACTTCTTGTAGCACTTTGTCACCAAGGCTTAGAATAATGGCATTGTGTGATTTCTTAAGTGAATCAATATTCTCCTTCTTAGACAATGTTGCATGCAACTTTTTTTCTTCCAACAAGGCATCCTGTGATCCTTGTTGTACCAACAGAGCACGCATCTTGACTCTCCATAACCCAAAATCATTATTTCTTGTAAACTTTTCAAGATCGAATTTTGCATTTCCCATTTCCTTCAATTGTCCACTACAATCTTGAAAATGAAATTAAGACTTCCCGTCAAATGATCTGGCTCTTGATACAAGTTGTTATGCAACTAAATCGATCCCTCACACCAATAATGAGCTTCAAGAACAACCAAGAACAAAACTTTGTCTCAGAAATACACCCACACAATTACACAGTGTTTACGTGGTTCAACTAGGATCTATGTGATCCTAATCTACTCCGCGGGGGAAACCAGCTCTCTTAATTTATTAATGAATGTAGCTCTATTACAAAAAGTTAGTATACAAAATAAGTCTCAAGCCTTTATATAGGTAGGCTGATAAAAAATAGACTATAACTAACTTAACTGAATTGGCATATCAATCTCGGCTGTCTAAAACTGATTGGTGTAAGAAATATAACAAGTACATTAAGTGTCATTAACAGTAAATACACATCACATATTCTCTTATGTTTCAGCTCTATTTAAAGAGTGAAGATTTGAATAGAGCGCATAATTAAGATTTTCAAGCTCATAAAATATATTTATCTTTATTATTTGTTGATTTTCATATTCACAAAAAACCAACAAATGGTATCAAGAATTATTTCTTGAGGGACCTATGAGTTGAGAAAAACACAAAACAATGACCCGAAAATCCATAAACACAATCCATAACTAAAAATCCATAAACACAAGCCATGGAAGCTGAAACAAATAATTTCTCAAATTTCACTCCAGAGATATTTGACGGAAACAACTACCATCTTTGGGCAATACGTATAGAGACATACTTGGAATCTTTGGATCTTTGGGATGTTGTGGAAGAAGACTATGAAGTTCCTTCACTTTCGAATCCCACTATGGCACAAATTAAAGCCCATATAGACAAAAAGACAAAGAAATCAAAAGCAAAGGCCTGCTTGTTAGGTTCAGTCACAACCACCATTTTCACACGCATCATGTCTTTCAAGTCAGAAAATGAGGTAAGGGAGTATCTCCAGAAAGAATATGAAGGAGATGACAGAATTAAAGTTATGCAAGTCTTGAACTTAATCAAGGGATTTGAACTTCAAAAGCTAAAAGATTCCAAAATGATGAAAGAAAACTCTGATAGGCTTCGCGATATTGCAAACAATGTAAGACGTCTTGGAACTAAATTTTTAGAATCAAGAATCGTATAAAAACTTCTTGTTATAATTTCATAAAGATATGAAGCAACAATCACTACCTTGGAGAATACCAAGATTTGTCAAAAATGTCCCTGTCAAAATTGGAAAATGCATTACTGGCACAAGAGCAAAGGATGATGATGAGAAAAGAAGATGTGATGGAGGGTGCTCTCAAAGCAAAAGCAGAAGGAGGAGGTAACAACTGCAACTACAATCACAACCACAACCATAACCACAACACAAATGAATATCCAATATGTCCACATTACAAAAAAACAAATCATCCACAAAGTAAGTACGTGGAGACTTTATGTTAAGTGCATAAAATATAGAAAGCTTGGACACATAGAACGAATTTGCAAGTCTCAACAACATGAGGAGGCAAAGTCTTTTAACTAACAACATGAAGATAATGACCTCTTATTTTAATAATGACATAAATGCTTTGTTAGATTTGAAATGTTAATAAACAATACTAAGTCTAAAAAATATTAGACTTAGATTTTACATGTCTTAGTAATTTAGTTTAAAAAATAACCAAATAATTGGTCAATATACCAAGTCTTTAGGTTGTTAGTTTCTTTGTTAGGTATGCTTGATATTAGGAAAAATTTTAAATTTTAAAACTATTATGTTATGTTTCAGCTCTATTTAAAGAGCAATGATCTGAATAATACAAATTATATTAATACAAATTTAAATATATTCTAGCTCATAAAGTATCTCTTTCTTTAATTATATAAATACAAATTTAAATATTATAAATTATCGTTATTATAATAATACATAATACAAGACTAGATATTTAGTAATTATATTAATTTAATTCAAATATTATAAAATATTAGCATTATAATAATAATTAATACAATACTAAATATTTAATAATTATATTAATACAAATTCAAATGTTATAAGATATTACTATTATAATAATATATAATACATTAATCTTAACTTTTATTAAAAAAAATTATCATTTATATTAAAAAAGAAAACATGTTATTTTTTTTACTTAATCTAACTTATATATAAATATATATATTGATATTAAATAACAAAAAACATTATCACTACAACAGAAATGAGTATTAGAGGCGGAGGCTTCCGCCGGTAATACATATTACCGGCGGGGGTCCGCCGGTAATAATCCGCTGATAATACTCGGTCGGTGATTAGGGGTATTACCGGCGGACTGACACCCCGCACTACAAGAAACCAGTTCTTAATTGCGCCGGCAAAAATTACTTTCACCGGCGCAATTCGTGAATTGCGCCGGCAAAAATCAAACCCTTTGCCGGCGCAATTTTACGACGGTAAAGGTGACTTTTGCCGGCGCAACCCCTAATTGCGCCGGCAAAAGTATCGTGTTAAAATCTGGCATTACTTTTGCCGGCGCAACCACGAATTGCGCCGGCAAAAGTAATGCCAGATTTTCAAAATAAAACATACAAAACTTTTGCCGGCGCATTTCACCTAACGAGCCGGCAAAAGTCAACGTGTTTTTTAAATTTTCACACGTTTGAAATAAGGTAGGTGGGCATACTTTTGCCGGCGCGTTTAGTTGCGCCAGCAAAAGTCGAGATAATTAAAACGACGTCGTTTTATTTTAGGGTTTACTTAAACACTTTTGCCGGCGCAGTTTTAGACTTTTGCCGGCGCAACGAAACGCGCCGGCAAAAGTTATAACGATATACCCAGCCGCCCGAGCCTCCTTCTTCCCCATTTCAGTTTTACAGTTTCGAAACAAAGCTTCTCTCTCTCTCTCTCCTCTGTGATAATCTCTCCGACCACCGTGAGCCATAATCCCACCGTGGCTTCTCTCTCAAGGTTAGTGAAGCTTATCTCTCATGGTTAGTATTCGGTATTTTTAACATTTTTGGATTTTTTTCTCTATATTTTTTTTTGTAATTGTATTTTTTTTTGTTATTCTCTCCCTAATATAAACAGGTGTGTAGCTCCTCTCGGTAAAATAAGATTAAAAAGGTTAGTTTATATATATATATATATGTTTATATATATATATATGTTTCGGTTTATATATATATATTTATTTCGTTATATATATTTATATATATGTGATTATATATATATTTATATTTATCAGTTTATATATATATGTATATATTTTTATATCCGAGTATATGTATATATTTATATATCTGAATATATATATTTATATATATACATATCAGTATATGTATGGATATATGTTTATGTATATGTGTAAATGTGTTTATATATATGTTTATGTATATGTGTAAATGTGTGTGTATATATGTTTATTTAATGTTAAATTTTTTTAGAAAATTGATTAACATAAATGTATGTGTGTGATATTTGGTATTATAGTTATATTTTTCTTTTAAAAAAATAAATAAATATGTGTAGTTTTATAAAAATGAGATTAATAATGAAAAATAAAATACGATTTTAGTATTTATTAAAAAAATTTGATTTGAGTATGTATATTTTTTAATTTTAATGCTTAATATGTATATTAAAAAATAGATTAGATTATGTATATTAAAAAAAAAAATATTATATTTTTTATATTAAATATTATTTGTTTATAAATATTTATTAAATAAATTGTTTTGATGTTACTGATATAAAATGATATAAAAAGATTTGATATATGTTATTAATCTTGGTTTATGTTGTGCATGTTATGAGAATGTTCTGTATATTGCTCTGGGAATATTCTGGTTATATATGTGTTTAATTTGTAGGTTTTTCAATTTTTGGGATAGTTTGAAATATAGTCGTTATGCTGCCCAAATTTTGTTGGAGTTAGTAAAATTAATAAAAGTTTAATAATTAATTAAATAAAAATTTAAGTATAATTAAAAATTCATCAAAAAAATAATTTTTAACTATAATTTAAATAAAATAAAATTACCAATCATAATAATTAATAATTAATTTTAACATTAATATTAGATGTTTTGTAATTGAGAAAGTTAAAAATATAAATGATTTAATAAAATATAAATATAATAAAATTATTATTGATTAAGTAAATAATCCAATACAAATTGAAGAATTTAATAAAAAATTACAAAATGGAGATTAATGTATAATTAAATTAATTTTAAATTAAAAGTAATAAATAAGTAAATGTTAAAGTAGACTAGTCAACGGACACGTGGCAGTACATGATTGATCTACATTGTTATTATTCTTAAAATAATTTTTAATTTAACAAAAAAATAAAATTTACATTTTTTTAAAAAAAATTCAAAAAAATTTTCAACTTAAGATTAAGTATGAAAAATACATTTTTTTTTAAATTTAATTTTATATTGTTAATATCATCAAATTTTTTAATTTATTATTATTATTATTATTATTAAAATCTTCCTATTTATCATTTTGTCTACTTGTTTGGAATTAAATATTAAGTAATTTTGTTTAAAATCTAAGCAATAATTTAAGATTAAATATTTTTTTTACTTAATCCTAAATAATTGATTAAAAGCAGCAAATTTGATTTTTTTTTTTTTTTTTTGTAAAAAATGAAAAAAAAATTATTTTTTGTTACCTTTAAATTGGAAAACAATAAATTGGATTTTTAAAAAAAATAAAAATATAAAATGTTTTTTTTTATGAAAAATTATTTAAAATAATAATAATAATAATGTGTACCAATCATGTGGTGTCACGTGTCATGTAAGTGTTAGTAAGTTGTAAGTTTGAGTAATTTAGCCGCAAATATCTCTATAAATAATTATTTTTGCCAGGGATAGGATATTATTATCAGTTAGTGATAATTAGGGAGACAAACAGTCATGAAATACTTTGACTATCATTTCCCTCATTTTAAGACAATTATTAATATTTTCTTAATTATTTCGCTTAAAGATGGCGAGCGACAGGAGCTGGATGAGTGCGAGGAATCGTTGGTCTCTGGAGTATAGAAATGGTGTTAAGGAGTTCTTCGATATCGCAAAAAATCAGTTGAATGATCGGGGTTTGGTTCGCTGTCCGTGCAAGAAATGTGGGAATGTTAAGTTCCAGCCTATAAATGCAATTTCGATGCATTTATTCAACAATGGCATCGTACAGTCCTATAAAGTGTGGCATTACCATGGAGAGGCGTTGCCGTCGCCACCAGCTGTGGTACGAGATCATGATAGAGATGAGATAGCGGATATCCTGGAGGATGTTTACGCTGAAGATGACGTTCCCGCTGGAAACTATAATGATCCTCCCCAAGATGATCCTCAACATCGCGACAAGTATGACAATTTATTTAAGGAGATGTCAAGTGAACTGTACCCGGGTTGCCGAAAGTATTCTGCGTTGAACTTCTTGGTGAAGCTGATGCATCTCAAAGTAATTAACAAGTGCAGCAATCATTACTTTGATGGTTTGCTGGAATTGTTAGTCGACACTATGCCTGACGGAACAATTTTACCTAAGTCTAACTATGAGGCGAAGGCAAAGTTGCGGAGTATTGGATTGGGATATGAGTCCATCGATGCTTGCAAGCATGACTGTGCACTGTTTTGGAAGGAGAATGCGAATTTGGAATTCTGTCCGGTTTGTGGTGAGTGTCGCTGGCAAGATAATCGTGGGAACGGGAAGAAAGTGGCCCATAAGGTCATGCGGTACTTTCCGTTGACGCCGAGATTGAAAAGGCTGTACAGTTCCAGATATACTGCAGAGGATATGAGATGGCACTATTCTAAAAGGCCAAGGGAAGATGGTGTGATGAGGCACCCCGCTGACAGTAAGGCGTGGAAGCACCTTGATGAGTTGTACCCATCTTTCGCAGCCGAACCTCGAAATGTTAGGCTTGGGTTGGCTACAGATGGTTTTAATCCTTTTGGGAACATGAGCAACTCTTACAGCATGTGGCCTGTGATACTTGTCCCATACAACTTGCCGCCGTGGAAGTGCATGAAACCACAGTCATTAATGTTGTCTATTCTTATTCCAGGTCCTTCTTCACTTGGAAAAGATATCGATGTCTATATGAGACCTTTGGTTGACGAGTTGAAGGAGTTATGGATGAATGGTGTCGAGACAAGAGATGCATACAATAGTACTGATAACTCTACAAAATAGAGTTATTTTACCACATTTTATAAGCCAATTGTTGCTTAGTTCTTGAGTTTTAAATTAATTTATCAATTTTTTAAGTAATTTTGAATTTATTAGTTTTATTTTGATTTTATGTATTTTTTGTATTTATTTTGTTTAATTATGTTGTTACTAATTTATGTGTGTTTAATTTCTTTATGTAGGTGTATTTGTTGGGGCAAATGAAATGTTGATAAAATGTTGGTATAAAGAAATGAAGAAAGCAAGCCCAAAATGAAAGGCCCAATCCAATTCTTGACAATGCCATGTCATCAATCCATGTGCTTCTTTCTCCACCATTGGATTTGTAACTATAGGAAAAGATGACAATTTTGAACATGAATCCATGTGCTTTTTTTTTAGACCAATAGAAGTGTTATCCTTTACCAAAGAATTTATCTATTAATAGGAGTCTCATTTCACCATTTCAAGCACACCTTCTCTTACACCACTTCTTCCATCTCTCTATTCTCTCCATCTTTTTCTTTTCTTAGATTAGTTTTTATGTATTTTTAGAGGAATAATTTGGAGGTTCCTCCTCCAAATTTTCCTATTTATGTTGTAATTTTTATTTTGTTTTTGATAGTTATGGGTTTCTAATCCACTTAAAATTATTAAGGTGGAGGATGAACCAAGATATAACTATATAGTGTTTATTTTATGTTGACCTCCCAAAATGAGCAATAAAGTTTATGATTTTTCTTCTTCTAAATATTTCTTTCATCTATAATATCATGTATTTTAGATTGTTAGAACATATTTTACTTGGTTCTTAATTGTGCAAAAACATAGTATTCTTTGATTAAGATGTGTCATTAAATTGTTCACATCCAATGCTTAGAACAAAAATACTATATTTTGCTTTAGAAATAACATTATTTGATTTTTTTGTAGTTTCATTAAATTGATTCACAACTAATGATTTGAAGTTATACTATTGAAGTGAAGGAAAATGTAAAAATAATGTTTTGGAAAAGGTAATTAGATTAATTTCAATTATCACTAAAAATTGGGAAGTCAACATATTAATAAATATTATTAGTTATATTTTGTGGATTCTAAAATCTTAATAATTTTATAAATAACTATTAAAAACAAATCTTTTTAGTTTATTTATTTTTAGTATTTTCTTTCTTTATTTTAAAACAAAACACATTAATCTTTGGAACTAGATTAGAAATTTATTTCACTTTGGTAAAAATAGTTTTCTCTTTTGATTTAAGTCAACTCCTTTGGGTTCGACCTCGTGCTTACACGAAAACTATTCTATAAATACGATTCGTGCGCTTGCGAGTTTAAATTTTAAAACATACCCGTTTTGGGTCCATCAAGTACCTTGTTCAATATGCGTGTGGACCATTAACGACTACCCAGCTTATGCTATGATGTCTGGGTAGAGCACAAAAGGGTACAAGGCGTGTCCCACATGCAATGAAGAAACTCCCTCTGTAGGGATTAGAAGTAAAATTGCATACATTGGCCATAGGAGATTTCTTGATATGGATCATGAATGGAGGAGCAAACGAGCACTATTCGACGGTAACAAGGAACTCAGGCCACCACCGAAACATTACTCCGGTGATGATGTGTTGAAGCAATTAGAGAATTTGCTGATTAGACATCCTGGGAAACACAAAGAATTTGGTGGTGTGAAACGCAAAAGTGCTCCGATTGAACTTAATTGGTCGAAGAAGAGCATATTTTTCGAGCTTGATTATTGGGAGTTATTGTTGAGGCATAATTTGGACGTAATGCACATTGAGAAAAATGTTTGCGACAATGTCTTGGGAACTTTGTTGAACTTAGAGGGAAAATCTAAAGACACTGACAAGGCAAGACTTGATCTAGCAGACATGAAAATTAGGGAAAAACTCCACCTCCGCAAAGAGGGAAACAAGTGGAAGAAACCGCACGCCAGTTACACCCTCAGTGTCCCGGAGCGTCAAGTTTTCTGTGAATTTGTGAAGTCAGTTGAATTCCCGGACGGTTTTGCTGCAAACCTTTCGAAGAATGTCAATGTCAATGATGGCAAAATAACTGGGTTGAAATCACACGATTGCCACGTGTTGTTTCAGCAGTTGTTGCCCGCCGCAATTAGGTCGTTTTTGGTTCCGAAAGTTCGGAAGCCAATTATTGAGTTGTGCGGTTTTTTCAAAAAACTTTGTGCACGGACTTTGAATGTGAAAGACCTTGAGAAGATGGAGACAGACATTATCACCATTTTATGCAAGTTGGAAATGATATTTCCTCCAGCATTTTTCGACATTATGGTGCATTTGGTTTTGCACCTTCCGAAAGAGGCAATTCTTGGCGGTCCCGTGCACTTTAGGTGGATGTATCTCATTGAACGTTCGATGGGAGTTTATAAACAGTATGTAAGAAATAGTGCACGTCCGGAAGATTCAATCGCAGAAGCTTACGTGGTGAACGAGGCTTTAACCTTTTGCTCAATGTACCTGCGGGGGGTTGAGACTCGATTCAATCGACCTGAGAGGAATGACGATCGCGTTGAATCCCAACCAAATCGGGAATATTCTATTTATAAGGCTGTTGGTCATCCATTTGGTAAGAAATCAAGTATGCTCCTCAATCCGCAGTTAAAGCAAAAGGCTGAGTGGTATATCTTGAACAATTGTGCTGAAATTAAGGAGTACCTTAGGTGTGTTTTCTAGTATTTTTTCAATAATGATGTTTGGTTTATATACCGAGTAAAAACCAAAA
Source organism: Humulus lupulus (assembly GCF_963169125.1). Classification (NCBI taxonomy): domain Eukaryota; kingdom Viridiplantae; phylum Streptophyta; class Magnoliopsida; order Rosales; family Cannabaceae; genus Humulus; species Humulus lupulus. The sequence goes on along the minus strand of NC_084799.1, from coordinate 196,287,795 downwards.
TCATAGTTTTTTTGTTCATTTGTAGTGAGCATATGGATGAATTAAGAAGACGGGGGGGCTCGAATCTTGAAGTTCAACAAGAAACTTATTTTCCTCAGTGGTTCAAAGAAAGAGTATGTATATTAGTCAATTCTTTTCTGAAACCCCACTTAATCAATCCAAAACTAACTTTCAATGTTAATGTTGATAGGTGAACGGTTTGCATGAGTCAACACCTACTGAAGTGAATAATGAATTGTATGCTCTCGCAAACAAATCAAGCGGCACCGTGTATTCATATCCAGGGATGATAGTGAATGGTGTGAAATTTGTGACTCGTGGTCGTGATATGAAGCTTAAAACACAAAATTGCGGTGTAATGGTGCCAAGTGAGGAAAGAGTGAACTACTATGGAGTTTTGGAAGAAGTAATTGAATTGTCCTACTTGATGGGTTACAGTGTTGTCCTATTCAAGTGTAGATGGTTCAATACAAGTAGAATTAAAGTGGAATCCAATTTTACGAGCGTATATGTGAAAGAAGAATGTTATAAAGATGATCCTTTCGTTCTCGCATCTCAAGCGAAGTTGGTGTATTATCTTCAAGATGTGAAAAATGGGGATGATTGGAGGCTCGTTAATGAATACATTCCAAGGAATGTATGGGATTTCTCAAATTCCGATGTTGATGATATTGAGACCACAAATGATATACCAATATTGCAAGAAGTTAATTCTTATTCATTTCAGTTGTGGGTAGAACTACCAATTTTTTATAATCTTCAGTATGATCGGGTTGATGTCAATGCCACTGAAGTGCACAACGTTGATGATTTGGTTGGCGAAGGTTCAGATGAATTTGTTGTCGATGATGAAGTTGAATTTGAAGACGACACGTTGGCCGAGTATGAAGACGATGAGGATGACGAGAATGTTCTAGTTGATAGTGATAGTGATAGTGATGTTCGTAATGATGTTGTAGTTAGTGATGATGAGGACAGTGATATGTAATTTAAACAAGTGTATGTAACTTTTTATTTAATTCAATGAAAACTTTATTTATTATTATTAATTAATGATAGTATCAAATATAGGTACACACGCACCTAGTGGATGCTTTGGGGATAGTCAATGTATTCATGTACTGCTACTCATTTTTTCAAAATATTTGATGAAATATTTTGAAAAAGTGGGTAGTCGCACATGTCTGCTTACTATCTCCAAGGGATCTACTAGGTCGGAATAGGGTAGGTTGGGAAAGACAATAAGTAATAAAATGTTAATTCAATAACAAAAAACAATAATGATGCACCTAGTGGATGCCTTGGGGATAGACAATGTATTCATGTACTGCTCCTCATTTTTTTTAAATGTTTGAGAAACATTTTAAAAAACTGAGGAGAAGTACATGACTCATTACTATCTCCAAGGGATCCACTAGGTCGGAATAGGGTAGGTTTGGAAATACCATAATGAATAAATGTTAATTTTATAACAAAAAACAATAGACATACATAATTTGAATTAGTTAAATAATGAATATTTTAATGTAGAATGGCCGAAACAAGTAATGACATAGGTGGTGGCTCCAAGAGAGGCAGGGGAGCTTATTACGGTGCCAATATCGAGAAGGAGCTGGCCATAAAAAAAGTTAGTCATTTGAAAGTAAAGTTTGATAAAGAAACTGGAAAAGCTATTCAAAAGTACGGCAAGTGGTTCAACAATTCCATGGCTCGTTATTTGCGTAGCACCGTACCCCCAACTACACTAGCTTGGGAACAAGTAAAACCAGCTGATATCGAAGTTATTCGAAAGAGACTATCTGTAAGCATTCTTTAAACCTTTAATAACTCGTTATTAAATATTTTGTCTATCTTCATAATATTTTAACAAATTCCAATTTTAATTGTGATTTTAGGAAAAATTCATTTATCCAGAAGACAATCCAGTAATCAACGATGCCATGGTAAGACAAATGCAAAAACATCTGACTGATTGGCGCCACACGATGAAGAAACACTGGGTAGATGTTGGAGGAGAGGTGGACAATGAGAGAGCGAAGTCAAAACCTTTTGTGTCGATTACTTCTTCTGATTGGGCAATTTTGTGTGATTTTTGGGCTTCTGATTCTCACCAGGTATGCCGTAGATTTTACATTAATTTTGAATTATTTAATTACAATTTAGATTAATGAGTATTGTTTTCTTTTTGAAGCGTATATCGAAGAAAAATAAAGAAGCTCGAGCTAAAATGACCATACCAGGAGGACACGGTTCCAAATCCATCATTGCCCATGTTTATGATCACGTAAATTATAATAACTTATATCCTTACATTTACGAAAATATTATAAATGTCACAATGTTTAAATAATTTGCTTTTTTAGATGGACCCATCTACTGGCCAGCTCCCGAGCATGATCGACACATTCGAGCACCTGCACAAGAATAAGGATAAGTGGATTAGTGATGCAGCGGTGACAGAACATGTAAGTTGCATAACCTTAACTAATTTATGATCATTTAACTTTAAAAAAGTTTAGTAAATAATTAATAAATATTAATTATTAATTGGTTGTTGTCAATTAGTAATTATTTATTAATTATTAATTAAATTTTTAACAATGAAATCTTTATAATCTATGTGCCAATATTTTTATGATTAATGATTGTGGACTAAGATAAAAAAAGAATGTAACTAATGTTGTCCCCGTATCAGGGAGCTTGCGGGCTAAAGTAAATTTGGTCATAAAAATCCATTTCTGACTGAAAAACATGCAAATGTAGTTGATGTATATGTTTGGAGACGTAAATTCCCCATTAATGGAATTAACTGCACCTACCGTATATATCAATAACATCTTCATGATTTTCAATCAGAAATGGATTTTCATGACCAAATTTACTTTAGCCCACTTGCTCCCTAATACGGGAACAAAATTAATTACATTCTTTTTCAATCACTGGTCTGCAGTCATTAATGATAGGATGTTGGCAGATAGATAATAAAGTTATATTTTATATGTTGTTATATTAAAAATTTATAAGTTAGGTTTTCAAATAATGTTATATTGGAATTCGAAATACGTGCTTTTTATTGTGCAGAATGAGATGACCGAACGTCGAGCATCGTAGAGTACGACCCCTGCATCATCTGCTGCTTCTTGTGTCGGCGATAATGTCGACGGTCATTTCCCGCCTGATATGGATATTGTCACAGATGTCCTTGGACCCCGCTCGCGTTATAAGAAAGGGTTTGGGGGGTTGCCTAGGTTGAAGGCAATTGGCACAAAGAGGGCAGCATCTTCGTCAACTTCTCAAATGTCCGGGCAATTGCCACCTGAAGTGGACACCATTTTGCAGCAAAATCAGGACATTATGCTAGAAAATCATAACCTAAAGAAGCATGCGACTAAACTTGAGAGTCGTCAATGGCATCAAGATCTCCTGCTCAGTGCTTTGTTGAAGCAGGTTGGTCAATTGGCTCCTGGTTTTACTGTTGACTTACCAGACCAGGATTCGGACGAGGACGATGATGCTGACGGGGGCGGGAATGATGAGGCGGCCAGTACTCATTTGTAGAACTTTTTTTCTATTTATTTAAAATTTAATTTATGAGACATTTATTTTACTAAATTACTTTTATATTTTCATGTTTGGTGGAGACAATAAATATTAATAGTTGTAATTTTTTATTTATTAATTTATAAAATTTTAATTTTAATTTTATTTCTAATTAAATAATATTACTAAAAAATTAAATAATTATTAATATATTAAAATTGAAAATTATTAATTAATATTAATATATTGAAAATAATATTAGTAATTTAATCAAAATTATTATTTTAAAAATACTTTTACAGGCGCAAAATTACGTCGGCAAAAAGTTTCAATCTTAACTTCACATATACACCTTTACCGGCGCAAAAATGCGCCACTAAAAAATTAAACTATTGCCGGTGCATTATTGCGCCGCTAAAAGTGTCTTCCACAATATCGTAACAGATTTTTTTACCGGCGCATTCATATTTTTACCGGCGTATTTTTTCGGCGCCAAAAAAGGCCATCGCTGGCGCATTATATTTGCGTCGGAAAAAGTGAAATTAGCGACGGAGATACGACGTGATTCTTTGCCGGCGCAAAATTGCGGCGGCAAAAACTCCATGGTTTTTGCCGGCGCAAATTTGCGCCGGCAAAAGTCTCCTTTTTTGTAGTGCCGCCAGTATTCCATTAATACCGGCGGATTAATAGGGGCGGGACTCTGCCGGTATAAAACTTATTTAATACCAGCAGTCCCGCCCCTAGTAATCTGCCGCTAATAAATATAATAATTTAAGGAACAAAAAAATAAAATAATAACACCATTAAAATAGGAAACAACTTATAAAAACACAAACAAAATTGAAAAAATATGAAATCCATAAACAAATCCCATTAAAATAATTTATTAAACAACACAATAAACTTAAGAACATCATAAATCTAAAATATGTGAAATCTGAAACATATACAATAAAAAAAAAATCATAAAACAACATAACAAACTTAAGAACATCACAAATCTGAAAATTGTCATGAAATCCATGCCGTGTTCAAACCCCATCAGTGGCCAAACTCTCTGCCATGGTCAAACCCACGAACCTCATAGCCCCACTATGAACCACCACCACCTAAATATTAGAAAAACCAGTTAGAGAGAGATAGGTAGAGTGCGTGTGAAAGAGAGATATAAAGAGAGACTTACCATGTCTATCGCCGTCACAAACCTCGACCCCAACCATGGGCCAATGCACCCCAGAGGCCCTTAGCTTCGTCGACACCAAAGGCCACCACATTGGCTCTAGAAAATGCTCGGACAGAGGGGCGGTGGTGGTGCTCGGACAGAGGGGTGGTGGTGGTGCTTGGACAAAGGGGAGGACTGAGAGAAGAGTGCGTCTGAGAGAGGGAGAGAAGAGAAATGAGAGGGACGGACGAAACGATGTGCAAATTTTTCAATATATAAGATTATTAGAGGCGGGGACCCGCCGCTATTAATATTGTCCCGCCGGTAATAAACTATTAGCGGCAGGACCCGCCGCTATTAATATATCCCGCCGGTAATAGTCTTATTATCGGCGGATATTTACCCGCCGCTATTAATATAATCCCTCCGGTAATAAACTGTTAGCGACGAGACCCGCCGCTATTAATATATCCCGCCGGTAATAGTCTTATTACCGACGGATATTTACCCGCCGCTAATAGTATTAGCGGCAAATAGTCCGCCTCTAATAAGGGAAAATACCCGCCGCTAATAATTTTGAAATTTAATACCCTTTCGTTTCCCGGGCATTGTATTAGCAGTGGACTACCCCCCGCTAATAATTGGTAAGTCTGCCGCTAATAAAAAAAAAAATATTTTTTATTAATTTCCACATTATTAGCGGCGGACCCAGTAGTCCGCCGCTAATAACCCGTATATTACAGGCGGACTAAGTCCGCCTCTAATTTTAGATTTTCTTGTAGTGTATATATATGTGTCATTAATGTGTGATTAGAATAATATTATGAATTTTTATATCTTAAATATAGTAGCTTATGATTTAAAAGGTTATCAAATTATTTTTTTGAAAGAAAAAACCATAAACAATGTTTTTGTTTTAATTTTCTTTCAATATATGTTTATGTCATAAGTTTATATATAATATTATTTATTTATTTATAATTTATATGATAATTATAAAAATTTACTAAAAATAATTAATAAACTTTATAAATAAAACTAAGAAAATTTACATTGCATTTTATTTGGACCTAGTAAATATATATTTATATAATTATATAAGTTAAAATAGATAATAATAATAATAATATTTTAAAAGAGAAGTATATATGTTGCACACCACTATACTACTATGCCTACAAATCAATTTTATAGGTGTTGATGTTAGTATTTTCATAAATTATTTCTGACAGAGCAAGATTCTTTTCATTTTTTTCCCCTGTCATTAATTAAATGTTCTCTGTTTGTATCTCTAAAAGATACTGATATCTTCAAGTCAATTAAAAACGATAAAAGCTGATATTGTCATTATGTTGAAGAAGTTATATAAATAATAATAAATAAAAAATGTAGATGGACCTCAACATGTTCTTAACCAACTAACTAGCAAGTTTTGTTTACAAATTAATTTTGAAGAATTTATGCTTGGAAAACCAATCTTAAAAATTAGTCTTTTATTAACTTAGAAAAAGATTAATTAAATTAAAAACAACTGCTTTTACAAGGGTTTTCTTGAATATATTAAAAACATTTTTGAGTTTAGTTGAAGCTGGAGGGACCGAGCTTTGGACTGAAGCAAGAGAAACATTATTAATTTTATGAATAAGATTAATCTTGTCAAATAATGATAAATAAAAAATGATATATTATTAGACTGTTCAAGTAGTTATTGAACTGGGAACACAGAAGGTCCAAATGAATGCTCTTGTCAGATATATATAATTTATTTTCTAGTATTCAAGTAGTTATAAATATAAAATGGGGAACTTCAATATATATATATATATATATATGTACCTAACAAACTAACAGTAAAGCCTTAATTTCTATTTGTTTTGGAGTTAGGAGATTTTGGAGATCAAACATGACCATGTGAAGTTTGAGAGGCATGCTTATGCCTATATTATTTTATTTGCAAAACCAATCTTTTTGGTTGTTTTTTCTTAGATCACATTGCTTATAAAAAGTTATATTTGCAATCAATTTTAAATCAGATATATACTGATAAGAAGTTGGAGAGAACCATGTGATGATTTCTCACTCTCTAAAGTAGTAGGGTCTATCATCTTTCTAAAAAAATATTAATTAAGCTAAGTTACAAATAACCAAGTTCTAAATAAGTGGGGTGGGGTAATGTGTGCTTATTTTATTCACTGAATTTTATTGAGTAGTACCAACTAAGACAATAATCCCATGTGATTGTATTCTTCCAACTTCTTCATTAACTATTTTTCAATATTATCTCTCACATGGCAAGCCAAAGGTCTAGCTCGATTACTCTTAACCCTATCCAACTATATAAATACTTAGCATATTTAGTTATCCCAACCAAGTAGATCCTATTACATATCTGTTCTTGTTCTCCTACTACTACATTCATAAACTAAACTACCATGGGTTTCTATTTGCCAGGAGTAGTACCAACTAAGAAATTTCTTCGACGATCTTTGTCTAACTCAAGCAAAGCAGCATCAAATGGTGTAGATGTCCCAAAAGGCCATTTAGCAGTTTATGTTGGGGAGAAGGAAAAGAAACGGTTTGTCATTCCTGTGTCAATTCTGAGACACTCTTCATTTCAAGACTTGCTAGTTCAAGCTGAAGATGAATATGGATATGATCATCCAATGGGAGGCCTCACAATTCCCTGCAGAGAAGACATATTTGTTGATCTCATATCAAATCTGAATGTTTCATCGTAACAAACACTTTGTAAAGCAAGAAATATTGACATTTTTCCTTATTCTTATCATTCTCCTTACCTTGTGGAGTGGAAAAATAGCTCCCAGAATGAGAAATGTATATGGATGTTTACAATTGCAATTGCTCTACGAAATTTTATGTTTCTCTTTAGCTTTGTTTTCATCCTCAAATAATAGTGGGAAAAAAAAGTTGGAGATCAAACATAGCCATGTGACAATGCAAATGCTTACTCCTACATTTCCATATATTTCATTTGCAAACCCAATAATCTTTGGAAAATTTCATGTTATATGCATGATAACTTAGTAAAAAATTTTAATATGTCAACATTAATTATTATTCCAAATATATGACAATTTTAATTTTTTAGACAAAAATACTCCTAATATTCAAACACATATTTTCTCTCTCAATCCAAACTTTCTCTCTCTAACATCTCTCATTCTCTCACTCTCTAACATTCTAATCTTGTAGATCTCGAAAAAATACCATAATTAAAAAAAAAATCATCTGAAACCGACATTTGAGTGAAAAAATATGAACCTCCAAAGTTTTCGTCAAATTTCATTATAGATCATTGAAATTGCATCGAAATTGCATTGAAAAATCATCGTTTTGGACAAAAATCAATTCAACATCGAAACACCATTGATTTGGCATCGAAACATCATTGATTTGGTATCGAAACACCATTGATTTGGTATCGAAACACCATCGATTTTGCATCAAAAAATCATCGTTTTGGCCAAAAAAACAAGTGTTCATGATTGCATTACAAGAACATCGAAACACCATCGATTTTGCATCGAAACACCATACAAAAACATCTAAATTGCATCAAAACGATGCATTTTCGATGCAAAATTGATGTAATTTCGATGCTCTTGCGAGCAATCATGAAACTTGATTTTTGGCAAAAACAGTACTTTTTCGATGCAAAATTGATGGTGTTTCGATGCAAAATCAATGGTGTTTCGATTTTCTTGCGATGCAAACATGAAAACTTATGTTTTGGCCAACACAATGCTTTTTCGATGCAAAATCGATGGTGTTCGACGCAAAATCGATGGTGCATCGATGACGTTGCAACGCAATCATGAAAACTTGATTTTTGGTCAAAACGATGTTTTTTCGATGTAAAATCGATGGTGTTTCGATGCTCTAGCGATGCAATTATAAAAACTTGTTTTTTGGCCAAAACGATATTTTTTTTCGATGGTATTTCGATGCTCTTGCAATGCAGTCATGGAAACTTTTTTAATTTTGCCAAAACAATGCTTTTTCGATGTAAAATCGATAGCGTTTCGATGCAAAATCGATTGTATGTTGATGCTATTGCGATGAAATTATGAAAACTTATTTTTGGCCAAAACGATGCTTTTTCGATGCAATTTCGATGCTCTGTACTAAAATTTGACGAAGACTTTGGAGGTTCATATTTTTTCACTCAAATGTCTGTTTCAGATTTTCTTTTTTAATTTTGGTATTTTTTTTCGAAATCTACAAGATTAGAACGAGAGAGAGTGAGAGAATGAGAGATGTTAGAGACAGAGAGTTCAGATTGAGAGAGAAAATGAGTGTTTGAATGTTAGAAACCGAATTTATGATTGTCTCTTTTTCCTAAATATATTCCTGGGTAGTTGAACAGAACCAGAACCATGTCCTTGGCTGATTAATTATTAGCTCATGATTTGAATAGGTATTAATTATTCAGTTTCCATGATTCATTTGATGTAGCAGTAGTTAGACTATAATTAGATCATCTTTTTCTCTCTCATATATAAGATCTCTTACATCAGTAGTGTAATAGTATATCTCAAAAACAATTGCTTTCAACTCAATTTGTTGCTTCTATATATACAGCCATTCCCCATTCCTAAATAAACCTATAATAAATACTTAAAAGAAATTATCGATTCCTAATTAATTTTTTTTTAAAATTTTTTTTACTTTTATAATTTTTTTTATTTAAGTAAAATTAAAATCCATTTAGTACTGTCAATTAAAAATATTAATTTTTTGAATTCATAATCATTAAATTTTATTTTTAATTCAAAAAAGAACAAGTATATATATAATTTAAAATACAATTTTTTTTTCAAAAAAAAAAAAGAAAAACTATCTCATCAGATTTTTAGTAAAATCATATAATATTCAATTTTCATACTTATAAAAATTAAAATACCACTACAAGAAATAGATGTTTCAGGGGCGGCAGGTGTCGCCGCTGAAGACCCCCGTAGTCGCCCCCAATACATATTAGAGAAATGACATGTTGTCACTGATATGTCGCCCTTAATACGTCGATGCTAATAATCCACCTTAGTAGCGACCATGATAGTCAACCTTAATAATCAATAATTACGGGGCAACAGTGTTGCCCATGGTATTTGAAAAATTACCGTAAATTTTACATAATATAGCGATATGTTGCTTTTATCGGCGACACACGGTTGATGCTTGCTTGTTGCCCCTAATATTTGATTGGGCGACATTTTTTTAAAAATATATTAAAAAATATTTTTTAATAAATAAAATTTAAATATTTAATAATAAATAATTGAAAATTAAATTACTAAAAGAATAAATATTTGAAAATCTAAATATTATATTAAATATTCAAATGAGTTCATATTAAGATAACAAATATTTATATTGATAATATAATGTAACAATTAACTAACAATAATATAAATCTAGCCTCCTCAGTCAGATGCGTGACAAGTCCTTTTTGTAGTAGTGTTCGCACCTAATCAACAATCGGATTTCCACCCGAGATATTTAAAATAATAAAAATATACAAATATGTCATCGCAAATACTTTATATGTCGTCACAATTGCCCCATCATATCACTACAAAAGAACTAGAATAAATAAAAATGGAAAATCTACCTTTAACAATGATAATGGTTTCTGTAATAATGAAACTAATGTTGAGGTTACATCTCCTCTAGGTCAGTGAGGAAACGAACACGTGCTTGCATTTTAATTACGCCGTACACAAACCCAACAAAGAGGAAAAACTTTAGACAATGTGATGGATGTAAACTTGACCTATTTCGCAAAATTGACGAGCACAAATTAGAGGCCTATATCAAGTAGCTCAATGAGACCAACATCATGTTAGATGACTTCAGTAGCTTGTTTGTTGAGTTAGTTAGACTTGTTAGTTACAGTTGTAATTCTAGTATTCTGTTATTTTTCTGTTGTAACCTCTCTGTAACTCAACTTCTTCTTGTTTCAACTCAGGCTATATATAATAAAAAGTCATCTCAGATCATTTTACTGATCTAGAGTTTTTTCCACTTTCAATTGTGTTTTACTCATTCACTTGGTATCAGGCCAAAACCGATCTTCACTTTCTTCTTCTACCCTTTTCTTGTTTCTTCAATGGCGACCGACACTTCCCAAGATTCCTCCACTGCTCCGGCCACCTCCGCTGTCCCAGTCACAACTTTTTCTACATTCACAGCCATTTCTGCTCAACAACAACAGTTTATGGTTCTCTCTCAGGCCCTAAACCATACCCTTCCCGTGAAACTTGATTAGAGTAATTTCTTGCTTTGGCACGCGCAAATGGAAAATGTTGTCTTCGCAAATGGAATCGAAGACTTCTTGGATGGCTCTTCCATTCCACCTCCTCAAACAATTGCCAATACTACTGATCCTAATCCAGAATTTCTTGCCTGGAGAAGAAAGGATCGTTTGATCCTAAGCTGGATCTTTTCCTCACTATCTCAAGAAACCATGTCCCAAATTGTTGGGCACTCTACCAGCGCTGCTGCCTGGACTGCTCTGCGCCAAATTTATTCCTCCACATCAAACGCTAGGATCATGCAACTCAGGCTTCAACTTCAAACAATCAAGAAGGGTGCTCTACCAATGATTGAATATGTTCTCAAGGTCAAGAGTTTGGCTGCTCAACTCACGGCTACTTCGGAAACGGTCTCGGAGCGTGATCAGGTTTTATACCTTCTTGCTGGCCTTAATGCTGAGTACAACTCCTTTGTTGTTTCGATTACGTCAAAATCAAAGGGAGTTTCGTTTGAACAAGTCACTAGTCTACTATTAGCTCATGAAGCCAGACTTGACCAGCAAAACTCTGTTGATGAAGCCACACCAATTGCTGCCAACGTTGCTTTTCGGTACCCTCCAAATTCAAGAATGTCTTATGGTCCTCGGTCTCATCAATATCGTGGCCCTTCTCATACTGCCTCTTCAACAAACAGTGGTCGCAGCAACAATGCCCCTCGCAACTCCAATGTGCCAGGCTCTCGAGTCACTTGCCAACTTTGTCTCCGCCCGAGACACAATGCCTTTCATTGCTATAGGCGATTTGATCCAAATCTTCCTGCACCAGCAACAACAGCTCCACCGAATAATTCCACAGTTTCTGCAATGGTGGCCACACCTCACACTCTCTCTGATGATACTTGGTTACTTGACTCAGGAGCTTCCCACCACTTAACCCCAAATGTCCACAATCTTGACCATGCTTCTTCTTATGCCGGTACTGATTCTGTCACAGTAGGCAATGGTAACACTGTCCCTATCACCTCTATTGGCCAATCTTTATTGCATACTTCTAATAAGTCTTTCTCTTTATCCAAAGTTTATCATGTTCCTAAACTTGCAACTAATATCTTGTCTGTTTCTCGTTTCTGCCATGACAACAATGTCTTTGTTGAATTTTATTCTGACCATTACAAGATCAAGGATCTTGCCACGAAGACTCAGATGCACCAAGGCACCCTTGAGCACGGTCTATACACTTTACAAGCTGCACGGCATTTGCAAACCAACTCTGCCTCACATAACAAATGTGCTCTTCTTGCCACCACTCTTTCCCCTAAATCTGCTTTTACTAGTTCCATTCATTTCCAACATGTAACTCTTTCTCCAGCTGATATCTGGCATGCTAGATTAGGTCATGTCCATGCTGATATTGTAAACTCTGTTCTTCATCAATGTAATAAATCATTCAAATATAATAGACAACATATTTGTTCCTCATGTCAACTTGCCAAGAGTCACAAACTACCATTTTCTATCTCTGAATCTCATGCATCTGTCCCATTAGAACTTATACATACAGATTTATGGGGTCCCTCACCCATACCAGCCACTGATGGCTCAAGATATGTTATCTTATTCGTTGATGATCATTCTAGATTCACTTGGATATATGCTTTACATACTAAAGATCAAGCATTATCAATTTTTAAACAATTTAAACTTCTAGTGGAAAATCAGTTTCATTCATCCATAAAGATGCTACAATCTGACAATGGTGGGGAATATAAATCATTTCTTTCCTATCTTAACTCTAATGGTATTCAACACCGGTTTTCATGCCCATATACCTCTGCCCAAAATGGCCGAGTCGAACGTAAGCATAGGCATGTTGTTGAAACTGGTTTAGCTTTGTTAGCTCATGCCTCATTACCCCTTCATTACTGGCTTTATGCTTTTCGTGCAGCTGTATACACCATAAACAGACTTCCAACTAAACTACTCAACTCCCGCACACCATTTCAGGTCTTGTATCACAAAACTCCTGACTACTCTTTATTGAGATCTTTTGGTTGTCTATGTTTTCCATGCTTGCGTCCCTATAACAAACATAAACTGCAATATCGCTCTACTCCGTGTATATTTCTTGGATACAGCACTAGTCATAAGGGATATCTCTGCTTAGATCCCCCAACTCGTCACATCTATACTACTCGGCATGTAGTCTTTGACGAGACTTCTTTCCCTTTATACACATCTGCCTCTTCCTCTTCTGTATTACAATCTAATGCATCCACAACACCTGCCATTATTTCTTTTCCAGCCCATCATCCTACCTCTTTCCCTGCTCCCTCCTCTTCTACCTCATCTTCCCACTCTATTACTCATCCTTCTCCCTCTCTCACCTCTTCCGCTATGTCACCTGTCACAAACACAGTCCCTACACCACCTCCAATATCATCTCCTATAGTCCCAATCCCACCCCCTCCTGTAGTTGAGCAAACTAATGTCATTGAAGCTTCTGCTGTGCAGGTTCCTACAGGTACTAATACTCATCCCATGGTCACAAGAGCCAAGAATGGCATACATAAATCGAGGGCCTTGATTGCAACAAAGACAGCTATAACTCTCCCTCCTACAACTTACAAGAAAGCCTTGCTTATTCCTCCTTGGAAAGCAGCCATGGACTCTGAGATAGTTGCTCTTACAAGAAACAAGACTTGGCAGCTCGTACCATGTCCTCCAAATATGAACATAGTTGACTGCAAGTGGCTGTTCAAATTGAAGTATAAACCAGATGGTACTATAGATAGACACAAAACCCGCTTGGTAGCCCGTGGATTCACTCAAACCGAGGGGGTTGACTATTTTGACACCTTCTCTCCTGTTGTTAAGCCAGGCACTATAAGAGTCATCCTCACTCTAGCCTTGTCCAAAGGCTGGCCAATTCGCCAAGTTGATGTGCACAATGCCTTTTTGAATGGAGACTTACTTGAAGATGTTTTCATGACACAGCCACCAGGATTTGTTGATTCTAATCATCCTACTCATGTTTGCAAGCTGTCCAAAGCTCTCTATGGCCTAAAACAAGCTCCTCGGGCTTGGTTTTCTAAACTCAGTTCAGCTTTGGTTCACTGGGGTTTCATTTGTTCTAAAACTGACAGCTCCTTATTTGTCCTACATAAATCTGATTTGGTGATATACCTCTTAGTTTATGTAGATGACATCATCTTGACAGCAAGTTCGCCTACTGCTTTGGATACTTTTGTTCACACTCTTCATCAAAAGTTTGCTATTCGAGATCTAGGTTCCTTGCACTACTTCCTCGGCATAGAAGTCACTAAAGCTCCTGGTCAGCTGCACTTGTGCCAACAAAAATATGTAAAGGATCTCCTCATTATGACAGATATGTTAGAGTGCAAGTCTGCTCCAACACCAGGTACAGTAGGCAAACCTCTTTCGCAATATGATGGAGTACCTCTAGAAAACCCAACGGACTACAGGAAAGTGGTCGGGTCACTTCAATACGTTACCATGACCCGTCCTGACATAGCCTTTGCTGTCAATAGAGCTTGTTAGTTTATGCATGCTCCAACAACTTCACATTGGCTTGCGGTCAAACGAATCCTTAGGTACCTTCATGGTACTCAATCTCATGGTATAACCCTTACTGCTGTGAACCCTCTGCATATTGCTGCATTTACAGATGCCGATTGGGCCTCAAGTCCTGATGACCGCAGAAGCACCGGAGGCTATTGTGTCTTTCTTGGTAACAGCCTTGTCTCATGGTCTTCGGCAAAACAAAAAGTCGTCTCTCGGAGCAGCACCGAATCAGAATATCGTGCCTTGGCCAATGCAGCAGCTGAGCTCACATGGTACCAGCAGCTATTCTCTTAACTCAAACTTCCAATTGCTTCAACTCCGGTTATCTGGTGTGACAACATATCTGCCACTCATCTTGCTGTCAATCCCATCTTTCATGCTCGAACAAAGCATATAGAGATTGATTTTCACTTCATTCGTGATATGGTTACTCGCAAGCAAGTTCTGGTTCAGCATGTTTCATCCGAGCATCAAATTGCAGACATCCTCACAAAGCATCTGTTGGCAAATAGATACTCAACTCTTTGTAGCAAATTGACTGTTCTCCCTAGACCTGTCAATTTGAGGGGGGCTGTTAGATGACTTCAGTAGCTTGTTTGTTGAGTTAGTTAGACTTGTTAGTTACAGTTGTAATTCTAGTATTCTGTTATTTTTCTGTTGTAACCTCTCTGTAACTCAACTTCTTCTTGTTTCAACTCAGACTATATATAATAAAAAGTCATCTCAGATCATTTTACTGATCTAGAGTTTTTTCCACTTTCAATTGTGTTTTACTCATTCACTCATCATGTACTTTAGTTCATTCTATTCTCTTGGTTTCAAAAATTTTCTGAACCACACCAAACAAATAGTTAACTTTCATCTTTTTGTTTTTTTTTTTTTTAAAAAAAAGAGTTAAGTTTTATCTTTGATCACGAGATATTTTATTAGTAAAAAGATAAGTTTACTCATGGTAACTAATCCTCCATATTAGAGATAGGTGACTTTTGTCACAATAGCTACAAAAATTTTATCATTCAGTGACAAACTTCTTAGTCACAATAAAAATTTTGTGACTAAATGTCATTTTAGTCACAACAAAATTTTTCTTGCAACTAAAAAGTAATGTAAATGGTCACAAGTTGTCATTGTAATTTTAGTCATTATTTATTATAAAAATGATAAAAAATATTCACTAATAACATATTTAGTTATGACAAATTGTAATTTTTATGACTATAACTTTTAACTAGCTGCCAACTTTTTAATAATGGCATGGGTATAATGATCTTTTTAGTCAATTTTTTTTCAAGCAAAAATTTTTTTGTTACTAAAAATTACATTGTCGCGCATCTGTCAGAAAGGAAACCAACATCACTCATTTCTTATCTACAAAACCTATGTTACAAACAATTTAGTTAAAAGCAAATTATAATAACTTGTTCAACTAATTTTTTTTATAAATCCCTGTATTTAGTTTCATCCAAAATACAAATTTTTTTAGCACATCTCATTAGTTATTTTATGAGATCGATAAATATTTTTTACTAAATTGATTGTCCAAGTACTTTACTTGTATCTATTGTCGGCAAAAATACTCAATTTTTCTGAAATTAATAATTTAATACTTAAGTTTTTTTTTTACAGCATAAATACATTCCGTCAATATTTCTTGACAATCGTAAATACTTCACTGTTATCTGCTAATTAAACTGTCAAATGTGGATTTTTTATTGGGTCATGTCATTTAAAATTTGCACACTCATCTGCTGATCTACCACGTCACATTAAATGTGTTAATTCACTCTTGTTTTATGCCATGTCACCATTTTAAAAATTATATATTAAATTTAAAATTTTAAAAAACTACAGTAAAATCTTATTTAATTAATACAAACTTAAATAATTAAATTTTTAATTATTTTTTAACACATAAATACAAAAATAATTAAACAGACCATGTTTCTTCTTAAGCCAGCACGACTTTTCCTCTGCATCATCTTCTTCTTCTTCTTCTTCTTCTTCTTCTTGAATTAAATGGAATCTTGCAACTGGACATCTGTGGAAATCAAGAAGGTCCAGCGGCTCGCGAATGGGTCCGAAGCTCGTGGCGAGTCTCTCCAGTGGCTGCAAGGCTGAAGTTTTCAGATCTGGTTTACTGGGTTTCAGGTGACGGAGCTTCGACGGAGGTGGCCGACAAATCTGATGAGGGAACGGAATTGGGCGGGGCGAGTCTGTGTTGAAAATGGGTTTGAATAATTTTGGGTATGTGTTCAACATGGGTTTGAATGGTGAGTTTTTGAGTGGGTATGAGTTGGGAATAATAAGAATCTATTGTGATTAATTTTTTGTTTGTTTTATTAGATCTGTTATCGGATATAAAGTTGAATTGAAGAACTTCAATTTGCAGACATTTATGAAATTGATAGATTGGTGTTTGGAAATAGTTACAGACCAGGTTCGGATTTGATCTGGGTTTTGAGTTCAAAGTTGGGGATTTTTAAAAAATATAACTTTTTAGTTGTCAATATTAGGGTGAGCATCGGTCGGTTTGGGCGGTTTTTTCACAAAAAAAAATCAAGAATTCGGTTTTCGGTTCGGATTGGTGCAATCCAAAAACCGACCGAACCAAACCAGTTTAAAAAAAAACCGACCGTTTTGGACCGCGGTTTGGTCGGTTAAACCGACCAAACCGAATTGATTATTATTATTATTTTTGAAAGTTTTAGTTAAAAAATTAAAAATTTTGAATTGTTAGAATCCATTTTTGTGTGTTTTTAAAACATAAATATATAGAATATAATTACATTTACAAGTGCCCTAAGTTTTTTTTTTTTTATTAAAAATTTTAATAATTAAAAATTATATAATATTATATTATTATTTTATTGTGTTCGGACGGTTTCGGTTTTATTGGTCGGTTCACCCAAAATTTCCAAACCGACCGAACAGTGGCGGTTTGTACCGTCGGCGGTTTTTTCGGTTTTCGGTTTAAACGGTTTCGGTTTTTTCGGTGTTCGGTAGGTCGGTGTACACGGTTTTTTCGATTTTTCGGATTTTATGCTCAGCCCTAGTCAATATGTGCAAAAATATGGAGTTAAATTTTTTTAAATTTGTATGAGAAAATTTAATTAATAAAAATTTAGTTTATGGGAAAACTAATCTCATATTGAAAATCAGAACAAATTAGCAGAATGAGGGGTAATATGGTAATTAACATAGTCAAAACTCCTTACGTCCATCTTCTCTTTCATTTTGCCCTACCTGCCTCACCACCTCCACTATCATCTCCGACCACCCACCCTTACCACCTGCCAAGAACACCTCAGCCGTACTTCCGTGAAACCCAGCCACTCCTCCACTCGATTGCCTCACCATCTCCACCATCATCTCTGGCCACCCCCGTTACCACCTGCCAAGAACACCCTAGCCGCACCTCCGTGAAACCCAGCCACCTTCACCACCTGAGGCGCGCACCTCCATGAAACTCAGCCAAGAACACTCCATTCGCACCATCGACGAACACAAACTCAATCCACGCATCTCTGCGCGATTCCATTCGCGAGCCCCCAAATCCAAAACAATGGGGATAGGCTGAGGTGAGGGATGTGCTGGTGGTGGTCGGAGGCGAGGAAGAAGGGTAGCGCTTGGGCTGTGTGCGATTTGTGGTGCTCGGAGCTGTACAAAACAACGGGGATGGCTAGGTTTGTGACGGGGTTTTGTGCGCAGGGGATGGAGGATTCTGGTGGTGGTCGGAGGCAAGGGAGGAGGTTGGTTCGTGGTCAGATCTGGTTTTTTTTTTTGGAAAATTACTTATATCACGGTGATTTAATTTTTTTTTTTATTTTTACGGTAATTAGAAATAATTACATTATTACGGTTATCCAACTTTCTTTGTCATTTTGTGGTTGATATCTTTGATGCAACCTTCTTCAATTCTACCACAGCCATACGCCAGAGGTCTCAAATTATTAACCTTTCCCTTCACCTTTTATTTCTGTCAGATCAAAATTCATATACATATATTCTAACATATACAGACATCATTTATATATATATATATATCTCTAGGTAAATATAGATATTATTCATACATGTACATATACATAGAGCTGTAGGTGCAAGTTTTTAATGTATTGTTGAGATCAATATTCTCGTCTCAAAACAAGTTTTTAAAAAATTATTTTTGTAAATCTTTGTAATAATCATATTAAATAAATTTATAAATATTTATGTAAATGTGAGTTACAAAAATATACTTTTTAGTTGTGAAATTAGTTTTGTAGATTGTTGTTACAAAAATATAAAACTTGTTTAAAAAAAAAATTGTATTTCACCACTATATTCAATAAAGTGTTTTATAAATAATAAATATCTTAAATTTATATTTTTAAGTTGTATAGCATAAATATGATGGTTTATGTAATTTTTTGGTACAATATTGTAACAATATAGAAAATATAATATTTTTATGTATATTTTGTTTATGATTCTTAACTATAAAATATTTTCGTAAATGTTAGTTACAAAAATATATTTCTTAGTTGTAAAACTAGATTTGTAAACTATTGTTACAAAAATAAAAAATTTAGTTACGAATTTGTTTGTAAGTTTTATCTACAAAAAAAAAATCTACAATTATATAACTGATTTTGTAAATATTATTTACAAACATATAACATATATTTACAAGTTTGTAACAGAAATTTACTAGTTTGTAAACGTTGATCACAAAAAATTATATTTTACAGTTTTTATTTATGATTTTGCCACTCCGTATTTACGTTTTTGTCATTTCGTGTTTTTATCCAAAAATTCCGTATTTTTGTAATGCACCGTATTTTTCAGATTTTTTTTAACTTTTAGTGTATTTTTGTAGATTTCCCTTTTTTTCTGTCTTGAGATCTGTGGAAACTGGTTACCTTTACGTTGTTTGTTTGTATATTTTAGGAGGTAACTGGTTACCTTCACATTCTGATGTGTGTGTATATTTCTAGGTTATATATGGTAACTAGTTACCTATGTTACTAAATCATACTTACTCTTCTTCTTTTTTTCCTTCAAATGTGATGTTTTTTTTTATTTCTAATATGAGTGACTCGTCACCCTCTTATGATAACTGGTTAGCCTTCTTATGGCAGTAAGTTACTAATATCATTGTAATTGGTTACCCCTCCTGATACATGTTATTTAACCTCTAAGACTATTTTTTTTTAAATAAATGTGAAAAAACAAAGAAGTAACTGGTTACCCCTCTGGATAAATGTTATTTAAGTTAGCTGTAGGATTTTTTTTTACATAACTTTGAAAAATTAATTAAGTAACTGGTTACCTTACCCAGATTTTAAAATAAAACGTACAACCTAAAAAAAGGAAAAAAAATGTTTACAGTAAATAAAAAAATAATAAACACAATTGATATTACAAAAAAATTTTTTGCAAAACAACCATGGAAAAATTTAATATAAAAATAGTTATATAAAATTAATATAAAAAAATAATCAAATTACAAACATACCCTTTCAAATGCATAAAACTTGATTAAGAGTGAAAATATGGCATAAACAAACTTTTATACAAAAATATGGAAAAATAAATCCATAAAAGTGAAATTAAAAAAAAAGCCATAGATTAACTTTTCTTAAAAAAAAAACCCATATTTTTGCACAATCTATTAAAATTCTCATATAACATGTAATTTTCACTCCAAAGTTTGCTCATGTATTTTTTATTTGTATTGAGTTACTATTTTCTCTAGTTTAGTTTTACCATTTTTGTTTGTTGTGGTTGTTGGAACGTTTTGTCTTTTTCAATTGAGTGACAAGTGTCATCTTTTAAATACTTAAGTTTACTTAATAATTAGTCATTATATTATACTTTTATTTTGTACACTTATGCCACTCTAATTAAATCACCTTACTAATTTTTAATTTAGTGAGAGTAAAAATAAGAAAAAAAATTAGTCATATTTAGAAGTTTTTTCATTATATAACAAAGCATCCTAAAAGTAAAATCTATATTTATGTTGGAAAATAAATTAGAGGACATAGAAAAACACATCACTAAAGTTAAATACAGAAGAAAATTTATTTGTCTAATGAGCATAATATAGAGACTCAATTTTAAACATCAATGCAGAAATAATCAACAAATCTAATATTAAAATCAACTCTAATAAAGTGAATATAGGTGCTGCTATAAGTTTAGTTTTTGGGTAATTTATTGTCTCATGTTTTTTCTATGTTAGGTATACTAAAGATATCTAATGATTTTCATTGTTCGTTGCTTCAAAATAGAATACATATAATACACACATGTTAATAAGATAATACACATAATAATTAAAGCTTGTCTCGTGCATTTTCATAACTCCTCTTCCAGAGCAGATTCTTGAGTCACCAAAAAAATATCTCACACCACACTAGTGAGTATAGTATTCAATAGAATAAACAAACATTGTAATTTATATATATATATATATATATATACTTGCTCAAAACCAACGAAGTATTATATATCCACCAAATTAGAAGTCAACATATAGATGAACTTGCTCAAAGTTAGCAAATTATACACCAAAGAAGAGCATATGAGGTCTCTCTCCACCCAAATTTATATCTACATTCTTGTCTAAAATCATTGCAACCTAAATAAGAAATCCGACATACATATATATAATCATGCAACAATAAAAATAAATGAAATTTATACATTGTTATAGTTGAATTTAAATATATGTGATATGGCTTCATTATAAATATATGCAACCTAAACTTTGAATTGTTTTTTTTTTTTTTTTTTGAACAAAAGGAACAGCTTCATTCAAAAAACCAAACAAGGAATACAAATCAAAAAGCCAACTGCAACAGCAGCTGCTCAAAAAGAACTACCAGCTTTCAACAGGGCCGTCTTAAATATTTTGGAGGCCCTGTTCTAATCTAAAAATTTGGGCCCTTAACAAATTAAAAAAATTTAACTAAAAACTAATAATATTTTCAAATTCCATCTTCAAAGTTTAAAAGCTTCAAATTGAAAAAATTCACTCTCACAAATTTAGAGTCGCCAATTGCCCAATACCCTTTTCAATTAATTTTCTGATCTATGCAGTGATATTTCTACAACAATAAAAAAAAAATAGTACTAATAAGTAGTGATTAATTAATAATTAAATAAAAATTAGTGATTAATCTCAATTAAAAATAGCAAATAAAAATAAAATATAATAGAACGGATTAACGATATTAAAGGAGAATGAACATTGAACACTAAACAAAACAACATATTACATTTTTTTTTTCTCTAGTAATTTTAGCATTATATATATCATATATAAAAAAAATAACGGCAAAAAAACAAATCAAGAAATAAGAAAGAATAAAATACTATATGACCAAAAAAATTAAATTCATATTTCACTTCTTTGTTCTTCATATATATTAAAATATATATAGATACCTTACTTTAATCTTGACGCCTTGATGGAGAGGTTGATGCATTTGAGACCAAATTGATATTGATGCCTTGATGGTGAGCCAACCAAAAATAAATAAAAATGAATCAACCTTTCACTTACTGCTATTTTTTTCTTTTTTGTCTGCAAAAGCCTACCTATCCATTTCTATTCATGAATTTTACTTTTGATTTTTAATATATAATATAATATTATATATATATATATGATGAAAGCAACTGACCGTTTGAGGGTTTGACTAAATATTTATGAATTAACAATTTAACATTAAAAGTGGGATTGAGAATAGAAACAGTCTTTAGAAATAGAATCTTTCCTTTAAAAGTGGGAACACGTTTGATTTCATTTATTTTAATAAAAAAAACTAAAAAGGCAGGTAAATAAATTGGGCTCTTTAATTTATTGGGCCCTGGGCAATAACCCAGCTTGCACAGCCACATAGCCGGCTGTGGCTTTCAATGAGATTCAATACATAATGATCCCCCCTTTTAACTCTAGTGTTGTTACTACCCAACACTCTAATCTTAACAATGCTTTTAATCTCTCTACTAATAGCCATAACAGTGCTACTCATACAATCAAAAATACACCTATTCCTATTCTTCCACAACATATAGATTGTAGCTGCCAGAACAGCATTAATTGCTGGATGTAAACTTATTGCAGGATCTTTATTTATTTTCATGCAATTTACATATTATCAAACAAACATGCAAATTCCTAGAACATGCTCCTATGAAATTGATACAAATACAGAGTAAAGTAAAAACTTACATTACGCAGCGGAACTGGAACAACTTCATCCTTCAATCTCTCTAACCCTTGATTCATTTCTGTAGCAGAGTATTATCAAAAGATTGAACAAGATCAGCAACACAGTCTTCCTCACCAAGCCTTTGATCAACCTAGAACTAGTGTGGGCTGGTTCTCAACACATGAGATAGAGATCTTGAAGAGAAGAAGAAGAGAGAGTGGCCAAGAAAGGTTTAGAGTGTCTAGGTTTTCACTTACCCAAATCAACTGAGACTGACTTGCTTCCTTATGAAAAACCCTAGATATCATATTCCTTATATAGGCAACTTAATGAGATTTATTTAAATTTAAATTAATTAAAAATAATAAACAAAAATAAAAGCCTTGGGCTGCCATAAATGGACTTGGGTCCAATCTCTTTGTTTTGAATTTAAATCCCAACTGGGCCTAAATTCAAAACCTCTTATTTATTTATTTTTTTAATTAATTAATTAAATCATTATTCAAATTAACTAATTATAATTTGAAACTTGATTTAATATTATTTATTTATATTGATACCAATTTATCAATATTAATAAATTTACCCAAAGATTCTCTTTTATTCTCTAAATCTCATATCTCTGTAAATTTTCCAAAATTGACCTAGTCAACTTTTAAAAATCCTAATTGATAATTAAATCAATTAATTGAGACATTCTAGATGATTTACTCAAAAGTGATGCGGGGACCATGGATCCATGAAATCAAGCTCCAACAAGTTACCGTGAATTTATTTACGAATAATTTCACTACCTTATTAATTCCTCGTGACTCCACTATAGACTCGGAATTGAACTCTTGAATTCATAGAACGTATTTTCAAAACCATAAATACGTTATCCATTGTTATAACCATTACAATCAGTCAATCCTCTATCGATGACTTACTAACGAGCTGGGTGCAAATTACCGTTTTACCCCTCATCAGTATTTTATCCTTAACTCCCACTAAGTTCCTTATAAATGATATTTCCGTGAACTTAATCACAGAAATGAGATCTCAATCATTTAACCTTTTGAACAAAGCAATTAAGGAAATCATCTTTTTACTTCTCATACAGAAGTTATAGATTTCGTATCTATGAATAATACTCCCACTCAATTACACTAATAAATCTCCAAGATGTAAGTATGGGCTAGACCGTAGGGTAAGCTGGTAACGAACAAGTCAAAAGATTTAAATAATATAATTAGTAGAATATTATCACTCAGAATTAAGATCGACTTAATATATGGTCAACGTTGTGACATTGATTATATTTGATAACAACGATACTTATTTATCAATCAATAATCAATATCGGTCCTAGTCCGATGTAACTAAATACATCCGATCTTATCTACTTGGTCGATGCCTTGGACAAGACATCACACCCTGAATGTGTAAGTAGATCATATCGTAGATTGCCTAATCAGTGAAAATCCAATGCACTGATCTAATCTTAGGACTCGTTCTTTTGAACATATAATTACAACTATAATCCACTGTGACCTAGTCACTATAATTGTAACTATCCATATGTTCGGGATTTTATAAATGTTTGTATTATTTCAATAATCATGTAATAAAACAAGCAAGCAACACGGTTGTCATACTAAATGATTTCTACTACTTTGATTGATAATATGAAATCGTGCTACATGTCCGACATGGTTTTATAAGGGCATAAAACCCAACATTAATCACCAGCTGCCTCAGATCGTGGAGTTTCTTCGAGCACCATTCCTGAAGATCAATAAAGTTCCTTAGCCAAAAGTAACACCCCAACCAGTTTTCAATCTCCCCAAACACCTTCCTAGTAGATATGCATTCCATAAAGAGGTGGCTGTGTGTCTCATCATCAATCTCACAAACAGGACAGCAACTAGAAGGTATTGGCATGATTTTACCCAAATGATCTCTAGTTAATAACTGGTTATTAATTGCCTGCCAAAATATAAATCTGTGCTTTGGAACAATTAACTTTTGCCAAATCGTATGAGCATATTCTACTTTATCAACAGACAGTAAAGAGTTGTAGAATTTTTTCACATAAAATTTACCTCCTCTCCCTGCTTGGTGGAGCTTATCCATATCTACAATCTCTCTAAGCTTCAACAACTTCTTAAAATACCAGCACATATCCTGCTTCACTGATAACGACCAGAAACTCTGCTCCTTTAGGTAAATGGAGTTGACCCATTTAACCCAAAGGTTGTCTTCCTTGCTCGAGATGGCCCATAAGAACTTAGCCATCAAAGCTATATTCCACTTCTTTCCTTCCCTAAAGCCAACTCCACCAAACTTTTTTGGGAGACAAACCTTCTCCCAAGCAGGAAGATGACATTTGCTTCGGTTACCTTTTGCCCCCCAAAGAAAATCTCTACAACTCTTGTCTATCGCTGCTGTAATCTTTTGAGGAAGAATAAACAAACTCATCCAAAAATTTCTAATTCCAAGTAACACCGAGTGAATTAGTTGAGCACGACCAGCAAATGATAGATTCCTGCTAGCCCAACTATTTAGCTTCCTATTTAGCTTGTCCAAGATGATCCCACAATCGGCAACCTTCCATTTTGTAGGTCTGAGGTACACTCCCAAATATTTCAGAGGGAAAGAACCCTCCTCCATTTGAACTAAATCCAATATTTGCTTCTTACTTTCACCCTTCACCCCTCCAAAGTAGATGAGGGATTTCGATTTATTAGCTGAAAGACTCGTAGTGTCACAAAACTCCTTGAAAGCACTATTTACCATCTCCACCGATTTGACATTACCTTTGCACAAGATAATCAGATCATCAGCAAAACAGAGATTAGTTAGCTTTAGCGACTTACATAGATGGTGGAAGCCAAAGCCCTTCTTACAAGTGTTTCTAGCCAACGACCTTGTAAGATACTCCATATTCAACACGAAAAGAAGAGGGGACATAGGATCCCCTTGTCTGAGACCTTTTTCACCCTTGAAAGCACCTTGAAGGCGACCATTCATCAACAAATTATAGTTAGTACCTTGCAAACAAACTAAAATCCAGCAATGAATCGAGAAGGAAAGCAGAGCTCTTTTAAAAGATCCTCCACAAATTGCCAATCCACATTATCATAAGCTTTGCTTAGGTCTATCTTCATGAAGCACCTAGCAGACACATTCTTCCTGGTATAACCTTTTAGGAGATCCTGAAAAATAAGAATATTATGAGCCAGCAGTCTATTCTTAATAAAAGCTCCTTGGTTGCTTTGCACAAGACTAGGAAGGACCTCAGCCAATCTAGTACAAATCATCTTTGAAATACATTTATAGAGAGTGCTACAGCAAGCGATCGGTCTATAGTCATTTGCATCTTCCGGGTTCTCTTTTTTGGGAATGAACGATATCACAGTTTCCTTCAGTTCAGAAGGGAGTCTTCCTTCCTGAAAAAAAACCCAACACTGCCTTAGCGACATCATCCCCTATCTCTTCCCAAAGGTCTTTAAAGAAACCCGATCCAAAACCATCCAAACCAGGACTTTTGATAGAATGGATCCCAAAAAGAGCTTTCTTCACATCCCCTTTGCTGAACGGTCTAATTAAGAGAACCTGCTGCTCTATGCTCAATCTATTTCCATGAATAACACACTCTGGATCAACCCTTTTAGTAGCCGAACTTTTCCTCCCCATTATATTTCTAAAATGCTTTATTAAATTGTTAATTTTGAAAAATTTGAGTATTTTCACCGCTAATTACTCTATCTACCCCAACAACAAAAATTCGATATTTAATTCTTATTATTGAATTTTATACTTGAAAAATAAGATATCTTTTTGAAAATACGGTATTTTAATACTAAATATGTAAAAATATGGCATTCCCATGGATGAGACTTTTAGAAAGTTAACAAAATATATATATATATATATAATTACTATGATAATGTGAGGTAATTTTTAAAATGGATATATCATATATATATATATAAATATATTATTTATATTGCGTAATATATATGAATGAATTTATACCTATACAGATATAAATATATTATTTATTTATTTATATATATACATATCCCTAGATATAATTACATATTTTATTTATATATTTTTTTATATAAAAAATATGTAAATAACCAAAATTCTTAGTTTTAACTATTTCTTTTGTTAACTAACAGAATATTTTAAATATTTGATGGCATATATTTTTAAAACTAATTAAAAATAAATATTTATTAATTATATTAATATAAATTCAAATGTTATAAAATAGTATTATTAAATTCAAATATTATAAAATATCATTAGATATTATTAATTTAAATGTTATAAAATATTATTACTATAATAATATTTAATATTAAACTAGACATATACTAATTATATTCATATAAATTCAAATGTTATAAAATATTATTATTATAATAATATATAACATATAATATTTAATCTTAATTTTTATAAAATTTTGTTAGAATAAATATATAGTAAGTATATTAATATAAATTTAAATATTATAAAATATTATTACAATAATATTTAATACAAAACTAAATATTTAATAATTATATTAATATAAATTCACATGTTATAAAATATTATTATTACAATAATATATAATACATAACAAATATATTATATATAAGTGTCATTTGTATACAAATAGTATGACTGTGTAACTAAATAAGAAATTGAAATAATATTTATTTTCTAATAAGAATAAAGTTTTTTGTCCAATCATTGAAGTGTGATTTGAATAATATTATAAGTGTTTTGTACCAAATAAGGTAGTTTGTGAACTACAAGATTATCATATTATTATTATTATTTTAAAAATATAAATAATATTTTGACTTAATTTTTCTTTTAATATGTTGATGTTATTTTTTTTATATATAATATTATTTGTTTATTTAAAATTTATATAATAATTATAAAAAATTAATAAAAATAATTAATAAATTTTTTAAATAAAACTAAACATGGTCTAGCTAATATAATTAAAAGTCTCATTATATATAAGGAATGATAACACTGAAAAGAAATATAAGAAAAAAAATTAAAAAAAGAGAAAACAAAAAATTAAAAATTGTCAAAATTATTTATTTTATTTTTATGTTTAGCTAACATCATGAGTACATGACTGACTGACACAGGTAAAAAAAAATTGACGTCGATGAAGATGTACTAGGTAGTCGAAGGTTAAATAATATTAATTAATAAAAAATAGTGATAAAGTAAAAAAGAGTTGAACTAAAACTTATAAAAATATTAAAAAGGGCCTAGGTTGAATTAATTTAAAACACTAGTTCTTAGTATATTAGTATGCTATCTAAATTAAGTTAAAACACTAGCTCTTATATTTGTATGCTATATAACCAACAAAATACATATACAGAGTACGATTAAATATATAATATATAAAGAAAATATATTTGTACAGCCCAAATTAATGGGCACGACCTGAAATTGATTACCAATTCTGAAAAACAAAAGCAACTTGTAACCAGTTATTGTGCTACGTTTTTACCTAATTATTACCCTAAAAACTGTAACCCATTATGGTGTGTAACTCATTATAAGTGTGTCATGTTTGTAACTGGCTACTACTCTTAAAATTGGAACCAACTAATAAAAATTGTAACCAGTTATAGTGTCATGTTTGTA
This sequence comes from Humulus lupulus, assembly GCF_963169125.1. Taxonomy (NCBI): domain Eukaryota; kingdom Viridiplantae; phylum Streptophyta; class Magnoliopsida; order Rosales; family Cannabaceae; genus Humulus; species Humulus lupulus. The sequence goes on along the minus strand of NC_084799.1, from coordinate 196,259,375 downwards.
GCCAGTTACCTCTCTAAGTTTGTAGCCTATTATTATTGTGTCATATTTGTAACTAGCTAGTACTCTTAAAATTGGAACTAGTTAATAAAAACTATAACCAATTACAATGTTATGTTTGTAACCAGTTACCACTCTAAAGATTATAGCCAAGTATTGTCTCATGTTTGTAATCTACTATTCTAAAAATTGGAGTCAGTAAATAAAAATTGTAACTAGTTATAGTGTTATGTTTGTAATTAGTTACCACTCTAATTGGCTATCATATTCAGTGGGACCCTTATTCGGAATTTGTAAACTATTTTCTTTTTTAATACTAATTGTAACAATTGTAATATTTAAATGCCTACAAAGAAAAGTCTAATTTCACACTTACATTATGTGAAACCGTTAGGACTTTACACTATTATGTATAAAACTATTCACACTATATATTTAACGAATCCTAACACTTTGTTTATGGTACAACATTTACTATATATACCGTAAGAGACATTAGCATTTAAAACATTGTTAATCTTGTCCTTAAGTTTCATCTTAAAACTAATTTGGTGCCACTAAGAAAAAGGGGATCCCCACTTATGTGCTGTATTTTAAGACGAGATTTGGAATGAACAAAGCCTAAGATTTTTATACAAGTGATTCTCTACTAGAAAACAGGGAATACAAGTATGGTAAATTAATTAAAGTATGTCCCACAATACAGAAACAGCCAATGGAAGAGCAGATATTGATATGAAAATGTGATTTCATGGCTGTGGGACATGCCTAAGACATCTTGTAACTAATGTTGAGTTCTGAGTTAATGTTGTGGGGCTGTTATGAACAAGTGCAAGAAAGTTCCGCTGATGTGAATGAGTATTTTAAATAATTAATGATAAGAAGAATAACAATAGCATGTGGTTGCTCAAGGACTCTACTCCTCTTCATAGACCCCATCCCATTAATGGCCTCTCTAGTCTTTATTCATTTCTTTCATGTTCTATCAAGTGTGTTGGTTATATATACTTGTAAGATTAGGTTCCGTAGTACCACAAGTCCTCACATTCTCAACTATCAAAGTTTTCCTTTGCAGTACCTTTTGATCTCTTAGTTTTCCCATTCTTCTCCTTTTTGTTCACTTTCCAATAATGGGGTTTCGTTTTTCTAGCATAGTTCATGCTAAGCAACTCATTAAGAGGCCTTTTTCTAATAGCAAAGATGTCCCAAAAGGCTATTTTGCAGTGTATGTTGGAGAGAGAAGAATGAAGAGATTTGTGATCCCTGTGGCATACTTGAACCAGCCTTCATTTCAAGAGTTGCTGAGTCAAGCTGAAGAGGAATTTGGATTTGATCATCCAATGGGAGCTCTTACAATTCCCTGCACAGAAAATGAATTCGTCGATCGAATTTCTCGATTGAATGCCTGTTGATTATTGATCAGTACACACACTCATAGATGAGAATCACTGACAAAAATTATTGTTACAAAATTTTTTCTTGGCAAACAATGTCATTATAACATTACCATGTATACATTTTTTCCTTGAGGACTGAAAAATAATGTCCCCAAGAGTGATATAAATGAATTCTTTACATCAAGTATTTTTTGAAACTTTTGTCCATCTAGATTCTGATATAGATTCCTTGCTCATTTTCTTATTCTAAATTTTACTAGAGGAATGATGAAAAAATCCAACCACCATAGTAAAATGTATGATCTGCAGCTCACTATTTCAGAAACAGTTCAAACATATAAAAAGGACTGCAATGATCAATAGCCTCTGCGAATTACACATGTTGCACATGTTGTTCTCTGTCAAAAGAACTTGGTTTGATTGAATCTTTAACATTTGTAGTTCATCCAATTTGTGAAGGACTGCATACTGGAAAACCCCACTTGAAATTAATCATATATTTTGATAGAACAAGCCTCATATTAGTTGTGGTTGATAATCTGGTTGCGTAGAAAGAGCCTAGATTTTTGTGGTCATCACATGATATTCTTCTTAAATATTTATTTATGTGTTTTATTGCAAAGAACATAGTGAGTGGCCTGTGTAAACAGTGAAAAAAGCCATGAATATGCCGAAATCTTCTGTGCCACGAGATAAGTAGGCAACCAATGGTGTAGTAGATAACTACATGTATCATTATGCACCAATAACAGCTGGAATAACAGAAAAGATGTTAAATGGAAGATATCTCTGATTTTGATATGAAAATCTTAGGATATTGGACATGCCTAAGACATACTATTGCAAATTTTGAGCTCTGAGTTGGTGTGGTGGGACTGAGAAGAGCAAGAAAATTGCAGAGCCAAATGAATCAACATTGTTTTTAAATCAGCCAGTTGTGAACTAGGAAAATATAAACAATATCATGTGAGTGCCCCAAGGAAAATTCCTCACTAGACCCCAATCCAGCTAATTTTCCCTATGATCTTGACCATTCAATTCAATGCAGTAGATATGTATCTGTCTTACATAACCCATCAAGGGAATTGAGTATAAATACACATAAGATTAGGATCACTAGCATCCCAAGTATTTAGCTTTCATTGCAAATTCTTTAATACATCTCTGCCAGTTTTGCTTCTCTCTTCTTTAGAGACATACACAATACAAGAATGGGTTTCCGATTTCTGAGTGCAGTTCATGCCAAGCAACTGATTCAGAGACATTTTTCAAGCACAAAAGATGTTCCAGTTAAAGGCTATTTGGCAGTTTATGTTGGGATTGAGAGCAGAATGAAGAGATTTGTGATTCCTGTGTCATACTTGAACCAGCCTTCCTTCCAAGAGTTGCTGAATCAAGTTGAAGAGGAATTTGGATTCAATCATCCAATGGGAGCTCTAACAATTCCATGCCAAGAAGATGCCTTTGTCACTCTTATTTCTCACTTCAGTGCCGAATCATGAGTGTAACACTGATACATGAAAATTACTAACAACCCTTGTTATTATTATTTCAATCTTTTTCTCTTTTGACAGACAATGTCAAATAACCTTGTAACCATTTTTCCTTGGGGACCATGTGTCTCCAAGATTGATTCCAAATAAATACATTAAAAATATTCTTTCATGAATTTTATTTGATTGGATCCTTTTTTTTTCTTTGTAAAGAGTACTTGTCTATGTTCTTGGTTTACTTGGTGCATATGTATCTTATTAATTTTGATTGCCCATTTAGAAGTTATTATTCCATCAGCTCATTTGGACTAAGCAAAGAACAAATTTTGGCTCTACTATTTGACATAGCTGTCTCTTTATTATTGGTAAAAGCTGCTAAGGGAAATTTTGTCAAAAAAAAAGCTGCTAAGGGAAATGAAATACATATTGTAGTCCTCTGCCTTGTGATTTTGCTCTTTTATGGCTTATTATATTCTTCTTCTTCTCATACCAGTTCTAGTCCTAGCAATGAAAATTCAACTCAAGAGTTGTATAATTTGGAGTTATGATTGAGAATTAAAATTTGAAAACTAATGTAGTTATATATTTATTTATATATATATAGAAGAATTTTCAATGGTAATATATATACTTGAGTCAGTATACCAAGTAAATATCAGTGAAATGAAAACTAAGTTTGGTAACAAAGAAAGTAGAAGCATTCATCAAAACCAGTGTCTTCATTTTGGCAACAATTATTGATCTCAGTTACAAATTTATTTTTAGAAGCAATGTTAAGGTAATGTTTGTGATTCAGCAATATTATTGTCATAGTTGATTTTAATTTTTTCTCAAATTAAGGCCAGTGAGCTTTGAAGTTGGCAAAGACAGAGACATTGATATAAAGATATCAGCAAGAAAAATGGAATTCAACCGAAAAGACAACATGTATTAATCAAAAGGTAGAGGAATTCTCATTCATAACACATCTTTTATTGCCAGCGTGAACGTGCACAGTATTATAAGCGGTATTGTTTTGTAAATTAAGGCAGTAAAGACCATCAGACAAAATACCATTTCCAACACATTCAGATTTATTATATAAATTAAAAGATTTGTCTGAAAATGTAAAGGAAAAACCAAAAGGAACAAGTCTTGAAACGGAAAAGTTTCTAGAGAAACTTGGTACATAAAATGTCTTTTCTAACTTTAAAACAAAACCGCTACTTAAAACTAAATGGCACGTTCCTATAGCCTCCACATGTGAGCCCATCTTGTTTCCGGATAAGATGCTTTGCTCACTTCCCACTGGCTTCCTTAGGTTTTGTAAACCCTGCAAGGAATTTGAAATGTGAATTGTCGATCCAGAATCAATCCACCATGTGTTAATATTAACACTAGCCATATTAGATTCATAACATACGAATGAAATTGGATTACCTTTGTCGTCCATCCATTTCTTGAACTTGGCACATTCCTTTTTCGCATGTCCCTTCTTTTTGCAGAAGAAACATTTGATGGAATCCTTCTTTATATCGCCTTGGGGAGGCACTTTATTTTTCCCCTTGTCCTTCTTGGATGGTTTGCGTTTCTTGCCTTGGGTGGCCATGTGAGCACTTTCACCTTGTTCCTGCAGGAGCCTTGCTTCTTCTTGAGCACACATGGTTATCGGTTCATTGATACTCCATTTGTCCTTATGTGTGTTGTAGGAAATTTTGAAAGGCCCATATTGAGGTGGAAGATGGTTAAGGATGTAGTGGACCAAGAAGGTTTCAGGAATGACTACATCGAGTTTCTTCAGTTGAGCAGAAATGTCCCTCATCTTTGAAATATGTTCTCTAACTCCTTTGACACCAGTGAGTTTTGTGGATGAGAACTGGTGGATGAGGTTGTTGTAAAGTGGTTTGTCCGAAGTGTCAAACTGCTCATCGATCAGTTTGATCAAGTCTTTGACTTTCTCAGGTTGCTCCACCGATCCACGCATTCCCAGAGGGATCTTGGACATGATGAACATGATGCTGAGGCGATTGGACCGCTCCCATTTCTCATATAGTGCGATCTGAGCAGCAGTGCTAGTCGCAGTGATTGCAGCAGGTTCGTCCTTCCTTATTGCGTAGTCCATGTCGGCGCAGCCTAAATGAAGAAGAACTCGTTCCTTCCAGATTTTGAAATTATCACCCCTAAGCTCAGGAATTTCGGTAAGGATTTCAGCGAAACTAGAGGATGATGAAGAAGCTGCATGAATAGGATAACAAACTTAGATTTAGAAGATTGAGGCTTAATGAAGTCATGTTTTACCAATGTATAACATGCTGAAGATTGAAATTTTATTAAACAAAAATTGCCTGTGGGCTAAATTTTTAATTTAATAAAATTGGATGTAAAGGATGATAGATTATTCAAACGAATTATTTGGGATAAAGTAAGGTTTGATACTTCTATCTTTATTAAACTTTATGATAAAACTATTAAATTAATTATCATAACTCCTGTGGGTAAATTAAGAAAATTAGTTTAATATATTATCCTAATTGATTATATAAATATAATAAAATCCCTGTGGGGTAAAATTGTTATATTTATATAATCAATCACAATTTTGTCCATTATGTGATCCTTTCAAATTAATATATAATTTTATATAATTAAAGATGCTGTGGCTACTCCCTAATTATGTAAAATTATATGGTTCACTAGACATTATGTTTTAGGCTCTAGGAAGACCTAAGAACAATTTCGTTATAACATAATAGGCAATCACAGAGAGTAGTGCTCCTAGTGTGGTCGTCCGAAGATCATTAAAAACCGTTCTAGATTTGAGCATTTGTCTCAGTTTCATGCGTTCTTATGTCAACCACAAAATTGTTTATGAATTATTCATAATTTTATTCACCCTAAATGTTTTATGAATATTTTATGAATAAATTATGAAGATTAATGTGCTAAATATTATTCAACCTATCTTAATGTTTTGAATATAATCTAAATATATCTAGCACAATAATGGAATATATATAATGTATTTAAAATTATAAAGGCATACATATAAAATTAAAGATAATTATACTCAAAATAAATTTTGCATGAATAAGAACAAAATAATCATACAAATTAGTATAATTAATTATATGTACGAAAATACAATAATTCTATATATATACTTAATGGCAGAAAAAATCATGCTTAATAAGACAATAACATCATTTACTGATTTCGTGAATTAATAAAATAATTGCACAAACTTAATTGTAAAAATTTATTACATTCTTAAAATAGTACAATTATTTAATATTGCATGAATAAAAGAAATATACCATACACCAAAATCAAGTAAGTGCACATTTTAATTCATTTCCAAATATATAATTTACCAAAATTATATGTTTTAATTAAATTGGCAAGATAAAATTTATTGTCCAAATTGGTTCGAAATTCATGTCTAAAGAGATTCATGACGTTAGATTGATTAAACAACAACAAAAAATCGAACTTTAATATCAAAATTGTTTTTGGCCATAACCGGGTACATGAAGGTTGCAAAACTGATTTTGGATTCTCAAAACTTGATTTGGAAACATAGATCATTAGAAAAAATAATCTGAAGGATTTCTAATGGTACTTATGTGGAAAATTAGTTTTGAAACAAAAAATCAAAAAATATGAGACATTAAAACTCTCTATCAAAATAAAAATAATAAAAAAAAAAAATTATGAATATGGCCCTCAAACAATATATAAAACTATATACACGAATATATAATATATGTGTATAGATGAAGACATAGGCACATCTATAAATCATAAAAAAATATATGTGTATAATTTGTTTATATTGCTAAAATATGTTAGATATAACATATATGTAAACACAAAACAATACAAAAACAATAAAATTACCAAAAGAAATTTTGTTAAATGTAGGCCAACAAAAAAAAACATAGATATATGTATATATATATATATGAATATGAATATGACGACATATATAAATCAAATAAATATATATGCAGATAAAATTAGCAAGGCAGAGATGTAGACTGGCGACTGATACCAAATGTTAGATTAATATGAAAGTGGGCATATGAACAATTCTATATACATGTAAGCGGAATTAATATATAGAATGAACATATACAAAAAGGATCGAATATTGTATACCTCCAGCCATTGCTATTGATAACCTCGATCTAGCTTTAAATCTACAAAAGAAAAAAGAACAGAAGTTAGAACGAGTACACGGGCTTCCAAGCTCTCACTAACTCTTTTAGATGGAGTTACTGAAAATCAGAATGAGCAGCGAGCTTGGGGACCGGTACTCTATATTTATAGAGTGAGACCTACCATCAGAGTCTCTGCCACAAATTGAGATATTTCCTCAATCAGTTGGGATATGAAAAATCGGGTAACAACAAAATCAGGTAACAAACAATGTTGACCATTAATTAGAATATTTTGTCAATAAATTAAATATTGACTTTAATATATTAAATCAATTAGTTGATTTTATATACCAAATAAATAATATTCTAACAGTTTCTATTTACTAGCTTCTCAACTAGTCAAAAAAATTCCCTTTTTTCCTAAAGAAAAGGTAAGAGTATATGATCTACAAAATTGTGTTTCTGTGAATCTATGTCAAAGCTACATATTACAATCAATTCAACTGAGATGTGATATCAATGAATATGTCTTCTCTGCATGGAATTGTGAGTCCACCCATCGGATGCTCATATCCAAACTCTTCTTCTGCCATACTCAGCAAGTCTTGAAATGCAGGCTCATTTAGGTATGAAAGAGGTACTACATAACGCTTCTTCTGATCTTCTCCAACATAGACAGCTAAGCAGCCTTTTGGAATAGTTGCAGACTTCAAGGTTACTTCTTTGATGCCTGAAAGTGATCTTCGGAGAGCCTTCTTACCCTGAACAAAGCCGGACAATCCAAATGCCATGTTGATCTTCTTTTATGTTTTTCTTTAGAAGAAGTATTAGAGTTCACAAAAATATTTTGTAGTAGAGAATGTGAGGACTTGATGATTCAGCTGTTTGGTTATGTACCCTTTATATATAGATGAATGGATTTTTTGAATGCATGCATATCCAAGGCTTCTAAATAAGTGGTTCTAAAGACATTTGGGAAGGATTGATGAATTTGCAAGAGACATAAGCATTTGAAAGTTCACATGGCTTTGTCTTCCAGGTCATATATTTAAGTTTAGCTGTAATTGAGACATTTATACATGTGATCTGTCTAACCATTACCAAGAGAAAAAACAGCAACAAAGCCCACTTGTGCCATAAGATTTGCAACAAAGAAAAACCATTGTGAAAGGTAGATAATGAACTTACTCATCATCCTTTTTTATAATTCTACCAACCAGAGGAAGAAACTTAAGTAGACTAATCCAGCTACTGGTCTCAACTTTGATTGGTCAATACCGTGTGATTAGTCAAGGACTTTGCTTCTTACTATGCCCCATCCAACTACTTGGCTCTTGAGGCTTCACAGTTCATTTGAATAGAGGAATATATATGTATGCATATAAATATATATATATACTAGATCATATCCTAAATAGGACATTGATTTTATAGAAACGTAAAATGATGACAAACAATGCCAAGACATTATAAATATTTTTTCACCGGGTGGCCAAAAGGAAATGTTTCCAAGAATGATACAAATGAATGTCATTGCATTTCGTTTCCTTGAATGAATTATTTGGTTGAAGTCTTTTTTTCTTCTAGATTCTGATATAGAAATCTTCTCCATTGCATACAAAGGACTTGATGTCCTCTTACCTTTCTCCCATTCTTGTTTAGTGCTGCTATTTACAATTCTGAGAACTTAGATCCATGAAGATATCATCTTTGCAAAGAATTGTACACTCACCCACTAATTCTTTTTCTTCCATACTTAGTAGCTCTTGAGACAAAGAGCTACTAACTCTTCTTTTGGCCTTCTCCAACATAGACTGAAAATTATCGTTTTTTGGAATGTTTGCAGTCTTCAAAGCTGCTTCTTTGATATTGGAAAGTGACAGACCAGGCAATTCAAATGCCATGTTGACCTTTCTTTCCGAGTTTTCATTTAGAGCACAAATGATTTTTTTAATAGAGAATGTGGGTACTTGATGATTGTTTGTGGTAATGTGAAAGTATATATAGATGAATGGTTCTCTGGCATACTTAAGCATAATAAGTATAGACATTAAAAAGAAAGGTAAGTATTTCAATCTTCACATGGCTTTGTCTTCTGACTCATACATGGACACTTGGTTGTGACTGTGATATATGTATGGACATCACCAGGTGAACAACCTACAAGGGAACCCCACTTGAAACAAAGATATGCAGCAAAAAAAAACCATTTTGGAACATATGTGATTAGCTAAATACTTTTTTATTTTGTGGCTTTCAAATAAGTCGGTTTTCAACCTTGAACCAATAATAATGAGAAGGACGACACAACCATGTGATTGCTCAAAGATTATGCCACTCACTAGACCCCATCTCCTTAATCAGCACCATTCATTTCCACACAACAGAGTTATCTTTTCTACATTTCTCATCAAGGGTATTGATTATATATACTCAATAAGATTAGGTTCTATATCTATAGCATCTCAACTCCTCACATTCTCAAGTAATAGAGTTTTCTTTTGCAAAACTTTTAGAGCTCTTTCTTTGCTTACACTTTCTTCCTTCTTCTACCTTTAGAGACTTAAACAATCATGGGTTTCCGTTTTCCTGGTGTAGTTCATGCTAAGCAACTTATTCAGAGGTCTTTTTCTAGTGCAAGAGATGTTCCAAAAGGCTATTTGGCAGTTTATGTTGGGGAGAACAAAATGACAAGATTTGTGATCCCAGTATCATACTTGAACCATCCTTCATTCCAAGAATTGCTATGTCAGGCTGAAGAAGAATTCGGATTTGATCATCCAATGGGTGCTCTAACAATTCCTTGCAGTGAAGATGCTTTCATCAATCTTGTTTCTAGCTTAAATTAATGTCTAATGAATGATGATTAGTATAGATAGATGCTAACTATTGACAAAAATGATTGTTACAATTTTTGTATGGCAAACAATGCCAATACCATCACCATGTAAATATTTTTCCTTGGGGACTGAAATAAAAATATCCCTGAGAATGATACAAATGAAACTGCTAAAGTTTTTCTTCAATAAATTGTTTTATTTGTGTTTTAATCTAGAATCTTTTTCATTCTTCTTGTTTCATATTGATATGCAAAGTAAACTGCGAAATAACGAATTTGGCACTTCAAAATAGTCATTTTAGTTTTGAGTTGTCAGACCAAACAGATCATAGAACTCTGATTTACCAAATTTACAGTGAACCATTTTCTTGGAGAATGAAACTGTACAATTTCATTACTATTATTACATAAATAAATTTCTTGAAACCCTCTCATTGCTTTCTACACCTCTCATCACTTAACACAGTGCCATAGGAAAATAATTAGTTGCATAACTGTGTTGGAATACATCAACACCAGCTAAGATCTTTGAAGTATTGCCCAACCAACATTTACAAATCGATCAATGACATGGAAAATTGCACATTAAAAAACCAATATAGTTGTTCTAAGAATATTAGAAACTATGTCTCATTAGTCTCTTAGATAAGAGTACTAGCCTACTTTCCAAGAATTGCTGAGTCAAAGCTGAAGAGGAATTTGGATTCTATCATCCAATGGGAGCTCTATCAATTCCATTCAAACAAGATTACTTCATAATCTTATTAGACTTATTTCTCACTTAAATGCCTAGTAATGGGTGTAAGCGCTAATAGATAAAAATTACTAACAAAACTTATTATTATTTCAATTTTTTGTTTGCCAACTATCTTGTAAATATTTTTCCTTGGGGACCACGAGGAAGTAGTCATAAGTCCTTTTGAATAATTCCCAAGGAAATATGTTTTCTCTCATCTATTTTATTTGATTAGAACCTTTTTTTCCCTAAAAGAATACTTCTCCATGTTCTCGGTCTACATTATTAAACTTGCACATCAAACAAGATATTAATAGACTTAACTGTCTTAGGGCGAGTTTGGTAATGCTATACTTTGAGTAAAAATAGTTGTAGTTGTGTCGTAGGCAAAAATAGATGTAATTGTGCTGCGGGGAAAAATTGCATAGTATTTAGTAAATTAAAGATTTAAAGTGTTGTGAGTTGGAAAAAGTACAGAGTGGTTGGTAAACTATATGATTAAAGTTCTCTTAAATATTAAAAAACCAAAATAGATGTGATATTTATTTTATTAAAATAAATTCACCCATACTAAGATTTCAATATAAATATTATATTTATTTAAATATGTTCAAATTAAAATATATTTTTGATAAGACACTAATAAAGTAATCTTCAACAAAAATGTTATATCTATTTAGATAAAAAGTGTGTAGACAACGTAAATTCTTGGTTTTAACATTGTTTTTGTTAACTTTAACGGAATATTCTAAATATTTAACGGAAAATACATTCCAAACTAATTAAAAATAGATATTTATTAATTATATTAATATAAATTCAAATATTATAAAATATAATTATTATAATAATATTTAATACAAGACTACATATTTAATACTTATATTAATATAAATTTTAATATTTTTAAATATCATTATAACAATGATATATAATACATAATCTTAATTTTTATTAAAAAAAATATCACTTATATTTAAAATGGTTATCATATTATATATATATATATATTAAAAAAACCATAAAAATGTTTTGGTTGAATTTTTCTTTTAATATGTTTGTGTCATTCTTTTATATATAATATTGTTTATTTATTTGAAATTTATATAACAATGATACAAATTTAATAAAAATAATTAATAAATTTTATAAATAAAACTAAACAAATGTGTATTGCACGTTGCTTGTATCTAGTTATATAAAATATACATATAATAGTATATATATATTATAACTAGTCGGTGTAGCTAAAATTCTAATTATAATGATCATAGTATAATAATCTCGTCATGATATAATCACAAATATATAAAATTTAAGTCATGCAAAGCTCTCACTTTTTATGTTTTTAATTATTTTTTTTCTAAAGCATGAAATTATTGTGTTTGATAAATTATAAATTAAAAATACTATGAAATACAAAAATAATATTATAGTGTATAATAAAAACTATATCAGACATTTATAAAAAAAAATCTCTATATTAATGTGGTTTGTTAATATAAAATTACTAAAATAAAAAATATTTAAAAATATCTAACAAATATAAAATTATAAAATATTTTTACAAAAAAATAAAAATATTTAAGATTGAAATATTGTTTATGTTATTATCATATTACTTTATTTTAAATATTTTAATTTTAATTACTATATAATAAATAATTAAATATATTTAGATAAAAAAAACTCATTCATTATAAAGTTTTTTCAAAAAGCAATTTTAAGAAAAAAAAAAACTAAAATATGAGTTGTACCAACTTTAGCTTTTAGCTGTAGCTTTTACATAAATTTTTCAATAAGTTGTTTGCTGACTATTTACTAAATTGTACTAAACTAGCCCTTAGTTGTTATGGTTGTACCAAACACCTTAAGTCAATTGTGGTTGTTATTGTTAGGGACTAGCGAAATTTTAAGTAGAAAACGATTGGATCATGATCAAAATCATTGTTGATGTTCCAAACTTGCGCGAAAACAAAATGAGACAAACTGTGTTAAAATGAGACTTGAAGGCGAATATCAAACTTCATATTTTTTCTCAAATTTTCCATTATACAAGTTAACTTAGTTTGTTACTGTTTGTTACTATTTCATAGAGTTAACAGTTATATCCAAGCTTTGGTGGTTAGATTCAAGTTATACAAGTTAGCTTAGTTTGTTACTGTTTGTTACTCCTTGTAACTGTTCTGTTTCTAGCTTGTATAAATAACAGGATTGTATTGAGACAATCCAGATCAATGAAGTATTTTTCCTCATTTCTTTCTCTAATTTTCTCCAGCTTCATTGTTCTTTTCCTCTGAGTCAAAAGGGAAAAAACTCAGCTTACTCTTCTTATTCGACTTGATCAAAAGTAGTACTTTTATTTTACAGTCAAAAACTTCACTGCCCCTCAAAAGAACACTCTCCTAATCACCCTTGCAAGTGCTAAGTACATACATATGGTTCGAACTAGTATAACAGAATTCTGAGAACTTGAAAGTGCTAAATATTTACAATTCTGAGAACTGAGTCTTCTTCCATAGTTAGTAGTTCTTGAAACAAAAACAATACGTAAGGCTTCTTTTGATATTCACCAACATATATTGCAAAGTAGCCTTATCCCTTATGGAATGTTTGTAGTCTTCAAAGTTGCTCCTTTAACATTGGAAAGTGACTCCTGGCAGGCTTCTTGCCATGGACAAAATATTTTTTAATAGAGAATGTGAGAACTTGATGATTGAGCTTTGTGGTAATGTGCCTGTATATATAGATGAATGGTTCTCAAGCAATTAATTTGGTTGGGATTAGAAAAGAAACATAAGTATTTCAATCTTCACATGGCTTTGTCTTCTGACTCATAAATGGACACTTGGTGGTTTTGACTGTGACATACATAGACATCAAACAAGGTGAACAACCTACAAGGAAACCCCACTTGAAACATATGATATGCAGCAAAGAGAAAACATTTTGGAACATATCTGATCACCTAATGCATCCTCCAACTAACAATGTTTTTCTTTTGTGGCTTTCAAATAAGTCGGCTTTCAACTTTGAATCAATAATAATGCGCTGGAAGACACAACCATGTGATTGCTCAAAGATTATGCCACTCACTAGACCCCATCTCCTTAATCAGCACCATTCATTTCCACACAACAGAGTTATCTTTTCTACATTTCTCATCAAGGGTATTGATTATATATACTCATAAGATTGAGTTCTTTAGCACCTCAACTCCTCACATTCTCAAGTACTAGAGCTTTCTTTTGCAGAACTTTGAGATCTCTCTCTTTGCTTACATTTTCATCTTTCTTCTTCGTTTAGAGACTTCAACAATCATGGGTTTTCGTTTTCCTGGCGTAGTTCATGCTAAGCAACTTATTCAGAGGCCTTTTTCTAGTGCAAAAGATGTCCCAAAAGGTTATTTGGCAGTTTATGTTGGGAAGAACAAAATGACAAGATTTGTGATCCCTGTGTCATACTTGAATCATCCTTCATTCCAAGAATTGTTGTGTCAAGCCGAAGAAGAATTCGGATTTGATCATCCAATGGGTGCTCTAACAATTCCCTGCAGTGAAGATGCTTTCAACAATCTTGTTTCTAGCTTCAATTTCTAATGATGAGTATAGATAGATGCTAACTACTGACAAAAATGATTGTTACAATTTTGTATGGCAAACAATGCCAATACTATCACCATGTAAATACTTTTCCTTAGGGACTGAAATGAAAATATCCCTGAGAATGATACAAATGAAACTACCAAAGGTTTTCTTCAATGAATTGTGTTATTTATGTTTTAATCTCTTTATATTAAGATCTAGAATCCTTGTCCTTCTTCTTGTTCTATATTGGTCTGCAAAATAGTACTGCGAAATTGTGAATTTGGCACTTCAAAATAGTCATTAATTTTAGTTTTGAGTCAGACCAAAGAGCACCTCAAGACTGTTATGACACATTTTTCGAAAACTGAGTTTTGGCACATAACAGTATATAAAGAAGTGTGACAGCAGCCTCTTCTTGCCTTCAATAAAAGAAACGTTAATAGATTTATAGTGACACAACAGCACAGTTAGAAGTTATTATTTCACCAGCTGATTTGGATGAAGCAGAGAACAAATTTTGGTTCTACTCTTAGACAAAGTTGTCTCTTTATTATTGGTAGAAGCTGCTTACTCCTCCAAAGCGAAATGAAACACATATTGTAGTATTTGCCTTGTGAGTTTGTTTGTTTAAGGCTTATTATATTCTACTTTTTCTCATATCATCTCTAGTCCCTGCAATGAAAATTTAACTCAAGAGGTGTATAATTTGGAGTTATGATTAAGAAACAAAATTTGCAAACTAATTGAGTTATACACACACACACACACACTTGTGTTAGTATATCAAGTAATTATCAGTAAAATGAAAGCCAACTGGAGTAGTAACAGAAAGAAAGTAAAAACATCCATTAAAATCAGTGCCTTCATTTTGGCAGAAATTATTGATCTCAGTTATAAATTTATATGTATAAGCAATGTTATTGTTTGTGATGTAGTAATATTATTGTTTTAGCTGATTCTAAATTCTTCTCAAATAAAGGCCAGGGAGCTTTGAAGTTGGCAAATAGAGAGACATTGAATAGAAAGAGATATAGTAGCAAGAAAAATGGAATTCAACCGAAAAGTGAACAAGTGTTAATCAAATGAGTAATTTCTATTTACTAGTTTCTCAACCAGTCAAAATTTTCCCTTGTTTTACAAGAAAAAGGGTAAAAGTATATGATATACAAAATTGTGTTTCTGTGAATCTATGTCAAAGCTACATATTACAATCAATTCAACTGAGATGTGATATCAATGAATATGTCTTCTCTGCAAGGAATTGTGAGTCCACCCATCGGATGCTCATATCCAAATTCTTCTTCTGCCATACTCAGCAAGTCTTGAAATGCAGGCTCATTTAGGTACGAAAGAGGTACTACATAACGCTTCTTTTGATCTTCTCCAACATAGATAGCTAAGCAGCCTTTTGGAATGGTTGCAGACTTCAAAGTTACTTCTTTAATGCCTGAAAGTGATCTTCGGAGAGCCTTCTTACCCTGAACAAAGCCGGACAATCCAAATGCCATGTTGATCTTCCTTTGTATTTTTCTTTAGACGAAATATTAAAGTTGACATAAATATTTTGTTGTAGAGAATGTGAGGACTTGATGATTTAGCTGTGTGGTTATGCACCCTTATATAGATGAATGCACACATATCTAAGGCTTCTGAATAAGTGGTTCTGAAGACATTTGGGAAGGTTTGACAAATTTGCAAGAGACATAAGCATTTGAAAGTTCACATGGCTTTGTCTTCCAAGTCGTATATAAAAGTTTAGCTGTAATTGAGACTACTATACATGTGATCTGTTTAACCATTAAGAAGAGAAAAAGCAACAACAGAGCCCACTTGTGCTATAAGATTTGCAACAAAGAAACCATTGTGAAACATATATTATGAACTAGCTCATCATCCTTTTTTCTTTTTTTTTTTAATTCAAACAATGAGCGGAGGAAAGTTACGAAGACAATAC
The DNA here is from genome assembly GCF_963169125.1 of Humulus lupulus. Classification (NCBI taxonomy): domain Eukaryota; kingdom Viridiplantae; phylum Streptophyta; class Magnoliopsida; order Rosales; family Cannabaceae; genus Humulus; species Humulus lupulus. Next base: position 196,243,233 of record NC_084799.1, on the reverse strand, counting down.
CATGTGATTGCTCAAGGACTATGCTTCTTAGTATACCCCATCCACTACTTGGCCTTTTAGCCTTCAATATTCATTTGGATAAAGGAATATATAAATATGTATATATAAATTTCTACCAAGTTATATCATAGCAAGGACAATGATTTTATAGAAACATAACTGGGTTCCTTAGCATTTCTCTTAGATCTCTTTCTTTCCCTTGCAAAAAAGACACATTCATCCATCTTATTTCTGAGTTGAATGCCAAATTATGAGTACAGACAAAATGGCCGGATGACAAACAATGCCAATATAATGTAAATATTTGTCCTTAGGATGGACAATAGGAAATGTTTCCAAGAATGATACAAATGAATGCTATTGCATTGCTTTTCCTTGAATGAATTATTTTGCTGAAGTCTTCTTTTCTTATAGATTCTGGTATAGAAACCTTCTCCATTTTCTTGTTCTATCATAAGATCAGCGGCTCAATATTGCATATACAGGACTTGATGTCCTCTTTCCTCTCTCCAATTCTTGTTTAGTGCTGCTATTTACAATTCTATGAACTTAGATCAATGAAGATATCATCTCTGCAAAGAATTGTAATTTTCATATCTGAATTCTTCCTCTTCTTCTTCCATACTTAGTAGCTGGAGACAAAGGTAATACATAACTCTTCTTTTGATCTTCTCCAACATAGATTGCAAAGTAGCCTTTTGGAATGTTTGTAGTTTTCAAAGCTGGTTCTTTTGCATTGGAAAGTGACCTCCCGACAGTCTTCTTACCATGGACAAAACCAGAAAATTCAAAATGCCATGTTGACCTTTCTTTCCAAGTTTTCATTTTTTATCACAAATGATTTTTCTATAAAGAATATGGGAACTTGATGATTTAGCTTTGTGGTAATGAGCATATATATATATATATATATATATAAAGATGAATGGCTCTCTGTCATACTCAGGAAATTGGGCAGGTTTGAATCTTCACATGCCTTTGTCTCTAACTCATACGTTGACACTTGGTTGTGACTGTAACATATCTTTAGACATCACCAGGTGAACAACCTACAAAGGAACCCCACTTGAAACAAAAGATAACCATTATAGAGAAACCATTTTGGAACATATGTGATCAACTAATACTTTTTTATTTTGTGGCTTTCAAATAAGTCGGTTTTCAACTTTGAACCAATAATAATGAGAAGGAAGACACAACCATGTGATTGCTCAAAGATTATGCCACTCCCTAGACCCCATCTCACTGATTGCCTCTTCAATCTCCATCATTGATTTCCACACAAGAGCTATCTTCTCTACATTTTTCATCAAGGGTATTGAGTATATATACTCATAAGACTAGGTTCTTTAGCATCTCAACTCCTCACATTCTCAAGTAATAGAGCTTTCTTTTTCAAAACTTTTAGAGCTCTTTCTTTGCTTACACTTTCCTCCTTCATCTCTACCTTAGAGACTTAAACAAACATGGGTTTTCGTTTTCCCGGCGTAGTTCATGCTAAGCAACTTATTCAGAGGTCTTTTTCTAGTGCAAAAGATGTTCCAAAAGGCTATTTGGCAGTTTATGTTGGGGAGAACAAAATGACAAGATTTGTGATCCCCGTGTCATACTTGAACCACCATTCATTCCAAGAATTGCTATGTCAAGCTGAAGAAGAATTTGGATTTGATCATCCAATGGGTGCTCTAACAATTCCTTGCAGTGAAGATGCTTTCATCAATCTTGTTTCTAGCTTAAATTATTGTCTAATGAATGATGATTAGTATAGATAGATGCTAACTATTGACAAAAATGATTGTTACAATTTTTGTATGGCAAACAATGCCAATACCATCACCATGTAAATATTTTTCCTTGGGGACTGAAATAAAAATGTTCCTGAGAATGTACAAATGAAACTGCTATAGTTTTTCTTCAATAAATTGTTTTATTTGTGTTTTAATCTCTTCATATTAAGATCTAGAATCTTTTTCCTTCTTCTTGTTTTATGTTGATATGCAAAGTAATCTGCGAAATAACGAATTTGGCACTTCAAAATAGTCATTTTAGTTTTGAGTTGTCAGACCAAACAGATGATAGAACTCTGATTTACCAAATTTACTGTGAGCCATTTTCTTGGAGAATGAAACTGTACAATTTCATTACTCTATTATTACGTAAATAAATTTCTTGTAAGAAGTTCAATATTTTTAATAAATTTCTTGAAATTCTCTCATTTCTTTCTACACCTCTCACCACTTGATTTCACATATTCCCCAACCGAATTTAGGCAAGTCATTAGACTTCACTTGTTGACACAGTTCCATAGGTGATAATTATGCAAATATTACAGTCTATAGAACTCAAAGAGAAAGCAAAAAGACAAAAAAAGATGAAGAGAGAAAGAGTATATTGAAAAAGAAGAGCAAAATGTTCTCATACAAAAAATAATCAGCAAAGCCTTATTTAAGACAAAATATAATAAAATAACATAAAAGACTAAAATAACCTTAAGATAACAACCCTAACACCCCCTCTCAAACTCACGATGCAGCAGCAATAAGCATCGAGAGTTTGCCTACTAGAAAATGAAAACGAGAAATAGAATGCGACTTAGTAAAGAAGTCAGTTATCTGTAAAGAAGAAGGAACAAAAGGCAAAGTGATAGTGCCAAGCTTCAGATGGTGACGAGTAAAATGGCAATCAATCTCAATGTGCTTGGTGCGTTCATGAAAAACTGAATTGTGAGCAATCTGAATGGCGCTCTGATTGTCACAATACATAGGAGTGGGTTGAGAATGACAAACACCCATATCTTCAAGCAACCATCTTAACTAGACAATTTCTTTAGTAGTAGATGACATAGCGCGATACTCTGCTTCAGTGGAAGATTGTGAGACAACAGTTTGTTTCTTACTTTTCCAAGAAATAAGAGAATCACCCAAAAAGATACAGAAACCAGTAGCAGACTTCTGATCTATGGGATCACGACCATGATCAGCATCGGAGTATGCTCGAAGCTCCAAGGAAGAAGTGGATGGAAACAAAAGGCTTTGAAATATAGTCCTCAAAATGCGAAGAACAGCTATTGGCAGTTCATCTTCATCATCCATTGTTTCCCATATTTCCTCTAAGGCTACAATTATAGGATGAAAATCTCTAAATAGTCTAATCACTAAAACGTATTGTTTCGTTGCTCTCATCATGATCTGTTTAGACTCTTGAAGGTGACCTATTTCTCTGTGGAACAAAAGCAGTCTCCGAGTGATTCTCTCTAGTGATCCTACGGTGTTTCTCGATTATCTTATTCTCTTTAAAGCCTTAATGGCTCGGATATCCTCATAGGTTAATGCTCCGTTCATACTTAACTGAAAACATAAATGCTAAAATCGTTAGCTATACATATAAGCATAATAACTATAACTTGTATACTTACTTGGCAGTCAGATTCGGAGCTTTGAGTGTGTGTATCGAGGAGAACTTCATGCGAATGAACAGTTGCTCTGATACCAACTGTAATGACCCAACTACTCTAGACTTTGGACCATTAATGACTACTATACATAGACACTAATCTTTAATAAGACTCACAAGTGAAATATCATAACTTCATTAAAACTTGTAAGACAAATGTTAAACTGCATAAAATTTAAAGTATGATATGGGATCCCATTGTTTTTAAAATAAAAACATAACATAACTTTAAATAAATGGGTTACAAAATAAAGTGCGAAAAATACATATAAAGCATAATTTTTAAAAGACTAAGAAGCGACTTCATCCTTGAATCGAACGCTCAATCCACCGATTCCATCCTGCCTCAATACACAACCCCCAAGCTGCTAAGAACCTTTCCGCCACCATAGCTAATTTCCTGCACATATAAACATAAAGGAATGAGCCTAATGCCCAGCAAGGAAAATCTAATGCGTAAATCATATACATAAAATTCATATCGCAACATATACTAAAACATATCATAAACATATGTCACATATACTATAATGGCCATTACTACTTGGGGCTCGTAAACTAAACAAGTCATATGCCCATTAGATTTGTGGGGCTTGCTAGCTAAGCAAGTTATATGCCCATAAATTTATTGGGGCTTGTTAGTTATACAAGTCATATGCCCAAGTCTACAAACATACATAATATAACATATAGCATAACACATAAATCATAAGATAACATAACATATAAAATCATATCCTATTTTCCTTACCAAATATACCGGGATATGAGAACAGGATTGGGACGTTGGAACACTCCTAAAAACCATCAAAGAAAGGTGAGTATACTAAAGAAAAAGGGATGAAAAGAATGGACGAACTATACCATCGAGAATATACTTACCAAAAATCTTACGTTCAAGATCTTAGATTTCCTAACCAAGAATAAAGAATAGAGTTAGGATTTTGAGTAGAAAACTATAAGAATAACACAGAAATGAACTAGAATAATGAATACCTCGAATGCTTCTATAACCGAACTACACCTCGAACCGAAAAATACTATGAACCTTACTTCTCGAGTGTTTATTAAGCTTATAAAGTTAAAGCTTATATTCCCAACCCAAGTGTTTAAGCACTCAAAAATAACCTAGCAGCTTGCAGACTCTGAACTTAGCTTGAGGAATGAATAAATGGCTGGGTACTAGGTCCTATTCATAGAGTTCAAGAATTAAAAGATCTTCACTTAACTTGAATAAAATAATGGATTTTTAAGTGAAAAATATTTGAATTATCGTTCAACAGAGGCTGAAGACTCGGTCAGAATGATGCTGGACTTATCAAGAGGTTAAAGATTAAAATGAGCTCGGTTTTAAAAACATTCAAAAATCTGGTACTTGAGCCGATATATCGCCCCTAGTAGGCGATATATCGCCTGGGCTAATATGCTCGAGGCTCGTCGAGGTGGTCGTGCGAAGTTACGTGTTTTTTGTATCCCCGTATGGCGATATATTGCCCCCTATAGCTGCGATATATCGGCATAAGCTGAAATATTAAACACGTAATTACACTTTTTCAGCCTAATTTGAATTGAGTAAACAGCCTTGACTAAGTCCTCTAACGATTTCAAAGCTGCTGGCAGACCCTAGGATATTCAAATATTGATCTTAATAAACTTATTCCTCAAAAATACTTAATTATTATTAAACATACACAAGACAAGTGTTACTATCTTATTGGGTCTATCTAAACCTTATAACATAATAAATATCACCATCAATATCAGTCATATTAATCAAACCTTAGGTTAAAATTAATGTTCTTAAACTATAGGGCCTTGGTTAGCGTGCCTGGAGGGCAATAATTGATATATTATATTAATATGTAAATCTAATGAATATGTGATTAGAAATGCATGTTTAGGTGAATTGAATATGCATGTGGGCCCCATTTGGTTGTTAGGGGCATATTTGTAATTTTAGCCCGTTGAGGGCATAAATGTTATATTTATGTGTATTGTGATTGATACCACGTGTGAGTGGTGATATAATTGTGGTGCACGATCCGAGATGGTCCTAGGGAGCTGTTTAGCTAGAAAGTCACAACAGGGTCAAATACCCGGCTCAGGAGGAGCTTAGGGGTATTTTGGGAATATTATAGTGTGTTCGGGAATTATTGAGTAGTGGTTAGTAATTCAGTAATGGTTTAGACGTGTCGGGATTAAATGAGGTTTTTTAGGTATACTCGGGGACTAAGCGGGATGTGTTAAAAGACTAAATCGCCCTTAGAGATATATGAGGACTTAGGTTAACTTAAGGGGTAATTGAGTCATTTTGGGCAAATGGATATGCTCAACTTGGGAGCTGGGACTCTAGAAACACTTAACCAAAACAAAAGAAGGAAAAAGGGAACCAACTTTCTCTCTCTCTCTCCTCCCCCCATTCTATGCTCTCCCTCTCCCTCTCTAAAGTGACTGATTTTGGATTTTAGGCCAGAATTCAAGGGATTCAAGGCTAGGAATCGGGAGATTGACCTAGGTTCAAAGGTAAGTTCTAATTCAGTTTCTTGATTGAATTCTGCTGGGAAATGTTAAGGTTGGGAGCTGATATGTGTTTTTGCTTGGTGGATTCTTGGGATGAAGTTTGGCTAGATTCAGCTTGGGAATCAAAGGGGTTTAGCTTGGAGTTGGATTTGGAGGAAGCTCAAGGTCGAATTCTTGTTTAAGGTAAGAACTTCATGCATTTCTGAGGTTTATATTCTGAAATGGTTTAAGTTTTCTGGTTTGTGGCTTAAGTTTGATAAAGTTTTAAACCACTAGGTGATTTATGGATTTGATTGGGTATTTGAGCTTGTTGTTGTTGTTTCTGGGTTTCCATAATGCTCATTTGGGGTTTTAAGTTGAATTGGGACTTGGGTGTACTTGGGTGTTGATTTGGAAGAGTTTTGGCTCGAGAAAAATGTGGGGAAAAACCCAGTTTTCTGGGTTCGCGTATGAGTGTTGCGGCCCTGTTCTTCCGTGTTGCGGCGCTAGGTTAAATCAGGAGGAGGGCACCACTCTGGGCCCCGCGGCCCCTATAGGGTTGTGCCGCGGCGCTAGGCCAATTTCTGCGAAGGGGAAAATTGTGTTTTTAGGGTTTTGGCTCAGGGGGCTCGGGGGACGCTTCCGCTACCTTGTGTGGGGAAATGGGAGGTCCCGAGAGCACAGGATTGGTTCCGGGAGATGATTATGAATTAATTAGTAACGAGAGTGCTATGTATGTATTGTGACTAGGTTTTCAGCGAGGCTCGGGTTAGAGGACCATGCTTGAGATTTCGGTGCTCAAGAAGCACGGGACACAGGTAAGAAAGTTGTTGTACCCATAAAGCAGGGCGAGGCCCCATAGTTGCGTTGCAGGGCACGGCCCTATATGATTATGTGCAGGGCGTAGCCCATTGATTATATTAATACATGTTTAAGTGTTTGTTTAATTATGCTATGAATGCATGTATGTGAATGATCGGCAAGAGTCGGGAACGGTGAAGACCGAGAACGGCAAGGGCCGGGAACGGCGAAGGCTGAGAATGGCAAGGAGCCGGGAGCAGTGTTTAGCACGCGGAGTGCGAGTTGCAAGGTAAGACCCTAAGGATACCCGGGATATCCTTACGGTGTAGACCGCGGACCTAGGGCCTGGTAAAGCGCTTGGGATGGCATGGTCGTATGTGTTTAGCCTGTTGGTGGATTTGTTATATGCTGAGTGATTGATATGCATATGTTTTCTATTTGTGTGGAGTTTTCTTGCTGGGCTTCGGCTCACGGGTGCTCTGTGGTGCAGGTAAGGGCAAGGGGAAAGCCGACCAACCATGAGTAAGGAGAGCGTGAAGCGACGCGTACATGTCTGGTCTGCCTAGCTGTCACGGCCAGGGGTATTTTTGGGAGATGCTTTGTATTGAATCTTATTTTGTCGTGTATTCGACTTTATACGTACTTTGAGTTGTAAATATTTATAAACAGTATATGGGATCTCAAATGTAAAACACTTTACAATTTTCAATGAAAGACTGCATTTTCAAATTATGTGATTTTATTACAGTTTAGTTACACTTTTGATCTAAATTCTTTATTAGCAAGTTAAATGCACATTTTAAACTCACTTAGTAACGGCTCTAAGGTAGTAGGGCGTTACAAAAGTTGTTTGTTGTAATGTTTGTTTGAATATGTATTGTAGTTTTAGTAATTTGCCCATTTTAAAGTTTCTTATATCATCATGTTGTTTGGTTGTGTTATTATTGTTGTTCTGATTACATTTTTTTCGAATTTTATTGTGTGTTGGATCGTGATTTACAGTTGAATGAAGATAATGTGTTTGTTTTAATGTTTGTTTGGAATTGCATTATAAGTTATTAGGTTAATTTATAGTTTTAGTAATTTGTTTTCGGAGCTTATTTTTTATTTTTGATTCTGTTTTATTGTTGTTGTTTCTAAGTTTACTGTTTGTTTTTGTTGTTGTGTGGTTGTTTTGGTGTTATTTTATTATTGTTTTGATGCCCGTTGTTGTTTATGTCATGTTTGTTTTGTTGTTTTATGGTTGTTTCATTACTATTTTTGTTAATTTAATTTTTCTATATTTTTTTGTGAGGATTGGCATTACTTAATCAATTCGAAGCAGTATTTTACCGCCCAGGTTGTATCTTGCTGTACTTATCAGGTTATTAAGAACCTTAATAACTATTTGTCTGATATACAAAAAGAAATGTTTTCTGAAACTTGTTTTGGTAGTTTCTTAAATCTTCCTGCATTTAATCCTCAGCCTCAATTCATGCATGGATTGTTATTGAGGGAAATCAAGCAGCAAAATGAGTATGAGCTATGGGTTATGGTTAGTGGTATTAGGCTGAGGTTTAGTATTGAAGAGTTATTTTTTTTTTATTTCTAGTTTAGATTGTGAAGGGGAGTGCAATAATTTGAATTTTAAACAAGAGTGAAATAGCTTTTTGGATAAATATTGGCCAGGTTATGATAAGATTTCTAAGCAATCTATTCGTGAGTGTTTTAGGGCTAAGAGGTGGGGTGATGATGATGAAGCTGCTGTAAAGTTGGTTGTTCTGTATTTTGTGCAGTGGTTTCTACTTATATCTAGAAGGGAAAAACAAGTTATGCGTATAGATTTAGATGTTGTTGATAGTGGTCGTTATAGTGAGTATGCATGGGTAAGAAATCTTTTGATGAAACCATTATGTCTTTGAAGGGTAAATTAAATAGTTGGTACAATGTTGTACAAAATTCAAATGAGGAGAAGAAAATTAAACCTTATTATACATTGGTTGGTTGCCCACATGTGTTTTGTAACGACCCAAATTTACTAATGAGGCTTAAGGGCCTTGATTAGTGTGTCGGGAGGGCATAGTTGGAATATATGTGATTTAATGATTTAAAAGTATGCTATATGACTATTTGAATATCTGAGATGCATGGCTATGTGTATTAGTATGCATGTAGGCCCTGATTAGGTTAGAAAGGGCATGATTGTAATTTTGGCCCGTTGAGGGCATAATTGTATATATATATATGTGATAATTGTTGAGACCACATTATTATGTGGATATATTTGTGATCTGTGATTCGAGACGATCCTAGTGAGCAGGTTAGCGAAAAAGTCACGGCAGGGATTTATATCCGGTTCGGGGCGAGCCTGGGGGTATAAATGGGAGTTTATAGAATATATCAGGGTCTATCTTGATATTGAGGAATATAATTGGCGATTAGTTAGGTATCGGGAAGTAGGCGGTAAATATTAGAGACACTCGAGGAATTAGCGGGAATTGGGTGAAATGACCAAAATGCCCTTAGGTGGATTAAAAGATTTAGAATTAAAGGGGAGGGTATTGTGGTCATTTGGCATATAAGGATAGGCATAACTGAGGCTTTATGCTTAGTGGAGTTTTTAGAATGAAATAGAACTCTGAAGTAAAGAAAAGTAAAGAAAGGAAAAGAAGGGAAAGAAGAGCAGGGTATTTTCCAAGGTCGGTTTAGGCATATCTCCATCAATTCTTGGGGTATTTTGGAGCAGAAACTCAGGAGAAGCCAGAATAAAGCTTGAGGCTAGAGTCCTTGGTCTGTCTTGAAAAATTGGCAAGGGTCTAGCAAGATCAAACCATTCAGTGGAGGTAAGATTTTGAGGTTTCTTCACTTTCTGGTTCTTGGTATAGTTGTGGTTTTAAGCTGAGTTTTTGATTGGGAATTCTAGGGAATTCAAGCCAAGGGTTTGAGGAGGAGGAAGCCAAGGAAGAGTAAAGGATATTCTAACATCAACTTTCCAATCAAAGGTAAGGAACTTTGATTTCAACTCTGAGATTTTTATGGTTTTTGCTGAGTTTCTCAGTTTAGGATCAACCATGGTAAATTTTGAGATTACGGGTGCATGTGATTGGGTTTTGTGTATTTGGGGTGCTTGGGATGAGTGGAGTGTGTTGATAAGCTTTTTTTTAAGTTTGGTTGAGGATTGGAAGAGTTTTGGTAAGGGTTAGCTCGAGGAAATCGCAGGAAGGAAAAGTGCAGCATTGGCTGTTTGTGACTAGCGCTACAGCGCTAGCCTTTGGGCGCTGTAGCGCTAGGCCATGTGCCTTGGGACATTTTTGGGCTCTGCTTGTAGCGCTAAAGCGCCCTCCCTGTTTCCAGAAAGGGGTTTCTGAGTTATTTTCAAGGGTTTTTGCCCGGGGGTTTGGGGTTCGATGTAGAGTCCAAGAACTTTACTTAACTAAGTTAGATAGTAGTATAATAGTAATAATAGTACTATCTTTATAACTATGGATTTTTGGTTCAGACCGGGATTTATTTGGACACTCATAGTAGTACTTGTAGATTTTCTAAGTTTAACCTATAGTTTAGGAATATTAATTTTAACCTAAGGTTTGATTAATATGACTGATATTAAGGATAATATTTATTATACTATAAGGTTTAGATAAGAACCAATAAGATAATAGCACATGTTATGTATAGGTTTATTAATGATTAAGTATTTTGAGGATTAAATTTATTAAGGTTAAAATTTGAACACTCTAAGGTCAGTCAGCAGCTTTGAAAACGTTAGAGGGCTTAGTCAATGCTATTTACTCAATTCAAATTAAGCTAAAAATGTGTAATTTCGTGTTTAAATATTCAGCGTATGCCGATATATCGCAGCTATAGGGGGCGATATATCGCAGTACGAAGATACGAAAAACACGAAACGATGCACGATTGCCTCAGGCATAATGGTCCAGGCGATATATTGCCTATAAGGGGCGATATATCACCTCCTTCAGCATATTTTGAAAGTTTTCAAAAATGTTTTTCACTCAAACCTTCAACCTCTTGATAAGTCCAGCACCTTTCTGAACAAGTCTTCAGCCTCTGCTGAACGATAATTCAAATTATTTTCACTTAAAAAGCCATTATTTTTATTCAAGTTAAATGAGATCTTTTCATTCCTAAACTCTATAAATAGGACCTAGTACTCAACCATTTATTTATCTATTACTCTAAGTTCAGAGGCTGCAAGTTGCTAGGTGAGTGTGAGAGTGTAAACACTTGGGTTGGGAATTATAAGCTTGATCATTATAAGCTTATCAAACACTTGGGGAAGTAAGGTTTATTCACATTTCGGTTCAAGGTTTAGATTGATCATATAAGTCTTCAAGGTATTTCCAAACTCTAGTCCATTTCTGTATTATGTTCTTTAAGTTCTCATAGTCTTCTACTCATTCTAACCTTATTCTTATTTTTGGTTAGGAAATCCAAGTTCTTAAGCACAAGGTTTTTGGTAAGTATAGAGCATAGATCCTTCTTCACTTTCATCCCTTTTCTTCAATATACTCACCATATTTTAAATGGTTTTTAGGAGTGTTCCAAGGTCCCAAATCAGTTCTCATATCCCAGTTATTTTGGTAAGGAAAATAGGATATGATTTATGTGAGTTATATGATTTTGATATGTTATCTTATGAATATGTGTTATGAAAAATGTTATGTTAAGTATGTTTGTAGACTTGGGCATATGACCTATACACCTAACAAGCCCCAAATAGAATATGGGCATATGACTTGCTTAGCCAGCAAGACCCCACTAATCTAATGGGCATATGACTTGTTTAGTTTATGGGACCCCAAGTAATAATGCCCATTATAGTATGTATGTGACATAAGTGTTATGGTATGTTTTTATGTTGCATTATGAATTTTTATGTATATGGCTATATGTTAGATTTTCCTTGCTGGGCATTAGGCTCACTTCTTTTTTGTTTATGTGTGCAGGAAAATAGTTCTAATGGCGGGAAAGGTTCTTGGAAGCTTGGGGAATGTGTATTGAGGCGGAATGGATTCAAAGAACCGAGAGTTTCGATTTGAGGATGTAGTTTTTGTTTCTTATGGTTTTTACATGTATTTTTCCACATTTTATTATGTAATCTCTTTTTAATTATCATTATGTCATGTTTTGATTTTAAAACAATGGGATCCCATATCCTAACTTAAATTTTATGTAAGTTTGACCTTTGTGTTTTTTTAAGTTTTAATAAAGTTATGATCTTATCACTTGTAAGTGTTATTAAGAATTAGTGTTTATGTATAGTTTTCGTTAATGGTCCAAAAGTCTAGAGTAGTTGGGTCATTACAGTTGGTATCAGAGAAACAGTTCCTTCGCATGAAGTTCTCCTTGATACACACACTCAAAGCTCCGAATCTGACCGCCAAGTAAGTATTAAGTTATAGTTATTTTGCTTATGTGTATAGCTAACGATTTTTAGTATTTATGTTGTCAGTTAAGTATGAACGGAGCATTAAGCAATGAGGATATCCGAGCCATTAAGGCTTTAAAGAGAATAAGGGAACTAAGAAACACCGTAGGAGCACTAAAGAGAATCACTCGGAGATTGATTTTGTTCCACAAGGAGATAGACCATCTTCAGATTACTAAGAAAATCATGATGAGAGCTGCAGAACAATATGTCCTAGTAATTAGGCTATTAAAAGATTTTCCTTTAGTAATTTCAACTTTAGAAGAAATATGGGAGACTATAAATAATGATGATGACTTACAAGTAGCCCTAAGATATTATTCTCTCATACTTAAGTTCACCTCTAATTTAGAGTTTTAATTCACTAATGAGCAAAAACATAGGATCTTCTTGAATCTTCCCCGAGGAAATTTTGAGGCTCAAGACAATGATGATTATGAGGAACTAAATGACAATATGCTAGATGAAGGGTCGGATGTAGAAGATCCTGATTTTTAGAATAGTAGTTTTCATTATTTGTTTTATTTCTTTCTTTATTTTATGATTGTAATAAGTGAAAATTATTTTTCCAAATTAATATCATGTTATTTTATCATGTATGAGTTTGATTTTATTTTTGCAATCATAATAAATACTAAATAAAATGAATAATGACTAAGTTCGGTGAGGGTGGATACAAATCAATGAACCAAGTTTCCTTATTGAGAGTTAGGGGGCCATAGTAGTGGGAACGATTTTACTGATCCCAGCCCTCCCTCAATATGGTTAACTTTGGAACAAAGATAAGTTTCGAGCCTGAGAATTAAGCCATATAGGATGATTAGAAACACACTTAGAAAATAAAGATGACTTGTTTTTCTAAGTATAGAAACCCATTATAATAATAATAAAGACTTATATAATTTTTCATAAGAAGTCATAATAAACAGGTCCGAGATATGTTTGTTTTAAAATAAGTTTTTGCCTTAGAGCCTATTAGATAAAGTTCTAACATGGTTCTTACAAATGTTAGAACTCTGCTACGATGTCGCTCCGAAGATCTGCACGCACCAACGGAAACGCCTCCAACGCTGTTCCAGCGAACAATGATGCCCCTCTAGTTCGCAGAAGGGGAGTGCGTGCTACTACTAGCCGTAACGCGCCGGCACCACAAGCTAACAACACTGCGGAGATTGCCAGACTGCGACAACAAGTCGAGGAACTTCTGCAGCAAAAATGCCAACAGGCTCAAACTCAGACTCAGCCGCAACCGTAGCCGCAGCCGCAGCAAATGGCCTCAGCACCCCAACAAGTTGGTCCATATGGGGGATGGTCAATGACGAATTATGCGCCATATCCGGTACATCACTTGGAGCCAGTGTATGAGAGGTTCCGCAAGCAGCACGCTCCAAACTTCGAAGGGACTATAGACCCCTTTGAGGCAGAAGAGTGGCTAAGGAATGTGGAGCCGATTCTGACGCACATGAATCTCAGTAATGCGGACCGCATATCCTGCGTCTCATCATTGCTTAAGAAGGATGCCAGGATATGGTGGGACTTGGTCCAGCAATCGCACGATGTTGCCACCATGACATGGACTCGATTTGTGGAGCTCTTCCACAAGAAGTACTACAATTCGACTGTACTCGCTACGAGAGTTGAGGAGTTTGCCAACTTGAAGCAGGGTACTTTATCAGTGGCAGAGTATGCTCGTCAGTTCCACCGCTTAGCTAAGTTCGCATCTGAGATGGTTCCAACTGATTTTCTGAGGGTAAACAAATTTGTTAGAGGACTTCGACCGAAGATCGAGATGGGGGTTAAATTAGCAAACCCGGGGAATACTACATATGCCGACGTTCTTGAGACGGCAATAGAAGTAGAGAGGTTGCAGGCTAATGTAAGTAAAGAGGAAGCCAATAAGCCTGAACCTAGACAGCAGAATCAACCTCAGACCAGTCGGAACAACAACCATAATGGCAACAATCAGTCAGGCAACAACGGTAACAGCCAGAAAAGACGGCATTCGGATAACAAGCAATTCAACAGCGATAAGAGGGCACAAACGAATAATGGGGGAAATAGGTCGGGTTATGTGGAATACCCGCCATGTGCTAAGTGTCAGAAGAAGCATCCTGGAGAATGCCGCGCAAATACAAAGGAATGTTTTAACTGTGGTCAGGAATGGCATCGTAAAAGAGATTGTCCTCAGCGAAAGCCAGAAGGGAAGAAGGACGACAAGATGGTTCCTGCTAGGGTTTTTGCTTTAACCCAAGGAGAGGCTGATGCTAGCAATAAGGTGGTCACAGGTCAGGTTTCTATCCTCAATAACTTATGTTCAGTATTATTTGATTCGGGAGCCACTCATTCGTATATCTCGTTAGGAATGATAGAAAAACTAGACAAACCTTGTGAAATATTTAGAACTAGGTTTGTAACCGAGTTGCCTTCGGGCAAAGTAGTTCTATCATCACAGATAGTACGAGGCGTACCAATCAAGATTGAGGATATAGAACTAGAAGGAGACCTGATAGAACTGGTGATCAAGGACTTCGACGTAATATTAAGCATGGATTGGCTAGCACGGCATGGCGCAACCATCGACTGCAAACGCAAGAAGGTGATGTTCGAGACTCCTGACAGCCAAAGACTATGCTTCATGGGACAAGCTTCAGGATTACGCACTCCGTTAGTATCATCTCTCAAAGCTCAGAGAATGATGGGAAAAAGGATGTCAAGCGTTCTTAGCCAGCATCACAAATGTGGAAAGGGAGACACCACTTAAGGTTGGAGGTGGCCATGTTATACAAGAATTTCTAGAGGTATTTCCTGATGACTTGCCAGGATTGCCGCCAACTCGAGAAATAGACTTCACGATAGAATTAGTACCAGGCACCGAGCCTATCTCTAAGGCACCATACCGGATGGCACCTACGGAACTTAAGGAGTTAAAGGCGCAGCTACAAGAACTCCTAGGCTTGGGTTTTATTAGGCCAAGCCATTCACCATGGGGAGCTCCGGTACTATTCATGAAGAAAAAGGACGGAAGTATGCGGATGTGTAAAGACTATCGCGAGCTGAACAAAGTAACGATTAAGAACAAGTACCCGCTACCTCGGATCGACGATTTGTTTGATCAACTCCGAGGCGCGACTGTATTTTCAAAGATCGATTTACGGTCTGGGTATCATCAACTCAAAGTAAAAGGAGAAGATATTCCTAAGACATCCTTTAGGCCTCGTTATGGAAATTAAGAGTTCTTAGTTATGTCCTTTGGTCTTACTAACGCACCAGCCGCGTTTATGGACTTAATGAATTGGGTCTTCAAGGATTACTTAGATTAATTTATTGTTGTGTTCATCGACGACATTTTAATATACTCCAAGGATGAAGTAGAGCACGAGGAACATTTGAGGTTGATTTTGACGCGATTGAAGGAGCATCAACTCTACGCCAAGTTCAAGAAATGCAAATTTTGGCTTTCGCAAGTGTTGTTCCTCGGGCACATCATATTGAAAGATGGAGTTGCAGTAGACCCATCAAAGGTAGAGGCCGTGAAGGGTTGGCCCAGACCAAAGAACGCATCTGAAGTAAGAAGCTTTCTAGGGTTAGCAGGTTATTATAGGAAGTTTGTAGAGGGCTTTTCAAAGATAGCCACTCTGCTCACCAACCTGACCTGGAAACAACAAAGATTCAACTGAAGTGATAAGTGTGAAGAACGCTTCTAGTTGCTTAAGGATAAGCTTTGCTCAGCACCATAACTTAGTGTACCGACACCCAGCGATAAGTTCGTTGTCTACTGCGATGCATCAAAACAAGGATTGGGTTGCGTGCTGATGCAAAATGACAAGGTGATAGCCTACGCCTCACGACAGTTGAAGGAGTACGAGCAACGCTATCCAACTCACGATATGGAGTTGGCAGCGGTGGTCTTTGCATTAAAAATCTGGTGTCATTATCTTTACGGAGAACGGTGCGAGATTTATACGGACCACAAGAGTTTAAAGTACTTCTTTACTCAAAAGGAACTCAACATGAGGCATCGCAGGTGGTTGGAGTTAGTAAAGGATTACGACTGCGAAATCCTATACCACCCATGAAAGGCGAACGTAGTTGCCGATGCACTTAGTAGGAAAAGTTATGGGAATTTAGCAGCTTTATCCGGAATAGAAAAGCTGTTACGGCAGGAGCTTATCAGTGTCGGAATAGAAGTAGTTATAGGAAAGCTGGCTAACTTTTCTATCCAATCGAATCTGCTAGAGGACATACGGATTGGTCAGAGACATGATGACACACTGGCAGCACATATGGGTGCAGTCAGAGAAGGCAAAGCTACAGATTTCTCAATCTCTAGCCAAGGTTTATTGAGATATAAGGATCGGGTATGCGTGCCAAATGATCAAGGTATTAAGAAGACGATTCTAGAAGAAGCGCACAGTACCCCGTACTCAGTTCACCCAGGGTCAACCAAGATGACTCATGATGTTAAGGCAGTATATTGGTGGCCAGGGATGAAGAAGGACATAGCAGAGTTGTATCTAAGTGTCTTATATGCCAACAAGTGAAAGCAGAGCATTAGCGGCCTGCAGGTTTATTGCAACCGCTTAGCGTACCAGAATGGAAGTGGGACGATATAGCTATGGACTTCGTGACGGGTCTGCCAAGGATGAATAAGCAGCATGATTCCGCTTGGATAGTAATAGATAGACTAACCAAGTCAGCTCATGTCCTGCCTGTTAAGACTTCATACACGGCAGACCAATATGTAGACATCTACATCCAAGAGATAGTACGGTTGCATGGAATCCCCAAGAGGATAGTGTCAGATAGAGGATCGGTGTTTACAGATTTTGCGGAATTTTACAGCAAGCTATGGGTACTAAGTTAAGTCTTAGTACAGCTTTTCATCCTCAGACAGATGGTCAGTCCGAGCGTACGATTCAGATTTTAGAGGATATGCTACGTGCGTGTGTACTTGATTTCGGAGGATCATGGAACAAGTACTTGCCGTTGATAGATTTTTCCTACAACAACAGCTACCAATCAACGATCGGGATGGCACCTTATGAGTTTCTATATGGAAGAAGGTGCCGATCACCATTACACTGGGACGAGGTAGGAGAAAGGCAGCTTCTAGGGCCCGAAGTTGTTAGACAAGCTCAAGAAGTAGTAGCACTTATTAGACAGTGTATGCTTGCTGCTCAAAGCCGTCAGAAAAGCTATGCGGATGCCAAGCGACGCGATGTGGAATTCCAAGTTGGAGATTAAGTCTTCCTGAAGATATCTCCTATGAAAGGTGTAAAGCTATTTGGGAAGAAAGGCAAGCTTAGTCCCCGATTCATAGGTCCTTTTGAGATATTGAACAAAGTGGGGGCAGTTGCGTATAGACTAGCCCTACAGCCTGCACTAGCCGATAGTCACAACGTGTTCCACATCTCGATGCTACGCAAATATGTGTCAGACCCATCTCACGTCCTCAAGTACGATACGATAGCACTCCAGAAAGACTTAAGTTACAAGGAACGACCGGTTAGCATCCTGGATAGGGGATGAAGCAGTTACGGTCCAAGAGCTTTCCTATAGTCAAAGTCCTATGGAGTAATAGTTCTGAACGAGAGGCAACGTGGGAGTTGGAGGAGGACATGCAAAGCCGGTATTCGGAGTTATTTGGTAAGTAAATTTCGAGGACGAAATTCTTTTTAGTAGGGGAGAATTGTAGAGTCCAAGAACTTTACTTAGCTAAGTTAGATAGTAGTATAATAGTAATAATAGTACTATCTTTATAACTGTGGATTTTTGGTTCAGACCGGGATTTATTTGGACACTCATAGTAGTACTTGTAGATTTTTTAAGTTTAACCTATAGTTTAGGAATATTAATTTTAACCTAAGGTTTGATCAATATGACTGATATTAAGGATAATATTTATTATACTATAAGGTTTAGATAAGAACCAATAAGATAATAGCACATGTTATGTATAGGTTTATTAATGATTAAGTATTTTGAGGATTAAATTTATTAAGGTTAAAATTTGAACACTCTAAGGTTAGTCAGCAGCTTTGAAAACGTTAGAGGGCTTAGTCAAGGCTGTTTATTCAATTAAAATTAAGCTAAAAATGTGTAATTTCGTGTTTAAATATTCAGCGTATGCCGATATATCGCAGCTATAGGGGGCGATATATCGCAGTACGAAGATACGAAAAACACGAAACGATGCACGATTGCCTCAGGCATAATGGTCCAGGCGATATATCTCCTATAGGGGGCGATATATCGCCTCCTTCAGCATATTTTGAAAGTTTTCAAAAATGTTTTCCACTCAAACCTTCAACCTCTTGATAAGTCCAGCACCTTTCTAAACGAGTCTTCAGCCTCTGCTGAATGATAATTCAAATTATTTTCACTTAAAAAGCCATTATTTTTATTCAAGTTAAATGAGATCTTTTCATTCCTAAACTCTATAAATAGGACCTAGTACCCAGCCATTTATTCATCTATTACTCTAAGTTCAGAGGCTGCAAGTTGCTAGGTGAGTGTGAGAGTGTAAACACTTGGGTTGGGAATTAGAAGCTTGATCATTATAAGCTTATCAAACACTTGGGGAAGTAAGGTTTATTCACATTTCGGTTCAAGGTTTAGATTGATCATATAAGTCTTCAAGGTATTTCCAAACTCTAGTCCATTTCTGTATTATGTTCTTTAAGTTCTCATAGTCTTCTACTCATTCTAACCTTATTCTTATTTTTGGTTAGGAAATCCAAGTTCTTAAGCACAAGGTTTTTGGTAAGTATATAGCATAGATCCTTCTTCACTTTCATCCCTTTTCTTCAATATACTCACCATATTTTAAATGGTTTTTAGGAGTGTTCCAAGGTCCCAAATCAGTTCTCATATCCCGGTTATTTTGGTAAGGAAAATAGGATAGGATTTATGTGAGTTATATGATTTTGATATGTTATCTTATGAATATGTGTTATGAAAAATGCTATGTTAAGTATGTTTGTAGACTTAGACATATGACCTATACAGCAAACAAGCCCCAAATAGATTATGGGCATATGACTTGCTTAGATAGCAAGACCCCACTAATATAATGGGCATATGACTTGTTTAGTTTATGGGACCCCAAGTAATAATGCCCATTATAGTATGTATGTGACATAAGTGTTATGGTATGTTTTTATGTTGCATTATGAATTTTTATGTATATGGCTATATGTTAGATTTTCCTTGCTGGGCATTAGGCTCACTTCTTTTTTGTTTATGTGTGCAGGAAAATAGTTCTAATGGCGGGAAAGGTTCTTGGAAGCTTGGGGAATGTGTATTGAGGCGGAATGGATTCAAAGAACTGAGAGTTTCGATTTGAGGATGTAGTTTTTGTTTCTTATGGTTTTTATATGTATTTTTCCGCATTTTATTATGTAATCTCTTTTTAATTATCAATATGTCATGTTTTGATTTTAAAACAATGGGATCCCATATCCTAACTTAAATTTTATGTAAGTTTGACCTTTGTTTTTTTTAAGTTTTAATAAAGTTATGATCTTATCACTTGTAAGTGTTATTAAGAATTAGTGTTTATGTATAGTTTTCGTTAATGGTCCAAAAGTCTAGAGTAGTTGGGTCATTACATTCGATTCCACCACCCCGTTTGGTGGAATAAGAGCTTCCCGAGGGCTCGGAATTGGTCCCGAGGTTAGGTTTTTGACTTGAGGTTTGGTGATGGTTCTGACCTATGGTTGTGACTAGGTGCGTGCTAGAGCTCAAAGGGGGGATCGTGCTCAAGGATCGAGTGAACAAAGCTAGCAAATCAAAAGGTAAGAAAATTGCACCCGGTATTTTGTTTGTGATGGGACTAAGTGCTCCCGATATCTGTATAATGTCAATGATGGTATTATGCCATGGACATGTGATAGACGGCCTAAGGGTGCCATATACAATATTTGCGCACAGGGCACGACTTGGCCACTGGTAGCCGAGGACAGCTTAACATTCACTGAGCTTGGTTTAAGCGGGCCGGAGTCAGTGGGATAAACAGAGGGTGCGGCCTGAGGGCGCTAACCCTAGTTATCATTTGTAAATTGGTGATTGATATGAGTTGATATGTTTAGTATGTTGAATACTTGATTATCATGAATGCTTATATGATTGAGAACATGCCTATGTGATATGAGATGTTGGATTGTCTGTTGTCTGCTTATGCTCTGTTATTGTGTTTTCTTGCTGGGCCTTGCTCACGGGTGCTACGTGGTGCATGTAAAGGCAAGGGCAAGTTGGACCAACCCTGAGGTGGAGGGCTGCGGGGAAGAATGTACATAGTCAGCTGTTCGGTCGCCATGGCCGAGGAGTGGATCAGGACAGGGATTGCTTAACTGTCTGTTTTGCCTTAGTATGGCTACTACTGTAATTAAATCTCGAATCTTTTGTAAATGGTTTTAATTCTATTAATTTTGGGATCCCGTGCAAACATAAAATGTTTATTTATAAGAAATGCAGCTTTTGAGACCAAAATCTTTTAACCCTAGTTCCATTATAGTTTCTGTAACACGTTTTTAATTAAATGACTTGATTAGCAAGTCTGGCACTTTTATAAACACACAATGTAGCAGTCTTGGCTATCCAGGTTATTACATGTTTCAAGTTTGGTTTTATGAGTGTTGCAACTATATGGTTGGGAAGTACTGCAAATTGGTTTCTGAAACTATTCTGACGATTGCTAGGTGGAGTTGTTCTAGTACTCCTGATCTGAGATTGTTGAAGGTTATTGTTTTTGATATTCCAGCTAAGAAGGTATAGTTTTATGTTGTTTATATGTTAGTTTACTATTGTTTTAGCATTGTCTGCCTATTACATTTTAATGTTTTTATGTTTTTTGGTTGTTGTTTTGTAGTTTATGTTGAGAAATCTGAAGTCAAATGATAATGAGGTTGTTGTCTACAAGTTGGGTGGATTTGCTTTCAACGCAAACGTTGATGAAGTTAGGGAAGCAAAAGTAGATTTAGTGTCTAATGTGGGTCTTGTTGGTGGTGAAATCCCAACTACCCTCCCTGGTGGGTCCACCCAATTTGATTATTTACATGCTAAGATGGATTCGCTGGTGTCTAAGCATGAAGGAATGGTTGTAGAGTGATTGGATTTGAAGGAGTATGTGAATTCTCAATTTATTCTTGTTACTGCTCTATTGTCTGCTATGCAGGAGAAGTTCGACACTCTTTTTGTGGATGCATTTGATAAGGTAGTGTTGTTTATATGTTGTTATATTATTGTTCTGGTTATATTACAACCCTGGTTGATGCATATATGTTTGTTGTTTAATGTTTTGGTTTTTAAATGTAGGGTGAAGAGAATGATTCTGATGATGATAATAAAGGGAGTGACAACGATCGTGAGAAGATTAATGAAAATGAAGAAGAGGTTAACGAGGAAGAAGAAGAGGATGCTGAGAAAGATGAAGGCGAGGATAAGGGGGAAGAAGGAAATTCCGGTGTAGATATTAAAGGAAAGCAAAATGAGATTAGTGGAGAAGATGATGATGAGGTTGACAGTGAAGACACTCAGAGTGACACGGAACATAAGGTATCTATATAGCCAACTTCAGTCCACTCATGGCATCAAAATGAAGATTTATTTATTGTTTTTGTTATTATGTTTGAAACTTTAGTTTTTTGTTATTTTGTTAAATGTAGTTTTTTTTAACATTGTTTTTTGTTTTTTTGGGACTAAAAATAGGTTTAGTTATTGTCTTGTTCTTGCTTTAATGTATTTATGTTGTTTGATGCATATCCATTTTTTGGATAATTATCATTGTATGGTTGTAATTATTTTATATTTTCAATGGATATTTTCTGTTTTGGTCATTGTTATTGTCAATTTTTTTTTGCATAAAGTTATATATTCATTATTATTGTTATTATATATTTTAAGTATGTATAGTTTTCTTTTTATTTTTTCATTATTGTTGTTTTATTAACGTTGTAGTGTTGCAATTTTGTTACTAAAATATTTCAGTAAATATGTTTTTCTGTTGTTGTTTTTATAGGTGGCTGATGTTGTAGCATCTGTATCTGATGTTGTGAAACCTATGAAGGAGTGTGAACTTGATGCTTCTAATGAATCTATGGATTTTGAAGATGATGCAGTTGTTTTGTCTAAGGAGGACATAGTTGAAAATGATGTTGTTGTGTCTAAGGATGTTATTGATGAAAAAGATATTGTTTCGGGCAATGTAGTTTGTTTATTTTTATTTTATTTTTAAAAAAATATTTATTTCATTCCATTGTTTACTTTTTATTTTTATTTTTGAAGGCTCCCAGTGAAAAATATTTTGATGCATTTTTCAATGGGTTAAGTCAGCTTCAAATTGACGAAACTTTGCTGTTTGGACTAGAGGTTATTTAAAAAATGAAGGTTTAGGTTGTTGTTTATTTGTTGATGTTTTATTGTTGACATGTTGTTATATATGTTTGCTATTATTGCATACAATTTTCAATCCAGTGTTGTTTTACAGATATTCCTTCCAGTTCCTCTGTAGTTGTTGAAAGCATGGTCATTGGTGATCAATTAGGTCAGGAGGGACTTGGTGTTGTACCAGCGCAAGAGTCTAATATTGTTATTTCTGGTAGTGTTGTTGAGGTTAAGGATAGTAATATTATAGAGAAGAAAATTATGAAGCCTGGAGTAGCTTTGAAATCTCAATTCCAGCAAGATTTTGTATCTTCTGGTTCTGGTGAAGAAGGTGAAGCATTTCAGATGGTGACTTATGTAGAATGGTTGTTTCCGCTGGATGACAACGGTGGAGAGGTCCCTAATGAGGAGCATGAGAAGGAATTTGATCTTTGGCTTCTTGATGGTTGAAATAAAAGAGCGAAGTATGTTATTAGTATTATGTAACGCCCTAATTTCTCATAGATTACTGAGAACACAGCGTTGGGTCATAATCATAAATATTGCTCTTTTATTTAATAAAAACTTAAAAATAAATACATGGATCCATGTTTTTATAAAAATAAAATACTTGTCTTTAACATAAAAATGAGCAACATTTAAATGAAACAAACTTTAAAATAAACTTTAAAATAAATAAATAAATAATTTGGTTCGCTTGATCTTGCTCGACTATATGGTCCCCAACGAATACATCACGAAGCTCTTAGGTCCTACTCGCCACCGACCTTTCTATCTTTAATTTCCTGAAATAACGACATCATAAGGAGTGAGCTTCTAAGCCCAGTAAGGAAAATACAAACAAGGGTTAGTCATATAATCAAACATAACATATATTCACCAAAGTCATACAAACACAAACATCTAGATCATATCATATCTTAAGTCATAATTCTAAATCATAATCTAAGCCATAAATCATAAATCATACTCTAAGTCATAAGTCATAGGTCATAAGTCATAGATCATAGGTCATAAATCATAACTATAGGTCATATATCATTATCATAACTAAAAATAACAAATAAGATATAATAAAAAGATAAGTGCTTATATAAGGGTGGCAATTAAGCCCTGGACAAAAGTCCATCATACACCGGACATAGGTCTGTCATAAAGTTTTGGCAACCGAGCCTACCAGACATAGTCCGTCATACATCATTGGACACCTTAGGTCCAGACACACTTACCCCTTTATTGTACCTGAAATGTTAGGTCATACAAACATAAACTATATCATACATTACATAAACTGGATCACAATACTAAACTATCTAATTTTCCTTACCTCAAAGATTACGAATGTGAGAGATCGCAAAGCTAGGGCCCTAAAAAAAAATTCTCATCAGTACCTTCCTAAGAAAATTATTTAAACAACCAATCAAAATGTAACACAACCTTACCTTAACCAAGTTGCACTTTGAGATTCCAAAGAAAAATTGGAAAGGTCTACGACTAACGATCCCCCTTTTCTCTCCTCCTTATTTAATATTCCAGCTTCTCTTTCTTAATATCTGACTTGCTTCTAATAAAGCCTATATATAGACCTAAACATTATTCACTTTTATTCAATTTTGAAACCACAAGAATATCATACTAATTTTCTAAAATATCTATTAACTGTTTTGTTTTACTTCAATAAGGCCCAGCTGAAATCTTCTTTTCATAATAATAAAATAATATTTTTTTTCAATACCAATAATTATTTATGCTAACAACTTCTTTTACAATTATCTTATTATTATTATTACTAACATGCACATGATTCCCTATAACATATTCTCACCAAAAATAATATAAACCATTGATTCATATTTCAAAATTCTAAATATCTTAACAAATCTACCTAGAATCTCTCAACCATCTAAACTATTTAGACTAGCTCCAAATAACTCAATTCAAATTGAATTCTATAACTGAATATCAAAGAAAATATCTATATATTCCACTATTAATTATAACTAACTAATTAAGTAATATCAACAACGTTCAAGAAATATTTAAATACTACCAACTTCTTTGAATATTGTAGATATTCCAATAACATAAGAAAAACAATCAACTTATTCCCATTTTGGTCGACATATATGTATATAGTCCATTAACTAGATTTTAAATTAATTATCCTTAATTTATCTATAATAGATATTAACAACTATCTTTAAACTCAAGGAACTTAAATAATTAAATAGAGTATTTTCTAAACTTCAGACAAATACCAATTTTTCTGATAACCTAGTTCTATGGTAATCTATGCAATCATCTCACTTTTCTAAAATTAATTAAAATAATACCACAACTAAAAGTATTATTTTAAATTAACACTATTAATGAACATGTCATAACTAAATAGCAAACAATTAAGTAACTAAGCTACTTGGATATTACATATTATTAGTAATTTTTTTATTTAATATTGTTCTTTTTATTTTTAATATGTTTTTTCTTTATTTCAAGAAAAATAATGTTTATTTGAAGGGTAAGAATACATTTAAGCCTGCATTTGACTTTGTAGTTCATACAGTGAATGATAAGATGTGGTTCCACACACTTTCTCATTGTGGAGAATGTCTAACAGACTTGGTGAGTTTTTTTTTTTTGTTCTTATATATAATTTTTGTATTTTTTCTAATGTTGATATGGTGTTGCGCTTATGTTGTCATGATGTGGTTTATGAGAATTTATTTTGTTATTCTTTCATGTTGTTTTCAGCATATTGATGTCATATTCTATTACTTAAGGAAGAAGGGGAAGTATTCAACTTCTTCTAAGGTGAACTTCACTACAACCGATTGTGTTTTTTAGTGATAGCATATCTTCTCTTTATGAGAAATTTTTGCAAAAGAATCGGGATGCACCAGTTCTTAACCTTAGGCATTCAGTTGCTCAGTTTATAAGGGGTAAAAAGCTTATGTGTGGTAAACGATGGATTGAGTGTGACCATGTTTTGTTTCCATTCAATATGAGGAAGGAGAGCCATTGGATTCTAGGGAGTTTGAATATAAGGGGAAAATTTCTTTACATGTATAACTTGTTGAAGTCTAGCAGTATAAAGCGGTAGCTATGGAGCCATATTCTGTCTTGCGGCCATTGTTTTTTGAGTTGCTAAATTTTTACAATATTAGAAAGGACCCTAGTGAAATTTCTATTGATTCCAAGGCTCATTTTCTATTGTTAGTGTTGATGGATTGCATCAACAAGAGGACAAGTAAGTAATGTCCTATGCTTTTTTTTATTTGTTCTCTTTAATATTTTTAATGCTTATTTACATTTTACCAATCCATTAAATGGGGTCTGTTTGTAGTGATTGTGGTATTTTTGTTGCATCATTTGCTGAGTATTTTGTTGATTGCAAGGAAATTCCATCAAGTGATTTTTCAGTTGAAGATCACCGTTCTAGATTGGTTGTGTAACGTCCCTAAGGTAGGGTACGTCTGCCACATACTCGTAATTCTAGGGTTTACGAGTATGTAAGGCACTTGACCAAAAGAATTAAATAAATTGATACGAAGAAATACAGAAAAATTTAAAACTTTTATATAAACTTATTAGAAGAAATTATTACACGTATGAATACTTTAAATTTAAGGCAGCCATATGAAAACTCTAAACTATTATTGCATTGCTACTGAGTCCGTGCTCCACAAGTTGCTCAACAGCTAAAGCCACACCTGGAAAAATGTTGGAAAATAACATAATGAGCTAACGCTCAGTAAGCAAATCTCATGCATACACATACACATGAATGTCGTGAGTTTGTAGTGCACATATACTAATATGCTGACTTATATACTTATGCATTTCATTTATTGCTCATGCACTTTCAAACTTTACTTTTATGCTCTTTCTTTTAGTTTCACATTTTTATGGGCCCAATATCACTTGTGCACACTGTTTGATTCAGCCAATGCCTGCAGGGCTTGTTACACATATCATATAGAATCCCATGGGTTCTCCTCCGGCTAGCCATCATCTCAGCTAGGCTCATCATAACACTCATTTCATCGTTGCCATAGCTGCCATACTTATTACACATATGGAGGAGAAAGACGGAAACATGGCAAACATATCTGAATGGTCAACTCTGACCTAGCCCACACTAGGGGCAGCCACTATAAGTCTTATAGACCTCCGTCTTCTTCATTACACTTACTTAATTGCTTCATCGAAACAGTGGCACCCTTTTTAACATCTTATTATCACTTTGCTTAAGCCTTGTGTCATTAAAATGTTTAACTTTACATAAGACTTTTTAAGGCATTTCATAACTTTTCTCATATTCATATGCATGGTCTTATATCACATAATAATGTATCACATAACTGTACATGCCATGCATACATGCTGATGCTGAAATGCCAATGTTCATGTTCATGACTCATGTTGATGGTATTCAATCAAGGCATTGTATCACATCTCATATAACTCAAAACGTCTTTAGTCATAATACATGAAGCTTTGGGTTGGTGGCGTTGTTATACCTTAACGTAGAGCTATGGCTCAGGTCTAAGGTTTCCAGCCTAAAAACTTAAACGCTTCATATATCATAACATATAACAAATCATGAACATAGAGTAATCCACATATCCATCAACATAAGAACACATACTTGCACATAATTCATATCATTCTTAACCAAGTAAGACATCTTTCACATATCACAGAATTCATCAATTACATATCACACAACACCCTTATGGTGTTCATATAACCATTTTTCACATACTTATCATATGCATCATCATCATACCATACTTAACTCATCAGATGTACACAATCAATGTAGTCATGCATCTTACACTTAAGCACAAAAGGTGAGATTTACTTACCTTAGGTCCTTAGCTTATTTTAAAATTCCTCACCAAGAGTCAATCAATCAAATCCATACAAATCCTATTCAAGGCACATCATTTATTAAATTCTATCAAAATCATAAATATACACTATTGATAGTGTATATTAATAATACCAGAAACTATATAAATGATAATAATAATTATTATCAACGTAATGCAAATAACTCTTCATATAAAACCATGCTTTAAACCTTGCTCATAAGATAATGTACTCTTATGATAATAATAATAATAATAATAATAATAATAATAATAATAATAATAATAATAATAATAATAATAATAATAATAATAATAATCCCAACAATAATAATAATTATCGTCTATAAATAAACTTATTTCAATATTCATAACAAAATACTTCAATAACAATACGTATATGAATGTATATATTCCAATAGTCATTTTATAAAAGAAATCATATTTTTAACATAAAATTGTAATAATCAGTATAATGATAATAATATAAATATAAATATTTATATTATTATTAATTAGTCATAATATCAATTCCAGTGATATAATAAATATACTTTATCCAAAATTCACTGGTCTTACAAATATCAATAACTGTAAGAAACTAATATTGATACTATTTTAATATTCAAATATTAACAAAATATTAATATATCAGAATAATTGTTAAATAACATGTTTACTATAAATCACACTTTATATATATATATATGTATGAAACTATATTCTTGATTTACTTAACACAATAATAACAATAATAATTAAAATTACTTAATCATAATAATTTCCATATTAATATAAAATCAATTAAATATGTATTTTTATACTTTATTTAATATCTAATATTTTCTAGAAAATTGGACAGCACAACGGCTATAAAGTAGACAATTCCAAAAATCAAAACCTGTATCAAAAATATATATAATTCCAGATAGCCAGTATAATTACAAAAAAAATATTTCATATATCAATAATATATAATTATATACTATAAATACACATAATAACAATTATTCTAATCAATCACAATTAAATCACAATATATAGGTAAAAGAAATTATACCAAAGTGATCGGGTTCCACAACAAGTCAAACGATGATTTTCTGAGACTCAAAACGTACTTCGGAACCTCGAACACTAAGTTTCGACCGTCGGTCTACGGTGGATCGCGGTGGCTCGTGGTGGGCCCACCACCCAACTATGGTAGATGTAGGAACAAGTTATTGGGTTTTGAAGCCCACAACACGAGGAGCACGATGGTGGTGACGGATCGGCAAACGGATGCCCGAGGTGGCCGAATCGCAACTTTGAAGTCGCAGGGTGGCCGAACTTAAATCGAGTGGTTGAGGCGTTTAATCGGCGAGTGAGCTCTAGATTCCCACGTGGGTCGATAGTTCGGAGGCCTCTGAATCCAACGGTCCGGCGCGTGGCTAAAAATGGTGGCCGGAAAGTACTCCTGCATCGTCAGCAACAGTAATACGCAGAGGAGAGAGAGAGAGAGAGAGAGAGAGAGAGAGAGAGAGAGAGAGGGGTTTTCTGAGGAGAGAGAGAGAGACTCGGGTAAAAAAAAAAGAAAGGCTGAAGCCTTTTCTTTTCTTTTTTTTTTAAATTATTTTTAAAATTACACTTGGACCCAAAATATTAAAATTCTTTTCAAATAAGCCCTTTAGCAAAACTTTCTTAATTTTATAAAAATCCCCAATTAAAATTATATGACATTTGGGTCCAATACTTGACTGCTCAAGTTTCTCTCTCTTTAATCTCATTAAAACATAAAATCATATTTTAAACACTATTTTTCCATTACTATTTCTTAAATTTGTAAACTTGTACATTTTATGTATTAAAACTCTGATTTATAATAAAAATGTTGGATATTACAGGTTGTTCTTCTTTATTCTTATGGACAAATGAAGCAGATAGAGAACGTTTCTAGTCAACTTGAACTTCGAAAGAAGTCTCCTAAAAAAATTAGTAAAAAGTTGGAAGAAAGTGTAAAAAGCTGCATTTGAAGGATTCATGATTGTGTTTTTGTTGTCGGCAACTTTGTAACAGCTCTTTAGCAACAATAGAACAATTCAAACATTGTGTTTTATTTTATTTTTTTATGTAATTTTAGTTTTCTAGATAATAGTCTAGTTTCTTGGTTTATTTTGGTAACAATTATCTTGTTGGTCCTATTTCCTTTTCAATATATTTCCAGAATTTCATCTTTCTATTCTTTATCATTTTTGTTTGTTTGACTATTAAAACTATATAGAAACAAAACAACAACATCCTCATAATATAAGCAATTATGTTTTAAAAAGAATAACTGGTCATCAATAATTATGATTTAATATCAGTATGATGCATATGTCGCAAAATCTATAAAGACAATAAAAAAACATTTCATTGTAAAACAAGGGAGCAACAAGAATTAATTAATTTCCTTCCAATGTTTAAGTGTTTAAAATAAATAAAAAATTGAAACCAATGTTATTTATTTAGGTGATTTGATAAACTAGCATCTTTTTTTGTGTTGTTGTGTTATTATTCTCAACTTCTTGGTGGTCGGGTTCGACATGTCTTCCTATTATAATCTCTTTGTCCACACTTGCTGCACTTGTTCTTCTTTTTAGTTTCCCAAGTAGCTATAATTCTTCTTTTCTTTGGTCTTCCATTCTTCACTCTTTCAAATGGAGGCAACACTATGATGTCTTTGAAAAAGTTTGGTAATTCCCAATGTTTTTGTTTCCCTACTAGATACACAGTTGCATCGTATGTTTCTAACCATACTTTTGTTGTGTAGTAATGTGAACAATAATCGTAGGGGTCTATGTTCATCTCCTTCATCACAGCAAGAGCATGACCACATGACATTTCTTCCTTCTGAAATCTATTGCAAGTGCAAATTCGTTCTTTGAGATTTACAATCCATGACTTATTTTCTTTAAATACCTCAAATAGATATTCATTTGCTGGCTTTACCTGTATTATATGTTGTATAGGTACGGTGGCAACATTAGATCAACATAATAGCAACAATAATGATGGGCAGAAATAATTGAAAAAAACTAAAAAATTGATCAATCTTACAGCTAATCTCAAAGAGCATATGAAGTTGTTGGTGAGTGATTGTTCTGCAGCCGGTGTCAATCTTATCATTGTTTTTTGAGCTAGTTTCCTATTAGTGTATGTCCAATCTTGGAGTAATCCACGCAAACACTCCAAAAGTGTTGTGATAGGTACTTCTCTAGTTGTCACGATGGCTGCGTTAAGTAACTCAGCAATATTGGAAGTCATTGCCGAGTACCTTTTGTTTTTGGAGTAGAATCTTGACCATTTATGATATCCAATTTTCTCCAAATAAGGCCTTATTCGCTTATCCAATTTTTCAAGCTCATTTCATATGATATTCAAATTTCTTTTCTGTGTACGCAGTTGTTGCAACAAAGAAAAGTACAATGTACTCCTTGGCATGTTTCTTGTAGGTTGTTTTTAGGTTGCTTAATAGGTGGAACATGCAGTAGCCATGTGTTATTTCTGGGAAAACTTTGTTTGTTGCTTTGATTATGCTTTCATGTCGATCTAATATTATACACTAGTCTTCTCTAACTCCATATGTTTCTCTTAATTTTGTGAAAAACCACTCCCATGACTTGTTGTTCTCAAAATCTACTATACAAAAAGCAAGTGGGAATATTTTACCTCCTGCATCCTGGGCACTAGCAGAGAGCAACGTTCCTCCTAGGGCTGAGCATCGGTCGGTTTGGGCAATTTTTTCTATTCTAAAATACAGATTTCGGTTTTCGGTTCGGATTGGTGCGATCCAAAAATCGACCAACCTATTTACAACACCAAAAAAAACCAACCAATTTAGACCGCGGTTCGGTCGGTTAAAACCGCCCAAACCGAACTTGATTTTTTTATTTTTTATATAATTTTTAAGGAAATTTAAGGTAAAAAATATATAAATTATTGGAATCCATTTTTTTAGCTTTTTTTAATATGAAATTAATTCATTTAATTTGTTAGCTTAAAGATTTTAACTTTATGATTTGAAAACCTAAGCACATGGCTACACTGTTATATCCACAAATTTGGAACCTAACCATATTCGGTCGATTTCGGTTTGTGCGGTCGGTTTGCGGCCAACTTATAAACCGATCGATTTAATGTTGGTTTTTTCCAAGGCGGTTTCAGTGGTTTTCAGTTTCGTCGATTTCAGTTTTTTCGGTGTTTGGGTAGTCGGTTTGAGCGGTTTATTCGGTTTTTTGAATTTTATGCTCAGCCCTAGTTCCTCCATATGCAGACTTCAAGAAAGTGTCATCAACAACTATTATAGGTTTGCATTTTTCCTAGCCTCTCAAAGATGCATTCAAGACCATGAATAGAAACAACAAACTATCATCTTCTCCTTTTTCAATGTCAACTATAGTTCCAGGGTTGGTTTTTGTAGCATGTACAAGTAACTCAGTATGAGGTTGTAAGATTCCTTTGCATTTCCTCATAATTCGTTGAGTGCATGTTCCTTACTTCTCCATGCTTTCATATAATTCATCTTTATACAGTATCTATCATTCAAGTCACCTCTGAAGTCTAGTGGAGTGCATGTTGTTTTCAGATTGAGGAACTTTTTCTTTATGTAGTTGCCTATTAATTTTGATGTTGCTTGTCGTTGATCACCAAATCTGATTTCCAAAGAGCATGTGTGTATTTTGTAATATTTTCTGATGATGAATGCTTGTGTTGTTCCATTCCTTGATGCTCTTATGGACCACTTGCAGTTTTTGTCCAAACAAATAATGTATATTCTTTAGAGCATGATTTAAACACCTTGTATTGGAAGTAGTTTGTTATTGCAAAGTAGCTGAGAATGATTTTTAGTGTTGCCTTGTCTTTGTAGTTCTGACCGATTTTGATTTCGAGATGGTGGGGGTTTGTGATTACAAGTGAATCTATATTGTCAAGCGGTTGATCCTTATTCTTGCTGTTCTCTAGTTGTTCCAACATTTCTGCAGTGGCTAACTTTGCATAGTCAATGAAGTCAAATTTTTTATTGATTTCTTCTGTGATTTCACATTCTTGTTGCTCTATTTTTTATTCTGTTGTTCGTGGTCCATTCTCAATCATCGTCAGTTCCGATGTTACTGTTGGCTCTTTATATGCGTAGAATGGAATTTGATTTGATGTTGTAGCCATGTTGTCTACTGTGTTCACACATAGTGGATATCTTGTGAAGTCAGACTCGTTTATTTTTAGCTGCAAGTAGAAAAGGAGACTTGCATCATCCACTATTTTGAGGGGTGGGTAGTCATCCTTCACTTGATACTGTAGTTGCATTTGTGTTGTTGCAGGGTTGCAACGTAATTGCAACAATAATGCATGCACAAGTTCTTCATATTTGCAATTTCTAGGTATCAATTCTCCACTAGATTCAAATCAACGTAATTCTTGTTGTCATCCCATTTTCTGTTGCTCTGAATCAGTATTGGTATTGTTTCCATTCGCTGAAATGTTAAATAGCAGGGTTACCATATGCAACAACTGTAAAACAACGTAAGAGCAACAAATAATATGTACAGTCTAAATTCTTTAGTCAATTTGTTATCATAAATATCAAATATATTTTTTCAGCATAATTGGATGAACAATGAGGAGAATCTATATGAAAAATACATATTTGGTTGTAATGTTTTAATGAGATTAATTGTTACAACAACTATTTTCCAACAATTTCTTCCTTGATCTGAATTTTTCTACAAAATTGAAGCAAAGATTATGAGATTATTCAAGCAGTTTTGATGAATTAATTTTTTAGTTTTTTTTTTGGGTTTTTTGTTGCTTATAGTTGACTTGATTTTCCTAGAAATTGAATGTGTCTAGCCATTTTCAACATAGTTGTTGTTGTCTTTTTGTTGTAAACATTTCTGCCCAAATTCAAACAGTACGTCATTGTTGTTGCTGGTTTCTCAGATTGGGATCGGGTTGTAGATGTGGTTTTGTTTTTCAGATCGAGATCTGTAGTTGTTGTGGTGTTGTTTTTCAGATCTAAATCGTAGGTAGTTGGGTGTTGTTTCAGATCGTAATCACCTGTAGCTTTTTTGTTGTTTTAGGTTGAGCTTCACCGTTGTTTGGATTCAAAATCGTCATGGGTTTCATGATAGAGTTTTTGGCTGCGGTTTCGTTGTTGTTTGAGGTGGAGATTGGATGTTGTTGCAGCCGGAAGTCGCTGTGGGTATAGCTTGCCGCTTGCAAGAGAGAGACCGAGAGAGAGATGAAGTAGTATTTTTGTAATTTTCAATTTTTTTTCGATACGGAAGTAAAAAATTCTGTGCTACAGTAAATATGTTAGTTTTTAATACTTTTTGGTCATTATATAAAAAAATGTCTAATATTTATACAAGACTAGATATTTAGTACTTGTATTAATATAAATTTAAATATTTTAAAATATCATTATATCAATGATATATAATACATAATCTTAATTTTTATTAAAAAAAATATTATTTATATTTAAAATGATTATCATACTATATATATTTTTTAAAAAAACCATAAAAAATGTTTTCATTCAATTTTTCTTTTAATATGTTTATGTCGTTATTTTATAGATAATATTGTTTATTTATTTGAAATTTATATAACAATGATACAAATTTAATAAAAATAATTAATAAATTCTATAAATAAAACTAAGTAAATGTGTATTGCACGTTGCTTATATCTAGTTATATAAAATATACATATAATTGTATATATATATTGTAACTAGTCGGTGTAGCTGAAATTCTAATTATAATAAGCATAGTATAATAATCTCTTCGTGATATAATAAAAAATATATAAAATTTAAGTCCTACGAAGCTCTCACTTTTTATGTTTTTAATTATTTCTTTTTTTTTTCTAAAGCATGAAATTAATATATGTTTGATAAATTATAAATTAAAAATACTATGAAATACAAAAATAATAATGTAGTGTATAATAAAAAGACATTTATAAAAATCAATTCTATATTAATGTGGTTTGCTAATATAAAATTACTAAAATAAAAAATATTTAAAAATTTCTAATAAATATAAAATTATAAAAATATTTCTAGAACAAAATAAAAATATTTAAGATTTAAATATGTTTATGTTATTATCATATTACTTTATTTTAAATATTTTAATTTTAATTAATATATAATAAATAATTAAATATATTTAGATAAAAAAAACATATTCATTGTAGAGTTTTTTCAAAAAGCAATTTAAAAAAAAAAAAACAAAAGATGGGTTATGCCAACTTTAGCTTTTAGCTATACCTTTTGCATAAAATTTTTAATAAGTTATTTTTTGACCGTTTACCAAACACCTTTATTATTGTACCACAATGGCCATTAGTTGTTATGGTTGTACCAAACACCTTGAGTCAGTTGTGATTGTTATTCTTAAGGAGTAGCAAAATTTTAGAAAACGATAGGATCATGATTAAAATCATTGTTGATGTTCCAGACTTGCGTGAAAACAAAATGAGACAAACTGAGTTAAAATGAGACTTGAACACGAGTATCAGACTTCATATTTTTCCTCAAATTTTCCATTAGACAAGTTAACTTAGCTTGTTACTGTTGCATAGAGTTAACAGTTATATCCAAGTTTTGGTGGTTAGATTCTAGTTATACAAGTTAGCTTAGTTTGTTACTCCTTGTAACTGTTCTGTTTCTAGCTTGTATAAATAACAGGATTGTATTGAGACAATCCAGATCAATGAAGCATTTTTCCTCATTTCTTTCTCTCATTTTCTCCAGCTTCACTGTTCTTTTCCTCTGAGTCAAAAGGGAAAAAACTCAGCTTATTCTTCTTATTCGACTAGATGAATAGTACTTTTATTTTACAGTCAAAAACTTCACTGCCCCTCAAAAGAACACTCTCCTAATCACCCTTGCAAGTGCTAAGTACATACATATAGTTCGAACTAGTATTTACAAGACAATTACAAAGCTTTCACCCATATAACAGAATTAACTAACTCAAGACTGCTATGACACATTTTTCAAAAACTGAAATTCGGAACGGAACAGAATATAAAGAAGTGCCCCAGTAGCCTTTTCTAGCTTGCCTTTAATAAAAAGTGTGAGTTGACATTAGAAGTTATATTTGTGAGTTGAAATTTATTATAATTGAATAGAACAAGCCTCTCTTATTAGTTGTAGTTGATAATCTACTTGTGTAAAAAGAAGCATGGACTTCTGTGGCCATAATACTTTTTTGTTTGACAAAGGAGTTTGCAAACTAATTTACTAATACACACTTGAGTTAGTATATCTAGTAATTATCACTGAAATGAAATCTAAGTTGATTTTAGGATCAAAGAAAGTTAAAGCATCCATTAAAATCAGTGGCAGCAATTATTGATCAAAGAAAGTTATTGATTTTAGGTTCTCAAACGTTGCCGCTCTATCCCACTAACCCCTCTTCTCTTTGGACCAA
This sequence comes from Humulus lupulus, assembly GCF_963169125.1. Classification (NCBI taxonomy): domain Eukaryota; kingdom Viridiplantae; phylum Streptophyta; class Magnoliopsida; order Rosales; family Cannabaceae; genus Humulus; species Humulus lupulus. Next base: position 196,207,330 of record NC_084799.1, on the reverse strand, counting down.
ATCCTAATTCCAAACCTTTTCATTTTCACTACTTGCAGTTCTTCTCCTCCGATCAGTCATGGCTGTCCATACCTGGCAAGCCCCTGATCAAGTGGCCTCACGACATCCTCACTCCGCCAGCCACACAACTAGCCCCGGTTCCTGACTTAGGCACTAAAGTTTCTCAGAATGAGTTCCTCACGGTTTCTGAGCTCTTCACCAACCCTGACATTTCCTCTAGTCCTTCCCTCCATGATGTCTTGGACAGGACAGGAATCAAGCTCGATTCAAGTTTGTTACAAACTGTGGTCGACCACTTTGATTCTTCCCCCAAGTTAGTGTACTCGCTCTTTCTTTGGGCAGAGAAGCAAACCACATTTCAATCATCTGCTGCGCTCTTTAACTCCATGGTCAATGTGCTTGCGAAATCAAGGGAGTTTGACTCAGCGTGGTCTTTGATTCAGGATCAAATTGACAAAGAGGATGAACCCGCTTTGGTTTCTATGGATACGTTTGTGATCATGATTAGACGATATGGTCATGCAGGTATGCCCGAATCTGCAGTTCGAACTTTTGAATTTGCGAGTACTTTGACTACAGTTGTTAGTTTGGGTTCAGAAATGAGTTTGTTTGAGATTTTGTTGGATTCTCTTTGCAAGGAAGGGCATGTTAGAGATGCTTCAGCTTATTTTGATAGGAAAAAGAAGTCAGACTCAAGTTGGATTCCGTCGATTCGAGTTTACAACATTCTGTTGAATGGTTGGTTTCGAATGAGGAAGCTCAAACACGCAGAGCGACTCTAGATGGAGATGAAAAAGGAGAATGTGAAGCCTACTGTTGTGACATATGGTACTCTTGTGGAAGGTTACTGTCGGATGCGTCGGTCTGAAAGGGCAATTGAACTAGTTAGTGAGATGAAAACAGAAGGAATTAAGCCGAATGCTATTGTGTATAACCCAATAATTGACGCGCTGGGGGAAGCCGGGATGTTCAAGGAGGCATTGGGCATGATGGAGCGCTTTTTGGTTCTGGAATCAGGACCCACTATCTCAACATACAATTCTCTGGTGAAGGGTTTTTGCAAGGCAGGAAATCTTGTCGGGGCAAGGAAGATTCTCAAGATGATGATAGGTCGGGGATTCGTCCCAACACCAACAACTTATAACTATTTCTTTAAGTACTTTTCAAAGTTGGGAAAATTTGAGGAAGCAATGAACTTGTATACTAAGATGATTGAATCTGGATATTCTCCTGATCGACTCACATACCATCTGTTGTTAAAGATGTTGTGCGAGGATGGGAAACTTGAGTTGGCAGTTCAAGTTATTGAAGAAATGAGATCCAGGGGATGTGATAAGGACTTAGCTACAAGCACAATGTTAATCCATCTATTTTGTGATATGCAAAAATTCGAAGAGGCGAGTTTGGAATTTGGAAATATGATCAGAAGGGGCATAGTTCCTCAGTATCTTACTTTCTAGAGACTAAATGATGAACTAAAGAAACAAGGAATGACTGAGATGGCACAGAAAGTATGTGGCATGATGTCTTCTGTTCCCCACTCTACGAAGTTGCCAGATACTTATAAAAGAGATGGAGACGCATCTCGTGCGCGAAGATCCTCTATTCTTCGAAAAGCTGAAGCAATGTCGGCTATATTGAAAACTTGCAAGGATCCAAGAGAATTAGTTAAATATCGAGGTTCATCTGAAAATGTTGTTGCAACTGCGAACCCATTGATAGAGAACATTAAGAAGAAAGTATAGCAGCTCGCTCTCTTCTCTACCGCCTTGGGGAGACGAAAAGGGAAAGGGTGCGAGAGTAACTGGACAAGTTTGAGAATCATTTCTTTGTATAATAATAATCAAGGATGAACCTTGTTCTTAACACTTTTTTTTTTTGTGGTTTATTTATTCCATGTTTTTAACCTTATAATGTAGTGTAGCAGTTGCTCTCCTTTTGCTTTAAACTCCAACTACACTTCTAAAAACAGGGTAAACTAAAGGCCCTTTGATTGCAGCATATTCATCTTAATTCATTCTCATTGATTACCCCTTTTCATATTTCTGGTAAACTTCATTTAATCATTGTTGTCTTCATTTTTAATGAATACGCATTCATTCTTTTGACTTCACCTGTACAAGCTCGATTGGTCAATCATTTCGATAGTGTTAAGAATGTGCCATAAAAAGAATTTGTCCATATACCATCATTCACTATTATAAATACTATAATTAAATATCAGATATTAACATTAATAGCATATAAATTATTCACACATTATACAAAATTATAATTTTTGTTTTAGATAATGTCTACTTTCTCAGTTTCTGTTTAAATATTTATAATATGAAAATTTTATAATTTATTATCATATGGATATTTAAATTCCAAGCCTTTGATCACAGTACACATTGGTTATTGGTTATAAATGTAATCAGCAGAGTCAACAATGTTTACACTAAATTTTACTTCGAACCAGCAGTTCATGCTTCATTTGGTCCCTCAGAACTCTCCTTAGTAACTTGTTAGATGCTGTTCGAGGAAACTCTTCAACAATCTTCACAAAGCTCACCTGTTATAATCCAAGTGTTGGAAAATCACACAAAGGAAGAGGCAATTTACAAATATATATATATAAAAAAAAAAAAATTGGAAAATTAGTGTCAAACCTTAAACAACGGATTAAGATTGCTCTGAATGGCTTTTGAGAACTTCTTCTTAAGCCTTTCTGCTTCGTTGTTATGTCCACTTTTTAAAACTACAAACATAACCAGCTGTTCTGGACCTCCACTGACTGGAGCTACACTAACTGCTGCTGTCTCCATGACACTCTCATCAGCTCGGTTGCATACTCGTTCAATTTCGATAGAACTTGTCTACGAATCAAGAATATCAATGTAGTAAGTCAAGGATTAATTCAAATTGAAGAGAGGAATGATCTCAAGTGTTTATACTACACCATGTTATACCTTAATGCCACCAAGGTTCATGGTGTCATCAGCCCTGCCGTGTACTATGAAAAAGCCTCCAGCAGTTCTCTTGAGGATGTCTCCATGTCTCCTAAGGCTCTGGCAATACATATCTCAGCTTTTAGAATATGATTCTTCAGAAAACCACAGGTTACTGTAGTTTAGATTATAAGAACACAGAAAGAGCTTGGTCTCTCTACAAAGAAAAGTGAAAAGGGTAATTTTAAGCTCTTACCATTCCATTATATAAAGGCATTCCCTTGAAGTAGACTTTTTCATTATCTGCATTGAGTAGTCTATCAGTTGCTCCCAAGTACAGAGGGAATAAGCCAACTTCACCGGTACATTCTTGCTTATCTGGCTGCCAAGTTGATCAAAATGCTTTTTTTTTTATTTTACCATTAGCATAACAAAATTGAATTGTGATATGATCTAGTGACAGGTACTTGAAATTGGAAACTAATCAACACCAGCTTACATAAGGAATTCCATTTTCATCAAGAATGACAAGACCAACTGTCATTGCTGCTGTGCTAAACGCTCCAAAAGCTTGTGGTTGCACTAGACTTCCTTGTATGTAAGATGATGCAAGTTCTGTCCCTCCACAGCATTCAATGATGGGTTGGTAATAAGCTTGTGAAGAGAGCCAAAGGTCATCATCAACATTAGAAGCTTCCCCGGTGGAAGCAAACACCCTGTACATATTATACATCGGTTCATACTTCCATGTCAAGCAAGCAAAGTTACCAAAAAAAAGTCTGAATTGTAAGATTTTTTTTACTTTATCTTTGTCCAATCCAGGCCTTTCATACACTGTGTGTTTTTCCAAGCTTTAACAAGGCTTGGAACTGTGCCTAAAATAGTCACACCTGAATCCTGGACATGCATCAAGTAGAAGTTCTAGTGAAAGTGTTTAAGTAAGAAGAAACCAAGTCACTGATGGAAGCTATTGCAGCAGTTGTTACCTGAACAAATTTTCCAAAACCATGGCCTAGAGGAGAACCATGGTAAAGAGCAAGAGTTGCACCAGATAGAAATGAAGAGAATAGTAAAACTGGACCCATCACCCATCCTAAATTGGTAGGCCAGCAGAAAACATCTCCAACTTGAGCATCAATATGAGCCCATGTATCAGCTGCGCAACGAAGCGGAGAAAGTTGTGTCCATGGAATGGCTTTTGGTTCTCCTAAGGAATATGGGAAGATAAAGAAACTGAGGTTAAAGAGGTTCAAACATACTAAAAACTAACTATTAGTATCAACAAATGTTTTACCTGTGGTTCCAGAAGAGAATAGTATATTTATCAGAGAGTCAACAGGCTGATAAAATGGAGTGTAATGGTTTGATCTGCCACAAAAGAAGAGATTATTCTGGAAAAATTCAAAAGGCTGTCCTAAATATGTCAAGTAATATAGTCTTGTTATGCATTACCTTGCTTGGTTACTAACATTGGAAATAAATTTTTCCCATGATATATCTTGTTCTCTTAATTGAAGTCCTAAATTACTGCCATTCACAGGGAGGACAATAGCTTTATGCGGTGCAGCATCAACAACTCGACTGCACGAAGGAATTAGAGCAAGTTATAACAGGTGATGCAAAGCCTAGAATTTGCATTGTAATAAACATTAATAAAAAATCTTCTACTTGCCTCAAACCAGTCTTTTATATAACTTATAGCATATTGGAATAGGTGCAAGGGCTCCAGTCACACCTATTATGCTAATTTTTACTTAAAGCTAATTTAGAATGTTCATTTTCAGTTGGTCATTTCACTTGTTTTGAATTGTCTATTATAATAGATTTCTCAATACAGTGTAGTCTTTGGTATAGTATTATACCTGTATAGTGAAAATTTGCGGCCTCCTCTCAGTATGAAATCCTAAACACAAATTTGAAAAGATTACACTACTGTGAGACAAGTAAATGCTCAGTGTAAATTTCTAATAATGTATGTTTTAACATATTAGCAGGTTGCTCTCAGTGTGCTTTTCTTCATATATAGTGTATCAATTAATGAAAAAACAAAACAGTTAATACATTTTTCTAAACATACAAACTATCTCTACAAATATAAAAAGTAACCTGAGTAAAGATAGCCTTGGCATTTGACACGCGCAAGCGAGTAGCAATCTCCTTTGCAGCGAAGCTATCAGCTATGGATACTACTACAAAACCAGATAGTATGATTGCCAAATATATAACAACAGCATTGACTGTCATTGGCATGTCGATTGCAATTGCATCGCCTTTTGAAAACATTGCATCAAGTGCGTTCGCCACCAACCTGAGAATCATTTCATAGAAACATGACCATGAAAGCATCAAGAGTAGTTTACATAAGAACTTGAATGAATCTGATTTAAGAGCATACATACATTACTTTCTCTCTGAGTTCCTTCAGTGTTAAAACATTTACTTCAGAATCATCATAACCTTCATCTCTCCATACAATTGCAGGACTATCATCCCTTTTCATTGGATATGAAGTGGGTAACAAGCAACATTCAGCAATGTTCAAAACCGAACCTGGCAGCCATGATCCGCTGCGCTTTGACTTGTCTGCACTGTCTAGAATACACTTTGGAGCCTCTTGGAATGAAACTGAAAGCTCTTTCAGAACAATTGACCAGTATGCCTAATAAGCACCATGTCAAAAAGATTAACGCTGAGTAAGCATTATCTTAAAGTAAATAATATGCACTGTACCTCAGGTTGCTGAACAGAGAACTTTCGGAAGAGGCTAAAACTTGTTATGGGATCCTTATACAAAGGCCCTAAAACTTCTGAACCATACTTCTCCATGAGACGTCCCAAGTTCGTTGTTTTCGACTGATGTCTTAGAAATAGAAAACATAGAAGTTAGCATAGATTAAGTTTATCTCAACCCATTAATTTGTGTCTGTTAAGCTAAGAGCAGCAAGTTTAGACTATTGCAATCATCAAACATAAGAGGCTGAGTTGAACTTTATTAGTTTCTTTTTATCTTTAAACATTTCTATCCAACAAATTCCCAAATTTTGAATACATTAGCACTTAATTAAACATAGTAAGAGAGTCAAAGTGAAGTATTAAGTTGTGAGATTACAGAGAAGGAAACCAGTAGAGAGGGGGGCCTCTGGTTGAGACATCCCAGTTGGCATAGACAGAGTGGTAAAGCAGTTGGTGGAGCTCATGTGGGTGTGATGGTTTGAGCAGTCTCCGAGCCACCACCTCTCTCCAGACCTCACTTGGGTCCAACCCTTTGGCTCCATTCACTATATCTTCAAGGACCCTTTGGAAATACTTGGCCTCCTCAGTGCTTAGCCCAGCCTTGACCAAGTCCTCTACTCCCACCTCACACATGCTTCTCTTCTCTCTTTCTCTCTTTCTCTCAGATAAGTTTACTTACTATGGTGATTAAGAAGCACAGGTTCTGTGCATTCCATTGTTGAGTCATAAACTCTTCAATTAGTCAATCATTTCGATAGTATCAATAATGTCCCTTGTTTTTTAGCTAACTTAAAGTTTGGCTAATCATAATTAATGACAGTGACAGTCATTTCGATGTGTGTAGGTTTGTTAGTATCAAGATTGTCCCTTGTCTTTTAGTTAGCATGGTTACTGTGTAGATCCAAATTCCAATCACATGAAAATAATTTATTCATGAAAAGATGGTAACTATTGTTAGGAATGTGTAAAACAAGACAAGTGCATTAGGTGAAAATTTTGTCATTTATTTTTTCGGCAAAAGTCCATAATAGTTTTTAATTTGTTGCACTTATATTTTTAATTTTTTTTAATAATTAAAGTTCCCAATATTATATTTTATTGCAGTCATTAGATTTTAACTATTGTTATCTTGTGAGAATATTTAGTGTTGTATAATCTTATTTTTTTTTATTTTAAGACAAAAGTCTCTAACTTATATTTTAGGTGGGTCTTATATTCAGCAGACAAAACTATAAAATAAACAAACTTTTTATTCTAAAAAATGATACAATTTCCTTATTAATGTCCCTGCTTCAAATTTTTAGCTCTTAAGGTACAAATTTCACAATGGTACAATTTGTTTAAATAAATTCTCATTCTTTCTATTATACATGTTGCAATGGTACTACCATGTTAAATTCATTGTAAATCATGATTTAAGTCTTTCACTTATTCTAAAAATTTATTTATAATAAAAGGTTATTTTCCGAGCACAAAATGTGATGATTTATATTATATTATCATTCAATGAAAATGTTAATAACTACTTAAGATATAAATTCCCCACTCTAAAAAAATTTATAAAAAAAAAACATAAAAAATATAATTTGCAGTGTCTCAAAACTCTTAATATGATTAAGTACTTTGATTATTGATTAGTAGCAAAAATACACATTTTTTGGGTTTAATTGTTAAAATAAATTAAGTTTTAATTAATATGTTCATGGAATTAATGATATATATTTATAATTGAAAATATTTAATTTTGATTTGATTTGTTTTTATTTTGTAAGAAAATGATACATTTTTTGTTGAATAAAAGAAAAAGAGATAAAAGTGTTAGAAAATGAAGAAAGTTGACATTTTGAAGAGATCAAGCCCAATCTAATTTATGAAGATGTCATGTCACCAATCTATGCAATTTCTTCTCGACCAATAGAATATGTCAATTACAACTCATTCTAACAAACATTGACAATCCATGTGTTTTATTTTCAACTAAGAGAAGTGACTTCTTTTCAACAAAAATTAGCAATTCATGTGCTTCTCTCTCAACCAATGGTAGCTTGCCACATGTCATTTCCACCATAATTTATGTAATGCCCCGGATTCCCTATTATGGTTTAATGGATGGATTAGTAGGTCGGGAGGGCCATAACTGTTTAATTATGTCATTAAATGTGTTTATGCATGTATATGTGAATTATATTATAATATGATGTTAAATGCATGCATGTGGGTCCGCATTTTTAATTACAGGAGTGTGATGGTCATTTGACTCGTTGAGAGTATAATTGTATAATTGTATGTGTGTCGATGATATGTGTTGAGACCACATTATAATGTGGGTTTGTTTGAGCTATTCGGCATGAGACGATCGTAGAGTATTGACTAGCGGTTTAGTCACAACAGGCTAAGGTGCCGGGGCTTGGGTTGAGTCTCGAGGTGATTTTAATGATTAGAGCGTTACCGGGTATTAAAGGGTAACGAGATGTGAATTATTGGTATTTGAGATTATTGAGAATAGTGGGAATTGGAGAGCGTTAATTATGATTAACGAGATAGGAGGGAAGTACCAAATATACCCTTGGGAGCCTTTAGAAACTATTAATTGACCTAGGGGTCAAATGGACATTTCACCCCTAGGATAGATATATCCTTTGATAGCTGAAGAAGATAGTGGAAAAACAGAGCATGCTTAAGAGTTCTCCCGTACCTTCTTCTCTTCACCTTTCTTTGTGATTTTTGAACCAATTTTGAGGATTCAAGCTTGGGAAGCAAGCCTTGGGAGTTTGGGAGTGTGTTCCACCATTGAAGAACATCATAAGCCGAGCTTTGGGTAAGTTTCTAACCATGGATTTCTCTGGTTTGCCCTGTTCTGGTTCTGTTTTGCAGCTGAGATTTCTAGGGTGAATTCTTGGTTTTGTTGGGAGTTTTGGCTAGGGTTCCCATGCTTGTGATGTTTGGGGTGTGTTAGACTGGTTTTTGGGTTCATTTGGCATAAAGAATAGGATTTGGAAGCTTGGAAATCGAGTTAGAATCGAAGGAGTTGAAGAGGGTCGGTTCAGGGGAGTTTGGGTCTGGAGGTAGCGCTATAGCGCCCACCCTAGGGCGCTACAGCGCTCCTCAGGAGGCTTTTTGGCATTTGGGTGGTTCTGAGTATAGCGCTGGGGCGCTAGGGGTTGAGCGCTGTAGCGCTACCTTGTTCCTTCTAAGTCCCGTTTTGAGTGCTTTTAAGGGTTTTTGACTTGGGGTTTCAATCCTTAAGGCCCGGGATCGAATCTACTCACTGTGTGGGCATGTTTCGAGGTCCCGAGAGTGGTGCTTAGGTTAAGACCCTATTTATGTGGATTCCTATTAATGGAGGTTATCATTGGTTGTGACTAGGTAACCGCTAAGGAACTAAAAGATCGATCGTTTTCAGGGGTCGTCCTTGTTGAATTTCTCGCTCGAACCTGAGGTAAGAAAACAGTGTATGGATACAGCTGCACCCTATATATGTATATGACATGCGTGGTTTGTTATTGAAGCATGTTGGTTGATATATGTGGACTTGGATTGCATATTAAATGCTGGTAAATGTTGATTACTTGTTTATGGCACTGACTAGTCCGGGACCAACCCTAAAGTCGATGAACATGCATTGAATGGCTCTATGGCGTTAATGATGGACCGACCCTAAAGTCAAAGAACTTATAAGCGCTTGCCTGGTCTAAGACCAGATGTTCATAGCCAGGGCATATGGCCCCTGTGACTGTTTGTCACATGGCTAGGGGACGCTGTCCATAGTTACGACTCTAGAGTCGGGTGGAAGGTTATGTTGGTGACCAATCACCATGCACCTATCCTGATTAAGCTTATGAAGGGACCACTTATTAGTTAAGCCCTAGTGACCCTATCGTCACATGGCTAAAGGGAGCAGTACCCACTTTTGTGACTTTTGCTATTGTCACCTATCTGTTATGGACTGATAGTCCAGAATGGTTATTATGATCATTGTTGATATTATATCATGCTTTATCGTGTTTTCTTGCTGGGCCTTGGCTCATGGGTGCTATGTGGTGCAGGTAAAGGGAAAGAGAAGCTCACCCAACCTTGAGTGGAGAGCTGAGGTGGTGTTGTGTACATATTTGGCTGCTTAACCACCACGCAAAGGTACATTTCCCAGTTTTTTGTTTTTGCTTTTTGTTCTCTTTTCTTTCAGCTTATATATATATATATATATATGAATCAGTTGATTCCTTATATTAAAATGATAGTGAGTACCCATTTGTTGTATTAAACTTTTGTATAATCAATTACACTTTGCTATAATATTTATTTTGTTTATTAATTTTTTTTTACAATCTTAATAATAATGCAAATAATACGTTTGTGAAAATGTCTCAATGAACTAACTTTATTAAAGAGCTTTTAAGTTATATAGTCGTATGATTAACTAGTTTTAATAATATAACCTCTTTATATTTGAGTAATATTTTTTTTTAATTTTTTTTAATTTTTTCTTACAATTTTAACAATACAATTACTAAAATAGCATTACCCTGAAAACCCCATATATATATAATATCTTCTATCATTTCCGAACGCCCCATTTTCACACTCCTTTTTTTTTTCTTTCCATTTCTTGGTGATAATATTAATAATACATTATTGACCTCATAATACAATTACCAAAGAATTGAAAAGAAGAAAAACAAAAAAAAAATATAGTCACTCTCACTACCACGCCAAGGTACATTTCCCACTTTTTTGTTTTTGTTTTTTTTTTCTATTTTCTTTCAGCATATATATATATATGAATGAGTTGATTCATTGGATTAAAATGACAGTGAGTGCCCATTTTTTGCATTAAACTTTTGTATAATCTATTACACTTTGCTATAATATTTATTTTGTTTATTAATTTTTTTTTACAATTTTAATAATAATGCAAACCATATGTTTGTGAAAATGTCTCAATGAACTAACTTTATTAAAGGGCTTTTGAGTTATATAATCATATGATTAGCTAGTTTTAATAATATAACCTCTTTATATTTGAGTATTATATTTATTTTTTTATTAATTTATTTTTTTTACAATTTTAACAATACAATTACTAAAATAGTCTTACCCTGAAAACCCTATATATATAATATCTTCTATCATTTTCGCATGCCCCATTTTCACACTCCCCTTTTTTCCATTCCTTGATTACAATATTAATAATACAATATTGACCTCATAATACAATTACCAAAGAATTGAAAAGAAGCAAAACAAAAAAAGTACAGTCACTCCCACTACCACGCCAAGATACATTTCCCACTCTTTTGTTTTTTGTTCTGTTTTCTTTCAACTTATATATATATATATGAATGAGATGATTCCTTGGATTAAAATGACTGTGAGTACCCATTTCTTGTATTAAACTTTTGTATAATCTATTACACTTTGCTATAATATTTATTTTGTTCATTAATTTTTTTTACAATCTTAATAATAATGCAAACCACATGTTTGTGAAAATGTCTCAATGAACTAACTTTATTAATGGGCTTTTGAGTTATATAACCGTATGATTAACCAGTTTTAATAATACAACCTCTTTATATTTGAGTAATATTTATTTTTTTATTAATTTTTTTTACAATTTGAACAATACAATTACAAAAATAGCCTTACCCTGAAAATCCTATATATATATATAATATCTTCTATCATTTTCGTAGGCCCCATTTTCACACTCCCCTTTTTTCCATTCCTTGATTACAATATTAATAATACAATATTGACCTCATAATATAATTACCAAAGATTTGAAAAGAAACAAAACAAAAAAAGTACAGTCACTCCCACTACCACGCCAAGATACATTTCCCACTTTTTTATTTTTGTTTTTTGTTCTGTTTTCTTTCATCTTTTATATATATATATGTATGAATTAGTTGATTCATTGGATTAAAATGACAGTGAGTACCCATTTCTTGTATTAAACTTTTGAATAATCTATTACACTTTGCTATAATATTTATTTTGTTTATTAATTTTTTTTTACAATCTTAATAATAATGCAAACCATATGTTTGTGAAAATATCTCAATGAACTCACTTTATTAAAGGGCTTTTGAGTTATATAACCATATGATTAACTAGTTTTAATAATATAACCTCTTTATATTTGAGTAATATTTTTTTTTTACAATTTTAATAATACTATTACTAAAATAGCCTTACCCTCAAAACCCTATATATATATAATATCTTCTATCATTTTCAGACGCCCCATTTTCACACTCTTTTTTTTTCTATTCCTTGATTACAATATTAATAATACAATATTGACCTCATAATACAATTACCAAAGAATTGAAAAGAAGCAAAACAAAAAAAGTATAGTCACTCCCACTACCACGCCAAGGTACATTTCCCACATTTTTGTTTTTGTTTTTTGTTCTATTTTCTTTCAGCTTGTATATATATATATATGAATGAGTTGATTCCTTGGATTAAAATAACAGTGAGTACTCATTTCTTATATTAAAATTTTGTATAATCTATTACACTTTGCTATAATATTTATTTTGTATATTAATTTTTGTACAATCTTAATAATAATGCAAACCATATGTTTGTGAAAATGTCTCAATGAACTAACTTTATTAAAGGGCTTTTAAGTTATATAGCCGTATGATTAACTAGTTTTAATAATATAACCTCTTTATATTTGAGTAATATTTTTTTTTTTTTTTACAATTTTAACAATACAATTACTAAAATAGCCTTACCCTGAAAACCCTATATATATAATATCTTCTATCATTTTCGCACTCTCTTTTTTGGGATAATTGTTGCATAAGTACCCAATGTTTGGGTTTTGTACGCGGCATAGACCCAATGTTTATTTTTAGTGGCAAAAGTACCCAAAGTTAGTAAAACTGTAATTCCGTCAGTCTCCTCCGTTAGACTCCGTTAGGCAGACACGTGTCATGTTTTTATTGGTCCAAATCATAATTATTTTTAAACATTGGGTACTTATGCCGCGAACAAAACCCAAACATTGGGTACTTATGCCGCAAATATCTCTAATATATTATTGAGTTGGACCAATCACGAAGTGACACGTGTTGGTCCAGTCATTACGAAACGGAACCTAACGGTGGAGGCTGACGGAATTACAGTTTTACTGACTTTGGGTACTTTTGCCACTAAAAATAAACATTAGGTCTATGCTGCGTACAAAACCCAAACATGGGTACTTATGCCACAATTATCCTCTTTTTTTTCCATTCCTTAATTACAATATTAATAATATAATATTGACCTCATAATACAATTACCAAAGAATTGAAAAGAAACAAAACAAAAAAAGTATAGTCACTCCCACTACCACGCCAAGGTACATTTCCCACTTTTTTGTTTTTGCTTTTTGTTCTGTTTTCTTTCAGCTTATATATATATATATATATGAATGAGTTGATTCCTTAGATTAAAATGACAGTGAGTACCCATTTCTTATATTAAACTTTTGTATAATCTATTACACTTTGCTATAATATTTATTTTGTTCATTAATTTTTTTTTACAATCTTAATAATAATGCAAACCATATGTTTGTGAAAATGTCGCAATGAACTAACTTTATTAAAGGGCTTTTAAGTTATATAGTCGTATGACTAACTAGTTTTAATAATATAACCTCTTTATATTTGAGTAATATTTTTTTTTATTTTTTTTTTACAATTTTAACAATACAATTACTAAAATAGCCTTACCCTGAAAACCCTATATATATATATAATATCTTCTATCATTTCCGAACGCCCCATTTTCACACTTTTTTTTTTCCATTCCTTGATTACAATATTAATAATACAATATTGATCTCATAATACAATTACCAAAGAATTGAAAAGAAGCAAAACAAAAAAAGTATAGTCACTCCCACTACCACGCCAAGGTGCATTTCCCACTTTTTTGTTTTTGTTGTTTGTTCTATTTTCTTTCAGCTTATATATATATATATATATGAATGAGTTGATTCCTTGGATTAAAATGACAGTGAGTACCCATTTCTTGCATTAAACTTTTGTATAATCTATTACACTTTGCTATAATATTTATTTTGTTTATTGATTTTTTTTTACAATCTTAATAATAATGCAAACCATATGTTTGTGAAAATGTCTCAATGAACTAACTTTATTAAAGGGATTTTGAGTTATATAATCATATGATTAGCTAGTTTTAATAATACAACCAAACAACAAAAGTAGTGAGAGAGTGTGGTGAGAGAGTGTAGTGAGAGAGAGAGTGTATGTCCAGATCTAATGCGCACCATAACCCCACTGGTTATGGGAAGAAATATGTCCATTTTCCCACTGGATTTGGACAAAAATCTGGTTCCGGGGGTCCCATCTTGTCTTCTGGTAAGAGGTATTGGAGTTTTCGTACTGTCTTCAAGGTGTTTATGTTGACCCTTTCTAAGGATGGTGGCTCAGTAAGGATTTGTGAGAGGACAAGGCTATCAGGTTATGAGATTTCACTATCTTTAGACGCTTCTAGGTGGCTGTTAGTGTGGTCGATCGATGCTAAAGTTGACCTTAGGGTGCATCGGAGGAGAACTTACAGGGATAATTCCACGAGGGTATTGCTGGAATGTTTTCAAAACGTTAGAGGAGTTTTTTTGAAGATTTCCGTACTCAAGAACAGTGCTTTCAATTTGATCATCATTCCGGAGGAGGACTTTGCTCAGGGATGGAAAGGACTAGAGGATTGCCTGAGGCACTTGGTTAAGAAGAAGGGCTTTGATTTACAAGGAGATCTCGGAAGGAAGGTGGATAGAAAAGTCTCTTGGGCTTCTATCGTTAAAGGAAATCCCAAGGAGGTGATCATGGATGAGAAGGAAGGGGCAGTCAATCCGGAAAATGTGTTATTCAAGGATTGCCATTCTTTGTTAACAGGGGATGAGGCCTGTTTCGATTGGAGGTTGGCTGTTTTCATGTTCAAAAGGGACAGTCGGTGCCCTTGGTCGGATGTTCATGAGGGAGTCCAAAGATGGTGGGGGAAAAAGTTATGTGTTTCGAATTTCTCAGACGACAGGGCTCTAATCTAGTGTGCAAATGAGAGGGCGCAGGAAAGGCTGATCTCTACTGGCTCGGTTACTATTCCTGGAGTGTCAACAGTCTCCTTTGCAAAATGGAGTTGGAGAAATCAACTGGTGAATAGGAAAATTTCTTGTAAACATGATTGGATTGGTATTGAAGGTATTTCGCTGAATATATGGAACCACCATGTTTTCAAGGTGATCGGCTCAATCTGTGGAGGGCTTTTAGCTATAGACAAGCATACTTTGGAAAGGAAGAATTTATTTTGTGCCTGTATTAAAGTGAAGGGGGATGCTTCGGGTTTTATTCCAAGTTTGATCTCTTTCCCGTATGATGGCAATCAACTTTCCTTGCGTTTGTTTAAAGTTCGAGGGAAGAAGTTTTTTCCGGTCAGGAAATTCTGGGTGAGGAAAACGTCCAGGGAGTCTAGGTGTGGCTCGGGTCCCGATGAAGGAGTTTTTTTGGAGAAGCAGAAGGGGACCAACGGTGAGAAGGAAGAGACGTATGGGGAAGCTGAGGAGATGGAAGGCGGCGCCATGGTGGCCATGACTGATCGGAAGTTGCAGACAGCAAGGAGAGGACCGACGCCAAACATGGTCGACATTAATGAGTATTCCGTTGCTTCACGTAACTTATGCCTGCCATTAAGGAGAATATTTAATAGAATAAAGTCAGACTTATCTATTAATTTTAGAGGGATGGCAAGCACGTGCTTCACTTTCAAAAAGGAGGTTCAAAATGATTCTCACACGTGGCTTTTTAAGGAAAAAGGTTGGGTTGTTTCAGCAGTTTCTTTGGGCCGGATTGAAATTTATTTGGCAAATGGGCCTTGTCTTTTTAATTTGGTTGTCAAGCCAAGGGCTCTCTTCAATCCAATAAGTATGTTTAAGGTTTTGGGCCATGGTTTGGGTTGGACAGAATCAAAAGCTAAGCTGCCCAATTCAAAAGGAATTTCTCCTAAGCAGCGTGGCAGTTTTTCACAAGGGAATATCATTTATTGGGATGCTCCATTGCGAAGAAAGCTCAATACGAAGCAGAGTGTTCTGCTGGAGCAGTTTGAGGAGAAGGAGTCAGAGTTTAAAGATAACATGGCTGGATTGAAAGTGTATTCTCGCAGGCAAAATAACAGTGGCGTAGAAAGTAAGTATTTTATAGAAGATCAAGATGGGGGGGAGCCTTCTTTTGAAACTGTAGGAGAAGAGGAGGATTTAGTTTTTCCAATAGAGGAGGAGCTTGATTCAGGCAGTTCAGAAGATGAATATGTGGATGAGATTGGAGACGGCGAAAAGAATGACAAAGAGGACTGTGTTGAGCAGGTGAGATACCTGTGGGATGGAGGAAGATATGAAGAAAGCACTAAGGTTGAGGAAGTTCACGGGACTGCGTGTGTAGAAAGGTCGTCAGAGGGCGGTATTTCGCAGGAGAGGCAAGCCTCTCTCGACAATATTAGGAGCAAGGATGAGGAGAAGTTGAGCGAGTCTTCTAGACTTCTTAAGTCTATGGATTCTTTGGGTATATCGGTGATCCATTCTGCTTTGGGAGGGGAAATTTTAGGAGAATCTGTCAGTCTATCTCAGAGAAGTTACCGGGAATTACGCAAGCTGAGTTTTAATGTTAACTATGGAAACAGGAAAAATAGGGGCTTGGGGCACAATTACAAGTTATGAGAATGCTTACTTGGAACGTGAGAGGTTGTGGCAATAAAGGAAAACGGAAAGCAATTAAGGAATTGATCTGTAAAGTAAACCCAGACATTATTGTCCTACAAGAGGTAAAAAGGAGCTCAGTAGATAGGAGTTTCATTGGAAGCATTTGGAGATCTAGGTTTAAAGCTTGGATTTATCAGCATCCAATAGGCCGTTCGGGAGGCACATTGGTAGTTTGGGATACGAGGTGTGTCTCTGTAATTGATTCTTTAGTCGGGGATTTCTCCGTCTCAATTCGCTTGGAGGCTGAGGGGAAGGGTCCCTGGTGGTTCTCAGGTGTTTACGGTCCTGTAGTCTATGGTTGCAGAGACAGTTTTTGGGATGAATTGGCTGGGTTGAGTGCTATTTGTGGGGATAACTGGTGTGTTGGGGGAGATTTCAATGTGGTTAGAAGAATTGAGGAGAAGTTGAATAGCAATTCTAATACTAGGAGCATGAAGATGTTCGACGCTTTGATTAGAGAATTAAAATTGGTTGATCCAAAGCTTCAAAATGGTCGTTATACATGGTCAAACTTCAAACATAAGCCAATTTGCTGTAGGCTGGACAGGTTTTTTCACTCTCCTTCGTGGTCGGAATTTTATCCTTTCATTCGACAGGAAGTTTTGGTTCGGGTAGTTTCTGATCATAGTCCGGTAGTGTTGGATTCTAATCCTTCATCTTGGGGCCCTTCTCCATTTAGATTTGATAATGCTTGGTTGGAGCACAAGGATTTCTCTTCTCTTTTCCAGGAGTGGTGGGGTTCAGCTAAGGGGCAAGGGGGGCCGGGCATGAAATTTATGTCAAAACTAGTTTCTATTCGTAGTCATATTAAGAAGTGGAGTCGTCATGTCTTTGGGGAGAGGAAAATGCGGAAACATTTCTTGGAAAGAAGATTGTTTGAGTTGGATAGATTGGAGGAAGGGGGTTCTTGGAATGAGAATCTTCTTTTGGAACGATCAAAGGTGAAGGAGGATTGGCAGCAAATTGATTTTGAAGAAGAAAGAAGTGTTTGGTTTAAGGTTAAGTGTCGATGGGCAAAGGAAGGGGATGCTAATTCCAAACTTTTCCATAGCATTCTTAGTGCTCGGAAAGGAAGGAATTTCATTTCTAGGCTTGAGGAAGAGGATGGAACTATTTGGGATAAAGACCCCGATATTGAAAGGGCTATTGTGGGTTTTTATTCATCTTTGTATTCGGCGGTTCCGAGATATTGGGTGGGGGTGGACGGGATTTCCTGGTCTCCAATTTCAGCGGTTATGGCTTCTTTCCTTGAGCGTCCTTTTGCTGAAGAAGAGATCAAACAAGCGGTTTTTTCGTGTGATGGCTCTAAAGCCCCGGGGCCAGATGGGTTTTCCATTGCAGTTTATCAGAACAATTGGGAGGTAATGAAAAAGAATTTGATGGATGTATT
This sequence comes from Humulus lupulus, assembly GCF_963169125.1. Classification (NCBI taxonomy): domain Eukaryota; kingdom Viridiplantae; phylum Streptophyta; class Magnoliopsida; order Rosales; family Cannabaceae; genus Humulus; species Humulus lupulus. Next base: position 196,189,500 of record NC_084799.1, on the reverse strand, counting down.
TCATGATTTTTTCAAGGATGGTGTTATCCACGAAAGGACCAATGAAACTTTCATTTGCCTAATTTCGAAGAAATTGAATAGCTGTCGGGTTAGGGACTACAGGCCTATCAGTCTAGTCACTAGTCTGTACAAAGTTATTTCAAAGGTGTTGGCTTATAGACTTCGAGGAGTTCTTTCAGACATAATTGCCGAAAATCAAGGTGCTTTTGTCGAGGGAAGGCAGATTTTGGACACAGTTCTGACTGCAAATGAGGCAGTGGAGGAATATAGAAGCAAAGGAAGAAAAGGTTGGGTGTTTAAAATAGACTTCACTAAAGCTTATGATTGTGTGGACTGGGGTTTCTTGGATTTAGTTTTGGAAATGAAGGGTTTTGGTGTAGTTTGGAGGAGGTGGATGCGTGGGTGTTTATCCTCCACTTCTTACTCTGTCTTTGTAAATGGGCGTCCGAGAGGAAAGTTTAAAGGTTATAGGGGTATTCGCCAGGGGGACTCTTTGTCTCCATTCTTGTTCACTTTGATAGCGAATGTTTTAGGTAGAATGGTAGATAAAGCTAAAAGCGCCTTGGCTCTAAGAGGCTTCTCAGTGGGCAAGGATAAAGTGGATGTGAGTCACCTTCAGTTTGTAGACGATACGATTTTCTTCGCAAATGATGAGGAATCCCTGGTGGTTCTCTTGGACATTCTAAAGGTCTTCGGTGAAGTTTCTGGGTTATCTATCAATTTGCAGAAATGTCAGCTTCTGGGGATTAATCTACAGAAAGAGTTGGTGGATCAAAAAGCTAGTGAGATTGGGTGTGAAGTGGGTGAATGGCCTATTCAGTACTTGGGGCTTCCTTTGGGGGCTTCCCCACGATCCAAAGGGTTTTGGGACCCGGTGATATCTAAATGTGCTAATCGGTTGGATTCCTGGAAGAGTGCGTTTCTGTCTAGAGGTGGGAGGCTGACGCTTATTCAATCTCTTCTGTCTTCCATTCCCGTGTACTTCCTGTCGCTGTTTTGTATCCCTAAGAATGTGGAGATGACTATTGAGAAACTGATGCGCGATTTCTTTTGGGAAGGTGCGGACAAGTCAGGTGCCGATCATTTGGTCTCCTGGGTCGATGTTTGTAATTCTCGTAGTCACGGAGGCTTGGAGATTGGGAATTTGGTTTTGAGGAATAAGGCTTTTCTTATGAAGTGGTTGTGGCGGTTTCCCTTGGAAAAAAATTCTTTATGGCACAGGGTGGTCAGCAGTAGGTATGGTGAAGATGCTCGCTTCTGGGATACAAACGTGGGGAGTAGATTTTCAGTTCGTGGTCCGTGGAGAGACATTTCTTTGTTGTATGAAGAGTATAAGCATAGGGTCTTGTTCAAAGTGGGGAGGGGTGACAGGATTCGCTTCTGGGAGGATAAGTGGATTGGTGACTGTTCCCTGAGCTCACGGTTCAATGATTTATTCAGGGTGTCCGAGGCAGCGAATGTTTCGATTAGAGACTTGTTAGTGGTTGATGTTGGTATTAGCTCCGAAGGTCTAGGCTGGGACTTCAGATTTAGAAGGAATTTATTCGACAGGGAGATTCCTAGCTTGATTGAGATGTTAGATTTGATTAAGGATGTGCATCTGCTGGAAATTTTAGAAGATAAAAGGATCTGGAAACCAGACAGTAGCGGGGTTTTCAGTTGCCAATCGGCCTTTCACAGTTTAGCCTATGATCAGTTAGGGCCAGAGTGGCCATGGGCGAAGAGGTTATGGAAAAGTGGTGTCCCCTACAAAATTAAAGTGTTTGGATGGTTATTATTCCTTGACAAGTTAAGTGTCCATGATAATTTGCAGAGGAGGAGACCTTTCTATTCCTTGTCGCCAAATCGGTGTGCTAACTGTAATAACAATAGCGAGTCAGTGGGCCATTTGTTTCTTCGGTGCTCGTTCGCCAGTTTCGTTTGGAATAAAGTTTTACAAGAGTTCGGGGTCGATTGGTGTATGCCTTCCTCTTGTGCGCAATTGTTCCTCTCTCATTTGGAGGGAGGAAAGAGGGTGACGCGTTTATGGCAGTGTACCGTCCTCCCTACTTTTTGGGCTATTTGGTTGGAGAGAAATTCTAGGACTTTTGGCGAGTCCTCTTCTTCAGTGGACAATCTTTGGGATAAAATCAGGTTCTGGGTTGCCACTTGGGTGTATAGAACAAAAGAATTTGAGGGTGTGTTCTTTTTGGATCTTCTTAGGGAGTGGGTGCATTTGTGGTCATAACTTTTGTTTTCTTTTTCCCTATGTTACTACGGTATTCCTCCGCCATAAGTGAGGGTTTTCAATATTATTGAGAGGAGGTCACTTCGACCTCTAACTCATTTTTTTTAAAAAAAAAAAGTTTTAATAATACAACCTCTTTATATTTGAGTATTATATTTATTTTTTTATTAATTTATTTTTTTACAATTTTAACAATACAATTACTAAAATAGTCTTACCTTGAAAACCCTATATATATATAATCGACGAATTTTTTTTATGACTGTGTATATTTTACTTATTTAGAACATCCTGCAAATTTTCAGAAAATAAATTTCTAACAGATTACCTTCTACGCGCATAAAAAATAGTCACGCGTGCAACAAACTATTTGAATTTTGTTTTCTATACTGTAAATTATTTAGAATTTTTCGAAAATTTACAGGATGCTCTAAATAACTACAATATACGCGGCCATAAAAAAGATTTGCGCCGAAAATACATCCCGAGCCAAACACTTTATGGGGTACACCGGAGAACTCCCAAAAACTAATTGTTATAAGAGACAAGGGAAAAACAAAATGCAGCCACTTTGATTTGTGATTTGACACAACAAATTGCATAACAAAGTTAAGGTTAAACTTCTTACAATTCATCACAAAAATGTAAAAATAAACCATTTTTTAATGCAACTCTCAAGAGATTCCCAGGCCACTTTCTGAGATTTACCATTCCATTGAAGCATGAAGCAACATCAACAAATATGTGTTCTATCCATATCCAAAATCTTAAATTTATCACTTGGGACATTTACTTGGGTATATAGTCGTACAGAGATCAAGAAGCCTTGGATTGTTTTTTTTAGAAAAATCTGGGCAACTTTGGGTTTAGGGGCATAGGCAATACTAGGACTAAGATTGTTACAGCATGTATGGATGCAGCATGGTAAGAGACATAATTATTTGAAACATCACTTGATCTTGTCCTTAAGTTCCATCTTAAAACTAATTTGGTTGTTGATATAAGTGACTCATGTTCTTCACTAGAAAACAGGGTTGAGACTTTTGGTAAAAAATAAAGTTGAAACTTTACACCCCATATTAGCCTAATCAATAACCAGTTTTTTTTTTAACATTCAATGATAAGCAGGGAGGGAATACAATTATAATAAATAACAGTATGTCCCACAATACAGAAATAACCAATGAAAGAGCATAATTTGTTTTTAAATGAAGGGATGTTTAAATTTTGATTTGAAAATGGGATTTCATGGCTATGGGACATGCCTACTAATTTTGTGTTCTGAGTTGATGTTGTAGGGCTCTTATGAAGAAGTGCAAGAAAGTTCCACCGATATGAATCAAGTACGTACTTTATTTGAATTCAAACTATCCAGCCAGGACCTTACTTTTGAATAATTAATGATAAGAAGAAAAACAATACCATGCGATTGATCAAGGACTATTCTTCTTACCAAGACCCCATACCATTAATTGCCTTTCTAGTCTTTAGTCTTCAGCACCATTCATTTCTCTCACATTCTATCAAGTGTGTTGGCTATATATACTCATAACATTAGGATTCAGTACCACAAGTCCTCACATTCTCAACTCTCAAAGTTTTCCTTTGCAGTACCTTGAGATCTCTTAGTTTTCCCATTTTGTTCACTTTCCAATAATGGGTTTTCGTTTTTCCAGTGTAGTTCATGCTAAGCAACTCATTAAGAGGTCCTTTTCTTATAGTAAAAATGTCCCAAAAGGCTATTTTGCAGTGTATGTTGGAGAAAGAAGAATGAAGAGATTTGTGATCCCTGTGGCATACTTGAACCAGCCTTCATTTCAAGAGTTGTTGAGTCAAGCTGAAGAGGAATTTGGATATGATCATCCAATGGGAGCTCTTACAATTCCCTGCAGAGAAAATGAATTCGCCGATCTTATTTCTCGGTTGAATGCCTATTGATTATCGATGAGTACACACACTGATAGAAGATATTCACAGACAAAAATTATTGTAGCTACAAGTTTTTTTTTGTTGGCAAACAATGCCAACATCATATTACCATGTATATATTTTTTCCTTAGGGACTGAAAAATAAAATCCCTAAGAATGATATAAATGAATTCTTTACTTCAAATATTTTATTGAAGATTCTGTCCATGTAGATTCTGAAGTAGTCTCCTTGTCTATTTGCAAAGATATGTTTATAGACACACTTGACTTAGTCTTCATGATTGTATATAATTTTTTGATCATTTCCACTCGTTCATTCTATTCGACATTCGACATTCTATAATTCCATAACTAAATCTATTGTCTTTTTTTCTTAAAATTTGATTTTTTTTATCAAGTAATTATCAGGGAATTGAAGCTAAGTTGATTAGTATCAAAGAAGGTAAAATCAGTGCCTTATTTAGGCAGCAATTATTGATCTCAGTTATAAAGTTTGTAGTTGATTCTAAATTATTCTCAAATGAAGGCCAGTGTGCTTTGAAGTTGGCAAGGACAAAGACATTGATTAGAAAAAGATATAGCAGAAAGAAAAATGGAATTCAACAGAAAAGGGAACAAATGTTAATCAAATGAGCAATTTCTATTCACTAGTTTGTTAACTAGTCAAAAATATTATCCCTTTTTCAAAGAAAAAGGGTAAAAGTATATGATCTACAAAATTGAGTATCTGTGAATCTATGTCAGTGCTACAAATTACAGTCAATTCAACTGTGAGGTGATATCAATGAAGATGTCTTCTCTGCATGGAATTGTGAGTCCACCCATCGGATGCTCATATCCGAATTCTTCTTCTGCCATGCTAAGCAAGTCTTGAAAAGCAGGCTCATTTAGGTACGAAAGAGGTACTACATAGCGCTTCTTCTGATCTTCTCCAACATAAACAGCAAAGTATCCTTTTGGAATGGTTGAAGACTTCAAAATTGCTTCCCTATTGCCTGAAAGTGATCTTCGGAAAGTCTTCTTACCCTGAACAAAACCAGACAATCCAAATGCCATGTTGATCTTCAGAAGAAGTATTAGAGTGCACAAAAATATTTTGTAGTGGAGAATGTGAGGACTTGATGATTCAGTTTGTGTGCTTATGTACCTTTATATATAGATGAATAGATTTTTGGAATTTGCAAGAGACACATAAGTATTTGAAGTTCACATGGCTTTGTCTTCCAAGTCATATATGAAAGTTTAGTTGCAATTGAGACACTTATACATATGATCTGTCAAGAGAACAAACAACAACAAAGCCCATTAGCTCGTCATCCTTTTTTCTTTTTTTTTTTTTAAATTTCTTTTTTGTTCAACCAAATCCAGCTACTTGTTTCCACCTTTGATTGTTAATTTCCTTAAATTTTTTCTTAAAAAAATACCACACCTCAACTTTGAGTAAGTACGGATAAGTACAAAGACAATACCATGTGATTGCTCAAGGACTATGCCTCTTACTAGATCCCATCCAACTAATTGGCTCTTTAGTCTTCACTATTCATTTGGGTTTATATTCTTTTATATAAAAAGTGTATTGATTGCAAACATTAATGGTTTTAACTTTTAAGAGTTTGTTTTGTTAAGTTTAACCGAATATTCTAAATATTTAACCGAATATCCATTTAAAAATAACTTAAAAATAGATATTTATCAATTATATTAATATAATTTCAAATATTATAAAGTATCATTATTATAATAATATTTAATATAAGACTACATATATAATAATTATATTAATATAAATTCAAATTTAATATCATTATTATAATAATATATAATACAAGACTAGATATTTAATAATTATATTAATATAAATTTAAATATTATAAAATATTAATATGATAATAATATATAATCATGATTTTTTACTAATTAAATTAATATAAATTCAAATATAATAAAATATTATTATTATTATAATAATATTTAATACAAGACTGGATATTGAATACTTATATCAATATAAATTTAAATATTATAAAATATCATCATAATAATATATAATACATAATCTTAATATTTATGTTTAAAACGATTATCATATTATATATATTTAAAAAATCATAAATAGAGTTTTGGTTTAATTTTTCATTTACATGTTTATGTCATTCTTTTATATATATAATATTATTTTTTTATTTGAAATTTATATGACAATGATATAAATTTAATAAATATAACTAATAAACTCTATAAATAAAACTAAATAAACGTGCATTTCGTATGTTACTTGTATCTAGTATATATAAATATACGTACATACCAAATCCTACCTAGAACATAGATTTTATAGAAACATAATTGGGTTCCTTATAGCATCTCTTAGATATATTTCTTTCCCTTACAAAGTTGAATGCTAAATTATGAGTATAAACAAAATGGATGACAAACAATGTAAATATTTGTCCTTAGAATGATGCAAATGAATGCTATTGCATTTCTTTTTCTTGAATGGATTATTCGATTGAAGTTGAAGGTTTTTTCCTCTAGACTTTGGTATAGAAATCTTCTCCATTTTCTTATTCTCTCATAAGATTAGCGGCTCAATATTTCATATAAAGAATTTGATGTCCTCTTTCCTCTCTCCAATTCTTGCTAGTGCTGTTGTTTACAGTTCTAAGAACTCAGATCAAAGAAGATATCATCTCTGCAAGGAATTATAATTTCACCCATCTAATTTTCATATCTGAATTCTTCTTCTTCCATACTTAGTAGCTCTTGAGACAAAGGATACATAACTCTTCTTTTGATCTTCACCAACATATATAGACTGCAAAGTAGCCTTTTGGAATGTTTGTAGTCCTCAAAGCTGTTTCTTTAACATTGGAAAGTGAACCAGACAATTCAAATGCCATGCTGACCTTTCTTTCTGAGTTTTCTTTTTAAATAACAAATAATTTTTCAACAAACAATATGAGAACTTGATGATTAAGCCTTACGGTGTGTCTGTATATATAGATGAATGGTTCTCTGACATACTCAAGCAACTGGGTTGGTGTGGAATTTGCAAAGAAACACAAGTATTTGAATCTTCACATGGCTTTGTCTTCTGACTCATACATGAACACTTTGTTGTGACTGTGACATATGTATAGACATTACCAGGTGAACAACCCACAAGGGAACCCCACTTGAAACATATGATATGCGTGGTCAACTAACAATGTTTTCATTTCGCGGCTTTCAAATTAGTCGGTTTATAACTTTGAATCAATACTAAAGAGTAGGAAGACACAACCATGTGATTGCTCAAAGACTATGCCACTAATTGCATCTTCAGTCTCCACCATTCATTTCCACACAAGGAGATATCTATTCTACAATTATCATCAAGGGTATTGATTATATATACTCATAAGATTGGGGTTCTTCAGCATCTCAACTCCTCACATTTTCAAGTACTAGAGCTCTCTCTTTGCTTACATTTTCTTTCTTTTTCTGCCTTTAGAGACTTCAACAATCATGGGCTTCCGTTTTCCTGGTGTAGTTCATGCTAAGCAACTTATTCAGAAGCCTTTTTCTAGTGCAAAAGATGTTCCAAAAGGCTATTTGGCAGTTTATGTTGGGGAGAACAAAATGACAAGATTTGTGATCCCTGTGTCGTACTTGAACCACCATTCATTCCAAGAGTTGCTATGTCGAGCTGAAGAAGAATTCGGATTTGATCATCCAATGGGTGCTCTAACAATTCCCTGCAGTGAAGAAGCTTTCATCAATCTTGTCTCTAGCTTAAATTAATGTCTAATGAATGGTGATTAGTATAGATAGATGCTAACTGCTGACAAAAATTATTGATACAATTTTGTATGGCAAAGAATGCCAATACCATCACCATGTAAATATTTTTTCCTTGGGATTAAAATGAAATGTCCCTGAGAATGATACAAATGAAACTACTAATGCTTTTCTTGAATGAATTGTTTTATTTATGTTATAATATTTTTATATTAAGATCTGAAAAACTAATAAAATTGAACAATTACAACAATATATATGGGAAATTTTTTGTTTTAATAGTTTGTTTCGTTAACTTTAATAGAATATTTTAAATATTTAACGAAATATATTTTTAAAACTAATTAAACATAAATATTTAAGAATTATATTAATATAAATTCAAATTCAAGTGTTAAAATATCATTATTATAATAATATACAATACAATACTAAATATTTAATAAATATATTAATATAAATTTAAATGTTATAAAACATTATTATGATAATAATATATAATTCTAATTTTTTTACTAATTATATTAATATGAATTCAAATATTATAAAATATTATTATGATAATAATATTTAATACAATACTATATATTTAATGAATGTATTTTCAAAAATGCACTTTTGAGTTATATAGCCGTATGATTAACCAGTTTTAATAATATAACCTTTTTATATTTGAGTAATATTTATTTTTTTATTAATTTTTTTTTTACAATTTTAACAATTTAATTACTAAAATAGCCTTACCTTGAAAACCCTATATATATATATATATATATATATATATATAGTATCTTCTACATTTTCGCAGCCCCATTTTCACACTCTCCCTTTTTCCATTCCTTGATTACAATATTAATAATACAATATTGACCTCATAATACAATTACCAAAGAATTGAAAGGAAGCAAAACAAAAAAAGTATAGTCACTCCCACTACCACGCCAAGGTACATTTCCCACTTTTTTGTTTTTGCTTTTTGTACTGTTTTCTTTCAACTTATATATATATATATATATTTATATATATGTATAAATGAGTTGATTCCTTGGATTAAAATGACAGTGAATACCCATTTTTTGTATTAAACTTTTGTATAATCTATTACACTTTGCTATAATATTTATTTTGTTTATTAATTTTTTTCTACAATCTTAATAATAATACAAACCATATGTTTGTAAAAATGTCTCAATGAACTAACTTTATTAAAGAGCTTTTGAGTTATATAACCGTATGATTAACCAGTTTTAATAATATAACATCTTTATATTTGAGTAATATTTATTTATTTTTTGCAATTTTAACAATACAATTACTAAAATAGTCTTACCATGAAAACCCTATATATATAATATCTTCTATCATTTTCGCAGGCCCCATTTTCACACTCCCATTTTTTTCTATTCCTTGATTACAATATTAATAATACAATATTGACCTCATAATAAAATTACCAAAGAATTGAAAAGAAGCAAAACAAAAAAAGTATAGTCACTCCCACTACCACGCCAAGGTACATTTCCCACTTTTTTGTTTTTGTTTTTTGTTATGTTTTCTTTCAGCTTATATATATATAAATGAGTTGATTCTTTGGATTAAAATGACAGTGAGTACGCATTTCTTGTATTAAACTTTTGTATAATTTATTACACTTTGCTATAATATTTATTTTGTTTATTAATTTTTTTCTACAATCTTAATAATAATGCAAACCATATGTTTGTGAAAATGTCTCAATGAACTAACTTTAATAAAGGGCTTTTGAGTTATATAACCGTATGATTAACCAGTTTCAATAATATAACATCTTTATATTTGATTAATATTTATTTTTTTATTAATTTTTTTTTACAATTTTAACAATACAATTACTAAAATAGTCTTACCCTGAAAACCCTATATATATATAATATCTTCTATCATTTTCGCATGCCCCATTTTCACACTCCCTTTTTTTTCCATTCCTTGATTACAATATTAATAATACAATATTGACCTCATAATAAAATTACCAAAGAATTGAAAAGAAGCAAAACAAAAAAAGTATAGTCACTCCCACTACCACGCCAAGGTACATTTCCCACTTTTTTGTTTTTGTTTTTTGTTCTGTTTTCTTTTAGCTTATATATATATATAAATAAGTTGATTCCTTGGATTAAAATGACAGTGAGTACCCATTTCTTGTATTAAACTTTTGTATAATTTATTACACTTTGCTATAATATTTATTTTGTTTATTAATTTTTTTCTACAATCTTAATAATAATGCAAACCATACACTACAACAAATTTGATATACAATGACTCCCTACAATGTCTTACACCAATGGTGTAAGACATTAAAACTTATCAGGGGTTTTAAATGTCTAATGGTGTAAGACATTGAAAGTTTATATTAATGGCTACAATTGGAAGACATTAAAAATGGTGGAAGACGTTGGAAATAGGCTGGGGAAGTGGTCATGGGTACATCCAACGTCTCCCACTGGGAGACGTGGGACACGTGGCACGTCTCCTAGTGGGAGACGTTGGATGTACCCCCATATACATCCAACGTCTTCCACTGAGAGACGTGGGACACGTGGCACGTCTCCTAGTGGGAGACGTTGGATGTCCCCTGCCCATTTAAACCAAAGTTCCTTCTTCTTCCTCTCTCATTCGAACCATTATACACGGATTGCAAACCAGAGAGCAAAACCGAGAAGGAAGGGGGCTGCATTTTTTAGGGTTTTAAAGGTAAGTTTTTTTAATTTTCTTGCTTTTTAGTTAATTATATGGTAAAAAAATCACAGGTTTAGTATTATGATGAGTAATATACATGATTTTGTGTTAATTTTTCATTTTTATGCATTATTTTATATACATTGTAGGATTAGTTTTTCATGGAAATTTTTTTATATATTTCTGTCTTTTTAGTTTTTTTTTTTTTTTTTTAATTTAACCTATCACATTGTATAGATTTCATTAGAGTATATATGTTCATGATTTTTTTAAATTTTTATAATTTTTTATTTCGAAATTTAGATATATTTTTTATATATATTTAAACTTTTTTTTTTGTAAATTGTAACTATTTTGTTATATATATAGTTATGTTAAAATAAATTTATTAAATAATTTATAAAATATAAATATATGAAAAAATTTATGTTTTTGTTGATTATTATTAAGTTTTTAGGTTATGAAATTTTTTATTGATTTTTTGTTTAGGTTATAATTAGTGGCGCATTGGGGTTTTTTTTTATTTATTTACCAATATCATTTACTATTATTAGATATTTAGTGATATTTGTTTAGTAATGTTTAACATATTAATTAATTTAATTTCATAGGTTGTGATTTTGGTGGTGAGATTTTAGAGAGTATTTTGCTTTAAAATTCCTATATCAATCACACATTTGAGGTAATTAAGTTTCTAAAATTACAATAATACGTTATATATTGCTAGATATTTAGTGATATTTTATTTATTATTTATTAATTTAATTTTATTGGTTTATGGATTTAATAGCGAATTTGATTACTAAGTGAAGTAATTTTGCTAGCTTTTGGATTATTAATTGCAAGAGGTACATATATATTCTCTTACTTCTACTTTTAATATTATTAAACAAATGTTAGAGGAGTTTGAATATCTTAAATATTCATCCATAGTGAAGTAGGTTCTGAGATTAAAATTGTGTGCTGCGATGATAACGAAAGGTTGAGAACATGTGTGTTTTAGTGAAGTAGGTTCTGAGAAATTTGGTTGTGTGCTGCGGAGCTATAAGGAAGAAACTTATTGTATGCTGTTTGAATTGTTTGTTTTGCTATTCACATGCAGATGGTTAGGTTACTATTATAGGGGAAATGCTGCCCGATTTTATCTAGGATAATAAATAATTAGTTTAATATAGACATCCTATAAGGAAGAAACTTATTGTATGTTGTTTGAATTGTTTGTTTTGTTATTCACATGCAGATGGTCAGGTCACTATTATAGGAGAAATGCTGCCCGATTTTATCTAGGATAATAAACAATTAGTTTTATATAGACATAAAACTTTATCACGTGCTTATTTAGTGTTGTTTCTTTTCTTTTCCATAGACATAGGAAAATATATGGATAAACAGTGGATGTCAGCGAATAGGTTATCTGCGGAATATAGGAACGGGGTCGATTTGTTCTTAAGGTTTTGTTCGGAAAATGTGAAAGACCCAAATTTTACTTATTGTCCATGTCTTAAGTGTGGAAATGTTAAAAAGATGGATCTTAAAAAGATTAAAGAACACTTATATTTCAATGGGATGGACAAGAGTTACACAATTTGGTATTACCATGGGGAGATAGCTCCGATTGCTCCAACTCTGCCAAGTAGACCAAAAGGAGTGATGAGGAATATAGTGGAGGAGAACTGGGATCCATTAGATGAAATGATTGATGACGCACATTATGGATCAGGAGTAGACCCAAATAAGTTTGAGACACTCCTTAATGATGCCGAGAAACCAATTTACCCTGGTTGTACAAGATTTACAAAATTATCTGCGCTTCTTAGGTTGTACAATCTAAAAGCTAAACATGGCTGGAGTGATAAAAGCATTACTGATTTATTTAGTTTTTTGAAGGAGTTATTTCCTGAAGATAATGAAATTCCAATTTCATTTTATGAGGCAAAGAAGACGTTATGCTCATTAGGCATGCAGTACGAAAAAATTCATGCATGTCCTAATGATTGCATATTATATCGAAATAGTTTTGCAGACGCAAAATCGTGTCCTACTTGTGGTGAGTCATGATGGCAAATGAAAAAGAAATGGTGACGATGTCAAGGAAGGAGTACCTGCCAAAGTTTTGTGGTACCTTCCGCCAATTCCTCGTTTCATCCGATTGTTTAGAAATGCCGAACATTCTAAAAGTTTGTCGTGGCATGCTAATGAAAGAATAAAGGATGGTAAATTAAGACATCCAGCTGACACCCTTGCTTGGAAGAGAGTTGATTTGAAGTGGCTTTCTTTTGGAAATGAATCTCGTAATATTCGTCTAGGTCTTTCGTCTGACGGGTTTAATCCACACGCATCCCTTAGCAGTAAGTATAGTTGTTGGCCTGTTATGCTTGTTATTTACAATCTACCCCCATGGTTGTGTATGAAGAGAAAGTTTACGATTTTGACCTTGTTGATATCAGGACCTAAACAACCTGGTAATGATATTGACGTCTATCTAGCTCCTCTTATAGATGACTTGAAAACTTTGTGGGATGAAGGGGTTAAGGTTTATGATGCGTATAGATAGGAAGAATTTCATCTTAGAGCGGTCTTATTGTGGGCAATTAATGACTTTCTTGCTTATGGAAATTTATCTGGGTTTAGTGTGAAAGGATATAAAGCTTGCCCCGTTTGTCAAGAAAAAACATGTTCTGAATACTTGAAACACTCTCGGAAAATATGTTATATGGGACATAGGAAGTTCTTGCCTAATACGCATAAACTTCAGACTTGGAAGAAGGCATTCAATGGTAAACAAGAGTTTGAGGAGGCTCCTGAGCCATTGAATGGGATCCAAGTACTTGAGAAGATGTCTAAAATTGTGTTCAAGTTAGGGAAGCCCAAAGTTCGTACACCTACAAAGATGAAACGTAGTCGCAAGGCCAAGGTTGTGGAGGAGCCAAAAGGGTGTTATAAAAAGAAATCTATTTTCTTTGAACTTGAATATTGGCCTTTCTTACTTATATGTCATAATTTAGATGTTATGCACATAGAGAAAAATGTATGTGATAGTTTGATTGGCACTTTGTTGAATATTCCTGGGAAAACTAAGGATGGAATTAAGGTTAGACAAGACTTGATTGCAATGGGTATAAGGGATGAATTAACTCCAAAACCAAATAAGAGACGAACATATTTACCTCCTGCAGCTTACACTCTTACTAAAGAGGAAAGAATGGAAATTTGCAGATGTTTGTTTAATATAAAAGTTCCAGACGGATATTCCTCAAATATAAGGTCATTGGTAGACATGAAAAGTTGTATTCTGACTGGCATGAAATCTCACGATTGTCATATTCTAATGCAACATTTGCTACCAGTGGCCATTCGATCTGTGTTGCCTAGGAGAGTTCGAGATGTAATCACAAGATTATGCTTGTTTTTCAAGTCACTGTGTTGTAAGGTGATTGATCCGCTAAAGTTACCTAAGTTAAGAGATGAAATTGTTGAGGTATTGTGTGAGTTGGAGAAATTGTTGAGGTCTTGAGGTACCATTTAATAGGTTTCATATGTTTATGATATGTGAAATTCTTAGTTTCATCTTTTGGTTTCGTCAATTTGTTTCATCTTTTGATTATGAGTGTCCAAAAATGTTATAATAATGATATTTATGTTTCACAGATGGAGGCTGATCCTTTTGGTGTAGTTATGATGAGGGGGAGCAACGCCCTCATTCTCAGTTAGTGGAACAAGAAAATAAATCTGTGAGAGGACTTACATGGATGTCTAGAAACACCAAAAAAAGGAGTGAAGGACATCTTACTCCTGTTGAATACAATGAGTATGGTCAACTAGTGGGTGAATCTAGAAGTAATGTTTCATCACAGCTTGGATCAGTTGTTCGAGCAACTGTGTCCATCAACATTAACAGTTGGAAAGATGTTAGTGTGGTGGATAAAAATAAAATATGGGACACAATGAAGGTATATTTTTATTAATTATATTTCATTTAATGTTTTTAAAATATATATTGTTTTGATAATATGCTTCTTATTACTTTCAAACTTGCAGAAAACTTATGATTTGGATCCCAAACAAAAGCAACAGATGTTGAAGGATGCGGGAAAGTACTTCCGAAATTGGAAGACTAATCTTACAAGGGTACACATTTACGACGCTTTGAAAAAATACCCAAATGAGTTCCCGCCAGCTTTGCCATTTGGATTTGAGAATGTCATAACTCTGGATGAATGGTTAAAGTTTGTGAACTCAAGATTAATTCCCAAGTGGCAAAGAAAGAGAGAGGAGATGCAAAATTATCGAGCACTGAATAAATACAATCACAACCTCTCTAGAGGAGGCTATGTGCGTATTGAAGAGATGTTAATGGAACAAAGTGGGAAAAGTCTAACTGAACTTGATAGGGCAGACTTATGGAGCATGGGTCGTCGGAATGCAAAAGGAGAGCTAGTTGGAGAGGCCTCTGAGATTCAAAAAAATATTGTAAGTGCTCATATTTAATAATGTTGATATATCAAATTATTAGCTTATATATATAACTTTCTGTGAATATTGTTTCATAGGATCATTACCGGCAACTCCAAGCTGAGGGTAAATGGGCACCTGATGGCCCTGATGATGTGCTAACGAGGGCGTTGGGCACTCCTGAGCCTCGAGGACGTGTTAGGGCTGGAGGACACGGTGTGTCCCACTCAGTATACTGGAATACTCCAACACCTACCTCAACGAAAAATAAATCAAAAGCCTCTTCTTCAAATGACGACATTAGAAGGGAGTTTGAAGAAAGATTTCGAAAACAAGAAGAAGAGCATCGTCAACAAGCACAACGCCTAGAAGAGCGCCTTCAGCAACAAGGTGAGCTCTTGAGAAAATTATTGGCCCAGCAGAGCGGGTCAAGATCTAACGTTGGAGTCCCACCAGCGCCATCATCATACTATGTGCCCGACCCACCAGTGCCACCTGCGCAGGCGTCCTACTATACTCCAGACCCAGTAGTGCCTCAAGCAGAACACCACATTATTGCACTACAACCGCTTTTGCAAGAGGTAATTAAACTTTCTTGAATATTCTGAAACCAAATAAATTTCTTTACTGCTTCAACATGATTATTTGTATATAGTATGTTTCTTACGCAGGGCCGAGCATGCCAATTAGCAATTGGTTCGGTTTCAAACATTGTTGCATCAGGTAAACTCATTGAAAGAGAGGTAGGCAACAACTTCCAAGTTATGATTACGAGTGTTCTTAAGCCAACCTGTCCTCTCCCTTTTGCATATCCTGATTTGGACATGTACATAGTTGCTCAGGCCATTGTGTAATGACCCACTAATCTAGACTAATTGGACCATTATCGAAACTATACATAAAACTTACATTTTTACGAAAATACCATAATTTATTGAGTAACTTAAAAATAAGAGTTATTTACAAATAAACAGAATACTAAGAAGGATTTTGGGATCCCATTGTCTTTAAAACAAAACAAGATTTAAAATAAAAGACATTACATAATAATGCGGAAAATACACATAAAAACCATAAAAACATAAAAGGAGACTATATCCTCGAATCGAAAAACGCTCGGCCCCTTGACTCCATTCATCATCGATACACATTCTCCAAGCGTCACGAATCTTTCCGCCTCTAAACTAATTTTCCTGCACATAAACAGAAAGGAGTGAGCCTAATGCCCAGTAAGGAAAATCTAACACAAAGTCACATACATAATTTCATAAGAAAACATAAAGACTTAACATAACACATATAACATACACTTATTATAATGGCCATTATTACTTGGGGTCCCATAGGCTAAACAAGCATATGCCCATGGGGTTAATGGGGTCCTACTAGCTAAGTAGGTCATATGCCCATAACCCATTTGGGGTCTTGTTAGTCATATGGGTCATATGCCCAAGCCTACAAACATACACATATATCATAACACTTTTAATAACATAAAACATATAGATAACATAATCACATAACATGTTGATTCTAGCCTATTTCCTTACCAAAGTTACCGGGATTATGGACTGAGTTGGGACTTTTGGAACACTCCTAAAACCATAAGAAAGAGTGAGTCTAAAGAAAGAAGATGAAATAAAAGAGATGGAAAGACTAAACCATAAAAACATACTTACCAACTTATATGCTTAAGAGCTTGGATTCCCTAACCAAAATAAGAATAAGGTTGGGGACTGAGTAGAAGGTTTTGAGAAAGGAAATAACATAAAATACAGAAAGGAACTAGAGTTTTGGGTTTACCTCAAAGATTGCAAGATCAATCTAACATCCACCGAAATACTATAGCACTCACTTACTTCCCAAAGTGTTTGATAAGCTTATGATGTTTAAGCTTATAGTTTTTTCCCCAAACCAAGTGTTTACACTCTCACACTCACTTAACACTAGCAGCCTCTGAACTTAGAGCAAATGGTGAATAATGGCTGGGTACTAGGTCCTATTTATAGAGTTTGGGAATGAAAATATCTTGATTTTACTTGAATAAAAATAATGGCTTTTTAGGTGAAAATCATTTGAATAATCGTTCAGCAGAGGCTGAAGACTCGTTCAGAAGATGCTGGACTGTTGAAGGAGTTTGAATGGCTGAAGGGAAAAGAATTCAAATGTATTTGAATTCATGCTGGTGGAGGCGATATATCGCCCCCTATAGGCGATATATCGCCTGGACCTTTGTTCCCGAGGCGACCGTGCATCGATTCGTGTTTTCCGTATCTACGTGCTGCGACATATCGCCCCCTATAGCTGCGATATATCGGCATACGCTGAATATTTAAACACGAATTTACACATTTTTAGCTGAGTTTGAATGGAGTAAACAGCCTTGACTAAGCCCTCAACGTGCTCAAAGCTGCTGACTGACCCTATACATTCAAACTTTTACCCTTATTTAATTTAATCCTCAAAAATACTTAATCCTTAATTACTATTCAAAACATGTGCTTAAAAATCCTATTGGTTGTTGTCTAAACCTTATAATATAATAATAAAATCCTTAATATCAGACACATTAATCAAACCTTAGGTTATACTTAATATTCTTAAACTATAGGTTAAACTTAGAAAATCTATAAGTACTACTATGAGTGTCCAAATAACTCCCGGTCTGAACAAAAAATCCAAAGTAACAATGATAACACTAAACATACTATAATACTACTAAACAATTAGCTAAGTAAAGTTCTTGGACTCTACACATTGGGACGCCAATAGCGTGGCCTAAGGATTTTGTCATTATATCTGAAGATGTATATCATGAGGTGATGCCATATTTTTACATAATTATCTTTACAATTCTATATTTTTTGCAATTTTTTTAATTGTTGATATTATTGTATACAGACTCCCTCTACAAGTAGGACCAAATCACAACGACCAAGAGCTTCATCAACACAACAACCTCGAGAAAGAAGACGACAACAAACTCCTCCAATGCAATTGGCCCACACTCCATTGGAACGATTACAGAATATCGTATCTCATTGGGATGATGGCGAGTGTGTCAATTTAGGTATAGAGTCTGAAGTTTTTGATCAATATATGTCTCACTGTTATATATTTAAGGATGACATACTTCAGTTTGCTCGAAAGGAGAAGATTGGACAAGCAGTAGTCGTCAGCTACATGAGGTATATATCTCACAAATAAGTTTGTTCATTTAATTTTCTAATTTGATTTATTCATTCATATAACAATTTTTCATATTTTTGTATTAGGTTCATTTACAGATATGTGGTACAACAAGGTCGCCAAAATAAGTTTTTATTTGTCAATCCTAATATCGTCGCCATTCAAGGGAGTTCATTCGACGATCGTGTTCAGAATCTGTTCAGACGTTGCAATGACGTAAAATCAAAAGAACAAGTTATGCTTGTTCCTTGGAACCATGGGTAAGTTTAAAAATTGTCATTTTTCCGACCCATATCAATAATTTCTTTGTTTAACATTTGAGCTATAATTTTTTGGTTTTTCTTATGCAGTGAACATTGGATGTTGCTTATTTTGGCACCATATGCATATCATGTTTACTATTGTGATCCGGTGAATTCAGAGCTAAATAACCGTGAGGAGATTGTATCAGTGATCGTCAACGCTTTCAATCTTTTTTTCTCTATGAATCTTCCTGATGTCGAGATCCCTGATACTCTACGCATTAAGCAACCTCAGGTAAGTAACTTCAATAGAATTTTTTGAACATTTATAATAATTAAGTAGAATAATATGTATGCATTTTTTAATAAGTTTCAATTTTATAATGAATTACTCATACTTTTAAATAATTAGTGTCCACACCAACCGGACAATGTGGCATGTGGATACTACTTAATGAGGATGTTGAAGGATTTGATTGAACATGCGAGTCCCGGACATTACTTGAGAACGGTATTATTAATTAAAATTTACAAATTATTTTTGAAACTATAAATGTAATCAAATAATTAATTAATATATTTTACTTTATATTTCTTGCAGCTAACAAGCACATCATATACAGAGGCACAAATTGATGAGTTGCGACAAGAATGAGCGACATATATGTTGCCGATAATCCAAAGTTACTGACCTCGTTGATAGGTTTTTCTTTTTTACCTCTTTCTTCATACACAATGCAATATTTGTTCATTTTGAATATGTCTAACAAATATTGTATTTCTTGTATATGTCTAACAAATATATTTTTTTCTTGTATATGTCTAACAAATATTGTGTACTTTCAATTTAATTGATTATTAAATCAATTTAAATTTAAATTAAAATAATTTCAATTTAAATTAAAATAATTTCAATTTAATTAATTATTAAATCAAATTAAAATAATATTAATTATAAATTTATTTAATTTTTTTTAAATCTGGGAGCTTCCCACGTCTCCCAGTGGGAGAGGTTAAAAGTCAAACATTGACTTTCAACCTCTTCCACTGGGAGACGTGAGAAGTGACTCACCTCTCCCAGTGGGAGACGTTGGATGTCTCCTAGGGACTTCCCACGTCTCCCATTGGGAGAGGTGAGTCACTTTCCACGTCTCCCATTGGGAGAGGTTGAAAGTCAAAGTTTGACTTTCAACCTCTCCCAATGGGAGACGTGGGAAGTCTCTCACCTCTTCTATTGGGAGACGTGAGATATACACCTACAATCACCCTAGCAACAACGTCTCCCCAATTGGGAGACATTGTAGACTTTCAATGTCTCTCAAATAAAGTCATAAAACTCTTATTTTCTTGTAGTGATATGTTTGTGAAAGTCTCTCAATGAACTAACTTTAATAAAAGGCTTTTGAATTATATAACCGTATGATTAACCAGTTTCAATAATATAACATCTTTATATTTGAGTAATATTTATTTTTTTTATCAATTTTTTTTATAATTTTAATAATACAATTACTAAAATAGCCTTACCCTGAAAACCCTATATATATATATAATATCTTCTATCATTTTCACAGGCCCCATTTTCACACTCCTCTTTTTTTCCATTCCTTGATTACAATATTAATAATACAATATTGATCTCATAATAAAATTACCAAAGAATTGAAAAGAAGAAAAACAAAAAAAGTATAGTCACTCCCACTACCATGCCAAG
Source organism: Humulus lupulus (assembly GCF_963169125.1). Lineage (NCBI taxonomy): Eukaryota > Viridiplantae > Streptophyta > Magnoliopsida > Rosales > Cannabaceae > Humulus > Humulus lupulus. Next base: position 196,169,246 of record NC_084799.1, on the reverse strand, counting down.
GTACATTTCCCACTTTTTTGTTTTTGTTTTTGTATTTTGTTTTGTTTTCTTTCAGCTTATATATATATATATTTATATACATATATATATATATATAAATGAATGAGTTGATTCCTTGGATTAAAATGAAAATGAGTACCCATTTTTTGTATTAAACTTTTGTATAATGTATTACACTTTGCTATAATATTTATTTTGTTTATTAATTTTTTTTACAATCTTAATAATAATGCAAACCATATGTTTGTGAAAATGTCTCAATGAACTAACTTTAGTAAATTAGATTGAGATTTTCAACTAATATATTATATGTGATGTTGCTTATGGTTTGATATTTGAAATGAATACTTACATTGTATTGATTAATTGTACTACTTCATTATCTTTTTTTTTTTGTTAAAAAAAAACATATTGGATATGTGATGTAGAGTGTACATTTTAGCTTAGTTTGATAATTGATATATTAACAACCTTGTTTTTATTGAAGATTTCAGTCACGGTACATAATCACTTTAAGTCAATTTTCTTAGACCCATATATTTAAATAGATCTTATTATGATGTTCGAATAATAATATTTTTATGTAAATTTGCTTTCCATAAGCATTTTTAGGTGGATCGATTGTCCAATCACCCAAGCTCAACTCTTATACACTCTATTTCCTAGATTCCATGGCACGAACGAAAGTATCAAGTATTAGAGATCCACAACAACCGATTCAACGATGATTGATTATTCATGAATCTAGTCTGGAGTTGTCGTGCTCAACATCGTTGGATGCTAGTGTGCCACCAACACCTCCTGCAGACACAACAACGACTCAATTAGATAGTGAGGTAAATGAAGTTAAATACATTTTTCTATTCTTGTACTTTTTTTTTAGAATAGATAATATATATTTAATTGAAATCAAATGGCTATAAATTTAGAGCACTAAAGGCATGATTTGAAAAATATTGGTTTAAAATGTAGAACTCAACTAAACGAGTAGAGCTCAAGTGGTTATGGTCGAGATTTTTAAAAACGCAATGAACTTTCAGTTTAGGGCTCGATTAGCATGAGTTGAGATTTCCAAAGTCTAATTGATAGCATAGAGCTCGACAGGTGAGTAGAGCTCGACCATACATAGTTGAGATTTCCAAAGTCTAATTAAAATTGTAGCATAGAGCCCCACAGGTATGAGTAGAGCTCGACTGATGTGAGTAGAGCTCGACCAAAGTGGAGATTTCCAAATTCTAATTGAAATTGTAGTATGGAGCTCGACTAGTGTGAGTCGAGCAACACCATACATAGTCAAGATTTCCAAAGCCTAATTGAAATTGTACCATAGAGCTTGACTAGTGTGAGTAGAGCTCGACTAGAGTGAGTAAAACTCGCCTGATGTGAGTTGAGCTCGGCCATGCATAGTAGAGATTTCCATAGTCTAATTGAAGTTGTAGTATAGAGCTCGACTAGTATGAGTAGAGCTCGACCATAAGTAGTTGAGATTTCTAGGCTTTAGTAGAACTCTACCAAACATGGTCGAGATTTCCAAAATCTAAATGAAATTTTAGTGTAAAGCTCAACTAGAGTGAGTAGAGCTCGACTAACGTGTTTTTTACTCTATTGATTAAAAAGTTATATTTTTCTTATATTTAATTACTAGGTATATATTGAAGAAGAGTCAGTGACATGTTCTGAAGAACAATTAGAATCACATGTTGATGAACAATCAGAGTCTTCCTCTATGCCACGACAGAAAACATTTCCAGTAAGTTTTGTTTTGTAAAATATTTAAGTTTTTATGTTATTTAATATTGAGAAATATGATATTTATTTTATTGCAGATTGAAAAGATTCCTCAATTGAAGCCTATATTAGAGGAGAATGAACACTTTGAGTGCAAGATAAGTGTAAAAAGTCATATAGATAAGGTCACAAAACTTATCAATGATGTACTAAAGAATGACCCGACCAACTTACAATTGTTCAAGGAATCTCCGTTTGGCCACTTTCTTGATCTTTCTAAGAACTATGAACATTCAAGTCAAGTGATGTGGTTATTACTCATTCAGGAAGCAGACTGTGATAGAGATTCAGAGACGTGGTTTATTGTTAATGGGGTACCGATCTGATTCTCATTGATGGAGTATGCATTAATATCTGGGCTAAAATGATTAGAATATCCAAAAGGTTGGGAAACTCAAGCTAAGTCAAATGCATTTGAAGATAGACACTTTCATGGGAAAAAAATAGTTAGCATTGACGACGTGAAGGCCAAATTTACACAAATATCCAACCCAAACCAAAATAATAGAGTTCGAAGGAATGTAAATGTAAGTAACAAGGAAATATTAAAGATGGCATCTCTCTTGTTTGTCTCTGCGGCCTTAATGCACAGGAACAAAAGTTCTTCTAACATCGACTCATTATTATTGGGATTGGTTGATAATTTGGACATGTTCAACCAATACCCTTGGGGGAATCATTCTTATGAGTATGCATTAAAGCAACTTCGGAAGGGACTAAAAGGAAAAGAAAAATCAGTGCATGAGAAAGCAAAGAAGATGTCATCATTCACCTATTCAGGCTTCGTTCTTCCATTAGCAGTAAGAAAATTGCCCTAAGTAAAGTTGAAGAACATCATTATTTTTGAAATCCTTACAATTTTTCTCATTTGCATGTGTAGACATTAGTGTATAAATGTGTGCCGACAGTGGCAAGAAAGTATGTAGAGCTTCGAGATGATATTGACGAATCAATGTCGAGCATTTGTCGATGGAGGACTACTTAGAAGCGTAAGAAACCTCCCTCTTATAGTGATGTACTAGAAGCTCTAGGTGATTCCAAGGTTAGCATCTAATTTATTTTTTGTTATTTAGTCTTCCTTTTAATATACATACATATATATATTAATGTTTTTTGTATTCAGGATATGAAAAGTATCCTTTCACCTACTGAACGAGAGAAGAGAATGCCACACATGCAAGGATTCATCCGTATCCCTAAACCAAAGTCAAATCGCATGATTGATATATTGACTGTTGTGTTAGAGTTTGGAGGTACAATTAATTGGACCAATGATACTGATGGGCATGCGATGTGTGACAATGTTGGTGTTACAATTGAAGGCCAAGCTACTGAAGTTGGTAACAGAAATCATGTCCAATCTATGAGCAAAGCCACGAGAGATGATACTGATAGGCATGAGACTTGTGACAATGCTGGTGTTACAAATGAAGGCCAAGCCACTAGTCAAGCTATAGAAGTTGGACCAGAAGAGAGTCAAGGTGACAAAGTTGACTGGTTTGCTCTCAAGGCTCACATAGATCAACAATTTGCATTGATAAGATCAGAAATTGCATTGTTGCCTTCAAAGATAATCTCCTTACTTCAACAACAGAATATCGTATCAATGCCCCAATGTGATGATGGTCATGGTGGCAGCTGTACTAGTGATGATTACATGAGAACATATCGTGAACAATTTTCTCATGTTGAAGAGCAGCATCCTCAGGTTGATGACCAAACTCCTCTTGATAAAGAGCAACCTCCCCAAGTTGAAGAGCAACGTCCTCAGGTTGATGACCAACATCCTTTTGATAAAGAGCAACCTCCCCAACTTGAAGAGCACCCTCCCCAAGTTGAATAACACCCTCCAAAGAGGTCACTAAATCGTTCACACTACATGAAATCACCATACATTGACCCTTTTCGTCGGACTAGATTGGGACGAGAAGATCATATCTAGTTTGATCCTTCAAGGGAGATTAATCCTGAAAAACAAAAGATGTTTGATGAAAATTTAAGAAGTAAAAAAAGTATTGATTGTGGGCTTGGTTTACGAACTATAGACTATTTCCAACGGATTATTAAAGACCAGGAATGGCTATTTAGTGAGGTATGACATATGCTTTTATGATCCCTTATATCTAAGACTTAATTTTGTTTCCACGTGTATAATGCTATTATTATTTTTTACAACACATTGATGATGCTCTGTTTGGCATTAGAAAGCGACAACATGAGTATCAAGATGTGATTCCACAAGATGCAATCATTTTGGATGAAAAATTTACTCAATTGGTGACCATCAACTTCAACTCTAACCCTAACATTATTGATGATGAGATAAGTCAATATATTTCAGGGAATCATCCGCATTTTTGGGGCAAAAAATGGAAAGGCTCAAAAAAGTTGTATATGCCTTTAAACATAAGGGACCATCATTGGGTTGCAATTAAAGTAGACTTATAAGAATTAAAGTTGATTGGTTATGAATGTAGTATTGGAGCGACCTCATCAAAAGAAATGGATGCTTTGATGTTGCCACTCCAAACGATGATTCCGACTATGCTTTGTGTATCTTCACAATTTGAGGACATAGCACAATGTCTTCACAAACCATGGACATATACACGCTTACTTAGTGCTCCACAAAATTCAAGGTAAGTATATTTATCTAAGTCTATATATACATGCTTACTTAGTCTATATTTATTGCAATCTTAAATCTATTATTGATTTTAAACTTTCTTATAACAAGGGATATTGTGTAGTGTACACAATTAAGATCATTGAGCAATAGATAATTTTTGTCAAGATTGGGATCTTTAGTAATTTATATATTTTAAAATGCTTGGCTAGTTTCAAGAATGATAATGTTTTAAAAACTTTATGCAAGAATATTTATCTATCTTTACAAAGCTCGACCATCCATGGTCGATTGTTGATAGTTGAGCTCTATTCATGTCAATATTTATCTATCTTTACAAAGCTTGACCATCCATGGTCGAGCTCTACTCACGTCAGTTGAGCTCTATGCTAGAATATTTATCTATCTTTACAAAGCTCAACCATTGACGGTCGAGCTCTACTCATGTCAGTAGCGTTCTATAGTGGAATATTTATCAATCTTTGCAAAGCTCGACCATCCATGGTCGAGCTCTACTCATGGAAGTCGAGGTTCATCTCAAGTAAACACAAGAAAATTTAAATGAATTCAAATACAATGATATAAATTAACCATGGTAATTCAAAACAAGCATATGCATCAACAATTACAATTTAGATGTTGTGGCTCGTAAGGGGCATGGTTTTTTTGAGTGACCAGGCTGCCCGCATAAACCACACCATTTTATCCATTTTTTTCCCTCGCCAACTGATGGGATTCTTTTCAATTTTTCTCTACCATGCTTGATTGGGACATTTGGATGCAATACTTCAACTTCATTGATATCCTAATCTTCTTGTTGAGGGACTGGATAAATGGTATAAACATAAGCCAACGCCCAAGTTTCCAACTTATAATAATTAGAGCACAAATCATACACTTCTATTCCAGCTTGCTCATATGATGCTAATGCATGCACACATGGAGGTTGATCAATGTCAAAGACACGACATGGGCATTGTCTTTGACCTAAATCAATTATGGCATAATTTTCTTTACCTGTAACCTCATACTCAAATCGGTTAAGTTGTTTCACATTCATTTCCGATGCTTTCTTGAATCTTTTTCGAATAATATTCTCTGCCTTTGGAGTTAAAGGTGTACACTTTGTATTGATAGATGCCACAATATTGCGGCGATTTTTGAACCACTCAGAGACTTTTGCTTGCATAGCCTCCAACAACGCAATGATAGGGTAATCTCTAGGTTCCCTCAGTGCTGCATTAATAGATTATGCACCATTCATAGTCATAATATTGTACCAACAACCTGTAAATTGAGATCTCGTCCATTTACTAAGTGTGAGATTTGATTCTTCAAGATACTTCATTGCTACGGGATATCTATTCTTCAATTCATCATAGAGTTTGTTGAAGTCGGAAACTTTATAGGCATTGGCAGTTTCTTCAAATAGTTTTATGACACCTTTAACTCTGACACGTGCTTTAATATTCAGGGACAAATGCCACCTACAATGCCCATGTTGTGACCTCCTATAAATATTTGACACCCCATTGATGATGCTTTAATTTCTATTTGAAATAGAGACTAAATCACTATCATCTGGTATAAGTTCTTGTAACTTTGTAAGGAACCATGGCCACGAAGCATCATTCTCTGAATCAACCACAGCCCAAGCAATAGGATATTGATGAAAATTACCATCTTATGCTGTTGCAATGAGCATTACACCTTTGTACTTGGTCTTCAACCAAGTCTCATCCACTGCAATAACCTTTCTCATGCAATGAAATCCTTTGATGCATGCTCCATATGCTAGGAAAACATATTTGAATTTAGAATCTTCATCCATCTCCAAATGCGTGATCGTACCTGGATTCATCTTTCGAAACATGTATAAGTAAGCTAGAAGATTTTGAAAACCTAATTCAAGTGAACCTCTAAGAAGGTTGTTTGCAATTTTTTTCTCCTTCCAAGCTTTCCAATATGTTATTGGCATGTGATTGTTCTGCATAATCGTCATTATTGCTTTTGGCTTCGGTATCTCTTTTTGACCATCGAAACTTGACCTCACGACATTAGCAACTACTACAGCACTTGCTTGACGATGCTTTCTTTTTCGGCTAATAAGGGAACAAGTGTGAGTGTTACAATAAGTTCATATTGAGAAACGCTCTGAGTTGGTAACTTTTGCTGCACGCACTGCCCAGTTGCATGACTTGTCAATGCATTTTGTCACATATAATGACTTGGTAGATTTATTAACTTCCATCTCAAAGCAAACCTTTATTGCAATATCGTTCAGCTTAGTTTTTACCTCATCTTTGTTATTGAATTCTTGACCAATTGCCAAATCTGACCCATCTGGGAAACTAAATGTGTCTTCACTAGAGACTTGATTTTGTTCATCATGGTGGTCCAATGAATCATAGTAGTACAGTGGGTGTTGCGGATTTTATTACACGCAAGTGCACATATCATACAAGTAGTAACTCACACAGGTGAGGTCGAACCCAAGGGAATTGCAGCTAAGTACTAACCAAATTGGATTTATATTTCTATTTGGCAACAATAAAATTTGGTTTTAAAATAATAATGCAGAAAACATAACAAACAAAACAACAAATAAAAAAGGGTTTAACAATGGATATGAAATTAGGAATATGATTTCAATTGCTTTGATTACCCAATTGTTAATACTAGTCAACTATTCTTCTTCCTCCAATGAGATGACAAATTATAAAATCACCTAAACTCTTTTCAGATCATGAAGGTACTAAATTGCATGTCAACTACTGCAGCTCTGAGATAGTACAACAAACAATTCGCATTAAGCAATAATCTAAAAGTCACATAAGCTATGCGAATACTTTCGTTTCACATCAAAACCTATGTTTATTCATTTAGAACATTCCTAATATTCACTTTTCAGATTTCATATTAGGATCATGAATCATGCTTAAGGTGATCAATCTCAAACATGTATTAAGCACAAAGATGAACAAATCACATAAACAAGGAAGAAGGAATAATCAAATAACATTAAGCCATGGAATAATCTCAGTCAATATCCATCAAATCCCTAAATAGGAGTTTAGCTCATAATCGCAGTATTCATATCCATAATCAAACTAAACATAAACAATAACGTAGAAAATTAAAGAAAAAGAGAATGAAACTAGATTGGGAATTGTCACAGATCGCCCACGCTCGCTCCAAGCTTCTTCTTCTTCTTTTTCCCCTTTGTTTCTGTCTCCCTTTTTTCTGCCCCCTTCCAAAATCGCGATCCCCAATTAAAAATGAAGACCTCATTCTATATTTCTCCCAAAATGATGAAATTGCCCTTAAAATTCTAAGTCGTACTGACGTCAGCGCCGCGGCTCCAATTCTTGCGCCGCGGCTCTACTCGGAAATTGCGAAATTTCGGGTTTCTGGAAAAGGGCTCGTCGCGGCTCTAACTCGCATTAGCGCCGCAGTGCTAATTCTTGCGTCGCGGGCCTAATACAATTTCAACAAAAACTTGAATAACCCTTCGATTTAGCATATTTTCTCCACAGTCCACTCCAAATGCCCAAAACATATGCTTTAACCTGAAATCAAGCAAAACAAGCATAAATCCGCTCCAAAAACACATAAACCATTAAAAAGACAATGATAAAGACACTTAAAAAGGAGGCTAAAATTAGCCTAAAAAACTCCCCCAAACTTGCTTCTTACTCGCCCTCGAGTACGGAAATGACACATTAAACTAAAACAAACAGACAAGACAAGTTAAGCCTCCAGTCTTCTTTAAATTACGCTGTCATCACTCACAAAACTTCAACTGTTGAACAACCAGAATTTCAACTCAATAACTCCAACAATTAATCTGAATGCCTCAATTGGAAATTAGATTATACCTTGCAAATAACAAATGAATAACTAGATAACACCATACATGCCCCACTCATTCCAACAATCCACTAACCAAAATTCAATACGCTTGCACACTTGCCTTTCTCCACTAATGTCAACAACACATGCTATGGAATCAAAAGGACTTCAAAGGTTCATAACATTTTGGCTTAGGTAAAGGTAGATAAAAAGACATTTAGGCTTCATTATACCATAAGCACATAAAAAACCAATCAAACAACCCACATTGCATTCAATTACCATCCCCTAATTCACCCACTTTCCATCGATTAAGAACTCATAATCAATGCTCCAACATCACTTTATTTAATTATTCAACACCTTTTTTTTTTAATCAAATATCAAAATTTAGTGATGTTGCAAGTACTTTTACATTTTACACTTGTCTCAATCAAAAAATTACATCGTTCATCCACTCACACCAATACTTTTTTTTTTTTACCCAATTACAATTCGTTCCCCCAAACTTATTTCTAAGCTTATGGCATAATTCACAGGACAGGGAAAAATAATAATTGGTACATTTTTGGCTTAATGAAGTGGTTATACAATCAATCAAACAAGTTAAGGCACAAATAGGCAAACTAGGGATAATAATGATAAGGGTAAGCTTGAAAGGCCCAAACGTTCCAAAAGATTGCCTAAATCATATTCCAAAACACATGTCATCAAGGATTTCTTCTCAAAAGGCCAGCAATGCAAGTTCTATCATTTTCATCAATTCATACCTCAAACCCAAGTAACACATGTATAGCATAATCCACTTATTCACATTTGCAACATATACTAAAATTTCCAAAAGGCATCAAAATTAATCCAAAGAGTGATCAAATCAAGCACACGGTTAAACACAATTTCCATTTGACAAGCGACAACAACGGCATTTATACGTATCATCGGCTTAACTTTTGACACACACAACAACGAAGATAACAAAAGTAGACAACAAATTTTTTTACTAAACTAAACTAAACTAAAACAGAAAAGTAAGTCCCTCCCCCAAACTTTATTTCACATTGTCCCCAATGTGAACATGACAATCGAAAAGAGAGAAACTTACCTGATAACCCCTCAAAATGGGTTGGGTGGCGGTGGTTGATCATAAGGGGTGAAACACGGTGGTAGGGCAAAGTAATTCTCATCTTCTTCATCCAAAGACCACCGAGACACCAAATTATTCAGCTGCTGAATATGGTTCGCATCATAAGCACTTCGCTGCCCCATATACGTCTGCATATGCATGTTTTGTTGAATAAGGTAATTCAACTGAGCATGAGTGTACTGCATAGCAGGATCCATATGACCACCTAAAACTTCGGGCTCATCCTCACCATCATCGGTCCTTTGTCAGCGGCGACCTCTCCCTCTCGGAACTTGCGGGGCATCATAGGGATGCGGCGGAATGAGGCAATTTACCATGGCCAATCCGACAGGCTTTTGCGGAGGCACCTTCATGTCAGTTAAGTATTGAGGTGCGCCATACGTAACGCAAAGTTCAGTAATGAAATTTCCATGTCCCAACCCGCCAGTAGTGGTACCCTGAATTATATGATTGATACTTTCCTAAATATACCTCCCAATGTTTAGGTTGTACCCTTTTAAAATAGCATATGTCACCTTGAGTCGGTCAATAGGGATGTCAGACAGATGATTGTTGGGAATCAATTGGGCACTCACAAAATAGCACCAAGCACGAGCCACTTGGTTAAGTTCACAGTGATACATACAATTCGGCTCACCATCCTTCAAATGGATTCTTGCTCCAGGAAAACCCAATGTTTCCGCAATGTCAACATAATCTAGATTATTGGCCCCCAGTACCCGCAGCTCTTCTTCTTCCATGGGAAAGTCAGGTACCTCATACAACTGATTAAATGCTGCAAGAGTAACTGGTATCTTCTTGCCTCGCACCATGACAACATTATTTTCTCTTTCTAGCCAATTAGCAAGGAATTCATATGTCATCGTGTGATTAGCCTTGCCATTACAGTCAACAAACTGGTCCCACTGTCGTCGAGCAATCTCAGCTCGAATAGGCTCATACAGTGGCTGGTTTTCCAGGGGTTCTGAACTAAATTCCATACCTCTTTCTTCAAGAATAGGTTTCCTTGACAACACCACAAACCGTTCTTGAGCCTCTTTGCTCACAAATCTTGAGGTGTCATAATCCGCCCTTGTGGAGACATGAGGAGGGTGAGACGATGAAGCACCTGGAGCATTTACAGGACCATTCTTTGGACCCATTGAGTAAAATAACTCCCAAAATACAAACTTGTAGGATCATTAGAATTTTTGGCAGCACCTCCCCTTGTTTTTAGCACTTCCCAAAATCAGAAAATTTCTTCACAAACCACAATTCTCCAATCCAATTTTTCATAATAGCAACAATATCCAAAATGCACCACTTAATCCATAATAAAACCCAATAAACACTAGATTTTCCAATAACCTAAGGAGACTCATTAAATTGAAAAGATGAGAGGCAAGATCACTTACATTAATGAGAAACCCATTGATAATCCACCATTGTTGTCCAAAGCTTGGAGAAATAAAAAAAAATTTGAGGAAGAGAATGGGATTTTCGGATTAGGGTAAAGATGAGTGGGAAAAATGGTATTCTTGAGGAAATTAGGTGAAAAGAAACAAAGAAAATGATGGGGGAAGTGATTTTTATGGAATGGGGTGAAGAAATTATGAAAAATCAGTGAAATATTGGTGGTTATGGTGGTTGTAGGGTGATTTGGGCGGAGGAGAGGTGGAGAAGATGATGAGAGGCAGATGGGGTATTTTGGAGGGTTAAAAAAAATAGGGAAATTTTTGGGTTATAAATGGTGGCCCGTGTTAGCGCCGCGGCGCTAATGCATATTCGTGTTCCCAGGAGCCGCGGCGCAGGAACAGGGGCCACGGCGCTAATCCAACTCCAATTTTTTGATGTTCTCTGTCAAGAACCTCGCCACGGCGCAAATGCCCTAAGCGCCGCGACGCTACAATATGCACCGCGACCCTAATTAAAAAAAACAAAAATTTTCTTCTTTTCACGCTTTTCACGGTTTTCTCTTTTTTTTTTTATTTACACAGAATACAATAAAAATACGAAATAAAAACACTTAAAAATACTAATTGTTCCAAACTTAAAATGCAAAACAAAATACAATTTGGGATGCCTCCCAATGGCGTTGTCGTTAACGTCATATAGCCGGACGCTGGTTTCCTCTTTACTGCGGCGCCAAGAGGATGACGGACATGGTTTGATCAAACTGACGACCCAAGTAGAGCTTCAATCGCTGACCATTTACTTTAAACTTGCCAGTCTTTTCACTTGTTACTTCGACGGAGCCATAAGGAAACAATTGTGATACCGTGAAAGGACCAGACCATCTCGATTTCAACTTGCCCGGAAAAAGTTTCAATCTTGAATTAAAGAGTAATACCTGTTGACCTGGTTGAAATTCCTTCGTGACAAGGTTCTGGTCATGCCACTTCTTAGTCCTCTCCTTGTAAATCTTGGCGTTCTCATAGGCTTCGTTTCTAAACTCCTCCAACTCGTTCAATTGCAAAAGCCTCTTCTCACCAGCTGCTACCAAGTACATGTTCAACGTCTTCATGGCCCAAAATGCTCTATGCTCAAGTTCCACTGGAAGATGACACACTTTCCCAAAGACCAACCTATATGGTGACATACCAATAGGTGTTTTGAAAGCTGTTCTGTATGCCCACAAAGCATCATCGAGCTTCTTAGACCAGTCTTTCCTCGAACGTTGTACCGTCTTCTCCAAGATTAACTTAATTTCCGAGTTGGAAATCTCAGCTTGTCCATTACTCTGCGGGTGATAAGGTAATGCTATTCTATGTCTAACTCCATATTTCGCAAGTAACACTTCAAATTGCTTGTTACAAAAATGACTCCCTTCATCACTAATAATAGCTCTAGGAGTACCAAACGGGGTGAAAATGTACTTTTGGAGAAAAGTAAGAACTATTTTACCATCATTAGCATGAGTTGCAGCCGCTTCCACCCACTTGGAAATGTAGTCCACAGCTAGCAAAATAAACAGATTGTTGTATGATGATGGAAAAGGACCCATGAAGTCAATACCCCACACATCATACAGTTCCACTTCTAAAATACCAGTCAAAGGCATCTCGTTCCTTCTTGAAATATTACCAGTCCTCTGACAACGATCACATGCCTTGACAAACTCATGAGCATCCTTAAAGAGAGTTGGCCAGAAGAAACCACTTTGTAGAACCTTTGCAGCAGTCCTTGTCCCACCAAAGTGACCTCCACACTGCAAACTATGACAATGATTCAGGATAGAGTACATCTCCTCTTCAGGCACACATCTTCTAATTATCTGATCAGCGCAGTGCTTATAAAGGATTGGCTCTTCCCAATAATAGTGCTTTACCTCAGAAAAGAATTTCTTCAATTGTTGTCTTGTCATGTCAGGAGATGTGATGTTTGCAGCTAGAAAGTTGACATAATCAGCAAACCATGGAACCATCAAACTTTCCTTTAAAGCAAACAACTGCTCATCAGGGAACTCATGATTTATCTGGACTTCCTTCATATTCTGACTCTCTTCTAACTCCAGTCTTGACAAATGATCTGCTACTAGGTTCTCGGTACCCTTCTTGTCTCTGATTTCTAACTCAAACTCCTGGAGGAGAAGGACCCATCGAATTAGTCTTGGCTTGGCATCCTTCTTGGTCATAAGGTATTTGATCGTCGAATGGTCTGTGTACACAATAACCTTATTCCCGATTAAATATGGCCTGAACTTGTCACAAGGGAAGACTATGGCCAACATCTCCTTTTCAGTAGTAGCATAGTTCAACTGAGCATCATTCAAGGTCCTACTAGCATAGTAGATGGTGCGAAAAACCTTGTCAACTCGTTGACCCAACACGGCCCCGACAGCATAGTCACTTGCATCACACATCAACTTGAATGGAAGCTCCCAATTCGGTGCAATGACTATAGGTGCCGAAATCAATTTTTTCTTAAGAGTTTGAAAAGCCTCCATACACTCCTTTCCAAACTCAAAGGGCACTCCATTAACAAGAAAATTAGACAATGGCTTGGAGATCTTTGAGAAATCCTTTATAAACCATCTGTAGAAACCAGCATGACCCAAAAAGCTACGAATCCCTTTTATCGAAACTGGAGGGGGAAAATTCTCAATAGTAGACACCTTGGCTTTGTCTACCTCAATGCCTTCCTGTGAGATATTGTGTCCCAAAACAATCCCCTCCCTAACCATGAAATGACACTTCTCCCAATTAAGCACCAAATTGGATTCTTCACATCGAATCAATACCAGCTCCAAGTTCCTCAAACAATGGTCAAACGACGAGCCAAACATTGAGAAATCATCCATGAAAATTTCTATACAATTCTCAACCAAGTCAGAAAAAATCACCATCATACACCGTTGGAAAGTTGTTGGTGCGTTACATAGCCCAAATGGCATTCTTCGGAAAGCAAATGTGCCATAAAGACATGTGAATGTCGTTTTCTCTTGGTCCTTTGGTGCAATGACTATTTGATAATACCCGGAGTAACCATCCAAAAAACAGTGATACTCCTGACCCGCCAATGTGTCTAGCATCTGATCAATGGATGGAAGGGGAAAATGGTCTTTCCTTGTGGCCTTGTTGAGCTTACGGTAGTCAATGCATATTATCCAACCAGTAATAGTTCTTGTTGGAATTAACTCGTTCTTTTCATTCTTCACTACCGTCATTCCCCCCTTTCTAGGTACTACCTGAACCGGACTCACCCACTTACTGTCAGAAATTGGGTAAGCCACCCCTGCATCTAACCACTTCACCACTTCCTTTCTCACAACTTCCTTCATTGGCGGATTGAGTCTTCTTTGGGCATCTATGGTTGGTTTGACTCTGTCCTCCATTAAAATCCGGTGCATAACAGTAGAGGGGCTGATCCCCTTGATGTCTGCCAAAGTCCACCTAATGGCCTTCATGTGCTCTCTCAAAATTCTCAACAATTTTTCAGTCTCCACATCAGAAAGTGAAGCCAAAACTATAACCGGAAGTATCTTGTTTTCACCCAAAAACTCATACCTCAGATGGTTAGGAAGCACCTTCAGTTCTAACTCCGGGGGCTTCTCAACTGAAGGCAATGACCTTTTTGGCACTGCCCCAAGCTCTTCAAAGTATTTCCTCTTCAATGGCCCATAAGAATTAAGCCATTTTGCGTACTCCATATCTTCATTTCCATCTTGATCACTAACCTCATCTTCAACCAAACTCAACTCAAGAGGATCGTTTATCAGTTTTCTCTCTTCCACTAAGTTACCCATTACATCAACCGAAAAGCAATTGTCACTAGCTTCAGGATAAGTCATGGCCTTGAGCACATTGAATACAACTTCTTCCCCTTGCACTCTCAACTTCAACTCACCCTTCTGAACATCTATAAGTGCTTGGCCTGTTGCCAAGAAGGGCCTCCCAAGGATAATGGGAACATTGCTATCCTCTTCCATATCAAGAACTATGAAATCGGCAGGAAAAATAAACTTGTCTACTTTGACAAGGACATCTTCAATTACCCCTCTTGGATGTGCCAACGAACGGTCAGCTAGTTGCAAAGTTACAGTTGTGGGCTTGGCTTCTCCAAGTTGCCATCTCTTGAAAACTGACAATGGCATCAGGTTGATACTAGCCCCCAAATCACAAAGAGCATTTATTCCCTCAATTCTCCCAATAGTGCACGGTATTGTGAAACTCCCAGGATCTCTCAGTTTAGGAGGGAGCTTCTTTTGCAGTATAGCACTACACTCTTCCGTCAATGCCACAGTTTCAAAGTCCTCCATCTTCCTCTTCTTGGACAAGATATCCTTCATGAACTTGACATAGCTCGGCATTTGCTCTAAGGCCTCCGCAAATGGAATGTTGATATGCAGTTTCTTGAATACTTCCAGGAATTTAGTAAACTGATTGTCCATGTTGTTCTTACGGAGCCTTTGGGGGTAGGGAATCTTTATGTGATGCTCAATACTAATTGGTGGCGAAGCTTCTTTTGTTGGTATGCCTTCAGTAGCCTTCTTCTCACTGTGCTTCTTTTCCTCTTGTGTCGGTGCCTGTGCCTGTTGATCCTGACCCACTTCTTCAACTGGCTGCTTCTCACTTGGTCCCTCATAATTCTTCCCGCTTCTTAATGTGATTGCCTTGCAATTCTCTTTCGGATTGACTTCAGTGGTGCTAGGCAAGTTACCTTGGGCACGATTAGCCATGAGAGTAGCCAATTGTCCCATTTGGGTCTCCAGATTTCTAATAAAAGACCGAGTTTTAGCCATGAATTGGTTTAGCACATCTGACTGAGCATTAGAATTTCCACCAAAATTTTGTTGTTGTTGATGATGAGTAGGCGGTTGAGGTTGTTGTTGCGGCCTAAATCTCGGTTGAAAGAGCCTCTGTGGCTGTTGTTGGGATGACTGTTGTTGGTTTGAAGATTGGCCTTGCTGATCATTCTTCCAAGAAAAATTGGGATGATTCCTCCACCCTTGGTTGAAGGAATTGGAATAAGGGTTATTGTTGCTCTATCGAGGAAAATTCCCAATAGCTTGAGCTTTCTCCATAGGCATGTTGTTTACATCAGCATACTGACACTGTTCATAGGCATGAGGGCCCCCACATACTTCACACAGAGTCTGGGCCTGTTGCACTGGAGCTGTTATTATATTGCCTTGCAATTGCTTAGTCAAGGCCTCAACTTGAGCAGTCAACTTCGAAATTGCATCCACTTCATATAGATCGGCCACTTTCCTTGAAGAGCTTCTTTCACTTGGCCATTTCTGATTATTCATGGTCATTTCCTCCAACAAGTCATATGCCTCATTGGCGCTCTTTCTCATAAACGCACCACCAGCTGCTGCATCAATGAGTGTGGGAGTAGTACCACACAACCCATTATAAAAATTATGGACTAGCATCCATTTCTCTATTCCGTGATGTGGGCACTTTCTTATCAAATCTTTGAATCTCTCCCAAGCTTCATAAAGAGCCTCATTATCTAACTGATGAAAATTATTAATCTCTCCTCTCAACTTAGCTGCTTTAGCTGGAGGGAAGAACTTGGAGAGGAACTTCAATGCTAGATCATTCCATGTATTGATTGAGTTAGGTGGCAAAGATACCAACCAACTCTTAGCTCGCTCCCTCAGAGAAAATGGGAACAATCTAAGTCTGATAGCATCATCACTAACTCCATTCATCTTAAATGTCAGACAGAGCTCCATGAAGTTAGAGAGATGCATGTTTGGGTCTTCAGTGGGTAGTCCCCCAAACTGGACTGTGGATTGAACCATCTGAAGTATGGCTGGCTTTATCTCAAAATTGTTTGCATCTACGGCAGGTGGTCTTATACAAGACTGGACCCCTGTCATTGTTGGCAACACATAGTCCCTCAGGCTACGGTTGGGTGGATTCTGACCATTAGCCGGGTCTTCTACGGCACCCCCATTATTACCGTTGTTGGCCATAACTTCCTCTTGCTCAATCCTTTGTACAACTCTTTCCAACCTTTTGTTTCTTCTGTTTTGCCGGCAAGTCTTCTCTATCTCAGGGTCAACAGGCACTCTTGCAGTTGGTCCTTGACGTCGCATAAACCAATGGTACCTGAGATGAGACAAGAAGAATTGGACACAAACAAGTTAGCAAAAAGTGAAAAGAAAACCAAATTAGAATTTAATCCAATTAACGCAATATCAACTAAACAATTCCCCGGCAACGGCGCCAAAAACTTGTTGCGGATTTTATTACACGCAAGTGCACGTATCATACAAGTAGTAACTCACACAGGTAAGGTCAAACCCAAGGGAATTGCAGCTAAGTACTAACCAAATTGGATTTATATTTCTATTTGGAAACAATAAAATTTAGTTTTAAAATAATAATGCAGAAAACATAACAAACAAAACAACAAATAAAAAAGGGTTTAACAATGGATATGAAATTAGGAATATGATTTCAATTGCTTTGATTACCCAATTGTTAATACTAGTCAACTATTCTTCTTCCTCCAATGAGATGACAGATTATAAAATCACCTAAACTCTTTTCAGATCATGAAGGTACTAAATTGCATGTCAACTACTGCATCTCTGAGATAGTACAACAAACAATTCGCATTAAGCAATAATCTAAAAGTCACATAAGCTATGCGAATACTTTCGTTTCACATCAAAACCTATGTTTATTCATTTAGAGCATTCCTAATATTCACTTTTCAGATTTCATATTAGGATCATGAATCATGCTTAAGGTGATCAATCTCAAACATGTATTAAGCACAAAGATGAACGAATCACATAAACAAGGAAGAAGGAATAATCAAATAGCATTAATCCATGGAATAATCTCAGTCAATATCCATCAAATCCTTAAATAGGAGTTTAGCTCATAATCTCAGTATTCATATCCATAATCAAACTAAACATAAACAATAACATAGAAAATTAAAGAAAAAGAGAATGAAACTAGATTGGGAATTGTCACAGATCGCCCACGCTCGCTCCAAGCTTCTTCTTCTTCTTTTTCCCCTTTGTTTCTGTCTCCCTTTTTTCTGCCCCCTTCCAAAATCGCGATCCCCAATTAAAAATGAAGACCTCATTCTATATTTCTCCCAAAATGACGAAATTGCCCTTAAAATTCTGAGGCGTACTGACGTCAGCGCCGCGGCTCTACTCGGAAATTGCGAAATTTTGGGTTTCTGGAAAAGGGCTCGTCGCGGCTCTAACTCGCATTAGCGCCGCGGCGCTAATTCTTGCATCGCGGCCCTAATACAATTTCAGCAAAAACTTGAATAACCCTTCGATTTAGCATATTTTCTCCACAATCCACTCCAAATGCCCAAAACATATGCTTTAACTTGAAATCAAGCAAAACAAGCATAAATCCGCTCCAAAAACACATAAACCATTAAAAAGACAATGATAAAGACACTTAAAAAGGAGGCTAAAATTAGCCTAACAGTGGGTCAATGTGATTTGGAGTTGGAGATGGTGATGTTGTCCTTTTGTTAAGAAGGTCCATAGGTTCACAACCTAGATTAACACCACTTTCGCCTGGTGCAGAAGCAGCATCACAAATATTATTTTCAAAGTAGAATTCACGGTCAAAGTAGTCATCTACTAAACTTTGTTCATTTTCTTTCATGTTCCGTTCAACTTCCATGTCACATATATCTTCTCTCTTAATGAGCTCCACACGTAGTGCAACTCTACGATTGTTCTCTCCACAATCCAAAAAATAAGCTGCAAGACATTCATCCCCTCGTAAAATGAGTGGTGGCATATTTTCTCCCGCAATGATAGGTAAGTAACTTATTTTCAATTCGATATCATTTTGATCCACCCCAATCTTCTTATACAATTTCTCCAATAACACCTCAAAAGTAATATTGGAGTCATCAACAATGATAGATATAACTTCCTTATTCTTTGGTGACCATTTATACAATCCTTGCTCATCCTTCCATTCCCCATCATATTGAGCATAGATTACCACTTGAGTCATTCCTGTAACAAGAATAGATTATTAACATTAGAAAATATATTTAATGTTAAAATTATAATTAATAAGTTTAAAATTAAAAATACGAATCTTAACCAAGTCTAGGTAGGCTCTACTAGCATCTCAACCCACTATAGTTGAGCAACAATTGAGCTCTACTAATATCTCAACCAGTTATAGTTGAGCAATAGTTGAGCTCTACTAGTATCTCAACCAACTATAGGTGAGCAACAGTTGAGCTCTATTACTAGAATTAACATATAGATTGAATTTAATCTCTTTTTTTTTTTTTACAAAGAATGCAATCTCTCTTTTTGACAAAAATGTTGATTGAACAATTTTATAGATTGCAAATATAAATCTCAACCAAGTTTAGTTGAGCTCTACTAGTGTCTCAACCAGCTACAGTAAAACAACAGTTGAGCTCTACCATTATCTCGAACATCTCTACCTAGTTAAGCTCGATTGTACCAAGGCAAGAACTAAGCAATATCATCTTTTTCATGGGTTTCACTTTGCAAAATCACTATTTTTAACTCAAACCCCACAAAATTGTAATAATATGGGTAGCATTATACTTTTATTGTTATTTTGACCACATTTATGAAGAAACAAACTTGTAAGCAAACAAAATGCAAATATTTAGTTCTAACATTAAAATCAAGAAAGATTCAAAATTTAAAATACTAATATCGACTAAATCCAGTTAACCTCAACTACTATCTAAACCAGCAATAATTGAGCAACAGTTGAGCTCTACTAGTTTCTCAACCATGTTTGGTCGAGCTCTATTGTAACTGTCTTCTCAACTGAACATAGTCGAGCTCAACTGTACACAGTCGAGATCTACGTTTCATCTTCTTCATGAGTTTCATTTCGAAAAATGCCATTTTCAACTTAAAACCCACAAAATGGTTATAATATAGCTAACAAGGTACTTTTATTGTTATTTTTACGACATATATATGAAAAAAATAAACATCTAAGCAAACAAAATACAACTTTCTTTGTTTTTACATTCAAATCAAAAATTAAAAAATTAGGGTTTCTCATTTACTTACCTTAATGTAGTCATTTTTTTTCAACAATGTCACTGAAATGAGTATGTAAGTGTGTCACAAAATAATCTCTCTATACATTTGGAGAGATTTGATAGGATTTGAAGAAAAAATGGTGGATGGAGGAATGATGGGGGGCTGAACATGTTTTTGTTTTTTTATTTTTTTTTCAAATCTGAATTTTTTATTATTTTAATTAAAAACAAATATAAAAATAAAAGGAAATTATTGGAATATAAAAGTTTCATTAAAGGAGGAGGTTAGTGTAGCTAAATTTTGAAAAATGAAAGATACATAGTTAACATAAAAACTTTTTAAGGTTATTTAGCTAAAAAATCTGAAAAAGTTGGTGATAACTTGCTGGAAAAGATTAAAGTCAATAAAATATCGCTTCCCTTCAAATTTTGAGATTTCTCCCATCTACGATTGAAAAAATCAAAATTTTCCTCTTTGGTTTCTTAAGAAGAGATTTGGAATGAACAAGTCTAAGATTGTTGATATAAATGGCTAATCCTCCATACTAGAAAGCAGGGTTGAGACTTCTGGTCCATCATTTTCTTTCATATAAAAAAAGTTAAAAGAATTAGTATTTTCACCGCTAATTTCCTAAAATTTGTATTAAAAAATAAATAAAATGTACTTTTTTTGCATGGCAGGTGTTGTTTTGATTTTGTTTAGTTGCTTAATCTTTTTGGACTATGTTTAACTTGTACACTAAAAATCTAATGGAGGATTCTCCGCTCCGCTGCACTCCAAAAAAGGACACATTGATGCACCCCATTGATGTTTTTGGCTCGGAAAGTATTTTCGACGAATTTTTTTTTATTGTGTACATTGTAGTTATTTAGAACATTCTGTAAATTTCCAGAAAATAAATTTCAAACAAATTACCTTCTATGCACATAAAAGAAACAGTCACGCGTGCAACAAACTATTTGAATTTTGTTTTCTATACTGTAAATTATTCAGAATTTCCCAGAAATTTACAGGATGCTCTAAATAACTACAATATACACGGCCATAAACAAATTTGTGCCGAAAATACTTCCCGAGCCAAACACTTTATGGGGTACACCGGAGAACTACCAAAAACTAATTGTTATAAGAGACAAGCGAAAAACAAAATGAAGCCACTTTGATTTGTGACTTGACACAACAAATTGCATAACAAAGATAAGGTTAGACTTCTTACAATTCATCACTCAAGGGATTCCCAGGCCACTTTCTGAGATTTACCATTCCATTCAAGCATGAAGCAACATCAACAAATATGTGTTCTATGTCATATCCAAAATCTTAAATTTATCACTTGGGACTTGCTTTGTTTGTGTGTTACAACATTTACTTGTGTATATAGTCGTACAGAGATCAAGAAGCCTTGGATTGTTTTTTTTAAAAAAATCTTGGCAACTTTGGGTTTAGGGGCATAGGCAATACTAGGACTAAGATTGTTACAGCATGGTAAGAGACATAATTATTTGAAACATCACTTGATCTTGGTTGAGACTCATGTTCTTCACTAGAAAACAGGGTTGAGACTTTTGGTAAAAAAAAAAAAAGTTGAAACTTTACACCCCATATTAGCCTAATCAATAACCAGTTTTTTTTTAACATTCAATGATAAGCAGGGAGGGAATACAATTATAATAAATAACAGTATGTCCCACAATACAGAAATAACCAATGAAAGAGCATAATTTGTTTTTAAATGAAGGGATGTTTAAATTTTGATTTGAAAATGGGATTTCATGGCTATGGGACATGCCTACTAATTTTGTGTTCTGAGTTGATGTTGTAGGGCTCTTATGAAGAAGTGCAAGAAAGTTCCACCGATGTGAATTAAGTACGTACTTTATTTGAATTCAAACTATCCAGCCAGGACCTTACTTTTGAATAATTAATGATATGAAGAAAAACCATACCATGTGATTGATCAAGGACTATTCTTCTTACCAAGACCCCATACCATTAATTGCCTTTCTAGTCTTCAGTCTTCAGCACCATTCATTTCTTTCATATTCTATCAAGTGTGTTGGCTATATATACTCATAACATTAGAAACCGTAGTACCACAAGTCCTCACATTCTCAACTCTCAAAGTTTTCCTTTGCAGTGCCTTGAGATCTCTTAGTTTTCCCATTCTTCTCCTTTTTGTTCACTTTCCAATAATGGGTTTTAGTTTTTCCAGTGTAGTTCATGCTAAGCAACTCATTAAGAGGTCTTTTTCTAATAGTAAAAATGTCCCAAAAGGCTATTTTGCAGTGTATGTTGGAGAAAGAAGAATGAAGAGATTTGTGATCCCTGTGGCATACTTGAACCAGCCTTCATTTCAAGAGTTGTTGAGTCAAGCTGAAGAGGAATTTGGATTTGATCATCCAATGGGAGCTCTTACAATTCCCTGCACAGAAAATGAATTCGCCGATCTTATTTCTCGGTTGAATGCCTATTGATTATTGATGAGTACACACACTGATAGAAGATATTCACAGACAAAAATTATTGTAGCTACAAATTTTTTTTGTTGGCAAACAATTCCAACATCATATTACCATGTATATATTTTTTCCTTAGGGACTGAAAAATAAAATCCCTAAGAATGATATAAATGAATTCTTTACTTCAAATATTTTATTGAAGTTTCTGTCCATGTAGATTCTGAAGTAGTCTCCTTGTCTATTTGCAAAGATATGTTTATAGACACACTTGACTTAGTCTTCACGATTGTATATAATTTTTTGATCATTTCTATTCATGACTCGTTCATTCTAATCGACATTCTATAATTCCATAACTAAATCTATTTTCTTTTTTTTTTTTCTTCTTAAAATTTGAATATTTTTATCAAGTAATTATCAGAGAAATGAAAGCTAAGTTGATTAGTATCAAAGAAGGTAGAAGGATCCATTAAAATCAGTGCCTTATTTAGGCAGCAATTATTGATCTCAGTTATAAATTTATATGTTTGTAGTTGATTCTAAATTATTCTCAAATGAAGGCCAGTGTGCTTTGAAGTTGGCAAGGACAGAGACATTGATTAGAAAAAGATATAGCAGAAAGAAAAATGGAATTCAACAGAAAAGGGAACAAATGTTAATCAAATGAGCAATTTCTATTCACTAGTTTGTTAACTAGTCAAAAATATTATCCCTTTTTCAAAGAAAAAGGGTAAAAGTATATGATCTACAAAATTGAGTATCTGTGAATCTATGTCAGTGCTACAAATTACAGTCAATTCAACTGTGAGGTGATATCAATGAAGATGTCTTCTCTGCATGGAATTGTGAGTCCACCCATCGGATGCTCATATCCGAATTCTTCTTCTGCCATGCTAAGCAAGTCTTGAAAAGCAGGCTCATTTAGGTACGAAAGAGGTACTACATAGCGCTTCTTCTGATCTTCTCCAACATAAACAGCAAAGTATCCTTTTGGAATGGTTGAAGACTTCAAAATTGCTTCCCTATTGCCTGAAAGTGATCTTCGGAAAGTCTTCTTACCCTGAACAAAACCAGACAATCCAAATGCCATGTTGATCTTCCTTTGTATTTTTCTTTATACGAAGTATTAGAGTTCACAAAAATATTTTGTAGTAGAGAATGTGAGGACTTGATGATTTAGCTGTGCGGTTATGCACCCTTATATAGATGAATGCACACATATCTAAGGCTTCTGAATAAGTGGTTCTGAAGACATTTGGGAAGGTTTGACAAATTTGCAAGAGACATAAGCATTTGAAAGTTCACATGGCTTTGTCTTCCAAGTCATAAGTTTAGGTGTAGTTGAGACATTTATACATGTGATCTGTCTAACCATAGAGCCCACTTCTGCTATTAGATTTGCAACAAAGAAAAACCATTGTGAAACATATATGATGAACTAGCTCATCATCCTTCCTTTTTCTTCTTTATAAATCAACCAGTAAGAGCGAGACAGTTATGAGACAAATCCAGCTACTGGTTTTCACCTTTATTTGTTAATTTAAAAAAATACAGATCTCAACTTTGAGTAAGTATGGATTAGTAGAAAGATAATTCCATGTGATTGCTCAAGGACTATGCTTCTTACTATACCCCATCCAACTACTTGGCTCTTTAGTGTTCACTACTCATTTGGATAAAGGAATATATACATATATATATATATTTACTAAATCATTTCCTTGCAAGGACATTGATTTTACAGAAACGTAATTGGGTTCCTTAGCATTTTTCTTAAATCTCTTTCTTTCCTATGCAAAAAAGACACACTTATCCATCTTATTTCTCAGTTGAATGCCAAATTATGAGACAAATTGGATGGCAACAATGCCAGTACAATGTAAATATTTGTCCTTAGAATGATACAAATGAATGTTGCACTTCTTTTCTTGGAATGGGTTATTTGGTATTTTTTCTTATTCTATAATAAGATCAGCGGCTCAATGTTGCGTAAAAAGGACTCGATGTCCTCTTTCCTCTCCCCAATTCTTGTGAGTGCTGCTATTTACAATTCTGAGAACTGAGTCTTCTTCCATACTTAGTAGTTCTTGAAACAAAGACAATACGTAAGGCTTCTTTTGATCTTCACCAAAATAGATTGCAACGTAGCTTTTTGGAATGTTTGTAGTCTTCAAAGTTGCTCCTTTAACATTGGAAAGTGACTCCTGGCAGGCTTCTTGCCATGAACAAAATATTTTTTAATAGAGAATGTGAGAACTTGATGATTGAGCTTTTTGGTAATGTGCCTGTATATATAGATGAATGGTTCTCAAGCAGTTAATTTGGTTAGAATTAGAAAAGAAACATAAGTATTTCAATCTTCACATGGTTTTGTCTTCTAACTCATACATGGACACTTGGTGGTTTTGACTATGACATACATAGACATCAAACCTACAAGGAAACCCCACTTGAAACATATGATATGCAGCAAAGAGAAACCATTTTGGAACATATCTGATCACCTAATGCATCCTCCAACTAACAATGTTTTTCTCTTGTGGCTTTCAAATAAGTCGACTTTCAACTTTGAATCAATAATAATGAGCTGGAAGACACACCATGTGATTGCTCAAAGATTATGCCACTCACTAGACCCCATCTCCTTAATCAGCACCATTCATTTCCACACAACAGAGTTATCTTCTCTACATTTCTCATCAAGGGTATTGATTATATATACTCATAAGATTGAGTTCTTTAGCACCTCAACCCCTCACATTCTCAAGTACTAGAGCTTTCTTTTGCAGAACTTTGAGATCTCTCTCTTTGCTTACATTTTCATCTTTCTTCTTCGTTTAGAGACTTCAACAATCATGGGTTTTCGTTTTCCTGGCGTAGTTCATGCTAAGCAACTTATTCAGAGGCCTTTTTCTAGTGCAAAAGATGTCCCAAAAGGTTATTTGGCAGTTTATGTTGGGAAGAACAAAATGACAAGATTTGTGATCCCTGTCTCATACTTGAATCATCCTTCATTCCAAGAATTGTTGTGTCAAGCCGAAGAAGAATTCGGATTTGATCATCCAATGGGTGCTCTAACAATTCCCTGCAGTGAAGATGCTTTCAACAATCTTATTTCTAGCTTCAATTTCTGATGCTGAGTGTAGATAGATGCTAACTACTGACAAAAGTGATTGTTACAATTTTGTATGGCAAACAATGCCAATACCATCACCATGTAAATATTTTTCCTTAGGCACTGAAATGAAAATGTCCCTGAGAATGATACAAATGAAACCACTAAAGATTTTCTTCAATGAATTGTGTTTATTTATGTTTTAATCTCTTTATATTAAGATCTAGAATCCTTGTCCTTATTCTTGTTCTGTATTGATCTGCGAAATAGTACTGCAAAATTACGAATTTGGCACTTCAAAATAGTCATTAATTTTAGTTTTGAGTAGTCAGACTAAACAGATCAAAGAGCACCTCAGGACTGTTATGACACATTTTTCAAAATATAAAGAAGTGTGACAGCACAGTTAGAAGTTATTATTTCACCAGCTGATATGGATTAAGCAGAGAACAAATTTTGGTTCTACTCTTTGACAAAGCTGTCTCAAGAGATGTATGATTTGGGATTTTGACTGAGAATTAAAATCTGCGAACTGATTTAGTTATTTATAATACATACATCTTAGCAAAAAAACTATTCATACTACTTGTCAAATAAAGGCCATAGAGTTTTGAAGTTGGCATAGACAGAAACATGATTAGAAGAAGATGGCAGCAAGAAAAATGGAATTACATACATATATAGCTGAATTCGACTGAAAGCAGAACAAGTATTGATCAAGTATTGGACAAGAAGACACATATATAGCTGTGGCTTGCCAACTTTCCCACTTTCAAATCCAGATTCGTTGTGTTTACATGAACTTTTTTTTGGCTTCGGTTACAAACTTGCATTCTCTCACTCATAATATGTCAAAAGCAAAATCTGTTTAAAGGAGACTTGTTTAGTACCCTAAACAAAATTGTATCAAAAAGTTTAAATCATTGAGTATGCAAGACGATAAAATTATAAGGCTACTATTTATAGGTTACAACTAACATCCCAACTAACTAACTAACCCTCCAATAGGATACAAGAGAAAAGACAAAACATTAAAAAAGATTAACTCATCCAATGAAGTTCATAAAATACCATTCTGCCACACCTAGATAGGTCTTGACTGCCTAGAGTAAGTAAGCCTAACCTGGGGTCTTAACAATATCCCTGCCACATTTTCACCTTGTCCTTGAGGTGAAACTCCAGAAATTGGGTGTCCTATAATAGCTCATAATCCTCCCAACTATTGTCACAGTCGAGTAAATCCTTCCACTGAATTAGGACTTCTAAGGAGCACGTTCCATCAGTTGGTTTCTATCTTACATTGAGGACTTTTTCTGGTTTGATGATCAATTACAGATCACATCCTCATACCTTCCTTGAAGCAACGCATCTTTGAGCCATGTATCGAACTCCAACGCCCAAGGAACCACAGTATCCTCCAGGGGCTTAAGGGCTCTCAAGTTGTGAGTGGCACTTCCTGAGCCAATGATGAGAACACCTTCGTCCTTGAGAGGAGCCAATGCCTTGCCCATGTTGTAGTGATGCGCGGCGTCCTTGTGTACATCAGCATGAGGGGAACCCATGCCCCGTGGTCCAGCCCTCGTTTGGTGTCTTCGTCGACTCGTTTTGTTGGCCCTGATGCCAGAAGAAGCTCTTTTACTCTCTTGGCTAGTTGTGGTGCCCCCGGAGCTGGATACTTGAGCTGAGATGATGAGAAAAGTTGACAAGATCAGATGAGGGGTTCTGAAAGTAGAGTCTACCCAGGTTGGTTCTCCATCCGATAAACCATAAAAATGACAACTTTTCATAGAGTATAGGGGTATATATACACATACAAGGCAGCTAATTAATACAGAAGAGGAAACGATACCTAGGAAAATAAAATACAGCTGTAAATAGGAAATAAGCAAAGCAGTAAATCTATTAACTAGGAAAAGAAAGCAGTAATAAATACACTTGAATATGAATCGACATCTTGATATTCTACACTCCCCCTCAAGATGGACGATATATGCTTGTCAAACCAAGTTTGGAACTCAGATCCTGAAAATTTGGACGATGTAGAGCCTTAGTAAGAATATCAGCAATCTGAAAACGAGAAGGAACATGCTTTAGTGAGATTACTCTGCCTTCAATTTTCTCACTTATAAAATGTCTATCAATTTCCACATGTTTTGTTCTATCATGATGGACTGGATTTTTGGCTATGGCAATAGCAGCTTGATTATCACACATCATTTCTATGGAGTCTTCTACATTGATTCTGAGTTCATCCAACAGTCTTTTTATCCAGATACCTTCACAAATTCCATGAGCTAAAGCACGGAATTCAGCCTCTGCACTACTGCGAGCAACCACCTGTTGCTTTTTACTTCGCCAAGTAACCAAATTACCCCATACATAAGAGCAATAGCCAGAGGTTGACTTTCGATCAATTGGGGACCCTGCCCAATCAACATCTGTGTAAATTTCAAGCGAGCGATTGAGAGATTTCTTAAACATGAGACCTTTTCCGGGATCCTTTTTGAGATATTTTAAGATTCGATATACAGCTTCCATGTGTCCCTCTGAAGGATTGCTCAGGAATTGACTAACTATACTGACAGCAAAGCTTATATCTGGGCGAGTATGAGTTAGATAGATCAATTTACCCACAAGACGTTGGAACTTCCCTTTGTCTGTCACTATTCCTTCACCACGTGGCTCCAATTTAATGTTAGGATCCATGGGTGTCTCTACAGGTTTGCACCCACTCATTCCCGTCTCCTTTAGAAGGTCCAAAACATATTTCCGTTGAGAGACAGAGATAGCATGACTGGAACAAGCAACTTCCATTCCTAAGAAGTACCTCAACTGCCCAAGATCCTTGATCTCAAACTCCTTAGAAAGCAAGTTCTTTAGATAATTGATTTCCTCCTCATGATTTCCAGTAACTACTATATCATCAACATACACTATCAATAATGCAATTCTATTGTTGTATGAGTGTTTGACAAATAAAGTATGGTCAGCTTGACATTGTGAGTAACCATCTATTTTAAGTACTCTTGCAAACCTTTCAAACCAAGCACGAGGTGATTGTTTGAGCCCATAAAGAGATTTTCGAAGTTTACATACCTGGTGCTTAGAGTGGTTACTTTCAAAACCTGGCGGAATATCCATATATACCTCTTCCAAAAGATCTCCATTCAAGAATGCATTTTTAACATCTAACTGATACAATGGCCAATCTTGGTTCACAGCAACAGATAAGATGACTCGAACTGTGTTTAATTTGACTACAGGAGCAAAGGTTTCCTAATAATCGATCCCATAAGATTGAGTGAAACCTCTAGCCACCAAACGAGCTTTGAATCTTTCTATGCTCCCATTAGCCTTTTGTTTTACTGAAAAGATCCATTTACATCCCACAGTCTTCTTTCCAGGAGGTAAATCAGTAATCACCCATGTCCCATTCTTTACAAGGGCTCGGATCTCTTCTAGAACAGCAGCCTTCCATTCAGGTATCAAAAGAGCTTCATGAATAGTCTTGGGAATCTGAATTTGATCTAGGGCTGAGATGAAAGCTCTGAAGTTCTGAGACAAACTTGAGTATGACAAATAATTTCGAAGTGGGTGTTGAGTGCATGACCTGACTCCTTTTCTCTGAGCAATTGGCTTGTCTAACTCTGAATCACACTCAATACGAGGGTCAAGTTCAATTTCTTCTTGCACAATCTCAGGATTGATTTGTCTCGGATTGGACTCATGGCTTTGCTGAACTGGCACAGGCTGTTCATAGGTTTTCCTTCTTGTGTAAACCTTGATATTATTTTTTGGAGAAAGAAGGGGAATAGATTGAAATGGAGGTTCAGGATGTGTAGACTTAGGACAAATACTAGTTGATGGCTGGTCAGGATGTGTAGACTTAGGACAAGTACTAGTTGATGGCTGGTCTAGAGGTGTTGGAATTGATGAATGAAGTTTATGAGTATTTGGCAGATTCGAATCTATAAACCATTCCCAATTCTGTGATTCATGGCTGTAGTTCTCCCCCTGAATCGCAGAGTTGGAGAAGTATGGAAGGTGTTCAAAAAAAGTTACATCCATTGAGTGAAAAAATTTCTTGGAAGTAGGACAATAACATTTGTATCCCTTCTTGTTGGGTGAGTATCCAACAAAGATACATTTTGTGGCTCTTGCATCCAATTTACCTCGATTTTGACTATGGATATGAACAAATACAGTACATCCAAAAACTTTGAGAGGAATTTGCGAAGCCAAGTGAGATTTTGGAAAGTATTCAAGGAAAGTTTGCATTGGAGTTCTGAACTTTAGAATTCTAGAAGGCATTCTATTGATAAGGTAGGTTGCAGCAAGAACCGCTTCCCCCCAAAATCTCTTAGGAACAGTAGAAGTGAAGAGCAATGATCGAGCCACCTCAAGCAGATGTCTATTTTTGCGTTCTGCCACTCCATTTTGTTGTGGTGTATCCACGCATGAACTTTGATGAATGATCCCATTAGAAACAAGGTAAGGGCCAAGAGAGGAATTGAAGAAATCTCTTGCATTATCTGTTTTGAGCACTTGAATATTCATTTGGAATTGGGTTTGAACCATAGCATGAAAGTTTTTGAAAATTTGACTTGTTTCAGATTTTTCTTTCATAAGAAAGGTCCAACTTAGGCGTGTGTGATCATCTACCAATAACAAGAACCATCTGGCACCAGTGATATTGGATATTTTTGTAGGTCCCCAAATATCACCATGAATAAGAGAGAAAGGATGAGATGATTTATAAGGCTGAGGAGGATAGTTGCTGCGGGTATGTTTTGAAAATTGGCAAACATCACATTGGAATATTTTTGGATTCTTATTATTGAATAACGAGGGAAATAAGCGCTTTAAATACATAAAATTAGGATGACCTAATCGTTGGTGCCACAACATAATTTCACTATCTTTACTAGACTCAAAACGGACATTTTGACACTGATAACTAGGAACACGACATGAAGAGGAATTGTTTCCTTTGAGGATGTATAAGCCAGAGCAAAGTTCAGCATTGCCAATCGTCCTCCCCGAATCCAAGTCCTGAAAAACACAAGAGTTTGTCAAGAATTTAGTTTCACAGTTCAAATCTTTATTAAGTTTGCTAACTGAGAGCAAATTACAGTCAAGATCAGGAGCAAATAAGACTGAATAAAGAGTCAGGGTTTTAGAGAGATGTATGGTTCCTTTCCCAGCAACTATGGCATGAGAACCATTTGCTATCCGAACGGTATGACGACTCTTAGCTGGAGAGTATTGAGAGAAAAATGACTTGTCACCTGTCATGTGATCTGATGCGCCAGAATCGACAATCCAAGGGCTAGAAGATGACTTTGCAACATGTAGAGAATGATTATCGGACCTTGGCTGAGTGACTGCCCCTAAATCAGAAGCCATGGTTGATTGAGAAGGCCTATTGAAAAGCTGTTGAAGCATCTCAAGCTGATCTTTTGTGAAAGGCACATTTTGCACATTGGGCAGGGTCTTTTCAGCTTCAACTGAGGCCATATTGCTTCTGCTGTCCCGATCTCGTCTTGGTTTCCAATCTGGTGGTTTGTCGTGCAGCACCCAACAAGTCTCCTTGTAGTGCCCAGGTTTCTTACAATGATCGCACCATGGTCTACCTTTACGAGACCGATTGTCATGATGTTGAGGCCCCCCACGACTATTAAACGCTGTTGAATCGGGTATGACTTGAGTTTTGAGGGCTACCAAGGCTGATCCATCCATTTCTACAGCAGATTCAGGCTGTCCCATCATCACTTTCCTGCGACTTTCCTCTCTACGAACCTCAGAAAAAGCCTCCCGAAGACTAGGTAGAGGTTTGGTACTGAGTATACGACTTCTCACCTCATCTAAGGATTTATTAAGGCCCAAAAGAAACTTGAAAACACGTCTTTTCTCAGTGATTCGTTTGAATTGGTTGCTGTCATCTGGACACCTCCATTCATAAATTTCAAAGAGAACTAGTTGCTGCCAACATCGATTAAGGGCAGAGAAGTATGTGGTAACGGAGTTTTCACCTTGTCGAAGGTCGTGGAGGAGATTTTCCACATGAAACAATTCAGAAGTATTATCTTGGCTGGAGTAAGTATCTCGGGCTGCTTCCCAAATATCTTGTGCTGTTTTGTAGAGAAGAAAATTCTCGCTGACTTCAGTTGTCATTGAGTTGATTAGCCAAGACATCACCAAGTTGTTCTCAGTACGCCAGCTCCTATATTGCGGGTCATCAACACTTGGTTGAACGGCAGCCCCAGTAAGATAGTCGTCACGTCCTCGACCACTGATGAACATCATAACAGATTGGGACCATTGAAGATAATTCTGACCGTTGAGTTTGTGACTGGTCACAGGAATAACAGTGCTATCTGATGGGAGCAAAGTGACCGGAGTTGAAGATTTTTGAGAATTAGTGGTGGAAGAGGAGTCGCCACTCTTTGGAGATGTGTTTCCACCATTTGCCATTGAAGCAAATAGCAAGAGATCACAAATAAGAATGAAATAATGATAAGGAGTAGTTGATAGAAGGGCTGTACTTCTGAGGAGCAGGAGCTCTGTTTTGGTTAGTGAAAAACAGAGGTGAACAGAGAAGCCGACTACAGCTCTGATACCATGAAGCTTACTGTGGTAAAAGAATAATTTTATTCTGTATCTTTTTCATAGAGTATAGGGGTATATATACACATACAAGGCAGCTAATTAATACAGAAGAGGAAACTATACCTAGGAAAATAAAATACAGCTGTAAATAGGAAATAAGCAAAGCAGTAAATCTATTAACTAGGAAAAGAAAGCAGTAATAAATACACTTGAATATGAATCGACATCTTGATATTCTACAAAAGGTTATAGGGGTATTCGCCAGGGGGACTCTTTGTCTCCATTCTTGTTCACTTTGATAGCGAATGCTTTAGGTAGAATGGTAGATAAAGCTAAAAGCGCCTCGGCTCTAAGAGGCTTCTCAGTGGGCAAGGATAAAGTGGATGTGAGCCACCTTCAGTTTGTAGACGATACGATTTTCTTCGCAAATGATGAGGAATCCCTGGTGGTTCTCTTGGACATTCTAAAGGTCTTCGGTGAAGTTTCTGGGTTATCTATCAATTTGCAGAAATGTCAGCTTCTGGGGATTAATTTACAGAAAGAGTTGGTGGATCAGAAAGCTAGTGAGATTAGGTGTGAAGTGGGTGAATGGCCTATTCAGTACTTGGGGCTTCCTTTGGGGGCTTCCCCTCGTTCTAAAGGGTTTTGGGACCCGGTGATATCTAAATGTGCTAATCGGTTGGATTCCTGGAAGAGTGCTTTTCTGTCTAGAGGTGGGAGGCTGACTCTTATTCAATCTGTTCTGTCTTCCATTCCCGTGTACTACCTGTCGCTTTTTTGTATCCCTAAGAATGTGGCGATGACTATTGAGAAACTGATGCGCGATTTCTTTTGGGAAGGTGCGGACAAGTCAGGTGCCGATCATTTGGTCTCCTGGGTCGATGTTTGTAATTCTCGTAGTCACGGAGGCTTGGGGATTGGAAATTTGGTTTTGAGGAATAAGGCTTTTCTTATGAAGTGGTTGTGGCGGTTTCCCTTGGAAAAAAATTCTTTATGGCACAGGGTGGTCAGCAGTAGGTATGGTGAAGATGCTGGCTTCTGGGATACAAACGTGGGGAGTAGATTTTCAGTTCGTGGTCCGTGGAGAGACATTTCTTTGTTGTATGAGGAGTATAAGCATAGGGTCTTGTTCAAAGTGGGGAGGGGTGACAGGATTCGCTTCTGGGAGGATAAGTAGATTGGTGACTGTTCCCTGAGCTCACGGTTCAATGATTTATTCAGGGTGTCCGAGGCAGCGAATGTTTCGATCAGAGACTTGTTAGTGGTTGATGTTGGTATTAGCTCCGAAGGTCTAGGCTGGGACTTCAGATTTAGAAGGAATTTATTCGACAGGGAGATTCCTAGCTTGATTGAGATGTTAGATTTGATTAAGGATGTGCATCTGCCGGAAATTTTAGAAGATAAAAGGATCTGGAAACCAGACAGTAGCAGGGTTTTCAGTTGCCAATCGGCCTTTCACAGTTTAGCCTATGATCAGTTAGGGCCAGAGTGGCCGTGGGTGAAGAGGTTATGGAAAAGTGGTGTCCCCTACAAAATTAAAGTGTTTGGATGGTTATTATTCCTTGACAAGTTAAGTGTCCATGATAATTTGCAGAGGAGGAGACCTTTCTATTCCTTGTCGCCAAATCGGTGTGCTAACTGTAATAACAATAGCGAGTCAGTGGGCCATTTGTTTCTTCAGTGCTCGTTCGCCAGTTTCGTTTGGAATAAAGTTTTACAAGAGTTTGGGGTCGATTGGTGTATGCCTTCCTCTTGTGCGCAATTGTTCCTCTCTCATTTGGAGGGAGGAAAGAGGGTGACGCGTTTATGGCAGTGTACCGTCCTCGCTACTTTTTGGGCTATTTGGTTGGAGAGAAATTCTAGGACTTTTGGCGAGTCCTCTTCTTCAGTGGACAATCTTTGGGATAAAATCAGGTTCTGGGTTGCCACTTGGGTGTATAGAACGAAAGAATTTGAGGGTGTGTTCTTTTTGGATCTTCTTAGGGAGTGGGTGCATTTGTGGTCATAACTTTTGCTTTCTTTTTCCCTATGTTACTACGGTATTCCTCCGCCATAAGTGAGGGTTTTCAATATTATTGAGAGGAGGTCACTTCGACCTCTAACTCATTTTTTTTTTTTTAAAAAAAGTTTTAATAATACAACCTCTTTATATTTGAGTATTATATTTATTTTTTTATTAATTTATTTTTTTACAATTTTAACAATACAATTACTAAAATAGTCTTACCCTGAAAACCCTATATATATATAATCGACGAATTTTTTTTTATGACTGTGTATATTTTACTTATTTAGAACATCCTGCAATTTTTCAGAAAATAAATTTCAAACAGATTACCTTCTACGCGCATAAAAAATAGTCACGCGTGCAACAAACTATTTGAATTTTGTTTTCTATACTGTAAATTATTTAGAATTTTCCGAAAATTTACAGGATGTTCTAAATAACTACAATATACGCGGCCATAAAAAAGATTTGCGCCGAAAATACATCCCGAGCCAAACACTTTATGGGGTACACCGGAGAACTCCCAAAAACTAATTGTTATAAGAGACAAGGGAAAAACAAAATGCAGCCACTTTGATTTGTGATTTGACACAACAAATTGCATAACAAAGTTAAGGTTAAACTTCTTACAATTCATCACAAAAATGTAAAAATAAACCATTTTTTAATGCAACTCTCAAGAGATTCCCAGGCCACTTTCTGAGATTTACCATTCCATTCAAGCATGAAGCAACATCAACAATTATGTGTTCTATCCATATCCAAAATCTTAAATTTATCACTTGGGACATTTACTTGGGTATATAGTCGTACAGAGATCAAGAAGCCTTGGATTGTTTTTTTCAGAATAATCTGGGCAACTTTGGGTTTAGGGGCATAGGCAATACTAGGACTAAGATTGTTACAGCATGTATGGATGCAGCATGGTAAGAGACATAATTATTTGAAACATCACTTGATCTTGTCCTTAAGTTCCATCTTAAAACTAATTTGGTTGTTGATATAAGTGACTCATGTTCTTCACTAGAAAACAGGGTTGAGACTTTTGGTAAAAAATAAAGTTGAAACTTTACACCCCATATTAGCCTAATCAATAACCAGTTTTTTTTTAACATTCAATGATAAGCAGGGAGGGAATACAATTATAATAAATAACAGTATGTCCCACAATACAGAAATAACCAATGAAAGAGCATAATTTGTTTTTAAATGAAGGGATGTTTAAATTTTGATTTGAAAATGGGATTTCATGGCTATGGGACATGCCTACTAATTTTGTGTTCTGAGTTGATGTTGTAGGGCTCTTATGAAGAAGTGCAAGAAAGTTCCACCGATATGAATCAAGTACGTACTTTATTTGAATTCAAACTATCCAGCCAGGTCCTTACTTTTGAATAATTAATGATATCAAGAAAAACAATACCATGTGATTGATCAAGGACTATTCTTCTTACCAAAGACCCCATACCATTAATTGCCTTTCTAGTCTTTAGTCTTCAGCACCATTCATTTCTCTCACATTCTATCAAGTGTGTTGGCTATATATACTCATAACATTAGAAACCGTAGTACCACAAGTCCTCACATTCTCAACTCTCAAAGTTTTCCTTTGCAGTACCTTGAGATCTCTTAGTTTTCCCATTTTGTTCACTTTCCAATAATGGGTTTTCGTTTTTCCAGTGTAGTTCATGCTAAGCAACTCATTAAGAGGTCCTTTTCTTATAGTAAAAATGTCCCAAAAGGCTATTTTGCCGTGTATGTTGGAGAAAGAAGAATGAAGAGATTTGTGATCCCTGTGGCATACTTGAACCAGCCTTCATTTCAAGAGTTGCTGAGTCAAGCTGAAGAGGAATTTGGATATGATCATCCAATGGGAGCTCTTACAATTCCCTGCAGAGAAAATGAATTCGCCGATCTTATTTCTCGGTTGAATGCCTATTGATTATCGATGAGTACACACACTGATAGAAGATATTCACAGACAAAAATTATTGTAGCTACAAATTTTTTTTTGTTGGCAAACAATGCCAACATCATATTACCATGTATATATTTTTTCCTTAGGGACTGAAAAATAAAATCCCTAAGAATGATATAAATGAATTCTTTACTTCAAATATTTTATTGAAGATTCTGTCCATGTAGATTCTGAAGTAGTCTCCTTGTCTATTTGCAAAGATATGTTTATAGACACACTTGACTTAGTCTTCATGATTGTATATAATTTTTTGATCATTTCCACTCGTTCATTCTATTCGACATTCGACATTCTATAATTCCATAACTAAATCTATTGTCTTTTTTTCTTAAAATTTGATTTTTTTTATCAAGTAATTATCAGGGAATTGAAGCTAAGTTGATTAGTATCAAAGAAGGTAAAATCAGTGCCTTATTTAGGCAGCAATTATTGATCTCAGTTATAAAGTTTGTAGTTGATTCTAAATTATTCTCAAATGAAGGCCAGTGTGCTTTGAAGTTGGCAAGGACAAGACATTGATTAGAAAAAGATATAGCAGAAAGAAAAATGGAATTCAACAGAAAAGGGAACAAATGTTAATCAAATGAGCAATTTCTATTCACTAGTTTGTTAACTAGTCAAAAATATTATCCCTTTTTCAAAGAAAAAGGGTAAAAGTATATGATCTACAAAATTGAGAATCTGTGAATCTATGTCAGTGCTACAAATTACAGTCAATTCAACTGTGAGGTGATATCAATGAAGATGTCTTCTCTGCATGGAATTGTGAGTCCACCCATCGGATGCTCATATCCGAATTCTTCTTCTGCCATGCTAAGCAAGTCTTGAAAAGCAGGCTCATTTAGGTACGAAAGAGGTACTACATAGCGCTTCTTCTGATCTTCTCCAACATAGACAGCAAAGTATCCTTTTGGAATGGTTGAAGACTTCAAAGTTGCTTCCCTATTGCCTGAAAGTGATCTTCGGAGAGCCTTCTTACCATGAACAAAACCAGACAATCCAAATGCCATGTTGATCTTCAGAAGAAGTATTAGAGTGCACAAAAATATTTTGTAGTGGAGAATGTGAGGACTTGATGATTCAGTTTGTGTGCTTATGTACCTTTATATATAGATGAATAGATTTTTGGAATTTGCAAGAGACACATAAGTATTTGAAGTTCACATGGCTTTGTCTTCCAAGTCATATATGAAAGTTTAGTTGCAATTGAGACACTTATACATATGATCTGTCAAGAGAACAAACAACAACAAAGCCCATTAGCTCGTCATCCTTTTTTTTTTTTTTTTTTTAAATTTCTTTTTTGTTCAACCAAATCCAGCTACTTGTTTCCACCTTTGATTGTTAATTTCCTTAAATTTTTTCTTAAAAAAATACCACACCTCAACTTTGAGTAAGTACGGATAAGTACAAAGACAATACCATGTGATTGCTCAAGGACTATGCCTCTTACTAGATCCCATCCAACTAATTGGCTCTTTAGTCTTCACTATTCATTTGGGTTTATATTCTTTTATATAAAAAGTGTATTGATTGCAAACATTAATGGTTTTAACTTTTAAGAGTTTGTTTAGTTAAGTTTAACCGAATATTCTAAATATTTAACCGAATATCCATTTAAAAATAACTTAAAAATAGATATTTATCAATTATATTAATATAATTTCAAATATTATAAAGTATCATTATTATAATAATATTTAATATAAGACTACATATATAATAATTATATTAATATAAATTCAAATTTAATATCATTATTATAATAATATATAATACAAGACTAGATATTTAATAATTATATTAATATAAATTTAAATATTATAAAATATTAATATGATAATAATATATAATCATGATTTTTTACTAATTAAATTAATATAAATTCAAATATAATAAAATATTATTATTATTATAATAATATTTAATACAAGACTGGATATTAAATACTTATATCAATATAAATTTAAATATTATAAAATATCATCATAATAATATATAATACATAATCTTAATATTTATGTTTAAAACGATTATCATATTATATATATTTAAAAAATCATAAATAGAGTTTTGGTTTAATTTTTCATTTACATGTTTATGTCATTCTTTTATATATATAATATTATTTTTTTATTTGAAATTTATATGACAATGATATAAATTTAATAAATATAACTAATAAACTCTATAAATAAAACTAAATAAACGTGCATTTCGTATGTTACTTGTATCTAGTATATATAAATATACGTACATACCAAATCCTACCTAGAACATAGATTTTATAGAAACATAATTGGGTTCCTTATAGCATCTCTTAGATATATTTCTTTCCCTTACAAAGTTGAATGCTAAATTATGAGTATAAACAAAATGGATGACAAACAATGTAAATATTTGTCCTTAGAATGATGCAAATGAATGCTATTGCATTTCTTTTTCTTGAATGGATTATTCGATTGAAGTTGAAGGTTTTTTCCTCTAGACTTTGGTATAGAAATCTTCTCCATTTTCTTATTCTCTCATAAGATTAGCGGCTCAATATTTCATATAAAGAATTTGATGTCCTCTTTCCTCTCTCCAATTCTTGCTAGTGCTGTTGTTTACAGTTCTAAGAACTCAGATCAAAGAAGATATCATCTCTGCAAGGAATTATAATTTCACCCATCTAATTTTCATATCTGAATTCTTCTTCTTCCATACTTAGTAGCTCTTGAGACAAAGGATACATAACTCTTCTTTTGATCTTCACCAACATATATAGACTGCAAAGTAGCCTTTTGGAATGTTTGTAGTCCTCAAAGCTGTTTCTTTAACATTGGAAAGTGAACCAGACAATTCAAATGCCATGCTGACCTTTCTTTCTGAGTTTTCTTTTTAAATAACAAATAATTTTTCAACAAACAATATGAGAACTTGATGATTAAGCCTTACGGTGTGTCTGTATATATAGATGAATGGTTCTCTGACATACTCAAGCAACTGGGTTGGTGTGGAATTTGCAAAGAAACACAAGTATTTGAATCTTCACATGGCTTTGTCTTCTGACTCATACATGAACACTTTGTTGTGACTGTGACATATGTATAGACATTACCAGGTGAACAACCCACAAGGGAACCCCACTTGAAACATATGATATGTGTGGTCAACTAACAATGTTTTCATTTCGCGGCTTTCAAATTAGTCGGTTTATAACTTTGAATCAATACTAAAGAGTAGGAAGACACAACCATGTGATTGCTCAAAGACTATGCCACTAATTGCATCTTCAGTCTCCACCATTCATTTCCACACAAGGAGATATCTATTCTACAATTATCATCAAGGGTATTGATTATATATACTCATAAGATTGGGGTTCTTCAGCATCTCAACTCCTCACATTTTCAAGTACTAGAGCTCTCTCTTTGCTTACATTTTCTTTCTTTTTCTGCCTTTAGAGACTTCTGATAATTATGCAAAGATACAATCCATAAACCCCAAATGAGAGATAGCAAAAAGATGAAGAGAGAAAAGGGAGGCTAGAGTGTATTGCAAAAATAGAGAGAATGTATTCTAGGTTACAAAACTTATAAGCCAAGCCTTTTATATAAGGCAAAAGATATAAAATAACAATGATTAAGAAAAGACTAAAATACCCTCAAATAATAACTCTAACACCCCCCCTCAAACTCACGATGCAGCAACAATAAGCATCGAGAGTTTGCCAACTAGAAATTGAAAACGAGAAATAGAATGAGACTTAGTAAAAAAGTCAGCAATCTGTAAAGAAGAAGGAACAAAAGGCAAAGTGATAGTGCCAAGCTTCAGGTGGTGACGAGTGAAGTGACAATCAATCTCAATGTGCTTGGTGCGTTCATGAAAAACTGAGTTGTGAGCAATCTGGATGGCACTCTGATTGTCACAATACATAGGAGTGGGTTGAGAATGACATACACCCATATCTACAAGCAGCCATCTTAACCAAACAATTTCTTTGGTAGTAGATGACATAGCGCGGTACTCTGCTTCAGTGGAAGATTGGGAGACAACAGTTTGTTTCTTACTTTTCCAAGAAATAAGAGAATCACCCAAAAAGATACAGAAACCAGTAACAGACTTCCGATCCGTGGGATCACGACCATGATCAGCATCAGAGTATGCACGCAGCTCCAAGGAAGAAGTGGAGGGAAACAAAAGGCTTTGAAAGATAGTACCCCGAAGATACCTCAAAATGCGAAGAACAGCTGCCCAGTGAACAGTAGTAGGAGAGGCAACAAATTGACTAACAATGTGAACAGCATATG
Organism: Humulus lupulus; assembly: GCF_963169125.1. NCBI lineage: Eukaryota > Viridiplantae > Streptophyta > Magnoliopsida > Rosales > Cannabaceae > Humulus > Humulus lupulus. Next base: position 196,128,904 of record NC_084799.1, on the reverse strand, counting down.
CAATGTCGGGGCGAGTGATAGTGAGATAAACCAAACTGCCAACAATAGTGCGATACAAAGTAGGATCATGCAAGGGAGTGCCATCAGAAGGAGAATACTGAACATTGAGCTCAAAAGGAGTGGCAACTACTTTTGTATCTGTAAGACGAGCACGGTCAATAATGTCAGAAGTGTATTTTGACTGAGAAAGAAGATAGCCTTTTGGGGAGAAGGCAACTTCAATACCCAGAAAATACCGAAGAGGCCCCAAATCCTTCATCTCAAACTGAGAAGCTAATTGAGACTTTAACACTGCAATTCCATCTAAATCATCACCAGTAATGATCATATCATCAACATATAAGGAAAGGAGAATACGACCTGCATTGGTACACTTAACAAATAGTGCTGAGTCATGATTACTTGAGAGAAACCCAAGAGAAGTAACAACATTGGAGAACTTCTCAAACCATGCTCGAGGAGCCTGTTTGAGACCATACAGAGCTTTCTTAAGCTTACAAACTTCTCCATGATTGTGAGGGACCCCAGGAGGAGGAACCATGTAGACCTCTTCATGTAAATCGCCATTCAAGAAAGCATTCTTAACATCCAACTGAGATATATTCCACTGACGAGCAGATGCAACTGCTATAAGAGCACGGACAGTAGTCATTTTTGCAACAGGAGCAAAAGTTTCCTCAAAATCCATACCATACTGTTGAGAAAATCCCTTAGCTACCAATCTAGCTTTGTAGCGTTCAACAGACCCATAAGACTTGGTCTTGATTTTATAAACCCAACGAGAACCAATTGTATGTTTACCAGGAGGTAAAGATACCAAATCCCAAGTATCTGTCTTGTGCAAAGCTGAAAGTTCCTCATTCATAGCATGCTGCCAAAGAGGGTCAGTAACTGCTTCTTTATAGGATAAAGGCTCAGAGAGACAATGAATAGACGCTAAAAACGAAGTGAAAGGGATAGAATAAGACGAATAAACAAAATGTGGTAGTTTAGTAGACTTACGAGTGCGCTGAGGATAGCGAGGAGGATCTACAGTATCAGAAGGATCTAGAACAGCTGTAGGCGGAGGTGTTTCAGAAATGTCAGCCTGCGAAATACCAGTATCAATAGCTCGAGACCTGCGAGAGTAATGGCGTGGAAAAGGGACTATAGGAGCAGGAGAAGATTCAGACTCTACAATTTGAGGAACTTGAGGAGAAGAGGTACTTGTATGCTCGCAAAAAGGATCAATATGAATAAGATCTGATTTGGTCAAGTTGTGAGTAGTGCCAGGAATAGAAAAGAAGGGTATATGCTCAAGAAAAACAACATGGCGAGATACATATAATTTTTGAGAAGTTGGATCAAAACAACGATATCCTTTTTGGCCATCACCATAACCAAGGAACACACAAAGTGCAGAGCGTGATGACAGTTTTGTACGCTCTACACTAGGACGAAGAACAAAGCAAGTAGAACCAAAGACTCTCAAAGAAGAATAATCAGGAATATGTCCATATAGTTTTTCAAAAGGGGACAAACCTGAAGTGATTGAAGATGGAATCTTATTAATAAGATTGACTGCAGTGAGAACTGCTTCTCCCCAAAACTGACTAGGCATAGATGAGGACAATAAAAGAGAACGAGCAGTTTCAATAATGTGTCTATGCTTTCTTTCAGCAACACCATTTTGTTCAGGGGTATCTGTACAAGAAGTTTGATACACAGTTCCATCTAAAGCAAGCAAATTACAGAATTTATTTGAAGTATATTCACCACCTTGATCACATCTAAAACATTTAATAACAGAAGCATGTTGAGTTTTTACATAAGCTCGAAAACGATCATAAATATCATAGAAATCAGAACGACATTTCATTAGAAAAACCCAACAAAATCGAGTGTGATCATCAACAAAAGAGACATAATATCTAGACCCTCCTTTTGTAGCAATAGGAGAGGGTCCCCACACATCAGAATGAACTAAGTCAAAAGGTGCAACAGAACATGAAGTACTTTTACTGAAAGGTAAAGCAGAAAATTTTGCAAGTTTACAACCACTACAATCAGAAATATCATGAACTTTCAAATCTCCTAAGGTTCCTGTAGAAGCTAAGAATCTTAAACGGGAAGCTGAAACATGACCAAGGCGAGAGTGCCATAAATAAAAACTAGACGATGATGGAGACAATCGAAAGGAAGACAGATCAACACTAGGAGCTGCAAATACTGGTAATTTCATCTCATCCAAAACATATAAACCCCCCCGCCTACGGCCGGTCCCAATCAGCTTCTGAGACTGCGGATCCTGCACATGACAAGCAGTAGAAGAAAAAGACACTGAGTAACCAGAATCACACAATTGACCAACAGATACAAGGTTTAGTGAAAGCTTAGGAATATGGTAAACATTAGGAAGCGATAAATGATGACTGACAACAGAACCAACACCTGCTAATGGCATAGGAGTACCATCAGCAGTCATGACAGGCACAGATGATGCAGGACACAAGGAAACAAAAGATTTCGAATGTGGAGACATATGGTGCGAGGCTCCAGAATCTAAAATCCATGTAGAGGATGTCATACCTGAAGAGCTAGTAGGGGGCTGACCTACCGAAGAAGAGGCAGACATGGCATGTGGCTGCATGGTAAGAAACTTCTGAAACTGTTCTGAGAGGGCAGCAAGAGCAGGATTGGAAGATGAGGCCCCAAAATCATACGAGTCAGATGGAGGTACAGTAGCAGCGGCATTAAATTGCGGAGGACGGTATGGTCGAGGTTGTGAGTGGTTGCCAAACTGTGGTTGGCTACCATAATGAGGCGGTTGATTACCGAATTGAGGAGGTCTGAGTTGATGTCTTTGTTGCTGGGGTGCACGATTTACTAATTTAGGACACTGAGCCTTCCAGTGACCTTTTTGTTTGCAAAAGCTGCATTCATCAACTCCAACCTTTGTGTGAGGTTTATTCTCATGGTGAGTAAAGTGTCGAGGAGGAACTACCAAAACAGAGGGACTGGGTGCTGGGAGGATGCCTTTTCCTGCTTGAGACTTAAGACGAATTTCATCTGCCAATAGTTCACTAACTACTGAATCAACCGAAGGAAGTGGAGAACGATGCAAAATAGAGCCACGGAGTCCCTCAAAGTCATCACGAAGTGCCATTAAAAACTGAACCAATCGTTGTTCCTCCCTACGAGCAATATATGGTGCAAAAGCTCATAATTCTGCAGATTCAGTAAGGGCCAATTGATCCCATAGATCTGTCATAACTGAATAGAACTCTTGAATACTCATATCTTTCTGTTCAAGAGCTCTAATATCTGATTCTAATTGATATTGCTTTGCAAAGTTAGACTGAGTATACAGCCTTGCAAGATGGTCCCAAACTTCCTTCGCTGTTTCATACTTGGCTAGTTGGGTACCTATGGAGTGTTCTACAGAGTTGTTTATCCAAGTAATAATTTTTGAATTATCCACTTCCCAATTTTCTAGCAAAGTTGCATAATCCGCTTTGTCATTTGTTGGTTTAACCAAAGTTCCAGAAACATAACCCCACATCTTTTTCCCTTTCAAATTTTTTTTCATCACATAGTTCCAATAAGAATAATTCTTTCCATCTAACCTCACACTAATGGATTGAAGGGAATCATCTCTATTACTTGCCATTTCAGAAACAAATTTCCAAATGCTATCTCAGACAAAAGTTCCCAAATTCTGCAATATGACGAAACCCTAAAATTTCAGAATGAACACGAAAATCACATACCGAGTTACTGCAAAGATGCTTCGACCCAATTTGCTGCAATACGAAGGAGACCCAAGCCAAAAAAAAATTCAATTCCATAAAACCTGCTCTGATACCATGATAATTATGCAAAGATACAATCCATAAACCCCAAATGAGAGATAGCAAAAAGATGAAGAGAGAAAAGGGAGGCTAGAGTGTATTGCAAAAATAGAGAGAATGTATTCTAGGTTACAAAACTTATAAGCCAAGCCTTTTATATAAGGCAAAAGATATAAAATAACAATGATTAAGAAAAGACTAAAATACCCTCAAATAATAACTCTAACAACTTCAACAATCATGGGCTTCCGTTTTCCTGGTGTAGTTCATGCTAAGCAACTTATTCAGAAGCCTTTTTCTAGTGCAAAAGATGTTCCAAAAGGCTATTTGGCAGTTTATGTTGGGGAGAACAAAATGACAAGATTTGTGATCCCTGTGTCGTACTTGAACCACCATTCATTCCAAGAGTTGCTATGTCGAGCTGAAGAAGAATTCGGATTTGATCATCCAATGGGTGCTCTAACAATTCCCTGCAGTGAAGAAGCTTTCATCAATCTTGTCTCTAGCTTAAATTAATGTCTAATGAATGGTGATTAGTATAGATAGATGCTAACTACTGACAAAAATTATTGATACAATTTTGTATGGCAAAGAATGCCAATACCATCACCATGTAAATATTTTTTCCTTGGGATTAAAATGAAATGTCCCTGAGAATGATACAAATGAAACTACTAATGCTTTTCTTGAATGAATTGTTTTATTTATGTTATAATATTTTTATATTAAGATCTGAAAAACTAATAAAATTGAACAATTACAACAATATATATGGGAAATTTTTTGTTTTAATAGTTTGTTTCGTTAACTTTAATAGAATATTTTAAATATTTAACGAAATATATTTTTAAAACTAATTAAACATAAATATTTAAGAATTATATTAATATAAATTCAAATTCAAGTGTTAAAATATCATTATTATAATAATATACAATACAATACTAAATATTTAATAAATATATTAATATAAATTTAAATGTTATAAAACATTATTATGATAATAATATATAATTCTAATTTTTTTACTAATTATATTAATATGAATTCAAATATTATAAAATATTATTATGATAATAATATTTAATACAATACTATATATTTAATGAATGTATTTTCAAAAATGCATTTTTGAGTTATATAGCTGTATGATTAACCAGTTTTAATAATATAACCTTTTTATATTTGAGTAATATTTATTTTTTTATTAATTTTTTTTTACAATTTTAACAATTTAATTACTAAAATAGCCTTACCTTGAAAACCCTATATATATATAGTATCTTCTACATTTTCGCAGCCCCATTTTCACACTCTCCCTTTTTCCATTCCTTGATTACAATATTAATAATACAATATTGACCTCATAATACAATTACCAAAGAATTGAAAGGAAGCAAAACAAAAAAAAGTATAGTCACTCCAACTACCACGCCAAGGTACATTTCCCACTTTTTTGTTTTTGCTTTTTGTACTGTTTTCTTTCAACTTATATATATATATATGTATTTATATATATGTATAAATGAGTTGATTCCTTGGATTAAAATGACAGTGAATACCCATTTTTTGTATTAAACTTTTGTATAATCTATTACACTTTGTTATAATATTTATTTTGTTTATTAATTTTTTTCTACAATCTTAATAATAATACAAACCATATGTTTGTAAAAATGTCTCAATGAACTAACTTTATTAAAGAGCTTTTGAGTTATATAACCGTATGATTAACCAGTTTTAATAATATAACATCTTTATATTTGAGTAATATTTATTTATTTTTTGCAATTTTAACAATACAATTACTAAAATAGTCTTACCATGAAAACCCTATATATATAATATCTTCTATCATTTTCGCAGGCCCCATTTTCACCCTCCCATTTTTTTCTATTCCTTGATTACAATATTAATAATACAATATTGACCTCATAATAAAATTACCAAAGAATTGAAAAGAAGCAAAACAAAAAAAGTATAGTCACTCCCACTACCACGCCAAGGTACATTTCCCACTTTTTTGTTTTTGTTTTTTGTTATGTTTTCTTTCAGCTTATATATATATAAATGAGTTGATTCTTTGGATTAAAATGACAGTGAGTACGCATTTCTTGTATTAAACTTTTGTATAATTTATTACACTTTGCTATAATATTTATTTTGTTTATTAATTTTTTTCTACAATCTTAATAATAATGCAAACCATATGTTTGTGAAAATGTCTCAATGAACTAACTTTAATAAAGGGCTTTTGAGTTATATAACCGTATGATTAACCAGTTTCAATAATATAACATCTTTATATTTGATTAATATTTATTTTTTTATTAATTTTTTTTTACAATTTTAACAATTTAATTACTAAAATAGCTTTACCCTGAAAACCCTATATATATATATAATATCTTCTATCATTTTCGCAGGCCCCATTTTCACACTTCCTTTTTTTTCCATTCCTTGATTACAATATTAATAATACAATATTGACCTCATAATACAATTACCAAAGAATTGAAAGGAAGCAAAACAAAAAAAGTATAGTCACTCCCACTACCACGCCAAGGTACATTTCCCACTTTTTTGTTTTTGCTTTTTGTACTGTTTTCTTTCAACTTATATATATATATATTTATATATATGTATAAATGAGTTGATTCCTTGGATTAAAATGACAGTGAATACCCATTTTTTGTATTAAACTTTTGTATAATCTATTACACTTTGCTATAATATTTATTTTGTTTATTAATTTTTTTCTACAATCTTAATAATAATACAAACCATATGTTTGTAAAAATGTCTCAATGAACTAACTTTATTAAAGAGCTTTTGAGTTATATAACCGTATGATTAACCAGTTTTAATAATATAACATCTTTATATTTGAGTAATATTTATTTATTTTTTGCAATTTTAACAATACAATTACTAAAATAGTCTTACCATGAAAACCCTATATATATAATATCTTCTATCATTTTCGCAGGCCCCATTTTCACCCTCCCATTTTTTTCTATTCCTTGATTACAATATTAATAATACAATATTGACCTCATAATAAAATTACCAAAGAATTGAAAAGAAGCAAAACAAAAAAAGTATAGTCACTCCCACTACCACGCCAAGGTACATTTCCCACTTTTTTGTTTTTGTTTTTTGTTATGTTTCTTTCAGCTTATATATATATATAAATGAGTTGATTCTTTGGATTAAAATGACAGTGAGTACGCATTTCTTGTATTAAACTTTTGTATAATTTATTACACTTTGCTATAATATTTATTTTGTTTATTAATTTTTTTCTACAATCTTAATAATAATGCAAACCATATGTTTGTGAAAATGTCTCAATGAACTAACTTTAATAAAGGGCTTTTGAGTTATATAACCGTATGATTAACCAGTTTCAATAATATAACATCTTTATATTTGATTAATATTTATTTTTTTATTAATTTTTTTTTACAATTTTAACAATACAATTACTAAAATAGTCTTACCCTGAAAACCCTATATATATATAATATCTTCTATCATTTTCGCAGGCCCCATTTTCACACTTCCTTTCTTTTCCATTCCTTGATTACAATATTAATAATACAATATTGACCTCATAATAAAATTACCAAAGAATTGAAAAGAAGCAAAACAAAAAAAGTATAGTCACTCCCACTACCACGCCAAGGTACATTTCCCACTTTTTTGTTTTTGTTTTTTGTTCTGTTTTCTTTTAGCTTATATATATATATAAATAAGTTGATTCCTTGGATTAAAATGACAGTGAGTACCCATTTCTTGTATTAAACTTTTGTATAATTTATTACACTTTGCTATAATATTTATTTTGTTTATTAATTTTTTTCTACAATCTTAATAATAATGCAAACCATACACTACAACAAATTTGATATACAATGACTCCCTACAATGTCTTACACCAATGGTGTAAGACATTAAAACTTATCAGGGGTTTTAAATGTCTAATGGTGTAAGACATTGAAAGTTTATATTAATGGCTACAATTGGAAGACATTAAAAATGGTGGAAGACGTTGGAAATAGGCTGGGGAAGTGGTCATGGGTACATCCAACGTCTCCCACTGGGAGACGTGGGACACGTGGCACGTCTCCTAGTGGGAGACGTTGGATGTACCCCCATATACATCCAACGTCTTCCACTGAGAGACGTGGGACACGTGGCACGTCTCCTAGTGGGAGACGTTGGATGTCCCCTGCCCATTTAAACCAAAGTTCCTTCTTCTTCCTCTCTCATTCGAACCATTATACACGGATTGCAAACCAGAGAGCAAAACCGAGAAGGAAGGGGGCTGCATTTTTTAGGGTTTTAAAGGTAAGTTTTTTTAATTTTCTTGCTTTTTAGTTAATTATATGGTAAAAAAATCATAGGTTTAGTATTATGATGAGTAATATACATGATTTTGTGTTAATTTTTCATTTTTATGCATTATTTTATATACATTGTAGGATTAGTTTTTCATGGAAATTTTTTTATATATTTATGTCTTTTTAGTTTTTTTTTTTTTTTTTAATTTAACCTATCACATTGTATAGATTTCATTAGAGTATATATGTTCATGATTTTTTTAAATTTTTATAATTTTTTATTTCGAAATTTAGATATATTTAAACTTTTTTTTTGTAAATTGTAACTATTTTGTTATATATATAGTTATGTTAAAATAAATTTATTAAATAATTTATAAAATATAAATATATGAAAAATTTTATGTTTTTGTTGATTATTATTAAGTTTTTAGGTTATGAAATTTTTTATTGATTTTTTGTTTAGGTTATAATTAGTGGCGCATTGGGGTTTTTTTTTATTTATTTACCAATATCATTTACTATTATTAGATATTTAGTGATATTTGTTTAGTAATGTTTAACATATTAATTAATTTAATTTCATAGGTTGTGATTTTGGTGGTGAGATTTTAGAGAGTATTTTGCTTTAAAATTCCTATATCAATCACACATTTGAGGTAATTAAGTTTCTAAAATTACAATAATACGTTATATATTGCTAGATATTTAGTGATATTTTATTTATTATTTATTAATTTAATTTTATTGGTTTATGGATTTAATAGCGAATTTGATTACTAAGTGAAGTAATTTTGCTAGCTTTTGGATTATTAATTGCAAGAGGTACATATATATTCTCTTACTTCTACTTTTAATATTATTAAACAAATGTTAGAGGAGTTTGAATATCTTAAATATTCATCCATAGTGAAGTAGGTTCTGAGATTAAAATTGTGTGCTGCGATGATAACGAAAGGTTGAGAACATGTGTGTTTTAGTGAAGTAGGTTCTGAGAAATTTGGTTGTGTGCTGCGGAGCTATAAGGAAGAAACTTATTGTATGCTGTTTGAATTGTTTGTTTTGCTATTCACATGCAGATGGTTAGGTTACTATTATAGGGGAAATGCTGCCCGATTTTATCTAGGATAATAAATAATTAGTTTAATATAGACATCCTATAAGGAAGAAACTTATTGTATGTTGTTTGAATTGTTTGTTTTGTTATTCACATGCAGATGGTCAGGTCACTATTATAGGAGAAATGCTGCCCGATTTTATCTAGGATAATAAACAATTAGTTTTATATAGACATACAACTTTATCACGTGCTTATTTAGTGTTGTTTCTTTTCTTTTCCATAGACATAGGAAAATATATGGATAAACAGTGGATGTCAGCGAATAGGTTATCTGCGGAATATAGGAACGGGGTCGATTTGTTCTTAAGGTTTTGTTCGGAAAATGTGAAAGACCCAAATTTTACTTATTGTCCATGTCTTAAGTGTGGAAATGTTAAAAATATGGATCTTAAAAAGATTAAAGAACACTTATATTTCAATGGGATGGACAAGAGTTACACAATTTGGTATTACCATGGGGAGATAGCTCCGATTGCTCCAACTCTGCCAAGTAGACCAAAAGGAGTGATGAGGAATATAGTGGAGGAGAACTGGGATCCATTAGATGAAATGATTGATGACGCACATTATGGATCAGGAGTAGACCCAAATGAGTTTGAGACACTCCTTAATGATGCCGAGAAACCAATTTACCCTGGTTGTACAAGATTTACAAAATTATCTGCGCTTCTTAGGTTGTACAATCTAAAAGCTAAACATGGCTGGAGTGATAAAAGCATTACTGATTTATTTAGTTTTTTGAAGGAGTTATTTCCTGAAGATAATGAAATTCCAATTTCATTTTATGAGGCAAAGAAGACGTTATGCTCATTAGGCATGCAGTACGAAAAAATTCATGCATGTCCTAATGATTGCATATTATATCGAAATAGTTTTGCAGACGCAAAATCGTGTCCTACTTGTGGTGAGTCACGATGGCAAATGAAAAAGAAATGGTGACGATGTCAAGGAAGGAGTACCTGCCAAAGTTTTGTGGTACCTTCCGCCAATTCCTCGTTTCATCCGATTGTTTAGAAATGCCGAACATGCTAAAAGTTTGTCGTGGCATGCTAATGAAAGAATAAAGGATGGTAAATTAAGACATCCAGCTGACACCCTTGCTTGGAAGAGAGTTGATTTGAAGTGGCTTTCTTTTGGAAATGAATCTCGTAATATTCGTCTAGGTCTTTCGACTGACGGGTTTAATCCACACGCATCCCTTAGCAGTAAGTATAGTTGTTGGCCTGTTATGCTTGTTATTTACAATCTACCCCCATGGTTGTGTATGAAGAGAAAGTTTACGATTTTGACCTTGTTGATATCAGGACCTAAACAACCTAGTAATGATATTGACGTCTATCTAGCTCCTCTTATAGATGACTTGAAAACTTTGTGGGATGAAGGGGTTAAGGTTTATGATGCGTATAGATAGGAAGAATTTAATCTTAGAGCGGTCTTATTGTGGGCAATTAATGACTTTCCTGCTTATGGAAATTTATCTGGGTTTAGTGTGAAAGGATATAAAGCTTGCCCCGTTTGTCAAGAAAAAACATGTTCTGAATACTTGAAACACTCTCGGAAAATATGTTATATGGGACATAGGAAGTTCTTGCCTAATACGCATAAACTTCAGACTTGGAAGAAGGCATTCAATGGTAAACAAGAGTTTGAGGAGGCTCCTGAGCCATTGAATGGGATCCAAGTACTTGAGAAGATGTCTAAAATTGTGTTCAAGTTAGGGAAGCCCAAAGTTCGTACACCTACAAAGATGAAACGTAGTCGCAAGGCCAAGGTTGTGGAGGAGCCAAAAGGGTGTTATAAAAAGAAATCTATTTTCTTCGAACTTGAATATTGGCCTTTCTTACTTATATGTCATAATTTAGATGTTATGCACATAGAGAAAAATGTATGTGATAGTTTGATTGGCACTTTGTTGAATATTCCTGGGAAAACTAAGGATGGAATTAAGGTTAGACAAGACTTGATTGCAATGGGTATAAGGGATGAATTAACTCCAAAACCAAATAAGAGACGAACATATTTACCTCCTGCAGCTTACACTCTTACTAAAGAGGAAAGAATGGAAATTTGCAGATGTTTGTTTAATATAAAAGTTCCAGACGGATATTCCTCAAATATAAGGTCATTGGTAGACATGAAAAGTTGTATTCTGACTGGCATGAAATCTCACGATTGTCATATTCTAATGCAACATTTGCTACCAGTGGCCATTCGACCTGTGTTGCCTAGGAGAGTTCGAGATGTAATCACAAGATTATGCTTGTTTTTCAAGTCACTGTGTTGTAAGGTGATTGATCCGCTAAAGTTACCTAAGTTAAGAGATGAAATTGTTGAGGTATTGTGTGAGTTGGAGAAATTGTTGAGGTCTTGAGGTACCATTTAATAGGTTTCATATGTTTATGATATGTGAAATTCTTAGTTTCATCTTTTGGTTTCGTCAATTTGTTTCATCTTTTGATTATGAGTGTCCAAAAATGTTATAATAATGATATTTATGTTTCACAGATGGAGGCTGATCCTTTTGGTGTAGTTATGATGAGGGGGAGCAACGCCCTCATTCTCAGTTAGTGGAACAAGAAAATAAATCTGTGAGAGGACTTACATGGATGTCTAGAAACACCAAAAAAAGGAGTGAAGGACATCTTACTCCTGTTGAATACAATGAGTATGGTCAACTAGTGGGTGAATCTAGAAGTAATGTTTCATCACAGCTTGGATCAGTTGTTCGAGCAACTGTGTCCATCAACATTAACAGTTGGAAAGATGTTAGTGTGGTGGATAAAAATAAAATATGGGACACAATGAAGGTATATTTTTATTAATTATATTTCATTTAATGTTTTTAAAATATATATTGTTTTGATAATATGCTTCTTATTACTTTCAAACTTGCAGAAAACTTATGATTTGGATCCCAAACAAAAGCAACAGATGTTGAAGGATGCGGGAAAGTACTTCCGAAATTGGAAGACTAATCTTACAAGGGTACACATTTACGACGCTTTGAAAAAATACCCAAATGAGTTCCCGCCAGCTTTGCCATTTGGATTTGAGAATGTCATAACTCTGGATGAATGGTTAAAGTTTGTGAACTCAAGATTAATTCCCGAGTGGCAAAGAAAGAGAGAGGAGATGCAAAATTATCGAGCACTGAATAAATACAATCACAACCTCTCTAGAGGAGGCTATGTGCGTATTGAAGAGATGTTAATGGAACAAAGTGGGAAAAGTCTAACTGAACTTGATAGGGCAGACTTATGGAGCATGGGTCGTCGGAATGCAAAAGGAGAGCTAGTTGGAGAGACCTCTGAGATTCAAAAAAATATTGTAAGTGCTCATATTTAATAATGTTGATATATCAAATTATTAGCTTATATATATAACTTTCTGTGAATATTGTTTCATAGGATCATTACCGGCAACTCCAAGCTGAGGGTAAATGGGCACCTGATGGCCCTGATGATGTGCTGACGAGGGCGTTGGGCACTCCTGAGCCTCGAGGACGTGTTAGGGCTGGAGGACACGGTGTGTCCCGCTCAGTATACTGGAATACTCCAACACCTACCTCAACGAAAAATAAATCAAAAGCCTCTTCTTCAAATGACGACATTAGAAGGGAGTTTGAAGAAAGATTTCGAAAACAAGAAGAAGAGCATCGTCAACAAGCACAACGCCTAGAAGAGCGCCTTCAGCAACAAGATGAGCTCTTGAGAAAATTATTGGCCCAGCAGAGCGGGTCAAGATCTAACGTTGGAGTCCCACCAGCGCCATCATCATACTATGTGCCCGACCCACCAGTGCCACCTGCGCAGGCGTCCTACTATACTCCAGACCCAGTAGTGCCTCAAGCAGAACACCACATTATTGCACTACAACCGCTTTTGCAAGAGGTAATTAAACTTTCTTGAATATTCTGAAACCAAATAAATTTCTTTACTGCTTCAACATGATTATTTGTATATAGTATGTTTCTTACGCAGGGCCGAGCATGCCAATTAGCAATTGGTTCGGTTTCAAACATTGTTGCATCAGGTAAACTCATTGAAAGAGAGGTAGGCAACAACTTCCAAGTTATGATTACGAGTGTTCTTAAGCCAACCTGTCCTCTCCCTTTTGCATATCCTGATTTGGACATGTACATAGTTGCTCAGGCCATTGGGACGCCAATAGCGTGGCCTAAGGATTTTGTCATTATATCTGAAGATGTATATCATGAGGTGATGCCATATTTTTACATAATTATCTTTACAATTCTATATTTTTTTGCAATTTTTTTAATTGTTGATATTATTGTATACAGACTCCCTCTACAAGTAGGACCAAATCACAACGACCAAGAGCTTCATCAACACAACAACCTCGAGAAAGAAGACGACAACAAACTCCTCCAACGCAATTGGCCCACACTCCATTGGAACGATTACAGAATATCGTATCTCATTGGGATGATGGCGAGTGTGTCAATCTAGGTATAGAGTCTGAAGTTTTTGATCAATATATGTCTCACTGTTATATATTTAAGGATGACATACTTCAGTTTGCTCGAAAGGAGAAGATTGGACAAGCAGTAGTCGTCAGCTACATGAGGTATATATCTCACAAATAAGTTTGTTCATTTAATTTTCTAATTTGATTTATTCATTCATATAACAATTTTTCATATTTTTGTATTAGGTTCATTTACAGATATGTGATACAACAAGGTCGCCAAAATAAGTTTTTATTTGTCAATCCTAATATCGTCGCCATTCAAGGGAGTTCATTCGACGATCGTGTTCAGAATCTGTTCAGACGTTGCAATGACGTAAAATCAAAAGAACAAGTTATGCTTGTTCCTTGGAACCATGGGTAAGTTTAAAAATTGTCATTTTTCCGACCCATATCAATAATTTCTTTGTTTAACATTTGAGCTATAATTTTTTGGTTTTTCTTATGCAGTGAACATTGGATGTTGCTTATTTTGGCACCATATGCATATCATGTTTACTATTGTGATCCGGTGAATTCAGAGCTAAATAACCGTGAGGAGATTGTATCAGTGATCGTCAACGCTTTCAATCTTTTTTTCTCTATGAATCTTCCTGATGTCGAGATCCCTGATACTCTACGCATTAAGCAACCTCAGGTAAGTAACTTCAATAGAATTTTTTGAACATTTATAATAATTAAGTAGAATAATATGTATGCATTTTTTAATAAGTTTCAATTTTATAATGAATTACTCATACTTTTAAATAATTAGTGTCCACACCAACCGGACAATGTGGCATGTGGATACTACTTAATGAGGATGTTGAAGGATTTGATTGAACATGCGAGTCCCGGACATTACTTGAGAACAGTATTATTAATTAAAATTTACAAATTATTTTTGAAACTATAAATGTAATCAAATAATTAATTAATATATTTTACTTTATATTTCTTGCAGCTAACAAGCACATCATATACAGAGGCACAAATTGATGAGTTGCGACAAGAATGAGCGACATATATGTTGCCGATAATCCAAAGTTACTGACCTCGTTGATAGGTTTTTCTTTTTTACCTCTTTCTTCATACACAATGCAATATTTGTTCATTTTGAATATGTCTAACAAATATTGTATTTCTTGTATATGTCTAACAAATATATTTTTTTCTTGTATATGTCTAACAAATATTGTGTACTTTCAATTTAATTGATTATTAAATCAATTTAAATTTAAATTAAAATCATTTCAATTTAAATTAAAATAATTTCAATTTAAATTAAAATAATTTCAATTTAATTAATTATTAAATCAAATTAAAATAATATTAATTATAAATTTATTTAATTTTTTTTAAATGTGGGAGACTTTCAATGTCTCCCACTGGGAGAGGTGGGAGCTTCCCACGTCTCCCAGTGGGAGACGTTGGATGTCTCCTAGGGACTTCCCACGTCTCCCATTGGGAGAGGTGAGTCACTTTCCACGTCTCCCATTGGGAGAGGTTGAAAGTCAACGTTTGACTTTCAACCTCTCCCAATGGGAGACGTGGGAAGTCTCTCACCTCTCCTATTAGGAGACGTGAGATATACACCTACAATCACCCTAGCAACAACGTCTCCCCAATTGGGAGACATTGTAGACTTTCAATGTCTCTCAAATAAAGTCATAAAACTCTTATTTTCTTGTAGTGATATGTTTGTGAAAGTCTCTCAATGAACTAACTTTAATAAAAGGCTTTTGAATTATATAACCGTATGATTAACCAGTTTCAATAATATAACATCTTTATATTTGAGTAATATTTATTTTTTTTATCAATTTTTTTTATAATTTTAATAATACAATTACTAAAATAGCCTTACCCTGAAAACCCTATATATATATATAATATCTTCTATCATTTTCACAGGCCCCATTTTCACACTCCTCTTTTTTTCCATTCCTTGATTACAATATTAATAATACAATATTGATCTCATAATAAAATTACCAAAGAATTGAAAAGAAGAAAAACAAAAAAAGTATAGTCACTCCCACTACCATGCCAAGGTACATTTCCCACTTTTTTGTTTTTGTATTTTGTTTTGTTTTCTTTCAGCTTATATATATATATTTATATACATATATATATAAATGAATGAGTTGATTCCTTGGATTAAAATGAAAATGAGTACCCATTTTTTGTATTAAACTTTTGTATAATGTATTACACTTTGCTATAATATTTATTTTGTTTATTAATTTTTTTTACAATCTTAATAATAATGCAAACCATATGTTTGTGAAAATGTCTCAATGAACTAACTTTAGTAAATTAGATTGAGATTTTCAACTAATATATTATATGTGATGTTGCTTATGGTTTGATATTTGAAATGAATACTTACATTGTATTGATTAATTGTACTACTTCATTATCTTTTTTTTTTTGTTAAAAAAAAACATATTGGATATGTGATGTAGAGTGTACATTTTAGCTTAGTTTGATAATTGATATATTAACAACCTTGTTTTTATTGAAGATTTCAGTCACGGTACATAATCACTTTAAGTCAATTTTATTAGACCCATATATTTAAATAGATCTTATTATGATGTTCGAATAATAATATTTTTATGTAAATTTGCTTTCCATAAGCATTTTTAGGTGGATCGATTGTCCAATCACCCAAGCTCAACTCTTATACACTCTATTTCCTAGATTCCATGGCACGAACGAAAGTATCAAGTATTAGAGATCCACAACAACCGATTCAACGATGATTGATTATTCATGAATCTAGTCTGGAGTTGTCGTGCTCAACATCGTTGGATGCTAGTGTGCCACCAACACCTCCTGCAGACACAACAACGACTCAATTAGATAGTGAGGTAAATGAAGTTAAATACATTTTTCTATTCTTGTACTTTTTTTTTAGAATAGGTAATATATATTTAATTGAAATCAAATGGCTATAAATTTAGAGCACTAAAGGCATGATTTGAAAAATATTGGTTTAAAATGTAGAACTCAACTAATCGAGTAGAGCTCAAGTGGTTATGGTCGAGATTTTTAAAAACGCAATGAACTTTCAGTTTAGGGCTCGATTAGCATGAGTTGAGATTCCAAAGTCTAATTGATAGCATAGAGCTCGACAGGTGAGTAGAGCTCGACCATACATAGTTGAGATTTCCAAAGTCTAATTAAAATTGTAGCATAGAGCCCTACAGGTATGAGTAGAGCTCGACTGATGTGAGTAGAGCTCGACCAAAGTGGAGATTTCCAAATTCTAATTGAAATTGTAGTATGGAGCTCGACTAGTGTGAGTCGAGCAACACCATACATAGTCAAGATTTCCAAAGCCTAATTGAAATTGTACCATAGAGCTTGACTAGTGTGAGTAGAGCTCGACTAGAGTGAGTAAAACTCGCCTGATGTGAGTTGAGCTCGACCATGCATAGTAGAGATTTCCATAGTCTAATTGAAGTTGTAGTATAGAGCTCGACTAGTATGAGTAGAGCTCGACCATAAGTAGTTGAGATTTCTAGGCTTTAGTAGAACTCTACCAAACATGGTCGAGATTTCCAAAATCTAAATGAAATTTTAGTGTAAAGCTCAACTAGAGTGAGTAGAGCTCGACTAACGTGTTTTTTACTCTATTGATTAAAAAGTTATATTTTTCTTATATTTAATTACTAGGTATATATTGAAGAAGAGTCAGTGACATGTTCTGAAGAACAATTAGAATCACATGTTGATGAACAATCAGAGTCTTCCTCTATGCCACGACAGAAAACATTTCCAGTAAGTTTTGTTTTGTAAAATATTTAAGTTTTTATGTTATTTAATATTGAGAAATATGATATTTATTTTATTGCAGATTGAAAAGATTCCTCAATTGAAGCCTATATTAGAGGAGAATGAACACTTTGAGTGCAAGATAAGTGTAAAAAGTCAGATAGATAAGGTCACAAAACTTATCAATGATGTACTAAAGAATGACCCGACCAACTTACAATTATTCAAGGAATCTCCGTTTGGCCACTTTCTTGATCTTTCTAAGAACTATGAACATTCAAGTCAAGTGATGTGGTTATTACTCATTCAGGAAGCAGACTGTGATAGAGATTCAGAGACGTGGTTTATTGTTAATGGGGTACCGATCTGATTCTCATTGATGGAGTATGCATTAATATCTGGGCTAAAATGATTAGAATATCCAAAAGGTTGGGAAACTCAAGCTAAGTCAAATGCATTTGAAGATAGACACTTTCATGGGAAAAAAATAGTTAGCATTGACGACGTGAAGGCCAAATTTACACAAATATCCAACCCAAACCAAAATAATAGAGTTCGAAGGAATGTAAATGTAAGTAACAAGGAAATATTAAAGATGGCATCTCTCTTGTTTGTCTCTACGGCCTTAATGCACAGGAACAAAAGTTCTTCTAACATTGACTCATTATTATTGGGATTGGTTGATAATTTGGACATGTTCAACCAATACCCTTGGGGGAATCATTCTTATGAGTATGCATTAAAGCAACTTCGGAAGGGACTAAAAGGAAAAGAAAAATCAGTGCATGAGAAAGCAAAGAAGATGTCATCATTCACCTATTCAGGCTTCGTTCTTCCATTAGCAGTAAGAAAATTGCCCTAAGTAAAGTTGAAGAACATCATTATTTTTGAAATCCTTACAATTTTTCTCATTTGCATGTGTAGACATTAGTGTATAAATGTGTGCCGACAGTGGCAAGAAAGTATGTAGAGCTTCGAGATGATATTGACGAATCAATGTCAAGCATTTGTCGATGGAGGACTACTTAGAAGCGTAAGAAACCTCCCTCTTATAGTGATGTACTAGAAGCTCTAGGTGATTCCAAGGTTAGCATCTAATTTATTTTTTGTTATTTAGTCTTCCTTTTAATATACATACATATATATATTAATGTTTTTTGTATTCAGGATATGAAAAGTATCCTTTCACCTACTGAACGAGAGAAGAGAATGCCACACATGCAAGGATTCATCCGTATCCCTAAACCAAAGTCAAATCGCATGATTGATATATTGACTATTGTGTTAGAGTTTGGAGGTACAATTAATTGGACCAATGATACTGATGGGCATGCGATGTGTGACAATGTTGGTGTTACAATTGAAGGCCAAGCTACTGAAGTTGGTAACAGAAATCATGTCCAATCTATGAGCAAAGCCACGAGAGATGATACTGATAGGCATGAGACTTGTGACAATGCTGGTGTTACAAATGAAGGCCAAGCCACTAGTCAAGCTATAGAAGTTGGACCAGAAGAGAGTCAAGGTGACAAAGTTGACTGGTTTGCTCTCAAGGCTCACATAGATCAACAATTTGCATTGATAAGATCAGAAATTGCATTGTTGCCTTCAAAGATAATCTCCTTACTTCAACAACAGAATATCGTATCAATGCCCCAATGTGATGATGGTCATGGTGGCAGCTGTACTAGTGATGATTACATGAGAACATATCGTGAACAATTTTCTCATGTTGAAGAGCAGCATCCTCAGGTTGATGACCAAACTCCTCTTGATAAAGAGCAACCTCCCCAAGTTGAAGAGCAACGTCCTCAGGTTGATGACCAACATCCTTTTGATAAAGAGCAACCTCCCCAACTTGAAGAGCACCCTCCCCAAGTTGAATAACACCCTCCAAAGAGGTCACTAAATCGTTCACACTACATGAAATCACCATACATTGACCCTTTTCGTCGGACTAGATTGGGACGAGAAGATCATATCTAGTTTGATCCTTCAAGGGAGATTAATCCTGAAAAACAAAAGATGTTTGATGAAAATTTAAGAAGTAAAAAAAGTATTGATTGTGGGCTTGGTTTACGAACTATAGACTATTTGCAACGGATTATTAAAGACCAGGAATGGCTATTTAGTGAGGTATGACATATGCTTTTATGATCCCTTATATCTAAGACTTAATTTTGTTTCCACGTGTATAATGTTATTATTATTTTTTACAACACATTAATGATGCTCTGTTTGGCATTAGAAAGCGACAACATGAGTATCAAGATGTGATTCCACAAGATGCAATCATTTTGGATGAAAAATTTACTCAATTGGTGACCATCAACTTCAACTCTAACCCTAACATTATTGATGATGAGATAAGTCAATATATTTCAGGGAATCATCCGCATTTTTGGGGCAAAAAATGGAAAGGCTCAAAAAAGTTGTATATGCCTTTAAACATAAGGGACCATCATTGGGTTGCAATTAAAGTAGACTTATAAGAATTAAAGTTGATTGGTTATGAATGTAGTATTGGAGCGACCTCATCAAAAGAAATGGATGCTTTGATGTTGCCACTCCAAACGATGATTCCGACTATGCTTTGTGTATCTTCACAATTTGAGGACATAGCACAATGTCTTCACAAACCATGGACATATACACGCTTACTTAGTGCTCCACAAAATTCAAGGTAAGTATATTTATCTAAGTCTATATATACATGCTTACTTAGTCTATATTTATTGCAATCCTAAATCTATTATTGATTTTAAACTTTCTTATAACAAGGGATATTGTGTAGTGTACACAATTAAGTTCATTGAGCAATAGATAATTTTTGTCAAGATTGGGATCTTTAGTAATTTATATATTTTAAAATGCTTGGCTAGTTTCAAGAATGATAATGTTTTAAAAACTTTATGCAAGAATATTTATCTATCTTTACAAAGCTCGACCATCCATGGTCGATTGTTGATAGTTGAGCTCTATTCATGTCAATATTTATCTATCTTTACAAAGCTTGACCATCCATGGTCGAGCTCTACTCACGTCAGTTGAGCTCTATGCTAGAATATTTATCTATCTTTACAAAGCTCAACCATTGACGGTCGAGCTCTACTCATGTCAGTCGCGTTCTATAGTGGAATATTTATCAATCTTTGCAAAGCTCGACCTTCCATGGTCGAGCTCTACTCATGGAAGTCGAGGTTCATCTCAAGTAAACACAAGAAAATTTAAATGAATTCAAATACAATGATATAAATTAACCATGGTAATTCAAAACAAGCATATGCATCAACAATTACAATTTAGATGTTGTGGCTCGTAAGGGGCATGGTTTTTTTGAGTGACCAGGCTGCCCGCATAAACCACACCATTTTATCCATTTTTTTCCCTCGCCAACTGATGGGATTCTTTTCAATTTTTCTCTACCATGCTTGATTAGGACATTTGGATGCAATACTTCAACTTCATTGATATCCTAATCTTCTTGTTGAGCGACTGGATAAATGGTATAAACATAAGCCAACGCCCAAGTTTCCAACTTATAATAATTAGAGCACAAATCATACACTTCTATTCCAGCTTGCTCATATGATGCTAATGCATGCACACATGGAGGTTGATCAATGTCAAAGACACGACATGGGCATTGTCTTTGACCTAAATCAATTATGGCATAATTTTCTTTACCTGTAACCTCATACTCAAATCGGTTAAGTTGTTTCACATTCATTTCCGATGCTTTCTTGAATCTTTTTCGAATAATATTCTCTGCCTTTGGAGTTAAAGGTGTACACTTTGTATTGATAGATGCCACAATATTGCGGCGATTTTTGAACCACTCAGAGACTTTTGCTTGCATAGCCTCCAACAACGCAATGATAGGGTAATCTCTAGGTTCCCTCAGTGCTGCATTAATAGATTATGCACCATTCATAGTCATAATATTGTACCAACAACCTGTAAATTGAGATCTCGCCCATTTACTAAGTGTGAGATTTGATTCTTCAAGATACTTCATTGCTACGGGATATCTATTCTTCAATTCATCATAGAGTTTGTTGAAGTCAGAAACTTTATAGGCATTGGCAGTTTCTTCAAATAGTTTTATGACACCTTTAACTCTGACACGTGCTTTAATATTCAGGGACAAATGCCACCTACAATGCCCATGTTGTGACCTCCTATAAATATTTGACACCCCATTGATGATGCTTTAATTTCTATTTGAAATAGAGACTAAATCACTATCATCTGGTATAAGTTCTTGTAACTTTGTAAGGAACCATGGCCACGAAGCATCATTCTCTGAATCAACCACAGCCCAAGCAATAGGATATTGATGAAAATTACCATCTTATGCTGTTGCAATGAGCATTACACCTTTGTACTTGGTCTTCAACCAAGTCTCATCCACCGCAATAACCTTTCTCATGCAATGAAATCCTTTGATGCATGCTCCATATGCTAGGAAAACATATTTGAATTTAGAATCTTCATCCATCTCCAAATGCGTGATCGTACCTGGATTCATCTTTCGAAACATGTATAAGTAAGCTAGAAGATTTTGAAAACCTAATTCAAGTGAACCTCTAAGAAGGTTGTTTGCAATTTTTTTCTCCTTCCAAGCTTTCCAATATGTTATTGGCATGTGATTGTTCTGCATAATCGTCATTATTGCTTTTGGCTTCGGTATCTCTTTTTGACCATCGAAACTTGACCTCACGACATTAGCAACTACTACAGCACTTGCTTGACGATGCTTTCTTTTTCGGCTAATAAGGGAACAAGTGTGAGTGTTACAATAAGTTCATATTGAGAAACGCTCTGAGTTGGTAACTTTTGCTGCACGCACTGCCCAGTTGCATGACTTGTCAATGCATTTTGTCACATATAATGACTTGGTAGATTTATTAACTTCCATCTCAAAGCAAACCTTTATTGCAATATCGTTCAGCTTAGTTTTTACCTCATCTTTGTTATTGAATTCTTGACCAATTGCCAAATCTGACCCATCTGGGAAACTAAATGTGTCTTCACTAGAGACTTGATTTTGTTCATCATGGTGGTCCAATGAATCATAGTAGTACAGTGGGTGTTGCGGATTTTATTACACGCAAGTGCACATATCATACAAGTAGTAACTCACACAGGTGAGGTCGAACCCAAGGGAATTGCAGCTAAGTACTAACCAAATTGGATTTATATTTCTATTTGGCAACAATAAAATTTGGTTTTAAAATAATAATGCAGAAAACATAACAAACAAAACAACAAATAAAAAAGGGTTTAACAATGGATATGAAATTAGGAATATGATTTCAATTGCTTTGATTACCCAATTGTTAATACTAGTCAACTATTCTTCTTCCTCCAATGAGATGACAAATTATAAAATCACCTAAACTCTTTTCAGATCATGAAGGTACTAAATTGCATGTCAACTACTGCAGCTCTGAGATAGTACAACAAACAATTCGCATTAAGCAATAATCTAAAAGTCACATAAGCTATGCGAATACTTTCGTTTCACATCAAAACCTATGTTTATTCATTTAGAACATTCCTAATATTCACTTTTCAGATTTCATATTAGGATCATGAATCATGCTTAAGGTGATCAATCTCAAACATGTATTAAGCACAAAGATGAACAAATCACATAAACAAGGAAGAAGGAATAATCAAATAACATTAAGCCATGGAATAATCTCAGTCAATATCCATCAAATCCCTAAATAGGAGTTTAGCTCATAATCGAAGTATTCATATCCATAATCAAACTAAACATAAACAATAACATAGAAAATTAAAGAAAAAGAGAATGAAACTAGATTGGGAATTGTCACAGATCGCCCACGCTCGCTCCAAGCTTCTTCTTCTTCTTTTTCCCCTTTGTTTCTGTCTCCCTTTTTTCTGCCCCCTTCCAAAATCGCGATCCCCAATTAAAAATGAAGACCTCATTCTATATTTCTCCCAAAATGATGAAATTGCCCTTAAAATTCTAAGTCGTACTGACGTCAGCGCCGCGGCTCTACTCGGAAATTGCGAAATTTCGGGTTTCTGGAAAAGGGCTCGTCGCGACTCTAACTCGCATTAGTGCCGCAGTGCTAATTCTTGCGTCGCGGCCCTAATACAATTTCAACAAAAACTTGAATAACCCTTCGGTTTAGCATATTTTCTCCACAATCCACTCCAAATGCCCAAAACATATGCTTTAACCTGAAATCAAGCAAAACAAGCATAAATCCGCTCCAAAAACACATAAACCATTAAAAAGACAATGATAAAGACACTTAAAAAGGAGGCTAAAATTAGCCTAACAAACTCCCCCAAACTTGCTTCTTACTCGCCCTCGAGTAAGGAAATGACACATTAAACTAAAACAAACAGACAAGACAAGTTAAGCCTCCAGTCTTCTTTAAATTACGCTGTCATCACTCACAAAACTTCAACTGTTGAACAACCAGAATTTCAACTCAATAACTCCAACAATTAATCTGAATGCCTCAATTGGAAATTAGATTATACCTTGCAAATAACAAATGAATAACTAGATAACACCATACATGCCCCACTCATTCCAACAATCCACTAACCAAAATTCAATACGCTTGCACACTTGCCTTTCTCCACTAATGTCAACAACACATGCTATGGAATCAAAAGGACTTCAAAGGTTCATAACATTTTGGCTTAGGTAAAGGTAGATAAAAAGACATTTAGGCTTCATTATACCATAAGCACATAAAAAACCAATCAAACAACCCACATTGCATTCAATTACCATCCCCTAATTCACCCACTTTCCATCGATTAAGAACTCATAATCAATGCTCCAACATCATTTTATTTAATTATTCAACACCTTTTTTTTTTTAATCAAATATCAAAATTTAGTGATGTTGCAAGTACTTTTACATTTTACACTTGTCTCAATCAAAAAATTACATCGTTCATCCACTCACACCAATACTTTTTTTTTTTACCCAATTACAATTCGTTCCCCCAAACTTATTTCTAAGCTTATGGCATAATTCACAGGACAGGGAAAAATAATAATTGGTACATTTTTGGCTTAATGAAGTGGTTATACAATCAATCAAACAAGTTAAGGCACAAATAGGCAAACTAGGGATAATAATGATAAGGGTAAGCTTGAAAGGCCCAAACGTTCCAAAAGATTGCCTAAATCATATTCCAAAACACATGTCATCAAGGATTTCTTCTCAAAAGGCCAGCAATGCAAGTTCTATCATTTTCATCAATTCATACCTCAAACCCAAGTAACACATGTATAGCATAATCCACTTATTCACATTTGCAACATATACTAAAATTTCCAAAAGGCATCAAAATTAATCCAAAGAGTGATCAAATCAAGCACACGGTTAAACACAATTTCCATTTGACAAGCGACAACAACGACATTTATACATATCATCGGCTTAACTTTTGACACACACAACAACGAAGATAACAAAAGTAGACAACAATTTTTTTTACTAAACTAAACTAAACTAAAACAGAAAAGTAAGTCCCTCCCCCAAACTTTATTTCACATTGTCCCCAATGTGAACATGACAATCGAAAAGAGAGAAACTTACCTGACAACCCCTCAAAATGGGTTGGGTGGCGGTGGTTGATCATAAGGGGTGAAACACGGTGGTAGGGCAAAGTAATTCTCATCTTCTTCATCCAAAGACCACCGAGACACCAAATTATTCAGCTGCTGAATATGGTTCGCATCATAAGCACTTCGCTGCCCCATATACGTCTGCATATGCATGTTTTGTTGAATAAGGTAATTCAACTGAGCATGAGTGTACTGCATAGCAGGATCCATATGACCACCTAAAACTTCGGGCTCATCCTCACCATCATCGGTCCTTTGTCAGCGGCGACCTCTCCCTCTCGGAACTTGCGGGGCATCATAGGGATGCGGCGGAATGAGGCAATTTACCATGGCCAATCCGACAGGCTTTTGCGGAGGCACCTTCATGTCAGTTAAGTATTGAGGTGCGCCATACGTAACGCAAAGTTCAGTAATGAAATTTCCATGTCCCAACCCGCCAGTAGTGGTACCCTGAATTATATGATTGATACTTTCCTAAATATACCTCCCAATGTTTAGGTTGTACCCTTTTAAAATAGCATATGTCACCTTGAGTCGGTCAATAGGGATGTCAGACAGATGATTGTTGGGAATCAATTGGGCACTCACAAAATAGCACCAAGCACGAGCCACTTGGTTAAGTTCACAGTGATACATACAATTCGGCTCACCATCCTTCAAATGGATTCTTGCTCCAGGAAAACCCAATGTTTCCGCAATGTCAACATAATCTAGATTATTGGCCCCCAGTACCCGCAGCTCTTCTTCTTCCATGGGAAAGTCAGGTACCTCATACAACTGATTAAATGCTGCAAGAGTAACTGGTATCTTCTTGCCTCGCACCATGACAGCATTATTTTCTCTTTCTGGCCAATTAGCAAGGAATTCATATGTCATCGTGTGATTAGCCTTGCCATTACAGTCAACAAACTGGTCCCACTGTCGTCGAGCAATCTCAGCTCGAATAGGCTCATACAGTGGCTGGTTTTCCAGGGGTTCTGAACTAAATTCCATACCTCTTTCTTCAAGAATAGGTTTCCTTGACAACACCACAAACCGTTCTTGAGCCTCTTTGCTCACAAATCTTGAGGTGTCATAATCCGCCCTTGTGGAGACATGAGGAGGGTGAGACGATGAAGCACCTGGAGCATTTACAGGACCATTCTTTGGACCCATTGAGTAAAATAACTCCCAAAATACAAACTTGTAGGATCACTAGAATTTTTGGCAGCACCTCCCCTTGTTTTTAGCACTTCCCAAAATCAGAAAATTTCTTCACAAACCACAATTCTCCAATCCAATTTTTCATAATAGCAACAATATCCAAAATGCACCACTTAATCCATAATAAAACCCAATTAACACTAGATTTTCCAATAACCTAAGGAGACTCATTAAATTGAAAAGATGAGAGGCAAGATCACTTACATTAATGAGAAACCCATTGATAATCCACCATTGTTGTCCAAAGCTTGGAGAAATAAAAAAAAATTTGAGGAAGAGAATGGGATTTTCGGATTAGGGTAAAGATGAGTGGGAAAAATGGTATTCTTGAGGAAATTAGGTGAAAAGAAACAAAGAAAATGATGGGGGAAGTGATTTTTATGGAATGGGGTGAAGAAATTATGAAAAATGAGTGAAATATTGGTGGTTATGGTGGTTGTAGGGTGATTTGGGCGGAGGAGAGGTGGAGAAGATGATGAGAGGCAGATGGGGTATTTTGGAGGGTTAAAAAAAATAGGGAAATTTTTGGGTTATAAATGGTGGCCCGTGTTAGCGCCGCGGCGCTAATGCATATTCGTGTTCCCAGGAGCCGCGGCGCAGGAACAGGGGCCACGGCGCTAATCCAACTCCAATTTTTTGATGTTCTCTGTCAAGAACCTCGCCACGGCGCAAATGCCCTAAGCGTCGCGACGCTACAATATGCGCCGCGACCCTAATTAAAAAAAACAAAAATTTTCTTCTTTTCACGCTTTTCACGGTTTTCTCTTTTTTTTGATTTACACAGAATACAATAAAAATACGAAATAAAAACACTTAAAAATACTAATTGTTCCAAACTTAAAATGCAAAAAAAAATACAATTTGGGATGCCTCCCAATGGCGTTGTCGTTAACGTCATATAGTCGGACGCTGGTTTCCTCTTTACTGCGGCGCCAAGAGGATGACGGACATGGTTTGATCAAACTGACGACCCAAGTAGAGCTTCAATCGCTGACCATTTACTTTAAACTTGCCAGTCTTTTCACTTGTTACTTCGACGGAGCCATAAGGAAACACTTGTGATACCGT
Source organism: Humulus lupulus (assembly GCF_963169125.1). NCBI lineage: Eukaryota > Viridiplantae > Streptophyta > Magnoliopsida > Rosales > Cannabaceae > Humulus > Humulus lupulus. Next base: position 196,101,454 of record NC_084799.1, on the reverse strand, counting down.
GAAAGGACCAGACCATCTCGATTTCAACTTGCCCGGAAAAAGTTTCAATCTTGAATTAAAGAGTAATACCTGTTGACCTGGTTGAAATTCCTTCGTGACAAGGTTCTGGTCATGCCACTTCTTAGTCCTCTCCTTGTAAATCTTGGCGTTCTCATAGGCTTCGTTTCTAAACTCCTCCAACTCGTTCAATTGCAAAAGCCTCTTCTCACCAGCTGCTACCAAGTCCATGTTCAACGTCTTCATGGCCCAAAATGCTCTATGCTCAAGTTCCACTGGAAGATGACACACTTTCCCAAAGACCAACCTATATGGTGACATACCAATAGGTGTTTTGAAAGCTGTTCTGTATGCCCACAAAGAATCATCGAGCTTCTTAGACCAGTCTTTCCTCGAACGTTGTACCGTCTTCTCCAAGATTAACTTAATTTCCGAGTTGGAAATCTCAGCTTGTCCATTACTCTGCGGGTGATAAGGTAATGCTATTCTATGTCTAACTCCATATTTCGCAAGTAACACTTCAAATTGCTTGTTACAAAAATGACTCTCTTCATCACTAATAATAGCTCTAGGAGTACCAAACCGGGTGAAAATGTACTTTTGGAGAAAAGTAAGAACTATTTTACCATCATTAGCATGAGTTGCAGCCGCTCCACCCACTTGGAAATGTAGTCCACAGCTAGCAAAATAAACAGATTGTTGTATGATGATGGAAAAGGACCCATGAAGTCAATACCCCACACATCATACAGTTCCACTTCTAAAATACCAGTCAAAGGCATCTCGTTCCTTCTTGAAATATTACCAGTCCTCTGACAACGATCACATGCCTTGACAAACTCATGAGCATCCTTAAAGAGAGTTGGCCAGAAGAAACCACTTTGTAGAACCTTTGCAGCAGTCCTTGTCCCACCAAAGTGACCTCCACACTGCAAACTATGACAATGATTCAGGATAGAGTACATCTCCTCTTCAGGCACACATCTTCTAATTATCTGATCAGCGCAGTGCTTATAAAGGATTGGCTCTTCCCAATAATAGTTCTTTACCTCAGAAAAGAATTTCTTCAATTGTTGTCTTGTCATGTCAGGAGATGTGATGTTTGCAGCTAGAAAGTTGACATAATCAGCAAACCATGGAACCATCAAACTTTCCTTTAAAGCAAACAACTGCTCATCAGGGAACTCATCATTTATCTGGACTTCCTTCATATTCTGACTCTCTTCTAACTCCAGTCTTGACAAATGATCTGCTACTAGGTTCTCGGTACCCTTCTTGTCTCTGATTTCTAACTCAAACTCCTGGAGGAGAAGGACCCATCGAATTAGTCTTGGCTTGGCATCCTTCTTGGTCATAAGGTATTTGATCGTCGAATGGTCTGTGTACACAATAACCTTATTCCCGATTAAATATGGCCTGAACTTGTCACAAGGGAAGACTATGGCCAACATCTCCTTTTCAGTAGTAGCATAGTTCAACTGAGCATCATTCAAGGTCCTACTAGCATAGTAGATGGTGCGAAAAACCTTGTCAACTCGTTGACCCAACACGGCCCCGACAGCATAGTCACTTGCATCACACATCAACTTGAATGGAAGCTCCCAATTCGGTGCAATGACTATAGGTGCCGAAATCAATTTTTTCTTAAGAGTTTGAAAAGCCTCCATACACTCCTTTCCAAACTCAAAGGGCACTCCATTAACAAGAAAATTAGACAATGGCTTGGAGATCTTTGAGAAATCCTTTATAAACCATCTGTAGAAACCAGCATGACCCAAAAAGCTACGAATCCCTTTTATCGAAACTGGAGGGGGAAAATTCTCAATAGTAGACACCTTGGCTTTGTCTACCTCAATGCCTTCCTGTGAGATATTGTGTCCCAAAACAATCCCCTCCCTAACCATGAAATGACACTTCTCCCAATTAAGCACCAAATTGGATTCTTCACATCGAATCAATACCAACTCCAAGTTCCTCAAACAATGGTCAAACGACGAGCCAAACATTGAGAAATCATCCATGAAAATTTCTATACAATTCTCAACCAAGTCAGAAAAAATCACCATCATACACAGTTGGAAAGTTGTTGGTGCGTTACATAGCCCAAATGGCATTCTTCGGAAAGCAAATGTGCCATAAAGACATGTGAATGTCATTTTCTCTTGGTCCTTTGGTGCAATGACTATTTGATAATACCCGGAGTAACCATCCAAAAAACAGTGATACTCCTGACCCGCCAATGTGTCTAGCATCTGATCAATGGATGGAAGGGGAAAATGGTCTTTCCTTGTGGCCTTGTTGAGCTTACGGTAGTCAATGCATATTATCCAACCAGTAATAGTTCTTGTTGGAATTAACTCGTTCTTTTCATTCTTCACTACCGTCATTCCCCCCTTTCTAGGTACTACCTGAACCGGACTCACCCACTTACTGTCAGAAATTGGGTAAGCCACCCCTGCATCTAACCACTTCACCACTTCCTTTCTCACAACTTCCTTCATTGGCAGATTGAGTCTTCTTTGGGCATCTATGGTTGGTTTGACTCTGTCCTCCATTAAAATCCGGTGCATAACAGTAGAGGGGTTGATCCCCTTGATGTCTGCCAAAGTCCACCTAATGGCCTTCATGTGCTCTCTCAAAATTCTCAACAATTTTTCAGTCTCCACATCATAAAGTGAAGCCAAAACTATAACCGGAAGTATCTTGTTTTCACCCAAAAACTCATACCTCAGATGGTTAGGAAGCACCTTCAGTTCTAACTCCGGGGGCTTCTCAACTGAAGGCAATGACCTTTTTGGCACTGCCCCAAGCTCTTCAAAGTATTTCCTCTTCAATGGCCCATAAGAATTAAGCCATTTTGCGTACTCCATATCTTCATTTCCATCTTGATCACTAACCTCATCTTCAACCAAACTCAACTCAAGAGGATCGTTTATCAGTTTTCTCTCTTCCACTAAGTTACCCATTACATCAACCGAAAAGCAATTGTCACTAGCTTCAGGATAAGTCATGGCCTTGAGCACATTGAATACAACTTCTTCCCCTTGCACTCTCAACTTCAACTCACCCTTCTGAACATCTATAAGTGCTTGGCATGTTGCCAAGAAGGGCCTCCCAAGGATAATGGGAACATTGCTATCCTCTTCCATATCAAGAACTATGAAATCGGCAGGAAAAATAAACTTGTCTACTTTGACAAGGACATCTTCAATTACCCCTCTTGGATGTGCCAACGAACGGTCAGCTAGTTGCAAAGTTACAGTTGTGGGCTTGGCTTCTCCAAGTTGCAATCTCTTGAAAACTGACAATGGCATCAGGTTGATACTAGCCCCCAAATCACAAAGAGCATTTATTCCCTCAATTCTCCCAATAGTGCACGGTATTGTGAAACTCCCAGGATCTCTCAGTTTAGGAGGGAGCTTCTTTTGCAGTATAGCACTACACTCTTCCGTCAATGCCACAGTTTCAAAGTCCTCCATCTTCCTCTTCTTGGACAAGATATCCTTCATGAACTTGACATAGCTCGGCATTTGCTCTAAGGCCTCCGCAAATGGAATGTTGATATGCAGTTTCTTGAATACTTCCAGGAATTTAGTAAACTGATTGTCCATGTTGTTCTTACGGAGCCTTTGGGGGTAGGGAATCTTTATGTGATGCTCAATACTAATTGGTGGCGAAGCTTCTTTTGTTGGTATGCCTTCAGTAGCCTTCTTCTCACTGTGCTTCTTTTCCTCTTATGTCGGTGCCTGTGCCTGTTGATCCTGACCCACTTCTTCAACTGGCTGCTTCTCACTTGGTCCCTCATAATTCTTCCCGCTTCTTAATGTGATTGCCTTGCAATTCTCTTTCGGATTGACTTCAGTGGTGCTAGGCAAGTTACCTTGGGCACGATTAGCCATGAGAGTAGCCAATTGTCCCATTTGGGTCTCCAGATTTCTAATAAAAGACCGAGTTTCAGCCATGAATTGGTTTAGCACATCTGACTGAGCATTAGAATTTCCACCAAAATTTTGTTGTTGTTGATGATGAGTAGGCGGTTGAGGTTGTTGTTGCGGCCTAAATCTCGGTTGAAAGAGCCTCTGTGGCTGTTGTTGGGATGACTGTTGTTGGTTTGAAGATTGGCCTTGCTGATCATTCTTCCAAGAAAAATTGGGATGATTCCTCCACCCTTGGTTGAAGGAATTGGAATAAGGGTTATTGTTGCTCTATCGGGGAAAATTCCCAATAGCTTGAGCTTGCTCCATAGGCATGTTGTTTACATCAGCATACTGACACTGTTCATAGGCATGAGGGCCCCCACATACTTCACACAGAGTCTGGGCCTGTTGCACTGGAGCTGTTATTATATTGCCTTGCAATTGCTTAGTCAAGGCCTCAACTTGAGCAGTCAACTTCGAAATTGCATCCACTTCATATAGATCGGCCACTTTCCTTGAAGAGCTTCTTTCACTTGGCCATTTCTGATTATTCATGGTCATTTCCTCCAACAAGTCATATGCCTCATTGGCGCTCTTTCTCATAAACGCACCACCAGCTGCTGCATCAATGAGTGTGGGAGTAGTACCACACAACCCATTATAAAAATTATGGACTAGCATCCATTTCTCTATTCCGTGATGTGGGCACTTTCTTATCAAATCTTTGAATCTCTCCCAAGCTTCATAAAGAGCCTCATTATCTAACTGATGAAAATTATTAATCTCTCCTCTCAACTTAGCTGCTTTAGCTGGAGGGAAGAACTTGGAGAGGAACTTCAATGCTAGATCATTCCATGTATTGATTGAGTTAGGTGGCAAAGATACCAACCAACTCTTAGCTCGCTCCCTCAGAGAAAATGGGAACAATCTAAGTCTGATAGCATCATCACTAACTCCATTCATCTTAAATGTCTGACAGAGCTCCATGAAGTTAGAGAGATGCATGTTTGGGTCTTCAGTGGGTAGTCCCCCAAACTGGACTGTGGATTGAACCATCTGAAGTATGGCTGGCTTTATCTCAAAATTGTTTGCATCTACGGCAGGTGGTCTTATACAAGACTGGACCCCTGTCATTGTTGGCAACACATAGTCCCTCAGGCTACGGTTGGGTGGATTCTGACCATTAGCCGGGTCTTCTACGGCACCCCCATTATTACCGTTGTTGGCCATAACTTCCTCTTGCTCAATCCTTTGTACAACTCTTTCCAACCTTTTGTTTCTTCTGTTCTGCCGGCAAGTCTTCTCTATCTCAGGGTCAACAGGCACTCTTGCAGTTGGTCCTTGACGTCGCATAAACCAATGGTACCTGAGATGAGACAAGAAGAATTGGACACAAACAAGTTAGCAAAAAGTGAAAAGAAAACCAAATTAGAATTTAATCCAATTAACGCAATATCAACTAAACAATTCCCCGGCAACGGCGCCAAAAACTTGTTGCGGATTTTATTACACGCAAGTGCACGTATCATACAAGTAGTAACTCACACAGGTAAGGTCAAACCCAAGGGAATTGCAGCTAAGTACTAACCAAATTGGATTTATATTTCTATTTGGCAACAATAAAATTTAGTTTTAAAATAATAATGCAGAAAACATAACAAACAAAACAACAAATAAAAAAGGGTTTAACAATGGATATGAAATTAGGAATATGATTTCAATTGCTTTGATTACCCAATTGTTAATACTAGTCAACTATTCTTCTTCCTCCAATGAGATGACAGATTATAAAATCACCTAAACTCTTTTCAGATCATGAAGGTACTAAATTGCATGTCAACTACTGCATCTCTGAGATAGTACAACAAACAATTCGCATTAAGCAATAATCTAAAAGTCACATAAGCTATGCGAATACTTTCGTTTCACATCAAAACCTATGTTTATTCATTTAGAGCATTCCTAATATTCACTTTTCAGATTTCATATTAGGATCATGAATCATGCTTAAGGTGATCAATCTCAAACATGTATTAAGCACAAAGATGAACGAATCACATAAACAAGGAAGAAGGAATAATCAAATAGCATTAATCCATGGAATAATCTCAGTCAATATCCATCAAATCCTTAAATAGGAGTTTAGCTCATAATCTCAGTATTCATATCCATAATCAAACTAAACATAAACAATAACATAGAAAATTAAAGAAAAAGAGAATGAAACTAGATTGGGAATTGTCACAGATCGCCCACGCTCGCTCCAAGCTTCTTCTTCTTCTTTTTCCCCTTTGTTTCTGTCTCCCTTTTTTCTGCCCCCTTCCAAAATCGCGATCCCCAATTAAAAATGAAGACCTCATTCTATATTTCTCCCAAAATGACGAAATTGCCCTTAAAATTCTGAGGCGTACTGACGTCAGCGCCGCGGCTCTACTCGGAAATTGCGAAATTTTGGGTTTCTGGAAAAGGGCTCGTCGCGGCTCTAACTCGCATTAGCGCCGCGGCGCTAATTCTTGCATCGCGGCCCTAATACAATTTCAGCAAAAACTTGAATAACCCTTCGGTTTAGCATATTTTCTCCACAATCCACTCCAAATGCCCAAAACATATGCTTTAACTTGAAATCAAGCAAAACAAGCATAAATCCGCTCCAAAAAAACATAAACCATTAAAAAGACAATGATAAAGACACTTAAAAAGGAGGCTAAAATTAGCCTAACAGTGGGTCAATGTGATTTGGAGTTGGAGATGGTGATGTTGTCCTTTTGTTAAGAAGGTCCATAGGTTCACAACCTAGATTAACACCACTTTCGCCTGGTGCAGAAGCAGCATCACAAATATTATTTTCAAAGTAGAATTCACGGTCAAAGTAGTCATCTACTAAACTTTGTTCATTTTCTTTCATGTTCCGTTCAACTTCCATGTCACATATATCTTCTCTCTTAATGAGCTCCACACGTAGTGCAACTCTACGATTGTTCTCTCCACAATCTAAAAAATAAGCTGCAAGACATTCATCCCCTCGTAAAATGAGTGGTGGCATATTTTCTCCCGCAATGATAGGTAAGTAACTTATTTTCAATTCGATATCATTTTGATCCACCCCAATCTTCTTATACAATTTCTCCAATAACACCTCAAAAGTAATATTGGAGTCATCAACAATGATAGATATAACTTCCTTATTCTTTGGTGACCATTTATACAATCCTTGCTCATCCTTCCATTCCCCATCATATTGAGCATAGATTACCACTTGAGTCATTCCTGTAACAAGAATAGATTATTAACATTAGAAAATATATTTAATGTTAAAATTATAATTAATAAGTTTAAAATTAAAAATACGAATCTTAACCAAGTCTAGGTAGGCTCTACTAGCATCTCAACCCACTATAGTTGAGCAACAATTGAGCTCTACTAATATCTCAACCAGTTATAGTTGAGCAATAGTTGAGCTCTACTAGTATCTCAACCAACTATAGGTGAGCAACAGTTGAGCTCTATTACTAGAATTAACATATAGATTGAATTTAATCTCTTTTTTTTTTTTTTACAAAGAATGCAATCTCTCTTTTTGACAAAAATGTTGATTGAACAATTTTATAGATTACAAATATAAATCTCAACCAAGTTTAGTTGAGCTTTACTAGTGTCTCAACCAGCTACAGTAAAACAACAGTTGAGCTCTACCATTATCTCGAACATCTCTACCTAGTTAAGCTCGATTGTACCAAGGCAAGAACTAAGCAATATCATCTTTTTCATGGGTTTCACTTTGCAAAATCACTATTTTTAACTCAAACCCCACAAAATTGTAATAATATGGGTAGCATTATACTTTTATTGTTATTTTGACCACATTTATGAAGAAACAAACTTGTAAGAAAACAAAATGCAAATATTTAGTTCTAACATTCAAATCAAGAAAGATTCAAAATTTAAAATACTAATATCGACTAAATCCAGTTAACCTCAACTACTATCTAAACCAGCAATAATTGAGCAACAGTTGAGCTCTACTAGTATCTCAACCATGTTTGGTCGAGCTCTATTGTAACTGTCTTCTCAACTGAACATAGTCGAGCTCAACTGTACACAGTCGAGATCTACGTTTCATCTTCTTCACGAGTTTCATTTCGAAAAATGCCATTTTCAACTTAAAACCCACAAAATGGTTATAATATAGCTAACAAGGTACTTTTATTGTTATTTTTACGACATATATATGAAAAAATAAACATCTAAGCAAACAAAATACAACTTTCTTTGTTTTTACATTCAAATCAAAAATTAAAAAATTAGGGTTTCTCATTTACTTACCTTAATGTAGTCATTTTTTTTCAACAATGTCACTGAAATGAGTATGTAAGTGTGTCACAAAATAATCTCTCTATACATTTGGAGAGATTTGATAGGATTTGAAGAAAAAATGGTGGATGGAGGAATGATGGGGGGCTGAACATGTTTTTGTTTTTTTATTTTTTTTTCAAATCTGAATTTTTTATTATTTTAATTAAAAACAAATATAAAAATAAAAGGAAATTATTGGAATATAAAAGTTTCATTAAAGGAGGAGGTTAGTGTAGCTAAATTTTGAAAAATGAAAGATACATAGTTAACATAAAAACTTTTTAAGGTTATTTAGCTAAAAAATCTGAAAATGTTGGTGATAACTTGCTGGAAAAGATTAAAGTCAATAAAATATCGCTTCCCTTCAAATTTTGAGATTTCTCCCATCTTCGATTGAAAAAATCAAAATTTTCCTCTTTGGTTTCTTAAGAAGAGATTTGGAATGAACAAGTCTAAGATTGTTGATATAAATGGCTAATCCTCCATACTAGAAAGCAGGGTTGAGACTTCTGGTCCATCATTTTCTTTCATATAAAAAAAGTTAAAAGAATTAGTATTTTCACCGCTAATTTCCTAAAATTTGTATTAAAAAATAAATAAAATGTACTTTTTTTGCATGGCAGGTGTTGTTTTGATTTTGTTTAGTTGCTTAATCTTTTTGGACTATGTTTAACTTGTACACTAAAAATCTAATGGAGGATTCTCCGCTCCGCTGCACTCCAAAAAAGGACACATTGATGCACCCCATTGATGTTTTTGGCTCGGAAAGTATTTTCGACGAATTTTTTTTATTGTGTACATTGTAGTTATTTAGAACATTCTGTAAATTTCCAGAAAATAAATTTCAAACAAATTACCTTCTATGCACATAAAAGAAACAGTCACGCGTGCAACAAACTATTTGAATTTTGTTTTCTATACTGTAAATTATTCAGAATTTCCCAGAAATTTACAGGATGCTCTAAATAACTACAATATACGCGGCCATAAACAAATTTGTGCCGAAAATACTTCCCAAGCCAAACACTTTATGGGGTACACCGGAGAACTACCAAAAACTAATTGTTATAAGAGACAAGCGAAAAACAAAATGAAGCCACTTTGATTTGTGACTTGACACAACAAATTGCATAACAAAGATAAGGTTAGACTTCTTACAATTCATCACTCAAGGGATTCCCAGGCCACTTTCTGAGATTTACCATTCCATTCAAGCATGAAGCAACATCAACAAATATGTGTTCTATGTCATATCCAAAATCTTAAATTTATCACTTGGGACTTGCTTTGTTTGTGTGTTACAACATTTACTTGTGTATATAGTCGTACAGAGATCAAGAAGCCTTGGATTGTTTTTTTTAAAAAAATCTTGGCAACTTTGGGTTTAGGGGCATAGGCAATACTAGGACTAAGATTGTTACAGCATGGTAAGAGACATAATTATTTGAAACATCACTTGATCTTGGTTGAGACTCATGTTCTTCACTAGAAAACAGGGTTGAGACTTTTGGTAAAAAAAAAAAAAGTTGAAACTTTACACCCCATATTAACCTAATCAATAACCAGTTTTTTTGTTTTTTTTTTTTTTACATTCAATGATAAGCAGGGAAGGAATACAATTATAATAAATAACAGTATGTCCCACAATACAGAAATAACCAATGAAAGAGCATAATTTGTTTTTAAATGAAGGGATGTTTAAATTTTGATTTGAAAATGGGATTTCATGGCTATGGGACATGCCTACTAATTTTGTGTTCTGAGTTGATGTTGTAGGGCTCTTATGAAGAAGTGCAAGAAAGTTCCACCGATGTGAATTAAGTACGTACTTTATTTGAATTCAAACTATCCAGCCAGGACCTTACTTTTGAATAATTAATGATATGAAGAAAAACCATACCATGTGATTGATCAAGGACTATTCTTCTTACCAAGACCCCATACCATTAATTGCCTTTCTAGTCTTTAGTCTTCAGCACCATTCATTTCTCTCACATTCTATCAAGTGTGTTGGCTATATATACTCATAACATTAGGAACCGTAGTACCACAAGTCCTCACATTCTCAACTCTCAAAGTTTTCCTTTGCAGTACCTTGAGATCTCTTAGTTTTCCCATTCTTCTTCTTTTTGTTCACTTTCCAATAATGGGGTTTCGTTTTTCTAGCATAGTTCATGCAAAGCAACTCATTAAGAGGTCTTTTTCTAATAGTAAAGATGTCCCAAAAGGCTATTTTGCAGTGTATGTTGGAGAAAGAAGAATGAAGAGATTTGTGATCCCTGTGGCATACTTGAACCAGCCTTCATTTCAAGAGTTGTTGAGTCAAGCTGAAGAGGAATTTGGATTTGATCATCCAATGGGAGCTCTTACAATTCCCTGCAGAGAAAATGAATTCGCCGATCTTATTTCTCGGTTGAATGCCTATTGATTATTGATGAGTACACACACTGATAGAAGATATTCAGACAAAAATTATTGTAGCTACAAATTTTTTTCTTGGCAAACAATGCCAACATCATATTACCATGTATATATTTTTTCCTTAGGGACTGAAAAATAAAATCCCTAAGAATGATATAAATGAATTCTTTACTTCAAATATTTTATTGAAGATTCTGTTTATGTAGATTCTGAAGTTGTCTCCTTGTCTATTTGCAAAGATATGCTTATAGACACACTTGACTTAGTCTTCATGATTATATATAATTTTTTGATCATTTCTATTCATGACTCGTTCATTCTAATCGACATTCTATAATTCCATAACTAAATCTATTTTCTTTTTTATTTTTTCTTAAAATTTGAATTTTTTTTATCAAGTAATTATCAGGGAAATGAAAGCTATGTTGACTAGTATCAAAGAAGTTAGAAGCATCCATTAAAATCAGTGCCTTATTTAGGCAGCAATTATTGATCTCAGTTATAAATTTATATGTTTGTAGTTGATTCTAAATTATTCTCAAATGAAGGCCAGTGTGCTTTGAAGTTGGCAAGGACAGAGACATTGATTAGAAAAAGATATAGCAGAAAGAAAAATGGAATTCAACAGAAAAGGGAACAAATGTTAATCAAATGAGTAATTTCTATTCACTAGTTTGTTAACTAGTCAAAAAAATTATCTTTTTTCAAAGAAAAAAGGTAAAAGTATATGATCTACAATATTGAGTATCTGTGAATCTATGTCAGTGCTACAAATTACAGTCAATTCAACTGTGAGGTGATATCAGTGAAGGTGTCTTCTCTGCATGGAATTGTGAGTCCACCCATCGGATGCTCATATCCGAATTCTTCTTCTGCCATGCTAAGCAAGTCTTGAAAAGCAGGCTCATTTAGGTACGAAAGAGGTACTACATAGCGCTTCTTCTGATCTTCTCCAACATAGACAGCAAAGTATCCTTTTGGAATGGTTGAAGACTTCAAAGTTGCTTCCCTATTGCCTGAAAGTGATCTTCGGAGAGTCTTCTTACCCTGAACAAAACCAGACAATCCAAATGCCATGTTGATCTTCCTTTGTGTTTTTCTTTAGAAGAAGTGTTAAAGTTCACAAAAATATTTTGTAGTAGAGAATGTGACGACTTGGTGGTGATTCAGTTTGTGTGGTTATGTACCTTTATATATTGATGAATCAATTTTTGGAATAAGTGGTGCTGAAGACATTTGCAAGAGACATAAGCATTTGAAGTTCACATGGCTTTGTCTTCCAAGTCATATGTGAAAGTTTAGCTGTAGATGAGACATTTATACATGTGATCCGTCTAACCATAGAGCCCACTTGTGCTATTAGATTTGCAACAAAGAAAAACCATTGTGAAACATATATGATGAACTAGCACATCATCCTTCTTTTTCCTTCTTTATAATTCAACCAGTAAGAGCGAGAAAGTTATGAAGACAAATCCAGCTACTGGTTTCCACTTTTATTTGTTAATTTGAAAAAATACAGATCTCAACTTTGAGTAAGTATGGATTAGCAGAAAGACAATACCATGTGATTGCTCAAGGTCTATGCTTCTTACTATACCCCATCCAACTACTTGGCTCTTTAGTCTTCACTACTCATTTGGATAAAGGAATATATACATATATATATATATATATTTACTAAATCATTTCCTTGCAAGGACATTGATTTTACAGAAACGTAATTGGGTTCCTTAGCATTTTTCTTAAATCTCCTTCTTTCCTATGCAAAAAAGACACACTTATCCATCTTAATTCTCAGTTGAATGCCAAATTATGAGACAAATTAGATGGCAACAATGCCAGTACAATGTAAATATTTGTCCTTAGAATGATACAAATGAATGTTGCATTTCTTTTCTTGGAATGGATTGTTTGGTATTTTTTCTTAAAGACTATGGTATAGAATTCTCTCCATTTTCTTATTCTATAATAAGATCAGCTGCTCAATGTTGCGTAAAAAGGACTCGATGTCCTCTTTCCTCTCCCCAATTCTTGTGAGTGCTGCTATTTACAATTCTGAGAACTGAGTCTTCTTTTGATCTTCACCAAAATAGATTGCAAAATAGCCTTTTGGAATGTTTGTAGTCTTCAAAGTTTCTTCTTTAACATTGGAAAGTGACTCCTGGCGGGCTTCTTGCCATGGACAAAATATTTTTTAGTAGAGAATGTGAGAACTTGATGATTGAGCTTTGTGGTAATGTGCCTGTATATATAGATGAATGGTTCTCAAGCAATAAATTTGGCTTTGTCTTCTGACTCATACATGGACACTTGGTGGTTTTGACTGTGACATACATAGACATCAAACCTACAAGGAAACCCCACTTGAAACATATGATATGCAGCAAAGAGAAACCATTTTGGAACATATCTGATCACCTAATGCATTCTCTTGTGGCTTTCAAATAAGTCGACTTTCAACTTTGAATCAATAATAATGCGCTGGAAGACACAACCATGTGATTGCTCAAAGATTATGCCACTCACTAGACCCCATCTCCTTAATGAGCACCATTCATTTCCACACAACAGAGTTATCTTTTCTACATTTCTCATCAAGGGTATTGATTATATATACTCATAAGATTGAGTTCTTTTGCACCTCAACTCCTCACATTCTCAAGTACTAGAGCTTTCTTTTGCGGAACTTTGAGATTTCTCTCTTTACTTACATTTTCATCTTTCTTCTTCGTTTAGAGACTTCAACAATCATGGGTTTTCGTTTTCCTGGCGTAGTTCATGCTAAGCAACTTATTCAAAGGCCTTTTTCTAGTGCAAAAGATGTCCCAAAAGGCTATTTGTCAGTTTATGTTGGGAAGAACAAAATGACAAGATTTGTGATCCCTGTCTCATACTTGAATCATCCTTCATTCCAAGAATTGTTGTGTCAAGCCGAAGAAGAATTCGGATTTGATCATCCAATGGGTGCTCTAACAATTCCCTGCAGTGAAGATGCTTTCAACAATCTTATTTCTAGCTTCAATTTCTGATGCTGAGTGTAGATAGATGCTAACTACTGACAAAAGTGATTGTTACAATTTTGTATGGCAAACAATGCCAATACCATCGCCATGTAAATATTTTTCCTTAGGCACTGAAATGAAAATGTCCCTGAGAATGATACAAATGAAACCACTAAAGATTTTCTTCAATGAATTATGTTTATTTATGTTTTAATCTCTTTATATTAAGATCTAGAATCCTTGTCCTTATTCTTGTTCTGTATTGATCTGCGAAATAGTACTGCAAAATTACGAATTTGGCACTTCAAAATAGTCATTAATTTTAGTTTTGAGTAGTCAGACTAAACAGATCAAAGAGCACCTCAGGACTGTTATGACACATTTTTCAAAATATAAAGAAGTGTGACAGCACAGTTAGAAGTTATTATTTCACCAGCTGATATGGATTAAGCAGAGAACAAATTTTGGTTCTACTCTTTGACAAAGCTGTCTCAAGAGATGTATGATTTGGGATTTTGACTGAGAATTAAAATCTGCGAACTAATTTAGTTATTTATAATACATACATCTTAGCAAAAAAACTATTCATACTACTTGTCAAATAAAGGCCATAGAGTTTTGAAGTTGGCATAGACAGAAACATTGATTAGAAGAAGATGGCAGCAAGAAAAATGGAATTACATACATATATAGCTGAATTCGACTGAAAGCAGAACAAGTATTGATCAAGTATTGGACAAGAAGACACATATATAGCTGTGGCTTGCCAACTTTCCCACTTTCAAATCCAGATTCGTTGTGTTTACATGAACTTTTTTTTGGCTTCGGTTACAAACTTGCATTCTCTCACTCATAATATGTCAAAAGCAAAATCTGTTTAAAGGAGACTTGTTTAGTACCCTAAACAAAATTGTATCAAAAAGTTTAAATCATTGAGTATGCAAGACGATAAAATTATAAGAAAACAACAAGGCAAGCTATTAAACTTTAAACCAATCCAAAAATTCTCAGCAATAATTTTCTACCTAATAAAAAGCTATTTCATTTTGTTTAAACAAAACAACACTACTTGTATTAATAATATAGTTCATAATACAAGAAATGATGGAGTGTACAATAGCAGTAACACAGAAAAAAAAATACGGAAAAATAAAATAAAAATACAATTCCTTTCCCTGATCAAATCAATATGAAAAAGAGGCTTGATGTATTATGTGAAATACAAGAGTAATAATATTATGATGTAGATTTTTGGAATAGTTTTGAGAATGAACAATTGACATACAGACAGAATTGAATGAATAGCAGCTGGTACAATAAAAAAAAGAGAAGAAATACCTTAAGAGATCATTGCAGCATGCATTTAATGGAAGACTTTTGCATCAATGTGTTCAATCTTATGCCAATAGCCAAGGATGTAAAGGAAGTAAGTTGCTGAAAGGCCTTGCTGTTCGGGGTTTCAAGGTTGCTAGAGTTCCAAATGTCAAGTTTAGTCATAGTTTTAGGGAGGTTCCCCTCCTCAAGGAAAGAATCATCATCCCAACCAGAGATATTTATGTACTCCAAAGAGGAGAGTCTTTGCAGATCCCATTGATTACAGTTCTCAAAAAGTCTTTTGGAGCTACATAGACAGAGAAACCTTATTTTCGAGTGTGAACTCCAGCTAAAAGCGACTCTAATACTGGACAGTTATCTATACGAATGGTGGCAATAGAGGGAGGGGATGTAATGGTCTGTTGTGTTCTCAGGAAGCAGAACCACCATTTGCTCACAATTACATATTATGAGATGTTCCAAGGATGGAAGATAACCAGGTAAACCAACACTAAGCTTTGGACAGTTCATCAGTACAAGTCTTTTTAGAAGAGGGAATATTTTACCACCTTGCATAGCTTCATTACTAAATGACCAATCTTTCCACACCAACATATTTTCAATCCTTAACACTTCTAGACAGCTGAATTGAGGACCTTTGTGATGAATCTCATCACCTATTGAGATCACTCTATCACATCCATCGATAATGAGAGATTTGAGAAAGGCTAGTTGTCCAACATGTGGTAAAATACAACAACTTTTACAATTGCTTATCTTGATTGATACTAAATTAGAAAATGCAAAGTCTCCAATCCAGTGTGAGAATATTGTATTTCTATAATTGTCAATCTCAAGATGTTTCAAGTTTGTATGGGGTCGAAGTGCATCAAGTATATCCTTTTCTTTTTGCGAATAATCAGCCACAAAAGTATCAACATTCCATCTCAAAGTTAGTTTCGAAAGTCCCTTCTTATCCTTCAAACTAGCCTCAGAAGCCTCAGCTACATCAATAATATTTTCCAGTCCCCAAATGCCATGTAGGTGTTCAAGCTCTGCTACCCTTTTCATTTTAATTCCCCCATTAATGTGCCTATCACTCAAAACCACATTTGATAAGAATTGCAAGTGTTTCATCTGATTAATTTGTTGTGGCATCTCTTTCAAAGGCACACCTTCAATGTCTAGATATCGCAAGTTTATTAAGCTTCCCATGTTCTTTGGTAATAGAGAAAGCTTCTTACACCATGACAACAGTAAAGTCTGTAAATTGTACAAAGTACAAATTGAATAAGGTAACTTTTTAATTTCTGTACAAGACAAGTCCAAGTACCTTAAATGCTTTATATTGCAAATTGAATCGGGCACCTTCTTTATTGAAGATTCACTTAAGGAAAGTACTCTTGATTGAACAACTTCCTTTTCTAAGCAATTTATCATTTCTTGTACAGCTCTTCCCATGTGTCACTGTTGAGATTTGATTGCTAAGGGAAGACCTTTGCACTTATCTACTATTTTTCTACCATTTACTTGAAGATCTTGGTAGTCATTGAGGTCAACATTATTTCCAAAAGCATGTTGAGTGAATAATTTCCAACAATCTTCATTTGACAAAGTTTGCAGGTGATGATTCTGCCCAGTAGCCATTTGATCCAGATTCGAAGGAACTCCTCAAAGTGTCCCAAATAGAATAAGTCTCATTCCAAACATCGTCAAGAACAAAGAGAAACTTCTACCCTTTCAATGCTTAGATCACAAGTACCCTGCTGGCGCTGCTCCTAGATTGATCATCTTCAAGCTTAGATCGCAGAGCTTCATAGTCAATCCTATCCACCAAGTCATCAGCTTCATGAATCACATCTTGAAGCTTGAAAAGCCACACCCTGACCTCCTCGTTTCGAAGTTGTTTGTTCTCAGCATCGTTGACCAGTACATGAGCTGACAACAACAAAGTGTTCAACTCATCAAGCTGGTCCAGAATGAGTTTCTTTCCATGGAACAACTGGGGTATACCCTCAGAAGCCAATCGCTGAAACAGGACCTGAAGCGAAGCAGAGAGTAAAGCAACAAGTTCAGCAGCCATATTGATATGGAATTTAGATTTGGAGACGGTGCAACAAGGGAATGACGATCAAGAATGAAGGCACATAATAGAGTCAAATAGATAGAAAATTGCAGGATTTTTCTTAAGGAGCACGGTATTGTTTGTTTAATTAGCACGGTTTAAACATGTTTAGAAGATACACATGTAATGAGTATGTTTTGTTGTATAAATATATATATATATATGTATACTGTTATTGTTTTCGGTTTTAACCTCACCACCATAGTAATATGTAGTAAAATCAGCAGCTCAATGTTTCAATAAAAATTTCAATTATATTAAAGGGACTGAAATAAATTGATTTTGTGAAGAAGTGGAGTGTTGTTAGAGACTATGTCTATGTATCCATCTTATTTGATTCTAAATTCTTCTAAAAAATGAGCTTTGAAGTTGGCAAAGGCAGAGACCAAGATTATAAAAAGATGTAACAGCAAAAAAATGGAATTCAACCGAAAAGAGAACATGTATTAATCAAATGAGTAATTTCTATTTACTAGTTTCTCAGAGAGTAAAAAAAACTCCCTTTTCTCTAAGAAAAAAAGGGTAAAAGTATATGATATACAAAATTGTGTTTCTGTCAATCTATGTCAATGCTACATAGTACAATCAATCAATTCAACAGAGATGTGATATCAATGAAGATGTCTTCTCTGCATGGAATTGTGAGTCCACCCATCGGATGCTCATATCCAAATTCTTCTTCTGCCATACTCAGCAAGTCTTGAAATGCAGGCTCATTTAGGTACGAAACAGGTACTACATAGCGCTTCTTCTGATCTTCTCCAACATAGACAGCAAAGTAGCCCTTTGGAATGGTTGAAGACTTCAAAGTTGCTTCTTTGTTGCCTGAAAGTGATCTTCGAAGAGCCTTCTTGCCCTGAACAAAGCCAGACAATCCAAATGCCATGTTGTTCTTTCTTTGTGTTTTTCTTTAGAAGAAGTATTAGAGTGCACAAAAATATTTTGTAGTGGAGAATGTGAGGACTTGATGATTCCGTTTGTGTGATTATGCACCCTTATATAGATGAATGGACTGTTGGAATGCACACATATCTAAGGCTTCTGAATAAGTGGTTCTGAAGTCATTTGGGAAGGTTTGACAAATTTGCAAGAGACATAAGCATTTGAAGTTCACATGGCTTTGCCTTCCAAATCATATATGAAAGTTTAGCTGTAATTAAGACATTTACACATATGATCTGTCTAACCATTACCAAGAGAACAAACAGCAACAGAGCCCATTTGTGCTATAAGATTTGCAACAAAGAAAAACCATTGCGAAACATATGTGATGAACTAGCTCATCATCCTTTTTCTTAATTTCTTTTTTTATTCAACCAACAAGAGAAAGAAAGTTATGTAGACTAATCCAGCTACTTATTTCCACCTTTCATTGTTAATTTCCTTAAAAAAATTCTTAAAAAAAACAGATCCATGTGATTGCTCAAGGACTATGCTTCTTACTAGACCCCATCCAACTACTTGCCTCTTTAGTCTTGACTATTAATTTGGATAAAGGAATATATATATATATATATATTTCTCAGTTGAATGCCATATTATGATATAAACAAAATGGATGACAAAAAATGTAAATATTTGTCCTTAGGATGGCCAGAAAAGAAATGTTTCCAAGAATGATGCAAATGAATGCCATTGCATTTCTTTGTCTTGAATGGATTATTTAATTGAAGTTGAAGTCTTTTTTCTCCTTGACTTCAGTATAGAAATCTTCTACATTTTCTTATTCCGTTATAAGATTAATATTGCATAGTAAGAATCTTAATGTCCTCTTTCCTCTCTCCAATTCTTCTTGACTTAAGTGTTTACAGTTCTTAGAACTGAGATCAAAGAAGATATCATCTCTGCAAGTAATTGTAATTTCACCCATCTAATTTTCATATCTGAATTCTTCTTCTTTCATACTTAGTAGTTCTTGACACAAACCTACTACATAACTCTTCTTTTAATCTTCCCTAACACAGACTGCAAAGTAGCCTTTTGGAATGTTTGTAGTCTTCAAAGCTGCTTCTTTAACATTGGAAAATGACCTCTTGGCAGGCTTCTTGCCATCGACAAAACCAGGCAATTTAAATGCCATGTTGACCTTTCTTTCTGAGTTTTCTTTTTAGTTAACAAATGATTTTTCAACAAACAATGTGAGAACTTGATGATTGAGCTTTTTGGTAATGTGCCTGTATATATAGATGAACGGTTCTCTGGCATACTCAAGCAATTGGGTATTTGAATCTTCACATGGCTTTGTCTTCTGACTCATACATGAACACTTTGTTGTGACTGTGACATATATATGTATAGACATTACCAGGTGAACAACCTACAAGGGAACCCCACTTGAAACATATGATATGTGGTCAACTAATGCATTCTTCAACTAACAATGTTTTCCTTTAGTCGCTTTATAACTTTGAATCAATAATACTGATTTGGAAGACACAACCATGTGATTGTTCAAAGACTATGCCTCTCACTAGATCCCATCTCATTTACTTCCTCTTCAATCTCCACCATTCATTTCCACACAACAGAGTTATCTTTTCTACATTTCTCATCAAGGGTATTGATTATATATACTCATAAGATTAGGTTCTTAAGCACCTCAACTCCTCACATTCTCAAGTACTTGAGCTTTCTTTTGCAGTACTTTGAGAGCTCTCCCTTTGCTTACCTTTTCTTATTTCCTCTTCGTTTAGAGACTTCAACAATCATGGGCTTCCGTTTTCCTGGTGTAGTTCATGCTAAGCAACTTATTCAGAGGCCTTTATCTAGTACAAAAGATGTTCCGAAAGGCTATTTGGCAGTTTATGTTGGGAAGAACAAAATGACAAGATTTGTGATCCCATTATCATACTTGAACCATCCTTCATTCCAAGAATTGCTCTGTCAAGCCGAAGAAGAATTCAGATTTGATCATCCAATGGGTGTTATAACAATTCCTTGCAGTGAAGATTCTTTCATAAATCTTATTTCTAGCTTTAATGTCTGATGAGTATAGATAGATGCTAACTACTGACGAAAATTGATCGTTACAATTTTGTATGGCAAACAATGCCAATTCCATCACCATGTAAATATTTTTCCTTGGGGACTGAAATGAAAATGTCCTTGAGAATGATACAAATGAAACTACTAAAGCTTTTCCTTAACGAATTGTTTTATTTAAATTTTTATCTCTTTATGTTATGATATACGTGATAATTATGCAAAGATACAATTCATAGAATTCAAATGGAGATAACAAAAAATGAAGAGAGAAAAGAGGAGTTATGATATTGGGGCAACCCACCATATTTGTTAAGATAATAAATGCTTTGCTTCTTTTAATGATACTCTCATTGCAAATACTGTCACTTTGCCCACTAGTTTGCAAATTCAAATAAAAAAAAGTCATTGTTCATTTGAATGATCACATCACTCTATAGATGTTCTCTATGGGCCACAATTCGCTTTTGTTATATGGTGTTTCTGTAGTTATTTCCCAGTTGTGCAAGCAAAGGCTGTAGCTTTGATGGTAGCTTTGGATTGGGCTTTACATCTATGTCTTTATTTATCTAGTGTAGAGATCCAAAAAATTTAATGACTTGGGTTCTTTAGAAATGATATTGCAAGTTTGTTGTTCAATTTCCTAGAGTGTCATTGATCCACATTCGTCGTTTGGCTAATAAGTCTACTCATGGATTAGTTATACATGCTTTTAGAGTGGATGAGGAACTTGCTTGGATAGAGTAGTATACTCATTTTATTCTTGATGTATTACGCTATAATTATTATCATTGAATTATTCATTGCTGAAAAAAACGAATATAAAGAAGTGGGACAGTAGCCATTTCTAGCTTGCCTTTAATAAAAATATGTGAGTTGAATTTGGATATTATTATTTGTTGTAACCACAACCTCAAAACAAGAACATAAAACACACCATAAACCAGAAACAATTGATCAATAATCAATCTATAGACAAAAAACTGGTTTAATCAAGGAATCAAATCTAAACAGAAATGAAACATAAAAAGGAACACAAAACACATACGTGGTTCGAATGAGTGTTGGCTAAACACCACTCTACTCCACGGCCAAACCAGCCCCAAGGGCTTGATAATCTCTTTATTGAGTCTGAGTTTCAATCTGTACAACAATGGAGTCTTGCTCCAATAATTCTCACTATACAGTAGTACAAAAATCTCTCTAGGCTCACTGATTTCTCACTCTGAATTGATAGAAGAGGAGCCTTATATATACACAAGAGAGGTAAGCAACTAACTTAACCTCTAAGTCCCGAGTACCAACTGTAGTAACTGAATTTTGAATATTCAGTTATGATGTCCAATAATAGCCGAGTTGACCTTGAGCATTTGACCAATACTTAACATTATTTGTGTTGAAATTTATTATAATTGAATAGAACAAGCCTCTCTTATTAGTTGTAGTTGATAATGTACATGTGTAAAAAGAGGCTTGGACATCTGTGGCCATAATACTTTTTTGTTTGACTAATGAGTCGGGACCTTGCATACTTGTTTAGCTAGCCCAATCCCATGATTCTTCTTAAATTTGTATCAACAACTAAGTTTTGCAAACTAATTTACTAATACACAATTGAGTTAGTATATCGAGTAATTATCAGTGAAATGAAATCTAAGTTGATTAGGATCAAAGAAAGTTAAGGCATCCATTGAAATCAGTGGCAGCAATTATTGATCTCAGTTACCAAAATTACATTTATAAACTAATGTTTGTGATTCAGTAATATTATTGTTTTAGTTGATTTCAAATTCTTCTCAAATAAAGGTCAATGAGCTTTGAAGTTGGCAAAGGCAGAGACATTGATTATAGAAAGATATAGCAGCAAGAAAAATGGAATTCAACCGAAAAGAGAACAAGTGTTAATCAAATGAGTAATTTCTATTTTCTAGTTTCTCAAGGACTCAAAAAATTTCCCTTTTTTCCAAGAAAAAGGGTAAAAGTATATAATCTACAAAATTGTGTTCTAGTGAATCTATGTCAAAGCTACAAATTACAATCAATTCAACTGAGATGTGATGTCAAAGAATATGTCTTCTCTGCAAGGAATTGTGAGTCCACCCATTGAGTGGTCATATCCGAATTGTTCTTCTGCCATACTCAGCAAGTCTTGAAAAGCAGGCTCATTTAGGTAAGAAAGAGGTACTACATAACGCTTCTTTTGATCTTCTCCAACATAGATAGCTAAGCAGCCTTTTGGAATGGTTGCAGACTTCAAAGTTACTTCTTTAATGCCTGAAAGTGATCTTCGGAGAGCCTTCTTACCCTGAACAAAGCCGGACAATCCAAATGCCATGTTGATCTTCTTTTATGTTTTTCTTTAGAAGAAGTATTAGAGTTCACAAAAATATTTTGTAGTAGAGAATGTGAGGACTTGATGATTTAGCTGTGTGGTTATGCACCCTTATATAGATGAATGCACACATATCTAAGGCTTCTGAATAAGTGGTTCTGAAGACATTTGGGAAGGTTTGACAAATTTGCAAGAGACATAAGCATTGGAAAGTTCACATGGCTTTGTCTTCCAAGTCATATATTAAAGTTGAGACATGTATACATGTGATCTGTCTAACCATAGAGCCCACTTCTGCTATTAGATTTGCAACAAAGAAAAACCATTGTGAAACATATATAATGAACTAGCTTATCATCCTTCTTTTTCCTTCTATATAGTTCAACCTATTTATGAAGACAAATCCAGCTACTGGTTTCCACCTATTTGTTAAATTCCTTATATTTTTTTTAAAAAAACAGATCTGAACTTTGAGTAAGTATGGATAAGTAGAAAGGCAATACCGTGTGATTACTCAATGTCTATGCTTCTTACTATACCCCATCCAACTACATGGCTCTTTAGTCTTCACTATTCATTTGGATAAAGGAATATATACATATATATATTATATCTATATACCAAATCATTTCCTAGCAAGGACATTGATTTTACAGAAACGTAATTGGGTTCCTTAGCATTTCTCTTAAATCTCTTTCTTTCCTATGCAAAAAAGACACTTATCCATATTATTTCTCAGTTGAATGCCAAATTATGAGTATAGAAAAATTGGATGGCAACAATGCCAGTACGATGTAAATATTTGTCCTTAGGAGCCAAAAGGAAAATGTTTCCAAGAATGATACAAATGAATGTTGCATTTCTTTTCTTTGAATGGATTATTTGGTTGAAGTATTTTTACTTATAGAAATCCTCTCCATTTTCTTATTTTATTATAAGATCAGTGGCTCGATGTTGCATATAAAGGACACTATTTACAATTCTGAGAACTGAGATCAATGAAGTATCATCTCTGCAAAGAATTGTAATTTCACCCAACTAATTTTCATATCTGAATTCTTTTTCTTCTTCCATACTTAGTAGTTCTTGAAACAAACATAGATTGCAAAGTAGCCTTTTGGAATGTTTGTAGTCTTAAAAGTTGCTCCTTTAACATTGGAAAGTGACTCCTGGCAGGCTTCTTGCCATGGACAAAAAAAAATAATAGAGAATGTGAGAACTTGATGGTATCATGTATATATAGATGAATGGTTCTCAAGAAATTAATGTGGCTGGAATTGGAAAAGAAACATAATAAGTATTTCAATCTTCACATGATTTTGCCTTCTAACTCATACATGGACACTTGGTGGTTTTGACTGTGACATACATAGACATCAAACCAGGTGAACAACCTACAAGGAAACCCCACTTGAAACATATGATATGCAGCAAAGAGAAACCATTTTGGAACATATGTGATCACCTAATGCATCCTCCAACTAACAATGTTTTTCTTTTGTGGCTTTCAAATAAGTCGACTTTCAACTTTGAATCAATAATAATGAGCTGGAAGACACAACCATGTGATTGCTCAAAGATTATGCCACTCACTAGACCCCATCTCCTTAATCAGCACCATTCATTTCCACACAACAGAGTTATCTTTTCTACATTTCTCATCAAGGGTATTGATTATATATACTCATAAGATTGAGTTCTTTAGCACCTCAACTCCTCACATTCTCAAGTACTAGAGCTTTCTTTTGCAGAACTTTGAGATCTCTCTCTTTGCTTACATTTTCATCTTTCTTCTTCGTTTAGAGACTTCAACAATCATGGGTTTTCGTTTTCCCGGCGTAGTTCATGCTAAGCAACTTATTCAGAGGTCTTTTTCTAGTGCAAAAGATGTTCCAAAAGGCTATTTGGCAGTTTATGTTGGGGAGAACAAAATGACAAGATTTGTGATCCCAGTATCATACTTGAACCACCATTCATTCCAAGAATTGCTATGTCAGGCTGAAGAAGAATTTGGATTTGATCATCCAATGGGTGCTCTAACAATTCCTTGCAGTGAAGATGCTTTCATCAATCTTGTTTCTAGCTTAAATTAATGTCTAATGAATGATGATTAGTATAGAAAGATGCTAACTATTGACAAAAATGATTGTTACAATTTTTGTATGGCAAACAATGCCAATACCATCACCATGTAAATATTTTTCCTTGGGGACTGAAATAAAAATGTCTCTGAGAATGATACAAATGAAACTGCTAAAGTTTTTCTTCAATAAATTGTTTTGTTTTAATCTCTCCATATTAAGATCTATAATCTTTTTCATTCTTCTTGTTTCATATTGATATGCAAAGTAATCTGCGAAATAACGAATTTGGCACTTCAAAATAGTCATTTTAGTTTTGAGTTGTCAGACCAAACAGATCATAGAACTCTGATTTACCAAATTTACAGTGAACCATTTTCTTGGAGAATGAAACTGCACGATTTCATTACTCTATTATTACATAAATAAATTTCTTGTAAGAAGTTCAATCTTTTTAATAAATTTCTTGAAACTCTCTCATTGCTTTCTACACCTCTCATCACTTAACACAGTGCCATAGGAAAATAATTAGTTGCATAACTGTGTTGGAATACATCAACACCAGCTAAGATCTTTGAAGTATTGCCTAACCAACATTTACAATCGATCAATGACATGGAAAATTCCACATTTAAAAACCAATATAGTTGTTCTAAGAATATTAGAAACTATGTCTCATTAGTCTCTTAGATTACTTCAATCATCCAATGGGAGCTCTATCAATTCCATTCAAAGAAGATTACTTCATAATCTTATTAGACATATTTCTCACTTAAATGCCTAGTAATGGGTGTAAGCGCTTATAGATAAAAATTACTAACAAAACTTATTATTATTTCAATTTTTTGTTTGCCAAC
The DNA here is from genome assembly GCF_963169125.1 of Humulus lupulus. NCBI lineage: Eukaryota > Viridiplantae > Streptophyta > Magnoliopsida > Rosales > Cannabaceae > Humulus > Humulus lupulus. The sequence continues at coordinate 196,076,070 of NC_084799.1, read as the reverse complement.
GATCTTGTAAATATTTTTCCTTGGGGACCACGAGGAAGTAGTCATGAGTCCTTTTGAATAATTTCCAAGGAAATATGTTTTCTCTCATCAAATTTATTTGATTAGAACCTTTCTTTTTCCTAAAAGAATACTTCTCCATGTTCTCAGTCTACATTATTAAACTTGCACATCAAACAAGATATTAATTGTGAGGAAGTAAAGAACAATATTGAAAAGTAATCTCAGTTGTATTAATTCAATGAAGCTAAGTACACTTATATAGTAGAGGAAGCTAAGTACATTTGGTTACAACAGAAACAACTAAGTACAGTTGGTTACAACAGAAGCAACTGAAAGTAACAAACTATGAACACCTAGCTCTAACATCCCCCCTCAAACTTAGGGTAGCTAAGGAATGGACCCTAAGTTTGTCTCGAAGAAGTAGAAACCGTTGTTTTGACAGAGGCTTAGTGAGAGTATCAGCTATCTGGTCATGTGCTGGAGTGTGCTTCACCACCAACTGCTTGTGAAGAATTTGTTCACGAACAAAGTAAAGATCTAATTCGATATGCTTTGTTCTAGAGTGCAGGACCGGATTCTGAGACATGAGAATGGTACTCTGATTGTCACACCAAATAGTAGGAGGGTGTTGTGTTAAAGCACCAATTTCTTGAAGGAGAGACTGAATCCACATAAGCTCAGCAATGGCATGAGCTAAGCTTCTATACTCTGCCTCTGTACTGGAACGGGAGACAGTTCTTTGTTTCTTAGATGCCCATGAAATGAGATTTCCTTCCAGATATACACAAAAACCAGATGTTGACCGTCTGTCATCAGGGTCAAACGCCCAATCAGCATCTGAGAAAGTTGTAAGACGAAGTTGTGGAGAGTTGTAGAAAGTTAAGCCATAGTCCAGAGTACATTTTAAGTATCGAAGCACCTTCTTTACAACTTTCCAATGAATGTCTAAAGGAGTTTGCATAAACTGTGAGACTTTGTTGACTACATATGAAATTTCAGGCCTTGTAATCATCACATACTGCAAAGCCCCTACAACACTCCTATAGAGAAAAGGATCTTCCATTGGATCACCATCTTGGAGAGAGAGCTTTTCACCACTAGCCATTGGTGTAGGCAGAGAGTTAGCAAATTCCATCTTTGCATAAGTAAGAAGATGTTTTCTTTTTGGATCTTTGTAGGGAATGGATGTATTTGTGGTCTTAATCTTTATGTTCTGGTTCTTTTTCTAGGGCCTTGTTTTTGTCTTATTTTTGTTTCCACGGTATTCCTCCGCCAAAAGTGAGGGTTATAATTGATTTTGAGAGGAGGTCTTTCTGACCTCTGACTCATCTTTTCAAAAAAAAAAAGAAGATCCAATATATATTTCGTCTGACACAAGTGAAGACCTTGATCAAGATGGTGAACTTGAACTCCAAGAAAGTAGTCAATATTGCCAAGGTCCTTAAGAGCAAATAACTTGTTCAGATTAAAGACTAATTCCATGATAGCAGCATCTGAACTTCCTGTGACCAGAATATCATCAACACAGACTAGTAGGAAAAGTGTATGTTGATCTAATTTCCTCAAGAAAAGGGATTGATCTGCTCTTGAAGAAATGAAACCAAAGGAATGTAGAGCTGTTCGAAGCTTATTGAACCAAGCTCTTGGAGCCTGTTTTAGTCCATAGATAGCCTTGTTAAGTTTACACACCAACTGAGGAGCTGCTTTATCTTGAAAGCCTGGAGGTTGAAGCATATAAACCTCCTCTTGTAACTCACCATTTAAAAAAGCATTGTTAACATCTAACTGTTTTCTACAGCATGAATTTAATATATGTTTGATAAATTATAAATAAAAAATACTATAAAATACAAAAATAATAATACAGTTAGAAGTTATCATTTCACCAGCTGATTTGGATGAAGCAGAGAACAAATTTTGGTTCTACTCTTAGACAAAGTTGTCTCTTTATTATTGGTAGAAGCTGCTTGCTCCTCCTAAGCGAAATGAAACACATATTGTAGTACTTTGCCTTGTGAGTTTGTTGGTTTGGATCCTCATTAGGAGGAGATGAGGCCGGGGAAATTGTAATGTCAGCAGGGTCGATAGAATCGTAGGTCATGGGTGACTCGGGATGGTGGGAGGGAAGTGGGGTCGGGGAGGAGGTGGGAAATATGGGAGGTCGGGGTCATCGAGATGGTCAATGGGAAGAGTGGATGGTGAAGGTGGGGTCATGGTAGGGGGTGGTATCACGGTTTTGATGAATGGAGGAAGGGAATCCTCATTGCTCAAAAAAGCATAGTCACGAACATGCGGAGTGTAGTGTTTAGAATATGGAAAAACACTTTCGTCAAAAACCACATGACGGGAAATGATGACCTTTTTAGTGTGGAAGTCATAACATCTATAACCACGATGAGAAGATGGATACCCCAGAAAAATACAAGGGGTGGATCTAGGACTCAACTTGTGTGTGGTGGTTTTAGATAAATTCGGATAGCACAAACAACCAAAGGTGCGTAAGTGATGATAGCTAGCTACTCTTTGGAAAAGAACTTCCAAGGGAGTGATGTTATTAAGGAGACTAGTTGGGCGAATATATATATTTTTTTTTTGAAAAAGGAGATAGAGACCAAACACTAAGTCAGGCCCCCACTCAAAAATATAAATAACCCTCGCTTATGGCGGAGGAAAGCCTTGGTACAAACAAAAATCTAAATACAAGGACAAAGGGACACCCCCTACAAACCAGACTACACTACCAAAAAACTCTTCCACTCTCTAGAGAGATCCAAAAAGGATAAGCCCTCAAAACCCTTTGTGCGATACACCCAAGCGGCAACCCAAAACTTAATTCTCTCCCAAATGAATACACAAAGACTAGTCTTTTCATCAAAGATTCTGCTATTCCGTTCTAACCAAATTGCCCAAAAAGAAGCCAATATTGTAGCCCTCCACAACTTATTCAAACGTTTATCCCCATTAAACCACAACATAACAACTGAGAGCAAGAAGAAGGATGGCACCAGCTCACCCCAAACTCACCCCACACCTTTGACCAAATTGACTGGGCCAACTCACAAAACAAAAATAGATGAGATACAGATTCAGCCGCCTTTTTACAACAAACACACCAACTAGGAGAAAGGCACAGATACGGACGACGCCGCTGAAGAACATCATTAACACTTAGTTTCTCCATGCACAATAACCAGCTAAACACCTTTACTTTAGAAGGAACTTGACTTTTCCATAAGATCCTAGCCCACAACACATCAAACCGACCATTATCAAAATTGAGCTTCTGAAAAGCAAACTTGCAAGAAAACAACTCGCTGGGATCGGGTTCCCATACCCTCCTACCGTCCAAAATTGATGGTAAATTAACAAACTCCAAAACCCTTAGTAGCTCAATCAAAGATAGAACTTCCCTATCGAAAAGAGGCCTTCTGAACCGAAAGTCCCAATCCACCCCTTCTCCCACATCCCTTGAAACACCCATCTCAATAATTGGAGTGTTCCTAGCTTGAGAAATGATGGCCAAATCCGGAAACCTGTCCTTCAATGCTTGCCCTTTAATCCAAACATCCTCCCAAAACCTCACCAAATCTTTGTGCCCCACTTTAAAGGGAACCATCCCCAAATACTCACCATAAAGAGAGGAGATGTCCTTCCACGGGCCCCTTGCAGTAAATCTCCCTATCGACTTTGTATCCCACAAATTTTCCGCCTGGCCATAACGACTCAACACCACTTTATGCCACAGAGATTTACGCTCCAAAGGGAATCTCCATAACCATTTAATAAGAAAGGCTTTGTTCCTTTCTTCTAAATGTCCTATTCCAAGGCCACCTTGATAAAGGGGCTTACAAACATCGTTCCATGCTACCAAATGCTCGGACCCCTTATTATCTGCCCCATCCCACAAAAAATCACACATCAGCCTTTCCAAACCCTTCAAAATATTTTTTAGAGCTCTGAACAACGACAAATAATACACCGGTAATGAAGACAACACCGATTGAATCAAAGTCAGTCGACCCCCTCTAGAAAGAAAGACACTCTTCCACCCAGCTAACCGTTTTGCACACTTAGCCATAACTGGCTCCCAAAAGGACTTAAGTCTCGGATTGCCTCCCAAAGGAAGACCTAAGTACCTCATTGGCCATTTTCCAACCTCACACCCAATAATTGAAGCACGTGAAATCACAACCTCCTCCTCCACATTAAGCCCTAACAATTGACACTTTTGAAAATTGATTTGCAAACCTGAGATGGCCGAAAAAGCCTTAAGAATATCTAGCAAAGCCTGAAGTGACACCTCGTCATTTATAAAGAAAACTGTATCGTCAGCAAATTGCAAATGACTCACCTCTACCTTATCCTTACCCACCCAAAATCCTTTAAATACTGAAGAAACCTTTGCTTTGTCCACTAAGCTACTGAGAACGTTCGCCACAATGGTGAACAAAAAAGGAGATAAAGTATAACGCCCTGGATAGCCAAGACCGTTAAACTGTGTGTTTATAAAGTGCCAGACTTGCTAATCAAGTCATTTAATTAAAATCTTGTTACTAAAACTGTAAAGGAGCTAGGGTTTAAAATGGTTTGGTCTCGAAAGCCACATTTTCATTAAGAAACATTATCCTTTACACGGGATCCCAAAAAGACACAAGTTTTAAGATCGTCTACAAAAGACACAAGGTTTATACACAATATCAAGCCATGCTAAGGCAAAACAGACAATTAGGTAATCCCTGTCCTGGTCCACTCCTCGACCATGGCGATCGAACAGCTGGCTATGTACATTCCACCTCGGAGCTCTCCGTCTCAGGCTTGGTCCAACTTGCCTTTGCCTTTACCCGCACCACGTAGCACCCGTGAGCCAAGGCCCAGCAAGAAAACACAACAACAGAGCATAAGCAATAGACAGACAATCCCATATCTCACATTGTATCACAAGTTCTCAAACATATAATCATTCAGCATGACCAAGTATTCAACATACCAAGCATTTCAATTCATATCACATATCACTGCACAAATGATAACTAGGGCTAGCGCTCTCAGGCTGCTCCCGTTATCCCACTGACTCCGGCCCGCTTAAGTCGAGCTCAGTGAATATTCTTGGCTACCAGTGGCCAAGCCGCGCCCAGCGCGCAAATACTATGTACGGCACTCTTAGGCCACTTTTACATGTCCCATGGCGTAGTACCATCATTGACACGATACAAGTATCGGGAGCACTTAGTCCCATCACAAACATATAACCAGGTGCAGTTTTCTTACCTTTCAATTCACTAGCTTTGATCCCTCGACTCCTTGAGCACGATCCCCCTCAAGCCCTAGCGCTCACCTAAACACAATCATGGGCCAAAGTCATTATCGATCCTCAAGTTCAAAACCTAACCTCGGGGCTAATCCCGAGCGCCCGGGAAGTCCTAGTTCCACCAAACAAGGTGGTGGAATCAAACCCCAAACCCTAGGTCAAAAGCCCTTGCAAATAACCCTAAAATCCCCTTCAAAAGGCAGGGTAGCGCTACAGCGCTCATGGGAGGGCGCTACAGCGCTACAAACAGAAGCCAAAATCCCCTCGGCATTATGGCCTAGCGCTAAAGCGCCCAAAGGCTAGCGCTGTAGCGCTAGTCACAGACAGTCCAACACCAATTTTTCTCTTCTGCGATTTTCTCGAACCAACCTCAACAAAAACTCTTCCAACTCCTTCCCAAACTCAAAAACAACCTTATGACCATACTCCTCTCATCCCAAGCACCCCGAACACCTAGAACTCAAGTACATGCATCCACAAACTCAGAATTCACCATAGCCACTCCTAAGCTCTAAAACTCAGTAAAAACCAGCTTAACAACAAAGTTAGAGTTTAGAGTTTATACCTCTGGTGGAATTTCGACCTCAAGGTGCCTCTAGACTTCCTTGGCTTGCTTCTCCTCAACCCTTGGCTCCAACTTCCCTAGAATTCCCATCAACACAGCTTAGACAACTTGGCTAGGAACCCAAAACCAAAGTTGAAGAAACTTACAGAATTTTACCTCAAGTGCTGATGGACTCTTACTAAACCTCTGCCAATTTCTCAATCTTAGATTAGGGTGCTTAATGCTTAGTTTATCCTAGCTCTCCTCTGAGCTTTTCTCCAGAAATCCTCAAGAAACAGGTGAAGGAAATATAAACCAACTTAGAGAACTCTCTCTGTTTTTCTCTCTTTCTTTTCCTTTCCTTTTCCTTCTTTTTCAGACTTCTACATTCCTCTACACTTCCCACTAACATAAAGCCTCAGTGTATCTATTCCTTACATGCCAAATGACCCTAATGCCCTCCCCTTTATTTCTAATCCTTTAGTCCACTTAAGGGCATTTTACCCAATTTCTGCTAACTCCTCGAATGTCTCTAATATTACCCGCTTAATTCCCAATACCTATTTAATCACCATTAATATTTCTCAATGTCAAGATAGACTCCAGTATATTCCCTAAATTCCCATTTATACCCCTAGGCTCATCCCGAGCCGGGTATAAATCCCCGCCATGACTTTTTCGCTACTTTGCTCGCTAGGATCGTCTCGAGTCACAGATCACAGATATATCCACATAATAATGTGGTCTCAACAATTATCACATATATCAATACAGTTATGCCCATAATAGCCAAAATTACGATTATGCCCTTCTAACCTAATCAGGGCCTACATGCTTACTAATACACATAGTCATGCATCTCAAATACTCAAATAGTCATATAACATGCTTTAACTCATAATCATGCATCTTAATAATTAAAATCACACACATAATTCCCATTATGCCCTCCAGGCACACCAATCAAGGCCCTTAAGCCTCATTAGCGAATTTGGGTCGTTTCATAAAGGGTCCCCTTGACGAAGCCCTCAAGAGGCTCCAAAATTACCCCTCGGCTTACCATTCACAAATACTGAAAAAAAGACAAATGTGAGACAACCCTTCATCCACTTTCGCCAAAGAGCACCAAAACCTTTTTGTTCTAGCACATAATCCAAAAAATCCCACTCCACACAATCATAAGCTTTTTCAAAATCTATCTTGAACACCCAACCCCTCTTCCCTTTACTCCGATATTCTTCCACTGCTTCATTAGCCACTAGAACAGAATCTAAAATCTGTCGTCCTTCTACAAACACACCCTGAGTTTCTGAAATAGTCTCTGACAGCACCCCTTTCAGTCTATTGGCTAAAACTTTTGAAATAATCTTATACACACTCGTGACAAGGCTAATTGGTCTAAAATCATTCACGCGACAACTATTGAGCTTTTTAGGAATAAGACATATATAGGTCTCGTTGGAACCCTTCGGAATATAACCATCTTTTTTTTTTTTGAAAAATGAGTAAGAGATCGAAATGACCTCTTCTAAATAATATTGAAAACCCTCACTTATGGCGGAGGAATACCGTAGTAACATAGGGAAAAAAGAAAACAAAAGTTATGACCACAAATGCACCCACTCCCTACGAAGATCCAAAAAGAACACACCCTCAAATTCTTTCGTTCTATACACCCAAGTGGCAACCCAGAACCTGATTTTATCCCAAAGATTGTCCACTGAAGAAGAGGACTCGTCAAAAGTTCTTGAATTTCTCTCCAACCAAATAGCCCAAAATGTAGCGAGGACGGTACACTGCCATAAACGCGTCACCCTCTTTCCTCCCTCCAAATGAGAGAGAAACAATTGCGCACAGGAGGAAGGCATACACCAATCGACCCCGAATTCTTGTAAAACTTTATTCCAAATGATACTGGCGTACGAGCACCGAAGAAACAAATGGCCCACTGACTTGCTATTGTTGTTACAGTTAGCACACCGATTTGGCGACAAGGAATGGAAAGGTCTCCTCCTCTGCAAATTCTCATGGACACTTAACTTGTCCAAACACTTTAATTTTGTAGGGGACACCACATTTCCATAACCTCCTCGCCCACGGCCACTCTGGCCCTAACTGATCATAGGCTAAGCTGTGAAAGGCCGATTGGCAACTGAAAACCCCGCTACTGTCTGGTTTCCAGATCCTTTTATCTTCCAAAATTTCTGGCAGATGCACATCCTTAATCAAATCTGACATCTCAATCAAGCTAGGAATCTCCCTGTCGAATAAATTCCTTCTAAATCGGAAATCCCAGCCGAGACCTTCGGAGCTAATACCACCATCAACCACTAACAAGTCTCTGATCGAAACATTCGCTGCCTCGGACACCCTGAATAAATCATTGAACCGTGAGCTCAGGGAACATTCACCAATCCACTTATCCTCCCAGAAGCGAATCCTGTCACCCCTCCCCACTTTGAAAAAGACCCTACGCTTGTACTCCTCATACAACAAAGAAATGTCTCTCCACAGATCATGAACTGAAAATCTACTCCCCACGTTTGTATCCCAGAAACCAGCATCTGCACCATACCTACTGCTGACCACCCTTTGCCATAAAGAATTCTTTTCCAATGGAAACCGCCACAACCACTTCATAAGAAAAGCCTTATTCCTCAAAACCAAATTCCCAATCCCCAAGCCTCCGTGACTACGAGAATTACAAACATCAACCCAGGAGACCAAATGATCGGCACCTGACTTGTCCGCACCTTCCCAAAAGAAATCGCGCATCAGATTCTCAATAGTCATCTCCACATTCTTAGGGATACAAAAAAGCGACAGGAAGTACACGGGAATGGAAGACAGAACAGATTGAATAAGCGTCAGCCTCCCACCTCTAGACAGAAACGCACTCTTCCAGGAATCCAACCGATTAGCACATTTAGATATCACCGGGTCCCAAAACCCTTTGGATCGTGGGGAAGCCCCCAAAGGAAGCCCCAAGTACTGAATAGGCCATTCACCCACTTCACACCCAATCTCACTAGCTTTCTGATCCACCAGCACTTTCTGCAAATTTATCCCTAGAAGCTGACATTTCTGCAAATTGATAGATAACCCAGAAACTCCACCGAAGACCTTTAGAATGTCCAAGAGAACCACCAGGGACTCCTCATCATTTGCGAAGAAAATCGTATCGTTTGCAAACTAAAGGTGGCTCACATCCACTTTATCCTTGCCCACTGAGAAACCTCTTAGAGCCGAGGCACTTTTAGCTTTATCTACCATTCTACCCAAAACATCCGCTATCAAAGTGAACAAGAATGGAGACAAAGACTCCCCCTGGCGAATACCCCTGTAACCTTTAAACTTTCCTCTTGAACGCCCATTTACAAAGATAGAGTAAGAAGTGGAGGATAAACACCCACGCATCAACCTCCTCCAAACTTCACCAAAACCCTTCCTTTCCAAAACTAACTCCAAGAAACCCCAGTCCACACAATCATAAGCTTTAGTGAAGTCAATTTTAAACACCCAACCTTTTCTTCCTTTGCTTCTATATTCCTCCCCTGCCTCATTTGCAATCAGAACAGTGTCCAAGATCTGCCTCCCCTCGACAAAAGCACCTTGATATTCCGCAATTGTGTCTGAAAGAACTCCTCGAAGTCTATAAGCCAACACCTTTGAAATAACTTTGTACAGACTAGTGACTAGACTGATAGGCCTGTAGTCCCTTACCCGACAGCTATTCAATTTCTTCGGAATCAGGCAAATGAAAGTTTCATTGATAATTTCGTGGATAACACCATCTTTGAAAAAATCATGAAATACATCCATCAAATCCTTTTTCATTACCTCCCAATTGTTCTGATAAATTGCAATGGAAAACCCATCTGGCCCCGGGGCTTTAGAGCCATCACACGAAAAAACCGCTTGTCTGATCTCGTCTTCAGCAAAAGGACGCTCAAGGAAAGAAGCCATAACCGACGAAATTGGAGACCAGGAAATCCCGTCCACCCCCACCCAATCTCTCGGCACCGCCGAATACAAAGATGAATAAAAACCCACAATAGCCCTGTCAATATCGGGGTCTTTATCCCAAATAGTTCCATCCTCTTCCTCAAGCCTAGAAATGAAATCCCTTGCTTTCCGAGCACTAAGAATGCTATGGAAAAGTTTGGAATTAGCATCCCCTTCCTTTGCCCATCGACACTTAACCTTAAACCACACACTTCTTTCTTCTTCAAAAACAATTTGCTGCCAATCCTCCTTCACCTTTGATCGTTCCAAAAGAAGATTTCATTCCAAGAGCCCCCTTCCTCCAATATATCCAACTCAAACAGTCTTCTTTCCAAGAAATGTTTCCGCATTTTCCTCTCCCCAAAGACATGACGACTCCACTTCTGTTGAAGGAATTCAAAGCATAGTGGGATAGCACAAGCACACAACTATTGAAGGAATCACTAATAGATGGCATTTGGACAGCAATAGCACCTGAACTAGCATATTCGACACATAAAATCAGGGCATATCACAAATGGAGGAAAGTGAATATCATCATCATCGAGCGCTACGCTAAGCAAGACTAAACAAAAGTACCTCTTAATTACAAAGGCAAACAGAAACACAACAACAACTACTAAAGGGCATGAATTAAACACAAATTAAACAATAACAGAATGCAACAATACAAAAACAGTCAACTAACAGAAAATAAAAGAAACTAAGGAAAGGAAACCCCCTCTTTACTTGGAATCCTCGCCATGGGAGTCCTCTTTTTCTTCAACAATGCCATTCCAAGGCTCCAAAATGTGCTCTGGGAAAGCTGGGAATTGTGGACCAGATTTGGGCAGAGCCTTTTGCAGAACACTCCTCATTGCTGCATCCCGCTGCTGCTCATAACCCCAATGAGTGTGGAGACGCTCACAAATTTGTGTTTGCCTCATGGACAGCAGGTGCTGCATCTTTCCTTGCTTGGCCAACTGCTCCAGTATCGGATCACTGGAAGCTGAAGATGAGGCGGCGGCACTCTTCGGAGCACGAGCTGGACCGAAACTAATGAGGCCCTTTTGTGGAACCGTACCCTCCTCAGGCCAAATCGGTACACCTGCATCGCGACAGATGGCGGTGATGGTGGACGGCAGGAAGAGTTTTCCTTTGGGTCGATGCGCACAATCAAAAATCTCTTGGGCTATAACACACTGCCAATATCGACCGGCATGCCCTTCATGATGCAGTACAGCATCCACATGCGTTCCCTGCTCACCGTTGAATCATGGGACGTGGGGAGAAAACTGGATTGGACGAAACTGTATAAACACTTGATATCGTGATGCAAATCAGTCCGTCTGAAACGGAACGTCCCATTGTCGTCGATATCCCAGTCAGATTCGGGCTTGGCCAGCTCGGGGAGGATGTCTTGAATGAGCTCATCAGAGAGATGGTCACGGTTCTTGGAGAATTCACAGGGTACGGACTCCAGCAAAAATATATCATTGATGACCTGATCTGAAAAAGGCACCACTGTTCCTCGAACAGTCACTTCTGTTGGCCATTGGTCGACCAAGAAGTTGGAATAGAATTCTTTGACCAACTCGGGTACGGCTGGTTTCGGTGTTGAGCACAGGGTCTCCCAATTCCTCTCTGTGACAGTATCAATTAACCATTGTGGCAGATCTCCCAAGTTGGCGTCCTTAGCCATAATGCCTCGTTCTACGTAGAAATCCTTCTGGCGGATAGAGTTGTGGTATTTCACCTCTGCCGCCTGTGATGCAAATTTCGGCACCTCAGCAAAATTCTTTTTCTTGGATTTTTGAGCACACTGTTTCACCTTAGGCATGTTTCACTTTGCCTCACAACAGTCTTCAGCCACGAATGTACTCAATATCACACCAAACCCACACCTACACCAGCACAGAAAATTCAATTCTTCTTGCCAGACTCAGCAAGAATCAATCACAGAAATGGTAAAATTATGAGGTAGGAGATAAGCTAACAACCTAGAGAATAGCTTGAGGTAGTCACAAATGGTGGCGGTGATGATGAGCCTCGGTCTGGTTTGGGTCGCTGTTGGTGCGTGGTGGCTGGATGAATGGGTCCTTGAGTTCTTCGGAATGGTGAGGCAGAGATGCGGATTCTTGGCTGTTTCGGATGCTGGGGGTCTGAACGGGCTGGTGGGTCGACGAGGGCGGTTCGAATGAGGTGGTTTCGTGGGTTCGGTGCTGTGGGTGTTGCTGGGTTCGTGGTGTCGTGGTGGCTGGTGGTTGGGTCGATGGGTCGCGGCTGTGTGGGACGCTGGCCGTGCGGTGGCTCGACGAGGGCGGCTTGGATCGCTGGGATGGCGGGTTGGGGGGTGTCATGGCTGTGAGGTTTCTGGGTTGTGGTGGTTTGTGGAGGCGACGGTTTGGGTTTTCTGGGGAGTTTCGGGTGGAGCTGTAAATGATGGGGAAATTAGAGAATGTAGGGATAAGGATTATGGGTTATAATTTTTTTTTTTGGGGGTATTTAATTTTTTTTATTTTTTGTAAATTATTTCTCCTTCAGCTCTTCCCCCCTCCCCCCCCCCCTTTTTTTTTTTATAAAAGGCCTCAAACTTTCTCATAAAAAATGCTCATAGCATTTTTCCTCCTGCCACCTGTTAAATGCTGAAGCAATGCTATAACAACTGGGACTACCAGTTTTTTTTTTTTTTTTTGAAAATTTTCTATCTTTCACCAAACCTGTCCAGCTTCCCATATTACAGCTTCCTTTCTTCCACCTGCAATAAATCATTACAAACACCAGCAAACACACTTAGTAACCTAAAAAAAAACACAAGTATATGTATTTATATATATATTATTTTTATTTATATATTTTTTTTTTGCTTTTCTTTTTCTTCTCTTTTTTTTTTTTCCTTTTCTTTTTACAAGGGGTGGTACACCCCAAACTTAATTACATATAATATATTTACAGAGTTACAACTGGTTCTTTCCACTCCCGGGTTGCCCAAATGTGATGCAATGAGTACATTGCAACCCGTAGTCCTTCTTCTTCAATCCTCTTTCAATGTGACGGAAGTCTTTGCTCGATCGACCTCCCCTCCAAAGTAGTGCTTTAGTCGCTGCCCATTCACTTTAAATACCCTCCCGGACTGATCTTCTTTGACATCAACAGCTCCGTGAGGATAAACTTTGACGATAGTGAATGGTCCCGACCATCGAGACTTTAACTTCCCAGGAAACAACTTCAGCCTCGAGTTAAAGAGCAGAACTTGCTGTCCTTCCTCAAACACTCTATGTTGGATTCTTTTGTCATGCCATCTTTTGGTTTTCTCCTTGTACAGCTTAGCATTTTCATAGGAGAAAAACCTCATCTCTTCAAGCTCATTTAGCTGCAGCATTCGGGCCTCTCCAGCAGCATGGAGATCAAAGTTCAGCTTCTTTATGGCCCAAAAAGCTCTATGTTCCAGCTCCACCGGCAAATGACAAGCCTTCCCATACACCAATCGATACGGGGACTTGCCCAAAGGTGTTTTATATGCTGTACGGTAAGCCCAAAGAGAGCCATCCAACCTTTGAGACCAATCCTTGCGATTAGGATTGACAACTTTTTCGAGTACACCCTTGATCTCTCGGTTAGAAAGCTCGGCTTGACCGTTGGTTTGAGGATGATAGGCAGTAGCAATCTTGTGTTTAACATTGTACTTGGCCAACAAGGTAGCTAGGATCTTGTTTACAAAGTGAGTACCTTCATCACTTATCAATGCTCGAGGGGTTCCAAAACGAGTGAACACTTGCTTTTGGAGAAACTTCAACACCACCTTGGAGTCATTGGTAGGACTTGCTACTACTTCAACCCATTTGGAGACATAATCCACTGCCAACAAAATGTAGAGATTGCCATAAGATGGTGGAAATGGCCCCATGAAATCGATTCCCCAAACATCAAAAAGTTCTATTTCAAGGATGCAATTCAATGGCATTTCGTTCCTTGCTGAAATGTTGCCAACTCTTTGGCAACGATCACACCTTCTTGCAAAGTCATGAGCATCCTTGAAAATAGAAGGCCAATAATACCCCGATTGAAAGACTTTAGCGGCTGTTCTTTGACCACCAAAGTGTCCACCATAGGGAGATGAATGACAGTGTTCTAGGATGCTTGAAACTTCCTCTTTCGGCACACAACGCCGCATAATTCGATTCGCACACTGCCTGTACAAGTAAGGCTCATCCCAATAGTAGAATCTCACCTCATGGAAAAACTTTTTAAGCTGCTGCCTATTCAAATCAGGAGGCTGCAATCCGCTCACCAAGTAATTTACAAAATCAGCATACCACGGAGTGGTATCTTGATTACAACCAGAAGCTGTTCGTCAGGAAAACTCTCTCGAATTTGCACTTCATCTTGCTTGCTACAGCCTACTTTAAGCCGACATAAGTGATCAGCCACTTGGTTCTCCGTTCCTCTTCTATCTCGAATTTCTAAGTCAAATTCTTGAAGAAGAAGAACCCAACGAATAAGTCTCGGCTTGGCATCTTTCTTGGCAATTAAGTATTTGATTGCTGAATGATCGGTGTATACTATCACCTTTGTTCCCACAAGATAAGACCTGAATTTTTCTAAGGCAAACACCACAGCCAGCAACTCTTTCTCGGTGGTTGAGTAATAGATTTGAGCATCAATGAGCGTCTTACTTGCATAATAAATGGAGTGAAAAATCTTCTCTCTTCGCTGTCCAAGTACTGCACCAATGGCGAAATCACTAGCATCGCACATTAATTCAAAGGGCAAGGACCAATCCGGAGCGACAATGACTGGAGCAGTAACTAAAGCCTTCTTCAAAGTCAAAAATGCATCATGACATTCTTTGGTGAATTCAAACTGTCGGTTTTGTTCCAGCAATGAACAAAGGGGTTTTCAGATCTTCGAAAAGTCCTTAATGAACCTTCTATAGAACCCCGCATGCCCCAAGAAACTTCTAATGCCTTTGACGGTTGTAGGTGGTGGCAATTTCTCAATCACTTCCAGCTTTGCCTTGTCCACTTCAATACCCTTATGAGAGATTTTATGACCCAAAACAATACCCTCCTTCACCATAAAATGGCATTTCTCCCAATTGAGAACCAAGTTTGTTTCCTCACATCTTGCTAAAACTCGCTCCAAGTTAGCCAAACAACTGTCAAAAGACTCCAAATACCGAGAAGTCATCCATGAAGATTTCAAGAATGTTTTTTGCCATGTCTGAAAAAATCGCCATCATACACCTTTGGAAGGTGGCGGGAGCATTGCATAAGCCAAACGGCATCCTTCTAAAGGCAAAGGTGCCGTAGGGACAAGTGAATGTTGTCTTTTCTTGGTCTTCCGGCGCAATAGAGATTTGATTATATCCAGAATATCCGTCAAGAAAATAGTAAAATTCTTTTCCCGCCAACCGATCCAACATTTGGTCAATAAATGGCAGCGGAAAATGGTCCTTCCGAGTGGCTTTATTCAGCTTCCTATAATCCATACAAACTCGCCAACCAGTCACCATTCTTGTCGGAATCAATTCATTGTTGTCATTAGTCACCAATGTAACTCCTCCCTTTTTAGGGACACATTGAACCGGGCTGACCCATGAGCTGTCTGAAATCGGGTACACAATGCCATAATCCAGCCACTTAATCACTTCTTTCCGAACCACTTCCTTCATAATGGGATTCAACCTTCGCTGCTGCTCAATAGAGTTACTACAGCCAGCTTCCAGCAGTATTTTGTGCATACAAAATGTCGGGATAATGCCTTTTATGTCAGCCATAGTCCAACCAATTGCTTTCTTATGCTCTTTCAACACCTCTAGCAATGAACCTTCAGCGTCAGCTCCCAACAATGCTGAAATAATGACTGGCAGCGTTTCATTTTCCCCCAAATAGGCATATTTCAAGTGACTTGGCAAGGGTTTCAACTCTAGCTTTGGTGGTTATTGAATGGAGGGCTTTGGAGGCTTAAAATTCCCTTCCGACAGATTTAGAGACTCAAAATGCTTGCTGAATTTCATGGCTGGTTTGCTGGACTCTACCCAAGTGACTTGGGACTCCTCCTCTTTGCTAAATTCCTCATCATCTTCAAAGATATTCACCCCCAAATCAGCCTTGCAAATTTCTTTATTAAAAGTTTCAACCACAAGTGTCTCAATTACACTCAATCTAGAGCATTCTTCGATGTCATCCGGAAACTTCATGGCTTTGAAAACACTAAAGGTCACTTGTTGATCATTCACCCTCATGGTGAGTTCTCCATTTTGCACATCAATCAAAGTCCTCCCGGTAGCAAGAAACGGCCTCCCCAAAATGATTGGTACATCTCTATCCGCTTCATAATCAAGAATAATGAAGTCGGCCGGAAAGATGAACTTGTCAACTTGCACTAGAACATCTTCAATTTTTCCTTCCGGATGAGCCATAGAACGGTCCGCCAATTGCAAATTAACTGTGGTTGGTCTAGCTTCTTGAAAATTGACATAGGCATTAAATTAATACTAGCACCTAAGTCACATAGAGCTCTTCCCACATCTCTTCCACCAATTGAACATGGAATTGTAAAGTTGCCCGGATCTTTTAATTTAGGAGGAATTTTACTTTTCAACATAGCACTACAGCCTTATGTTAAAGCAACTGTTTCGAATTCACCAAGCCTTCTCTTTCTTGTCAAAATGTCTTTCAAAAACTTTACATAATTGGGCATTTGCTCCAAAGCTTCCACCAAGGGAATGTTGATATGGAGCTGCTTCAAAACATCCAGAAACTTCCTGAATTGCCCATCTTGCTGCTGTTTTTTGAATCGTTGAGGAAATGGCGGAGGTGGCTTATGTAACATCTTTTCTGCAGTAGAATGTTGACCCGATACTGTATCAACTGGGGAGAATTCAACAGCTGCACTTGCTGGTTTTTTACTCGTTTCCCCTTCGGTTTGGATTGAAGTGGGCTCCTTGCCGCCCTTTGTTTTCTCCTCATTCACTTCCAGATTTTTCCCACTCCGTAGATTGATTGCCTTGCATTTTTCTTTGCCATCCCTCCTTGGATTCTCGGTGTCACTTGGCAAAGAACCTTGGGGTCGATTTTTCAAGTCATTAGCTAAATGCCCCAATTGAATTTCCAAATTCCGAAGAGAAGCTGCCTGGCTTTGAATTACAGCGTCATTCTTGGCCATATAATCTCTCATTAAATTCTCCAAAGAACTTGTTTGAGAGCCTTGAGGTTGGTGTGGTTGTTGAGGTCTTGGTTGTTGAGAAAATCCCGGTGGAAATGACTGTTTTCCTTGTGCTGGTGCTCTACTTGAACTTGCTCCTTGACCCCCCATGACAGATTTGGATAATGCCTCCAAGCTGGATTGTAAGTGTTAGAATATGGGTTGTTGTTGCGGTTGGAGTTTTGATTACCCACATAGAAGACCGAAGCTGGATTTGAAGGGCAATTCTCAAAAGTATGCCCATCCCCACAATACACACATGATACTTCTGCACTTTGAATGGCAGCAGCTGGCTGTACATTTCCTCCCATACTCATGTTCTTTAAAATGTTGGTCATTGAGGCCATTTGAGCAGTTAGAGCGGTTAGAGCATCTACGTCAAGAACACCCGCTACTTTTCGGCTTGCAGGAGCTCGAGTATTTGACCATTGGTAGTTGTTGCTTGCTATTCTTTCCAAAATCTCAAAAGCTTCATTATAAGACTTGGAAAGAATGGCTCCATTGGCTGAAGCATCCAATACCATCCGACAGGCTGCATTGAGACCATTGTAAAATGTCTCCATTTGTATGCAATGAGGGATACCGTGGTGCGGACACTTTCTTAATAGCTCTTTGAATCTTTCCCACGCTTCACTAGTAGACTCATCTTCCAATTGCTGAAAAGACATAATCTCACTTCGAATCCTTGCATTTCTAGTGGGAGGGAAGTACTTCCTTAAGAATTTTTCAGCCAAGTTGTTCCAATTTGTCACCGAATCGGAAGGAAGGGTGTTGAGCCATGATCTAGCTCGATCCCTTAAAGAGAACGGGAACAACTTCAATCTTAGCGCCTCTTCACTTACTCCTTGTAGCTTGAAAGAGTCACTCACCTCCAAAAATGAGCGAAGATGGAGATGAGGATCTTCCGTTGGCAACCCACTAAATTGACCAACTGTTTGGAGCATTTGGAACATGATAGGTTTGAGCTCAAACTGAGGTGCTTGAATTTCGGGCCTCACAATGCCCGGATTGAGCTCGTTGAACATAGGGGCAGCATATTCCCTTATTGCTCTGGCTCTATCATCCGCCAAGATAATAGGATTAGCCATGTTTTGCGCACCCCCTGCTTCTCCATCATTTTCAGCCATGATGCAGCGGCTTTTAGCCTTTTGTGTCTTTCTCCTTCGTCTAAAAGTACGTTCAATTTCGGGGTCAATAGGAGCAAGTTCAGATTCTGCTTGTTCGTTCATGCACTAGATTAAACCTGAAATACACACAGCCCAAACAAGCAGAATTAGAACCAAACAAATAGAAATAAATTGCAAAATAGTTGATAATACACAATTTTAATTTCAATCCCCGGCAACGGCGCCAAAAACTTGTTGTGAAAATTAATATACGCAAGTATACGCAGTCACACAAGTAATATAATGATAAGTAAGATCGTCTCCACAGGGATTGCAAACAAAATTCAATGTAAAACCAACTAATTAACAACTTAAAATAAATGGAAAATATGGGAATGATTGGGTAATGAATCTAAATTTAAATGACTGTAAATAAAACCTGCTTAAAATGTGGCTACAATTACTTGAAAAATAATTGCAAGAAAAAGTATCTATGGAATGATAGATTTGAATAGCTAAATCCCCCCTATGTTTAATCTGCCCAGTTGTTATAGCATTCGTTCAGCAAAGTTGCACAGAGTTAACAGAATTCTAGATATGCTTGTGAGGTTTTTCCAAAACTCACTGATTTAATTCTACAACTTAATTTAATATATTCCTATATTTAATCAAGTTGCAAAACAGCAATTAAACACCAATTCTCAAGTTATGCAAGGTAGCAAAATATTCCTATCTTACTTACTAAGAACAACCTAACATGGAAATTCTCTTGCATCTTCCAAGTTATATCCACTAGATTTAACCTTTCCAGAATCAAATCCAGCTAAGCAAATTGTTACTCATGGCCAGTAATTAACAATTATTCAACAATCAGCTCACTTGAATGAACAAAGGCAAAGTTGCTAAACTCATGCATTCTCATTAATTAATCACAACATAGGGGTCCATAGCTATTCAAATCTCAAAAGGATTAGCTCATGTTCAAACTGATAATTACAACCCAAAACAGAAATTGTTCATCCATAGCAAATATTCAGTTCACAAATTATAGAATCAAGAGTATACACTACAGAAAAGGAAATATAGAAGAAAGAGAAGAAGTAGAATCGGGTTCTAGAGTCCTCCTTCCTTAGCCGTGGGTCTCCTCTTATGGGTACTGCCTTTTTCTGTGTATATCTCTCTGCATCAGCTCTTTTCCCTCTTTCTTGCTTGCTGAATAAAGGACTGTCCTCCTCCTTTAATATTACGGCTGTACTTCCCTTTCTCTAGGGTACAATTCTTTTCTTTTTACCCTAATTAGAAAGCCCACTTTCTTCTCTTTGGTCCACTAGTCCAATCCACATCAGCCAGCTGACCTAACTTTTAAGTGACTGCCACATAAGCGCTGAGTTAGATGAAGAAAAACCTGCTGGTATTTTGTCCACGTAATTTCCCAGTACCCAGAAATGCTATAGCATTTTGTTCTCCAGCAATTCAGCAGCATTTCCAGCTTAGTGTTCACTTTGGCCTCGGATTCATTTCTTTCCCTTAGCGATTCAAAAATTCCTTTCCTAAACAACAAAAAAAACAGAATTAATTAATTAATTACATTTAATACTGACAACTTAAAAGACTCCTAAATTAGTACACTAACTAGAAAAGAAAGATAAAAACTAATCAAACTTACAAATAACATCACATTCATTACTCTTTTCACCAAAATTCAAGTTTAAAGTTAATAAAAATAACTCTATATCATAGAGTTATCAACTTCCTAATATGACCACGAATAGAGTCTAGTTTTGACATAAATTTCATTCCCGACCCCCCTTGCCCCTTAGCTGAACCCCACCACTTCTGGAAAAGAGGAGAGAAATCCTTGTGCTCCAACCAAGCATTATCAAATCTGAAAGGAGAAGGGCCCCAAGACGGAGGATTAGAGTCCAACACTACCGGACTATGATCAAAAACTACCCGAACCAAAACCTCCTGCCGATTGAAAGGATAAAATTCCGACCACGAAGGAGAGTGAAAAAACCTGTCCAGCCTATAGCAAATTGGCTTATGTCTGAAGTTTGACCATGTATAACGACCATTTTGAAGCATTGGATCAACCAATTTTAATTCTCTAATCAAAGCGTCGAACATCTTCATGCTCCTAGTATTAGAATTGCTATTCAACTTCTCCTCAATTCTTCTAACCACATTGAAATCTCCCCCAACACACCAATTATCTCCACAAATAGCACTCAACCCAGCCAATTCATCCCAAAAACTGTCTCTGCTACCATAGACTACAGGACCGTAAACACCTGAGAACCACCAGGGACCCTTCCCCTCAGCCTCCAAGCGAATTGAAACTGAGAAATCCCCGACTAAAGAATCAATTACAGAGACACACCTCCTATCCCAAACTACCAATGTGCCTCCCGAACGGCCTAATGGATGCTGATAAATCCAAGCTTTAAACCTAGATCTCCAAATGCTTCCAATAAAACTCCTATCAACGGAGCTCCTTTTTACCTCTTGAAGGATAATAATGTCTGGGTTTACTTTACAGATCAATTCCTTAATTGTTTTCCGTTTGCCCTTATTGCCACAACCTCTCACGTTCCAAGTAAGCATCCTCATAACTTGTAACTGTGCCCCAAGCCCCTCTTTTTCCTGTTTCCATAGTTAACATTAAAGCTCAGCTTGCGTAATTCCCGGTAACTTTTCTAAGACAGACTGATAGAGTCTCCTAAACTTTCCCCTCCCAAAGCAGAATGGATCACCGATATACCCAAAGAATCCATAGACTTAAGAAGTCTAGAGGACTCACTCAACTTCTCCTCTTCCTTGCTCCTAATATTGTCGATAGAGGCTGGCCTCTCCTGCGAATTACCTGTTAGGAAAAATAATATTGCCTCAATGGAAATGGTAAGATAATGTTACAACTCTATGCAAAATATTACAATGGACAAGATTGATTAAATAAAGTGTTACAACTCTATAACTGAAAATACAAATAAAACAAAGGAAATGAAGAAGATGATGAAGAAGAAGAGAATAGTAAAATACAACTCAAAACAAAAGTTACAGATAAAATAAAGTGTTTGGACCAAATGAAGAGATTACAACTCTTAAACAAAATATACAAGTAAATAAAACAAGAGAATAAGAAGAAGAACAATAGAATAAAAGGAAGAACATAAACCACAAACAAACTCTCACTTACACAACCTAAGTGAAGAGGATTGGGGATCACCAACTTGAACAAGGTTTAAAACCTTTGTCTGAAAGCTTATTTCCCCCTAACTCAAGCACTAAGGGATCTCTCTCAGATTTTGGAAATGCCTTCTGGAATAATCAAGCCTCAAGGTGTTTCTAGCCAAGTGCTCTAGTGGATAGAAAAATGGTGTGTCTTACAAGTGAGCATTAGGCTCCTATTTATAGAGTTTAGAGACACCCTTTGAATTTCAAATTCCACCAACCCCATGGCTGTTACCAATGATTAATTGGGTGTTTTATGGAATTAAAATAGAGACTTGGGAGTTACTTGGCTGTTGGAATCGTTCAAAATTGGATAAAAACCGAAATTATATGAATCTGTCAGCCATTAGGGCCGCGGCGCTTCAGTCAATTTCAGCAACACATTTTTTTAGTTTTTTCCAAAACGTTCCAATTTATTCCCACTTGATTTTGTAACTTCCATACACAATATGGGAGTTAAAATCACATCTCTATCAGCCATTTCTCATATGGCTTTAAGAAATTCATCTCAATATTGTGTAACAACAAATCTACACAATAATGGGTGATATTTATGAGTTACAAATTTGTGATGAATTTGTAACACCAAATATGTTACATGTTTGGATATTTCACATATATCCAAATAATGTAACTCTCTATTATATGTTACAATATGTGACACTCTATGTCACATTTATTTAATCTAAAACATTATATTATAAAATAATATAACATTACCTCCCTCTGACGACCCTTCTACGCACGCAGTCCCGTGAACTTCCTCAACCTGAGTGCTTTCTTCATTCCTTCCTCCATCCCACAGGTATCTCACCTGCTCAACACAGTCCTCTTTGTCATTCATTTCGCCGTCTCCAATCTCATCCACATATTCATCTTCTAAACTGCCTGAATCAAGCTCCTCATCGATTGGAAAAACTAAATCCTCCTCTTCTACTACAGTTTCAAAAGAAGGCTCCCCCTATCTTGATCTTCTATAAAATACTTACTTTCTACGCCACCGTTATTTTGCCTGCGAGAATACACTTTCAATCCAGCCATGTTATCTTTAAGCTCTGACTCCTTCTCCTCAAACTTCTCCAGCAGTACACTCTGCTTCGTATTGAGCTTCCTTCACACCGAAACATCCCAATAAATGATATTCCTTTGTGAAAAACTGCCACGCTGCTTAGGAGAAATTCCTTTTGAATTGGGCAGCTTAGCTATTGATTCTGTATAACCCAAACCGTGGCCCAAAACCTTTAAAAGACTTATTGGATTGAAGAGAGCCCATGGCTTGACAATCAAATTAAATAAACAAGGCCCATTTGCCAAATTAATTTGAATCCGGCCCAAAGAAAGTGCTGAAACAACCCAACCTTTATCCTTAAAATGCCACGTGTAAGAGTCATTTTGAACCACCTTTTTGAAATTGATGCACGTGCTTGCCATCCCTCTAAATTTAATAGATAAGTCTGACTTTATTCCATTAAATATTCTCCTTAATGGCAGGCATGAGTTACGTGAAGCAACGGAAAACTCATTAATGTTGACCGTGTTCGGCGCCGACCCTCTCCTTGCTGTCTGCAACTTCCGATTAGTCATGGCCACCATGGCGTCGCCTTCCATCTCCTCAACTACCCCACACGTCTCTTCGTTCTCAACGTTGGTCCCCTGCTGCTTCTCCGAACAACCTCCTTCATCGGGACCCGAGCCACACCTAGACTTCCTGGGCGTTTTCCTCACCCAGAATTTCCGGACCGGAAAAAGCTTCTTCCCTCGAGCTTTAACCAGACGCAAGGAAAGCTGATTGCCATCATACGGCAAAGAGATCAAGCTTGGAATAAAACCCGAAGCATCCCCCTTCACTTTAATATAGGCACAAAAAAGATTCTTCCTTTCCAAAGTGTGCTTGTCTATAGCTAATAGCCCTCCACAGAGTGACCCGATCACCTTGAAAACATGGTGGTTCCATATATTCAACGGAATACCTTCAATACCAATCCAATCATGTTTACAAGAAATTTTCCTGTTCTCCATTTGATTTCTCCAACTCCATATTGCAAAGGAGACTGCAGACACTCCAGGAATAGTAACCGAGCCAATAGATATCAGCCTTTCCTTCTCTCTCTCATTTGCACACCAGATTAGAGCCCTGTCGTCTGAGAAATACGAAACACATAACTTTTTCCCCCACCATCTTTGGACTCCCTCATGAACAGCCGACCAAGGGCACCGACTGTCCCTTCTGAACATGAAAACAGCCAAACTCCAATCGAAACAGGCCTCATCCCCTGTTAACAAAGAGTGGCAATCCTTAAATAACACATTATCCGGTTTGACTGCCCCTTCCTTCGCATCCATGATCACCTCCTTGGGGTTTCCTTTAACGATAGAAACCCAAGAGACTTTTCTATCCACCTTCCTTCCGAGATCTCCTTGTGAATCAAAGCCCTTCTTCTTAACCAAGTGCCTCAAGCAATCCTCTAGTCCTTTCCATCCCTGAGCAAAGTCCTCCTCCGGAATGATGATCGAATTGAAAGCACTGTTTTTTAGTACGGAAATCTTCAAAAAAATTCCTCTAACATTTTGAAAACATTCCAGCCACACCCTCATGGAATAATCCCTGAAAGTTCTCCTCCGATGCACCCTAAGGTCAGCTCTAGCATCGATCAACCACACTACTTCTTCTAACAGCCACCTAGAAGCGTCTAAAGATAGTGAAATCTCATAACCTGATAGCCTTGTCCTCTCACAGATCCTTACTGAGCCGCCATCCTTAGAAAGGGTCAGCATGAACACCTTGAAGGCTGTACGAAAGCTCCAATACCTCTGACCAGAAGACACGATGGGACCCCCCGAACCAGAATTTTGTCCAACTCCAGTGGGAAAATGGACATATTTCTTCCCATAACCAGTGGGGTTATGGTGCGCAATAGACCTGGACATACACTCTCTCTCTCTCACTACTCTCCAAAAAACCCTTCGGAATAGAACCATCGCCTTGGAATTCCTTAAAAACCTCCACTAAATCATCCTTAATGACATCCCAATTTGAATGAAACACAGCCAGAGAAAACCCATCAGGCCCTGGTGCTTTATCTCCAGAACAATCAAAAACAACTTGTTTGATCTCCTCCTCCTCAAAAGGCCTCTCAATAAAGGAGCTTAGGAAACCAGATAGTCTTCTCCACTCTATGCCCCGAATTCCTTTCCATTGACGCTCAACCGCCAAATATAAATTTGAAAAAAACCTAACAATCTCATCAGCAATCTCACTTTCCCCATTTAGCATACTCCCGTCCAATCTCTCAATCCTAGAAATGAAGTTCTTTGATTTATGAGCACTGAGAATACTATGGAAAAGTCTGGAATTATAATCCCCATCTTTGGCCCATTGACACTTGAGCTTCAACCAGTTTCCTCTCTCCTCTTCTAAAACCAAATTTTGCCACTCCCTCTTAACTCTACTTCTATCAGCTATAAGAGAATCATCCCAATTACCAATTTCCTCTATTCTATCCAATTCTGAAATACGTCTTTCAAGAGCCTGCTTTTCCCACTTCCTTGGACCATAAATCCTTCTACTCCACACTTGAACCCTTTGTTGCACTTCTCTCAATTTTAGCATAAACTTTTTTCCAGACCCACCTCTCAGAGACGCACCATGCCACCAATTAATGAAATTTGAGCCAAACTCCTTATGCTCAAGCCAAATGTTGTCGAATCTGAAAGGTCCGAGACCCCAAAGAGGGGGATTTGAATCCAAAATCACCGGACAATGATCCAAAACCACCCGCACACACTAGTGGGGCGAATATTAAGAAGATATATGGCCATGTGTAAGGCTTCCACCCAAAAGAAGGGGGGCAGAGAGGCATGAAATAAAAGAGAACGAATAATATTGTTAATAGTACGTATCATACGCTCAGCTTTCCCGTTTTGAGGTGAAGTGTGAGGACAAGAGTGACGATAAAGCATTCCATTTGAAGTGGAAAATTTGTTGAAACTATGATTATCATACTCTCTACCATTATCGCATTGCAAAGCCTTGATGGGAACTCCAAATTGAGTGTTGACATAAGAGTGGAAAATAGAGAAAGTAGAAAACACATTTGATTTTTGTTTGAGTGGAAACGCCCATAAATAATGAGAATAATCATCAAGAAGCAACACATAATAACATAATCCAGAAGGACTTAAAAATGGAGAAGTAAACAAATCACTATGGATAATATCAAAAGGTTTCATAGTCAGAGAAAGAGAAATAGAAAAAATGCAATTTGCAATGTTTTCCCAGTTGACAAGCATGACAAAGGGTGGAGGTCGCAAAACGGGTTCGCCAGGATGACCCAGACAATTGTGCCACGTGGAAAGAGGTAGGACAGCATTGACAGATGGTAAGGTGGAAGATAGGGATGATGGAGACAGAGGATAAAGATCACCCACACTACTGGACCTCGTCAAGAGAGCCCCCGTTCGAAGATCCTTCACATAGAAACCAAATGATCAAATTCAACATACACATGGTTATCTTTAGTAAATTGACGAACAAAAATAAGATTTTTAACTATATTAGGGGCATAAAGAATATTTTTGAGAGCAAGGTTAGGGTGTAAGTTAGGGAGAATGGATGAGCCCGAACCATGAACTGGAATTTTAGAGCCATCACCAACCAAAACATTTGAATTGAGATTGTGCCAATTGATAATTGAAGGAAGGATACCTGGATTGTTCATGACATGAGAGGTGGTGCCGGTATCCATATACCAATTCTCATCTAGTTGTTGAAGCGACAAAGCATTAAAAAATGCTGGTAAATCAGTCGGTTGGTAACCATTTACGAGGAGTGCTTGGGGCTGCTGTTTATTGACACGTGGTGCAGATCCTAGTAGACCGTGGTTGTTGACCGAAGGCATTCCACGCCACTGTGGAGGTTGAGTAGGATAAGGACACGGTGGAGAGGCCCATTGTGGAGCCCATGGGCCAGCCCATCCATAGTATGGTGAGTGTTCAACCCCACGATCATAGCCTCGACGACCACCACCACCTCGGCTTGGCCCTTTTTTTCCCTTTATTATTGCGGCCACTAGTGTCACGACCACCATTATCACGGCTGCCATGGCTACCACTGCCCGAGGGCTGCCACGGCTACCACTGCCCGAGGGTGACTGTTGAGTATTGGACAAATGGGAAGAATCATTAGATGCAACAAGAATAGTACCCTTTTTATTGTTGTCACGGCTCATGCGATCCAAATCAAGCATCGAGCAAGCTTTGTCAAACGATGGCAAGGGATTTGATTGCTGAATAATGGTGGCTACCGTGGCATATTCGTCAGTGAGATGAGCGACTAATTGAAGAACCAAACGCGCCTCCGAAACGGGATGACCAATAGCAGAAAGTTGTACGATGAGCGACTAATTGAAGAAGAAGGAACGATGGTGGCTAGGGTATGGCTCATACCATGTAAGAAGATAATTGACTCCCTTCAGTCGTGATTGCTTATTCCTTCCGTATATATAATATTACAACCTATTTTGGGAATATAGAATATACAATCTTTACTATAATTAATTAAGGGTATACAATATTTACATATATATTAACAGTTTAAGGCTTATTATATTCTACTTTTTCTCATATTATCTCTAGTCCCTGCAATGAAAATTTAACTCAAGAGGTGTATAATTTGGAGTTATGATTAAGAAACAAAATTTGCACACACACACACTTGAGTTAGTATATCAAGTAATTATCAGTAAAATGAAAGCCAACTGGAGTAGTAACAGAAAGAAAGTAAAAACATCCATTAAAATCAGTGCCTTCATTTTGGCAGAAATTATTGATCTCAGTTATAAATTTATATGTATAAGCAATGTTATTGTTTGTGATTTAGTAATATTATTGTTTTAGCTGATTCTAAAGTCTTCTCAAATAAAGGCCAGGGAGCTTTGAAGTTGGCAAAGAGAGAGACATTGAATAGAAAAAGATATAGTAGCAAGAAAAATGGAATTCAACCGAAAAGTGAACAAGTGTTAATCAAATGAGTAATTTCTATTTTCTAGTTTCTCCAGACTAAAAAAAATTCCCTTTTTTCCAAGAAAAAGGGTAAAAGTATATCATCTACAAAATTGTTTCTGTGAATCTATGTCAGAGCTACAAATTACAGTCAATTCAACTGTGAGGTGATATCAATGAAGATGTCTTCTCTGCATGGAATTGTGAGTCCACCCATCGGATGCTCATATCCAAATTCTTCTTCTGCCATACTCAGCAAGTCTTGAAATGCAGGCTCATTTAGGTACGAAAGAGGTACTACATAACGCTTCTTTTGATCTTCTCCAACATAGATAGCTAAGCAGCCTTTTGGAATGGTTGCAGACTTCAAGGTTACTTCTTTGGTGCCTGAAAGTGATCTTCGGAGAGCCTTCTTACCCTGAACAAAGCCGGACAATCCAAATGCCATGTTGATCTTCTTTTATGTTTTTCTTTAGAATAAGTATTAGAGTTCACAAAAATATTTTGTAGTAGAGAATGTGAGGACTTGATGAATTAGCTGTGTGGTTATGCACCCTTATATAGATGAATGCACACTTATCTAAGGCTTCTGAATAAGTGGTTCTGAAGACATTTGGGAAGGTTTGACAAATTTGCAAGAGACATAAGCATTGGAAAGTTCACATGGCTTTGTCTTCCAAGTCATATATAAAAGCAACAATAGAGCCCACTTGTGCTATAAGATTTGCAACAAAGAGAAACCATTGTGAAACATATATTATGAACTAGCTCATCATCCTTTTTTCTTTTTTTAATTCAACCAATGAGAGGAGGAAAATTATGAAGACAAATACAGCTACTGGTTTCCACCATTATTTCTTAGTCACCATAAATTAGGAAGACAATACCATGTGATTGCTCTCAAGGACTATGCTTCTTAGTATACCCCATCCAACTACTTGGCTTTTTAGCCTTCAATATTCATTTGGATAAAGGAATATATAAATATCTACCAAGTTATATCATTGCAAGGACATTGATGTTATAGAAACATAACTGGGTTCCAAAGCATTTCTTTTAGATCTCTTTCTTTCCCTTGCAAAAAAGACACATTCATCCATCTTATTTCTGAGTTGAATGCCAAATTATGAGTACAGACAAAATGGCCGAATGACAAACAATGCCAATATAATGTAAATATTTGTCCTTAGGATGGCCAATAGGAAATGCTTCCAAGAATGATACAAATGAATGCTATTGCATTTCTTTTCCTTGAATGAATTATTTGGCTGAAGTCTTCTTTTCTTATAGATTCTGGTATAGAAATCTTCTCCATTTTCTTGTTCTATCATATACAGGACTTGATGTCCTCTTTCCCCTCTCCAATTCTTGTTTAGTGCTGCTATTTACAATTCTTAGAACTTAGATCAATGAAGATATCATCTCTGCAAAGAATTGTAATTTTTATATCTGAATTCTTCTTCTTCTTGTTCCACACTTAGTAGCTGGAGACAAAGGTAATACATAACTCTTCTTTTGATCTTCTCCAACATAGATTGCAAAGTAGCCTTTTGGAATGTTTGTAGTTTTCAAAGCTGGTTCTTTTACATTGGAAAGTGACCTCCCGACAGTCTTCTTTCCATGGACAAAACCAGAAAATTCAAAATGCCATGTTGACCTTTCTTTCCAAGTTATCATTTTTTATCACAAATGATTTTTCAATAAAGAATATGGGAACTTGATGATTTAGCTTTGTGGTAATGAGCATATATATATATATATATATATATAAAAAGATGAATGGCTCTCTGTCATACTCAGGCAATTGGGCAGGTTTGAATCTTCACATGCCTTTGTCTCTAACTCATACGTTGACACTTGGTTGTGACTGTGACATATCTATAGACATCACCAGGTGAACAACCTACAAAGGAACCCCACTTGAAACAAAAGATAACCATTATAGAAAAACCATTTTGGAACATATGTGATCAACTAATGCATCCTTCAACTAATACTTTTTTATTTTGTGGCTTTCAAATAAGTCGGTTTCCGACTTTGAACCAATAATAATGAGAAGGAAGACACAATCATGTGATTGCTCAAAGATTATGCCACTCACTAGACCCCATCTCATTAATTGCCTCTTCAATCTCCATCATTGATTTCCACTCAACAGAGTTATCTTTTCTACATTTCTCATCAAGGGTATTGATTATATATACTCATAAGATTAGGTTCTTTAACATCTCAACTCCTCACATTCTCAAGTAATAGAGCTTTCTTTTGCAAAACTTTTAGAGCTCTTTCTTTGCTTACACTTTCTTCCTTCATCTCTACCTTAGAGACTTAAACAAACATGGGTTTTCGTTTTCCCGTAGTAGTTCATGCTAAGCAACTTATTCAGAGGTCTTTTTCTAGTGCAAAAGATGTTCCAAAAGGCTATTTGGCAGTTTATGTTGGGGAGAACAAAATGACAAGATTTGTGATCCCAGTATCATACTTGAACCATCCTTCATTCCAAGAATTGCTATGTCAGGCTGAAGAAGAATTCGGATTTGATCATCCAATGGGTGCTCTAACAATTCCTTGCAGTGAAGATGCTTTCATTAATCTTGTTTCTAGCATAAATTAATGTCTAATGAATGATGATTAGTATAGATAGATGCTAACTATTGACAAAAATGATTGTTACAATTTTTGTATGGCAAACAATGCCAATACCATCACCATGTAAATATTTTTCCTTGGGGACTGAAATAAAAATGTCCCTGAGAATGATACAAATGAAACTGTTATAGTTTTTCTTCAATAAATTGTTTTATTTGTGTTTTAATCTCTTTATATTAAGATCTAGAATCGTTTTCCTTCTTCTTGTTTTATATTGATATGCAAAGTAATCTGTGAAATAACGAATTTGGCACTTCAAAACAGTCATAGAACTCTTACTTGCCAAATTTACAGTGAACCATTTTCTTGGAGAATGAAACTGTACAATTTCATTACTCTATTATTACATAAATAAATTTCTTGTAAGAAGTTCAATCTTTTTAATAAATTTCTTGAAACCCTCTCATTGCTTTCTACACCTCTCATCACTTAACACAGTGCCATAGGAAAATAATTAGTTGCATAACTGTGTTGGAATACATCAACACCAGCTAAGATCTTTGAAGTATTGCCCAACCAACATTTACAAATCGATCAATGACATGGCAAATTGCACATTTAGAAACCAATATAGTTGTTCTAAATACATATATACTCTGAATATTAGAAACTATGTCTCATTAGTCTCTTAGATAAGAGAACTATCCCACTTTCCAAGAATTGCTGAGTCAAGCTGAAGTGGAATTTGGATTCTATCATCCAATGGGAGCTCTATCAATTCCATTCAAACAAGATTACTTCATAATCTTATTAGACTTATTTCTCTTAAATGCCTAGTAATGGATGTAAGCGCTAATAGATAAAAATTACTTACAAAACTTACTATTATTTCAATTTGGACCACGAGGAAGTAGTCATAAGTCCTTTTGAAAAATTCCCAAGGAAATATGTTTTCTTTCATCAATTTTATTTGATAAGAACCTTTTTTTTCTTCTAAAAAAATACTTCTCCGTGTTCTCAGTCTACATTACTAAACTTGCACATCAAACAAGATATTAACAGACTTAACTGTCTTAGGGCCAGTTTGGTATTGCTATACTGTGAGGAAAAGTAGCAGTAGTTGTGATGTAGGCAAAAATAGATATAGTTGTGCTGTGGGGAAAATTTGCACAGTGTTTAGTAAATTATAGATTTAAAATGTTGTGAGTTGGAAAAAAAATAGAATATTTGGTAAACTATATGATTAAAGTACTTTTAAATATTAAAAGATCAAACTAGATGTCATATTTATTTTATTTTATTAAAATAAATTCACATATATTAAATAGATTTCAATATAAATATTGTATTTATTTAAACATGCTAAAATTAAAATATATTTTTTATAAGACACTAATAAAGTAATCATCAACAAAAATGTTATATCGCTTTATATAAAAAGTGTATAGATAACGAAAATTCTTGGTTTTAACATTCTTTTTGTTAACTTTAACGAAATATTCTAAATATTTAATGGAAAATATCTTCCAAACTAATTAAAAATATATATTTATTAATTATATTAATATAAATTCAAATATTATAAAATATAATTATTATAATAATATTTCATACAAGACTACATATTTAATACTAGGTAGAAACATCGTGCAATGCACGTTTGCTTAGTTTTAAAGTTGTAAACATTGTCTATAATTATAATAAAAACTAGTTCACTATTTAAAAAAATAATATATATACATATAACATAATGAATTATAGTTCTATAGTATATACAAATATTTATATCAATAATTTTTACATATATGATATTTAAACACAACGTTGACATATATATATATATATTTACATGGCTACATGACATATATATAAAATACAATAATATTTTAAAAGAAATTAAATAATAGAAATAAAATAAGAATAGAAAAAGTCATAGTGTAGATAGTAGTATACATACTTCAACTATTTTTAGGTACTAATGTATCTCGCAATGCCCTTTGGTAAATTTGATGAAGAAAAAAAAGCTTCAATTACTTGATGAAAAACAAACTATCACACAAATTTATAAGATAAAAAAATGATATG
Source organism: Humulus lupulus (assembly GCF_963169125.1). NCBI lineage: Eukaryota > Viridiplantae > Streptophyta > Magnoliopsida > Rosales > Cannabaceae > Humulus > Humulus lupulus. The sequence continues at coordinate 196,044,014 of NC_084799.1, read as the reverse complement.
TATGCCTTTATTATTTTAAAATAAATATGATTTAATCATTTAAATTATCATAAAATATCTTTAAAATATCATATTTTAATTAATTTATTTTTGTTTAAGTTTATGTTTATATATTATATGTTTAATATAATATTAAGTTTAAGTATAATTAAATTTTATTTAAGTCATAAAATGTATGATTTTATTATTTTTAAATAATTATAATTATAAAATATCTAAAAAATATCATATTTTTATTATTTATTTATTTATGTTTAAGTCATGTTTACAATCTACGGTTAAATATAAGAATATTCCGTTAAAATTAACGGAAAAAAATAAAAAAAACCGTTAAAATCAAGAATTTCTATTATTTACAAACTTTTTATATAGAAGAGAGATATTAATATGAATTAAAATATTATAAAATTTTATTATTATAATAATATTTATACAAAACTAGATATTTAATACTTATATTAATATAAATTTAAATATTTTAAAATATCATTATAATAATGATATATAATACATAATCTTAATTTTATTAAAAAAAATTATCACTTATATTTAAAATGGTTATCATATTATATATATTGTTGATGCAACAACTTTGTCTTTCTAAATCTGGAGGTACTTGCCAACAAATTCTAACTCATCGGTGCTTCTTCGTCAATGAAGATGACTTTGCTGATCGTTGAACTGTCAGGGTACATGCAAGAAAGACACTCCGATGCTTAAGTCAGATTTTTTCTGATCCCTCCAACTGAATGAGAACTAGGTATTTATAATAAAAAATAATAGGTGGTTAGTCGGTTAAGTTTGCTCCCTGATTGGTCGGAGGAATAACCGAATTTCCCTCCAAAATGCTTTTGGATCTATTAAGTGTGCAAAGGACAAAGGCGAATACTGCCTCTGACCTACGACTTCTGACTCTGGAGCTTCTGTAGGGCTCAAAACGCTTCATTCCAACTTTCTTAAAATGGGAAAGCCCTTTGGGCCAAATATTTTGGACCCAACAAATGCCCCTCGCCCCGAGTTTCGAATGTGGTATGCACGCCAAACGGTTCGAACCTTGGGCTGACTCTTCATCTCCAAAATTTTCGCCCAACGTCGTCGCTTCCTGTCAATCGAGGTGTGCTGCACACGCATGGTCACATTGTTCCCTAACAAATGTTCAAATTAAATGTGAACACAATTACCAAGTATTTCACTTGATTATGGTATTTCCACTCCCACTTTGTTGCTCCAATTCAAATTACTTCATTTTCAAATCTCCCAACTCTTACTTCTACGTTTTTAGAGAGGAACATAGGAAAAAACCCTAAGATCATTTACCCCTTCACTTCCGTAGGCAACCAATTTTCCTAACCATGTCTTCACGCTCGTCTCCTGAACCAGTGGACCGTGAGGGGTACAAAGTTGCACTTGACCGTGTACGCAAATAGTTCGACGTCCTAGACAATGTTACGATTCGAATGCTCACAGATTCTGAGCTAAGAGAATGGAGGTTTAAAGATGTGGTCAAGCCCAGTGAGATTTTCATGAGCCTGAGGCACATTGAGTGGCTCTGGTTTCCTCTTCCTGCTTTGCTGGCCCAGATAATTTCAAATTCTGGGGCTCACATTTCTCAGATTCTTCCAAACGCCATTCAGTCCATAGTTGGATCTCAGATGATTGGAGCTCTCAGGAACGTCGACATCCAATCAGATGATATCTATGCGTGCTTTACCAAATCGACAAACAAAGCAATAGAAGGTAAGCCCTGGAAGACCTTCTACCTTTCTCCCAAGAAAGACCGAACAATTTTTACTGATTTTGACAACTCCCACAGGAATTGGGACAAGTATTTCTTTGCAGTCGGAGGTGCGTGGTACCCCGAATTCTTGCCCCAAGAGATCTTCCCTCTAGCCAGGATTTTCATAAGAGGTGAGCTTCGTCTTCACTTTGCTCTTTCTCTTCCTTCGTGTAAATATGTTGCGTTTAAAGGACTGTCTATTGATCTGGTCCTCTGTGTTGAAATTTTATTTTATGTTCCAGATCTCTCGTGGCCTCAGGTCAGCATGAGCCTTGAGAGACAAAACCTGCTGACAGAGAAAGGGCTTCTTCATGAGTCCAAAGAAAATGCCATTAGTATCAGAGGGGTAATGAATCCCTACTGCATGCAGATTATGACTCGGATCTGCTTCATGGATCGAACTGATCTTGGGGCTATGCGAGTCAGGGCATTGAAGGGTGACATGTCCCTCGCCAAGGTCACTGCCACGTGTGCAAAGAAATTGGGTATGTTCTTAAAAAGGTCTCCCCCTGCTTCTCTGACTCTATCATTATCAAAGACTGAGTATGAAAGGGCATGCTCCGAGACCTTCGCAACATGTGCCAAGCGACAAGGGGTCCCCGAGAGCAAGAAGAAAGATGGCTCTAACCCACCCCCTGCCGCAGAATCGTCCCCTGACAAATCTGCTTTGGCTCGTAGGTCCTCTCGCATACATGGGTGATCTTCCACGCCCTCTGCTGCTTTGCAAGTCCAACCTCTCCAACAGGTGCCTCTGCCAAAGGATGCCCTGGGAAAGAGGAAGTCTCGAGAAGAATCTTCTGATGAAGATTCAGACAATGGGAAATGCATTTCGTCCAAGCTTCGCATTTCAAGATGGTCTGGTTCTGCCACCGGAGGCTCTTCTTTGACAATCCCCAAGCTTATGCCTGGGAAATTACCACTTGGGAAAGCTCTGACTTTACCCAAGGCGCCTCTGGGACTTGCCCCAGTTGATCCTCTACCACTGCCGTCCTCTTCCTCTTCTACACCAGGGTCCTCTCTAGGAGAGGGCCAGAAAAGCGTCGTGCCTCTTGCAGCTCTATCTTCTACGATAGTCAAGCCGTCAGAAGCGATAGCTACTACTCAGATGCAAGATGACTTGCTGGTGGAGGCGAGATCTCCCAACACCTGTACAAGATCAACAGAGGTTGTGTCTTCTGGCTCTACTTTGACTGGAGGGTCTGTCATCAGCCATAGGCTTGGATCAGAGGGGAAGCGCCCCACTTCTGCCTCCCCCAAGAATCATTTTTTAGAAGATGCTTCCGGGGGTGGTTCAGGGACCACGCCCAGTCCTTCTCGGCCAGTCGATGCGGGCCAAGCCATCACTTCGGAAATTGCTCCTGTTTGTCAGAAATCAGGAGCTACCGAGGCCGTAGGCGGTCAGAACTTGGGTGTTGGTACTCGCATAGCATCCTCTGCAGTGACTGGGACATCCTTGGGGGAGGCCATCATTTCATCCTCGGAGGGGACAAGTAACTTTGAGTCACCCAATACCTTTCTAGAGCAACTGGCGTCTTCTGCGGTGCATGCGCCAGTGTTTTTGCCAAGTGACCCAGGTGAGGATGTTTGTGAAGGGTTGTTTGTTCGTCCCTCCATGCCACAACTTCCTGAGGTGGGACTAACTGCTTTGACATCTGATAGCCTTGTGGTGTCATCACTAGCAAAAGGCAGGGAACCAGTTGCCCCCGTTGCTTCTGTTGCTGCATTAGCAGGGAGAGAAGCAATTGATAAAGCAGAGGGTTTGCCAGAGTATGTGTCGTCCGCGTCAACGGAGGTGATGGAGGAGATGTTGCGCATCAGTAGGCCACACCTTCTGTAACGCCCCAACTCCTGGGACCGTTACGGTGTGCCTTGTAAATAGTGCTAAACTCGCTAATCGAGTCATTTGGCCAAATCGTGAACTAAGTATGATTAGCGATTTAGGGATTAAACATTTTGGTTAGGGTGAAACGTTTCACTAGAACGTTTAATATATACATTGGGATCCCGAAAATAAAGTTTCAGAGTTTATTACAGAAAATATTTACAACAGGCCGTTCTAAGCGGCAAAACAGGGTTCAACCCTAGTTCCACTTTAAACCTCGGCCGTGGCGGACGAGCAGCCGCATATGTACACGTCATCACCTAAGCTCTCCAACTCAAGGATGGTCCAGCTTCCTCTTGCCTTTACCTGCACCACGTAGCACCCGTGAGCCGAAGCCCAGCAAGAAAACACAATATATAACATGATATAATATCAACAATAATCATAGTAACCATTCGGAACCAACGGTCCATACAGATAGGTGACAATAGCCAAAAGTCACAATAATGAGCATCGCTCCCTCTAGCCATGTGACGATAGGGTCACCAGGGCTTAAGTGATAAGCGTTTCTTTCATAAGCTCGGTTAGGATAGGTGCATGGTGATTAGTCACCAACATAACCATCCTCTCGACTCTAGAGTCGTGACTAAGGACAGCGTCCCCCAGCCATGTGACAAACAGTCACCGGGGTCATATACCTTGGCTGAAATCATCTGGTCTTAGACCAGGCAAGCGCTTTTAAGTTCTTCGACCCTAGGGTCGGTCTAACATTAATGCCATAGAGCCATTCAATGCATGATTCTCGACTTTAGACTCGGTCCCTGATTAGTCAGTGCCATACACAAGCAAGTCATGCCACCAATCATATACCACATGTTCAATATCCATAAACAAGGTACTCAGCATGCTTACTTAAACAGATACCAGTACAATTAGGACCATGTACAATCACAGAGGCTCAAGCTCTGAACAATATCATACCCAGTATACAAAGCATGTCCTAATCACATGTTTCTCGTGCATCATATGCAATATATCCAGCAATCTAACATGCTCCAATAACAGCCATGCATGTCACGCTTAGTAGTCAACCAACATGCATCAAGAATAACCATGCATGTCATACATAATAATCAACCGACATGCATCAATATTAACCACGCATGTCATACTCAATAATCAACCAACATGCATCATATAGCCATGCATGTTACATATACACAGGGTGCAGTTTTCTTACCTCAAAGTCGAGCCAGAACGATTAAAAGAACGACCCTTGAGAACGATCAACTTTTAGTCCTTTAGTGGTCACCTAGTCATAACCAAATATAAGGTATCATCAATAAAAATGATCAACATAAGTTCCCCAATCAATATCTAGCCTCCGGAACATCAATCCCCACTTAATCGGGTACTAGGTTCAACCCCGAGGTCTATGGCTTGAATCCCCAAGCTAAAAAAATGTTTTTGGTCAAAATGGCCTTAAGGGCCGCGGCCCTCCCCTGCTGTGCCGCGGCGCCCCTCAAACAGAGAGGATCCTACCCCTGCCAGATGCCAAGGGCCGCGGCGCACCATAGCTGCGCCGCGGCGCCCAGCCCAGAACAGCCAAAACGCCCACGCACGAACCCAGTTTTTCCCATGTGCTATTTCCTCTCAAACCAGTCCTTCAAACCATCCCTAATCCCCCTCCAAACAAACAATTAAACCCCCAAATAACACCCATAGCTCACCCTCATCAAATTCCAATCAAACCAACACAAAAACTCCCTTTGATTCTCACTTCCCACATCAAGATTCATGAGCTAAAAACTTAAACGAAAACAGAGCAACATCTGAAATCAAAGACTAAAACCCACCTTGAAACCGGTTTTGGACCTCCCTTACAAGCTGAACCAAGCCACCAACCCAGCCTTTAAGTTTACCTAGCTTGAAACCTCTCCTAGAGCTCAAGAACACCAAAGGAGAAATGAAGAAGATGATGTACGGGGAGGAGTAGGCAAGTCTCTGTTTTGTTCTGTTTTAATCTACCACTTTCCACAGCCAGCAGCCTTTTAAATCATGTATATCCACCCTTAAATGACCAAATTACCCTAGAGCCAAATAAACCCCTCTAAAAGCTTCCGAGGGTAAAACCGTCCTTTCCCGCCTATCTCGTTAATTATAATTAACGCTCTCCAATTCCCGCTATCCTCAATATTCCCAAATACCAATAAATCATATCCCATTACCCTTTAATTCCCGGTAATGCTCTAATCATTAAATTCACCCCGAGACTCACCCCGAGCCCCGAACTTAAACCCGTTATGACTAGACCGAACACTTACATCTCATGATCGTCTCATGTCGAATAGCTCGAACCAATCCACCTTATAATGTGGCTATATTAATTAATCACAACCATCCACCCAGAATATACAACTACGCCCACAGTGGCCAAATTACCAAAATACCCTCACAATAATAAATTCTCCCATATGCATGCATGCATTCACCATCATATAATAATATAATTCACGTAAACATGCATATAATAATTAAATGTCATAATAAATCAATTATGGCCCTCCCGGCCTCCTAATCAAGGTCCTAAACCTTATTAGGAAATTTGGGGCATTACACCTTCCTGCTGAAGCGGTTGGGTCGCTAAGCGGTCAGGGCAATTTGCTCCAACAAGTATCTAACCACATATGGATGGTGAGTTTTGATTGATAGAATATGTATACGAATACCCTGTATGTGTTTAGAGTTAGTATCATGTAGTGCCTGTCGCGTTTGATGTTTGACAAGTTTAGTGAATATTTTGCAGAGCTATGTATGCGCATCTGCTGCTAGAAGGGAATATGCAGCGGCTGTGCAGAACAGCTCTAAAATGGCTGAACAGGTGGCCATGCTGGAGGAGGAGCGCGAGGGGAGAAGGATGGTCGAAGCTAACCGTGATGTGCTTGTAGAGGCTATAAAAAAAGTTAGAGGGGGAACTAGCAGCGGTGAAAGAGAAAGTGGTGGCCACGAAGGCAAAGTTAGTAGGGTCTGTCGGACTAGAGATGGAACGTGACAAGCTGAAGGCAGACTTGGTGGCGATGACTAACAAATGGATGGAAAAGAGCCAGTTCTGCGCGCAACATGAACCGCGGATGGAGAATCTAGATAACATAATTAGTGATTTGCAAGAAGATGTTGTATCCTTGCAAACGGATAAGGAGATACTGGAGAAGGAGAAGAAGGAATTGCAGCAGAAGGGGGGGTTGGAAATGGACGTTGCAAGCGCGCGTAAGCAGAAGTAGGAGGTATAGCTCCAGTTAAACAATAATTTGAAAGAGAAAGATGGGGCCATAGGCAGAATCAAGGGACAGTTGAAAGAAATGGTTGAGGTATGTGTTGTATAAATTGGTATGATGACATTATGGTTGAGTTTTGTGTTTCATGTGCTGAGTAGTCGACTGGTTTGTATTGCAGACAGCAAAAGAGGCAGCAGTAGAAGCCATGAGGCAGCGCATTAGGGATCGCGAGATTACCGAATGCAAGTTCGTGAGGATTGCCGAAGTGGATACTGCAAAATATCTAGATCTTGCACTGCATAATAAGAAGCAGACTCCATAGGAGAAATGGGCTAAGCTGGAGATGTATTGTAAAAGTATCGACGTGAAGATTGGAGAATATAACATCGATCAGTATCTTAGTGAGCTCAGGGATCTGCAAATCAACTACCCAGCGCAGCATCTGGAAAAATTGAGGCAGAGGGGTGACACCTTGGGCACAATTTATACTGTAAGTGGGGAGCTTGCCGAAGAAGGTGATATCGCAGGGCAGGTGTCTTCTGTTGTTGGCACTGTTGTCATGGCAGAGGCTTCTGGACAGAGGGTGGTGGACCTACACCAGAGACAGAAGCAAGGCCGATTGGTGAAAGAGGTATGGTAGAATGATCGACGTAGTTTTGCTATATTTGTGCATTCGTGTTGACTCTTCTTTGTTTGTGATTGTTTTGACAATTGTAGATGTAATGATGTACAAAATATTAATACAATTTATAAAAATTCATTCATGTTCTATGTTTGGTCTTTGTTGAATGTGTTTTCTTGATATTATGATAGTTAAAATATTATAGTTGATGAGGTTCAGTTGACGTATGTTGATAAGAGGCTACATACACCCTTTAGGCCTTTGCGCGTGAGATACAGTAAGAATCTGTACAGATGGTGGGAGAGAATGCCCAGTTAAGTGTTGAGTTAGTTACATGGCATAATTTTTTGAGGTGATTGAATGGTTTTGATGACATTTCCATTTCAGGTGACCACCGTGATTGGGTAAATGTGCCATTTCTGAGGTGGATCTCTGATAAGCCGCATTGGTTGTATTCAACGTTTTCGTTGAATGAATTAGTGAGAAGTGGAATCCCGTATTACATAGCGTGTGAGCGATATGGGTTAGGTCATCCGAAGCTAGAGAGTGCAATGGCAGAGTATACGCGTCGTATTGAATGGGATTAGATATTCCCAAGAGATGCATGTTATAAGTTACGTTATTTGTATCTCAAGCGAGAATATAGGCGAGTGATGTAAATAACTGTAAAGTAATGTTGAACATAACATATTTTATAAATAAAGTTGATCTTTTGAATTAAAAAATTTATATTCATTATTCGTGTGACGCCCCACATCACTATGGCTGCTTTCTGGAATGACGACTGGCCCTACAAACCAAGACAAGTCTTTCCAGCGTGCTTTGTCCTCACTCGCACACTTCCTGGGAAAACTTCTCAGGAGGTCACCCATCCCTAGATTACTCCAGGCCAAGCACGCTTAACCATGGAGTTCTCAAGTGGTGAGCTACCGAAAAGAAGATGCACCTTCCTGATATAGGTAGTACCCATCAATCCATTTAAGCCATCTTCAACTGTGCAGTCCCATACCTACACAGTCTTAGAATCATTACACTTGACCTTCCCTAGGCGGTGTGGGATTGCACAGCTTACCCGGTCTTTCCCCATACGGATCACGGGATTTTGTCTGTCACAATCACCCCCCCTTACGGGCCCGACGTCCCCGTCGGCCACACTTCCGGCTGGGTCAAGGCTCTGATACCATTATGTAACGCCCTGGATAACCAAGACCGTTACACTGTGTGTTTGAAGTAGTGCAAGACTTGCTAATCAAGTCATTTAGTTCAAAATGTGTTTCTAATGACACAAGCGGATTAGGTTTCAAAGAATCTCGGTTATAAACAATTAAATTTTATTAAAAGCAGATGTTTAAAACATGGGATCCCAAATCAAGGTTTAAATAACGTGAATACAAAGCTCTTAATTACAAGTAGTAACCGAGCCACTCTAATGGCAAAATACAAGTTTTAGGTTCCTGTTCCTGAACAAACCCTCGACCGTGGTGGTCGAGTATCTGACAATGTACACCTTGCCCCCAGAGCTCTCCAACCCATGGTCGACTCGTCTTACCTGCACCATGTAGCACCCGTGAGCCGAAGCCCAGCAAGAAAACATAATATCACGACATAACAGTATTAACAGCTAGCAATTCACAGAGCATAGTCCAATAACCACAAAATACTATTCAGTACCATCAGGCCTTAAAATGCATTCAAGCAACACATTGACCAAGAACCATTAATCCAGCTCCAGACACTCATTAAGTCACAGACATTAATCCACAACAAACACATATCAAGCAATAACTAGGGTTAACGCCCGCAGGCCGCACCCTCTGTTTAACTCATCGCCTTTGGCTCGCTTAGGCCAACTACAGTGACATGCCCACTGACTCCGACCAGCTTAACCGAGCTCAGTGCATAATAAGCTTTCCTCGGATACCAGTGTCCGAGCCGCGCCCTACGCGCAAGTGTGGATTTCGGCACCCTTAGGCTGTTACCACATGTCCCCGTGGCATGATACCACCTTATGACATTTATACAATTATAGGGAACTCTTAGTCCCAACACATTCACATGGTTTATTATGATCACATAACGATACATTCAAATATAGGGAACACTTAGTCCCATCCTAGCCACATACACAGGTGCAATTTTCTTACCTTTAATCTGTGCGGTTATAGAATTACGAGCAACGCCCCTCAAGCACGATTCGTTCCCGAGCCTAGGCCTTTATTACCTAGTCACAACCAAAGCATAGGGTTTCATAAATACCCAAATATAGGTTCCAGTTATAAAACTAACTCCCGGGATATCAAATTCCACCAAGTACGGTGGTGAAACCAAACCCGAGCACACTAGGTCACTTCCCCATGCTTAAAACCCTCAAAATCCTAAGTGTGCAACCAAGGGCTGCGGCCCTTCACCAAAACGGAGCCAACACCACACCTGAAGGGGACACGCGCCGCGGCCCTTGTTTTGGGCGCCGCGGCGCTTGCCTTTGGCCGAGCCTTCTTGGCTCCTTTGCAAGCTAGGGCCGCAGCGCTCTAGAACAGAGCCGCGGCCCTTTCCGTCGAACCCAGAATTCCCACCATTTTCAACCTCCAAACCTTACCCAAAACCACCCCAAAGCTCCCTATTTCAATACCAATCATTCCCAACACTTTAAAACAACTCTAACATCATAATTCAACAGGAAACCCAACCTAAAACCCATTGCAATCCATGTTTCAATCTCTGAAACTCAAGAACATCAAACACCACAACCAACCATCCAAAACTCAGATTTAAACTTCTAATTCATAAATTAAAGTTTACCTCTTCAGCTGAACCTCTTCTCTAAGCAAAATCTTAGCTGGTTCCCAAATTCTAACTTCAATTCAACCTTAAACATAAAAATCATGATTATCCAACTACCCAGAAAACTCAGAGCTTCTAACCTCAAAATCACAGTTGATTCCCACCTTGGCTTTAGTTGAATGATCCTTGGATAATCCTTGCACCAAGCTTTTAAATCCCCACTGAAATCCTCTGAAATCCCAGCTTAAATTCTCCAAATTCCCTCTGTTTTCCTTGTGTTCTTCTTAGTTCCCTTGAGAGAGAGAAGGGAGAGAAAATAAGAGTCGGTTTATGTTTTTCTTCCAAAAGCTTCCTTAAGTCTAACTTATCTATTAAGTTAATCCCGAGGCTCGGGGTGCCGGAACCGTCCCCGAGGCCAAAATGGTAAAATCCCCCAATATTCCCGCCTAGACATTCTAACCTCAAATATATCTCCATATATTTATTTCCGTGTCCCGATAACCCAAATTACCATCCGCTATCTAAAAGTATCCTCGACTTCCCCAAAGTCTTATCTTAAACCCTCATTGTGACTTTTCCCACTATCTGGCCCTAGAATCGTCTTGCGTCGTGCTCAATGAACCTGTCCACATAATAATGTGGTTCTCACGCATATATCACATGTCATATTACCACATAATATAACCAATTATCAGATAAACATTATTAGACATATATATTTATCAATCTACCCACATAATAATGTGGTCTCAACAATTTATCACACACATTCACATTTATGCCCTTACCGGCCAAACAGGGCCTGCACACTTATCCAATACCCATTACACACTTTCTTACCATTAATTCCCTTAACTTCCAATTATGCCTTCCTGGCACACTAATCAAGACTCTTAAGCCTTATTAGTAATTTTGGGTCGTTACAATTCGTGTGATCGCTGAGAGAGTCGAGTGCGTTGACCTTATATGCTTGGAGAGAGTTGTGTTGCTCTCTCATTAGAACTAAGTTGTCCCCTTGGGTGCGTGAAAGAGCAAGTTAGATGCTCTACCATTTGCCAGAGGGGGCGACGTGGCTGAGCTCGGATGCAGAACGCAACATGCGGGATTAGGCGCCGAGGCAGAGCTGAGAGAGGCAGAACCTGGGATCAGACATTTTTCCATTGCACCCATACTGAGGTTTATTTGGTACCTTTTGCTGGGATAGGCTATCAAACCCAACAAAGGTAGTCGGCGTGTAAGATGTGGGTGCGAGTGCTGGAAAAGTTCCTCCCAACCTTGGATTGCCAAACCAGTTACTTCGTAACGGAGGCAAAACCGAAGTGGGATGTCTGATGGTTATGATGCAGTAGTCAAGGCAGATTAGACTGCATGATGGGGTTCCTTTATTTGCTGGACCCGATGGGGCTCCTCTGCGACCACAACAAAATAAGAGGACAGGGTAGACGGTGAAAATTACCCTAGTCGGGCAGCCAAACTTTCGTAGTCAGGCCAGATTAGACTACGAAATGGCTGGCCGTAGCTCCCCGTTAGTTTAGTCAGGTCAGATTAGAACACGTTTAGGTGGGTAATGTGTGCCATGATGGTGGACACGTCGTGTGAATGCCATGAGTTAGAGAAACTTATAGTGATTCCTGTGTCATACTTGAACCAACCTTCCTTCCAAGAGTTGCTGAATCAAGTTGAAGAGGAATTTGGATTCAATCATCCAATGGGAGCTCTAACAATTCCATGCCAAGAAGATTCCTTTGTCAGTCTTATTTCTCACTTAAGTGCCTAATCATGAGTGTAACACTGATACATGAAAATTACTAACAACCCTTATTATTATTTCAATCTTTTTCTCTTTTTGACAGAAAATGTCAAATAACCTTGTAACCATTCATGTGTCTCCAAGATTGATTCCAAATAAATACATTAAAAATATTCTTTCATGAATTTTATTTGATTGGATCCTTTTTTTTTCTTTCTAAAGAGTACTTGTCTATGTTCTTGGTTTACTTGGTGCATATGTATCTTATTAATTTTGATTGCCCATTTAGAAGTTATAAATTCCATCAGCTCATTTGGACTAAGCAAAGAGCAAATTTTGGCTATACTATTTGACATAGCTGTCTCTTTATTATTGGTAAAAGCTGCTAAGGGAAATTTTGTCAAAAAAAAAAGCTGCTAAGGGAAATGAAATACATATTGTAGTCCTCTGCCTTGTGATTTTGCTCTTTTATGGCTTATTATATTCTACTTCTTCTCATACCAGTTCTAGTCCTAGCAATGAAAATTTAACTCAAGAGTTGTATAATTTGGAGTTATGATTGAGAATTGAAATTTGAAAACCAATGTAGTTATATATATTTATATATATAGAAGAATTTTCAATGGTAATATATATACTTGAGTTAGTATACCAAGTAAATATCAGTGAAATGAAAACTAAGTTTGGTAACAAAGAAAGTAGAAGCATTCATCAAAACCAGAACCTATTTATTGATCTCAGTTACAAATTTATATTTAGAAGCAATGCTAAGGTAATGTTTGTGATTCACTAGTATTATTGTCATAGTTGATTTTAAATTTTTCTCAAATTAAGGCCAGTGAGCTTTGAAGTTGGCAAAGACAGAGACATTGATAAAAAGATATCAGCAAGAAAAATGGAATTCAACCGAAAAGACAGCATGTATTAATCAAATGAGTAATTTCTATTTACTAGCTTCTCAATTAGTCAAAAAAATTCCCTTTTTTCCTAATGAAAAGGTAAAAGTATATCAATGCTATCTACAAAATTGTGTTTCTATGAATCTATGTCAATGCTACAATTACAATCAATTCAACTGAGAAGTGATATCAATGAAGATGTCTTCTCTGCATGGGATTGTGAGTCCGCCCATCGGATGCTCATATCTGAATTCCTTTTCAGCCATACTTAGCAAGTCTTGAAATGCAGGCTCATTTAGGTACGAAAGAGGTACTACATAATGCTTCTTCTGATCTTCTCCATCATAGACAGCTAAGCAGCCTTTTGGAATGGTTGCAGACTTCAAGGTTACTTCTTTAATGCCTGAAAGTGATCTTCAGAGAGTCTTCTTACCCTGAACAAAGCCAGAAAGTTTAAATGCCATGTTGATCTTCTTTGTATTTTTCTTTACAAGAAGTGTTAGAGTTCACAAAAATATTTTGTAGTAGAGAATGTGAGCACTTGATGATTCAGCTGTTTGGTTATGTACCCTTTATATATAGATGAATGGATTTTTTGAATGCATACATATCTAAGGCTTCTAAATAAGTGGTTCTAAAGACATTTGGGATGGATTGATGAATTTGCAAGAGACATAAGCATTTGAAAGTTAGACATAAGCTCTATATTTCATACAAAGGACTTGATGTCCTCTTACCTTTCTCCCATTCTTGTTTAGTGCTGCTATTTACAATTCTGAGAACTTAGATCCATGAAGATATCATCTTTGCAAAGAATTGTACACTCACCCATTAATTCTTTTTCTTCCATACTTAGTAGCTCTTGAGACAAAGGTACTACATAACTCTTCTTCTGGCCTTCTCCAACATAGACTGAAAATTATCCATTTTTGGAATGTTTGCAGTCTTCAAAGCTGCTTCTTTGATATTGGAAAGTGACTGACCAGGCAATTCAAATGCCATGTTGACCTTTCTTTCTGAGTTTTCATTTAGAGCACAAATGATTTTTTCAATAGAGAATGTGGGTACTTGATGATTGTTTGTGGTAATGTGAATGTATATATAGATGAATGGTTCTCTGGCATACTTGAGCATAATAAGTATAGACATTAAAAAGAAAGGGTAAGTATTTCAATCTTCACATGGCTTTGTCTTCTGACTCATACATGGACACTTGGTTGTGACTGTGATATATGTATGGACATCACCAGGTGAACAACCTACAAGGGAACCCCACTTGAAACAAAGATATGCAGCAAAAAGAAACATATGTGATCAGCTAACAATTTTTTTCTTTTGTGCTTTCAAATTAGTCGGTTATTAACTTTGAACCAATAAATATGATAGGAAGACACAACCATGTGACTGCTCAAAGATTATGCCACTCACTAGACCCCATCTCATTAATTCCACACAACAGAGTTATCTTTCCTACATTTCTCATCAAGGGTATTGATTATATGTACTCAATAAGATTAGGTTCTTTAGCATCTCAACTCCTCACATTCTCAAGTAATAGAGCTCTCTTTTGCAGAACTTTTAGAGCTCTCTTTGCTTACACTTTCTTCCTTCTTCTACTTTTAGAGACTTAAACAATCATGGGTTTTCGTTTTCCCGGCGTAGTTCATGCTAAGCAACTTATTCAGAGGTCTTTTTCTACTGCAAAAGATGTTCCAAAAGGATATTTGGCAGTTTATGTTGGGAAGAACAAAATGACAAGATTTGTGATCCCTGGGTCATACTTGAACCATCCTTCATTCCAAGAATTGTTGGGTCAAGCTGAAGAAGAATTCGGATTTGATCATCCAATGGGTGCTCTAACAATTCCCTGCAGTGAAGATGCTTTCATCAATCTTGTTTCTAGCTTAAATTAATGTCTAATGAATGATGATCAGTATAGATAGATGATAACTACTAACAAATATGATTGTTACAATTTTTGTATGGCAAACAATGCCAATACCATCACTATGTAAATATTTTTCCTTGGGGACTGAAATAACAATGTCCTTGAGAATGATACAAATGAAACTGCTAAAGTTTTTCTTCAATAAATTGTTTTATTTGTGTTTTAATCTCTTCATATTAAGATCTAGAATCTTTTTCATTCTTCTTGTTTCATATTGATATGCAAAGTAATCTGCGAAATAACGAATTTGGCACTTCAAAATAGTCATTTTAGTTTTGAGTTGTCAGACCAAACAGATCATAGAACTCTGATTTACCAAATTTACAGTGAACCATTTTCTTGGAGAATGAAACTGTACAATTTCATTACTCTATTATTACATAAATAAATTTCTTGTAAGAAGTTCAATCCTTTTAATAAATTTCTTGAAATTCTCTCTTTGCTTTCTACACCTCTCACTTGAATTTAGGCAAGTCATTACACTTCACTTGTTAACACAGTGCCATAGGAAAATAATAGTTGCATAACTGTGTTTGAATACATCAACACCAGCTAAGATCTTTGAAGTATTGCCCAACCAACAATTGCTGAGTCAAAGCTGAAGAGGAATTTGGATTCTATCATCTAATGGGAGCTCTATCAATTCCATTCAAACAAGATTACTTCATAATCTTATTAGACTTATTTCTCACTTAAATGCCTAGTAATGGGTGTAAGCGCTAATAGATAAAAATTACTAACAAAACTTATTATTATTTCAATTTTTTGTTTGCCAACTATCTTGTAAATATTTTTCCTTGGGGACCACGAGGAAGTAGTCATAAGTCCTTTTGAATAATTCACAAGGAAATATGTTTTCTCTCATCAAATTTATTTGATTAGAACCTTTTTTTTTTTCCCTAAAAGAATACTTCTCCATGTTCTCAGTCCACATTATTAAACTTGCACATCAAACAAGATATTAACAGACTTAATTGTCTTAGGGCGAGTTTGGTACTGCTATACTGTGAGTAAAAATAGTTGGAGTTGTGCTGTGGGCAAAAATAGATGTAATTGTGTTGCGGGGAAAAAATGCACAGTATTTAGTGTATTAAAGATTTAAAGTGTTGTGAGTTGGAAAAAGTATAGGTGGTTGGTAAACTATATGATTAAAGTCCTCTTAAAAATTAAAAGACCAAAATAGATGTGATATTTATTTTATTAAAATAAATCCACCCATACTAAGATTTCAATATAAATATTGTATTTATTTAAATATGTTAAAATTAAAATATATTTTTGATACTCATCAACAAAAATGTTATATCTATTTATATAAATAACGTAAATTTTTGGTTTTAACGTTGTTTTTGTTAACTTTAACAGAATATTCTAAATATTTAATGGAAAATACATTCCAAACTAATTAAAAATAGATATTTATTAATTATATTAATATAAATTCAAATATTATAAAATGTAATTGTTATAATAATATTTAATACAAAACTGCATATTTAATAATTATATTAATATGAATTAAAATATTATTATTATAATAATATTTATACAAGACTAGATATTTAATAATTATATTAATATGAATTTTAATATTTTAAAATATCATTATAACAATGATATATAATACATAATCTTAATTTTTATTAAAAAAATTATCACTTATATTTAAAATGGTTATCATATTATATACATATATATATTAAAAAAACCATAAAAAATGTTTTGATTCAATTTTTCTTTTAGTATGTTTGTGTCATTCTTTTATATATAATATTGTTTATTTATTTGAAATTTATATAACAATGATACTGTTATCCAAAAAAATAAGCACGAGTGACGTGGCAGATATTTTTGAACACGTGGCCGACACCTGGCAGAGTTCTGTTAGAGTATCGACCAGTAAGACATTACAAGCGCAGCAGTTGAGTTTTTATCACGACCAACATGGTCGTATATTCCGAATATTTCAAGATAATTTTGTAGAGAGCATAATCAATTCCGATATTATCTCCAATGATTCCTGATTATTCGATTAATTAGGACAGAATATCTATAACAAATTCATGTAATCCTCCTTGAGCCTATAAATAGAGAAAGATAGCTCAAGGGAGGGGGTCTTTTGGTTTTTGCTTAATTAAAATTACATACTTACGAGAGAATTAGAGCTATTGTATTGTTTTTCTCTCTGAGGTTTGAGAAACTCGAAGAACCCTAGCTCTTTGATCACCCCTTTGAGATCTTATATCAATAATAGCTTAAGTGGACGTAGGTCATTACCAGTTTCTGGGGCCGAACCACTATAATTTCTTGTGTCCTTTACTGTTTTTGTCATTATATTCATTCCAACACATTCATCCACATCAAGCATTTTGACTTCGTGTCAGTTGACTAAAATCAGGGTCAACATTCTAGTGCTCTCGTTGAGAGCCTGATACGATATTGTTGAAGCATAAATGGCGAAAACAACAAAGAAGACTGGGCAGGCGGCTGGCGCTGCACCATCTCAACCGCCTCCTCCTCCAAACATGGCTGAAAATGAGCCACATTTGGAATTTGATGAGGAAGAATTGGATTCCGAGACGCTGAGAAATACCCTGGGGGTATTGCAGGATGAACTGGCCAATCTGAGGGCCAGCCAAGAAAGTGCTGCTGAGGTTATGGCGCGATAGCAACAAGAGATTGAGCGACATCGCCAGGAATTGAGTGAAAGGCAGGCGGAGATGGACCGCCGTCAGAGGGAGGCCATGGCAGCCCTCGAAGCAGCCCTACAGTTGGCTAGGAATCAGGCTGCACCTGCCTCACAGCCTGATCAACCTTCAAACGGGCCACCCCAAAGGGGTCCCAATCCTAGCCCGCCGATCCAGCCCTCGAGCCCCCAAAGGCCCGAGCAGCCACCAATGCCTCAGGAGGATGTCCCACCAAGGGATCCTGAAGCGCAGCCTCCATCTCAGGTTGGTCAAAAAATTCCCCCGCAGCCAAGGCAGAATAGGGCCGGGCAACAGCCTCGTAGTCCTAGACGCCATAGGGGCAAAGAGCCAAACCCCCCGAGCAGAGGACAGCGTCCTTCTGGTAACAGAAGGAACTCAGAGATAAGCTCTGCGGTCCGGGGCCCCCCACAACATGATAATGCATGGGGACCTACCGACCAACGCAGGCCGCCCTCTAACGCTCGGGAAGTTCCAGCCCGAGGAGGCAACCGAGGGGACAGTCGATCCCACCATAGCCAATCGAGGCTCAGAGATGGCCATGGTTACAATGAGGCCGACTCAGGCAGAGGAAATGCCAGTCGGAGAAATGGAGAGAGAGGTGGGGGCAGAAGCCCGCCACCTAGGGATGACCAACCCGAGAGACGTGACGCTGGGGGGCAGCCCAGGCAAAATAACGTCTTTAACCGGCTCGGAGCAAGCGAGCAGCGGTGAAGAGACGATGATTTAAGAGATGTACTCAACGATCGCCGAGAACAGCATGACGAGTACATTCCCCCAGCACCAGAGGCCCCGGTGATTCCCGACGCCATGCAAGCCCAAATAGATGCCCTGAACCAGGCAGTACAATAGCTGGTCGGGGGAAGGACATCACATATCGAGTACGACAGGAGAAGAGGCACTCCTTTCGTTTAAAGGATAGCTATGGCAGAAACTCCAAGCAAGTTTAAGATGCCCACGCTTCCAAACTTTGACGGGTATGGTGACCCAGTATCTCATGTCAACAAATTTGAGATACAGATGGACATTCAGAAAGTGTCCGAAGACGCTCGGTGTAGGATCTTTCCTGCAGCACTTTCTGATGCTGCACAGGAGTGGTTTTTCAAATTCCCTCCTGCAAGTATTGTTTCTTGGGAGATGTTCGTAAAGGAATTTTACAGATAATTCTATGCGGGTCGTGTGCACCCAACTGAGGCGAATCAGCTGGTGGAAATACGCCAGCAAGAAGGAGAGCCACTGAAGGATTATGTCCCGCGCTTCATGTGAGCAGCGGCTGGAGCTAAGACAGTGGGAGATGAGGGCAAGGTGATGGCCTTAACTGCAGGAGTTAGGCGTCATACGCCTTTGTGGAGTAGCCTCAGAAAGCATGGAGTTAAGACTACTCAAGAATTTTTGGACATAGCTGATCGGTACATCAAGCTCAAGATGCCATCGCCAGCGAAGGAAAACCCCCAAGCAAGGATAAGGGGACTGCCGATCCCGCCAAAGCCGCCAATGGGTCAAAACCCAACGGAAACGACGAAGGCAACATGAACGACAATGGCAATGGCAAGAATGGGGGGAAACGGCTGCATAATGAGCCTTCCATTTCTGAAAATAAACGCACCAAGGGCAATCATTATGAACTGTGGTTCACTAACTACACTGCCCTTATTGAGTCTCGGGGAGAGGTGTATCAGGCCACGAGTTCTAGTGTGCCTTACAAAAGACCCCTCCCATTCGGAAGGATATTTCGAAGAGAGAAACAACCAAGTTCTATCGTTATCATAACGACTACGGACACGATACAAACGAATGCAACCAGTTAAAGGATGAAATCGAGTTCCTGATTAGACAAGGACACTTGAGAAGATACGTACGGGCCTTGGGAAATTCCCAACGAGAGGCTCCAGGTGGCAACGAGCAGACGCCTGCACGTCAGTGCTCACCGCCTTTGCAGCCTGATCCCATAGCTGGCACTTTACTCACCATCTGTGGAGGCCCGCACCTCGCGGGAAGTAGTGGAAAGGCGAGGGAACGATATGCTCGGACCCTATGCCACGACCAGGACATCGAGATGATGACTGTGGAGGACAGGGCATCAAATAAAGCTCGATCAAAGGATGGTGAGATAACCTTCTCTGATAGCGACGCCCAGCATGTCCGGTTCCCACATTCCGATCCGTTGGTCGTGGACGTTCAAATCACCAACATGATGGTGAAGAGATTACTGGTCGATACAGAAAGTTCAGTAAACATCCTGTACGAATCTTCGCTGGAACGCATGAAGTTGTCCGTCAAGGACTTGGAGCCCTGCAACCAAACAATTTGCGGCTTCTCTGGTGAGGGACTCGCCCCAACGAGGTCAATCAGACTTCCGGTAACAGCGGGTACAGCACCTGCTACCAGGACATTACTCGCTACTTTCATAGTAGTCGATTGTCCTTCGGCGTACAATTGTAATGACCCACTACTCTAGACTTTTGGACCATTAATGAAACTATACATACAGACCTTAATAAGACTTACATTTTGCGAAAATACCATAAATTTATTAGAAACTTGTAGAAACAAAAGTTACTTTCATAAAATAAGTAGGATATGGGTACCCATTGTCTTTAAAACAAAACATAACTTAAAGTGAAAAGGAGTTACATAGAAAGTGCGGAAAAATACATGTAAAACCATAAAAAGGTAAAACAAGACTACATCCTCGAAAGATCGAACTCTCGACTCTTTGAATCCATTCAACATCGATACACAATCTCCAAGCATCCACGAACCTTACCACCACTAATAGCTATTTTCCTGCACATAAAACAAAAAGGAATGAGCCTAATGCCCAGCAAGGAAAATCTAGCACATACATCATGTACATAAATTTCATAATAATCATAAAGACATAACATAACACTTAATACATACACATACTATAATGGCCATTATTACTTGGGGTCCCATAGACTAAACAAGTCATATGCCCATGAGATTAGTGGGTTCCTACTAGCTAGTAGGTCATATGCCCATAATCTATTTGGGGTCCTACTAGCTAAGCAGGTCATATGCCCATAATCTATTTGGGGCTTGTTAGTCATATGGGTCATATGCCCAAGCCTACAAACATACATATCATAACATATTCTATAACATATTTCATAACATAAAACATAAGATAACATAAGCATAAAACATAAGATAACATAAGCATAAAACATATAGATTCTATCCTATTTTCCTTACCAAAGTTACCGGGATAAGAGGACAGCGTTGGGACTTTTTGGAACACTCCTAAAACCATATATAACAGGGTGAGTCTAATGAAGAAAAAGAGATGAAATGAAAGGAATGGAAAGACTAAACCATTGAAAGTCACACTTACCAAACTTATGTGCTCAAGAACTTAGATTCCCTAACCAAAATAAGAATGAGGTTAGAAGACTGAGTAGAAGACTAAGAGAAAGAAAATAACATAAAACCAATGAACTAGAGTTTTGGTTTACCTCAAAGACTTGTAAGACCAATCTACACCATAAACCGAAATACTATAGAACCTTACTTCCCAAAGTGTTTGATAAGCTTATGATTTCCCCAAACCAGGTGTTTACACTCTCACACTCACTTAGCACTTGCAGCCTCTGAACTTAGAGCAAAAGATGAATAATGGCTGGGTACTAGGTCCTATTTATAGAGTTTAGGAATGAAAGGATCTTGATTTTACTTGAATAAAAATAATAGCTTTTTAGGTGAAAAATATTTGAATAATCGTTCAGCAGAGGCTGAAGACTCGTTCAAAAAGATGCTGGACTTATCAAGAGGTTGAATGGCTGAAAGGAAAAAGAATTCAAAAACATTTGAATTATGCTGAAGGAGGCGATATATCGCCCCCTGTAGGCGATATATCGCCTGGGCCAGTATGCCCGAGGCGACCGTGCATCGTTTCGTGTTTTCCGTATCTACGTGCTGCTATATATCACCCCCTATAGCTGCGATATATCGGCACACGCTGAATATTTAAACACGAAATTACACATTTTTAGCTAAGATTGAATGGAGTAAACAGCCTTGACTATGCCCTCAACGTATTCAAAGCTGCTGACTGACCTTAAAGCATTCAAATTTTACCCTTATTAAATTAAATCCTCAAAATACTTAATCCTTAATCACCCATACAAAACATGTGCTTAAAATCCTATTGGTCCTCATCTAAACTTTATAGTATAATAAATATTATCCTTAATATCAGTCATATAATCAAACCTTAGGTTAAACTTAATATTCTTAAACTATAGGTTAAACTTAGAAAATCTACAAGTACTACTATGAGTGTCCAAATAATTCCCGGTCTGAACCAAAAATCCACAGTTACAAAGATAATACTATACATACTATAATACTACTATCTAATTAGCTAAGTAAAGTTCTTGGACTCTACAACAATGCTGTGATTGGAAGGCCCATACTGGTTGACCTTCGGGTCGTCACCTTAATATGGCATCTGGCCATGAAATTCCCAATAGACGCAGGGGTAGGGCGCGTGTTGGGAAATCAGAGAGAAGCAAGAGAGTGCTACAATGCCTCGATCACGAAGGCAAAGAAAGGAATGGTGAAGAGCACTCCCCCAGAAAGGTTGCAGATGGCCATTGACACACAAGCCCAATCCGGTGATGGAGTCACCAAATAGGGTGTTGCCCAAAGTGAGGATAGAGGTTTAGATCCTCGCTTTAGGGATTTTGAAGAAGATGTTGGACCTGTCGAGGACCTTGATAAGGTCCTACTTGATGAAAAAGACCCGACCAGAGTTGTAAAGGTCGGAAAAAATTTAGAAGCAATAACGAAGCATGCACTGGTGGAATTTTTGAGAAAGAACCAGGAAGTTTTTGCCTGGTCACACAAAGACATGGCTGGGATAGATCCTGCAGTTATCAGCCATGTCCTGAACGTTGACAAGAGTTTTCCACCCGTGCTACAGAAAAGAAGGCTGCTCGATAAGGATAGATCGAAATCCTTAAAAGAGGAAGTTGAAAGACTGAAGGAGAATGGGTTCATCAGGGTGGCTTTTTATCCATAGTGGGTCTCTAATCTAGTACTGGTTCCCAAGCCTAACGGCAAATGGCAAACCTGTGTGGATTTCACAGACCTTAATAAAGCCTGCCCAAAAGATTGCTTCCCACTCCCAAGGATCGACCAGCTGGTCGATGCAACTGCAGGACATGAGATCCTTTCTTTCATGGATGCATACTCAAGATACAATCAGATTAGTATGCATCCCCCTAACGAGGATCACACTAGATTTCGGATCGATACAAGGTTATACTGTTATAAAGTAATGCCCTTCGGACTGAAAAATGCTGGTGCGACTTACCAGCGATTGGTTAATCACATGTTTAAGGAGTTGATCGGAGTAAACATGGAGGTGTACGTGGACGACATGCTGGTAAAGTCAAAAAAGGCAAAAGGACATGTAAAGGATTTACAAGAGTGTTTCAATGTTTTGAACAAATATCAGATGAAGTTAAATCCTCTCAAATGTTCCTTTGGAGTAGGATCAGGGAAATTTTTGGGGTTCATTGTCAATTCAAGAGGAATCGAGGCCAACCCTGAAAAGATCAAAGCCCTGATCGACATGAAATCGCCGGTGAAAATCAAGGATGTGCAAAGTTTAACTGGAAGGATTGCTGCACTAAGTAGATTCATTTCCAAGTCGACGGATAAATGCGTCCCTTTCTTTAATATACTTAGAGGCAACAAGAAGTTCGAATGGACCGGAGACTACGAACAGGCTTTCCAAGCCTTAAAAGCCCACATGGCATAGCCTCCTGTTTTATCAAAACCCATAGATGGAGAAACTTTGTTCATTTACCTGGCGATCACCGAATTTGCTGCTAGTGCGGTACTAGTACGAGAAGAAGAAGGCGTACAAAAGGCGGTTTACTATGTTAGCAAGAGGTTAATCTGGGCTGAATTGAGGTATCCTCCCATTGAAAGATTAGCCTATTGCTTAATTTTGACCTCAAGGAAGTTACATCCTTACTTCCAAGCCCATCCCATCACAGTCTTAACTGACCAGCCCCTTCGGCAAGTTCTGCAAAAACCGGAAACGGCTGGATGCTTGTTAAAATGGGCGGTCGAACTTGGGCAGTTCGATATCACATATTCACCGCGAGCAGTAGTAAAGGGACAAGTCTTGGCTGATCTTATCGCTGAATTCACTGAGCTCCCAGATAACGAGCCGTGCGAAAAAACTTGTGCGCCTGAGCCCCAAGTTGAAGCTCCTTCGTGGAAGTTATTCATGGATGGATCGTCCAACGAATCTCACGCCGGAGCAGGAGTGATATTGATAACGCCAGAAGGGCATCGATTTCACTGTGCTATTAGGTTTGATTTCACTGCATCAAACAATGAGGCCAAATATGAAGCACTACTCGCTGGACTAAGGTTGGCCAAAGACATGAGTATAAAAATGCTTGATATTTACAGTGATTCACAGCTGGTAGTGAATCAGGTCTTAGGGGAGTATCAAGCACGGGGCCTGAAGATGGTGGCCTATCTTAATAAAACCAAAGATCTGTTGGCGCAATTCGAGAAGTACATCCTCTAGCAAATACCTCGGGATCAAAATTCAAACGCAGATGCCTTAGCCAAACTCGCGAGTGCAAAAGACGCTGACACTTTAAATATAGTGCCAGTGGAGAGATTATGCGAGCCGAGCATACGGGCGGATGAAACCAATATGGAAATTTGGATAGAGGATACATGGATGGCACCGTACTTGGAGTATCTCACAAATGGTGTACTACCAGCAGATAGAAACAAAGCCAGGACTCTTCAGAGACAGGCTGCTAGGTATATACTGGTCGAGGGTATTCTTTACCGAAGAGGATACTCCATGCCACTGCTCAGATGTATTACACCGGAAAAGGCTAAAGAGCTGATGAGGGAAGTACATGAAGGTTTCTGTGGGGATCACGCTGGGGGGCAGAGCTTGTCGAAAAAGATTCTAAGGCAGGGTTATTTCTAGCCGACTATGAACGAAGACTCAATGGAGTTTGTGCGAAAATGCGATAAGTGCCAGAGATTTTCCAAGATCCCACGCGCATCTCCCAATGAGTTAAAGCTGATGCAAAGTTCGTGGCCCTTCACAGTATGGGGTATCGATTTAATTGGATCCTTGCCAATGGGAAAGGGTGGAGTAAAATACGCAGTTGTAGCAGTTGACTACTTCACCAAATGGGCCGAAGCTGAGCCGCTTTCTACCATAACGACAAAGAAAGTTCTTGACTTTGTCATCAAGAACATTGTTTGCTGATATGGTTTGCCTCGAAAAATTGTCTCAGACAACGGCACCCAGTTTGACAGTGACTTATTCACAGACTTCTGCGAAAGGCATGGAGTCGTCAAAAGCTTTTCTTCAGTTGCGCATCCACAAGAAAATGGGCAAGTTGAAGCAGGGAATAAAACACTTAAAGATACACTGAAGAAAAGGCTCGAAGACGCTAAAGGAGAATGGCCAGAACAGCTGCCTGAAGTACTCTGGTCGTATAGAACTTCTCATCGAACAGCGATAGGTCATACTCCGTTTTCCTTAGCATACGGGTTTGAAGCTATGTTTCCAGTCGAGTTAGATCCGCCTTCACATCGAAGAATCACATATGACCAGGACCAGAATAGCCAACTGTTGATGGAGTCCCTAGACTCTCTTAAGGAGAAACGAGAAAAAGCCCAACTCCGAGTAGTTGCGTACCAGCACAAAGTCGCCCGGTATTTTAACTCAAAAGTGAAAGAAAGAAAGTTCAACGTTGGAGACCTAGTACTTCGACGAGTTTTCTTAAACACCCGCGACCCAACTACTGGAGTACTCAGACCAAACTGGGAAGGACCTTACCAGATTAAGGAAGTCCTTCATCCAAGCACATACAAACTTGCACGCTTAAATGGAGATCTCGTTCCATGCTATTGGAACGGAGAACACCTGCGCAAGTATTATCAATAAACAGTCCTTTTTAAAGGACTGGCTTGTATTAATTTTTACTTTTTACAAGTTTTGAAAAAGGGTTAGCCATGTTATATGGCTAATTGCTTATAAGTGTAAGATCTTTTTAAGATCACTCATAAAGACATGTTTAGTCCATTTTAATACGAGAATTATAAGGGACTATGCACAGCCAGTCATTCTTGCCAACCTTTGTTAATTTTTTTACAAGTATTTGTTCATTACATGTGTTGTTTTGCGGTATTATAAGTGTTGCATTTCCTACCGAGCAGTAATGTTCGTACAGGTCGTGGTCAAGGCAAGTGACCAAGGACCTAAAGCTCCTCAGTCACTTGGGGGGCATATAAGGTACATCGATAGCAAAGCATACCAAGAGGTATGTAAACACATGAACAAAATAAGTGAAAGCATGCTACGGTACTTAGAGTATTTTTCAAAATTTATATTTTGTTAAATCAAGCCAAAGTACTATGCTAAGTTCAGTCATGCGAACAGATGTTATAATAAGCAGAAATATTATAATATCAAAAGGAATTCTTTTACACCACAAGCAGTACTGCTTGGATGTAATTGTTCAAAGTAAAAGGAAAATATGCTGCCCATGTAGCAAAATTAAAAAGAAAAAATTTAGTCTTTACATCACGATCCGTAGGTCGTGTGATTAAAGAAAAATAAAAGAACAAAAAATCCTAAGGAGCCTCAGGAGCAGGAGGATTCTCTGGAGCACTCTGGTCGACCACGTCCCCTCCAGCTTCTCCTCCCTCCACTTCGGCGGCTGGCTGAATGCTTAGGGAGGCAGGGCCCCTAACTCTTTCTTCGGCAGCTAACCGAGCAGTGCAGCGGGCTAGCTCGGCCTTCCTAGCATCTTTTGGGAGGTAACTGAAGTCGGCACCCTGGTTGTGTTTCCAAAAATCGTAGAAACACCGAAGTGTCGCGTTCTTATACCTCTCAAGGTCCCTGACATTAGTGAGCTTGAGCTGTTCCACTTGGCTTTTGAGAACAGCAATGGTCGCGTCCTTAGCGAGATGCTCCTCCCTAAGTTTCTTGACTTCACGCCAATGGATTTGGCTGGACTCCAAGTCGTCATCCTTCTGCTTCCTCAGAGTTTCCTGAGAAGCTTGCTTCTCTGCCAGTTCTGCCACCGCAGCATCCTTCTGCTAGGTAACCACCTCCAACTCCCCAGCATGCCTGGCCTTCGCCTGGGACTGCTCGATGCTAGCGCTAGTGCGAGTACGAGCAACAGTCATTTTCAGCATGGCCTGCAGTCAAAGAATAAAAGTTAGGCTATATTACAAAAAGGAAAGATAAAAGCCAAGAGAAAAAGTACTTACACTAGCCATTTCGTTAAGAGCCCTGTTGAGGATCTGATCGACTCCCATTTTCTCAGCCTCAGCCATTGCTTCCCTGCAACGGTCATGCTTCAGGATGTGAGCAAGGCTATCTTTAGCTGATCGCAGGGAACGGCTCGAGAGTCTGGTCCCAGGAAGTTCGGCTTGTTAGGCCTGTTCCTTTTGAGCCGCACGCGGAGGGTTGGTGGCGGCAGGTGGGGCCTCCTTCTCAGCAGAGGCAGGTGTTTGAGCAGAAGGTTGGCCAGAGGGCCCATCCTTGGGAGGGTCAGCTGCTCGACCCTTCTTGGCCGAGGGTGCTTGGCTAGATTTGCCATCGTGTCTCCTCGCCGATTTCTTCCGTCGGACCAGGGGGAACTCCTCTTCCTCTTGAGTCTGGTATAAGTCGAAAACATTGGGGGAAGCCATTTCTGCAGAAAAAGATAAGCATGCAGATAGTAAGACAAAAATAGATAAAAAATCATGGCATATCAGAAAAGAGGTAAAGGAAATCACAAAGTTCAATACCCGAGCTACAACTACTTGTCGCTACACTACTGACTCTATTAGTCATACACTCACTCTCTGGCACGAAGAAGTCTGGCCCTAGATTTGGAGTATACGTAAAATTACCGTCCCCGTCAAACAAGTGACAGGGAATTGGAAAGCTATTTAAAAGAAAAATAACAGTACCGTTTTCGTCTGAAGACTCATCCAAGTCTATGACAGACTCTGTTGCCGTTTGTTTCCCTTTCCCTTGGGGCGCAGAAGGCCTCTCTGCTGAAGGGACGCCAGTGGGTTCCCTGATCATAACCTCTGTTGGCCTCCTTCGAGGAGGGGACGCTGGGGGTAGCTGCTCGGGATGCCCCTCAGCAGTGGCGTCTGCCACCACGGGTTCCCTTGTTTCCTGACGAGGAGCCAGGAGGCCAGACAGCCTCAGGTTTTCATCAGTGACCAGGGACTTAACGCTTTTTTCAGCGTCACCTATCCTGGCTAATGTGTTGGACCTCAACACCATGTCTGGTGTTGGGTTCGGGCATAACCATGGTCCTGAAAGGCACAAGATACTTTAGAGAAGCGCAAAAGAATTTGTTAAGAAAAATAACGACCAGTGGAAAAGGACATTTACCTCCTCGAGCAAAGGACAAGTTGTTTGTAGTCATGTCTAGTGTGAGGAAATACTCCTGATTATATTTCCCCATGTTGGAGATATGAGTAGTGTCACTCAGAAACGTGCGGTTTGTTTCCTGGTGACAAAAGTGAAAAAAGCCTGTCCCGTACTGTTGGGGGTTGGACTTAAGGTCAAAAAGGAAGTTGACCTCATGGGGAGTGGGCTCTGGCCATTTTTTGAGTTTGCAATGGATATAGAGTGTAGCGAGCATTCTATATTCGTTTGGGGTAATTTGAAAGGGGGCAACACCAAAGTAGTTTGCCACCCCCTGATAGAACGGATATAGAGGAAGGGTAGCCCCCGTCTCTATGTGGTATCTTGACCAAGTGCTATAGACGCCCCCAGGTAGATTAGCTCTCTGGTCAGCAGTAGAGATCTTAAGATTGACCCCAGTAAGAGGATACTTTCTAAGATAATTGGCAAGCATCCGGGGAATCACCTGGCTGGTGGGAGAAAGATACCACTCGACATCAGGGAGGTTTGAATGTCGAGGGCGAGCCCTGACCTGAATGCGAGGGTCAGGGGAAATGTTTTCTCGACCACTGGTCGAGGGACCCCTAGCCTGCGAATCAGGCTAGGCAGGAGGATTTGGATTATTTTCAGGTTTTGGTTAACTTTTGCCTGGAGTTTTAGAGCGGGCCATTTGAGGTGGTGATGGTCGAGGTCTGGAAGAAGAAACTCTTGAAAATGGAATCTCATGAACGCGATGGGCCGACTGTTCTTCGCCTTCAAGCAGTTGTGCAAGAAGATCGTCATCGATTGGCCGCTCACCTCCCCACAAAAATCTGGCATTAAAATCTGCGAACAGAAGAATGGGGAGGTGAGGATGAAGAATCTAGAAAGTTTTTTAGAATAACGCTGGTCGTGTATAAAAGTCAAACTTTTATACAACACCATATTAACAAAAGACTACTTTTTTCACACGAACAGTTTGAAAAGCAGATCAAAAAGTGAAAGTAAAAAGTTATTTGAAAAAGCTTTTTCAACTCCTTTAAGGGTGGGAAAAACTCAGTTTTTCAACTAGCATAAAAATCGAATTTTTACTTCGGTTTTACATCCTAAATTCATGATCTCGACTATCAAACTAACTCGTAACTTCTAAATGACAAAGAAATATCATCCTATCTACTATCACACAATAAATCCCATACCTTCATGCATCCCAACCCAGAAACACAGACAACACAAGGACTTAACAGTTAACCCACAGAGGCATGCATGGCAAAGATAAAAAAGCATAAAGGTTCTGAAACTTACCAGAAGCAAAGGTCGTGGAGATTTGGAAGAGCTTCAAGCAAAGACGAACAGACGGCTGGTTCTTGAAATGCTGAAAGATGGTCTTCGGAGAGATTGAAGGTTCTGGTTTTAGGGTTTCTTGAAGGAGAAATAACTTGCGTAAAAGGAAAATAAGACTATGAGAAGGCTATATATATTTTTTGTCTGTGGCATGAAAGAGGGAGTAATCATCAGTTTCCTCTTTTTGAAGCATGGGGAAGGGTGATAGCTGTCAATGGGTTACTTGGGAACCGAAAAGCCATGATTGGATAAGGGTAGGTTACTTTTCCCAAGGATGCACGAATTCCTCTGACAGATCTGGTGGGGTAATCGAAGGGTCGTTTCCTTAAAGTTTATTTATTGTTGATCGTAATAAATAAACTTGGGGGGCAAATGTTATCCAAAAAACAAGCATGAGTGATGTGGCAGATATTTTTGAACACGTGGCCGACACCTGGCAGAGTTCTGTTAGAGTATCGACCAGTAAGACATTACAGGTGCAGCAGTTGAGTTTTTATCACGACCAACATGGTCGTATATTCCGAATATTTCAAGATAATTTTGTAGAGAGCATAATCAATTCCGAAATTATCTCCAATGATTCTTGATTATTCGATTAATTAGGAGAGAATATCTATAACAAATTCATGTAATCCTCCTTGAGCCTATAAATAGAGAAAGATAGCTCAAGGGAGGGGGTCTTTTGGTTTTTGCTTAATTAAAATTACATACTTACGAGAGAATTAGAGCTATTGTATTGTTTTTCTCTCTGAGGTTTGTGAAACTCGAAGAACCCTAGTTCTTTGATCACCCCTTTGAGATCTCATATCAATAATAGCTTAAGTGGACGTAGGTCATTACCAGTTTCTGGGGCCGAACCACTATAATTTCTTGTGTCCTTTACTGTTTTTGTCATTATATTCATTCCAACACATTCATCCACATCAAGCATTTTGACTCCGTGTCAGTTGACTAAAATTAGGGTCAACAGATACAGATTTAATAAAAATAATTAATAAATTCTATAAATAAAACTAAGCAAATGTGCATTGCACGTTGCTTGTATCTAGTTATATAAAATATACATATAATAGTATATATATATGTATTATAACTAGTCGGTGTAGCTAAAATTCTAATTATAATGATCATAGTATAATAATCTCGTCATGATATAATCACAAATATATAAAATTTAAGTCATGCAAAGCTCTCACTTTTTATGTTTTTAATTTTTTTTTTTTTCTAAAGCATGAAATTAATGTGTTTGATAAATTATAAATTAAAAATACTATGAAATAAAAAAATAATATTATAGTGTATAATAAAATCTATATCAGACATTTATAAAAAAAATCTCTATATTAATGTGGTTTGTTAATATAAAATTACTAAAATAAAAAATATTTAAAAATATCTAACAAATATAAAATTATAAAATATTTTTACAAAAAAATAAAAATATTTAAGATTGAAATATTGTTTATGTTATTATCATATTACTTTATTTTAAATATTTTAATTTTAATTACTATATAATAAATAATTAAATATATTTAGATAAAAAAAACTCATTCATTATAAAGTTTTTTCAAAATGAAATTTTAAGGAAAAAAAAAACTAAAATATGGGTTGTGCCAACTTTAGCTTTTAGCTGTAGCTTTTACATAAATTTTTTAAGTTGTTTGCTGACTGTTTACAAAATTGTACCAAACTGGCCCTTAGTTGTCATGGTTGTACCAAACACCTTAAATTAGTTGTGGTTGTTATTGTTAGGGACTAGCAAAATTTTAAGTAGAAAACGATAGGATCATGATCAAAATCATTGTTGATGTTCCAAACTTGCGCGAAAACAAAATGAGACAAACTGTGTTAAAATGAGACTTGAGCGCGAATATCAAACTTCATATTTTTCCTCAAATTTTCCAT
Organism: Humulus lupulus; assembly: GCF_963169125.1. NCBI lineage: Eukaryota > Viridiplantae > Streptophyta > Magnoliopsida > Rosales > Cannabaceae > Humulus > Humulus lupulus. The sequence goes on along the minus strand of NC_084799.1, from coordinate 196,012,766 downwards.
CATACAAGTTAACTTAGTTTGTTACTATTTCATAGAGTTAGCAGTTATATCCAAGCTTTGGTGGTTAGATTCAAGTAATACAGGTTAGCTTAGTTTGTTACTGTTTGTTACTCCTTGTAACTGTTCTGTTTCTAGCTTGTATAAATAACAGGATTGTATTGAGACAATCTAGATCAATGAAGCATTTTTCCTCATTTCTTTCTCTCATTTTCTCCAGCTTCATTATTCTTTTCCTCTGAGTCAAAAGGGAAAAAACTCAGCTTACTCTTCTTATTCGACTTGATCAAAAGTAGTACCTTATTTTACAGTCAAAAAACTTCATTGCCCCTCAAAAGAACACCCTTGCAAGTGTACATACATATAGTTCGAACTAGTATAACAGAATTTTGAGAACTTGCAAGTGCTAAATATTTACAATTCTGAGAACTGAGTCTTCTTCCATACTTAGTTCTTGAAACAAAAACAATACGCAAGGCTTCTTTTGATATTCACCAACATAGATTGCAAAGTAGCCTTATCCCTTATGGAATGTTTGTAGTCTTCAAAGCTGCTCCTTTAACATTAGAAAGTGACTCCTTGCCATGGACAAAATATTTTTTAATAGAGAATGTGAGAACTTGATGATTGAGCTTTGTGGTAATGTGCCTGTATATATAGATGAATGATTCCCAAGCAATTTATTTGGTTGGAATTAGAAAAGAAACACAAGTATTTGAATCTTCACATGGCTTTGTCTTTTGACTCATACATGGACACTTGGTGGTTTTGACTGTGACATACATAGACATAAAACCAGGTGAACAACCTACAAGGAAACCCCACTTGAAACATATGATATGCAGTAACGAGAAACCATTTTGAAACATATGTGATCACCTAATGCATCCTCCAACTAACAATGTTTTTCTTTTGTGGATTTCAAATAAGTCGTCTTTCAACTTTGAATCAATAATAATGAGTTGGAAGACACAACCATGTGATTTCTCAAAGACTATGGTATAGAATTCTCTCCATTTTCTTATTCTATAATAAGATCAGCTGCTCAATGTTGCGTAAAAAGGACTCGATGTCCTCTTTCCCCTCCCCAATTCTTGTGAGTGCTGCTATTTACAATTCTGAGAACTGAGTCTTCTTCCATACTTAGTAGTTCTTGAAACAAAGACTATACGTAAGGCTTCTTTAGATCTTCACCAAAATAGATTGCAAAGTAGCCTTTTGGAATGTTTGTAGTCTTCAAAGCTGCTCCTTTAACATTGGAAAGTGACTCCTGGCAGGCTTCTTGCCATGGACAAAATATTTTTTAATAGAGAATGTGAGAACTTGATGATTGAGCTTTGTGGTAATGTGCCTGTATATATAGATGAATGGTTCTCAAGCAATAAATTTGGCTTTGTCTTCTGACTCATACATGGACACTTGGTGGTTTTGACTGTGACATACATAGACATCAAACCAGGTGAACAACCTACAAGGAAACCCCACTTGAAACATATGATATGCAGCAAAGAGAAACCATTTTGGAACATATCTGATCTAACAATGTTTTTCTCTTGTGGCTTTCAAATAAGTCGACTTTCAACTTTGAATCAATAATAATGAGCTGGAAGACACAACCATGTGATTGCTCAAAGATTATGCCACTCACTAGACCCCATCTCCTTAATCAGCACCATTCATTTCCACACAACAGAGTTATCTTCTCTACATTTCTCATCAAGGGTATTGATTATATATACTCATAAGATTGAGTTCTTTAGCACCTCAACTCCTCACATTCTCAAGTACTAGAGCTTTCTTTTGCAGAACTTTGAGATCTCTCTCTTTGCTTACATTTTCATATTTCTTCTTCGTTAGAGACTTCAACAACTATGGGTTTTTGTTTTCCTGGCATAGTTCATGCTAAGAAACTTATTCACAGGCCTTTTTCTAGTGCAAAAGATGTCCCAAAAGGCTATTTGGCAGTTTATTTTGGGAAGAACAAAATGACAAGATTTGTGATCGCTGTGTCATACTTGAATCATCCTTCATTCCGAGAATTGTTGGGTCAAGCTGAAGAAGAATTCGGATTTGATCATCCAATGGGTGCTCTAACAATTCCCTGCAGTGAAGATGCTTTCAACAATCTTATTTCTAGCTTCAATTTTTGATGATGAGTATAGATAGATGCTAACTACTGAAAAAAGTGATTGTTACAATTTTGTATGGCAAACAATGCCAATACCATCACCATGTAAATATTTTTCCTTAGGGACTGAAATGAAAATATCCCTGAGAATGATACAAATGAAACTACCAAAGATTTTGTTCAATGAATCGTGTTATTTATGTTTTTTGAGGCTTTTTAACTCAAGAGATGTATGATTTGGGATTTTGATTGGGAATTAAAATCTGCAAACTAATTTAGTTATTTATAATACATACATCTTAGCAAAAAAAATTATTTATACTTGTTGACCGCGTTTTTGGCCAACGACGTGTAGACGTCCAAACTACAAAAACCTTCAAGAGAAATAAACGACACAGACAATTTTTATAGTGGTTTAGCCCCAATGTGTTGGTAATAGCCTAATCCACTTAGAGTTGTGATTATAGATCTGCACTCAAGATCAGATGAACCTGAGTCAACTGAGTTTCTTCAGTGCAGATTACAAGAATACAAGAATTCTCTCAAATACAAATACTCTCTCTCTCTAGGAAATTAGAATTCGAAAAAGTCGAAAAAAGTCCCCTTTATGATGCCATAAGCCTTGTATTTATAGGCTCAGGATCGTACAGATGATGTCCCTCATAATTGGGATATTTTGTTATTCTCATTATATTTAATTTACAATAATATTCAAAATATAACAATACACTATATTCATGGGATAAACTGAGAGATTCTCGCGCAAGCCAAGACCGATTCTTGTTGAAGCCGTTTCTGGGATTTTTTACGTAGCCCTGCTCTGTGTAGTCGATCCATATCACATTCAAGTTGGTCAGCCAAACCTTCACTGGGAAGACATGCACCTGGCTGGGCAGACATGCACTTGGCTGGGCAGACATGGTCATGACTGGTCGGACATGGTCATGACTGGTCGGCCAAGGTCATGCCTGGGCAGAAAATCATATGACTGGTCGGACAAGGTCATGCCTGGTTGGTCATGACACTTGACTGGCCAGTCAAAATTCTCCATTGGTCTACCGGGTCACTCCTAAGCTAGATCACCCAACCATTCCTTGCCATTTGTCATTTCTATTGCCACCTCATCATTTTCAAAATTTGGGGATGACAATACTACTTGTCAAATAAAGGCCTTTGAGTTTTGAAGTTGGCATAGACAGAAACATTGGTTAGAAGAAGATGGCAGCAAGAAAAATGGAATTACATATATAGCTGAATTCGACTGAAAGCAGAACAAGTATTAATCAAATGAGTAATTTCTATTTACTAGTCAAAACAACACTACTTGTATTAATAATATAGTTCATAATACAAGAGATGATAGAGTGTACAAGAGCAGTAACACAAAAACAAAATATGAAAAATAAAATAAAAATACAATTCCTTTCCGTGATCAAATCAATATGAAAAAGAGGCTTGATGTAGATTTTTGGATTAGTTTTGAAAATGAACAATTGACATACAGACATCATTGAATGAATAGCACCAGCAACAAGTTCAGCAGCCATATTGATATGGACACTACAAAAATTTTCACTTTTAATGACTCTCTATAATGACTTACACCAATGGTGTAAGTTATTAAAAGTATTCAGGGATATTTAAAGTCTAATGGTGTAAGTCATTAAAAGTTTTTGTTGATGACTACCAATGTAAGTCATTAAAAGTGGTGGGAGACGTTAATTTAAAAATATGAATATATAGTTATTTCTTTATAAAATATCAGACATGTAAAAGCATCTGACGTCTCCCTTGGGAAGACGTGCCAGACATCTAACGTCTCCCTTGGGGAGACGTCCCATGTAGCACGTCTTCCCAGGGGAGACGTTAGATGTCTGGCACGTCTCCCCAGGGAAGACGTTAGATGTCTAGCACGTCTTCCCAGGGGAGACGTTAAATGTTTGGCCTAATATATATATTTAGCCTTTCTTTCTTCTTCCCCGAGCGCACGAACCAGAGGCGGAGAAGGGCGATTTTCTGGGCGATTTCTGGGCCACTTTTTGACGATTTTGGCCGATTTTAGGCTATAAAATCTCATTTTAGGTAAGTTTTTATTATTTATAAGTGTTGTATAATAGTTAGGATAATTTTCATGCTTATTGTCTCTAGTTATTAAGGAATTTATATTGGGATTTTAGGGTTTATGAGTTGCGGTTTTCGGTGATTTTTGGCTCAACAAAGTGGATTTAAAGCATATTTGAGGCAGGATTTCAAGACTAAACAATGTATTATAGTTAAATGGTAGAAACAATTATTTTTGTGCATTTTTTATATGATTTGTGGGTTTTATTAGAAATATTAGTTTAAAGTATGAAAAATAATTTTTATGTATATTTGAGATACTATATTGTTTAATTTTAAGATGATACCACATTATTTACTATTTTAAAATTTTTATTACTATTTAATCCAAAAATTATACATTTTTTAATGTTTGTTAAGTATATATATATATGTTTTGCTAAAATGTATTTAATAATTGTCTAAAATAAGAAAAATAATTTAATTTTAATTTTACATACAAAATAGTAATTCAAGTTTATAATGTTTATAATTTTTTTAATTTATATTATTATTTAATTAGAAAATTATATATATTTGTAATCTTTATTAAAATTTAAGTAGGTTATTTATATATAATTATGTTATTTTATTGATTTAGTATTCTTTTATTAATTAATTAATTAAAATTTTTAAGTTGTGGTTTTAACAGAGATTTTTGCCTCAAATTTTCGATTTCAAGCACACATTTGAGATTTTTAAGTTTCTAAAATTTCAATAATAAGTTATTGTTAATCTAATTATTTAGTAAAGTTTTTTTAGTAATATTTTATTTATTAATTAATTTAGTTTTGTAGGTTGTGAATTTAATAGCAAAATGCGCTCTTTGCAAAGTGAAGTAAATTTGTTAGCAAGGACTATTAATTGCAAGTAGTACATACATTATCTTCTTTCTTGTTTTAGTATTATTAAACTTTTGTTAGAGGGGTTTAAATATTTTAAATATTCATCCATAGTGAAGTAGGTTATGAGATTAAAATTGTGTGTTTCGGTGATAACAGAAGGTTGAGAACTGTGTTGTTTTAGTGAAGTAGGTTCTGGAAAATTTGTTTGTGTGCTGCGGAGCTATAAGGAAGAAACTTATTGTGTGTTGTTTGAATTTTTTAACTTGTTGTTCATAGATGGTTAGATCACCATTATAGGGGAAATGCTGCTCGATTTTATTTAGAATTATGTATTTTATTATTCTATTATTATATTTGTATTGTGTTGTGCTTATTCGATTGGAATTGATTAGATTGACAGATGGTTAGGTTACTAATATAGGGGAAATGCTGCCTAATTTTTCGTATGCTTATATAGTTTTTTTTTAAATTTTTCATAGGCATAGGAGATGATATGGATAGAAAATGGATATCAGCGAATAGGTTATTCGTGGAATATAAAAACGGGGTCAACCTTTTTCTAACCAGTCTACAAAAACATCCTGAGATTCCAAATAATATAGAAATTGTGCAACCTAAAGTAACTAACTACAACTTCAATTATTTTGAAAATCTATAGTTGAATTTTACTAATATTCTTTATATTAAGTATTTTTATTTTAATATTAGTGTCCACACCAACCAAACAATGTGGCATTTGGATATTATTTGATGAGAATGTTGAAGGATTACATTGAACATCCACGACCTGGACATTACTTGAAGAAAGAGGTATGTATATAAATTTATACAAAGTTAACAATTTATTTATTATTAAAGTATATATAATTAAATAATAATTAACTAATATATTTTACTTTGTATTTTTTTGTAGCTAAACACTACGCCATATACACCAGCACAGATTAATGAAATGCGACAACACTGGGTGAACCATATGCTACCGATAATTCAAAGTCATCGTCCCACATATTAGGTTTTTTTTTACTTTTTATTTCTTACTATATGTCTAGCTAGCTAGAGTAATATTTGTTAATTTTGTATGTTTAACAACAAATATTACATTTGTATATAGTTAGCTAGCAAAAACATATTATATATACATTTCTGTTTTATTAATGAAAATTCACAATTTAAATTTGCATATAATTTAGATTTTTAAATTTATATATTTAATTATATATTTTTTAAAATAATATATTTAATTCTATTTCAAAATAAATTAATATATTTAATTTTATTAATTAATATACTGAAACTAATTATTTAATTATTTTTTAAAAATAAACACAAAAACCTATGATGACTCACAGGGGGAGACGTTGAATGTCTGCAAATTCTCCCCATGGGAGACGTCATAGGTACCTACAACGTCTCCCATGGGGAGACTTTGTAGACATTTAACGTCTCCCCCTGGGAGTCATCATAGGGTGTACACGTACACCCTATGATGACTCACAGGGGAAGACGTTAAATGTATATAAAGTCTCCCCATGGGAGTCATCATAGGGCCACTTTAGATGGCTCTTGCAACAACGGGGAAGACGTTAAATGTCTATAATGTCTCCCCCATGTAGCCATTAAATGCCTATTTTTTTGTAGTGGGAATTTCGATTTGGAGACGGTGCAAGAAGGGAATGACGATCAAGAATGAAGGCACATAACAAAGTCAAATAGATAGAAAATTGCAGGAGTTTTCTTAAGGAGCACGGTATTGTTTGTTTAATTATCTATTTAAATGTGTTTAGAAGATACACGTATAATGACTATCTTTTGTTACTAGATACAAGTATCGTCCAATAGGCATGTTTGTTTAGTTTTATTTATACAATTTATTAATTATTTTTTATTAAATTTATATTAATGTCATATAAATATCTTATTTTAATTAAATAATTTATTTATTTTTGTTTAAGTTTATGTTTATTCTAATTTTTGAATTTGAGAGTGACAACAAATTATATATTATATGTTTAATGTAATATTAAATATTATACGCGAATTTTAAATTTAAGTTTCTTGCTAGTTTTTTTTTTTAAAATAATTTGTTGCTAATTGAGGGTAGATTATATTATATGTTTAATATGATACTATTCTAATAAGTGAGTTTATGTTACACCCAGAATTCGAGACCTGAGATTGTGACCTCGAAAGCTGGATTCGTCAGGTGTGAGCTCGTGATATCTAAAGTGCATGTTCGTGGTCCAGATGTCAAACCCTTGAAGCAAGGCGGCAACCTCGAAGATATGTAACCTCGAAGTTCTTTCTAAGCTCAAAAGAACTTAGCATCGGGATATATCCGATGTCAGGTGTCTTCGGATCAAGTAGCCCGAGCTTGGCATGAGTATAAGCTCGGAGTGTAACAGCCTCGGTGGTATTTACCCGCTACGAGCTGGTCTTGGGGTAAGGTGGCTAGCTCATAACTTATCTATAGACCTGGACCGACATGATGCTGATTGTCGACCTCGAACGACTTAATGGGTCATCTGATGAGACGCGTTCCATGCATTTAAAGATATTTATTGTTGTAACATCCCAACATTAAAGGGATATTAACAAGTCTGTTATACGCCCCCTGGTCTTCAGGGGACGTTTCCTTGTATATAGGAGTTACAGAATTTAATATCATTATTTTCATTAATAAATAGGAGTATCTTCCCGAAATATGGGGGAATGAACTCTGAGAATCCTCTATAAATAGAGAGGTCATGAACATTTGTAAAGGACAGATCTTTTGATATCTTGAGAGAGTTTTCTGGAGAATTCATCCCTGAAGGATTTCCAGAAAACTCCAAAGTCTTAATAAAATAGACTCGTGGACTAGGCAGAGTTAACTGTTGAACCACGTAAAATTCTTGTTGTTCTACTGTATTATTCATATGCGCCATAGTTCATATTGTTTAATTGCTCTACATTTTAAGTTGACGAAAAACGATGTTAACAATTTGGTGCTTTCATTGAGAGCCTTAAGTAGTATAATCCCTGATTAGCTATGGCCGCGAATGATCAGAATATTCCTGAAGAAAACTATCCCCGATGCCCTGGGAAGTAGCCAATGATGAATCCAGAACCTGAAGAGAGAAGTGAGTCCTCCGATTCTCGAGGACCTCTAGCACCTCCGGCTCCCAGGGACGATGAGGACATGTATTATAATCCCGAACGGTATGTCCCCATTGTGGAACTTGAAAACCGACAATTAAGAAAATAGTTGGCTGAGGCCAAGAAGCGGAACGAGGAGTTGGCTAGGTTAGCCGCAGAGGCGTAGGTGGCTCAGCCTCAACCTCCGCATGAGAACCAAGCCCCACCTCCGCGGGACGTTCATGTTCCTCCCCGTAGGCCTCGTGGGTGACCTCGGAAGAATGCTTCCATAAGAAGAACGGAGCAACCTCCACCACCGGCAGAACAACCTGCTCCCTCGAGGCCCCGAAGAAACACCTGGGCTAGGGCTCCGGTTAACTCAACTGCTGAACTACCAGCTAACACTGGGAATAACTGAGCCCTTACAGAGGCTTGGACTCAGAATCCTGGTAACAGACAGAATGTTATTGAGCCGGCACAGGCGAACTCGGGACCATCCAGACCCCGAAATGGGTGGCAGCCACCGTCACCCATACGATTCCCTCCATCAGAGAAACACACAACCGACTCAGGGTGATAGGGAAAGGCGGGCTGGACGGAAGCAGGGGAATGGAGAAGCGGCTAGAGAACGGAGAGGTGCCCAGCATATGAGAAGCCAAATGTCTCGGTCTTGCACTACAGAGACGAGGCAACCTGAAAGGAATCCATTTCGAAAAAATCATGCGACGAGCCTCGCCAGTGACGACTCAGGGGACACCAGATCAGTCAGTATGTATGATCAAGGACGTAGAAATACTGGGAGCCAAAGGAACCACCCTGACTTGCGGGAACACCTGAATCAGAATCAGGGTAGTGGTAATCCCTCAAACCCAGATCTGAGAGATCGCCTAAATGGGCGCAAGGATCCCTTGCGAAGGCGCGAGCTTGGAATTGTGATCAATGATAACCAATTTCATGTGAGACCCCCTATGGACCCAGTTCAGGATAAAATTGATCAACTGGAAAGAGCATTTAGGCTCTTACAGAATGAGCGAGGTCGGAATCGGGACGAAGATTCTGATGAGGAGCTCAAACCATTCGCTCCTCACATTTCCAACACCCTGTTTCCTCAAGGGTTTCAGATTCCTCATGTCCCACCTTTTGAAGGGAAATCCAACCCGTATAGTCATTTGAGTACATTTAACACTATAATGAGAGCAAGTAATGTGGGTAGCTCAGATGTATGTTATTTCCAGCATCGGTTTCAGGACCAGCAAAAGACTGGTTCAAAAAATATAAGAGACATTCAATCACTTCTTGGGATCAATTATCGAAAGATTTCAAGAAGTAGTTTAGAGCCACGATCGGGGTAAGACCCGAGGCGTCGACCCTGACCAACGTCCGACAACAACCAAATGAAATGTTGAAGAGCTACCTTACAAGATTCAATCTGGAAGTCGCTTGAGCTTGGGATGTTGACGACAACGGTCATTTAATGGTCGTCCAAGCTGGGGTAATGCCAGGAAGTCCTCTATGGGATGATATAAAGAGGAAGCCTGTGAGGTCCATAACCGAGTTTAATCGACGAGCTCAGAGGTTTGTCAATGTAGAAGAGGCGAGGTCAACGCTGAATATGACCTCTCAACCCATAACTACAATGATAAACGTAAACTCTGCCTCGACCTCGGCAGACCCGTCAGCCTCGAAACCCCCTGTCAAAAATCCTTCCAAAAGAAAGAAGAATGAAGGAAGTAACCCCGAGGCTGAAGGAGGAAAGAAGAAGAAAGGGGAAATATATTTCTCCGTGTACAAGGTGTACACCGAGCTTAACGAGTCTCGGGAGAATATTTACCTGGCTAATAAAAACCAGGTCCCTTTCAGGCGTCCAGACCCCATGAGAAATCAAAAGTCCAAGAGAGACTACAGTAAATACTATCGATTTCACAGAGATACTGAGCACACTACTGATGAATGCAGGCAACTGAAGGACGGGATTGAAGGACTGATCTCGAGAGGATACTTCAGGCAGTATGTCAGGAACCAGAACAATAATCAGGCTTTTACCAGCCAGAGGACAGCTGCACTGCCGCCTACTCAAAACAACAATTCCCGGGCTAGGGAAGAAGACAGACCCCCTCCGATTGATGGAGAAGATGTGGTAACCATCTTGGGCGGGCCTCACCTTGCAGGATCGGGCAAGAACGCCCAGAAGCGATACGTGAATGAGCTGAAAACTGGGGACGGGTCCCCTTATGAACCCGAACCCAGAGCTCCAAAGTACCAAAAGGTTGAATCTCAGCCTATAACCTTTACTGAGGATGATGCGTACCATGTTCAGCTTCCTCATAACGACCCACTGGTCATCACTCTCCAACTCGCGAATAAGAGGGTTCACCGAGTTCTCATTGATAATGGGAGCTCAGTAAAAATTCTCTACAAGGCCACCTTAGAAAAGATGGGACTCACGCTTCGTGACCTAAAAGCTTGTGCAACGACGCTGTACGGTTTTTCAGGAGAAGGGATTGCCTGCATGGAATCCATTGAACTCCATGTGACCTTGGGAGACTACCTAGTCTCAACAACCAAGATGATGGAGTTTGTAGTAGTGGACCTGCCATCGGCCTACAACGTGCTGCTCGGGAGACCTGCCCTAGTAGGGCTGGGGGCAGTCTCGTCTGTAAGGCATTTGGCCATCAAGTTCCCAACTTCTAGTGGCATCAGGACGCTGAAGGGAGACCAGTTAGCCGGAAGGGAATGCTATAGCATTTCCATAAGAGGAAAGAAGTAAGCGAGCGCACAAGCGCTCGTCGTTATTCAAACTAAGGACGGGACAGTCTTGGAGATAGATGAAGAGATCGATCCAAGAGTGGAGGAAAGAACTGATCTCGAACCATTAGAATCAGACCCCCCAAAAATGGTAAAGGTCGGGAAAAACCTCCACGAAGAAACCAAATAGCAATTAATTTGCTTTTTGAAGAAGAACCAGGATGTCTTCGCATGGTCACATTCGAACATGATAGGGATAAGTCCAAATGTAGTAAGCCACGCGTTAAATATTGACAAAAGCTTCCTGCCAAAGCAGCAAAAGCGAAGACTACTGGATGATGATAGGAAGAAGGCCCTTAAAGAGGAGGTCGACAGGTTAAAAGCAAACTGATTCATCAGGGATGCTTTTTACCCTGATTGGGTAGCCAACCCGGTGCTAGTCCCAAAGCCTAACGAGACGTGGCGAACCTGCATTGACTACTCGGACCTCAATAAGGCCTGTCCTAAGGACTGTTTTCCTTTACCACGGATTGACCAGCTCGTGGACGCCACAGCAGGGCATGGACTCATGTCATTCATGGATGCCTATTTTGGATATAACCAGATTGCCATGCATGCCCCTGACCAAGAGCATACGAGCTTCATAACAGACAAAGGGTTATACTGTTATAACGTCATGCCATTCTGGCTCAAGAATGCTGGAGCCAATTACTAGCGACTCATAAACATGATGTTCTCTGGGCAAATAGGTAATAACATGGAGGTTTATGTTTATGATATGTTAGTTAAATCTCAACTTAACAATAACCATGTGGATGATCTCGAAGAATGCTTTGCCGTGTTACGAAGGTATAACATGAAACTTAACCCTCAGAAGTGCTCTTTCGGAGTATCTTTAGGAAAATTCCTGGGCTTTATTGTAAATGCTCGGGGAATAGAAGCTAATCTAGACAAGATCCAGGCTCTGATCAATATGCCTTCACCTCGAAAACACAAAGAAGTCCAGAGTTTGACTGGCAGGATGGCGGCACTAAGTAGGTTTATCTTAAAATCTACAGACTGTTGTCTTCCATTTTTCAACTTGTTGAGGGGAGGCAAGAAATTTGAATGGATAGAGGAATGAGAGTTGGCTTTTCAGAAACTCAAGAAACACCTCGCAGAACCTCCCATCTTATCAAAACCCATTACGGGAGAAGTTCTGTACTTATACCTTGCTATGACCGAGCACGCCATAAGCGCGGTACTCGTGAGGGAAGAAGGAAAAGTGCAAAGGCCCGTGTATTACGTCAGTAAAAGATTACTGGGGGAAGAATCAAGATATCCCTTGATGGAGAGTTAGCTCTCAGCCTAATTCACTCATCTTGAGCTTCGACCCTATTTTCAAGCGCACCCCATCCATGTACTAACTGATCAACCACTAAGACAAGTCTTGTCCAAGCCAGAAGCTTCAGGTCGACTGCTTAAATGGGCCGTTGAACTCGAACAATTCGAGATCACTTATCACCCAAGGGCGACCATAAGGGGACAAGCCTTGGCAGACTTCATAGTGGAATGTACGGGCGTGGCCAACAATGAAGTTATAACCCTGGCCCGCGAGCTGTGGAAACTTTATGTTGACGGGTCTTCTAATGAGAATGGATCGGGGGCAGGAGTAATTTTGATCACCCCTGCAGGAAGCTGATTTCACTCTGCCTTAAGATTTGACTTCGATGCGTCGACTAACGAGGCCGAGTACGAGGCTCTACTGGCAGGACTTCGCATAGCTAAGGAGCTCAAATCCAAAGCAATACATTGCTACAACGACTCTCAGCTGGTGGTTAACCAAATTTTAGGAGAGTACCAGGCTCATGGTACGAGGATGGCGGCATACTTAGAAAAAGCGAAGTCGGCACTGGAGCACTTCGAGTTCTATGCGATAGAATAGGTCCCCTGAGAACAGAACTCGAATTTGGACGCCTTAGTCAGACTTGCTACTTCTACCAAGAGTGACGAACTGAATATCGGGCCTATCAAACATCTCATGATGCCCAGTATTGACGAGCCAGAAGAGGAGGATGTGTGTATGATCAACTCCGAGCCAACCTGGATGACTCCGATAATTGAATACCTTGAGACTGGTGTTCTCCCAGAAGAACGGACCAAGGCTCGAAAGTTGATGTATCAAATCCCTCCTTATGCCATTGTAGATGGAAGGTTGTATAGAAGAGGATATTCCATGCCACTACTCCGGTGTGTGACTCCACCCGAAGCTAAGAAAATCATAGAAGAAATTCATGAAGGGTTCTGTGGAGACCATACTGGGGGGCATAGCCTGTCCAAGAAAATCATACGCCAGGGATACTTCTGGCCTACCATCAAATCAGACTCGTTCGACTACGTCAAAAGGTGTGATAAGTGCCAACGATTCACCACAATTCCTCGAGTTCCACCATCCGAGCTAACTATGATGACCTCCCCGTGGCCATTTGCGGTATGGGGAATCGACCTCATAGGCTCCCTTCCGACTGGCAAGTACGGAGCAAAATACGCAGTAGTCGCTGTAGATTACTTCACGAAGATGACTGAAGCTGAAATTTTGGCGACAATAACCTCGAAGAAAGTCCTTGACTTTGTGGTGAAAAACATCATATGTCGATATAGGATGCCGAGGAAGATTATGTTCGATAATGGTACCCAGTTCGACAACGATCTGTTTACCAACTTTTGCGAAAAAAATGGGATAATAAAGAGCTTCTCGTCAGTGGCCCATGTAACGACCCAGATTTTCAAGACTCAATAATGCGGAAATATAAATGTTTTCATTTAACAAAATGTCTCAAAAACCCATAGAAAAAAAAACTTTTTAAAAAGTCGTATGGCCATACTTAACATTTAGTTACAAACATGTTTTATAAAGAGTAGAGTGAGCCTAGTTTAGGAAAATTACACAACATTTCCAAAAATAAAACGGCTTCCCAAAAGGTCGGTCTACATGTACATTTGCAAGGAAGACTCGAGCGCTCACTGCTCTGCCTTGCCCTTGCTCTTACCTACAACATGAAACAACTAGGTAAGCGAAAACGCTTAGTAAGATCAACTTTCAAACAAAAGCATGTGGAGAATTAGGGTTCCTGACCCATCCGAACCCTACACAATCAATTTCAAGAACGCTAAAGCGTCCTGGCAAACTTATGGTCATGCCTGATAACCAATGATAAATTATATCATAACTAGATAAAATCCTGCACTCAGAAAAACCCCAGAACAAGCAGATATATTATATCACAACTATATCTTATCAACAATTATATCCCTGCACTCAGAAAATCCCAGAGCAAGCAGATATATTATATCACAACTATATCTTATCAACAATTATATCCCTGCACTCAGAAAATCCCAGAGCAAGCAGATATATTATATCACAATATAATTCGAGACCAACGCTCTACAATTTCCATCAATTCAGGTGTAACGCGCCCTCCAACATAATTGCTAATCTGTAAAAGAGAATCGAGTCTCCACACTAAGATCTAGCCAATAAATATCCTCATCAATGGTAACTATCGTGTTACCTAGAGCATCGCTACTTATCCAAGAGTGTAATCCAATTTACACGGTTTTACGGAGACTTCTATGTTAATCAGTGGTGCTAGTGAGCAGTTTCCCCTAGGGTGTTCAGCCTCACTCAATCTTGGCAACCCCTAGTATCTCTAGGCACTCTCACTGAATGGCCGATATTCACGGCTGCTATCTGGGAGTAACTTATCAGAGCACTTGCTTGGATTCTAACCGTCCAATGATTAAGTAAGCATGAGGGCCCCTAGGTCCCATTTATTTTGGCGCCCCTAGGTTTAACCAGCTTATCCTCATCTCATGGCCACTCGTCGCGGTAATGAACCGGACATAAATAAAATCAAGCAGTGTGACGGGGATCAGCCGTCTAGGGTATGACAGACATCTACCGTTCATATTTTCTAACTCAGCACCCACTAGACTAACGTCTCTAAGCAACTTTCTACGACAAGGTATATATGTGCATGTATCCCTATACTAACATACAATACAATAATTGTTTCATGTTGCAGCCATACAATATAAGTTGACTTACTTGGAGTCCTTAGCGCTCAGCAGGTTTTCACCCTCCAACGTTCAGTCCAGTTACGCTTAGCCAATACTGTAGTTATCCATACAGTATACTTGGATTAATTATGGCACTCATAATTCATTATCATTATTTTGGGCAGTTTGGTCATTTTAATATAACTCATTTGTAAGGATTTATAATCCTTATTTGGTTTGAAACCTATTAAGGAAAGTCATACAAAATATTCGAGACTAAACCCCAAGTCTCGGGGAGACCTATCCTAAGGTCTCGATACCTAGGCTCGGGTATCACAATGGTATTTTCCCACAATCCGCTAAAAATCTTATTCTTTCAAGGTATCGCTATTAACCCGCACTTTCGACTAGTCGGTTAAAATATGTAAGATTTTAGCTGGTATTATATCCAGAAAATACTAATAAATTCCTTAATTATTTTTAAAGAAAATAAACTCTTAAATTTTCCTTTTATTTTTCTTAAGGTTTTAATATCTAAAAACCGTTTTAAGAAAATTGCCTAATTTGTCTTAATTAGGAAAACCATTAAAAATTTCCCATCTTGACTAATTAATTTTCCAAAATCAATTAATCAATTTTACTTACTAGAAAAATAATTCATTTAATTATTTTCTCAAAATATAGGGTTTTAAACCCTCTTTTAATTTATTAACTATTAATAAATTAAATCTCTTATTTAAAAAGAATAAAAACTCTTTAATAAAAATAATTCATTTAAACTCAAAGGGGTAATTTTAGTGAAAATATGTTTTCAAGACTTACCAAGTTATATCTTGAAATAAGTAAAATTTTACTTTTTACCTTATGTTCCAAAATCTCATTTTTACACTAAGTGTGAAAAGCCTATTTTTCACATTTTTAACTACATACTTCGTTAGTTCATAACTTGAAATTTACTTACCCAATTATTACCAAAATTTCCCAATTCCATTTTTGTTATGCCATTTAGGCCTTTGTAAAATATTAGGTCAAAATGATTATTTTTGATTGGTGAAATCATTTTCCAACAACGAGGTAAAAATAACCTTATTTTCAAGTCCTTATTTTTTTTTCTTCCAAACTTTGACAGTTAATAACTTTCAAACCGTTCAATATTTTCTTACCAAATTTTACAGTGGAATACTAGGTTATGCCAAAAATATGTCCACAAAAGTTTAGAAAAAACAGGGTTCATTTGCCCTATACAGTGGCTGTCCAAACTTGGTTCTGAAAATAAGAATATGAAAAAAACAGTTTCTTACCTAAACTTTGAAATAGCATAACTTACTCATTTCTAAAAATTTTTTAGTAGCTCAATTTTATGTACTCAATCTCAACAACATCACAGTACAATTTAATTTTAAAAAAAATCAATATACAGTGGTTGTTTGACCCCTTGGAAATCACAGCTCAAAACATGTTTTGTTTTAGGGTATCCTACGAAACCCTTGGGGGTTTTGGTTCCCATTTTCAAAAATCAATACGCATGCATCATAAAAATTATTAAACAACTACCATAACCTTATTACATCACCAACAAGAAACTTTAAGCATTAAATATACAAAATAATGCTTAAAACTAAAAACCCTACAACAAAATCATCAAAAGTAAACTTTTTACCTTTTTGGTGTTCTTGCTTAAGGTTTGGACCTTCCTATTAGCTTTGACTCCTTCAAAACCTTTCAAAAAACCTAACCAACTTCCCCCAACAACATAGTTAATTATCTATTTGAAACTCTATGCTTAAAACTTTACAAAAGTCTAGATTAATGAAACTTTACCTTAGGGAAAACCCTTCCTAGACCAAGACTTAGCTTCCAAGTTTCCTTGGTGTTCTTGGGGTTGAAAATGGAGAGAACACTTTGAGAGGTCATCAAAAATCAGATGAGTGAATGAGAGAGAGTGGTGTGGTCGGTTGGGGAGGGTTGGAAGAGTTTATCACACTCTAAAATTCCTAAAAAAACACTCAAGTGCTTTACTCCCACTTGCCCACTTGACATTATCCCAAACCTTTAAATAAATGGGATTTAAACTCAATTAGTTAATAAATGGGATTTCAAAACATCACATGGCCGGCCACCCATTTTTATATATGTGATCATTTCATTTTTTTTATAAAGGTTAATAAATGTTTCATAAGAAGAAAAGTCCAAATTAGCTTTTGACACCTTTTTCACTCTTATTAAGTTTTAATCACCAAACTTAACATTAATTGATTAAAATAAATGTCTCTCACATTTAATTTAATTAATCACATAATAAAATTTAACCTAAGGTCCATTTATGGAATAAAATTCCCCATTTCGGCAAAATTAGGCATTTAACACAAAATGCCTTAAAATTTGCATTTTCTTTTAGGTTTATTATTTTTGACCAAACTTTAACTTTTATGAATGTATTTTATGCCCAAAATATAATTTCCATGATTTTTCATTTTATTTTCCGAGATTTTTACCCGATCAGGGTTTTTGTGTCGGTCCAGGACCGAAAGTCTTATCTTGACTTTTAAAATCACAAAATTCATATTTTGGCTAGCAATAACTCATGGAATACTTCCAAACAAAATATAATATTATTTAAAATAATATTCTTAACCCGGGGGGAAAATCTCGACCCGAGTCGTTTAAAGGTACCCGAAAACGCAGGATGTTACAGCCCATCCCCAGGCGAATGGCCAAGTCGAAGTTGTAAACAAAACCCTAAAAAGTACGTTGAAGAAAAAGTTGGAAGAAGCTAAAGGAAGATGGCCCGAAGAGTTGCCCCAAGTTCTGTGGGTGTATAGGACCACGACCCGCACATCAACAGGACATACCTCGTTCTCTCTAGCGTACGGTTGCGAGGCTATGTTGCCAATCAAGGTCGAAATTCCCACGATTCGAGCCCTCGCTTATGATCAAACCTCGAACCACTCTCAAATTGAAGAAACTCTGGACCTGATCGAAGAAAGAAGGAACGAAGCTCAATTAAAAAATGCTGCATACCAACAACGAACTACCCTGTACTTCAACAAAAGAGTTCGAGATCGAAAAATTCGGCGTAGGAGATTTGGTGCTAAGGCGGGTATTCTTGGTGACACGGGATCTAGTAGCTGGTGTGCTCGGGCCAAATTGGGAAGGGCCTTATCAGATAGAATCAGTCGTCCGACCCGGCATATACAAGTTGGCAAGATTGTATGGAAGTCTGGAACCACGAGCATGGAATGGCGAACACCTACAACCTTACTATCAATAGTGTAGGAAGGATGTTGCTTATAACCATGCCTATTTGTCTGTACTGTTTTTCTATTTTTGGATTTTTGTCAAATAAAGTTTGATTTCGTTTAATATGCTGTATTTTTTGCAATCTCTCTTAATTTAATAACCTATGGCCACACTCATAGCATATTAAGGGGGCATTAGTGGTACATATACCATCAGCTTGAAAAAATAAAATAGCATATACGAAACGCATATAAGTGTTTGGATATAACCAAATGCGCGAGCTGAGATAAGTTTGGATATAACTAAACTATAAAAAACATACAAGCGTTTGGACGTAACCAAATGCATGAGCTGAGATAGTTTGGATATAACCAAACTATCAAAAACATAAAAAGGTTTGGATGTAACCAAATATGCAAACTAGATTAAAAATATAAGTGTATGGATTACAAACCTAACACGACCTTAATAGGTTTGGAACAAACCATCTAAAACTAATCGACAGTAAGTTGGAACATAACCCACTTCGTGTTAAGTCGAGATCGAGGCTGGAGTATCTTGCAAAACAATAGTTTTGACCTCATAACCTCGGGCAGCTAACCGAGGACGAGAAAAAGTAACTAGAAAAGTAAGATATAACTAAACCATTTGCATTACAAGCCATATAAGCACTTTTAGGCGCATGGTAAAAGTAATATCCGACCTTGACAAATAACGAGATCGGAAGCGGATAATTCGAGCAAACTGTGCATGAATGCACTGAACCTCGAGCTTAAATCCAAACCATGTTTGTATGAATAAACAGGCATAAATGACATTTTAATATAAATTGTGCAAAATATTTCAGCCCAAGAAATGTAAAGCATATATATTAAAATAAAAACAAAAAATGGTATCTCAAATATCATATAAAGGCAGCTCTTTTACGAGCTGTAGAATTGTCTTGGCCCAATGGGCATAAATAATAAATCAAACATAAAAGGCTATTACAAAAGATTCAAAGGGACACAGCCCCGAGGCAAGAATTAAGAAGGATGAACATTCTCCTTGGCCTTCTCAGCATCAGCGCCCCCACCGACTCTCTCCGCCTCATCTCGAGCAGTCTCCTCATCGTCCAGCCGAGCCTGTTATTAGGCCACGAGCTTCGCTTCAAGAGGGCCTAAGAAGCTGGTGTCAAGGTCGACATTGTTGGCCCAGATTCTGTACATGGCCATGTTGATTGCCCGGTCCTTCTTCTCCTTAAACTCCTCGAGAAGACGACTCTTTTCACCTTCCATGATCTCGAAAGTGGCGGCCTTCTCTTCTTCAAGCTTGGCATTGGTCTCCTTGACCCTAGCATTCTCCTTTTCAAGCTCCGTGAGCCGGGCATTCAACTTTTCAAGTTCGGAAGACTTGGTCTTTAGCTCCTCAGCTCCTGCCTCCACCTTTGCTTTTGTTGCCTTGAGCTCGTCACTCAGTTTGAGCTAAAGATCCTTTGCCTCCTGAGCAAGAGTCATGCTCAAGTGAACTTCGTTGTTCAGCTTATAATTAAGCCGAGCATCGACAGCAAGAGCCTGGCATAAAAAAAAACCAAATTAGCATATGGACCAAGTGTAAATGCAGCTAAATAACGAGAGAAGAAAGATTACCGCAGCCTGGAGCTCAACGCTCTTCTCGTAAAGAGTGTTGCAGTCCTTGGCATTATTCAGAAACTTCCAATGAGGAGCGTCGAAGCTCCCAAAGCTCTGACCCACCCGAGACAGAATGTCTGAGACTAGTGTTTCCCAGTGAGGTCCGGCAGCGTTGTCGATCACATACTCATCAACATGAGTAGAGATCGAGAGTAGTGGTGTCTTCGAGGACGAGGGTTTCTATGAAGGCGGGCCAATTGAAGGATTGATTTAGGATACACGAGGAGCAGGAGGTAGGGTCGGCAAGGAGGTCTTAGCTTGAGCAGGTGGATTCAAGGCCGTGCTCAAGGCAACCGGAGCCGGGGGAGGTGGTGTTTTCTTGGTCCTCTTAAGGACCTTGGCGGGCCGGTCGATTTTTCGCGACCCCTTGGGACACTTACTCCTCTTGGCCCCACCACTTACCAAGATGTTATCAAGGTCAGAGTCCATCTCGCCTGCACAGTTACACCACATTATGAGTTATCGAAAAAATAAAGTAACTCAACATAATGCAGACATACAAGTGTTAAAAAGACAAGTGGAGAGAAACCTAACTGGCACTCTCCCCCGAGCTTGTGCTCAGCGACCACGAAATTCCCCCATCTTCAGAAGAGGCGGGGGGAGTTCCTTCCCTATAGGTGGATGTCAACCTCGAAAGGTCCCTATAGTCGTTAGTCCCGTATTGGACGGCTATTCCGTTCCATACCTCGTTCAGGCTATACATGGTGTCGTATTTCCCGAGCTAGCTATCGAACCTATGTAACCTATCATCTACCCAAGACCATACATAAAAATGGTTCCTATCGTCCTTACATAATATTAACCTATCGGGTTTATGCTTTAGTAGTTATGGGGACCACATATTTGAGCTAAGGATGATTGTACCTTGTTCATTCGAGCCCAAGCTTGAGGCCTCGTCATTGGCCTCATTCCCCGAGTGTGGACTCCTATGACGAGTTGGAGATGGAGGCCTCACATCTCTCCTTGGGGGGGTGGTTTCCAGTTGGTAGAGGCACGAGCTCCCACCAGTCGTATTTTTTATTGGAACAGTCTGATGTAGACTGATCCTCTCCTAAGAGCCCACATGCCCGGAGCTTTCCTTCATGAAGGAGGTAGGAGACGGACCTCCTGCCATAGGGAAGCTGGAGCAGAGTCTCTCTGTGCTCCCTCATCTCATTGGTGGGAGTAGGGCGATGATAGTTGGATGGGAAATCATGAACATTTAAGCTAAGCACGAGCCTAAAACAAAGTTCGAGCACAAAAAAGAGGAAAGTTGAGATACTTACGAATTCGTCTGAAAGAGTAGAATCGAGACGGGGCTAGGCCATCTGTCTAGAAGAAGGCCTTCTTGAAATCAGGAGGGTGGTTAGGAAGATCTTCAAACATCTTCTTCTCCTTGGGATAGCTCGAGAGATAGTAGAAGCCATCTCCTACCCGAGCTCGAGAGGGATTGCTTTTTAAGCAAAAGAGATATAAGATCTCTTTTGGCGAAGGTCCTTTCCACTTTAGCTTGTGGTACAGCAACCTCAGGGCAGACAGAACCTTGTAGGAATTGGTGTTGAGATGGAAGGGAGCCAACCAACCAAAGTCTGTGAAATCCTTGAAAAAAGACTTCAATGGTAATACTGCCCCTGCCTTCATATGCTCCTGGCTCCAAGCTGCGTATCTCAGCTTGCTGTCAGGATTTCCATCTCCTGGAGCGCGGCAACTCCGCTCGTTGGAGGTCAAGGCTCGACACCTTAGCGAGCCTGATAGCCCTATGTCGTGAAAGGCCAGAATATCAATTATCTGACCTAGTGACGTGACCGAGCTCCAGTAATGCTCGTCCTCGAAGAATTCTCTCCTTGGCTGCGAGGTAGAAGGTCCCCCCATCAGTGAAAACTGAAGATCACCTGGCTTGAAGGCGATTGTCACTTTAAGTGTAGGATCGAGAGGAATCGGTCTAGGCTCGGTGTCCGGATCTGGGTAAAGGGCGACCCTTAGTCTTTTCCTTTTCCCTTCTTCAACCTCGTTGATCTGACGTCGGAAGTGGTCTCGAGTGTTGTAACGCCCTGGATAGCCAAGACCGTTACACTGTGTGTTTATAAAAGTGCTAGACTTGCTAATCAAATCATTTAATTAAGAACATGTTATTGAAACTATAAAGGAACTAGGGTTAAAATGTTTTGGTCTCAAAAGTCACATTTCTTATAAAGAAACATTTCCTGTTTACACGGGATCCCAAAAATGTTAAGATTAAAACCGTTTACAAAAGAATTAAGAACTAAATACAGTATTAGCCATATTAAGGAAAAACAGACAATTAGGCAATCTCTGTCCTGATCCACTCCTCGGCCATGGCGACTGAACAACTGGCTATGTACATTCAACCCCGCAGCTCTCCATCTTAGGATTGGTCCAACTTGCCTTTGCCTTTACTTGCACCATGTAGCACCCATGAGCCAAGGCCCAGCAAGAAAACACAACAACAGAGCATAAGCAATCAACAGACAATCCAATATCTCATATTGCATAACATATTCTCAACCATATAAACAATCAGAATAATCAAGTATTCAGCATACTAAACATATCAACTCACTTCATACATCAATTCACAAATGATAACTAGGGTTAGCACCCTCAGGCCGCACCCTCTGTTATCCCACTGACTCCAGCCCGCTTAAACCGAGCTCAGTGAATATTAAGCTATCCTTGGCTACCAGTGGCCAAGCCGCGCCCTGTGCGCAAATATTGTGTACGGCACCCTTAGGCCGCTATCACATGTCCCATGGCATAATACCATCATTGAAATTAAACAGTTACCGGGAGCTCTTAGTCCCATCACAAACATATAACTGGGTGCAGTTTTCTTACCTTTAGATTCGCTAGCTTTGTTCACTTGATTCCTTGAGCACGATCCTTCTCGAGCCTTAGCGCTCACCTAATCACAACCATAGATCAAAATCATCACCAATTCTGAGCCCTCGGGAATTCCTAGTTCCACCAAACAAGGTGATGGAATCAAACCCCGAACCCTTGGTAAAAAACCCTTGAAAATAACCCTAAAATCCCTTTCTGAACACAGGGTAGCGCTACAACGCTCATTGGAGGGCGCTACAGTGCTACAAACAGAACCAAAATGCCCTCAACAAACTTGGCCTAGCACTACAGCGCCCAAAGGCTAGTGCTGTAGCGCTAGTCACAGATTGCCAAACTGCTCAATTTCTTCCTGCGATTTCTCCCGAGCAAAACTTAACCATAACTTCTCCAAACCTTCACCAAACTCAAAATTAAGCTCACTAACATGTCGAACTCATTCCAAGCATCATAACCATACAAAGTCTAACCACATGCACCTCTAATCCCAAAATTCACCATAGACACTCCCAGACTTCAGAATTCAGCAAAACACAGTCAAAACTTCAAAGTTTAAAGTTCAGAATTTATACCTTTGATGGAAATTCGATTTCAAGTTAACTTCTTGACCTCCTTAGCTTGTCCTTCCCCAATTCCTTGGCTTGAATTCCCCTAAAGTTCCCATCAACTCAGCTTAGACACCATAGTTTAAACTAACCAAACCAGAAACTGAACACTCTAAAGGCTTACCTCAAATATTGATGTGTTCTTGCTAATCCCTTGCCAAACTTTCAAGTTTAGCTCAAAACTCTTGTTTCTCAGCCTAACCTAGCTCCCCTCTGAGTTTTTCTCCAAGAAAATTGAAGAGAAAGGGTGAGAAAATCACCAATCGACCCTTAGAAAAAACAGCTTTGTTTTCCTTCCTTTTCTTTTTCTTTCTTTTCCTTCTTTTCTTTCTTTCCTCAGCCTTCTACATTTTTCTACAATTCCCACTAAGTATAAAGCCTCAGGATACTTATCCCTTGCAAGCCAAATGACCATAATGCCCTCCCTTTTAATTTTAAACCTTTAATCCACTTAGGGGCATTTTAGTCATTTTACCCAATCCCCGCTAATTCCTCGGGTGTCTCTAACATTTTCCGCTTACCTCCCGATACCTAATTAATCACCAATTATATTCCTCATTATCAAAGTTAACCTCAATATATTCTCTAAATTCCCATTTATACCCCAAGGCTCGCCCCGAGCCGGGTATAAATCCTCGCCGTGACTTTTTCGCTAATCTGCTCACTAGGATCGTCTCGAATCACAGATCACAGATATATCCACATAATAATGTGGTCTCAACAATTATCATACATATATATACGGTTATGCCCTCAACGGGCCAAAATTACAATTATACCCTTTCTACCTTAATCAGGGCCTACATGCATACTAATACACATAGTCATGCATCTCAGATATTCAAATAGCCATACAACATGCTTTAAATCATAATCATGCATTTTACTCATTAAAATCACACATAATTCCCATTATTCCCTCCAGGCACACTAATCAAAGCCCTTAAGCCTTATTAGCGACAAGTTATGCACTTTCTATTTATTTAATTGAGTTGCATCGAGACATGTCGAGGCCCATCAAGGCAAGTGGTTTTTTTTTAATGAAAATCATTGTTTTTAAGGGACCATCAAACTGTGTATCGATATCTATCGAGGTATATCTTAAAACCCATGATTTTCATAAAAAAAACATATGCCTCAACACACCTCGATGCCACCTCGATAGACCTCGACACACTTCGATGCAATTTATAGAAAGTGCATAATTTTTCACTTGGGTGTCTGTTTGAGGTGATTTTTTTTAATTTTGGTATTTTCTTGAGATCTACACATCTAAAGATGTGTACACACACATTTGGGAAGTTGAAAGTTTGAAAACACACCAAAGTTCAAAACAATACCCTTATATTTTCAAAGTTGGGTATGTTTTCAAACTTTCAACTTCTCAAATGTGTGTGTACACATCCCAGACGTGTATATAAAATACCAAAATTCAAAAAAAAAATCACCCTCAAATGGACACCCAAGTGAAAAGTTATGCACTTTCTATTAATTGTATTGATTTGCATCGAGGCATGTCGAGGCCTATCGATGTCTATCAAGGCAAGTGGTTTTTTTCATGAAAATCATGATTTTTAACGGCCCATCAAGTTGGGCATCGAGGTATATCGAGTTTTCTACAACTTTTTACGTTTCGGATCTAAAAAATTGTGAAAAAATTGCAAAAAAACCAAAAAAATCATGCATAGATCTATTCGAAATGCATAAATTAGTGTCTTAATTGAACTTTTAGTAGATTTAAGTTTTGTATCATCAAAAACTGTCATGGGGAATTTTCTTTTAGTCTCCATGGACACTTTAAGAGAGAAGAAGAAGGAGAGAAAAATAATAGAGGAGGATGCCAAAGTTGCAGACGTTTTCTCAAAGAAATTTGGTAGTGATGATGGTTTGGTGGTGGCTGCCATAATTCCAAAGAACAAAGGTGACCCGAGAGAGAGGAAGTAGAGAGAGAGAAGAGAGATGGAGGCTAAGAAAATGATAAGGGTATTTTTAGAAACCAAACAAATAGTAGTATTATTTTAGAATGATGTTAAAGAATGATATTTTTTTGATATATGCACCTACATTATGCATTAATACCCAAATTTCCCTTTGACTATTGTGTGCAGTGGACGGACCACTTCAACTTCTTTTATGCATATAATACAAAAAATAATGAAGCACTGGCTTTGTGTGAATGATTAAATATGTGTCAGAAAGTAATATTATATTTATAAATTATAAGACAATATATTAGTATAGAAAAGTTGTGATATATGTCAATAGTCACAGTCATTTTATCAACTTCTCTTGTACAAACTCATATATATTCGGATAAAGATTAGGATTGGGTATATATATGGACTAAGTGTATATATATATATATAGATATATTAAAAGATAATGTTGTCATTAATATATTGATATTAATATATATTTGAGTTATTTTAAGACTTTTATTTATTTTAGTTTTATGTATATCACTGTGTATAATATATAAACATGTGTGAATGTGTATTTGTATATATTTTTATTTTCAATAAGAGTGATATATATTATAATAGTTTTATTGCAATCTTTATTTATTTTTGCATGTTCAAAATGTGTGTATGTATGTGATTATCATTTATATTCTCATATTATTGTGTTTTTGTCCATGTATAGTGCAAAAATGAGTGAGATTGAAAATCCAACAGAAGACATTCCGTCAACATATGGGCAAATGGAAGAAGGAGCAACATCAACTACACCTGTGGAGCTTGATTCAGTTCCCCCACCTCCAAATAATCATGATTCAGAATTCCAAGATAATATTGATAACAATGATAAGGGAAAGAGAAAGTTGACTTCCTTTGTTTGGAATCATTTCAAGAAGCAAAAAATCGATGAAGTTGAGAAGGCTATTTGTAACTATTGTTAGAGGAAATTAGGCGGAGCAAGCAAAAATGGAACGAGACATGTACATGATCATTTTAAGTTATGCCCTCTTAGAAGAATCAAGATATAAAGCAATCAATCTTGAATCCAAGTAGGAAGAAGGATGAAAGTACTTCACTAGTTGCTGCCCACACCTTTGATCAAGAGTTTTCAAGAGATAAACTTGATAAGATGATCATTTTGCATGAGTATCCACTCAATATGGTCAAACATGATGGATTTAGAGGTTTTGTCAACTCTCTCCAACCATTATTCAAGCATGTATCTCGAACTACTATTAGGAGGGATATATTGAAGATATATGAGAGTGAGAAGACTAAGACAAAGAACTCCATAAGTGACAATCGTAGTAGAGTTGCAATCACAACTGACATGTGGACATCAAACAATCATAATAGAGGGTATATGGCGGTGACTGCACATTATATTGATGATTCCTAGATTTTGCGTACTCAGATTATTAGGTAATATAATAATTTGTTTAGAAAATTGTGTTTTATGTCTATATTTAATATTATTGTATACTAACTACTTTTTATATGCATTCATCTATATTGTAGGTTTATATATGTGTCTGCCCCTCATACTGCTAAACTTCTTGCAAAAGAGTTGATGGAGTGTTTGGTTGCATGGCCTCTTGAACGTAAGTTGTCTACCTTAACTTTAGATAACTGTATTGTGAATATTGTCATGATGGACCAAATGAATGAAAAATTGAGAAGTTCCTCTTTACTTATGAAAGGAGAATTAGTTCATATGAAATGTAATGCACATATCTTGAATTAGATTGTTCAAGAAGGATTAGGGGCGATTCAAAGTGGCATAGAAACTAGACTGTTGTTTTTTGGACTGCCACTCCAAAAAGAGTTGAAAAGTTTGAAGAGGCCAAGAAAGGATTGTCATGTTCAAGCAGCAAAAAAGTAGTGCTTGATTGTAAGACTAGGTGGAATTACACTTATCTGATGCTTACGAGTGCCATTGTTTATTAAGATGTCTTTAGTCGTCTAATACACACTGAGAAAAATTACAAAAAGAACCTACTGAGAGTGATTGGCTTTTGGCTAAAGTTATGTGTGAGAAATTGAAGTTGTTTTACAATGTCACTGAGATGTTTTCTGGGACCACATATCCTACTGCTAATTCATTTTTCCCTAAGATTTGTGAAATTTGGTTGTTTCTTAGGGAGTGTCTTCGATCTTCATATGATGAGATTAAGATAATGGCTGCAAATATGATGGAGAAATTTGAGTAGTATTGGACTTTCATACATGGGATATTAGCCATAGCAACTGTGTTGGATCCAAGATTTAAGATGAAATTGATTGAGTATTACTTTCCTCAACTTTATGGTGGTGAATATAAAAATGAAGTTGAGAGGATTAGAATGTTGTGCTATGATTTGGTGAAAGAATACAAACCAAATGATGGAAAAGAAAGTCTTGTTGATCCTTTGTTCCATGGTTCTAGTGCTGATGAGGATAATGATGAATGGGTGGATCCTTTGGCTGGTTTTGATTTGTTTGTTAGTAGAACTTCAAATATGGATACTTAGAAGTCTGAGTTAGACTTGTACTTGGAGGAAGCAGTTTTTCCTAGGAGTGCAGAATTTGATATTTTAGCTTGGTAGAAGACGAATGGTCTTAAGTATCCTACATTGCAACAAGTTGCTAGAGATGTTTTGGCTATACCAGTGTCTACAGTTGCTTCTGAGCTTGCTTTCAGTACTAGTGGAAGACATGTGACTCCTAGTCGCAATAGGCTTCATCCAGAAACATTGGAGGCATTAGTATGTACACAAGATTAGTTATGCGATGAGAAACTAGGTATGTTTGTTGTAGCTTGTTCTAATAATTTATTCTCCTTTACATAAATACTACTCTATTGCCTATGTTATTTATTTCTTAGATGTATCACAAAAGAGGGCTTCATATCGAACATTGTTTGAAGATGTCAAAGATGATGAAGCGGTAAGTTATGTTTTCATTTATTTTTTTATTTACATTATTATTGCTGAATGTTTTTCTATTCACTTATAATTGGAGTTATGATTTTAGTGTCCAAGTTTTGTGGATTTTGATTCTTGAAGAATGAATTAAAGACTCAAGTGATGGTGGTGACAGATGAATGGTGGTGGTGGTGACTACTACTAGTTAACAAAGTTGAAGATGTTATTATGAATTTATGATTATATTTTGTTTTGTATGTTTGTTTGAATTTTAAGTTTAAGTTTATGGGTTTTTATTTTAACTATTGCATGGATTGTACTTAATTTTAGAACTTATCTATATAACTATGGATCATGGAATGATGAAATTAATTTTATCTTGTTTGAATTTGGTGGTTGCAAATGCTCTTTGATTGTGAAATATTCCTATTAAATAGTTTTTTTTATATATTTATAAGGAAACGGTTCACCGACGGGGTCCCCATTACCAACGAGGATTCCCCGCCCCATTCCCCGTAGGGGATTAGGCGGGGGTGGGGCGGAGACGGGAGAAAAATTAGGAGGGTGGGGATAGGGGCGGGGAATGCATTCCCCGCACCCTTCGTCCCCATGTGCATCATCAGTAGAAGTGAAATGTTTACTTAGTTTTAAAGTTGTAAACATTGTCTATAATTTTAATAAAAACTGATTTTCTGCTTTTAAAAAATATATATATATCTATAATAGAATGAATTATAGTTCTATAGTATATATAAATATTTTTATCAATAATATCTACATATATGACATCTAAACACAATGTTGGCATAGATATATATATATATATATATTTACATGGCTACATGACATATATATAAAATACAATAATATTTAAAAAGAAATTAATAATAGAAATAAAATAAGAATAGAAAAAGTCATAGTGTAAATAGTAATATACATGCATCAACTATTTCTAGTTTCTAATATATCTCACAATATCCTTTGCTGAATTTAATGAAGAAAAAGAGTTTCAATCACTTGATAAAATATACACCATCACACAAATTTATAAAATAAAAAAAATGATGTATGCCTTTATTATTTTTAAATAAATATGATTTAATTATTTAAATTATCATAAAATATCTTAAAAATATCCTATTTTAATTAATTTAATTTTGTTTAATTTTATGTTTGTTCTAATTTTTGAATTTGGCCGTGACAATAAACGATTATATATTATATGTTAAATATAATATTAAGTTTAAGTTTAATTAAAATTTATTTAAGTTATAAAATATGGTTGTATTATTTTTAAATAATTATCATTGTAAAATATCTCAAAAATATCATATTTTAATTTGTTTAATTATTTATTTATTTAATTTTATTTAAGTTTAAGTCATGTTTACAATCTACCATTAAATATACGAATAGTTTGTTAAATATAAGAATATTCCGTTAAAGTTAAGAGAAAAAAATAAAAGACCGTTAAAACCAAGAATTTTCGTTATCTACATACTTTTTATATAGAAGATATATATATATATATATATATACTAGATACAAGTAACATGTTTGCTTAGTTTTATTTATAGATTTTATTAATTATTTTTATTAAATTTATATTAATGTCATATAAATTTTGAAATAAATATCCTATTTTAATTAAATAATTTATTTATTTTTATTTAAGTTTATGTTTGTTCTAGTTTTTGAATTTTGGAGTGACAACAAGAGATTATATATTATATGTTTAATGTAATATTAAATATTATACGTGGATTTTAAATTTAAGTTTCTTACTAGTTTTTTTTTAAAAAAAACAAGTTGTTGCTAATTCACAGTAGATTATGTTATACGTTTATGTTATCCCCAAAAATTGGAGATCGATGACGTGGCAATAGAGGTGACAAGTGGCAGTGCATGGTCAGTAAAAGACACATTAATAAGTCAATAAATATATTGGCTCCTCAGAGTTGTGATAAAGTGACTTGGCTTAGGAGTAGCTTAGTAAGCCATGTTAGACCAGAGATATGCCATGCTAGACCAGAGTGCCATGTTAGACGAGAGACATGGCATGCTAGACCAGAGTGCCATGTTAGACTAGAGGAGTGTATGTCCTACCAGCATGCATGTGTCCAACCAGCACTTGCATATGTCCAGCATGCATGTGTCCGACCAGCACTTGCATATGTCCAGCATGCATGTGTCCGACCAACACTTGCATATGTCCAGCATGCATGTGTCAGACCAGCACTTGCATATGTCCAGCATGCATGTGTCCGACCAACACTTGCATATGTCCAGCATGCATGTGTCCGACCAGCACTTGCATATGTCCATCATGCATATGTCCTACCAGCAAGTGCATGTCCTACCAGCATGTGCATGTCCTACCAGCAAGTGCATGTCCTACCAGCAAGTGTATGTCCGACCAGCATGTGTATGTTCGACCAGAGTGGAGGTGATGTGGATCAACTAGATAGAGGAGGACTAAGTCAAGATTCCTAGAAACGGCTTCAACAAGAACCGGTCTTGGCACACGCGGGAATCTCTCATTCTTCCCACAAATTGGGTGTTCTGTTATATTTTGAATATTTTTGTAATTTAAATGTAATAAATATAATCAAATATCCCGATACTAGGGGAGAGCAGATGTATGATCCTAAGCCTATAAATATATGGCTTTTGGGATTAGAAAGGGGGCTTGGTCTTCTAGTAAACTTTTGGAAAATTTTGGGTCTGAGTTTTCTAGAGAGAGAAAGTGCTTGTATCTGAAAGAATTCTTGTATTCTTGTAATCTGTACTGAAGAAACTCAGTTGGCTCAGTTCATCTGATCTTGAGTATAGATCTATAATCACAACTCTAAGTGGATTAGGCTATTACCAACATATTGGGGCTGAACCTCTATAAAAATTGCCTGTGTTATTTAATTTCTGTTCAAAACTGTCTCTGTCGTTTAATTTCTCTTGAAGGCTTTATCGTTTTTGACGTTCTCACGTCGTTGGCCAAAAACGCGGTCAACAGTTTAATATAATATTATTCTAATAAGTGAGTTTAAGTTTAATTAAATTTTATTTAAGTTATAAAACATATGATTTTATTATTTTTAAATAATTGTCATTGTAAAATATCTCATAAATATCATATCTTAATTTGTTTAATTATTTATTATATTTAAATAAGAGTTTATACATTTTTGGACCCCGTGTTTTTTCTCATTACCTGTTTGGACCTTGTGTTTTGACAAATTACTTTTTGGACCCTATGTTTTGTAAAATGGTTAAAATAGAACCCTAAACTCAATTTTGATGAAAAAAAAATTGAATATAACAACATAATTTTTAAGCAAAATTATTTTATTTTTGTTCTGGATTATTAGTTTGGTAAATTATTTGTGATTTTAGTTGAGAAAACATTGACCAAAATTGGGTTTAGGGTTCTATTTTAACCATTTTACAAAACATAGGGTCCAAAAAGTAATTTATCAAAATACATGGTCCAAACAGGTAATGAGACAAAACACAAGGTCCAATAAGGTATAAACCCTTTGAATAATTATCATTGTAAAATATCTCAAAAATATCTTATGTTAATTTGTTTAATTATTATTTTTTTAAATAATTATCATTGTAAAATATCTCAAAAATATCATATTTTAATTTTTTTAATTATTTATTTTATTTTATTTAAGTTTAAGTGTTTACAAACTACCGTTAAATATAAAAATATTATGTTAAATATAAGAATATTCCATTAAAGTTAACATTAAAAAATAAAAACCTTTAAAACGAATAATTTCTATTATCACTTATTATATAGAAGAGATATATACTTTTATTATTTTCGGTTTTAAGCTCACCACCATAGTAATGTGTAGTAAAATCAGCAGCTCAATGTTTCAATAAAAATTTCAATTATATTAAAAGGACTGAAATTAATTGATTTTGTAAAGATGTGGAGTGTTGTTAGAGACTATGTCTACGTATCAATCTTATTTGATTGGAATATCTTTTTTCTTAAAGAACACATGTCCATTAAGTAATTATCAGTAAAATGAAAGCTGAGCATTTATTAAAATCAGGGCCTTCAATCACTAGTGTTTGTGATTCAGTAATATATTATTGTTGTAGTTGATTCTAAATTCTTCTAAAAAAATGAGCTTTGAAGTTGGCAAAGGCAGAGACAATGATTATAAAAAGATGTAACAGAAAAAAAATGTAATTCAACAGAAAAGAGAACAAGTATTAATCAAGTAATTTCTATTTACTAGTTTCTCACAGAGTCAAAAAATTTCCCTTGAAAAAAGGGTAAAAGTATATGATCTACAAAATTGAGAAAAATTTCACTAGTGAATCTATGTCAGTGCTACACATTACAATCAATTCAACTGAGATGTGATATCAATGAAGATGTCTTCTCTGCAAGGAATTGTGAGTCCACCCATCGGATGCTCATATCTGAATTCTTCTTCTGCCATACTCAGCAAGTCTTGAAATGCAGGCTCATTTAGGTACGAAAGAGGTACTACATAACGCTTCTTCTGATCTTCTCCAACATAGACAGAAAAGTAGCCTTTTGGAATGGTTGAAGACTTCAAAGTTGCTTCCATATTGCCTGAAAGTGATCTTCGGAGAGTCTTCTTACCCTGAACAAAACCAGACAATCCAAATGCCATGTTGATCTTCCTTTGTGTTTTTCTTTAGAAGAAGTATTAGAGTTCACAAAAATATATTTTGTAGTAGAGAATATGAGGACTTGGTGGTGATCTTCGGAGAGTCTTCTTACCTTTATATATAGATGAATCAACTTTTGGAATGCATACATATCTAAGGCTTCTAAATAAGTGGTGCTGAAGACATTTGTTAAGGTTTGACAAATTTGCAAGAGACATAAGCATTTGAAGTTCACATGGCTTTGTCTTCCAAATCATATATGAAAGTTTAGCTGTAATTAAGACATTTACACATATGATCTGTCTAACCATTACCAAGAGAACAAACAACAAAAGAGCCCATTTGTGCTATAAGATTTGCAACAAAGAAAAACCATTGTGAAACATATGTAATGAACTAGCTCATTATCTTTTTTTTTAATTTCTTTTTTTATTCAACCAACAAGAGAAAGAAAGTTATGTAGACTAATCCAGCTACTTGTTTCCACGTTTCATTGTTAATTTCCTTAAAAGAACAGATTCATGTGATTGCTCAAGGACTATGCTTCTTACTAGACCCCATCCAACTACTTGCCTCTTTAGTCTTCACTATTAATTTGGATAAAGGAATATATATATGTATAGAAACATAATTTGGATATCTTTCTTTCCCTTGTAAAACAGGCACGTACGTACATCCATTTTATTTCTCAGTATAAACAAAAAATGTAAATATTTGTCCTTAGGATGGCCAAAAAAGAAATGTTTCCAAGAATGATGCAAATGAATGCTATTGCATTTCTTTTTCTTGAATGGATTATTTAATTTAAGTTGAAGTCTTTTTTCTTCTTGACTTCAGCATAGAAATCTTCTACATTTTCTTATTCCATCATAAGATTAATATTGCACAGTAAGAATCTTCATGTCCTCTTTCCTCTCTCCAATTCTTGTTAGTGCTGCGGTTTACAGTTCTTAGAACTGAGATCAAAGAAGATATCATCTTTGCAAGGAATTGTAATTTCACCCATCTAATTTTCATATCTGAATTCTTCTTCTTTCACACTTAGTAGTTCTTGACACAAAGCTACTACATAACTCTTCTTTTAATCTTCCCCAACATACAGACTGCAAAGTAGCCTTTTGGAATGTTTGTAGTCTTCAAAGCTGATTCTTTAACATTTGAAAATGACCTCTTGACAGGCTTCTTGCCATCGACAAAACCAGGCAATTTAAATGCCATGTTGACCTTTCTTTCTGAGTTTTCTTTTTAGATAACAAATGATTTTTCAACAAACAATGTGAGAACTTGATGATTGAGCTTTTTGGTAATGTTCCTGTATATATAGATGAATAGTTCTCTGGCATACTCAAGCAACTGGGTTGGTGTGGAATTTGCAGAGAAACATAAGTATTTGAATCTTCACATGGCTTTGTCTTCTGACTCATACATGAACACTTTGTTGTGACTGTGACATATGTATAGACATTACCAGGTGAACAACCTACAAGGGAACATGTCCTTTGAGTACATTAAGAAAATCTACAAGTGTTACTACGAGTGTCCAACTAAATCCCGGTCTGAACCAAAATCCACAGTCATAAAAATACTACAATTACTACTATTGCTACTACTATCTAACTAGCTAAGTAAAGTTCTTGGACTCTACACCTCGAGTTGAGGAAGACCCTTCAGCATAGACTTCTTCATCATTACCTTGAGTTTATGATAGCTGACATGTCCTAGCCTTGCATGCCATAAATTTGTTGTTTCGTTCTTTCTAATCTTGTCTACATAAGCCAATTCTGCTGACATTACATAGACATACTCTAAACGTTGTCCTCTCATCATCGGTGTTCCAGAGATTTCAAGATCTTGGTAGATCTTGACATCTTGAGGACCGAATACGACATGGTGGCCCGACGCCGTAAGTTGCGCTACTGACAATAAATTTTTCTTCATCCCAGGTACATGGTAGACATCCTGGAGTGAAACTTCTTTTGAGCTGAATCTCGGCGTGGTTGTTGTTTTACCGATGTGAGCTATCGGTAATCTTGAGTTGTTGGTTGTTACCACTACACAACCACCTTTATATTTTGTTATGTTCTGCAGCTTCTCTTCGTCTCCTGTCATATGATTTGAACAGCCAGAGTCGACTATCCAATCATTATTGTAGTCGATCTTTCCTGGAACAGTAGCTGCTAGAGCTAATTCTTCTTCCTCCACAGCGAAATATGCTTCTGCATCCCATTCTTCATCGCTTGTCTTTTCTGCATTTGACGTGACTGCATTACCTTCTACAGTTTTCTTCTTGAACCAGTAACTTTTAGCCATGTGGCCATACTTTCCACAGTTGTAGCATTTCCCATCAAATTTATTGTTATTCTTTGACTGGCCATGCTGGTTGTCTTTCTTTTGAGCTCCCCCTGTTTGGGAGCTTCCATGATGACTATCCTTGTCATCATTTTTCGGAAAATTTTTGCTAGCATTTGGTCGAGATCGACCTTTCTTCTCACCACTAAAGAGTGCTTCTTCATCACTCTTTAATGAGATTCCAGATGTTTGCTTAGCTAACGCTTCTTGGTCAGCTAGCAAGTTTTCTAATTCAACAAGAGAAGGTTGGGTTGGCCAACCTTGTATTGCAGCAATAAAAGTTCTAAATTCTGGCCTTAATCCATGAATAATAATTATTCTAATTCTAGCATCTGTGTAGAGTCCAAGAACTTTACTTAGCTAAGATAGATAATAGTATGATAGTATTTATAGCATTATCTTTGTTACTGTGGATTTTTGGTTCAGACCGGGAATTATTTGGACACTCATAGTAGTACTTATAGATTTTCTAAGTTTAATCTATAGTTTAAGAATATTAAGTATAACCTAAGGTTTGATTAAAGTGACTGATATTAAGGATTATATTATTATATTATAAGGTTTAGACATCAACCAATAGGATTTTAAGCACATGTTTTGAATGGTAATTAAGGATTAAGATTTTTGAGGATTAAATATAATAAGGAGTAAAGTTTGAATGTTATAGGGTCAGTCAGCAGCTTTGAGTACGTTGAGGGCTTAGTCAAGGCTGTTTACTCCATTCAAACCTAGCTAAAAATGTGTAATTTCGTGTTTAAATATTCAGCGTATGCCGATATATCGCAGCTATAGGGGGCGATATGTCGCAGCACGTAGATACGGAAAACACGAAACGATGCACGGTCGCCTCGGGCATACTGGCCCAGGCGATATATCGCCTACAGGGGGCGATATATCGCCTCCTTCAGCATGGATTCAAACTCTTTTGAATTCATTTCCTTTCAGCCATTCAAACTCCTTCAACAGTCTAGCATCTTGTGAACGAGTCTTCAGCCTCTGCTGAACGATTATTCAAATGATTTTCACCTAAAAAGCCATTATTTTTATTCAAGTAAAATCAAGATATTTTCATTCCCAAACTCTATAAATAGGACCTAGTACCCAGCCATTATTCACCATTTGCTCTAAGTTCAGAAGCTGCTAGTGTTAAGTGAGTGTGAGAGTGTAAACACTTGGTTTGGGGAAAAACTATAAGCTTAAACATCATAAGCTTATCAAACACTTTGGGAAGTGAGTTCTATAGTATTTCGGTGAAGGTTAGATTGATCTTGCAATCTTTGAGGTAAACCCAAAACTCTAGTTCCTTTCTGTATTTTATGTTATTTCCTTTCTCAAAACCTTCTACTCAGTCCCCTAACCTTATTCTTATTTTGGTTAGGGAATCCAAGCTCTTAAGCATATAAGTCGGTAAGTATGTTTTTATGGTTTAGTCTTTTCATCTCTTTCATTTCATCTCCTTTCTTTAGACTCACTCTTTCTTATGGTTTTAGGAGTGTTCCAAAAGTCCCAACTCAGTCCATAATCCCGGTAACTTTGGTAAGGAAAATAGGCTAGAATATATATGTTTATGTTTATGTTATCTTTTATGATATGATATGATATGGGTATGTTATGAATATGTTGTGCATGTGTATGTTGTAGGCTTGGGCATATGCCCTATTTGACTAACAAGACCCCAAAAAGATTGTGGGCATAAGCCTATTTAGCTGGTAGGACCCCACTAATCTCATGGGCATAAGCTTGTTTAGTCTATGGGACCCCAAGTAATAATGGCCATTATAATAAGTGAATTATGTGTTATGATATGTCTTTACGTTATTATGAAATTATGTTTATGTTTATGACTATGTGTTAGATTTTTCCTTGC
Source organism: Humulus lupulus (assembly GCF_963169125.1). NCBI lineage: Eukaryota > Viridiplantae > Streptophyta > Magnoliopsida > Rosales > Cannabaceae > Humulus > Humulus lupulus. The sequence continues at coordinate 195,975,704 of NC_084799.1, read as the reverse complement.
TGGGCATTAGGCTCATTCCTTTCTGTTTATGTGCAGGAAATAAGCTTTAGAGGCGGTAAGATTCGTGACGCTTAGAGGATGTGTATCGATGGTGAATGGAGTCAAGGGGCCGAGCGTTATTCGATTCGAGGATGTAGTCTTGTTTATGTTTTTATGGTTTTAAATGTATTTTCCGCATTTTCTATGTAACTCTTTTTAGTTTTTAAGTTATTTTTGTTTTAAAGACAATGGGTACCCATATCCTACTTATTTTATGAAAGTAACCTTTGTTTCCACAAGTTCTTAATAAATTATGGTATTTTCGCAAAAATGTAAGTTTTATGTATAGATTCGTTAATGGTCCAAATAGTCTAGATTAGTGGGTCATTACAGTTGGTATCAGAGCAAACGGTTCCTTCGCATGAAGTTCTCCTCGATACACATGCTCAAAGCTCCGAATCGGACCGCCAAGTAAGTGTTTAAGTTACAAGTTACAAGTTACTTTGTCTATAGCTAACGACTTTAGTGTTTATGTTTTAGTTAAGAATGAATGGAGCTTTAAGCAATGAGGATATCCGAGCCATTAAGGCTTTAAAAAGAATAAGGGAGCCAAGAAACACCATAGGAGCACTAGAAAAGATCACTCAAAGATTGATTTTGTTCCACAAAGAGATAGGTCACCTTCAAGAGTCTAAGCAAATCATGATGAGAGCTGCAGAACAATATGTCCTAGTAATTAGGCTTTTAAAAGATTTTCCGTCAGCAATTTTAACTTTAGAAGAAATATGGGAGAATATAAATAATGACGATGACTTACAAGCAGCCCTAAGATATTATTCTCTCATACTTAAGTTCACCTATGATTTAGAGTTTCAATTCACTAATGAGCAACAACATAGGATCTTCTTAAATCTTCCCCGAGGAAATTTTGAGGCTCAAGACAATGATGATTATAAGGAGATAGATAATGATATGCTAGATGAAGGATCGGATGTAGAAGATCCCGATTTTTAAGAATAGCTAGTTTTTTTCAATGTTTGTTTTGTTTATTTCTTTATTTTATGATTGTAATAAGTGAAAATTATTATTTTTTTTTCCAAATTAAGTTCATGTTATTTTATTTTCATGTATGAGTTTGATTTTTTTTCGCAATCATAATGAGTAATAAATAAAATGAATAATGACTAAGTTCAGTGAAGGTGGATACAAATCAATGAACCAAGTTTCCTTATTGAGAGTTAGGGGGCCTTAGTAGTGGGAACGATTTTACTGATCTTAGCCCTCCCTCAATATGGTTAACTTTGGAACAAAGATAAGTTTCGAGCCTGAGAATTAAGTCATATAGGATGATTAGAAACACACTTAAAAAATAAAGATGACTTGTTTTTCTAAGTATAGAAACCCACTCTAATAATAAATAAAGACCTATATAATTTTTCATAAGAAGTCATAATAAATAGGTTCGAGATATGTTTGTTTTAGAATAAGTTTTTGCCTTAGAGCCTATTAGGGTAAGTTCTAACAAGTTCTCGACTGTTAGAAATTTTGGTGAAGATGTCGCTCCGAAGATCTGCACGCACCAACGGAAACGCCTCCAACGTTGTTCCAACGACCAATGATGCCCTCCAGTTCGCAGAAGAGGAGTGCGTACTACTACTAGCCGCAACGCGCCGACACCGTCAGCTGACAACACCGTGGAAATCGCTAGACGGCGACAACAAGTCGAGGAACTCTTGCAGCAACAACGTCAACAGGCGCAGACTCAGCTTCAGCCTCCGCCGCAACCGCAGCCGCAGCTACAACAAATGGCCCTAGCATCCCAACAAGTTGGTCCATATGGGGGATGGCCAGTGACGAACTACGCACCACATCCAGTACCGAATATGGAGTCAGTGTATGAAAGATTCCGCAAGCAGCACGCTCCAAACTTCGAAGGGAGTATAGACCCCTTTGAGGCAGAAGAGTGGCTAAGGAATGTGAAGCCAATTCTTACGCACATGAACCTCAGTAATACGGACCGCATATCCTGCGTCTCGTCATTACTATGGAAGGATGCCAGAATATGGTGGGACTTAGTTCAGCAGACTAACGATGTCACCACCATGATATGGACAAGATTTGTGGAGCCGTTCCACAAGAATTATTACACCTCGGCAGTCATCGCTAATGATAGAAGAATATGCTCGTCAGTTCAACAGATTAGTCAAGTTTGCACCAGAGTTGGTCCCAACCGACTTTACGAGGTTGACCAAGTTCGTCAGAGGACTTAGACCAAAGATGGAATTAGGGGTTAAGTTAGCAAACCTGGGAACTTGGCAATGCGGAGTTAAGATCTCACAGACCCCTCAGTCGCACTCTCTCACGAAGGCTTCTGGGGACTTGGCAATGCGGAGGCTCGACATGCTCAACAACGCATGGATGGCGATGGGGATGTGATGTGGTCGACGATGCGAGGCTGGAAACAGGGCTGGGTTTGAAGCTTAGAGCTAGGTTGAAGTTTGAGGGTTGGTTAATTTGTAGAGAAAGGGTCGAGAAGAAAGGGAGAGAGGTAATTTGATATATGTATATATTAAATAGATTTATCTTTATTAAAATAAATGTTTAGATTTGATTTTCTTCTTCTTTGAATCATATTAAAGTTTCTGAAGTTGGATTTGGCATCTTAAGATATATCACGATAATTGCTTTCTCAATATCACTGAATTGCAGTTCCAGTCTCTGCTGTAAGGAAAGGTGAAGATGTATGGCATTTAGAGATTAGTGCCGGGGGTTTAGTCAGTGCTCTTCTGGGTATGCAATTCCTACTCTTCATTTTTTAAGATTGTTTGGTCTATTTATATTTATATTAAGATTGTTTACTTGATGATATTATTGCGTGTCTAACAAAATAGTTCCCCGTATTAATAGTTTTTTGTTACTTTTTTTACCTGATGATTTGGTTTTTTTCTTTGTAAAATTGTTATTCACTTGTACTGTGTAACGCCCTGGATAGCCAAGACCGTTACACTGTGTGTTTATAAAGTGCCAGACTTGCTAATCAAGTCATTAAAGTAAAAGCGTGTTATTGAAACAGTAGAGGGACTAGGGTTAAAAGTGTTTTGGTCTCAAAAGTTACGTTTTCATTACTAAACATTGTTTATTTACATGGGATCCCAAAAATGACAGTTTAAAAGCCATTTACAAAAGTTACAAAGTTTAAATACATTGACTGGCCATATTAAGGCAAAAACGAGCAGTTAGGTAATTCCCTGTCCTGACACACTCCTCGACCATGGTGATCGAACAGCTGGCTATGTACATTTCACCGCTGAGCTCTCCACCTCAAGCCTGGTCCAGCTTGCTCTTGCCCTTACCTGCACCACGAAGCACCCGTGAGCCAAGGCCCAGCAAGAAAACACAGCAACAACAGAGCATGAACAACTAGCAAACAAGTCAATTATACATATAGCATCTCATATACTCAAGTATATCATCAGTCAAGTATTTCATATACTAAGCATCTCAGGTCATAATACATAATGCACAGACGATAACCAGGGCTAGCGCTCACATGCAGCTCCCTCTGTTATCCTATTGTTTCTGGCTCCCAGTGGCCAATTCGCACCCCGTGCGCTAAAATCATGTACGGTACTCTTAGACCGCTTTTACGTGTCCCTTGGCATAATACCAACATTGACACAATACAACTCTCGGGAGAACTTAGTCCCATTACAACCATACATTCGGGTGCAGTTTTCTTACCTTTCAATTCACTGGTTTTAGATGCCACGTAGCCGCAAGCACGGTCCTCTACCCCGAGCCTCTCCAAAGTCCTAATCACAACACAAATAAAACATTCTTTGTCACTAACCAATCCAAAACTACCTTCCCGGAACCTAACCCACACTCTCGGAACCCCCAAAACCTTAAAACTATACCCCGGAAACATCCCCCGAACCCCCGGAGCAAAGGGCCAAAATTGCCAAAATTGATGTCCTGAAATTGGCCTTGTGCCGCGGCACCCAGCAAGTCAGGGGCCCCGTGCCGCAGCACGCTAGAACAGCGCTGCAGCACGCCTTCGCGGGCCCAGAATTCTGGGTTTTCCTTCGCGTTTTTCCCGAGCCTAACTCACTCCAAATCACCCCAAACTCCATCCTAAGTCCCAAAACCAACTCTAGATCCTTAATAAACCTCACAACAACCTAAAAACATCATACCCAAGCCCATTCACACAACTATTCCCAAGATTCACTCTTGAGTTTCATGCTTTGTAACTCAAACCAGAGAATTAAAAACAACTTGAACCCAAACACAAACCACACTCCAAACTCCCTGAACCTTAACAGAAATAAGCCTAATAATTACACAGAAACCTTACCTTGAGTGGTGAGTCCAACCTCTAGCTTTAAACCTCCTTCCCCTTTGATTACCCAATTCTGAGTTCATACAAAACCAGCCACCAATTTGTTTCAATTCACACTTATCAACCAAAAATCAGACTTGAAACTTAGATATACCATAACCAAAATCTTACCTCTGAATATTCTTGGCTTAAGCTTGATTTTGATCACTTCAATCACTCCTTAATTCTCCTTCCAAAAGCTAAATTCAGCCTCTCCCTTCCATCTTAGTGTTGCTCTTCCTCTAGGTCTCCAACATTCAGCATAAAGCCCCTTTGTCCAAGTGTTATACGTATTGTATTTTCCTTCAGCTCTTACTCATCTATTCCCTGCCAAAAGACTAGTTTAACCCTCCATTTATATCCCTTACTAACTAGACCTCAAGGGCTTACTTTTCCTTTTCCTAACTTTACAATTCTACCACTTTCCCAATAAAGCCTGTTACTCTCTATGGTTACTAACAGTTACGCAGGTTACCAAATCACCAGTTACCATTATCTAGTTTTCTAGGACCGTCTCGGCACGTGCATCACATTGGTATCACAGCACCCACGTGGTACGATTCACGTATCATAATTATCACATAACATAATTCACATAGTCATATAACATGCTTAAAATCATAATCATGCATCTTAATCATAAAAATCACACATAATTCCCATCATGCCCTCCCGGCACACTAATCAAGGCCCTTAAGCCTTATTAGTGAATTTGGGTCGTTACATACTGTATGGTTGTGTTAAAGGCGTGAAGGAGTTTGAGGCAAGGTGGATCGGTTGGGCTGGTGTAAATGTGCCTGATACAGTTGGACAGAATGCACTTACTAAGTCTCTAGCCGAAAAGGTTAATTTTCGACTCTTGACATAGAGTCATTCAGACCATTTAATATTACTGCCTTTGCTTATTGGGTTGATTTTTTTTTTTCCACTAATTGAGTAAACATGTTTTTTTAGTTAAATTATGTGAAAATCAATTCTGTTGATGCTTTTCTATTTCTTCCTCACAGAGATGTATTCCAGTATTTCTTGATGAAGAGATTGTTCATCAATATTATAATGGCTACTGCAACAACATTTTGTGGCCACTTTTTCATTACCTTGGACTTCCACAAGAAGATCGGCTTGCTACCACCAGGAGTTTCCAGTCTCAGTTTGCTGCATATAAGAAGGCAAATGAAATGTTTGCTGATGTGGTTATCAAGCATTATGAAGAGGGTGATGTTGTTTGGTGCCACAATTACCATCTTATGTATCTTCCAAAATGCTTGAAAGATTTCAAAAAATCAATGAAAGTTGGTTGGTTTCTACATACTCCTTTTCCTTCATCTGAAATTCACAGGACATTGCCATCTCGATCAAAGCTGTTGTGCTCAGTTCTTGCTGACAATTTAGTCGGGTACGTTGAGTAATCGGCAGCACTTGTTGAATATTATATATGACTTTTGTTTAAAGTTGTCAAGAACCAGTCTTTTAAAGTCAGCTGGAGTAGAAAAAAATAGGTAGTTTGTTCAGCATATGCAAACGTGCTTCACTTATTATGATGTTCTTCTATTAATTTGTTCTCTGTTTTTCTTATGTGAAAGGGGAAAGTTTTTATTATATCCAGGATGCTATTAGTTCATAATTTCTATTGGTACTTGCAGCTCTTTGGTTTAACTTGAACTTCTTTCTCTCATTATTCAGGGTCAAATTATAACAACTATTGGGTTTCTTAAAGAGGCTCCAAATGTCAATATCCATGGCTTCAACGTCTACCATAAAAATCATTTAATTCTTGTAAGTTTGGGATTAGTTATTATTTTAATTTAAGTACATGGTTTAACAAGTGTGCTTGTTTTTTGGTTAGGTATGGAAAGGTGTTTAAGTCCCACATATTTGGAAGTCCAGCTATAGTTTCAACAGATGTAGAAGTGAGTAAATTTATTCTGCAAAGTGATGCAAAGGTTTTTGTGCCTTCTTACCCAAAATCTCTGACTGAGTTGATGGGAAAGTCTTCTATTTTGCTTATTAATGGAAGCTTGCAAAGGAGAATCCATCGACTAGTGGGTGGCTTCTTTAAATCTCCACAACTCAAGGCTCAAATCACCAGAGACATGTACAAGTATGTCCAAGAATCTATGACAAATTGGAGCCATGACCGACCCATCTACATTCAGGATGAAACCAAAAATGTAAGCTCTCTTTCTCACAAATCTTGATCTTGGGGAATGAGTTGTGAGGATATTCTTTAATATTTGAAGTTTAGAAAGGAAAAATAAAAATAAAGACTATTACTTGGTTCATCTAAGTTTAGTTTTTTTGGGAAGAGTTTGAAGTAGACACAGTAAAAAACAAAAGATGCCTTCTATCTTTAAAGTTTAAACCTTTGGCCTTTTTTGTGTGGTTAAGATATTTTTAGGGGGTGATTTATTTATATTCATAAATATTTATTTGTTTGGGGGGATAAAGAATCTGTCTGTGAAACAGTTAAAGTAATAATTATTGATTTTTGAAATACCCCATCTCTGGCTTCTACTTAGGTTTGAAAATGATTTACTAAATAGAAAAGGTGAACCAGTTGTTATGGGGTTCAGAATAAGTTTTTTTGAATAATTGTCTGTCAAAACAGATTCACAATTATTATGTTTAATGGTACTTTTTAAAAGTCAATAACACATATATGACTAAACCCCCTTTTGGTCTCTCGCTCAGATTGCATTTCAAGTACTAGTTAAGGCATTGATTAATTTGGATCCTGGTGAGGAAATGGAGTCTCTAAGAAAATAATTTCAAGAATTCATTGCAGGCCTCACGTCATTACCAATAAACATTCCTGGAACTAGGCTTCACAGATCATTACAGGTAAGTTAGTTATTATTAATCTATTACTACTCACATCTTGCCTTATTTCATGATTACTAATTATGTTGGTACAAAATATTTTTCCTCTTCTCTTTTCAGGCAAAGGAAAAAATGGTGAAGCAAGTATAGAAAATTTTAGAAGCCAGGAAAAGTAGTAGTGGGATGATCACCAAAGAGGCTCCAAGAGATGTAATAGATGTTCTTCTAAATGACACAAGTGGTCAATTAACAGATGATCTAATAGCTGGTAACATTATAGATATGATGATCCCAGGAGATAATTCAGTTCCTGTTCTTTTGACTCTTGCAGTGAAATATCTCTTAGATTGTCCTGCTGCCCTACAACAGTTACTGGTATGAACCACTTAGTTTGTTGTTTCTTTTTATTGGATTGCTATAGAAATCAAATTATTATAATCATTCTACTTAGACTATTATTATCATTGTATTAGAAAAGATGCCAACTTCATTTCATAATCATTATCATCCTTTCCTTTAGTTTCTTTCATATGTTTACTATTTGTACTTCATTTATGATAACTAGAAGAACAAGGGTGGACATAGATGGATCCTGTATTTGTTTTAGAGGACCAAGGGGGCCAATGTTCGGCACCTTTGTTTATGAGGAGGAGGTATTTTATTAGTTTTCTTAAAGGTCTACTTAGTTTAGAATACTGTGTAAGGTATACAGAAATGCAAAATGATAATATATTTATAGCCATGATAATGACAATTTTAAGACAAAGTAAAGTTAAAAAAAATTATGATCTCATACTTTGAAATATGGCTTACTTTTCTTTTCTATAATTTCTTTCTTCTTCTTCTTCAATAATCAGTTATCATGCTATGGATTTCATTTTTTTTTTTTTAAAATTAATTGTTTTTAGGTGAACTGCATAGATATAGAGAGTATTTCAACTTAATTAAAAATTGGTTCCAATTCCAAATAACATTTTTTACCTCTGAAGAGCATTAAAGCTGAAGCCAAAGAAGCATGAGATTGAGAATTTGTGGGACTACATTCTACATATCATATACAAATTTAAGCTCAGGCCAATGTTACTAGATCACTCTTCCTTTCAGCATGTTGTGTCCATTTATATATATATATAATTAGTCTCTTAAGTGTTTTGACTTGTAGAGCCTTCAATCCAAATGCTTACTTCTTACAACAATGTAGAGGAAGCCCATTAGCTTAATTGCTCATTAAATATTATGAATAGTATTACTTCTGTATCGGTATACGTATATATATGCCTATATATCTCTTATGGTGTGCTTTTCTAGTTTCACAATCTCTTATTAGCATAAAATACGTGAATTATTTGATTGCTTACAAATGATTATTTTATTTTATATTTTTGTTAAAATATGAAATACGTGTATGGGAAACATAGTCCTGCAACTTGAATTAGATAGACCAATCATAGGATGGGATTAAAAAATAGTTTCTTAATTGTATTAGTGAATGTTTAATATCAATATATTATTTTTATATATGAATAGACAATCTTATAGCTGGAATTTTGAAGCAGACCTTTCAGAATGATTGGCTACGTGACATGTATCTTGGTCGTTCTCTAAAGTTCTTGCATTACTTCCTAACTGGGTCATGAATCTTGTTGCTTGACTTTTGGTTCTAGCTTAGCTAGTACCATGTTTGTTATTAAATTGTTGGTGGTTTCTAAAATCATTTGCTTCTAAAAGAACCAAAGTTTTAATATCTTTGAGAGATGACATATCTTAAGAATTTGACACTGTTTCATGAATGCTAAAGATGAATAATTTCTTTTCTTGTTTAGATGATAGAGTGTGCCACTATTGCTTCTTCTAGAGTTGACTCTAAGGCAACTGATTAATTGTTTTTATTTGACAGTCCACTTTTATATTCTTAAAAACATTGCATTTGTGAATTTATAGTTGATTTATATATGGGGTTTTAATTTTATTTTTCTGTGGATTTATTGAGTGGGGGAAGGTGGTGGTTTATGTGTTGACTGAATGAATAAGGTGTTTAAATATGCACGCATGGGGTTGTTTAGTTTTTTATAATGTATTAAAGGTGATAATTGACCTTTGATCATATTGATGAGAATGATTTACTGCAGCATGCCCTTGAAATATCAATGGATGATCTTGCATGTGGCCATAATGTGTGAGACAGACACATGAAAGGCAGATGCAAATGCTCCTGAATTGGCCATAGTGTGTTAGCTAGTTATGGCTTGTTTGAGGAGTAGTGCTTTTGTGGACCTGAAGCTAGTTTTTTTCCAACCCTTTTACTAAACATAGTCTTTGGGTGATCATGTACTCTCTGGTTTTGAGTTTACTGGTGAATGTCAAGCCACTCTTTCTCATTTCTCGCTGAATAATGCCCAAAGTCTCTATGTGTATCTCTCTCTTTCCTCTTCTCTTTAGATTTATCTCTGTTTCTTCTTCTTTGTCCTTATTCTCTTTGTTTTGGAGAAATTCTTTGGTAGGTCTTGCTTCTCTCAGTTTGGTCAGAAAGTAAGCAACAAGGTATTATTTTTTCTCTCTCTATGCTTGTTGTAACTTAAAAAAGAAGAAGAAAGGAATGGCCACTTTCGAAAAAATAGGGTGTTTTGTAGTGGATTTATAAATGTTATATATTTGTGTATTTGTTTAATGGTCATTAACTACATGAGGTGTTCCTCTTATTTAGTATTTTAATTTATATTAGACTGAGCATAAACTTCTTAGTTGCATGAGTGATCTTTTTGAAAGTTTTTTTAAGTTATGATAGGTTTCTTACATTTTGTGGTGTATCTCTCTGTTTAGAGATAGAGTTCATCTCTTAAATTAACAAAATTTTCCTTTAGATTAGATTGTATTAGTGTTGATAATCCAAAAGTCTATTAGTAACAGCTTTGTCTTAATTTATTATTGCTTTGTTTCTCTTTAACTTTAATTTGTATTAATATTTTAAGTATTGATTATATTCCTTTGGTTGTGGATCAAATTGGCAAGGAGCAAATTTAATTAACTTGATTATTAATTGCAAGAGGTACAGAAGTATGTTCTTTTAACTCTTTTATTAATATCATACAAATGTTAGAGGAGTTTGAATATCTTAAATATTCATCCATAGAGAAGTAGGTTTTGAGATTAAAATTGTGTGCTGCGGTGATAACGGAAGGTTGAAAATTTGTGTGTCTTAGAGAAGTAGGTTCTGGAAAATTTGTTTGTGTGTTGCGGTGATATAAGGATGAAAACTTATTGTGTGTTGTTTGAATTTTTTTACTTGGTATTCATAGATGGTTAGGTAAGCTTTTAATTTTACTTAGTGGTTGGCATATTAATTTTATTTTTGTTAATAATCAATTGTTGACATATAAAGCTAAAAGTACCAGTAGACTATTCCCATAAGAATGATTACTTTAATAAATTTATAAGCGTTTTATTACTTCTAAGCTAGAAAAAAGCTAAACAAATTTATTAATAAGAACTATATTACTTTTAAGCTAGAAAAAAGCTCAATGATTGAACAAAACACAAGAATATCCAAAAGAACATTGCAGACCTTAGTAAATGTAAAAAAAAAAGATAGTTGCAACAAAGAACTAAACCAAGTATTGCACCTTTAAAAACACTAATACAATTAATGAAATACTAATACAAGTATTGCAACAAAAGAACTATGCATTTGAAGACTTTGAAAATGCTACACATATACAATTAATGAAATGCCTTCATGAAATCGAATTCCATAATCTAATTAGTATTTGTAATCTCTATAAATTAGAAAACTATATTAAAACTCATAAGCCCTGTACCCAAACAGAAATAGAGATTACTGGACTCATTCGTCACACTATAAATATATCAATTAGTCTTATAGTATTTCAGGGGAACAAATTGAGAAGCCTAATCAAGTATGCGAATTTTAGAAGAAGCTTAGCATTGAAGAATACTGCAAAGTAAGAGCATGTTGGCATCATTGTGATGTTAGTAAAGTAATATGTGTGTGTGTGTTAATATATATCTATGACTTTCAGCAAATTCAATCATACTTTAATGAGAAAACTTTATTTTTTTTGTCTTGTTTTGGCTAATCAATGGCCAAACCATGTTTGTCTTCTGTCACAAGTTCTTTTGAACATGCTTAAAAAGCTTGGCCTTTTTTCTCACCTTTGAATATGATTTTACAACAAAAGCCATCCATGCACATAAAACAAAATACATTAGTTGAATTTAATCAGTATTCATACTAGGGAGACTAAAATAGTAGTAAGACAATGGTAAAAAGGTCTAAATGAATACCACATTTATTGATGTATGACTTAGACATAAAAAAGGCTAGTGACTATTGAAAGCACACAGATATTATAATTTCTTCCTTTTATAGTTTTCTTACTTTTTTAAGTCTTGATAGAAGAAAGAGTAAGACATTTGATTGACCCAAAAGCTAGTAAAAACTGTGTTAAATGCGTTAATAGTGGATTTACACTCTTTCATGAGGGGACAAGAACAAACTTAAAGCTCATTTTTTTTTATCAATTTGTGCCTTCTCAAAGATTCATTCTTCATAATAAAGTAAGCTATGTTCAAACACAATTCAATAGTCTATTAATAAACAGGTAGATACCGGACAAACAGAATTTCTGTGCAACAAATCATACAAGAACATACCTAAGGCTCTTGTTTTTCTTATAAAAAAAAATGAACAAACAAAATTTTCATGCAACAAATCATGCAGCAAGCGACAAGAGAACAAGGCCAAAAAGAACACCAAAAACAAATAAATATTAATTAGCAACGTTTTCCTCTCATATTTCTTTTGCTTTCTATTTTCTTTCTTTATTTTTTCTGTTTATCCTCTAATTGCTAGAGAAACATTAGTGTAAAATCTCTAGTTTAGAATAAGAAAACCTAAGACAACCAACAAAGACAAACTATCAAACACAAAGGATAGGCTCTAAATTATTTTAAATTATTCAAAAATCAAAACTTAAATAGATTCAATCAATGTAGTAATCAAATGTTTATTAAATGAATCAATTTGATCAATTAATTTTTTTGGTTAAATCTATGAGTAAAAAAAAGGCAACCAAAGTTTGATCAGAGAATGTAATCGAGCAAGTACTCTAATTCAAACAAGATCGCAATACATATTGAATTTCAAACTGTGCATTTAAAAAACTCACTATAAGATTCAGAAGATAGTAAGTGTAGAGTCCAAGAACTTTACTTAGCAAATTGTTTAGTAGTATTATAGTATGTTTAGTGTTATCCTTGTGACTGTGGATTTTTGGTCCAGACCGGGAATTATTTGGACACTCATAGTAGTACTTATAGATTTTCTAAGTTTAACCTATAGTTTAAGAATATTAAGTATAACCTAAGGTTTGATTATATGACTGATATTAAGGATAATATTTGTTATATTATAAGGTTTAGATATCAACCAATAGGATTTCAAGCACATGTTATGAATGGGTAATTAAGGATTAAGTATTTTTTAGGATTAAATTAAATAAGGGTAAAGTTTGAATGTTATAGGGTCAGTCAGAAGCTTTGAATACGTTGAAGGCTTAGTCAAGGCTGTTTACTCCATTCAAACTTAGCTAAAAATGTGTAATTTCATGTTTAAATATTCAGCGTGTGCCGATATATCGCAGCACGTAGATACGGAAAACACGAGACGATGCACGGTCGCCTCGGCCATACTGGCCCAGGCGATATATCGCCTACAGGGGGCGATATATCGCCTCCTCCAGCATAAATTCAAACACTTTTGAATTCTTTTCCTTTCAGCCATTCAAACTCCTTCATAAGTCCAGCATCTTTTGAACGAGTCTTCAGCCTCTGCTGAACGATTATTCAAATTATTTTCACCTAAGAAGCCATTATTTTTATTCAAGTAAAATCAAGATACTTTCATTCCCAAACTCTATAAATAGGACCTAGTACCCAGCCATTATTCACCTTTTTCTCTAAGTTCAGAAGCTGCTAGTGTTAAGTGAGTGTGAGAGTGTAAACACCTGGTTTGGGAAAATCATAAACTTAAACATCATAAGCTTATCAAACACTTTGGGAAGTGAGGTTCTATAGTATTTCGGTTGTGGTGTAGATTGATCTTACAAGTCTTTGAGGTAACCAAAACTCTAGTTCATTTCTGTATTATGTTATTTTCTTTCTCATAGTCTTCTACTCAATCTCTAACCTTAATCTTCATTTTGGTTAGGGAATCTAAGTTCTTGAGCACATAAGTTTGGTAAGTGTGACTTTCAATGGTTTAGTCTTCCCATTCCTCTTCATCTCTTTTCCTTATTTAGACTCACTCTTGTTCATTATGGTTTTAGGAGTGTTCCAAAAGTCCCAACTCAGTCCATCATATCCCGGTAACTTTGGTAAGGAAAATAGGATAGAATCTATATGTGTATTGCTTATGTTATCTTATGTGTTATGTTATGAAATATGATATGTTATGAATATGTTATGAATGTGTATGTTTGTAGGCTTGGGCTTATGCCCTATTTGACTAACAAGACCCCAAAAAGATTATGGGCATATGCCTACTTAGCTAGTAGGACCCCACTAATCTCATGGGCATAAGCTTGTTTAGTCTATGGGACCCCAAGTAATAATGGCCATTATAATAAGTGTATGTATTAAGTGTTATGATATGTCTTTATGTTTATTATGAAATTTATGTTTATGACTATGTGTTAGATTTTCCTTGCTGGGCATTAGGCTCATTCCTTTCTGTTTTATGTGCAGGAAAATAAGCTTTAGAGGCGGTAAGATTCGTGACGCTTAGAGGATGTGTATCGATGGTGAATGGAGTCAAGGGGCCGAGCGTTATTCGATTCGAGGATGTATTCTCATTTTACCTCTTTATGGTTTTATATGTATTTTCCGCATTTCTTATGTAATTCTTTTCATTTAAATCATGTTTTGTTTTTAAAGACAATGGGATCCCATATCCTTCTTAGTATTCTATTTTGTAAGTAACTCTTATTTTTTTTTACAAGTTACTCAATAAAAATATGGTATTTCCGCAAAATTGTAAGTTTTATGTATAGTTTCGTTAATGATCCAAATAGTCTAGATTAGTGGGTCATTACAGTTGGTATCAGAGAAAACGGTTTCTTTGCATGAAGTTCTCCTCGATACACACGCTGAAAGCTCCGAATCTGACCGCCAAGTAAGTGTTTAAGTTACTAGTTATGTTACTTATGTGTATAGCTAACACCTTTAGTGTTTATGTTTTCAGTTAAGAATGAACGGAGCCTTAACCTACCAAGATATCCGAGCCATTAAGGCTTTAAAAAGAATAAGGGAGCCAAGAAACACTGTAGGAGCACAAGAAAGGATCACTCGAAGGTTGCTTTTGTTTCACCAAGAGATAGGTGGCCTTCAAGAGGCTAAGCAAATAATGCTAAGATCAACAGAACAATATGTACTAGTGATTAGGCTATTTAAAGATTTCCATCCTGTAATAGCAGCTTTAGAAGAAATATGGGAAGAGATGCATGAGGAGGATGAATTACCATTAGCAATGAGATACTATTTTCTCTTAGTTAGGTTCACCACAAAATTTGAGTTTCAATTCACAAATGAGCAAAAACATAGGATTCTCACCAACCTTCCTAGGGGACGTTTCGATGCACATGACAATGATGATTATGAACAAATAGATGATGATATGCTAGATGACAGATCGGATGTAGAAGATCCTGATTTTTAGATTAGTAGTTTTTATTTGTTTTATTTACTTTTTATGTTATGATTGTAATAAGTGAAAAATCTTTTCCAAATGAATAACATGCTATTTGAATATCATGTGTGAGTTTGATTTTATTTTCGCAATCATAATAAATACTAAATAAAATGAATAATGACTAAGTTTGGTGAGGGTGGATACAAATCAATGAACCTAGTTTCCTTATTGAGAGTTAGGGGGCCATAGTAGTGGGAACGATTTTATTGATCCCAGCCCTCCCTCAATATGGTTAACTTTGGAACAAAGATAAGTTTCGAGCTTGAGAATTAAGTCATATAGGATGATTAGAAACACACTTAGAAAATAAAGATGACTTGTTTTTCTAAGTATAGAAACCCACTCTAATAATAAATAAAGACCTATATAATTTTTTTTTTCATAAGAAGTCATAATAAATAGGTCCGAGATATGTTTGTTTTAGAATAATTTTTTGCCTTAGAGCCTATTAGGAAAAGTTCTAACATGTTTCTTTCAACTGTTAGAACTCTGCTACGATGTCGCTCCGAAGATCTGCACGCACCAACGGAAACGCCTCCAACGATGTTCCAGCGACCAATGCGGTCCCTACAGTTCGCTGAAGGGGAGTGCGTGCTACAACTCGCCGCAACGCGCCGGCATAGCCAGCTAACAACACTGCGGAGATTGCCAGACTGCGACAGCAAGTCGAGGAACTCTGCAGCAACAACGCCAACAGGCTCAATCTCAGCCTCAGCCTCCGCCGCAGCCGCAGCCACAGCAAATGGCCCCAGCTCCCCAGCAAGTTGGTCCGTATGGGGGATGGCCTATGACGAATTACGCGCCGTATCCAGTACAACACATGGAGCCAGTGTACGAGAGGTTCCGCAAGCAGGACGCTCCGAACTTCGAAGGGACTACGAACCCCTTTGAAGCAGAAGAATGGCTAAGGAATGTGGAGCCAATTCTAGCCCACATGAATCTCAGTAATGCGGATCGCATATCCTGCGTCTCGTCCTTGCTCAAGAAGGATGCCAGGATATGGTGGGATTTGGTCCAGCAATCCCACGATGCTGCCACCATGACGTGGACCCGATTTGTGGAGCTCTTCCACAAGAAGTACTACAATTCAGCGGTACTTGCTATGAGAGTTGAGGAGTTCACCAATCTAAAGCAAGGGAATTTAACAGTGGCAGAATATGCTCGTCAGTTCGACCGCTTAGCAAAGTTCGCAGCAGAGTTAGTTCCAACCGATTATCTGAGGGTGAACAAATTCGTGAGAGGACTCCGACCAAAGATCGAGATGGGGGTGAAGCTAGCAAACCCGGGAAACACTTCATATGCCGACGTTCTTGAGATGGCAATCGAAGTAGAAAGGTTGCAGGCCAACGTAAGCAAAGAAGAAGCCAGTAAGCCTGAACCCAAACAACAGAGCCAATCTCAGGCCAGTCGGAACAACAATCAGTCTAGCAATAGCGGCAACAATCAGTCCAACAACAATGGTAACGGACAGAAAAGAAGGCATCCTGACAACAAGCAATCTAACAACAATAAAAGGGCACGACCAAATAATGGGGGAAATAGGACGGGCTACGTAGAATACCCGCCATGTGCCAAATGTCAGAAGAAGCACCCCGGAGAATGCCGCGCCAACACCAAGGAGTGTTTCAATTGTGGTCAAGAGGGGCATCGTAAGAAAGAATGTCCTCAGCAAAAGCCAGAAGGAAAGAAGGACGAAAAGATGGTTCCTGCTCGGGTTTTTGCTTTAACCCAAGGAGATGCGGATGCTAGTAACAAGGTGGTCACAGGTCAGGTTTCCATCCTCAATAATTTATGTCATGTATTATTTGATTCGGGTGCCACTCATTCGTATATTTCGTTAGGAATGATAGATAAACTAGACAAACCTAGTGAAAGATTTAGAACTAGGTTTGTAACCGAGTTGCCTTCGGGCAAAGTAGTTCTATCATCACGAATTGTACGAGGCGTACCAATCAAGATTGAGGACAAGGAACTAGAAGGAGAATTGATAGAGCTGGTGATCAAAGACTTCGACGTAATCCTAGGCATGGATTGGCTAGCACGGCATGGCGCAACGATTGACTGCAAACGCAAGAAGGTGGTGTTCGAGACTCCTGACGGCCAGAAACTGTGCTTCATGGGACAAGCTTCAGGACTACGCACCCCGTTAGTGTCATCTCTCAAAGCTCAGAGAATGATGGAGAAAGGATGCCAAGCGTTCTTAGCCAACATCATGAATGTGGAGAAGGAGACATCACTTAAAGTTGGAGATGTTCGGGTTATACAAGAATTTCCAGAAGTTTTCCCCGATGACTTGCCAGGATTGCCGCCAACTCGAGAAATTGACTTCACGATAGAATTAGTACCGGGCACCGAGCCTATCTCTAAGGCACCATACCGGATGGCACCTACGGAACTCAAGGAGTTAAAGACACAGCTACAAGAACTCTTAGACTTGGGTTTTATTAGGCCAAGCCATTCACCATGGGGAGCTCCGGTACTATTCGTGAAGAAGAAGGACGGAAGTATGCGAATGTGCATAGACTACCGTGAGTTGAATAAAGTAACAATTAAGAACAAATACCCGCTACCTCGGATTGATGATTTGTTTGATCAACTCTGAGGCGCGACTGTATTCTCTAAAATCGATCTACGATCCGGGTATCATCAGCTCAAGGTAAAGGGAGAAGATATCCCTAAGACAGCCTTTAGGACTCGTTATGGACATTACGAGTTCTTAGTTATGTCTTTTGGTCTTACTAACGCGCTAGCCGCGTTTATGGACTTAATGAATAGGGTCTTCAAAGACTATTTGGATAAATTCGTCGTTGTGTTCATCGACGACATTTTAATTTACTCCAAAAACGAAGTAGAGCATGAGGAACACTTAAGGTTGATTTTGACGCGATTGAAGGAGCATAAACTTTACGCCAAGTTCAAGAAATGCGAATTTTGGCTTTCGCAAGTGGCGTTCCTCGGGCACATCATATCAAAAGACGGAGTTGCAGTAGATCCATCGAAGGTAGAGGCCCTGAAGGATTGGCCCAGGCCAAAGAACGCGTCAGAAGTAAGAAGCTTCTTAGGGCTAGCAGGTTATTATAGAAAGTTTGTAGAGGGCTTTTCTAAGATAGCCACTCCACTCACTAACCTGACCCGGAAGCAACAAAAGTTTAGCTGGAACGATAAGTGTGAAGAAAGCTTCCAGTTGCTTAAGGATAAGCTTTGCTCAACACCAGTACTTAGTGTCCCAACACCCAACGACAAGTTCGTTGTCTACTGTGATGCATCAAAGCTAGGATTGGGATGCGTGCTGATGCAAAACGACAAAGTGATAGCCTATGCCTCACGTCAGTTAAAGGAGTATGAGCAACGCTATCCAACTCACGATATGGAGTTGGCAGCGGTGGTCTTTGCGTTAAAAATCTGGCGCCATTATCTTTACGGAGAACGGTGCGAGATTTACACAGACCACAAAAGTTTAAAATACTTCTTTACGCAGAAGGAGCTCAACATGAGGCAGCGCAGGTGGTTAGAGTTAGTAAAGGATTACGACTGCGAAATCCTATACCACCCGGGAAAGGCAAATGTAGTTGCCGATGCACTCAGCCGGAAAAGCTATGGGAATTTAGCAGCCTTATCCGGAATTGAAAAGCCGCTACAGCAGGAGCTTATTAGTGCCGGAATAGAAGTGATTGTAGGCAAGCTGGCTAACTTGTCTATCCAATCAAATCTGCTAGAGGACATACGAATTGGTCAGGGACATGACGACACACTAGCAGCACACATGGATGCAGTCAGAGAAGGCAAGACTACAGATTTCTCAATATCCAGTCAAGGTTTATTGAGATATAAGGATCGGGTATGGGTGCCAGACGATCAAAGTATTAAGAAGACGATCCTAGAAGAAGCGCACAATACCCCGTACTCAGTTCATCCAGGGTCTACCAAGATGACTCATGACATCAAGGCAGTCTATTGGTGGCCAGGGATGAAGAAGGAGATAGCAAAGTATGTATCTAAGTGTCTTGTATGCCAGCAAGTGAAGGCAGAGCATCAGCGGCCTGTAGGACTATTGCAACCGCTTAGCATACCGGAATGGAAGTGGGACGATATAGCCATGGACTTCGTGACGGGTCTGCCAAAGACAAATAAGCAGCATGATTCCGCTTGGATAGTCATAGATAGACTAACCAAGTCGGCTCATTTTCTGCTTGTTAAGACTTCATATACGGCAGACCAATATGCAGACATCTACATCCAAGAGATTGTACGATTGCATGGAATCCCCAAGACAATAGTGTCAGATAGAGGATCAGTATTTACGTCAAGATTTTGGAGAAGCTTACAGCAAGCTATGGGTACTAAGTTAAGCCTTAGTACAGCTTTCCATCCTCAGACAGATGGGCAGTCCGAGCGTACGATTCAGATTTTAGAGGATATGCTACGCGCATGTGTACTTGATTTCGGAGGATCATGGAACAAGTACTTACCACTGATCGAGTTCTCGTACAACAACAGCTACCAGTCGACGATCGGAATGACACCTTATGAGTTGCTATATGGAAGAAGGTGCCGATCACCGTTGCACTGGGACGAGGTAGGAGAAAGGCAGCTTCTAGGGCCCGAAGCTGTTAGACAAGCTCAAGAAGCAGTAGCGCTTATTAGACAGCGTATGCTTGCTGCTCAAAGCCGTCAGAAAAGCTATGCGGATACCAAGCGACACGATGTGGAGTTCCAAGTTGGAGATCAAGTCTTCTTGAAGATATCTCCTATGAAAGGTGTCAAGCGGTTCGGGAAGAAAGGCAAGCTTAGTCCCCGATTCATAGGTCCTTTTGAGATATTGGACAAAGTGGGACCAGTTGCTTATAGACTAGCCCTACTGCCAGCACTAGCCGATAGTCACAACGTCTTCCACATCTCGATGTTACGCAAGTATGTGTCAGACTCATCTCACGTCCTCAAGTACGATACCATAGCGCTCCAGAAAGACTTAAGTTACAAGGAACGACCAATTAGCATCCTAGATAGAGGGATGAAGCAGTTACGGTCCAAGAGCTTTCCTATAGTCAAAGTCTTATGGAGTAATAGTTCTGAACGCGAGGCAACGTGGGAGTTAGAGGAGGACATGCAGAACCGGTATCCGAAGTTATTTGGTAAGTAAATTTCGAGGACTAAATTCTTTTTAGTAGGGGAGAATTGTAGAGTCCAAGAACTTTACTTAGCTAATTGTTTAGTAGTATTATAGTATGTTTAGTGTTATCCTTGTGACTATGGATTTTTGGTTCAGACCGGGAATTATTTGGACACTCATAGTAGTACTTATAGATTTTCTAAGTTTAACCTATAGTTTAAGAATATTAAGTATAACCTAAGGTTTGATTATATGACTGATATTAAGGATAATATTTGTTATATTATAAGGTTTAGATATCAACCAATAGGATTTTAAGCACATGTTATGAATGGGTAATTAAGGATTAAGTATTTTTGAGGATTAAATTAAATAAGGGTAAATTTTGAATGTTATAGGGTCAGTCAGCAGCTTTGAATACGTTGAAGGCTTAGTCAAGGCTGTTTACTCCATTCAAACTTAGCTAAAAATGTGTAATTTCGTGTTTAAATATTCAGTGTGTGCTGATATATCGCAGCTATAGGGGCGATATATCGCAGCACGTAGATACGGAAAACACGAGACAATGCACGGTCGCCTCGGGCATACTGGCCCAGGCGATATATCGCCTACAGGGGGCGATATATCGCCTCCTCCAGCATAAATTCAAACACTTTTGAATTCTTTTCCTTTCAGCCATTCAAACTCCTTCATAAGTCCAGCATCTTTTGAACGAGTCTTCAGCCTCTACTGAACGATTATTCAAATTATTTTCACCTAAAAAGCCATTATTTTTATTCAAGTAAAATCAAGATACTTTCATTCCCAAACTCTATAAATAGGACCTAGTACCCAGCCATTATTCACCTTTTGCTCTAAGTTCAGAAGCTGCTAGTGTTAAGTGAGTGTGAGAGTGTAAACACCTGGTTTGGGAAAATCATAAGCTTAAACATCATAAGCTTATCAAACACTTTGGGAAGTGAGGTTCTATAGTATTTCGGTTGTGGTGTAGATTGATCTTACAAGTCTTTGAGGTAACCAAAACTCTAGTTCATTTTTGTATTATGTTATTTTCTTTCTCATAGTCTTCTACTCAATCTCTAACCTTAATCTTCATTTTGGTTAGGGAATCTAAGTTCTTGAGCACATAAGTTTGGTAAGTGTGACTTTCAATGGTTTAGTCTTCCCATTCCTTTTCATCTCTTTCCCTTCTTTAGACTCACTCTTGTTCATTATGGTTTTAGGAGTGTTCCAAAAGTCCCAACTCAGTCCATCATATCCCGGTAACTTTGGTAAGGTAAATAGGATAGAATCTATATGTGTATTGCTTATGTTATCTTATGTGTTATGTTATGAAATATGATATGTTATGAATATGTTATGAATGTGTATGTTTGTAGGCTTGGGCTTATGCCCTATTTGACTAACAAGACCCCAAAAAGATTATGGGCATATGCCTACTTAGCTAGTAGGACCCCACTAATCTCATGGGCATAAGCTTGTTTAGTCTATGGAACCCCAAGTAATAATGGCCATTATAATAAGTGTATGTATTAAGTGTTATGATATGTCTTTATGTTTATTATGAAATTTATGTTTATGACTATGTGTTAGATTTTCCTTGCTGGGCATTAGGCTCATTCCTTTCTGTTTTATGTGCAGGAAAATAAGCTTTAGAGGCGGTAAGATTCGTGACGCTTAGAGGATGTGTATCGATGGCGAATGGAGTCAAGGGGCCGAGCGTTATTCGATTCGAGGATTTAGTCTCATTTTACCTCTTTATGGTTTTATATGTATTTTCCGCATTTCTTATGTAATTCTTTTCATTTAAATCATGTTTTGTTTTTAAAGACAATGGGATCCCATATCCTTCTTAGTATTCTATTTTGTAAGTAACTCTTTTTTTTTTTTTACAAGTTACTCAATAAAAATATGGTATTTCCACAAAATTGTAAGTTTTATGTATAGTTTCGTTAATGGTCCAAATAGTCTAGATTAGTGGGTCATTACAGTAAGAGACATTTTTAAAAAATAAGTGTATGATGTACTTTTTTTTGGAATATATAATTTTATAACTATGGTAATAACTAATAATTCAGGCAAAATTTTACTAGATTGATTAAATGTGTATTGATCATATCAAGGAACTGAATTTATGAGTAAACCAAAATTGTACATAGAATCATAAACTTAGTTGATGATTGAACTATAACTTAAACACAATAAAAGCAAACTCAACACAATTATACAACAGATCACACTGTGGTATAATAGGATCAACATAATAAATTTTATAAACTCTACAGAAATGTCACTACAATTTTCCAGAGGCAACCTTAAGAACACAGACATTTTGATATTTTAGAAAAAAATTCGTTTAACTGAAACCAACATTTAGTGGTTACAATTTAACTGAAACCAACATTTTGATATTTCAGAAGAAAATTCGTTTCTATTGCAGCAAAAAAAAAAAGGCTTATCAGCAAACTAGAATGGTGGTTTGAGAAGTTACATATTAAAACAATGTCAACTGTAACTTCTTAGCCACACTAATCAATGATTCAAATTCTATGTTCTCAGCTTTTCTAAGAGCCAGCATAAAAAAAGAAAACACATGATATAAGAGACAGAGATGCTATAATAAAATCAAAACATAAAATTTTGGTGTATTTATTGATCACCTGAGTAACAGAGTTATTGAGCTACTGCGGAAGCAATCAATAAATAGGATGCTTATGATGAATACGAAAAATTTCCTTTTCATGATAAAGAAAATCGAGAACAATTAACTCAAATCACCAATATACTAAAAAAACAACCAATGTCTTATAATTTAGTGTTTGGTTTCTTTGTTTGCTTTGGTGTAGTAGTGAATTCATTATTTTGTATGTGGTGTCCTTTCTTGGATATAATTTCCATAGAATTTTTCTTGAAGTAATTTGTGATGCTAGATAATAACAATAAAATATTTCTGTGTTTATTTTGCAGATGTGACAAGCGAAGTAGAAAATGATACTTAATTTTGAAGGCTTTGTGTTGGGCAACTGTAGAACATTTTGTGTTGAAAGTAGTAACTTGTCACTATGTTGAATATTTAAGACTCCTTGAATACTTAAAGAACATTTTGTTGTTGATGACAGTGTTGAATGTTTTAAACTAATTTGTGGATTGTTAATACAATGTTAAATGTTTTTACTTTTTGTTATTTGAAAATCAAGTTCATTTGAGGATGCTAGTATATATTAGAAAGCTAATTTTAATTATATAAAAAAAATTAAATATAATAGAATATAATAAATTAGTGTTATAAAAATGAAATGTATAATGAGAATTTAAACTTATCTAAATATTAAAATAATACGAAAATTGTGTTATAATATCTATTACAATAACACTTTTTATGCAAAGAATTGTATTATGCAAACTTCATTATATAACACAAATAATGTGTTATACTAAAGTGTAGTATAACACAAAAAATGTGTTATACTAAAGTGTAGTATAACAGAAAAAAAGTGTTATACTAAAGTGTAGTATAACACAAATTTATAAGTATTGAAATGTGTTATATAATCGACTATAAATAACATAATTAAACACTTATATATTTATTAAAATAACACAGAAAGTGTGTTATCATTGACAGTATAATAACACATCTGTATAACAATGATAAAGTATTATGTAAAGTACCCTGACCTACGATAACATAGTCGGTCTTAACACATCAAAAAGTGTTATGGTATGTTTTGATAACACATTTTTGATGTTATTAAAAGCATTTTTTCTTGTAGTGTCTACAATGTCTCCCAATTGGGGAGACGTTGTTGCTAGGGTCATTGTAGGTGTATATCTCACGTCTTCCAATGGGAGAGGTGAGAGACTTCCCACATCTCCCATTGGGAGAGGTTGAAAGTCAAACGTTGACTTTCAACCTCTCCCAATGGAAGATGTGGGAAGTGACTCACCTCTCCCAATGGGAGACATGGGAATTCCCTAGGAGACATCCAACGTCTCCCATTGGGAGAGGTGAGTCACTTCCCACATCTCCCATTGGGAGAGGTTGAAAGTGTTTGACTTTCAACCTCTCCCACTGGGAGACGTGGGAAGTCTCCTACCTCTCCCAATGGGGGGCATTGAAAGTCTCCCACATTTAAAAAAAATTAAATAAATTTATAATTAATATTATTTTAATTTGTTCTAATAAATAATTAAATTGAAATGATTTTAATTTAAATTGATTTAATAATTAATTATATTGAAATGATTTTGATTTTGATTTTAATTTTAATTTAAATTGATTTAATAATCAATTAAATTGAAATTATTTTAATATTAATTTACTAATTAATTATATTGAAATCAATTTAATATTAATTTAAATTAAAATTGACATAATTAATAAAATAAAAATATGCAAGAAGTACACAATATTTGTTAGACATATACAAGAAACACAATATATTTGTTAGACATATACAAGAAATACAATATTTGTTAGACATGTTCAAAATGAACAAATATTGCATTGTGTATGAAGAAAGAGGTAAAAAATAAAAAAATAAAAAAAACCTATCAACGAGGTTGGTAACTTTGGATTATCGACAACATATATGTCACCCATTCTTGTTGCAACTCATCAATTTGTGCCTCTGTATATGATGTGGTTGTTAGCTGCCAAAAATATAAAGTAAAATATATTAATTAATTATTTGATTACATTTATAGTTTCAAAAATAATTTGTAAATTTTAATTAATAATACCGTTCTCAAGTAATGTCCGGGACTCGTATGTTCAATCAAATCCTTCAACATCCTCATTAAGTAGTATCCACATGCCACATTGTCCAGTTGGTGTGGACACTAATTATTTAAAAGTATGAGTAATTCATTATTAAATTGAAACTTATTAAAAAATGCATACATATTATTCTACTTAATAATTATAAATGTTCAAAAATTTCTGCTGAAGTTACTTACCTGAGGTTGCTTAATGCAAAGAGTATCAGGGATCTCGACATCAGGAAGATTCATAGAGAAAAAAATATTGAAAGCGCTAACGATTACTGATACAATCTCCTCACGGTTATGTAACTCTGAATTCACCAGATCACAAAAATAAACATGATATGCATATGGTGCCAAAATAAGCAACATCCAATGTTCAGTGCATAAGAAAAACCAAAAAATTATAGTTCAAATGTTAGACAAAGAAATTATTGATATGGGTCGAAAAAATGACAACTTTTTAAACTTACCCATGGTTCCAAGGGACAAGCATAACTTGTTCTTTTGATTTTACGCATTGCAACGTCTGAATAGATTCTGAACACAATCGTCGAATGAACTCCCTTGAGTGGCGACAATATTAGGATTAACAAATAAAAACTTATTTTTGCGACCTTGTTATACCACATATCTGTAAATGAACCTAATACAAAAATACAAAAAATTGTTATATGAATGAATAAATCAAATTATAAAATTAAATGAACGAACTTATTTGTGAGATATATACCTCATGTAGTTGACGACTACTACTTGTCCAATCTTCTCCTTTCGAGCAAACTGAAGTAGGTCATCCTTAAATATATAACAGTGAGACATATCCTGATCAAAAACTTCAGACTCTATGCCTAGATTGACACACTCGCCATCAGCCCAATGAGATACAATATTGTGTAATCGTTCCAATGGAGTGTGGGCCAATTGTGTTGGAGGAGTTTGTTGTCGTCTTCTTTCTCGAGGTTGTTGTGTTGATGGAGCTCTTGGTCGTTGTGATTTGGTCCTACTTGTAGAGGGAGCCTGTATACAATAATATCAACAATTAAAAAAATTGCAAACAAATAAATATAGAATTGTAAAGATAATTATGTAAAAATATGGCATCACCTCATGATATAAATCTTCAGATATAATGACAAAATCCTTTGGCCACGCTATTGGCATCCCAATGGCCTAAGCAACTATGTACATGCCCAAATTAGGATATGCAAAAGGGAGAGGACAAGTTGGCTTAAGAACACTCATAATCATAACTTCGAAGTTGTTGCCTGCCTCTCTTTCAATGAGTTTACCTGATGCAACAATGTTTGAAACCGAACCAATTGCTAATTGGCATGCTCGGCCCTGTGTAAGAAACATATTATATACAAATAAGCATGTTGAAGCAATAAAGAAATTTATTTGGTTTCAAAATATTCAAGAAAGTTTAATTACCTTTTGCAAAAGCGGTTATAGTGCCATAATGTGATGTTCTGCTTGAGGCACTACTGGGTCTGGAGTATAGCAGGACGCCTGCGCTGGTGGCACTGGTGGGTCAGGCACATAGTATGATGATGGCACTGGTGGGACTCCAACGTTAGATCCTGACCTGCTCTGTTGGGCCAACAATTTTCTCAAGAGCTCATCTTGTTGCTGAAGGCGCTCTTCTAGGCATTGTGCTTGTTGGCGATGCTCTTCTTCTTGTTTTTGAAATCTTTCTTCAAACTCCTTTCTAATGTCGTCATTCAAAGAAGAGGCTTTTGATTTATTTTTCGTTGAGGTAGGTGTTGGAGTATTCCAGTATACTGTGCGGGACACACCGTGTCCTCCAGCCCTAACACGTCCTCGAGGCTCAAGAGTGCCCAACGCCTTCGTCAGCACATCATCAGGGCCATCAGGTGCCCATTTACCCTCAGCTTGGAGTTGCCGGTAATGATCCTGTGAAACAATATTCACAGAAAGTTATATATATAAGCTAATAATTTGATATATCAACATTATTAAATATGAACACTTAAAATATTTTTTTGAATCTAAGAGGCCTCTCCAACTAGCTCTCCTTTTTCATTCCGACGACCCATGCTCCACAAGTCTGCCCTATCAAGTTCAGTCAGACTTTTCCCACTTTGTTCCATTAACATCTCCTCAATACACACATAGCCTCCTCTAGAGAGGTTGTGATTTTATTTATTCAATGCTCGATAATTTTGCATCTCCTCTCTCTTTCTTTGCCACTCGGGGGTTAATCTTGAGTTCACAAACTTTAACCAGCCATCTGGAGTTATGACATTCTCAAATCCAAATGGAATAGCTGGCGGGAACTCATTTGGGTATTTTTTTCAAAGCATCGTAAACGTGTACCCTTGTAAGATCACTCTTCCAATTTTAGAAGTACTTTCCTGCATCCATCAACGTTTGTTTCTTTTCTTTGGGGTCCAAATCAAAAGTTTTCTGCAAGTTTGAAAGTAATAAGAAGCATATTATCAAAAAAATATATATTTTTAAAACATTAAATGAAATATAATTAATAAAAGTATACCTTCATTGTGTCCCACATTTTATTTTTATCCACCACACTAACATCGTTCCAACTGTTAATGTTGATGGACACAGTTGCTCGAACAATTGCTCCAAGATGTGATGAAACATTACTTCTAGTTTCATCCATTATTTGACCATACTCATTGTATTCAACACGATTAAGATGTCCTTCACTCCTTTTTTTTGGGGTTTTTAGACATCCATGTACGTCCTCTCACAGTTTTATGTTCTTGTTCCACTAGCTGAGAATGAGGGCGTTGCTCCCCCTCATCAGAACTACCACCAAAAGGATTAGCCTCCATCTGTGAAACATAAATATCATTATTATAACCATTTTGGACACTCATAATCATAAAAAAAAAAGTTATACAAAAATTTGAATTGAAGATGAAACAAAATGATGAAACCAAAAGATGAAACTAAAAATTTCACATATCATAAACATATGAAACCTATTAAATGGTACCTCAAGACCCATTATCATCAACCCATAATCCTTCTCCGTTTTCATGGAAACAAATACAATCATCATCAACTTCATCATTATCTTCTATTGTGGTGAATGTGACAAGTTCTTCTTCGAGAGGTATATCATGTAAATCACCATCTTTAATGTTCCATTCTCTTGTTTGTGTTGGAAGAACAATTGACCATTGGTTGTCTGAAGGATCATTCACATAAAATACTTGTTTGGCTTGTGAAGCTAATATAAATCGATCAGATTTGTGCCCAATTCGTTTTAGATTAACTAATGTGAAACCAAAATCTTCATATATTATGCCACTGTCACTTTTCACCCAGTCATAAAAGAAAATAGGTACTCGAGTTGTGATATAATCTAAGTCTCATATTTCATTAACTACTCCATAAAAAGTCATATCACATTCAACTGGATTTTTATCTTTTGCACTAGAGACTTGCACAGTTTTAGCAACAAGGCTAGCACCACTGTTTTGCGTGTTTCTATTGTTATTGTGCTCCCTAGTGTTAAATAGAGTATCGTTAATCATGTATGATGAAAACTTGATGACATTAACCGAAGGTCCTCGAGAAATCCACTTAGCAATGTCTGAAACCTTATTTGATGTGTTTTGTAATTCTGACACAACCTATTAAATCAACATACCAAAAACAAATTACTTTAGGGAGTCTCTTCTGGTGCACCATTTTTATTTAGTGCTCAAATTATCAATACTTTATAACATTAATGTATCTTATGAGTGTCTTTTACTTACAACATCTTCAAGACGAACTAGATGAACATTTTTTTTCATAATTTTTATCTATAGGTTCAAACATGTTGCACGCGTGACTAATTTTTTTTATGCGCGTGGAAAACAACATGTTTGAACCTAGTTTTCAGTACTGTAAACTATTCAAAATTTTCTGAAAATTTGCAGGATGCTCTAAACAACTACAATATATAAAGTTATAAAAAAAAATTGTGCCGAAAATTGTTCATGGGTCGAAAACACTGAAGAGCCCCACTGGTAGGACTTAAAGTGAAGCCCCTATACAAGAATTGTCCCATATATATATGTATATATATAGGGAACGACTACAATGCATCCTTTTTTTTTTTTGCAACATTGGTGTATCCTTTTTCTATTTCGGCACCTGGATAGATATAATCCCAAATTTTTTTATATGACGGTGTACATTGTAGGTATTTAGAATATCCTGCAAATTTTTAAGAAATTCTGAATAGTTTACAAAGCCGAAAACACAGTTCAAAAAATAGGCACGCGTGCAATAGAAGGTTTAGACCCTATTTCAGTATCATAATTTATTCAGAATTTCTTGAAATTTACAGAATGTTCTAAATACCTACAATGTACACCGTCATATAAAAAATTTTGAGATTATATATATCCAGGTGCCGAAATAGAAAAATGATGCACTAGTGTTGCAAAAAAAAAGGGATGCATTGTAGTCACTCCCTATATATATATTTATATTGATGTGAAACAATTTTGGAGCTATGTGTGGTTATCCTCAAGAGGCCAAAATACCCTTTGCTTTCTATAAAGAAACATTCCAAACACAATCAGTTTTCCTAGCACAACAAGTATCTAAAAAGTAAGTTCTATGCATTTTCTCGATTTAATTGTCTATGTATCTTCCAGTAAGAAGTAACAATACATAATACATATGTATACTGTTGTTTATATATGTGTATATCTATACAGTATTCTCACTTAGCGATAATTAGACCCTTTTAGTGAAAAGTGCAAAGTATTATCACTTAGTAATAATATTCTCAAATGGGTTAGGTATGAATTAAATTAATTTGATTAATATATTTTTTTTATGTTTAAATTTCATTTATTAAAAAACCAACTTATATAACTCTTTTACATAAAATTTCAACTTAGAATATGAGAAATAGAAAGACGATGACACCATTTGAAGAGGGACAGCTCTAAGTCAATCGTCTCTCATATTTATGATATGGTAAGGATATTATACTATTTTAATATTTAAATTAATTTGCATGTTATTTACTAATTGTCTATAGTGGAATTGAGATTTTGAGTATGAGAAGCTGAGAACAAAATGACTATTAATTCATTTTTGGTTTTAGGTAGGGTAAGTTGAGTGTTCATAGTTGGTAAAGTGTAGCCTTTTGCTAGGGTGGAGAACTGATTTTAGTCAGATTCTTTGGTCTTAACACCCTAATCTTTATGTTTGCTGAATTTGATATAAATCTGAATATGTGATATTCCTCAATAGAAAATAAAATTGGAACGAAATTACCAATCAATTTTTCTGGCTGAGTCGCGGACAATGTCGCTCTCTTTAAGACATTTCGCGGCTCTGTCCTAAGTGTGCACGGCAGTTTATCAACTATGCCATCCCCAGGATAAAACAGCCTCTGTACGATTCCTCCCTGCACCGAGAAGATCGTTCTTGTACACCCTTAAAAAAGCTCTGAGAAAATTCGTAGAACCAAGAAAAAAAAACTCTCATTTTCAAAAAATGTTTGATCTAACTTAAACAGAGAAGTAGGCCCCATAAAACGGCTAAAAACATTTTTTCATTTAATCAGATGAGGAAATTAACGGCTAAAAACGTTTATTTTCATTTAATTAGAGGAAAAACCGTTTTTTGAAAAATAAACATTTTAAGATTAATTTATTTAATAAAATAATAAATGTATTTATTTTATTGAATAAATTTTTTCCAACAAAAAATTAAAAATACGACACCACACCACCCACCCGCCAGCTCAGCTCGGCTCGGTCGGACGGAAGGCGACGGTGGCGTGCGCGTGCGTGTGGTGGTCAAGTGTGTGAGTCCTCACCCATGTGCACAAAACTGGGTAACCCTTGGGGCACACCCCAAGACATAGCACTTGCAACTTATATACACTCCTTGAAGAGTGTTTCAATTCCATGTGGGACTTTTCCCATATTGCACACAACTATATTTTTTCAATTTTTAATAATTCATTAAAAAAGTTCCAACAATCCCCCACTTGAATTTTTAAAAATATTTTCTTGAGCAATTTCAGAATCTATAAGATTACGCATAAACAAATGTATCTTTCGATTTGAACATTTGCGTAGTGAATACGATTTAGATTATACTAGAGTGACAGGTAGTCTTGAACTCTATTTCTAACATCATACCACGCACCAACCTTTCAAGGGTGTAATCAAAAAGCCTGTGCGTTAATGGCCATGTACGTCTATCCCAGTATAGCGAATGCTCTAGAAATTTTGCCCAAATTCCATAGGAAGCGGCCCCACTTCCACATTCACATAGGTGAGCCTATCAAGAGTACTCCTGTAGCTCGGTACTCCACTCCACATAGAGTATAGATCTCATTAAGAGTTTCTATTAACTCATCCTCTCATCGCTTCAGGAATTCATGCTTCTATATGCTTTAATGGAAATAGCATGATTCAACTCATATCACTTCACAACTTGTTATTACCCATTGAACCTAGTTCTTGGGATCTCCAATCTTTAGGTTGGGTTACCATCATGAGTGATTCATCATTCTAAGGGCAACAGTCCCATTCCCTTCGATGTTTTATGGACTTTCTCTCTAGCTAATCCTTTCGTCAAAGGATCTGCTAAGTTATCATCAGTGCGTACATGATCCACTCTAATAGCTCTTGTTGAGAGAAACTCTCTAACAGTACTATGCTTACGATGTATCTGTCGTCTCTTACCATTGTAATAATGGTTCTGAATTTTCGCAATAGTCGCGGTACTATCGCAGTGGATCAACACAGCTGGTATCGGTTTTTCCCATAAAGGGATCTCAGCTAGAAGGCTTCTCAGCCAACCTGCTTCTTCACTAGTTGTAGCTAGTGCTATCATTTCAGACTCCATGGTGGATTGTGCCAAAATAGTCTGTTTCTTATATTTCCAAGAAACAGCTCCACCAACTATACTAAAGATATAGCCACTTGTTGCTTTGGAGTCATCAAACAGAGAGTTCCAGTCTGCATCACTATAACCTTCAAGAACAGCTGGAAACTTCTGATAATGTAATCCAAGGTTCATGGTTCTCTTTAAGTATCTCATGACCCTTTCAATAGCATGCCAATGCTCTATACTAGGTCTGCTAGTAAACCTACATAATAATCCCACGACATAGGCAATGTCGGGTCTCGTACAATCAGTGGCATATCGAAGACTGCCAATGACGCTCGCATATTCAGATTGTCTTACACCGTCACTAGTGTTCTTAAATAACTTTACACTTGGATCATATGGTGTGCAAGCAGGTTTACAATCAAAGTAATTGTATTTCTTTAGAATCTTCTCAATATAGTGAGATTGATCCAAAGAAATTCCCTTTTCAGACCTAGTAATCTTAATACCAAGGATTACATTCGCTTCTCCGAGGTCCTTCATATCAAAGTTAGCACACAACAGAGATTTCACAGCATTCACAACATGAATATTCGAACCAAATATGAGCAAGTCATCCACATATAGACATACAATAGTGCAAATGTCATTATCAAATTTATAATAAATGCATTTGTCACTTTCATTCACTTTAAATCCATGTGAGATAACTAAATTGTCAAATTTCTCATGCCATTGCTTAGGTGCCTGCTTAAGACCATACAGAGATTTATCTAACTTGCAAACCTTATGTTCCTGGCCATGGATTACAAACCCTTCCGGTTGATCCATATAGATCTCTTCTTCTAATTCACCATTCAAAAATGCAGTCTTAACATCCATTTGGTGTACAACTAGATTGTGAATGGAAGCTAGGGAAATCAAAACTCTAATGGATGTTATCCTCATAACAGGTGAAAAAGTGTCAAAGAAATCTATATTTTCTCCCTGCCTAAAACCCTTGGCTACCAAACGAGCCTTGTATTTTTCAACAGTTCCATCGGGTTTCAATTTCTTTTTCAAGATCAACTTACAACCTATAGGCTTACAACCAGGAGGTAAATCAACTAAGTGCCACGTTTTGTTAGACTCAAGAGAGTCCATCTCATCATTTATTGCTTCTTGCCAGAGGTCAGCATCTAAAGAAGACAAGGCTTCTTGGAGGTTAGCAGGATCCTCCTCTAATGTATAGACACAGAAATCAAAACCATAATCTTTAGCAACTCTAGTTCTCTTACTTCTCCTAGGTTCTGATTCTCTATCCTCAATATGTTCATTATTCCTAATCACAGGAATGTTGCTAGTAGATGCGCCCCCACTATTTCTCAATTTAAAAGGGAATCTATGTTCATAAAAATCAGCATCATTTGATTCCACAATAACATGCGCATTTAAATCATAGAACCTATATGCTTTACTATTAATTGCATATCCGATAAATACACATTCATAGGCTCTACTTGCTAGCTTAATTCTCTTAGGATCAGGAATACGAACATAAGCAAGACAACCCCAAGTTCTAAAATAAGACAGGTTAGGTTGCCTATTTTTCAAAATCTCATAAGGTGAAACTTTACTTTTAGACTTAGGAACTCTATTCAACACATAACAAACAGTCAAAAGAATTTCACCCCACCAATGAGATGCAGCACTAGAATTCAATAAAATAGCCACAACAGATTCAGTAAAAGTTCGATTCTTTCTTTCAGCTTTACCGTTCATTTCAGGTGAATATGGTGCAGTGGTTTTGTGTACAATGCCATGTGAATTATAAAACTCAATAAACATGCTTGAATCATATTCAGTTCCTCTATCACTATGAAACCTTTTAATTTTCTTATTGAATTGATTCTCAATTTCAGTCACAAAGAATTTGAACATGTCAAGCGCATCACTTTTATTTTTCATTAAGTACACATAAGTAAAGTCAGAATAATCATCAATAAAAGTGATGAAATAATGTTTACCATTCCTAGTTAACGTTCCATCAAGTTCACAAATATCTGAATTAATTAATTCTAAAGGCTCAGATTCTCTAGTAACTGACTTATGAGGAGTCTTAGTTATTTTTGCTTGACTACAAAAATCACATTTTTCAAAATCGTTATATGACACTTTAGGAATCAGTCCTATGTTACTCATGTTCTTAATAATGCGCTTATTAACAT
This sequence comes from Humulus lupulus, assembly GCF_963169125.1. NCBI lineage: Eukaryota > Viridiplantae > Streptophyta > Magnoliopsida > Rosales > Cannabaceae > Humulus > Humulus lupulus. The sequence continues at coordinate 195,941,829 of NC_084799.1, read as the reverse complement.
GACAAAGTCTAGCATGCCAAACATTAAAATCACACAGCATATAAGCAGAAGGAGAAACTTTATTGGCTTCAACATTTAACTTACACATGCCATCAGTAGCATAACCCTTCCTAACAAAAATATCATTCTTAGTGATGGTGTACAAATCAGCCCCAATAGTTTGAGCAAACCCAGTCTTATTAAGCAGAAAACCAAAAACCAGATTCTTTCTCATCTCAGGAGTATGCATTACATCTTTCAGTAATAAAGTCTTTCCTGAGGTAAACTTAAGCTCCACATTTCCAATCCCAGCAACAATAGTGGTGTGGGAATCTCCCAACAACACTTTCTTATCATCAGCAGCAGTGTATGTTTTAAACATAGCACGATCATAGCAGACATGGCGAGAAGCGTCAGTGTCTACCCACCACCCATCTGATCCACCAATAAGGTTGATCTCAGAAATCATAGCTGTAAAAGCTTCTTCAGTCAAGTTAGCCTGCAGAGCAGTGCTTGGCTTGTTCCTACACTTACATGCCATATGACCTGGTGATAACTCTACGATTTAGAGTTATTTTTTATATCTTTAAACTTGATTTTTGAACCAAACAAAAGAGTAATGAGTTTTTATTTCTTGTAATTGCGTTCAATTTAGTGTATCTGTGTAGTAAGGGACCTTGTGTTCGTATTGTCATATGTTTGAGTGATTGATGTAATTTATTGTATGTGCTAAGCAGGAAAGGAAGCTGAAATAGGTGATCGGGAACTTTGGAATCAAAAAGGGAACAACAAGTCAGAAAAATGCATGTTGCTGTTCTATCATTGCTGTAACGACTACCACGTAGCAATTGGCAGAGCCCAGGAAGGAAACGTGACTAACTTCCAGCTGGATTTAATGAGACATAATAGGCGCTGAGGTGGCCAGAATTTTGTACAACTAAGTCAGCTGGATGGCGTGGCAGAATAGAGGGGCAAGATAGACTTTGACTTTCTAATTAGGGTAAAGCAAGTACCCTAAAAGGGGGGGGGGGGGGGGGGCAGTCGAAAAGAAGAGAGGACCCATTATTGAAGAAAAATCTAACCATTCAAGGAGAAGTACACAGAGAGAAAAGGGAGGACGAAAATAGAAGAAAGGAGTACCAAAAAGAGGAGAAGAAGGCAGACGCACTAAGGGGGACTGGAGCTCACCAACTCATCTCTCTCTCTAATCTTTCCCTCTCATTTTGTATTAATTTTCTATCTAGTTTTTCTGCTCAAACTCTATGGAACTTCTACTTTCTGGTTATGTGTTTGTAATTTCAGTTATGAACTAAGTTTTTAAGAGATTTGGGTGGTTATGAACCCTTTGTATGAAGTAATATTTTGAATGCATGGTTAGAGTAATTATATCATTGTTCAATTAAATGTGTTGGAATGTTGATTGAATGTTATGTACTGGCTATATTTAACATTTATTAAGCTGGATCTAACTTGGAAAAGTAAAACCCAGCTGAACCCATTTAATTGATGCAAGAATTTGCCTAGTTTTAGGTAATTTTGAGTAGTGGAATAGGAATATTTTGCTGCCTTGTATAACTGGAGATTTGGTGCTTGTTGGATTGTTTATAACCTGATTTAATGCAGGAATGTGTTGAGGGGGTTATAGATAATATACTGTAAGTTTTGGGAAAAACTTGCTGGGCATTTATGAAATCTGTTAACTCTGATATAATTGCTGAACCATTGCTGTAACAACTGGAACGAAACAGAGGGGAATTAACCACCCAGATCCATTTTCTCACATCTGAAATTTACGCAGAATTACTTCATTTGGTCTCTAATTTTTAGTTTAATTAAATTTGAATATTTACATTTAATTCCAGAATTAATCACTCAATTATTCTCTTGAATGGGTTACTTTATTTTATATTGTTTCTAGTTGATATTGCGTTTATTTAGTTTAAAAGTCCCTGTGGAGACGAACTTTGATACTTTATCACTGTATTACTTGTTTGTGACTGTGTATACTTGCGCATATTTTAATCGTTAGAATTTTTACAACACCTGGCTTGTTACAGTTGTAACAAAGGAATTGTCCAGAGTGATTCTTTTTAGGTGGAGGCTGCTGCCTTCCATGTTGGTTCCTGTTATGGTTACAACTCTGATTGTTGTTTCAAGGGTTGTTCTGGTTGTTGCGGTTGGAATTTGAATTCGAGTTGCAGTTCTGATTCTTAAAATTTTTGCCATTTGGCTTTAAAACCGCAGGTGTGGACTTCTTAGGGTTGCTGTGAGAGACAACAAGCACCTCTTCTTTCTGGTCTTGTTTCCTTGCTTCCTCCTCGATACGAAGGCGGGTGATCAAACTTTCTAAGGAAAATTCCTTAGTCTTATGCCTGAGAACATTTTTAAAATCCTTCCAGGAAGGAGGTAATTTGTCAATTAAAATAGCAACTTGAAACTGTTCAACAAGGGTCATACCTTCTGAGATAATCTCATGAGCAATTTTCTGAATTTCGTGAGATTGGGCCTCCACAGATTTATTGTCCACTATCTGATACTTCAGGTAGCGACTAACATCGTATTTTTTAGTCTCTGCCTCTTCTGTATCATATTTCTTTTGCAGCGCCTCCCAAATTTCATTTGCTGACTTGTCTGAGTTATAATAGTCATAAAGATCATCAGATAAACCGTTAAGAATAAAATTCTTACAGAGGAAATCGTTTTCCACCTAGGAGTCCAAGTCCTTCTATTGCATCTCTCGTTCAGTCTCCTTGTCCTTGTCAGTCGAGGCTACAAAGACAACCAGCTTCAGAGCAGTGAGTACAAACGCAACCTTCTTCATGGTCAGATAAAAAAGCATCTTCTGTTTCCAACGCTTAAAGTGCAAACCCTAAAAAAGAAATGGCTTGTTGATATCAACAGAGGTAGAACCAGAAAAATCATCGGTCTCAGCCATAGCAGAACAAAACGTCTTAAAATTGATATTCCTCACTAGAAAATAAAATTGGAACGAAATTACCGATCAATTTTTTTTGCTGAGTCGTGGACAATGTCGCTCTCTTTAAGACGTTTCGCGGCTCTGCCCTAAGTGTGCACAACAGTCTATCAACCACGCCGTCCTCAGGATAAAACAACCTCTGCATGATTCCTCCCTGCACCGAGAAGATCATTCTTGTACACCCTTAAAAAAGCTCTGAGAAAATTCGTAGAACCAAGAAAAAAAAACTCTCATTTTCAAAAAACGTTTGATCTAACTTATACAAAGAAGTAGACCCCATAAAACGGCTAAAAACGTTTTTCCATTTAATCAGAGGAGGAAATTAACGGCTAAAAACGTTTATTTTCATTTAATCAGAGGAAAAACTGTTTGTGAAAAATAATTTTAAGATTAATTTATTTAATAAAATAATAAATGTATTTATTTTATTGAATAAATTTTTTCCAACAAAAAATTAAAAATACGACACCACACCACCCACCTGCCAGCCAGCTCAGCTCGACTCGGTCGAACGGATGGCGGCGGCGGCTACACTCCTTGAAGAGTGTTTCAATTCCATGTGGGACTTTTCCCCTTTCACACACAACTATATTTTTTCAATTTTTAATAATTCATTAAAAAAGTTCCAACAATATGTTTAAACCAGCTTGTATGCTTGTTGAACTTGACCTCAGGTTGGTGATATATGCAAGAAGCCAGCTTTGATAGCTCTTATGCATGATCCTACCACAAAACCCATTAGGATTTAAACTTTGTTTATTTGTTTTACTGAGACAAGCTTGGAGGTAATAGTAATTACATGTACTCTTTGAACATCTTGTTCTAAACATTTTCTCTGCCTTTCTCTGTTCTTGTTTGGTTTTTAGTAGATACAGTGGTAAAAGACTTTAATGTATACTTTGTTGGTGTATATTATAAATATAAATATGTAATGGCTTATCAAATAAATTGTATGTTCTTATTTGGTATTCCACTCTGATTATTCAACCTATTAGAATATATAGAAGACTTGTGATGTTTGTGGTTTTGTTTTATGTTTATTTGCTTTACATGATATTAAGAGTTTCAGAGGCTTATTGGGTTTAAGTAGAAATTGTCTGATTGTGCTGTTTACTTTTATATTTGGTTACTTTGCTACATAGAAAAACACTCATCCTATTGGTTAATTGTTTATTTATCTTTTGACAATTAAGATCCTTTATGAATTCTTGATTGCGATTGGGTATGCTGCTTTGAGAAATTAGAACTATCTTTGGTTGGAATTAGAACTATATTCTCTTTCTATAATGTTGAAGCGACATCCTTATAAATAGCTCTTTGTTGAAGTGTGTATTAATTCTTTTATTATTAACTTTCATCCATTTTTTGGCCTTAACTCTCTCTAATGGGAGTCATCATCATTTGTTCTTTAGCTTTAAAAGATTTGATGGTAAAGCATTGCACCCATTTTCCTTTATGAAAAAACTATATGTATCTTGTTTTGAGTGTTTATTTCGTTTAGTTTATATTTGTGATCCTAAACTCCTGTATTTATAGTCATTTGGATATGATTTGGCTGACAGCTTTTAGGGTTGGGTGCCGACCTAGTCGGGATGCTTCTCTACTAACTTGATGCTAGCTACTCTATTCTTATTTTTACTAAGAATATATGTCTACATTGATTTCCCTTTCCTTCTTGGTAGTGTCCCATCTCTCACATTATGCAACAATTTCTCTTCTTGTTGTCAATAGATTGAGATGTTGATAATCTTTTACATTAGCAAGTCTTAAAATATTGTTTAGGGGTCTTATTGATTAAACCAGTTACTTACATTAATTATGTTCTGTTGATTTAATTTATGCGTTGTGATCCATTACTGCTGGAGGTGTTTTGAGCTCAAATTAGTATATGATTGTTATATAGCGAGTATTTGAAATAAACTACAAAGCTAATTGGCATACAAGTTGTAAAATATATAACTCATGGCTTCCCATCATCCTTCAACAAAGTTGGATTTTTTTTTGTTTAGTTTAGAAATAATGTGATGAGAAAAAAAAAGTTATTTTTGTACGTAAACTCCATGCATGTCTAAATCTGATAAATATTGACCTCTAGTAAATTGCGATTTATGCCCACTTAATTTTATAAATTTTTACTGAAATTATATAATTTGAATGAATTTGAAAACCACCAATGAACTTGTTTGAACCCTCGAGCCTGATGAGATCATCACAGTACACTGGGAAACTTTCAAGGAGCAAAACCACCAGGAAAAGACTAAGTAAAGAAAACAGAGCACTACACATTAACAATCTAAATAATTACATTTCGATGTGGTGTGCTCTTTTCATTAACTGCATAAATAATATATATTTTAAACATCTAGAGAACATTAATGCTATGATGATCATGCCATTCAATAATTTACTCGGATTTCTCTGGGATACTTAATTAGTTGTAGTTCAATATATATGTTATTTTTATGTGTTAATATATATTTATATTTGTACGCATTCAAAACACTAATGCTAAAATTTAATGCAGTTATACATTTGAGCCATATTAAACTTTAATCATTAAAATATATTTACTTAATATTTCATTTGAGCATTACATAATAAGCTTCATGAGAACTAATGACAAAAAGTATTAACACACCAAGAGGGGAAAGGTTAGAGATGCTTTAAAATATTGAGAATTGTTGAGGAACACTGCTGGTGTCCAATACCATAAGAAGGTGGTACAATCAAATATCATCTCAAACATTTGTATTTAATAAATATTATGGGATATCGCTAACCAATTATAAGGTACCACCTCATGTGGTGGTGCCAAACAGCAACACTCTAAAATTATACTTCGTCTATTTTAAATTAAAAAAGAAATATGAAAAAAAAAGTTGAGATGGCTAATAACGAAAATGAAACAATGTACGTTAATTTTCTGGTGCCAAATTCATGAGATCTTTCAAGAGAAACTCACAATAGTAAAATGAGCAAAACTACATGCCTTAAATAAACGATGGATTGGCTAATTTTATCGAAAGGGTTAAATTTGCCCAATAACATTAGGACTATAATAACCTAATTTTTCTTTTACTCTGCAAATACTAACCCTAAAATCACAAGTCCGATTTGCCCATAATTCTAACCCTATCATAATTAGGATTAAGTCTTTTTTGTAATTTCTCCTTGAACTAGTAGTTTTGACTTATGAAAATTACAATCTCTACCACAAAATTCATAATTATACTTTAACCCCTAATTTCCAATATATTTGGCACTTAAGCCATTGATACTTGAAGGAACCGTGTTTTGCTATTGTCATACATACACATATCATAATCATGAAATAAATCACATATTATCATGAAAATAAAAAAAATTCATATGTGTTGAGTCACCTCTCGATCACCTTCAGCAAAGAAACCCTTCCTTCGCACCAAGAAGAGAACCAGTTCAACTTGATTGAACTATCTCACACATAACGCATAGAATTAACACAAAGATCAAATAACACTAAGGCAACTTAAAGAGAAAAGTATAGCTTTATTGATCTGTATATCAAGTTTACAAAATGAATGAAAAACTGGTACATTACAGAGTTACATTGCCTTATTTATACATATAGGCTATGAACCGAACATAAGAGTCATGGCTGACTGGACAAAGGAATGACCAATAGAATAATAAACATGATACACGTGGATATGTATTAGTAGGCATCTATGATATCTACACCAATACCAAGAGCACCAAGGAGATTTGGGAGACCTTGGAAAAGAAATATAAAGCGGAAGATACAAAGAAATTCATTATTACTCAATATATGAAATTTAAGTTTCTTGATGATAAGCTCATTCTCCCTCAAATTCATGAACTACAAATTATTGTGATTGCATTGAAGGAAAAGAAGCGAGGTTGGAGTATGTGAAGTCTCAAGATCAAGGGACAAACATCTTTATCAAGCCACTCTAGAGAGAAACATTACTCATAGTATGAGTGTAAAACATAGTGTAAGATATTATATGGAATCATTAAAAATATAGATTATTGTAGTGATCCCAACATACATATTTCGTGTATAATGTGATCATCATACACGATACCTAGAAAGAATATCTGAGAGATCCTCATCAGAGAAAGCGTATTTGAATACCTTATTTTTGTCAAGATAATATAAACCTTCATAGTTCATAAATATATAAGTTAAATTACTAGCAGAACTTTAAAATAGAATCAATATACTTCAGAGTAATTATTTCTTTGACACAATGCATTTTAGCTTTAGAGTAATGCCAATACATATTTAATACTTGGATACAATATAATACAAGATGCATGGACAAGTATATGTAATGCATAAAAACATCAAAACTAAAACAAATTGTTCCAAATGGTGAAAAATAAAATGTAGACTACTTAAACACAATAACTGAATTACCATTGATGAATTTTAAAAAGAATTTTCAGGAAATGATAACGAGCATGTTATATAACCTGTATTTGATCATGTGTCTTCAGTGGTAGCCTCGGCGTTATTATAAGATTCTTGTGGATACAAGCAAGGCTTTGGAGGCATTTCTAAACATTCAACATCACCCTCTAACATCTCTATGACTTTGCTCATGGAAGGGCGATCACGTACAAGGCTTCAATTGTATACACCATAATGCAACCACAATCATCTTTTTTGTTATTTCTTCTTCATGTTCCTCATTTGTAATGTCTTCTTGTACTATCATCCGTTCTTTCTTGACATGGTCATACACCCATAAAGGAGAATACATTTGGCTTGAATGCTCTGCTTGTGTGTTCAAGTTTTTCCTTTTACTAGCCATTTCTATCAACAACATTCCAAAACTATATACATCTGCTTTGTGGGATATTCCTCCAATGTTTTTGTAAAATAATTCTGGAGCTATGTATCTAGTGGTTCCTCTAACTGTAGTTAAAGACACAATGCTATTCTCCAAAGGGCATAATCTTGCTAGACCAAAGTCTGAATTGGGAATAAAATTTTCATTCAAAAGAATGTTGTGAGGTTTAATATCAAAATGCAAAATTTGTATATCACATCCTTGGTGAAGATACTCAATACCGCGAGCAATTCCAAGTGAGATATCAAATATTTTTCCATCGCATAAGGAATTATTTATTTCTTGGTCTATAAAAAAAATATGGTTATTCAAAGATCCTTTGGGCATGTATTCATATACAAGAGCACGCTTTGAACCTTCCACACAAAAACCTACTAGTCGCACAACATTGACATGGTGAATCCTTCAAATAGTAGAAACTTCATTAATAAAGTCTTGCCAACTATTTTTGGATTTTCCCAACATCTTTATTGCCACAAAATGACCACTACGAAGCGTTCCTTTATATACAGAGCCAAATCCTCCTTCACCTAATTTAATTTTAAAGTCTTTAGACATCTTCTTAATCTCTGAATATGCATATCTAATTGGTATGAGATTGTTTTGACTTTGTAGAAATTTTTCAATGCCATCGTATGCTGACAAATGTCGTCTACGCCACTTATAAATGACAAGACCAATCATAAATGAAATTCCAATTGTTGTTCTTGGTGCTAGAATCTCAACTGCAAGGACTATCACAATAATAGTATATAAAAATGTCACTCTTATATATAATAGTATATATGATTACATAAAATTTACTTATGTTCGTCCAAACTTATACACAACATATTAATATAAATGAATAGTTATTTGAACCCAAAGTTTGAAAATTTTAACCTTATATACATATATTCATATTTGATTAGTGGGGCTAGTATTCCTTTTGGGACTAATCCCATTCATATATATTTTTATGTATGAAAAAAAATAATTTGAATACTAAAATAAAGAGAAATATTTCAATAATAAGACAGTATGCTTTTAACGTGATAAGAAAAAATTACATGGGCCACCATATATAGAGGCGTATTGGAAATTAGTATGATACTGTAAGTATAGCACACTAATTTTCACTTAGTTCACTAAAAACTACGTTATTAATTTAGAATATAACATGACTAAACTCATTTAGACTTGTAAGACTATCTCTATAGATAGAACCAAAAAGGACAAAAGAAAATGTCAGAAGCGAAAGCCATCTTCATCTATCCTAAAAGTTCGAAGAGGGCATCTAATAGAAAGGAAAAGAAGAACGACTCCAAGAATAAGAATACCAAGGGAAAGTGTTGTTAATGTGGAACTAAATATAAACAAAATGTTTTATACATTATATTATTAAAAAAAAATAACAGTTTTATAAATGTAATTATTTTCTAAATAAAACCAAATATATGTAATTATTAATAAAATTATATTTATTGTACATTGATTTAAAACAAGAGAGAGTGAAATTAGTAACGGGGTAAAAAAAAAGCACTTTTTATGACATAATCAAGTTTTGAAGTTTATACTTTTTTTTCTTCTTCCAAAGTATGAAGTTTATAACAATGGATAAATCTGTTGTGTAAATTAAAGACAAATGTCTTAGGTGCATGTAGGATACTATATAACAGAATATACCAATCTCATGATTGAATCTTATCATATATAGGTTTGTGTGTGATTGGATAACTATAACTTGGGACAAGATCCACTCAAAAAAAAAAAAACAATTTTAGTCACAACAAAATTTGTTGGAAAAAATTGAATGAATGAGAAATTGATGCATAAAATGGTAATGATTCAGCAAATCACTTTGGTTAAAGATGAGAATATCATAATATTGTGTGATTTATTCTGATTGATTTTAGCAAATCACTTTGGTCAAAATTGAAATATCAGAATATTGTGTGATTAATTCTGATTGATTTTCAGAAAATTACTTTGGGTAACTGCTGATATTACCAGAATAAGTGATTAATTCTGATTTATTTTCATAAATTAAAATTCCAGATTTGTTGGATATTTTGGCATTAATGCACTTGATTCACACACATTATCAACTCTTCATGAAGCCTATAAAAGGATGTTTTTCCTCTCATTCTAAGACACAGATACATAGTATCACACACTTAGTATCTTTCTCTCTTCTGTCTCTATAGTATTTTCTGGTGATAGAAGGAAGGTTTGTTTCGAGCTCGCCTAAGCAGACACAGTGGTGCTTTCGCTCTGCTTGATAGCTGTTGTATCCTGGGAAGTGGTTGCTCACGAATCCTCTAGCACCGTTCACGTGCATGATGATATCCCCTAGAATGTGGGATTGGATAACTAATTACATTATATCCCTTAAATATAGGGATTTTATAACAATAAATACATTCATACGTAACTGCTGACTTTGATTTGGGCTTATTACGCCTCCGAGATTATTTGTCAATCACGAACTTGTTATTCTTGCTTCATCTTTGCTCCCAACAAGTCATTGATGGAGTCATCATATTCGAGCTTATGTTTCTCGAGCTCGGATCATTATCTCTGAGAACCAGAGATACACCAAAAATATATACAAGTGTTGAACCCTTTGCTGTTTCGAGCTTACCTTGACAGCTCGAAGCATCTTCGAAGGTACGTACTTTTCGAGCTCACGAGATCGTCATTTACAGTGAGACCGTCTGACGGGAGGATCATGTGATGACTGTGCAAATTTCAAGCTTACACCTAACGAGGCTAGATTTCGGGATCACAATTCTCCATGCTCGAAATCTGAGTGTAACATTTTGCCCCCTCAAAAGTATCAGTTCAAATCCTATGAGAAGGAAACTTTTGAACTGCGCTCCTTGGACACTATATCGTCTAATGGACACGTTTCAGCTAGGGGTTGCTCAATCAGAGTACTCGAATGCTTTTGGTATTGTGCACACGTTTGTTCGCCTGCCAACTTTATGCCACCATCATCACGTTTGTACCCGTCCGTCAGATCAGATACCAAATCTGGCCAATGGCTCAGATTAGCTCGACCTTTGACCTCCTTTTGTGATTTGCATATATATATATAGATATATATATAGCTTCATCTTCTCTCCTTCTTCACTTTCATTTTCAAACTTTCAGAAAGAGGAAAGAAAAACCAGAACGCAAACATTGTCTTGTCCTCGTATGTTTTCCAAACCGAGAAAACAAAATAACCTTGGATTGTTCAACTCCGTGAGATCGTTCTTGCAACCACTCCTCCGGTCATCAATCTCTCTATATCCGCAAGCCACAGTGTGTAAGTTTCTGTTCTTGATCTCGTTTGTTTATACATATTCTGCTTTTACATTTCTGTGTTCTTGTTGCACTGTAAGCATATTTATTAGTTTTTTCACTAGTTTTATAAGAAATTTTGTAGCAATTAGTAATCCCAATCACATTTGTTTAGCTGATATTGTGTAAACTCTAGGTTCAAAAAATTTCTGATATCATGGGTTTCAAACCCAGATTTAGGGTAGAGGATGCAAATGTAGACGTTTTTTATATATATATTTTTAGACCACGGGTGACATACCGTGTAGACCACGAAATAGGGTACTGAATTAGGGTTTTAAATTGCACGTTTCCCAAAATTAGCACATTTTTTAGTAACCGCCAACTTTTTCCCTGAAAATCCGGGATTCTTTAAAACAAATCCACTTTCCCTTTTCACGTTAAAGACATGCTCGAAGCTTGAATCCTTCAATGGCTCAAGGATCCTTCGAATCTTTCAATTGAGCTTATTCCGTGACTTCGAGCTTTCGAGCTCGAATCACTTAGAATTTTATTCTCTGTTCCTTGTGTGCCTGACCCTCACCCTTTTCTTTCTTGTTAGATGTCACAGAATCTTGAAAGGCAATGGGGGTCAGTGCTCGCAATTCCCTATTCTTGAGCTCACTTCTAGCGTCAAATCGACGAGGTCTAGGAAAGGGAAAGGAAAAAACTTCGGGTCGCCATCTATCCAGACCCAGACCCCGAGCTTAGACCGGTCCCAATCTACCCCAAGCTCAAAGTAACTGTCGCCTTCAATCTGGGAGACCTCATTTTCTCACTGATGGAGACATTAAATTTCTCGTCCACCTCGCAACTAGCTTCCGTTCCTACCTCGAGAGAGGAGTTTTTTGAGGCCGAGCATTATTGGAGCTCGATTTCTTCGTTAGGACAAATCTCTAACATCCTGGCTCGTCACAGCCTAGGATTGTCAGGCTTGTTGAGGTGCCGAGATTTTACCTCTAATGAACGAAGTTGCCATGCCCCGGGAGATGGCCATCCCGACAAAAAACTGAGGCTCGTGGCCTGGAGTCACGAGCATATGAAGGCAGGAGCTCTATTACCCTTGAAGTCCTTTTTTAAGGACTTCTGGATTTTTTCGGGCTCCCGCCTTTTCAACTCCAGACCAATTCATCCACGGTCTTGTCAACCCTGAGGTCGATGTACCACAAACTATAAATTGGGAAGGACCTTCACCAAGGGAGATCATGTATCTTTTTTGCTTGAAAAGCAACCCCTCCCGAGCTCGGGGAGGAGACGAATTTTATTACTTGTTGAGCTATCCCGAGGAGAAGAAGATCTTCGAGGGTATGCCCAACCATCCTCCCAACTTCAAGTCGGCCTTCTTTTGGACAGATGGCCTGGCTGCTTCAAAGTTTTATTCATTCAGATGAATTCGTAAGTATACGACCCATTTCCTTTCATGCTTGTCTAACGTTTAGACACGAACTTATTATAACGTGTCTGACTCTTCAGCCAATTATCATCGTCCTACCCCTACAGATGCAATGAGGGAGCACAAAAAAATTCTACCCGAGCTGCCATATGGTAGGCGCTCCCTATCTTATCTTCTCCGTGAAGATAAGCTTTGAGCCTACGGTCTTCTGAAGCAGGACCAGTCAACAGACAACACCGCCTATCGGAGCATGTGCCCCTCCCTACTGATAAGATTCCTCTGAGGCAGAGGTCAAAAAGCTCAAAAGCACGATCCCCAGCTCGCCGTCTCAGGAGTCCGTGCTCGTGGAATGATACCAACGACGAGGCCTCGAGCTCGAGTGACAGATGTAAAGTCATTCTCAGCTCGGCCATGTGGTCCCCTTCCTAGTTTCCACATAGGTCTGACACCCTGATCCGATTCCCGGATTCCAGGGATAACTTTCATGTATGGTCTTGGGTAGATGATAGGGTCCATAGGTTTGATAGCTAGCTGGGAAAATACCAAACAATGTATAGTCTGAACGAGGTTTGGGACCTTTCGAGGTTAACCTCCGCATATAGGGAAGGGACTCCCCCAGCCTCCTCTGAAGATAGGGGGATTACCTGGTTGCCAAGCACGAGCTCGAGGGAGAGTTCCACTTAGTTTTCTTGTCACTTTTTTTTATTTCCATTAACTGTCAGCTTCACGTTTACTTTTAGCATTTTTTTTGAGCTCGTTTACTAATGTGATTTAACTATGCAGGCAATATGGACTCTGATCTTGAAGCCATGCTTAACAGTCGCTTGGAGGCCAAGCAAAGCAAGCACCCGAGAACGTCACAAAAAATCAGTCGTCCTGCCAAAGTCCCTAAAAGGACCGAGGTAACTCCTCCTCCCCCAGGCCCTCAAGGCCTGACCCAGGTTGTGACCTCGGATTATCAAGTCAGGGTTCCTGTGGAAGCCGCTCATTCCCTGCCTCCTGCAACCCAAATTTTCCAACCGACTGCACTAGCTCTGAAAAAACCAGTTCCCACTCGAGAGGGGCCTATTGTCGATTTCTACTCATTCTGATGAGTATGTCATCGACAATACTGTCGGGACTCACGGAGCCACTCTTGGCTCGAATGTCCTGTCTCGGGTGGGCCAAAGTTTCAGCAATCTTGGGGCTCCTCAATGGAAGTTCCTGATCAATGCTCGGGACTCCCATATGTACTCTATGACAAAGAGTACCGAGCTCATCTCTTCGATAATTCTTCTTACTTTCTGTTTATTTGAGTTTTGTTCTTGGAACAAGTTCTAACTTGATGTTTGTGTGCTAGGCTCTTGTTGTAGTTGCTCAACTAAATTATAAGTTGAACAACGAAGTCCTTGCGAGCATGTCCTATACTTAGGAGTCAAAGGATCTCGAGCTTAAGCTCGCTGATGAATTTAAAACTGCCAAGTCAAAGCTGGAGGCTGAGCTCGAGGAGAAAAGTTCCAGGGTCGAGGAGCTTGAAAAGCTAAATGCCAAGCTCGAAGAGGAGAAAAAGGCCACCTTCGATATAATGGAGGGTGAAAAGGCTCGCCTCCTCGAAGATTTCAAGCAGAGGAAAGATCGTGTAGTTGACATGGCCATGTATAGAATTTGGGCCAACAATACCGATCTCGATATGCGCTTCTTGGGCAACCTTGAGGATGAGTTTCTGGCTAAGTGGCAAGCTCTGCTGGAGGCTGAGTAAGTTGAGGAGGAGGCTGAGAAGGTCAAGGAGGCGAGTGCCATTATGGGGGATGCTCATGCATCCTAGAGGCGAGATCATCGGCTGCGTCCCATTTAAAAGATTTTGTAATAGTTAGGGCCTTTCTTTTTTTATGCCCCCGAGGCAAAAACAATTGATAGCTCGTAAAAGAGCTATTTTTGTTTAACCCATACTACATTTGATATTTTTAATATCATGTTCAACTTTATTTTAATGTTTTTGTCCTACATTTCTTAGACCGAAATATTTTAAGCAATTTTACATTAAATCTGTGCCTTTATGTTTGTTTATTCATACAAACATACGTTGGATTTAATCTCTAGTTTTGATGCATTCATGCACAGTTTGCTCGGTATATCCATGTCCGATCTCGTTATTTATCAAGGTCGGACCTTACTTTTACCACGCACTCGAAAGTACTGAAGTGGTATGTAAGAAGGGTAGTTTAGCTATATCTTGCTTTTTCTTAATCACTTTTCCATTTCCTCAAGTAGCTTCCTAAGGTTATGAGATTGAAACTATATGTTTGCAAAATATTCCAGCCCCGGTATTGACTTAGCTCGAAGTAGGTTTATCTTTTTCCTACTTGTGTCGATTAGTATTAGCTGGTCTGTTCCAAACCTATTTAGGTCGCGTTTGCTTCGTAATCCATACACTTATATTTTTTCGATCTAGTTAATGCCAGATCTCATTAGTTCGCGCATCTGGTTTTATCTAGACACTTATTTCAAGTTCAAATTATCTTAGTTCGTGCATCTAGTTATATCCAGACACTTATTTCGAGAATACACTTTTAACTTCTATGTCGGGTTAATGGTCCAGACATTTGTTAGTTTTTGTGTATGCTATATTTGTATGTCGGGTTAGTCATCCAGACATCTTTCTTTTATGTTATTTATTTTTTCAAACTTATGGTATGTATGTATACCACCGATGCCCCCTTAATATCCTATGAGTGTGATCATAGTTTATTAAATTAAGAGAGTTTGCAAAAAATACAACATATGGAAACAAGAATGACTTTTGATCAAAATTGAACACTTTATTAATAAAATTTTTGTAAAGACAGACATGCATGGTTACATGTGACATCGTTCCTACACTATTGATAGTAAGGTCATAGATGTTCTCCTTTCCAAGCTCGCGGTACCAATTCTCCATTTAATCTCGCCAGTTTATAGACGCCAGGTCAAATAACTAACTTGACCTAGTAAGGTCCTTCCCAATTAGGCCCAAGTACGCCAGCAGTCGGGTCCCTTGTAGCTAGGAAGACACGCCTTAACACCAAGTCTCCCAATCCGAACTTCTTCTCCCGAACCTTTTTATTGAAATATCAGGTAGCTTGCTGCTGATATGCTGCATTTCTCAGTTGAGATTCATCTCACCTTTCTTCAATAAGGTCCAGACTTACTTCAACGTGGGATTGGTTCGAGGCTTGATCATAAGCATGGCTACGAATTATGGGTATTTCGACCTCAATTGGTAACATGGCCTCGCACCCATACGCCAGGGAAAAAGGGGTATGCCTTGTTGAGGTACGAGTTGTAGTCCGATATGCCCACAAAACTTGGGGTAACTCTTCGGGTCATTTTCCCTTAGCTTTTTCTAACTTCTTCTTCACAGAACTCTTGAGAGTCTTATTTACTGCTTCTGTAACGCCCTGGATAGCCAAGACCGTTACACTGTGTGTTTATAAAGTGCTAGACTTGCTAATCAAGTCATTTAGTTTAAAACGTGCTATTGAAACTATAAAGGAACTAGGGTTAAAATGTTTTGGTCTCAAAAGCCACATTTTCATTAAGAAACATTTCCTGTTTGTACGGGATCCCAAAAATATCAAGTTTAAAGATTGTTTACAAAAGACATAAAGTTTAAATACAATATCAAGCCATATTAAGGCAAAATAGACAGTTAGGCAATCCCTGTCCTGACCCACTCCTCGACCATGCGATCGAATAGCTGGCTATGTACATTCAACCCCGCAGCTCTCCATCTCAGGATTGGTCTAGCTTGCCTTTGTCTTTACCTGCACCACATAGCACCCGTGAGCCAAGGCCCAGCAAGAAAACACATCAACAGAGCATAAGCAATCAACAGACAAATCAATATCACAAAATGCATCACATGTTCTCAACCATATAATCATTTAGTATAATCAAGTATTCAACATACTAGACATATCAACTCATATCATATATCAGTTCACAAATGATAACTAGGGCTAGCGCCCTCAGGCCGCTCCCTCCGTTATCCCACTGACTCCGGCCCGCTTAAACCGAGCTCAGTAAATATTAAGCTGTCCTCGGCTACTAGTGACCGAGCCGCGCCCTGTGCGCAAATATTGTGTACGGCACCCTTAGGCCACTATCACATGTCCCATGGTGTAATACCATCATTGACATAATGCAATATCGGGAGCACTTAGTCCCATCACAAACATATAACCGGTGCAGTTTTCTTACCTTTCGATTCGCTAGCTTTGATCACTTGACTCCTTGAGCACGATCCCTCTCGAGCCCTAGCGCTCACCTAAACACAACCATAGGTCAAAGTCATCATCAAAACTCAAGTTCAAAATCTAGCCTCGGGACCAATCCCGAGCCCTCGGGAGTCCTAGTTCCACCAAACAAGGTGGTGGAAACAAACCCCAAACCCTTGGTCAAATACCCTTGCAAACAACCCTAAAATCCCCTTTAGAAGACAGGGCAGCGCTACAGCGCTCATTGGAGGGTGCTACAGCGCTACAAACATAAGCAAAATCCCCTCAGCAGGCATGGCCTAGCGCTACAGCGCCCAAAGGCTAGCGCTGTAGCACTAGTCACAGACAGACAACAGTTCAGATTCCCTTCCTGCGATTTCCTCGAACCAAACTCAACCAAAACTTCTCCAAACCTTTACCAAACTCAAAAACAACCTTATGAACATACTCCACTCATCCCAAGTACCCCAAACACTCAAAACCCAACCACATGCATCCCTAAACTCAAAATTCACCATAGCTGACCCTAAGCTCAGAAACTCAGCAAAACCAGTCAAAACATCACAGAGTTAGAAGCTTAGAATTCATACCTTTAATGGGGTTTCGATTTCAATACAACCTCTACACCTCCTTAGCTTGCTCTTCCTCACCCTTTGGCCTGAATTCCCTAAGGTTCCCATCAAACTCAGCTTACACACCATAATTCAAAAACTAAAACCAGAAACTGAAGAAACTTCTTAACCTTACCTCAAGTGTTAGGGTGTTCCTGCTAAACCTCTGCCAATTCTCCAAGCCCAACTTAGGATTCTTGATGCTCAGCCTAACCTAGCTCCTCCCTGAGCTTTGCTCCAAAAATTCTCAAGAAATTGATGAAAAAAACATAAACCGACCTTCGAGAAAACCATCTCTGTTTTCTCCCTTTCCTTTTTCTTCCTCTTCTTTCTTTTCTCCCTTTCCTCAGACTTCTATATTTTTCTACAACTTCCACTACCATAAAGCCTTAGTAACACTTAAATCCTATAAGCCAAATGACTATTATGCCCTCCCTTTTAATTCTAACCCGTTAATCCACTTGAGGGCATTTTAGTCATTTTACCCAATTCCCGCTAACTCCTCGAGTGTCTCTAATATTTCCCACTTAATTCTCGATACCTAACTAATTTCCAATTATATTCCTCGATGTCAAAATAGACTCTAGTATACTCACTAAATTCCCATTTATACCCCTAGGCTCACCCCGAGCCGGGTATAAATCCCCGCCATGACTTTTTCGCTAATCTACTCACTAGGATCGTCTCGAGTCACAGATCACAGATATATCCACATAATAATGTGGTCTTAACAATTATCACATATATCAACACGGTTATGCCCAAAATGGCCAAAATTAAGATTATGCCCTTCTAACCTAATCAGGGCCTACATGCACACTAATACACATAGTCATGCATCTCAAATATTCAAATAGTCATATAACATGCTTTAAATCATAATCATGCATTTTACTCACTAAAGTCACACATAATTCCCATTATGCCCTCCAGGCACACTAATCAAGGCCCTTAAGCCTTATTACAGCTTCGACTTGGCTGTTTGTTTGGGGATGGGCAACGGAGGAAAAACTTTTTATTATTCCAATTTTTTCACAAAAATGGGCGATTAAATCACTGTCGAATTGAGTACCATTATCTGATACTATTTTCCTTGGCATTCCATATCGATAGATGATGTTTTTTACCACAAATTCCAGGACTTTTTTTGAGGTAATCGTTGTCAGAGGTTCGGCCTCGGTCCATTTTGAAAAATAATCAACCGCGACCACAACATACTTTACTCCACCTCTGCCTGTTGGCAATGAACCTATGAGATCAATTCCCCACACCACAAATGGCCATGGGGAGGTCATCATGGTTAGCTCGGATGGAGGAGCTCGTGGAATTGTAGCGAATCGCTGGCATTTATGACATATTCGAATGCATATACTTTGACGGTGGGCTAGTAGTATCCTTGTCTTATAATTTTCTTTGATAGGTTATGCCCCCCAGTGTGGTCTCCACAAAATCCTTCATGAATCTCTTCTAGGATTTCTTTTGCCTTGGGGGGAGTCACACATCGGAGTAATGGCATAGAATAACCTCTCTGATATAACCTTCCTTCCATAATAGTGTATCTCAGAATCTGATACATCAGCTTTCGAGCTTTGTTCTGTTCTGCTGGGAGAATGCCGGTTTTGAGGTAATCAATTATTGAGGTCATCCCGGTTGGTTCAGAGTCAGTCATAAATACATCTTTCTCTTCATGCTCGCTAATACTAGGAGTTGACAGGTGCTCTTTTGGTACTACGTTTAGCTTTTCGACTTTGCTGGACGTGGCGAGCCTGGCTAGAGCGTCTGCATTTGAATTATGCTCTCGGGGAACTTGCTCTATTTCATAGAACTCGAAATGTTCGAGCGCCGCCTTAGCTTATTCCAAATATGTGGCCATCCTTATGCCACGGGCCTGATATTCCCCTAAGATTTGGTTGACCACTAACTGGGAGTCATTGTAGCAGTGTATTGCTTTGGCCTTGAGTTCCTTTGCTATCCTGAGTCCTGCCAATAGAGCTTCGTACTCAGCTTCGTTATTAGATGCTTCGAAGCTGAACCTCAAGGCGGAGTGAAATCGCTTCCCTGTTGGGGTGATTAATATGATTCCTGCCTCCGATCCATTTTCATTGGAAGATCCATCGACGTAAAATTTCCACAGCTCGCGGGCTAAGGTTATAACTTTGTCGTTGGATACTCTTGTACATTCCACAATAAAGTCTGTCAGGGCCTGCCCTTTTATGGTCGTTCTTGGATGATAAGTGATCTCGAAATGTCCGAGTTCAACAACCCATTTTAACAATCTGCCCGAGGCCTCTGGCTTGGACAATACTTGTCGCAGTGGTTGGTCAGTCAGTACATGGATGGGGTGTGCTTGGAAGTAAGGTTGGAGTTTTCGAGATGAATGGATCAGGCTGAAGGCCAGCTTTTCCATTAAAGGGTATCTCGATTCTGCCCCCAGTAACCTTTTACTAACATAGTATACCAATTTTGGTACCTTCTTGTCTTCTCGAACGAGCATGACATTGATGGCGTGCTAGGTTGTAGCGAGATATAAGTACAAGACTTCTCCTGTGATAGGTTTTGACAAGATCGGAGGTTCTGCAAGGTGTTTCTTTACGTCCTAGAATGCGAGCTTGCATTCCTCCGTTCATTCAAATTTTTTGCCTCATCTCAAAAGGTTGAAAAAGGGAAGACATTGGTCTGTAGATTTAGAAACAAATCTACTTAACGCTGCCATCCATCCAGTTAAACTTTGGACATCCTTATGCTTTTGAGGTGAGGGCATATCAATTAACGCCTGGATCTTGTTTGGATTAACCTTTATTCCTCGCGTGTTTACTATAAAACCCAGAAACTTCCCCGAAAATACTCCGAAAGAGCATTTTTGGGGGTTGAGTTTCATGTTGTACTTCTGTAATACAACAAAGCATTCTTTGAGGTCGTCTACATGGTTATCGTTATGTTTAGATTTGACTAACATATCATCAATATAAACTTCCATGTTATTACCTATCTAGTTGGAGAACATTCTGTTCACGAGTCTTTGGTATGTTGCCCCAACATTTTTAAGCCCGAAAGGCATGACATTGTAACAGTACAACCCTTCATCTATTACAAAGCTCGTATGCTCTTGGTCTGATGCATGCATGGCGATCTGGTTATATCCATAATAAGCATCCATGAATGACATAAGACCATGCCCAGCTGTGGCATCTACGAGCTAATCGATCCGAGGCAAGGGAAAGCATGGGCTTGTTGAGATACAAGGGTCAGATATGTGTTCTGTAGGACACTGCATTGAGGCGAGAGATTCTATCTCATACTACTCCTTACTCTTTGCATCTAGGCACCATGAAGATGTATCAAGATGTGAGATCGCTGTATTGGTGGCCTGGGATGAAGAGGGATGTAGTGGAATATGTGGCTAAGTGATTGACATGTCAACAGGTCAAGGCTGAGCATCAGAGGCCGACCGGGTTATTGCAGCCTCTGGATATCCCAGAGTGGAAATGGGAGGACATCACGATGGATATAAATATTATGCCACGAAACACATTTGGCATCACCCAATAACTACAGTTAACACCGTTGGCTTGTTGTTATTGATGGAGGAAGGCTTTATTGACCTTGAATTTAAATTCCTTTCTATAATTTTTTACATCTATTAACTAATTTTTTAAAAGTAACAATTAAATCATTATATATCTAGAGTAGTCAATAATTTTTATAGGTCCAGCATCGCACGGTTGTGTTAGAAAAATGTATCAAAAATGCTTAATATTAAAAAAATCCTTTACTTTAATTTTTAAATAATAATTTGTAAAATAACCACTATTAAACATTATTATGGTCGATCTGATCTAGTCTTGTGTATGTGTGTATTCTTCTAATCCATTTATATATACATCTTCTACCTAAAAAGTGTATAGATAACATAAATTTTTTATTTTAATAGTTTTTTATTTTTATAATATTAATTTTAACGGAATATTCTTATATTTAACTGTTATTATAAATATCACATAAAATAAAATAAATATGATATTTTTGAGATATTTTACAGTAATAATTATTTAGAAATAAATAAATAATTAAACAAATTAAAATATGATATTTTTTTATATATTTTAAATTATTTAAAAAATAATAAAATCATATATTTTATAACTTAAATAAAATTTAATTAAACTTAAACTCAGATATTAGTATAATATCATATTAAACATGTAATATAATTTACTATCAATTACCAACAAACTTCTTTACAAAAAAACTAGCAACAAACTTAAATATAAAATTCACGTATAATATTAATATTGCATTAAACATATAACATATAAACTCTTTTTGTCACTCTCAAATTCAAAAACTAGAACAAATATAAATTTAAACAAAAATAAATAAATTATTTAAATAAAATAGGATATTTATTTGAAATTTATGATATTAATATAAATTTAATAAAAATAATTAATAAATTTATAAATAAAACCCAGGAAATGTGCATTGCACATTCCTTGTGTATATAGTATATATGAAAAGTTTGTATCTAATAATCTTTCAGTTTAACATTTTTTTTTATCAACTTTAATGAAATCTTATAAATATTTAACAGAATCAATTAAACATGTCTAAGAAATATAATTTAAAATATTATAAATATTATTATAATAATACTTACACTACAAAAAACAAGGCCTATACCGAGAACAAATGTCATCGATATAAGCCTAAATGTTCTCGGTAGAGGTTATACCAAGAACATGTCGTCGACAGTAAGTCCTCAGTACAGCCGCGTCGGTAGAGGTAAACTTCTACCGACGACAATCAACATGTTCTCGGTATAGGTTGTACCGAGGACAATATCATCGGTATAGAGTGAAAAATGTCCTCGGCATAACCAACCCAAATTTATCATATTAATGGGATATACCGAGGACAATGTCCTCGGTATAGACTAAACCATAATTTTTTTTTATATTTGTAATGTTTATTCACTTATTTATTTATTTAATTTGAATTAAATATAAAACAATAGAATAAAATTAAAACACTTATATGAAACATATAAATAAAAACATAAGAGTATGTTTGTTGAATCAAAATAAAGAGCTGTCCTAAACATGATAATGTAATAGTCCATAGTAATAAAATTCATACATAAGTCCTACTGAGTCGGTGCTCCAACATCGGGATCATCGGGTGGTGGTGTGGCATATTGAGATCCCAGGGTGATACAATGAGTCCGTACATGCTCCTCTAATTGTCGAACACACTCTCTCATCTCAGACATCTCTTCATCTCTAGTTTGTGAAGGATGAAAATCAAATGGAGTTCGATCCCTTATGTTAAGGATACGTCCATATCCTTTCTGCTGGCCCTGTCGTTTTCCGAAGACAGTTTGTACCAAAGATATGTCTTCATCTTCAGGCGCACTCGAAACTGGTGTGGAACTCTCAGTATCAGTTGTCTGTGTCTGCTGTGTGTTGCGATATGCACGCAATTCCTCCTATGATACAATGTATAATGTGATTATGTATTGTAAACAAACAATTAAAATTTTGAAAAATGTTTAAAAAAACTTAACTTACCCAAGTATTTTTGGCTGTCTCTGTTACCCACCCTGTGCCTGATTTATGGTGAGTATCCATCCAGCTATCCGGGATGGGCTTAAGTTGCCCAGTCTCTAAATTGCGCTATCACGTACATATATTGTTACACCAAGATTTCGAGGTTTGAGAATTGTGATCTCGAAAGCTGGATTCGTCAGGTGTGAACTCGCAATATCTAGATTACGTGTTCGCGACCCAGGCGTCGAGTCTGCATAGTTGGTGGCAACCTCGGAGATGGGGTGACCTCGAGTCCTTATGAGCTCGAAAGATAGGCATCGAAAGGCGTCCATTTTCAGATGACATCGGACCAAGTGGTCCGAGCCTGACACGAGTGTGAGCTCGAAACAATGTGGTCTCGGAGGAAATAATATAACTAGTAAATTACTCAGAGACCTAGACAAGCATGATGCTGATGATGTTGATTGCTGATCTCGAACAGCCTAATGAGTCACTTGAAGAGACGCAGTCTACATTGATTGTTGTAACTCCCCTATAATAACGGGATATTTATTTATCGGTTATACACCCCCTGGTCTTCAGGGGACGTTTCCTTGTATATAGGAGTTACTGGCTTTAAAGCCATTAAATTTATTAATGTAGAGGATAACTTCCCAAAAAAAACGTGTGGGAGAGTATTCTGAGACTTCTTCTATAAATAGAGAAGTCATACACCTTTGTAAGGGAGGAAACTTTGTAATCTTGAGAGAAACTCTGGAGAACTCATCCCTGAAGAATTTCCAGAAATTTCCTAAGTTCTAATAACAAAGACTCGTGGACTAGGAAGAGTTAATTGCTGAACCACGTAAAAATCCTCCCTGTTTTATTGTATTTTTCTGGCCATAATCTTTTACTGTTTACATGCTCTACATTTACTGTTGACGAAAAACGGCGTCAACAGTTTGGTGCTTTCATTGAGATCCTTAAGCAGTACGATCCCTGAACAGTTTGGTGCTTTCATTGAGAGCCTTAAGCAGTACAATCCCTGAACAGTTATGGCCGCAAACGATCAAAACATTCCTGAAGAAAACTATCCAAGATGCCCTGGGAAGCAGCCAATGGTAAACCCGGATACTGAAGAGAGAAGCGAATCCACCAATTCTCGGGGATCCTCAGCACCTCCAAGGGATGAGGATATCTACTACAATCCTGAACGGTACGTTCCCATTGTGGAACTTGAAAACTGACAACTGAAAAAACAATTGGCTGAAGCTAATAAGCGAAATGAGGAGTTGGCTAGGTTAGCCGCAGAGGCTTGGGCAGCTTAGCCCCCACCTCCGCTTAAAAACCAAGCCCCTCCTCCGAGGGACGTGCATGTTCCTCCCCGCAGGCCTCGAGGACGTCCTTGAAAAAATGCTGCCACAAGGAGGCTAGAGCAATCTCCAGCACCAGCAGAGCCATCCGCTCCCTCGAGACCCCAACGAAGTACCCGAGCTAGGGCTCCGTTTAATTCAACTGCAGAGATACCAGCGGGAACTGGGAATAACCGAGCCCCTACAGAGGCTCGGACTCAAATCCCTGGTAACACGCAGAATGCAACCGACCTATCTCGGGAAAACTCCGGACCATCTAGGCCTCGAAATTGGTGGCATCCACCGTCACCCATACGTTTCCTGCCATCGCCTATAAGATAACTTTCACCGCCTTGCATGAATGCTCAACCAGTTTGAGATGATGAGGAAAGACGTGCGAGAAGGAGGCAAGGGAACAGAGAAGCCTTCAGGGAGCAGAGAGGCACCCAATCTACAAGAAGTCAGATGTCCTGGTCTCGCACTGTAGAGATGAGGCCGCATGAAAGAGACCCATCTCGAAATAACCATGCGACGAGTCTTACCAGTGATGATTCAGGAGATACCAGATCAGTCAGTATGTATGATCGAGGTCGAAAGAATACTGGGAGTCGCAGGAATCACTCCGACCTGTGAGAACACTTGAATTAGAATCGGGGTAATGCTAACCCGACAAACCCGGACCTGAGGGATCGCCTAAATGGTCGTAAAGATCCCCTGCGGAGGCGCGAGCCTGGAATTGTGATCAATGACAGCCAATTTCAGGCAAGACCCCTCGCGGACCCGGTCCAGGAAAGAATTGATCAATTGGAAAAGGCCTTCAGACTTTTGCAAAATGAGCAAGGTCGAGGTCGGCATGAGGATTCTAACGAGGAGCTCGAACCGTTCCCTCCCCATATTTCCAATACTTTGTTTCCTCAAGGATTTCGGATCCCTCATGCCCCAAATTTTGAGGGAAAGTCCGACCCGTAAAGCCATCTGAGTACATTCAATACCATAATGAGAGTAAGTAACGTGGGTTACGAGCTCAGATGTATGTTATTTCCAACATCACTTACGGGACCAGCCAAAAGCTGGTTCGAGAAATATAAAAGACATTCAATCACTTCTTAGGATCAGCTATCAAAGGATTTCAAGAAGCAATTCAGAGCCATGATGGGAGTTAGACCTGAGGCATCAACTCTGACTAACGTTCGGCAACAGCCAGGCGAGACATTGAAAAGTTACCTCACGAGATTTAACTTGGAAGTGGCTCGGGCTCAAAATGTGGATGACAGTGGTCATCTAATGGTTGTTCAGGCTGGAGTAATGCTAGGAAGCGCTCTCTGGGACGATATGCAGAGAAAACCGGTGAGGTCCCTAATCGAGTTTAATAAACGAGCTCAGAGGTTTGTCAATGTAGAGGAGGCGAGGTCAACATTGAATATGACCTCCCAGCCGTTAACTACAACGATAAACGTAAACTCTGCCTCAACCTCGGCGAACCCACCAGCCTCAAAGCCTGCTGCGGAAAACCCTTCCAAGAGAAAGAAGAACGAAGGGAGTAACCCCGAGGCTGAAGGGGGAAAGATATTTCTCCGTGTATAAAGTGTACACCGAGCTCAACGAGTCTCGAGAGAACATATACCTGGCTAATGAAAACCAGGTCCCCTTTAGACGTCCGGACCCCATGAGAAATCAGAAGTCCAAGAGGGACTCCAACAAATATTGTCAATTTCACAGAGACACCGGGCACACTACTGATGAGTGCCGACAGTTGAAGGACGAGATCGAAGGATTGATCTCGAGAGGCTATTTTAGGCAATATGTCAAAAACTAGAATACTCATCAGGCGTCTATAAGCCAGAGGGCAGCTGCGCCACAACCTGCACAAAACAACAATTCCCGAGCCTAGGAAGAAGATAGGCCCCCTCCAATTGATGGAGAATACGTGATAACCATCTCGGGAGGGCCTCATCTCGCGGGCATGGGAAGGAATGCCCAAAAAAGATATGTGAACGAGCTAAAAACTAGGGACGGGTCTCCTTATGAACCCGAACCTAGAGCTCCAAAGTGCCAAAAGATTGAGTCTCAACCAATAACCTTTACAGAGGACGACGCGTCCCATGTTCAGTTTCCTCACCATGATCCACTGGTCATCACTCTCCAGCTGGCAAATAAGAGAGTTCACCAAGTTCTCATAGACAATGGGAGCTCAGTAAACATTCTCTATAAGGCCACCTTAGAGAAAATGGGACTCGCTCTTCGCGACCTGAAAGCATGTGCGACAACACTGTACGGTTTTTCAGGAGAAGGGACCGCTTGCATGGAGTCCATCGAACTCCCCGTAACCTTGGGAGACTACCCAGTCTCAACAACCAAGATGATGGAGTTCGTAGTAGTAGACCTGCCTTCCGCCTACAACGTGCTGCTCGGAAGATCCGCCCTAGTAGGGCTGGGGGCAGTCTCATTTGTGAGGCATCTGGCCATTAAGTTCCCAACTCCTAGTGGCATTGGGACGTTGAAGGGAGACCAGTTGGATGGAAGGGAATGCTATAGCATTTCCTTAAGAGGAAAGAAACAGACAAGCGCACAGGCACTCGTCATTATTCAAAATAAAGATGGGACGATCTTGGAGATAGATGAAGAAATTGACCCAAGGGTGGAGGAGAAAGCTGAACTCGAACCATTAGAAGAGCTCGAAGAAGTCAAGCTCGAAGAGTCAAATCCTTCCAAAACGATAAAGGTCGGGAAACATCTCCAGGAGGAAACTAAATAGCAATTAATTTGCTTCTTGAAAAAAAACCAGGATTTCTTCGCGTGGTCACATTCGAACATGGTAGGAATAAATCCGAACATAGTGAGCCACACCCTAAATATCGATAAAAGCTTCCCACCGAAGCAACAACAGCGAAGACAACTGGACGACGATAGAAAAAAGGCACTGAAGGAGGAGGTCGACAGGTTAAAAGAAAACTGATTCATTAGGGATGCTTTTTACCCTGAATGGGTGGCCAATCTGGTACTGGTCCCCAAGCCTAATGGGACGTGGCGAACCTGCATTGACTATTTGGACCTCAACAAGGCCTGTCCAAAGGACTGCTTTCCCTTACCGAGGATTGACCAGCTCGTGGATGCCACGGCAGGGCATGGATTGATGTCGTTCATGGATGCCTATTCTGGATATAACCAGATTGCCATGCATGCCCCTGACCAGGAACATACGAGCTTTATAACAGACAAAGGACTATATTGTTATAACGTCATGCCATTCAGTCTCAAAAACGCTGGGGCCACATACCAACGGCTCGTGAACATGATGTTTTCGAAGCAAATAAGGAACAACATGGAAGTTTATGTTGATGACATGCTAGTCAAGTCTCAACTAACGATAACCATGTTGATGATCTCGAAGAATGCTTTGTCGTGCTCCGGAAGTATAACATGAAGCTTAACCCTCAGAAATGCTCCTTTGGGGTATCATCCGGAAAATTCCTGGGTTTCATTGTAAACGCTCGTGGAATAGAAGCTAACCCAGACAAGATCCAGGCCCTGATCAACATGCCCTCACCTTGAAGACACAAAGATGTCCAAAGTTAGACCGACAGGATGGCGGCACTAAGTAGGTTTATCTCGAAATTTACAGACCGTTGTCTTCCGTTTTTCAACCTATTGAGGGGAGGCAAGAAATTTGAATGGACGGAAGAGTGTGAGCTGGCCTTCCAGGAGCTTAAAAAGCACATCGCAGAACCCCCCATCTTATCAAAACCTATTACGGGAGAAGTGCTATATTTATATCTTGCCACTACCGAGCACGCAATAAGTGCAGTGCTCGTGCGAGAGGAAGAGAAGGTGCAGAGGCCTGTATATTATATCAGTAAAAGATTACTGGGGGCAGAGTCGAGGTATCCCTTGATGGAAAAGCTAGCTCTCAGCTTAATTCATTCATCTCGAAAACTTCGACCCTACTTTCAGGCGCACCCCATCCATGTATTAACTGATCAACCGTTGAGACAAGTTTTGTCTAAGCCAGAAGCTTCAGGTCGACTTCTTAAATGGGCGGTCGAGCTCGAGAAATTTGAGATCACCTACCACCCAAGGATGACCATTAGGGCACAAGCCTTGGCCGATTTTATAGTAGAATGTACTGGCATGACCAACGACGAAGTTATAACCCCAGCCCACGAGCTGTGGAAACTTTACGTTGATGGATCATCTAATGAAAATGGATCGAGGGCAGGAGTCATTTTGATCACTCCCGTAGGAAGAAGATTCCATTCTGCCTTAAGATTCGACTTCAGCACATCTAATAACGAGGCCGAATACGAGGCTTTATTGGCGGGACTTCGTATAGCCAAAGAGCTCAAAGCTAAAGAAATACACTGCTACAGCGACTCCCAGCTGGTGGTTAACCAAATTTTGGGAGAATACCAGGCTTGTGGCACGAGGATGGCAGCTTACTTAGAATAGGCAAAGTCAGCATTGGAACATTTCGAGTTTTATGCGATCGAACAGGTTCCCCGAGAGCAAAACTCGAATGCAGATGCCTTAACTCGGTTCGCTACTTCCACCGAGAATGATGAGCTAAATGTTGTGCCAATTGAACATCTCTCGGCACCTAGTATTAACGAGCCAAAGCAGGAAGACGTGTGTATGATTGATTCCGAGCCTACCTGGATGACCTCGATAGTCGAATATCTCGAGACCGGCGTCCTTTCGAAAGATCGGAACTAGGCTCAAAATTTAATGTATCAAATCCCCCGTTACACCATTTTGGATGGAAGGTTATATAGAAGGGGATATTCTATGCCATTACTTCGGTGTGCGACTCCACCCGAAGCCAAGAAGATCATTGAAGAAATTCACGAAGGGTTCTGTGGAGACCATACTGGGGGGCATAGCCTGTCCAAGAAAATCATACGCCAAGGTTATTTCTGGCCTACCATCAAATCGGATTCTTTTGAATATGTAACGAAGTGTGATAAGTGCCAAAAATTCGCCACGATTCCTCGAGCTCCACCATCCGAGCTGACCATGATGACTTCCCCATGGCCATTTGCGGTATGGGGAATCGACCTCATAGGCTCTCTCCCAACTGGCAAGGGCGGAGTGAAGTATGTTGTAGTTGCCATAGACTACTTCACAAAATGGACAGAAGTAGAGCCATTAGCAACTATAACCTCCAAAAAAGTCCTTGATTTTGTGGTAAAGAACATTGTGTGTCGATATGGGATGCCGAGGAAAATTGTGTCCGACAACGAAACCCAGTTCGATAGTGATCTGTTCACCAACTTTTGCGAAAAAAATGGAATAATAAAGAGTTTTTCGTCAGTAGCTCATCCCCAGGTGAATGGCCAGGTCGAAGCTGTAAACAAAACTCTCAAAAGTTGGCTGAAGAAAAAATTGGAAGAAGCAAAAGGGCAATGGCCCGAGGAATTGCCCCAAGTTCTATGGGGATATAGGACCATGGCCCGAACATCAACAGGACATACCCCGTTCTCCCTGGCGTACGGTTGCGAGGCTATGTTGCCAGTTGAGGTCGAGATTCCTACAATTCGAGCCCACACTTATGACCAAGACTCGAACCACACTCAGCTCGAAGAAACCTTGGACCTGATCGAAGAAAGAAGAAACGAAGCTTAGCTAAGAAATGCTGCATACCAACAGCGAGCTACCAGATACTTCAACAAGAGGGTTCGGGATCGAAGATTCGGTGTGGGAGATTTGGTGCTAAGGCGTGTATTTTTGGCAACGTGAGATCTAGCAGCTGGCGTGCTCGGGCCAAATTGGGAAGGATCCTACCAAATAGAGTCAGTCATCCGAACCGGTGTCTACAAGTTAGCAAGATTGGATGGGATCCTGGTACCGCGAGCATGGAATGGCGAACACCTAAGACCTTACTATCAATAGTGTAGGAAGGATGTTTCCTGTAACCATGTTTATTTATTTGTTCTGTTTTGCCTACTTTTAGATTTTATCAAATAAAGATTTATTTCGTCTAATATGCTTTATTTTTGCAATCTCTCTTAATCTAATAACCTATGGTCACATTCATAGGATATTAAGGGGGCATCATTGGTATATATAAATACCATCAGCTTGAAAAATAAAGTTACATATACGAAATACATACAAGTGTTTGGAGATAACCAAATGCACCAGATAAGATAATTTGGATATAACCGATTATCAAAAACGTAAAAGTGTTTGGATGTAACCAGATGCGCGAGCTTAGATAGTTTGGATGTAACCAAATTATCAAAATATTAAAATGTTTGGATGTAACCAAATATGCGAATTAGACTAAAAATATAAGTGTATGGACTACAAACCTAACACGACCATAACAGGTTTGGAGCAAACCAACTAAAATTAATCGGCGATAAGTTGGAACACAAACCCACTTTAAATTAAGTTGAGATCGAGGCTGGAATATCTTATAAAACGATAGTTTTGAACTCATAATCTCGGAGAGATATCCGAGAACGAGAAAAAAATAACCAAAAAAAAGATATAACTAAACTGTTCGCATTACACACCATATAAGTACTTTCGAGTTCATGGTTAAAGTAATATCCGACCTTGACAAATAATGAGTTCGAAAACGGATAATTCGAGCAAATTGTGCATGAATGCATTGAACCTCAAGCCTAAAATCCAAACTATGTTTGTACGAATAAACAAGCATATGCGATTCTTTAATATAAAATGTGCAAAATATTTCAAATCAAGAAATATAAAGCATGTATATTAAAAGAAAAGATAAAGAAATTGTATCAGCCCTACGGGCATAAATTAAAACAATTACAGGAAAAATAAAGGGACGCAGCCCCGAGGTGAGATTCAAGAAGGAGCAGTCTCCTTAGCCTTCTAAGCACCAGCGGCACTAGACTCTTTAGGACGAATAACATGACTATCCTTCTGAGCAGCCTCCTGGGCAGCCTCCCGAGCGGCCTCCTCCGCCTCAAGCCAAGCATTCCACTTATCTAGGAGCTTCGCCTCAAGAGGACCTAGGAAGCTGGTATCGAGGTAGTCATTATTGACCCATATTCTGTACATAGCCAGATCAACCGCCTGGTCCTTCTTCTCTTTGTACTCGGCAAGGAGGCGAGCCTTTTCACCTTCACTTATATCAAAAGTGGTGGCCTTGTCTTCTTCGAGATTTTTATTAGCCTCCTTAAGCCGAGCATTCTCCTTCTCAAGCTCCACGAGCTTAGCGTTCTCCTTCTCAAGCTCCACGAGCCTAGCGTTCTGCTTCTCAAGCTCGGATGTTTTGGCCTTAAGCTCCTCAACTCTTGCCTTAAGCTTTGCCTTTATTTCCCTCAGTTCATCACTCAGCTTGAGCTGATGATCCTTAGCCTCTTGGGCATAGGACTTGCTCGAATGGATCTCGTTATTCAGTTTATAGTTTAGCTAAGCAGAAACAGCAAGAGTCTGGCATACAAAAAAAAATCAACATTAGCATATGGACCGTCAATAAATATAGCTAATGGCGAGAAAAGAAAGGTTACCGCGGCGGCAAGCTCGACACTCTTCTCGTAGAGTGTGTTGCAGTCTCGGGCATCGTTCAAAAACTGCCAGTGAGGAGCATCAAAACTGCTAAAGCTCTGGCCCACTTGGGACAAGACGTCCGAGCCCAGCGTAGCCCTATGGGACCCAGCAGAAATCGACAACTTATGGGTTAGGGAAGCAGAGGGTTTTTTGGGAGGTGGACCGAGCGTCGGGTGAACTGGGATAAGAGGTTGGGGCTCGACCGTAGTGGAGGCCTCGACCTGTGGAGTCGGCACCACAGTGGAGCTCTTGGCGGGCGGAGCTGGTGTTAGTGTCATGCCCGTAATCATTGTGAAAACGACAGAAGGCTGGTCAATCTTTCACGACCCCCTAGGGTGCTTGCTCCTCTTGGCACCGCCACTCTCGAGAATATTGTCGAGATCGGAGTCCATCTCACCTACACAGTCACATCGCAGTATGAGTTATCAAAAAAGAAAAAAATATATATATAAAGTAACTCAACATCACACAAGTATGCAAAGTGATGAAAAGGCGAGTGGAGAGAAACCTAACTGGAACTCTCCTTCGAGCTTGAGCACGGAGACCATGAAATGCCCCCATCTTCAGAAGAGGCGGGGGGAGTACCTTCCCTATATGTGGACGTCAACCTCGAAAGGTCCCTACAGTCATTGGTCCCGTATTGGACGACTATTCTGTTCCATACCTCGTTCAGGCTATACATAGTATCGTATTGCCCGAGCCAGCTATCGAACCTATGAACCCGTTCATCTACCCAAGTCAACACATAAAAGTGGTTTCTATCATCTTCGTACAGAACTAGCCTATCGGGTTTGTGCTTTAATAGGGTGGGGGACCACATTTTCGAGCT
This sequence comes from Humulus lupulus, assembly GCF_963169125.1. Classification (NCBI taxonomy): domain Eukaryota; kingdom Viridiplantae; phylum Streptophyta; class Magnoliopsida; order Rosales; family Cannabaceae; genus Humulus; species Humulus lupulus. The sequence goes on along the minus strand of NC_084799.1, from coordinate 195,909,236 downwards.
TAGGATGATTGTACCTTGATCATCCGAGCCCGAGCTCAAGGCTTCATCGTTGGCCTCGTTCCCTGATTGTGGGCTCCTTCGGTGAACTGGAGGTGGGGGCCTCACCTCTCTCCTCGGAGGGAGGATGCCTATTGGCAAAGGCACGAGCTCCCAGTGGTCAAATTTTTTTTTTGGACCAATCCGAGGTAGACTTGCCATCTCCCAAGAGCCCGCAAGCTCGGTGCTTACCTTCATGCAAAAGGTATGAGAGAGATCTTCTGCCATAAGGGAGTCGGAGCAGAGCCTCTCTATGCTCCTTCATCTCGTCAGAAGGAGTGGGACGATGATAGTTGGCTGGAAAATAAAATACATTTCAACTAAGTACGAGCCTATAGACAAAAGTTCGAGCACAAAGATAAAGGAGGTTGGGGTACTTACGAATCCGTCTGAATGAATAGTATCGAGACGGGGATAGGCCATCCGTCTAGAAGAAGGCCTTCTTAAAATCAGGAGGATGGTTGGGAAGGTCCTCAAACATCTTTTTCTCCTTGGGATAGCTCGAAAGGTAATAGAAGCCGCCTCCTCCCCAAGCTCGAGAGGGGTTGCTTTTCAAATAGAAAAGATACAGGATCTCTTCTGGCAATGGTCCTTCCCACTTCAGCTCGTGGTATATCGACCTCAGGGCAGATAGAACCCTGTATGAATTAGTGTTGAGCTGGAATGGAGCCAACCCAACGAAGTCTGTGAAGTCCTTGAAGAAAGACTTCAGAGGTAGTATTGCTCCTGCCTTCATATGCTCCTGACTCCAAGCCGCATATCTCAGCTTGTTGTCAGGATTCCCGTCTCCTGGAGCGTGGCAGCTTCGCTCATGGGAGGTAGGGGCTCGACACCTTAGCGAGCCTGATAATCTTATACCATGGAAGGCCAAGATATCGTTTATCTGACCTAATGAGGTAACCGAGCTCCAATAGTGCTCGGCCTCGAAAAACTCCCTCCTTGGCTGTGAGGTAGAGGGCTCCCCCATTAGTGAAAATTGCAGGTCACTTGGTTTGAAGGCAACTGTCACTCTGAGTTTAGGGTCGAGGGGGATCGGTCTAGGCCCAGAGTCAGTCTCTGGGTAAAGAGCTTCTTGGAGAATCCTTCTTTTCTTCTCTATGACCTCGACAATTTGGCGATGGTAGTGAGCTCGGGTTTCTTCTTGTTCGCGAGCGAGATCGTATTCATGAATCAGACGTTGGTTCCGAGCAAACAGCGACTCTGGGCTTGGAGTTTTTGGCGAATATTGAATAGCAAGCAACGACTCCCACCGTCTTTCCAGATTTGGTGACATCTAGCAAGAAAGAAAAAAGTGGTGAGGGTCATGCATGCAAGGAATCAAGAATGACGATCTTGGTAGGTCAAGCTCAAAAAAGCTAGGATATGAGGCGAGTTCGGTCCTGGAGACTCGATTAAGTGTCACGACGTTATTCCACGAAAAAGGGAGGGAAGTGGATTTAATTTTTGAGAATCCCGAAATATCAGGGAAAAAGGTGGCGGTTATTCAAAAATGGTATTTTTGAGTATCGTGCATTCTTTAAAATCAAGATTTTGTACCCGATACCTTGATGTACAAGATATGTCTTCAAGAATTTAAAAACCCAGAAAAAAAAAAAGGGAAACCCATATTTGGGGTCTTCCTACATTTGAACTGGATTCATAACCAGTGATGGGGAACCTAAATTAATACCTATCGGTCAAAGTTTCCTAGCATGTCAAACTAAAAAATAAACCAACACATTCCCAGAAATGAAAGAGCAACGCAGGCAGAAACTGGCATAAAGAAAAAAGAAGATATACATAAAAGTTAAGATTATATACTTACACACAGAAAATGGTGGTTGCAAAGAAACAGATGACTGAAGAGGCAGGTACGATCTCACGGTCTCGAACAGGCTGGTGGTCCTTTGCTTCTTTGGCTGGGAAAACATGCAAAAACGGAGGCTTTCTAGGCTGGCCTCTGGGTTTTTCTCTCCTCTTTTTTCTCTGATGAACGTAAAGTAAGAGGAAGAAGATGACCAGGGCCTTATATATATAGACTATCAGAAGTGGTAAAAAGGGATTAATCCAAGCCATTGGCCAGAATCCTTATCAAATCAAACGGCCAGGGATAAATGACAAGATGGTACCAAAAAGGTGGCAGGCGAACGATCGTGGGCAGATTTCCAAGGTACTCGAGTACCTTGAAGGAGGAATACCCAATTGACACGTGTCCATACTCGAGTATGTGTGATGGTGTAGTTCCCGAGGAAAGTAGTTCAAAATTTTCCTTATAGGATTCGAACAAATACTTTTGAGGGGGCAAAATGTTACACCCAGATTTTGAGGTTTGAGAATTGTGATCTCGAAAGCTGGATTTGTCAGGTGTGAGCTCGCAATATCTAGATTACGTGTTCGCGACCCAGGTGTCGAGTCTGCATAGTTGGTGGCAACCTCGGAGATGGGGTGACCTCGAGTCCTTATGAGCTCAGACCAAGAGGTCCGAGCCTGACACGAATGTGAGCTCGAAACAATGTGGTCTCGGAGGAAATAATATAACTCGTAAATTACTCAGAGACCTAGACTAGCATGATGCTGATGATGTTGATTGCTGATCTCGAACAGCCTAATGAGTCACTTGAAGAGACGCAGTCTATATTTATTGTTGTAACTCCCCTATAATAACGAGATATTTATTTATCGGTTATACGCCCCTTGGTCTTCAGGGGACGTTTCCTTGTATATAGGAGTTACTGGCTTTAAAGCCATTAAATTTATTAATGTAGAGGATAACTTCCCAAAAAAAATGTGTGGGAGAGTATTCTGAAACTTCCTCTATAAATAGAGAAGTCATACACCTTTGTAAGGGAGGGAAACTTGGTAATCTTGAGAGAAACTCTGGAGAATTCATCCCTGAAGAATTTCCAGAAATTTCCTAAGTTCTAATAACAAAGACTCGTGGACTAGGCAGAGTTAACTGCTAAACCACGTAAAAAATCCTCCTTGTTTTATTGTATTTTTCTGGCCATAATCTTTTACTGTTTACGTGCTCTACATTTACTGTTGACGAAAAATGACGTCAACATATATTTTTATAAAATTAATAATTAAACGTAAATAAGAAAAACAAACTAAAAAATTATTAATTAACTAACTTTTTTATAGCGTAGCGCTGGGATTGACTGAGAATCTCCATAGCTAACCTCTTTCAGTTTCTTCCTATTTTCCTTGTTGACCACAGAACATTTCTACAAAAAGTTATCGTTAGTAATATATTTAATTAAGATAGTTAAGTTTAGCAAGAAATTAATACCATAATTTCTGGGCGTCGGAAAAATTCAATGGCTTTTTGCCACTGTGTATTTGTGCAATGACCATAACGATTTTGTGGCCCATTAATCGTTGAATGCTCTTTAATATTTTACTTCTAGTCAGAATACTTTTTAGCACACGATGTATCAATGCCTCTCAAGATCCCAGGCATGTGCACTTGTCCATATCTAGTACACCTAATATCAAACAAATCATCCTAATTTACAAACATTTATTAGTAAATATGATATATAACATAAAATTAGAATTAACATAAAAATACATAAACTACTTACATCCAGATGTGCAAATATTCTTTGTTTCGAGGCATTTGGTACTTTTGACCATTGAGGACAGTCCGGATCTGTGTACTGTCGAACAAGTAATCCAAGCTCTCTTGAGAAATTTGAGTTGTAATCTCCGATCTCTTTATATGTTCTCCCCTGCACATCCCACTCGAGAGGGAGAGGATGCCGCAACTGTTCCCTTTTTTCATGTGTGTTCAATCCTTTATGGCGTCCACGTTTTTTTGGAGGCGCTATTGTAAGCAAATTCAATATTTTAAAATTAATATGGATTAATTGTTAAAATTTAAGGAGTATATCAATGTGTAAAGTATTACCTCGTTCACAATCATCTGGGATATCTGACAGTCCACGTGGAGGATCGCATCCTCCACCATCACCCCCGTGAGATCGAGCAATAACATCAGCCATATCTGTCAAATTAATCGATATTAAAATTACATTTATCAGTTAAAAATAACTATATAAAATTAATTATTGTTAAAAATAATTACTTCAACATATTATAAAATTACCACTTAATAATCACTATAATAATCTTCACTATCATCATCGGTTTCTATGTGTTCATCTTCCTCTTCATCATCTTCATATTCAACTTCCTCCTCCTCCTCCTCCTCCTCCTCGTCTTCCATTTCCTCCTCCCTCTCCTCCTCAATTGCAACATTATTTATCTCAACAAATTGTAATGGAGCCCCCGTACGTTCAAAGCTGATTTGTGGCAACGATCCAAGATCAACGAATAATTGGAAATTAGAGGAACTAGTGTCGTGCATAACATCTACTTCTACATCCTCCGCTTGTTCTTCAACTAGTGGGATGTCCCACACATTTCTGTGATGCACTTCTTAGACGACTTTCCAATGAGATTTATTTTTAAGGTCATCAATGTAGAAAACTTGGTTAGCCTGAGTTGCTAAGATAAATTTATCATCTTTGAAGGCCTCCGAACTGGTTTTTATACTCGTTATGTTTTGCTCAAACTTTAATCCTGAAGACTGATTAGTGTCAAACCATTTGCACTTAAATAATACAACAGAACAACCAGAAAGATATGACATTACTAAAACTTCTTCCAACTGGCCGTAATAAGTATTATTTTCGACTCCTGGTACAGAGACTCCACTATTTTGAGTTTTGCGATTCTTGTCCCTGTCATAACACAAAAATCTTACTCCATTTACAACACACCCAGGGTACGACGCAACGTGAGTTGAAGAACCGTTTTCTAAAGAGATTAATTCTTCATGTACTTCCAAGGATCCTGTTTGTCGAAGATGATAAATCTTATTAGTAGATGGACCATGATATCGAAAAAAGTAGGTGGGAAAATATTTTCTAACTTGCAAACAATCTCAACAATTGAAGTTTTGACTTTTTCTAAATTCGAGACTTTTAAAATTCTCGCACAAATGAGCTTGAAGAAAGTGCATAACTCAATAATAGTTGTACTCATCGATTTCTCTAGGAATGCATGCACACCAACTGGCAAAAGGTGTTGCATAATGATGTGACAATCATGCGATTTCAAACCAGTGATCTTATTGTCATTATCAATCACATTTTTCCTTAGGTTAGATCCAAAACCATCTGGAAACTTCACTGATTTAAGAAATTGACAAAACTTTTGGCGATCTTCAACAGTGAAAGTGAATTTGGCCACAGGCTTTTGTATCCGACCATTCAACTTCCTCAGCTATAACTCTGGTTTCATCTTCATCTTCTCTAAGTCTACTCTGGCACTAACTGTGTCTTCGTTCTTATTCTCTAGCCCAACTATTGTGCCTACTAAACTGTCGCACACATTTTTCTCAACATGCATAACATCTAGATTGTGTCACAACATTATGTTGGCCCAATATGGGAGCTCAAAAAATATACTTTTTTTCTGCCAACCTACTTGCTCTTTTATACGCTTTCTTTTTTAGCCGCCATAACTGACATGCTTACCAGGAAGAGAATCGGGTATAAAACCCATTTGTGTGAACATTTCTTGCATGGTTAATGGCTTTGGTGGTAGTCTTTTTTCAACGACACCATATGTCTTCTTGTCCCTTCTAATGGCATGTTTGATTGGTAAAAAATGTCTATGGCCATAAAAAGCAACCTTATTTTGTAAACGAATAGATGGTGTTGCCACATTGAAAGTAAAGCAAGCATGATAACCTTGGCTAATCCATCCAGAAAGGCTACTCCTTGCTGGGTAATCGTTTATAGTCCACATCAAAGCTGCCCGAAGAGTGAAGAAACTACCATCGACTGCATCTCGATTTTGTACAATGGTCACCCATAATTCTTTTAACTCATCAATCAATGGTCTTAAGAAAACATCAAAATCTTTTCCTAGCGAATGAGGTCCCGGAATTAATAAGCTCAACATGAAATTAGTTTCTCTCATGCACAACCATGGTGGCAAGTTATATGTCGTCAACACAACCAGCCACATACTATAAGAAAGACTCATATTACCAAAGGGATTGAATCCATCTGCAGCCAATTCAAGCCGCACATTCCTGGGTTCCATTGCAAATGTTGGATTATTTCGGTCAAAGTCCTTCCAAGCTTTCCCATCAACAATATGACGCAATACACCATCTTCTTTTATACATTTCTCGTGATGCCATCTCATATGTTGATCAATGTGCCTCGATGCATATTTTCGCATTAACCTAGGGGTTAAAGGAAAATAACGCATCACTTTATGAGGCACTTTCTTTCCCTTGGTGTTCTCGTCCACCCATCGATCCTCCCCACAAACAGGACATTTGTTTTTTCTAGCATGTTCTTTCCAAAACGGTGCGCAATCATCCTTGCAGACATGGATTGACTCGTAGCCCAATCCAAGTTTCCACAACAACCTTTTCGCTCCATAATGAGATTTTGGAAGCTTATTTGGGGCTGGAAATGCATCATGTAACAACTCCAGCATTCCATCAAATATTTTGTTGGGAATTTTGCCCAACACTTTGAAATGCATTAACTTCACTAGGAAATTCAATGACGTGTAATTTTGACATCCGGGGAATAATGGAGCATCGATCTCAGCAAACAAATCGTTATAATGTTGCCCACCCCTGTAGTCCGTTGTAGGTATCTCTTGATCGCGCTCATTCTCTTCATATTCGTCATTGTCATTTTTCATAACATCATTGAGAACATCCATCATTTCATCTTCATCATTTTGATCTATCACTTTCCTCATTGGTATTATTTCATCCTCTCCATGCCAATTCCAATTAGTATATTTCTGTAGAAAACCATTTACAAAGAGATGATTTTCTAATACATCAATCGTCTAAAATTCAACGTTGCCACACCTCCTACATGGACATTTCACCAATCCCCTTGAGTCAACGCACTGCCAAGCTCTCTAGAGAAAATCCATCACACCAGCCTCATACTCATCGGATAAACGATTTTTCAAATTAATCCAGCTCTTGTCGATCGACATTGTATGAATGTAGCACTGCACGGAACACTAAACATCAAACTTACAATCAATTTGTGTGTGTGTCCTAATTTAGAGAGAGGAAAATTTAAGAGTCTTCAATGACTCACTCTCTCTGAACGGGTCTAAGGCTTCTTGTGATGAACACTAAAAAAATAAAAAATTATCACTAAGTGATAATAACACACTATCATATCTTTGGTAATAATTTCTTATTACCAAAGAAAAAAACAAATAAAATTAAATATTGTTTTTATAATGTCTTATGCTCTTTGAAGTTAATTATGTTGTTTTATGATATCTAACTATAATATATTTGAGTATAAATATTATTAAAATTATTTAAATCTAACATATTTTTTTCTAACTTCAAATATTAATTTTAATTTTAATAATGATTAATATTGTTGACACCGTTTTTCGTCAACTTGAAATGTAGAGCATGTAAACCAAAAGGAATTATGACCAGAAAAACACAATCAAACAAGGAGAGTTTTTTACGTGGTTCAGCAGTTAACTCTGCCTAGTCCACGAGTCTTTATTATTAGAACTTAGGAAATTTCTGGAAATCCTTCAGGAATGAATTCTCCAGAGTTTCTCTCAAGATCACAAAATTTTGTCCTTTACAACAGTACATGACTTCTCTATTTATAGAGGAAGTCTCAGAATACTCTCCCACACGTTTTGGGAAGTTATCCTATATATTAATAAATTTAATGGCTTTGAAACCTGTAACTCCTAAATACAAGGAAACGTCCCCTGAAGACCAGGGGGCGTGTAACCGACTAATAATGTAGAGTCCAAGAACTTTACTTAGCTAGTTAGATAGTAGTATAATAGTAATAGTAGTAGTATTTTTATGACTGTGGATTTTGGTTTAAGCCGGGACTTAGTTGGAAACTCGTAGCAATAGTTATGGATTTTATAAGTGTAACCTATAGTTTAAGAATATTAATTATAACATAAGGTTTGATTAATATTGCTGGTTATTAATATGATAATTATTATAACCTAAGGTTTAGATAGAGCCAATAAGAAAATGACACTTGTCATGAGCATGGTTATTCTTAAGGTTTAGATAGAGCCAATAGGATTATGTCATTTGTCATATGCATGATTATTAAGAAATTATTATTTTAATGATAAAATAAGGGAAATATAAGACTTAGTCTTCACCAGAATCTGTTAGGAGCATGACATTTATCACAATTTTATTTATTTGTGGATTAGGTTGATATTTAGATAACTAAATAGATTTTTCGTAACTTTAGGGTACTGTAACTTCCGACCTGTTTTTGACCCAGTTATATTATGAATTTCGAAAAATAGTATTTCTAAAATGTTGTAGATAATTTAAGGGTTTATACTTTTTTGGACTCTGTGTTTTTTCTCATTACCTGTTTGGACCCTGTGTTTTGACAAATTACTTTTTGGACCCTATGTTTTGTAAAATGGTTAAAATAGAACCCTAAACTCAATTTTGATGAAGAAAAAATTGAATATAACAACCAGTTTTTAAGCAGAATGATTTTATTTTTGTTCTGAATTGTTAGTTTGGTAAATTATTTGTGATTTTAGTTAAGAAAACATTGACCAAAATCAGGTTTAGGGTTCTATTTTAACCATTTTACAAAACATAGGGTCCAAAAAATAATTTGTCAAAACACAGGGTCCAAACAGGTAAGGGGAAAAAACACAGGGTCCAAAAAGGTATAAATCCATAATTTAATTAGCTTTCTAACAGTATAAAGAGAGTCTAAATCGGAGTTCTACAGCTCCAGATATGTTGATTTTACTACAGGGGAGTTTAGAGTTACGAGATTTAGGGAGTTAGAAGTTAGGATTCTATTTGTTTTTATTATTTTTGTTTTAAAAATCAAGCTTTGAATCCTTAAATCTCTCTGAACAATTTGACCAATTCCTAAGCCTTTGGCTGAAGGATATTCAATAATTTTCAATTAAATTTATTATTTTTATTCAAAGCCAAAAAGAAGATTTTTATTCCTAGAACTCTATAAATAGGACCTAGCACCAAGCCTTTTCATTCATTCTTCAAGCATTGATCAGAGCCTTCCAAGTGATAGTGAGACTATAGAGTGATAAACGCTTGGGTTGGGGTTATAAGCTTAATCATTATAAGCTTAATAAATACTTAGGAAGTAAGGTTCATAGTGTATATTTCAGTTTCGAGGTGTAGTTCGATCATAGCAATTTCAAAGGTATTCCTATTCTTAGTTCCTTTCAGTATTGTTTCATTAGTTTTATAGTCCTAACTCAGTCTTCTCTATTCTTGGTTAGGCATCTAAGTTCTTCGAACTTGAGGTTTCTTGTCGGTAAGAATATTCTCGGTGGTTTTTAGTTCATTCATCAATTTCTTTTAGAATACTCACCTCTATATTATGGTTTTTAGGAGTGTTCCAAAATCTCGACTTTGTTCTCATCATCCCGGTATATTGGTAAGGAAAATAGGATAGGATATTATGTGTTATGCCGTATGTTATCTTATGATTTATGTGTTATGTTCACTTATGATTTGTGTGTTATGTATGTTTGTAGACTTGGGCATATGACCTGTACACTAACAAGCCCCAATAAATTTATGGGCATATGACTTGCTTAGCTAGCAAGCCCCACAAATCTAATGGGCATATGACTTGTTTAGTTATGGGACCCCAAGTAATAATGGCCATTATAGTATGTGTGACATATGTTTATGATATGGTTTATTATATGCTACGTTATGAATTTTATGTATATGAATTATGTGTTAGATTTTCCTTGCTGGGCATTAGGCTCATTCCTTTATGTTTTATATGTGCAGGAAAATAGTTATGGTGGCGGAAAGATTCTTGGCAGCTTGGGGATGTGTATTGAGGCAGGATGGAATCGGTGGATTGCGCGTTCGATTCAAGGATGAAGTTTTTAAGTCTTTTAGTTATGATTTCTATGTATTATTTTTTTTTTCCGCACTTAATTTTGTAACCAATTTATTTAAGTTATATTTTGTTTTCAAAATAATGGGATCCCATATCCTAAATGATTTTTTATGTATTTAACCTTTACTTTACAGTTTTTAAATAAAGTTATGGTTATTTCATATGTACATTTTCTTAAGATTAGTATAGTAGTCATTAATGGTCCAAATTCTAGAATAGTTGGGTCGTTACAAATAAATATCCCTTTATTGTAGGGAAGTTACAATTGAATGCATGGACTGAGTCTCTTCAAGTGACCTATTAAGCCGTTCGAGGTCAGCAATCAGCATCATGCCCGTCTAAGTCTCTGAGTGAAGTACAAGTTGTCTTGTTTTCCCGAAATCAGTTCGGAAAGGGTACGTACCATCGAGGCTGCCTTACCCCGAACTCACACTCATGCCAAGCTCGGGCCACTTGATCCAAGGTCATTTGACAATGGACATATTCCGATGTTCTGTCTTTCGAGCTTGCAAGAACTTCGAGGTTGCCACCTGCTTTGAAGGTTCGGTATCTATATTACGAGCATGTATTTCAACCATCTCGAACTCACCCCTGACGGATCCAGCTTTCGAGGTTACGACCTCAAGTCTCAAAATCTGGGTGTAGTGTTCTCAGTATATGCTTTATTTTTTGTAGTGTTAATTCTAATTTATATTTATTTTTCTAATTTGTATAAGTTAAATTTATATTTTAACTTATGTATAGATAAATATTTAGATAGATAATTATTATGCAAGAAAGATTTAAATTTGCTCTTTTCTAAATTTCTAAATACATATTTTAAAAAAATAGACGTGAATAAAAATATTTGACTAATCTTATCAATAAAAATTTAGACATGAAATAAAAATTGAATTATTGTATAAAATTTTGATTCTAATTAAATTAAGTATATAGAGAGTGAAATTAATCTGTAATTCATGCATACATTAAAAAAAATTTCAATCACGTGTATAAGTCAAATTAGACAGCATATATGCTAAGACTTTTGCTTCTTATTTCGACTTATCCATATTTTAGACCATCATTAATAGTCTATCTTTTTTACCATTCCCAACACCGCAACACCACACATAAGTGTCATTTTATCTTATTATTTCGGAAATTTGAGTTTTTATGCTAATCAAGGGGTTCTAAGTCAAAAAAAATGCTAGACATTTAAATCATTTCAAAAAAATGACAATTCTTTTGACAATACTCAAAATATCCCTCTCATAATTTTTCCATCTACTTCATCTTCTCTCTTCCCTTTCTCTCCCCTAACCCATTCATCTCAACTCCCTCTCTAGAAAAAAAATTCATGGGTAAGGTAAAATATAATAGAAATCAATGTAACGACAAGTATTCCTCACTTAGGACACTAAAATACTACATTTCGAACAGATCTGGGCATGATTTTTGGGTTTTTTTGCGATTTTTTTCAGATCTGAAACTTTGAAATCTGCAGAAAATCAACGTGGTTCGAACCTCCATCGAATCACCATCGAGCAACATCGATTTTTTCATGAAAATATTGATTTTGAAGGCCCCATCGAGCTAGCATCGAGCATCATTGAACCACCATCGAATCACGTCAATTTTCTGCAGATTTCAAAATTTCAGATCTGAAAAAATCGCAAAAAAAACTCAAAAATCATGCCTAGATATGTTCGACATGCAATATTTTAGTGTCCTAAGTAAAGAATATCTGCTATTACATCGAGTTCTCTTATATTTTACCTTACCAATGTATTTTTTTCTAGAGAGAGAGTTGAGAGGAATGGGTTGAGAGAGAGAGAAAGGGAAAAGAGAAGAGGAAGTGGATGGGAAAAATTATAGGAGGGGTATTTTGGGTATTATCAAAAGATTTGGCATTTTTTTCAAATGATTAGAAGGCCTAGCATTTTTTTAATTTTAGACACCCCATTAAGCATAAGAACTCAAATTTCCCTATTATAATGACAAAGACATGGTTTTAAATTCACCCACATTAATCTAAGCACTCAAAACCAAATATGTAATGAACAATATTTTCAAAAGTCTATTTTCATTATTTACTCCTTATAACATATCATAACGTTTTTGTCTAAAGAGACCAATAATCTCACTACATAAATTGGTTTTATATTTTGTTTCATGGAAATAGACACTTTTAAAATTAAGTCTCATCCTAAATTTACTGAGCTGATACTTTGTCATTTAAAAGTAGAGGACCAAGAGTTACTTAATAGTAGAAGACCGAAACTTTAGTAGTGAACGATAAGGTTAAAGTGATAGCAAAATTTATCAAAAATTTGACCCGATTGGAAATACATGTACATATGTCCTGTATTAATTTTAAAAATCATTCAAAAGAAAACCTTAATTTCATAGAAACTTTAACTAAAGTGACTTGGATTGTGTTGAAATTTCTAGCGTGTTCGTCACTTTCTTTATTAATCATTCATATATTTTCATGATATTGCCTATATATTAAAACATTGACTAATAGAGCATGACTTTGTCTATAGCCCTTGTATGATTTTGTCTTGGTATCCATGGAGTAAAATTATAAATTAAGATCGTGTCTCCTATATAAATATATTCACTCCATTATGTCTTCTTTGTTTCATTCCTCTTAACAACAATTGTCTAGCCTCTTCTTCTTCATAGATATATACATCATCAATTATATATATATATATATATCATCTTATTTTCCAAAAATTATATATCATCATCATACGTTTTACATATCATATAGTATTGACAAGTTTTCTTGATTGATGTAAGTTGATTCGACAACAAAAATAATTGATTTATAATAATAAAGAAACAAATCAAAGTATGTTTACAATAACAAATATAATATTGAATATTAAACATCATAAATCCTAGCTAATGTCTAAATTAATTTCCCAACTGTACTATTATTTCTTTCTTTCTTGGACCATTAATTATATGACTTTCCCATCTCTCTTTTTCTTGACTCTTCACAAGTTAGGCATCCATAACGTCAAGACTAATCGGTTTTTTGAGTTTGTGACAAAATCATTCTTGACTTTTGAGAGCTAGCTAGCTCAAGCTACACGTTTTTTGTGGGCCATGGGAAAAATTAATCAACTCTTTTTTATACAAACATGTATATATATACATGCTACTTAATAGGTACATGCATACCTAATTTTTTTAATACCAATATAAACACCTAATTTTCTAAATTATTATCTAAATAAACATAATGTATAAATTAAAATTATAAGAAAAATATTCACATATATATTATTACTAATTAAAAAATATCATTTATATATATATACAAGTAGTGTTAATATATATATATAGAAAAAATTTGTGGTGCGGGCGTACGAAACACCTGCACCTATGCGACTCTTTTGCTGAGGTTTGATTGGTAGAGATAGTAAGTTGTGGCCCCACTTTGATAAGTGTTATAATAAGTGTGGATGTATTAGATTTTTTTGCTTTATTATTTTATTCTTTCTCCCTTTGTTTTCAAATAAATCAGTGACTGGAACCCAAATAAATCAATGACTGGAACCCACTTTCTAAACCAAATTACAATTTCTAATCAAATCAATAATTTCTAATAAATCAATCCAATGTCAAGCAGTAGCATATGGAATAAAAACTCAAATAACTTCCTCCTTAATGTTGAAACACCCAGATTCTTCCAATGTGAAACCCAACCTTCCTCCCTTGAAGAAACATGCTTATTCTTCGACGTGAAGTTCGTAGCACCACTGAGATACTTGGTCTTCTCCTCCATCAACGGCCAAGCCACCAACAACAAAACACCACAGTTTCTATGACTCTGGCCTCCGTTCGATGACAGCCACCACCCCTTGGCCTTTCCACTTCAATGAGCACCATTGCACATGTAGACACATGATTTGACAGAGAACTTCTCGTCACTCAATGGTGGACACGTTCTCGGTATCAGCTTGAGTCTGTGGTGGGCTCGGGAGCTTTGGAGAGACTAAACCAGAGCATCGAGCAAATCTTACCTCCGCCGTTGGGTCGAAGATTTCTCCGGTGTTCAGCATCTGTACAGACAAATATCAATACTCGAAAAAAGACCAATTAAATAACATTATTAAAATCAAATAATATAAACCTAAAAAGCTAAAACTCACTCATGAGAATTTATAAACTGCATAAACGACCACCGTATAATATGTGGTATCCCCTACTGTATATTATTCAATCAAAATCAAAGGTGGAGAAAAGAGTCGCATAGGTGCGGGCTTTCTGTATGCCCGCACCAAAGCCAGACCCTATACATATATATTTACCTCCTACAAACGGAATGGAGAGTGCAAGAGCACAAATCTAAAATGAGAGAGTACAATTTCAACAAAAACAAAATATATTAAAAAATAGAGTAAAAAAATCAATATATATATATATACCTGAAATGGTTGAGGAATTGAGGTTTTACATTTCAGAAAGGGTAAAAGAGATTGAGTTTCACGTTTTGGGAAAACATGCAAAATTGAAAAGGGAAAAAAGGGTTTGAGTTGAAATGGGAGAGGGCTTTCAACTGCAACAATGGGTGAGGGCTTGGGAGAGAGGTGGGGTCATATTTTTGGGGAAATGGGTGAGGGTTTGGGGTTTCACATTGCGGAAGCTGTGAAATGTGTTTGGGAAAGTGATAAGTGTGGGGAAGAAGAAAGTGTGCTTGAAAAGATAAAACTATAAGGCGCAACCATGAACAATTGTTAGGTCATCGCCCCTAATATCAAAACGCACCACTCTAATATTTTTACTAAAATAAAATTGGGAAATTTTTTCCATCAAAGCTTTACATTATTAAGAGCGACATGTTAGAATATTAGGGGTGACCCCGTCACCCCTAATGTATTTTTTTTTCATAATAGGGGCGACTAGTCACCCAACAACGATAATAATAGGTATATTAGGGGTGGCATTCGCCCGTCGCTCCTATTAATATCGCCCCTAAAATATTTTTTCTTGTAGTGTCAACTAATACACAACATTAAGGTATATATACATATGTATAATATATGATAACACATATACACATGCTACTTATGTGATTATGACCCCACAAATAACTTGATGACTCAGTTATATGTTTTCAGTGTGTTACACAATACTATGACTTATGTGATTATGCTAGGCGTGTTGCTCAGTTTACAGTTTCCAATTGTACATTACTGTTATGCAAAGTTTGTTTTAGATAGTAGAATCATAAGTTGTAGCTAGCTTCCTTATTGAGTGTTATAGCTCATCAGTTACTCTATGTGAGTAGGTAAGGGCAAAGCTTAAGGAGCAGTGCAATGAGCTAGAGGGAATTCTGTCTAAAGTATGCATACTGTGAATGTAATGCCCCGGATTCCCTAATATGGTTTAATGGCTGGATTAGTAGGCCGGGAGGGCCATAATTGTTTAATTATGCCATTAAATGTATTTATGCATGTTTATAAGAATTATATTATAATATGATGTTAAATGCATGCATGTGAGTCTACATTCGTTTACAGGGGTGTGTTGGTAATTTGGCCCGCTGAGGGTATAATTGTATATTTGTTTCTATGTCAATGATATATTGTGAGACCACATTATAATGTGGATTGGTTTGAGTATTTCGGCATGAGACGATCTTTAATTATGATTCATCGGTTTGGTCATAACAGGTTTGAGCTCGGGGCTCCGGGTGAGTCTCGAAGTGTTTTTAATGATTAGAGCGTTACCGGGGATTTTAGGGTAACGGGATATGAATTATTGATGTTTGTGATTATTGAGGTTAGTGGGAATCGGGAAGCGTTAATTATGATTAATGGGATAAGTGGAAAGTACCAATTTTACCCTTGAAATGGTTTTAGAGGCTTTAAGTGACTTAAGGGTATTTTTGTCATTTGAAAGGATTTATATTACCCTTTAGTTGGCTGTAGAAGGTTATAGATTAAACAGAACAAAAACAGGGTTTCTCTTCCTCTTCCCCGTACATCACTTCCCTTCATCTCTTCTTTGGTGTTCTTGAGCTCAAGGTGGGATATTAAGCTAGGGAACTTAAAGGCTGAGGTTGTGGACTTGGTTTAACTATTGAGGAAGGTTCAAAGCTGGTCTTAAGGTGAGTTTTGGTCTTGTATTCAGGTGGTGCTCTGTTTTTCTCTTTAGTTTTTCAGCTTTTTATTCTTGTTGGAGGATTGGATTTGAACAGGTTTTAATTGATGTTTAGGTTGGGTTTTAATGAGGGGAGGTTATGGGTGATGTCTAGGGGTTTAAATGAGTGTTTGGAGGAGGTTTTGAGTTGGGTTGAAGGGCTGCTTTGAGAGGAAAAACACAAGGGAGAATTTCTGGTGCGTGCTGCCATTTTGGGAATTCTGGGTATTGAGCCACGGCATGGCTGTGGTGCGCCGCGGCTCAAGGCGTCAGTCAGGGGAAGCCCTCTCTGTTTGAGGGGCGCACCACGGCGCGGCTAGGGCGGGCCGCGACCCTTAAGGTCATTTTGGCCAGAAACATGTTTTTAGCTTGGGGATTCAAACCTTAGGCCTCGGGGTTGAACCTAGTACCCGGTTGGGTAGTGTTTGATGTCTCGGAGGCTGGGTTTTGGTTTGGGAACCCTCAGTTATCATTTTTATTGATGAATCTTATATTTTGGTTATGACCAGGTGACCGTCAAGGAATTTAAAGGTTGATCATTCTCAGGGGTCGTTCATATAATAATTCTCACTCGAACCAGAGGTAAGAAAACAGTGTATGAATACAGTTGCACCCTGTATAGGTATATGACATGCATGGTTTGTTATTGAGGCATGTTGGTTGATATATGTGGACATGGATTGCATTTTAAATGCTAGTGAACGCTGATTACTTGTTTATGGTACTGACTAGTCAGGGACCGACCCTAGAGTCGATGAACACGCATTGAATGGCTCTATGGCATTAATGCGGGACCGACCCTAAGGTCGATGAACTTATAAGCGCTTGTCTGGTCTAAGACCAGATGTACTTAGCCAAGGTATAAGACCCTGGTGACCGTTTGTCACATGGCTAGGGGACGTTGTCCATAGTTACGACTCTAGAGTCGGGAGGAAGGTTATGTTGGTGACCAATCACCATGCACCTGTCCTGATCAAACTTATGAAAGAACTACTTATCGGTTAAGCCCTGGTGACCCTATCATCACATGGCTAGAGGGAGCTATACCCACTATTGTGACTTTTGGCTATTGTCACCTATCTGCTTGAACTGTTGATCCTGAACGATTATTATGATTATTGTTGATATTATATCGTGCAATATTGTGTTTTCTTGCTGGGCCTTGGCTCATGGGTGCTATGTGGTGCAGGTAAAGGAAAAGAGAAGCTCACCCAACCCTGAGTGGAGAGCTTGGGCAATGTTGTGTACATATTGGGCCGCTTGACCGCCACGGTTAGGGAATTCTCAGAGGGACTAGGGGTTTACCCTATTTTTGCCGCTTAGGTCGGGGGGGATTGTAAATTTGCTACAGTAGCGACCCTTTTGTATTATGAACAGCTTGTAATCATTTTGAAAGGCTCATGAGCAGTTTATTTACTTAATAAAATGTATCCTTTCCTTTTACTGGTTTTTCACCTTAACCTAATAATAACACTTATATCACGTTTTTAACCAAAGGACTCGGGTAGCGAGTCAAATTTCCGGTTCACTGTTCACCATAACTGTTCTAGGGTAGCCAGGGCGTTACAGTGAAGCAAACGATTGGTATGGTGGTCAGGGTTCTCTTAAGTCTTCCGCTGAGTCCAGTAACAATTTTATCAATCTTATGTTTACTAGTTTTATTTAAAGAAGGCCCTATGGCCACCGACTATTTCTTAAGTTATGTTTAACCACATTTTTCTTTTAAACTATGGGATCTCATCCAAATATTATTTTATTTCAAAGTACTCCGATGTAGAATGTTCTAAAGTTTACTTAGTTCTTAACGTCCGATTTTTACCAAAGCTGACCGTAAGGGTCCAGTTGACCCCGGATATTCATAGTTTTATCTCGGTGGGTCTAGTTAGGAAAAGTCAGGTCGTTACAGTTAGTGATTCAAGTGCTTCATTCTATGTTACTGCTCGTGGTGATTTCTTCACATCTTACACTACTGGTGATTTTGGCAATGCCAGAATGGGAAACAGTGGTGCATCGAAGATTGTGGGTATTGGATATATTTGCTTGGAAACTAGTGTTGGGAGAAAATTGATTCTCAAGGATGTTAGGCACGTTCCATACATTTTCCTTAACTTGATATCTACTGGCAAACTTGATGATGAGGGGTTCACAAACTGGATTGGTGAAAGTAACTAGAAGTTCACCAAAGGTTCTCTTATTGTGGCAAGAGGAAAGAAAATGAATATTCTCTATGTCTTGGAAGCTAAGCTACACAAAGGAGAGATTAATGCAATTCAGAAAGATGCAAGCATTGATCTTTGGCATCAGAGGCTCAGTCATATTAGCGAGAAAGGACTTCAAACTCTTGCTAGAAAGCAATTCTTACGGAATTTGCAAGGTACGCCTCTTAAAACTTGTGATCATTGCTTAGTTTGAAAAACGCATAGAGTTTCTTTCCATACACATCCCCCATCTAGAAGACCAAATGATTTGATTCATACTGATGTTTGTACTATGCAAACTAAAACTTTTGGACGTGCACTTTATTTTGTTACTTTTATTGATGATCATTCTAGAAAAGTTTGGGTTTTTTCTTTGAAATCTAAAGACTAGGTACTTGATGTCTTCAAAGAACTTCATGCTAGAATTGAAAGAGAAATTGGGAGAAAGTTGAAGTGTGTTCGAGCATTAATAGAAGAACATGAGATAATTAAAAAAATTATTGCATATGATTTTATTTTTTTCAAGAACATTATGAACATGTGATTTTTAATTTGTTTAATTATTTATTATTTTAAAATAATCGTCATTGTAAAATATCTGAAAATATCCTATTTAAATTTTTTTAATTATTTATTATTTTTAAATAATTATCATTGTAAAATATCTAAAAAAATATCCTTTTTTAATTATTTATTTTATTTTATTTAAGTTTAAGTGTTTACAAACTACCGTTAAATATAAGAGTATTCTGTTAAATATAAGAATCTTCCGTTAAAGTTAACATTAAAAAAATAAAAAATCGTTAAAACCAATAATTTTCGTTATCTACACACTTATTATATATACAAGCAACGTGCAATATGCACGTTTGCTTAGTTTTATTTGTAGGGTTTATTAATTATTTTTATCATATTTATATTAATGTCATATAAATTTTGAAACAAATATCTTATTTTAATTAAATAATTTATTTATTTTTGTTTAAGTTTATGTTTGTTCTAGTTTTTGAATTTGGGAGTGACAACAAGAGATTATATATTATATGTTTAATCTAATATTAAATATTATACGTAAATTTTAAATTTTAGTTTCTTGCTAGTTTTAAAAAAAATGTAATTTGTTGCTATTTCACAGTAGATTATATTATATGTTTAATATGATATTATTCTAATAAGTGAATTTAAGTTTAATTAAATTTTATTTAAGTTATAAAACGTATGTGTTGACGCGGTTCTTCGCCAACAGGTAATTAAGAAAAGAAGAGAAAGGGATTAGTGCTGATGTTGAACCGAAACAGATATGTGATCTTAGAAAATGAAAAGGTGACCCAAGACCCAGTTTTTAAGTGGTTCAAAGGTTAAAATCCTTCTACTCCACTAGCCAATATTATTGCTATACTCTGGGTATATGATTACAGGATATTTCTTACAAGAGAGAATCCAACCCTTATTTACTCCCAGGGTCTCCATATTTATAGGAGAAGGCACCTGGGAGTTGGTAAGAAGGTCATCCTGTGACCTTCTTATCTATCATATCAACTCTATGACATTCATGATTAATTCCTAAACCTGACACATAAGTGTGGTCAAATCAACAGGTAAGGGGATAATGGGCCGCATGGCCCAACCCAGTCGTGGGTGTCTGAATACACACGTTCCTGCTGCATGTCCGAGAAGTCAGGGGCATATCAGACATGTGATGCCTGATATATGCACGTTTACCTTGCGTGTGTTGACTTCACAAAGGGTCATAGCTCCACTTCAGCTCGTACCACGAGCTGGAGACTCAACTCGACCTTCGACCTTCAGAGCCTGGGCTCAGTCCTTAAGCAACCAGAGGCGAACCCTTGGGTTACCTCGAGCTAACGAGGTACGATCTTATGATGGCAGTTCCGGTTTTGGGAATGTCCCCGAGGTAATCATTATTAGGCCGCAGCTTAGCTCGCTAATCAGCCCGTGGGAAAATCAGGGCGTACATCTGCCCCCCAAGCCCCTGCTCGTGGCATACGACGTCGTATAAGGCCACAGTAGGGACTTTTAGGCTTCCCGACGAACTCTTCATATTCCACATTTTACGCAGGCGCCTGATACGTGGAACATCATGGTTGGTGACGGTACGTCTTCCGAGAACCGCATTTAATGGCCTAGCCTATGCCCAGCCGTCGTTTCGTATTTCAAGTGGAGGGCCTTGGATCCCACGTCAGGGCCATCCAACAGCCCTCTTTACGTGATCCTTCACGTATATAAAAGGGATGGCCATCCCAAGCATGGGCCACCCTTTCATTTGAAATTTCTCAAAAATTCTCTCCTTTTTCTCTCTTCATCTCAGAAGAAAAACCCTATTCTTTGTGACTGCCATTTTCAGCATTCAAGAAGCTCAGTCATGAGGACTCCTGCAAAGCTTTGGAAACAAATACTTTGGCGAGGCTCCAACCTAGACGATACCTTCATCCACATCTCAGCCAAACATTTTGTAAGTCCCCTGACCACGTGTGTTTTGAAAATATATTTCACTGTAGCTTAGGTAAATATTTTACTGTAGCCGCATGCAAGGGTTTACTGGGTTTTGTGGATACAGAGGGTGAAAGCCTTTTAGGTTAGGGTATTTTTGCTGTAGGGAATCACTTAAGAGTATGGTTTACAGGATGCTTTTTCTGGGGACAATTTCTGGGTAGGATTTTTGACATATTTTGGGTGCAAAACCGGGTAGCTTAGGGGACACGCTTCACAGGCGGTTTTGCCTCTCATGCCTATTGGAACTTTCCCTGCAAGGCAAATTCTATCCTGACCCCCCTGACACATGAATGCCGAGTAATCGGGGATCTGTTGGGAAAACAGGCGCGTGTTCATTGAACCGCGTGGTCTCACTCTCCACGGGATGGGCTTACCTCAGCTCGTGCAAAGAACATTTTGATTCTTCCTTATGCTTAGGTCGCCTTTTCTGAAATCTTTTCTTTTGTTCGCTAGGCGACCAGATGGCACCGAAGAGGAACGCTCCAAAGAAAACCGTCGACAGCTCGACCTCCCAGCAAGACAAAGGAAAGGCGGTGATGCCGGACTCCCCGATTCCCAACTTTGGGCCGGCAGTAGAGCAGGAGCTCGAGGTGGCTCCTGACGCATTCTTTGAGGCGGAGAGGATCGTCTCAAAGATTACTGACCAGACGAAGATCAACAAGCTATTCCTCTCCCACAACATCGGGCTGGGGAGAGCGTCAGTGATTGCCCGGCCCCCCGCGGAAGGCGAGCGGAGCTGCGCGCCGCTCAACGAGGAATTCGCGGCCTGGAGCGGCGAGCACTTCAAGGCGGGGGCATTCCTCTCGCTGGACCAGTATTTTGCTGACTTCCTAAATTATGTGAAGTTGGCCCCATTCCAGCTCCCCCCCAACTCTTATCGGTTGTTGGCGGGGTTGAGGTATTTATTTTTGAAGCACGAGTGGGAGGTCCCCACTCCTGCGGACATTTTGTACTTCTTCTGTCCCAAGGCCAGCCCGGACCAGCGGGGGCGAGGCGATGGGTTTTACTACTTAACCCAATTTCCCAATACGGCTGCGGTCATCGAGCTGCCCAGCCACCCCAACGATTTTAAGGATCAATTCTTTATGTCAACGGGGTTCAGAAACTACGAGCTCCACTACTTCAATCGTCCTCGTAAGTGCTTTTCATCCTTAGCTTTTAAGTTAAGTATCATTTTAGCTCCTCTATCCCTCTCTGACTTAGATTAATCCTGCAGCCATCTTCGCGAGGACAAAGAAATCTGTGACCCTCGGGGCCCAATACGAGAAGCTGGCGGGCTTGCCCCCCAGTGAGAAGGATTACCGCGCGCTCATAACAGACGAGACAATGGTGGCCTGCAAGCTAATTTTCCCAAATCAGACTTTGAATCTAAGGAGGCCCCGGGTGCCTCCCCCACCTCGCGACACCAGACCCATCATCGTGGAGGAGGTCGCAGGAAATGAAGATGAGGACGAGGACGATGAAGTTCCCTTCATGAGGAATAGGAAGCAGGCGTTGGAGGTCGCCCAGAGGACGGACGAGGAGAGGATCCAGTCTGGAGCGGCCGCGGGTCCTTCTGGCCAAGGTAACCCCTACATGTTTAGGAATTTAGATAGGGCCATTGCCGACCCCCGGCTGGCTAGGTTCAATCCTAGACAGCTCTTCCATTGTCACCGTAGTGATCCGGACCTGAACACAACCCTGCTCCACTGTGTCGATCGGCTCATGCTGGGCTGCCAAGATAGCCGGCCTAGGGGTACCGTAGTAGTAGATAACACCCTAGCCTTTAGGTCGATCCTATTCGAGGAGTATGGGACCAACCTTCGGTCATGGCCATCACTCCGAAGGGGTGTCGTAGCTCCGGAGCTTAGGCAATACGTAAAGGAATCTAGCCCTGAGTCAGCCTCGGACCCAGAACTTGCGCCAGCTCGGGAAGTAATCGACTTAGATTCTTCTACTAGCTCGGGGGGTAGGATTCCCTTTAGTACACATATACTTGAATTTCTCTCTATACCCCTTTGTTTTTGTTTCTGTACGATTGCCAACTCTTGTACTAACCATGCTTTTGTTTTGACAGAAGAGATGTCCCAGCCCGAGGAGAGCCTGCGAGGTGCATTCGCCGGGGTGAACCCCTCAGCCGGGGCCGCTGGGCCGAGAATGAAAAGGCTCCGGACGTCCAGACATGCCGCCGGGACCCCCACCAAGTCTCCTGGAAAGGAGAAGGAGCAGCCCCCAGCTGCCCAGGTCGTGGGAGCGGTTCCACCTGCTGCAGGGGGAAGCAACATGCCCCCACCCCCTCTACGAGCTCCGGCTGTTGCCCGAGACGTAGGAATGGAGCTCAAGGCTACGGCGATCGTACCCTCTGAGGTACGCATCCCAGTCAACCCCCAGGACCTGGAGAAGAATCCAGAGGCCTTCCGGGGAACGGTGTATGAGTTGGCGAATTACGCCGTCAGCCACATATACAAGTTCAACGAGAAGGAGCTCCAGGCCATCGAAACCAGGAGCCCGGTGGGCGTGCTAGAGCCTTTGCTGGGCATGGCCATGACGGTAATCTAACCTTAACCTTTTTGTGGTTTTTTATTGTTATACTTTGCCCTGCTTTTTCCTTCTCTTCTTTCTGAAGCAATTGCCTTTCCGTCTTCGCAGAGCGCCGTCGCCCTTCATCGGAGCATCATCAGGACCAAAACTCAGCTCGAGGATATGAGGAGCGAGCACCAGACCACTCTGCAGGCGGCTAAGGATGCCTTGGCGGCCTCGCAAGCCGAGTTGGAAAAGACCCGCTCGAAGGTCCAAGAGCTCGAGACCGCCCTTGCCACCTCGCGGACAGACCTAGATGCTGCGAAGGCTGAGGCCAAGGCCGCCCTGGAGGCCGAGCAGGCAGCTTCGAAAAAAGCCTTGGAAGACCTGTTCTACCATTGCTGGGCCTACAACCCAGATGCTGACTTCTCCTTCCTGTCAGAGAGCCTCTGGGGGCGCTTGCTGGTGAAGTACCAAGCTCGCCTCGATCAAGCGCCCTCCGAGGCCGGGGAAGGCTCTGGCGCAGCTGAGCAAGGCGAGACGGCGACCTCAAAGGGGCCACCTGGCGGAGCTTAGGGCTTTCTTCTCTTGTGCCCTTCACTATTTTTTAATATTATATATTTTTTTATGTAACCCTTGCATGAGGCGCTTCCACCTCGAGACAATTTGATTCAATGCTTTCAATTGACCCTCTGTCTTTCCTTTACGCGTTTTGGTTACAATTTCTTGAAAAACTTAGTTCGCGCTAATCTTTATCCATATCTCGAGCTCTTTAGGAAGAACGACGATCAATAGATTTAAATCAACTTCTAAGTTTTATGACCCGGTTAGGACTAGGAACTTAATTTTAAAACTTAGTTCGCGTTAACTTTTATCCATATCTCGAGCTCTTTAGGAAGAACAACGATCAATAGATTTAAATCAACTTCTAAGTTTTATGACCCGGTTAGGACCAGGAACTTAATTTGAAAACTTAGTTCGTGTTAACTTTTATCCATATCTCGAGCTCTTTAGGAAGAACAACGATCAATAGATTTAAATCAACTTCTAAGTTTTATGACCCGGTTAGGACCAGGAACTTAATTTGAAAACTTAGTTCGCGTTAACTTTTATCCATATCTCGAGCTCTTTAGGAAGAACAACGATCAATAGATTTAAATCAACTTCTAAGTTTTATGACCCGGTTAGGACCAGGAACTTAATTTGAAAACTTAGTTCACGTTAACTTTTATCCATATCTCGAGCTCTTTAGGAAGAACAACGATCAATAGATTTAAATCAACTTCTAAGTTTTATGACCCGGTTATATCCAGGATAGGACTTAGTTAGCGTTAATCCTTATCAATATCTCGCGTTTTTTAAGAAAAACAACGGTCAATCGATATGAATCAACTTCTAAGTCATTAACGAGACCTGGTTATATCCAGGTACCATATGCCCCCCCAAGTAACTGGGAAAGGGTCTTTCGTGATTACTTTAGGTTGCACTTGAAGTTATGTACAAAAAACTGATTCTCATTGCTTATTACATAAAAAATGGTCTTCCGGGCCTTACAACTGAATCATTGATAATATTTCTTTAAATGGATGGCGTTCCAAGTCCGCGGGACCGCCCCTCCATCAAGCCGAGCTAACTTATAGGTTCCCTCCTTAATGACCTCGATGACTTGGTACGGCCCTTCCCAGTTGGGTCCCAAGACTCCATCTTTGGGATCTTTACTGGCTAAGAAAACTCTCCTTAGGACCAGGTCGCCAACGCCAAAGGCACGCCTCTTGACCTTTAAGTTGAAATAGCGGGTGATCTTCTGCTGATAGTGGGCGAGCTGAAGTTGCGAATCTTCTCGCCTTTCATCGATTAGGTCAAGGGAATTTCACAGTAGCTCGTGGTTGCGATCTTGGTCGTAAGACTGGACCCTATGCAAAAGTACCTTAATTTCCATGGGGAGGACTGCCTTACTCCCAAAGGTTAGGGAAAAAGGAGTATGACCCGTAGGAGTCCGATGCGAGGTCCGGTATGCCCATAGGACCTGGGGGAGCTGTTCTGGCCGGACCCCCTTCGCTTCGTCTAATCTCTTCTTGAGGCTCGCCTTTAGAATCTTGTTGATAGCTTCGACCTAGCCATTCGCCTGAGGATAATCCACGGAGGAGAAGCTTTTAACAATTCTGTATCTCTCACAAAACTCGGTGAACAGGTCGCTGTCGAACTGAGTGCCATTATCGGAAACGATCTTCTTGGGCAGGCCGAATCGACAGATAATGCTTTTAACCACGAAGTCAAGCACCTTTTTGGACGTCATCGTCGCCAAAGGTTCTACCTCAGCCCACTTCGTAAAGTAGTCGATGGCTACCACGGCGTAACGGACCCCGCCCTTTCCAGTAGGGAGGGCGCCTACCAAGTCGATCCCCCAAACTGCGAACGGCCATGGGGACGAGATCATCGTCAGCTCGACTGGAGGAGCTCGTGCAACCGCAGCGAACCGCTGGCACTTGTCGCATTTCTTCACGTATGAGATCGAGTCCTTGGACAGAGTTGGCCAGTAATATCCTTGCCTCAGGACCTTTAAGGCCAAGCTTTGCCCCCCGGTGTGGTCTCCGAAAAATCCCTCGTGCACCTCCTGCAGGATGGACTTTGCTTCGCCTGGAAGAACACATCGTAGGAGAGGCAGGGAGTGCCCACGTCGGTACAACACTCCATCTACCATCGTATACCTGGGAGCTTGGTACAGGACCCGCCGTGCATCATTAAGT
This sequence comes from Humulus lupulus, assembly GCF_963169125.1. Lineage (NCBI taxonomy): Eukaryota > Viridiplantae > Streptophyta > Magnoliopsida > Rosales > Cannabaceae > Humulus > Humulus lupulus. Next base: position 195,883,139 of record NC_084799.1, on the reverse strand, counting down.
CTTTCAGGCAGCTTACCCTCGATGAGATACTCGAGGATGGGGGTCATCCAGGTCGGCCTGGCATCGATCATCTCGACCTCCGTCCTGATTTCTTCCACACTTGGTTTCTCCAAGAATTATATTGGTACTAACCCCAAGGTCTCCGTCTCCCCAGAGGTGGCGAGCTTGGCGAGAGCGTCTGCATTGGCGTTCTATTCCCGAGGTATTTGCTCGATCGAGCCTCGCTCAAACGCGGACAGCTCAATTTTTACCTTCGCTAGGTAAGCAGCCATTTTGTGTCCCCGTGCTTGATATTCACCTAGAACCTGGTTTACCACGAGCTGGGAGTCACTGAAGCACTGGACGGAGCTCGCCTTCAGCTCCTGGCCTATCCTCAGTCCGGCCAGCAAAGCTTCGTATTCGGCCTCGTTGTTGGAGGCCTTGAATCTGAATCTCAGTGCTGAGTGGAATCTATGTCCCTCAGGGGATATCAAAATGATTCCAGCCCCGGAACCGTTCTCGTTGGAGGAACCATCCACGAAGATCCTCCACGATGCTTGGGACGAGGTGACCTGGGGTGACTCTTCTACGGGATCCTCCCGGAACCCCGTGCATTCTGCTACGAAATCGGCCAGGGCCTGACTTTTTATGGCATTTCGCGGGGTGTACAAGATCTCGAACTGACTTAGTTCGACTACCCACTTCAACAAACGTCCCGATGCTTCAAGTTTTTGCAAAACCTGCCTTAAAGGTGGATCAGTCATGACGTGTATCGAGTGGGACTGGAAGTACGGCCTGAGCTTTCGCGAGGCCGTGGTAAGGTAGAACGCCAATTTCTCCATCAACGGGTACCGGGACTCAGTCCCGAGAAGTCTCTTGCTGATGTAGTAGACTGGTCTTTGAACTCGGTCTTCTTCCCGGACCAATACGGCATTGGCTGCATCCTCAGTGACCACCAGGTAGAGAAAAAGAGGCTCTCCTGCTTTTGGTTTGGATAACACGTGCGGCTCGGCCAGATGTGACTTCAGGTCAAGGAAAGCGCTTTCGCACTCTTCTGTCCATTCGAACTTCTTGTTTCCTCGGAGCAGGTTGTAGAACGGAAAACACTTATCAGTGGACTTGGAAATAAACCGATTCAGGGCTGCCACTCTCCCTGTCAGGCCTTGGACATCTTTTCGCGATCTGGGTGAGGGAAGCTCGAGCAGTGATCTGATCTTGTCGGGGTTTGCCTTGATTCCTCGGGTATTGACAATGAACCCCAGGAATTTCCCTGACGCGACACCAAAAGTGCACCTCTGTGGATTAAGCCTCATGCCATACTCCCGTAGTATTTTGAAACATTCTTCCAGGTCGGAAACATGGTTATCAGCAGTCTTTGACTTGACTAGCATGTCATCAACGTACACTTCCATGTTTTTTCCGATCTGGTTGGCGAACATTCTGTTTACTAACCTTTGGTAGGTAGCTCCGGCGTTCTTCAGGCCGAACGGCATGACCTTGTAACAATAAACGTTAGTCGGGGTCATGAAGCTAGTGTGTTCCTGGTCCGTCGGATTCATGGCGATCTGATTGTAGCCTGAGTATGCGTCCATGAAGGACATGAGCTCGTGCCTTGCCGTGGCATCCACCAACTGATCAATCCTTGGCAATGGGAAGCAATCCTGGGGGCAGGCTTTATTCAGGTCGGAGAAGTCGATGCAGGTCCGCCATTTCCCGTTAGGCTTTGGAACTAGCACGGGGTTGGCGACCCAGATCGGAAACTTGGCTTCACGGATAAAGCTGCATTTCTTGAGCCGGGCTACCTCTTCCTCTAGGGCATCAGCTCGAGTTGTTCCTAAACACCTTTGCTTCTGGGACTTGGCGGGAACACTTTTATCCAGATGAAGTGTGTGCATGATGACACTCAGGCTGATTCCCACCATATCTTCATGTGACCATGCAAACACGTCCAGGTTATTCCGCAGAAACTTGGTCAGCTCCGCCTTCCTCCTGCTACAGAGATTTCTTCCGAGCTTGACCTTCCGAGAAGGATTCTGCGGATCGATGTTCACCTCCTCGAGCTCCTCAATAGCATGGAGCTCGGATCTGTCCTCGCCTATCCAGGGGTCAATGTCCTCACTTAAGATGACATTTTCCCCTTCGACGCTTTGAGGTTTTTCAATCTCAAGATCAGCTAAGGGTTCCTGAGATTCCTCTTCACCATCTTGAGTGGTCATTGCCAGCTGCCCGGGTTTAGATTTTCCCTTCATGGAAATGCTATAGCATTCCCTGGCAGCGAGCTGATCGCCATGGATAGTGCAGATTCTCGTGGAAGTAGGGAATTTCATTGCGAGGTGGCGAATGGAAGTGACGGCCTCAAACGCCACGAGCGTAGGTCATCCCAAGATCGCATTGTATGCAGTGGAGCAGTCGATGACTACGAACTCGAGAAGTTTGGAGACTGTCCGAGATCCTTCTCCTAGAGTGATCACCAGCTCGATCGTCCCAATTGCTGCTGATCCTTCTCCCGAAAAAACATACAACATCATGGAGGTCGCCTTCAGCTCGGCGACGGTCAAACCCATCTTCTCTAAGGTGGACCGGAATAGGAGGTTCACCGAGCTCCCATTGTCGATCAGCACCCTCCTGACTCTCCGATTGGCGAGTTGAACTGCCACGACCAGAGGGTCATTGTGAGGGAACTGGACATGGCCCGCATCTTCCTCTGTAAAAATGATCGGTTGCTTCTCCAATCGCTGCTGCTTTGGGAGGCGCTGCTCCGGGACGAACTCCACTCCATTGTGAGATTTTAGTTCGTTCACGTATCTCTTCTGGGCACCCTTGCTCGTGCCAGCCATATGCGGACCTCCAGAGATGGTGGATATCTCTCCTACTACCACAGGAGGAGGTACATCCTGGTCTATCCGAGACCCGGGTTGACTGGCCGGGACTTCTGGAGCAGGTCGACTTGCTGGAACCCTGTTCCGTGCGTATTGAGCCAAGGGACCAGCTCGGATGAGAGTTTCGATCTCATCTTTTAAATGCCTACAATCGTCGGTATTGTGGCCGACATCGTTATGAAAACGGCAAAACTTGGAGGTATCTCTCTTTCCCTTGTGGTGCTTTAATGGCTCCGGCCTCTTCCAGGGGACTCGAGCAGAGTTGGCTAGGAAGATATTCTCCCTAGACTGTGTGAGCTCTGTATAAGTTGTAAAGACGGGCTTGAACTTGTCCACAGACTTATTCTTCTTTTGGCCGTGCTGGCTGCCTTCACCATTTCCTTTTCTCTTGCCTCCACCGAGCTAGTTGTTCTGTGTGACATTTTGGGTCGCTGCTACGACCTCTGTCCCCACTCCAGCAGGCTGATCAGGGACCTGGCTGGTTCCTGCGGCTGAGGCTTCGGCTTCCTCCAAGTTGATCCATTCTTGGGCCCTGTTAAGGAACTCGTTAACCGAGTTGACTCCCTTTCTTTGTATGTCTTTCCAGAGATCCCCTCCGACGAGGATTCCAGTTCTCATGGCCATAAGTTTGGAGCTATCATTCGCGTCTCTAGCCCGAGCAGCGACATTCGCGAATCTGCTCAGGTAAGCCTTCAAAGTCTCACCGGGCTGCTGTCTCACGTTAGCCAGGGATTCGACCTGAACGCGGGCGGCCTGGGAGGCTCGGAATGCCCTTTTGAAATCTGCCGAGAAAGTCTTCCAAGAGCTGATTGACTGCTTTTTACCTTGCTTGGACCACTGCCTGGCAGGTCCAGTCAGTGTGGAAGGAAAGATTAAACATCTCAACTCGGGGCCGATGTTGTGAGCCATCATCAAGGTGTTGAACATCCCTAGATGATCTGACGGGCTGTTCAACAGCTCCGGATCCATTGTACATATTTGGTGGGTTATTGCCCCTCCTATCTTGAGATAGGTTATTTGCGGCATTCCCTCCGTTACGTACTTCGGACAGGGCCCCCCCTGAGCGAGCATGGCTGTCTCCTCCTACCTGCTCCCCTCTATGAGAGTTGAGGCGATCTCGAAGGTTGCCTCCCTGGGTGGTTTGATGACTTTGTGCTGAACTCAAACGCTGACGCAGGTCTCCCCCAGAGAGATCACTCCGGCGACTGCCGGTCCAGTGGCTCCTGCTAGATAGGCTTGGAGTCCGCCTTTGGTGGTGAGGACCTGGGCTTTCCCTTGGCGCCCTGCTGCGCCGGGAAGGTCCAGCTGATGGCGGACCTCTCCTGCTACTTCCGTAGGCTGGAATATCTCAGACGGGCCGAGGAGGAGATGGATACCTGATTGGAGACGGAGGATGCCTGACTGGAGAGGCAATCCTGGTTCCGTCAGGTCGGATTAAATTCGGTGGGGGCCTTTCGGCCCTGCCAACCTGCTGGTCCCGTGCCTGGCGATCTGGACGAGGCGCAGGACGGTTGTTGGGGATGGGCTGATGCTGTGAGCCCTCCCCGGATCTCCTTTGGGAATTTCCTCAAGCTCTCCTAGGCGCGCTTTAGAATGGTTGGGAGCTAGGAGTCGACGTTCTGACCGAACGGCTGTATTGCTGTTGTTCGGCTCTAGGCATTCCTCTTAAGTCTGCCTCTCGATGGTGTGATGAAGGAGTGGAGTTGGGCGTCGCAAGTCTGTCTGAACAGCTATGCCTGGACCGATTACCCCGGCGAGACTTAGGAGCCTCACCTTGCCTCTCTCCGACGTTAACGTCGGTTGTGAGAGGGGGTAGTCGGGCCAGCACATCCTTGATCTGCTGACTAGCTATTGCTAGCTGGCTCCTCAACTGAACATTCTCCATTTCCACCGCAGTGTAATAACCTGGGTTAGGATTAGGCGGCCGAGGTGCCAAACTTCCGGTGTCGTCTTGGCCCGCCGGCTGTTTTCCTGGCTGCTGCTGGACTTTAGGAATTTGTTCACCAGGGACGGCAGTATGATGAGCCTCCTGCCCATCATGTTGCTCTGTCTCGTTACCGTGCCTGGATCGAGTTGTCACCATAGTTGGATGTTTGCGACAGCACTGAATCAAACTTGCTCTCAATGAAAGCACCAAACTGTTGACGCGGTTCTTCGCCAACAGGTAATTAAGAAAAGAAGAGAAAGGGATTAGTGCTGATGTTGAACCGAAACAGATATGTGATCTTAGAAAATGAAAAGGTGACCCAAGACCCAGTTTTTAAGTGGTTCAAAGGTTAAAATCATTCTACTCCACTAGCCAATATTATTGCTATACTCTGGGTATATGATTACAGGATATTTCTTACAAGAGAGAATCCAACCCTTATTTACTCCCAGGGTCTCCATATTTATAGGAGAAGGCACCTGGGAATTGGTAAGAAGGTCATCCCGTGACCTTCTTACCTATCGTATCAACTCTGTGACATTCATGATTAATTCCTAAACTTGACACATAAGTGTGGTCAAATCAACAGGTAAGGGGATAATGGGCCGCATGGCCCAACCCAGTCGTGGGTGTCTGAATACGCATGTTCCTGCTGCGTGTCCGAGAATTTGGGGGCATATCAGACACGTGATGCATGATATATGCACGTTTACCTTGCGTGTGTTGACTTCACAAAGGGTCATAGCTCCACTTCAGTTCGTACCACGAGCTGGAGACTCAACTCGACCTTCGACCTTCAGAGCCTGGGCTCAGTCCTTAAGCAACCAGAGGCGAACCCTTGGGTTACCTCGAGCTAACGAGGTACGATCTTATGATGGCAGTTCCGGTTTTGGGGATGTCCCCGAGGTAATCATTATTAGGCCGCAGCTTAGCTCGCTAATCAGCCCGTGGGAAAATCAGGGCGTACAGTATGATTTATTATTTTTAAATAATTATCATTGTAAAATATCTCAAAATATCATATTATAATTTGTTTAATTATTTATTATTTTAAAATAATTATCATTGTAAAATATCTAAAAATATCATATTTTAATTTGTATATTATTTATTATTTTAAAATAATTATTATTGTAAAATATCTAAAATATATCCTATTTTAATTTTTTTAATGAATTATTTTATTTTATTTTATTTTAAATGATTACAAACTACCGTTAAATATAAGAATATTCTCTTAAATATAAGAATATTCCGTTAAAATTAACACTAAAAATAAAAACTGTTAAAACCAAAAATTTCCGTTATCTACACACTTATTATATAGAAGAGATATACACACACACATGCACATAAATAACTTTATATACACTATTAAGTTCTATTATTTAAAAAAAAAATGTATGCAATAAACAAGCATAAACATAATAAAAATTGATAATATCAAGATAATCAAAATAAATAATTATTAAACAGCAATATAGGTAAGCATATTATTTTTTAATGAAACATTAATTTAATTTATAAAAATATTAAATATAAATATTTACATATATATATGAATAATGATATGTGCACCTAAAATCTGCAGTCGAACATTACACACAGTGACGTGATAGTGTTTTAAAACAGTAAGTCACAGTTTTAATAAATGTGATTGGCTATGCTAGTCTGTCACATCACTACATGTAATGTTTATATGCATATTTTGAGTGCACATATCATTACTCATATACATATATATATATATACATATATAACTTTTATTAATTAGCAAGATACACAACACGCTATTAAGGCATCTCCTCTCTCGTCTTTTATGAAAACTTCATGTTAACTAATATATATTATTTGAAGTCATCCATCTTCTAGAATACATAATTGTTATTGCTAGCTACACTATAAACTTCAAGGAAATTTCTCTTATGTATATTATTCCACACTAAAATGTGAAACAATGCTATAATTAAGTAAAGATATAACAATGAGATTATTAATGTAGTGCATAATACATGATGAGCCTCAACTTTCTACATCAGAAATTCTTAAGTCAAACACAGCTCACCAGAGAAAGAAATGTCGATCAGCTAACAAGAAAGGGGACCAACAAACAATACCATCACAGAAGAAGACAAAAGCAAAAAGCAAAAGAAAAACACAAAAGCAAAAAAGAAAAGAAAAAGAAAAAGAAAAAGAAATTCAATGTAATAATGCGAGAAGGAAATAGTGTAACCTTCTCCACTTTTTTGTTGGTTTTTTTTTCTTTTTTTAAAGGAAAATTTCTTTATACTTTTATTATTGAGAGAGAAAAAGAAAAATTAAAATAATATGAAGGAAAAGGTAAGTACCTGATCATTCACCTCACATAAAAAATTCCGATAGTTTAGAGCATCTTGCAAATTTTTAGAAAATTCTAAATAGTTTACAGTACCGAAAACTAAGTTCAAATATGTTGTTTTCCACTCACATAACAAAAATTAGTCACGCGTGCAACAACATGTTTGAATTTAGTTTTCAGTACTACTATTTGGAATTTTCTGAAAAATTTGTATGATGTTCTAAATAGCTACTGTTGACCAGCGATTTGGCCAACGGCATAGAGTCAAATGTACGACAAAAGATAAAATGACAATTAAGAAAGATAATCCAATGGAAAATAAGAAAACACCAAGGATTTATAGTGGTTCGGCCCCAAAGAATGGTAATGACTTACGTCCACTTAGTGCTATTATTAATATTGAATCTCAAAGCCGTGATCAAAGAACTAGGGTTCTTGAGTTTCACAAACCTTGGAAGAAATACAATGAAATGATGGATAATTGCACTATAGCTCTCTTTTTCTCTCTATCTTAGCAAAGAAATTCCGGGGTCAAAAGTTCATTCCTTGAGCTATTTCATGCATATTTATAGGCTCAAGGAGGGTTACACGGGCCAACAGACCATATCTTTCCTTAATAACCGCGTATCAAGACAATAATGAGGAAATATTCAATGCAATTATTATAAGATTACAACTTTAGAAGTAAATAAAACAAACTATACGACTAGACTGGTCGTATCTAATAATTAAGCCTAACGAAGTGATGTGCTTCTGGTCGATAGTCGAACAGTACTTTCGCCACGTGTCAACTACGTGTGAGAAATCCCTGCCACGTCATTAGCAACCTTTTTTGGGTAAATAGCTACAATATACACGGTAATAAAAAAATCGCGTTGAAAACTGTTAACGGGTCGAGAACACTAAGAGCTCCACCGGTAAGACTTACCTATAAATGTTTAAATGAAAAGATCATAAATAAATTTAAAATTTAATAAACTTCTTATATGTAAGAAATACTTCACTTGAGATATAAAAATTAATATATGTGAATGTGAAAATCTTATAAATTAACTCAGGACTTTTATTTCGAAAATCATAATAATAGAAATTTAAAAATTATCTTTTAAATAAAAAAATATCTAATAAATGAACTATTATAATGGTAAAGCAAAAACTTTACTAAAAGTTGATAAATTAGTACACAAAAATAAAAATAAAATATTTTTAAGTGTAAATAAATTGCATATAATAATTTATTATATGTTTAATGAGTGAATTATTTATACTGGTAAAGTAACACGTGTCAATGTAAATGTATTGTCTGTAGCTAACAGATCTCATGAAATATTTTCAATCTAACAATTTGAAAAATAATTTTCAAAAAAATAAGCATGTCAGATTATAGAGTTGAGTTTCGACTGATTACAGGTAAAATAAAGTTGAAAATCTCTTTACTGCATTAATAGAAATTATATTCAATTTTTTTTTTTTTGTATGTAGTAGATATTACATTCATCTATTAGTTATTTTTTTGAAAAATCAAATAATTTAATATACTAAAAATAGAGCTCAAAATAATTGGTTGCACGTGTATAAAAAATAAACAAACGTTTAACTGAATCTTCGAACCATGTTTTTAACATTGAAAATTATTTAGAATTTTTTTAAAATTAGTGGGATGTCTCCTATAACTAAAAAAAATTAAATTATAATTTCTTCATAATTTGCCCCTATCAGTAAGGGTAAAAGTGATACATTTACCTAAAAAATTTCTTATATATAATTTATTTTTTTAGAAAAAATTAGGGAAATTTTTTACAATAATACCTATATACTTTGTTTTGTTGCACTTAAATATTTATATAAATTATTTGGCGGGAAAAATATATGTTGTTATACTTTTGGTGCAGATGTTGGGACCAAATCCTACATGTCAGCCACGTGGCTGCACTTAATTGGTTATGTTGACGCCGTTTTTCGTCAACATAAACAGTAGAGCAATTAAGTAAATGAATTTAAAGAGGAAGCCAAGAAGGTTTTTACGTGGTTCAGCTGTTAATTCTGCCTAGTCCATGAGTCTATGTTATTAAGACTTGAAGTATTCTGGAATTTCTTCAAAGATGAATTTCCCAAAACACTTAATTGGTTATGTTGACGCCGTTTTTCGTCAACTTAAACAGTAGAGCAATTAAGCAAATGAATTTAAAGAGGAAGCCAAGAAGGTTTTTACGTGGTTCAGCTGTTAATTCTGCCTAGTCCATGAGTCTATGTTATTAAGACTTGAAGTATTCTGGAATTTCTTCAAAGATGAATTTCCCAAAACACTTTCTTTAGAAATTAGGAGTTAGAATCCTCACCTTACAAGTGGTGATTCCTTCTCTATTTATTGGGAAGGTTACAGAGTTTGTTTCCACATATTTCGGGAGGATATTATGTATATCAATTGAAATAATGATATTAAATGCAATATCTCCAATGTACATGTAAACGTCCCCTGAAAACGGGGAACAGATAACAGATTAAATGGTATCCCTTAAATTTTGGGATTACACAACAATAAATATGTTCACACATGATAGGCTATCCTAGGTGACTCATCAGGTCTTCGAGATCAGCAATCGTCATTGTGACTGTCAAGACTTACGGACATATCTCCCTACTTCAGGCCATGCGTGGAGTAGATAGATATTGTTGAAGTTGTTACACCCGAGCTTGCACATCTCAAGCTCGGACTGTCTTATCTGAAGCCAATTGGTAACGGAACTATCTCGGTATCGTGTCATTTCGAGCTCAGAAAATATCCCACATATTCGAGGTCGTTATTTTACTCCAGAGATTTTACAGCTGGACCATACAATGTTTTCATACATTTCGAGCTCACACTTGATGAGCCAAATTTTTGAGGTCATAACTTCTTATCTCGAAATCTAGGTGTAACATTTTTCCCCCTCAAAAGTATCAGTTCAAATCCTATGAGAAGGAAACTTTTGAACTGCTCCTCTTAGAAACTGTACCAGCAAATACACTCGAGTGCGGACACGCGTCAGTCGGGCATTGATCAATCAAAGTACTTGAGTGCCTTGAAATCCTGCCCACGTTCATTCACCTGCCAGCTTTATGGTACCATCATCTCATCGGTCCCTAACCGTCGAATCGGATACAAAATATGGCCAATGGCCTAGATTAGTTCGATTTTTAACATTCCCAGGGGTCTATAAATACATTTCCATCATCTTTCCCATTTTATTTTCGTCTTCAAGCTTTCGGAGAGAGAAAAGGAGAAAAACTATAAGTCTATTTACCCAGTTCTTGCATGTTCTCCAAGCTGAGAAGACAAAGCATCGTTAGCCTCTTCGACTCCGTGAGATCGTCTTTGCAACTGCTTATTCAGTCATCAATCTCTCCGTTTCCATCGACTACACTATGTAAGTTTAAGCTCTTAGCTTTATATGCCCGTGTACATGCATTGTTTTCATGCACGTTTATATTGTTGCACTATCGATTCACTTACCAGTTTTGCTCACTAGAGTGTTTAGCAGATAAGTATTATTCTTAATTTTTAATATCATGGGTTCCAATCCCAAATTCTGTGCAATAGATCCAAATATGGTTCTTTTACTGGGTTTTTTGAATTTCGGATGACATATCGTGTTCACCAAAATACTGGGCACAAGATTAAGGCTTTCAAATTGCACGAGTCCCCAAAAATATCACTTTTTGAATAACCGCCAACTTTTTTCCCTGAAATATCAAGATTTTAAAAAACAAATCCACCTTCCTTCCTTTCCTTGGGATACACGCTCTAAGACTGGCCTCGTCCATGTAGTCTCGATCATTCGAGCTTAAGTCATTTTCATTCTCGATTTCTTGTTCACCTGACCCTCACCCTTATACTCTTTTGCTAGATGCCGCAGAACTTGGATAAGTGGTGGGGGTCTAAGCTCGCGATTCCTTACGCTCCGAAAATTCCAAGCCCGGAGTCACCTTTTACCCGGAATCAGTGTTTGATTCAGGAGCATCAACTGAGACGTGAGCAAGAAGATACCCGAGATCACTTTCGACGTCAAATCGTCGAGGTCGAGGAGGGGAAAAGGAAGAGACTTAGGGCTTCCATTCACCCAGATCTTGACCCCGAGCCCAGACCAATCCCTATCGATCCCACTCTTAAAGTGACAATCGCCTTCAAGCCGGGGGACCTTCAATTTTCACTGATGGGAGAACCGTCAAACCCCCATTCTACTTCGCAGTCAACCTCCATTCCCACCTTGAAGATAGAGTTCTTCGAGGCTGAGCACTACTGGAGCTCAATTTCTTCATTAGGGCAGATATTCGACATCTTGGCCCTTCACAATATTGGACTTTCGGGCTCACTGAGGTGTCGAGCTCCGATCTCCCACGAGCGAAGTTGTCGCGCCCCGGGAGATGGTAATCCTGACAAAAAGCTAAGATACGCGGCTTGGAATCAGGAGCACATGAAGCAGGGTCTTTATTTCCCTTAAAGTATTTTTCAATAACTTCTTAGATTTCATCGGGCTTGCTCCTTTCTAGCTCAATACCAACTCTTACAGGGTTTTGTCAGCCTTGAGGTCGCTTTACCACGAGCTAAAGTGGGAAGGACCTTAACCACAGGAGATCTTGTATCTCTTTTCTTTGAAAAGCAATCCCTCCCGAGCTCGGGGAGGAGAAGGCTTCTATTATCTTTCGAGCTATCCCAAAGAGAAGAAAATCTTTGAGGATTTACCCAACCATCCCCTCGATTTCAAGAAGGAATTCTTCTGAATAGATGGCCTGGCCCATTCAAGATTTTATTCGTTCAGACGAATTCGTAAGTATAAAAAATCTCTTCTATTAGTGCTCGAATGTTTTGCTTAGGTTTGAACCACTGATGATATGTTCATTTCTTCAGCCAATTATCATCGGCCTTCTCCCTCCTACGAGATGAAAAAGCACAAGGAGACCTTGCTCCAATTACCTTACGGTAGGCATTCTCTTTCGTATCTTCTTCATGAAGATATGCTTCGAGCTTGTGGCCTTGTGGAAAAGGATCAGTCTACAAATGACTGGTCCAATAAGAAATATACCAAGTGGGAGTCTGTGCCTCTCCCATCTGGCAGCCTCCCTCCGAGGCACAGTTCAAAGCCACAACCCCCAGATCGACATCCCAAGAGTCCACCATCGGGGAACGAGGCCAACAACGAGGCCACGAGCTCAAGCGATAGAGGTACAGTCATCCTTAGCTCGGACTTATGGTCTCCCTCACTACTTAAGCATAAGTGTAACGACCCAAAATTACTTATAAGGCTTAAGGGCCTTTATTAGTGTGCCGGGAGGGCATAATTGGAGGTTAAGAGAATTAATGGTAAGAAAGCATGTTTATGGGTATTAGATAAGCATGCGGGCCCTGTTTGGCTGGTAAGGGCATAATTGTAATTTTGGCCTGTTAGGGCATAAACGCGATTATTTTTTATAAACTGTTGAGATCACATTATTATGTGAACGTATGTGTTTGCAGCTTTCGGCACGAGGCGATCCTAGGGAGCAAGTAGCGGGAAAGTCACAACGAGACCCGATACTTGACTTGGGATAAGTCAAGGGGGTATCTCGGGTATTAGGTGGTTATTTGGATTATTGGGTTATGAAAATAAATAATTGGAGATATATTTGAAGTTAGGAAGTCTAGGTGGGAATACCGGGGAATTTTACCATTTTGCCCTCGGGGATGTTTTTGGTACCCCGAGCCTTTGAGATAACCTTAGAAACTTAAGTTAAATAAAACAAAACCAAGAACTTTTCAGAATGTTTGAGAACCGACCCAAGGCTCTCCCTTCTCGCTCTTTCCTTTCTCTAAGTTATTCCAAGGGGAATTTTGAAGAACAAAGCTAGGATTTGGAGCTCTAAAGCTTGGGGATTGTTCTGCATCACTTTGTGAATTCAAGTAGAGGCTAAGGTAAGCATTAAACTGTAATTCTAATAAGTTAATTCAATGGTTATTGGCTGGTTTCCTTAGTTCTTTAAAGGTGTTGAAGTTGAAGATTGGATTTTGAGTATAATGAGTTTTAAAGCTAGAGTTTGTTAGGCTTTGCTGTTGGAGTCTTAGTAGAACTCTTGGAGTGATTAAACTAAGTTTTTAGGTTGATTTAAGGGGTAATTGGTTTGGTTTTGGTTGAAAAATGGAGGTTTATCTGGGTTCGAAGGGGGGGGGGGGGGGGGCGCGTGAGTCGCGGCCTTCTAGAACAGATGGTGCTGGAGAATGAGGGTGGGCCGCGACATGGGGTGTGTAGGGCTGCAGCCCGTGTTTATTTCTGGATGAGGCTGAGCCTCTGTTAGGGGCCATGTCGCGGCATGGGGAGGCTTGAGCTGCGGCCCTTAAGGGTATTTTTGGCCTTTTGGAGTTTTTAAGCATGAAAACCTAACCTAGGGTGCTTGGAATCGATCCCACTACCGAGTTTGGTGGAATTCGATGTCCCAGAGGCTAGAACCCTATCCGGAAACCTTTAATCAATTATTATTAATGGAATCCTTTATTATGGTTGTGACTAGGTGTACGCTTGGGCTCGGGACAGGAACGTGCCCGGGGGTCGTCTTTCCTAATTAAGGCACTAGGCATTAAAGGTAAGAAAACTGCACCTATTTATGTGGATAGGATGGGACTAAGTGTTCCCTATATTTGTATGCATTGTTATATGATTTTAATATACCATGTGAATATGTCGGGACTAATGGTTCCCTGCTTTGAATGCTTTATAAAGGATGGTATTATGCCATGTAAATAGTAAACGAGCGACCTAAGAGTGTCGGAGTTTACATTAGCGCACAGGGAGCGGCTCGGCCATTGGTAGCTGAGGACAGCTTAATATGCACTGAGCTCGGTTTAAGCGGGCTGGATTTAGTGGTGTAAACAGAGGGTACGACCTAAGGTGTCGACCCTGATTATTATGTGATTTGATTGTTACTATTGTTTATTGATGTGTATGATATGCTGAGTATTTGGAATTAGGCCATTGATTATTGACTGATGTCTTGGATTGAATGAATGTCATGGCTTGCTGGGTAATTGATTAATGTCTTGTAAATCATTTGGTTATGCTTCGTTACCTACCTAGTTGTTGATGTTGACTGTTTTATGATATTATGTTTTCTTGCTAGGCCTTGGATCACGGGTGCTACGTGGTGCAGGTAAAGGCGAGGGTAAGACGGTTCAACCATGGGTTGGAGAGCTCTGGGGTCGAGGTGTACATTGTCAGCTACTCGGCCGCCACGGTCGAGGGATTGTACAGGGACGGAACTCTAAACCGTTTATTTTGCCATTAGAGTGGCGTGAATATTTATAAGATTTGGAAATTTTGTAATTACATTATTTAAACCCTGAATTGGGATCCCATGTACCAAATATTTACTTTAATGAAAATTATTCGTTTATAGCCAAAATCTTTTAAACATAACCTATTTGTCTTATTAGATTCACATTTTTATCCAAATGGCTTGATTAGTAAGTCTTGCACTACTTCAAACACACAGTGTAACGGTCTTAGTTATCCAGGGCGTTACAATAAGCCAAACAGATTAGTCTTATGTGCAGATGATAAGGGCCACTTTTATGTATGGTCTTGGGTAGATGAGAGAGTACATAGGTTCAATAGTTGGTTAGGGAAATATGACACTATGTATAGTCTGAACGAGGTATTGAACATAATAGTCGTTCAATATGGGACAAATGATTATAGAGACCTTTCGAGGCTGACTTCCACGTATAGGGAAGGCATTTCCCCCGCCTCCTCTGAAGATGGGGGAATTATGTGGTCGTCAAGCATGAGCTCGGGGGAGAGTTCCAGTTAGGCTTATCTTTACTTGTCCTTTTATTCCTTGCCCATCTGCATCATGCTACCTTTTTGTCTTGGAATTCCTTGTAATGTGGTGTAATTGTGCAGGTGCCATGGACTCTGATCTTGACGCCGTGCTCGCTAGTGGCGAGGGGGCTCAAAGGAGTAAGCACCTGAAAGGCTCGCAAAGGTCAAACCGACCCTCCAAGGTCCTTAAGCAAACTGAGAAGACTCCTCCTCCACCAGCTCCAACTGTTACGAGCCCAGTTGTGGATCTAACTTCTCAGGTAGAAACGTCCACTACGGTCGTTCTTCCCATGCCTCCTTCTATCATGGATCACTCAACGCTCGACCCACCCCCGAAAAAGCCCTTGGCCTCCAAAACACGCATGTTGTTGATTCGTACTCACGTCGATGAGTTTGTAGTCGACAATGCTGCTGGGCCCCATGGGGCTACACTTGGTTCGGACATTCTGTCCTGGGTGGGTCAGAGCCTTGGTGGCTTTGACGTCGTTCATTGGGAGTTTTTGAACAATGCTCGAGACTGCAATACACTTTACGACAAGAGTATCGAGCTCACTGCTGCGGTAACTTCTCTCATCTTATTTTTAGTTGTACTTGTGCTTAGTGTATGTCCTAACTCAATTTCTTTGTGTGTTAGGCTCTTGCTGTCTCTGCTCAGCTTAATTATAAGTTGAGCAATGAGGTCCATTCGAGCATGTCCTACGCCCAAGAGTCGAAGGATCTCCAACTTAAGCTTACTGATGAGCTCAAGGCACAAAGGCAAAGATGGAGGCTGAAGCTGAACAGATGAAGGGCAAGACAGCCGAGCTCGAAAAGGTGAATGCCCGGCTCGCGGAGCAGGAGAGGATCAATGCTAAGCTTGAGGAGGAGAAGGCTACCATTTTCGAGATACTGGAGAGCGAAAAGCACTACAAGAATTTTGAGTAAATATTACGGTAAGATATTACACATTTGTTAAAGTGTTATTATTGATTTAGCTATAAAAATATATGGGCTGAAATTTTTGGCGCCAAGTGAATTACTAAATGCCGCCTTTACTTTTCATTATTTTTTTATTATTTTACACCACTCTTGTTCTCTTTAATCTGAAAGCAAAAGATAAAACAAAAACTCTCTTGCTAAATATGGGTTTCTCTAACACCTAAATCCTTCATTCTCACCATCTAGCTTCTCTCACCATCCACCAAATCTGTTACCAGAAAAAGGAGCTCAACAAAACCACACGACAACCTCTTTCTTCTCTCACGATACAGCCACCCACCCCCTTCCTCACGGCGTCGTTATCCTCCACCGGCAGTCAGATCAGTCTACTCCAACCTCACGATGTCACTCTCCACCCCATCGACTCGACTTAGTAAACATCAAAGGTACCCTTTCATGTCTTGACCTCACTCTAGTAAATTTTCAGTCGTCTACCCCTAGTCAAGACAAGTATGTTTTCACATGGTAGTTCAATGTTCTGTTTGTATCCCATGAAACTAAACATTTTATCGTATTCCTGTTTGTTTTTCCAATAAAAGCTATGAAGAGAAGAGAATAAATGTTAGTGAACTGGTATCATGGAATTTGGTTTTGAGATTGTCACCTTTGGAGAAAGATAATGAATAAGTTGCATTTTCAGTCCCATTTGGTATGGACAGATAAGAGCTTTTCTCAGTAATATTATATTTCTGTCTTATCTCTCTCTATATATACTCATTAATGGGTTCTTACTCCTCAAACTACTACTCATCGTAAAACAATTAACGGTGTGACCCATTAGCTCAAACTTTAACTTGATCTTCAATACATGTGCATAACAAGTATTGAGTGCAAATGGATCAAAATGATTATAACTATAATCATCTCTACTGATAGTGTTGTGAATCCTTAATCAAATACAATTGATCAAATAGCTTAAGATCAATCTGATAGAATTTTAGACAGAGAAAATTAAAGAACAGAGGTGAGAAGAAGAAGAGAATTTGAATGAAATAGCCACTTTCTTTATTGTTGAATATCAATCCACATTACAATCTTGAAAGCCTTCTATATCAGTTTGTTTACAATATTACAGAGCGAATACAATGTAAATTGACATTAAAAATAACCTGTACAATGTAATGTCTATTTATAGACAACTATACTGTAACGCCCTGGTTACCCCAGAACAGTTACGGTGAATGGTGAACCAGAAATTTGACCTGCTACCCGAGTCCTTTGGTTAAAATCGTGCTCTAAGAGTGATTAACAGGCTAAGGTGTAAAATCAACAAAAAGGAAAGAATATATTTTATTATAAACTGCTCATGAGCCATTCAAAACATTTACAAGTTGTTTACGGTACAAAAAGGTCACTACTATTTCAAATTTACAACCCCGCCGACCTAAACAGCAAAAATAGGGTAAACCCCCTAGTTCCTCTGAGAACTCCTTGGCCGTGGTGGTCAAGCGGCCGCATATGTACACATCACCACCCAAGCTCTCCACTCAAGGCTGGGTGAGCTTTTCTTTCCCTTTACCTGCACCGCATAGCACCCATGAGCCAAGGCCCAACAATAAAACACAATATAGCATGATATAATATCAACAATGATCATAATAATCAATCAGGACTATAAGTCCAAAACAGATAGGTGACAGCCGCAAAAGTCACTAAGATGGGGACAGTTCCCGTTAGCCATGTGACGATAGGGTCACCGGGGCTTAATAGATAAGTGAACCTTTCACTAGCTTAAACAGGATAGGTGCATGGTGATTAGTCACCAACAGAACCTTCCTCATGACCATAGAGTCATAACCCTGGAACAGCGTTCCCTAGCCATGTGACAAGCGGTCACCTAGGCCTTTGGCCCTGGCTCTCAGTAACTAGTCTTAGACTAGCCAAGCACTTATAAGTTTCATCGACCTTAGGGTCGGTCCAGCATTAATGCCTTAGAGCCATTCAATGCTGATATCGATTAGATCTAATCTTCATTCGGCCCTGCGTTCAAGACGCTTATGCCGGTTCTGACCTTTAGGTCAGTATCCCTGACTAGTTAGTACATATACGAGTATACCACATTCGCTAGCATTTAATAGGCAATCCATGTCCACATTTATCAATCAACATACCTCAATAACAATCACGCATGTCATATACATATACAGGGTGCAATTGTATTCATACACTATTTTCTTACCTCAGATTCGAGCTAGAACGATTAAAAGAACGACCCTTGAGAACGATCAACCTTTAGCATTTAGCGGTCACCTAATCATAACCAAACACAGAACATCATTAATAATAATGATCAACGTAGGTTTCCAAACCAATATCTAGCCTCCGGAACATCAATCCAAACTAATCCAAGTAGTAGGAACATTCCTGAGGCCTATAACTAAGTTCCCGGGGTCAAAACATGCAAACGGGGTGAAAAATGGGCAAGGGCTGCGGCCCTAGCACCTTGGGCCGCGGCCCCCAGAACTTCCTGAAGCAAGGGCCGCGGCGCCCAGCAGGCACAAAGAGCCCCACCTGCTTCTTCAAATCAGGGCCGCGGCACCCCAAGAACAGGGTCGCGGCCCCCAACTCTGGGCCATTCCAAAACACATTTTTAACACTCCAAAGCCTCCAAAATCATACCTAAACATTCCCCAATCATCAAATCAAAGTTCCCAAGCTTCCCAATGGCTCAAAACTCTCAAAACCCAATGTTCAAACAACCAAAAACTCAATGATTCGCAAAGTCCAATTCAAAGCTTAGAAACTCTAAAAACTCAAAACTTTAAACTTCGATTACCTTCGATTGGGTTGTTTCTCGTCAAATCCTTCGATTAAGAAGCTTCTAATCTTTCCTAGGATCGCTATGCCTCGATCCTCGCTTAGAACTCGAGATATCTTCGAAAAGGCTCAAACGGTAAAACGAACTAATGAAAGGGAGAACGAGAGGTTTTCTAACGTATGTTCTATCTGATAAGCAACTTCAAGCTTAAGTAACCTCAAATAAAACCTAGTGCTCGGGGTCCCAAAAACACCCCCGGGGACATTATAGTCAAAACTTCCAGAATTCCATTCTGATCTCAAATACTCCCAATTTATCATCAAATCAACATTCCTATTACCCAATAATTGACCCCGTTATGATAAAACCGCTAATCCATTATATATGACCGTCTCATGCCGAATAGCTCAAATATATCTCCATAATAATGGAATCTCATTCACAAATCATATTATGCACTCAAATACACAAATACACCCCTAAAGGGCCAAATTATCAAAATATCATAATATACAAATGTGGACCCACATGCATGCATATAACATCATATTATAATATAATTCACATAAACATGCATATTATCATTTGATGGCATAATTAAACAAATATGGCCCTCCCGGTCTACTAATCCCGCCATTAAACCACATCGGAAAAATTCAGGGTATTACATATACTTAACTAAGATTACTAAGAAGAGTAAAACAGTGAAGTTGTTAGTAACTAAAATGAACAGGTCAGCATAGCTGACTGAACCAATTCCTACAGATAGTATTAGTAATTTTCAGAACAACCAGATACTGCAACATGTAGCAGCTTAAACTTTTCCTATATAGTAGTTCCTAGATGTTGCAATTGATCATTTCAATTATCAAGTGTAATTGCTCTGATGCATGGGCATATGTTATTTGCACGGGGCCACACCCAGAGATAAGATTCATTAATAAAGTTTCTCAAAAATACAAAGTACTTGAAGATTACTCCCTCTAATTTTATGCCGCAAGCTTGATGTATTTTCCACTTGATGAATGAACCTTGCTGAAACTTCAAGAACTCGAACTCCCTTTGATTTGCTTGAAGAGTGCTTGCTTCCTCCCGAGGGAAGACTAGTATGAACATTCTCCTGAAGGTTTGCTTTTTGCTCTTCTCTTTGTTGAATTTCCTCAATACATAGAACACATACAAAGACACAAAATAACAGAGGTATAGTCGAACCACTAACCTCTACAAAATAAACACTCTTTTTCTAAAGATGTAAAATAAGTTTAAGAATAGACAAAAGAGTTGACCCAGACAAGGCTGCTATGGTAAGTATTTATACACAAATATACTCACATAAGACAGCCTTTACTAGGTCTGAACGCACACAGCTTACTAGGAATTGTTTCCTTAAATAATCAATCAATTACATTGAATCATCCGAGATCTGAGGAAACAGACAGACTGTCAATAGCTACAGATCAGTCCGTATCTGAGCTGTCATTACAAGATCCTGTCTTCAGTTTTAATGAGGATCAATCAAATCCTATATGTTGAAATCTGGTCATAAGAATGAGATTGTCAAATGAAATCAGCCAGATATAAAATAAATCAACATTTATTATTTGATTTATTTGTTAAAAGCTAAGTATATTGTCAAACCTTCTAAAAATAGAATAGATTGATATAATCAGCTCTTTATATAATAAGAACATAAATGTGAACAGAATAAAAATGAAATAATCTTCTATTGAATGCCGATATTACAAGAAATAAATCAAAAAATATTTTGTCAAATATAATTTGCCAAAAATAGAATTTACATAAATTATAGTTAAATAGATAATAGTTAACAAGAAATGGCATTCAGCTTAAACATGGTCAAAGTAATTAAATGAAATACAATTACACATAGAATATTTACTTAAAACAAACAATTGAATACCAGACAAATCAAAATCAATATCTGAGTCGTACTTGAATCTTCAAGATCCTCCTCGCTAATATCATCGTCTAACTCATCCTCTATATTGCTTTCATCATACTTATGGTGTTCATCATCACTTTCTGAAGCATACCCATCATTTTCGTCATCATGTGTACTGTCCATTGGCATCTCTTTATTGTTTTCGTCTGCTTCATGATTATGACATTATTTAAAATTTAGACGAGAATAAACTAATTGATTTTATATAAAAAATAAAAACTAACCAAACACGTTAAGAATAAATTATTATGAGAATAAATTATTCCACTAAGTGTTATTATAAATATGTATAACACTACTATATATATATATATATATATGAATTCTTCAATTTTACATTTATTAAAAAAATGAACTAATATTTTATAATTTAAAATTTTGAATCAGTCTTCAACACCAAATAATTGTAATAGGTACACATACTATAAACTTTAAAGAACTTTCACTACGTATCATCATTTTGCTATGTTAATGGTAGTGGTCCAAAGGAATAAGGACAAAGAAAATAATGGTAATATTATGGTTCATCTTCGTTTAGTCACTCTCTTTATTTAAGAGTGCTGCTTGGTAATTTAAAATAAGTAAGTAGAAATATGAAGATTTAAATTATCAAATTAATTAGTCAAAATATAATTGATTTATTAATGAACAGCAGTGTGATAGTATATGGGCTAAAATAAATATAACTTTAGATCGATATAACACAAACGATTACATATGATATATATACATAAATAAGTAAAAAAGACTATATTTTTATAATGAAGTGCAGTATATACTTGGAAAAGTATTCTATAAGTTATAGTTAATATATATATAGTCATCTCATCACACGTTTTCTTACAAACAAAAGGGTCCAGTGCTTTCATGACTACTTACTTTTCTTTTGTTTGGCAAGTTCCGGGAAGTTTAGAGGAAATAATAGTTAGCCAACAAAGAAAAGAAAATACTTTTCCAATCATCTTTATATCTAAAGCCACGGAGATAATCAGCTTTATATCTCAATCCCTTCTATAATAATTAATCAACTTTATATCTCAATCTCAAGCTCTCGCAGGCCATTCTAAATCTTGAACCTCTCTAATTGAATTATGATTTTTATTCCGTAAATTATTTAAAATTTTTTGAAAATGTATAAGACAGAGACATACCTTGTAAGTACAATGAACACACTGTCATAAAAAATAACCGAGTTATAATCGATTTATTACAAGTATAAAATAGGATTATGTCCATAGCCATGATCAAGATAAGAATTCAAATAGTTAGTTGTTCGCGTGTAACAAACTGTTTGAATCATAATTTTGACTTTCTAAATTACTTAAAATTTTGTAAAAATTTGTGAAATTTTATTTTTAACATATTATATATACACTATCATGTAAAAGAAAATATAGTTATAACTTATCCATATACCGAAAATACTAAAAATATATATAGGTAATTATTAAAAACAATCATTACTGAAATATATATATAGGAAGTGACTGCAACGCATCCCCTTTTTTTGCAACACCGGTGCATCATTTTTCTATTTTCAACACTTGGATAAATATAATCCCAATTTTTTTATATAACAGTGTACATTATAGCTATCTAGAACATCCTACAAATTTTCAAGAAATTCCGAATAAATTATGGTACCGAAAACAGGGTCTAAACTATCTGTTGCACGCGAACCTGCTTTTTTGTATACGTGTGTAAAATTTGACAGTTTAAACCTTGTTTTCAGCTTCATAAATTATTCTAAATACCTACTATGTACACCATCATATAAAAAAAGTTTGAATTATATCTATTCAGGTGCCGAAAATAGAAAAAAAAATTGCTGATGTTACAAAAAAAAGAGATGCGTTGTAGTCGTTCCCATACATATATATATATATTTATTTAAATATAGATTATAAATACTAGTGCATATAAATATGTAAACTCTTCATTTTTTTTACATTTATAATTTTTTACCTTATATATATTTTATAATTTAAAATTTGAAATCAACCTTCATCAGTAAATAATTGTAATAGGTCCACAGAAGTCAATTCAAGGACGGAAAGATAATAATGATAATAATAATGGCAGTAGTTGGTTATAGATAATGTGGGAGGTCCTATAACCTTAATTATTGATTTAAGTGGTGTAGCTTCTTCTTCATCATCCACAAAATTTCCCAGAAATTCTCACAACATTACCAAACTTGGTAGATATATATACCACTTAGTACTTACTCTTGATTCAATTAAAGATCGGTCCTTTTATAATTAAGCTATAGCATTGCTCATTTTGCTTTTTTTTTGTGAGAGTTTGTCTTAATATCATCACTAATACTATGGCACCAAAGAATAAGTACAATGTTTTCATAAGCTTTAGAGGTGAGGACACCCGTTACAATTTCACTAGTCATCTCCACAAAGCATTGTCCCAAAAGAGTTTACAAGTTTACATGGATCAGAGGCTGGAGAGAGGTGATGAAATTTGTTTTTCTCTCTTGAAAGCAATTGAGGACTCAATGCTTTCTGTCATCATTTTCTCGGAAAATTATGCATCTTCGAGGTGGTGTTTAGATGAATTGGTTCATATTCTAAGGTGTAAAGAAAGAGATGGACAGATTGTTGTACCTATATTTTATCATGTGAGTCCGTGCGATGTCAGAAAACAATCAGGGAGTTTTGGAGTTGCATTTGGTGAACTTAAAGAACGCTTTAAGAGAAACTCTGATACACAATGGATGAATGTTTTAATATCTATATTAGGTATTATGACAGGTATTAAGAATTACACCCTTTCTCATGCATATATCTTTGCTACCTTAATTACATGATTGCATATATCTTTTCTCATATGATCGATCTTTAACTTCTGATAAGCTCCATGGTTATTAATATATATATATATATACACTATTTTCGATCTCCTTTTATTAATATTCCTAATTAGTTGCTTAGGTTAGTTTTAACGGTTGTATATCTCTAATTCATTTTTTTTAGAAGACACTAGTCTGGTCTCCGTGTTTCTTCTAAATACACAATCGGTTCTTATGTTCTTATGGATTAAAATAGTATTCTAGATCTGATTATGGTCAAATATAATTTTTATTTCTTAGTTTCTTGAAAATTTTCTCCACTTCTCTAAACTCTTCGTATCGCCAATGACTCAATAATTAATCTTATAATTGAAAATAATTTGACTCCATCTTATAATTAATCGGGTCTTAGATATTATTTTGTATTTAACAAAAGAAGTTGATCGCATATTAAAATACAGAGATCTTTTTTTTATTACATTAGATGTCCGAATGATTATTATTAGTATTTTTTATTTGCTTTTATCTTAAAAAAATTGTGCATGTTACTAATCTAATTAATTTTAATATTGAAAATATCCATAATTTTATTTTAATGGAACCTTCAATGGTGCACTTGAAGATTGTTTTAGGAGTGAGCCGGATAGATTGACTCAATGGAGGAATGCTTTAATATCTGCAGCTAATCTTTCTGGCTGGGATGCACCCACAAGAAGGTACCTTTTTTTTTATTTGTTGGGTAGGTAACCATTTGATATCCTGTGTTTTTGCAAAGTATCATTTTGGTACCCTCTGTTTTCAATAATGCTCATATGGTACCTGTATTTTAAAATTGAACATATTTGATACCATAAACTCAAATTTAATTAATAAAATTTTACCAATTTAATCAAACTGCTGTCAATTATATAAGTTCTAAATTTAAATTTAATTACTTAATTACACATAATTAATGACAGTTTGATCATATTGACAAAATTTTATCTATCAAATCTGAATCTAGAGTATTAAATATGTATAATTTTAAAATACATGGTACCATATGAGCATTATTGAAAACAGAGGGTACCAAAATGATATTTTGCAAAAACACAAGGTACCAAATAGTTACCTACCCAACAAATAAGGGTTAAGAATTTTCCCGGTTTTCTGTTTATAAAATAGAGCAATTAATAATGAAATTTCCTCAAAAATTCAAATCCAATAGTTTAACTAAGTATACTACAAAAGCATCATAAATTTATTTAAATCCTTGATAATATTCTATAATTCGTTGTTATGTATAATTAACACAAAGTTTTAATCATATATATATTTATATTATGTAAACATTTTAAAAATGCAAGAGAAACATTGAGATTTCTTCTCTCACCTAGCTAGCATAATAATATGACGTAGATTATATATATCTAGTGGTCTAATTCAATCTTATTTGTTTTTGGTTATACTATTCTAGGTGTGATGAGTCTGAATTAATTGGGAAAATCGTCAATGACATTTTGAAGAAATTGAATCATGTGACATCAAGTACAAATGTCTTGAATGGTCTAGTTGGAATGGAGAGACGAATTGAATATCTTGAATCATTGTTTCTCACCAATAAGTCATCATTAGATGCTCAGATTGTAGGAATTTGGGGGATGGGTGGCATGGGCAAGACAACTCTAGCACATGTCTTATTTACTCGAATTTACAATAAGTT
Organism: Humulus lupulus; assembly: GCF_963169125.1. NCBI lineage: Eukaryota > Viridiplantae > Streptophyta > Magnoliopsida > Rosales > Cannabaceae > Humulus > Humulus lupulus. The sequence goes on along the minus strand of NC_084799.1, from coordinate 195,857,983 downwards.
TGAAGGTCATTGCTTTCTTGAAAATATTAGGGAAGAATGGCAAAACCCTAATAGGCTCAATTTGAAGAAAAAACTTTATGCTGAGTTATTGAAGGAAGACAATAATCAAGATATGGTAGTTGACCTGTTTGTGAAGGATAGACTTTGTCGTAAAAAGGTACTTGTTGTTCTTGACGATCTAGATGATGTAGAGCAATTTGAGTACTTAGTTGGAGGTCGAGATTGGTTAAGCCATGGAAGTAGAGTAATTGTCACAACTAGAGATAAGCAATTGCTTAAGAATATTGGGATTGATTGGATCTACATGGCAGAGCAACTAGATGATGATGAGGCTCTTCAACTCTTTAGTTTGAATGCATTCAAAAGAGATTCTCCACCAAAGAAATATATGGAGTTGTCAAAAAAAGTAATGATTTATGCTGCAGGCATGCCTTTGGCTCTTAAAGTTTTAGGTTCCCATTTGTATTCGAAGAGCGAAGAAGAGTGGAATAGTGCATTGAAAAAGCTGAAAAAGTTTCCCAACAAAAAGATTCAAAATATACTGAAGATAAGCTACGATGGTTTGGACGATAAACAACAAGATATATTTCTTGATGTTGCATGCTTTTTCAAAGGCAAGGAGAAGGATTTTGTGGGAAGAATTTTGGATGATGATGGTATGTTTGCGGATGTCATCAGAGATCTCATCGACAGATGTCTCATAGTTGTTACATCTTTTGAGAGACTATGGATGCATGATTTGATACAAGAAATGGGAAGAGAAATTGTTCGTGAAGAATGCGTTAAAGATCCTGGAATGTGTAGCAGACTATGGATTACTAAAGATATATGTCATATGTTAAGGAAGAACAAAGTAAGTCCTAACTAGTACTTTATATACTAATAAATTGAAATTATCATTATAATGTGACAATAAGTTTTCTTTCTTAATTTTCAGGGGAGCGAAAAAATTGAAGGAGTATTCCTTAACATGTCTGAGATTAGAGAGAGTCATATCAAATTGGAGCCTAACGTCTTTAAAGAAATGTCCAATCTAAGGCTACTTCAAATATGTGGAATATCAAGAGAAATGGAGCAATGCAAACTTCAACTTCCTCAAGGTCTTGATACACTTCCGGATTCTCTTAGATATCTTCATTGGCTTCACTATCCTTTAAATTCTTTGCCATCAACTTTTGTGCCACAATATCTCGTTGAACTCGACATGCCATCAAGCAAGTTGGAACAACTTCCTAACGAATTTGAGGTATGTATACTTTGGGGATTTCACTTTAAACACATTTGTAAAGAGTACATTAAGTTATACTTGCATTTTTCTTTTGTTACAGCTTCTTGAAAACTTAAAAGTTGTCAATCTTAGTTCTTCAAAGAATCTAATCCAAATCCCAGACATCTCTCGAGCTAATAATTTGAAGAGTCTATGCTTGAAAGATTGTGAGAGTTTGGTTGAAGTTCCTTCACTCAGATTTCAACAAGCTCTTGATCACAAGTGTTTTACAAAAGAAACGAAAGCAGCACAAATACTTTACACCAGCTATGGTAACATTGAAGGAAATTATGTGAGACCGGGAGAAAATAATCACAAACCATCTTGGTGGAAATCCTATAAAGCCATAGACTACTTTCTTAATCTCAGTGGTTGCTCTAATCTTAAAGTTCTTTCTGAGGTGTCTGGGAGTATTAAATATATTTGTCTGCATTCCACAGCCATAGAAGACCTACACTCTTCAATTTGGTCTCTTGTTAATCTTTCTCTTCTGGACCTTAGCAATTGTAAATGCCTTAAGAATCTTCCAAGTGGAATTGGTCAGTTAGAGTCCCTAAATCATCTCTATTTAGATGGTTGCTCATCTTTCAAAAGCTTTCCAGAGCATCTTCCGAAGAACATTAGAACATTAGACTTTAGTGGAACAAAGATAAAACAAGTGCCTTCATCAGCCTTTGAAAATCTATCTAGTCTTGAGGATCTATGTCTAAAGAACTGCATAGAGCTTGAAACCCTCCCAACGAGCATTTGTAAGTTGAGCTCTCTTGTGAGTCTCAACCTATCTGATTGCTCAAAGTTTAAAAGCTTCCCGGAAATCTTAGAGCCAATGGGAAGTTTGAAAAAACTTTATCTAGATCGAACAGGAATCACAAAGTTACACTTGTCAATTGAAAATATTACTGGGCTTCATTGGCTGATTTTAAGGGAGTGCAAGAATCTAGAGTTTATTCCAAACAACATCTACAATATGAGCCATCTTAAAGTGTTATGCCTTTCTAGTTGCTCAAAACTTGTTGCTTTGCCTGCTGTGACGAAGGAATTCCAATTTAAGATTGAAGTGGATCTTAGCTATAACAACATAGCTAAAGTCCCTAGTTGGAACCTTGGTTTATCTTCCTTACCATTGATGGAATTCGAACCATGTGGATCAATGATTGATAGAAGACCAGTGAGTATTGAACGACTTTCTAATATGGTTTTATATTTGTTAGAAACTTGTGACAATAACCAAACTTTCACATCACCTGATTTTGATGTCACGTCATGTCGATGCTTCATTTCATCTAGTAGAAAAATCCCATACCAGTATTGTGGTTGCTCAAGATGGAATGTTGTCAAATATAAAAATCTGGTGACAGATTTTTGGGTTTCTCTTTTCATACAAGCAGCTTATTTTGGCCTAAAACCAAAGGTATGCATATGTCTTTCTAGTTCCAGTATATATAGATTAAAATCTAACTTGTGTTATTTCACAAACGATATAATAATAATTTTTTTTCTATTGTAGAAAAACTTTTGCCCCAGAATGAATTTATGTTGTCCAGGAAATGAACTTCCGGAAATTTTTTTGGATCAGTCTGAAGGATCTTCAATTGATGTTTATCTTTTTCCAAGTTCCTATAATTCCAACTTCATAGGTTTTGCCTTTTGCGTTGTCATTGAATTTCAGCACTACTGTTTTGATATTAACCGTCTGAATTTTCAATGTGAATACCATTTCAAAACAAACAATGGGGAAAGCAACAAACGTAATTGGAGTCTTCATCTGCCAGATAACACTAGCAGATTTGTAGAAATAGGAATTCTCAATTCAGATCACATGTTTATGGGGTTTATTAACGAGGAGTACGATGAGTATTTTGGTGCAAATCCAATAATATTTCAGGTGTCGTTTAAGTTTCACCTTGAACAACATGATTGGGAAGAACTTGTTAATGTTGGCAAGTGCAAAGTGAAAAAGTGTGGAATTCAAGTGTTAAATCTTGAACATTTAATTGATTTGTTAAATCATAAAGATGCAGAGGCAACTACAAGTGGAAGTGAAAGTGAGACCATGGACTTTGGCACAGAGTACAATATCAACTTTGATAATTATAATCATGATGTAACTTATTATAAAACAAAACAATTTACAGTTTATGGTAACGACACATTCTATATTCCATTATCAGAATTCTTGTAGCTAGTCTTATGTTATCAATAGTATTTGTGAAGATTATAATGCATTTTAAGTGTTTCTTGTGATGAGTTTGAGAGACTTGGTGAGGAACCAGGATGGTGAGTTCTGTCCAATTTTACTATATGTGTATCATCTTGTCTGTGTTATTTTTGTTTTGGTTGATAAATGTGAACATATATAATATTCTCTGTTCATATCTTGCATTTTGTTTGGAGCAAAAAGTAAACACCTAAATCACATATTTCTAGTTGATCTCTTGATCTGCAGGTTTTTTCATAGCTCTAATATTTTTTATTTGAAGGTATAGTTAGGGGTGCATCCTAGCTTAGCTTATATGTATTGTCCCACTTAGTCATTAACATACTTTGAACAATTATATGCTGAAGAGAATTTTAAAAAACTTAAACTTGAAAACACGATAGAATTATTAGATGAAGAATAAAATGTACTGGCAAAGAAACCTGCGAGAAGGCAAGATTTCATCAATTGAAAATAATGTATTTTCATCACTAAAAAATTAATACATATACTTACTGTAATAACACTAATATTAAAATGAAAATAATTAATTTGCAAATAGTATATGTTAAATTGTTAAAATTTGTGACTGGAGGTTATCATAAACATGATATATGCTGGATCGGCCTCATTTAGTGGGCCTTTAGGACCAAAAAAGGGATTTGAGCCCAAAAGAAAAGAAAAAAATGAGCGAAGAAAAAGAGAAGAAAAGAGAGAAAAGTTAGAGAAAGAGATAGTGGGTTTTGGCACATTGACTTAAAGATTAAGTTGTTGATTCTCATCTGATTTAGCTCAAATTTTGGGTGGTGAATCCTTGCAAGGTGCTCTAAAAATCTATTGACTCTGATTTGGTGTTTGTCCTCTCTAAGGTGCACTCCCACTATACTTATTTGTTGAGATCCAAACTTTTTCTTTGGTGTATCCATCTTTATAGATGATGATTATATGCATTGTTGATCCAAGATTGTAATCTTGATGTTGTTGTGAGCCTCTAATTATACTAGAGAAGAACATTGTAATCAAATTATTGAACTTTGGTGATAGTAGAGAGGATTACGATCCCTGTGGTTTTTCCCACATTGAGTTTCCACGTAAAAATATTAGTGTCTCACTTTTATGGTTGTTTATGATTTATATTGCTTGTGTTTCTTTGGTTAAAATTGCTAGTTGTGGTGTTTGATAAGTAATCATATTTTCAACATACAAAGAGGGACAAGCTTGTGTTTATTGCAATAGGTTTTCCCAACAAGTGGTATCAAGAGCCAAGGTTAGTTGGTATGAGTTTTCTTGTGTGTTGAAAAAGTCATTATTTTATTCAGGCTAAATGAAGATCTTTTCATTCTTGAACTCTATAAATAGGACCTAGTACCCAGCCATTTCTTCATTCATCAAGCTGAGTTCAGAGCCTACAAGCTGCTAGGATTACTATAGAGTGTTAAACACTTGGGTTGAGGTTATAAGCTTAATCATTATAAGCTTAATAAACACTTGGGAAGTAAGGTTCATGGTATATTTCGGTTTCGAGGTGTAGTTCGGTCATGGAAGCATTCAAGGTATTCCTTATTCTAGTTCCTTTCTGTATTGTTCTTATAGTTTTTCTACTCAAATCCTAACTCGTATTCTTTATTCTTGGTTAGGCATCTAAGTTCTTGAACTTGAGGTTCTTGTTGGTAAGTATCATTTCGATGGTGTAGTTTATTCTTTCCATCTCTTTTCCTTAGTATACTCACCTCTCTATTATGGTTTTTAGGAGTGTTCCAAAGTCCCGATCTTGTTCTCTCGTTCTGGTATTTTGGTAAGGAAAATAGGGTAGATTTGTATGCTTTTATGTTGTTGATATACATGTTTATGTTGTAAGTACGATATGTTTTTAGTTTTTTTAGTATATGAATTTTTTTAGATGACAATCACATAATTTGTTTAGATAACAAATATATAACTTGTTTAGATAACAAGTCCCAATAGTAGATTCCTTGGGCATATGATTGTTTAGATAACAGCCCCATAAATTTATATGACTTGTTTAGATAACTAGCCCCGTAAATTTATGGGCATATGATTGCTTAGCTAGCAAGTCCCAAGAAGTATGATGGCCATTATAATAGATGTTGTATTCTTATAGTTATATGATTATAGTTTACAGTCTATAGTTTATGTGTATGTATATGTTTCATGCTTGTAGTGGATTTTTCCTTGCTGGGCATTAGGCTCACTCCTTTATGTTTTATATGTGCAGGAAAATAGTTATGGCGGCAGGAAGGTTCTTGGCAGCTTGGGGATGTGTATTGAGGTAGGATGGAATCGGTGGATTGCGCGTTCGATCAGAGGATGAAGATTTTTAAGTCTTTATTTGGTTATGATTTCTATGTATTAGTTTTCCGCATTAAATTTTGGAACCAATTTATTTAAGTTATGTTTTTTTATTTTCAAAACAATGAGATCCCATATCCTAAGTGAAATATTTATGTATTTGAACGTTTACTTTACAGTTTTAAATAAAGTTATAGTGTTTTCATCTGTACTTTTTCTTAAGATTAGTATAGTAGTTTTTAATGGTCCAAGTTTAGAATAGTTGGGTCGTTACAGGAAACTCCAAATTGAGGCCATTCTCATCAGGTATGATCTCTACAAATACATTGACAACACTCATCCATGTCCTCCTCGCACCATCACCACCAATAATGTTGAAGCTTCTAACCCGGCTTTCCTGTGAAGCCTGGCAAACTCTTGCCAACACCTATGCTCTGCCGAGTCGTGGTCACATAACGGAAATCAAGGATCAGATCAAGTTATATATTCTAATGTGTGGACCTCGTCTATTTATTCTGTTGATGGTTACAAATATTATGTCATTTTTTTGGATCACTTTACTCAATGTCGATGGTTATACCCCCTCAAACGAAAATCTGATGTTGCCACTATTTTTCTTCATTTCAAAGCTCTTGTTGAAAACTTTTTCAAACAGAAAATAGTCACATTTTACTCTTAAAATTGGGGTGGGGGGAATACATGGGTCTCGCCAAATCCACTGGTCTTGCCACATACTTATCCACCCATGGGATTTCGCACCTTACCTCACCACCTCACACTCCAAAACATAATGGTTTCTCCGAACGTAGACACCGTCATATTGTTGAAACAAGTCTTTCTCTTATCTCTAAAGCTTCCCTACCACTAACCTTCTAGTCATATGCCGTCTCCACTGCCGCTTATCTCATAAATCGTCTTCCAACTCCCACTCTCCATATGAATTCTCCCTATCACAAACTCTTTGAGTCTCCACCAAATTATTCAAAGCTTCGAGCCTTTGATTGTTTGTGCTATCCTTGGCTTCATCCATACTCTCCTCACAAACTTGCCCCTCGCTCCACACCTTGCGTCTTTCTTGGTTATTCACTCACTCAAAGTGTGTATGTGTGTCTTGATCAATGTACTCAAAAGATCTACATCTCGCATCATGTTCGATTTAGTTGGACACTCGTAGTAACACTTGTAGATTTTGTTGTGACTGTGGACATGTCCTTGAGAATGATACAAATGAAACTACTAATGCTTTTCTTGAATGAATTGTTTTATTTCTGTTATAATCTTTTTATATTAAGATCTGAAAACTAATAAAATTGAACAATTACAACAATATATATGGGAAATTTTTTGTTTTAATAGTTTGTTTCGTTAACTTTAATAGAATATTCTAAATATTTAACGGAATATTTTTTTAAAACTAATTAAAAATAGATATTTAAGAATTATATTAATATAAATTCAAATTCAAGTGTTATAAAATATCATTATTATAATAATATATAATACAATAGTAAATATTTAATAATTATATTAATATAAATTTAAATGTTATAAAATATTATTATGATAATAATATATAATTCTAATTTTTTACTAATTATATTAATATGAATTTAAATATTATAAAATATTATTATCATAATAATATTTAATACAATACTATATTTAATGGATGTATCTCTGAAAATGTCGGTGATGCTGGAAAAAGATTAAAGTTCAATAAAATATCGGTTCCCTTCAAATTCGAGATTTCTCCCATCTTTTGACTGAAAAAAAAATCAATTTTTTCCTCTTTGGTTCCTAAAGAAGAGATTTGGAATGAACAAGCCTAAGATTGTTGATATAAATGGCTAATCTACCATACTAGAAAACAGGGTTGAGATTTTTGGGTCCTTCATTTTCTTTCGTGTAAAAAAAAGTTGAAAGAATTAGTCTATTCGCCGCTAATTTCCTAAAATTTGTATTAAAAAAAATATAATGTACTTTTTTTTGCATGGCAGGTGTTGTTTTGATTTTGTTTAGTTGCTTTACAACTATTTTTTTGAAAATTACTGCTTGAAAATCTTTATTTTTGTATTGTTTGGAATATAATCTTTTTTGGACTATGTTTAACACTTGTACACTAAAAAAATAATGGAGGATTCTTAGCGTTGTTGCACCCCAAAAAAGGACACACTGGTGCACCCCATTGATGTTTTTGGCTCAAGAAGTATTTTCGGCGATTTTTTTTTATGACCGTGTACATTATAGTTATTTAGAGCATCCTACAATTTTTCATAAAATAAGGTTTAAACAGATTACCTTCTATACGCATAAAAAATAGTCACGCATGCAACAAACTATTTGAATTTTGTTTTCTATACTGTAAATTATTCATAATTTCCCAAAAATTTACAGGTGCTCTAAATAACTACAATATACGCAGCCATAAAAAAAATCTCCGAAAATACTTCCCAAGCCAAAACACTTTATGTACACCACAGAACTACCAAAAACCAATTGTTATAAGAGACAAGCGAAAAACAAAATGCAGCCACTTTGGTTTGTGACTTGACACAACAAATTGCATAACAAAGATAAGGTTAGACTTCTTACAATTTGTTATCCCTCAAAAATCCAGGGATGATATGGCAAATGAGAAAGCAGCACGTGGCATCGCAAATCAGGGAAAAACGATGAAGTATTGAAAAAAGACCGATGATCAAACAAGATAGGTTCAGGACCTATAGGGAAGGCGACAAGGCCTAAACTCCCTAGGGGTGGTCGGCTTGGCCCTAGCCCCCTAGGGGTGTTCGACCTAACCCCAACCCCTAAGGGGTGGTCTGCCTGAGATGTTCAAAAGCCACATGGGTGGTTGGGCCACCCTATTCTTCATAGGGTGGTTGACCTAAACTCCTAAATATGCTTTGCTGGATAAAGTTCACGCTCGTTTAAACTGAAATCATCAGGCCTAGCACCTAGAGGATCATCAGGCCTAGCACCTCGAGGCCTAGCACCTCGAGGATCAACAGGCCAAGCACCCGGAGGATCAACAGGCCTAGCACCCAGAGGATCAACAGGTCTAGCACCCAGACGGTCATCACGCCTAGCACCCAAGCTCTGAAGGGTCATCGGGCCTAGCACCTAAGTCTCATAGACCTACCGAGACTTAGCATTTTCCCAGAGGTTTCAATCGTGCATTGTCTACCATGATCCAGAGAAACAACGAGAAGACCCACGATCTCATAATCATGGGGAGGTGGACACGTATCTCCACTACCTAATAATCGTGTACCAAACCATGATCCCAGTATTACTGATCATGTAACAGCCCCTGGGTACTATAAATAAAGGACCCAAGGCTTCATTGAAGGGGATCTGACGAATTTTTTGGGAGAAACTCTGGGCAATTAGCAACAAGTGAATACTTTTGTTCATCAGTGTAATTGTCTATCGAGTAATTCAATACTAAAAACTAAGTGGATTAAGTAATTATTTTTCATCATAATAGGGTTGAACTACTATATTCATTTCAAAAGGTGTCGTATATTGTACATATGACCATTTGCCAATTTCACAGGTCAACACAATTCATCACAAAAATGTAAAAATAAACCATTTTTTAATGCAACTCTCAAGAGATTCCCAGACCACTTTCTGAGATTTACCATTTGTTGCAATTTTTTTATTGCGCAAGTATACGCAATCGAATAAACAAGTAATAGTAGTGGAAATACAGTATCGTTCCGTCAGGGAATTGATCTAATAATTACCAATAGCAAACTTTTATTTCTATTTGACTAATAAAAATTTAATGACAATTAACAACGAACAATAAACTAGAAAAGCATAATTTAATTAACAAAATTTAATATAAGAGAAATATTAGAGCATTCTAATTTCATCAACCTTCAATTCTATTCAAACAATAATACTACTAATATGTTTCTTTGATCTATGATTATAGCAAGTTTACTATTGATAATTCTATTCTTTCTCAAGATATAAAATATCCAGTTTACCTGCGAATTCTCTACATGTATGTGATAAATTCTACACATAAACTGCATTAAGAACAAAAACCTAATTGCTACACAAACCAATTTGATACTTTCGTTCTAAATTGAAATCTATGTCTATTGCCTAAAGCTATTCCAATTCTCACTTTTCAGATATTGAATTAAAACCAATAATCATGCAAAAGATGACCAATCAATTACAAGCATTAAACATAAGAACAATAGATAAACATAAATTCAAAGAATCATAGAAATTCCATTAAAGATGAATAGAATATCCAGTGACTACATTAAAATACTCTAAATAAGAATTTAGTTCATAATATTAAACCTCATCACACAATCTAAAATTCAAAAGCATAAATAAAATAATAAAAGTGAATTCTTCTCTGTTCTTTTCTCCTGCTGTCAGAACTCCCCCCCACCTTCTGTTTCTTCCAATCTTCTTTTTATTCTTTTTTCCAAAAACCAAAACCTACGAATTTCCATAAAAATTTCCAAAAATACCCTTGTGCCGATATATCGCCTACCATACTGCGATATATCTTCTGCCGTATGTACTCGATAAAAACGCAATATCTAATGTCATTTCTACTTCAGCCAAAAATTGAAACTGCTCATGCGGCGATATATCGCCTGGACAAAATTTCCAAATATTCACCAATTTTGACTACTCAAACATATATTGTTGACCCTTGTTTTGGTCAACTAACACGGAGTCAAACGCTTGATGTGAATAAAGATGTCAAAAAATATTTAATGATAAAAACAGTAAAGAACACAGTAAATTATAGTGGTTCGGCCCCAAGAACTGGTAATGACCTACGTCCACTTAAGCTATTATTGATATGAGTTCTCAAAGGAGTGATCAAAGAACTAGGGTTCTCTGAGTTTCACAGGCCTGAGAGAGATGAACAATACAATCGTAATGTAATAGCTCTAATTCTCTTGTAAGTGTAAAACTTAAATCAGCCAAAAGTCCCTTCCTTGAGCTATCTTTCTCTATTTATAGGCTCAAGGAGGATTACATGAATTTGTTACAGATATTCGTTCCTAATTAATCGAATAATCAGGAATCATAGGAGATAATCTCGGAATTGATTATGATTTACCCAAGATCATCTTGAAATACACGGAGTATACGACCATGCTGGTCGTATAGAAACTTCAAATGTTACGTTAGGGGAATCTCACTGGTCGATGGTCGAACAGAACCTCTGCCAGGTGTCAACCACGTGTTTAAAAACGTCTGCCACGTCACCCGTGCCTGTTTTTTGGATAACATTTACCCCCTAAGTTTATTTATTACGACCAGCAATAAATAAACTTTAAGGAAAATGACTCTTCGATTACCCCCACCAACTCTATCAGAGTAGTTCGTGCATTCTTGGAAATAGTGACCTACCTCTGTCTAATCATGGCTTTTCGGTTCCCAAGTAACCTATTGACGGCTATCACCCTTCCCCATGCTTCGAAAAGAGGAAACTGATGATTACCTCTTTTTTCATACCACAGACAAAATATATATAACCTCCTTTTTCTTTTTACGCAAGTTATTTCTTTATCAAGAAACCCTAAATCATAACCTTTATTTTCTCTGAAGATTATCTTTCAACGTTCCCAGAACCAGCCATTCGTTCGTCTATGCTCAGAATTTCTTCAAACCTCCATAATCTTTGCTTCGGTAAGTTTCAAAATTCTTCTACTCTTTATTTTGTGCATGTCGCTGTGAGTTAGTTTCTAGGTTCTGATATTGTCTGCGTTCTTGGGTTGAGATGCATGAAAGTAATGGATTTATCAAGTGATGCTAGATAGGATGATGTTTCTTTGCCATTTAGGAGTTACGAATCAGTTTGATAGTTGAGATCATAAATTTAGGACGTAAAATTGAAGTAAAAATTCAATTTTTATGCTAGTTGAAAAGCTGAGTTTTTCCCGCCCTTACAGGAGTTGAAAAAGCTTTTTTAGAAAAACTTTTTACTTTCACTTTTTGATCTGTTTTTCAAACTGTTCGTGTGAAAAAATTAGTTTTTTGTTAGAATGCTGTTGTATAAAAGTTTGACTTTTGTACACGACCAGCGTTATTCTAACCAACCCTCTAGACTCTCCATCCTCACCTCCCCATTTTTCTGTCCACAGATTTTAATGCCAGATTTGTGGGGAGGTGAGCGGCCTATCGAAGACGATCTTCTTGCGCAACTGCTTGAAGGTGAAGAACAGCCTACTCAACGCGTTCATGAGATTCCATTCTCAAGACTCTTATTCCAGACCTCAACCATCATCATCCAGAATGGCCCGTTCCAAATCTCCTGGCCAAAAGAAACCAAATCCTGAAGACAGTCCAAATCCTCCTGCCCAGCCTGATTCGCAGGCTAGGGTTCCCTCGACCAGCGGTCGAGAAAACATTGTCCCGGACCCTCACATTCAGTTCAGGGCTCGTCCTCGGCATTTAATTCTTCCGGATGTCGAGTGGTATCTCTCTCCCCTCAGCCAGGTGACCCCCAGAATGCTGGCTAATTACATCAAAAAGTATCCCCTCACTAGGGTGACCCTTAAGATCCCTACTGCGGATCAGAGGGCTAACTTGCCTGAAGACGTTTACAGCGCCTGGTCAAGGTACCATATAGAGGCGGGGGCTACCCTTCCTCTACATCCATTTTATCAGGGGGTGGCGAACTACTTCGGTGTCGCCCCCTTTCAAATTACTCCAAACGAATATAGAATGCTCGCTACTCCTCACGAGGTCAACTTCCTTTTTGACCTTAAGTCCGATCCCCAACAGTTCGGGAAGGGCTTTTTTCATTTTTGTCACCAAGAAACAACCCGAATATTCCTGAGTGACACCACCCACATCTCCAACGTGGGGAAATACAGTCAGGAGTATTTCCTCACGCCCGACATGACTGCAAACAACTTGGCCTTCGCTTGAGGAGGTAAATGTCCTTTTCCACTGGTCGCTATTTTTACTCAGCAATTTTCCTTGTACTTCTCTAAAGTATCTTGTGCTTTTCAGGACCATGGTTACGCCCAAACCCAACACCAGACATGGTGTTGAGGTCCAACACACTGGCCAGAATGACTGATGCTGAAAAGAGCATTAAGTCTCTGGTCACTGATGATAACTTGAGGTTGTCTGGCCTCCTGACCCCTCATCAGGAAATGAGGGAACCCGCAGCGGTTGGCGCCACTGCCGAGGGGCATCCTGAGCAGCAACCCCCAGCGTCTCCTCCTTGAAGGAGACCGACTGGGGTTACGATCAGGGAACCTACTGGCGCTCCCTCAGCAGAAAGGCCTTCTGCCCTCCAAGGGAAGGGGAAACAAAAGGCAGCAGAGACTATCGTAGACTTGGATGAGTCTTCAGATGAAAACGGTATTGTTATTTCACTTTTAGATAACTTTCCAATTTCCTGTCACTTATTTGACGGGGACGACAATTTTAGATATACTCCAAATCTAGGGCCAGACTTCTTCGTGCCAGAGAGTGAGTGTATGACTGGTAGAGTCAATAGTGTAGCGACAAGTAGTAATAGCTCGGGTATCGGACTTTTTAATTTTCTGTACCTCTTTTCTGATGTGCCATAACTTGTCATCTATTTTTAGCTTACTATCTGCATGTTTATCTCTTTCTGCAGACATGGCCTCTGCCAACGTTTTTGACTTGTATAATACTCAGGAGGAGGAGGAAGAGGTTCCTCTGGTCCAAAGGAGGAAATCGGCTAGGAAACACGATGGTGAGTCCAGCCAAATACCCCCGGCCAAGAAGAATTGAGCAGCCGATCCTCCAAAGGATGGGCCTCTGGCCAACCGTCTGCCCAACCTTCTGCTCCTGCCGAGAAGGAGATCCCTCCTACTGCCATAAATCCTTCGCCCGTGGCTCCAAACGAATAGGCCCAACAAGTCGAACTTCCTGGGGCCAAACTCTCGAGCCACTCCCTGCGATCAGCTAAGGATCGCCTCGCCCATATCCTTAAGCATGACCGTTGCAGGGAGGCAATGGATGAAGCTGAAACCATGGGGGTCGACCAGATCCTCAACAGGGCCCTTAATGAAGTGGCCAGCGTAAGCACTCTTTCTCTTTTTGTGATCATGGTCTTGACTTTTTCTTTCTTTGAAGATGGCCTAACTCTTATTCTTTGATTGCAGGCCATGCTGACAATGACTGCTGCTCGTGCCCGCGCTGGTGCCAGCATCGAGCAGTCTCGAGCGAAGGTTATTGAGGAGCTTCAAGCTGCAGAGGCTAGGCACGCTGGGGAGCTGGTGGTAGTCACCCAGCAGAAGGATGCCTTGGTTGCGGAGCTTGCAGAAAATCAAGCTTCTCTGGAGAATACCAGAAAGCAGAGGGATGAGTATCAAGATGCTAGCCAGACCTCTTGGCGCGAAATCAAAAAACTTAAGGAGGAGCATCTTGCTAAGGACACGGCCATTGCTGTCCTTAAAAGCCAGGTGGAGCAGCTTAAGCTTACTAATGTCAAGGACCTGGAGAGGTATAAGAACGTGACACTTCGGTGTTTCTATGATTTTTGGAAACACAACCAAAGTGCCAATTTCAACTACCTTCCAGAGGATGCCAGGAAGGCAGAGCTAGCTCGCTGCACTGCTCGGTTGGCTGCTGAAGAGAGAGCCCGGGTTCCTTCTTCCCCAGACATTCCGCCGGCCGTCGGAGTGGAGGGAGGAGAATCTGTAGGGGACGTGGCCGATCAGAATGCTCCACAGGACCCTCCTGCTCCCCAAGCTCCATAAAAATTTCCCTTTTATATTTCTTTAACCATACGACCTACGGGTCATGATGTAAAGACTGGTTTTTCTTTAATTTTGCTGCATAGGCAGCTTATTTTACTTTTGCTTTTGAACAATTACATCCAAGCAGTACTGCTTCCAGTGTAAAAGAATTCCCTTTGATATTATAATATTTCTTCTTATTATAACATCTATTCGCATGACCAAACTTAGCATAGTACTTTGGATTGATTTAACAAAATATAAATTTTGAAAAATACTCTAAGTACTGTATCATGCTTTCACTTATTTTGTTCATGTGTTTACATACCTCTTGGTATGCTTTGCTATCGATGTACCTTATATGCCCCCCAAGTGACTGAGGAGCTTTAGGTCCTTGGTCACTTGCCTTGACCACGACCTGTGCGAACATTACTGCTCGGTATAAAATGCAAGACTTATAATACAGCAAAACAACACACGTAATGAACAAATACTTGTAAAAAATTACAAAATTTGGCAAGAATGACTGGCTGCGCACAGTCCCTTATAATTCTCGTATTAAAATGGACTAAACATGTCTTTACGAGTGATCTTTAAAAGATCTTACACTTATAAGTGATTTGCCATATAACATAACTAACCCTTTTTCAAAATTTGTAAAAAGTAAAAATTAATACAAGCCAGTCCTTTAAGAAGGACTGTTTATTGATAATACTTGCGCAAGTGTTCTCCATTCCAATAGCGCGGAACAAGATCTCCATTTAAGCGTGCAAGTTTGTATGTGTCTGGATGAAGGACTTCTTCAATCTGGTAAGGTCCTTCCCAGTTTGGTCCGAGTACTCCAGTAGCCGGGTCGCGGGTGTTTAAGAAAACTCGTCGAAGTACTAAGTCTCCGACGTTGAACTTTCTTTCTTTTACTTTAGAGTTAAAATATCGGGCGACTTTTTGCTGGTACGCAACTACTCGGAGATGGGGTTTGTCTCATTTTTCCTCAACCGAGTCTACTCCATCAACAGTTGGCTATTTTGGTCTTGGTCATATGTAATTCTTCAATGTGAGGGCGGATCTAGCTCGACTGGCAACATAGCCTCATACCCATATGCTAAGAAAAACAGGGTATGGCCTGTTGCTGTTCGATGAGAAGTTCTACACGACCAAAGTACTTCAGGCAGCTGTTCTGGCCATGCTCCTTTAGCTTCCTCGAGCCTTTTCTTCAGGGTATCCTTTAGTGTCTTATTTACTGCTTCGACTTGCCCATTTGCTTGTGGATGCACAACTGAAGAAAAGCTCTTGATGATTCCATGCCTCTCGCAGAAGTCTGTGAATAGGTCGCTGTCGAACTGGGTGCTGTTGTCTGAGACAATCTTCCGAGGCAATCCATATCAGCAAACAATGTTCTTGATGACAAAGTCAAGAACTTTCTTTGTCGTTATGGTAGCGAGTGGCTCAGCTTCGGCCCATTTGGTGAAGTAGTCGACTGCTACAACTGCGTATTTTACTCCACCTTTTTCTTGTTGGCAAGGACCCAATGAAATCGATACCCCATACTGCGAAGGGCCATGGAATTTGCATCTGCTTTAACTCATTAGGAGCTGCGCGTGGGATCTTGGAAAATCTCTAACACTTATCACATTTTCACACAAACTCCATCGAGTCTTCATTCATGGTCGACCAGAAATAACCCTGCCTCAGAATCTTCTTTGATAAGCTTTGTGTCACGGGCCGACTATTTGGGTACTCCAACTAGACGGAACGTGCGGCACTTGCAGACTCTTCAAGCTAGCAAGTCAGCCTACAACACACACCTACAGGCAAACAAACTCAGCGGTTAGCCACATACACATCTCGGACATGCAACGGGCGATAACGAAGTATGAGCAAGCACAAAGCAAGTCATTCCTAGGAACGTCCACACAACACAAAGCACACAACAAGGCAAGTGGCACACAATGGCCAAACGAAGATAACAAACAAGTAACACATAAGCAACAAGGAAGCACACAGGGGCAAGTATGGATAAATGTTATTTCATTAATATATAGCCTTGATAGGGCAAGGGAGTACACAGCTTTGGCCCCTATCTGCTGATGGCCATGGTGCTTCCCTAAGTCACCAGGTCACCTCCCCCTAAGGAGCCTTCTAGGGAAATAAAGTCTTCCCAGGAACATATATGATTTTTGTCTAGGAGACATATGCAATATTACAAAACTGCCACTACCCTATCCCACGAGGTTGCTTGGTGCAAGACTTGACTAATGATCAAGCACCAAGGCATGCTCATTTACAAAATGGCCCCATGTGGGTGTGCCAAAGGGGCAGCACGCCACACTCTGCCCCCTAACGTGATCCCCACAAAAGCCTTCATGTACCTCCTTCATCAGCTCTTTAGCATTTTCTGGTGTAATGCATCTGAGCAGTGGCATGGAGTATCCTCTCCGGTATAGAACACCATCGACCAGTATGTACCTAGCAGCCTGTCTCTGAAGAGTCCTGGATTTGTTTCTATCTGCTGGTAGTAGACCACTCATGAGATACTCCAAGTACGGTGCCATCCATGTATCTTCTATCCTGACCTCCATACTGGTTTCATCCGCTCGTATGCTCGGCTCGGCTCGCGTAGTCGTTTAACTGGCACTATATCTAAAGTGTCAGCATCCTTCGCACTCGCGAGTTTGGCTAAGGCATCTACGTTTGAATTCTGATCTCGGGGTATTTGCTGGAGGGTATATTTCTAAAATTGCGCCAACAGATCTTTGGTTTTGTTCAGATAGGCCACCATTTTCAGGCCTCGTGCTTGATACTCCCCTAAGACCTGATTCATTACCAAATTTGAATCACTGTAAATATCCAGCACTTTTATACTCATGTCTTTGGCCAACCTTAACCCAGCGAGTAAGCCTTCATACTCGGCTTCGTTGTTTGAAGCGATGAAATCAAACCTAAGTGCGCAGTGAAATCGATGCTCTTCTGGCGCTATCAATATCACTCCTGCTCCTGCGTGAGATTTGTTGGATGATCCGTTCGTGAATAACTTCCACGAAGGAGCTTCAACTTGAGGCTCAGGCGCACTAGGTTTTTTGCTCTGTTCGCTGTCTGGGAGTTCGATAAATTTGGCAATGAGATCAGCCAAGACTTGTCCTTTTACTGCTGCTCGCGGTGAATACGTTATATCGAACTGCCTGAGTTGAACTGCCCATTTCAACAAACGTCCAACTGCCTCCGGTTTTTGTAGAACTTGCCAAAGGGGTTGATCAGTTAATACTATGATGGGATGGGCTTGGAAGTAAGGACGCAACTTTCTTGAGGCCAAAATTAAGCAATAGGCTAATCTTTCGATGGGAGGATATCTCAATTCGGCCCCGATTAACCTTTTGCTTACATAATACACCGCCTTTTGCACGCCTTCTTCTTCTTTTACTAGCACCGCACTAGCAGCATATTCGGTGATCGCTAGGTAAATGAACAAAGTTTCTCCATCTATAGGCTTTGATAAGACAGGAGGCTATGCCATGTGGGCTTTTAAGGCTTGGAAAGCCTGTTCACAGTCTCCAGTCCACTCGAACTTCTTGTTGCCTCTAAGTAGATTAAAAAAAGGTACGCATTTATCCGTCGACTTTGAAATAAATCTACTAAGTGCGACAATCCTTCCAGTTAAACTTTGTACATCTTTGATTTTCACCGGAGATTTCATGTCGATCAGGGCTTGATCTTTTCGGGGTTGGCTTCGATTCCTCTTGAATTGACAATGAACCCCAAAAATTTCCCTGATCCTACTCCGAAGGAACACTTGAGAGGATTTAGCTTTATCTGATACTTATTCAAAACATTGAAACACTCCTGTAAATCCTCCACATGTCCTTCTGCCTTTTTTGACTTCACCAGCATGTCTTCCACGTATACCTCCATGTTTATTGCAATCAACTCCTTAAACATGTGGTTAACTAGTCACTGATAAGTCACACCAGCGTTTTTCAGTCCGAAGGGCATTACTTTATAACAGTATAACCCTGTATCGGTCTGAAAGCTAGTGTGATCCTCATCAGGGGGATGCATACTAATCTGATTATATCCTGAGTATGCATCCATGAAAGAGAGGATATCGTGTCCTGCCGTTGCATCGACCAACTGGTCGATCTTTGGGAGTGGGAAACAATCCTTTGGGCAGGCTTTATTAAGGTCTGTGAAATCCACACAAGTTCGCCATTTTCCATTAGGCTTGGGAACCAGTACTGGATTAGAGACCCACGATGGATAAAACGCCACCCTAATGAACCCATTCTCCTTCAGTCTTTCAACTTCTTCTTTTAAGGCTTTTGATCTCTCTTTATCGAGCATCCTTCTTTTCTGCTACACGGGTGGAAAGCTTTTGTCGACATTCAGGACATGGCTGATGACTGCAGGATCTATCCCAGCCATGTCTTTATGTGACCAGGCAAAAACTTCCTGGTTCTTTCTCAAAAATTCCACCAGTGCGTGCTTCGTTGTTGCTTCTAAATTTTTACCGACCTTTACTACCTTGGTCGGAAACTCTTCATCAAGCTGGACCTCTTCAAGGTCCTCGACGGGTCCAACATCTTCTTCAAAATCCCCAAAGTGAGGATCTAAGTCTCTATCCTCACTTTGGGCAACACCCTATTTGGTGACTTCATCACCTAATTGGGCTTGTGTATCTATGTCCATCTGCAACCTTTCTAGGGGAGTGCTCCTCGGCGTTTCCTTCTTAGCCTTAGTAATTGAGGCATTATAGCACTCCCTTGCTTCCCTCTGATTTCCCAACACACGTCCTACCCATGCGTCTGTTGGGAATTTCATGGCCAGGTGCCATATTGAGGTGACGGCCCGAAGGTCAACCAGTATGGGCCTTCCGATTACAGCATTGTACGCCGAAGGACAATCGACTACTATGAAAGTAGCGAGTAACGTCCTGGTAGCAGGCATTGTACCTGCTGTTACCGGAAGTCTGATTGACCCTGTTGGGGCGAGTCCCTCACCAGAGAAGCCGTAAATTGTTTGGTTGCAGGGCTCCAAGTCCTTGACGGAAAACTTCATGCGTTCCAGTGAAGATTTATACAGGATGTTAACTGAACTTCCTGTATCGACCAGCATTCTCTTTACCATCATGTTGGCAATTTGAACATCCACGACCAGCGGATCAAAATGCGGGAATCAGACATGCTGGGCGTCGCTGTCATAGAAGGTTATTTCACCGTCCTCTAAACGAGCCTTCTTTGATGCCCGGTCCTCCACAGTCATCATCTCGATGTCCTGGTCGTGGCGTAGGGTCCGAGCATATCGTTCCCTTGCCTTTTCGCTGTTTCCAGCGGGGTGCTGGCCTCCACAGATGGTGAGTAATGTGCCAGCTATGGGATCGAGCTGCAAAGGTGGCGAGCGTTGGTGTGCAGGCGCCTGCTCGTTGCCACCTGGAGCTTCTCGTTGGGAAGTTCCTGAGGCCCGTACATATCTCCTCAAGTGTCCTTGTCTGATAAGGAACTCGATTTCATCTTTCAGCTGGTTGCACTCGTTCGTATCGTGTCCGTAGTCGTTATGAAAATGACAGAACTTGGTGGTATCCCTTTTTGAAATATCCTTTCGAATGGGAGCGGGTCTTTTGTAAGGCACACTGGAACTTGTGGCCTGATACACCTCCCCTCGAGATTCGACAAGGGCAGTGTAGTTAGTGAACCGCGGTTCATAACGGTTGCCCTTAGCGCGCTTATTCTAAGAGGTGGAAGGTTCATTATGGGGTCTCTTTCCCCTATTCTTGCCATTTTCGTTCCCATTGCCTTTATTGTTGCTGTTGGGTTTTGACCCATTGGCGGCTTTGGCGGGCTCTGCAGTCCCCTTATCTTTTTCTGGGGCCTTTCCCTCGCTGGCAATGGCATCTTCGAGCTTGATGTACCGATCAGCTCGATCTAAGAACTCTTGGGTGGTATTAACCCCATGCTTTCTGAGGCTACTCCACAAAGGCGTACGACGCCTAACTCCTGCTGTTAGGGCCATCATTTTACCCTCGTCTCACACTGTTTTGGCTCCAGCAGCTGCTCGCATAAAACGCTGGACATAATCTTTCAGTGGTTCTCCTTCCTGCTGACGTATTTCAACCAGTTGGTTTGCCTCAGTTGGGTGCACATGACCCACATAGAATTGTCCGTAAAATTCATTTATGAACATCTCGCAAGAAACAATACTTGCAGGAGGGAATTTGAAAAACCACTCTTGTGCGACATCAGAAAGTGTTGCAGGAAAGATCCTGCACCGAGCGTCTTCGGACACTTTCTGAATGTCCATCTGTATCTCAAATTTGTTGACATGAGACACCGGGTCACCATACCCGCCAAAGTTCGGAAGCGTGGGCATCTTAAACTTGCTGGGAGTTTCTGCCACAGCTATCGTTTGAACGAAAGGAGTGCCCCTTCTCCTATCGTATTCGATGTGAGACGTTCTTCCCCCGACCAACTGTTGTACTGCTTGGTTCAAGGAATCTATTTGGGCTTGCACGGAGTCAAGAATCGCCGGGGCCTCTGCTGCTGGGGGGATGTATTCTTCGTGCCGTTCGCGGCGGTCATTGAGTACATCCCTTAAGTCTTCGTCTCTTCGTCGTTGCTCGCTTGCTCCGAGCCGGTTAAAGACGTTGTTTTGTCTGGGCTGCCCCCCAGCGTTACGTCTCTCTTGTTGGTCTTCTCTAGGTGGTGGGCTTCTGCCTCCACCTCTCTCTTCATTTCTCCAACCGGCATTCCCTCTGCCTGAGTCGGCCTCGTTGTAACCATGGCCATCTCTGAACCTCGATTGGCTATGGTGGGACTGACTGTTCCCTCGGTTGCCTCCTCGGGCTGGAACTTCCCGAGCGATAGGGGGAGGCCTGCGTTGGTCGGTAGGTCCGCGTGCATTATCATGCCATGGGGGGTCCCTGACTGCAGAGCTAATCTCCGAGTTCCTTCTATTCCTAGAAGGACGCTGCCCCTTGCTCAGTGGGTTCGGCTCTTCACCCCTATGGCGTCTAGGGCTACGGGGCTGCTACCCGGCCCTATTCTGCCTTGGCTGTGGGGGATTGCCTAGACCAGCCTGGGATGGAGGTTGCGTCTCAGGATCCCTTGGTGGGACGTCATCCTGAGGCATTGGCGGTGGCTCGAGCCTTTGGGGGCTCATTGGCTGGATCGGAGGGCTAGGATTGGGACCCCTTTAGGGTGGCCCATTTGAGGGTTGATCAGGCTATGAGGCAGGTACAGCCTGATTCCTAGCCAACTTCAGGGTGGCTTCGAGGGCTTCCATGGCCTCCCTCTGACGACGGTCCATCTCCGCCTGTCTTTCACTTAGCTCTTGGCGATGACGCTCTATCTCTTGCTGCTGTCGTGCCATAATCTCCGCAGCATTTTCTTGACTGGCCCTCAGATTGGCCAATTCATCTTGTAATACCCCCAGGGTATCAGCGTCTCGGAGTCCAATTCCTCCTCATCAAATTCCAAGTGTGGCTCATTTTCAGCCATGTTTGGAGGAGGAGGAGGTTGAGATGGTGCAGCGCCAGCCGCCTGCCCAGTCTTCTTTGTTATTTTTTCCATGAATGCTTCAACAACCTCGTCTCAAGCTATCAATGAAAGCACCATAATGTTGACTCTCGGTTCGGTCAACTGACACGGAGTCAAACGCTTGATGTGAATAAAGATGTCGAAAAAGATTTAATGACAAAAACAGTAAAGAACACAGTAAATTATAGTGGTTCGGCCCTGAGAACTGGTAATGACCTACATCCACTCAAGCTATTATTGATATGAGTTCTCAAAGGAGTGATCAAAGAACTAGAGTTCTCTGAGTTTCACAGGCCTGAGAGAGATGAACAATACAATCGTAATGTAATAGCTCTAATTCTCTTGTAAGTGTAAAAATTAAATCAGCCAAAAGTCCCTTCCTTGAGCTATGTTTCTCTACTTATAGGCTCAAGGAGGATTACATGAATTTGTTACAGATATTTGTTCCTAATTAATCGGATAATCAGGAATCATAGGAGATAATCTCATAATTGATTATGATTTACCCAAGATCATCTTGAAATACGCGGAGTATACGACCATGCTGATTGTATAGAAACTTCAAATGTTACGTCAGAGGAATCTCACTGGTTGATGGTCAAACAGAACCTCTGCCAGGTGTCAGCCACGTGTTTAAAAATGTCAGCCACGTCACCCATGCCTATTTTTTGGATAACAGATATTTATCAGCATTCTCGTACTAATTAGAATTATTGCGACACACTGCACAAGTTCACCAAACAGATCAAATACAAACTTCCTCTTGAGAAAAACAACCAAATCAAACTGAAAAAGTTATAAATAAGTGTATATTTTGTACGCTTATCACACCCCCAAACTTGACTGGTTGCTTGTCCTTAAGCAAACAAAAGAAAAAAAAACAAAGAAACACTCCAAAACTAGAAAAAAACTATTAGATGACTTAACTTCACTGAAAAATTTAAACTTAGACTAGGGGCATAAATTTTCTCAAAAATTCCATTCTTCTTCAATCGTTCAACCAATGCTTCAGATCATGTGACTAAAATTTCAACATATCAATAATTTCTCCAAATACTGTCATTCATGCAAATACACATTTCATTTAACAAATACTATACAAAACATAATTTTACAAGTATCAACATTCATTCATACCACAAACCCATCAAAATTCACCATAAGCTTGCTCAATTAACTTGTCTCTACTAATATAAAATATGTATCAAGTAGATCAAAAGGACTTTGATAGGCTCATAACATTAGGCTTAGGTAAAGGTAGATAAATAGTCATTTAGGCTCAAAATTACCATAAGCATATAAAACCTCAAAACCAGCCAAATTTCTCTTCACCACACCAAAAATCACCATTTTTTACAATTAGAGAGAGAGATTACAACACTTTCATCATTTTTTTTCTTTTTGTATTATATTTTTTTTTCTAGACTTATCACTTTTTTTTTTCAAGTCACACTCCCCCTAAACTTAATATTTTCCATATATATATATATATGTTTTTTTTTCTTTCAAGGAGTGTGACAATCAAAATTTTTGTTTTATAATCTCAAAAACTTCTCTCTCTCTCTCTCTTCTTTTTGTACAAGCATACTACATTCAAATCATACCAATACTTCACCATTTTTCATTCTTCTTTCCCACAAATTATATGCTTATGATAACAAAGGAAAAGGAAAAATAATAAAGTTAGGAAAATTAGGCTCAAATAGTACAATCAAGAACAAAAACCAAAGTTTTAGGCTCAAAAAGGGTAACTAAGGATAAAAAATTTATCGGTTAGCTGGAAAGACGTTTACCAAAGAAAATTGCCTAAATCATCTCTACTTAATACTTCATTTAGAATTTCGTCTCTACAAATTAACTGAGCAAGTTCTAGCTTATTTCAATATCCACCATACATACCAATTCCCACAATACTTATAAACTTATATAATGTAAAGCATAAATTAAATAAAACACATATAATACAACAAATGACAATACTCAGATCAATTATCAATAGGTTAAGCACACAGTCTACATATCCAAAGCATCAATCTCACAACATCATAGAATTAGCATAATTCATCATTGAAGCCCCACTTGTCTTAGTCAATAATAGTTTCGTACAGTCATCCAACATTAAGAATAAAAATAAATAATCAAAAGAAAAACAAATAGTCCCCCAAACTTAAAATAAACAGTGTCCTCATTGTTGCATGAAATCCAAAGGAACTTAACGAAAAGAAGAAAAAGAAAATAAAATAAAAAATAAAAAAAACCTGACAACAGAACAGTTACTCGTCTTCTTCGGAATCTGGAGGCGGCTGATATGGTTGGCGCAATTCTGGAGGACATTGTGGAAAATCATTAAATCCTGTGCATCGTGCAAATGCCCCACAAAAATCTGCCATGTAGTTCGTCATGTGGAACTGACGATCTATAATATCCGCCTGACCATGCAACAACAGTTGTTGTTATCTCTTTAAATCTTCAATATCTTGTTGCATGGTGCTATATTGCCGAGAACTAGAGCCTTCAGTAGCTCTAGAAGCTGATGGTTTTCTACCCTTTCTCTTCGGCCGAGTAGACTCAGGTTGTTCAGCGGTAGGTGGCAATGGCAACAAACTCGGGTCTACAGGCTCGTATCCCAAACCAGTTGGCCTAGGAAGACCCCCATAATTTTCATCTTGATGCAACACTGACTGATGACTAATTACGGGAGATTGTTCACTGACTTCATTAATATTCATAGGCACCCCTTGATCCTTACATAAACTTGTAATCAGCGAAGCATGTCCATGACCACCAGATGTGGCCCCTCGCGCAATATAACTAATACTCTCTGCGATAAGCCTCCCAACGTTGATGGACTTTCCCGAACAAATACAATATAACAAGTATAGGCGTTCAATAGTTACCTCCATTTGTTGAGTGGAAGGCATAAGAGTACTAATGACAAACCTGTTCCAAAACCTCCCATACGGACTCAAACATGTGGCCTTGATTGATCGTGGAGTGACCATGTCACTCCCCATTTTGTATGTAGAGCCGGGTTTAGTCATTTCCTTTAAGAGAAAATCATAATCCTTGTCATCGACTCCTGCGCGATAATCATCTTCCCATGGATCATTGAGGCCATAGAATTTGTTTATAATTTGAGGAGAATAACACACCTTTTTACCCCGAACTAAGACTGTATGATCATCCCTCTCCACAAAAGCATTTGAATAAAATTCCCTTACCAAACTGATATTGGCCAAAAGTTTGGGCTCACACAATTGATGCCAATTTCTATTAATAATCATCTGTGGAAGAATGCAATCTAATTCACTTGGCCGAAAGTGAGACTCCACAATTACTGTTTTATTTTTAACAATCCATTCCACAAATTTGTTTTGAGCAGTGGGGTTAACAAACGTATGAGGAATAGTGACATTTTCTCGTTGGACAGTGGACATGGTCTTCGCTTTCTTAGGTGCCATGGAGTTGTTCAATCGAAAAAATACAAATAACAGTTGCTGAACACACTGACAACCCCAAATCAACTCAGAAACACCCAAAAATCTCCAAAATATTGCAAAACCGTTCACTGAGTACTTTTATCGAACACGTAGTGTGCAATCATGAAAAAGTGTCCAAAAATACTCAAATAACCCCACAATCTTTCCCAAATATATATAATAATCTCCCAAGATAACAAAAGCAAGAAACACAAACCAATCTCACAATAATTCCCAAAAATCCGTCCAATGCCCAAAAGAAAACCTAAGTTCTTCAAATTTCCTCAATATATCATCAAACACATCAAAACTCAACAATGTACGTTGAAAAGCTTGAATAGGATGAGGAAAATGGTCTTCAATCACAGCAATAGTCGAACCTTTGATGCTTGATGGAGATGATTGGATGCTTGGATGAATGATTTGCTTGAGAGGAAAAATGGGAGAAAAATGGGATGCTTGAATTAATGCTTCGGTTCTGGAAGAGTGGGTCGAATTGGGGTTATTTTTGGGGGAAAATAACAGATATTAGGCAATCATGTGTTCCTCACGTGCCATTTTTTTTTTCAAAAAATTTGAACAGGCAATATATCGCCACAAGCTATATAGCCCAGCGTTGTCTCTGTCCAGAATGGCGATATTTTGTCTCGACCACCAGCGATATAGCGCAGTTCCATTCACTTGTGCCGATATATCGCCATTTGTAGGCGATATATTTGCTGGGCACCTGCAAAAAATTGTTAGCAAAATTGCAAAATTCACCTCTGAATCTGTTGTTCATGCGATATATTGCCTGGTGTAGACGATATATCGCCTAACCGCAGTTTAAAAAATGTCTTTTTTTTTAACGTTTTGCACGGTTCTATTACATTAAAAGAAATAATAAAGAAAATCAAAAATAAAATTAGAATGTCAAGCAAAAACAAAAAATATAAACTAACTAAGAATTGTTCATAAATTTTAAAACTAAAAACAATTGAAAATTAAAAATAATGAGATGCCTCTCAAATGCGTTGTCGTTAACGTCATTTAGTCGGACGCTTCTTTTCTTGACTTTAAGAATCCACCAGTGTAATATTGACCTTCTTCTCAATTTCGCCTCCATAGTAATGCTTCATCCGCTGTCCATTAACTTTAAACGGCAAAGAATCACCTTGTTGAATCTCCAAAGCCCCGTATGGAAAGACTTTTGTAACAATGAATGGCCCCGACCATCGAGACTTTAATTTTCCCGGAAATAACTTGAGACGGGAATTAAATAACAGCACTTTATCGCCCACTTGAAAAGTCTGATTGACAATATTATTGTCATGCCATTTCTTTGTCTTCTCTTTGTAGATTCTTGCATTCTCGTAGGAATCATGACGCAATTCATCTAGCTCATTCAGTTGAGCTAGCCTTAATGCTTTCGAAGCGACCGGATTGAAATTCAACTTTTTTAACGCCCACTGCACCTTATGCTCCAGTTCAAATGGCAAGTGACAAGCTTTACCATATACAAGACGGTAGGGAGACATACCAATTGGCATTTTAAAAGCTGTCTGATAAGCCCATAACGCATCATCGAGCTTATTTGACCAATCCTTTCTATTAACTTGCACCGTCTTCTCTAAAATCAGCTTAATCTCACGATTTGACACTTCCGCTTGCCCATTTGACTGCGGATGATATCCCAATGCCATCTTGTGTTTAATTCCATACTTCTCCATTAAGGAATAAAAAATCTTATTGGGAAAATGAGTCCCTTCATCACTTATAATCGCTCGAGGTGTGCCAAAACGAGAGAAAATGTTCTTTTTCAGAAACTTGACTACCACCTTAACATCATTCGTTGAAGTAGCTACTGCTTCAACCCACTTACTTACATAATCCACCGCCAGCAAAATATACAAATTACCAAAAGTGTAGAGTCCAAGAACTTTACTTAGCTAATTGTTTAGTAGTATTATAGTATGTTTAGTATTATCTTTGTAACTGTGGATTTTTGGTTCAGACCGGGAATTATTTTGACACTCATAGTAGTACTTATAGATTTTCTAAGTTTAATCTATAGTTTAAGAATATTAAGTATAACCTAAGGTTTGATTAATGTGACTGATATTAAGGATTATATTTATTATACTATAAGGTTTAGATATCAACCAATAGGATTTTAAGCACATGTTATGAATGGTGATTAAGGATTAAGTATTTTTGAGGATTAAATCTAATAAGGAGTAAAGTTTGAATGTTATAGGGTCAGTCAGCAGCTTTGAATACGTTGAGGGCTTAGTCAAGGCTGTTTACTCCATTCAAACTTAGCTAAAAATGTGTAATTTCATGTTTAAATATTCAGCGTGTGCCGATATATCGCAGCTATAGGGGGCGATATATCGCAGCACGTAGATACGGAAAACACGAATCGATGCACGGTCGCCTCGGGAACAATGGTCCAGGCGATATATCGCCTATAGGGGGCGATATATCGCCTCCTCCAGCATAAATTCAAACACTTTTGAATTCTTTTCCTTTCAGCCATTCAAACTCCTCCATAAGTCCAGCATCTTTTGAACGAGTCTTCAGCCTCTGCTGAACGATTATTCAAATGATTTTCACCTAAAAAGCCATTATTTTTATTCAAGTAAAATCAAGATACTTTCATTCCCAAACTCTATAAATATGACCTAGTACCCAGCCATTATTCACCTTTTGCTCTAAGTTCAGAAGCTGCTAGTGTTAAGTGAGTGTGAGAGTGTAAACACCTGGTTTGGGAAAATCATAAGCTTAAACATCATAAGCTTATCAAACACTTTGGGAAGTGAGGTTCTATAGTATTTCGGTTGTGGTGTAGATTGATCTTACAAGTCTTTGAGGTAACCAAAACTCTAGTTCATTTCGGTATTATGTTATTTTCTTTCTCATAGTCTTCTACTCAATCTCTAACCTTAATCTTCATCTTGGTTAGGGAATCTAAGTTCTTGAGCACATAAGTTTGGTAAGTGTGACTTTCAATGGTTTAGTCTTCCCATTCCTTTTCATCTCTTTTCCTTCTTTAGACTCACTCTTGTTCATTATGGTTTTAGGAGTGTTCCAAAAGTCCTAACTCAGTCCATCATATCCCGGTAACTTTGGTAAGGAAAATAGGATAGAATCTATATGTGTATTGCTTATGTTATGTTATGTTATGAAATATGATATGTTATGAATATGCTATAAATGTGTATGTTTGTAGGCTTGGGCTTATGCCCTATTTGACTAACAAGACCCCAAAAAGATTATGGGCATATGCCTACTTAGCTAGTAGGACCCCACTAATCTCATGGGCATAAGCTTGTTTAGTCTATGGGACCCCAAGTAATAATGGCCATTATAATAAGTGTATGTATTAAGTGTTATGATATGTCTTTACGTTTATTGTGAAATTTATGTGTATGACTATGTGTTAGATTTTCCTTGCTGGGCATTAGGCTCATTCCTTTATGTTTTATGTGCAGGAAAATAAGTTTTAGAGGCGGTAAGATTCGTGATGCTTAGAGGATGTGTATCGATGGTGAATGGAGTCAAGGGGCCGAGCATTATTCGATTCGAGGATGTAGTCTTGTTTTACTTTTTTTATGGTTTTACATGTATTTTCCGCATTTTCTATGTAACTCTTTTCACTTAAGTTATTTTTGTTTTAAAGACAATGGGTACCCATATCCTACTTATTTTTATGAAAGTAACCTTTGTTTCTACAAGTTTATAATAAATTATGGTATTTTCGCAAATGTATGTTTTAGTAAGAATTTGTATGTATAGTTCGATAATGGTCCAAGAGTCTAGATTAGTGGGTCATTACAAAAAGATGGTGGGTAGGGTCCCATAAAGTCAATACCCCAAACATCAAATAATTCAACCTCCAATATATTAGTGAGAGGCATTTCATGACGTCTTGAGATATTACCTACCCTTTGACAACGATCACAACATTTCACATAGTCATAGTTGTCTTTATACAGAGTAGGCCAATAAAATCCACATTCAAGGACCTTTGTAGCAGTCCTTGCTCCCCCAAAATGTCCACCAGTAGGTGATGCATGGAAATGAAACAAGATGTCCTTCATTTCTCTTTCAGACACACATCTTCTGATAATCAAATCCAGACATTGTTTGAATAAGAAAGGATCATCCCAGTAGTAATGCTTCACATCATGATAAAAAAATTTCAATCCCTACCCTACAAATTCTGGTGGCGCTACGTTGGCTGCCAAATAATTCACATAATCAACAAACCATGGCACCAACTAATCTTCCACTGCAAATAATTGTTCATCTAGGAAACTCTCATTAATCTCCCCTGCAGCAATTTCAGATTCATCCCCCAACTCAAGTCTTCTGAATACAGACAAAGGCATCAGATTTATACTCGCCCCCAAATCACACAAAGCATGCTTACATTCAAACTTCCCGATTGTACATGGTATAGTAAAGCTCCCCAGATCTCTCAACGTTTGGGGAAACTTCCTCTGCAATATTGCACTGCACTCTTCAGTGGGCGCCACCATTCCATAATCTTCCATCTTCCTTTTCTTGGATAGAATCTCTTTCATAAATTTCACATAGTTGGGCATCTGCTCTAATGCCTCAACAAAAGGAATATTGATATGCAGCTTTTTGAATACCTCTAAAAACTTAGAAAACTGTTTATCCAGTGTAGTTTTTCTAAGCCTCTGAGGATATGGAACTCGAACTGGCTAGTCATCAACAAAGGGAGGACACTTGTTTGAACCCTGGTGGTCTTCAGTAACCACTTTCTCTTTTGTATCTGATTTCTCTCTCAACTCTTCATTCTGAACCACTGACTTTTGTACACTGGGCTGCTCCACTTTCTTACCATTCCTCAATGAAATTGCTTGACAGTTCTCTTTACGATTTACCACAGTATTGCTAGGCAAATTCCCTTGCGGTCTGTTATTAAGCATGTTGGCCAACTGACCCACTTGTGTCTCAAGGTTTCGAATAGAGGATCCGGTCTTAGTCATGAATTGAGTCTAAGTATTAGTGAGAGTCAACAAGGCTGCTTGCAAGTCATTAGGATTTTCTGGTTGATCTTGCGGTCTAGGCTGGTGTGACGATGAGGCTTGATTCATAGGCTGTTGTGACATGTTTTGCTGGTATGGCCCTTGAAACTGTGACTGTTGGCCCTGATTGTTTCTCCATGAGAAATTTGGGTGATTTCTCCACCCAGGATTGTAAGTGTTGGAGAACGAATTTTGATATGGCCTCTGAAAATTACCAACTGCCTGTACCTGAGCCTGATCAACTGGTATATTACCATAAATGTTGGCCGCTGTACAATGTTCATACAAATGAGGCCCTCCACATATTTCACACCCTGATTGCATCTGTATAGCCTGGGCTTGAGCTGAGATCTTGTTTTGTTGCAACTGTTTTGTCAATGAAGCAAGCTGAGCAGTTAAAGCAGCGATAGCATCTAATTCATGTACCCCAGCTACTTTTCTCTGTGAGGTGTCTCTTTCGACAGGCCACTGATAATTGTTCATAGCCATCTCCTCTAACAATTCATATGCCTCATTAGCCCCTTTACTCATGAAAGCACCACCTGCTGCTGCATCTATTATAGTGCGAGTAGTACCGCAAAGCCCATTATAAAAATTGTGGACTAACATCCACTTCTCTATACCGTGATGAGGGCATTTCCTGAGCAGGTCTTTGAATCTTTCCCAAGCATCATACAATGACTCTCCCTCATTCTGATAGAAGTTATTGATTTCTCCCCTCAACTTAGCAGCTTTTGCAGGAGGAAAGAACTTGGAGAGAAACTTCTGAGCTAGTTCCTCCCATGTATTGATTGATTTGGCCTGTAGAGAAATAAGCCAACTTTTTGCCCTGTCCCTTAGTGAAAAAGGGAACAATCTCAACCTTATTGCATCATCGCTCACCCCATTAAACTTGAACATTGCACATAGCTCAAGGAAGTTCACTATGTGCAAGTTAGGATCCTCATTGGGGAGACCACCAAACTGGACAGAAGTCTCGACCATTTGTATCATCGCCGACTTAATCTCAAAGTTATTGGTAGTAACAGTCGGCGGTCTAATGCATGAGTGCACTCCTGTGACAGCAGGGAGCACATAATATCTTAATGCTCGCACATTTTGGTCCTGAGCGATGTGATTTTGACCATCATTGTTGTTAACCCCGTCTCTTTGGTTGGCAGCCATTGATGTTTCTAACCTCTTATTCCTTCTGTTTTTTCTGCAGGATCTTTCAATTTCAGGATTAACAGGCAAAAGATTTGTAGATCCTTCACGTCGCATACAAAAGATTCACCTATTATAACAAAGTGCGACAACTTAGATTAGTTCAACTAAATAAAAACAACCAAATTAGAATAAAAATTAACTATTTTGATATTAATCGAATATCAATTCCCCGGCAACGGCACCAAAAAATTGTTGCAATTTTTTTACTGCGCAAGTATACACAATCGAATAAACAAGTAATAGTAATGGAAATACAGTATCGTTCCGTCAGGGAATTGATCTAATAATTACCAATAGCATACTTTTATTTCTATTTGACTAATGAAAATTTAATGACAATTAAAAACGAACAATAAACTAGAAAAGCATAATTTAATTAACGAAATTTAATATAAGAGAAATATTAGAGCATTCTAATTTCATCAACCTTCAATTCTTTTCAAACAATAATACTACTAATATGTTTCTTTGATCTATGATTATAGCAAGTTTACTATTGACAATTCTATTCTTTCTCAAGATATAAAATATTCAGTTTACCTGCGAATTCTCTACATGTATGTGACAAATTCTACACATAAACTGCATTAAAAACAAAAACCTAATTGCTACACAAACCAATTTGATACTTTCGTTCTAAATTGAAATCTATGTCTATTGCCTAAAGCTATTCCTATTCTCACTTTTCAGATATTGAATTAAAACCAATAATCATGCAAAAGATGGCCAATCAATTACAATCATTAAACATAAGAACAATAGATAAACATAAATTCAAAGAATCATAAAAATTGCATTAAAGATGAATAGAATATCCAGTGACTACATTAAAATACTCTAAATAAGAATTTAGTTCATAATATTAAACCTCATCACACAATCTAAAATTCAAAAGCATAAAGAAAATAATAAAAGTGAATTCTTCTCTGTTTCTTTTCTCCTGCCGTCAGAACTCCCCCCACCTTCTGTTTCTTTTTATTCTTTTTTCAAAAACCAAAACCTACGAATTTCCATAAAAATTTCCAAAAATACCCTTGTGCCGATATATCGCCTGCCGTATGTACTCGATAAAAACGCAATATCTAATGTCGTTTCTGCTTCAGCCAAAAATTGAAACTGCTCATGCGGCGATATATCGCCCAAGACAGGCGATATATCGCCTGGACCAAATTTCCAAATATTCACCAATTTTGACTACTCAAACAGATATTTATCAGCATTCTCGTACTAATCAGAATTATTGCGACACACTGCACAAGTTCACCAAACAGATCAAATACAAACTTCCTCTTGAGAAAAACAACCAAATCAAACTGAAAAAGTTATAAATAAGCGTATATTTTGTACGCTTATCACCATTCTAGTCAAGCATGAAGCAACATCAACAAATATGTGTTCTATGTCATATCCAAAATCTTAAATTTATCACTTGGGACTTGCCTTGTTTGTGTGTTACAACATTTACTTGTGTATATAGTCGTACAAAGATCAAGAAGCCTTAGATTGTTTTTTTTTTTAATCTGGGCAACTTTGGGTTTAGGGGGATAGGCAATACTAGGACTAAGATTGTTACAGCATGTATGGATGCAGCATGGTAAGAGATAATTATTTGAAACATCACTTGATCTTGTCCTTAAGTTCCATCTTAAAACTAATTTGGTGCTACTCAAACTAATTTTATGTTCCTAAGAAAAAGGAGATCCCACTTGTGTGTCGATATACAAGCCTAAGATTGTTGATATAAGTGACTCGTTCTCCACTAGAAAACAGGGTTGAGACTTTTGGTAAAAAAAAAAGTTGAAACTTTACACCCCATATTAGCCTAATCAATAACCAGTTTTTTTTTTATAACATTCAATGATAAGCAGGGAGGGAATACAATTATAATAAATAACAGTATGTCCCATAATACAGAAATAACCAATGAAAGAGCATAATTTTTTTTTAAATGAAGGATTGTTTAAATTTTGATTTGAAAATGGCATTTCATGGCTATGAGACATGCCTACTAATTTTGTGTTCTGAGTTGATGTTGTAGGGCTCTTATGAAGAAGTGCAAGAAAGTTCCACCGATGTGAATTCAAACTATCCAGCCAGGACCTTACTTTTGAATAATTAATGATAAGAAGAAAAACAATACCATGTGATTGATCAAGGACTATTCTTCTTACCAAAGACCCCATACCATTAATTGCCTTTCTAGTCTTTAGTCCTCAGCACCATTCATGTGTGTTGGCTATATATACTCATAACATTAGGAACTGTAGTACCACAAGTCCTCACATTCTCAACTCTCAAAGTTTTCCTTTGCAATAATGGGTTTTCGTTTTTCCAGTGTAGTTCATGCTAAGCAACTCATTAAGAGGTCTTTTTCTAATAGTAAAAATGTCCCAAAAGGCTATTTTGCAGTGTATGTTGGAGAAAAAAGAATGAAGAGATTTGTGATCCCTGTGGCATACTTGAACCAGCCTTCATTTCAAGAGTTGTTGAGTCAAGCTGAAGAGGAATTTGGATTTGATCATCCAATGGGAGCTCTTACAATTCCCTGCAGAGAAGATGAATTCGCCGATCTTATTTCTCGGTTGAATGCCTACTGATTATTGATGAGTACACACACTGATAGAAGATATTCACAGACAAAATTTATTGTAGCTACAAATTTTTTCTTGGCAAACAATGCCAACATCATATTACCATGTATATATTTTTTCCTTAGGGACTGAAAAATAAAATCCCTAAGAATGATATAAATGAATTCTTTACTTCAAATATTTTATTGAAGATTCTGTCCATGTAGATTCTGAAGTAGTCTCCTTGTCTATTTGCAAAGATATGTTCATAGACACACTTGACTTAGTCTTCATGATTATATATAATTTTTTGATCATTTCTATTCATGACTCGTTCATTCTAACAGACATACTATAATTCCATAACTGAATCTATTTTCTTTTTCTTTTTTTCTTAAAATTTGAATATTTTTATCAAGTAATTATCAGAGAAATGAAAGCTAAGTTGATTAGTATCAAAGAAGGTAGAAGCATCCATTAAAATCAGTGCCTTATTTAGGCAGCAATTATTGATCTCAGTTATAAATTTATTAATATTAATTGTTGTAGTTGATTCTAAATTATTCTCAAATGAAGGCCAGTGCGCTTTGAAGTTGGCAAGGACGGAGACATTGATTAGAAAAATGAAATTCAACAGAAAAGGGAACAAATGTTAATCAAATGAGTAATTTCTAATCACTAGTCTGTTAACTAGTTAAAAAAATTATCTTTTTTCAAAGAAAAAAGGTAAAAGTATATGATCTACAAAATTGAGAATCTGTGAATCTATGTCAGTGCTACAAATTACAGTCAATTCAACTGTGAGGTGATATCAATGAAGATGTCTTCTCTGCATGGAATTGTGAGTCCACCCATCGGATGCTCATATCCGAATTCTTCTTCTGCCATGCTCAGCAAGTCTTGAAAAGCAGGCTCATTTAGGTACGAAAGAGGTACTACATAGCGCTTCTTCTGATCTTCTCCAACATAGACAGCAAAGTATCCTTTCGGAATGGTTGAAGACTTCAAAGTTGGTTCCCTATTGCCTGAAAGTGATCTTCGGAGAGTCTTCTTGCCCTGAACAAAACCAGGCAATCCAATTGCCATGTTGATCTTCCTTTGTGTTTTTCTTTAGAAGAAGTGTTAGAGTTCACAAGAATATTTTGTAGTAGAGAATGTGAGGACTTGGTGGTGATTCAGTTTGTGTGGTTATGTACCTCTATATATAGATGAATCAATTTTTGGAATGCATACATATCTAAAGCTTCAAAATAAGTGGTGCTGAAGACATTTGTGAAGGTTTGACAAATTTGCAAGAGACATAAGCATTTGAAGTTCACATGGCTTTGTCTTCCAAGTCGTATGTGAAAGTTTAGCTGTAGATGAGACATTTATACATGTGATCCGTCTAACCATTACCAAGAGAAGAAACAACCATAGAGCCCACTTGTGCTATACAAAGAAAAACCATTGTGAAACATATATGATGAACTAGCTCATCATCCTTCTTTTTTCACCTTTATTTGTTAATTTTAAAAAATACAGATCTCAACTTTGAGTAAGTATAGATTAGCGGAAAGAAAATACCAAGTGATTGCTCAAGGTCTATGCTTCTTACTATAGCCCATCCAACTACTTGGCTCTTTAGTCTTCACTACTCATTTGGATAAAGGAATATATACATATATATATATGTATATATATATTATCTATATACCAAATCATTTCCTAGCAAGGACATTGATTTTACAGAAACGCAATTGGGTTCCTTAGAATTTCTCTTAAGTCTCTTTCTTTCCTATGCAAAGAAGACAAACTTATCCATCTTATTTCTCAGTTGAATGTCAAATTATGAGTATAGACAAATTGGATGGCAACAATGCCAGTACAATGTAAATATTTGTCCTAAAAGGAAAATGTTTCCAAGAATGATACAAATGAATATTGTTGCATTTCTTTTATTTGAATGGATTATTTGGTTGAAGTATTTTTTCTTAGAAGACTTTGGTATAGAATTCTCTCCATTTTCTTGTTCTATAATAAGATCAGCGGCTCAATGTTGCGTAAAAAGGACTTGATGTCCTCTTTCCTCTCCCCAATTCTGTATCCAGTTATATAAAATATACATATAATAGTATATATATATATTATAACTAGTCGGTGTAGCTAAAATTCTAATTATAATGATCATAGTATAATAATCTCGTCATGATATAATCACAAATATATAAAATTTAAGTCATGCAAAGCTCTCACTTTTTATGTTTTTAATTATTTTTTTTCTAAAGCATGAAATTAATGTGTTTGATAAATTATAAATTAAAAATACTATGAAATACAAAAATAATATTATAGTGTATAATAAAATCTATATCAGACATTTATAAAAAAAATCTCTATATTAATGTGGTTTGTTAATATAAAATTACTAAAATAAAAAATATTTAAAAATATATAACAAATATAAAATTATAAAATATTTTTACAAAAAAATAAAAATATTTAAGATTGAAATATTGTTTATGTTATTATCATATTACTTTATTTTAAATATTTTAATTTTAATTAATATATAATAAATAATTAAATATATTTAGATAAAAAAAACTCATTCATTATAAAGTTTTTTCAAAAAGCAATTTTAAGAAGAAAAAAAACTAAAATATGGGTTGTGCCAAGTTTAGCTTTTAGCTGTAGCTTTTACATAAATTTTTCAATAAATTATTTTTTGACTGTTTACAAAATTGTACCAAACTGGCCCTTAGTTGTTATGGTTGTACCAAACACCTTAAGTCAGTTGTGGTTGTTGTTTTTAGGGACTAGCAAAATTTAAGTAAAAAAGATAGGATCGTGATCAAAATCATTGTTGATGTTCCAGACTTGCGCGAAAACAAAATGAGACAAATTGTGTTAAAATGAGACTTGAAGGCGAATATCAAACTTCATATTTTTCCTCAAATTTTCCATTATACAAGTTAACTTCGTTTGTTACTGTTTGTTACTATTTCATAGAGTTAACAGTCATATCCAAGCTTTGGTGGTTAGATTCAAGTTATACAAGTTAGCTTAGTTTGTTACTGTTTGTTACTCCTTGTAACTGTTCTGTTTCTAGCTTGTATAAATAACAGGATTGTATTGAGACAATCCAGATCAACGAAGCATTTTTCCTCATTTCTTTCTCTCATTTTCTCCAGCTTCATTGTTCTTTTCCTCTGAGTCAAAAGGGAAAAAACTCAGCTTATTCTTCTTATTCGACTTGATCAAAAGTAGTACTTTTATTTTACAGTCAAAAACCTCACTGCCCCTCAAAAGAACACTCTCCTAATCACCCTTACAAGTGCTAAGTACATACATATAGTTCGAACTAGTATAACAGAATTCTGAGAACTTGCAAGTGCTAAATATTTACAATTCTGAGAACTGAGTCTTCTTCCATAGTTAGTAGTTCTTGAAACAAAAACAATACGTAAGGCTTCTTTTGATATTCACCACCATAGATTGCAAAGTAGCCTTATCCCTTATGGAATGTTTGTAGTCTTCAAAGTTGCTCCTTTAACATTGGAAAGTGACTCCTGGCAGGCTTCTTGAGAACTTGATGATTGAGCTTTGTGGTAATGTGC
Organism: Humulus lupulus; assembly: GCF_963169125.1. Lineage (NCBI taxonomy): Eukaryota > Viridiplantae > Streptophyta > Magnoliopsida > Rosales > Cannabaceae > Humulus > Humulus lupulus. The sequence goes on along the minus strand of NC_084799.1, from coordinate 195,820,079 downwards.
CTGTATATATAGATGAATGGTTCTCAAGCAATTAATTTGGTTGGGATTAGAAAAGAAACATAAGTATTTCAATCTTCACATGGCTTTGTCCTCTGACTCATACATGGACACTTGGTGGTTTTGACTGTGACATGCATAGACATCAAACCAGGGGAACAACCTACAAGAAAACCCCACTTGAAACATATGATATGCAGCAAAGAGAAACCATTTTGGAACATATCTGATCTAACAATGTTTTTCTCTTGTGGCTTTCAAATAAGTCGACTTTCAACTTTGAATCAATAATAATGAGCTGGAAGACACAACCATGTGATTGCTCAAAGATTATGCCACTCACTAGACCCCATCTCCTTAATCAGCACCATTCATTTCCACACAACAGAGTTATCTTTTCTACATTTCTCATCAAGGGTATTGATTATATATACTCATAAGATTGAGTTCTTTAGCACCTCAACTCCTCACATTCTCAAGTACTAGAGCTTTCTTTTGCGGAACTTTGAGATCTCTCTCTTTGCTTACATTTTCATCTTTCTTCTTCGTTTAGAGACTTCAACAATCATGGGTTTTCGTTTTCCTGGCATAGTTCATGCTAAGCAACTTATTCAGAGGCCTTTTTCTAGTGCAAAAGATGTCCCAAAAGGCTATTTCGCAGTTTATGTTGGGAAGAACAAAATGACAAGATTTGTGATCCCTGTCTCATACTTGAACCATCCTTCATTCCAAGAATTGTTGGGTCAAGCTGAAGAAGAATTCGGATTTGATCATCCAATGGGTGCTCTAACAATTCCCTGCAGTGAAGATGCTTTCAACAATCTTATTTCTAGCTTCAATTTCTGATGCTGAGTGTAGATAGATGCTAACTACTGACAAAAGTGATTGTTACAATTTTGTATGGCAAACAATGCCAATACCATCACCATGTAAATATTTTTCCTTAGGGATTGAAATGAAAATGTCCCTGAGAATGATACAAATGAAACCACTAAATATTTTCTTCAATGAATTGTGTTATTTATGTTTTAGTTTCTTTATATTAAGATCTAGAATCCTTGTCCTTCTTCTTGTTCTATATTGGTTTGCAAAATAGTACTGCGAAATTGTTAATTTGGCACTTCAAAATAGTCATTAATTTTAGTTTTGAGTTGTCAGACCAAACAGATCAAAGAGCACCTCAAGACTGTTATGACACATTTTTCAAAAACTGAGTTTTGGCACATAACAGAATATAACGAAGTGTAACAGCAGCCTCTTCTTGCCTTCAATAAAAGAAGCGTTAATAGATTTATAGTGACACAACAGCACAGTTAGAAGTTATTATTTCACCAGCTGATTTGGATTAAGCAGAGAACAAATTTTGGTTCTACTCTTTGACAAAGCTGTCTCTTTATTATTGGTAGAAGAAGCTGCTAGCTCCTAAGAGAAATAAACCCTTAATACATATTTTCTTTTTTGAGGCTTATTAACTCAAGAGATGTATGATTTGGGATTTTGATTGAGAATTAAAATTTGCGAACTAATTTAGTTATTTATAAGACTATTTATACTACTTGTCTGAATAAAGGCCATTGAGTTTTGAAGTTGGCACAGACAGAAACATTGATTAGAAGAAGATGGCAGCAAGAAAAATGGAATTACATACATATATAGCTGAATTCGACTGAAAGCAGAACAAGTATTAATCAAATGTGTAATTTCTGTTTACTAGTCAAAACATTTCCCTGAGATCAAGTATTGGACAAGAAGAAACATATATAGCTGTGGTTTGCCAACTTTCCCACTTTCAAATCCAGATTTGTTATTGTTGACCGCGTTTTTGGCCAACGACGTGTGAACGTCAAAAACGATAAAACCTTCAAGAGAAAATAAACGACACAGACGATTTTTTAATGGTTCAGCCCCAATATGATGGTAATAGCCTAATCCATTTAGAGTTGTGATTATAGATCTACACTCAAGATCAGATGAACCTGAGTCAACTGAGTTTCTTCAGTGTTAATTACAAGAATACAAGAATTCTCTCAAATACAAGTACTCTCTCTCTCTAGAAAATAAGAATTCAATCGAAAGTTCAAAAATCCAAAAGTCCCCTTTATGATGCCATAAGCCTTGTATTTATAGGCTCGGGATCTTACAGATGATATTCCCCCATAGTCGGGATATCTTGCTTTTCTTATTATATTAAAATTACAATAATATTCAAAATATAACAATACACTAAATTTGTGGGATAAATTGAGAGATTCCCGCGTATGCCAAGACCGATTCTTGTTGAAGCCGTTTCTGGGAATCTTGACATAGTCCTGCTCTGTCTAGTCGATCCATATCACATTCAGTCTGGTCGGCCAAACCTTCACTGGGCAGACACGCACTTAACTGGGCAGACATGCACTTGACTGGGCAGACAGGTCATGACTGGTCGGACATGGTCATGACCGGTCGGACATGGTCATGACTGGGCAGACAAGGTCATGCCTGGGCAGACAAGGTCATGCCTAGGCAAACAATCATATGACTAGTCGGACAAGGTCATGCCTGGTCGGTCATGACACTTGACTGGCCAGTCAAAACTCTTCATTGGTCTACCGGGTCACTCCTAAGCCAGATCACTTTTATCACAACTCTGAGGAGCCAATATATTTATTGACTATTAATGTGTCGTTTACGGAACATGCACTGCCACTTGTCACCTCTATTGCCACGTCATCGATCTCCAATTTTTGGGGATAACATTTGCCCCCCAAGTTTATTATACGATTTTCTCATATGATAAATTTTTCTTCTAGCAAAATTTTCTTGAGGTCATTCAAAAGCTCCTATCTGGTCGATAACTTTCACATAAACCCATGACTAAACTTGCCTTTTGATTTCTTCAAATTCTATTTTTTGATCTTGTTGCAGTATGTGTTTTGGATGAGAAATGGTGTTTGTGCCCCATGTCCTTGAGACTTATTGTCCTTTTGGACCTTATAGTTAATTGGTCATTTTCATCTAACCGCTTGGACATTTGGGTATGCCCCTAAGCTGCTCGGACACTTCATGCAAACCACTCAGTTCGGACCATCACCCAGCCGCTCGGACGCATCTAACTGGTCGTACACCATGCAGCTGCTCGGACGCATCTAGCCGGTCGGACACCATGCAGCTGCTCCTCGGATGCCCCAGCCAGCCGCTCGGACATGCACCCTCGGACACCCACGCAACTCCTCGGACGTACGCACCATCTCTCAACCAGCATCGCACGAACTGCTGCTCCTTGGACATACGCACCCTCACTTGGACACGCTGCCAGCATCCTTCAGGCTGTTCGGACATGCTGCCCATCCGATCGGACACAGCACCATCATGCTCGGACACCAAGGGCAGCTGCTCGGATGCCGCGCCTTAGGCACCAAAATCCTGGGCCTAGTTCCTCGGACACCACTCACACTAGGCACCAAATTCTTGCCTTTTATTTTTTCCTTCATACATGTTTTTTCTAAGGGATAAAAAATATTTTTACTCCCCAATAAAATAATTTCTGAGTAGTAACAAATATTTTTCCTTTACATGTATCGATTTATGTTTGTTTGATTCACTCCAGGGACTCGTCGATGTTATTTATGCCCAACAATAGAGTTTCCTACTCGACCAGTGATACATGCTTAGCCGACCAGGGAAGTTGTATCTGCTCTCCCGAGCAGGAAAACTTTGCACCTGATCAGCTAAACTTGTACCTGGCTAGTAGTTTACTCTTTTTTGTTGTGAAGACAATTGTTGCTTAGCAGCTTTGATATTTTTCTTGTATAACCGAGCTGTTGAAATTTATACTTTACTTTTCTTTGTTAACTTAAAACATTCTAAGTCTTTTTAGACTTGAAAAGTTATAAGTTTTTTGTGAATAGTAAAGTCACTCTGATGTATGCCTTATATTTTCGCATGAGTACTTAGTTTTCTAACTTATAAATTCCAGACATTTCATAAGTCCATACTAAGTATACTTTCTCACACTCTTATTGCTCTACCATTTTATGAGCATAATGTTTATTGTCACACGAATATCTGCTCCTAACTTGAAATTTAAAAAAATTCCAAGTTACTTAAGCTTTGTCAAACAAGTTAGCTTAATGGCCTTTTTGGACTTCGAAAATTTACAAGTCAGCCTAAAAATAGATATATTAACTCGTGCTCTTATTGCCTGTGTTATATTATATACCAGTATACCCCATGTGCCCCCCAGGTGATCGAGGGTTGAAAGATCCTTAGTCACTTGCTACTTGACCGAATCTGTTCGAGCAGTTAATTGCTCGTGAAACACATAGAATATATTGAAAATATTCGAGCAGTTGAACACTGCTTGAACGTATCGACCAGTTGAACACTGTCCGATTTTACCGACCAGTTGAACACTGCTCGGATAACTAACACACATGCATATTTGTAGAAAGAATCGACCATGCTGCGCGTAGTCTCTTTTATTACTCGTAAATTAAAATGGACAAAACATGTCTAATAACGAGTCTTAAACAACCAAAATTGTTCAAAAATAAAATGAGTGGTTAGCAAATAACCAGCATATAAACCAAACTTAAATAACAAGTCAAACAACTTGAAATCAAGCTACCACTCTGAAAGCGGTATTTAAAAATAATATATCCTCTGATGCTCGCCACTCCAGTGGTTTCTGATCCTAGCACTCCCGCTCAGCATACTTCTCCTTTGATTCGTTGCTTTCCTCAGCCAAGTGTGGACCTCCACATATAGTGTCTAAGGTAAAGTCCACAGGTCCGGGCTGCAAGGGTGGAGATCTTTGTTGCTTGAAACCAGGATTGCTACTACCTCCTTCTCCTTGGGGTGCCTCTGCCCGATACTTCCTCAACTTGCCCGACCGAAGAAGAAATTCTATCTCATCCTTGAGGTGATTGCATTCATTCGTGTCGTGACCATAATCTCCATGGAAACGACAAAACTTATTCATGTCTCTCTTCCTCATCTCTTTCCTGATGGGGGGAGGCTTCTTGTAGGGAACCTCTTCATGACTAGCAAGATATATTTCTGCTCGACTGGTCGAGAGAGTGGTGTAGTTAGTGAATTGAGGCTCATACTTGGTTGGCTTTTCATTTGAATTCAACTTTGCTTTCTTTTCCTCATGGTGGTCAGACCCGTTATTTCCACGTTTCCTTCCACTAGAGCCACTTGATCCGCCCGGATTGTTTATGCCATTCTCCTCTTTCTCTATTGCATCATCCAATTTCATATACTTGTCCGCCCGGTCAAGAAATTGCTGAAGTGTTGAAATTGGATTTCTATGTATAATGTCCCACAAAGGGCTCCGATAAGTTATCCCAGCAGATATGGCAACCATCTTCCCCTCGTCTCTTACAGCAGTTGCTCTATTGGCTCCTCTCATGAATCTCTGTATATAGTTCTTTAGAGACTCATCTTTTCCTTGTTTGATATCTGCCAAGTGGTTGGCATAAACTGGTGGAGTCCAGGCAGTGTTTAATTGTCTACAAAACTCCTTCCTGAATGCTTCCCAAGAGGTAATGGAGTTTGGCTTAAACTTCCAATACCATTCCTGGGCAGTATCCGACAATGTAGTCGGGAAAACTCTACACCGATAATCGTCACTTACTCCGAGCAATTCCATCTGGTCCTCGAACTTCCCAATATGTCTGATGGGATCTGCCTTTTCTGTATATACTGGCAGAACCGGTGCTTTATATTTTGCCGGAGGCTGGGCTGCTCTAATCCGGGCACAAAATGGGATGCCACTCCGGTGGTCTATCGCGTCTATCTCGGAAGGTCATTTTGACAAACCTTGCACTACAGCTGTTAGCATGTCAAGTTGGGCTTGGATGGCTGGTGCAACTAATGAGGTTCCAAGGTCTTGACCGCCTGGTCGGGCATTACCATCTGGCGCACCATCGTCAAGTATTTCTACTTGACCGGCAAGGCGGTCCTGATTTTGCCCTTTGACCGGGACGGTCCTCCTCTTGTTGGTGATAACGTCCCTCATATCCTTTCGGGAAGCATGCTCTCCTGCCCGATCAAACACCGTACTTTTCGATTTTTCAGAGGGATTACTACGCGAGACTTGAGCTCTCCCACTACACTGCTGGCCGGGGTGCAGTGGAGGCCTTTCAGTATGCCCCGGGCAGTCTTTTCCTTCTTGTTGGTCATTGCCCTCCTTTTCCTTTGACTGTTCGATGTGATGACTATCAGCCTTATCACGACCATGCCCATCTTTGAATTGTGAAGTCCTCTTCTCTCGAGGAGTCTTGGTCTGATTCTGCCTGGGTGGAGTCTTTTTACTGCCCGACCAGTGACTCCCTGATCTAGAAGTCTCTGATCGGTGGCTTCTGGAGGGGGTTCTAAAGTGCTCCCTTTGCGTCAAGGCAGTTTTGGATCGATCCCCATCATCTTCTCGACCAGGGGGTTACTCCTGCTTCTGCCTGGTCCTCGAGAATCGGCTCTGTCAGTGGTCCTCCGACCAGTGTTATTATTTCTTGCTCCCTGGGTGCTGCTTGTGTTGCGGCTTTAGCATTGGCTTAGGCCAATTGGGTAGCCACTTCTAGAGCAAGTGCTGCTTCACGATGTCTCCGGTTGACCTCCTCCTGCTGTTGTCTGAGCTCTTCACTCCTGGCCTCCATATCGCGCCTTTGCTGCTCTAACGCGGCTTTCTGCATGTCCATCTCTTCAGTGAACGTCTCCTGTTTGGCGTGGAATTGTGCCATCTCCTCCTGGAAGGACCCCATGGCTTCCTGGAGTTCTTTAACTTCTGGAGTCATGTCCTCAAGCATGACTCTAGGCTCAGTCTCCTGGTCTTGAGGGTCGGGACCTTCTGATCTGGCAGGCTCTTTAGAGGAACCTGTCTTCTTGGAGGCCGCATTGGTGTTCTTAGGTGCCATGATACTTCAGGGACTGCCTGTATTTCTCTTCAGGCTCTCAATGAAAGCACTAAAATGTTGACCGCGTTTTTGGCCAATGATGTGTGAACGTAAAAAGCGATAAATCCTTCAAGAGAAAATAAACGACACATACGATTTTATAGTGGTTCAGCCCCAATATGATGGTAATAGCCTAATCCACTTAGAGTTGTGATTATAGATCTACACTCAAGATCAGATGAACCTGAGTCAACTGAGTTTCTTCAGTGTAGATTACAAGAATACAAGAATTCTCTCAAATACAAGTACTCTCTCTCTCTCTAGAAAATAAGAATTCAATCGAAAGTTCAAAAATCCAAAATTTCCCTTTATGATGCCATAAGCCTTGTATTTATAGGCTCAGGATCTTACAGATGATATCCCCCCATAGTCGAGATATCTTGCTATTCTTATTATATTAAAATTACAATAATATTCAAAATATAACAATACACTAAATTTGTGGGATAAATTGAGAGATTCCCGCGTATGCCAAGACCGATTCTTGTTGAAGCTGTTTCTGGGAATCTTGACGTAGTCCTGCTCTATCTAGTCGATCCATATCACATTCAGTCTGGTCGGCCAAACCTTCTCTGGGCAGACACACACTTAACTGGGCAGACATGCACTTGGCTGGGCAGACATGCACTTGACTGGGCAGACATGCACTTGACTGGGCAGACACATGCACTTGACTGGGCAGACATGCACTTGACTGGGCAGACAGGTCATGATTGGTCGGACATGGTCATGACTGGGCAGACAAGGTCATGCCTGGGCAGACAATCATATGACTGGTCAGACAAGGTCATTCCTGGTCGGTCATGACACTTGACTGGCCAGTCAAAACTCTTCATTGGTCTACCGGGTCACTCCTAAGCCAGATCACTTTTATCACAACTCTGAGGAGACAATATATTTATTGAATATTAATGTGTCGTTTACGGACCATGCACTGCCACTTGTCACCTCTATTGCCACGTTATCGATCTCCAATTTTTGGGGATAACAGTTATGTTTACACTTGCATTCTCTCACTCATAATATGTCAAAAGCAAAATCTGTTTAAAGGAGACTTGTTTAGTACCCTAAACAAAATTGTATCAAAAAGTTTAAATCATTGAGTATGCAAGATGATAAAATTATAAGAAAACAACTAGGCAAGCTATTAAACTTAAATCAATCCGAAAATTCTCAGCAATAATTTTCTACCTAATAAAAAGCTATTTCATTTTGTTTAAACATGAAAGGGAAAACAGAAGAGAGAAAATGATGTATTATTTTTATATTGATATGCAGCTTAAATGATACAATTTACAAAAGGGGAGATATATACTCAGTAGAGGAGTATGGAGGAGGTGATAGTTGTACAGTAGGGTATAACCGCCTAAAGTATAATTACAAAGTATTAATAAACATAATTACACTAATACTACTTATCATCCCCTCAAATGCACGGGGCTAGATAGCACCGTAAGTTTGGATCTCAGGAGAAGAAAATGAGCGCAGGAAGAGCCTTGGTAAGGCAATCAGCTTACTGATCTTCAGATGGAGTGAATCGAACCACCAATTGTTTTGAAGCAACCTTTTCACGAATGAAGTGAAAATCGATATCGACGTGCTTCGTGCGTGGATGTAATACAGGATTAGCCGTGAGATATGTAGTGCTGATATTATCACAAAGAAGTAGAGGACGTTGGCGTTGCTACATATGAAGATCACGCAGTAAGAATTGTAGCCAAGAAAGTTCAGCAACCCCATCTGCCAAAGCACGGAACTCGGATTCAGTACTGGAGCGAGAGACTACTTTCTGCTTGGAAGAGTGCCACGAAACAAGATTATGACCAAGAAAAACACAATATGCACCAATACTGCGGTGATCATTGGGGCTGGAGGCCCAATCAGCATCAGTATAACAAGTTACATTGTAATCAGAGCAAGGTTGCAAGCTCAGACCATGATGTGTCGTGCCTTTAAGATACCGAAGAATGCGTTTGACGGCCTGCCAATGAGTGTCGGTAGGAGAATGCATAAACTGACACACAGTAGGCATGGAAAAATGGGGCAGTGAGGCAGGGCGGGGCGGGGCGGGGCGGGGCGGGGCGGGGCGGGGCCCCGACCCGACGGGGCATCTTTGCCCCGGTTAAAATGGGGCGGAATTCGGGGCGGGGCCCGCCCCGCTTCGATTTTTCTTTTCTATACTCTAACACAATTCTCTCATGCTACTTATATACATAGTACGTAAAATTGACATTTTATATGTAGTTTAGAATATTTTTAATTCTATATAGACTAGAAAGAATTATAAATATTGAAAAATATGTTTTGTATAATTCATCCTTATTCTTGTATTTATTTTGTAAATTTTAAAATAAAAAAACAAAATATAATATTTGATGATGTAGTTGATACCAAGTGTAAAATATAAAGATTACAATAAAAAATAATATTTAGGCTTAGTGAAAATTCTAAAATTATAATTTAATGTTTATAAAAAAAAAGTTAAATGGGGCGGGGCAGACCTACCCTGATTAAGCGGGGCGACCCGCCCCGCTCCAAGAAACTAATCGGGGCGGGCCGGGGCAAAATGTTTGCGGGGTGGGGCAAACCCGCCCCATTTACATGCCTAAACACACGATTTACTGCGAAAGAGATGTTGCAGTATGTTGTTCCATCGATTAGAGGAGTGCCATCATGAGCAGAGAGAACCGAAGCCGTGGACATGGGAGTGGAAAATAGTTTTGAGTCAAGCATTTCAGCACGATGGAGCACATCCTGAATGTATTTATGTTGACTTAAGTGTAAGCCTGCAGAAGGGTGATGAACCTGAATACCCAAGAAGAAGTGCAGCTGTCCCAAATCCTTAATAGCAAACAATCCTGTGAGTGCGGACAACAGTGAAGATATAGTAGAGGGACTGCTGCCTGTCAATATGATATCATCCACATAGACCAAAAAACTATAAAAATAGAAGAGGCACGATAAATGAACATAGAAGAATCAGCAACGGAATTGACAAATCCCCAAGAAATAAGAAAGGAGCTCAATTTGGTGTACCAAGCCTGGGGAGACTGTTTTAGTCCATAGAGGGCCTTATCAAGACACCAAACATGATTGGGAAACTTGGGATCGTGGAAGCCCTCAGGTTGTGTCATATATATTGTCTCAGAGAAATCACCATGGAGAAATGCGTTTTGTACATCAAGTTGTTTGAGAGACCAACCCTTAGACAGAGCCAAAGTAAGAACAGTGCGGATAGCGGCTCGTTTAACAACTGGACTAAAAGTCTCAAAATAGTCAACGCCCTCAGTTTGGTGACACCCTTTAGTGACCAAACGAGCCTTGTACCACTCTATATTACCATCATCAGTGAGTTTAACCCTATAGACCCATTTACAACCAACTATTTTTCCATTAGAGGGAGCAGGAACCAAGTGCCATGTATGATTATCCTGTAGAGCATTAAATTCAGCCAACATGTCAGCATTCCAATGATCAAATTTAGCTGACTGCTTGTAAGTAGAAGGTTCAAAAAATGCATTTGTCAGTGTACTCAAAAGAACCTTAGGCTTGTGTATGCCTGCCTTAAAGCACTTCCCTTGGAATTTTGGCTTCTTTGAAACTCCACCTTTTGGTCCTAGTTTGGACTATGGCTTGGCCTTAGGCTTCTTCTCCTTGGATCCTTTGTCATGCTCCACCATATTAGCCTTGGCAGCATTGGGATTTGAGGATCGCTTCTCAGCACTTTTGTTATCCTCTTCAATGCGAAGTCTACCAATGAGGTCTTCAACACTCATTTCCTTTCGCTTGTGCTTCAAATAATTTTTGAAGTCTAGCCATGCAGGGGGTAGCTTCTCTATAATAGCAGCTACTTGGAAAGACTCACTCAAGACCATTCCTTCAGCATGTATTCCATGGATAATCAACTGAAGATCTTGCACTTGGCTTATCACATTTTTGGAATCCGCCATCTTGAAGTTCAAGAATTGGCCAACCAAGAATTTCTTGGCTCCAGCATCTTCACTTGTGGTCCAAAGACTCCCACAATTCCTTAGTCGTTTTCTTCACACTGTACACACTATACAACGAGTCAGACAAGCCATTCAGAATGTAATTCCTACAAAGGAATTCATCATGCTTCCATGCCTCAACTGCATGTTGAGTTTGCACATCTACTTCGTCCTCTCCAACAGTGGGAGGATCCTCTTTCAAGAATCTCACAAGATTTAATGTTGTTAAGTAGAATAGCATTTTTTGCTGCCAGGTCTTAAAATTCACACCAATTAATTTTTCTGGTTTCTCATTATGGCTCACAGGAACCGTTGGAACCGAAACTTGCACAGGCTGGTCCCTTGAGGATTGGTTCTTTGTGGTCGAAGCCAGAGTTTAGGGAGATCCACCAGTGCTTTCAGTAGGAATAACATCCATATTTTCAGCCATATCTGAACGGTCACATAATACGTAAATAATTAGGCAATAATGCAACATTAGAAAGATAATACATACACAATTAAACTTATATATTATGTGATACTCAGAGAATACATGTATACACTTGTATCAGACAGTATATGCAATATATTAATTCCCATGTTTATATATACATATTTTATTGTAAATATGAGTATACAAATATATGATAGAAAGATAATATATGTGAACCAAAAAATTATATAATTACCTACTAATATATGGCGTTAAAATATAATATTATATCATAATACTAATACGATTACTCCAAGTATTGCCACGAATCAGTACACTGACGATCATATATACTAACACATATATATATTTATATAAATAGTTGTAATGACAATACCAATTAAGGTAAGTGAATATGCATATTCATTTCCCCATTTATTATAAGAATGTGTGGAACATTTCATCAATATGAATATACATAATTAAATTAGACAATATGCCAAAACTATAAATATATGATATATTTAAAATTCTATAATATACATTAATCATATCTGATATATATATATATATATATATGTGTTTCATGCATATAACTACAAATAATATATTTCATATGGAAACATAGCAGAATATGAAAGTACCGAAAAAAAATCAGTGCATATAACTATGCATATATATATATATTACTACCACCGAAATGATATAGAAAGAAAAATAGATATATGCCCATGTGTGATTGAATATAATAGCTCAATATAAAAATTGGAATAGCAACACGTGATTTTCCCTGGAAATAATCCAACTAGTCACATGTAGACTATTTTATGTGATAACTTGATAAAAACATGCATTAAATGGAATCACGTGTATATGTAAAATATGACTAACATATATATGTTAATAAATGAGACAAGAAAATTAAGCATATAAAATATCAAAACTTTCATATTAATACATAAATATATATATATCTTAAAGAAAATTGAGAGCATAGAAAGATAATAAAATTATTATCAGCAGCGATTAAACACAAAAAATTCAGAAATGGTTTCCGCCCTTCAATCTGATCGTCTTCTCTGAATGAGTCTAAATCAGCTTTAAGATTGTTAGATATAATATAGTAGAGAAGAACGAAATATTTATATATTTAATTGAAGAACATAAATACAAAAATACATGATAAATAATAAACCAAAGCTGAGGCACGCGAAACGCTTTCCTTAAAGCAGATTTGCCCCCTCTACCTGAACGGTGCTAGAGGATTCGTGAGCAACCACTTCCCAGGATACAATAGCTATCAAGCAGGACGAATGCACCACTGCGTCTACTTAGGTGAACTCGAAACAAACATTCCCTCTATCACCAGAAATTACTACACAGACTGAAGAGAAAAAGAAAAAAAAAAAAAACTAAGTGTGTGATGCTCTGTATCTGTGTCCTAGAATGAGAGAAGAATCCTCCTTTTATAGGCTTTATGGAGAGTTGAAAAATGTGTTAATCAGGTGCATTAATGCCCAAATATCCAACAAATCTGGTATCTTAATATTTGAAAATCAATCAGAATTAATTACTCTTATTCTGGTAATATCAGCAGTTACCCAAAGTGATTTTCTGATAATCAATCAGAATTAATCACACTTATTCTGGTAATATCAGTTGTTACCCAAAGTGATTTTCTGATAGTTAATCAGAATTATTTACACACTATTCTGATATCTTAATTTTGACCAAAGTGATTTGCCAAAATCAATAAGAATAAATAACACAATATTCAGATAATATCATTACCATTTTAGGCATCAATTTCTCATTCACTCAATTTTTTCCAACAATTATCAATATGGTCATGTAGCTTATCTGCCAAAGGAGGTGGGGAAGGGAGTTTAGAATGAGAAGAATGGGGAGACGAAGGGCAGGAAGATGAAAGACGAGGAGGAGAAGAAGAAGGGGACAGAGAAGAAGAAGGTGAGAGAGGAGCGGAAGCGATAGCAATGGGTGAAGAGGAGGGAGGGACGATGGGAGGGGAAGAAGAGTGAAAAAGAGGGGCAGGAATAGAGGCAGCAGCAGGGGACATGTAACACCCTACTTACTTAGAGCTGTTACTAAGTGAGTTTAAAACGTGCTTTTAACTCGCTAATCGAGGTTTTAAGGCAAATGTGTAATCAAACCATAAACAGAATCATAAACTTTGAAAATAATTCTATTTACTGAAAATCATAAAATGTTTAACATTTGGGATCCCAAAATACTGTTTATAAATATTTACAACTCAAAACATACTTAAAGTTGACTATACGACAAAATAGGGCTCATTACAAGCAACTTCCAAAAATACCCTTGGTCGTGGCAGCCAGGCAGACCAGACATGTACGCACCACTTCACACTCTCCATACTCATGGTCGGTTGACTTTCTCCTTGCCCTTACCTGCACCATAGAGCACCCGTGAACCGAAGCCCAGCAATAAAACTCCACATAAATAGACAACATACGCATATGAACCATTTAGCATATAATCCAATTTGCCAACAAGCTAAACACATACAGCCATGCCGTCCCAGGCGCTTTACCAGGCTCTGAGTTGCGGTCTACACCGTAAGGATATCCCCGGTATCCTTCAGGGTCTTACCCTGGCAGCTCGCACTCCGCGTGCTAAACACTGCTCCCGGCCCCTTGCCGTTCTCGGCCTTCGCCATTCCCGACCCTTGCTGATCATTCACATATATGCATACACATCATAATTAAAACATAACTTAAACATATACTAACACAATCAATGGGATACACCCAACACATAATCATATAGGGCTATGCCCTGCAACACAACTATGGGGCCTCGCCCTGCTCTATGGGTATAACAACTTTCTTACTTGTGTCCCAAGCTTCTTGAGCACTAAACCCTCAAGCACGGTCCTCTAATTCGAGCCTCACCGAGAACCTAGTCACAACACATAAATAGCACTCCCCTTACTAACCAATTCAAAAGCATCTCCCGGAACCAATCCCGAGCCCTCGGGACCTCACGGATCCCCACACAAAGTGGCGGAAGCGTCCCCCGAGCCCCCTGGGCAAAAGCCTAAAAACTGAAATTTTCCCCTGCCCAGAAATGGCCTAGCGCCGCGGCACTAGCCCTTAAGGGCCGCAGCACCTAGCGTGGCTCCCTTCCCCTGATGCAGCCTAGCGCTGCGGCGCAGAAGAACAAGGCCGCGGCGCCCCTTCGCAACCAAGAAATCTGGGTTTTTCCCCAACATTTTCCCGAGCCAAAACACTCCCAAATCAATACCAATGCATACCTAAGTCCCAAATTCAATCCAAAACCCCATATAAACCATCTAACAACTCAGAAACATCAACAACAAGCCTAGACACACAATCAAACCCATGATTCACAAATTGGTTTAAAACTTTATAAAACTTAAACCATAAACCAGAAACTTAAACCACAGCAGCTCATACATAACAGAGATGCATGAAATCCTTACCTCGAGTAGAAATTCATCCCTGAGCCTCCTCCAAATCCAACTCCAAGCTAATCCCTCTTATTCCCAAACTGAATCTAACCACAAACCAACTTTCAACTTCCATTATCAATCTCTCAAAATCAAGCTTAGAAACTCAAAGAAAACAGAGATGAACTCCTTACCTCTGACCTTAGCACACCTTTGAGCTAACTTTCCTAGCCACAACAGCCAAATTCCTTCAATTCACTAGCCCAAAATCCTCAAAACTCAGTAAGTTCTCAATCACCAAGGAGAGGAAGAAGAAAATCGCATGGGAGAGAGAGAGATGAGAAGTTCTGTTTTTTTTTTCTTTCCTTTGCTTTTCTAAACCGTTCTCAAATTTCCTCAATCCCTATCTCAGCATAACCAGCTGCCAAAAGACCCAATTACCCCTTAAATTACCCCAAGTCCTCATATGCCACCAAGGGTGGTTTAGTCTTTTAACACATCCCGCTAAATCCTTAAATGTGCCTAAAAATCCCCATTTTAATCCTGACATGTCTAAACTATTGCCATTGCTAACCGCGACTCAATAATTCCCTATCACTTAATAATATTCCCAAAATACCCCTAGGCTCCTCCCGAGCCAGGTATTTGACCCCCATTGTGACTTTCTAGCTAAACAGCTCCCTAGGACCGTCTCGGAACGTGCATCACAAATATATCACCATTGTATCACATTTATGCCCTCAACGGGCTAAAATTACAAATATGCCCCTGACGACCAAATGGGGCCCACATGCATATTTAATCACCTAAACATGCATTCTAACCACATATACATTAAATTCACATATATTATGCCGGTGTTTATTGTGTTTTCAGGATTATGTGTGGTTATTAAGGAAATAACTTAAAATTGGAGGAAAAGCGCTTAATTCTTGAAGAAACGATGTTAAACGAGCTAAGGAATGGAAACTAGGCGAAACCGGGGGTCGAATTGATGATTTGGTGAAAAATTGGAATTAGAGCCACAACTTTATGGTGTAGGGCCACAACCCTAAGAGTTTCAGAGAAGAAGAAAATAATATGCCAGAATTAGAGTTGCAGCTCTATCAGACAGAGCTGAGGCTCTATTAAAATCAGAATTAGAGTTGCGGCTCTATCAGACAGCGCTGCAACGCTACAAAATCCAGAGACGAAATCTGGATCGCAAAATGCACTAGAGCCGCGGCGCTATCACATGGAGCCGCGGCGCCAGTTCGTACGGAAGCCAAATTTAGGGCATTTTTCAAGGGAAATTTTGTCCTTTCGCACATAATTAATTAGGGATTATAAAAGCTTTCTTAATGGCGTTTTAAAAAAAGAGAGAGATTAACCCTAGGAGACGGCTGGAGGCACATTGTGGAGGATTGCAAGTGGAATCAAAGAACTCATCACAATTTTCTTCTTTTCTACTTTGAATTTCTGTATTTTGGATTTTTTTTAATTCTTCTATGGTTATTATGAATTTTGTCATGAACTAAACTCTTTTTCTAGGGTGTTAATGGATTCTCTTGAAACTTTATATTGAATTAATGCAAGTTTTATGATTTTTATTCTATCTTGTGGTCTATTCGAATTTATGCTTAATGCTTGTGATTGATTAGCCATCTATTACATGATTTATATGATTTTGATTCGAAATCTGAGAAGTGCGAATTGATTATGCTGTAATTGAATAGACATAGATTTCATTATAGGACAAGAGTACCTATTTGGTCTGTGTAGCTTTAGGGTTGTCTTGCTTAATGCCTGTCTTATATTCATTTATCATAGAGATGTAGAAAATTTACATAAGGACATGAGACTTGTATATCCTAGTAAGAATATAAGTTACTCTTGTTGACCTGCTATCACGAGAGAGAATTGAATGGTATAATTTGTGTTACTAAAATATAAAATGGATGGTAGATGAAGTTAATTTCCCTAGTTCATTTAATTATTGAATTCTATTTCTTTTGTTATTCTTTTATTCCTTCAATTACGTTCTTATTTCAATAGTTTTACTTAATTCTTATAATCAAATTATTGTTAAGCAAATAGAATATTAGGATTAATGATTGGTACTTGGTAACAGTCCTTGTGGGTTCGACCTTTCTTACATTATATTACTTGTTAAATGAACACGTATACTTGTGTGTAGAAAATCCATAACAGCAGGGATTCCCTAACTTGGCGGGGACGGGGGCAGGGCTGATTTCTTGTCCCCGAGTCGAGGTCGGAGTGAGGGTGGTACTCCCCGCCTCGTTTTGGACTCGATTATATATATATTAATATAAATGTTTTTCTATATACTTTATGTATAATATATATAATCTTAATAAATATTAGTAAGTATAAGTTTTTCTATATATATATTAGTTTTATATTCATTCTGAAAGCACGAAAACCCGTTAGTTTTTTTAAAAAAAATTATTTTTTAATAGATAAATTTAATAAACAAATAATATTAAAACTTTAAATTATAGTTTATATTTAAATATATATTTTACAAACTTAAATAAATAATAATAATAAAATAAGTTCAAAAAATAAAAATCACTTAAAATATACAATATTTCATTAATTAAATTTAATACAAAAATAGGAAATAAAAAAAAGTTAAACTATCTAAACAACTTGTTTTATTGAATACCTATTTTTATAATAAATTAATATAATACCTCTTTCCTTAAAAAATAATTAAAGTGAAGTACAACAATAGCGAATATAAAAAATAATACCAAAACAAGTTGGGTTATATGTTTATTAAATGAGTTCATGTTGGGTTGAAGAGATTGTATGATTCATGGGTTGACTCAAAGTTTATTTTCTAAATTCAATAATTAATTTGTAGTGTTACATATAAATTAATTCATGATGTTTTAGTGTTTTAATATATACTTTGAACGTACAGTAATTTTTTTCGTTGAAAGGTTGAACACAAATCATGTAATTTCATTAAAATTAAGGGTCTATTTAATCTGTATAAATATTAAGGGTTTATTTATTATTTTATATAAATTACATTTTGCATTATGTGTCTATTGAATTAGTTCCTACATACTATTTTTATTTTGAAATCTTTACAAAATAACCCAACATGTAATTTATATAAAATGATATAATTCTTTTTGTAAAAAAAATTTCTTAAAAATATAGTAACGACTCAATTTTATTATGAATGATAAGGTAATTAAAATTTATAGGCCAGTTTTTTTAAAAGTGAAACTCAAACAAAAATAAAATTATTTATACAAATTGATGAAGTAATTTAGAAAAAAATATATAATTATAATTATAATAATATGATGTATGGCTTAGTACTTTTTCATCTAGAAAAAAAAAGGTTTATATTAAATAAAATAAAAAGAAGCAGAAGAAAAATAATGATAATAATAATAATAATCAAATAGCAACAAATATTTTGTCAAAAATATTTCACAAATATTTAATGCCACATTTATTGTTGAACAATAAATTAGTAATTACTGTGTTTAAAATATGTAAAACAAAATTATAATATTATGTTCATATAAATAAATAATTAGACTTTCTTTCATAATTTAGAAAATTATTTGATTTTATTGATACACCTAGTTTATATTCAATTTTTATATAAAAAATAGTAATAAATTCACTTACCATTTGAAAATAAAAGGATTTAAATAATATTTCACAAAATGTAACATATTTTTAATTAATTAATAATTATAAATTATTGAAAATTGAAAGTGGATTAAACGATACATTTTGATTCACTTTACATGTTTAAACAAAGCATAGACTATATTTTATGTGTTTCAATATTCATATATTTTAATTTGACTTATATATATAAAACATATATAGTACAAAAATATTTACAAAATAAAATAATAAATAAAAGAATGAACGAAGTAAGGAAGATTTTACCTGAAATCGAATTTGTATATATACTGGACAAAAAAAAGGATGAGCAGCAGCCATTTATATATATATATATATATATATATATATTTATATATATTAGTGAGTGGCTTGTGCCAAAGGCACGAGCAATCCGGTAACAATGTTACTTTTTCTCTTATGTTTTACTCTTTATAAAAATAATATATTTTTGTTTTGAATTCTTATATGTGAAGAAATTGAATAATAATATAAATAAATAGTTCATAGTTAATAATTTATTTTTTTCGGACTTCAAAATTAAATTGAGTGTGTTACTTATTGAATTTAAGTTGTTATTATTATTTTGTATTTTTGTGCTGGTTTTATGATAATTTTTCTTTGTTTAATAAATTGATAGTTTGTGAAAAGTTAACTTAATTATAAACTAATATTTTGTAAATATTTAATTAAATTATTTATAACTTCACAAATAGTTTATTAATTTGGAAGAAATAAAAAAGTTCATTCTCCCATTAAAAAAATAATAATAACTACATTACAAATAAATAAATTATAAATAAATAGTTAATCTCAAGAAGTCTAATCAGGTGCAAAGAAAAATTAAAGCAAGGACAATTAATAAAAAACAAAACTGTAAATCCTATAATTGATATTTTTATAGAAATATTTTTTTCTTAAAAGATAAATTGGTAGATTTAGTTGTTTCCCTTTATTATAATATTCGGAAATGTTTGTTTCCCTTTTAGAAATATTTGGTTTCCTTTTTTGTGAATTTTGGTTTCCCTTATTGTCTCATTTTGCTTTTAAAGGGAAAAAGTATATTGCAAATATTCGGTACTTACTCAAAGTTATTTTTGAATTATTTGCTTATATATTTTTCGTGCAGCTCAAGGATTGCAATCAGGAAACTGGTTCTTAATGACATTAATGGTTGTTTCCTTTTTGAGCTTGTTTTTTATCAGTCACAGGTCTAAGCTGTCCCCACCGATATCGCATCTATCGGATCAGCATTTTCTAAAAAATGCTACTCTTCATCAAATCAAGAATAACTACTATAAATCTTGTCTTTATTAGAAGAATTCTTTCTCAGCCTTTATGAGCACGAAAAAGGACTTTATAAATAGGGCTCTAAAGGCAGTGAGAAAAGTGAACTCTTTGGAGCATTATTCGTGAACTTTATTGTAATATTTGTGAGAGTTCCTCTTTGTATTCAAGAACATAAGTATTCACGTGATCTTGTAGAAATATGTGTGTTTAGTTTTTAGTGGTGAGTTTATTCCATGTTCGTGAGTGAATACACATTGTAATTTGAACACAACGTTTGTAGTCTTCGGGAGAAGATTTTTACAAGCCTTGCGTCGGGAGGATGCAAGCACTCGCTGGCCATTGAAGGGAGTTTAAGTGGTTGAGCATTTCAATCATTCAATCAAGATCAGATTAGTGAAGAGAAGTACAACAAGTTGCGGCAAATCTCAAGAGGGAGTCTTGTTTTGTTTAAGTCAATGTTTTTGTACTTGTGATTATTTATTAATTGGTTTTATTCTCTGGGCGTGACCCCAAAGAGTAGGTTATCCGAAAGGGTTTCTGAACCTTGTAAAAATTCGTTGTGTTCTTTATTGTTTTGTATTGTCTTTTTATTGTGTTCAGTTTCTATCGTGACAAGTTTGGTTTCTGTCCCGATAGAACTGTAATCCGTGTAAACAATTAATTATCATTCCGCATTTTAATTAATTTACTTAGTTTAATTAATTTGGTAATTACTAAAAACAGAATTTCAAAAACTAACACATTTATTGCATTAAGTTGTTTGTTTGAAACACAAAAAAACTAACTATATACATGGGGAGAAACTTCATAATAATATAATGAAAAAACAAAAAAAACCCAGTAAAATATCCAAAAGAAACTAACACACTTATTACAGTAGTTTGTTTTCAAAAAAGCCAACTATGTACATTAGGACAGCTTATAGCTTATTAATAACATATAGGAAAGGAAACACCAACTGAAATATCATTTAATACTTGGTGATGTAGGTGGAACGTTTTGTGCACAAGTTGATGAAGAACCGGTCACTTCACCTGTCATTGTAGTTGATAGTTTCAGTAGTGTATTAATAGTATATTTATATTGGAGTACATTGGAGTTATCATATTTTGTACATTTAATATAAATTGCATATTCTTCCTTCCTTGAAGAAACGGTACTTAGAATATTCTGAATTTGTTCCTGCATGTAAAGTACAAAATGGTAAAGGTAATTTCAATAAATTTGTAACTGTGGAAATATTTATTATTACCACTTAGATGTATTTTCCATGAGAACTGTTGCAGAACATGACATAAAATTTTCAGCATTTTTTTCAAACATTGTTGCTGCTAGTACTCACTACAAGAAAGAAAAAAAAATCTTTACCGGCGCAAGTAGTGAAATGCGTTGGCAAAAACAAGGTTTTTTGCCGGCGTTATTTTGTGCCAGCAAAAGTTTGACAATATAATAGAAGAGACTTTTGCCAGTGCAGTTCACCTAACGCGCTGGCAAAAGTCAACGTGAAATTAATGTGCTACATGTTTTCAAGGAGGTAGGTGGCCAGACTTTTGTCGGCGCATTTCGTTGCACCAGAAAAGTCTAAAAATGCGTCGGTAAATGCATGCTTATTTAAACGGCATCGTTTTGAAATAGGGTTTCTCTAATAGACTTTTGCCGGCGCATTTTTAGACTTTTGCTGGCGCAACGAAACACGCCGATAAAAGTCATAACGATATACCACAGCCGACCGAGCCTTCTTCCCCATTTTTTTCAATTTCTCAATTTTCTCTCATCTTCAACATTTTCTTCTCTTCTTCAACGGCACCACCCCTCATTTTCCCTTTCAAGGTAAGTTATTTTATTTTCCCCATTGTTTGTTTGTTTTGCCCATGAATTTTCCCTCTCATTCCTATTTTTTTTTCTCAGTAGTACACCGGACCACCACCAGTCAACCGAACCACCCCGCCACCACCGGACCTCCACAAAAACTGGTATATACAAATATATATATTTATATTTATGTTTTTTTTTTCTGTTTTGTATTTTCTTATTTTTTTTCTTTTATTTTATTTTTTTATTTCTGTTTACATATGATTTAATTTTTGTTTTCTGTTTTTTTTTTATTTTCGTTTTCTGTTTTAAATTTTAGAAAAAATGGTACAAGAAAAAAATCAAATTTTATGTTGTGCATGATAGTATAGTAAAAATCATTACATTAGATGATCTAATATAATCTCATAATTAGAAATTAATCTAATTAGTATTCGATTAATCTTAAGATTATGAGATTAGATTTGGTATTATAATAAGATTAAATTTTAGCAATTAAAAATCAAAATTTAAAATATTTTAGAAATTTTAAGTAAATATGCGTTTATGTTGTGCATGCTCTGGGAATATTCTGTATATTGATCTAGTAATATTATGTATATTTTTGTGTGTAGTTTGCAGGTTTTATAAAATTTCGGGATAGTTTAAAATATAATTGTTATGTTGCCCAAATTTTGTTAGTCTTAGGAAAATTAACATTAATTAGAAAAAATATAGCCGTTAACATTAATTTTTATTTTAATGCTTTATATGTATTTTTTTCTCTTAATAACAACTATATTTAAGTTACTTTTATAATATATGTTTTTTGTATTTATTAATTTTTTATAAAAAACAAATTTGAATATGTATTTTTTTTATTTTAATGCTTTATATGTATTTATTTATTTTTGCTTGTTAATATTTATTATATTGTATTTTGTGATATATGTATTTTAGTTAAAGTATGAACTTAAAAAAATCAGATTAATAATGTATGTTTATATTTTTAAATTGTTTTATATTAAATGTGATATTTTTGTAAATATGTATTTAATAATTTTTTTTGTATTAATAAAAAAAATTATTTTGGTATATGTTTTTTTGTGGTTAAATATTTGTTAAATTGATGTATTTGTTAATGTATATATATGTTTTGTATGATCTGGGAATATTCTGGTTATATATGTGTTTAATTTGTAGGTTTTTCAATTTTTGGGATAGTTTGAAATATAGTCGTTATGCTGCCCAAATTTTGTTAAAGTTAGTAAAATTAATAAAAGTTTAATAATTAATTAAATAAAAAATTAAGTATAATTAAAAATTCATCAAAAAATTAATTTTTAACTATAATTTAAATAAAATAAAATTACCAATCATAATAATTAATAATTAATTTTAACATTAATATTAGATGTTTTGTAATTGAAAAAGTTAAAAATATAAATGATTTGATAAAATATAAATATAATAAAATTGTTATTAATTAAGTAAATAATCCAATACAAATTGAAGAATTTAATAAAAAATTACAAAATGCAATTAATGTATAATAAATTTAATTTTAAAATAAAAGTAATACATAAGTGATTTAAAAAATTGTAATAATTAATAATTAGCTACATTTTTTTTGTAAATATAAATAATTATTTTTACCAGAGATATGATATTATTATCAGTTAGTGATAATTAGGGAGACAAACAGTCATGAAATATTTTGACTATCATTTCCCTCATTTTAAGATAATTATTAATATTTTCTTAATTATTTCGCTTAAAGATGGCAAGCGATAGAAGCTGGATGAGTGCGAGGAATCGTTGGTCTCTGGAGTATAGAAATGGTGTTAAGGAGTTCTTCGATATCGCCAAAAATTAGTTGAACGATCGGGGTTTGGTTCGCTGTTCGTGCAAGAAATGTGGGAATGTTAAGTTCCAACCTATAAATGCAATTTCGATGCATTTATTCAACAATAGCATCATACAGTCCTACAAAGTGTGGCATTACCATGGAGAGGCGCTGCCGTCGCCACCAGCTGTGGTACTAGATCATGATAGAGATGAGATAGTAGATATCCTGGAGGATGTTTACGCTGAAGATGACGTTCCCGCTGGAAGGAATTATTGCTGAGGCATAACTTGGACGTAATGCACATTGAGAAGAATGTTTGCAACAATGTCTTGGGAACTTTGTTGAACTTAGAAGGAAAATCTAAAGACACTGACAAGGCAAGACTTGATCTAACAGACATGAAAATTAGGGAAAAACTCCACCTCCGCAAAGAGGGAAACAAGTGGAAGAAACCGCACAACAGTTACACCCTCAGTGTCCCGGAGCGTCGAGTTTTCTGTGAATTTGTGAAGTCAGTTGAATTCCCGGACGGTTTTATTGCAAACCTTTCGAAGAATGTCAATGTCAATGATGGCAAGATAACTGGGCTGAAATCACATAATTGCCACGTGTTGTTTCAGCAGTTGTTGCCCGTCGCAATTAGGTCGTTTTTGGTTCCTGAAGTTCGAAAGCCAATTATTGAGTTGTGCGGTTTTTTCAAAAAACTTTGTTCACGGACATTGAATGTGAAAGACCTTGAGAATATGGAGACAAACATTATCACCATTTTATGCAAGTTGGAAATGATATTTCCTCTAGCATTTTTCGACATTATGGTGCATTTGGTTTTGCATCTTCCGAAAGAGGCAATTCTTGGCGGTCCCGTGCACTTTAGGTGGATGTATCCCATTGAACGTTCGATGGAGGTTTATAAACAGTATGTAAGAAATCGTGCACGTCCGGAAGGTTCAATCGCAAAAGCTTACGTGGTGAACGAGGCCTTAACCTTTTTCTCAATGTACCTCCGGGGGGTTAAGACTCGATTCAATCGACCTGAGAGGAATGACGATCGTGTTGAATCCCAAACAAATCGAAAATATTCTATTTATAAGGCTGTTGGTCGTCCATTTGGTAAGAAATCAAGTATGCTCCTCAATTCGCAGTTAAAGCAAAAGGTTGAGTGGTGTGGTGTATCTTGAACAATTGTGCTGACATTAAGGAGTACCTTAGGTGTGTTTTCTAGTATTTTTTCAATAAATTTGTTTGGTTTATATACCGAGTAAAGGAAAAAATCATAACATTGTTGTCCATTTGTAGCGAGCATATAGATGAATTAAGAAGACGATGGGGCTCGAATCTTGAAGTTCAACAAGAAGCTGATTTTCCTCAGTGATTCAAAGAAAGAGTATGTATATTAGTCAATTCTTTTCCGAAACCCCACTTAATCAATCCAAAACTAACTTTCAATGTTAATGTTGATAGGTGAACGGTTTGCATGAGTCAACACCTACTGAAGTGAATAATGAATTGTATGCTCTCGCAAACAAATCAAGCGGCATCGTGTTCTCATATCCAGGGATGATAGTGAATGGTGTGAAATTTGTGATTCATGGTCGTGATATGAAGCTTAAAACACAAAATTGCGGTGTAATGGTGCCAAGTGAGGAAGGAGTGAACTACTATGGAGTTCTGGAAGAAGTAATTGAATTGTCCTACTTGATGGGTTACAGTGTTGTCCTATTCAAGTGTAGATGGTTCAATACAAGTAGAATTAAAGTGGAATCTAATTTTACGAGCGTATATGTGAAGGAAGAATGTTATAAAGATGATCCTTTTGTTCTCGCATCTCAAGCGAAGTTTGTGTATTATCTTCGAGATGTGAAAATGGGGATGATTGGAGGCTCGTTAATGAATACATTTCGAGAAATGTATGGGATTTCTCAAATTCTGATGTTGATGATACTGAGACCACAAATGATATACCAATATTGCAAGAAGTTAACTCTTCTTCATTTCAGTTGTGGGTAGAACTTCCAATTTTTTATAATCTTCAGTATGATCAGGTTGATGTCCATGCCACTAAAGTGTACAACGTCGATGATTTGGTTGACGAAGGTTGAGAGGAATTTGTTGTCGATGATGAAGTTGAATTTGAAGACGACACGTTGGCCGAGTATGAAGACGATGAGGATGACGACAATGTTCTAGTCGATAGTGATAGTGATAGTGATGTTCGTAATGATGCTATAGTTAGTGATGATGAGGACAATGATATGTAATTTAAACAAGTATATGTAACTTTTTATTTAATTCAATGAAAACTTTATTTATTATCATTAATTAATGATAGTATCAGATATAGGTACACATGCACCTATTGGATGCATTGGGGATAATTAATGTATTCATGTACTGGTTCTCATTTTTTCAAGATATTTGATGAAATATCTTGAAGAAATGAGAATTACTATATGACTGCTTACTATCTCCAAGGGATCCACTAGGTCGAAATAGGGTAGGTTGGGAAAGACAATAAGTAATAAAATGTTAATTTTATAACAAAAAACAATAGTGATGCACCTAGTGGATGCCTTGGGGATAATTAATGTATTCATGTACTGGTTCTCATTTTTTCAAGATATTTGATGAAATATATTGAAGAAATGAGGATTACTACATGACTGCTTACTATCTCCAAGGGATCCACTAGGTCGAAATAAGGTAGGTTGGGAAAGACAATAAGTAATAAAATGTTAATTTTATAATAAAAAACAATAGTGATGCACCTAGTGGATGCCTTGGGGATAGCCAATATATTCATGTACTGCTTCTCATTTTTTCAAAATGTTTGAGAAACATTTTGAAAAAATGAGGAGAACTACATGACTGCTTACTGTCTCCAAGGGATCCACTAGGTCGGAATGGGGTAGGTTTGGAAATACCATAAGTAATAAAATGTTAATTTTATAATAAAAAAAATAGTGATGCACCTAGTGGATGCCTTGGGGATAGCCAATGTATTCATGTACTATTCCTCATTTTTTCAAGATGTTTGAGAAACATCTTGAAAAAATGTGGAAAAGTGTAATGCCCCGAAATCTCCGATATGGTTTAATGGCGGGAATAGTAGGCCGGGAGAGCCATACTTGTTTAATTATGCCATTAATTGATAAAATGCATGTATATGTGAATTATATTATAATATGATGTTAAATGCATGCATGTGGGTCCACATTTGATAATAGGGGTGTGATGGTAATTTGGCCCGTTGAGGGTATAATTGTATAGTTGTATGCATGTCAATGATATGTTGTTGAGACCACATTATAATGTGGGTTTGTTTGAGCTATTCAGCATGAGACGATCTTGGATTATTGATTAGCAATCTAGTCATAACAAGTTTAAGTTCGAGGCCCGGGATGAGTCTCGGGGTGATTTTTAATGATTAGAGCGTTACCGGTAATTAAAGGGTAACGGGATATAAATTATTAGTGTTTGAGATTATCAAGAATAGCGGGAATTAGAGAGTGTTAATTATGATTAACGAGATAGGTTGGAAAGGACAATATTGCCCTTGGGAGCCTTTAGAAATCTTTAATTGACCTAGGGGTATAATGGTCTTTTACCCCTAGGATAGATATAAACTACTTTTGGCTGTGAAATAGAGAGAAAAACAGAGCAAGTTTGGAGCTTACCTGTACCTTCCTCCTCCTTTATCTCCTTGGGAGTTTGAGAGAGTGTTCCACCATTGAAGAGCATCACAACCTGAATTTGAGGTAAGTTTCTAGCCATTAGTTTCCATGTATGCTCTGTTTTGATGTTTAGTTTCAACTCATGATTTTGTTGTGGATAGTTGGAATTGATGGAAGTTTTGGTTGGGATTTAACTTGGGCTTTGATGAGGGAGTGTTATAGATCAAGTCTAGGGGTTGTATTGGAGGTTTGAGTGGTGTTTGAGCTTGGTTTGAAAGGTTGATTCCAAGGAAAAACGCAAGGGAAGAAAAACCAGGGTATTGGCTGAACTGGGGCCGAAGGGCTGCGGCGCTTGGGGAAGGGCCGTGGCGCTTGAGGCAGAGGCGTGAGGGGATTGTTTCTTTTTTGGGGAAGGGCTGCGGCGCTTGGGGAAGGGCTGCGGCGCTTGAAAGTCATTTTGGCCAAAAATGTGTTTTTGACTTAGGGATGCAAACCTTAGGCCTCGGGATCGATCCTACTACCCGGTTTAGTGGGATTCGATGTCTCGAAGGCTAGGTCTTGGTCCGGAAACATTTTATTACTCAATTTATTGATGGAATCCCATATTTGGTTATGGTTAGGTGACCGCTAAAGGACTAAAAGCTAGACTGTTCTCAAGGGTCGTTCTTTTATTCATTCTAGCTCGAATCAGAGGTAAGAAAACCGCAAACCATATGTGACATGCATGATTATTCTTGAGGCATGTTGATGGTGTAAATGTGGACATGGTTTGATTACTGAATGCTTAGCAAATCTTGCTCACTTGTGCATGGTACTGACTCATTAGTCAGATTTGGCAAAGGTGTCAGTATCAACTGTGAAGCTGTGACTCATTAGTCAGGTTCGGCAGTGGTACTAGGCACCGGTCACACAGTGCTGACTTATAAGTCAGGACAGCCTTAGCGTGTTCAACGCAAGCCAATAAAGATTAGATCTAATCGATATCTGCATTGGATGACTCAAAGAGCATTAATGCCAGACCGAGCTCAAATTCGATGAATACTATAAGCGCTTGTGTGACTTACCCATCAGTCACTCATCTGTTAAGTTAGAGACTTACCTATCAGTCTCTCATATATTTAAGGCTAGTGGCTTACCCAGCGGTCACTCTTCTATTTAAATTAGTGACTTGCTTGACAGCCACTCAGTATGGTTTTCTAGAACCTCAAGTGATATTCACTCATCTGTTTAAGAGCTATAAGCTCTGTGTGATTATAATGATAATCCTTTGATAATGTTTATATACAATACTGTGTTTTCTTGCTGGGCTTTGGCTCATGGGTGCTATGTGGTGCAGGTTAAGGGAAAGAAAAGTTCACCCAGCCTTGAGTGGGGAGCTTAGGTGGTGATGTGTACATATGCGGCCGCTTGACCACCACGACTAAGGAGTTCTCAGAGGAACTAGGGGGTTTACCCTATTTTTGTCGCTTAGGTCGGCGAGTTTGTAATTTTGAAACAGTAATGACCTTTTTGAGTTGCAAATAACTTGTAAATGTTCTTGTGGGCCCATGAATAGTTTTATGTATTAAATAAAACATATCCTTTCCTTTTTGTCATTTTTTCACCTTAGCTTGTTAATAACACTTAGAACACGTTTTTAACCAAAGGACTTGGGTAGCGGGTCAAATTTCCGGTTCACCGTAACAGTTCTGGGGTAACCAGGGCGTTACAAAAAGTACATGACTGCTTACTATCTCCAAGGGATCCACTAAGTTGAAATAGGGTAGGTTGGGAAAGACCATAATGAATAAATGTTAATTTTATAACAAAAAACAACAGACATACATAATTTGAATTAGTTAATTAATGAATATTTTAATGTAGAATGGCCGAACCAAGTAATGACACAGGTGGTGGCTCCAAGAGGGGCAGGGGAGCTTATTACGGTGCCAATGTCGAGAAGGAGCTGGCCACCAAAAAAGTTAGTCATTTGAAAGTAGAGTTTGATGCACAAACTGGAAAAGCTATTCAAACGTACGACAAGTGGTTCAACAATTCCATGGCTCGTTATTTGCGTAACACCGTACCCCCAACTACACTAGCTTAGGAACAAGTAAAACCAGCTGATATCCAAGTTATTCGAAATAGGCTATCTGTAAGCATTTTTTAAACCTTTAATAACTCACTATTAAATATTTTGTCTATCTTCATAATATTTTAACAAATTCCAAATTTAATTGTGATTTTAGGACAAATCCATTTATCTAAAAGACAATCCAATAATCAACGATGCCATGATAAGACAAATGCAAAAACATTTGACTGATTGGCGCCACATGATGAAGAAACACTGGGTAGAGGTTGGAGGAGAGGTGGACAATGAGAGAGCGAAGTCAAAACCTTTTGGGTCGATTACTTCTTCTGATTGGGCAATTCTATGCGATTTTTGGGCTTCAGATTCTTAGCAGGTATGCCGTAGATTTTACATTAATTTTTAATTATAAAATTACAATCTAGATTAATGAATATTGTTTTCTGTTTGAAGCGTATATCGAAGAAAAATAAAGAAGCTCGAGCAAAAATGACCATACCAGGAGGACACGGTTCCAAATCCATCGTTGCTCATGTTTATGATCACGTAAATTATAATAACCTATATCCTTACATTTACGGAAATATTATAAATGTCACAATGTTTAAATAATTTGCTTTTTTAGATGGACCCATCTACTGGCGAGCTCCCGAGCTTGATCGACACATTTGAGCACCTCCACAAGAAGAAGGATAAGTGGATTAGTGATGTAGCAGCGACAAAACATGTAAGTTGCATAACCTTAACTAATTTATGATAATTTAACTTTAAAAAAGTTTAGTAAATAATTAATAAATATTAATTATTAATTGGTTGTTGTCAATTAGTAATTATTTATTAATTATTAATTAAATTTTTAACCATTAAATCTTTATAATCTATGTGCTAATATTTTTATGATTAATGATTGTGGACTAAGATAAAAAAAGAATGTAACTAATGTTGTCCCCGTATCAGGAAGCTTGTGGGCTAAAGTAAATTTGGTCATGAAAATCCATATCTAAATAAAAAACATGCAAATATAGTTGATGTATATGTTTAGAGACGTAAATTCTCCATTAATGGAATTAACTGCACTTACTGTATATATCAACATCTTCATGATTTTGATTTAGATATGGATTTTCATGACCAAATTTACTTTAGCCCACTTGCTCCCTGATACAGGAACAAAATTAATTACATTCTTTTTCAATCACTAATCTGCAGTCATTAATGATAGGATGTTGGCAGATAGATAATATAGTTATATTTTATATGTTGTTATATTAAAAATTTATAAGTTAGGTTTTCAAATAATGTTATATTGGAATTCGAGATACGTGCCTTTTATTGTGCAGACTTAGATGACCGAGCGTCGAGCATCCCAGAGTACAACCCCTGTATCATCTGCTGCTTCTTGTGTCGGCAATAATGTCGACGGTCAGTTCCCGCCTGATATGGATATTTTCACGGATGTCCTTGGACCCCGCTCGCGTTATAAGAAAGGGTTTGGGGGGTTGCCTAGGTTGAAGGAAATTGACGCAAAGAGGGCAGCATCTTCGTCAACTTCTCAAATGTCCGGGCAATTGCCACCTGAAGTGGACACCATTTTGCAGCAAAATCAAGACATTATGCTAGAAAATCTGAACCTAAAATGGCATACAACTAAACTTGAGGATCTTCAACGGCGTCAAGATGTCCTGCTCAGTGCTTTGTTGAAGCAGGTTGGTGAAATGACTCCTGGTTTTACTGTCGACTTACCAGAACATGATTCGGACGAGGACGATGATGCTGACGGGGGCAGGAATGATGAGGCGGGCAGTACTCATTTATAGAGCTTTTTATTTATTTATTTAAAGTTTAATTTATTAGACATTTAATTTACTAAACTACTTTTATATTTTCATGTTTGGTGGAGACAATAAATATTAATAGTTGTAATTTTTTTTATTTATAAAATTTTAATTTTAATTTTATTTCTAATTAAATAATATTACTAAAAAATTAAATAATTATTAATATATTAAAATCTAAATTTATTTAAAAAATACTTTTACCGAAACAAAATTACATCGGCAAAAATTTCAACCCTCACTGCGTATATACACCTTTCCCGGCGCAAAAACACGCCACTAAAAGAGTCATATTTTGCCGGCACATCCTTATTTTTCCTAGCGCATTTTTTCGTTGACAAAAGATACCATTGTCGGCGCATTACATTTTGCGTCGGCAAAAGTGAAATTAACACGGGGGTACATCGCGAATCTTTGCCGGCGCAAATTTACGCGGCAAAACCCATATGACTTTTTCCGGCACAAAAATTTGCGCCGGCAAAAGTGAGGTTTTTTGTAGTGACTCCAGTTCCATCATCCAATTCAACATTGACACAACATCTGCATTTACACGGAGAGTATATCATATATCACATGTATAAGGAATATATAATATGTATTAAATTTCCAAGTAATAAGTAGACAAAATATATGCACCTTGGTTTGCCTTCAGCTTCTTTTCTACAGCGGAAACATGTAAATTTTTGTTGAAAGTCTGCTCCAGTAGGTCTGTGGCATTTGTTACAAGACATGTAACAAAAGTTTTGGTGTGGATTTGGTATTGATATAGTTCCTTTAATCCAGAAAGTTTTATGCTGAAGAAATTAATAGTCAGTGATAACCCTAATATATAAAAATATCACAAGTGTAACCATTATATATAGTAATAAACACATTACAATTTATTTAGTTGAACATATTAATATTTATTATTGTATTGATCAGTATTACTTCTTGTATTTCTTGCACTGATTCATTTCTTGTTTGTGTAAGTTTTTTGGGATGAACACAGATTACAACACCAACAAGATTTGATAAGAAGAAATTAAACATGCTATATTGTATATGTTATATATATCCAATAGAGCAGAATGATAGAAAAAAGCAAGGGGTATTGAGATTTACTGATAGAGTCTGAGGAGTCCATGTGCTCCTGAAAATTAGCAAATGCAGTAAAATTGTAACGTGGATTAATTTGCATTTGTGCTGCATCAACGTCAGGAATTTCTTCTATGAGAGTATACCTGTTTATAATTCAATCAAATTCATGCTCAACAATTTTAAACCGCGCTTTGGTTTCTTTGATCGTTGCATTAGAGAGATAATATTTTTTTGAAACTATCAGAGTGTTGCTAAACAAATTTATATCAGCATCATAAATTGTTGCTTGCACATGAATTTCCTGTAAAAAAAAGAAGATATTTTTAATAAAATTAAAGAGAATGAACACCCAAATTGAGAATAACATGGACAATAATATTTATTACCCCTTCGTCGCATAGGATTAGAGTTTGGTATTTCTTTGTTTCATAATGATATAATTTTGGTGGTCCTTTTTCGACAACAAGAAGTTTGCTTCTCCATCTTTTATCTCCGGGAATAATATCTTTGATAAACTTAAACTCTTTTGCCATAGTCAACCTGTCAAACATTAAACTGTAGAATGAGTAATAAGTACCATATATGTTCGACAATAATTGTAAGATAAGAAACAAAGTAAATTGAATGTCTTACTTGTGAGTGAGAGTGGAATGGTGGAGAAGGATAATGAAAATCAGCGTTATGTTCTGCTAAATTGATTTGGATATGACTTATATGTAATTTTTGTTTATTAATTTATAAGATAAAAAAGATATAGGCGGCGAAGCTGTGAAGGTTGTAGAAGATAATAGAAGGTTTGAGAAAGTGAAAGGAAAGTAGTATAGAAAAGTTCATTAGAATCATTTTACTGAGGAAATTATGGAAAGTAACATGTTGGGCTTTTGTTTTTTTTGGTAGGAACTGCCACATTTATAGTTCCAAGAAATCTTGGGAAGTCGGTTTTTTGGTAAAAAGGACATGATGAATGGTTCAGAATGAGTGAGAATGAAGCATTTATATACGCATAATTCATTTATATGTATATTACCTGACAAATATATTTATATATATTATTATTATATAAAAAAATCAAAGAAGTCAATGACTTCGTGCGGAAGGCTGTTGTTAGGAGAGAGGAAGACTTAATTTTGTTTTTTGTTTTTTTTTTTGTTGATCTTTTCCGTAGACAAGAGTAAAACCATATTTGGAAAAAAATATATCTAATACTATATAGGGGCAGGCGGTGGAATAGTGAACATATAAGGAGAAAGTAAAATAATAAATAAAAAAATAACACTTTTATATAGAATATATATAATGGACAAAACAAAAAGATGAAACGTGTAATAATGAAAAAAAATATAATAAATAAAAGAATCATAATTTTAGATACAATTACATTTGTTTATATATAAACAGACCCAAAAAAGGATGAGCAGCAACTAAGAATGAGTGACTCACTAAAAAAAAAAGATGACTCAAAAAATTATAAGTATCTTCGTGGAAAGCTGCGAAAAGAGAAGAGTTAAACTGTTTTTTTTTTTTTTTGGTTTTCTTCCTCCAAGAGTTGAACTCTATCTCACACAAACTATATATAATACATCAAGAAAACTATATATAATACATAAGAGAAGTCAGTGGACCACTTGTAATGAGGCGGTGGAGCAGAACCATAAAAGACAAAAAACAAATATTTTAATTAAAATAAACATATTATGATGTATGTTTTACATGTACACATGAGTTTGTTAATGTTGTATATTATTTTATTAAAACTAATTCAGCACAATAAATATAGAATAACAAATTAGTACACGTGGAGAATAAAATAAAGAAGAAAATAATGTTATATGACATTAGGAGGCATTTTTAAATAGAATATTTTATAGCTTATAAGTAAATTTAATTACACTATTCTCAAAAGTTCATTTTTAGTACGTGTAATATTTTCTGTTTGAAGAAAAGTACAGAATGAAACTTCCAAATATTAAACAAAATGGAATTTTAATTTAAATAATTTTGTACTGTGGTGTACATTTTCGCATTTTGTTTTAAAAGGAAAATTGAACTCACATATTTAAAAAATTTACACAAATTTAAGAGGTAGATTTTATAAAAGATAATACTTCGTTGTAGACAATATTTTTTGTATATTGATTATTGCTTGTAGTTGATGTTGAAGGCTTAATAAGAATTTTGATACACTCAGCATTTGTAGCTTTTGATAGTGCAACATATAATTGACCATGTGAAAATACTGGTTCTAGAAGATATATGCCAATGAAATCTAATGTTTGCCCTTGAGCTTTATTAATTGTCATCGCAAAACTTAATCGTATTGCAAATTGGGTTCTTTTAAACGGAAAAGGATATTTTTTATTTTCAAACAGTATAAATGGAATTCTAGGTATGAAGACTCTTTTTCCAGAGTAGTATCCATTATTAATCTCTGCGTCAATAATATTTGGTTGAAAGTGACGACAAATTAAGCGAGTTCCATTACATAATCCTTCTGAAGCATTAAGATTACGAAGTAAAATAATAGGACAATTTAATTTCAAAATTAATTAATGCGGTGTAAGAATATTTAAAAAGTCTTCTTGAAAATATTGTTCATTTCCATCTAATGTCTCGTCGAAGCTGTAGTAATGAACATAATCACCAGGAAATTGTTCAGTTAGTAAATTATTTATTTCATTGGCATGTTGATTTTTTGGAGTTAAGATTACTCTATTAACCATTGAATCTAAGCTATTAGGATAATTTGACAAGTTTGGAAAAACTGATTTCATTAAATTTTGTAACGATAAAATTTCATCCTCATATGGTATAATCATATTAGATGGTAATGAGACATCATTATTTTGTAAATTTCCTTCGATTCCATCGTCGATACGTAATAAAAATTGCGAGAATATAGGATCTTTATTAGCTCTCATGTTGTGAGTTAATTGTATTTTTATAAAAGATGGTCATAAGTAAGAAGTTGCTAAACTTGCATTTATTATTTCCTCTTTTTTTCCTTGTGTAATAACTAGAAGAACTTGACGAAAATCCCCACCAAGTACTATTACTTTACCACCAAAAGGTAAATCACATTCAATTACATCACGTAGCATATTATCTAAAGCTTCTACTACATATTTATTTATCATTGGAGCTTCATCCCATATTATAATTTTTGTCATTTGTAATAGTTTGGCCAAACTTGATTCCTTTGTAATATTGCAAGTACTTTTATTTTCTAATTGTAATGGAAATTTAAATCGTGAATGAGCAGTGCGACCACCAGGTAATATAGATGCAGCAACTCCTGAAGAAGCAGTTGCTAGAGCTATAAAATTTTTAGATCTAACAGTAGCAAGAATGGCACGATACAAGAATGTTTTACCTGTTCCTCCAGGACCATCAATGAAGAAAGATGTTGGTTCATCTCTGAAAACTTTATTTAAAATTTGATCGTATGCATCTTTTTGTTGGTCATTTAATTTAGTAGCAGCTATTATATTTTCATCGGTCACTGAAATCATTAATTCTTTGTGTATTTCCTTCATAAATTTGTCTTCTTTTGATAAATTAATAATATAATCTACTAAAAGATAATCATTTATATTTTTTTCCCATTGATTCAAATATATATCCTAACTGTTGGAGTACTTTAGTTTTTATATCATTTTCATTTAAATTTAAATGTAAATAATCTTCGGACATTGTATTTTGGAATTTTTCCCATAATAGTTTAGGATTGTCTGCTTCACAGTGCACAATTAATATAGCAAATAAAAGACGCAAAGCATATGGAAATTGATATAATGATGCTTCTTCTAAACTTAGACTTAAATAGTTATCTCCTTTTAATAATCATGTTAAAAGAGCAGCCTCCTGATAAGATGACAATAACACACCATTTACGCTTCTTAAACTTTCAAATGATGTTGCACCTTTAATATGATTTAATAATAGATGTAAATAATATCTTTCTCCTTCAGTTGCCTTAACAGTAACAATTCTTCCTATAACATTACCTTTCTTTCTCGGTAACCATATTTTGTCTATACTACTCCAAACAAAATATTCAGGAAATTGTTTTATATAAGAGAGTGGTTGCCTTTTCATTTATTTTATTCATATGAAAATATTCTTTTAACATAGATCTTGAAATGAAATCATTGTTGATTTTTTTTTTTTAAATTATCTGATTTCTTAAATGTTATAAGTTGTTTATCTTGTAAATGTAATCGCAATGTAATCACATGAGGGTAAATTTCATTTAACAAGAAACTATAAATTCTCCAAGTTGCCTCAGCTGGAGATATCCATCTAGCTAATTGAATTTTTTTTTATTTCATCTATATTATTTGTGCTCTCTTCTGCACTTATATGAATTGAAACTTGATCATGTCCTTTATATATATATATTTGTATAAATATTTGACAACTTTAATCGTTGAACATATCTCGACATTCATATGACATTCAAATTTTGCTAGTAAATAAGGATTATAAGGTACAACCCATTGATTATTTAAATAATGACCTCTTACCTTTACTATTTCATTATTGTTTCTCCTTCTATATTTGGGATATTCATTATTTCCAATATATGTTTTAGAAGAATATGGTTTAGGATAATAATTTTGCATAAACCATTTTTCATGCAAATATTTTGTGGATTCAAATCACCACAAGGGCCATGCATCATATGCTTCACAACAACTGAGCGTAAATAACTATGTTTATTTGAGTCGGGTAATTCAGCAGTAACAAATCTATCAAAACTCTCTGGACTAATAATTTTTTAATCACGTTTCAATATAATTAAAAAAATGAGCATGGGGAAGACCTCTTTTTTGAAATTCAATAACATATACATATCCTGCAACATTGCCAAATATTTTCTTTTTAAGTATCTCGTCTTTTAACTCTTCCAATTTAGCTTTAAATATACGAGAAATTAAAACAAGTCTATTTTGGATATTTTCATATGATTGTAATACCTGCTTAATTTCGTACCAACTTGGATTACATGTAACAGTTAAAAAAATATCGGGTTTCCCAAATTGTTGTACTAAAGTCATTGCATCCATATATCTTTTACGCATATCTCTAGGACTACCAATAAATGTAGCAGGTAAAACAATTCTTTTTCCTATTTTTGATCCTCTATTTTCTCCAGCTGTAACGCTGTCAATAATCCCTTGGTATAAATCAGCATGATTTTCATCTTGTTTATTTCTAATATAATATAATCTTTGTGTTTCAATTTTGACATGCAAATATACTATTGAAGAAGACGACCATAATATAATAAAATAGATTGACTAATACATCTAATTTGTAATTTATAACAATATTATTGACGACATGACACTATGTTTTTCTTTTTCTTCTTTGCCACTGAAAGAAAAATGTAAGTTGAAAATTAGACAACAATACTTGAAAGAGAAAATTAAAGTGAAAAATATAATCACTTCAAAGATACCTTTAGTTTCTTTTTCTAATAGCTCATTTGCAGAATTCGTATTTTCTATATTAAGTAAATGTTGATGATTATGAAATTTTGAAGATTGATATTTAATAGTTTTCAATATACCTTGATACCAACCTATGTCTCCGTAAGGAAATAATAAAGGATATTGCAAAGGATCGTAACAACCAAAATAATATTGAACTAAATCCAGAATATGAATAAACAATTATATCAGGATTTTTATGTTATTCTGTAATTTCATGATCTAACTAGATTGTTGCAACTTGAGAAACTGAAGGACGATTATATATTGCCTGATCTAATTGAGGGTCAGAATTAATACAAATCTTGTAATTTTCTAAATTTGTTATATTTCTCATACTCCGAAAAAAAATAAACAATATGGATTAATTTTTAAAATGTCTATTAATAATTGTATAACATTAGCAGTAAGTTTTGAAGAATTATATAATCAATTTTTAATTTCGTGTTCTGTGTCGTAAAAATAGAGATATAAATTAGATGAGGAACAATTATTTATGTAATGATAAATTTGTCCTTGAACTCGAAATGTATAAATACCTTTTTCATTTTTGCATAAAGATTTGTCATATTTAGCACCAAAGGACGTGAAAGCAAAATTATTGTTATATGTTCTAATATATTTTCGAAATTCAAGAGCATCAAGTGTTGTGGAAGTATATAAAGCATATAATTGTTCAGGGATATCATTTTCTCCATTTGAGCAACAAAATTTTTGAAGTTCATGGGAAAAAAAATTTCGCATTACAATATTTACATGTTGTTGGAGGTTTTAACTTATCAGGTACTTCAGTAATATAAATTAGTTGATCAGTTAAATTTATACAATTTCTGCGTGTCATACGTACTGGAAAAAGTATAATACAAAGTTATTATACACATACAAATTAATAGTATGAGTCATATACAAGTAGAAAAAGAACTATTATTATTATTATTATTTTGAGAGGACAAATAATTCTTAATTGTACCAAAATTCATACCACTTTTCTGTATTCTGTGTTTAGGTTCTCTAGAACTTTCACCTGAAAGATAAAAATTTGTATTTACCTACATAGATTGTTATAAACCAACATACATGTATAAATATCAACGGTAGCATGGCTTACCAATTTCAAAAATCGTAGGAGTGTGATCATTATCTTTGGTACTATGTTGACGTGCCTCCCTTTGAGCTACAACTTTACAGTAAAAAATAACATAGAAAATTGCAGTGAATTAATATTGATGTATTACGTTGATTATGCAAATTTGCCAGAAATAATTCACTGTGTTCTCTTGCTTGATGATTTTGTGTGTGGTAATTCTTTGTCGGTTAAAATCCTCCTTCTTCTTCGTGCACTGTATATTCTCCATTTTCTCCTCATTTCTTCTTTCTTAATTTCTTTCATATTTTCTTTTTTATTATTGTATAATTCACGCTATTGTTTTCTTCGGTTGCTTATTTTATCGTTGACATTATTTTTTGGGGTTGAATTTGTAAATGTCATGAATTTCACCGTACGTATTGCATAAAGAAATATTTATTAATAACTTACTAACTGAAAAAAACAAATAAAATAACAGATAAAATACAATGAGAGAAAGCAAAA
Organism: Humulus lupulus; assembly: GCF_963169125.1. Classification (NCBI taxonomy): domain Eukaryota; kingdom Viridiplantae; phylum Streptophyta; class Magnoliopsida; order Rosales; family Cannabaceae; genus Humulus; species Humulus lupulus. The sequence goes on along the minus strand of NC_084799.1, from coordinate 195,780,962 downwards.
AAAAAAAAAAAACTTATGTGTATCTCTGTAGATATTGAAATGGATATTTAGCTAATAGAACTCATAAAAGTTGGTTGTTATATTCCTATACGTAGACAAGAAGGTAGAGACTTCTAGAAGAGTCTCCATATATTCTAACATCCTCGAACTGTATGCAAGGCTGAAAATTTTATTTATATATATTAACTATATTCTAACATGCAAAGCTGACAAATTGATTTATATATATTATTATAAGAAAATAAAGGAAGTAAATGAAGTACCCTCGTGGAAGACTGTTGTTGAGGAAAGAGGAACATTTAATTTTTTTTTCTTTTTGTTGTTCTTTTCCAAACTATATATAATAAGGGAAATTCTGGCGTCCCTCACAGGACTAAGTCCTTTATGTGGGGCCCAGAAATTTGCCAAGTGTCAAATGTATATTGGTATTAAAATGTTGACTTTTGAGTATTTTGACTTGGTATAACCAATTGTAATTTTTTAGTTGGCACTGTTTGAATAAGTGGGGGTAGAAGCATAATATTATGTCCAATAAATAGTACAGTTGAAGGTTTTATAGTAAATATAGGTAAGGGTTGAGACTTATTTATGATTGTGGACACGTAACTATTTGACTGGTACTAAGTAACTATTATAATTGATTTAGACAAATGTATAATAAAATAACGTAACAAAAATTGAAGCTTTTATATTTTTTTTTATGCTGTGTAAGAAATGAATACAAAGGTGGTGACATCTACACATTTAAATGTGTAGAGTCCAAGAACTTTACTTAGCTAATTATTTAGTAGTATTATAGTATGTATAGTATTATCTTTGTAACTGTAGATTTTTGGTTTAGACCGGGAATTATTTGGACACTCATAGTAGTACTTGTAGATTTTCTAAGTTTAACCTATAGTTTAAGAATATTAATTTTAACCTAAGGTTTGATTAATATGACTGATATTAAGGATAATATTTATTATACTATAAGGTTTAGACAACAACCAATAGGATTTTAAGCACATATTATGAATGGGTGATTAAGGATTAAGTATTTTGAGGATTTAATTTAATAAGGGTAAAAGTTTGAATGCTATAAGGTCAGTCAGCAGCTTTGAATACGTTGAGGGCTTAGTCAAGGCTGTTTACTCCATTCAAACTTAGCTAAAAATGTGTAATTTCGTGTTTAATTAATCAGCGTGTGCCGATATATCGCAGCTATAAGGGGCGATATATCGCAGCACGTAGATACGGAAAACACGAGACGATGCACGACTGCCTCGGGCATACTGGCCCAGGCGATATATCGCCTACAGGGGGCGATATATCGCCTCCTTCAGTATATTTCAAAAGTTTTTGAATTCTTTTTCCTTTCAGCCATTCAACCTCTTGATAAGTCCAGCATCCTTTTGAACGAGTCTTCAGCCTCTGCTGAACGATTATTCAAATTATTTTCACCTAAAAAGCTATTATTTTTATTTAAGTTAAATTAAGATCCTTTCATTCCTAAACTCTATAAATAGGACCTAGTACCCAGCCATTATTCACCTTTTGCTCTAAGTTCAGAGGCTGCAAGTGCTAAGTGAGTGTGAGAGTGTAAACACCTGGGTTGGGGAATCATAAGCTTGATCACCATAAGCTTATCAAACACTTTGGGAAGTAAGGTTCTATAGCATTTCGGTTCGAGGTTTAGATTGGTCTACAAGTTTTCAAGGAAATCTAAGAACTTGCACATAATTTTTTTGGTAAGTATGTTTCTCCAAGGTTTAGTCCTTCCATTCCTTTCATTTCTCTTTTTCTTCTATAGACTCACCTTTTCTTAATGGTTTTAGGAGTGTTCCAAAGTCCCAACGCTGTCCACATATCCCGGTAATTTTGGTAAGGAAAATAGGATAGAAATGCATATGTTATATGTTCTATATGTTATCTTATGTTTCTTATGTTATGATAAGTGTTATGATAAGTATGTTTGTAGGCTTGGGCATATGACCCATATGACTAACAAGACCCCAAATAGATTACGGGCATATGACCTACTTAGCTAGTAGGACCCCACTAATCTCATGGGCATATGACTTGTTTAGTCTATGGGACCCCAAGTAATAATGGCCATTATAGTATGTGTATGTAATAAGTGTTATGATATGTCCTTATGTTTATTATGAAATTTATGTATGTGAAGTATGTGTTAGGTTTTTCCTTGCTGGGCATTAGGCTCATTCCTTTTTGTTTAAATGTGCAGGAAAATAGCTATTAGCGGCGGTAAGGTTCGTGGATGCTTGGAGATTGTGTATCGATGATGAATGGAGTCAAGGAGTTGAGAGTTCGATTTCGAGGATGTAGTCATTTGTTTATGGTCTTTATATGTATTTTCCGCACTTACTATGTAATCCCTTTATTTTATAAATCATGTTATGTTTTGTTTTTCAAACAATGGGATCCCATATCCTTCTTGGTATTTATGTAAGTAACTCTTATTTCTATAAGTTTTCTAATAAAATTATGGTATTTTCGCAAATGTAAGTTTTAGTAAGAATTTGTATGTATAGTTTCATTAATGGTCCAAGAGTCTAGAATAGTTGGGTCATTACAAAATTCTTAATGATAAGTCATTTACTTAACATAATAAAATACGATGGCCACTGCATGATTATTTTCAAAAGATAAGGTCCAGCCAATTTGTCTTGTACACACGCAGACATGTATATAGTATTTAAAATGGCAATTTCCCTCTTCCGATGACCACAAAAGGTTATATCCATAGTGTTATACTCCATGAAAAGAACTTACTAGTTGAACCACCTACATGATTAATATCAGTAATAGCTTAATTAGATGACTGGTGCATTAAGTTCAAGGTCCACTATGTCCTCCAACTGTTGGAAACATAGAACCATAGTGTCAACTGCATCTTGCATTCCATTCACAGTGCACCATTTTATTCCAATGTTCTCAATTTCCTTACGCACGGATTGAGCCTGCGCCATTGCTTCGTCGAACTTGCGTATTTGCTCTGCAATGAAACATTGAACATCTACTGGTTCTGCTCTCCCAGGTTTCGGTTCGACGGGGTTACGAACAACTTCATAAGGAGTGATGGTTGTCAACTTGATCCCAGGTGCTGGTTCACTGACTTGAACATGTACTGAGTTCCCTAGAGATTGTACGTAATTGTCGATGGTAGTATCCCAGCTTTCTGGGACAACTTTTGGACTGTTGGACTCAGCCTGGATGTGTAACTTTTCATCCTCCTTCTTTGAATCCTTCCTTGAGGAAGCCATGGGGTTCTTTTCAGAATACATGTCTTATCAGAGTTGGGGAGGAGAATAACCTTGTTTGGTTAATCGGGGGAGGGAAAGAAACTGATTCAGTTTTCAGAAGTTTTTTTGAAAAAAAAAATGCAGTTTACACGAAGACAAACCGTAGCCGGTTAATGGGTACACATATGGGGTATTTCAGTATTTTTGCACACCCAAAGCCTTCACATTAAATCCAGCCGTTGAACACAAAAATTGCACACATCTAACAACTCACATCGACCTGAAGGACTAAGTCCTCTCAATATAACTGAGGGACTGTAGAAGTGCCCATATAATAATATATAGGGGCAGCGGTGGAATAGTGAACATAAAAGGAAAAAAGCAAAATAATAAATAAAAAAATAACACTTTTATATAGAACCAATTTTGTATATATAATGGACAAAAAAAAAAAAAAGATAAAACGTGTAATAGTGAACAAAAAAGACAAAAGCAATATAATAAAGGGCAATACTTTAGTCCCTCACTTGGATTTGAAGGACTTAGTCCTTCATCTATTTTCAGCTATTGGATCCATAGTGGATGATGAGATTGTGGTGGTTGAGGATGTGTTAAAATACACATATACCCCTTGATAACTCTTAGGAAATTAATGATTATTTATGTACGACCATGACTAGTTTTCATAATTAAATGTGATTCGAGTTAATAATAGCATTTATTAAAAATTATCTTGTACAAGCCTCGTTCGATGAAAGTCATTGTGATATTTTTTGGTTTCATTCAAGTTTTTTTGTTAGAAAGTTAAGTGCAAATTGTACAGTGTTGTTGTTTAATTTGTAAGAATCATTTTATTTGTGAGAATATGCCAACGCGATTGCAAGAGAATTAGGTAAATTTTTGTAAAATCCTTTTTTGGCTAAACTTTAATTTAGACAAAATATTTTAATTGTTTAAGAAAAATCAGTAGCAAATCTCCTTGTTGATTTTTGGTTTTATTAGCAATATTTTCAGCTGATTTTGTAATGTAAAAAGATCTCTAAATGTGAATATATTTGTTGCCATATTTATCTCAAATAATCTTTTTTTGGTAAAAATATATTGTGCAAATATCTTGAGAATATTTTCAGGGATTATATGGGATTATGGTTATCCTGGAAATAAAGAAAGAATCGAAAATGCACATGGTCAAGAAAAATGACCATGTTCGATCTGCCAGATCAAACGGATTACGTTGCTGACTCATCAGTTTCCTTTTCTGTCGACACAGAATCCATCTGGCTGGCTGTTTTCCTAAATCAAAGGAATTCGCATATTGATTTCAAAGATACCAGAAAATCATGGCCTTGGACGATTTCCCTTCCTATAAATACCTTGCCAAGGCCTTTGGATTTTTCACCTCTTCTATTTTGAATATTTGTAATTGTTATGCTATTTTGAAGAGTGTGTTTTATTTGTAGAGATTAAGTTTGTTCACCTTAATCTTTGTGAGAGTGCTGAGTGTACTTGTGGATATCTATCTAGTTCATTGTATACAGATAGTGTCTATTGTGAACGTGTTCATAAGGATCTTCGGGAGAGGATTCGATCTAAGTCTCACTTCGGGAGGAAGTGAGCACTCGCTGTTCTTTGAAGGGAGTTCAAGAGAATCAGCGTTTCATCAAACCAGATTCATAGAGAAGAGTACAACAAGATTGCGGCAATAGTTTAAGAGGGAGTCTTACATTGTTTAAGTCAATGCTTTTGTACACTTTGTTTCTTTACTAATTGGTTTATTCTCTGGGCGTGGCCTCAAGGAGTAGGATATCCGAAAGGGTTTCTAAACCTTGTAAAAATTCACTGTGTTCTTTAATTTTTGCACTGTTTAATTTTTGTGTTCAGTTCTGTCGTGACATGTTCGGATTCTGTCCCGACAGAATTGCTTTCTGTGTAAACATCTAATTACCATTCCGCATTTTAATTAATACTCTGTTTAATTAATCTGGTAATTATTAAAAACGGAATTTTAATTGGTATCAGAGAGGGTCACTAAACTCTTAGTGCGATCTTGTATTTTTCCATTTGTTTTGTGCTTTGTGAAATGTCTTTCTTTGCAGAAGGTGGATCTATAACTCGTCCTCCTTTGTTGAATGATTCCAATTATCCTTATTGGAAGGTTAGGATGAGAGCCTTTATTAAATCACAAGAAGAGAAGGCATGGAGATCAATCTTAACAGGTTGGACACCCCCTTCTGAATCTGATGATGTCACAAAGGTAAAATCTGAAATTAACTGGACTGATGCTGAAGATAAATTATCCAGTTATAACAACAAAGCTTTACATGCTATCTTTAATGGGGTTGGTGAAGGTTACATAAAATTAATATCTTCGTGTGAATCTGCCAAAGAAGCTTGGGAAATCCTTCAAACTCAATTTGAAGGAACTGCTGATGTAAAACGTTCTAGGCTTGTTATGTTAACTACTAGATTTGAAAATCTTAGAATGACAGAGACTGAGTCTCTCACAGAATTCTATGAAAAATTGTCTGACATAGCTAATGAATATTTTGCTTTGGGAGAAAAATTGGAAAATAATGTGTTAGTTCGAAAAATTGTAAGAGTGCTTCCTGACAGGTTTCAAACAAAGCTCACAGCAATTGAAGAAGCCAAAGATCTCGACACAATGAAAGTAGAGGAATTGATGGGTTCATTGCGAACGTTTGAACTCAATCAACAAATTCGCCAAAAGGAAAATCCAAGTGCTCCCAAAGAAAAATCAGTTGCTCTCAAATCTTCAAAAGTAAAAGATTCTGAAGAAAATGACGGTGAAGACGAAATGGCTTTGTTGACCAAAAATTTTCAAAAATACATGAAAAAGATTGGTAACAAAAAATCCTCGTTCAAATCTTCCAAAGGTAATCAATTTTCTAGACCTTTTGACAATAACAATAAAAGAGGCGTGCAATGCAGGGAATGTGAAGGATTTGGTCACATTCAATCTGAATGTGCTAACACACTGAAGAAAAACAAAAAGGTAATGACAGCTACTTGGAGTGATCAGGACTCTGAAAGTAGTGAAGAGGAAGATAACGTGAATCTTGCCTTAACCTCTGTTGTTTCTGCATTAACACTAAATTTGCAGGATAATAAAAGGGTTGTTTGTCTAAACAATGCTGTTCAGGAAGATAATTCTGATTGTGAATCTAGTGAGTCTGATCTAGACGAGGATTCTCTGAAAGAATCATACAAGAATATGTATGATCAATGGTTAAGGGTTTGTTCTGATAATCGCTTAATGGCAAGCAATAATAAATTCTTACAGGAAAAGAATGATGATCTTGTAAACACTGTGAAGAATCTTGAAGAAAATATTATTGCAAAAGATTGTGAAATTAAGCGATTGGCAAATGAAATTAATCACATGATTAAAGGTGTTAAAATGCTTAATCCAAATTCCAGGATTTTGGATGATGTTATTGTTGCAGGCCAAAAAGCTGGTAATTTTTCTGGCTTGGGATCTGATGGTTTCAAATCAAAAGGAAAAACCATTTTTGTGAAATCTGGAATTCATTCTGTTGCATCCACTGACCTTTCTGCAGGTACATCTCACACAATTGATTTGACAAAAAGCAAATCTGTTTCCACATCTGTTAAACAGATCAATCGGTTCATTCCAATATGTCATTTCTGTGGAGTGAAAGGACACATCCGGCCCAGATGTTTTACTATGATGAATGTTTTCAAAAACAATTATTTAAATCATTATGGTAAAACAAAACATGTTGTGAGAAAACCTTCAAATTTTGTTTGGGTTGAAAAAGCAAGAAAAACTTGTCTTGCTGCTTTTACTTGTCATAAATCTCGTGCTTCTAATTCTTGGTATTTTGATAGTGGATGCTCTAGACATATGACAGGTGATGCAAATATACTCACTAATTTCAAATCTTTGAAATGTGGTGGAGTAACATTTGGTGATGGTATGTCAGGTAATATTCTTGGAAAAGGTACTCTGAGTCTTGATGGTTTACCAAAATTGAGAAATGTTTTACTTGTTGAAGGACTTAAGGCTAATTTAATTAGTATAAGTCAGATTTGTGATCAAGGCTTCACAGTAAATTTTTCACGTGATGATTGCAATGTTGTTGATCAAAATGGCGTGAGTATATTGAAAGGATATAGATCCATTGATAACTGCTATACTCTTTCGCCATCTCTCACATGTCACTCAGCCATAAGTAATACCACTGATTTATGGCACGAGAAACTGGGTCATATAAATTTCAAAAATTTGAAAAAAATTGCTAGTGCATGATTAGTTCGTGGTTTACCCAAGTTGGGTAGAGAATCTGCAGGTAAATGTGAACCATGTCAGTTGGGGAAACAATTAAAAAACTCCCACACAACTGTCACGGGAATCAATACTTCAAAAGTTCTTGAACTTTTGCACATGGATCTTATGGGTCCCATTCAAGTTGAAAGTATCAATGGAAAAAGGTATATCTTTGTGTGTGTTGATGATTTTTCTCGTTTTACTTGGGTTGACTTCTTAAGGGAAAAATCAGACACGTTTGATGCCTTCAAAAATCTATGCATGAAATTGAGAGTTGAAAAAGATTGCAATATAGGCAAGATTGTGAGAATTAGAAGTGATCATGGTAAAGAATTTGAGAATACTATTTATGATGATTTTTGTAAATCTCTAGGAATCTCTCATGAGTTCTCATCTCCCAAGACTCCAGAACAAAATGGGGTTGTTGAGAGAAAAAATAGAACCTTGCAGGAGATGGCTAGAGTAATGCTAAACAGTAAAAAACTCTCCAAACGATTGTGGGCAGAAGCAATATTCACTGCTTGCTACACAATCAATCGAGTTTTTCTTAGGCCAGGTACTTTCAAAACTCCCTACGAAATTTGGAAAGGTAAAAAGCCCAATGTAAGTTATTTTCATGTTTTTGGATGCATATGCTATATCCTCAGAGATCGTGAGAATATTGAAAAATTTGATTCAAAAAGTGATATAGGAGTGTTTCTTGGATATTCTATGAATAGTAGAGCTTATCGTGTCTTTAACATGAGAACTCAAACTATAATGGAATCGTCCAATGTTGTTGTTGATGATTTAAAAGATTTTTCTGAATATTACAAAGAAGAAGAAATTGATAGGTTTATTGCAGAAAGCTCTCAGACAGAATCTCCCACGGTGAAAAAAGATGATGTTGTGACCTCTCATACTGAATCTGTTACAACAGAAGCGAATCTGTTCCAACATCGTCTGATCGATCAACAAAGGAAAGGCCAGAAATCATCACAGATTCAATACAGAGAGAACCCTCTGCCAGAATAAAAAAGAATCATCCTTCAGATCTCATTCTTGGTGATATTGAAGAAAGCATGGTCACAAGAAAAAGGTATGTGAATTTGGTTCAATTCGTTTGTTTTACATCCAGCTTTGAACCAAAAAATGTGAAAGAAGCTCTGAATGATGAGTCATGGATAAAAGCAATGCAAGAAGAATTGGAACAATTCACAAGAAATGAGGTATGGACTCTTGTTCCTAGACCAAATCATACAAATGTTATTGGCACCAAATGGATTTTCAAAAACAAAACTGATGAATTTGGTACAATAATAAGAAATAAAGCTAGGTTAGTTGCTCAGGGGTATACTCAAATTGAAGGAATTGATTTTGATGAAACTTTTGCCCCTGTCGCAAGACTTGAGTCAATAAGATTGCTATTGGTTGTTGCCTGTGTTGTTGGATTCAAACTTTTTCAAATGGATGTTAAATCTGCATTTTTAAATGGAAATTTGAATGAGGAAGCATTTGTTGAACAACCAAAAGGATTTGAAGATCCACATAATCCTAATCACGTTTTTCAACTTAAAAAAGCTCTCTATGGTCTGAAACAGGCTCCTAGAGCTTGGTATGAAAGATTGACTCAATTCCTTGTTTCAAATGGGTATAAAAGAGGAGGAGTAGATAAAACTCTTTTCATCAAAAATGTTGATTCTGATATTGTCATTGCTCAAATCTATGTTGATGATATTGTTTTTGGCTCTACTTCTAACACTTTAGTGCAGGAATTTGTCAAACAAATGACGAATGAGTTTGAAATGAGTATGGTAGGTGAGTTAACCTATTTTCTAGGTTTGCAAGTCAGACAGTCAGAAGATGGAACTTTCATCTCTCAAAGTAAATATGCAAAAAATCTGGTTAAGAAATTTGGGATGGAATCTGCCAAACACGCCAAAACACCAATGGGAACCACAGTCAAATTAACCAAGGATGAAAATGGTGTTAAAGTTGATCCAACCTTGTACAGAAGCATGATTGGAAGTCTTCTGTATCTCACAGCCAGTCGTCCTGATATAAGCTACAGTGTGGGGGTTTGTGCTCGATATCAAGGAGATCCTATGGAATCACATGTAACAGCTGTAAAGTGAATCATCCGTTATGTAAATGGCACTCAGGAATATGGAATTTGGTACTCAAAGGAAACAAACTCTAATCTTGTTTGCTTTAGTGATGTTGATTGGGCAGGCAATGCAGATGACCGAAAAAGTACAAGTGGTGGATGTTTTTATCTGGGAAACAATCTGGTTTCTTGGCATAGCAAGAAACAAAATTCTATCTCGCTGTCTACTGCCGAGGCCGAGTACATTGCTGCAGGAAGCTGCTGTACGCAATTATTGTGGATGAAACAAATGATGACAGATTATGGGTTTGATCTTAAAACTTTGACTATTTTCTGTGATAACACTAGTGCTATTAATATCTCAAAAAATCCTGTCCAACACTCTCGCACTAAACACATTGACATTCGTCATCATTTTATTAGGGAACTCGTTGAAAATAAAACTTTGATCTTAGAATATATTGAGACTGACAAACAGATTGCAGATATTTTTACAAAAGCCCTTGATACAGTCAGGTTTGATTCCCTCAGGAAATCCTTGGGGGTTTGTCCCAATTAATTTTTTTTTTGTGCTGTACCTTATCCCTGTGTCTGAAAAAGTTGTGTGATGTCTCTTTGTCCTTGCTCACAGAAAAAGTTTCAATCATTATGTCAAAATTTATTTTTACTTCAGGTTAGAAATTATAGTTAATATAATTCATGCTATTTTTCTTCAAAATAAAAATTCAAAAAACAAATAGTCCCTCCAATTAATATTTCTTCAATTCAATCTGTGTTTTTGTGTGTGAGTTTTTGTGTCTCGAAAAGTATTTCAAGCTCCATCTTAGAATAGAGCTACCTACACTGTTGTGTAAATTGCTTAACCTTGAGTAAGTTGGAACTATGTAACTAACAATTATGTAGAAGATACTCTACCATTGTTAAAAACAAGCCTTCAGTGTAGTGTGAAAGCGTCTAATTTGGTTACTCATTGAGAAAAAGGCTAACAATTGCCACATAGGGCAATGTCCCTGAAAAAGGCTAAAAATTGCCATACAGGGCAATGATCTCTGCTTTCACAATCACACACAAATGCTTGAGATATTTTGTTGGGAAACATTTGTAAGTCTCATACACACTGATTGATTTGAGTGAAATATTTTTTGTGATTGGAATAAATGTTTTGTGATATTTTATTTTGAAAAATAAAAGCATGATTTATATTAAATACATTTTCTAAACCTTATAGTAAAGTTTTTTTTTGATATGATGATTGTTTCTTTTTCCACATGCAAGGGCACGAAGACATTGGGCACTAATCAAAATGGGATATTTTTTTGGGTACATTCGTTTTTACTTCTTAAAATAATAAAAAATAAATAAATAAATAAAATAATAATAAATATATTTCTTTTTGAGGGCAATCAAATCTGAGTGTGTCAAAAAGGGTAAGTTGTATCTTGATTGTTTTTGTCCTTATCTCATTTTTTCAAAGATCAAATGTTTCCATTTTTGGCTTGTTTCCCAATTTGTGTCGTGCACTATTGTTGGCAGTTATTATTGAGATATTTGGTGTGTACTTTCCTAAAAGTGTTTATCCTTTTTAATTGTCAAATAAAGGAATTAAAGATCAAATCCCTACCTTTTTCTGTCTTTATATTCAGATTTCCTTGGGCCCAATTCACAACCGTCTCCTTTCTTCTCCTTTTTGGTCCTTTATTTTCCTTGACAGTTTTTCTCTCATTCTCGTGCAACAATGGTGAGAACCAGAGGCAGTGGGTCTCGGTCTGTCAAGTCAGTGGCTGGTTCGATGAGTGCATCTCCATCCCTCACCAAGAAGAAAGCTCGGAAGAGTACCTTGTCTCTTCCCATCCACATTGATGATCCCATTACCACGAGCAAAGTCGTGGTCATTCCGGACCTTGAAGCCCCCAAAGCTCCGACTGAACCTCCTTCTTCGGCGGCTCCGCTCGCCTCTGTACCAGGGTCTTCCAAAAGAGGCCGAGCTTCTCCATCAGAGGATGTCTCTGATCATGGTCGTGATTCTGCCAAAGCCCATTCTGATTCCTCAGAGTCACCTGACGTGCTTGCACCCAAGAAGAAAAGCAAGGGTTGGTTCCAGGTCTCTTCTTCTCGAAAATCTCCTCGTTCCAAAGGGACTGATCCTTCTGATTCTACGCCGAAGGTTTCATCTCCTGTTGGTACCACTCCTCGTTCCAAGTTTAGGTCAAAGGTAAAGAAAATTCCTCCACCTTGTTCTTCTTCTGAAACTGACCCTTCTTCAGATTGTGTGCCCTCTGACGAAGATCCCCTTGAAGACGACCCCTCTCTTGAGGACAATGTTGACTCAGAAGATGAATCTGACCCATCAGAGGACCCCCCTGTTTCACCAAAGGGCAAGAAACCAATGAAAATTCCTGAGATTCGCACAAAGTCTCCTTTGGGTCCCAAAGTATCTCCAGGTTCTTCCTTTAAGGCCCACTCTCTGAATTTTTGTTTCAATGACAATGAGAAAAATATGAAGCATTATGTGCATCGTGATTTTATCCGTGAGAAAAATTTTTCATTCTCGGCTCATAGGGTCTTTGGGGTCATCAAAAATATTGAGGATCGAGGGTGGTTAGGTTCTTTAACCGGGCTGGATGGTTTTGTTCCTAGAGTTGTACAAGAATTCTATGCCAATATCAATGATGATATGTTTGATAGGAAGTATTTTATGTTTGGTCAAGTTTATGTCCGAGGGAATTGGTATTTGTTCAATGCTGCTGAAATTACCAAGGTTCTTAATTTGCCTCTTTCTGTTGATAATGTTGCTGTGGAGTTTAACAAAGATAAGGTGCTTTCGGAGTTGGTAGGACAAAATATGGTGTGGGAACCTCACTCAGTCCTCAAAGTAACAGATCTTACTCATTACTATGCTGTGCTTCACAAATTTTCCACCTCCAACTGGATTCCCACTACTCATACCTCCACCATTACCTTTGACACGACCTTCTTTCTGTACAAAGTTGGAACTGGTCTCGGTGTTGATCTTGCCTCTCTCATTTTTGACCAGATCACTGCCTTAGGGAATGCCAAAAAGAAAGGTCAATATTTGGTGTTTCCCCATTTGATTTACAAGTTGCTTGATTCTCAAAAGCCTCTTCGCTTGGAATATGAGATCTTGACTCCTCCTAGTGCCGGAGCAGACTACAAACTCAAAAAGGAACCATCATCTGTTAAAGCAACTAAAGGGATTGCTCTCAAGGCTGGCGATGCTGATTCTGTTGCTGCTGAACTCGCTGGTGTCAAGGCCACCCTGGAATCTGTTCAAACAGAAGTGATCAGGCTCAAGAGTTCTCTCTCAACCATGGTGTCTCACTTTGCAGCCGGTCCTTCCCACTGAGTCCATTTAGTTTTATTTTGCTTTTTACTTTGTTTTAATAAATTGTAAAAGAACGCTTTCTTAGTGTCTTTTTGTTTTTGGGTTCTCCTTTGGCTTCTTGCTAGACAACAAGGGGGAGTAATAGTGGTTCATTTTGATCAGTTTATATTGTTTTAAGATGTTGAGTCATGAACATTTGACATTGCTTTTCGCAGGGGGAGTCATGCTATAATTTTTTGATCTTTGTTACTTTTGTGATAATTTTCGCAGGGGGAGCATTCCATTGCTATTTTGCTACTTGCTCTAACTTGTCTTGTCTTGCAGGATTTTTTTTCAAAATAAACTCTTAAAATATTATTGTCTATCAAGTTGCCAAAGGGGGAGATTGTAAAATCCTTTTTTGGCTAAACTTTAATTTAGACAAAATATTTTAATTGTTTAAGAAAAATCAGTAGCAAATCTCCTTGTTGATTTTCGGTTTTATTAGCAATATTTTCAGCTGATTTTGTAATGTAAAAAGATCTCTAAATGTGAATATATTTGTTGCCATATTTATCTCAAATCATCTTTTTTTTGGTAAAAATATATTGTGCAAATATCTTAAGAATATTTTCAGGGATTATATGGGATTATGGTTATCCTGGAAATAAAGAAAGAATCGAAAATGCACATGGTCAAGAAAAATGACCATGTTCGATCTGCCAGATCAAACGGATTACGTTGCTGACTCATCAGTTTCCTTTTCTGTCGACACAGAATCCATCTGGCTGGCTGTTTTCCTAAATCAAAGGAATTCGCATATTGATTTCAAAGATACTAGAAAATCATGGCCTTGGACGATTTCCCTTCCTATAAATACCTTGCCAAGGCCTTTGGATTTTTCACCTCTTCTATTTTGAATATTTGTAATTGTTATGCTATTTTGAAGAGTGTGTTTTATTTGTAGAGATTAAGTTTGTTCACCTTAATCTTTGTGAGAGTGCTGAGTGTACTTGTGGATATCTATCTAGTTCATTGTATACAGATAGTGTCTATTGTGAACGTGTTCATAAGGATCTTCGGGAGAGGATTCGATCTAAGTCTCACTTCGGGAGGAAGTGAGCACTCGCTGTTCTTTGAAGGGAGTTCAAGAGAATCAGCGTTTCATCAAACCAGATTCGTAGAGAAGAGTACAACAAGATTGCGGCAATAGTTTAAGAGGGAGTCTTACATTGTTTAAGTCAATGCTTTTGTACACTTTGTTTCTTTACTAATTGGTTTATTCTCTGGGCGTGGCCTCAAGGAGTAGGATATCCGAAAGGGTTTCTGAACCTTGTAAAAATTCACTGTGTTCTTTAATTTTTGCACTGTTTAATTTTTGTGTTCAGTTCTGTCGTGACATGTTCGGATTCTGTCCCGACAGAATTGCTTTCTGTGTAAACATCTAATTACCATTCCGCATTTTAATTAATACTCTGTTTAATTAATCTGGTAATTATTAAAAACGGAATTTCAATTTTTAAATAAGAGAAAAAAGATGAAAGCTATTAAAGTTACCATGCATCTTAGTTACATTACATTTAGTAGTATTAATATTCTGGTACTCTTACAATCTACTCTAATTTTGTTACATAAATATTCATTAAAAAAATACTTATGGAAAGTGAAACTCTTAGGTACCTAATACCATAATGACTAAAATTCATACAAAATTAACTATACAACACTAAGGTACCTAATTAGTGCTAATTCATTCATCCAACCATTAAAACATATTTTAAGCGTTTACTAACACAATTCACACACACACAAAAAAAATTAAACTGATTAGTTCAGGTTTTTTTTACTTTATGCTATAACATTATTACTTACCACTTATTTCAAAATTACTTACCTGTAGCAAAAGGATACTTTACCAATATCGTAAATAAGTTATAAATCAATACTAAGATGATCATATTCTCCTCAACTGTACAAATTTCTGGACGTAAAATTACCTCATTGCCCTTACCTTTAACACCCACATCAATACAACTATTCACAATCGGTTTATATTACCGATTCTATAGGTAAAACACTATAAAAATAAATACACCAAAATAGCCCACATCATGACACTTGGAAATTTATTGGGCCCCACTTGTGAGACTAAGTCATGAGAGGGACTAAAGAATTTGCCTATAATAAATAAAAGAATTACAATTTTAGGCACAACTACATTTGTTTGTATATATAACGAACAAAAAAAAAAGGATCGATGAGCAACAACTAAGAATGAGTGACTCACTAGCAAGCAAAAAAAAAAGATGACTCAAAAAATTATTCATGCATATATATATATACTAGTTAATGGCTTAATCACGAGCAACCCGTTAATATTGTTACTATTTCTCTAGCATTTTGCTTATTGTCATAAGACTAAAATTGATTTAAAAATAAATAAGTAAATAAGTATATTTTTTCTTTGAATTCTTATAGGTGAAGAAAGTAAATAATAATATAAGCAAATAATTCATAATTAATAATTTTTTTCTTTTGGACTTAGAAATTGAATTGATTGTGTTACTTATTGAATTTAAAATTTATTATTATTATGTATTTTGTCACTCATCTCATTCTATGATAATTTTTCTTTGTTTAATAAATTGATATTTTGTGAAAAGATGACTTGGTTGTAAACTAATATTTTTTGAAATATTTAATTCAACTATTTACAACTTCACAAATAGTTTATTGATATTATTGGCTTATAATATTTCCAAATACCAAAAGTAGAAAATGTTACTACCTAAAAAAAATTCATATAAATACACTATTATTTACTTATTAGGATCTATATTGACATTTTTAATTTTCTTAAAGGTTCGGTTATTTGATTTTTTTAACTGTTTATCGTATATATTCTTTTTAGTGCAATATATGAAAGGAAAAAAAAAGGCTTGAATTTAAATGAGACTGTTATATTCTATAGCTTGTAAATTATATCCAAATAGAAATATACACATATATTTATCACTCTTAGTTATATATAGACATTATATATCAGGAACTGATTTTTTTTAGGGGATCCAAAAATGATATTATTGCCCTTAATTATATATACATGTATATAAAAAATATATATACATTATCCGAAACCGATACTTCTTTCTTTCTTTATTTCTTTTTAACCAAAAAGTAGGAATGTTTATTACAACGTAACAAACTTGGAATAAATTGTAAAGGAATATAGGAGAATTTCAAGAGGAAAAAAGGAAAAGAAAAGAGAATATCATAAGGGAAATTTGACTTTTGATGCATATTAGGGGATCGAATGACAAAATAATACCAAGCTTAAAAAACATCATATTTTTATGATAGTATTTTCCTGAATTCCCAAAATGCCCCTGAAATAAGTTGCCTTATCTTTTTTCTCAGTCTTCGCTTTCTATCTCTTCGTTTTCCCTTTCTATCTCTCAAACTCTCATACACACAAAAAAAGCCAGCCACCATTATCTTAATGTATACTAATTTTCGAGCTCAATTTGGATTTCGGATCTAGGGGCAAAAATCATATGGGTAAGTATATATTTGCTATATGTAGTGAGGAAACTTGTCTGTCTACATTACTTGTCTTATTTCGAACAGATCTGTGTATGCCTTCATGTTTATTGCAATTTTTTACTGTCGAAATGAATTTTGGATACTTCGTGCGTTTTTTTTCTGGATTTTTTGCCTGCCTCGATGAGTTCGATGAAACTCGATAGGTCTCGATGTGTTGCATGCATGCTGGCTTGATGGTCCTCGATGGACCTCGACGTGCCTCGATAGTGTTAGGATGTTAATACCTCGATGGTCCTCGACTGTACTCGATAAAACTCAATAGGTGTATAAGAATTTAATTGGATTGTTTGTCTCGATAGTCCTCGACTGTACTCGATAAAACTCGATAGGTGTATTAGAATTTTATTGGATTGTTTGCCTCGATAGTCCTCGACTGTACTCGATAGGTGTATAAGAATTTAATTGGATTGTTTGCCTCAATAGGCCTTGATTGCCCTCGATATACATCGATAATGTGACCTCAATAGGCCTCGACATATATCGATAGAAATCGATATTTTGCTGTTTTATGTTGTAGTTTAACTTTTTGACCTTTTTTTTTGTTGCAGATTCGACTCTTTCCATATTTGTTGCATTCAATAGTGTTTGGGAACTCGAAAATAGGGATTGGATTTTCAGAGATGCTGAAAATCAAGTTCTGCCCGTGGAGAAGGGTGTGACGTATGAGCAACTGCTTGACATTATGTACGATGAGCTTGAAGTTGATAAAAGTGTGCATGACTTGAAAATTGAGGTCTCGTACATATGCCTATCACAATCTGTCAAACCTACCGTTATAAAAAATGATAGGCATGTGCGTGCATTCAATGGGTTAGCATCGAAATTTGTAGAGAAGCTCATTCCTCTATGTGTGACATTAATTAAGAAGGGAGGTACAAGAAATGCATCGACTTCTGCCAGCGTTAATAAAGAAGTTTGATTTGAAGAGAACATTTCTCCTCCATGTCAGAACTCAAGGTGACGTTGGAACATGTGTTTCCGAGACAAATCCAGACGTCATAGTCCATGATGATATCCCAGTTAGAGATCCGCCATTTGTGCATGACACAGCGGAGTACGATCCCTATGGCTACGATCCTTATGTCAACGACGATCCTGTTGTTGATGCAATAGATCTTGGTGGGCCAGATGTTAGGGTAGATTTTCCAACACAGAGTTCAAATGTTATGGTAGATGAGGAGCACAGAATAGAAGATCGGCAAACACCTGGGACCAGCAGTAGTCGTCCAGGTCCAAGTAGAACCGATGGTAGTTTTAGATGGAGTTCTCCATTGGACTTAGGTGAAGATCGTAGAAAATGGAGTGCTCCCATGTTCACCAAAGAGGATATAGATGCCTCACATCAACATCATTCCTCAACCAGCAAAGCTTAAGGAGAATTGCACCTTGGGAAGTTCTTTCAGAACAAGCTTGAATTGAAAACCAAAGCATCCATATTTGCGATGAAGAATAATTTTGAGTTTATGGTGAAGAAATCTAGGACTGATGTGTGGTACATTACCTGCAAGGATCCTGGTTGTGGTTGGAGATTGAGGGGTAAGAAAAAAATGCGATCTGAAATGTTCGAGATTACTGTATACAACAAAGTACACACTTGCTCACAAGAAATTCGAGATAAGGACCACCGTCAAGCATCACCGTGGGTTGTTGGGCACCTAATCAAGAGGAAATTTGCTACCGATGGTACTCGGTACATGGAAAACAACATAAGGGAGGACATGAAGCACCATTTTGGGGTCGAAATGAGCTATGAGAAGGCGTGGAGATGCAGAGAAAAGGCTCTTATGTATGTCAGAGGGACACCTGAGGAATCATACTCCAAGTTACCTGGATAACTGTGTCATTTGGAGCATAAGAACCCAGGTACAATTACTGATTTTGTAGCAGAAGATGGTCGTTTCTTGTATTGCTTCTTTTCCCTCGGTGTTTCTAGGCGTGGTTTCCAGTACTGTCGTCCTGTAATTTGTGTGGATGGCACATTCTTGAAGAATAAGTATGGTGGCCACATGCTTTGTGATGTTGCGTTGGATGTAAACAACCAGTTGTTTCCAATTGCGTTTGCATTGGTGGACAGTGAGAACCATAACTCTTGGACTTATTTCATGAGAAAATTGAAGGAAGCCATAGGGAATGTTGAGAACCTTGCTTTTGTATCGGACATTCATAAAAGCATTAATCATGCTTTGGAGCTTGTGTTCCTAGATGCGTATCACGGTGCATGTTACCATCATATCTCTATGAATGTTGTGGCAAAATTCAAAAGTGACCACATGCAACACATCATGGGGTGTGCAGCGTACGCATTTCGAAGAATGGAATTTCACAAGTTCTTTGACAAGATTAAGGTAATTGATCCACTCATTGCTCAATATCTAGAGGGAATTGGCTTTGAAAGGTGGAGTAGCGCTTATTTTCCTGGTAACTGATACAATATCATGACGAGTAACTACGCAGAAAGCTTCAACAATAAAACTAAGGAGGCAAGGAGCTTTCCAGTCGCCACTTTTCTTGAATTCATAAGATTCACTCTTCAGTCTTGGTTTGTAGATAGACGTGAAAGAGCTGCAAAAGCAACAAATGTTTTATCACCTGAGATGGAAAAGGATTTTGAGCAAATAGGTGATAAAGCAATTTTTTTGGATGTCCAAGTCCTTGGTCATCATGAATTTCTTGTGGTCGATGGTAATGGTGATGGTGAGGTGAACTTGGCCACAAAATCATGCTCTTGTGGCATGTTCCAAACCATTGGGATACCCTGTGTACATGCTTTTCCTGCAGCCAGAAAAAGAAGCATAAACATTTACTCATTGTGTTCCCCTTACTATAGAATTGAGGCATTGAAGGACACTTATAAAGATACTATTTACCCTGTTGGGAACGAGGATGAATGGGTAATCTCTGATCACATCAGAGATACGGTTGTCGGCGTCCCCGTTGAGAAAATCCCTGTAGGAAGGCCCAGGAAGCAGAAAGTGGGTAGGCGAAAGACAAATTGCTATGCTTCACGCGGGGAAAAGTTTGTCAAGCCATGTAAGTGTAGCAGATGTGGTGGTAGTGGGCACAATAGGAAGTCATGTTGTAGAGTCCAAGAACTTTACTTAGCTAGTTAGATAGTAGTATTATAGTATGTATAGCGTTATCTTTGTAACTGTGGATTTTTGGTTCAGACCGGGAATGATTTGGACACTCATAGTAGTACTTGTAGATTTTCTAAGTTTAACCTATAGTTTAAGAATATTAAGTATAACCTAAGGTTTGATTTTATGACTGATATTAAGGATAATATTTGTTATACTATAAGGTTTAGATGAGGACCAATAGGATTTTAAGCACATGTTATGAATGGGTGATTAAGGATTAAGTATTTTAAGGATTTAATTTATAAGGAGTAAAGTTTGAATGCAATAGGGCCAGTCAGCAGCTTTGAATACGTTGAGGGCTTAGTCAAGGCTGTTTACTCCATTCAAACTTAGCTAAAAATGTGTAATTTCGTGTTTAAATATTCAGCGTGTGCCGATATATCGCAGCTATAGGGGGCGATATATCGCAGCACGTAGATACGGAAAACACGAAACGATGCACGGTCGCCTCGGGCATACTGGCCCAGGCGATATATCGCCTACAGGGGCAATATATCGCCTCCTTCAGCATGATTCAAATGTTTTTGAATTCTTTTTCCTTTCAGCCATTCAACTTCTTCATAGATCCAGCATCTTTTGAACGAGTCTTCAGCCTCTGCTGAACGATTATTCAAATTATTTTCACCTAAAAAGCTATTATTTTTATTCAAGTAAAATTAAGATTCCTTCATTCCCAAACTCTATAAATAGGACCTAGTACCAAGCCATTATTCACCTTTTTCTCTAAGTTCAGAGGCTGCAAGTGCTAAGTGAGTGTGAGAGTATAAACACCTGGGTTTTGGGGAAATCATAAGCTTAAACATCATAAGCTTGTCAAACACTTTGGGAAATAAGGTTCTATAGTATTTCGGTTGTGGTGTAGAATGGTCTTACAAGTCTTTGAGGTAAACCAAAACTCTAGTTCATTTGTTATTTTCTTTCTCTTAGTCTTCTACTCAATCTTCTAACCTCATTCTTATCTTGGTTAGGGAATCTAAGTTCTTGAGCACATAAGTTTTGGTAAGTGTGACTTTCAATGGTTTAGTCTTTCCATTCCTTTCATTTCATCTCTTTTTCTTCATTAGACTCACCCTGTTATATATGGTTTTAGGAGTGTTCCAAAAAGTCCCAACGCTTTCCTCTTATCCCGGTAACTTTGGTAAGGAAAATAGGATAGAATATATATGTTTTATGCTTATGTTATCTTATGTGTTATGTTATGAAATATGTTATAAATATGTTATGATTATGTATGTTTGTAGGCTTGGGCATATGACCCATATGACTAACAAGACCCCAAATGGGTTATGGGCATATGACCTACTTAGCTAGTAGGACCCCACTAATCCCATGGGCATATGACTTGTTTAGTCTATGGGACCCCAAGTAATAATGGCCATTATAATAAGTGTAT
Organism: Humulus lupulus; assembly: GCF_963169125.1. Lineage (NCBI taxonomy): Eukaryota > Viridiplantae > Streptophyta > Magnoliopsida > Rosales > Cannabaceae > Humulus > Humulus lupulus. Next base: position 195,759,864 of record NC_084799.1, on the reverse strand, counting down.
GTAATAAGTGTTACAATATGTCTTTATGTTTATGACTATGTGTTAGATTTTCCTTGCTGGGCATTAGGCTCATTCCTTTTTGTTTTTGTGCAGGAAAATAGCTATTAGTGGCAGTAAGGTTCGTGGATGCTTGGAGATTGTGTATCGATGGTGAATGGATTCAAGGAGTCGAGAGTTCGATCTTTCGAGGATGTAGTCTTGTTTTACTTTTTATGGTTTTACGTGTATTTTTCCGCACTTTCTATGTAACTCCTTTTCACTTTAAGCTATGTTTTGTTTTAAAGACAATGGGTACCCATATCCTACTTATTTTATGAAAGTAACTTTTGTTTCTACAAGTTTCTAATAAATTTATGGTATTTTCGCAAATGTAAGTCTTATTAAGGTTTGTATGTATAGTTTCATTAATGGTCCAAAAGTCTAGAGTAGTGGGCCATTACACATGTAAGGATAGGATTTAAAATATTGTGTTATGTAATTATTTAATTGATTTTGTTGCATTTATTATATGGAGTACTTCTTCTAATACTTGTTGGTTTGGATGTCGAGGCAGACACATTATGTGAATTTAGTACTTTTTTATTTAATAAAATTTTCAAAAAATACTGTTTGATAAAAAATAATATACAAAACTAACGATATGCTATACTATACAAGATGTGTATGAAGAAAATGTAAAGAGCATCAGGGGGATAAATTCTTATAGAATAGGTCCACACACCACTTGGTCCTGAAATGTTTGATGTTCTCATCAATAACGGTATCGAGTGGTAGCCTGGCAACCAAATGCTCGATATGTTTGATGGCAAACATACCATAATCCCCATTGCATATAATCTATTTTGTGTCAATAGAAGATAAAAATAACTTTAATTTTTAGATTTCAAAATACAATCCCTACTGCAAATGCTCGGGCTGCAGTACTCGTACACTGGGACTATCAGCATCACTGGCAACTACAGATGTCTGGGCCTGTGGAGTAGAGGGTTGATCACCGCGCTCGTAGTCTGCAAGCAAGATATCAGACTCTGTATCTGATTTTATGACGGTGGATCGACCTGAGACCATTGAAAGCAGCTGCGCCAACTGAGCCATGATCGTAGTCTGATTTTATAGTAAGGTTGCCTGGCCCTCCTTAACTCTCTTGAGCCTCTGCATCAATTGCTCATAATCAGGCTGGGCAACCTGACTAGATGAAGTTGCACAGGCCTGTGAAGTGCCCTCCTCAACCCTCGGGACATCCTCGTAAAAAATGGAGGCTTCCTTTGTAACTTTTTCCAGCTTCTCTGCCTCCTTCTCAGGTACTACTACTTCCTCCGCTGCAGTCCCAGCCTCCCCCACAGTTGATTCCAACTCAGGGAATAACCTGTAATCAACTTCTGGGAGGCTATTGTAGTAGACTACCTCACCGGGACGTGGCTTCAACATGGAAAATACCACTAACAGCATGGTTGAATAACATGTGCCCGGTAACTAGGGCAAACTCTGCAATACCAAATCTACACAGAGTGTTGCCCATGTAGAACTGACCCTCTTCAGGCTTCTTGCTTTCTACCTTACGCAACATTAGCTGATGCAGCAAAACCCCAGAAAAACTAAACGGCTTCGCCTTAAAGAAGTGTCCCAACGGGCATGCCTGTGCCCTTTCAATAAGACCATGCCTCTGAAACTGCTCTATAAGGGTATCCAAGTAGGCACTACCCCTATAAGTGACACGGCCAGAAAAGTGCTTCTCTAACGGCATAATAAGGTCAGGCATCTGGAAAAAAAACTCACAAAAAAAAATGTTCAAAATGTAAAACAATCTGGTCACTATCGAGTCCCATCGAGGAAGCTACTATTGAGGCCAATCGAAGCCTATCGAAACCTATCGAGGTAGGTGCTAAAATCCCAAAGCATGATATCATCGGGTTGCTATCAAGTCCTATCAAGGCCTATTGAGGTAGGTTCTAAAAATCCCAAAGAATCATATCATCGAGTTACTATCGAGTCTTATCGAGGCCTATCGAGGTAGGTCCTAAAAATCCCAAAGCAAGATATCATCTGGTTACTATCGAGTCCTATCGAGGCCTATTGAGGTAGGTCCTAAAAATCTCAAAGCCCCGTATCATTGAGTCCTATTGAGGCCTATTGATTCCTATCGGGGCAAAGGCTACATAAGCCATATGGCCAATAGAATCGAGTCCTATCGAGGCCTATCGAGGTATATGCTAAAATTTCTATAAGCCTAAAATTCCATCGAGTCCCATCGAGGCCTATTGAGGCACAGTCAAATCCAGACCCTAGCATATACTATCGAGTCCTATCGAGGTACATAAAAAATCTCGAAAAAAACCCAGATTTCTTCATTCCCCAGCCCCGATCTATCCTATGAACAAAAATCAACAACAAAAAAACCAAGCAGATACACATATTACAGATTAAAAATGAAATCTCTCACCTTCGCTTTCTTTGGGGTTGTTTCCTAAAAGTTTGGTCGGCTTGCTCGACGTTTTCTCCTTCCCCTTCTCTGATCGTCAACTTCGACCCTTTGGGAGCCCTTGTTCGTGGTCGTGGAAGACAATGGTTGGGTTCTACGGATTCAATCGGGTTTAAGTGTTACAAAGTTTGCTTGCTATGGGACTTTGGGAGAGAATACGGAGAGTCTGTGAGAAAAAATGCCAGGGGTATTTTGGGTAGTAAGGTCATTAGTAGCACCAAAATGAGAGTCATATAATGATAGGGTATTTTTTAAATGTAGTGTCACTTAATGCATTAAAAGTCAAATTTCCCTATAAAAATTGGGGAATCATTTGAGTCTCTCTCTCTTTTTTTTTTTCCAACTGAATTTACTGTAACTCATTATCTTGTGATAAAGAACGCTGCCACATGACAATTCTTTTAATGTATTATTATTATTATTATTATTTTAGGTATGTGCCATGCACATACTGGTTATCTAAAATATAATACACCATTTAATAAACTAATTTTATGTTTATTATATTCACGGTTTTTAAAGGTATTTATTTATGCTATGGTTGTTATTAAAATAATTGTTCTGGCATAGTAATATATGTTAGACATAGTAAAAGTAGATTTATCTAACTTAATAAAAATAATAAGAATATAATAAAAAAATGGAGACAAACTTTTCACCAATTTTTATCTATCCGCAAAAAGACAAAATAAAACTACTGAATAAAAAACACATAAAATGAAGTGAAGTCGGTTTATTGATTTGAAGTGCAATTAATAGACATATAGGGACAAAACGACAAAAAAAAAGTATTATATTCAATTGATTTGAAGCTTGATACACAGTAGGAACAAAATGACAAAAAAAAAAAAATCAGCTTATTCACGTGTGTATATATATATACTAGTAGGGCGTAGCACGTGCACGTGCTTGGTCATGTATTATAAATTTATACTTTTATGTTAAATTTTAGATAATGATGAGATAGCAAGAAAAAAAAATAGAAGGAACTAAAAAATTATGGAGTGGGTAGAAGCTTGCTAAAGAGCAAAGGAAAAAAATAATTATGGAGCCTAGGTATGCTTGCCCCTTCTATTCCTCTCCCGAGCTTAAGCTTTTGCCGGATTCGAACTGTGTTTAGTATCCTCCCTAACGTGAGGAGAGAGAAAGAGTAATATCACGCAAAACTGAGGAGAACCTTATGCTAATTTTTGCCACGTTTTTTCCACTTTTAACCTTATGCTAATTTATATTTACTTTATCTTGTTTTCATAAAAAGTATAATTTTTAGAACACTCTAAAACAAAAAAAGCGTAAAATTACTTAAATAGACATACGTAATTAAAAAAAGTATGCAATTTCGTTATATTAAATAAAGTAAATATAAGATTGTACACCGATAAAAATGAGAAGAAAAAATGGATGAAGAACTACTTTTTTTTTTTTTATTCTGACAGGAGAATAGATGAATAGATGATGTGCTGGGCAAGACACTTTCAAAAAAAAAAAATTAGACAAGTCCTAAACAAAAATACTCAAACTACCTAAATAACCTTATCTAAATGAAGAATTACATATTTTTTTGATTAAACAGCAAATGTAATATATAAAATAATTAAAGGGTAAAAATAGAAAAAAAGATGAACCAAGAGCGCATGTCAAGAGCTTCAATTTCGCTTTATCAAGTGAAAGATAATTTAATTTAAAAATTTAGCTCAAATATTTTACGACAACTTAAGCCATATATATAATAAGATTTTTCTATTTCTTCATAGTAAATATTAATTATAAATTACATTTAAATATACATATATATTATTAAAGTAGATTTAATAATAGGTAAATAATAATAATACATAATAATACATAAATACATATTATGTATGAATGTTTCCTAGTATATATTTAATGTATATACATGCCACTGGGAGAGAGAAATCACAACAGGCCAAAACAAAAACATGTAAAATTACTTAAATAGATATATAGAAAGCATGCATTTTTGTTATAATAATAAAAAGTAAATATGAGATATGTATATGGATAAAAATGGCAAAAAAGACGGGTATGCATGCCACTGAGAGAGAGAAATCACAACAGGCCAAAATAAAAATATGTAAAATTACTTAAATAGATATATGTAATTAGAAAGCATGCATTTTTGTTATAATAATAACAAGTAAATATGAGAGATGTATATGGATAAAAATGGCAAAAAAGACGGTTGAAGACCTGCTTATGCACTCTTTTACTAATAGTATAGATATATAGTATAGATAGGAGATTAGTTGTAAAAACACATGCCTTCCATTAAATTAGATCATATTATAAAATCAAGAATTTGGAGTAACAAATAAATATATATATCATATCATAAAGTTATGGAAATAATTTAACAGATAATTAAATGAGATTTATGAGCATATGTACATATATTTTTTAGAATTAATTGAAAATCCAACAATAAAAAAAATTGTGTAAATATAACACGTGATGGATGGTGGGTAAATTTCTAAAAAAAAAAGGTATTTAGATTTACTGATAGAGTCTGAGGAGTCCATGTGCTCCTGAAAATTAACAAATGCAGTAAAATTGTAATGTGGATTAATTTGCACTTGTGCTGCATCAACGTCAGGAATTTCTTCTATGAGAGTATATGTGTTTATAATCCAATCAAATTCATGCTCAACAATTTTAAACTGCGCTTTGGTTTCTTTGATCGTTGCATTAGAGAGATAATATTTTTCTGAAACTATCACAGTGTTGCTAAACAAATTTATATCAACATCATAAATTGTTGCTTGCACATGAGTTTCCTGTACAAAATAAGATTTTTTTTAATAAAAATAAAGATAATGAATGTTGTGAAAATTAATATACGCAAGTATACGCAGTCACACAAGTAATATAATGATAAGTAAGATCGTCTCCACAGGGATTGCAAACAAAATTCAATGTAAAACCAACTAATTAATAATTTAAAATAAATGGAAAATATGGGAATGATTGGGTAATGAATCTAAATTTAAATGACTGTAAATAAAACCTGCTTAAAATGTGGCTACAATTACTAGAAAAATAATTGCAAGAAAAAATATCTATGGAATGATAGACTTGAATAGCTAAATCCCTCCTATGTCTAATCTGCCCAGTTGTTACAGCATTTTGTTCAGCAAAGTAGCACAGAGTTAACAGAATTCTAGAATTGCTCGTGAGATTTTTCCAAAACTCACTGATTATGTTCTAATACTTAATTTAATATATTCCTATATTTAATCAGGTTGCAGAACATCAATTAAACACCAATTCTCAAGTTATGCAAGGTAGTAAAATATTCATATCTTACTTACTAAGAACAATCTAAACATGGAAATTCTCTTGCATCATCCAAGTTATATCCACTAGATTTAGCCTTTCCAGAACCAGATCTAGCTTAGCAAATTGTTACTCATGGCCAATTAATAACAATTAAATAACAGTAAGCTCACTTGAATGAACAAAGGCAAAATTGCTAAACTCATGCATTCACATTAATTAATCACAAGCATAGGGGTTCATAGCTATTCAAATCTCAAAAGGTTTAGCTCATGTTCAAACCAGTAATTACAATCCAAAACAGAGTTTGTTCATCCATGACTAATACTTCAGTTTCACAAAATATAGAATTAAGAGTATATACTACAGAAAAGGAAAGGATAGAAGAAGAAGAAGAAGAAGTAGAATCAAAGTATGCTTTCGTCCTCCTCCTTCTTTTCTCGTGGATATCCTCTTATGGGTACTTGGTTTTCTGTGTATCCTTTTCTGCAACTACTTTTCTCCTCGCTCGGCAGCAGCACACATGTGTTCCTTTGAATAATGTTGGTGGCTGGTACTTCCTTTTCTTCTATATCTCTAGGGTACAATTTCATTTACCCTAATTAGAAAGCCCACTTTCTTCTCTTTGGCCCACTAGACCAATCCACATCAGCCAACTGACATAATTTTAAGTAACTGCCACATAGGCGTTGAATTAGATGAAGAAATTCCTACTGGTATTTTGTCCACGTCATTTCCCAGTACCCAGAAATGCTATAGCATTTTGTTCTCCAGCAAATCAGAAGCATTTCTAGCTTTCGTGTTCACTTTGGCCTCGAATTCTTTTCTTTCCCTTGGCAATTCAATAATTCCTTTCCTAACCAACAAAACAAACAGAATTAATTAATTAATTACATTTAACACTAACAACTTAAAAGACTCCTAAATTAGTACACCAACTAGAAAAGAAAGATAAAAACTAATCAAACTTACAAACAACATCACATTCATTACTCTTTTCACGAAAAATCAAGTTTAAAGTTAATAAAAATAACTCTATACCATAGAGTTATCAATGAACATCCAAATTGAGAATAACATGGACAATAATATTTATTACCTCTTCGTCGCATAAGATTAGAGTTTGGTATTTCTTTATTCCATAACGAGATAATTTTGGTAGTCCTTTTTCGACAACAATAAGTTTGCTTCTCCATATTTTATCTCCAGGAATAATTTCTTTGATAAACTTAAACTCTTTTGCCATAGTCAACCTGTCAAACATTAAACTGTAGAATGAGTAATAAGTACCATATATCTTCAACAGTAATTGTAAGATAAGAAACAAAGTAAACTGAATGTCTTACTTGTGAGTGATAGTGGAATGGTGGAGAAGGATGAAGAAAATCAGCGTTATGTTCTGCTAAATTGATTTGGATATGACTTATATGTAATTTATGTTTATTAATTTATAAGATAAAAAGATAAAGGCGGTGAAGCTGTGAAGGTTATAGAAGATAATAGAAGGTCTGAGAAAGTGAAAGGGGAGGAGTATAGCAGAGTTCATTGTAATCATTTAATAGAGGAAATTATGGAAAGTAACGTGATGGGCTTTTGTTTTTTTTGGCAGGAACTGCCACATTTATAGTTCCAAGAAATCTTGGGAAGTCGGTTTTTTGGTAAAAAGGAGAATAACAAAGCATGATGAATGGTTCAGAATGAGTGAGAATGAACCATTTATATACGAATAATTCATTTATATGTATATTACGTGACAAATACATTTATATATATTATTATTATATAAGAAAATAAAGGAAGTCAATGACTCCGTGCATAAGGCTGTTGTTAGGAAAGAGGAAGACTTAATTTTGTTTTTTGTTTTTGTTGATCTTTTCCCAGTAAAATCATATTTGGAAGAAACTATATATAATAATGTATAGGGGCAGGTAGTGGAATAGTGAATATAAAAGGAGAAGGTAAAATAATAAGTAAAAAATACATAAAAGGAAAAAGCAAAATAAAAAATAAAAAATACATAAAAGGAGAAAGCAAAATAATAAATAAAAAAATAACACTTTTATATAGAATATATATAATGGACAAAACAAAAAGATGAAACGTGTAATAGTGAACAAAAAAAAAACAATATAATAAATAAAAGAATCACAATTTTAGATACAACTACATTTGTTTGTATATATAACGGACCCAAAAAAGGATGAGCAGCAACTAAGAATGGGTGACTCATTAACAAACAAACAAAAAAGGAAATCTCAAAAAATTATTCATGCATATATATATAGTATAGAGATATATATATATATAGTATAAATATATAGTAGAGATATGTTAATATAAATATTTTTCTATTTACGTTATGTATAATATATATAATCTTAATAATTATTACTTAGTATAAGTTTTTCTATATATATGAATGATGGTAATAATTATATAAATATAATATAGGGGATACTAATAGTCTAAATATTGGATACTAATAGTCTAATTATATAAATATACTATTAAAAATTTAAAATATAAAAACCTTATTGGTATAGAACATGAACAGCCGCACGCCACTCTCTCAAACCTCAATGAATTTTTTTAAATTTAAAGACTGAAGTGAACCTTATTGTCTCTCCCTCTTATTATGTTCTCCTTCTCCTTGGTATCTATATTCTCACAAGTTTCCACACAGTACAGTACGTAGAAGAGTGATTCATTCAAAATGTGAGTTTATAATATTTTAAGCATCTTTTCTTTAGTCTCATATATGATCAATATTAAATAATAATACTCCATATGAAGAAGATAGATGAATGTTATGCCTAAAAAGGATTTATGTCTTTTTTTTCTTTCTCATCTCTCTTTTCAGTAAGATATTTAGTTTGTCTTACTATAGGTAGATATGTCTTATCTTATATATATATATATGTGTGTGTGTGTATGAGATTTATTTTACTTTTTGTTGTAAATACTTATTTGACTAGGGAAATTTGGGTATTTATGCACAATATAGGTGCATATATCAAAAAAATATAATTCTTTAACATCATTCCAAAATAATGCTACTATTTGTTTGGTTTCCAAAAATACCCTTATCATTTTTTTAGCCTTCATCTCTGTAACGACCCAAATTCGCTAATAAGGCTTAAGGGCCTTGATTAGTGTGCCTGGAGGGCATAATGGGGATTATGTGTGAATTTAATGATTAAGATGCATGATTATGATTTAAAGCATGTTATATGATTACTTGAATATCTGAGATGCATGACTATGTGTGTTAGTGTGCATATAGGCCCTGATTAGGTTAGAAGGGTATAATCGTAATTTTGGCCACTATGGGCATAATAGCTTTGATATATGTGATAATTGTCGAGACCACATTATTATGTGGATATATCTGTGATCTGTGACTCGAGACAATCCTGGTGAGCAAGGTAGCGAGAAAGTCATGGCGGGGATTTATACCCGGCTCAGGGTGAGCTCAGGGGTATAAATGGGAATTTAGTAGATAAACTTGAGTCTATTTTGACATTGAGGAATACCATTGGTGATTAATTAGGTATCGGGAACTAAGCGAGAAATAATAAAGACACTCGAGGAATTAGCGGGAATTGGGTGAAATGACTAAAATGCCCTTAAGTGGACTAAAGGGTTAGAATTAATAGGGAGGGTATAATGGTCATTTACTTTACAGAAGTTAGATTATACTAAGGCTTTATGTTAGTGGAATTTGTAGAATATCAAAGAAGTCTGAAAAAGAAGAAAAAGGAAGGGAAAAGAAAGAGGGAAAAATAGAGAGAGTTTCTCTGAGTCGATTCAGGCTTTCTTCATCTGTTTTTTGAGGACTTTTTGGAGTAAAGCTCAGGGGAGAGCTGGGGTAACTAAACATCAAGGATCCTGACCTAAGACTAAGGAATTGGCAGAGGTTTAGCAGGGTTTCATTAACACTTGAGGTAAGATTCTAGAGTTCATCCATTTCTGTTTCTGGTTTTTGAGTTGTGGTATTTAAGTTGAATTGAATGGAACTTTGGGGAATTCAGGCTTAAGGCTGAGGAGTGGCAAGACAAGGAAGCCTAGGGATAGCTTGTGGGCGAAATCCTATCAAAGGTATGAATTCTAAGCTCTAACTCTGATGTTCAGCTGGTTTCTGTTGGGTTTTAGAGCTTAGAGGTGACTATGGTGAATTCTGAGTTTGTGGATGCATGTGCTTAGGTTTTAGATATTTGGGGTGCTTGGGATGAGTGGAGTGTGGTTATGAGGTTGTTTTTGAGTTTGGGTAAGAGTTGGAAGAGGTTTGGTTGAGGTTGGTTCGAAGAAATCGCAAAAGGGAAAAATCAATGCAAGGCTGTCTGTGACTAGCGCTACAGCGCTAGCCTTTGGGCGCTGTAGCACTAGGCCATAATGCTGAGGGGAATTTGGCTTCTGTCTGTAGCGCTGTAGCACCCTCCCTAGAGCGTTGTAGCGCTACTCTGCCTTTTGAAGGGGATTTTAGGGTTATTTGCTAGGGTTTTTGACCTAAGGTTTGGGGTTTGGTTCCACCACCTTGTTTGGTGGAACTAGGACTTCCCAGGGGCTCGAGATTGGCCCCGGGACTAGGTTTTGAACTTGAGGGTTGATGATGACTTTGGCCATGATTGTGTTTAGGTGAGCGCTAGGGCTCGAGGGGGATCGTGCTCAAGGTGTCGAGGGATCAAAGCTATTGAATTGAAAGGTAAGAAATCTGCACCCGGTTATATGTTTGTGATGGGACTAAGTGCTCCCGAGAATTGTATCGTGTCAATGTTGGTATTACGCCATGGGACATGTAAAAGCGGCCTAAGAGTGTCGTACATACTATTAGCGCACAGAGCGCGATTCGGCCACTGGGAGTCGTGAACACTGGGATAACAGAGGGAGCAGCCTGTGAGCGCTAGCCCTGGTTATCGTTTATTAACTGTGCATGTTATGAGCTGATATGCCTAGTATGTGGAATACTTGACTATATTGAATGGTTATTTGACTGAGGCTATGTGATGCAATGTGAGATATTGACTTGTGTGATAATTGCTTATGCTCTGTTGATATTGTGTTTTCTTGCTGGGCCTTGGCTCACGGGTGCTACGTGGTGCAGGTAAAGGCAAGGGCAAGCTGGACCAAGCTTGAGGTGGAGAGCTCTGAGGTGAAATGTACATAGCCAGCTGTTCGATCACCATGATCGAGGAGTGGACCAGGACAGGGATTACCTAACTGCTTGTTTTGCCTTAGAATGGCTGGTTATTGTATCTGAGTCTCACAACCTTTGTAAACGATCTTTAAACTTGTATTTTTGGGATCCCGTGTAACCAGATAATGTTTCTTAATGAAAAGTGTGGCTTTTGAGACCAAAACGCTTTTAACCCTAGTACCTTTGTAGCTTCTGCAACACGATTTTTAATTGATGACTTGATTAGCAAGTCTGACACTTTATAAACACACAGTGTAACGGTCTTGGCTATCCAGGGCATTACAATCTCTCTTCTCTCTTCTCTCTCTCTCTCTCTACTCCCTCTCTCTCGGGTCACCTTTATTCTTTGGAGTTATAGCAGCCACCACCAAACCATCATCACCACCACCAAATTTCTTTTAAAAAACGTCTACAACTTTGGCATCCTCCTCTATTTTTTTCTTCTCTCTTTCTTCTTCTCTCTTAAAGTGTCCATGGAGACTAAAATAAAATGTCTCTTGATAGTTTTTGATGATATGAAACGTAAACCTACTAAAAGTTCAATTAAGATACTAATTTATGCATTTCGAATGGATCTGTGCATGATTTTTTGGTTTTTTTGCAATTTTTTCACAATTTTTTAGATCTGAAACGTAAAAATTTGCAGAAAACTCAATATATCTCGATAGACCTCAATGCCCAGCTCGATGGGCGCTTAAAAATCATGATTTTCATGAAAAAAAAACAACTTGCCTCGATAGGCCTCGACATGCTTCGATGCAAATCAATACAATTAATAGAAAGTGCATAACTTTTCACTCGGTTGTCTGTTTGAGGTAAATTTTTTTAATTTGGGTATTTTCTTGAGATCTACACATCTGGGATGAGTACACACACATTTGGGAAGTTGAAAGTTTGAAAACACGCACAACTTTGAAAATATAAGGGTATTGTTTTGAAATTTTGTGTGTTGTCAAGCTTTCAACTTCCCAAATATGTGTGTACACATCTTAGATGTGTAGATCTCAAGAAAATACCCAAATTAAAAAAAAATCACCTCAAATGGACACCCGACTGAAAATTTATGCACTTTCTATGAATTGCATCGAGGTGTGTCGAGGTTTGTTGAGGCCTATCGAGGTGTGTCGAGGCATATGGTTTTTTTTCATAAAAATCATGATTTTTAAGATATACCTTGATAGACCTCGATGCCCAGCTCGATGGGCCCTTAAAAATCATGATTTCCATGAAAACAAACCACTTGCCTCGATAGGCCTTGACATGTCTCGATGCAAATCAATGCAATTAATAGAAAATGCATGACTTTTTACTCTGGTGTCCGTTTGAGGTGTTTTTTTAAATTTTTGTATTTTCTTGAGATCTACACGTCTGGGATGTGTACACATGCATTTGGGAAATTGAAAGTTTGAAAACATACCCAACTTTGAAAATATAAGGGTATTGTTTTGAACTTTGGTGTGTTTTCAAACTTTCAACTTCCCAAATGTGTGTGTACACATCCGAAACGTGTAGATCTCAAGAAAATACCCAAATTAAAAAAAATACCTCAAACGGACACCCGAGTAAAAAGTTATGCACTTTCTATTAATTTAATTGATTTGCATTGAGACATGTCAAAGCCCATCGAGGCAAGTGGTTTTTTTTATGAAAATCATGGTTTTTAAGGGACCATCAAACTGGGCATCGAGATCTATCGAGGTATATCTTAAAAACCATGATTTTCATAAAAAAAAAAAAAAAAAAAAGCATATGCCTCAACACACCTTGATGCCACCTCGATAGGCCTCGACACACCTCGATGCAATTCATATAAAGTGCATAAGTTTTCACTTGGGTGTCCATTTGAGGTGATTTCTTTTTAATTTTGGTATTTTCTTGAGATCTACATATCTAAAGATGTGTACACACACATTTGGGAAGTTGAAAGTTTGAAAACACACCAAAGTTCAAAACAATACGCTTATATTTTCAAGGTGGGGTATGTTTTCAAACTTTCAACTTCCCAAATGTGTGTGTACACATCCCAGACGTGTATATAAAATACCCAAATTAAAAAAAAATCACCCTCAAACGGACACCCAAGTGAAAAGTTATGCACTTTCTATTAATTTTATTGATTTGCATCGAGGCATGTCGAGGCCTATCGAGGCAAGTGGCTTTTTTCATGAAAATCGTGATTTTTAACGGCCCATCAAGTTGGGCATCGAGGTATATCGAGTTTTCTACAAATTTTTACATTTCAGATCTAAAAAATTGTGAAAAATATTGCAAAAAATTAAAAAAAATCATGCACAGATCTATTCGAAATGCATAAATTAGTGCCTTAATTGAACTTTTAGTAGGTTTAAGTTTTATATCATCAAAAACTGTCATGGGGAATTTTATTTTAGTCTCCATGGACACTTTAAGAGAGAAGAAGGAGATAAAAATAATAGAGGAGGATGCCAAAGTTGCAGACGTTTTCTCAAAGAAATTTGGAAGTGATGATGGTTTGGTGGTGGCTGCCATAACTCCAAAGAATAAAGGTGACCCGAGAGAGAGGAAGAAGAGAGAGAGAGAGAAGAGAGAGGGAGGCTAAGAAAATGATAAGGGTATTTTTGGAAACCAAACAAATAGTAGTATTATTTTGGAATGATGTTAAAGAATGATATTTTTTTTATATATGCACCTACATTATGCATTAATACCCAAATTTCCCTTTGACTATTGTGTGCAGTGGATGGACCACTTCAACTTTCTTTTATGCATATAATACAAAAAGAATGAAACACTAGCTTTGTGTGAACGATTAAATATGTGTCAGAAAGTAATATTATATTTTTAAATTATAAGACAATATAATAGTATAGAAAAGTTGTGATATATAGTCAATAGCCATAGTCATTTTATCAACTTTTCTTGTGCAGACTCATATATATTCGGATAAAGATTAGGATTGGGTATATATATGGACTAAGTATATATATAGATATATTAAAAAATAATATTGTCATTAATATATTGATATTAATATATATTTGAGTTGTTTTCAGACTATTTATTTATTTTAGTTTTATGTATATCAGTGTTTATAATATATAAACATGTGTGAATGTGTATTTGTATATATATTTATTTTCAATAAGAGTGATATATATATTATAATAGTCTTATTGCAATCTTTATTTATTTTTGCATGTTCAAAATTTGTGTATGTAGGTGATTATCATTTATATTCTCATATTATTGTGTTTTTGTCCATGTGTAGTGCAAAAATGAGTGAGATTGAAAATCCAACAGAAGACATTCCGTCAACATATGGGCAAATGGAAGAAGGAGCAACATCAACTACACCTGTGGAGCTTGATTCAGTTCCCCCACCTCCAAATAATCATGATTCAGAAATCCAAGATAATATTGATAACAATGATAAGGGAAAGAGAAAGTTGACTTCCTTTGTTTGGAATCATTTCAAGAAGCAAAAAATCGATTGAGTTGAGAAGGCTATTTGTAACTATTGTTAGAGGAAATTAGGCAGAGCAAGCAAAAATGGAACGAGACATTTACATGATCATTTTAAGGTATGCCCTCTTAGGAAGAATTGGGATATAAAGCAATCAATCTTGAATCCAAGTAGGAAGAAGGATGGAAGTACTTCACTAGTTGCTGCCCACACCTTTGATCAAGAGTTTTCAAGAGATAAACTTGCTAAGATGATCATTTTGCATGAGTATCCACTCAATATGGTCAAACATGATGGATTTAGAGGTTTTGTCAACTCTCTCCAACCATTATTCAAGCATGTATCTCGAACTACTATTAGGATGGATATATTGATATATGAGAGTGAGAAGACTAAGACAAAGAACTCCATAAGTGACAATCGTAGTAGAGTTGCAATCACAACTGACATGTGGACATCAAACAATCATAAGAGATGGTATATGGTGGTGACTGCACATTATATTAATGATTCCTGGATTTTGCGTAATCAGATTATTAGGTAATATAATAATTTGTTTAGAAAAATTGTGTTTTATGTCTATATTTAATATTATTGTATACTAACTACTTTTTATATGCATTCATCTATATTGTAGGTTTATATATGTGCTTGCCCCTCATACTGCTAAACTTCTGGCAAAAGAGTTGATGGAGTGTTTGGTTGCATGGTCTCTTGAACGTAAGTTGTCTACCTTAACTTTAGATAACTGTATTGTGAATATTGCCATGATGGATCAAATGAAAGAAAATTTGAGAAGTGCTTCTTTACTTATGAAAGGAGAATTAGTTCATATGAAATGTAATGCACATTTCTTGAATTTGATTGTTCAAGAAGGATTAGGGGCGATTCAAAGTGGCATAGAAACTAGAGTGTAGTTTTTTGGACTGCCACTCCAAAAAGAGTTGAAAAGTTTGAAGAGGCCAAGAAAGGATTGTCATGTTCAAGCAACAAAAAGCTAGTGCTTGATTGTAAGACTAGGTGGAATTCCAGTTATCTGATGCTTACTAGTGCCATTGTTTATAAAGATGTCTTTAGTCGTCTAATACACACTGAGAAAAAGTACAAAAAAGAACCTATTGAGCATGATTGGCTTTTGGCTAAAGTTATGTGTGAGAAATTGAAGTTGTTTTACAATGTCACTGAGATGTTTTCTAGAACCACATATCCTACTGCTAATTTATTTTTCCCTAAGATTTGTGAAATTTGGTTGTTGCTTAGGGAGTGCCTTCGATCTTCATATGATGAGATTAAGATAATGGCTGCAAATATGATGGAGAAATTTGAGCAGTATTGGACTTTCATACATGGGATATTAGCCATAGAAACTGTGTTGGATACAAGATTTAAGATGAAATTGATTGAGTATTACTTTCCTCAACTTTATGGTGGTGAATATAAAAATGAAGTTGAGAGGATTAGAATGTTGTGCTATGATTTGGTGAAAGAATACAAACCAAATGATGGAAAAGAAAGTCTTGTTGATCCTTTGTTCCATGGTTCTAGAGCTGATGAAGATAATGATGAATGGGTGGATCCTTTGGCTGGTTTTGATTTTTTTGTTAGTAGTACTTCAAATGTGGATACTTACAAGTCTGAGTTAGAGTTGTACTTGGAGGAAGCAGTTTTGCCTAGGAGTGTAGAATTTGATATTTTAGCTTGGTAGAAGACGAATGGTCTTAAGTATCCTACATTGCAACAAGTTGTTGGAGATGTTTTGGCTATACCAGTGTCTACAGTTGCTTCTGAGTCTGCTTTCAGTACTAGTAGAAGATATGTGACTCCTAGTCGCAATAGGCTTCATCCAGATACATTGGAGGCATTAGTATGTACACAAGATTGGTTATGGGATGAGAAGTTAGGTATGTTTGTTGTAGCTTGTTCTAATAATTTATTCTCCTTTACATAAATATTATTCTAATGCCTATGTTCTTTATTTCTTAGATGTATCACAAAAGAGGGCTTCATATCGAAAATTATTTGAAGATGTCAAAGATGACGAAGTGGTAAGTTATGTTTTCATTTATTTTTTTATTTACATTATTGTAAAATCCTTTATTAGCATATTTGACAAAATTGACAAAATTAATTAAAGAAGTATTTTCAAAATGGGTAGTTTCCTGTTTTGTTGAGAAATGTTTTCTAAATCATATTATTTTATATATGTTAATAAAATAAATATATAATTTTCTATAAAAGAATATCTTTTCTTGAATTTTGTTTATATGGAGATTATTGATATTTATTTTAATTTCTTGATCTGATTTGTTTGTCTAGAAACCGTGCATAGCTTGGAGAGATAATGTATATATTATTTCCTTATTTATTTAAGGAAACTGGGTTCAAAAACTGTCCAGGTTCAATGAATCTATTTGAATGGATTGCCAGTCTGTTTGAACAGATTCTGACTTTTCTGTTTGGGAAGATTTTCCATTTATTAGGTTGATTGGTTTCTTATTTGCTTTCCACGACCTAAATGGATTCTAAAGGGTATATAATCATCCTTTGGTCATTGGTTTTTGATCATCTCTCTTGGTGTATTATTTTCCAAATATTTTCAAGTTTTAGAGAGATTTTTTATTATGTGAAGAACTTGAGTCCCGAAAGTTCTTAGTGGTTTATTACAGTGTACTTCTGTATTATTTTCTTTGTGCTAATTGTGCAGGTAGAACACACTTGGACATTGTTCATCAAGCTTCGGGAGAAGTCTTGTTCGTGAGTCACTTTTCGGGAGGAAAAGTGCAAGTGTTATGATTTGAAGGGAGTTCAAGATCTTAACATTTCAAAATTTTGATTATGAGTTTAGATTACAATAGTTGCGACAAATTCAAGAGGGAGTCTTTATTTGTATAAGTCAATTTGGTTTTGTAATCGTTTAGAGATTCTTCTAATAAATTTCATTCTCTGGGCGTGGCCCCGTGGACTAGTAGCAATCTACAAAGATTGCTGATACCACGTATAATTTCGTGTGTTCTTTACCTTATGTTCATTTTTATCTTCTGGTGATAAACTGTTTAAACATATATGGTTTCTATTCAAACAATCTCTGTGTCTGTTTAAACATTTTTGTAACAGTTCAGCAATTAATTATTTAAATTGAATAATTAAGTTGATAATCATAAAAAACGAAAATTCAATTGGTATCAGAGAGGTTCACTAAACTCTTAGTGAGATCTTGTGGTTATTTTCCGTTTGATTTGTTTTGTGTGAAATGTCTTTCTTTGCAGAAGGTAGTTCGATGTCTCGACCTCCATTGCTTAATGACTCAAACTATCCATATTGGAAAGTTAGGATGAGAGCTTTCATAAAAGCTCTAGATGAGAAAGCATGGAGTGCAATTTTGTCTGGATGGTCACCTCCTACTGAAAAAGGTGAAGATGGAAGCACAATTGTAAAATCTGAACTTATTTGGGATATAGAAGAAGAAAAATTATCCAGTTATAATAATAAAGCTCTCACGCCATATTTAATGGTGTTGGAGAAAGTTTTATAAAACTTGTTTCCACATGTGTCTCGGCTAAAGATGCTTGGACAATTCTTCAAACTCAGTTTGAAGGAACTGTAGATGTCAAAATGTCTAGATTTATTATGTTACAAACTAGGTTTGATGACCTTAGGATGTCTGATTCTGAAATACTATCTGAATTTTATGAGAGATTATCTGATATTTCTAATGAGCATTTTGCACTTGGTGAGAAACTTGATGATTCTGTTCTTGTTAGAAAAATCGTTCGAGTTCTTCCTGACAGGTTCAATGTTAAGCTCACTGCTATGGAAGAGGCAAAAAACTTCAGTACTATGAAAGTAGAAGAATTGATGGGGTCACTTCGTACCTTTGGATTAAATCAAAAGATTCGTCAAAAAGACAAGCCAAGTACTTCCAAAGAGAAAGAGAAAATCATAGCTTTCAAAAGTACTGAAAAAGAAGTGTCAGATGATGAAGATGGTGATAATGAAATGGCAATGCTTGCAAAGAATTTACAAAAATATATGAAAAAGATAGGAAATAATAAGTTCAATGGCAAGCCGTCAAAAGGTAATCATTCTTCTCTTAATCATTTTCAAACTAATAAAAAGGGTATTCAGTGCAGGGAATGTGAGGGATTTGGCCACATCCAGTCTGAATGTGCAAACACCTTGAAAAAGAACAAAAAATGTATGATTACTACTTGGAGTGATAATGACTCAGAAAGTAGTGAAGATGAATAAGGTAATGTCGCGTTCACTTCTATTTTACCTGTTTCTAAATCTGAAAATGAAAAAATTGTTTGCTTGAATAATGTTTCAAAAGATGAAGAAAATTCTGATAGTGATGAATCTGAATTGAATGATGAGTCTTTGAGTGAATCTTACAAAAAGATGTATGGTTCATGGGTGAAAGTGTGTTCTGAAAATCGGTCATTGGTAAGCAAAAATAAAAAATTATCCTTTGAAATTAAACAACTTACTGACTTAAATGACAAATTTGAAAAAGAAATAATTTCAAAAAATGTTGAAATTAATAAGTTGTCTAAAGATTTGGATACTCTTGAGAAAAATGTTAGAATGCTTAATCCTGGTTCAACTGTTTTTGAGAATATACAGAATGCAGGTCAAAGAAGTCATGTGGGACTTGATGCTTCAAGTTCTCAAAAATCAAAGAAAACTCTCTTTATCTTGGCTGGGATGCTATCGTCTGATGTTCCTGTGTCATCCTCACTGAAATTTGTTGTATCCAGTACTCGGATTGTTCCAACAGAAAGGACACAGTCAGCAGGTAAATCCAATGGTAAGTTTGAAAAATTCATTCCAATCTGTCATTTTTGTGGTAGGAAGGGTCATATTCGATCTAATTGTTTTACTCTTATGAATTTTTCCAAAAATGAATATTTTGAGAAATTCAATTATTTTGATAATTTCAAAAGAGTAAAAAAGAAAAACGTTCAATCAAGGAAAATATGGATAAAAAAGAATAATTGTTTTGCTGGTTTTACTAGTAAATATGATAGATCTGCTTCTTCATATTTTTGGTATTTTGACAATGGTTGTTCAAGACATATGACAGGTGACAGGTCTATTCTTACAGACATAAAACCTATACATTGTGGATCTGTTACTTTTGGGAATGGAATTGAAGGTAATGTTCTTGGAATGGGTACTCTTAACTTTGAAGGGTTACCTAAAATCAAAAGAGTGTTACTTGACTTAAAGCTGACTTGCTTAGCATAAGTCAAATTTGTGATCAAGGTTATACTGTTAACTTTGATAAAGAGAATTGTTTTGTTTTAAACAAGAATGGTGAGAATGTTCTTGAAGGTTTTTAGATCTAATGACAATTGCTATACTCTTTTGCATTCTATTATGTGTCAATCTGTTGTGAGAAATAACACTGATGTGTGGCCTGCTAAACTTGGTCACATAAATTTCAAAGCCTTGAAAAAATTGTCACATGCAGGGATTGTTCGTGGTTTACCTAAGCTAGGTAAAGAATCTGATGGTAAGTGCAAGAGTTGTCAACTTGGCAAGCAATTAACAATTACACATAAAAGTGTTTCTGACATAAACACTTCGAAAGTTTTAGAATTGCTTCACATGGATCTTATGGGTCCAATTCAAATTGAGAGTTTAAATGGGAAAAGGTATATTTTTGTTTGTGTGGATGATTTTTCTAGATATACTTGGGTGGATTTATTGAAAGAAAAATCTGATACTTTTGATGCATTTAAAACTCTTTGCTCGAAATTAAAAGTTGAAAAAGATTGCAACATTGGAAAAATTGTTCATATAAGAAGTGATCATGGTGAAGATTTTGAGAATTCTGTCTATGATGATTTTTCTAAGTCTGCAAGTATTTCTCATGAGTTTTCAGCTCCCAAAACTCCTCAACAGAATGGAGTTGTAGAAAGGAAAAACCGCACTCTTCAAGAAATGGCTAGAGTGATGCTAAATAGCAAAAAATTGACCAAACGGTTATGGGCAGAAGCAATTAACACTGCTTGCTATATCATAAACCGTGTTTTTCTCCGTCCATGTACATCTAAAACATCTTATGAAATTTGGAAAGGTAAGAAACCAAGTGTGGCTTATTTTCATGTTTTTGGATGTGTTTGTTACATTTTGAGAGATAGAGAAAATCTTGGTAAGTTTGATGCTAAGAGTGATGAAGGTGTTTTTATTGGATACTCCACTAACAGTAGGGCTTATCGTGTGTATAACATGAGAACCCAAACTGTAATGGAGTCGGCTAACGTTGTTATTGATGATGCCAGGGATTTTTCTGAGTTTTCTATTGAGGAAGAAATTGATAGGATTGTTGATGAACCTACTGAAAAACACGAAGAAGCTTCTGTCAGTGATACTACTGAAAAACACGAAGAAGCTTATGTCAGTGATACTACTGTTGCAACGTATGGTCCATCTATTCCAACAGAGCCCGAATCTGATGAAACTGATTCTGGACAGACATAAAAGAAATTTCCAGATATTATTTCGGATGAAGTCCAAAAGGAGCCATCAACCAGAGTTAAATTAAATCATCTAGCAGATTTAATACTTGGAAATCCAAAAGACAGTATGGTCACAAGAAGAAGGTTTAACGATGTTGTTCAATTTGTTTGTTTCTTATCTTTACTTGAGCCTAAAAATGCGAAAGAAGCTTTAACTGATGAAAATTGGATTAAAGCTATGCAAGAAGAATTGGAACAATTTTTTAGAAACAAAGTGTGGATTCTTGTGCCAAGACCGTTGCATACCAATATTATTGGTACAAAATGGATTTTCAAGAATAAATATGATGAATTTGGTACAATTGTGCGAAATAAAGCAAGATTAGTGGCACAAGGGTACACAAGTGGAAGGAATAGACTTTGATGAAACATTTGCACCTGTTGCAAGACTTGAATCAATTAGATTATTATTGTCTATTGCCTGTTTGATTGGTTTCAAGTTGTTCCAAATGGATGTCAAATCCACATTTCTCAATAGGATCTTGAATGAAGAGGTATATGTTGAACAACCTAAAGGGTTTGAAGATCCCCATGCACCTGATCATGTTTACAAATTGGAGAAAGCTCTTTATGGTTTGAAGCAAGCCCCTCGGGCTTGGTATGAGAGACTCACTCAATTTCTTGTTTCTCATGGATACAAAAGGGGTGGAGAGATAAAACTTTATTTATCAAAAATATTAAATCTAACATAATTATTGCTCAAATTTATGTTGATGATATTGTGTTTGGTTCCACTTCTGACAATGAGGTGCAGGTATTTGAAATGAGCATGGTGGGAGAATTGACTTATTTCTTAGGTTTGCAAGTCAAGCAGTTAGACGAAGGCACATTTGTTTCTCAAAGCAAATATGCTAAGAACTTGGTGAAAAAGTTTGGACTTGAAAGTTCAAAGATTGCCAAAACACCAATGGGAACGGCTATGAAGCTATCAAAAGATGAAAATTGTGTCAAGGTTGATCCTACACTGTATAGGAGCATGATTGGTAGTCTTCTTTATCTCACTGCTAGTAAACCTGATTTGAGTTATAGTGTTGGTGTGTGTGCCAGGTACCAAGGAAACCCCATGGAGTCTCATGTTGCAACTGTCAAAAGAATCATTCGATATGTTCATGGGACTGTTGATTATGGTATTTGGTATTCAAAAGAAACTAACCCTAATCTAGTGTGTTTTAGTGATGCTGATTGGGCAGGTAACACTGATGACAGAAAAAGCATTAGTGGAGGATGTTTCTACTTGGGAAATAATCTAGTCTCTTGGCACAGCAAGAAATAGAATTATATTTCTCTTTCAATAGCTGAGGCCGAATACATTGCATCAGGAAGTTGTTGTGCTCAACTGTTGTGGATGAAGCAAATGATGATGGATTATGGGTTTGATCTTGTCATTTTAACTATTTTTTGTGATAATACAAGTGCAAATAATATATCAAAAAATCTTGTGCAACATTCTCGCACTAAACATATTGATATTCGTCATCATTTCATAAGAGAATTAGTTGAAAATAAAGTTCTTGTCTTGGAATATATTGAAACACATAAACAGATTGCTGATATTTTCACTAAAGCTCTTGATTCGGTTCGCTTTGATTTCCTTCGAAAATCTTTGGGGGTTTGTTCTCTTTAAATTTTCTTGTTATTGTGTTGTCACTCTTGATCAAATGTGTGTTGTTTAAGTTTAAGAAAATTGTCAATTAATTTGAAAATTTTGTTGTGTGTCAAGCTAGATAATCAGACTTGTGTTTATAAGCCTTTGGTTGTATATTCTTGAGAGAAAATTAATCAATTCCTCCTAGGCATATTCGAGTAAATCAATCAATGTTTATTGTTTGAGCTTCCTTTTGTGTAGCATTGTTTCAAGCTCCTGTGAAAAAAATAGAGCTACCTACATCAGTGTGTGAAAGCCATCTTTTGAGTAAGTTGGAACTTTGTAATTCAGAGTTATGAAGAGGATACGTGTAATGACCCAAATTCGCTAATAAGGCTTAAGGGCCTTGATTAGTGTGTCGGGAGGGCATTACTTGAATAATTGTGATTTAATGAGTAATTATATGTCTAATAATGTTTATATGATAATTGATTATATTATGTGGTAACATGATATGTGATATATGTGAGAACCACATTATTATGTGGACAGGTTCGCTGAGCACACTCAAGACGATTCTAGGATCAGCTAGTGGGAAAAGTCACAACGGGGCTTAAGTTATGATTTTGGAGAAGTCGGGGGTACTTTCAGATAGCGGGTAGCAATTTGGACTATTGGGTCATGAAAATAAATATATGGAGATATATTTGAGGTTAGGATGTTTAGGTGGGAATAATGGGGGATTTTACCATTTTGGCCTCGGGGACGGTTCCGGCACCCCGAGCCTCGGGATTAACTTAATATGTGAGATGGACTTAAGGAAGCCTTTAGAAGAAAAACACAAACCGACTATTCTTCACGCTTAAGGGAAAACCAAGGGAAGGAAACACAAGACTAAGGGGAAACTAGCTGGAAATTCTGGAATTGTGGTGAGGATTTGGAGGTTTAGCTCAGGGGAAATCAAGAAACTAAAGCAGGGATTAAGGTAAGCATCTAACTCTATTTTCTGTGGTTGAATTCTGAGTTCTAGCTGGGTTTTAGTTAAGTGCTGAAACAAGTATAATTTTGATGTTCTAAGGCATGATTAAGAGGGAAAACTTGGGAGCTTAGCTTGGTTATAGCTTGGTGAAGTGATTCTACAGCAAAGGTAAGTTTCAACTCCAAGTTTAGAGGTTTTAAATTGAGTTTGAGTGGCTGGTTTGAGTGTTTATGGCACTTGGGTTTCAGAAATTGAAAGGAGGAGATTAGAGTGTGCTAGGCTGTGTTTTCTTTGGAATTATGTTGTTTTAATCATGTTAAAGGTGTTGGATTTGTTGGGTGTTGGAGTAGGGAGCTTAAGAGTGGTTTTGGCTAAGGTTTTGAGCTTTGAAATGGTGTAAAATCTGGGTTCGAAGGGGAGGGCCGTGGCTCTGTTCTAGAGCGCTGCGGCCCTAGCATGCAAGGAAGCCAAGGGGGCGCGCCGCGGCGCCCAAGGCAAGGGCCGCGGCGCGTGTGTGGTTCAATGTGGGAGTAGGTTCTGTTTTGGGGAAGGGCCGCGGCTAGGCTTTGGGGGCTGCAACCCTTGGTTGCACACATGAATTTTTGAGGGTTTTAAGCACGGGAGAGTGGTCTAGTGTGCTCGGGTTTGGTTTCACCACCAAGCTTGATGGAATTTGGAGTGTCAGGAGTTAGTTTTGTAACTGGAAACCTATATTGGAGTATTAATGGAACCCTATACTTTGGTTGTGGCTAAGTGATAAAAGCTTAGGCTCGGGAACGGATTGTGCTTGAGGGACGTTGCTCGTAATTCGATAACCGTACAGACTAAAAGTAAGAAAATTAAACCTGATTGACTATATGAGATGGGACTAAGGGCTCCCTAATGTAAATGCTTGAAAAGATGGTATTATGCCATGCAAGCCATTTAGTGAACCGACGGCCTAAGGGTGCCAAGGGTTTCACTAGCGCACAGGGCGTGGCTCGGCCACTGGTAGCCGAGGACAGCTTATTATGCACTGAGCTCGGTTTAAGCGGGTCGGAGTCAGTGGGTTAAACAGAGGGTGCGGCCTAAGTCGTCGGCCCTGAATATTATGTGATATGAATATTATATGTGATAGAATGTATCTTGTATTAGACTGTATATGCTGAATATCTATTGAGGATTATCTTATGGGTATACATGCTTACTGAACTATTTGTCTGTTATCATTGTTTGAGTTATCTATGATGTTTTCTTGCTGGGCCTTGGCTCACGGGTGCTACGTGGTGCAGGTAAAGGCAAGGGCAAGTTGGATCAGCCCTGACCGGAGAGCTCAGCGAGCAGAATGTACATAGCCAGGTGCTCGGCCGCCACGGTTGAGGTCTAGGCAAGGACATGGAACCTGAAGACTGTCTGTTTTTCCTTAGTATGGCTAGTGGTTACTCATGTACTTTTAGGAGTCTGTAAACTTTCTTTAACTTCGTTTTTGTATGGGATCCCAAGTTTACTACAGTATAAATATATGAAATGAGTCTTTTAAGACCAAAACCTTTTTAACCTTAGATCCTACATGTTTAGTGACATGTTTTCAAATTAATGACTTGATTAGCAAGTCCTGCACCTTTATAAGTACACAGTGTAACGGTCTTGGCTATCCAGGGCGTTACAATACGCTACCATAGAAAAGGGCTACCACTGGTGTAGTGTGACATCGTCTTCATGGGTTACAATTATTTACAATTTCGAAAAATACTTATTTGTCATTGGGCAATGTTCCCTTGCATACACTGTCACACACTTATGCTTGAAACTATGCAAGAAAAATTGTACACAGTTTATAATAAAAAAAAAATGTGTGTAAGACTCATACATGTTGATTGATTCACTTAAGAATATGTGTTTGTGACTGAATTATGCATTATTTCTCTTGAATATTCTTTCTAATTTTTCATTTTCACAAGTGTTCTTATCCATGTTATACACTAACACTTATTTTCAGTTGCTTGATTCCATTTTTTTTCAAGGATGACACTCATTAATCAAAGCAAATATTTTTGGTTGGGTTTTATTTTTGTGCATTTTTATATATAAAAAATAATATATATATATTTGATTGACAAGGAAATTCATGGTGGACCGAATCTTTGTGGTAATTATGTGAAATTATGCATTTATTTTGTGTGATTTAATATATTCTTTGTCTCCAAGGAATTTATTTTGTCCTCTTACTCTGTTTTGGAATACCATGATGTGTCTCTTTATTGTTTTTTGCTTTTGTTGCCTTTTTTCGCAATTTTAAAAAAATATATAAAAAAGGGGGTTAAATAAGAAAATCGTGTGAGTTTGTTTGGTTACCTTTTTTGTGTTGGCATTCTCTATTTATTTTATATATATATAAAAAAGGGTAAGTTTTTTTTTTCTGATCTTGTGGAATAGGTTTGTTTCCTTTTAGACTTGGTTTCCTTTTTGTACAAAGTGGGGACCGAAATTGGTATAGACTTGGCTATGTTTATCTATGATCAAATCATTGGAATTCGAAAAGATGCCTAAATAAGATAAACTGAAGCTGCTGATGCTCCATTATCCAAGAACGCCAAGCCTCAATCTCTGAATTTTTCCTCAGATGACATTCCTCCTGAAATCTCATTTGTTCCCACAGATTCAGGACCTGTTGCTACAGAACTAGCTGTTGTTCGAGCCACTCTTGTTTCTTTGGCTTCTTTGAAAGACACAAAGGGGGAGAGTAACTCCAAAACCCTTTTTTGTTTGTTGTTTTGTTTAACTCTGGACCTTCTTATTTTGAGGGGGAGTTAAGTCTAGTTTCTTTATATGTTTGTTATAAGTTAATGCATGTTTGCAGGGGGAGTTTTTTTCTCTTTACTTGTAACTAACATTTGTGTTACAGGTTTTTGAATTAATTTTGTCTATCAAATTGCCAAATGGGGAGATTGTAAAATCCTTTATTGGCATATTTGACAAAATTAATTAAAGAAGTATTTTCGAAATGGGTAGTTCCCTGTTTTGTTGAGAAATGTTTTCTAAATCAGATTATTTTATATATGTTAATAAAATAAATATATAATTTCCTATAAAAGAATATATTTTCTTGAATTTTGTTTATATGGAGATTATTGGTATTTATTTTAATTTCTTGATCTGATTTGTTTGTCTAGAAACCGTGTACAGCTTGCAGAGATAATGTATATATTGTTTCCTTATTTATTTAAGGAAATCGGGTTTAAAAACTGTCCAGGTTCAATGAATCTGTTTGAACAGATTGCCAGTCTGTTTGAACAGATTCTGACTTTCCTGTTTGGGAAGATTTTCCATTTATTAGGTTGATTGGTTTCTGATTTGTTTTCCACGACCTAAATGGATTCTAAAAGGGTATATAATCATCCTTAGATTGTTGGTTTTTGATAATCTCTCTTGGTGTATTATTTTCCAAATATTTTCAAGTTTTAGAGAGACTTTTTATTATGTGAAGAACTTGAGTCCATCAAGTTCTTAGTGGTTTATTACAGTGTACTTCTGTATTATTTTCTTTGTGCTAATTATGCAGGTAGAACACACTTGGACATTGTTCATCAAGCTTCGAGAGAAGTCTTGTTCGTGAGTCACTTTTCGGGAGGAAAAGTGCAAGTGTTATGATTTGAAGGGAGTTCAAGATCTTAGCACTTCAGAAATTTGATTATGAGTTTAGATTACAACAGTTGCGAAAAATTCAAGAGGGAGTCTTTATTTGTATAAGTCAATTTGGTTTTGTAATCGTTTAGATATTTTTCTAATAAATTTCATTCTCTGGGCGTGGCCCCGTGGACTAGTAGCAATCTGCAAAGATTGATGATACCACGTATAATTTCGTGTGTTCTTTACCTTATGTTCGTTTTTATCTTATGGTGATAAACTGTGTTAAACATATTTGGTTTCTGTTCAAATAGTATCTGTGTCTGTTTAAACATTTCTGTAACAATTCAGCAATTAATTATTTAAATTGAATAATTAAGTTGGTAATCATAAAAAAAAAAATTCAATTATTATTGCTGAATATTTTTCTATTCACTTATAATTGGAGTTATGATTTTAGGGTCCAAATTTTGTGGATTTTGATTCTTGAAGAATGAATTAAAGACTCAAGTGAAGGTGGTGACAGATGAATGGTGGTGGTGGTGACTACTACTAGTTAACAAAGTTGAAGACGTTATTATGATTATATTTTGTTTTGTATGATTGTTTGAATTTTAAGTTTAAGTTTATGGGTTTTTATTTTAACTTTTGCATGGATTGTACTTAATTTTAGAACTTATCTATATAACTATGGATCATGGAATGATGAAATTAATTTTATGTTGTTTGAATTTGGTGGTTGCAAATGCTCTTTGATTGTGAAATATTCCAATTAAATAGTTTTTGTTTTTTTATTTTTTTTATTTATAAGAAATCGGTTCACCGACAGGGTCCCCATTACCAACAAGGATTCCTCGCCCCATTCCCCGCAGGGGATTAGGCGGGGACGGAGGAAAAATTAGGAGGGCGTGGACGGGGGCGGGGAATGCATTCCCCGCACCCCCCGTCCCCATGTGCATCATCAGTAGAAGCAAAATGTTTGCATAGTTTTCAAGTTGTAAACATTGTCTATAATTTTAATAAAACTGATTTTCTGCTTTTAAAAAAAAATATATCTATAATAGAATGAATTATAGTTCTATAGTATATATAAAGGTTTATATCAATAATATCTATATATATATATGACATTTAAACACAATGTTGACATAGATATATATTTATATGGCTACATGACATATATATAAAATACAATAATATTTAAAAAAAAATTAATAATAGAAATAAAATAAGAATAGAAAAAGTCATAGTGTAATATGTAATATGTAATATACATGCATCAATTATTTCTGGTTTCTAATATATCTCACTATATCCTTTGTTGAATTTGATGAAGAAAAATAGTTTCAATCACTTGATAAAATATAAACCATCACACAAATTTATAAAATAAAAAAATGATGTATGCTTTATTATTTTTAAATAAATATGATTTAATTATTTAAATTATCATAAAACATCTTCAAAATATCCTATTTTAATTTATTTATTTTTGTTTAATTTTATGTTTGTTCTAGTTTTTGAATTTGGTCGTGACAACCAAAGATTATATATTATATGTTTAATATAATATTAAGTTTAAGTTTAATTAAAATTTATTTAAGCTATAAAATGTGGTTTTATTATTTTTAAATAATTATCATTGTAAAATATCTCAAAAATATCTAATTTTAATTTGTTTAATTATTTATTTATATAATTTTATTTAAGTTTAAGTCATATTTACAATCTACCATTAAATATAAGAATATTCTGTTAAATATAAGAATATTCCTTTAAAGTTAAGAGAAAAAAATAAAAAAACTGTTAAAACTAAGAATTTTTCTTATCTACACACTTTTTATATAGAAGATATATATATATATATATATATATTATATATACTAGATACAAGTAACATATTTGCTTAGTTTTATTTATAGAATTTATTAATTATTTTTATTAAATTTATATTAATGTCATAAATTTTGAAATAAATATCCTATTTTAATTAAATAATTTATTTATTTTTGTTTAAGTTTATGTTTGTTCTAGTTTTTGAATTTTGGAGTGACAACAAGATATTATATATTATATGTTTAATGTATTATTAAATATTATACGTGAATTTTAAATTTAAGTTTCTTACTAGTTTTTTTTTAAAAAAAAAAAATAAGTTGTTGCTAATTTATAGTAGATTATATTATATGTTTAATATGATATTATTCTAATAAGTGAGTTTAAGTTTAATTAAATTTTATTTAAGTTATAAAACATATGATTTTATTATTTTTAAATAATTATCATTGTAAAATATCTCAAAAATATCCTATCTTAATTTGTTTAATTATTTATTATTTTTAAATAATTATCATTGTAAAATATCTCAAAAATATCATATTTTAATTATTTATTTTAT
Organism: Humulus lupulus; assembly: GCF_963169125.1. Lineage (NCBI taxonomy): Eukaryota > Viridiplantae > Streptophyta > Magnoliopsida > Rosales > Cannabaceae > Humulus > Humulus lupulus. Next base: position 195,730,363 of record NC_084799.1, on the reverse strand, counting down.
TTAAGTTTAAGTGTTTATAAACATCCGTTAAATATAAGAATATTTTGTTAAATATAAGAATATTTCGTTAAAGTTAACATTAAAAAAATAAAAAACTGTTTAAATGAAGAATTTCCGTTATCTATAGACTTATTATAAATTATTATATAGAAGAGATATGTATTGTTATTATTTTCGGTTTTAAGCTCACCACCATAGTAATATGTAGTAAAATCAGCAGCTCAATGTTTCAATAAAAATTCCAATTATATTAAAAGGGCTGAAATGAATTGATTTTGTGAAGATGTGGAGTGTTGTTAGAGACTATATCCATCTTATTTGATTGGAATATTTTTTTCTTAAAGAATACAAGTCCATGTTTACTACGTCTATGTATTCTCATATAATTTCTAGGCACTACAATGAATTTTTTACTCAAGAGGTCTATAATTTCGAGTTAGTATATTAAGTAATTATCAGTAAAATGAAAGCTGGGCATTTATTAAAATCAGGGCCTTCAATTAGGCAGAAATTATTGATCTCAGTTACAAATTTATATTTATGAGCTAATGTTTGTGATTCAGTAATATATTATTGTTGTAGTTGATTCTAAATTCTTCTAAAAAATGAGCTTTGAAGTTGGCAAAGGCAGAGACAATGATTTTAAAAAGATGTAAAATGGAATTCAACCGAAAAGAGAACAAGTATTAATCAAATGAGTAATTTCTATTTACTAATTTCTAAGAAAAAAGGGTAAAAGCATATCATCTACAAAATTGTGTTTCTGTGAATCTATGTCAGAGCTACAAATTACAATCAAGTCAACTGAGATGTGATATCAATGAATATGTCTTCTCTGCAAGGAATTGTGAGTCCACCCATCGGGTGCTCATATCCGAATTCTTCTTCTGCCATACTCAGCAAGTCTTGAAATGCAGGCTCATTTAGGTACGAAAGAGGTACTACATAACGCTTCTTCTGATCTTCTCCAACATAGATAGCTAAGCAGCCTTTTGGAATGGTTACTTCTTTGATGCCTGAAAGTGATCTTCGGAGAGCCTTCTTACCCTGAACAAAGCCGGACAATCCAAATGCCATGTTGATCTTCCTTTGTATTTTTCTTTAGACGAAGTATTAGAGTTCACAAAAATATTTTGTAGTAGAGAATGTGAGGACTTGATGAATTAGCTGTGTGGTTATGCACCCTTATATAGATGAATGGACTGTTGGAGTGCACTCTTATCCAAGGCTTCTGAATAAGTGGTTCTGCAGTCATTTTGGAAGGTTTGACAAATTTGCAAGAGACATAAGCATTTGAAAGTTCACATGGTTTTGTCTTCCAAGTAATAAGTTTAGCTGTAGTTGAGACATTTATATATGTGATCTGTCTAACCAAAGAGCCCACTTCTGCTATTAGATTTGCAACAAAGAAAAACCATTGTGAAACATATATAATGAACTAGCTTATCATCCTTCTTTTTCCTTCTATATAGTTCAACCAATAAGAGCAAGAAAGTAATGAAGACAAATCCAGCTACTGGTTTCCACCTATTTGTTAAATTCCTTAATTTTGTTTTATTTTATTTTATATATAAGAAAAGAAAAACAGATCTGAACTTTGAGCAAGTATGGATAAGTAGAAAGGCAATACCATGTGATTACTCAATGTATATGCTTCTTACTATACCCCATCCAACTACTTGGCTCTTTAGTCTTCACTATTCATTTGGATAAAGGAATATATATAACTATACATATTTATATACCAAATCATATCCTAGCAAGGACATTGATTCTATAGAAACATATTTGGGTTCCTTAGCATTTCTCTTAAATCTCTTTCTTTCCTATGCAAAAAAGACAAACATATCCATCTTATTTCTCAGTTGAATGCCAAATTATGAGTACAGAAAAATTGGATGGCAACAATGCCAGTACGATGTAAATATTTGTCCTTAGAAGCCAAAAGGAAAATGTTTCCAAGAATGATACAAATGAATGTTGTTGCATTTCTTTTATTTGAATGGATTATTTGGTTGAAGTATATTTTCTTATAGAAATCTTCTCCATTTTCTTATTTTATTATAAGTTCAGTGGCTCAATGTTGCATATAAAGGACGCGATGTCCTCTTTCCTCTTTCCAACTCTTGTGATTGCTGCTATTTACATTTCTAAGAACTAAGATCAATGAAGATATCATCTCTGCAAAGAATTGTAATTTCACCCAACTAATTCCATACTTAGTAGGTAATACTTAACTCTTCGCCAACATAGATTGCAAAGTAGCCTTATCCCTTATGGAATGTTTGTAGTCTTCAAAGCTGCTCCTTTAACATTGGAAAGTGACTCCTGGCAGGCTTCTTGCCATGGACAAAATATTTTTAAATAGAGAATGTGAGAACTTGATGATTGAGCTTTGTGGTAATGTGCCTGTATATATAGATGAATGGTTCTCAAGCAATTAATTTGGTTGGGATTAGAAAAGAAACATAAGTATTTCAATCTTCACATGGCTTTGTCTTCTGACTCATACATGGACACTTGGTGGTTTTGACTGTGACATACATAGACATCAAACCAGGCGAACAACCTACAAGGAAACCCCACTTGAAACATATGATATGCAGCAAAGAGAAACCATTTTGGAACATATCTGATCTAACAATGTTTTTCTCTTGTGGCTTTCAACTTTGAATCAATAATAATGAGCCGGAAGACACAACCATGTGATTGCTCAAAGATTATGCCACTCACTAGACCCCATCTCCTGAATCAGCACCATTCATTTCCACACAACAGAGTTATCTTTTCAACATTTCTCATCAAGGGTATTGATTATATATACGCATAAGATTGAGTTCTTTAGCACCTCAACTCCTCACATTCTCAAGTACTAGAGCTTTCTTTTGCAGAACTTTGAGATCTCTCTCTTTGCTTACATTTTCATCTTTCTTCTTCGTTAAGAGACTTCAGCAATCATGGGTTTCCGCTTTCCCGGAGTAGTTCATGCAAAGCAACTCATTCAAAGGCCTTTTTCTACTGCAAAAGATGTTCCAAAAGGATATTTGGCAGTTTTGTATGGCAAACAATGCCAATACCGTCACCATGTAAATATTTTTCCTTAGGGACTGAAATGAAAATATCCCTGAGAATGATACAAATGAAACTACCAAAGATTTTCTTCAATGAATTGTGTTATTTATGTTTTAATCTTTATATTAAGATCTAGAATCCTTGTCCTTCTTGTTCTATATTGGTCTGCAAAATAGTACTGCGAAATTGTGAATTTGGCACTTCAAAATAGTCATTAATTTTAGTTTTGAGTCAGACCAAACAGATCAAAGAGCACCTCAAGACTGTTATGACACATTTTTCAAAAACTGAGTTTTGGCACATAACAGAATATAAAGAAGCCGCTTCTTGCCTTCAATAAAAGAACAGTTATAAGTTATTATTTCACCAGCTGATTTGGATTAAGCAGAGAACAAATTTTGGTTCTACTCTTGGACAAAGCTGTCTCTTTATTATTGGTAGAAAGCTGCTTGCTCCTAAGAGAAATAAACACTTCATACATATTTTGTTTTTTGAGGCCTATTAACTCAAGAGATGTATGATTTGGGATTTTGATTGAGAATTAAAATCTGCAAACTAATTTAGTTATTTATAAGACTATTTATACTACTTGTCTGAATAAAGGCCATTGAGTTTTGAAGTTGGCATAGACAGAAACATTGATTAGAAGAAGATGGCAGCAAGAAAAATGGAATTACATACATATATAGCTGAATTCGACTGAAAGCAGAACAAGTATTGATCAAGTATTGGACAAGAAGACACATATATAGCTGTGGTTTGCCAACTTTCCCACTTTCAAATCCAGATTCGTTGTTTAAAGGAGACTTGTTTCGTACCCTAAACAAAATTGTATCAAAAAGTTTGATACCCGCAGCAACATCATTGAGTATGCAAGACGATAAAATTATAAGAAAACAACAAGGCAAGCTATTAAACTTTAAATCAATCCAAAAATTCTCAGCAATAAGTTTCTACCTAATAAAAAGCTATTTCATTTTGTTTAAACAAAACAACACTACTACTTGTATTAATAATATAGTTCATAATACAAGAGATGATAGAGTGTACAATAGCAGTAACACAGAAAAAAAATATCCTTTCCCTGATCAAATCAATATGATAAAGAGGCTTGATGTATTTATGTGAAGTACAAGAGTAATAATATTATGATGTAGATTTTTGGATTAGTTTTAGCATTGAATGAATAGCAGCTGGTACAATAAAAAAAGAGAAGAAATACCTCAAGAGATCATTGCAGCATGCATTTAATGGAAGACTTTAGCATCAATGTGCTCAATCTTATGCCAATCTTCTCCTTTCTCGCACCGTTGCTTTAACAAATGTGATAAACGAGAAAGCGAAGTAGGCAGCCCTTCTTCTGGCAAGCACCGCAGGCTTTTACAAAAACCAATAGCCAGGGATGTAAGGGAAGTAAGTTGCTGAAATGCCTTGCTGTTCAGGGTTTCAAGGTTGCTAGAGTTCCAAATGTCAAGTTTAGTCATAGTTTTAGGGAGGATCCCCTCCTCAAGGAAAGAATCATCATCCCAACCAGAGATATTTATGTACTCCAAAGAGGAGAGTCTTTGCAGATCCCATTGCTTACAGTTCTCAAAAAGTGTTTTGGAGCTACATAGACAGAAACTTTATTTTCGAGTGTGAACTCCAGTCTAAAAGCGACTCTAATACTGGACAGTTATCTATACAAATGGTGGCAATAGAGGGAGGGGATGTAATGGTCTGTTGTGTTCTCAGGAAGCAGAACCACCATTTTCTCACAATTACATATTATGAGATGTTCCAAGGATGGAAGATAACCAGGTAAACCAACACTAAGCTTTGGACAGTTCATCAGTACAAGTCTTTTTAGAAGAGGGAATATTTTACCACCTTGCATAGCTTCATTACTAAATGACCAATCTTTCCACACCAACATATTTTCAATCCTTAACACTTCTAGACAGCTGAATTGAGGACCTTTGTGATGAATCTCATCACCTATTGAGATCACTCTATCACATCCATCGATAATGAGAGATTTGAGAAAGGCTAGTTGTCCAACATGTGGTAAAATACAACAATTTTTACAATTGCTTATCTTGATTGATACTAAATTAGAAAATGCAAAGTCTCCAATCGAGTCTGAGAATGTTGTTCCTCTATAATTGTCAATCTCAAGATGTTTCAAGTTTGTATGGGGTCGAAGTGCATCAAGTATATCCTTTTCTTTTTGCGAATAATCAGCCACAAAAGTATCAACATTACATCAATAATATTTTCCAGTCCCAAAATGCCATGTAGGTGTTCAAGCTCTGCTACCCTTTTTATTTTAATTCCTCCATTAATGTGCCTATCACTCAAAACCACATTTGATAAGAATTGCAAGTGTTTCATCTGATTAATTTGTTGTGGCATCTCTTTCAAAGGTACACCTTCAATGTCTAGATATCGCAAGTTTATTAAGCTTCCCATGTTCTTTGGTAATAGAGAGAGCTTCTTACACCATGACAACAGTAAAGTCTGTAAATTGTACAAAGTACATATTGAATAAGGTAACATTTTAATTTCTGTACAAGACAAGTCCAAGTACCTTAAATGCTTTATATTGCAAATTGAATCGGGCACCTTCTTCATTGAAGATTCACTTAAGGAAAGTACTCTTGAACAACTTCCTGTTCTAAGCAATATATCATTTCTTGTACAGCTCTTCCCATGTGTCACTGTTGAGATTTGATTGCTAAGGGAAGACCTTTCCACTTATCTATTATTTTTCTACCATTTACTTGAAGATTTTGGTAGTCATTGAGGTCAACATTATCTCCAAAAGCATGTTCAGTGAATAATTTCCAACAATCTTCATTTGACAAAGTTTGCAGGTGATGAATCTGCCCAGTAGCCATTTGATCCAGATTCGAAAGAACTCCTCAAAGTGTCCCAAATAGAATAAGTCTCATTCCAAACATCGTCAAGAACAAAGAGAAACTTCTTCCCTTTCAATGCTTAGATCACAAGTATCTTTCTGGCGCTGCTCCTAGATTGATCATCTTCAATCTTAGATCGCAGAGCTTCATAGTCAATCCTATCCACCAAGTCATCAGCTTCGTGAATCACATCTTGAAGCTTGAAAAGCCACACCCTGACCTCCTCGTTTCGAAGTTGTTTGTTCTCAGCATCGTTCACCAGTAGATGAGCTGGCAACAACATAGTGTTCAACTCATCAAGCTGGTCCAGAATGAGTTTCTTTCCATGGAACAACTGGGGTATACCCTCAGAAGCCAATCGCTGAAACAGGACCTGAAGCGAAGCAGAGAGTAAAGCACCGGCAACAAGTTCAGCAGCCATATTGATATGGAATTTCGATTTGGAGACGCTGCAACAAGGGAATGACGATCAAGAATGAAGGCACATGATTTTTCTTAAGGAGCACGGTATTGTTTGTTTAATTATCTCTTTAAACGTGTTTAGAAGATACACGTGTAATGAGTCTGCTTTGTTTTATATATATATATATATATATATATATATATATATCTGTAGTAAAATCAGTAGCTCAATGCTTCAATAAAAATTCCAATTATATTAAAAGGGCTGAAATGAATTGATTTTGTGAAGATGTGGAGTGTTGGTAGAGACTGTCTATGTATCCATCTTATTTGATTGGAATATTTTTTTTCTTAAAGAATACAGGTCCATGTTTACTACGTCTATGTATTCTCATATAATTTCTAGGCACTACAATGAATTTTTTACTTAAGAGGTGTATAATTTTGAGTTAGGATATTAAGTAATTATCAGTAAAATGAAAGCTGGGCATTTATTAAAATCAGGGCCTTCAATTAGGCAGAAATTATTGATCTCAGTTACAAATTTATATTTATGAGCTAATGTTTGTGATTCAGTAATATATTATTGTTGTAGTTGATTCTAAATTCTTCTAAAAAATGAGCTTTGAAGTTGGCAAAGGCAGAGACAATGATTAGATAAAGATGTAACAGCAAAAAAATGGAATTCAACCGAAAAGAGAACAAGTATTAATCAAATGAGTAATTTCTATTTACTAGTTTCTCAGAGTCAAAAAGTATATGATCTACAAAATTGTGTTCTAGTGAATCTATGTCAAAGCTACATATTACAATCAATTCAGCTGAGATGTGATATCAATGAAGATGTCTTCTCTGCATGGAATTGTGAGTCCACCCATTGGATGCTCATATCCGAATTCTTCTTCTGCCATACTCAGCAAGTCTTGAAATGCAGGCTCATTTAGGTACGAAAGAGGTACTACATAACGCTTCTTCTGATCTTCTCCAACATAGACAGCAAAGCAGCCTTTTGGAATGGTTGCAGACTTCAAAGGTGCTTCTTTGTTGCCTGAAAGCGATCTTCGGAGAGCCTTCTTGCCCTGAACAAAGCCAGACAATCCGAATGCCATGTTGATCTTTCTTTGTGTTTTTCTTAAGAAGAAATATTTGAGTTCACAGAAATATTTTTGTAGTAGAGATGCGAGGACTTGATGATTCAGTTTGTGTGGTTATGTACCTTTATATATAGATGATTCAATTTTTGGAATGCATACATATCTTAGGCTTCTAAATAAGTGGTGCTGAAGACATTTGGGAAGGTTTGACAAATTTGCAAGAGACATAAGCATTTGAAGTTCACGTGGCTTTGTCTTCCAAATCATATATGAAAGTTTAGCTGTAATTAAGACATTTACACATATGATCTGTCTAACCATTACCAAGAGAACAAACAGCAACAGAGCCCATTTGTGCTATAAGATTTGCAACAAAGAAAAACCATTGTGAAACATAAATGATGAAGTAACTCATCATCCTTTTTCTTAATTTCTTTTTTTATTCAACCAACAAGAGAAAGAAAGTTATGTAGACTAATCCAGCTACTTGTTTCCACCTTTCATTGTTAATTTCCTTAAAAAAATTCTTAAAAAAAAAAAAACAGATCCATGTGATTTGTCAAGGACTATGCTTCTTACTAGACCCCATCCAACTACTTGCCTCTTTAGTCTTCACTATTAATTTGGATAAAGGAATATATATGTATAGAAACATAATTTGGATATCTTTCTTTCCCTTGCAAAACAGGCACATACGTACATCCATTTTATTTGCTATTGCATTTCTTTTTCTTGAATGGATTATTTAATTGAAGTTGAAGTCTTTTTTCTTCTTGACTTCAGTATAGAAATCTTCTACATTTTCTTATTCCATCATAATATTAATATTGCCTAGTGTGAATGCCAAAAATTGACCAGAGCCATAGTCAACAGCTTCCTTCAATTAGCCTCGGGCAAGCAAAGCAGCCTAATATCTTGTTCGACACGAGACCCATGTCTCACAGGAGCCCTTAGCGAAAGTGCCCGGAAGGGCCTAAGGGGCCTCACTATGCGAGGCTGCCCTTCCCCCATGGTCTCGGCCCCATGGCCTTGCGCCCATGCCCTCGGCCCCATGGCCTCACGCCCATGGTCTCGGCCTCATGGCCTCGCGCCCCATGGCCTCGCGCCCCATGGCCTTGCGCCCATGGCCTCACGCCCATGGTCTCGGCCTCATGGCCTCGCGCCCCATGGCCTCATGCCCATGGCCTCGTGCCCATGGTCTCGGCCTCATGGCCTCGCGCCCCATGGCCTCACCCCCATGGTCTCGGCCCCATGGCCCCACGCCCATGGCCTCGCCCCCATGGTCTTGGCCCCATGGCCTCGCGCCCCATGGCCTCATGCCCATGGTCTCGTGCCCATGGCCTTGCGCCCATGGCCTTACACCCATGCCCTCGGCCCCATGGCCTCATGCCCATGGTCTCGGCCTCATGGCCTCGCGCCCCATGGCCTCATGCCCATGGCCTCGTGCCCATGGCCTTGCACCCATGCCCTCGGCCCCATGGCCTCACGCCCATGGTCTCGGCCTCATGGCCTCGTGCCCCATGGCCTCATGCCCATGGCCTCGTGCCCATGGCCTTGCACCCATGGCCTCACGCCCATGGTCTCGGCCTCATGGCCTCGCGCCCCATGGCCTCACGCTCCATGGCATCGCGCCCATGGCCTCGGCCCCATGGTCCCGCGCCCATGGCCTCGGCCCCATGGTCCCGCGCCCATGGCCTTGGAGGTGAGAATACTCACAAGTGGCAAGGTACACGCATGAATATGGAGTGTACCTACAAACATAAAGAAGTCAGAGTACGGATATGGTACCCCTACCAGGCAAGTAGTGGGAACGCCAGGAATGAGTATGCAAGGATAGGAGTTATGGCCCGTACGTCTATGGCCAGGAGTCAGAGTCGACACCACTACCACCTGCACCACTACGTCTGCCACCACCCCTCTAGCATGAGTACAGACAAGTAGTGGAGACATCCTCCTGACACCTGCCCCTGTACCGGATGTACGACCACAACCTCTGTAGCCACTCCCTGACATAGTACTTATGTACCCCTTGGTCTCCTGGACCACTATATACCAAGGGCCATTAGAGCCTACTATAAAAGGAACTCTAACACCACCTGGAAGTTGGTTGGAAATTTTACTGTAGCCAGGGCTTGAGAGTGAATGAAAGATTGATTTCTCCATTATTGTTCTGTCATTGTTCTTGAGTTATTTTTTAAGTTTCTACAGCTTTTGCATTAGTGATCTTCGATTTGATAATTTTTCCAACTTAACTTAGTTGACGAGTTCTCACCGTCAACACCTAGTAAGAATCTTAATGTCCTCTTTCCTCTCTCCAATTCTTGCTAGTGCTGCGGTTTATAGTTCTTAGAACTGAGATTAAAGAAGATATCATCTCTGCAAGGAATTGTAATTTCACCCATCTAATTTTCATATCTTAATTCTTCCTCTTTCATACTTAGTAGTTCTTGACACAAAGCTACTACATAACTCGTCTTTTAATCTTCCCCAACACAGACTACAAAGTAGCCTTTTGGAATGTTTGTAGTCTTCAAAGCTGCTTCTTTAACATTGGAAAATGACCTCCTGACAGGCTTTTTGCCATCGACAAAACCAGGTAATTCAAATGCCATGTTGACCTTTCTTTCTGAGTTTTCTTTTAAGATAACAAATGATTTTTCAACAAACAATGTGAGAACCTGAAGATTGAGTTTTTTTCGTAATGTGCCTGTATATATAGATGAATGGTTCTCTGGCATACTCAAGCAACTGGGTTGGTGTGCAATTTGCAAAGAAACATAAGTATTTGAATCTTCACATGGCTTTGTCTTCTGACTCATACATGAACACTTGGTTGTGACTGTGACATATGTATAGACATTACCGGTGAACAACCTACAAGGGAACCCCACTTGAAACATATGATATGTGGTCAACTAATGCATCCTTCAACTAACAATGTTTTCCTTTAGTTGCTTTCAAATTAGTCAGTTTATAACTTTGAATCAATAATATTGATTTGGAAGACACAACCATGTGATTGTTCAAAGACTATGCCTCTCACTAGATCCCATCTCATTTACTTCCTCTTCAATCTCAACCATTAATTTCCACACAACAGAGTTATCTTTTCTACATTTCTCATTGACGGTATTGATTATATATGTTTCACGTGGTCAAATTTTAGACTTAAGCCCATTTGCAGTAGACTGGATAGATTCCTACATACTCTTTCTTGGTCAGGACTATACTCTTTCGTTCATCAGGAAGTTATGGTTAGAATTGTTTCTGATCATAGTCCGGTGGTGTTAGACACGAGCCCTCCTTCGTGGGGTCCCGCTCCTTTCTGTTTTGACAATTCATGGCTGGAGCATAGGGAGTTCTCTAGCTATTTCAAGCAGTGGTGGGAGTCGGCTAAAGTGCATGGTTGGCCGGGTTGTCACTTTATGTCTAAGCTTGCAATGGTTCGAGATAAAATAAAGAAGTGGAGTCGGCAGGCCTTTGAGGCTAGGAAAGTGCAAAAAATTGTCCTCGAAAGAAGGTTGCTTGAATTAGACAGATTAGAGGAGGGGGGATCGTGGAACGACCATTTTCGTATGGAGCGCTCTAAGGTAAAGGAAGAATGGTAGCAGATTGTCTTTGAGGAGGAAAGGAGTGTTTGGTTTAAAGTGAAGTGTCAATGGGCCAAGGAAAGGGATGCTAACTCCAAACTTTTCCATAGTATCCTCAGTGCGTGGAAAGCGAGGAACTTTATCTCTAGGATTGAGGAAGAAGATGGTACTGTTTGGGTTGAAGATGAGGATATTGAAAAGGCTATTTTGGGTTTCTATTCTGCTTTGTATTCAGCGGTTCCCAGAGATTGGATTGGAGTGGAGGGCATTTCGTGGTCACCGATTTCAGCAGTTATGGCTTCCTTTTTAGAGAGGCCTTTCGAGGAAGATGAAATCAAACAAGCGGTTTTCGCATGTGATGGATCTAAGTCCCCAGGGCCGGATGGTTTCTCCATGGCTATGTATCAGAATAATTGGGATGTTGTCAAAAATGATCTTCTCGCAGTCTTTCAAGGTTTTTTCAACGATGGAATCATTCATGGAGGAACCAATGAAACGTTCATTTGTCTTATTCCTAAGAAATTAAATAGCTGCCGCGTGAGGGATTATAGGCCTATTAGCCTGGTGACTAGTCTTTACAAAGTCATATCAAAGGTGTTGGCTTATAGACCAAGGGGAGTTCTTTCGGACACAAATGCGGAATCACAAGGAGCTTTTGTAGAAGGTATGCAAATACTGGATACAGTTTTGATCGCAAATGAGGCAGTAGAGGAGTACAGGAGCAAGGGTAGGAAGGGTTGGGTTTTCAAAATTGATTTCACTAAGGCTTATGATTGCGTGGATTGGGGATTCCTGGATTTAGTTATGAAAAAGAAAGGGTTTGGCGATCTCTGGAGAAGGTGGATTCGTGGTTGTCTTTCCTCCACTTCTTTTTCTGTATTTTTAAATGGTCGTCTGAGGGGAAAGTTCAAAGGTTCAAGGGGTCTACGGCAAGGGGATTCCTTATCCCCGTTCTTGTTCACTCTGGTAGCAGATGTTCTGGGAAGAATGATTGATACGACTAAAAGTAATTTAGCTTTTAGAGGTTTTTCAATAGGAAAGGATAAGGTGGATATCAGTCATCTTCAGTTTGCCGATGATACGATATTTTTTGTGAACGATGAGGAGTCTTTGGTGGTACTTTTGGATATCCTTAAGGTGTTCAGTGTGGTGTCTGGTTTATCTATCAATTTGCAGAAATGTCAATTGTTGGGAATCAATTTGAATGAGGAGGTCGTGGAACGGCAAGCTAAAGAGATAGGTTGTGAGGTAGGACAATGGCCAATTCAGTATTTGGGTCTTCCTTTGGGGGATTCTCCTCGTTCCAAGGGATTTTGGGAGCCTGTTATCTCGAAATGTGCTAATCGTTTGGAATCTTGGAAGAGCACTTTTTTGTCTAGAGGTGGCAGATTAACTCTTATTCAGTCGGTTTTGTCTTCAATCCTCGTTTATTATTTGGCATTGTTCTATATTCCTAAGAGTGTGGTGGGGATTCTTGAAAAGCTGATACGGGATTTCTTGTGGGATAGGGCGGAACAATCAGGGGCTGACCACTTGGTATCTTGGCACGAAGTTTGTAAATCACGTAGTCACGGGGGCTTGGGTATTGGAAATTTAGCGTTGCGGAATACGGCTTTTCTCTTCAAGTGGTTGTGGCGGTTTCCTATGGAGAGTACTTCTTTGTGGCATAGGGTGGTCAGAAGCAGATATGGGAGTGATGGGGGCCATTGGGACACTAATGTTGGAGGAAGATTTTTGGTTCGTGGCCCTTGGAAAGACATCTCGTCTTTGTATGAGGAGTATAGAAGCTTGGTCTATTTTAAAGTTGGAAGGGGAGACAGAATTCGTTTTTGGGAGGATGTTTGGTTTGGTGATTCATCTTTCAACTGAAATACCCAGATTTGTTCAGGGTTTCGGAGGCCAATAATTATTTGATTAAGGACTTGGTGGTGGGGGAGGAGGTCAACAGTTTGGAAGGCCTACGCTTGGACTTTAGATTCAGAAGGAATCTTTTTGATTGGGAGATTCCAAGTTTGGTTGAGTTGTTAAATTTGATTAAGTTTGTAGATTTACCCCAGATTTTGGAGGATAAGAGGATTTGGATTCCAGATACTAGTGGAGTTTTCAATTGCAAGACTGCCTTTCAATCTTTGTCCTGTGCTAATTTAGGTCCAGAGTTACCTTGGGCTAAGAGGTTATGGAAGAGTGTGGTCCCTTACAAAGTGAAAGTGTTTGGCTGGCTGTTATTTTTGAATAAATTAAGTGTCTTTGACATTTTGCAGAGAAGAAGACCTTTCCAATATTTGTCACCAAGTTGGTGTGTTTGCTGTAAAAACAATGGTGAATCAATTACCCATCTTTTCCTTGAATGTTCTTTCTCCACGGCTTTGTGGTGTAAAGTGTTAAAAGAGTTTGGGTTATCTTGGTGTATGCCTTCTTCGTGTTCGCAACTGTTCTTGTGTCAATTAGAGGGAGAGAAGGGAATGGCTCGTCTTTGGCAAAGTACCGTGCTGGCAACTTTCTGGGTTATTGTAACGACCTCCTTTCTTAACATACATATATATAGAGTAAAAACAAATTTTAACCTAAATATGACAATACTGAAATTCTGAATTTACAAAAAACTTTATTAAACAATACATAAATAATGTTTATAACCTTAACCACACAATACTCACAACTAGATAAAAACTTTATCTTACATACAAATCTTAATACTTTTATAAATCATTTTCGTGGCGTTACTACACCTTAACGTAGAAATGAAAATGTATCCAACTGATAAATTGAAAAGCTTTATGTAAATTACAAAGTTCATGAAATACTTTTTAAAGCTTTAAGTAAATGATAAAGTTCACAAAATACTTTTAATGAAATATAATAAAACCAAGTTTCTTGTTTATTTATAAAATAGCATAGCAGAACTCCACTCCCTTCAGGTCAGCCCCATATGTACAGTCATGTTGGCCCCACGTATACTCATCAACAATTTATATTTGGGGTCTCTTACCTACAATACAAAACATTATCTGATGAGCTAAGGCTCAGTAAGTAGAATAACTACCTCATATGCATTAAAATAAACATGCAACATGCTATGTATTTTCTTTCTTTCACTTTCCTTTCTTTTGGGCCCTAGAGGATGCTGCTGCCGGCATTACATAGGGAATCACATTCCCACCTGAACATAAACATGATAATAGGGAATTTCCCTCATAAACATTCATCATATAGGGACGTACATCTCCCTCCTTACATTTTTGGGACTTAGGTCTCCCAAGCAGCACCTCTACTTTAACGTTTTCAATAACTTGTCTGTGAACATTAAGCGTGCTTATGCATAATATAACATTCTTGAAAATAACTTATGCATAAGAACAATATGACAGATTAACATATAAAGCATATAAATGCACATAAGACACATAAAATACTTGTATTGTAGATGAGGATTCTACTTACCTTGCGTCTTGATAAAACAATCGAAATTGTTAGCTTCCTGATAAAAACACAAACTATTAAATTACATAAAATCTACATTATGAAATGTTAGCTTAATATTGTTATTATCCCATTTTTCCAGTTTTAGTGCTTATTTTATGTCCAGGCGTATGGTCATACTATAGTTGTCCATGACAAGGTCCTGATCTAAAAGTCGTGGTCATGGTCATACTGAAAAGTCCAGGTCATAATACTTGTCCATAATAATAGGGAATAAGGTCATAAGAGTCCATAATAATAGTCCAAAGTATGACCATAGCCTATATAAGTTTACTATTATGAGGATACATAAAGAAATAGTTCATATTTCAATTTTGGCATTTGTAAAATATGACGACATGGTAAAATAATCCATATATAAATTTTAGCATTTTAATGGCATAGTAAAGTAATCTATATAAATTTTGGCATTATAATGGCATGGTAACATAATCCATATATAAATTTGGCATTATAGTAAAATAATCTATATATAAATTTTTGGTATTATAACGACATAGTAAAATAATCTACATATAACTTTTGGCATTATAACGTCATAGTAAAATAATCTATATATAAATTTTGGCATTATAACGGCATAGTAAAATAATCTATATATAAATTATAACGGCATAGTAAATTAATCTATATATAAATTTTTGCATTATAACGGCATAGTAAAATAATCTATATATAAATTTTGGCATTATAACGGCATAGTAAATTAATCTATATATAAATTTTTGCATTATAACGGCATAGTAAAATAATCTATACATATATAATAACTAAATAACTGAAAAGAAAGGCTCGGGAAGAGCTTACCTAAAAGGCTAGCGTTATGGACAGAACTTCGCCTAGATCTCCGAGGTTTAGAACTTTAGAAGGATGTTAAGAATATTTTTGGGTAGAGTAAGAGAAAGGAAATGAGGTTTTTGTGATTTCAAGATGAGTTTTGGAAGGGCTATTTATAGGAAAAACTTGGGATGCTATTCTAATAAAATATTAAAAATAATAAGCATAGTGGAATAATAACATATTCAAAATATCAAGCATAGTAATTTGCTTAAGTCATCAATGTGTCACTACTGCATCAACATGTGGAACCCATGGGGTGGACCCCGCTGTGGGACCCATGTGGACCCTACTGTGGGACCCTTGCGGACCCCACTGTGGGACCCACTATGAATAGTACCTGGTGAATAGTAAAAAAATGAAAATTTCCCAATCTTCTTATATTACTTAGTCTAGCATTTTTGACTCACAAACTTTTCTGAAAAAGTTTCTCTAACACCCATAAATTAATTATTCCCACCTATTGGTTACTTCAACAACTTAGAATTGTTAAAATCCCATAATAGAAAACAACTACACCCCCAACGGTCATGAACACTATTCACCAACGGTCATAAACGGCTAGTTTTTGCCCTATAAATACTTGTTCCTTCAACCATTTATTTGCACAACTTCTTCATCTCTTAACCTTCTAGATAAAATTCATCATCAAAACATGAATTTCTCTTTATTTTTCATAACTTTAGTGATTGTTTGCTTGTATTTAGCATCATTCTATGGGTATTACACTAATGAAATGCCCATGAATGTTATAGTTGCATATTCATTAGTTATTCTTCCACTTTACTTAATAGCTCTAACATTCGGTTAGCATTGTAATGCACTCAAAAATGAATAAAAAATATCTTCTCTTATCTTTCATAATTGTTATAATTTGTAAAAAGAAAATGGGAGTTACAGTTATTTGGTTGGAAAGAAATAGCAAGATCTTTGATGAGTCCTCTTGTTCTGTTGATTCCCTTTGGGATAAAATTAGATTCTGGGTGGCTACCTGGGTATATAGGTCGAAAGGATTTGAGGATGTTTTCTTTTTGGATCTTTGTAGGGAATGGATGTATTTGTGGTCGTAATCTTTCTTGTTCTGGTTTTTTCTTGGGCTTTGTTTTTGTTACACCCAGATTTCGAGCCATAAGAATTATGATCTCGAAAGCTGGATTTGCAATGAATGGACTCGTAATGTTTGGATCATGTCCACAGCCTAGGCATCGAGCTTGCGAAGCAGAGATGACTTCGAAGGTGGTAGCCTCGAGATCCTCACAAGCTCGAAAGATACACATCAAGGTGCATTTGTTCTCGGGGTGGCCTCGGATCAGGGGCCCCGAGCTCGACACAAGTATGAATTCGAAGCCACATGATCTTGGGAAGATGCTATAGCTCGAAAGTCGATAAGAGACCTGGGTGAATAGGGCATTGGCGATATAAGATAATAACTTTGAATATCTTAATGAATCATCTATATGAGACGCGGTCTACATTGATTGCTATAAATCCCCTATAATTAAGGGATATTATTTGTTCAGTTATACGCCCCCTGATCTTCAGGGGACGTTTCCTTGTATATAGGATTGCAGGCTTTTAATGCTGTTAAATTTATTTGCATATACAGAATAACTTCCCGAAATATGTGGGATAGTATTTTGAAATCTTCTCTATAAATAGAGAGGTCATGCACCATTGTAAATGACCAAATTTTTGTGATCTTGAGAGAAACTCTGGAGAATTCATTCTTAAGGAATTTCCATAAATCATCTTAAGTTTAATAACAAAGACTCGTGGACTAGGCAGAGTTAACTGCTGAACCACGTAAAAAATCTCTTTTGTGTTATCATATTTCTTTTGGCCATAACTGATTATTGTTTTCGTGCTCTTATTTCACTGTTGACGAAAAACGGCGTCAACAGTTTTTGTCTTATTTTTGTTTCCACGGTATTCCTCTGCCAAAAGTGAGGGTTATTATTGATTTTGAGAGGAGGTCTTTCTAACCTCTGACTCTTCTTTTAAAAATATATATATATATATACTCATAAGATTGGGTTCTTAAGCACCTCAACTCCTCACATTCTCAAGTAATAGAGCTTTCTTTTGCAGTACTTTGAGAGCTCTCCCTTTGCTTACCTTTTCTTCTTTCCTCTTCGTTTAGAGACTTCAACAATCATGGGCTTCCGTTTTCCTCATGTAGTTCATGCTAAGCAACTTATTTAGAGGCCTTTTTCTAGTACAAAAGATGTTCCGAAAGGCTATTTGGCAGTTTATGTTGGGAAGAACAAAATTACAAGATTTGTGATCCCTGTCTCATACTTGAATCATCCTTCATTCCGAGAATTACTCTGTCAAGCCGAAGAAGAATTCGGATTTGATCATCCAATGGGTGCTCTAACAATTCCTTGCAGTGAAGATTCTTTCATAAATCTTATTTCTAGCTTTAATGTCTGATGAGTATAGATAGATGCTAACTACTGACAAAAATTGTTCGTTACAATTTTGTATGGCAAACAATGCCAATACCATCACTATGTAAATATTTTTCCTTGGGGACTGAAATAAAAATGTCCTTGAGAGTGATACAAATGAAACTACTAAAGCTTTTCCTTCACGAATTATTTTATTTATGTTTTTATCTCTTTATATTATGATCTAGATGATAATTATGCAAAGATACAATCAATAGAATTCAAAGGGAGATAACAAAAGATGAAGAGAGAAAATAGGAGTTAAGGTATATTGCAGAAAGGAGAGCAAAATGTTTAATTACAAGAAATAATCTGCCAAACCTTTTTATATAAGGAAAATGATAATAAAATAACATTAAATAGAACAAGACAAAAATAGCCTTAAAATAATAACTCTAACACCCCCTCAAACTCATGATGGGGCAGTAATGAGCATCGAGAGTTTGCCTACTAGAAAATGAAAACTACAAATAGAATGCATCTTAATAAAGAAGTGAGTAATTTGTAAGGAAAAAAAAAAGAAAGAACAATAGGGAAAGTGATAGTGCCAAGCTTCACATGGTGATGAGTAAAATGACAATCGATCTCGATGTGCTTGGTGCATTCATGAAAAACTGAGTTGAGAGCAATCTAAATGACACTTTGATTGTAGAAGAGGCAAAAATTTGACTAACAATGTGAACTACATATGTAATGTCGAGGCGAGTGATAGTGAGGTAAACCAAACTGCCAACAATAGTGTAATACAAAATAGGATCCTGGAAGGGAATGCCGAGAGGGAGAGTGCTAAACATTGAGATAAGAAGTAGTGGCAACTATTTTTTTTCTCTGTAAGACGAGCACGATCAATGATGTCAATAGTGTATTTAGAATGAGAAAGAAGATAACATTTTGGAGAGAAGACAACTTCAATACCCAAAAAATACCAAAGAGGGCCAAAATCCTTCATCTCAAAGTAAGAAGCTAATTTAGAATTTAACCCTGCAATTCCATCAAAATCATCACCAGTAATGATCATATCATTAACATATAAGCAAAGGAGAATACAAATACAACTTGCATCGGTACACTTAACAAATAGAGTTGAGTCATCATCACTGTAACGTCCTAAATTACCTAATAAGGCTTAGGGCCTTGATTAGGGAGTCAGGATGGAAAATTGTGGAAATTGTGTGATTATGTGACATATATGTGTATCATTATATGATTATGTGAGTTATATTATAATATGACTTGATATGCATGGTTAGGTGTATTAAATATGCATGTAGACCCATTTCTAATTAAAAGGGCAATTTTTGTAATTTGGCCCATTATGAGTATATTTGACATATGTGTGATATATGTATAGGACCATATTATTACATGGATATATTTGGGTTACTCGGCACAAGACGATCCTAGGGAGCAAGCTAGTGGGAAAGTCACAACGAGACTTATATTTGACTCAGTGTGAGTCAATGGGTATATTGGGTATTTAGTACATTACCAGGTTATTGGGTAATGGGAATGAATATTTGATGATATATTGGGAGTTAGTGAGATCAGGAGGGAATTCTTGGAATTATGACTATTTGGCCCCGGGGACGTTTTTGGGACCCCGAGCATTTGGATTTGTTTGAGGTTACTTAAACTCGAAGTAATCTGTCAAAAACATAAAATAACATTCAGTACATTCTCTCTCTCATGTTATCCCTTCTTACCATTCGCCGCATTTTCGAAGGAAACTCGAGTTTTAAGACTCGGATTCAAGCAAGGATTAAGTCATAACGATTCTAGGAAAGATTAGAAGCTTATTAGCCGGAGGATTTGGTGAGAAATGACATAATTAGAGGTAATTTAAGCTTTGAATTTCCGAGTTTCCGTTTCCTGAAATTTCTTAAGTTTTGAATTTGGATTTTTCGTTTTTAGGAGTTTTTGAATGATTTGAAGCTTGGGTTTTGATGGTTTTGGGCCATTGAGATGATTGGGAACTTTGTTTATGAGATTTGGGTATGTTTGGAAAGATTTTTGGAATGATTTGAAATGGGAAAATTGGAGTTTATGGGTTGTGTTCGTGGTTGGACCGCGACCCTTTTATTGTGTGTCGCGGCCCAGGCTTGAAAAAAGGTGGTTTCTGGCTGTTGGGGGCACGTTGGACCGCTACCCCTTTTTGGTGGGCCACAACCCACGATGCATATAGAGAGGGGTTTTGTAACGTCCCAAAATTACCTAATAAGGCTTAGGGCCTTGATTAGGGGGTCAGGATGAAAATATATGGAATTATATGTTTATTTGATATATTTGATTGTGATTATGTGAGTTATATGATAATATAACTAGTTATGTATGTTTAGGGATATTAAATATGCATGTGGCCCATTTTTTATTGGAATGACAACTTTCGTAATTTGGCCGGTTATGGGCATAATTGTATATATGTTCATATATTTGATATATGTGAGAGACCACATTATTATGTAGGTTTATTTGGGTTACTCAGCACGAGACGGTCCTAAGGAGCAAGTTAGAAGGAAAGTCACAACATGACCCAATACCCGACTCGGGGTGAGTCAAGGGGTATTTTAGGTATTTGGCATTAAATCAGGTTATCGAGTAATGGGAATGAATAATTGAGGATATATTTGGAGTTAGCGAGATTAGGAGGGAATACTGAGGATTTTGACTAGTTTGCCCTTGGGGACGTTTTTGGTACCCTAAGCCTCGGGATTAGCTTAAGTCGTTTAAGCCTCAAGGAAACAAAAGCATAAACACTTAACACACCTCACTGAACCTACTCTCGCTCTCTCTCTCATTCTCTCTCATCTTCCCTAAGTAACTTCTTAAAGAACTAAGTAGATTTTGGCTGAAAACTAAGGAATTGAAGGCTCAGGATTAGAATTCGAATAGCTTGTGGCTAGGGGATCACCATTCATAGCTAAGGTAATACCTTAATTCTTGTTTCAGATTGATTTCTGCCCTGTTTTCCTTAGAATTTGAGTTGTTCAGATTGATTTCTTGTTTCAAGTATGAGAGTTTGATTTTTGGTGGGTTTTTAATCTAGATTTTAGTTGGGTTTTGTTGCTGGGAAGATATTAAAATTGTTATGATGATTGAATTATTGATTTAGGGTGGAATTGGGATGGTTTTGGTTGAATTTGGATGATGAAAAATGGAGAAAATCTGGGTTTGCAGGGCCAAGTCACGACCCTGTTCTTGAGGGGTCGCGACCCAACCGAACCCAGGGCCCTTGGGGGCTTCTGTCTGGGAGGCACGCCTCGCGACCCTCAAGGGCAAGTCGCGGCCTGTGTTCCATTTCCAGGGGGAGGGCCTCTGACTTGAGGGGCACACCGCGACCCTCAAGGGCAGGTCATGTGTAACGACCCAAAATCACTAATGTGGCTTAAGGGCCTTGATTAGTGCGCCAGGAGGACATAATTGACTTATGTGTGAATTTATTGATTTAATGCATGATTATATGATAAGAATGCTTGCATGATTATATGAATATAAACGTGATTAAATGTTATACTTATGAGAACCACATTATTATGTGGGTAAATCTGCAGCAGGCGATTTGAGGCGATCCTAGGGAGCTTGATAGCGGGAAAGTCACAGCGGGGCTTAATGCTTGACTTTGGACAAGTCAAGGGGTATTTCAGGTATTGGGTGGTTATTTAGATTACCGGGTTATGAAAATAAATAATTGGAGGTATATTCGAGGTTAGGAAGTCTAGGTGGGAATATTGGGGAATTTTACCATTTTGCCCTCGGGGACGTTTCCGGTACCCGAGCCTTGGGATTGACTTGACTGCTTAAGGATAGACTTAAGAAGATTTCAGAAAACAGTAGAACAGAAAATTAGACCGACTCTTTTCTCTCTCTCCTGTTATATTATTTTATAATATAATGTAATATTATATTATATTATAATATAATGTTTTAGATTAAATAAATGTGACAAAGTGTGTCACATATTGTAACATATAATAGAGAGTTACAATATTTAGATATATGAGATATAACCAAATAATGTAACATATTTGGTGTTACAAATTTGTAACTTCCAAATATTAACCTTTATTGTGTAAAATTGTTGTTGCACAATATTGAGATGAATTTCATAAATCCATATGTGATATGGTTGTTAGAGATATTATTTTAACCCCAATAATGTGTTTTGGGAGTTACAAAATCATTTGGGAGGGTTTGGAACTGTTTGGAAAAACAGCACAATTTTTAGTGCTGAAAATGGTCGATGGTCGCGGCCACTGAATGTTGGTGGCCGTGGCCTGTGGGATAGAGGCTAGTGGTCGCGGCCACAGGCCAAAAACTGACCATTTTTTTTTATTTTTTCAATCTTTGTTTAACGGCTTAAAAAACCCAAATAACTCCCAAATCTCATTTTTAATTCCATATTAATCCAATTAAATATTGGTAACAACCATGGGGATTGGTGGAGATTTAAATTCAAAGGGTGTCTCTAAACTCTATAAATAGGAGCCTATAGCTCACTTGAAAGACACAACATTTCTATCCATTAGAGCACTTGGCTAGAAACACCTTGAGGCTTGATAATTCCAGAAAGTTTTTCCAATATCTGAGAGAGATCCCTTAGTGCTTGAGTTAGGGATAAATAAGGTTTTGGACAAAGGTTTTAAACCTTGTTCAAGTTGGTGATCCCCAACCCTCTTCACTTAGGTTGTGTAAGTGAGAGTTTCTTGTATTTCAGTTCTCCTTTCTATTGTATTGTTTTCTTCTTATTCTCTGGTTCTTTTTACTTGTATTTCTTGTTCAAGAGTTGTAATCTTTTCTTTTCTTTTGTTTCAAACACTTTACTTTATTTGTAACATTTTGCTTAGAGTTGTATTTTACTATTCTCTTCTTCTTCATCATCTTCTTCATTTCCTTTGTTTTATTTTTATTTTCAGTTATAGAGTTGTAACACTTTATTTAATCAATCCTTGTCTATTGTAATATTTTGCATAAAGTTGTAACATTTTCTTACCATTTCCATTGAGGCAATTTATATTTTCCTAACATTCAAAAGCTTATTTCTTTTTGTTTCAATGGAAGGGGAGACAATCAAGATCATGAACCAAGACCTAGTGAGATTGGATAGGTTTGATGGATCCAATTTTACTAGGTGGCAAAACAAGGTGAGGTTTCTTTTAACCACTCTTAAAATCGCCTACATCCTTGAGTCATCCTTGGCACCTCTAGCCGAGCCATCCGACAAAGACACTCCCGAGGAGGTGGAGAAGAGAAGGAAGAGGGAGGAGGACAACCTTCTTTGTAGGGGTCATATCCTCAACACCCTATTCGATAGGCTCTATGACCTCTACACCGAGACCAAATCAGCCAAGGGTACCAAAAAGTTTTTGATATCTCAATACTTTGATTTCAAATTTTTTGGTGATAAACCTATTCTTCCTCAAATTCATGAATTGCAAATTATTGTTAATAAATTGAAAGTGTTAAAGATTGAGCTTCCCGATGCCTTTCAAGTCGGTGCTATAGTGGCTAAATTACCACCAACTTGGAAGAGCTATAGGAAAAGAATCCTTCATAAAAATGAGGATTATTCTTTGGAGGAGATCCAAAAGCATATTCAAATCGAAGAGGAATCAATATGTAGAGATAAACTTGTGGAGGGGTCTAATGGAGAGACTTCCAAAGCAAATGCGGTGTCACAACCAAAACATCCCAAAAACAAAGGGAAAAAGGGTAATGTGAAACCTTTGGGTCCAAAAACCCCAAACAAGTTTAAGGGCGAGAAAGGTCATTGCTTTGTGTGTGGTAAAAAGGGTCACTATGCTAGAGAGTGTAGGCATAGAAAAGACCAACAAGGACCTAAGGTGTAACACCCTACTACCTTAGAGTCGTTACTAATGTGAGTTTTAAAAAAAATGTGCAACTAACTCGCTAAATGAAGTTTTTAAAACAAAAGTGTGACTAAACAAAAGTTAAGGCTGTAATCTTTGAAAATGCTTTGTTTCATTGAAAACTTCAAGTATCAAACATCTGGGATCCCAAAATAAGGTTTACAAAATATTTACAACTCAAAATAAATTTACAGTTGATTATCTATCAAAATCACAGGTTAATACAACCATTTTTCAAAATGCCCCCAACCAAAGCAGTCGGGCAGGCCAAACATGTACGCGCCGCTTCATGCTCTCCGTACTCATGGTTAGTTGACCTTTTCTTTGCCCTTACCTGCAACACAGAGCACCCGTGAGCTGAAGCCCAGCAAGAAAACTCATACAACATATAACATATGCATATTATATAATCAACATATCAGATAATCCACAGATAAACAAGTAGTCCATCAGACTAAACAAACACGGCCATGCCGTCCCAGAAGCATTACCAAAGCCTGGGGGTCTCGGTCCTCACCGTAAGGATATCCCATGTATCCATTGGGGTCCCACCTTGACTATAAGCACTCCACGTGCTAAGTGTTGCTTCCGGCCCCGTTGCCGTTCTCGGCCCTTCGCCGTTCTCGACTCCTTTGTCGTTCATTCTACTATAATCACATATAGTACAACTCAAATAACATTCAAACATATAACGATTCAATCAAAGCTACATTCTAACAAGTTATGAAGTCTAGGGCCATGCCCTGCAATAACACTATGGGCCCACGCCCTGTCCTATGGGTGCTACAGTTTTCTTACCTGTATCCCGAGCTTTCCGATGCACCAAAGTCACAAGCACAGTCCTCTATCTCGAGCCTCTCCGAAAACCTATTCACAACACATATAAAACACTCTTTAATACTAACCAATCCAAAACCACTTCTCGGGACCAATCCCGTACTCTCGGGACCTTTAATTTCCTAAAACAATGAAACGGAAACATCCCTCGAGCCCCCGGAACAAATGCCCAAAAATGCAAAATTCCCTGTCCTGAAAATAGCCTAGCGCCACGGTGTTACCGTTGAGGGCCGCGGCGCCCAGAAAGTTAGAAAGTTTCCGCCAGCCCTGATGCAACCTCGCGCCGCGACGCCAAAGAACAGGGCCGCGGTGCCCCTATGCGAACCCAGAATTTTGGGTTTTTCTCCTGCAATTTCCCTGAGCCAAAACACCTCCAATCCAACCCAAACACATACCTAAACCCCAAAACCAATTTGAAACCTCAAACGAACCATCTAACAGCCTATAAACACTAGCATCAAGATCATACATGTAATGACCCAAAATTTCTATTAAGGCTTAAGGGCCTTGATTAGTGTTTCGGGAGGGCATAATTGGAGGATAAGAGAATTAATGGTAAGAAAGTATGAATAAGAGTACTTGATAAGCAATTTGGGCCCTGTTTGGCTGGAGAAGGCATAATGGTAATTTTGGCCTGTTTGGGCATAAACGTGTATATGTGTGTGATAAATTGTTGAGGCCACATTATTATGTGGATGGGGATATATATATGTATGTATGTATGTATGTGTGTTTGTAACTTTCGGCACGAGGTGATCCTAGAGCCTGATAGCGGGAAAAAGTCACAACGGAACTTAACGGTTGACTTTGGATAAGTCAAGGGTGTTTTAGGTATCGGGTAGTTATTTAGACTATCGGGTTATGAAAATAAATATATGGAGATATATTTATGGTTAAGAAGTCTAGGTGGGAATACTGAGGGATTTTACCATTTTTGGCCTCGGGGACGTTTCCGGCACCCCGAGCCTCGAGATTTACTTAACAGAGTTAAGGATAGACTTAGTTAAATAGAAGCTAGTGGAAATAAGGTGAGACCGATTCTTTCCTTTTCTCTCTCTCTCTCTCTCTTCTCTCTCAAGGAAACTAGGAAAAACACAAGGAAAACAGAGGAAATTGGTGGTTTTGAGCTGGGATCACAGAGGGTTTCAGTGGGGATTTAAAAGCTTAGCTCAAGGATCATTTAATCAGAGCCAAGGTGAGAATCAAACTGTGTTTTTGAGGTTAGAAACTCTGAGTTTTCTGTGTAGTAAGATAATTGTAATTTTGATGATTAAGGTAGAATTGAAGCTAGAAAATTGGGAACTAGCTGGGATTTTGCTTAAAGAAGGGGTTCAGTTGAAGAGGTAAACTTTAATTTATGATTTAGAAGCTTAGATTTGAATTTTTTATGGTTGGTTTTAGTGTTTATAGCTTTTGAGTTTCAGAATTTAAAAGAGAATTCTTGTGTATGTTAGGCTGTGATTTTTGTGGAATTATGTTGCTTAAGTTATGCTAAAAGTGTTGGGATTGTTGGGCTTTGAAGTAGGGAGCTTAATGATGGTTTTGGCTAAGGTTTTAAGCTTGAAAATGGTGGGAAATTTTGGGTTCGGAGGCAAGGGCCGCGGCTCTGTTCTTGAGCGCTACGGCCCTAGGTTGAAGATGAGCTAGGGAGGCTCGGCCAGGGTCAAGCGCCGCGGCGCCCAAAGTAAGGGCCGCGGCGCATGTCTTCTTTCAGAGAGGCCCTTGGTTCTGTTTTGAGGGCAGGGCCGCGGCTAAGCTTTAAGGGCCGCAACCCTTAGTTGCATACTTGAGCGTTCAAGGTTTTAAAGTGCGGGGATCGAGCCTAGGGTGCTCGGGATCAATTCTACCACCGTGCTTGGTGGGATTCGATTTCCCAGAAGTTAGTTTTGTACCCAGAAACCTATATTTGAATATTAATGGAATCTATTATTTTGGTTGTGACTAGGTGATAGGCTAGGGCTCGGGAAATGGATCGTGCTCGGGGTCGTCCTCTTTAATTAAAGCATTTGGAATGGAGGTAAGAAAACTGCACCTGTGTAGGTGGATAGGATGGGACTAAGTGTCCCCTATATTTGTATATATTGTATGTGACTGTGAATTTGATGGGACTAAGTGTTCCCTATAACTGTATGAATGTCATGAGGTGGTATTATGCCACGGGGACATGTGATAAACGGCCTAAGGGTGCCGAAATCAATATTTGCGCACAGGGCGCGGCTCGGACACTGGTATCCGAGGACAGCTTATTAATCACTGAGCTTGGTTAAGCTAGCCGGGTCAGTGGGTATGTCACTTGGGATTGGTTTAAGCGAACCAAAGGCAGTGTCTTAAATAGAGGGTACGACCTACATGCATTGACCCTAATTATTGCTTGATTTATGTCTGTTATGGATTATTGTCTATGACTTGATGATTATCTGGAGTTGAATTATTGGTTATTGACTAGTGAGCTGCCTTGAATGTATTTTATGGTTTGATGGAACTGATTAATGATTTGTGATTGTTGGATTATGCTATGTGAATTGTTTAGCTGCTAATACTGTGATGTTATGATATTATGTTTTCTTGCTGGGCTTCGGCTCACGGGTGCTACATGGTGCAGGTAATGTTAGTTGGCCATGAGTTGGAGAGCTTTGGGGGCGGGGTGTACATTGTCAGCTGCTTGGCCACCACGATCGAGAGTTTGTACAGGAACGGGAACCTAAATCGTAAATTTTGCCATTAGAGTGACTTGGTTATTTATTTGTTAATGAAAATTTTGTATTTACAATATTTAAACCCTGTTTTTGGATCCCATGTATCAAACCTGTGTTTTACTGAAATTTAACCGTTTATAATCAAAATTCTTTTTAACCAAACCTATTTGTGTCACTAGATACACATTTTCATTTAAACGACTTGATTAGCAAGTCTTGCACTATTTTAAACACACAGTGTAACGGCCTTGATTATCCAGGGTGTTACAATACACACAATCATACCCAAAATCCACCCTTTGATTTCAAACTTCAGAAATCTAAACCCATAGGTCAAAACTTAAACCATGCTTCAAATTTCTTAACCCACAACAGAAACAAACCTCAAAATTGCATAGAATCCTTACCTCAAGTGGAGAATTCAACCTTAAGCTTATTTGATTCCAGCTTTAAGCTAAACCCTCTTGATTACAAACTGAATTCCCATACAAAACCAGCCACAATTCTCTTTCAATTTCATGCTTATTCTTTAAAAATCAAACTTGAAACTTAAACAAAACAGGGGGTAAATTCTTACCTCTGAACAATCTTGGCCTATACTTGATTTTAGTTGCCTCAAGCCTCTAGATTCTCCTCCTAAGTTCCCAACTTCAGCTCTTTCTATTCTTCTTCTTGCCCTAAGTTTCCTTCTAGTTTTTCTTCTTCCAATTTCTAGCAAAAACAATAATATGACTAAGTGTTAAACATGTACCCCTTTTTCCCCAGCTGAAAGTTATCTAAACCCCTGCCAAATGACTATTTTACCTCTCCATCAAAACTCTTTCCTAACTAAAACCTCAAGGGCATTTATGCCACATCACTTTTTCCTACAAATCTACCATTTTCTTATCAAAAATCTGCTACTCTTAATGGTCACCCATGGTCACTCAAATTACTCAATTACCATTAACCATTAACTCCCAACCTCAAAGTACAAAAATTCCCAAAATACCCCTAGGCTCCTCCCGAGCCGGGTATAAAATCCTGTTGTGACTTTTAAACTAATAGCTCCTTAGGACCGTCTCGGCACGTGCATCACAATAATATCACCACTCACACGTGGTATTGATCATACAATTTAATTATTACATTTATGCCCTCAGTGGGCCAAAATTACCAATTTACTCCTAACATACAAACGGGGCCCACATGCATATTTATACCACCTAAACATGCATTCTAATCACATATTCATTCAAATTCATATATTATCATGTTAATTCACTTATTGCCCTCCAGGCACGCTAATCAAGGTCCTAAACCTTATTAGCAACTTGGGGTGTTACAATTATCCCCTCCTTACAAGAATTTCGTCCTCGAAATTACCTGAACAACTCGGGATGCCGCTCCCGCATATCAGACTCAAGCTCCCACGTCGCCTCTTCAACCTTGTTGTTCCTCCACAGCACTTTAACCAAGGCGATGGTCTTGTCTTATTTAATCAAGTGGGGGATATGTTATGTTTTCAAAATATAATGATTGATTAAATAAGTGTTACAATAGATAACTATTTAATCTAGTGGGGGAATGTTATATTATTTTATAATATAATGTAATATTATATTATATTATATTATAATATAATGTTTTAGATTAAATAAATGTGACAAAGTGTGTCACATATCGTAACATATAATAGAGAGTTACAATATTTAGATATATGAGATATATCCAAATAATGTAACATATTTGGTGTTACAAATTTGTAACTTCCAAATATTACCCTTTATTGTGTAAAATTGTTGTTACACAATATTGAGAGGAATTTCATAAAGCCATATGTGATATGGCTGTTAGAGATATGATTTTAACCCCAATAATGTTTTTTGGGAGTTACAAAATCATTTGGGAGGGTTTGGAACCGTTTGGAAAAACAGCACAATTTTTTGTGCTGAATTTGGTCAGTGGTCGCGGCCTGTAGGTCAAAGACCAGTGGCCGCGGCCACAGGCCAAAACTGACCAAATTTTCAGTTTTTTCAATCTTTGTTGAATGGCTCAAAAAACCCAAATAACTCCCCAATCTCATTTTTAATTCCATATTAATGCAATTAAACATTGGTAACAACCATGGGGGTTGGTGGAATTTGAAATTCAAAGGGTGTCTCTAAACTCTATAAATAGGAGCCTATAACTCACTTGTAAGACACAACATTTTCTATCCATTAGAGCACTTGGCTAGAAACACCTTGAGGCTTGATAATTCCAGAAAGCTTTTCCTATAATCTGTGAGAGATCCCTTAGTGCTTGAGTTAGGGGGAAATAAGCTTTGGACAAAGGTTTTAACCTTGTTCAAGTTGGTGATCCCCAACCCTCTTCACTTAGGTTGTGTAAGTGAGGGTTTCTTGTATTTCTTTTGTTCTTTCTATTATATTGTTTTCTTCTTATTCTCTTGTTCTTTTACTTGTATTTCTTGTTCAAAAGTTGTAATCTTTTCTTTTCTTTTGTTTCAAACACTTTACTTTATTTGTAACCTCTTGCTTAGAGTTGTATTTTATGATTCTCTTCTTCTTCATCATCTTCTTCATTTCCTTTGTTTTATTTATATTTTCAGTTATAGAGTTGTAACACTTTATTTAATCAATCCTTGTCTATTGTAATATTTTGCATAGAGTTGTAACATTTTCTTACCTTTTCCATTGAGGCAATTTATATTTCACTAACAGTTTGGCCCTACCCCGGTGTGGGTAGAGGCTTGTGAAATGTTGCTGATGCCAAATTCGAAGAAAGGAGTTACAAGTACAACCCCTGATTGGGTAAGGAGACCCTGGAAACTTTGTGGAACTTACGAAGTAAGGAAAATTCAATGAAATTCTGGGTATAAGAAAGAAGGTCTTACAAATTAAGACTATTGTTCTTGTGAGAATGTTGCAAGTAGTGATCAAGTAAAGACCTGAATCTAGGGTTATAATCAGGTTTGCGAGATTAGTGTTCTGATGTGTGTGAATAAATTTCGAGGATGAAATTCTGATAAGGAGGGGATAGTTGTAGTGTCCCAAATTTGCTAATAAGGTTTAGGACCTTGATTAGTGTGCCGGGAGGGCAATAATTGATTTAATTATGATATTATGTGGATTTGGAAATTATGTGATTGGACATGCATGATTGTGTGTATTAATATGCATGTGGGGCCCATTTCCGTGAATAGGGGCGTGTTTATAATTTTGGCCCGTTGGGGGGCATAAATGTAAATATGCATGTGTTGTGAGTGAGACCTCAGTGTTATGGGGATATATTTGAGATGTGTGATCCGAGACGATCCTAGAGAGCTGTTTAGCTAGAAAGTCACAACGGAGTCAAATACCCGGCTAGGGAGGAACCTAGGGGTATTTTGGGAACGTAAAATGAGTTTGGGATTTATTGAGTAACGGGTAGTAATTTAGTAATTACTTGGGTATGTTGGGGTTAAAGGGGGATTTGTAGGAATACTCGGGGACTTAACAAGATTTGGCGAATGGCTGAATTGCCCTTGGTGGCATTTGAGGAGTTAGATGACTTAAGGGGCAATTTGGTCTTTTGGTAAGGATATGATTGGTTTAGAGAAGGCTGGGTATACATCTAGGTGGCCTGAGAAACCACTAGAACTAAGTGAAGGATAAGGCAGAAGACTCTCCCTCTATCTCCCGGTTTCCCCCTCTCTCTTTGAATACTTGAAGGCTAAGGGAATTCTAAAGGATCTAAGCTGGGAATTGAAGTTTTGAGGCTAACAGAACTTGGGAAGGTAGCTCAAGGGTGTGGATATGGCAGAGGTAAGACTTTAACTGGATTATTAAGCTTAAATCATGCTGGTTTTACTAAGAACTTAATTGTGCATGGAGTTTGACCTTGTTAACTATATTTGAACTGAATTTGGGTGTTATATGAGAGTATGAGTTGTGTAGAGGTTTAGTTGTGATGATTAGACTATGGGAATATGAATTTTAGACCTTGTTATGGGTTTAAATGATGTTTGAAGTATGAAAACTGCGGTTTAGGCTCGAAGGAAACTGGAGAAATAGGCTGTTTTTCTGGGTTTGCAGGTTGAGCCGCGGCCCGTGAGGCCTAGGGAGGACTTTGTTCTTGAGGCATGGCGCAGCACTTGGCTAAGCATGCCGCGGCCCGTGTCTCCTTGCTGGGAGGCGATTTGTCTTTGTTTTGAGGCATGTCGCGACCCTTAAGGGGTTGGGCCGCAGCCCTAGTTCAAATGTTGGGTGTTTTGTGGGTTTTTGGCTTGGGAAACCAATTGTTAAGGCTCAGGATGGATTTTATCACCTGGATTGATAGAATTCAAGGTTCTGGGGATTAGAATGGTGGTAAATGATGGAAGTAAACATTAACTCGTGGTGCCATTTTCCTCCTGTAATATAAACAAAAAGGTTAGCACTAAAATTTTAATTTTGTAAAATCATCATATTTGGAGATGAAAAGGAGAATGGGTCCCACCGGGCGTGCCAAAAATCATGTTAGAACAAAATTTTAAATTTAATATATTAAATTATTGTCAAACACAATTTCACCTATGCCAATTTTATAGCATAAGAGTTTATTAATTTGAGTTCGATCCATCCAAGATTATAAGAATAACCTCTTAATTAATACCCTTTTTTTATTTAAAGGAAAACCTTTTTATTCCAATTATGATGATATTAATTACTTGTGTAATTTTGGGAAAATTTTGAGGAATTTGGAATTGTGACTACACTTAGTAAATTTGACTGACTGAGCTGCCTACATACCTTCTTTATAAATGATCAAGTCACTTGTAGTTCTAGATAAATATTTTGGGAAATGAGTGGAGGAATTTCGGTAAATGACCATTCATAGGAATTCATGGTATTTTTAGAAATTTATTAAATTCCGGTAGATGACCATATCATAGAATCATATAATGTTTTGGAAGTTATGACAAATTCCGAGGTGAATGACCTTTTATGGAATTTTGAGAGTTGTGTTTGATATTTGAGAATTTTGGGAATTTGTGGATCATGTGACTGCAGTTAGTTTTAGCGACTAAGTCGCCTACGTATCCTTTAGTGGAATCAAGTCAAACGTAGTTCAAAAGCATTCTTTGTGATTTTTTTTGAAAAAAATTCAGGTGAAAGACCTCTTGTTTAAAATTCTTTTTATCATTTGATATGATTTTAGAATTTGTTTTATGTTGAAATCTCTTTATTAATGGAATTTTTTTTTTTTATAAAATAAAGTGATCAAAACTAATTTTGGCAGATTCTAGAATTTGCTCATTTAATTATTCCAAAATTTGGTAGTGAATAATTAAATTTCATATTAGATAATATCTATATATTAAAATTCAAATTTAATTTTAGGGATTTAAATTTAAAATTTGTGATAAAATCAGATATAGATATTTATAAGATAATATCATTATTTCATATTCTAAAATTCAATTTGAATTTGAATTTGAATTTGAAATAGAATTAAGATATCATCTTTTGTTTATTTCAAACTTCTATCATACTCAACATAATGCATTCGTCAAAGTTCTCCAAATTTGAGAGACATGTTTTAACTTTGAGAAAGAAAGTGAAGCATATATTTGGGTATGAATATTTGTTCTCCTTGATTATTTATATCATAAACAATTTTATAAATATATAGTCTTAATCTCTTATTATCTTTTTTTTAGGAGTCCACGAATGTTTCTTTGTGGCAATTATCTATCTTCAACTGCCATTTATTTCTTAATTTAAGGAATCCTCCTCAAAACAGTTTGTTTCTTTACTTTTGGTAAACAAAGTTTACGTTTACATATAGAAAATATATGCATATGAATACGAATATGAGTTTTTATTTATTTATTTATTTTTCTTGGTCTGATTTGTCGTGCCTCCGTATATGGCTATATTCATACACATGCATATATATACTTTGCTTCTGATTTGTTTTGATTGAGTTTGTAGGAACATATAATTTTGCTATTTATTTTTTTAACTTTCGTTTGGTTTCCATTTTTTTAACACACACACATATATATATATATATATTTATACACTATAGAGTCAGCCACATTTGACTTTTCAAAAGCCCAAAAGCAAGATGATTTATCGATGTTTTTATATATGTATTACATGTGAGTCTTTTGTAGTCATTTCTCACATATAAACATTTCTCAAAATACAAACATTTTCTCACGTTTGTAGTCTTTTATCACATTTATAGCATGTGACTGATGATTTGACTGATGTAGTATTTTTTTTTTCTAAAGTAGCCCATGTCAATTGAATATGGAATATATGTGTATGTGTACGCATATAAATTTCTTCTGGAAGTGAAATTTTTGCATATGTTTTGGCATACATATATAAAAAAAATTTGACGTTGCGTGATGAGTAGAGAATTTAGATCAACAACCATTTTGGTTAACTAGATTTCTACATTCTTAGGCTTCAGTTTTGAAATTCAATCGAGATATTGGATTTTGGCAAATTTTGTTTTTTTGATTTTAATGTTTAGCAAAATTTATTTTTTTTAAGAAAACTTTGACAACATAACCAGATATGAATTTTATGATTTATCATGTCTTTTATGGCTATATCTCACTTTTGGAGATCTTTTGTTGGCAAAGCCTAGGTCAAAGTGGACCATGAACAACATGAAAATCAATTATAATTTTAGGAGAGATTTAGACAGCATAACAACATGGAGAAATCAGATTTTTTCTTGTCCCCTTTGACTATATCTCACTTTTAAAGATCTATTGTGCTTATAAAGTCTAGGTCAAAGTGGACCAAAGACAAAAGAAGAAAATCACTGGAAAATAAAAGATGTTTGGAATACCAAGAAGAAAATAAGGGCAAACCTTAGTACTCACTTTATAGAAATCTTTGAAGATGAAAATCTTAACTTGTAATCTCTCACACAATTTTGACAAAGTTTTCTCCTCTCTTCCTTCTCCTCTCCTTTTTTTTTTTTTTTTTTCTGATTTACTTTCTCTTTTATAGACTCTATTTTAGGTTATGTGAAGAGTGATGAGAGTGGAGCATGAGAAGGTGGAGAGAAAAGTGGAGATATTCATCTCCACTAATTTGACTGATACTACTTTTTATAATAATAAATTTAACAATAATATTATTATATTTTTATTTTATATATATTTTTTTCCTTAAATGGATCTCTATGTAGGTTAGTTTGATTTTAATTATAAAAAATAAATTAGAATATTTTTTTTAATTATAAAATTAGCCTAAAATTAATGTTTTCGAAATACATATTGAATATAATTATTCAGTTTATATCTTGATCTTATCTAGTCTTTTTCTATATAGGAGAAAGTCTTTCTCTATTTATTCATATTTTTTTTCAACTAACATATTTTAAAAAAAAAATGTCTTCGGTCTTAAAAATATATTTTAAAGAGAATAATTACATGTCATAATGGAAACTAAAGCTTCAACTTATAATTAACTAGAAAATATAACTGCGCTCCGCGCAGTCTTTTGTAATTATAAAAACATATATATTTTAAAATATTTTTTGGGAGATTGTGGGGTGGTGATTCATTTTCACCATACTCGTACAACATGTTCTTTATATGGACACGTGAAGACATCTTGACCATAATTTTTTATTTCATGATGGTGTTCACTGTTATTGTATAGCGAACCTCCTGTAGGTTTTTGAAAAATTCTGACAAATTAAAGTACTGAAAACAAAGTTAAAAAAGCTTGTTGTACATTTACTTTTATTTATTATTATTATACGCTTTGCGTAGTTCTTTTTATAAAAAGTCAAAATTATATATAAGAAAATTTATATTTTGTGTAAGATTTATTTTGGCCAATTACCTGTTTGAAGTCTTTATTTTTAAAAATTAACTTTTAAATCTCATGTTTTGTCAAAAGAATAAAAATTGGAATTGATAGGTTGATTATTTGAACACTGTATTTTTGCTCATTACCCGTTTTAACCCTATATTTTTTAAAATGAACCTTTGGACCATGTATTTATTTAAAATGTTCAAACTTCTTATGAAAATTAAATTATATATTTATATAATTTTTGTTTTCGGTAAGGGTTCACACTATTTTGAACCTTGTATTTTAGTCGATCACCCATTAGAGCTTTTATTTTTACAAATTAACTTGTAGACCTCAAGTTTTGTCAAAATATTAAAATAGAAATAGATAAATTGATTATTTGAACACTATTTTGGCCGATTACTCATTTTGATTGTTTATTTTTTAAAATTAACCTGTGGATCATATATTTATTCAAAAAGTTAAAAATTATTTATAAAAAGTAAATTATATAAATATATATAATTTATGTTTTCTATAAGGGTTCACACCATTTTGAACATTGTATTTTAGTTGTTTACCCATTTCGACCATTAATTTTTTTTAAATTAACTTGTGGACCTTGTGTTTTGTCAAAAATTCAAAAATAGGAATGTAAATATAGATTATTTGAATCACGTATAATTTGGTTGATTATCCGTTTGAATATTTTATTGTTAAAAGTTAACATTTAGATGTTGTGTTTTGTCAAAAAGTTAAAATATAAATCAATAGATTTTTTTATTATTATTATATGTAGATATTTTTATTTATTATCATTTTTATTAAAATAAAAATGAGAAAAAAGAGAACAGACAAAATAGATAAAAAAATTCCTTAATAAATTAATAGCCATAAATTAAAAAAGTAATATAAAAAATGAGAAAAAAATATTGTTTACTTATATTTATAATTTAATTAAATAGTTGTCGTAATGAAATATCTAATCAAATTTAAATTCAAAATATACATTGTTGAAACAAATCAAATTCAAATTAAATTATACATGTTGTTAATATATATTTTTGTTAAACTATTACATTTAAATTAAAAAAACATAAATAATTTAAATAAACATTTATTATTTTTAATGTTGTGCATTATTTTATTTTTAGTAATATTATTTTTAATTCATAATGTGTTCCTTATTTTTAAAAAGAATTTTTCGTGTTTCACATCAACCTCCGCATCTTTTGTTGTTGCGGGAATATCCACTAAAATTACAATCTATAAAATATTTATTTATTGTAGTGAAAAAAAATCACAAATCCAAAGAATACTATTAGTAATATCTTATTTTCACAAGCTTAGTAAAATATCAAATAAGATAAAAATACAATTATAAATATTGATGATTGGTGATAATAATTATAATATTTTGTAAAACTATTTACTTTTGAATAAAAAATATAATTATAATATAATCAGAAAAATAGATATATAGATAACCGAAAACTATTATGTAATTTTTAATTAATTTTTTTAGTATTTTTCAATGATTAAGTAGTTAAGATATTTAAGCAAATTAAATTAATATGTATATATATTAATATTTTTAATTGTTAAGATATTTTAGAAAATAGGAAATGAATAAAAAAAAATTAAATTAAATGAGAAAATAGAAAGAGTGCTTTAAATAAATTTTAGAGTCTATCATAATCTCCTCGAACCTGTCCTTTATATAAAGATATATATATATAGATATATATATAAAGATATAGATTTAATATTTACTGAATTATATAGCGAAAAAGAAAAATTGAAAATTTGGCACGTGAGTTCTTTAAAATTTATATATACAATGTAAATCGATATACTCAGAGTTTACTTTCTTTAGTGAAAATAATAATAATTAAAATTTTAAATAAAAATGACATCATTAAGCGATTCAACACCTGATAATAAATTTTAATTCTCATTAATATTCAGGTATTATATGCTTTTAGTATTTTTTAATAAATAAGTAGTTAAGATATTTAAACTAAATAAATTTTTAATTAAATTAATATGTATATATGTTGATATTTTCAATTGTTAAGATATTTTAGAAAATAAAAAATGAATAAAAAAATTAGATTAAATGAGAAAATAGAAAGAGTGATTTGAAAAGATTTTAGAGTGCCACGTACTCTCTCTCTCTCTCTCTCTCTCTCTCTCTCTCTCTCTCTCTCTCTCTCTCTCTCTCTCTCTCTCTCTCTCTCTCTCTCTCTCTCTCTCTCTCTCTCTCTCTCTCTCTCTCTCTCTCTCTCTCTCTCTCTCTCTCTCTCTCTCTCTCTCTCTCTCTCTCTCTCTCTCTCTGTATATATATATATATATATATATATATATTTGATCGGCTGATACTATAAGAATAACAATTTTCTTCCTAAAAAAATACAACAAAAATCATAAAAAGAAAAACACACATTGCGTCCGAAAATGGAGCGCATAGAACAATTCAAGGTTCTCACAAACGAAATCAACATGAATGTGGCGTCAATCGGGACCGGTCCGCCTATCCTATTCCTCCATGGCTTTCCTGAGTTGTGGTTCTCCTGGCGCCACCAGATGCTCTCTCTCTCCAAAAAGGGTTACCGCTGTATAGCCCCCGATCTCCGCGGCTATGGTGACACCGACGCGCCGCCGGAGCCGGAGTCTTACAGCGCTCTTCACATCGCCGGAGACATCGTCGGCCTCCTGGACAATCTGGGTATCGACCAAGTCTTCTTGGTTGGCCATGATTGGGGAGCTTTCATGGCTTGGAGTTTTTGCTTGTTCAGGCCTGATAGAGTCAAAGCTGTGGTTAACCTCAGTGTTCCTTACATTGCAATGAACCCCAAGAAACAATTCTTGGATGGGTTTAGGGAATACTATGGAGACTTGTACTACATGTGCAGGTTTCAGGTGATTAAATTATTGAATTATTTGTGGTTTTTTCCTTAATTATTAATTGGTGATCTCAGTTATAGTAGGCAATATGACTTTTACACATATAGATATCTGTTATATTTATCGACACATAAACCATAGATTACAATACATTTTTTTGGTTCATTAATCTTAACTCTTGTTCTGTTTTTCATTATTACGTACTCAATATTATTGATTTGTTGTGTAGGAACAAGGAGAGATGGAAAAAGAATTTGCTTCTATTGAGACTGAAACTGTAC
The DNA here is from genome assembly GCF_963169125.1 of Humulus lupulus. Taxonomy (NCBI): domain Eukaryota; kingdom Viridiplantae; phylum Streptophyta; class Magnoliopsida; order Rosales; family Cannabaceae; genus Humulus; species Humulus lupulus. Next base: position 195,692,181 of record NC_084799.1, on the reverse strand, counting down.
TAAAGAAACTCTATACATCTTTTGGCCTAACTCCTTTGCTCATACCAGAAGAAAAAGATGGAGGATTCAAGAGTTTACCACCTCCAGAAACATTACCCTCTTGGTTAACGGATGATGTCCTCGACTTCTATACCAAGAAGTTCGACCAGAGTGGTTTTGCCAGAGGATTGAACTATTATCGATCTATGAACACGTAGGTTTCTTATTTCTTTCCTACAGTAGTTAACATTATCCATGGTTAATAATGGTTAAAGAAGCAGTAATAAAAATAGAAATAATCACTGCTTTCTTTCTGATTATGCATACAGATCATGGAAGCTCCTAATACCTTGGTCAGATGCACAAGTCAAAGTTCCAGCGAAGTTCATAGTGGGGGATCTAGATCACCCCTTCAATCTCCCAGGCATGAAGGATTACGTATTGAATGGTGGCTTCAAAAAAGATGTGCCTTTGCTGGAAGAAGTGGTTATAATTCAAGATGTGCCTCACTTTATCAACCAAGCAAGGCCCGATGAGATTAGCGATCATATATATGAATTTATCAAGAAGTTCTGATGTTGATTTAACATATTAATGTATCAAGGGGTTCTCCCTTTGTTCTATTTGTAATTGTTTTTGTTTTTTAATGTCTTGCCAGCTGTTATTGTGTAGGGCTTTTAAATTTCCTTGTCTTTTTCTATTTAATAACGTCAGACTTGGGGATTCTTTAATAAATGTGGACATTCATCTACTCGATTAGGTGGCCGACCTATATATTATTTACTTATATATTTTCTTTTAGTAATTAGTGGCCAAACTTCTTCTCTTTACATTTTTATACACTTATCTTCTAAATTTTTTCGCCATTGAAACTTCACAATTCAATATTCCATTAGCAAATCTAAGGTGTTATCCTTTCTAGTTGGTTAACTATCACAATGAACAATCACGTGTACACAAATGTACTTACGACACATTTTAATTAGTCCACATTATTTATTTAAATATTATAAAAATTATTTAAAAATAATAAAAAATTAATTTTTTTTATAAAATTCAAAATTAAAATCAGTTTTTAATTTTGTTTTCTTTCATCTTCTTCTTCTCCCCATATCTCTCTCTCTCACTACTACAAAAAGGGTTTTAAGGACTTTCTTTACGAGTCCTTAAAAAGTTTTTAGGACACCCTAATGCAAGTCCTTAAAGGCAGTGCCCTAAAAACTCAAGTTTTAAAGACACTCTTCGTGAGTCCTAAAAACTAGTCTTTAAGGACACTCTTCGAGAGTCCTAAAAGCTGGACTTTAAGGACACTCTTCGCGTATCCTTAAAACTTTTTTTAAGGACACTTGTAGTGAGTCCTCATAACTGATCGCATGTCCTACTAGTTATATTTTTAGGAAGCCCAACAAGTGTCCTTAAAAAATATATTTTTAATTTAAAAAAATAATTAATTTTGGACTAATAAGTTGTATATTAGATTTCTCAAATGTGTCTACAAAAAAAAAAGTTTATTGTTGTCCTTCCTATCAAGGATTTGAATAGGCTTCTCCTCGTATGATAAATCCTGATCCAACTCCAAGTTCTCATAGCTCAACACATGAGTAGTATCTGATACATACTTCCGGAGCATGGATACATGAAACACGTCATGAACCCCTGATAGAGCTGGAGGCATTGCTAACCTGTAAGCCACCTCTCCAACTCGTTCTAGAACCTGGAAGGGGCCAACAAACCTGGGACTTAGCTTGCCCCGAACGCTGAATCGTTTCACTCCTCTTAGGGGTGAAACCCTGAGAAATACATGATCGCCGACCTGAAATTCCACACTCGTGCGTCTCAGGTCTGAATAACTCTTCTGGCGACTCTGGGAGGCGAGCATACGAGCTCTAATCTTCTCAATTGCCTCATTGGTCCTCTAAACCATCTCAGGACCTAAATATCTTCTCTCACCTGTCTCATCCCAGTGTATCGGGGACCTGCACTTTCTTCCATACTGAATCTCATACGGAGCCACTCCGATAGTCGCCTGATAGCTATTATTGTACGAAAACTCAATCAATGGGAGATACTTACTCCAAGATCCCCCAAAGTCCAACACACAGGCTCGTAACATATCCTTCAGTAACTGGATCGTCCTCTCAGACTGCCCATCTGTCTAAGGATGATAAGCTGTACTAAACCGTAACTATGTGCCCATCACCTTCTGCAGGCTCTCCCAAAACTTAGAGGTGAAGGTGGGGTCCCTATCGGATACTATCGACCTCGGAGCCCCATGGAGTCGAATAATTTCCTTCACATACAGCTCAGTGTACTGCTCCACAGTATAAGTAGTTCTCACAGGTAAGAAGTAGGCAGACTTAGTATACCTGTCCACAATCACCCACACCGATTCATGATGACCCACGGTCTTCGGCAATCCAACCACAAAGTCCATGGTAATATCCTCCCATTTCCACTCGGGAATCCCTAGAGGCTGCAATAACCCTGCTGGCCTCTGATGTTCAGCCTTGATCTGCTGACAAGTCAAGCACCTAGCCACATAGTCCACCACATCCCTCTTCATGCCTGACCACCAGTACAAAACTTTCAAGTCTTGGTACATCTTCGTAGTACCTGGGTGTAAAGTGTAGGGAGTGGTATGTGACTCATCCAGAATCTCTCGTCGAATATCTGAATTAGTCGGAACATAAATCCACCCCTTGTACTTCAATAAGCCCATCTCTGAGATAGAGAAGTCTTTAGTCGTTCCAGTTAGCACATTCTCTCTACGTTCAACTAACTGGGGATCCCTTCCCTGCACTTCCTTAATCCTCTCAAGGAGTGTTGACTGAAGAGTAATGTTGGCTAACCTACCAACCACTAACTCTATACTTGCTCTGGTCATCTCTTCAACTAATCTGTCGAATATTTATCTCGAACTATACAACTGTCTTGGGCCCTTCCGGCTCAATGCATCAGCCACTACATTAGCCTTCCCAGGATGGTATAGGATATCACAATCATAATCCTTTACCAATTCTAGCCACCGGCTTTGGCGCATGTTCAAATATTTTTGAGTAAAGAAGTATTTTAAACTCTTGTGATCCGTGTAAATCTCGCACCTTTCACCATACAGGTAATGTCTCCAAACCTTAAGTGCGAAAACTACTGCAGCCAACTCCAGATCGTGCTGGGATATCTCTGCTCATACTCTTTTAATTGCCTTGATGCATAAGCTATCACTTTCCCAGCCTGCATCAACAGACATCCCAAACCCTGTCTGGAAGCGTCACAGTACACCACGAACTTCTCATTGTCGGTCGGTAGGCTCAGCACTGGTGCAGTAATCAATCGACGTTTCAATTCTTTGAAGTTGTTCTCACATCGATCTGTCCACACATACTTGGTCTTCTTTCTTGTCAACTCTGTCAATGGAGTAGCAATTCTGGAGAACCCCTCTACAAACCGCCGGTAGTATCCTGCCAATCCAAGAAAACTTCTAACCTCAGGAACACTGCTTAGTCTAGGCCAATCTCTCACTGCCTCTATCTTACTTGGGTCGACCAGTAACCCCTCCTTACTGATAATATGGCCTAGAAATGTAACCTGTGTTAACCATAACTCGCACTTGCTGAACTTAGCATACAACTTATGCTCTCTTAATCGCTGCAATACCAAGCGCAGATGATGCTCATGCTCTGTCTCTGACTGGGAGTACACTAGGATATCATCAATAAATAGAATCACAAACTTATCCAGATAATCTTTGAAAATTATATTCATCATATCCATAAAAGTTGTTGGGGCATTGGTTAACCCAAAGGACATAACCAGAAATTCATAATGCCCATACCTTGTCTGAAAAGCAGTCTTTGGTATGTCCTCTTATTTAATCCTCAACTGATAATAACTTGACCAGAGATCAATCTTTGAAAACACTGTACTCCCTTATAACTGATCAAATAAATCATCGATCCTAGGCAGATCTGCTGGAAATAAGTCTGGAAACTCACAGACCACTCTGGTTTCATTTCGTCCCACTGTTACGACCTTAGAGGTATCCACAACACTTGCTAGGAATCCTATGCAACCAGCCTGCATAAGGTCTCTAGCCCTCAATGCTGAGATTATAGGTACCCGCGATCCACTCACCGTCCCCACAAATACAAAGGGTACCTCGCCTTCTGGTTCAAAAGTCACCATTCGTCACTTACAGTCAATTGTTGCTCCATACCTCGTTAGCCAATCCATCCCTAGTATCATGTCAAAATCGTCCATATCTAGTTCAACCAGGTCAACAAATAATTCCCTACCATCTATCACTACTGGTAATGCTCTAACCCATCTCCTAGAGACTACCAGTTCTCCTGTTGGTAATAAAGTCTTAAAACCCCTAGCATACATAGTACTAGGTCTACAAAGCTGGTCTATCACCCTAGTAGATACAAATGAGTGGGTAGCCCCTGAATCAATCAATGCAGTATACAAAGAACCAGCACTAAAGATCTTACCTGTCACAACTGAGGGACTAGCCTCCGCCTCAGTCTGAGTCAAAGTGAATATCCTAGCAGGAGCGAGACTGTCTCCCTGCTTTGGCTCCTTTTTCTTAACTTGTGGGCAGTCCTTCTTCAGATGGTTGGCGCTCCCACAAATAAAACATGCCCTGATCTTGCACTCACCCTGATGTCATCGCCTGCATCGAGGACACACCGGAAAACTCCTCCAGTTGTCACTTCCCCCTTGACGGCCACCAATAGAACCGCGTACCCTCCTATCATAACTAGAAGGGACAAATGAGTTTGGAACTCTCCTTTTCTGTTCACTGGGGCCATTGCTCTGACTAGGTCCAGAAGAAGGAGACACCGTCCTCCTGGTATCGCGCCTAGCATTGCTATTTTTCCATATCTGATCCTTAGCCCTCTCTGCAGTAAGGGCCTTATCCACTACCTGAGCATAGGTAGTAGTCTCCAGATCTAAAGTAATACTCACATCACGGGAGATCATCACATTCAATCCCCGTATAAACCTATCTCTCCTAGCCGCATCTGCCGGCACTAAGTCTGGTGCAAACTTCGCCAATCTGTCAAATCTAAGGGCGTACTCAGTAACTGATAACCTGTTATGAGTCATGTTGATAAACTCGTCAACCTTCGCAGCTCAAACTGCTACGCTGTAATATTTCTCATTAAAAATACTCTTAAATTCTTCCCAAGTCATAGTTGCAGTATTCCTTCGCTGCCTCACTACATCCCACTAGATTCGTGCATCCTCTCTAAGCATGTAGCTGGCACAAGCAACCATTTCATTTCCTTTAACCCTCATGAAATCCAAGATTAAGGAAATTATATTCATCCACTGCTCGCCCTGCAGTGGATCTGATCCACCCTCAAAGGTAGGAGGTTGCTGTTTTTTGAATCTTTCGTACAGAGGTTCCAACCTGTTATCAACCATAGGCTGAACCGGAGCTGGCGTTACACTCTGCTGTAATGGTAACCCAGTGACTTGTGAAGGGGTCTGCTGCCTTAACTGATGAAGTTCTTCTTCTGTTTTCTTCAATCTAGCCTCCATTTCAGCTAATATCTATTGCCAGTTATGAGGGGCAGGTGGAGGGTCCTGACCCTGACCGTCATCCTCGGCCCTACTGCCGCGGAGTCTAGATGATTGCCGAGGCATTACAACTATATGCCTGCAATCAATGACGCTGCTCATCAGGCAAGATAACGAAGTCCATTTCCACCTCTCATTCATAGCAACCAATCATAATCAACAATTCAGATAACATACAGATAGCATATAACACACATCGGGCCTTGCCCTGGCATCACACATATATTAACTCATTCATCATACTCTTTATATACTAAATAGGCAAACAGGGCATTCATACACATATTCAAGCATAATAATCAACCATACCAATCAACCCTGAGTCAAGCTTTTGAATGACAGGGAGCGTACATGTTCGGTCAATCTCTAGAATCAATAAACCTTGGCTCGCTCTGATACCAAGTTGCAACGCCATACTACCTTAGAGCCATTACTAATGTGAGTTTTAAAAACAAATGTGCAACTAACTCGCTAAACAAGGTTTTTAAAACAAAGGTGTGACTAAACAAAAGTTAAGGCTGTAATCTTTGAAAATGCTTTGTTTCATTAAAAACTTCAAGTATTAAACATCCGGGATCCCAAAATAAGGTTTACAAAATATTTACAACTCAAAATAGATTTACAGTTGATTATCTATCAAAATCACAGGTTAATACATCCATTTTTCAAAATGCCCCTAACCAAAGCAGTCGGGCAGGCCAAACATGTACGCGCCGCTTCATGTTCTCCGTACTCATGGCCGGTTGACATTTTCTTTGCCCTTACCTGCAACACAGAGCACCCGTGAGCCGAAGCCCAGCAAGAAAACTCATACAACACATAACATATGCATATTATATAATCAACATATCAGATAATCCACAGATAAACAAGTAGTCCATCAGACTAAACAAACACGACCATGCCATCCGAAGCATTACCAAAGCCTGGGGGTCTCGGTCCTCACTGTAAGGATATCCCATGTATCCATTGGGGTCCCACCTTGACTATAAGCACTCCACGTTCTAAGTGTTACTTCCGGCCCTGTTGCCATTCTCGGCCCTTTGCCGTTCTCGGCTCCTTTGCCGTTCATTCTACTATAATCACATATAGTACAACTCAAATAACATTCAAACATACAACGATTCAATCAAAGCTACATTCTAACAAGTTATGATGTAACACCCTACTGCCTTAGAGCCGTTACTAAGTGAGTTTTTTTTTAAAAAAATGTGCAATTAACTCGCTAAACGAGGTTTTTAAAACAAAAGTGTGACTAAACAAAAGTTAAGGCTGTAATCTTTGAAAATGTTTTGATTCCTTGAAAACTTTAAGTATCTAATATCTGGGATCCCAAAATAAGGTTTAGAAAATATTTGCAACTCAAAACAGGTTTACACTTGATTATCTATCAAATTCACAAGTTAATACAACCATTTTTCAAAATGCCCCCAACCAAAGCAGTCAGGCAGACCAAACATATACGCGCCGCTTCATGCTCTCCGTACTCATGGCTGGTTGGCTTATCTTTGCCCTTACTTGCAACACAGAGCACCCGTGAGCCGAAGCCCAGCAAGAAAACTCATACAGCACATAACATATGCATATCAGATAATCAACATATCAAGTAATCCACATATAAGCAAGTAGTCCATCAGACTAAACAAACACGGCCATGCCGTCCCAGAAGCACTACCAAAGCCTGAGGTCTCGGTTCTCACCGTAAGGATATCCCATGTATCCATTGGGATCCCACCCTGACTATAAGCACTCCACGTGCTAAGTGTTATTTCTGGCCCCGCTATTGTTCTCGGCCCTTCGCCGTTCTCGGCTCCTTTGCCGTTCTCAGCCCTTCGCCGTTCTCGGCTCCTTTTCCGTTCTCGGCCCTTCGCCGTTCTCAGCTCCTTTGCCCTTCTCGGCTCCTTTGCCGTTTATTCTACTATAATGACATATAGTATAATTCAAATAACATTCAAACATATAATAATTCAATCAAGGCTACACCCTAACATGTAATACAATTTAGGGCCGTGCCCTGCATTAACATTGTAACTCCCATTTCTTTCTACAAATGCATTACAACAATTATGAAAAATATAAGAAGATATTTTTATTCATACTTTTGAGTGCATTACAATGCTAACCGAATGGTAGAGCTATTAAGTAAAGTGGAAGAATAACTAATGAATATGCAACTATAACATTCATGGACATTTCATTAGTATAATACCCATAGAATGATGCTAAATACAAGCAAACAATCACTAAAGTTATGACCAATAAAGAGAAATTCATGTTTTGATGATGAATTTTATCTAGAAGGTTAAGAGATGAAGAAGTTGTGCAAGTAAATGGTTGAAGGAACAAGTATTTATAGGACAAAAACTAGCCGTTTATGACCGTTGGTGAATAGTGATCATGACCGTTGGGGATATAGTTGTTTTCTATTATGGGATTTTAACAATTCTAAGTTGTTGGAGTAACTAACAAGTAGGAATAATTAATTTATGGGTGTTAGAGAAACATTTTCAGAAAAGTTTGTGAGTAAAAAATGTTAAACTAAGTAATATAAGAAGATTGGGAAATTTTCATTTTTTTTACTATTCACTGGGTACTACTCATAGTGGGTCCCACAGTGGGGTCCGCAAGGGCCCCACAGCGGGGTCCACCCCATGGGTCCCACATGTTGATGCAGTAGTGATATAGTGATGATCTAAGCAAATTACTATGCTTGATATTTTGAATATTTTATTATTTTACTATGCTTGATATTTTTAATATTTTATTATTTTACTATGCAGCATAGTGACCCAATGTTTTCCTATAAATAGAGCCTTTCAGAATTCATTTTTGAATTACGAAAAATCTTTCTTTCTCTCACTCTGCCTAAAACTCTTCTTAACACTCTTTTAAAGTTTTAAATCTCTAAAATCTAGGCGAAGTTATGTCTGTAACACTAGCCTACGAAGACCTTTTTGGGTAAGCTCCTTCCCGTGCCTTTCAGTTCAGTTATTTAGCTATTATTTATATATAGATTATGCTACTATGTCTAAAAATTTATATATAGATTACTTTACCCTGTTGTTATAATTTACAATGCTAAAATTGAAATATAAACTATTTTATATGTATCTTCATAATACTAAACTTATATAGGCTATGGTCATATTTTGGACTATTATTATGGACTCTTATAACCTTATTTCCTATTATTATGGACAAGTATTATGACATGGACTTTTTCGTATGACCACGACTTTTAGACCAAGACCTTGCCATGGACAAATATAGTATGACCATACGCATGGACATAAAATAAGCAATAAAACAGGAAAAATGGGATAATAACAATTATAAGCTAACATTTCATAATGTAGATTTTATGTAAGTTAATAGTTTGTGTTTTTATCAGGAAGCTAACAATTTCGGTTGTTTTATCAAGACGCAAGGTAAGTAGAATCCTCATCTACAATACAAGTCTTTTATGTGTCTTATGTGCATTTATATGCTTTATATGTCATTCTGACATGTTTTTATGCATAAGTTATTTTTAAGAATGTTATATTTCTTATGCATAAGCACGCTTAATGTTCACAAACAAGTTATTGAAAGCGTTAAAGTAGAGGTGCCCATGGGCCCATGCCCTGTCCTACGGGTGCTATAGTTTTCTTACCTTAATTCCAAATGCTTTAATTAGAAAGGACGACCCCGAGCACGATCTGTTTTCTGAGCTCTAGCTTAACACCTAGTCACAACCAAGGTAATGGATCCCATTAGTAATCAAATATAGGTTTTTGGGTACAATACAAGCTTCTGGAAAAACAAATTCCCCCAACACACAGTGGTGAAATGGTTCCCGAACACTTTAGGTTAGGTTCCTGTGCTTTAAAACCCCAAATGTTAAAGTACACCACTAAGGGCTGCAGCCCTTGAAGCCTAGCCGCGACCTTGCCCTCAAAACAGAACCGAGGGCCTCCCAGAAAGAAAACACGCGCCGCGGCCCTAGCTTTGGGCGCCGCGGCGCTTACCCCTGGCCGAGCCTCCCTGGCTCATCTTCAACCTAGGGCCGCAGCGCTCAAGAACAGAGCCGCGACCCTTGCCTCCGAACCCAGAATTTCCCTCATTTCTAACATCCAAATCCATTTTAAATCATCCCAATGACACAACTCAATTATCCCAACACTCTAGCATGCTTCCAACAGTAAAACCCAGTAGAAATCTAAGCTAAAACTCCTCAATTCCTCATCTTAATTTATGAAACTCTCACACTCAAGAACTTCAAAACTAATCAGAAAAAAAATCCCAGAAATTCAAACATTAAAACTTAATTTCAAGCTTACCTTTATTGCAGAACCAATCCCCCAAGAAAAACTGAGCTAACACCCAAGCTCCAAGCCTCAATTCCATCCTTAAATGCCAAAACCCATAAACATTCAAAACCAAACAAAATCTCAGAATTTATCTATCAAGAACAAACTTATAGCTTACCTTTACTCTTGCTGAAATCCTTAGTTAATCCTTGAGTTAAGCTCCTAAGTCACAGCATCAAAATCTCTGAATTTCAATCAATTTTCCCCTTTAAATTTTCTGTAGATCTTCATGAAAGAAAGAGAAAAGAAAGAAACAAAAGGGAAGGGTAGAGGCTCAATCGGTTTCTCTAAGTCTCCCAAAATAAATCCTTTGTTTTGTTTTTTATTAACTTAAGCTTTAAGGTTACCTCAAGGTCCGGGGTACCAAAATGTCCCCGAGGGCAAAAATGGTAAAATCCCCCAGTATTCCCACCTAGACTTCCTAACCTCAAATATATCTCCATATATCTATTTTTATAACCCAATAATCTAAATAACTACCCGATACTTAAAATACCCCTGACTTATCCAAAGTCAACCGTTAAGTTCCGTTGTGACTTTTCCCGCTATCAATCTCTAGGATCGCCTCGTGCCGAAAGTTACAAACACACATGCATACATACATATATATATATATATATGCCAATCCACATAATAATGTGGTCTCAACAATTTATCACACACACAAACACGTTTATGCCCAAATGGGCCAAAATTACAATTATGCCCTCACAAACCAAACAGGGCCGACATTGCTTATCAAATACTCATATTCATACTTTCTTACCATTAATTCTCTTAACCTCCAATTATGCCCTCCTGGCACACTAATCAAGGCCATTAAACATTAATAGCAAACTTTGGGTCGTTATAACTATCCCCTCCTTAAAATAATTTCATCCTCGAATTTTACTTGAACACATCAGGCTGTATACCTCATACCTCTGATGATAATCCCCAAGGTCCAATGCCTTTACCCTTAATCATTAGTAATACCCATGCGCGAGTACCATCTTGTTCCATAAGTTCTTGTCTGATAACAATACTTTCTTTAACTTTTACTTATACATTAAATCTACAGAACTTCAGTGTCTGCTTGATTCACAACAATCTCTTCGTTGATTTACTCTCAATGCCAAAAATACTTATGATTCATCATCCTTACCAGGATAAGATCAACTTATAGGACAGCAGCCAATTCTTTAGTACGACCTTAGAATTCTTACCGAATCGGGAGTCATAACTTCCTTTTCTTTCCCCACTATCATACTCTCCCTCACTGCCTAACTTGGAGGGATATACAACTCCCATTCTGGAATCCCGTACTCCAAAGTTAACAGTGTACAGGTTCCTATATACTTTCAGATAGGCAGACATCCCCTGCCTTAAGAATTCCAACATCCTCTTTGCTTTTCCTCTGAAGTATTACTGAACCGCAGTATCCACTAACTCTTAATTCTTTGTTTTTTTTATCTTACCAAGTCTTATGCCATGTCACCTTAGCTGTACTCCAGCATCCAATACCGTGATTGTCTCATCAAAGAATACACTTCCCTTGATATTCTAAATGTTGCACATTCAATGCTTAAACCCTTAACATAATTGTTAAGCCCTCAGATTGCTATTCTATCTACAATCAATCAGTAATTCCAGATTACTACTCTGTTTTCTTCGATCTCAGGTCCCTTTCCATAACTTAGAAACTATAGGGTCTCAATTCATCATTACCAATGCTCTATTTCTTACTAATTTATACAAACCAGAGTATGCTGTCTCATTTAGCTGAGTTACAACTCCTCCCCTATTCAATCACCTTATTTACAGTATAATGTGATCCATTCTTATGATCCATCATCATATTATTTTACTTTTTAATATTCGAGCATCTCAGATTCTACCATCAGCTAAAACCTCCCAGTACCACAAACTCTAGGGGATGAAACAACACCCACTTATAATTCCCATCTCCACACCAAATTCTCTTTGGACCATTCATCTGGTTCTTGTACCTTATCTTGTATAATACTCGTAGGGTTCTTCCCTGTTTCCACAAAACCATAACTCTGGATTCCATTATCCAAAGAAAACATACGTGTTCATCACCACACACTAATACTATACCAATTTCAATCGTTACCCTGTCCAATCCATTGTAACATGTGGCGCACTTTTAACTGACACACACCTTCCAAGTAAGAGATCCTCCTCAAATTAAATCTCCTCCTCGAACAGTCAAAGACTTCTAACATCAACCTTCCATCTATTGCGTTCCACTAAATTTTAGTCTCAAGATTATCTTTCTTACTAATAACCCAACACTCAAGTACCTTATGCTATGCATAACTGTCAACTTAATGTTCCAAGTATATCAACCATGTTCCATTCTTTCACCTCCCGCGAGGTTCGATCCATCCTCGCGTCAATCTGAGCCTGGACGTGCCCAACCTGTGATGCACCCCCCACAGTTCCATATCCTCATCATGGATTAGGTCCTTTATGCTATCCCTCTATACTTAACCATAACACACACATATATTTGCATCACCAGGTACCATTCAACTCTTACCTTGTCTTCTGAACTCTGATTTGACACCATTCATTCTGTCTAACTTCAAGTTTTACTGTTCTTCCCATCTCTGATGTAGTTGTCTGCGGAGATACTTATGTGATAGATGACGCGCTTGCCAGTCTTGTTATGCTTTCTGTTCTTCAGACGTTCTTCATTAGCTTCTTTGTGACTTCAGATCAAATCTTCTCATACCTGTCCTTTCTTCTTGTAGCTCTACTGTGAATACTCCTAACAAAACCCAAACTGACACTTCGTAGAACCTTACCTGTGACCCTGCTTCCTTGGTACTAACGTCTTCAGCATAATAGTCATTTGCTCTCCATTTTCGTCTGGGAGTAGTCCACATATACTACTCGTGAACTTGAAGGGGACTTTCCCATACCACTCTTATATTCTATACTTGAAGAACTTACTCGTGTTGCTGTAGCTTGAACCAATCTAGAACCTTTGTTACTAACTCCTCACACCTTACTCGGTACAAAATAAAAATTCCTGAAATGTCTCTATCCCTGATCCCCTAGCTGGAAATAGCCAGGTCGTAGATCAACTCTCGCGGACATTTTCCCATCTTGTACCCAAATCAAACTTTCCATTCTTAACTGATGATGCCAACAATTCTCGCTATATAATTCTCTGATTACTACAAGGTTAAATTTCTTCAATTGTTTCAGCAATTCTTTCTATCAACCAGTACTATTTTTCACAACATTCCTGATACCAATCCTACCTGTAGTCCGACCTTGAAGTACCCCCCAATCTTTCCTTATATACCCTTCTAAATTTTCCACTGGTCAGCTTAGTTTCCATTCGGTCCAATTAATATTCTCCAAGTGATATCCCCTACAATCCATAGTTATCTCTTAACAGATCCACTTTCAATCTGACTCATGTTAAGGCTTCCTTAAGACGAACTCTATTGTTCTCACTGTGAACTTCTTGATTACTTGTATCCCAATTCATCTGCCAGAAGTTTCTAATTCCTCCTCAATAAATATTACTATCTTCAACCTCTCGCATAGCACCCTTGAGGAAAACTCTCTATGTCTAACTCCCTCTCGGAACATTCTCAACACCGAGTTCTTCTAGTTCGTTACATGACTAAAGCATAAACCATCCAGTTAAATACTCATCCTTGAGGAATCAGCCTCGAACTTCAAATGTGTCGAGGCATTCTAGTTTTCCGTTCCCTCACCATGGGAAATCCATCCTAACATATCAAATTAATTCATATAGAAGTCATGCCATCACCCGACATCCTCTCAGGTGGCGTCCTCTCCCTCAGGTGTATACCAAATAACCTCCATGGTTCCTGTCACCATCTTGATAACTACCTTTTCAATCGGGCTTCTTTCCAATCACAAATTAGGTGCTTTAGCACTGTTTGGGGTCCTTCTACCTCCAAAATTGAGAATCTGTCCTTGCTGAATTCTACCAATAGAAGTACTATCTTTCGCATCCCTTGCCCTGCAACATTCATGCTCTTTACCTCATTCCACAGATCTCAAATAACATGGCTCTCTCTGCTACTCAAATACAACCGAAGATCTAATACACTGGAGCGACCCTGTCACCCTGAACCACTCCAGACTTTAACCCTTACATGGGTCATTATTCTCAACTACCATCGCTTGCATAAATTTCCAAAGTGAAGTATCCAACCCCTAACACTCATTAACACAGGTTTTCATTGTCTTATCATTTCAAATCAATCTCATAGATTTATTAATCTCCTCATCTTTATAACTTCTTTTATTGAATCCCCCTTTGAGTTATTTCCAACCCATCACGCCAATATCTCAATCTGAATACCATTTTCTAGTATCCTCCAATCACAAGTACTTAGTACAACCCCTCAGTTATGACCTTTCACCTTTATATAACCAAGAATGAAATTAACTTTGCCTATCACTAACAATTTCTAGGCAACCCAAACTTTCCTCTTCAACTAGAGGATAACGCCTTTTAAGCCTTCCAGTTAATATTCTTTATCTGTATGTATCCTTATACTGTACCAACACCATTTACTCATATGCTAGCAGACATCTCCGGACTTTCAGGGTAGATGGAAATTTCCAACCCCAATTATCATCTGCAACTCTCATGTATTACGATGCCAGATCTACTTAACCATCCCGGATGCAAACAATCTGAGCTCATCCGCCATTGCTGACTAAACTTCTCAACCCTGAGGTTCACACTCTGAACCAAACCACATCCAGGTCCAAATAATCACAATATTCATACACACACAAAGCATATTAGGCCAAATCCACAATGCCATACATTTAGCTACCAAATTTTATCACAACTAAGTATACTCACATTTCATCATGCTTCTTACAAGCCAATAAACATATATTACATATGGATTTAATTTAGGCAGTTAACCACACACACTCAGTATGCAAACCATTATCCCAATATTCATCCACATGCAATAGCAATGTTATTCAGCATACTACCATCTCATCATGCAATAATCAAGGGCCAGGCCCTACCAGTATCTCATGCATATGTCAACTTATTCATCATGCTGACATAAATAAGCAGGCAAACAGGGCATTCAAACACATATTCAAGCATATCAATCATTCACACCAACCAACCCTAAGTCGAGCTTGTCATTGACAGCGAGCGTACATGTTTGGTAAATCTCCAGAACCAATAAACCTTGGCTCGCTCTGATACCAAGTTGTAACGCCCTACTTCCTCAGAGCCGTTACTAAGTGAGTTTTTTTTTAAAAATGTGCAATTAACTCGCATAACAAGGTTTTTAAAACAAAAGTGTGACTAAACAAAAGTTAAGGCTATAATCTTTGAAAATGTTTTGATTCGTTGACAACTTTAAGTATCTAATATCTGGGATCCCAAAATAAGGTTTAGAAAATATTTGCAACTCAAAACAGGTTTACACTTGATTATCTATCAAATTCACAGGTTAATACAACCATTTTTCAAAATGCCCCCAACCAAAGTAGTCAGGCAGACCAAACATGTACGCGCCGCTTCATGCTCTCCGTACTCATGGTTGGTTGACTTATCTTTGCCCTTACCTGCAACACAGAGCACCCGTGAACCGAAGCCCAGCAAGAAAACTCATACAGCACATAACATATGCATATCATATAATCAACATATCAAATAATCCACATATAAGCAAGTAGTCCATCAGACTAAACAAACACGACCATGCCATCCCAGAAGCACTACCAAAGCCTGAGGTCTCGGTTCTCACTGTAAGGATATCCCATGTATCCATTGGGGTCCCACCCTGACTATAAGCACTCCAAGTTCTAAGTGTTATTTTTGGCCCCGCTGCCGTTCTCGGCCTTTCGCCGTTCTCGGCTCCATTGTCGTTCTCGGCCCTTCGCCGTTCTCGGCTCCTTTGCCGTTCTCGGCCCTTCGCCGTTCTCGGATCCTTTGCCGTTCTCAGCCTTTCGCCGTTCTTGGCTCCTTTGCTGTTCTCGGCCCTTCGCCGTTCTCGGCTCCTTTCCCATTCTCGGCTCCTTTGCCGTTCATTCTACTATAATCACATATAGTATAATTCAAATAACATTCAAACATATAATAATTCAATCACGACTACACCCTAACATGTAATACAATTTAGGGTCGTGCCCTGCATTAACACTATGGGCCCATGCCCTGTCCTACGGGTGCTATAGTTTTCTTACCTTAATTCCAAATGCTTTAATTAGAAAGGACGACCCCGAGCACGATCCGTTTTCTGAGCTCTAGCTTAACACCTAGTCACAACCAAGGTAATGGATCCCATTAGTAATCAAATATAGGTTTTTGGGTACAATACAAGCTTCTGGAAAAACAAATTCCCCCAACACACAGTGGTGAAATGGTTCCCGAACACTTTAGGTTAGGTTCCTGTGCTTTAAAACCCCAAATGTTAAAGTACACCACTAAGGGCTGCAGCCCTTGAAGCCTAGCCGCGACCTTGCCCTCAAAACAGAACCGAGGGCCTCCCAGAAAGAAAACACGCGCCGCGGCCCTAGCTTTGGGCGCCGCGGCGCTTACCCCTGGCCGAGCCTCCCTGGCTCATCTTCAACCTAGGGCCGCAGCGCTCAAGAACAGAGCCGCGACCCTTGCCTCCGAACCCAGAATTTCCCTCATTTCTAACATCCAAATCCATTTTAAATCATCCCAATGACACAACTCAATTATCCCAACACTCTAGCATGCTTCCAACAGTAAAACCCAGTAGAAATCTAAGCTAAAACTCCTCAATTCCTCATCTTAATTTATGAAACTCTCACACTCAAGAACTTCAAAACTAATCAGAAAAAAAATCCCAGAAATTCAAACATTAAAACTTAATTTCAAGCTTACCTTTATTGCAGAACCAATCCCCCAAGAAAAACTGAGCTAACACCCAAGCTCCAAGCCTCAATTCCATCCTTAAATGCCAAAACCCATAAACATTCAAAACCAAACAAAATCTCAGAATTTATCTATCAAGAACAAACTTATAGCTTACCTTTACTCTTGCTGAAATCCTTAGTTAATCCTTGAGTTAAGCTCCTAAGTCACAGCATCAAAATCTCTGAATTTCAATCAATTTTCCCCTTTAAATTTTCTGTAGATCTTCATGAAAGAAAGAGAAAAGAAAGAAACAAAAGGGAAGGGTAGAGGCTCAATCGGTTTCTCTAAGTCTCCCAAAATAAATCCTTTGTTTTGTTTTTTATTAACTTAAGCTTTAAGGTTACCTCAAGGTCCGGGGTACCAAAATGTCCCCGAGGGCAAAAATGGTAAAATCCCCCAGTATTCCCACCTAGACTTCCTAACCTCAAATATATCTCCATATATCTATTTTTATAACCCAATAATCTAAATAACTACCCGATACTTAAAATACCCCTGACTTATCCAAAGTCAACCGTTAAGTTCCGTTGTGACTTTTCCCGCTATCAATCTCTAGGATCGCCTCGTGCCGAAAGTTACAAACACACATGCATACATACATATATATATATATATATATGCCAATCCACATAATAATGTGGTCTCAACAATTTATCACACACACAAACACGTTTATGCCCAAATGGGCCAAAATTACAATTATGCCCTCACAAACCAAACAGGGCCGACATTGCTTATCAAATACTCATATTCATACTTTCTTACCATTAATTCTCTTAACCTCCAATTATGCCCTCCTGGCACACTAATCAAGGCCATTAAACATTAATAGCAAACTTTGGGTCGTTATAACTATCCCATCCTTAAAATAATTTCATCCTCGAATTTTACTTGAACACATCAGGCTGTATACCTCATACCTCTGATGATAATCCCCAAGGTCCAATGCCTTTACCCTTAATCATTAGTAATACCCATGCGCGAGTACCATCTTGTTCCATAAGTTCTTGTCTGATAACAATACTTTCTTTAACTTTTACTTATACATTAAATCTACAGAACTTCAGTGTCTGCTTGATTCACAACAATCTCTTCGTTGATTTACTCTCAATGCCAAAAATACTTATGATTCATCATCCTTACCAGGATAAGATCAACTTATAGGACAGCAGCCAATTCTTTAGTACGACCTTAGAATTCTTACCGAATCGGGAGTCATAACTTCCTTTTCTTTCCCCACTATCATACTCTCCCTCACTGCCTAACTTGGAGGGATATACAACTCCCATTCTGGAATCCCGTACTCCAAAGTTAACAGTGTACAGGTTCCTATATACTTTCAGATAGGCAGACATCCCCTGCCTTAAGAATTCCAACATCCTCTTTGCTTTTCCTCTGAAGTATTACTGAACCGCAGTATCCACTAACTCTTAATTCTTTGTTTTTTTTATCTTACCAAGTCTTATGCCATGTCACCTTAGCTGTACTCCAGCATCCAATACCGTGATTGTCTCATCAAAGAATACACTTCCCTTGATATTCTAAATGTTGCACATTCAATGCTTAAACCCTTAACATAATTGTTAAGCCCTCAGATTGCTATTCTATCTACAATCAATCAGTAATTCCAGATTACTACTCTGTTTTCTTCGATCTCAGGTCCCTTTCCATAACTTAGAAACTATAGGGTCTCAATTCATCATTACCAATGCTCTATTTCTTACTAATTTATACAAACCAGAGTATGCTGTCTCATTTAGCTGAGTTACAACTCCTCCCCTATTCAATCACCTTATTTACAGTATAATGTGATCCATTCTTATGATCCATCATCATATTATTTTACTTTTTAATATTCGAGCATCTCAGATTCTACCATCAGCTAAAACCTCCCAGTACCACAAACTCTAGGGGATGAAACAACACCCACTTATAATTCCCATCTCCACACCAAATTCTCTTTGGACCATTCATCTGGTTCTTGTACCTTATCTTGTATAATACTCGTAGGGTTCTTCCCTGTTTCCACAAAACCATAACTCTGGATTCCATTATCCAAAGAAAACATACGTGTTCATCACCACACACTAATACTATACCAATTTCAATCGTTACCCTGTCCAATCCATTGTAACATGTGGCGCACTTTTAACTGACACACACCTTCCAAGTAAGAGATCCTCCTCAAATTAAATCTCCTCCTCGAACAGTCAAAGACTTCTAACATCAACCTTCCATCTATTGCGTTCCACTAAATTTTAGTCTCAAGATTATCTTTCTTACTAATAACCCAACACTCAAGTACCTTATGCTATGCATAACTGTCAACTTAATGTTCCAAGTATATCAACCATGTTCCATTCTTTCACCTCCCGCGAGGTTCGATCCATCCTCGCGTCAATCTGAGCCTGGACGTGCCCAACCTGTGATGCACCCCCCACAGTTCCATATCCTCATCATGGATTAGGTCCTTTATGCTATCCCTCTATACTTAACCATAACACACACATATATTTGCATCACCAGGTACCATTCAACTCTTACCTTGTCTTCTGAACTCTGATTTGACACCATTCATTCTGTCTAACTTCAAGTTTTACTGTTCTTCCCATCTCTGATGTAGTTGTCTGCGGAGATACTTATGTGATAGATGACGCGCTTGCCAGTCTTGTTATGCTTTCTGTTCTTCAGACGTTCTTCATTAGCTTCTTTGTGACTTCAGATCAAATCTTCTCATACCTGTCCTTTCTTCTTGTAGCTCTACTGTGAATACTCCTAACAAAACCCAAACTGACACTTCGTAGAACCTTACCTGTGACCCTGCTTCCTTGGTACTAACGTCTTCAGCATAATAGTCATTTGCTCTCCATTTTCGTCTGGGAGTAGTCCACATATACTACTCGTGAACTTGAAGGGGACTTTCCCATACCACTCTTATATTCTATACTTGAAGAACTTACTCGTGTTGCTGTAGCTTGAACCAATCTAGAACCTTTGTTACTAACTCCTCACACCTTACTCGGTACAAAATAAAAATTCCTGAAATGTCTCTATCCCTGATCCCCTAGCTGGAAATAGCCAGGTCGTAGATCAACTCTCGCGGACATTTTCCCATCTTGTACCCAAATCAAACTTTCCATTCTTAACTGATGATGCCAACAATTCTCGCTATATAATTCTCTGATTACTACAAGGTTAAATTTCTTCAATTGTTTCAGCAATTCTTTCTATCAACCAGTACTATTTTTCACAACATTCCTGATACCAATCCTACCTGTAGTCCGACCTTGAAGTACCCCCCAATCTTTCCTTATATACCCTTCTAAATTTTCCACTGGTCAGCTTAGTTTCCATTCGGTCCAATTAATATTCTCCAAGTGATATCCCCTACAATCCATAGTTATCTCTTAACAGATCCACTTTCAATCTGACTCATGTTAAGGCTTCCTTAAGACGAACTCTATTGTTCTCACTGTGAACTTCTTGATTACTTGTATCCCAATTCATCTGCCAGAAGTTTCTAATTCCTCCTCAATAAATATTACTATCTTCAACCTCTCGCATAGCACCCTTGAGGAAAACTCTCTATGTCTAACTCCCTCTCGGAACATTCTCAACACCGAGTTCTTCTAGTTCGTTACATGACTAAAGCATAAACCATCCAGTTAAATACTCATCCTTGAGGAATCAGCCTCGAACTTCAAATGTGTCGAGGCATTCTAGTTTTCCGTTCCCTCACCATGGGAAATCCATCCTAACATATCAAATTAATTCATATAGAAGTCATGCCATCACCCGACATCCTCTCAGGTGGCGTCCTCTCCCTCAGGTGTATACCAAATAACCTCCATGGTTCCTGTCACCATCTTGATAACTACCTTTTCAATCGGGCTTCTTTCCAATCACAAATTAGGTGCTTTAGCACTGTTTGGGGTCCTTCTACCTCCAAAATTGAGAATCTGTCCTTGCTGAATTCTACCAATAGAAGTACTATCTTTCGCATCCCTTGCCCTGCAACATTCATGCTCTTTACCTCATTCCACAGATCTCAAATAACATGGCTCTCTCTGCTACTCAAATACAACCGAAGATCTAATACACTGGAGCGACCCTGTCACCCTGAACCACTCCAGACTTTAACCCTTACATGGGTCATTATTCTCAACTACCATCGCTTGCATAAATTTCCAAAGTGAAGTATCCAACCCCTAACACTCATTAACACAGGTTTTCATTGTCTTATCATTTCAAATCAATCTCATAGATTTATTAATCTCCTCATCTTTATAACTTCTTTTATTGAATCCCCCTTTGAGTTATTTCCAACCCATCACGCCAATATCTCAATCTGAATACCATTTTCTAGTATCCTCCAATCACAAGTACTTAGTACAACCCCTCAGTTATGACCTTTCACCTTTATATAACCAAGAATGAAATTAACTTTGCCTATCACTAACAATTTCTAGGCAACCCAAACTTTCCTCTTCAACTAGAGGATAACGCCTTTTAAGCCTTCCAGTTAATATTCTTTATCTGTATGTATCCTTATACTGTACCAACACCATTTACTCATATGCTAGCAGACATCTCCGGACTTTCAGGGTAGATGGAAATTTCCAACCCCAATTATCATCTGCAACTCTCATGTATTACGATGCCAGATCTACTTAACCATCCCGGATGCAAACAATCTGAGCTCATCCGCCATTGCTGACTAAACTTCTCAACCCTGAGGTTCACACTCTGAACCAAACCACATCCAGGTCCAAATAATCACAATATTCATACACACACAAAGCATATTAGGCCAAATCCACAATGCCATACATTTAGCTACCAAATTTTATCACAACTAAGTATACTCACATTTCATCATGCTTCTTACAAGCCAATAAACATATATTACATATGGATTTAATTTAGGCAGTTAACCACACACACTCAGTATGCAAACCATTATCCCAATATTCATCCACATGCAATAGCAATGTTATTCAGCATACTACCATCTCATCATGCAATAATCAAGGGCCAGGCCCTACCAGTATCTCATGCATATGTCAACTTATTCATCATGCTGACATAAATAAGCAGGCAAACAGGGCATTCAAACACATATTCAAGCATATCAATCATTCACACCAACCAACCCTAAGTCGAGCTTGTCATTGACAGCGAGCGTACATGTTTGGTAAATCTCCAGAACCAATAAACCTTGGCTCGCTCTGATACCAAGTTGTAACGCCCTACTTCCTCAGAGCCGTTACTAAGTGAGTTTTTTTTTTAAAATGTGCAATTAACTCGCATAACAAGGTTTTTAAAACAAAAGTGTGACTAAACAAAAGTTAAGGCTATAATCTTTGAAAATGTTTTGATTCGTTGACAACTTTAAGTATCTAATATCTGGGATCCCAAAATAAGGTTTAGAAAATATTTGCAACTCAAAACAGGTTTACACTTGATTATCTATCAAATTCACAGGTTAATACAACCATTTTTCAAAATGCCCCCAACCAAAGTAGTCAGGCAGACCAAACATGTACGCGCCGCTTCATGCTCTCCGTACTCATGGTTGGTTGACTTATCTTTGCCCTTACCTGCAACACAGAGCACCCGTGAACCGAAGCCCAGCAAGAAAACTCATACAGCACATAACATATGCATATCATATAATCAACATATCAAATAATCCACATATAAGCAAGTAGTCCATCAGACTAAACAAACACGACCATGCCATCCCAGAAGCACTACCAAAGCCTGAGGTCTCGGTTCTCACTGTAAGGATATCCCATGTATCCATTGGGGTCCCACCCTGACTATAAGCACTCCAAGTTCTAAGTGTTATTTTTGGCCCCGCTGCCGTTCTCGGCCTTTCGCCGTTCTCGGCTCCATTGTCGTTCTCGGCCCTTCGCCGTTCTCGGCTCCTTTGCCGTTCTCGGCCCTTCGCCGTTCTCGGATCCTTTGCCGTTCTCAGCCTTTCGCCGTTCTTGGCTCCTTTGCTGTTCTCGGCCCTTCGCCGTTCTCGGCTCCTTTCCCATTCTCGGCTCCTTTGCCGTTCATTCTACTATAATCACATATAGTATAATTCAAATAACATTCAAACATATAATAATTCAATCACGACTACACCCTAACATGTAATACAATTTAGGGTCGTGCCCTGCATTAACACTATGGGCCCATGCCCTGTCCTACGGGTGCTATAGTTTTCTTACCTTAATTCCAAATGCTTTAATTAGAAAGGACGACCCCGAGCACGATCCGTTTTCTGAGCTCTAGCTTAACACCTAGTCACAACCAAGGTAATGGATCCCATTAGTAATCAAATATAGGTTTTTGGGTACAATACAAGCTTCTGGAAAAACAAATTCCCCCAACACACAGTGGTGAAATGGTTCCCGAACACTTTAGGTTAGGTTCCTGTGCTTTAAAACCCCAAATGTTAAAGTACACCACTAAGGGCTGCAGCCCTTGAAGCCTAGCCGCGACCTTGCCCTCAAAACAGAACCGAGGGCCTCCCAGAAAGAAAACACGCGCCGCGGCCCTAGCTTTGGGCGCCGCGGCGCTTACCCCTGGCCGAGCCTCCCTGGCTCATCTTCAACCTAGGGCCGCAGCGCTCAAGAACAGAGCCGCGACCCTTGCCTCCGAACCCAGAATTTCCCTCATTTCTAACATCCAAATCCATTTTAAATCATCCCAATGACACAACTCAATTATCCCAACACTCTAGCATGCTTCCAACAGTAAAACCCAGTAGAAATCTAAGCTAAAACTCCTCAATTCTTCATCTTAATTTATGAAACTCTCACACTCAAGAACTTCAAAACTAATCAGAAAAAAAATCCCAGAAATTCAAACATTAAAACTTAATTTCAAGCTTACCTTTATTGCAGAACCAATCCCCCAAGAAAAACTGAGCTAACACCCAAGCTCCAAGCCTCAATTCCATCCTTAAATGCCAAAACCCATAAACATTCAAAACCAAACAAAATCTCAGAATTTATCTATCAAGAACAAACTTATAGCTTACCTTTACTCTTGCTGAAATCCTTAGTTAATCCTTGAGTTAAGCTCCTAAGTCACAGCATCAAAATCTCTGAATTTCAATCAATTTTCCCCTTTAAATTTTCTGTAGATCTTCATGAAAGAAAGAGAAAAGAAAGAAACAAAAGGGAAGGGTAGAGGCTCAATCGGTTTCTCTAAGTCTCCCAAAATAAATCCTTTGTTTTGTTTTTTATTAACTTAAGCTTTAAGGTTACCTCAAGGTCCGGGGTACCAAAATGTCCCCGAGGGCAAAAATGGTAAAATCCCCCAGTATTCCCACCTAGACTTCCTAACCTCAAATATATCTCCATATATCTATTTTTATAACCCAATAATCTAAATAACTACCCGATACTTAAAATACCCCTGACTTATCCAAAGTCAACCGTTAAGTTCCGTTGTGACTTTTCCCGCTATCAATCTCTAGGATCGCCTCGTGCCGAAAGTTACAAACACACATGCATACATACATATATATATATATATATATATATATGCCAATCCACATAATAATGTGGTCTCAACAATTTATCACACACACAAACACGTTTATGCCCAAATGGGCCAAAATTACAATTATGCCCTCACAAACCAAACAGGGCCGACATTGCTTATCAAATACTCATATTCATACTTTCTTACCATTAATTCTCTTAACCTCCAATTATGCCCTCCTGGCACACTAATCAAGGCCATTAAACATTAATAGCAAACTTTGGGTCGTTATAACTATCCCATCCTTAAAATAATTTCATCCTCGAATTTTACTTGAACACATCAGGCTGTATACCTCATACCTCTGATGATAATCCCCAAGGTCCAATGCCTTTACCCTTAATCATTAGTAATACCCATGCGCGAGTACCATCTTGTTCCATAAGTTCTTGTCTGATAACAATACTTTCTTTAACTTTTACTTATACATTAAATCTACAGAACTTCAGTGTCTGCTTGATTCACAACAATCTCTTCGTTGATTTACTCTCAATGCCAAAAATACTTATGATTCATCATCCTTACCAGGATAAGATCAACTTATAGGACAGCAGCCAATTCTTTAGTACGACCTTAGAATTCTTACCGAATCGGGAGTCATAACTTCCTTTTCTTTCCCCACTATCATACTCTCCCTCACTGCCTAACTTGGAGGGATATACAACTCCCATTCTGGAATCCCGTACTCCAAAGTTAACAGTGTACAGGTTCCTATATACTTTCAGATAGGCAGACATCCCCTGCCTTAAGAATTCCAACATCCTCTTTGCTTTTCCTCTGAAGTATTACTGAACCGCAGTATCCACTAACTCTTAATTCTTTGTTTTTTTTATCTTACCAAGTCTTATGCCATGTCACCTTAGCTGTACTCCAGCATCCAATACCGTGATTGTCTCATCAAAGAATACACTTCCCTTGATATTCTAAATGTTGCACATTCAATGCTTAAACCCTTAACATAATTGTTAAGCCCTCAGATTGCTATTCTATCTACAATCAATCAGTAATTCCAGATTACTACTCTGTTTTCTTCGATCTCAGGTCCCTTTCCATAACTTAGAAACTATAGGGTCTCAATTCATCATTACCAATGCTCTATTTCTTACTAATTTATACAAACCAGAGTATGCTGTCTCATTTAGCTGAGTTACAACTCCTCCCCTATTCAATCACCTTATTTACAGTATAATGTGATCCATTCTTATGATCCATCATCATATTATTTTACTTTTTAATATTCGAGCATCTCAGATTCTACCATCAGCTAAAACCTCCCAGTACCACAAACTCTAGGGGATGAAACAACACCCACTTATAATTCCCATCTCCACACCAAATTCTCTTTGGACCATTCATCTGGTTCTTGTACCTTATCTTGTATAATACTCGTAGGGTTCTTCCCTGTTTCCACAAAACCATAACTCTGGATTCCATTATCCAAAGAAAACATACGTGTTCATCACCACACACTAATACTATACCAATTTCAATCGTTACCCTGTCCAATCCATTGTAACATGTGGCGCACTTTTAACTGACACACACCTTCCAAGTAAGAGATCCTCCTCAAATTAAATCTCCTCCTCGAACAGTCAAAGACTTCTAACATCAACCTTCCATCTATTGCGTTCCACTAAATTTTAGTCTCAAGATTATCTTTCTTACTAATAACCCAACACTCAAGTACCTTATGCTATGCATAACTGTCAACTTAATGTTCCAAGTATATCAACCATGTTCCATTCTTTCACCTCCCGCGAGGTTCGATCCATCCTCGCGTCAATCTGAGCCTGGACGTGCCCAACCTGTGATGCACCCCCCACAGTTCCATATCCTCATCATGGATTAGGTCCTTTATGCTATCCCTCTATACTTAACCATAACACACACATATATTTGCATCACCAGGTACCATTCAACTCTTACCTTGTCTTCTGAACTCTGATTTGACACCATTCATTCTGTCTAACTTCAAGTTTTACTGTTCTTCCCATCTCTGATGTAGTTGTCTGCGGAGATACTTATGTGATAGATGACGCGCTTGCCAGTCTTGTTATGCTTTCTGTTCTTCAGACGTTCTTCATTAGCTTCTTTGTGACTTCAGATCAAATCTTCTCATACCTGTCCTTTCTTCTTGTAGCTCTACCGTGAATACTCCTAACAAAACCCAAACTGACACTTCGTAGAACCTTACCTGTGACCCTGCTTCCTTGGTACTAACGTCTTCAGCATAATAGTCATTTGCTCTCCATTTTCGTCTGGGAGTAGTCCACATATACTACTCGTGAACTTGAAGGGGACTTTCCCATACCACTCTTATATTCTATACTTGAAGAACTTACTCGTGTTGCTGTAGCTTGAACCAATCTAGAACCTTTGTTACTAACTCCTCACACCTTACTCGGTACAAAATAAAAATTCCTGAAATGTCTCTATCCCTGATCCCCTAGCTGGAAATAGCCAGGTCGTAGATCAACTCTCGCGGACATTTTCCCATCTTGTACCCAAATCAAACTTTCCATTCTTAACTGATGATGCCAACAATTCTCGCTATATAATTCTCTGATTACTACAAGGTTAAATTTCTTCAATTGTTTCAGCAATTCTTTCTATCAACCAGTACTATTTTTCACAACATTCCTGATACCAATCCTACCTGTAGTCCGACCTTGAAGTACCCCCCAATCTTTCCTTATATACCCTTCTAAATTTTCCACTGGTCAGCTTAGTTTCCATTCGGTCCAATTAATATTCTCCAAGTGATATCCCCTACAATCCATAGTTATCTCTTAACAGATCCACTTTCAATCTGACTCATGTTAAGGCTTCCTTAAGACGAACTCTATTGTTCTCACTGTGAACTTCTTGATTACTTGTATCCCAATTCATCTGCCAGAAGTTTCTAATTCCTCCTCAATAAATATTACTATCTTCAACCTCTCGCATAGCACCCTTGAGGAAAACTCTCTATGTCTAACTCCCTCTCGGAACATTCTCAACACCGAGTTCTTCTAGTTCGTTACATGACTAAAGCATAAACCATCCAGTTAAATACTCATCCTTGAGGAATCAGCCTCGAACTTCAAATGTGTCGAGGCATTCTAGTTTTCCGTTCCCTCACCATGGGAAATCCATCCTAACATATCAAATTAATTCATATAGAAGTCATGCCATCACCCGACATCCTCTCAGGTGGCGTCCTCTCCCTCAGGTGTATACCAAATAACCTCCATGGTTCCTGTCACCATCTTGATAACTACCTTTTCAATCGGGCTTCTTTCCAATCACAAATTAGGTGCTTTAGCACTGTTTGGGGTCCTTCTACCTCCAAAATTGAGAATCTGTCCTTGCTGAATTCTACCAATAGAAGTACTATCTTTCGCATCCCTTGCCCTGCAACATTCATGCTCTTTACCTCATTCCACAGATCTCAAATAACATGGCTCTCTCTGCTACTCAAATACAACCGAAGATCTAATACACTGGAGCGACCCTGTCACCCTGAACCACTCCAGACTTTAACCCTTACATGGGTCATTATTCTCAACTACCATCGCTTGCATAAATTTCCAAAGTGAAGTATCCAACCCCTAACACTCATTAACACAGGTTTTCATTGTCTTATCATTTCAAATCAATCTCATAGATTTATTAATCTCCTCATCTTTATAACTTCTTTTATTGAATCCCCCTTTGAGTTATTTCCAACCCATCACGCCAATATCTCAATCTGAATACCATTTTCTAGTATCCTCCAATCACAAGTACTTAGTACAACCCCTCAGTTATGACCTTTCACCTTTATATAACCAAGAATGAAATTAACTTTGCCTATCACTAACAATTTCTAGGCAACCCAAACTTTCCTCTTCAACTAGAGGATAACGCCTTTTAAGCCTTCCAGTTAATATTCTTTATCTGTATGTATCCTTATACTGTACCAACACCATTTACTCATATGCTAGCAGACATCTCCGGACTTTCAGGGTAGATGGAAATTTCCAACCCCAATTATCATCTGCAACTCTCATGTATTACGATGCCAGATCTACTTAACCATCCCGGATGCAAACAATCTGAGCTCATCCGCCATTGCTGACTAAACTTCTCAACCCTGAGGTTCACACTCTGAACCAAACCACATCCAGGTCCAAATAATCACAATATTCATACACACACAAAGCATATTAGGCCAAATCCACAATGCCATACATTTAGCTACCAAATTTTATCACAACTAAGTATACTCACATTTCATCATGCTTCTTACAAGCCAATAAACATATATTACATATGGATTTAATTTAGGCAGTTAACCACACACACTCAGTATGCAAACCATTATCCCAATATTCATCCACATGCAATAGCAATGTTATTCAGCATACTACCATCTCATCATGCAATAATCAAGGGCCAGGCCCTACCAGTATCTCATGCATATGTCAACTTATTCATCATGCTGACATAAATAAGCAGGCAAACAGGGCATTCAAACACATATTCAAGCATATCAATCATTCACACCAACCAACCCTAAGTCGAGCTTGTCATTGACAGCGAGCGTACATGTTTGGTAAATCTCCAGAACCAATAAACCTTGGCTCGCTCTGATACCAAGTTGTAACGCCCTACTTCCTCAGAGCCGTTACTAAGTGAGTTTTTTTTTTAAAATGTGCAATTAACTCGCATAACAAGGTTTTTAAAACAAAAGTGTGACTAAACAAAAGTTAAGGCTATAATCTTTGAAAATGTTTTGATTCGTTGACAACTTTAAGTATCTAATATCTGGGATCCCAAAATAAGGTTTAGAAAATATTTGCAACTCAAAACAGGTTTACACTTGATTATCTATCAAATTCACAGGTTAATACAACCATTTTTCAAAATGCCCCCAACCAAAGTAGTCAGGCAGACCAAACATGTACGCGCCGCTTCATGCTCTCCGTACTCATGGTTGGTTGACTTATCTTTGCCCTTACCTGCAACACAGAGCACCCGTGAACCGAAGCCCAGCAAGAAAACTCATACAGCACATAACATATGCATATCATATAATCAACATATCAAATAATCCACATATAAGCAAGTAGTCCATCAGACTAAACAAACACGACCATGCCATCCCAGAAGCACTACCAAAGCCTGAGGTCTCGGTTCTCACTGTAAGGATATCCCATGTATCCATTGGGGTCCCACCCTGACTATAAGCACTCCAAGTTCTAAGTGTTATTTTTGGCCCCGCTGCCGTTCTCGGCCTTTCGCCGTTCTCGGCTCCATTGTCGTTCTCGGCCCTTCGCCGTTCTCGGCTCCTTTGCCGTTCTCGGCCCTTCGCCGTTCTCGGATCCTTTGCCGTTCTCAGCCTTTCGCCGTTCTTGGCTCCTTTGCTGTTCTCGGCCCTTCGCCGTTCTCGGCTCCTTTCCCATTCTCGGCTCCTTTGCCGTTCATTCTACTATAATCACATATAGTATAATTCAAATAACATTCAAACATATAATAATTCAATCACGACTACACCCTAACATGTAATACAATTTAGGGTCGTGCCCTGCATTAACACTATGGGCCCATGCCCTGTCCTACGGGTGCTATAGTTTTCTTACCTTAATTCCAAATGCTTTAATTAGAAAGGACGACCCCGAGCACGATCCGTTTTCTGAGCTCTAGCTTAACACCTAGTCACAACCAAGGTAATGGATCCCATTAGTAATCAAATATAGGTTTTTGGGTACAATACAAGCTTCTGGAAAAACAAATTCCCCCAACACACAGTGGTGAAATGGTTCCCGAACACTTTAGGTTAGGTTCCTGTGCTTTAAAACCCCAAATGTTAAAGTACACCACTAAGGGCTGCAGCCCTTGAAGCCTAGCCGCGACCTTGCCCTCAAAACAGAACCGAGGGCCTCCCAGAAAGAAAACACGCGCCGCGGCCCTAGCTTTGGGCGCCGCGGCGCTTACCCCTGGCCGAGCCTCCCTGGCTCATCTTCAACCTAGGGCCGCAGCGCTCAAGAACAGAGCCGCGACCCTTGCCTCCGAACCCAGAATTTCCCTCATTTCTAACATCCAAATCCATTTTAAATCATCCCAATGACACAACTCAATTATCCCAACACTCTAGCATGCTTCCAACAGTAAAACCCAGTAGAAATCTAAGCTAAAACTCCTCAATTCCTCATCTTAATTTATGAAACTCTCACACTCAAGAACTTCAAAACTAATCAGAAAAAAAATCCCAGAAATTCAAACATTAAAACTTAATTTTAAGCTTACCTTTATTGCAGAACCAATCCCCCAAGAAAAACTGAGCTAACACCCAAGCTCCAAGCCTCAATTCCATCCTTAAATGCCAAAACCCATAAACATTCAAAACCAAACAAAATCTCAGAATTTATCTATCAAGAACAAACTTATAGCTTACCTTTACTCTTGCTGAAATCCTTAGTTAATCCCTGAGTGAAGCTCCTAAATCATAGCATCAAAATCTCTGAATTTCAATCAATTTTCCCCTTTAAATTTTCTGTAGATCTTCATGAAAGAAAGAGAAAAGAAAGAAACAAGAGGGGAGGGTAGAGGCTAAATCGGTTTCTCTAAGTCTCCCAAAATAAATCCTTTGTTTTGTTTTTTATTAACTTAAGCTTTAAGGTTACCTCAAGGTTTGGGGTACCAAAATGTCCCCGAGGGAAAAAATGGTAAAATCCCCCAGTATTCCCACCTAGACTTCCTAACCTCAAATATATATCCATATACTATTTTCATAACCCAATAATCTAAATAACTACCCGATACTTAAAATACCCCTGACTTATCCAAAGTCAACCGTTAAGTTTCGTTGTGACTTTCCCCGCTATCAAGCTCTAGGATCGCCTCGTGCCGAAAGTTACAAACACACATGCATACATACATATATATATATATATATGCCCATCCACATAATAATGTGGTCTCAACAATTTATCACACACACAAACACATTTATGCCCAAATGGGCCAAAATTACAATTATGCCCTCACAAACCAAACAGGGCCGACATTGCTTATCAAATACTCATATTCATACTTTCGTACCATTAATTCTCTTAACCTCCAATTATGCCCTCCTGGCACAGTAATCAAGGCCTGTAAACATTAATAGCAAACTTTGGGTCGTTACATATGAAGTCTAGAGCCATGCCCTGCAATAACACTATGGGCCCACACCCTGTCCTATGGGTGCTACAGTTTTCTTACCTGTATCCCGAGCTTTCCGATGCACCAAAGTCACAAGCACGGTCCTCTATCCCGAGCCTATCCGAAAACCTAGTCACAACACATATAAAACGCACTTTAATACTAACCAATCCAAAACCACTTCTCGGGACCAATCCCGTACTCTCAGGACCTCTAATTTCCTAAAACAATGAAACGGAAACATCTCCTGAGCCCCCGGAACAAATGCCCAAAAATGCAAAATTCCCTGTCCTGAAAATAGCCTAGTGCCGCGACATTACCCTTGAGGGCCGCGGCGCCCAGAAAGCAGAAAGTTTCCCCTAACCCTGATGCAACCTCGCGTCGCGGCGCCAAAGAACAGAGCCGCGGCGCCCCTATGCGAACCCAGAATTCTGGGTTTTTCTCCTACAATTTCCCTTAGCCAAAACACCTCCAATCCAACCCAAACACATACCTAAACCCCAAAACCAATTTGAAACCTCAAACGAACTATCTAACAGCCTAAAAATACTAGCATCAAGATCATACACACAATCATACCCAAAATCCACCCTTTGATTTCAAACTTCAGAAATCTAAACCCATAGGTCAAAACTTAAACCATGCTTCAAATTTCTTAACCCAAAACAGAAACAAACCTCAAAATTGCATAGAATCCTTACCTCAAGTGGAGAATTCAACCTTAAGCTTCTTTGATTCCATCTTTAAGCTAAACCCTCTTGATTACCAAGCTGAATTCCCATACAAAACCAGCCACAATTCTCTTTCAATTTCATGCTTATTCTTTAAAAATCAAATTTGAAACTTAAAAAAAACAGGGGGTAAATTCTTTCCTCTGAACAATCTTAGCCTATACTTGATTTTAGTTGCCTCAAGCCTCTAGATTCTCCTCCTAAGTTCACAACTTCAGCTCCTTCTATTCTTCTTCTTGCCCTAAGTTTCCTTCTAGTTTTTCTTCTTTCAATTTCTAGCAAAAACAATAATATGACTAAATGTTAAACGTGTACCCCTTTTTCCTCAGCTGAAAGTTATCTAAACCCCTACCAAATGACTATTTTACCCCTCCATCAAAACCCTTTCCTAACTAAACCTCAAGGGAATTTATGCCACATCACTTTTTCCTACAAATCTACCATTTTCTTATAAAAATATTTCTACTCTTAATGGTCACCCATGGTCACTCAAGTTACTCAATCATCATTAACCTTTAACTCCCAACCTCAAAGTACAAAAATTCCCAAAATACTCGTAGGCTTCCCGAGCCGGGTATAAAATCTCGTTGTGACTTTTAAACTAACAGCTCCCTAGGACCGTCTCCGCACGTGCATCACAATAATATCACCACTCACACGTGGTATTAATCATACAATTTAATTATTACATTTATGCCCTCAGCCGGCTAAAATTACCAATTTACCCCTACATACAAACGGGCCCCACATGCATATTTATACCACCTAAACATGCATTCTAATCACATATTCATTCAAATTCATATCTTATCATGTTAATTCACTTATTGCCCTCCAGGCACGCTAATCAAGGTCCTAAACCTTATTAGCAACTTGGGGTGTTACATAAGGTGAACGCAACTCAAGAGGAAAACATAGTTGCTACTCTTAGTGAGGTGAATGCAGTCCAAGGCAAAGTGAAAGGGTGGTGGTATGATACATGTGCCATCGTCCATGTCACCTATGACATATAATTGTTCAAGACCTTTGAAGAGTCAAAGGGCAACCATGAGATACAAATGGGCAATGAGGGCAAATCCAAGGTACTTGGCAAAGGTACTATTGAAGTATACTTCACCTCTGGCAAGAAAGTTACATTAGTGAATGTACTTTATGTCCCCGAAATGAGTAGAAACTTGGTAAGTGGTGATTTGCTTGGCAAACCCGGCATTAAAGTCATTTTTGAGTCCGGTAAACTTATACTTACCAAATCAAATGTATTCTTGGGAAA
Organism: Humulus lupulus; assembly: GCF_963169125.1. NCBI lineage: Eukaryota > Viridiplantae > Streptophyta > Magnoliopsida > Rosales > Cannabaceae > Humulus > Humulus lupulus. Next base: position 195,658,632 of record NC_084799.1, on the reverse strand, counting down.
AGGGTACTCTTGTGAGGGAATGGTTAAATTGTGCACCAATGATGTAACTTTCAATGTTATCAATAAAAATGTTAATTCTGCCTATATTGTTGAGTATGATTCTTTATTTTTGTGGCATCTTAGACTATCGCATATAGGTTTTTCAACCATGAAAATAGTAGTAAAATGTGGTATGATTGCACGCAATATTAAAAACTATGGTAAATGTGAAACATGTGTTAAGCCAAAAATGATTAAGAAACCATTTCCTAGTGTAGAAAGATCATCTAATTTACTAGATTTAATCCATAGTGATCTTTGTGAATTAAATGGTGTTTTAACTAGAGGTGGTAAAAGGTATTTTCTTACTTTTATAGATGATTTTAGTAGATATACCTATGTGTTTCTTTTAAAGCATAAAGATGAAACTTTTGATGCTTTAAACTGTATAAATTAGAAGTTGAAAATCAACTAAATAAAAAGATTAAGGTGCTAAGAAGTGATAGAGGAGGAGAGTACTTCTCTAATGAATTCAATACACTTTGTGAAGAAAATGGTATAATTCATGAGTGCATTGCACCTTATACACCACAACACAATGGTGTTGCCGAAAGGAAAAATAGGACTTATCTAGAGATGATAAATGCTATGTTGGTGTTTTCTAAGTTGAACTTCAACTTATGGGGTGAAGCGCTTTTAACCGCTTGTCACATTCTTAATCGAATACCGATGAAGAAAAATGAGATATCTCCATATGAGTTATGGAAAGTGTTGACCCACGATTTGGCCAACTGACACGGAGTCAAAATATGAATGATATGGACAAATATAAAGAGAATAATATAATGACGAAAGTAAAGAAAACACAGCAATTTATAGTGGTTCGGCCCCAGGATCTGGTAATGACCTACGTCCACTTAGAATTATATTGATATGAAATCAGAAGTGTGATCAGAGAACTTGGGTTCAATGAGTTTCAGCACTTCACTTAAAGCAATACAAGTTTTCTAGGAGAAATTCTATCTCTCTCTATGATTTTTTCGTCCAAAGAAAAGTCCCCTCCCCTTGAGCTATATCTTGCTATTTATAGGCTCATGGAGGGTTACAGAATATTGTTGCAGATATTATCCCCTGAATAGTGGGATATCCGGAAGATTGCATGAGATAAATTCGGGATTCACAAAGATCTTCTCACAAATGTTGCTTTGCCAGTGGGACCACCGACCAGTCTGGTCGTGGCAAAGATAGGCTTGTCATGCTTCTGGTGTGTCTCCTGGTCGATACTCTAGCAGATGCTTCCAGGTATCAGCCACGTATCAAGAAATTATTCGCCACGTCACCAATGCTAATTTACCTGATAACATTTGCCCCCCAAAGTTTATTTACTACGAACAGTGAATAAACTTTGAACGTATGACTCTTCGGTAACCCCTCCTGACGTGTCAGGACCCTTCGTGTGTTCTTGAAAAAAGCAAACCACTCCTGTCTAATCATGGCTTTTCAGTTCCCCAGAAACACTTTTGACGGCCATCACGTTTCCCCTTACTTCGAAAAGGGAAAATTAATGATCACGCCTTTTGAATATCAGAGACAAACTTATATAAGATCACCAGAGCCATTTCTTTCCTTTTCACGCACGCCACTACTCTGCCGAAAACCCTAAAAACCAGAGCTTTACCTTCTCCGGCGAACGTTCTCTTGAGCTTTCAAGGCTCAGACGGTGGGCTCCTTTACTCCCGAAGCTCTCACTTCCACCTTCACGACCATTTTCCCTGGTAAGTTTCTTGAGAACTCATGCTTCTAATTTCTCGTGGTGCATGCTTTTTGATGGCGTACTGTTTGAGTCTCTTGGCCTCTGGTTTTTTAAGCGCCCGTAGATAGAATATTTTTGTAGGCAGAGTAGGCTTATGAGTTGGTTTAAAACCCAAGATCAGTGCTTTTTAGGACGTAAAATCGAAGTAGCATTTTGATTTTTAAGCCAGTTGAAAATAATTTTTCTTGCCCTAAGGGGAGTCGAAAAAGCTTTTCAGGAAAACCCTTCACTTTCACCCTCTGATCCGCTTTTTAAACTGTGTGCACAGAAAGACTTAGTTTCTTGCTAGAATGCTGTTGTATAAAGGCTTAGCTTTTATACTCGACCAGGGTTATTCTAAAAGCCTTCTAGACTCTTCTGACCTCACCTCCCCATTCTTCTGTTTGCAGACTCTAATGCCAGATCTGTGGGGAGGTGAGAGACCCATCAACGACGACCTTCTCGCCCAGCTGCTCGAGGGAGAAGAACAACCAACCGATCGCATTCACCAGATACCTTTCTCACGAGCCTCTTCCATACCACATCCTTCTCCTCCAATGGCCCGTTCAAAGTCTTCTGGCAAGAAAAGGCCCGAATCTAAGAGTAACCCTACTTCTCCTGCCCAGCCTGGCTTGCAGACGGGGGCTCCCTCGACCAGTGGTCGAGAGAATTTTGTTCCTGACCCTAATATCCAAACTAGGGCTCGTCCTCGTCATAGGAATCCGCCTGATGTCGAGTGGTACACTCCCCCGGCCAGTTCGATGACCCCTCGGATGGTCGCCAACTGCTTCAGAAAATTCCCCCTTACGGGGGTAACCATTATACGTCCTACTGCGGACTAGAGGGCTAACCGTCCAGGAGGAGCGCACAGCGCCTGGTCCCGGTATCACATTGAAGCGGGGGCTTACCTCCCTCTTCATCCTTTCTTTGTAGGGGTGGCCAATTATTTCGGCGTCGCCCCCTTCCAAATAACCCCCAACGGATATAGGATGTTGGCTGCACTCTATGTCCTGTACAAACTTAACAAGTGGCCAGAACCTTCACCTCATGAGGTCAACTACCTCTTCGACCTCAAGTCCAATCCTCAGCACAACGGGACGGGCTTTTTTCACTTTTGTCACCAGGAAATCGGCCGGACGTTCCTGAGTGGTACTACTCATGTCTCGAACGTGGGGCATTATAATAAGGAGTACTTCTTTACTCCGAACATAGCCAGTAACAACTTGGCCTTCACGAGAGGAGGTAAGAGCTTGCCTTTCGCTGGTCGATACTTTTCCCCAGAGTATATTCTTTCATTCTTTTCTCAATTTTGACCTGTTTTTCAGGCCCCTAGTTACGTCCGACTCCAACACCAGACATGGTGTTGAGGTCCAATGCTCTGGCCAGGATGTCTGACGCAGCGAAAAGCGTCAAGGCCCTGATCATTGAAAAGAACTTGAGGTCGTCTGGCCTCCTGGCTCCTCGCCATGAAAATAGAGGGTCCGTTGTGGACGAAGCCACTGCCGAGGGGGTTCCCGAGCAGCAACCTCCTGTGCCTTCTCCCAGGAGGAGGCCAATAGGAGTTTCGATCAGGGAACCCACGGGTAACCCTTCTGCCAAAAGGCCTTCTGCTCCCCAAGGCAAGGGGAAAGAAAAGGCCACAGAGCCTGTTGTTGACTTGGGAGAGTCCTCTGATGACAATGGTAACTTTATTTCGCTTTTAAATGGTTTGCCAATTCCCTGTCATATGTTTGACGGGGACGGTAACTTTACATATGCTCCAAATTTAGGGCCAGACTTCTTCATGCCAGAAAATGAGTTTATGATTAATAGAGTCAATAATGTAACGGCCAGTAGTTGTAGCTCGGGTATTTACTTTGCTATCTTCTTTCTGTTGTATTACTTACTTTCACCTTTCTCTTTCCTTATTAGCCCCTTGCGTTTACCTTCATGCAGATATGTCAACTTCCAATATCTTCGACATGTACCAGGCCGAGGAAGAAGAAGAAGTCCCCCAACTCTCTCGGAGATCGAGAAAGAGGGCTGGTGAATCCAGTCGGGGCCCTTCGGCCAAAAAGAGTCGACCAGAAGACCCTCCTCTGGGCACACCAACTGGGCAAAATCCTGCGCCAACTGGGCGAACTCCTACTCCTCCTCCTGCTCCTTCTGAACAGCAAAATACTTTTGTTCGGCTCAATCCTCTAGCTGCGCCTGCTAGGGAGCATCTTTCTCGTGAAGAGGCCCATGGGGCTAGACTCGTGAGCCGTGCCATCAGATCTGCCAAGGATCGTCTTGACCGCATAGGCAAAGGCGAGCAAATTGGGACCGCCATGCTCCAAGCTGAAGAGTTACTGGTTGACCAGATCCTGAACAGGGCTCTGAACGAGATCTCCAGCGTAAGTGTTTCTTTATTCTTCAAGTCTTGTAGTTTTTTAAACCTTGTGATAAGTCCTAACTCCTTTTTCTTTGTGCACAGGCCTTGCTTTCTGCCACTACTTCTCGTACCCGAGCTCAGGTTCTTGTCGAGCAGGTCGAGGCAAAAGCTATCGAGAAATATTAGGTGAAGGCAGCCGAGGAGCTTTCGGTTGCTGAGGCTAGGCATGCTACGGAGTTGGAAGCAATGGTCCGAGAGAGGGATGCAGCGGTGACCAAACTGTCCGCGGCCGAAGCTGCAAAAGATGCAGCGGTTAAGCTGAGGGAAGAGTACCGGTCGTACAACAAAACTCATCTCCGCGAAATCAAGCATCTGGAGGGAGTAGTCAAGACTAAGGATGATACTATTGCCACTCTTGAGGGCAAGGTGCAGCAGTTGGAGCTTGACAACTCCAAGAATCTGGAAAAGTACAAAAGGACCACACTCCGATGTTTCTATAACTTTTGGAAACACAATCAGGGTGCTGACTTTAGCTACCTTTCAGAGGAAGTCAGAGCTGCGGAGTTGGCCCGGTGCGCTGCTCAACTGGCTGAAGAGGAGGCAAGAGCTGCGACTCCTGCAACCCCAAGCGTCGTTGGTTTGGAAGAAGAAACCATCGAGGAAGTGACTGACCAGGATGCTGCCCAAGACCCTCCTGCCCCCCAGGCCTCTTAACTTTTATTAACTATTTTTCTTTCTTTTTGAACATGCGACCCACGGGTCGTGATGTAAAGACACTAGTTTCTTTTTAAACTTTGCTGCACGGGCAGTAAATCTTTTTTATTTGAACAGTTACATCCAAGCAGCAATGCCTGCGGTGTAAAAGCTTAACTCTTGGTGCTATAATATTTTTACTTATTATAACATTTGTTCGTATGACCGAACTTAGCGTAGTACTTTGCCATGATTTATCAAACACAAATTTTGAAAAATACACTAAGTACTGTAGCATGCTTTCACTCATTTTGTTCATGTGTTTACATACCTTGAGAGTATGCTTTGCTATCGATGTGCCTTATATGCCCCCCAAGTGATTGAGGAGCTTTAGGTCCTTGGTCACTTGCCTTGACCATGGCCTGTTCGAACATTCCTGTTCGTGCGGAAAAAATGATATTTGTGATACAGCAAAACAACACACGTAATGAACAAATACTTGCAAATGTAAATTCACAACAGGTTGGCTAGAATGACTGGCTGAGCACAGTCCCTTATGATCTCGTATTAAAAATGGACTAACATGTCTTTACGAGTGATTTTGAAACAGAATCTTACATATACGAGAAGTTAGCCATACATCGTGGCTAACCCTCTTTGCAAAACTTGTAAAAATTAATAGAAAAATCTAAACAAGCCAGTCCTTTAAGAAGGGCTGTTTATTGATAATACTTGCGCAGGTGTTCTCCATTCCAATAGCGCGGAACGAGATCTTCGTTTAAGCGTGCAAGTTTGTAGGTGCCTGGGTGAAGGACTTCTTCAATCTGGTAAGGTCCTTCCCAGTTAGGTCTGAGCAGGCCAGCAGTGGGGTCGCGGGTATTTAAGAAAACTCGTCGTAGCACCAAATCTCCGACGTTGAATTTTCTTTCTTTAACTTTGGAGTTAAAGTACTGGGCGACTTTTTGCTGGTAAGTAGCAACTCGGAGTTGAGATTTTTCTCTTATCTCATCGATCAAGTGTAAGGACTCCATCATCAACTGGCTGTTCGCGTCCTGGTCGTAAGTCAAACGCCGATGTGAGGGGGGATCTAGCTCGACAGGTAACATTGCCTCATATCCGTAGGCTAGAGAAAATGGGGTATGCCCTGTCGCTGTTCGATGAGATGTTCTATACGACCAGAGGACTTCAGGTAACTGTTCTGGCCACGCTCCCTTAGCTTCTTCAAGCCTTTTCTTCAGGGTGTCCTTGAGGGTTTTGTTTACAGCTTCGACTTGCCCATTTGCTTGGGGGTGCGCGACTGAAGAAAAACTCTTAATAACTCCGTGCCTCTCGCAGAAATCGGTGAACAGGTCGCTGTCAAATTGGGTCCCGTTGTCTGATACTATCTTTCTGGGCAAACCATACCGGCATACAATGTTCTTGATGACAAAGTCGGAACTTTCTTGGTCGTGATAATTGCGAGTGGTTCAGCTTCTACCCATTTCGTGAAGTAATCGACTACTACAACTGCGTACTTTACTCCTCCTTTTCTTGTTGGAAGTGACCCAATCAAGTCTATTCCCCATATTGCGAAAGGCCACGGGCTCTACATCTGCTTTAGCTTGTTTGGAGCTGCTCGTGGGATTTTGGAGAACCTTTGACATTTATCACATTTTCGTACATACTCCATTGAATCCTCGTTCATTGTTGGCCAGAAATAGCCCCGTCTAAGCACTTTCTTCGCCAAGCTCTGCCCCCCAGCGTGATCTCCGCAGAAGCCTTCATGCACCTCTTTCATGAGTTCCTTAGCTTTTTCTGATGTAATGCACCTGAGCAGTGGCATTGAATATCCTCTTCGGTACATAACACCGTCGAGCATTATGTATCTAGCAGCCCGCCTTTGCAGAGTTCTGGCCTTGTTTCTATCTGCTGGTAATGTCCCATTTGTCAGATACTCCAGATAAGGATCCATCCATGTATCTTCTGTACGAATTTCCATGTTGGCTTCGACCACATCAATGCTTGGTTTACTTAATCTTTCTACTGGGACTATGTTCAAGGTGTCAGCATCTTTAGCACTTGCAAGTTTGGCCAAGGCGTCTGCATTCGAATTTTGGTCTCGCGGGATCTGCTGGAGGGTGTACTTTGTAAACTGGGCTAGAAAATCTTTCATTTTGTTAAGGTAGGCAATCATCTTCAATCCTCGCGCTTGATATTCTCCCCGGACCTGATTCACGACCAGCTGAGAGTCACTGTAAATATCGAGCGCTTTTATACTCATATCCCTGGCCATTCTTAGTCCAGCGAGGAGCGCTTCGTATTCTGCTCCATTGTTTGACGCTGCGAAGTCAAACCTGATTGCGCAGTGAAATCGATGCCCTTCGGGCATTATCAATATCACTCCCGCTCCAGCGTGGGATTCATTGGATGATCCATCCGTGAATAGCTTCCACGAAGGAGTCTCGTCTTGAGGCATGGGCGCGTCAGGTTGTTTGCGCAGCTCACTGTTGGGGAGTTCGGTGAACTCCGCAATAAAATCGGCCAAGGCTTGCACGGAGTCAAAATATTGACCCACGATTTGGCCAACTGACACGGAGTCAAAATATGAATGATATGGAAAAATATAAAGAGAATAATATAATGACGAAAGTAAAGAAAACACAGCAATTTATAGTGGTTCGGCCCCAGGATCTGGTAATGACCTACGTCCACTTAGAATTATATTGATATGAAATCAGAAGTGTGATCAGAGAACTTGGGTTCAATGAGTTTCAGCACTTCACTTAAAGCAATACAAGTTTTCTAGGAGAAATTCTATCTCTCTCTATGATTTTTTCGTCCAAAGAAAAGTCCCCTCCCCTTGAGCTATATCTTGCTATTTATAGGCTCATGGAGGGTTACAGAATATTGTTGCAGATATTATCCCCTGAATAGTGGGATATCCGGAAGATTGCATGAGATAAATTCGGGATTCACAAAGATCTTCTCACAAATGTTGCTTTGCCAGTGGGACCACCGACCAGTCTGGTCGTGGCAAAGATAGGCTTGTCATGCTTTTGGTGTGTCTCCTGGTCGATACTCTAGCAGATGCTTCCAGGTATCAGCCACATATCAAGAAATTATTCGCCACATCACCAATGCTAATTTACCTGATAACAGAAAGGAAGAAAACCCAACATAGGGTACTTCAAAGTGTGGGGGTGTCTTGCATATTACAATAAAAATGAACCTAATAGAACAAAGTTAGGTTCAAGAGCCATAAAGTGTGCTTTTGTTGGTTATGCCAACAATAGCAAAGCTTATAGGCTATTATACTTAGAGTCTAATATTATGATTGAATCTAGAGAAGTTGAATTCTTTGAGAATATGTTATGTGACAACAATTCTCAAGCTTCAATATCTCTAAAGGAGAATTTGTTATATGAGAAAAATTCTCAAGCTTCTACATCCAAAGTTGATTCTCAAGAGGAAAATTCTCAAAAAGGATGTAAAACAACCCTTTGAACCTAGAAGAAGTCAAAGGCTTAAAAATCATAAAAGTCTAGTAGTGGATGAGATAGATTCTCAACGAATTTCATTCTACATGGTAGAAGGAAATAGAGAGGAAGTCATTAGGAAAATTCCTATTGTACTTCTCGTTGAGGATGATCCTAAGACTTATAAAGAAGCTATGCAATCGAGAGGTAGTGCATTTTGGAAAGAAGCCATCAATAATGAGATGGATTCCATTATTTCTAATAACACTTGGGAATTGGTAAACCTCCCACAGGGGTCTAAGCCAATTAGGTGTAAGTGGGTATTTAGGAGAAAATACCACACTGACGGCACTATCCAAACCTTTAAAGTTAGACTAGTAGCAAAATGGTTTAGGCAAAAGGAGGGTATCGATTATTTCGATACTTATGCACCTGTTGCAAGAACAACTTCTATAAGAATTTTGTTCGCTTTAGCTTCTATACACAACTTGTATGTTCATCAAATGGATGTCAAGACGACATTCCTTAATGGTGACCTCAATGAGGAGGTCTATATGGAACAACCCGAAGGGTTTGTCCTACCAAAATATGAACATAAAGTTTGTAGACTTGTAAAATCCTTATATGGATTGAAACAAGCTCCTAAGCAATGGCATGAGAAATTTGATCAAGTCATCATGTCTAATGGGTTTAGACATAACAATGGAGACAAGTGTTTGTATTCCAAAACTTGTAAGGGATATGTGATCATTGTTTGCTTATATGTGGATGACATGCTTATTCTAAGTAATAGCATGAAAGGGATAGAAGAAATGAAGAGGTTTCTATCATCAACCTTCAAGATGAAAGATCTTGGAGAAGTTGATACCATAATCGGTATCAAAGTAAAGAAACATAGTGGGGGTTTTGCGTTAGGGCAAGCCCACTATGTTGAGAAAGTATTGAACAAATTTAACCATCTTAAGGTTAAAGATGCCAATACTCCATTCGATCATAGTGTAAAACTAGAGAAGAATGAAGGAAGAGCGGTGGCTCAATTGGAGTACGCTAGTGCTATAGAGAGTCTAATGTACGTTGCCCAGTGTACTAGACCTGATATAGCATTTGCGGTAAGTAAACTTAGTAGGTTTACAATTAATCCAAGTGTGGATCACTGGAAGGCAATTGGAAGAGTCCTAGGTTATATCAAGAAAACCAAAGGACTAAGCCTTCACTACTCCAAATTTCCTTTGATATTAGAAGGATATACAGATGCAAGTTGGATATCCATTCTTGGGGACAACTTGTCCACAACTGGTTGGGTATTTACACTTGGTGGAGGTGCAATTTCTTGGGCCTCCAAGAAACAAACATGTATATCTCATTCTACTATGGAAGCAGAGTTCATAGCTCTAGCTACTACCGGCAAAGAGGCTGAATGGTTAAGGGATCTGTTGATAGAGATTCCCCTAATCAAAGAGAGTGCATCTACTATATCGATACATTGTGATAGTCAAGCGACATTGGCTAGAGCATACAGCGAAGTGTTTAATGGGAAGTCTAGACACATTAGTCTAAGACATGGATATGTAAGAGAATTGATTCAAAGAGGAGTCATCTCAATATCCTATGTGAGAACAAGTGAAAATCTTGTGGATCCTTTCACTAAGCCACTAACGAGGGATTTAGTGGCTGCATCATCTCGAGGGATGGGACTTAAACTCCCTAAAGAGATTCACGATTGATGGTAATCTATCTTAACACTAGTTATTCAACTAGTGTTAGGTTCAATAGGTAACAACAAGTCAATAAAGTGAATATTAGTTGTACGCAAAACAAGTCCCATCTGAGATATTGAGTACTTGTGTGTTACCAAGTGGAGGGTTAAAACCGGAAGGTTTTTTAATAGAATTCAGTCTTGTAAAGACAAGTATTTTTGGTAACGAAATACTGTAAGAATTCTACCTATATAGACCTAGGGGTGGTGCCACCTCTCATGAGAATTGGGAGTATTCTCAAGAATTTCCATGAATGGAAAGTGCACATGGCCATTAACGGTGCAAAGCGAGACATAGAGGTCTCAAGTGAACATCGCAAAGGTGTGTGTTATCACCGATCTGTCATCATGAAAAGATGGTTCAATGCCTAGTGCAACCTAATTTTCGATAAATTTTGTGATAATTACACTATAGTAAAGTTCAAGTTGAAAAACACTTTGCTTTATGCACTAATGCAAGGACTCCTATAAGAGAGAGTTTTATTTAATCAAGTGGGGGATATGTTATATTTCAAAATATAATGATTGATTAAATAAGTGTTACAATAGATAACTATTTAATCTAGTGGGGGAATGCTATATTATTTTATAATATAATGTAATATTATAATATAATGTAATATTATATTATATTATAATATAATGTTTTAGATTAAATAAATGTGACAAAGTGTGTCACATATTGTAACATATAATAGAGAGTTACAATATTTAGATATATGAGATATATCCAAATAATGTAACATATTTGGTGTTACAAATTTGTAACTTCCAAATATTACCCTTTATTGTGTAAAATTGTTGTTACACAATATTGAGATGAATTTCCTAAAGCCATATGTAATATGGCTGTTAGAGATATGATTTTAACCCCAATAATGTGTTTTGGGAGTTACAAAATCATTTGGAAGGGTTTGGAACTGTTTGGAAAAATAGCACAATTTTGAGTGCTGAAAATGGTCGGTGGCCATGACCATTGAATGTTGGTGGCCGCGGCCTGTGGGACAGAGGCTAGTGGCTGCGGCCACAGGCCAAAAACTGACCATTTTTTTTCAGTTTTTTCAATCTTTGTTGAACGGCTCAAAAAACCCAAATAACTCCCAAATCTCATTTTTAATTCCATATTAATCCAATTAAACATTGGTAACAGCCATGGGGGTTGGTGGAATTTGAAATTCAAAGGGTGTCTCTAAACTCTATAAAGAGGAGCCTATAGCTCACTTGAAAGACACAACATTTCTATCCATTAGAGCACTTGGCTAGAAACACCTTGAGGCTTGATAATTCCAGAAAGCTTTTCCAATATCTGAGAGAGATCCCTTAGTGCTTGAGTTAGGGGGAAATAAGCTTTTGGACAAAGGTTTTAAACCTTGTTCAAGTTTGTGATCCCCAACCCTCTTCACTTAGGTTGTGTAAGTGAGAGTTTCTTGTATTTCAATTCTCCTTTCTATTGTATTGTTTTCTTCTTATTCTCTGGTTCTTTTTACTTGTATTTCTTGTTCAAGAGTTGTAATCTTTTCTTTTCTTTTGTTTCAAACACTTTACTTTATTTGTAACATTTTGCTTAGAGTTGTATTTTACTATTCTCTTCTTCTTCATCATCTTCTTCATTTCCTTTGTTTTATTTGTATTTTCAGTTATAGAGTTGTAACACTTTATTTAATCTATCCTTGTCTATTGTAATATTTTGCATAGAGTTGTAACATTTTCTTACCATTTCCATTGAGGCAATTTATATTTTCCTAACATCTCCTCTCTCAAGGAAAAACACTGAGTATTTTGGAGAAAATTGCTGGAATTTGAGCTAGGATTTCAAAGGAATTCAGAGGGGAAATTAGAGGCTAGCTCAAGGATTATCTAGGGAACATTTAATCAAGGCTAAGGTAAAAATTAAACTGTGTTTTGAAGTTAGAAACTTTGAACTTTTGGCTGAGTAATGAGGTGATTATGATTTTGATGTTAAGGGCAGAATTAAGGTGGAAAAGCTTGGGAATTGACTTGGACTATCCTTAGAGAAGTGGTTCTACAGCTGAGGTAAACTCTAATCTAAGGTTTAATGGCTGAGTTATAGTGCTTTCATGGCTGGGTTTTGTGTTTTTAAGTTAGAAAGTTTCAGTAATTGAAATGGGTTCTTGATGGGTTTTTAGCCTAGGTTTCAGCTGGGTTGTGTTGTTGGAATCTTGTAGGAAGTTTTTGGATAATTGAATTGTGGATTTGGGGTGGTTTTGAGTGAGTTTGCATGAGGTTTAAGAGTTAAAAATGGAGGTTTTTCTGGGTTCGAAGGGGTCGGGCCGCGGCATAGTTCTTGGTGAGTCACGGCCCTTCGAAGCTGATGGGTGCTGAGGAAGGAGGGCGGGCCGCGAACCTTACCTGTTTTTGTGCTTTGGGAGGCCTCTGGTTGGGGCCATGCCTTGGCATGGATGGCTAATGTCGTGACCCTTCAGGGATTTTGGGATTTTGAGATTCTAGGCTTGGGAATTTAACCTAGGGTGCCCGAGATGGAATCTTTTACCATGTTTGGTGAAGTTCAATGTTCCGGAGATTAGAACTTTGTCTAGAAGCTCATTTAAGTTTGTTGATGGTATCCTTCACCTTGGTTGTGACTAGGTGATTAAAGCTAAGGCTCGGGAATAGATCGTGCTTGAGGAGTGTTGCTCATAATCAGTAACCGCAAAGATTAAAGGTAAGAAAATTGCACCAGGTTGAATATCTGTAATAGGACTAAGGGTTCCCTATTGTGTATCCTTGAAAGGATGGTATTATTCCATGCAAGCTAATTAGTGAACCAACAGCCTAAGGGTGCCAAGGGTTGCATTAGCGCACAGGGCGCGGCTTGGCCACTGGTAGCCGAGGACAGCTTAATATGCACTGAGCTTCCGTTTAAGTGGGCCGAAGTTAGTGGGGTAAATAGAGGGTGCGACCTAAGTTGTCGGCCCTGATTATTATGTGGTATGAATGTTATAAGTGATTGATTGCATCCATGATTCTGAATATATGCTGAATGATTAATGTGGATTATTTGATGAGAATTCATGCTTAGTGAATTTACTATCTGTTGTTATTGTTTGTGTTGCACATCATGTTTTCTTGCTGGGCCTTGGCTCACGGGTGCTATGTGGTGCAAGTAAAGGCAAGGGCAAGCTTGATCAACCTTGATTTGGAGAGCTCTGCGAGCAGAATGTACATGGCCAGCTGCTCAGCCGCCACGGTTAAGGTTTAGGCAGGGACGCGAGACCCAGAAATTGTTCATTTTGCCTTAGTATGGCTGACAGTTGTCTATATTTTTGGGAGTCTGTAATTTGACTTTTAAACTCTGTTACTTTTGGGATCCCATGTATATAACCACTTAATTATATAAAATGAAACTTTTGAGACCAAAACATTTTTAACCCTAGCTCATACTTGTTTAGTGACATGCTTTTAAATTAATGACTTGATTAGCAAGTCTTGCACATTTATAAGTACACAGTGTAGCGGTCTTGGCTATCTAGGGCGTTAAATTGGTATCAGAGCGTCCTAGGTTTAAGGGTTCCTGAAGACAGGCTGGACATGTACATTCGCTGCTAGAGACATGCTTAATGAGGGTTTGGTAATGTGTATATGTGTTTATTTGCTTATATGCTTGAATGAATATGAATGCTGTTATTTACTAGGTTAATAGGAAGCATGAGATACTGATAGGGCCTGGCCCTTGATTGTTGTGTGAGAATATTGAGGCATGTTTATTAGCATAGTCGTGCATGTATATGAATATTTGGAAGATTAACTGCATATCGTGTATGGATAAATGCTTGGTACATAGCTATTGTGTAATGAGATTGGAGGCGTGCTTATTAGTAGCCAGTGCATGAGGATGGATGCTTATATGTTGATTGTTTGTGATTGGTTTTGTTCTATTGGTGGATCTTGGAGAAGTTTTTACCCTGTCATCATGGTCTGACTGCCGAGTCGTTATTTGCAGATTGACTTAGACAGCTATGCGTCCAAGAAAATCTACGCGACTAGCCGGCACTAGGTCTGGGACTTGGGGTGATGACCAGGGCCAGATTCCTCCGCCAGTCCCTGAGAACTGGCAGCAGTTAATGGCAGATATGCAGGCTCGATTACAGAGTCAGGATGAGTAGATCCATATTCTACGACAACAGGCTCCATCAGGGAGTGTTGCCCCTATTGTACCACCTGCAGTGGTACCAGTTGTGCAGTCAGGGGAGGTTGGAAACAAATGGGAGCCATTGTATGAGCGGTTCAGGAAGCAACAACGCCCAATCTTTGAGGGTGGATCGGATCCATTGAAAGCCGAGCAATGGCTAACTATGATTACTACAATTCTGGATTTCATGAGGATATAGGGGCATGATAGAGTGGCCTGTGCCACTTATATGTTGAGGGAGGATGCCCGCATCTAGTGGGAAGTGGCATTGCAGACCAGAGATGTTACTACTTTGAGTTGGGAAGGTTTTAGAGACTTGTTCAGTAAGAAGTACTACAATGTTGCCGTCAGGGCAGCAAAGGTCAATGAGTTCGTGAGTCTGGTGCATGGCAATATGACTGTTACTAAATATGCCCTAAAATTTTATAGGCTTGCGAAGTTTGCACCAGATCTTATGCCTACTGATGCTACTAGGCAAGATCGATTTATCATGGGGCTTAATGCTATGATGGCCTGGGATGTCAGGATCACAACGGTACCTGGAGGAACAACTTATGCCCAGGCCGTTGAGAAGGCTCTTACCGCTGAGGAAGCGGAGAACAAGATTTGGAGGGAAAGTGCAGTGAGGCGTGAGGGCCGCAGAGTGGTGCCTCCTTATTCAGGGGCAGGTAGGGGCGGAGGCTCCAGTGACTTCAAGAGAAAGGCTCCTGACACTTCGACCGCTGCTAATCCTGATAGGAGGGGTCGGGGTGGTCAGGGTGGCGGCGAGGCATGGCGGACCTATCCGGAGTGTCCGAGGTGTAGAAGACGCCATCTGGGCTAGTGTCGGGCCAAGGCATGCTTTGTGTGTGGAGCAGTAGGGCATCTCAGGAAAGATTGCCCAACAGCGAAGAAAGGTGAGGCAGGGAAGGTGGATAGCTTGACTCCAGCTTGAGTATTCACCTTGACTCAGGCAGAGGTTGAGGCTAGTCCCTTGGTAGTGATAGGTCAGCTTTCTAGTGCTTGCACTCCATCTACAGTATTGATTGATTCTGGTGCTACACATTCTTTTGTTTCTAGTAGAGTGATTGATAGATTGTGTAGACCTAGTAAGTATCAGACTGCAGGGTTTGGGACTTTATTGCTTACCAGGGAACTAGTAGTTTCTAGGAGATGAATTAGGGCATTTCCAGTGATGGTTGATAGTAGGGAACTTTCGGTGGATCTGATTGAGTTAGATATGGAGGATTTTGATATGATTTTGGGGATGGACTAGTTAGCCAGATATGGGGCTACCATTGACTGCAGGAAGAAGATGGTTACTTTTGAGCCTGAGGGCGAGGACCCTTTTGTTTTTGTGGGTGCGGTATATGGACCCCGCATACCCATGATTTTAGCATTGAGAGCCAGAGACTTGTTACAAGGTGGATGTATAGGTTTTTTGGCTAGTGTGGTGGATACTACCAGGGTTATGTCGGTAGGGCCGGGAGAGACTAGATTGGTGTGTGAATTCTTAGATGTATTTCCTGAGGATCTACCAGGGTTGCCGCTGTGCAGGGAGATTCAGTTTGAGATTGAGTTAGCACCAGGGACAGAACCAGTATCTAGGACACCGTACAGGATGGCATCAGCAGAACTGAAAGAGTTGAAGATACAGTTGCAAGAACTTCTTGATTTGGGATTCATCAGGCCTAGTTATTCTCCATGGGGCGCTCCAGTGTTGTTTGTTAAGAAGAAGGATGGGACTTTGAGGATGTGTATAGACTATAGAGGAACAAGTTGACTATTAGGAATAAGTACCCTCTACCAAGGATTGATGACTTGTTCGATCAGCTGCAGGGAAAGACGGTGTTCTCAAAGATTGATCTTCGATCTGGTTATCACCAGCTGAGGATCAAAGATGAGGATATACCAAAGACGGCCTTTCAGACATGGTATGGGCATTATGAGTTCTTGGTCATGTCTTTTGGTTTGACTAATGCCTCGGCAACTTTTATGGATCTGATGAACAGGGTGTTCAAGGACTTCTTGGATCAGTTCGTCATTGTTTTCATCGACGACATCTTGGTTTACTCCAGTTCAGAGGCAGAGCATGAGCAGCTTCTCCGACAGGTTTTACAGAGGTTAAGGGAGCATCAGTTGTATGCTAAGTTTAAGAAGTGTGAGTTTTGGTTGCCAGAGGTGACTTTTCTTGGGCATATAGTTGGTGAAGAAGGGATTAAGGTGGATTCGTCCAAAGTAGAAGCAGTAAGGGATTGGCCGAGGCCAAGGAACGCCTCGGAGGTGCGAAGTTTCCTTGGATTGGGCGGTTATTGTAGATGGTTCGTAGAGGGGTTCTCAAAGATTTCTTCACCGATGACAAAGTTGACAAGAAAGAATCAGAAGTTTGTTTGGTCAAAGAAGTGTGAGAACAATTTCCAAGAGTTGAAGTGACGACTTATTTCTGCACCTGTGTTGAGTCTCCCTTCGGAGGAAGGAAAGTTTGTGGTCTATTGTGATGCATCGAGGATGGGTTTAGGCTGCATGCTGATGCAGAATGAGAAAGTTATAGCCTATGCATCTCGGCAGCTAAAGGAGTATGAGCAGCAGTATCCGACTCATGATTTGGAATTAGCAGCAGTGGTATTCACACTGAAGGTGTGGCATCATTATCTGTATGGGGAGAAGTGCGAGATGTACACTGACCATAAGAGTTTGAAGTATTTCTTTACTTAGAAGGATTTTAACATGAGGCAGAGGCGTTGGTTTGAGCTGGTTAAGGATTATGACTGTGATATTCTTTATCACCCTGGGAAGGCCAATGTGGTGGCAGATGCATTGAGTAGGAGGGGCCCAGGACAATTGTATAGTTTTACTCAGATCTCAAGGGAGTTAGCTGATGAGATGGCCAGGGCAAAGATAGAACTAGTGGTAGGCCAGTTAGCTAATATTACCCTGCAGTCGACCCTGTTAGAGCGGGTCAAGGAGGGTCAATTAGTGGATGCGCAGTTGCAGGAGGTTAGACATCATGTCTTAGCGGGGACAACTAAGGATTATTTTGTTTCTGAGACAGGTTTGCTTCGATATCAAGGACGGATTTGTGTTCCGACAAATGAGGGGGTCAGACGAGAGATACTGGATAAGTCACACTACGCCATACTCGCCTCATCCGGGTACCACAAAGATGTATCAAGATCTACGGACATTATATTGGTGGCCTGGGATGAAGAAGGATGTGGTAGAGTATGTGTCTAGATGTTTGACATGTCAGCAGGTAAAGGCTGAGCATCAGCGACCAGCGGGATTGCTCCAGCCTTTGGGTATCCCAGAATGGAAGTGGGAGGACATCACCATGGATTTTGTGGGAGGATTACCTAGAACAGTGGGACTTTGTGACTCGGTGTCGGTGATAGTAGACAGATACACCAAGTCAACCCATTTTCTACCAGTGAGGTCGACTTATACAGTGGAACAGCATGCAGAGTTGTATGTGAGGGAGATAGTTCGTCTCCATGGGGTTCCAAAGTCTATTGTGTCTGATCGAGACCCTATCTTTACCTCCAAGTTTTGGGGAGCTCTGCAGAGAGCTATGGGGACTCAGTTGAAGTTTAGCACAACTTTTCATCCTCAGACTGATGAACAGTCTGAGAGGCCGATTCAGGTGTTGGAGGACATGCTTAGGGCATGTGTGATTGATTTTGAGGGGTCTTGGAGTAAGTACTTACCGTTGATTGAATTCTCGTATAACAACAGTTATCAGTCCACGATTAGGGTGGCCCCTTATGAGATGTTATATGGGAGAAAGTGTAGGTCACCCATACATTGGGATGAGTTGGGTGAGAGGAGGTACTTAGGGCCAGATATGGTTCAGAAGACTAATGAGGCTATCGAGAAGATTCGAGCCAGAATGCTTGCTTCGCAGAGTAGACAGAAAAGCTACGCTGATCTTAAGCGTAGAAACGTGGAGTTCCAGGTTGAGGACCACGTGTTTCTGCGAGTTTCACCATTGAGAGGTGTGAGGAGATTTGAGGTAAAGGGCAAGCTGAGCCCTCGGTTTGTTGGACCTTTCGAGAATCTAGAAAGGATTGGACATGTGGCTTATAGGTTGGCCTTGCCACCGTCGCTGTCAGGAGTTCATGATGTATTCCATGTCTCCATGTTGCGGAAGTATGTTTCTGATACAACACATGTGCTAAAGTATGAGGACTTAGAGCTACAGACAGATTTGTCCTATGAAGAGCGACCGGTTCAGATTTTGGATCGGAAGGATAAAGTCTTACGGAATAAGACGATCCCATTAGTTAAGGTGTTGTGGAGAAATAGCAGGGTCGAGGAAGCGACCTAGGAGTTAGAGACAACAATGCAGGATCAATATCCCGAGCTATTCAGGTAAATTTCGAGGACGCAATTCTCAGTAGAAGGGGATAGTTGTAATGACCCAAAATCACTAATGTGGCTTAAGGGCCTTGATTAGTGTGCCAGGAGGGCATAATTGGCTTATGTGTGAATTTATTGATTTAATGCATGATTATATGATAAGCATGCTTGCATGATTATATGATAAGCATGCTTGCATGATTATATGAATATAAATGTGATTAAATGTTATACTTGTGAGAACCACATTATTATGTGGGTAAATCTGCAGCAGGCGACTTGAGGTGATCCTGGGGAGCTAGATAGCAGGAAAGTCACAACGAGGTTTAATTCTTGACTTTGGACAAGTCAAGGGGTATTTCAGGTATCGGGTGGTTATTTAGATTACCGGGTTATGAAAATAAATAATTGGAGATATATTCGAGGTTAGGAAGTCTAGGTGGGAATATTGGGGAATTTTACCATTTTTCCCTTGGGGACGTTTCTGGTACCCCGAGCCTTGGGATTAACTTGACTGCTTAAGGATAGACTTAAGAAGATTTTAGAAAATAGTAGAACAGAAAATTAGACCGACTCTTTTCTCAGCCATTTTCTCTCTCTCCACTCTCAAGGAAAAGCACTGAGTATTTTGGAGAAAATTGCTGGAATTTGTGCTGGAAGTTCAGAGGAATTCAGAGGGGAAATTAGAGCCTAGCTCAAGGATTATCCAGGGAACATTTAATCAAGGCTAAGGTAAGAATTAAACTGTGTTTTGAAGTTAGAAACTTTGAACTTTTGGTTGAGTAATGAGGTGATTGTGATTTTGATGTTAAGGGCAGAATTAAGGTGGAAAAGCTTGGGAATTGACTTGGATTCTCCTTAGAGAAGCGGTTATGCAGCTGAGGTAAGCTCTAATCTAAGATTTAATGGCTGAGTTATAGTGCTTTCATGGCTGGGTTTTGTAATGCCCCAAATTTCCTAATAAGGTTTAGGACCTTGATTAGGAGGCCGAGAGGGCCATAATTGATTTAATATGTTATAAAATGAATATATGCATGTTAATGTGAATTATATTATTATATGATGATAAATGCATGCGTATGGGAGTATTTAAAATGATAAGGGCATTTTGGTAATTTGGCCTGTTGAGGGCATATTTGTAAATTGGGTGCATATTGTAATATGTGAATGAGATCTCATTATTATGGAGATATATTCGAGCTATGCGGCATGAGACGGTCATATATAATGAGTTAGCGGTTTTGTCATAACGGGGTCAATTTTGGGGTAATAGAAATGTTTATTTGGTGATAGATTGGGAATATTTGAGATCAGGGTGAAATTCTGGAACTTTTGACTATAGTGTCCCCGGGGGTGTTTTCGGGACCCCGAGCACTAGGTTTTATTTAAGGTTACTTAAGCTTGAAGTAGCTTGACAGATAAGAACATACGTTAGAAACTTCTCGTTCTCTCTCAAAACAATCCGTTTTACCGTTTGAGCCTTTTTGAGGAAATCTTGAGTTCTAGGAGTTGGAATCAAGAGAGGGTCGAGGCATAGCGATCCTAGGAAAGATTAAAAGCTTCTTAACCTAAGGATTTGACGAGAAACAACCCAATCGAAGGTAATCTAAGTTTGAAGTTTTAAGTCTTTAAAGTTTTAAAGCTTAGAATTGGACTTTGTTAATTGTTGAGTTTTTGGTCGGTTTGAGCTTTGGGTTTTGAGGGTTTTGGAGTATTGGGAAGCTTGGGAACTTTGATTTGATGATTGAGGAATGTTTGGGTATGTTTTTGGAGGATTTGGAGTGCTTGAAACGCATTTGGGAATGGCCCAGGGTTGGGGGCCGCGGCCCTGTTCTTGTGCGTCGCGGCCCTAGTTCGAAGAAGTAGGTGTCAGGAAGTGAGCCTTGCTGGGCGCCGCGGCCCTTGCCTCAGAGAACCCTGGGGGCCGCGGCCCAAGGTGCTAGGGCCGCAGCCCTTGCCCTGTTTTCGCCCCGTTTGCTCGTTTTGACCCCGAGAACTTAGTTATGGGCCTCGGGAGTGTCCCTACTACTTGGATTAGTTTGGATTGATCTCTTGGGGGCTAGATATTGGTATGGATTGATTATCATGTTATTAATGGTGTTCCATATATGGTTATGATTAGGTGACCGCTAAGGACTTAAAGGTTGATCGTTCTCAAGGATCGTTCTTATATTGGTACTAGCTCGAATCTAAGGTAAGAAAACTGCACCCTGTGTATATGTGACATGCATGGCTATTATGGATGCATGTTGATTGATTATTGAGCATGACATGCATGGCTATTATTATGCATGTTGATTGGCTATTGAGTATGACATGCATGGCTATGAATGATGCATGTTGGATGTTTAAATGTAAACATTGTTAGCATAATGAATGCTTGGCAAACCTTGCCATTTGCATATGACTGTTGTTGAGGCATGCTGGATAATTAAGTGTGATGCATGTAATGCACGAGGAACATGTGATAGGGCATGCCATGAACGATGAATATGAGATTGGTCAGAGCTTGAGTCTCTGAGTTTATGCATGATCATGACTGTGTAGAAACTGTTTAGTAAGCATGCTGAATGCCCTATTCTTGGATAATTGGCATATGATACATATTGATAGCATTGCTTACTTGTGTATGGACTGAATACAGAATCGACAAAAGTGTTAGTATCAGCTGTGAGGCTGTGACTTATTTGTCAGGCTCGGCAGTGTTACTGGACACAGGTCAGGAAGCGCTGACTTACTTGTCAGAACGGCCTTAGCGTGAATCACGCAAGCCAACAGAGATTAGATCTAATCGATTACTAGCATTGAATGACTCAAGGAGCATTAATGCCTGACCGACCCTGAGGGTCGATGAATAAACAGAGCTTGAAGGCCAGTGGCTTACCTATCAGCCACTCTCTTGCTAGAAAACAGAGCTTGAAGGCCAGTGGCTTACCTATCAGCCACTCTCTTGCTAGAAAATAGAGCTTGAAGGCCAGTGGCTTACCTATCAGCCACTCTCTTGCTAGAAAACAGAGCTTGGAGGCTAGTGGCTTACTTAACAGCCACTCTCCCGCTAAAAGACAGAGCTTGGAGGCTGGTGGCTTACTTAACAGCCACTCTCCCGCTACGAAACAGAGCTTGGAGGCTGGTGGCTTACTTAACAGCCACTCTCCCGCTTGAATCATGTGATGTGCACCCATTGGTTTGAAAGCTTTATATTCAGTGTGATTATAATGATAATCATTTGATAATGTTTATGAAAAGTGTTATGTTTTCTTGCTGGGCTTCGGCTCACGGGTGCTATGTGGTGCAGGTAAAGGCAAGAGGAAGCTGGACCACCCTTGAGTTGGAGAGCTTAGGTGATGACGTGTACATATGCGGCTGCTCGACCGCCACGGTCGAGGTTTAAAGTGGAACTAGGGTTGAACCCTGTTTTGCCGCTTAGAACGGCCTGTTGTAAATATTTTCTGTAATAAACTCTGAATTGTATTTTCGGGATCTCAATGTATATGTTAAACGTTCTAGTGAAACGTTATATCTTAACCAAAATGTTTAATCCCTAAACCGCTAATCATACTTAGATCACGATTTTGGCCAAATGTCTCGATTAGCGAGTTTAGCACTATTTACAAGGCACACCGTAACGGTCCCAGGAGTTGGGGCGTTACAGGTTTTGTGTTTTTAAGTTAGAAAGTTTTAGTAATTGAAATGGGTTCTTGATGGGTTTCTAGCCTAGGTTTTAGCTGGGTTGTGTTGTTGGAATCTTGTGGGAAGTTTTTGGATAATTGAGTTGTGGATTTGAGGTGGTTTTGAGTGAGTTCGCATGAGGTTTGAGAGTTAAAAATGGAGGTTTTTCTGGGTTCGAAGGGATCGGGTCGTGACATAGTTCTTGGTGAGCCACGGCCCTTCGAAGCTGATGGGTGCTGAGGAAGGAGGGTGGGCCGCGACCCTTACCTGTTTTTGTGCTTTGGGAGGCCTCTGGTTGGGGCCATGCCGTGGCATGGATGACTAATGCCGCAGCCCTTAAGGAATTTTGGGATTTTGAGATTCTAGGCTTGGTAATTTAACCTAGGGTGCCCGAGATAGAATCTTTTACCATGTTTGGTGAAGTTCAATGTTCCAGAGATTAGAACTTTGTCTAGAAGCTCATTTAAGTTTGTTGATGGTATCCTTCACCTTGATTGTGACTAGGTGATTAAAGGTAAGGCTCGGGAACAGATCGTGCTTGAGGAGCGTTGCTCATAATCAATAACCGCAAAGATTAAAGGTAAGAAAACTGTACCTAGTTGAATATCTGTAATGGGACTAAGGGTTCCCTATTGTGTATGCTTGAAAGGATGGTATTATGCCATGAAAGATAATTAGTGAACCAATGCTCTAAGAGTGCCAAGGGTTACACTAGCGCACAGAGCGCGGCTTGGCCACTAGTAGCCGAGGACAGCTTAATATGCACTGAGCTCGGTTTAAGCGGGCCGGAGTCAGTAGGGTAAACAGAGGGTGCGGCCTAAGTTGTCGACCTTGATTATTATGTGGTGTGAATGTTATAAGTGATTGATTGCATCCATGATTATGAATATATGTTGAATGATTAATGTGGATTATTTGATGAGAGTTCATGCTTAGTGAATTCACTATCTGCTGTTATTGTTTGTGTTGTACATCATGTTTTCTTGCTGGGCCTTGGCTCATGGGTGCTACATGGTGCAGGTAAAGGCAAGGACAAGCTTGATCAGCCTTGATTTGGAGAGCTCTGCGAGCGGAATGTACATGGCCAGCTGCTCAGCCGCCACGGTTGAGGTTTAGGCAGGGACGCGAGACCCATAAATTGTTCATTTTGCTTTAGTATGGCTGACAGTTGTCTGTATTTTTGGGAGTCTGTAATCCAACTTTTAAATTCTGTTTCTTTTGGGATCCCATGTATATAACCACTTAATTATAAAAAATGAAACTTTTGAGACCAAAACCTTTTTAACCCTAGCTCATACTTGTTTAGTGACACGCTTTTAAATTAATGACTTGATTAGCAAGTCTTGCACCTTTATAAGTACACAGTATAGCGGTCTTTGCTATCCAGGGCGTTACATCGTGGCCCACTTGGGCTGTTTTGGCCATCTAAGATATATTCCATTAACGAACAAATACAACTGCTATAAGAGTACGAATGGTAGTTAATTTTGCAACGGGAACAAAAGTTTCCTCACAATCCTTACCTTACTGCTGAGAAAATTCCTTTGCCACCATCGGACTTGATCTTGACTTTATAGAACAAATAGTATACGTTTACCAAAAGGTAAAGGTACCAAATCCCAAGAATCTGTCTTTTGCAAAGCTGAAAGTGATAATTTTGCAAAATAGACAAAGGAGATTTGAGAGAGAATCAAAAGGGAGGCTAGGTTTTCATTATGTCGAAAGAGATGAAAATAAGAGTACAAGAGCAACAAAATATATAGCCAAAATAATGAGAGGCTAAAAGACTAAACTACCCTTACATAATAATAAAAATTATATTATTAACATCCCCCCTCATACTCACGATGCATTTGCGAGAAGCATCGAGAGTTTGCTAACTAAGAAATGAAAACGAGAAATAGTATGAGCCTTCGTAAACAAGTCGGCAATCTGCGTAGCAGAAGTGACAAATGGTAAATTGATGGTCCCATTCTAATAGTGGTGACGAGTAAGATGACAATCTATCTCAATATGTTTCGTGCGCTCATGAAAAACGGAGTTGCGAGTAATCTGAAAAGCACTAACATTGTCACAATGCATCGGAGTGGGATCTGAGAGAATAACACCCATATAGCATGTAACCAATGCAACCAAACAATTTCAGCGGTATTGGAGGCCATGACACGATATTCTTCTTCTGTAGATGATCGAGAGACAACAGTCTGTTTTTTACTCTTCCAAGAAATAAGAGAATCTCCCAAAAATATACAAAAACATGTGGTAGATTTGCGATCAGTACAATCACCACCCCAATCTGCATCTGAGTAGGCACGTAAATCTAAAGTAGACGTAGATGGAAAAAGCAGACTCTGAAATTGAGTTCCCCGAAGATATCGAAGAATACAAAGCACAGCTACCCAATGAACGGTAGTGGGAGATGCAACAAACTGACTGACAATGTGAACTGCATAAGCGATGTCTGGCCTGGTGATAGTAAGGTACACTAAGCTACCAACCAGAGTGCGA
This sequence comes from Humulus lupulus, assembly GCF_963169125.1. Classification (NCBI taxonomy): domain Eukaryota; kingdom Viridiplantae; phylum Streptophyta; class Magnoliopsida; order Rosales; family Cannabaceae; genus Humulus; species Humulus lupulus. The sequence goes on along the minus strand of NC_084799.1, from coordinate 195,633,942 downwards.
TATAGAGAGGGATCTGACAAGGCGACACCATCAGATGAAGAATAGCTGGCATTAAGCTCAAGAGGGGTATCAACAGTGCGAGCATCAGAGAGACGAGCCTGATCGAGAATGTCAGCAATGTACTTAGATTGAGAAAGAAGATAACCACGAGGAGAGTAAGCTACTTCTATCCCTAAAAAGTACCGTAGGGAACCCAAATCTTTCATCTCAAATTCATGAGTCAAGTGCGTTTTCAACTTCGTTATCCCATTTGCATCATCACCGATGATAATCATATCATCAACATATAAAGAGAGTAAAGTGCGGCCAGAAGAAGTACACCTAACAAAGAGAGCTGAATCATGTGCACTAGGATGGAAGCCGAGAGAAGTAATCACGATGGAGAATTTTTCAAATCAAGCTCGGGGAGCTTGTTTAAGCCCATAAAGAGCCTTCTTCAATCTGCAAACTTCTCTTAAATTATGAGGAACACCTGTTGGAGGAACCATGTAAACTTCTTCTTAAAGAGTCATGTTCAAGAAGGCGTTTTTAACGTCCATTTGAGTAATGGACCACTGTCGAGCAGACGCAACAGCAATGAGAGTACGAATAGTAGTATGTTTGGAAACTGGAGCGAAAGTTTCCTCATAATCCATCCCATACTCCTGAACAAATCCTTTAGCAATCAAACGAGCTTTGTACCGCTCTACTGACCCATCAGACTTAGTCTTGATCTTGTAATCCCAACGGGAACCAATAGCACGCTTCCCCACAGGAAGAGGAACAATATCCCAAGTACCTGATTTGTACAACACAGAGAGTTCTTCAGCCATTTCCTGCTGCCAAAGAGGGTCAAGAATAGCCTCTTTATAGGAAGAGGGCTCAGAGAGTTGGTGAATAGAAGTCAAAAAATAAGAGAAAGAATCATAATAAGTGGAGTAGACAAAATCAGGTAACTGTGTGGACTTACGAATTCTTTGAGGGTAGCGAGGAGGAGAAGGAGGAGCAGGATCCACAATCTCAGAAGCATCTTGGGTAGTAGTAGGGACAGAAGGGACTTCGACAGGCTGAGAACCGACATCTGCAGAGTTAAGAGTATCAACAGTACAAGAATCAAATGGATCAATAGGATTGAGATCAGATTTGTGTAGATTGGGGATGTCCGATGGAATAGAGTAGAAATGTATATGCTCAAGAAACACAACATGATGAGAAACATAGAGTTTTTTACTAACAAGATCATAACATCGATATCCTTTTTGACCTTCACCATAACCAAGAAATACACAAAGAGTGAAACGAGAAGTAAGCTTACTATGTTCAACATGAGGACGGAGAACAAAACAAGTTGAACCAAAGACTCTCAATGAATAATAATCAGGAGCGTGACGATAAAGTTTTTCAAAGGGAGACAGACCTGAAGTGACAGATGACGAAATTCTATTGATTGAATGAACTGCTGTCAGAATGGCTTCCCCCAAGAACTCACTAAGAACATAAGCAGACAATAAGAGAGAACGAGCAGTTTCAACAATGTGTTTGTGTTTTCTTTCGGCAACCCCATTTTGCTCTGGTGTATCGGTACAAGAGGTTTGATGTAAGGTACCATCTAAAGCAAGCAATTCAAAGAAACGATTGGAGGTATATTCACCACCCAGATCACATCGAAAACATTTGATAACAGTTTTATGTTGAGTTTTAACAAAAGCACGAAACATATGATAAATCGCAAGGAAATCAAAACGATGTTTCATAAGATAGACCCAACAAAAATGAGTATAATTATCAATAAAAGAGACATAGTAACGTGATCCACCTTTTGTTAGAACAGGTGATGGCCCCCACACATCAAAGTGAATCAAATCAAAAGGTGCAAGAGAAAAAAGGTAAAGCAGAAAATTTTGCCAATTTGCAACCACAACAATCTGAAATATCATGGGTTTGTAACTTTCCTAATGCTCCTGTGGAAGCTAAGTACTTTAAATGTGAAACAGATACATGTCCAAGATGAGAATGCCATAAATAAAAACTAGACGAAGACGAACTTCAACGAAATGAAGACAAATCGACACTAGAAGCTGCAACATCAGGAACTCTCAACTCATCTAAAATGTAAAGCTCCCCTGCCTACGGCCTGTCCCAATCAGCTTCTTGGAATGAGGATCCTGCACATAACAACAAAAATTAGAGAAAATAACTGAGAAACCAGAGTCACATAATTGACCAACAGAGACAAGATTCAAAGTAAGATTTGGAATATGATATACATCAGAGAATGACATTTTTGGAGTGCAAATCGAGCCAATCCATGCTAATGGCATGGGAGTGCCATCAGCGGTCATGACAGATACAGAGGGTGCTGATTTAATGGACAAGAAATAATTGGAATTAGGTAACATGATGTGAAGCTCCAGAATCAAGGACCCATATAGAGGAAGATATACCTGGTGTACTACTAGAAGGCAAACCTATGTATGAGGAGGTTGACATGGCATGTGGCTACGAGGCAATGAACTTATGAAACTTCTCTGTGAGTGTAGCAATCGAGGTACTAGGAGTGCTTCCAGAATCTACACGTGGAACAATAGATTCCATGTTCGAAGAAATAGAGTGAAGAGGTCGGTGCGCTTGGTTTCCAGATTTCCAGTGAGGAGACTGATTCGGTGATTGCGCCCTGTTCAACAGTTTGGGACATTGAGCCTTCCAGTGTCCCTTTTGCTTGCAAAAGTTGCATTCGTCGTAGCCAACCTTGGCTTGAGTCTTGTGTTGATTGTTGGAGGCTGGCCGATGAGGAACTGCAAAGACAGAGGGATTTGGAGAAGGAATAATCCCCCTTCCCCCCCCCCCCCTTTTATCAACACGAGACTTCAAGCGCATCTCTTCTACTAACAACTCATTAACCACCGAATCAACCGACGAAGAGGACTACGATGCAGGATTGTTCCATGAAGACCTTCAAACTCATCTCGAAAAGCCATCAAAAACTAAACCAGACGTTGTGCGTCTCTCTGAGCAATGTAAGGGGTAAATGCCCGTAACTCTGCTGATTCAGTCAAAGCAAGCTAATCCCACAGATTAGACATAGCAGAATAAAATTCCTGAATGTTCATGATATTCTATTGAAGGGCCCGAATGTCAATCTCCAACTGATACTGCTTTGCGAAATTAGACTGTGTATACAGCCTTTCTAAGTGCTCCCAAACATCCTTCGTCGTCTCATATTTCGCCAATTGGATACCAATTGATTGTTGAATCAAGTTGTTGATCCAAGTGATGATTTTGGAATTGTTAGCATACCAAAGATCCAACTGTTCTGCATAGCTCTCATCCTTATCATCCTTCGGTTTCGTGGAAGTTCCAGAAACATAACCCCACATACGTTTCCCTTTCAGAAAATTTTTCATGACATAATGCCAATACGAATAATTCTGCCCATTCAATTGCACATTGATGGACTGAAGTGAATCATCTTTTGCGCCAGCCATGACGAACAATCGAAATCCAAATAGACAGAACAAAGTGCAAAATCCCCAAGATTGGTGCAAAAACCTCAAAATCAAAGCCAAAGACAGAGCCAAATTTCTAAAAAAAAAAATAGACAGTTGGATCAATTTCAAAATCAGAGTTGCGCAATGAAAGCTTGGTGGGCCCATAACCCACAGGTCCCAGGATCGGAACCTGGCTCTGATACCATGATAATTTTGCAAAATAGACAAAGGAGATTTGAAAGAGAATCAAAAGGGAGGCTAGGTTTTCATTATTTTGAAAGAGATGAAAATAAGAGTACAAGAGCAACAAAATATATAGCAAAAATAATGAGAGGCTAAAAGACTAAACTACCCTTACATAATAATAAAACTTATATTATTAACAGAAAGTTCCTTATTCATAGCACGCTGCCAATACTTTTTTGTTTGACTAATGAGTTGGGACCTTGCATACTTTTTTAGCTAGCCCAATCCCATGATTCTTCTTAAATTTTTATCCACAACTAAGTTTTGCAAACTAATTTACGAATACACACTTGAGTCAGTATATCGAGTAATTATCAGTGAAATGAAATCTAAGTTCATTAGGATCAAAGAAAGTTAAAGCATCCATTGAAATCAGTGGCAGCAATTATTGATCTCAGTTACCAAAATTACATTTATAAACTAATGTTTGTGATTCAGTAATATTATTGTTTTAGTTGACTTTAATTTCTTCTCAAATAAAGGTCAATGAGCCTTGAAGTTGGCAAAGGCAGGGACATTGATTATAGAAAGATATAGCAGCAAGAAAAATAGAATTCAACTGAAAAGAGAACAAGTGTTGATCAAATGAGTAATTTCTATTTTCTAGTTCTCAAGGACTCATAAAATTTCCCTTTTTTCCAAGAAAAAGGGTAAAAGTATATAATCTACAAAATTGTATTTCTATGAATCTATGTCAAAGCTACATATTACAATCAATTCAACTGAGATATGATATCAATGAAGATGTCTTCTCTGCAAGGAATTGTGAGTCCACCCACCGGGTGCTCATATCCGAATTCTTCTTCTGCCATACTCAGCAAGTCTTGAAATGCAAACTCATTTAGGTACGAAAGAGGTACTACATAACGCTTCTTTTGATCTTCTCCAACATAGATAGCTAAGCAGCCTTTTGGAATGGTTGCAGACTTCAAAGTTACTTCTATAATACCTGAAAGTGATCTTTGGAGAGCCTTCTTACCCTGAAAAAAGCCAGACAATCCAAATGCCATGTTGATCTTCCTTTGTATTTTTCTTTAGACGAAATATTAGAGTTCACAAAAATATTTTGTAGTATAGAATGTGAGGACTTGATGATTTAGCTGTGTGGTTATGCACCCTTATATAGATGAATGCACACATATCTAAGGCTTCTGAATAAGTTTTTCTGAAGACATTTGGGAAGGTTTGACAAATTTGCATGAGGCGTAAGCATTGGAAAGTTCACATGGCTTTGTCTTCCAAGTCATATATTAAAGTTGAGACATTTATACATGTGATCTGTCTAACCATAGAGCCCACTTCTGCTATTAGATTTGCAACAAAGAAAAACCATTGTGAAACATATATAATGAACTAGCTTATCATCCTTCTTTTTCCTTCTATATAGTTCAACCAATAAGAGCAAGAAAGTTATGAAGACAAATCCAGCTACTGGTTTCCACCTATTTGTTAAATTCCTTAATTTTGTTTTATTTTATTTTATTTAAAAAAAAAAACAGATCTCAACTTTGAGTAAGTATGAATAAGTAGAAAGGCAATACCATGTGATTACTCGATGTCTATGCTTCTTACTATACCCCATCCAACTACTTGGCTCTTTAGTGTTCACTACTCATTTGGATAAAGGAATATATATATATATTTATATACCAAATCATTTCCTAGCAAGGACATTGATTCTATGGAAACATATTTGGGTTCCTTAGCGTTTCTCGTAGATCTCTGTGTTTCCTATGCAAAAAAGACACCTTCATCCATATTATTTCTCAGTTGAATGCCAAATTATGAGTATAGAAAAATTGGATGGCAACAATGCCAGCACGATGTAAATATTTGTCCTTAGGAGCCAAAAGGAAAATGTTTCCAAGAATGATACAAATGAATGTTGCATTTCTTTTCTTTGAACAAATTATTTGGTTGAAGTATTTTTTCTTATAGAAATCTTCTCCATTTTCTTATTTTATTATAAGATCAGGGGCTCGATGTTGCATATAAAGGACGCTATTTACAATTATGAGAACTGAGATCAATAAGTATCATCTCTGTAAGATCGATGTTGCATATAAAGGACGCTAATTTTCACATCTGACTTCTGTTTCTTCTTCCATACTTAGTAATACTTAAGGCTTCGCCAACATAGATTGCAAAGTAGCCTTTTGGAATGTTTGTAGTCTTCAAATATTTACAATTCTGAGAATTGAGTCTTCTTCCATACTTAGTAGTTCTTGAAACAAAAACAATACGTAAGGCTTCTTTTGATATTCACCAACATAGATTGCAAAGTAGCCTTATCCCTTATGGAAGGTTAATGTTAGTAGGTAATACTTAACTCTTTGCCAACATAGATTGCAAAGTAGCCTTTTGGAATGTTTGTAGTATTCAAAGCTGCTCCTTTAACAATTGAAAGTGACTCTTGGCAAGCTTCTTGCCATGGACAAAATATTTTTTAATAGAGAATGTGAGAACTTGATGATTGAGCTTTGTCGTAATGTGCCTGTATATATAGATGTGTGGGAAAATCAAACTGTTTTTAGGAACATTCCTAACTTAGAATGATTCTTGTAAGGCTGTCAAATATTCAAAGATTTGACAGCTATTCTTATTCTAGGAAAGTTATTAATTTGCTAATTTATTTTCTGTATATTTGTGATTTGGGTCACACCTATCATATACTTGTATAAATATATGTTCACTGAATAGAAATAATATATAAAAAATTTCCCAATATTTGTGACTTGGTATCAGAGCCAGACCTACCTTTTCTCTCTCCGCCTTCTTCATTTCCTTCAACCACCATGTCAGATGTTACCCAAGAATCCACTCCAGCCATTCCTAATATTGTTGAATCCTCTCAAATTACCATAAATCTCACCCAGTTCAGATCACCACCATTCGCCTTAATGGTGAAATTTTAATAGAGATGGTCTCAGTCAATTCGGATGTACATGCGAGGACGTGGGAAGATGGGCTACCTAACGGGAGAGAAGAAGACTCCCAAGGAGGACGATCCGACGTACGCTGCCTGGGACACAGAGAACTCTATGGTGATGACTTGGCTTGTTAACTGTATGGAAGAAGACATCAGCTCCAACTACACACTACACCAAATGCCTATTTCCATAACACATTAATATAATACTAATAAAAAAGAGTTATGCTAGAGTATAATGGGCATTTGTGAAGAAAAAAAAACGGTAATTAAAAAGGGCACCACTTAGATTTTTTTCATTTTTTACCTCAAAATTTTTGAGACCCGATAGAAACCCAATTCTCATGTCTTTTTCCCCCCCTCTCCTTCTCATCTCTCTATTCCCTTCGCCCTAGCCGCACTCCCGTAACCACCATCATCCACAGCTCCGACCACCTAACCACCATCCTCACACCTGTTTTTCTCCGAGCCAAGCTCCAAATCTCAGGCACCCGTGAACCCAACCCCCGAACCAAGTGACCCCAGGTGCGAGCCCACCTCTGCGTGCCTTCGACCCAGTGGTCTCATCGTTCTTAGATTGAGAGAATAAGAATGAGATTGAGAGATAAACAAGGCTATGGAGCCAGAATCTGGGATTTCCACTGCTCACCGCTCGACTTCTACTGCTATAGGCCAGGTTTGTACCAATCTTTTCACGTCTTTATATATATGTATAAAGATGATAATTTTGGGGAGCGAATCTTTGTTAGATCTTGTGATGGGTTGGTGATGATGATTCTTAGTGTTGTATACTAATAACCCTTTTTGTTGCAGGAAAGGATTTGAGACCCGTGACTCGTTTTATATTGGGAATCTTTTATCTTGAGCAATTAGGTTTATTTTATTGTGTTCAAATCATTGTTTATTGTGGTGATTACGGGAATTTGAGAACCTACTGCTGGTCTGCTGGTCATTTAAATTGATGGGTTCTGTTCGTTTTTTTTATTGCAATTTTTCAGAGGAACTGCTTTTGGGGTGAGAGAATGTGGAGCAAGAGGTGAGGTTTTATGATTAGAAGTTTAATTGTGGTGTCAATTTTTGAGCATGGGGGATGCTTGTTGTGTGGTTGTTAAGGAGAAGACTATAACAAATGGGTCAACTAGTGAAATTTTGCATCGGAACATTCGATGTTCCCCAACATGGAGCTTTCGATGGGATCATAGAGGACGGGTTGCTGGAGAAGAGACTTCAATGAGTTTGTTTTCTGATGGGGTCAACAGGAATGATGGATCTGAATCTAAATTTGAATCAGCATATGTTTCAGAGGAAGGAAGTCCATTAGAACATTCTCGAAGGCATACATCCCAGAAGTCCTCATTTTCGGAGGGAGCTGCTGGGCATTCAAGAACTCCTGCCTCAGGTAATTTCCTAGAATTGCAACTACTGGCGAGGGAACTTTGCTTAGTTACATAGATGCCAACAAAAAGAATATGTGTAATTCCATATTTGAAGTTATATGAATGACCAAAAACAACACGTTTACACATGATTGTGTTCAACTAATAAAGCTTTCCATCATGTTGCTTAATATTTAAATTGTTTTTTTAACCCAGTAAGTAGCTTTAAAAATCGATGCTTTGTCAAATGGAGCTTTTTAATTTCAGTACTTTTATATGACAAATGCCTTTGATTATTTCTGTCTTTGGTTTAGTTTAGTTTGCTGTTCACTTTACTTGGTTGTTTATGTGATACTCATGCTAGTTGCTTCTATCTTTTTTATTACTGGATTTTACTGGTTTCTCTTAGGATGGGGATTTTACTGGGCGGTGGATAACTTATGGCTATCTAGAAGTTGGAAGATTGAACTTCTGAAGTTGCAAAATAATGATACAGTATTTTTGTTTCTTGATCATTCTCACCAAGTACTAAGAGGTTGTTTTTGCTTCTTTTTTTTTTCTTGATGCATTTACCAGTTGGGTAAGCGGGGTCTTGGTTCCAGAAGGCAGTGCATCTGGAGATGTTGTTACATCAGTTAAAAGGTAGGCTCTTATTTGTTATTTTTGTTTACCTATTTATGTAGTTTCTGCTTTAATAGTTGGTGTAATTTGTTTTTGTCTTTTCTGTATATATACTCTTTTGTATCATTACTTCTTTAATGAGAATTGATTCTATTGATTCAGTCACTAAGTTTGATTCTATCTGCTTTTCTGAATTCCATGGAGCAAGGAAGTTGTCTAGTTTTGCTTACCTTTATGTACATGTTTCTCTTGAAACTTTACACAAAAGTATTGTTTTATGTACATGTTCTAATTATCTGTTTATTTAATTAAACAATATCACAATCACAGTCTAAATCCATACTGATCACCTAAGCGGGTCAGGGCAATATCCATTGGTCATTATGATGTACCCAAAAACGAACAGTGTTTTTGGGAGGCGAAAGGAAAACGATCTGCGCATGATGCTGAATGCTCCGAAGAAAAATTAAACAAATACACAGAGCAAAGATGTAACTGTTGTTAGCCCTGATAAACAAGCGCAAATGACAACCCCTAATCGAAAATCACCTACTCAGGGATCAGCTAATGGTAGTTTATCACCAATTGCAGGGAAAGATTTAATTAAAATATCTGAGGGAATAGATCTTAAATATGTTCTCCATGTTCCCCAACTTCATAGTAATCTCCTGTCTGTTAGTCAATTATCCAGAGATTCTAATTGTTGTGTTATTTTCTATAAATCTCATTGTATTTTTCAGGACCGGAGCTCGAGGAAGACGATTGGCAGTGCTAGGATAAGTAATGGTCTCTACTATTTTGAGGATATTCTATCTAATAATAAAATTGCTCAAGGACTTAGTAGTATCAGTTCTTTTATTTTTTATGATCAAATAATGATTTGGCATTATAGATTGGGTCATCCTAGTTTCTCTTATTTAAAACGTTTGTTTCCTGGTTTATTTAAGAAATTAAATCCATTATCCTTTCATTGTGATAGTTGTTTACTGGCCAAGAGTCAATGTAAATCTTACATCCAAAAATCTTATTGTCCTTCTAAACCATTTTACCTTTTTCATAGTGATGTTTGGGGACCTTCTTGTAAAGAACGCCCTAGACTAATACTTACAAAACATTCGCATAACATAGTTTATAAAAGAATACCACTCATTATTAAAGTCTTAGTGGGGACTTGCTTAAAACCATGCAAGTTGGCGCCATTAGTTTTAAAAGAAAACATAAATTTTTATGCAAAGTAAAGAAACAAAATTAAATAACTGAGTCCCATTGATAATTTAGGAAAGTCTCTTAAAACAAAACATAATTTAAATGGCGTTCTACGATGATCGTTTTTCCGTCCATAGGATTACTCCACGCCATACACTCATGTGTACATGGGCCATGCACACATAATAACAGTTACACAAAACATGCAATTATTCTTAACTACACATAAAGCCATAAAAGAATAATGCTCATTTTACCTATTTTACATGCATGATCTTTTTATAAAAACCACATAGTTGAATAATAAACATAATTTTGGCCATAAAAGTGAATTTGCATGTAACATGCATACGTGGGAACATTACGTAATTGTGACGTTTTTAAAAACGATAATTCTACATTTCTTACTTTTATTGTTTAAAAATAATAGACATATAACAAGCTTTATTTTTCTTAAAATTTCCAAGTTGATTAAATTTCTCAAAACATTATTTTATTTTATAAAATAATTTGATTTAGCTTAAAAATGAATTATGTGACAATTTCATTCATTAATCTCAAATTACAAAGAATTAACCAAAAAGCTTGGAATTAATTAAAATACCTATGTTTAATATGTTTCTTTAGAAAAATAAATTTTATCATTGTGTTACATAAATGATGTGAGAAAATATATTTTTAAGTGTGGAAAATATATTTTTATTTAAATTATTTAAGACTTAGTTTTATGTAACATAAATCCATATGTGACAATTAAATAATCATTTTTAACATTTTTAAAACAAACTTTCAGCCACTATTTATTTTCTTCAAAAATCACAAATAAATAGAATCTAAATATTTTTCTCAATCAAAATAAAGGAAAATCATAACTTATCAAAATATGCATTCATACCATTTTAAAATACCATTTTTCAATATTACCATAACTTAGGAAAATAATTTGTTCCAAAAACTCATCAAATTTATTTTAGTGAAACTTACTTCACATTTTCTTACAAAAATTCCAGCAACTATTTTTATCTTTAAAAATCACCATATTCAATTTAAAAAACTCATATTTTCTCAAAAATTCAATAAAAATTATGTAGGTAATTATTTGAGTAAAATATCATTTTAATGGGACTTAAAATACCATTTTTAATTTTATAAAATTAACATAACATCAAGGACATTACTTATGCATGCAAACCATTTTTTTATCAAACTTTTATCCAATTATTTACAAAAATCAGCAAGCTTAATTTCTCATGAGATTCATCTTTTATCCAAAAAATTTCACATAAAATCATACATGTCCAAAATCTCATCATACTCTTATTATATACATAATTCTAAGAATATTACTAACATATTCACATGAAATCTTATAAAACCTATTTTTCTATTCCATTGAATCTACATATGAAATCCAACAACAATAACAATGGCAATAACATACATAAATTCATAAACACCATATTTCATATACATGCCTTTATAATAACCCTAACATATTTCTATCATTCCTCCTTTTATGCATATCAAGATTCATTGGTACAAAAATCACATACTTCTTATCATATTTCTAAAATCATCATTTGCCATTTTACATAAATTAAAGATTAAAAAAAAGAATAACCATAGCAATATAAACATAAAATATAATCCTCATTATAAACCCTATCAAATCCATTATCTCAATCATACCCATGAGCCCTTTTTAAACAAATCATATTCTCTTAAAAATACAAATCATAATCATCAATCCTACAATAATCAAACCATTAGCATCACCATCAAAACCTCAAAGATAAACCCATCAAAACCAATATATAAGCTAAGAAAGACCATTACCTCTCTTGATTGTAAAATCAAGAACACAATATGAACAACACCCAAACTTCACACCCCTTGTTCAAGCCTAGGGTTTTATTTTTGAAAACCACCATGAGGAGGAGAAAGAATCCAATGACACACAACAAATAAACAAAGTCAATAACATATAATCAAGAAAAGAGATTTGACCAACAAAAATACAAGAAAACATACTCTAGAATTGGTTCATCTTCACCTTCTTCTTCTTTCTTCCTTTCTTTCTTCTTCTCCCTCTCTCTCTACACACCACCCTCTCTCTCTCTCTAGGTCACGACAGCCACAAGGAAAAATTCCCTCCTCTTCCTTTCCTTTCCCCTTTATTCAACTCTCTCAATAAAGCCTCACCAACACAAAATGGTAAGTTTCCTTTTTCTATTTTATTTTCTCTTAATTCCTTTTATTTTTCTTTTATTATAAAAGATTGGAGTCAAATGGTAGTTTCCCAAAATGTCTATCCTCATCCAATTAACTTTTATTCTCTTAAAAGAAAAATGGAAAAAAAATATCAATCAATCCCCTAATATCTTACACTACACGTCCACCCTCTTGCCATATCCTTTATTTATTATTATTTTTTAATTTCCTTCTTATTAAAATAAAACTACCCAAAAATATCAATAAATGGCAATTATAAAATGTGTAGAAAATCCACACATGTGCACCCTATTACCATATACTATCACACACTAAAACACTAGGGTGCATCACTATCTACCATGCACCTTAGTGCATTCAACCATAGCTCACATAATTACCTCAATTGTCACACTTATTTAAAATGTAACACTAATAGTAAAATAAACATGTTACACAATTATTCACTTATTAAATTAATTAACCAAACAAACAATTAACAAATTTAAATTCAAAAGATTATACCAAACAATTCTAACAATTAAACAAACAATCAAATAAAACAACACAACAACTAAATAAAATAAACAACATTTAAATAAAACAATTCATCACACTTAACATTTAAATAAAATAAATCACAAAATTTAAATAATCTAAAAAAAAATTTGGTGCACTATACTTCTAAGGTCACCACAATTTCTGGTAAAAAATGGTTTGTTACATTTATAGACGACCATACTCGTCTTTGTTGGGTTTACCTAATGAAAGAAAAATCTGAAGTGGAAAATTTTTTTACCGATTTTTATTCTATGATTGAAAGCCAATTTCAAACTAAAATCAGCATTTTAAGATCTGATAATGGTACATAATATTTTAATAAAATTATGGGCATTTTTTTAAGTGGAAAAGGCATATTACATCAATCTTCCTAACCTGACACCCCTGAACAAAATGGCTTGGCTGAACGCAAAAATAAACATTTGTTAGAAGTTGCTAGGGCTATGATGTTTTACATGAATATGCCTAAATATTTGTGGGGAGATGTTGTACTTACTGCCTCTTATTTGATTAACAAGATGCCTGCTCGTGTTTTACAGCACACAACTCCTTTATCTTGTTTCAAAAAAGTTTTTCCTAATTCTCGGGTTTATTCTGAATTACCCTTAAAAAAATTTGGTTGTACTGCCTATGTACACATTCCTAAAAGGTCTAGGTCTAAACTTGAACCAAGAGCTGAAAAATGTGTTTTTCTTGGGTATCCCTCTAATAAAAAAGGATATAAGTGTTTTAATCCTCTTACAAAAGAAATTTATATTTCAATGGATGTTTCTTTCCTGGAAACTACTCCATATTTTCAGAAAAATTTAATTCAGGGGGAGAATTTAGAAGAATCAAATTTTTGGGAACTTGTTCCTTTACTGAATATTATATTGGATGCTTCTCCTTCTCTTAAAGATGTTCAAACTATTGAAATTGAATCTGAAATTGGTCTGTCAGATAAAGAAATACTACGATTGATTAAAAATCGTCAAAATCTTGAGCCTGTGGTTTATACTAGAAAGAATGTCATTGAAAGAAATAAAGACCAGCAACTCATCTCAGAACCTGATCAATCTGAAGCCCTGAGTGATGGTCATCTGAATACTCCAAGTAATAATTCTCATTCTATTCATCCTTTGCCTCCAAGTGTTACTAATCCTGAATCCAAGCCTTCTATAGAAATAGCACCAAGAAACATTAACTCAGATCTGCACCTTCCTATTTCCATTAGAAAAGGGACCCGAGCCTGTACTAAATACCCTATTGCCAAATATATTTCATATAACAAACTGTCTGAAACTCATAGAGCATTTACCACAAATATTTCAGACCTTGTTGTGCCTAGAAACATACAGGAAGCACTAGAGGAATCAGCTTGGAAATTAGCAGTGTTTGAAGAAATGAATGCCTTAAAAAAGAATTATACTTGGGGGATGGTTGAGCTACCTAAGAAGAAAAAAGTTGCAGGCTAGAAGTGGGTTTTTACAGTAAAAACCAAAACCGATGGGAGTATTGAGAGATATAGAGCTAGGCTTGTTGCAAAAGGCTTCACTCAAACCTATGGGATAGATTATCAAGAAACATTTGCTCCTGCAGCAAAAATAAACTCTATCCGAGTGCTTCTTTCCCTTGCAGTGAACTCTAATAGGTTGTTACATCAATTAGATGTAAAAAATGCATTTCTTAATGGAGATCTGGAAGAAGAGGTATTTATGAGTCCTCCTCCAGGCTTTGAGAAGAGTTTTGAAGGGGGGGAAAGTGTGCAAACTGAAGAAGTCCTTGTACGGACTTAAACAATCTCCAAGAAAATGGTTCGAGCATTTTGGAAAGGTGATAAAACACAATGGGTACACTCAAAGTCAAGCTGATCATACTATGTTTTATAAACATTCAAAGGAAGGTAAAGTTGCTATCTTAATTGTTTACGTAGATGATATTGTGCGAACAGGGAGTGATCATTGTGAACTAGAAGCTCTAAAGAAGAAGTTGGCTGAAGAATTTGAAATCAAGGACTTGGGTGCATTAAAATACTTTCTTGGGATGGAGTTTGCTAGGTCCAAAGAAGGTATCTTTGTAAATCAGCGTAAATATGTCCTTGATCTTCTGAATGAGACTGTTTTGTTGGGGTGTAAGCCCGCTGAAACACCGGTTGAACCACACGAAAAATTACAACCCGCTCAAGAGGAGAATGTAAAGGATAGAGAGTGCTATCAAAGGCTGGTTGGAAGACTGATTTATCTATCTCACATGCGTCCAGATATAGCATTCGCAGTGAGTATGATAAGTCAGTTTATGCACTCACCTGGACCGAAACACTTCAAAGTTGTTTACAGAATTTTGAGATACTTAAAGGGAACACCTGGGAAAGGACTTATGTTCAAACCACGGGGTCATCTACAAATTGAGACTTATACAGATGCGGATTGGGCTGGTAGTGTAGTAGATAGAAGGTCTACCTCAGGCTACTGTTCCTTTGTTGGAGGTAACTTAGTTACATGGAGAAGTAAAAAGCAGAGTGTGGTTGCTAGAAGTAGTGTTGAAGCAGAATTTCGAGTTGTTGCTCAAGGCATTTGTGAGATCTTGTGGATAAGAAGGCTACTTGAAGAATTGAAGGTATCATAGTCATCTCCTATGAAGTTGTATTGTGATAACAAGGCTGCTATCTCAATTTCACACAATCCAGTTTTGCATGATCGTACAAAACATGTGGAAGTGGAAAGCATTTTATTAAGGAGAAAATAGAGGATGGTTCAGTGTGTATGACTTATATTCCTACTGAACAACAAGTAGCTGATGTATTCACAAAAAAATTGTTTAAAAAACAATTTGATTTTTTGAATAGCGAGCTGACTATGGAGGATATTCTTAAACCAGCTTGAGGGGGAGTGTGGGAAAATCAAATTGTTTTTAGGAACATTCCTAACTTAGAATGATTCTTGTAAGGCTGTCAAATATTCAAAGATTTGACAGCTATTCTTATTCTAGGAAACTTATTAATTTGCTAATTTATTTTCTATATATTTGTGATTTGGTTCACACCTATCATATACTTGTATAAATATATGTTCACTAAATAGAAATAATATATAAAAAATTTCCCAATATTTGTGACTAGATGAATGGTTCTCAAGCAATTAATTTGGTTGGAATTAGAAAAGAAACATAAGTATTTCAATCTTCACATGGTTTTGTCTTCTGATCATACATGGACACTTGGTGGTTTTGACTGTGACATACATAGACATCAAACCAGGTGAAAAACCTACAAGGAAACCCCACTTGAAACATATGATATGCAGCAAAGAGAAACCATTTTGGAACATATCTGATCACCTAATGCACCCTCCAACTAACAATGTTTTTCTTTTGTGGCTTTCAAATAAGTCGGCTTTCAACTTTGAATCAATAATAATGAGCTGGAAGACACAACCATGTGATTGCTCAAAGATTATGCCACTCACTAGACCCCATCTCCTTAATCAGCACCATTCATTTCCACACAACAGAGTTATCTTCTCTACATTTCTCATCAAGGGTATTGATTATATATACTCATAAGATTGAGTACTTTAGCACCTTAACTCCTCACGTTCTCAAGTACTAGAGCTTTCTTTTGCAGAACTTTGAGATCTCTCTCTTTGCTTACACTTCTTCGTTTAGAGACTTCAACAATCATGGGTTTTCATTTTCCTGGCATAGTTCATGCTAAGAAACTTATTCAGAGGCCTTTTTCTAGTGCAAAAGATGTCCCAAAAGGCTATTTGGCAGTTTATGTTGGGAAGAACAAAATGACAAGATTTATGATCCTTGTGTCATACTTGAATCATCCTTCATTCCAAGAATTGTTGTGTCAAGCCGAAGAAGAATTCGGATTTGATCATCCA
Organism: Humulus lupulus; assembly: GCF_963169125.1. Taxonomy (NCBI): domain Eukaryota; kingdom Viridiplantae; phylum Streptophyta; class Magnoliopsida; order Rosales; family Cannabaceae; genus Humulus; species Humulus lupulus. Next base: position 195,617,459 of record NC_084799.1, on the reverse strand, counting down.
ATGGGTGCTCTAACAATCCCCTGCAGTGAAGATGCTTTCAACAATCTTATTTCTAGCTTCAATTTATGATGATGGGTATAGATAGATGCTAACTACTGACAAAAATGATTGTTACAATTTTGTATGGCAAACAATGCCAATACTATCACCATGTAAATACTTTCTTTAGGGACTGAAATGAAAATATCCCTGAGAATGATACAAATGAAACTACCAAAGGTTTTCTTCAATGAATTGTGTTATTTATGTTTTAATCTCTTTGTATTAAGATCTAGAATCCTTGTTCTTCTTCTTGTTCTATATTGGTCTGCAAAATAGTAATGCGAAATTGTGAATTTGGCACTTCAAAATAGTCATTAATTTTAGTTTTGAGTCGACCAAACAGATCAAAGAGCACCTCAAGACTGTTATGATACATTTTTCAAAAATTGAGTTTTGGCACATAACATAATATAAAGAAGTGTGACAGCAGCCTCTTCTTGCCTTCAATAAAAGAAACGTTTATAGATTTATAGTGACACAACAGTACAGTTGGAAGTTATTATTTCACCAGCTGATTTGGATGAAGCAGAGAGCAAATTTTGGTTCTACTCTTAGACAAAGTTGCCTCTTTATTATTGGTAGAAGCTGCTTGCTCCTCCTAAGCGAAATGAAACACATATTGTAGTACTTTGCCTTGTGAGTTTGTTTGTTTTAGGCTTATTATATTCTACTTTTTCTCATATCATCTCTAGTCCCTACAATGAAAATTTAACTCAAGAGGTGTATAATTTGGAGTTATGATTAAGAAACAAAATTTGCAAACTAATTGAGTTATACACACACACACACACACACTTGAGTTAGTATATCAAGTAATTATCAGTAAAATGAAAGCCAACTGGAGTAGTAACAGAAAGAAAGTAAAAACATCCATTAAAATCCGTGCCTTCATTTTGGCATAAATTATTGATCTCAGTTATAAATTTATATGTATAAGCAATGTTATTGTTTGTGATTTAGTAATATTATTGTTTTAGCTGATTCTAGATTCTTCTCAAATAAAGGCCAGGGAGCTTTGAAGTTGGCAAAGAGAGAGACATTGAATAGAAAGAGATATAGTAGCAAGAAAAATGGAATTCAACCGAAAAGTGAACAAGTGTTAATCAAATGAGTAATTTCTATTTTCTAGTTCTCAAGGACTCAAAAAATTTCCCTTTTTTCCAAGAAAAAGGGTAAAAGTATATAATCTACAAAATTGTATTTATGTGAATCTATGTCAAAGCTACATATTACAATTAATTCAACTGAGATATGATATCAATGAATATGTCTTCTCTGCAAGGATTGTGAGTCCATCCATCGGGTGCTCATATCCGAATTCTTCTTCTGCCATACTCAGCAATTCTTGAAATGCAGGCTCATTTAGGTACGAAAGAGGTACTACATAATGCTTCTTTTGATCTTCTCCAACATAGATAGCTAAGTAGCCTTTTGGAATGGTTGCGTACTTCAAGGTTACTTATTTGATGCCTGAAAGTGATCTTTGGAGAGCCTTCTTACCCTGAACAAAGCCGGACAATCCAAATGCCATGTTGATCTTCTTTTATATTTTTCTTTAGAAGAAGTATTAGAGTTCACAAAAATATTTTGTAGTAGAGAATAGGAGGACTTGATGAATTAGCTGTGTGGTTATGCACCCTTATATAGATGAATGGACTGTTGGAATGCACACATATCTAAGGCTTCTGAATAAGTGGCTCTGAAGACATTTGGGAAGGTTTGACAAATTTGCAAGAGACATAAGTGGACACTTGGTTGTGACTGTGACATATCTATAGACATCACCAGGTGAACAACCTACAAAGGAACCCCACTTGAAACAGAAGATATCCAACAAAGAGAAACCATTTTGGAACATATGTAATCAACTAATGCATCCTTCAACTAATACTTTTTTATTTTGTGGGTTTCAAATAAGTCGGTTTTCAACTTTGAACCAATAATAATGAGAAGGAAGACACAACCATGTGATTGCTCAAAGATTATGCCACTCACTAGACCCATCTCACTAATTGCCTCTTCAATCTCCATCATTGATTTCCACACAAGAGCTATCTTCTCTACATTTTTCATCAAGGGTATTGATTATATATACTCATAAGACTAGGTTCTTTAGCATCTCAACTCCTCACATTCTTAAGTAATAGAGCTTTCTTTTGCAAAACTTTTAGAGCTCTTTCTTTGCTTACACTTTCTTCCTTCATCTCTACCTTAGAGACTTAAACAAACATGGGTTTTCGTTTTCCCGGCGTAGTTCACGCGAAGCAACTTATTCAGAGGTCTTTTTCTAGTGCAAAAGATGTTCCAAAAGGCTATTTGGTAGTTTATGTTGGGGAGAACAAAATGACAAGATTTGTGATCCCAATATCATACTTGAACCATCCTTCATTCCAAGAATTGCTATGTCAAGCTGAAGAGGAATTTGGATTTGATCATCCAATGGGTGCTCTAACAATTCCTTGTAGTGAAGATGCTTTCATCAATCTTGTTTCTAGCTTAAATTAATGTCTAATGAATGATGATTAGTATAGATAGATGCTAACTATTGACAAAAATGATTGTTACAATTTTTGTATGGAAAACAATGCCAATACCATCACCATGTAAATATTTTTCATTGGGGAATAAAATAAAAATGTCCCTGAGAATGATACAAATGAAACTGCTAAAGTTTTTCTTCAACAAATTGTTTTATTTGTGTTTTATTCTCTTCATATTAAGATCTAGAATCTTTTTCCTTCTTCTTGCTTTATGTTGATATGCAAAGTAATCTGCGAAACAACGAATTTGGCACTTCAAAATAGTCATTTTAGTTTTGAGTTGTCAGACCAAACAGATCATAGAACTCTGATTTACCAAATTTACAGTGAGCCATTTTCTTGGAGAATGAAACTGTACAATTTCATTACTCTATTATTACATAAATAAATTTCTTGTAAGAAGTTCAATCTTTTTAATAAATTTCTTGAAATTCTCTCATTTCTTTCTACACCTCTCATCACTTGATTTCACATATTCCCCAACCGAATTTAGGCAAGTCATTAGACTTCACTTGTTGACACAGTTCCATAGGTGATAATTATGCAAATATTGCACAATCTATAGAACTCAAAGAGAAAGTGTTGACCACAGATTTGGCCAACGACGTGTAGACATCAAAACGACAATAAACCTTCAAGAGAAAAATATGACACAGATAATTTTTATAGTGGTTCAGCCCCAATGTGTTGGTAATAGCCTAGTCCACTTAGAGTTATGATTATAAACCTACACTCAAGATCAGATGAACCTGAGTCAACTGAGTTTCTTCAGTGTAGATGAAAAGAATACAATATTTCTCTCAAGATACAAATACTCTCTTAGGAAAATTAGAATCTGAATCCTCTCTATGATGCCATGAGCTTTGTATTTATAAGCCCATGATTGTACAAACGCAGTCCTTCATAATCGGGATCTTTCTGTTATTCTTTCAATATTTAATTACTAATAACATCTAAAATACAACAATATGCGATTCTTTGGGATAATATGAGAGATTCCCGTGCAGGTATGACCAATTCTAGCTGAAGCCGTTACTAGGATCTCTTGCGCAGCAATGATCTGTTTAGTCGGTCCACATCACACCCAAAAGGAAAACTGGAGGGCCAAATCACTTTATCGGTCGGCCAAGACAAGTGACTAGTCGGCCAAACACATGTCTGGTCGGCCAAACACTTGACTGGTTGGACAAGCACCTGACTGGTCGGACAAGCACTTGACTGGTTGGTCAAGACACTTGACTGGTCAGCCAAGTACCTCACTAGTCGGTCATGACAGTTGACTGGTCAGTCAAAAATCTTCACTGGTCTGACAAAAACTCTACCAGATCACTCCTAAGCCAGATTACCCAGCCATTCCTTGCCATTTGTCACTTCTATTGCCACGTCATCGTTTTCAAATTTTGGGGTTAGCATTTTCCCCCTAAATAAACTTTTTTCTCCACTGCTAACGGCATAATAATAAAAAATCTAACTGTACACATTTTCCCGCCTCTGCAACAAAACACGACGCCTTAGTAGACCACTATCACTGTAATTAACTGCTCCCAATCGTGGGGAGATAACATACCCAAGGGAATTCCAAGAGTCTAAGAATAAGTGACAATTTCCACTTTTTCCCTTTAAATAGACCCATAAGTGCTCATAATCTCACAAGCAAAAAGAAAATAAAAAATCTCCCAAACTCCATCATCTTTTTTCTTTTTGCCGTGTACCTCCAAAAACTCTCCTCTTGGCCGAAAAACTTCAAGGATTTCAAGAAGGTTCAATTTTCTTCAAGCAAAAACAAGCATTCCTCAAGAAATCAACACATTTGGGTAAGCTCTTCTTCCTCATCTCCATTTATGTGTTTTCTTCTTTCTCAAAGCTTAAGGAAAAAACTTGTAGGCCGAAACCCTTATTCAACATACACCCATGAACTTGTGTTTGAATCCTTGATGAATAATGTGTATTGTGGCTGTTTTGATGTTGTTTAGGCTATGGGTAAATCAATTTTGTCTTCAATTTCATGAAAATTTGAAGAAAAATTAACTTTTCATCCTAAATTGCATATTTGGGTCCTTAGGTATTTGATGATAGATAGGATCCCTAGAACTTCATATGAACCTTTCAAATCCCATATTTTGATCTTGTTGTTGTGTATTTTGAGTGAGAAAAAGTGTTTGTGTCAATGCTCTTTGGGATTTAGGATTTCTTGAAGATTGGTCTATTAGGGAGTGTCATGGCCGATCGGTCATGGCTCCTTTTTTGTTTGAATACTCGGGCATGCCCCAAAATCAATGGGACATGCCTCTCACTGCTCGGACACAAACATGTTCGGCTCAACATTGTGCCCACCGATCGGACACCAAGCAATAGCCCCTCGGACAAGCAACCTATCTGATCAGATGCCCCGCATCTACTCCTCGGATGCCTTGATGCCCCTCGGAACCTTGGTGCTCCTCGGATGCCTTGACGTAATCAGAGCTGCACCGATCGGACACCACGCGCGCCTGTTGTGCTCCTCGGGCGCGCACATGCCTGCCCAGATGGCACGCACCCGATCGAACATCACGGAGGCACGTTTTCCCAGCCGCTCGAACATGCGCGCCTGCTGCGCTCCTCGAGTGCACACCTCAGCTCGGACACCCTTCAACGGCCCGGATGCACACACACAACCGATCAGATGGCACGCCCTTCAACCGCCCGGATGCACACACACAGCTGATCGAGTGGCATTGGACAACAATCTTTACTCCTCGGCACCTTCGGACATATCTGATGCAGCCACTCAGGTGCATGCATCGACCGCTCAGTCATGTGCACTGCTCAGTCTCATGAATGTCCCCGAGCATTTTTAGACATCGAAATTTCTTTTTCCCACATGCACGCTATATTTTTACTACTCAGAAAATATTTATCTAAGTAGTAAAAATAAATATTTTTCTTTTGAACTGATTGATTAATATTTGTTTGGTTACTCACCTCCCTTTATTTATTTTTTGTAAATGAATCACTTCGACTATAGGGGAGGTGACAACCATACAAATTCTGACACTTCCATTCCGCAATCAAGCGATACTCCTCAAAGTAGCGACTCTTCATCGAAGTCTCCTAGCAGTCGCACCCCCGAAGATCGCCTTCGCCACCTTAAAAAGATCCTTCCCCGATCAGCCTTATATTTCCTCCACGAAGAACAATTTCTCAATCAATAGGCTGAACATTCAGAAATAAGGGTGAAGAAATCCAATAGACTCCCTTAGGACCACGACCCTCAGGTGGCTCACAGGGCCACACAAAAGGTAGTGGAACGTAGTGAAGTCCAAACTGCAGCTTCTTCAAGACCGCCTCGCCAGATACAAAAACCCAGCAAGCCTCGAAGAAAAATCATTCAGAAATTTACCACTGAGAGTCAACAATTAGCCATACAAAAACCAAGAAGAGACGGAGAAGAAACACCCTCTTGGTTTACAGCCAAACCCTCCAAACTCAACCCCTGCATGTTCGACAAACACATTCAAGCCTCGGGCCTGAAAAGAGTTAACGTGATATGTATGCGCCCTCATAAGAGAGCCAACAAGCCTGGTGGACCTTACTATGCCTGGTCCAGGTACCACATATTCGCAGGAGCTACCATTCCGCTGCATCCTTTCTTTCGGTCAGTAGCAGACTATTTCAACATCTCTCCTTTCCAGATTGCTCCCAATGGGATTCAGGCATTGTCCGCTTTATACATTCTTTACTTCCTGCAAGGTTGGGATCCACCCACTCCTCATGAAGTACACTATCTCTTCGATTTCAGGACCAACCCAAGCCACAAGAATACAGGTTTTTTCCACCTATTCCACAGGCATAAAGGGATCAAATACCTCCATGGTATTGCTCATAAATCAAATCCCAGAAAATACTATACAGAGTATTTCCTGACTTCAGACATCAAAGCCAACAACTTAGCCTTTACACATGCGGGTCCATTTCACCAGCCCTTGCCTACCAAGGAAATGTGTTCCCGAGCAGAAGAATTGGCTAGCATGTCCACCGAGGAGAAGAATGTAAAAGATTTTGTTAACATGGACAATCTTCAGATGGTGGGGCTTTTACCAAGTAACCAGAACATCCTAGTAGAAAGTACTACTGAGGAAGCGAATGCAACTGACCAGTCCAACGCTGACACCGAAGTAGTGACCGATCAGTTCTCTCCCGGACCGTCTCCTTACTGTCATAGACCATGTGACCTTATCATTAGGGAACCCCTGCCAGAGGATCAACGTAGACGTGTCATTCCCACACAGCCTGGGAAAGGAAAGACCATTCAGCTTCATAGGGACTTCAGCTCATCATCTGATGAAGAGGACGACTTTCTTAATCAAATCCTAAACTCAGGTTCAGTAGTCATGGTTTGATGTTTGATGTTTGGTTATACGGGATTTATAGATTTGTCTGGTAGTAGTAAAGTATTTATCTACATATTGCTCCACTTTTTACTAACAAATCTTGTGTTTACTCTTTTGCAGATTCAGAGATGTTCAAGCAATTCAACACTACCCTTGCCCAAAAGAGGAAACCTAGGGAGGGAAGTGGCTCAAATCCTCCAAACAAAGTCCCAAGGACAACTGTTGACGCGGTTCTTCGCCAACAGGTAATTAAGAGAAGAAGAGAAAGGGATTAGTGCTGAAAGTTGAACCGTCACAGATATGAAATCTTAGAGAATGAACTACGTGACTCAAGATACGTTTTTAAGTGGTTCAAAGGTTAAAATCCTTCTACTCCACTTGTCAATATTATTGATGTATTCTGGGTATTTGGTTTACAAAGTATATGGCTCTTCAGAGACTATTTTTTCCAACCCCTATCAACTTCCAGGGTCCCCATATTTATAGGAGAAGGCACCTGGAAGTTGGTAGGGAGGTCATCACGTGACCTTACCATTGGTCATATCAACTCTGTAACATTTATGATTAATTCCTAAACCTGACACATAAGTGTGGTCTAATCAGTATGTAAGGAGATAATGGGCCGCACGGCCCAACCCAGCCGTGGGTGTCTGAATGCGCACGTTCCTGATGCGTGCCCGGAAAGTCAGGGAGATATCGGACACGTGATGTCAGATATAGGCACGTTTATCTTGCGTGTGTTGACTTTACAAAGGATCAGGAATCCATGAGCAGAAGCTCGCACAACGAGCTGCTTCACTGACCCAACCTTCGGCCTTAAGGACTCCTTCCCCCAGTCTTAGGCAGCATTGGCGGGTTCTTGAGGATGCCTCGAGCTAAGTGGGTACGACCTGGAAAACCAGATCTCTGACCTGGGGAAGTTTACGGACTAACCTTGATTAGTCCGAGGCTCGACCTGCTAACCAGCCCGCGGGAAAACCAGGGCGTACATCTGCCCCCCAAGCTCCTGCTCATGGTATATGACGTCATATATAGAAGACCACAGTAGGGGCTTTTAGACTTCCCTACAACCCTTCACATTCCACTTTTTGTGCAGGCGTCTAATACGTGGAACGCCGTGGGTGGTGACGGTACGTTTTACGAGAACCGCATTTAATGGCCTAGCCTATTGCCCAGCCGTCGTTTCATATTTCGAGTGGAAGGCCTCGGATCCCTCACTAGGGCCATCCAAGCGCCTTCTTCATGTGATCCTTCCCTTATATAAAAAGGGGATGGCCATCCTACGCACGGACCACTCCTTCATTCAGAAATTTCCCCAAATCTCTTTCCTTCTTCCTTCTCTGACTTTCAGAAGAACGAAACCCTCGACTCTACTACCACCATTTTCCTTGTTCTCGAAGCTCAGGCGCACGAGTTTCTCCAAAGCTTTGGAAGCTACTGCATTGATGAGGCTCCTACCAACACAACACTCACGTTTTCCATCCAGCCATATACTGTAAGTTTTCTGACCCTGTTCATTTTGAAAATATGCCACTGTAGCCTAGGTGAAATTTTTTACTGTAGCCGCATGCAAGGGTTCTTGGGGTTGCGTGGGTAGGAGGGTGACAGCCCCTTTTAGGCTAGGGCACACTTGTTGTAGGAAATCACCTTAGAGTATGGGTTTCAAGATGCTTCTTCAGGAACAATTTCTGGATAGGATTTTTAGGAACTTTGGGTGCAAAACCGGGTAGCTTAGGGGATACGCTTCAAAAGCGGTTTTGCATCGTTCTGTCTGTTGGAACTTCCCCCCCAAGGCAAATTTTTACTCTGAGCCCCCTGACACACGAATTCCGAGTAACCTGGGATCTATTGGGAACATATACGCGTGTTCATTGAACCGCGTGGTTCCACTCTCCACGGGCTGGGCTTACCTCAGCTCGTGTAAATAATAATTGATTCATCCTTCTGCTTGGGTCGCCTTTTCTAAAGTGTTTTCTTTTGTTCGATAGGCGACCAGATGACTCCAAAAAGGGACCTGCCTCAGAAGAACGTGGGAAGCTCGATCTCCCATCAAGAGAAAGGAAAGGCGGTGATGCCAAGCTCGCCGATCCCCCACTTCGGGCCGGCCGTGGAGAAGCAGGTCGAGGTGGCCCCCGACGCATTCTTTGAGGCGGAGAGGATCATCTCAAAGGTGACCGACCAGGCGAGGATCAATAAACTTTTCCTCACCCACAAGATCCCACTGGGGAAGGCCTCAGTCATAGCCCGACCTGCTGCAGAGGGCGAGCGGAGCTGTACGCCACTAGACGAATCGTTCGCGGCCTAGAGCGGTGAGCACTTCAAGGCAGGGACCTTCCTCCCCCTGGACCAGTACTTCGCCGACTTTCTGAATTACGTGGGGCTGGCTCCATTTCAGCTCCCCCCCAACTCCTACCGTCTGCTGGCGAGGTTGAGGTACTTGTTCAAGAAGCAGGAGTGGGATGTCCCTACTCCTGCTGATATTTTATATTTCTTTTGCCTCAAAGCCAGCCCGGATCAGCGGGGGCGAGGTGACGGGTTTTACTATTTAACCCGTTTTCCTAATACGGCGGCGGTCATCGAGCTGCCATGTCATCCAAATGACTTCAAGGACCAGTTTTTCATGTCAACTGGGTTCTGGAACTGTGAGCACCACTACTTCAATCATCCTCGTAAGTGAACCCTGACCCTAGCTTGCCTTTTGAGTTTTGTTTAATTTTATCTCCCCCGTATTCCATTCTGACTCCAGCCCAACCTTGCAGCCATCTACGCGAGGACCGAGAAGTCTACGACCCTCGGGGGTCAATATGAAACACTGGTGGGCTTGCCCCCCAGTGAAAAGGACTACCGCGCGCTCGTGACGGACGAGACGATGGTGTTCTGCAAACTGATTTTTCCAAATCAGACTCTAAACCTGAAGAGGCTCCGGGGGCCGCACCCAGCTCGCGCAAACAGACCTATCACCGTGGAGGAGGTCGCGGAAGAGGAGGACGAGGAGGACGAAACAGCTGAAGTTCCGCTCGTGAGGAATAGAAAGAGGACCTTGGAGGTCACTCAGGGGATGGATGAGGAGAGGATCCAAACCGAAGCAGCCGCGGGTCCTTCCGGTCAAGGTAACCCTTATTTGTTTAAGAATGTAGAAAAGGCCACTGCAGACCCTCGGCTGGTTAGGTTCAACCCTAGGCAGATCGTCCATCGCCACGGGAGGGACCCGGACCTGAATACACTCCTGCTCCATTGTGTTGACCGGCTCGTGCTGGATCACCAAGAGAGCCGGCCTAGGGGTACCATAGTAGTAGATAACACCCTAGCTTTTAGGTCGATCCTTTTTTAGGAGTATGGGACCAACTTACGCACATGGCCATCACTTCAGAGGGGTACCTATGCCCCGGGGCTTAGACAATATGTAGAAGAGTCAAGCCCCGAGTCAGAACCGGACCTAGAATCCGCACCAGTTCGTGAGATAATTGTCCTAGGCTCTTCCAGCTCGGGGGGTAGGGCTCCCATAAAATTCGTATACTTTTTTGCTTTTAACCTCTGCATGTTTGCTAACTTGTAATAACCATGTTTTTGTCTTTGGCAGAAGAGATGTCTCAGCCCGGGGGTAATCTGCGGGTTGTAGTCTTCGGCGGGAATCCCCCAGCAGGGCCAAGGTTGAAAAGGCTCCGAGAGTCCAAGAGCGCGGCCGGGGCCTCCACCAAATCCCCAGCTAAGGAGAAGGAAAAGACCCCGCCATCCCAGGTCGAGGGGGCGATCCTCCCCGTTGCCCGAGCATGACACATGCCCCCGCCGCCCCAGCGGTCTCCACCAGCCACCCAGAACGTGGTACTGGAGGTCGGGACTCCGGACGTACGCATCCCGGTCGATCCCCAGGATCTGGGAAAGATCCCAGAAGCATTCCGGGGGACGGTGTATGAGTCGGCGAGCTATGCCGTCGGCCGCTTCTACAAGCTCAAAGAGAAAGATCTCCGGGCTATTGAAGCAACGAGCCTGGTCCGAGTCATAGAGTCTTCGTTGGACATGACCCTAACGGTAATCTGCCCCACTCTTTTAAAGCTGTAACACTTACACAATGCCTTGTTTTCCCACTTAGCCAACTTATCCTTCCTTTCTTGCAGGGCATTGCTGCCACTCATCGAGGTATCGCTAGGACCAAGGCTCAGCTCGAGGGGATGGAGGCTGAGCACCAGGCCGCCCTTCAGGAAGCTTAGGCGGCGAAAGATGCGCTGGCGACTTCGAAGGCCGAGCTAGAGAGGAGTCGCTCCGAGAACCGAGAACTTAAAACCTCCCTTGCCACTTCGCGAGCAGATCTCGAGGCAGCGAAGACCGAGGCCCAGACTGCCCTGGAGGCCGCCTTGGAAGCCGAGCGGGCCATCTCGAAGCAGTCTATGCAGGACCTGTTCTATCACTGCTGGGCCCATAACCCGGATGCTGACTTCTCTTTTATGCCGCCTGACCTCTGGGCTTTTTTGCTGCCGAAGCTCCAAGCCCGCCTAAACAAAGAGGCACCGCCCTCGGAGACTGGGGAGGCCTCTGGCGCGGTGGAGCAGGACGAAACCGCGACCTCCAAAGGACCAGCTGATGGGGCCTAGGGCACTTCTCTTTGAGCATTTTTAATTATTTTTATTTTCTTTGTAACCTTTTCATGAGGTGTTTTCACCTCGAGACGATTTACTTGGCAATCTTAACTTATAGATATATATTTTTTATATATATATAAGCTTAGCTCATGCTAACTGTTATTTATATCCTGAGCTCTTTAAGAAAGAGCCACGACCAATAAACTTAAGTTAACTTCCAAGTCTTATGACCCGGTTAAAACCAGGACCTTATTTTGAAAACTTAGTTCGTGTTAACTTTTATCCATATCCCGAGCTCTTTAAGAAGAACCACAATCAATAAATTTAAGTCAACTTTTAAGTTTTATGACCCGGTTAAAACCAGGAACTTATTTTGAAAACTTAGTTCGTGTTAACTTTTATCCATATCCCGAGCTCTTTAAGAAGAACCACGATCAATAAATTTAAGTTAACTTCTAAGTTTTATGACCCGGTTAAAACCAGGAACTTATTTTGAAAACTTAGTTCGTGTTAACTTTTATCCATATCCCGAGCTCTTTAAGAAGAACCACGATCAATAAATTTAAGTTAACTTCTAAGTTTTATGACCCGGTTAAAACCAGGAACTTATTTTGAAAACTTAGTTCGTGTTAACTTTTATCCATATCCCGAGCTCTTTAAAAAGAACCACAATCAATAAATTTAAGTCAACTTCTAAGTTTTATGACCCGGTTAAAACCAGTAACTTATTTTGAAAACTTAGTTCGTGTTAACTTTTATCCATATCCCGAGCTCTTTAAGAAGAACCACGATCAATAAATTTAAGTTAACTTCTAAGTTTTATGACCCGGTTAAAACCAGGAACTTATTTTGAAAACTTAGTTTGTGTTAACTTTTATCCATATCCCGAGCTCTTTAAGAAGAACCACGATCAATAAATTTAAGTTAACTTCTAAGTTTTATGACCCGGTTAAAACCAGGATAGGACTTAGTTCGCGCTAACCCTTACCCATAGATAAGAGTCAACACCTAAGTCGTTAAGGAGACCTGGTTATGTCCAAGTACCATATGCCCCCCCAAGTAACTAGGAAAGGGTCTTTCGTGGTTACTTTTAAAATCACACTTGCAAATAAAAAGAAACATTCGATTCTTATTTATACATAGAAAGTGGCCTTCCAGGCCTTACAAGTGGATCATTGATAGTATTTCTTTAAGTGGATGGCATTCCAAGTCCGCGGGATCGCCCCTCCATCAAGTCGAGCTAACTTATAAGTTCCCTCCTTGATGACTTCGATGACCTGGTATGGTCCTTCCCAGTTTGGTCCCAAAACCCCATCTTTGGGATCTTTTCCGGCTAGGAAAACTCTCCTTAGGACCAATTCGCCAACGCTAAAGACGCGTTTTTTGACCTTGGTGTTGAAGTAGCGAGTGATCTTTTGCTGATAATGGGCGAGTTGGAGTTGCGAATCCTCCCGCTTTTCATCAATCAGGTCTAGGGAATGGCATAGGAGTTCGTGGTTCCGGTCTTGGTCGTAGGATTGGACTCTATGCGACAGAACTTTAACCTCCACGGGGAGGACTGCTTCACTCCCGAAGGCTAGGGAGAAAGGAGTGTGACCCGTGGGAGTTCGATGCGAGGTCCGGTATGCCCACAAGACCTGGGGGAGCTGGTCTGGCCAGACCCCTTTTGCCTCGTCTAGCCTCTTCTTGAGGCTTGTCTTTAGAGTTTTGTTCACAACCTCGACCTGGCCGTTCGCCTGGGGATAGGCCACGGACGAGAAACTTTTCACAATTCTGTGCCTTTCACAAAATTTGGTGAACAGATCGCTGTCAAATTGGGTGCCGTTGTCGGAGACGATCTTCTTAGGAAGGCCAAATCGACAAATGATGCTTTTCACCACAAAGTCGAGTACTTTCTTCGATGTTATTGTTGCCAATGGCTCTGCTTCGGCCCACTTGGTGAAGTAGTCAATGGCTACCACGGCGTAACGGACCCCGCCCTTCCCGGTGGGCAGGGCGCCCACTAGATCTATTCCCCAAACGGCAAATGGCCAAGGAGCCGAGATCATTTTTAGCTCGACCGGAGGAGCTCGGGCAACCACAGCGAATCGCTGACACTTGTCGCACCTTTTCACATACGAGATTGAGTCTTTGGACAGAGTCAGCCAATAATAACCTTGCCTGAGAACCTTTAGGGCCAGGCTTTGCCCCCCAGTGTGGTCTCCGCAGAATCCTTCGTGAACTTCCTGCAGGACGGCCTTCGCTTCACTTGGAAGAACGCACCGGAGGAGAGGTAGGGAGTGCCCACGTCGGTACAACACTCCTTCGACTAGCGAATATCTAGGAGCTTGATAAAGGACTCGTCATGCGTCATTACGCTCTTCGGGTAACCTGCCTTCACCGAGATACTCAAGAATGGGAGTCATCCAGGTCGGCCTAATATCAATCATCTCGACCTCTGCCCGATCTCCTGCTATACTTGGCTTTTCCAAGAATTCTATTGGCACCAACCCCAGGGTTTCTGCCTCTCCCGAGGTGGCGAGTTTGGCGAGAGCATCTGCATTGGCGTTCTGCTCCCGAGGTATCTGTTCGATCGACCCTCGCCCGAATGTGGCCAGCTCGTCTTTTACTTTTGCCAAATAGGCAGCCATCTTGGGTCCTCGCGCCTGATACTCTCCCAGAACCTGGTTCACCACGAGCTGGGAGTCACTGAAGCACTGGACGGAGCTCGCTTTTAGCTCACTAGCTACCCTCAGCCCAGCCAATAAAGCCTCGTACTCTGCCTCGTTGTTAGATGCCTTGAACCCGAACCTTAGCGCCGAGTGGAATCTATGTCCCTCGGGGGATATTAGGATGATTTCGGCCCCGGAGCCGTTCTTGTTAGATGAACCATCGACGAAGATCTTCCACGACGAATGTGGGGAAGCGACCTAAGGCAAGCCTTCTGATGGATTCTCCTGGAATCCCGTGCACTCCGCCACGAAGTCGGCCAAGGCCTGACTTTTTATGGAAGTTCGTGGAGTATAGGAAATCTCGAACTGACTGAGTTCGATTGCCCACTTTAGCAAACGTCGCGATGCTTCATGCTTTTGCAACACCTGCCTTAGAGGCTGATCGGTCATGACGTGCACCGAGTGGGACTGGAAATATGGTCTGAGCTTTCGCGAGGCTGTGATTAGGCAAAACGCCAATTTTTCCATCAGTGGGTATTGTGACTCTGCTCCGAGGAGTCTCTTGCTGATGTAGTAGACTGGCTTTTGAACTTGGTCCTCTTCTCGTACTAGCACGGCGCTTGCTGCATCCTCAGTGACGGCCATGTACAGATAAAGAGGTTCTCCTGCCCTGGGCTTGGACAGCACGGGCGGCTCAGCCAGATGCGCCTTCAAGTCGAGGAATGCGCTTTCGCATTATACTGTCCACTCAAACTTCTTGTTTCCCCGGAGCAGGTTGTAGAAGGGCAAACACTTGTCGGTTGATTTGGAAATGAACAGGTTGAGTGCTGCCACTCTTCCTGTGAGGCCTTGGACGTCTTTCCGCGACCTGGGGGAAGGAAGCTCGAGCAGTGACCTGATTTTGTCGGGGTTTGCCTCGATTCCTCGGGTATTGACTATGAACCCCAAGAATTTCCCTGATGCGACACCGAATGTGCATTTCTAAGGATTGAGCCTCATGCCATACTCTCGTAGTATTTTAAAACATTCTTCCAGGTCGGGAACATGGTTGTCGGCAGTCTTTGATTTGACAAGCATGTCATCAACATACACCTCCATGTTCTTTCCGATCTGGTCCGCGAACATTCTGTTTACTAGCCTCTGATAGGTAGCTCCGGCATTCTTCAGACCAAATGGCATGACCTTATAGCAATAGACATTCATTGGGGTCATGAAGCTGGTATGCTCCTGGTCCGCCGGGTTCATCGCGATCTGATTGTAGCCTGAGTACGCGTCCATGAAGGACATGAGCTCGTGCCTCGCCGTGGCATCCACCAGCTGATCGATCCTTGGCAATGGAAAGCAATCCTTGGGGCAGGCTTTATTCAGGTCGTAGAAGTCAATACAGGTCCGCCACTTCCCGTTGGGCTTTGGAACCAGCACGGGATTAGCGACCCAAATCGAAAATTTGGCTTCGCGGATAAAGCCACACTTTTTGAGCCGGGCCACTTCTTCTTCAAGAGCTTCGGCTCGGGTCGTTCCTAAACGCCTCTGCTTTTGGGATTTGGCAAGAACACTTTTATCCAGGTGGAGTGTATGCATGATGACACTCGGACTAATCCCCACCATGTCCTCGTGGGACCAGGCGAATACGTCCAAGCTATTCTTCAGAAATGCAATCAGCTCCGCCTTTCTCTTGTCGCAGAGGTTCTTCCCAAGCTTAACCGTCCGTGACGAATTTTGTTCGTCAATGTTCACCTCCTCGAGCTCCTCAATAGCCTGGAGCTCGGATCTATCCTCGCCTACTCGGGGGTCAATGTCCTCATTTAGGGCGATCTTTTCCTCTTCGGAAATCTGAGGTTTTTCAATCTCGGGAGCCGCCTTGGGTCCCTGAGATTCCTCTACGCCCTGAATGGCCATTGCCAGCTGCCCGGGTTTAGACTTTCCCTTCATGGAAATGCTGTAGCATTCCCTGGCAGCGAGCTGATCGCCCTTGATGGTACAGACTCCTGTTGAAGTAGGGAACTTCATGGCGAGGTGTCGAACGGAAGTGATGGCCTCGAAAGCTATGAGCGCAGGTCGGCCCAAAATGGCGTTGTAGGCGGCGGAGCAGTCAATGACCACGAACTCAAGCAGCTTGGAGACTGTCCGAGACTCTTCTCCTAGGGTGATCACCAGCTCGATCGTCCCTATCGCTGCTGATCCTTCTCCCGAAAAGCCATAGAGCATCATCGAGGTTGCCTTTAGCTCGGCGACAGTCAGACCCATCTTTTCTAAGGTGGATCAGAATAGGAGGTTCACCGAGCTCCCATTGTCCACCAACACTCTCCTTACTCTCCGGTTGGCGAGCTGGACTGCTACGACCAAGGGATCATTATGAGGGAATTGGACATGGTCTGCGTCTTCCTCCGTGAAAGTTATCGGTTGTTTCTCTAACCGTTGCTGTTTGGACTGACGTTGTTCCGGGACGAACTCCGCTCCGTTATGAGCCTTTAACTCATTCACATACCTATTCTGTGCGCCTCTGCTCGTGCCAGCCATATGCGGCCCTCCAAAGATGGTGGATATCTCTCCCTCAATCACGGGAGGAGGGACGTCCTGATCTACCCGAGGCCCGGGCTGATTGGCTGGGACTTCTGGAGTGGGTCGACCCGCTGAGACCCTGTTTCGTGAATATTGCGCCAAGGGGCCTGCTCGGATGAGAGTCTCGATTTCATCTTTTGGATGTCTGCAATCGTCGGTATTGTGGCCGATGTCGTTATGGAAACGGCAGAACTTCGAAGTATTTCTCTTTCCCTTGTGGTGCTTCAATGGCTCCGGCCTCTTCCAGGGGACCCGAGCAGCGTTGGCCAGGAAACCAGACGGGTAGGCCGTCGCTGCTATATTGGGGGCGAAGAGTTCCATTTCGTCGCCAGAGTCATACTCGTCTTTTTCTTTTTCTGTTAGGAGCTTTCTCATCAGCTCCTCCATCTGAGTTAGGCGCTCAAGGGTTTTGTCCTGGGATCCTGGGTTATTCCGGGGCTGTTCCACAGCTCTGGACCCATTGTATACATTAGGTGGGTTGTTGCCCCTCCTATCTTAAGACAGGTTATTTGGGGCATTCCCTCCGTTACGTACTTCGGATCGGACTCCTGCCGAGCGGGCCTGCCTACCATCTTCGGTTCGATCGTCTCTGTGAGAGTTGAGGTGATCTCGGAGGTCGCCTCCCTGCGTAGTCTAGTGACTTTGTGCCGAACTCAGTCGCTGACGCAGGTCTCCTCCCGAGAGATCACTCCGGCGACTACCGGTCCAGTGGCTCCTGCTGGATAGGCTTGGAGTGCGTCTTTGGCGGTTACGATCTGATCCTTCTCCTGGCACCCTGCTGCGCCAGGAAGGCCCAGCCGACGGCGGGTCTCTCCTACTATTCCCGTAGGCTGAGATGTCCCGAAAGGGCTGAGGAGATGGGTATCTGATTGGAGAAGGAGGATGCCTGACTGGGGAGGCGATCCTAGTTCCGTCCGGACGGATCAAATTTGGCGGGGGCCTTTCGGCCCTGCCAGCTTGCTGGTCCTGCGCAGGGCGAGCTGGACGAGGCGCAGGACGGTCTTCTGGGACGGGCTGGCGCTGCTGGCCCGCCCCGGATCTCCTTTGGGAGTTTCCTCGAGCTCTCCTGGGCGCCCTCAAGGAAGGTTGAGAGCTAGGGGTTGACGTCCTCACCAAACGGCTGTATTCTTGTTGTCTGACCCCAGGCATTTCCCTGAAGTTTTCCTCTTGATGGTGTGATGAAGGGGCAGAGTTGGCTGCATGAGGCCTATCTGAACGGCTATGTCCGGACCGATTACTCCGGTGAGACTTAGGAGCCTCACCTCGCCTCTCTCCAACGTTAACGTTGGTTGTGAGAGGGGGTAGTCGGGCTAGAATATCCTGGATTTGCCGACCGGCTGTTGCTAACTGGCTCCTCAGTTGAGCATTCTCCATCTCCACCGCAGTATAATAACACGGGTTCGGATTAGGTGGCCGGGGTGTTGAGCTACCAGTGTCGTCCTGGCCCGCCGGCTGCTTTCCTGGCCTCTGCTGGACTTCAGGAATTTGCTCATCAGGGATGGCAACATGGTGGGCCTCCTGCCCATCATGTTGTTCTGTTTCGTTTCCATGCCTGAATCGAGTGGTCACCATAGTTGGATGTTTGTGGTAGCACTAATCGAACTTGCTCTCAATGAAAGCACCAAACTGTTGACGCGGTTCTTCGCCAACAGGTAATTAAGAGAAGAAGAGAAAGGGATTAGAGCTAAAAGTTGAACCGTCACAGATATGAAATCTTAGAGAATGAACTACGTGACTCAAGATACGTTTTTAAGTGGTTCAAAGGTTAAAATCCTTCTACTCCACTAGTCAATATTATTGATGTATTCTAGGTATTTGGTTTACAAAGTATATGGCTCTTCAGAGACTATTTTTTCCAACCCCTATCAACTTCCAGGGTCCCCATATTTATAGGAGAAGGCACCTGGAAGTTGGTAGGGAGGTCATCACGTGACCTTACCATTGGTCATATCAACTCTGTAACATTTATGATTAATTCCTAAACCTGACACATAAGTGTGGTCTAATCAGTATGTAAGGAGATAATGGGCCGCACGGCCCAACCCAGCCGTGGGTGTCTGAATGCGCACGTTCCTGATGCGTGCCCGGAAAGTCAGGGAGATATCGGACACGTGATGTCAGATATAGGCACGTTTATCTTGCGTGTGTTGACTTTACAAAGGATCAGGAATCCACGAGCAGAAGCTCGCACAACGAGCTGCTTCACTGACCCAACCTTCGGCCTTAAGGACTCCTTCCCCCAGTCTTAGGCAGCATTGGCGGGTTCTTGAGGATGCCTCGAGCTAAGTGGGTACGACCTGGAAAACCAGATCTCTGACCTGGGGAAGTTTACGAACTAACCTTGATTAGTCCGAGGCTCGACCTGCTAACCAGCCCGTGGGAAAACCAGGGCGTACAACAACCCCGACCAGCCAGGGAAGACAACCCGAGCAGCCCATCACAATCCCGCAACTAACCCCCTCATCAATTTCTCCCTCTGTGAGTTTAACCCCTACTCGCTCGACTGGCTTAAGCAAGCCCCTTCGCATTGCTAGCAACATTAGGAAGGAATTTTTTGAGCAAGCTCTTCACGATGCTGCAACAATTTAAAGCTTTGAATCTCTGCCTCGGCTTAGTGTTGAAGTCATCCTGCAAAGGAGGCTCGCCCAACTGATGAATGTAAGTTTTTTATTACAAGACAGTTTGTTACTATTTGCTTTTTACTTGTAACTTTCAGTTTTCCACTAGAGTCGCTCATTACAATCAACCATGCTCAGCATCGAGCAGTGGACTACAAGGAGTTAATCAAGGTCTTGAATGATCAGCTGGTGGAAGCCCAAACCAAAGCAGAAACTTTAACTTATTCTGAAAAGGTTCTCAGATCCAAGGTTGAGCATATGTAAAAAACCATTGCCGAGCGGGATGGATCTCTTCGGGAGTTGGCTGATGAAAATCAGAAGAAACTTCAAATTAGCAAGACGTTGACTGATCAGGTAGAGAAACTGACTCGCGAGAACGAGGAGGTGAAGCGAGAAAAAGAAGTCGATCTCGCTCGCTACGAGGAGATTTGCTTCAATTACTTCTACCAGGTATGGAAGTTGAACAAACCTCTCAACCTCGACTTTCTCACAGAGGAGGCCAAAACAGAAGAGCTTGCCAAATGCGAGGCAAAGGTTGCTGATGAGGCAGCTAATCCTGCTGGTGTCACACCTTTTTCTCCCACGTTATCGTTTCGACCGGAAGAAGCCACTGATGCTGAGGAAGGTGTTGATCAACCTAAGTAATAATCCGACCAGGGAGCCCCATAGCCATCCAATGAGCCTCCATCTGACCAAATGACTCCTTACCCGACTGGTAGACATTTACTTTATATTTTGCTATTGTACTTTGCTCGTATGGCCGAGCTATTGGCATGAACACTTCACTTTTTTAGACTTAAGTCATTTAAAAGTTTTATTACATAGATGCCTTATATTTTCATATGAGTACTTAGTTTTCTAACTTAGAAATTCTAAACATTTCATAAGTTACTACTAAGCATGCTTTCTTACATTCTTATTGCTCTAAAATTTTATGAGCATAGCGTTTTGTTTACACACGAATAGTTGTTCTTAACTTAAAATTTTGAAAAAATTCCAAGTTACTTAAGCTTTGTAAAACAAGTTAGCTTAACGACAATTTTGACTTCAAAGATTTACAAGTCAGCCTGAAAACAAATATCTTTGCTCGTGTTCTTATTACTTGTGTTGAATTGTATACCAGTATACCTTATGTGCCTCCCAAGTGATTGAGGGTTGAAAAACCCTTGATCACTTGCTACTTGACCGAATTTGTTCGAGCAGTTATTACTCGTGAAACACATTGAATATAAAGAAGATATTTCAGCAGTTAAACACTGCAAAAACATGCAACTATTTAAATGTTGGTCATTCATCTGATGGATACCGACCAGTTGAACACTGCTCGGTCTTTCCTCCAGAAAACCTTTTTTGTTTTAAGATGCACTGACAGTTGAACACTGCCAAAGTAAGAATAACCAACACATATGCAAAATTTGTAGTAAGATTTGACCGCGCTGCGCGTGATCTCTTTTATTACTCATAAAAAAAGGACAGAGTGTGTCTAATTACGAGTCTCAAACAAAATAAAATTGTTCAAAAATAAAATGACTGGTTAGAAAATAGCCAGTTCACAAGCAAACTTAAATAACAAGTTAAACACTTGAAACTAAGCTACTACTCTGTAAGCAGTATTTATTGATAATATTTCCTCTAGTGCTCGCCATTCCACTAGTTCTTGATCAACTCTCCATTTAAATGAGAAAGTTTGTAAGTGCCGGGTGGAAGGACTTGCTCAATCTGATACGGTCCCTCCCAATTTGGTCCTAGCACTCCAGCTGCCGGGTCTCTGATGAACACTTTTCTGAGGATCAAATCTCCGACCTGGAACTTTCGATCTTTAACTTTGGAATTAAAATAGCGGGCTACTTTTTGCTGATGGGCAGCAACTCTCAAGTTTGCTTTTTCTCGTCTTTCTTCAAGAAAATCTAAAGATTCAACTAGCAACTGGTGATTTTCCTCTTGGTCATACATGGTTCTCCGATGAGATGGTGGGTCTACTTCGACAGGCAACATGGCCTCACATCCATATGCCAAGGAAAAAGGGGTATGACTAGTTATTGTCTGAGCAGTAGTCCTGTATGACCAAAGGACTTCTGGCAATTCTTTCGCCCAAGCACCCTTAGCTCGTTCTAGACGCTTTTTTAGAGTATCCTTCAAAGTCTTATTTACGGCTTCAACCTGCCCATTGGCTTGCGAATGAGCTACCGAGGAGAAACTTTTCGAAATGCCATGCCTAGTGCAGAAATCGGTAAACAAGTCACTATCAAACTAAGTGTCGTTGTCAGAGACTATCTTCAGGCGCTCGCAGAAATGAAGTCTCCAGCCAGGAGTAAGGATGTGCAAAGCTTGACTGGGCGGATTGCTGCTCTAAGTAGGTTCATCTCTAAATCAACGGACAAATGTGTCCTGTTTTTTAACTTGCTTAGAGGAAGCAAGAAGTTTGAATGGATGGAAGAATGTGAGCAAGCTTTTCAAGCCATAAAGGAACACTTGGCTCAACCTCTTGTTCTTTCGAAGCCAGTTGATGGGGAAGACCTCTTTGTTTACCTAGCAGTCACAGAGCATGCTGTCAGTGTTGCTCTAGTGCGAGAAGAAGATAAAGTGCAGCGTCCGGTGTACTACATTAGCAAGCGACTGATAGGATCAGAGTCCAAGTATCCCGTGATCGAGAAGTTGGCCTATTTCTTGGTACTTGCATCTCGCAAATTGCGACCGTACTTCCAAGCACATCCCATTAAAGTGCTTACCGACCAGCCCCTACGTCAAGTCTTACAGAAGCCAGAGTCATCTGGTCGTCTACTTAAATGGGCGGTTGAATTGGGCCAATTCGAAATCAAATATCAACTGAGGTCTGCTATTAAGGGACAGGCTTTGGCAGATTTTATTGCTGAATGTACTGGGATTACTGATATTCCTAACCAGCAAGAGCATGTGAGTGGGCAGAGAGAGGATCTTCCTACTTGGAAACTTTTTGTTGATGGGTCATCAAACGAACATCATTCGGGAACAAGAATTATATTAGTCACGCCAGAGAAGCATCAAATTCATTGCACATTAAGGTTCGGATTTAACGCTACTAATAATGAGGCGGAGTATGAAGCCCTCCTAGCAGGCTTGCGCTTGGCTAGAGATGTTCGTGCCCGGTCAGTTGAAGAAAACAATGATTCCCAATTGGTGGTCTACCAAGTCTTAGGGGAATATCAAGCAAGGGACCTACGCATGATGGCGTACTTGAATAAGACCAAGGATCTGCTAGCACAATTCGAAGAATATACTATTAAACTGGTGCCACGGGAGCATAACTCTAATGCTGACGCTCTAGCAAAATTAGCTAGTGCAAAAGATGCTGAAACTTTAAATATAGTACCAGTGGAATACTTGGCAGAGCCGAGTATTAATGAACGAGAAGCCATACCCATCACAATAGTTGACACTTGGATGACACCCATCATTACTTACCTTGAGCAAGGATCCTACCAGATAATCGTAATGAAGCTAAGAAGGTTATGAGGCAAGTTGCTAGGTATATTATGATGGATGGGGTGTTGTATAGAATAGGGCACTCTTTGCCACTACTAAGGTGCATAGCACCCGGCCAGTCAAAAAACTTAATGAACGAAGTGCACGAGGGGTTCTGTGGAGATCATGCTGGGGGCAGAGTCTATCTAAAAAGATTTTGCGGCAAGGATTTTTCTGGCCTACCAGTACAGCCCTATGTCTGTTGGGAAACTGGTATGCTCCTCATCGGGAGGATGCATACTAATCTGGTTATACCCTGAGTAAGCATCAATAAAGGACAAAGTTTCATGACCAGAGGTCACGTCAACCAACTGGTCTATTGTTGGCAAAGAAAAACAGTCCTTTAGGCATGCTTTGTTCAGGTCGGTAAAGTCCACACAAGTCCTCCACTTTCCATTGGACTTGGGCACTAATACTGGGTTTGAAACCCAGCCGGGGTAATATGCCTCCCTTATAAACTCGTTTTCCTTTAGCCGCTCCACCTCCTCCTTAAAAGCCTTTGCTCGATCCTTGTCAAGCAGCCTTCTCTTCTACTGCACTACTGGATAGCTTTCATCCACATTGAGCACGTGGCTGGTCATAGTTGGTGAGATACCCACCATATCCTTGTGAGACCAGGCGAAGACATCTTGATTCCTCCGCAAAAATTCTACCAGTTGTGCTTTTATTTCTAACTTCAACTTTTTTCCAACCTTGACCCCTCTGGTTCAGTCATTCTCATCTATTGGAACCTCCTCTAACTCTTCTGTAGGTCCCACCTCACTATCATAATCCCCAAAGAAAGGATCAAAGTCCATTCCCTCGCTTTGGGCAACGCCCTATTTGGTGACTTCATCACCAGATGGAGTTTGTTGTTCACTTGAACCAAGAGTGCTTTCTTGGCCAAACTCTTCAAATATTCTTTCCTAATCAGCTATGACTGTAAAGCTTTGGTTGACATCCATCTCCTCTACCTCCTCTTTATCTACACATACAATCATATTGTTTTCTTTAGCCCCCTTTCGCGCTTTAGACACCGAGGCATTATAACATTCTCTAGCTTCTCTCTGGTCTCCTCGAACATAACCTATGCCTGCACTGGTCGGGAACTTCATAGAAAGGTGCCAATAGAGACTGCCGCATGCAAGGTTGTGAGTAGTGGTCGACCAATGACCACATTATAAGCTGACGAACAGTCAACTATCAAAAACTCTGTCATAACTGTCTCATGTTTGGGAGCATCTCCTGTTGTGACTGGTAACTTGATCATTCCGGCCGGGGACAACCCTTCTCCAGTAAATCCATAAATGACTTGAGAGCATGGCTTCAAGTCATTAATGGATAGTTTCATCCTTTCAAAGGATGATTTGTAAATGATGTTCACAGAGCTCCCCGTGTCGACCAGGCATCTCTTCACCTTCATGTTTGCTATTTGGACTGTCACGATGAGAGGGTCATTATGAGGATATCTCACGTGTCATGCATCATCTTTAGTGAAAGTGAGGGACTCACTTTCGTACCGTGGGTTCTTCGGAGGCTGCTCCTCTACAGTCATGACTTTGGACGTTGATGTTGCGTCCAACTCATGTCGGAGTGTTCGAGCATATCTCTCCCTTGCTTTGTTGCTATCCCCAGCCAGATGTGGACCTCCACATATGGTATCTAGAGTGAAGTCCACATGCTCATGTTGCAAAGGTGGAGACCGCTGTCACTTAAACCCAGGATTATTATTACTTCTCTCTCCTTGGGTCTTTTCTACTCGATATTTTTTCAATTTTCCCGACCGGAGGAGAAACTCTATCTCATCCTTAAGATGGTTGCATTCATTCGTGTCGTGACCACAGTCTCCATGGAAACGACAGAACTTATTCAAATCTCTCTTACTCACCTCCTTCTTGATGGGTGGGGGTTTTCGGTAGGGGACCTCCTGATGACTTGCAAGATATATCTCTACTCGGCTGGCCGAAAGAGTGGTGTAATTGGTGAACCGTGGTTCATACTTAGTTGGCTTGTCGTTTGGTCCCGACTTAGCCTTCTTATCGTCGTGGCGGTCAGACCCGTTATGTCCATGTTTCTTACCACCACTTTATCCGTTTCCACCATTCTTAGGAGGATCTGATGATCTGCCTGGCTTGTTTAGGCCCTTCTCTCCCTTCTCAATCGCGTCATCCAATTTCATATATTTGTCCGCCTGGTCAAGAAATTGTTGTAATGTCGAAATTGGGTTGCGATGAATACTGTCCCATAAAGGACTCTGATAGATTATGCCAGAAGAAATGGCCACCATCTTCCCCTCATCTCCAACCGCAGTTTCTCGGTTGGCTTCTCTCATGAATCTCCGTATGTAGTTCTTGAGAGATTCATCTTTCCCTTGTTTAATATCTGCCAAGTGATTGGCGTAAACTGGGGGGGGTCCGAGCAGCACTGAACTGCCTACAAAACTCTTTCCTAAAACTTTCCCAAGAAGTGATGGAGTGTGGCTTAAATTTCCAATACCACTATTGGGCGGTGTTGGATAATGTAGTGGGGAAAACTCTGCACCGATAGTCATCGCTCACTCCAAGCAGCTCCATTTGGTCTTCAAATTTCCCCACATGCTTTATCGGATCTGCCTTTTCTGTATAAACTGGCAGTACCGGTGCTTTATACTTCGCTGGTGGCTGGGCTGCTCTAACTCGAGCACAGAATAGGCTGCCACTCCTGTGGTGTACTGGATCAATTGCAGAAGTTCGTTTCGACAGACCTTGAACTGTTGCTGTTAGCGCATCAAGTTGGGCTTGGATGCCTGGGGCAACTGCTTAGGACTCCATTTCAGGACCGCCTGGTCGGGCGCTCCTATCCGGCGCACCATCATCGGGTATTTCTACTTGACTGGTAAGTCGGTTTGGATCTCGCCATTCGATCGGGACAGTCCTTCTCCTGTCGACAATGACATCTCTTAAATCCTTCTGAGAGGTATGCCTCCCTA
This sequence comes from Humulus lupulus, assembly GCF_963169125.1. Lineage (NCBI taxonomy): Eukaryota > Viridiplantae > Streptophyta > Magnoliopsida > Rosales > Cannabaceae > Humulus > Humulus lupulus. The sequence continues at coordinate 195,591,651 of NC_084799.1, read as the reverse complement.
ACCGATTGAACACCGTGCTCCGAGTTTTTTTGGAAGGCTTGCCGTGTGGGACATGCTCCTTACCACTGCGTTGCTGGTTGGGATGCAGTGGTGGCCTTCCTGTTTGTGTCGAGCGGTCTTTTCCTCCTCACTGGTTGTCGTCATCCTTCTCCTTAAACTGGTAAGTGTGATGACTATCAACTTCATCACGACCATGCCCATCTTTTAAGTGTGAAGTTTCTTTACCTCAAGGAGCTCTATTTTGCTCTTACCCAGGTGGAGTCTTCTTACTGCCTGATTTGTGACTTCCAGATCTGGAAGTTTCTGATCGGTGGCTCCTAGAGGGGATTCTGGAGTTCCCCCTTTGGGTTGAGGCAGTGCCCGATCGGATCCCATCTTCTTCCCGACCAGGAGGGTTAGTACCACTTCTATTTGGTCCTCGAGAATTGGGTTTGTCAGTGGTTTTTCGACCAGCTTCTGTGGTCCTTGCTCCTTGGGTGGCTGCTCCTCACGTTGTAGCTTGGGCATTGGCCTGGGCCAGCTGCGTAGCCGCCTCCAGAGCGAGAGCAGCCTCGCAGTGTCACCCATCGGCCTCCTCCTGCCGCCGCCTGATCTCTTCGCTCCTGATGTCCATCTCCCATCTTTGCTGCTCAAATGCAGCCTTCTGTCTAGCCATCTCTTCAGCGAATGACTCCTATCGGGCGTTGAATTATGCCATTTCCTCCTGGAAAGCCCCCATGGCTTCCTGGAGTTGTTCAACCTCTGGAGTCACCTCCTCGAGCAAGACTCTAGGCTCAGTCTCATGGTCTTGAGGACCAGGACCTTCTGATCTAGCAGGCTCTTTAAAGGAACCTGGCTTCTTGGAGGCCGCATTGGTGTTCTTAGGCACCATAACAGGCTCTCAATGAAAGCACCAAAATGTTGACCACAGATTTGGCCAACGACGTGTAGACATCAAAACGACAATAAACCTTCAAGAGAAAAATACGACAGAGATAATTTTTATAGTGGTTCAGCCCCAATGTGTTGGTAATAGCCTAGTCCACTTAGAGTTATGATTATAAATCTACACTCAAGATCAGATGAACCTGGGTCAACTGAGTTTCTTCAGTGTAGATAAAAAGAATACAATATTTCTCTCAAGATACAAATACTCTCTTAGGAAAATTAGAATATGAATCCTCTCCATGATTCCATGAGCTTTGTATTTATAAGCCCAAGATCGTACAAATGCAGTCCCTCATAATCAAGATCTTTTTGTTATTCTTTCAATATTTAATTAATAACAACATCTAAAATACAACAATATGCGATTCTTTGGGATAATATGAGAGATTCCCACGCAGGTATGACCGATTCTAGCTGAAGCCTAGTCGGTCCACATCACACCCAGAAGGAAAACTGGAGGGCCAAAACACTTCACCGGTCGGCCAAACCCTCACTGGTCGGCCAAGATAAGTGACCGGTTGACCAAACACATGTCTGGTCGGCCAAACACTTGATTGGTCGGACAAGCACCTGATTGGTCGGACAAGCACCTGACTGGTCGATCATGACACTTGACTGGTCAGCCAAGTACCTCACTGGTCGGTCATGACACTTGACTGGTCAGTCAAAAATCTTCACCGGTCTGACAAAAACTCTACCAGATCACTCCTAAGCCAAATTACCCAGCCATTCCTTGCCATTTGTCACTTATATTGCCACATCATCGTTTTCAAATTTTGGGGATAACAGAAAGCAAAAAGACAAAGAGATGAAGAGAGATAAAGTATATTGCAAAAGAATAGCAAAATGTTCTCATACAAAAAATAATCAGCAAAGCCTTATTTAAGACAAAATATAACAAAATAACATAAAAGACTAAAAGAATAAATTACCTTAAGATAATAACTCAAGCACCCCCTCTCAAACTCATGATGCAGCAGCAATAAGCATCGAGAGTTTGCCTACTAGAAAGTGAAAACGAGAAATAAAATGCGACTTAGTAAAGAAGTCAGCTATCTGTAAAGAAGAAGGAACAAAAGGCAAAGTGATAGTGCCAAGCTTCAGATGGTGACGAGTAAAATGGCAATCAATCTCAATGCGCTTGGTGCGTTCATGAAAAATTTGAATTGTGAGCAACCTGGATGGTGCTCTGATTGTCACAATACATAGGAGTGGGTTGAGAATGAAAAACACCCATATCTTCACGCAACCATCTTAACCAGACAATTTCTTTAATAGTAGATGACATAGCGTGGTACTCTGCTTCAGTGGAAGATTGTGAGACAACATTTTGTTTCTTACTTTTTCAAGAAATAAGAGAATCACCCAAAAAGATACAGAAACCAGTAGCAGACTTCCGATCTATGGGATCACGACCATGATCGGCATCGGAGTATGCACGAAGCTCCAAGGAAGAAGTGGATGGAAACAAAAGGCTTTGAAATATAGTCCTCAAAATGCGAAGAACAGCTGCCCAGTGAATAGTAGTAGGAGAGGCAACAAAATGACTAACAATGTGAACAGCATATGCAATGTCGCGAGTGATAGTGAGATAAACCAAATTGCCAACAATAGTGTGATACAAAGCAAGATCATGCACGGGAGTGCCATCAAAAGGAGAATACTGAACATTGAGCTCAGAAGGAGGGGCAACTACTTTTGTATCTGTAAGACAAGCACGCTTAATGATGTCAGAAGTGTATTTTGACTAAGAAAGAAGATAGCCTTTTGGGGAGAAGGCAACCTCAATACCTAGAAAATATCGAAGAGGACCCAAATCCTTCATCTCAAACTGGGAAGCTAATTGAGACTTTAACACTCCAACTCCATCTAAATTATCACTAGTAATGATCATATGATCAACATGTAAGGAAAGGAGAATACGACATGCATTAGTACACTTAACAAATAGAGCTGAGTCATGATTACTAGGGAGAAACCCAAGAGAAGAAATAACATTGGAGAACCACTCAAACCATGCTCGAGGAGCCTGTTTGAGACCATACGGAGCTTTCTTAAGCTTACAAATTTCTCCATGATTGTGAGGGACCCCAGGAGGAGGAACCATCTAGACCACTTCATGTAAATCACCATTCCAGAAAGCATTCTTAACATCTAGCTAACATATATTCCACTGACAAGCAGATGCAACTACTATAAGAGCACGGATAGTACTCATTTTTGCAACAGGGGCAAAAGTTTCCTCAAAATCCATACCATATTGTTGTGAAAATCCCTTAGCCACTAATTTAGCTTTGTAGCGTTCAACAGACCCATCAGACTTGGTCTTGATTTTATAGACCCAATGAGAACCAATTGTATGTTTACCAAGAGGTAAAGATACCAAATCCCAAGTATTTGTCTTGTGCAAAGCTGAAAGTTCCTCATTCATAGCATGCTGCTAAAGAGGGTCAGTAACTGCTTCTTTATAGGATAAAGGCTCAGAGAGACAATGAATATACGCTAAAAATGAAGTGAAAGGGGTAGATTAAGATGAATAAAAAAAATGTTGTAGTTTAGTAGACTTACGAGTGTGCTGGGGATAGCGAGGAGGATCCACAATATCAGAAGGATCTAGAATAGCTGTAGGCAGAGATGTTTCAGAAATGTCAACCTTCGAAATACCAGTATCAATAGCTCGAGACCTGCGAGAGTAATGAAGTGGAAAAGGGACTATAGAAGCAGAAGAAGATTCAGACTCTACAGTTTGAGGAACTTGAGGAGAACAAGTACTTGTATGCTCACAAAAAGGATCAATATGAATAAGATCTGATTTGGTCAAGTTGTGAGTAGTGCTAGGAATAGAAAAGAAGGGTATATGCTCAAGAAAAAAAACATGGTGAGATACATATAATTTTTGAGAAGTTGGATCAAAAAAACGATATCCTTTTTGGCCATCACCATAACCAAGGAACACACAAAGTGCAGAGTGTGATGATAGTTTTGTACGCTCTACACTAGGATGAAGAACAAAGCAAGTAGAACCAAAGACTCTCAAAGAAGAATAATTAGGAATATGTCCATATAATTTTTCAAAAGGAGACAAACCTGAAGCGATTGAAGATGGAATCTTATTAATAAGGTTGACTGCAATGACAACTGCTTCTCCCCAAAACTGACTAGGCACAGACGAGGACAACAAAAGAGAACGAGCAGTTTCAATAATGTGTCTATGCTTTATTTCAACAACACATTTTGTTCAGGGGTATCTATACAAGAAGTTTGATACACAGTTCCATCAGCAAGCAAATCACATAATTTATTTGAAGTATATTCACCACCTTGATCACATCTAAAACATTTAATAACAGCAACATGTTGAGTTTTTACATAAGCTCGAAAACGATCATAAATATCATAGAAATCAGAATGATGTTTCATTAGAAATACCCAACAAAATCTAGTGTAATCATCAACAAAAGAGACATAATATCAAGACCCTCCTTTTGTAGCAATGGGAGAGGGTCCCCACACATCATAATGAACTAAGTTAGACTATGCAACAGAGAATGAAGTACTTTTACTAAAAGGTAAAATTGAAAATTTAGCAAGTTTACAACCACTACAATCAGAAATATAATGAACTTGCAAATTTCCTAAGGTTCCCGTAGAAGCTAAGAATTTTAAACGGGAAGCTGAAACATGACCAAGGCGAAAGTGCCATAAATAAAAACTAGATGATGAGAAAGACAAACGAAAAGAAGACAAGTCAACACTAGGAGCTACAAATACTGGTAATCTCAACTCATCCAAAACATATAAACCCCCCCCCCCCCCGGCCGCCTACGGCCGGTCCCAATCAGCTTCTGAGACTACGGATCCTGCACAAGCAGTAGAAGAAAAGGACACTAAGTAACCAGAATCACAAAATTGGCCAATAGATACAAGGTGGATCGAACTCATCTTGTATCCAAGTATTTTCGAGCTTGACCCACCAAGATCGTTATTCTTGATTCCTTGCATGCATGGCCCTCACCATTTTTTCTTTCTTGCTAGATGTCACAGAATCTGAAAAGACGGTGGGGGTCTTTGCTTGCCATCCCGTATTCACCAAAAACTCCGAGCCCAGAGTCGTTGTTTGCCCGGAACTAGTGCCTGATTCGCGAACACGAGCTGAGGTGCGAGCAAGAGGTCACTCGAGATCATTTCCGACGTCAGATAGACGAGGTTGAGGAAGGAAAAAGGAAGAGACTAAGGGTCGCCCTTCATCCGGACCTTGACACCGAGCCTAGACCGATTCCCCTCGACCCTAAACTTAGAGTGATAGTTGCCTTCAAATCAGATGACCTGCAATTTTCACTGAAGTCTACCTCACAGCCGAGGAGGGAATTTTTCGAGGCCAAGCACTATTGGAGCTCGGTTATGTCGCTAGGCCAGATAACCGATATCCTGGCCTTTCATGGTATAGGATTTTCAGGCTCGCTAAGGTGCCGAGCCCCGACATCCCAAGAGCAAAGCTGCCGCGCTCCAGGAGATGGAAATCTTGACAACAAGCTGAGATACACGGCTTGGAGCCAGGAGCACATGAAGGCAGGAGCGATACTGCCTTTGAAGTCTTTCTTCAAAGACTTCACAGACTTTGTTGGGTTGGCCCTGTTCCAGCTCAACACCAATTCTTACAGGGTTTTGTCTGCCCTGAGGTTGCTATACCACGAGCTGAAGTAGGAAGGACCACTGCCAGAGGAGATCCTGTATCTTTTCTGTTTGAAAATCAATCCCTCCCGAGCTCGGGGAGGAGATGGCTTCTATTATCTCTTGAGCTACCCCAAGGAGAAAAAGATGTTCGAGGATCTTCCCAACCATCCTCCTGACTTCAAGAAGGTCTTCTTCTAGACAGATGGCCTAGCTCCCTCTCGATACTACTCGTTCAGACGGATTCGTAAGTATCCCAACCTCCTTCTTTTCTGTGCTCGGACTTTTGTCTATAGGCCTGTACTTAGTTGAAATGCATTTTATTTTCCAGCCAACTATCATCGCCCGGCCCCCAATGATGAGATGAGGGAGCATAGAGAGACTTTACTCCAACTCCCTTATGGCAGGAGATCCCTCTCATACCTTTTGCACGAAGGGAAGCTCCGAGCTTGCGGGCTCTTGGGAAATGGCCAGTCCACCTCGGATTGGTCCATTAAAAAATATGACTGCTGGGAGCTCGTGCCTTTGCCAACAGGCATCCTCCCCCCAAGGAGAGAGGTGAGGCCCCCGCCTCCAGTTCGCCGAAGGAGCCCGCAATCAGGGAACGAGGCCAACGATGAAGCCTCGAGCTCGGGCTAGGATGATCAAGGTACAGTCATCCTAAGCTCGAAAATGTGGTCCCCCTCCCTATTAAAGCACAAACCTGATAGGTTAGTATTGTGTGAGGACGATTGAGACCATTTTTATGTATGGACTTGGGTAGATGAACGAGTTCATAGGTTCAATAGCTGGCTCGAGAAATATGACACCATGTATAGCCTGAATGAGGTATGGAACGGAATAGCCGTCCAATATGGGACCAACGACTATAAGGACCTTTCGAGGTTGACATCCACCTATAGGGAAGGTACTCCCCCCGCTTCTTCTGAAGATGGGGGAATCTCATGGTCTCCGAGCTCAAGCTCGGAGGAGAGTTCCAGTTAGGGTTTTTCTCCACTTGTTTTTTTATACCTTCTATGTTTGTTAGCACCATGCTAAATCTTGATTACAATTGTGCAGATGTCATGGATTCTGACGTTGATGCCGTGCTCGCCAATGGCGAGGGGGCTCAAAAGAGTAAGCGCCCAAGAGGCTCGCGGAGGTCGGACCGACCCTCCAAAATCCTCAAGCGCACTGAGAAGACTCCACCAGCTCCAACTACTGCGAGCACAGCCAAGGACCCGACTGCCCAGGTCGATGCATCCATCTCGGCCACATCTGCCGCGCTTCCTCCGGCTACAACTCATCCAGCACTCGGCCCACCCTCGAAAAAACCCTCAACCTCCAAGTCACACCTGCCGTCGGCCCGACCTCATGTCGATGAGTTCGTGCTTGATAATGCCGCTGGGGCCCACGGTGCTGTAATTGGCTCGGATATCCTCTCTCGGATGGGTCAGAGACTTACGGGATTCGACGCTGAGCACTGGGAGTTTGTGAATAAGGCTCGACACTGCAATACTCTTTATGATAAGAGTATTGAACTTACTGCCGTGGTAATTTTCGTAACTTACTTTTAATTGCTTATGTGCCTTGGCTTATGTTCTAATTCAATCTCTTTGTGTTTCAGGCTCTTGTTGTCTTAGCTCAGCTTAATTATAAGCTGACCAATGAGGTGCACTCGAGCATGTCTTTGGCCCAAGAGACGAGGAATCTTCAGCTTAAGATGGCTGGCGAGCTCAAGGATTTGAAGGCAGAGCTTGAAAAGGCGAATGCTCGGCTTGCGGAGCTGGAGAAGGCTAATGCCAAGCTTGAGGAGGAGAAGGCTACCACTTTCGAGATAATCGAGAGTGAAAAGGCTCGTCTCCTTGCCAAGTACAAAGAGAAGAAGGACAAGGTAGTTGATCAAGCCATGTACAGGATTTTGGCTAGCAATGTCGACCTCGATACCAGCTTCCTGGGCTCTTTCGAGGAAGGATTTGTGGCCAAATGGCAAGCTCGGCTTGACGTGGAGGAGGTTGCTCAGGAGGCTGCTCGGGTGGCAGCTCAGAAGGATAGTCATGCTATTCGTCCTGGAGAGTCTAGTGCTGCTGGTGCTAAGAAGGCCAAGAAGACTGCTCCTTCATAAATTTCACCTCGGGGCTGCGTCCCTTTATTTTTGTAATTGTTTTAATTTATGCCTGTATGGTTGATACAATTTCTTTTTCTTTTTGGCTTTCTTTTAATACATATGCTTTACATTTCTTGGTTTGAAATATTTTGCACATTTTATATTAAAGAATCGCATATGCTTGTTTATTCGCACAAACATAGTTTGGATTTAGGCTCGAGGTTCAATGCATTCATGCACAGTTTGCTCGAATTATCCGCTTCCGATCTCGTTACTTATCAAGGTCAGATATTACTTTAACCATGCACCCGAAAGTACTTGTATGGTGTGTAATGCAACCGGTTTAGTTATATCTTACTTTTTAGTTACTTTTTCTCGTCCTCGGTTATCTCTCCGAAGTTTTGAGTTCGAAACTATTGTTTTATAAGATACTCTAGCCTCGATCTCGGCTTAACACGAAGTGGGTTTATGTTCCAACTTACTGTCGATTAGTTTTAGCTGGTTTGCTCCAAACCTATTAAGATCGTGTTTGGTTTGTAATCCATACACTTATATTTTAATCTAGTTCGCACATTTGGTTACATCCAAACATTTTTATCTTTTGATAATTTGGTTACATCCAAACTATCTAAGCTCGCGCATTTGGTTACATCCAAACACTTGTATGTTTTTGATAATTCGGTTATATCCAAACTATCTTAGCTCGCGTACTTGGTTATCTCCAAACACTTGTATATTTTTTATAATTCGGTAATATCCAAACTATCTTAGCTCGAACATTTGGTTATCTCCAAACACTTGCATGCATTTCGTATATGTTACTTTATTTTTCAAGCTGGTGGTATTTATATATACTAATGATGCCCCCTTAATATCCTATGAATGTGACCATAGGTTATTAGATTAAGAGAGATTGCAAAAATAAACCATATTAGATGAAATAAATCTTTATTTGACAAAATCCAAAAGTAGACAAAATAGTACAAATAAACAAGCATGGTTACAGGCAACATCCTTCCAACACTATTGATATTAAGGTTGTAGGTGTTCGCCATTCCATGCTCGTGGTACTAGGCTCCCATCCAATCTCGCCAACTTGTAAACACCGGGTCGGATGACTGACTCTATCTGGTAGGGTCCTTCCCAATTTGGTCCGAGCACGCCAGCTGCTGGATCTCGCGTTGCCAAAAATACACGCCTTAGCACCAAATCTCCCACACCGAATTTTTGATCCCGAACCCTCTTGTTAAAGTACCTGGTAGCTCACTGTTGGTATGCAACATTTCTTAGCCAAGCTTCGTTCCTTCTTTCTTCGATCAGGTCTAGGGTTTCTTCGAGCTAAGTGTGGTTCGAGGCTTGGTCATAAGCGTGGGCTCGAATTGTAGGAATTTCGACCTCAACTAGCAACATAGCCTCACAACCGTACGCCAGAGAGAACGGGGTATGCCCCGTCGATGTTCGGGCCGTAGTCCTATATCCCCATAGGACCTAGGGCAATTCTTCGGGCCATCGTCCTTTTGCTTCTTCCAACTTTTTCTTCAGCGAAATTTTGAGAGTTTTGTTTACAGCTTCAACCTGACCATTCGCCTGGGGATGAGCTACTGACGAAAAACTCTTTATTATTCCATTTTTTTCGCAAAAGTTGGTGAACAGATTGCTATCGAACTGGGTTCCGTTGTCGGATACAATTTTCCTCGGCATCCCATATCGACATATAATGTTCTTCACTACAAAGTCAAGGACTTTTTTGGAGGTTATAGTTGTTAATCGTTCTGCTTCTGTCCACTTCGTGAAGTATTCTACGGCAACTACAGCATACTTCACTCCGCCCTTGCCAGTTAGGAGAGAGCCTATGAGGTCGATTCCCCATACCGCAAATGGCCATGGGGAGGTCATCATGGTAAGCTTGGATGGTGGAGCTCGAAGAATCGTGGCGAATCGCTGGCACTTATCACACTTATTTACGTACTCGAAAGAGTCCGACTTGATGGTAGGCCAGAAATAACCTTGGCGTATGATTTTCTTGGACAGGCTATGCCCCCCAGTATGGTCTCCACAGAACCCTTCGTGAATTTCTTCAATGATTTTCTTGGCTTTGGGTGGAGTCATACATCGAAGTAATGGCATGGAATATCCCCTTCTATACAGCCTTCCATCCATAATGGTGTAACGGGGGACTTGATACATCAATTTTCGAGCTTGGTTCTGATCTTTTGGAAGGATGCCAGTCTCGAGATATTCAATTATCAGAGTCATCCAGGTAGGCTCGAAATCAATCATACATACGTCTTCCTGCTCTGGCTCATTAATACTAGGTGCCGAGAGATGTTCAATTGGCACGACATTTAGCTCATCATTCTCGGTGGAAGTAGCGAGCCGAGCTAAGGCATCTGCATTCGAGTTTTGTTCTCGGGGGACCTGTTCGATTGCGTAAAACTCGAAATGTTCTAACGCTGACTTTGCCTTTTCTAAGTAAGCTGCCATTTTCGTGCCACAAGCCTGGTATTCTCCCAAAATTTGGTTAACTACTAGTTGGGAGTCGCTGTAACAATGTATTACTTTAGCATTGAGCTCCTTGGCTATACGAAGTCCCACCAGTAAAGCCTCGTATTCGGCCTCGTTATTTGATGCGTTGAAGTTGAATCTTAAGGAAAAATGAAATCTGCTTCCTACGGGAGTGATCAAAATGACTCCTGCCCCCGATCCATTTTCATTAGATGACCCATCAACGTAAAGTTTCCACAGCTCGTGGGCTGGGGTTATAACTTCATCGTTGGTCATGCTAGTGCATTCCACTATAAAGTCTGCCAAGGCTTGTGCCCTAATGGCCGTCCTTGAATGGTAGGTGATCTCGAATTTCCCGAGTTCAACCGCCCATTTAAGAAGTCGACCTGAAGCTTCTGGCTTAGACAAGACTTGTCTTAGTGGTTAATCAGTTAGTACATGGATGGAGTGCGCTTGAAAGTAGGGTCGAAGTTTCCGAGATGAATGAATTAAGCTGAGAGCTAGCTTTTCCATCAAGGGGTATCTCGACTCTGCCCCCAGTAACCTTTTACTAACGTAATACACGGGCCTCTGCACCTTTTCTTCCTCTCGCACGAGAACTGCACTTATGGCGTGCTCGGTAGTGGCAAGATATAAATATAGCACTTCTCCCGTAATAGGTTTTGATAAGATAGGGGGTTCTGCGAGGTGTTTTTTAAGCTCCTGGAAGGTCAACTCGCATTCTTCCATCCACTCAAATTTCTTGCCTCCCCTCAGCAGGTTAAAAATTAGAAGACAACGGTCTGTAGATTTTGAGATAAACCTACTTAGTGCCGCCATTCTATCGATCAAGCTCTGGACATCTTTGTGTTTTCGAGGTGAGGGCATATTGATCAAGGCCTGGATCTTGTCTGGGTTAACTTCTATTCCTCAAGAGTTTACAATGAAACCCAGAAATTTTCCTGAAGATACCCCAAATGAGCATTTCTGAGGGTTAAGCTTCATGTTATACTTTCGGAGCACGGCAAAGCATTCTTCGAGATCATCAACATGGTTATCGTTAAGTTGGTACTTGACTAACATGTCGTCAACATAAACTTCCATGTTGTTCCCTATTTCCTCCGAAAACATCATGTTCACGAGCCGCTGGTATGTGGCCCCAGCATTTTTGAGCCCGAATGGCATGACATTATAACGATATAGCCCTTTGTCCATTATGAAGCTCGTATGTTCCTGGTCAGGGGCATGCATGGCAATCTGGTTATATCCAGAATAGGCATCCATGAATGACATCAGTCCATGCCCTGTCGTGGCATCCACGAGCTGGTCAATCCGTGGTAAGGGAAAGCAGTCTTTTGGATAAGCTTTATTGAGGTCTGAATAGTCAATTCAGGTTCGCCACGTCCCATTAGGCTCGGGACCAGTACCAGATTGGCTACCCAATCAGGGTAAAAAGCATCCCTAATGAACTGGTTTCCTTTTAACCTGTCGACTTCCTCTTTCAGTGCCTTCTTTCTATCGTCGTCCAGCTGTCTTCGCTTTTGTTGCTTCGGTGGGAAGATTTTATCGATATTTAACGTGTGGCTCACAATATTTGGACTTATTCCCACCATGTCCGAATGTGACCACGCGAAGACATCCTGGTTTCTCTTCAGAAAGAAAATTAATTGCTATTTAGTTTCTTCGCGTAGATGTTTCCCGACCTTTACCGTTCTCGACGGATCTGACTCTTCGAGCCTGACATTCTCGAGCTCTTCTAATGGATCGAGGTCAGCTCTTTCCTCCACTCTTGGGTCGATCTCTTCGTCTATCTCCAAGACCGTCCCGTCCTTATTCTGGATAATGACGAGTGCTTGTTCGCTCGCCTGTTTCTTTCCTCTTATGGAAATGCTATAGCATTCCCTTCCTACTAACTGATCTCCCTTCAGCGTCCCGATGCCACTAAAAGTCGGGAACTTGATGGCCAGATGCCTTACAGACGAGACTGCCCCCAGCCCTACTAGGGCGGGTCTCCTGAGCAGCACGTTGTAGGTTGATGGCTGGTCCACTACTACAAACTCCATCATCTTGGTTACCGAGATCGGGTAGTCTCCCAAGGTTACTGGGAGTTCGATGGACCCCATACAGGCAATCCCCTCTCCTGAAAAACGGTACAAAGTTGTTGCACACGCTTTTAGGTCTCGAAGCGCGAGTCCCATCTTTTCTAGGGTGGCCTTATAGAGGATGTTCACGGAGCTCCCATTATCAATAAGAACTCGGTGAACTCTCTTATTCGCGAGCTGGAGAGTGATGACCAGTGGGTCATTGTGGGGGAACTAAACATGGGACGCATCGTCCTCAGTAAAGGTTATCGGTTGAGATTCAACCTTCTGGAATTTTGGAGCTCTAGGTTCGGGTTCATAAGGAGACCCGCCTCCAGTTTTCAGCTCGTTCACATATCGTTTTTGGGCATTCCTGCCCATTCCTGCGAGATGAGGCCCACCCGAGATGGTTATCACGTCTTCTCCATCAATTGGAGGGGGCCTATCTTCTTCCCTGCCTCGGGAATTTTTGTTTTGGGCAGGTTGTGGCGCGATTTCCCTCTGGCTTGTAGACGCCTGATTGTTATTCTGGTTTTTGACATACTGTCTGAAATAACCTCTCGAGATCAATCCTTCGATCTCGTCTTTCAACTGTCAGTACTCATCAGTAGTATGCCCAGTGTCTCGGTGAAAACGACAGTACTTGCTGGAGTCCCTTTTGGACTTCTGATTTCTCATGGGGTCTGGACGTCTAAAAGGGACTTGGTTTTCATTAGCCAGGTATATGTTCTCCCGAGACTCATTGAGCTCGGTGTACACTTTGTACACGGAGAAATACCTTTCCCCCTTCTTCTTTTTCCCCCTTCGGCCTCGGGGTTACTCCCTTCGTTCTTCTTTCTCCTGGAAGGGTTTTCCACAGTAGGCTTTGAGACTGGTGGGCTCGCCGAGGTTGAGGCAGATTTTACGTTTATCATTGTAGTTAAAGGCTGAGAAGTCATATTCAATTTCGACCTCGCCTCCTCTACATTGACAAACCTCTGAGCTCGCTTATTAAACTCGGTTAAGGACCTCACCGGTTTTCTCTGCATATCGTCCCAGAGAGGACTTCCTGGCATTACTCCAGCTTGGACAGCCATCAGATGACCGCTGTCATCCAAATTTTGAGCTCGGGCAACTTCCAAATTAAACCTCGTAAGGTAGCTTTTAAACGTTTCGCCTGGCTGCTGCTGAACGTTAGTCAGAGTTGATGCCTTAGGTCTCACCCCCATCATGGCTCTGAACTGCTTCTTGAAATCCTTTGATAGCTGATCCCAAGAAGTGATCGAATGTCTTTTATATTTCTCAAACCAGCTTTTGGCTAGTCCCGTAAGCGATGCTGGAAATAACATGCATCTGAACTCGTAACCCACGTTACTTGCTCTCGTTATGGTATTGAATGTACTCAGATGGCTATATGGGTTGAACTTCCCCTCAAAAGTTGGGACATGAGGGATCTGAAACCCCTGAGGAAACGGAGTGTTGGAAATATGGGGAGCGAACGGTTCGAGCTCCTCGTCAGAATCCTCATTCCGACTCCGACCTCGCTCATTTTGCAAAAGTCTGAAGGCCTTTTCCAACTGATCAATTATTTCTTGGACCGGGTCCGCGAGGGGTCTTGCTTGAAATTGGCTATCATTGATCACAATTCCAGGCTCGCGCCTTCGCAAGGGATCTTTACGCCCATTTAGGCGATCTCTTAAATCCGGGTTTGACGGGTTTTCATTACCCCGATTCTGATTCAAGTGCTCCCGCAGGTCGGAGCGGTTCCTGTGGTTACCAGTATTTTTTTGACCTCGATCATACATACTGACTGATCTGGTATCTCCTAAGTCGTCACTAGCAAGGCTTATCGCATGATTATTCCGAGATGGGTCCCTTTCATGCTGCCTGGTCTCTGCGGTGCGAGACCAGGACATTTGACTCCTTGTAGAATGGGTGCCTCTCCGCTCCCTGAAGGCTTCTCTGCTACTTAGTCTCCTTCCCGCCCGTCTTTCCTCATCGTCTCGAACAAGTTGAGCATTCGTGCGAGGTGGCGAAGTGTATCTTATAGGCGATGGAGGGAATCGTATGGGTGACGGTGGCTGCCACCCATTTTGAGGCCTAGATGGTCCGGAGTTTGCCCGAGTTGGGTCAGTAACATTCTGCGTGTTACTAGGGATTTGAGTTCGAGCCTTTGTAGGGGCTCAGTTATTCCCAGTTCTCGCTGGTACCTCCGCAGTTGAATTAACCGGAGCCCTAGCTCGGGTACTTCTTCGGGGTCTCGAGGGAACGAATTGCTCTACTGGTGCCGGAGGTTGCTCTGGCCTCCTTGTGGCAGCATTTTTTCGAGGACGTCCATGAGGCCTGCGGGGAGGAACATGCACGTCCCTCGGAGGAGGGGCTTGGTTCTCACGCGGAGGAGGGGGCTGAGCCGCCTGGGCCTCTGCGGCTAACCTAGCCAACTCCTCATTTCGCTTATTGGCTTCGGCCAATTGTTTTTTCAGCTGTCGGTTTTCAAGTTCCACAATGGGGACGTACCGTTCAGGATTATAGTACATGTCCTCATCCCTTGGGGCTGGAGGTGCTGGAGGTCCCCGAGAATCGGAGGACTCGCTTCTTTCCTCAGTATCCGGGTTTACCATTGGCTGTTTCCCAGGGCGTCTTGGATAGTTTTCTTCAGGAATGTTTTGATCGTTTGTAGCCATAACTATTCAGGGATCGTACTGCTTAAGGCTCTCAATGAAAGCACCAAACTGTTGATGACGCTTTTTGTCAACTTAAAATGTAGAGCACGTAAACAGTAAAGAATTATGGCTACAATAAAACAATAAAACAAGGAGAGTTTTTTACGTGGTTCAGCAGTTAACTCTGCCTAGTCCACGAGTCTTTATTATTAGAACTTAGGAAATTTCTGGGAATCCTTCAGGGATGAATTCTCCAGAGTTTCTCTCAAGATCACAAAAATTCGGTCATTTACAAAGGTACATGACTCCTCTATTTATAGAGAAGATCTCATAATACTCTCCCACACGTTTCGAGAAGTTATTCTATATATTAATAAATTTAATGGCTTTAAAGTCTGTAGCTCCTATATACAAGGAAACCTCCCCTGAAGACCAGGGGGCGTGTAACCGACTAGTAAATATCCCTTTATTGTAGGAAAGTTACAAAAATAATATTTCTTGAATGCATGAACTGTGTCTCTTCAAGTGACCTATTAAGTCATTCGAGACCAGCGATTAGTATCATGCCTGTCAGTCTCTAAGAAGTATAAGTGGCCTTATTTTCCCGAGATCAACTCGGAAAGGGTAGATACCACCGAGGCCGCCCTACCCCGAGCTCACACTCATGCCAAGCTCGAGCCACTTGATTTGAGGTCACCCGACAATGGACGTACTCCGATGTTCTGTCTTTCGAGCTTGTAAGGACTTTGAGGCTGCCCATCTTCGAGGTTGCCACCTGTTTTGAAGATTCGACGTCTAGATTACGAGCATGTATTTTGACTATCGCGAACTCACCCCTGACGGATCCAGCTTTCGAGGTTACAACCTCAAGTCTCGAAATCTGGGTGTAACATTTATCAAACACATTAATTTCATGCTTTAGAAAAAAAATAATTAAAAACATAAAAAGTGAGAGCTTTGCATGACTTAAATTTTATATATTTGTGATTATATCATAACGAGATTATTATACTATGATCATTATGATTAGAATTTTAGCTACACCGACTAGTTATAATATATATAAATACTATTATATGTATATTTTATATAACTAGATACAGGCAACGTGCAATACACATTTGCTTAGTTTTATTTATAGAATTTATTAATTATTTTTATTAAATTTGTATCATTGTTATATAAATTTCAAATAAATAAACAATATTATATATAATAGAATGACACAAACATATTAAAAGAAAAATTGAACCAAAATATTTTTTATAGTTTTTTTAATATATATATATATAATATGACAACCATTTTAAATATAAGTGATCATTTTTTTAATAAAAATTAAGATTATGTATTATATACATTGTTATAATGATATTTTAAAATATTAAAATTTATATTAATATAAGTATTAAATATCTAGTCTTGTATAAATATTATTATAATAATAATATTTTAATTCATATTAATATAATTATTAAATATGTAGTCTTGTATTAAATATTATTATAATAATTATATTTTATAATATTTGAATTTATATTAATATAATTAATAAATATCTATTTTTAATTAGTTTGGAATGTATTTTCCGTTAAATATTTAGAATAATCCGTTAAAGTTAACCAAAAAATGTTAAAACCAAGAATTTACGTTATCTATACACTTTTATATAAATAGATATAACATTTTTGTTGATGATTACTTTATTAGTGTTTTATTAAAAATATATTTTAATTTTAACATATTTAAATAAATACAATATTTATATTGAAATCTTAGTATGAGTGAATTTATTTTAATAAAATAAATATCACATCTATTTTGGTCTTTTAATATTTAAGAGGACTTTAATCATATAGTTTACCAACCACCCTATACTTTTTCCAACTCACAACACTTTAAATCTTTAATTTACTAAATACTGTGCAATTTTTCTCCGCAACACAATTACATCTATTTTTGCCCACAATACAACTACAACTATTTTTACTCACAGTATAGCATTACCAAACTGGCCCTAAGACAGTTAAGTCTGTTAATATCTTGTTTGATGTGCAAGTTTAATAATGTAGACTGAGAACATGGAGAAGTGTTCTTTCAGGGAAAAAAAGATTCTAATCAAATAAAATTGATGAGAGAAAACATATTTCCTTGGGAATTATTCAAAAGGACTTATGACTACTTCCTCGTGGTCCCCAAGGAAAAATATTTACAAGATAGTTGGCAAACAAAAAATTGAAATAATAATAAGTTTTGTTAGTAATTTTTATCTATTAGCGCTTACACCCATTACTAGGCATTTAAGTGAAAAATAAGTCTAATATGTCTTATAGCACAAGTGGGCTCTATTGTTGCTTTTTCTCTTCTTAATGGTTAAAGAGATCACATGTATAGTAGTCTCAATTACAGCTAAACTTTTATATACGACTTGGAAGACAAAGCCATGTGAACTTTCAAATGCTTATGTCTCTTGCAAATTTGTCAAACCTTCCCAAATGTCTTCAGAACCACTTATTTAGAAGCCTTAGATATGTGTGCATTCATCTATATAAGGGTGCATAACCACACAACTAAATCATCAAGTCCTCACATTCTCTACTACAAAATACTTCTGTGAACTCTAATACTTCTTCTAAAGAAAAACATAAAAGAAGATCAACATGGCATTTGGATTGTCCGGCTTTGTTCAGGGTAAGAAGGCTCTTCGAAGATCACTTTCAGGCATTAAAGAAGTAACCTTGAAGTCTGCAACCATTCCAAAAGGCTGCTTAGCTATCTATGTTGGAGAAGATCAAAAGAAGCGTTATGTAGTACCTCTTTCGTACCTAAATGAGCCTGCATTTCAAGACTTGCTGAGTATGGCAGAAGAAGAATTCGGATATGAGCACCCGATGGGTGGACTCACAATTCCTTGCAGAGAAGACATATTCATTGATATCACATCTCAGTTGAATTGATTGTAATTTGTAGCTCTAACATAGATTCACAGAAACACAATTTGTAGATTATATACTTTTACCCTTTTTCTTGGAAAAAATGGAATTTTTTTGAGTCCTTTAGAAACTAGAAAATATAAATTACTCATTTGATCAACACTTGTTCTCTTTTCAGTTGAATTCCATTTTTCTTGCTGCTATATCTTTTTATAATCAATGTCGCTGCCTTTGCCAACTTCAAAGCTCACTGGCCTTTATTTGAGAAGAATTTAAAATCAACTAAAACAATAATGTTATCGAATCACAAACATTTGCTTATAAATATAAATTTGTAACTGAGATAAATAATTGTGCCACTGATTTTAATGGATGCTTTAACTTTCTTTGATCCTAAAATCAACTTAGATTTCATGTCAATGATAATTACTAGATATACTAACTTAAGTGTGTATTAGTAAATTAGTTTGCAAATTTTAGTTGTTTATAAATATCTAAGAAGAATCATGCGACTGGGCACCTGTGCGTCCTGATCTTGGACACTCATGAATCTGAAGAGCCTCCTGTGTCTGGAATGACTTTTAAACCCTCTGAGAAGTTTGAATCTTCCAAACAGCCTAAAGGAATATCTTTGCCACCTGTGCGTGCTGCTTCTCCCACAGATTCAAGATTACATTCTGTAGCTCCAGCTTTTCAATCTGTTCAGATAGAAATTATCAGGGTTACCACTCGGTTGGGTAAATTGGAGGAGGGCCAAGCTTCTATCGTTCAACATCTCATTTCTATTCAGAAGTTCCTTGCTGCATGATTAGTATTCCTATCATGTTGAACCTTGTGTTTTTTCTTTTGATCATTTCTTTTGTTTTTGTTTTCTTTGGCCTATTGATAGACAAAAAGGGGAAGTAGTGTTTAATTTTGTTGTTGGTTACAACTCTGGATCCTATTTTCAGGAGGAGTTATTGTGTTAAACTTTTTTTTTTAAAAAAAGTTAACATGTTTGTTTGTTTTATGTGTTAGTAACTCTTATGTGCAAGGGAGCATTGTATACTCTTATTGTTTCTAACATTTCTTCTTTGCAGATTCTTCTTGGGTATTTACATCAAAAATATTTCGTCAATCAAAGTGCCAAAGGGGGAGATTGTAAATTCCATTTTTGGCAATTTATATTTGACAAAATATTTTTTGATTTATTTCTTGTAATCTCGGCATTCAATTGAAGATTATTTCATTTTTATTTTGTTCACATTAATGTTCTGATTACATAAAAAGCTCGTTATATCAATCTATTCTATTTATAGAAGGTTTGGCAATATACTTAGCTTTTAACATATGAATCAAATAATAAATGTTGATTTATTTTATATCTGATTGATTTTATTTGACAACCTGATTCTTATAACCAGATTTCAACAGATAGGTTCGGATTGATCCCATTAAAACCGAAGATAGGATCTTGCAATGACAGCTCAAATACAGACTGATCTATAGCTATAGACAGTCTATCTGTTTCCTCAGATCACGGATGATTCTATGTAATTGATTGGTTATTTAAGGAAACATTTTCTAGTGAGTTGTGTGGGTTCAGACCTAGTAAAGGCTGTCTTTTGTGATTATATTTGTTATAAATATTGACCATAGTAGCCTTGTCTAGGTTAGCTCTTTTGTCTATTCTTAAAATTATTTTATTTCTTTAGAAAAAGAGTGTTTCTTGTGTAGAGGTTAGTGGTTCAACTATACCTCTGTTATTTTGTGGCTTTGTATATGTTTTGTGTATTGAAACAATTCAACAAAGAGAAGAACAAAGAGCGAACCTTTGGGAGAAGGTTCATCCTAGTCTTGCCTCGAGAGGAAGCAAGCACTCTTCAAGCAAATCGAAGGGAGTTTGAGTTCTTGAAGTTTCAGCAAGGTTCATTCATCAAGTGAAAAATACATCAAGCTTGCGGCATATAATTAGAGGGAGTCTAATTTTTTATCAACTTTATTAATGAATCTTATTTCTGGGCGTGGCCCCATGGACTAGTAATATCCGAAAGGATATTGATACCGCGTAAAAAAACTGTGTTTTTACTTTTCTCTTTTATCCTTCTGTAGTGAATTTCTGTAATTATAGAATCTATGTCTGTATCTACAAAATTTATGTTTCAGTAACAACCTTTTATTCCGCATTTAATTATATATAAAGTTGTTAATCATAAAATACGGAATTTCAAGAACAACTATATTGGTTTTTAAATGTGCAATTTGTCATGTCATTGATTGGTTTGTAAATGTTGGTTGGGCAATACTTCAAACATCTTAGCTAGTGTTGATGTATTCCAACCCAGTTATGCAACTAATTATTTTCCTATTGTTAGAGTTGTTATCTTAAGGTTATTTTAGTCTTTTATGTTATTTTATTATATTTTGTCTTTTATAAGGCTTTGCTGATTATTTTTTGTATGAGAACATTTTGCTCTTCTTTTGCAATATACTCTTTCTCTCTTCATCTCTTTGTCTTTTTGCTTTCTCTTTGAGTTCTATAGTTTGTGTAATATTTGCATAATTATCATGGTATCAAAGCATGGTTTGTAGAGTTGAATTTCCTAAGCGTAACCATAGCTTTTGTGGATCCAACTCCACGGTGAGTTGGCTGAGGGGGTTGCAGGGGGGCAACGCGCCACCTGCCCGGGGTTTAGGGCGAAGCCCCGAAATTTTTTCTGGTAGCTTGGGTCTTCTTCAAATTGCAGCGATTTGGGTCGGAGCACCATTGCAACAACCTGGTATGTGATTTTTGTGTTCATTTGCAATTTTAGGGTTTCGCCAGATTATAAAATTTGGGAATTTTTTGGCTGAGTTGGCTGTTGGAAGTTTGTTTTGTGTCTATAATGGCTAGTAATAGAGATTATTCCATTCAGTCAATTAGTGTAAGGTTAGATGGAAAAAACTACTCTTATTGGAACTATGTGATGAAAAAAAAATTGAAAGGGAAAAAGATGTGGGGTTATGTTTCTGGAATTGTGTTAAGCCTACAAATGACAAAACAGATTATGCAACTTTGTTAGAAAATTGGGAAGTGGATAATTAAAAAATTATCACTTGGATAAACAACTCCGTGGAACACTCAATAAGTACCTAATTAGCTAATAATGAAACAACAAAAGAAGTTTGGGATCATCTTGCAAGATTGTATACACAGTCTAACTTTGCAAAACAATATCAGTTAGAATCAGATATTAGAGCTATTGAACAAAAATATATGAGTATTCAAGAGTTCTATTCAGTTATGACAGATCTTTGGGATCAACTAGCTCTTACCGAATCTGAAGAACTACGAGCTTTTGCACCTTACATTGCTCGTAGGGAGGAGCAACGTCTGGTTCAATTTTTAATGGAACTTTGTGATGACTTTGAGGGGCTGCGTGGCTCTATTTTGCATCGTACTCCACTTCCTTCGGTTGATTCAGTAGTTAGTGAGTTGCTGGATGATGAAATTCATCTTAAGTCTCAAGCAGGAAAAGGCATCCTCCCTGTACCTAGTCAATCTGTTTTGGCAGTCCCTCTTAGACCTTTTACTCACCATGAGAATAAACCTCACAAAAAGGTTGGGGTTGATGAATGCAGTTTTTGTAAACAAAAGGGTCACTAGAAGGCTCAATGTCCTAAACTAGTGAATCGTGCACCACAACAGCAGAGAAATCAATTCAGACCACCTCATCATGCTAACCAACTACAATTCAGTAATCAACCGTCTCATTATAGTAGCCAACCACATTTTGGAAACCACCCACAATCTTGACCATACAGTCCTCTGCAATTTAATGTCACTGCTACTGTACTTCCATTTGACTCATATGATTTTGGGGCCTCATCTTCCAATCCTGCTCTTGCTGCCCTCTCAGAACAATTTCAGAAGTTTCTTAGCATGCAGCCACATGCCATGTCTGCCACTTCTTCGGTAGGTCAGCTCCCTACTAGCACTTCAGGTATGACCTCCTCTACATGGATTTTAGATTCTGGAGCCTCGCACCATATGTCTCCACATTCGAAATATTTTGTTTCTTTGTGTCCTGCATCATCTGTCCCTGTCATGACTGATGATGGTACTCCTATGCCATTAGTAGGTGTTGGTTTTGTTGTCAGTCTTCATTTATCACTTCCTAACGTTTACCATATTCCTAAACTTTCACACGATGTGTGTTTCACGAAAAAGGGAGGGAAGTGGATGTAATTTTTGAAAATCCTGAAATATCAGGGAAAAAAGGTGGC
Organism: Humulus lupulus; assembly: GCF_963169125.1. Classification (NCBI taxonomy): domain Eukaryota; kingdom Viridiplantae; phylum Streptophyta; class Magnoliopsida; order Rosales; family Cannabaceae; genus Humulus; species Humulus lupulus. Next base: position 195,569,582 of record NC_084799.1, on the reverse strand, counting down.
GGATATTCAAAAATGGTATTTTTGAGTATCGTGCATTCTTTAAAATCAAGATTTTGTACCTAATATCTTGGTGTGCAAGATATGTCCTCCGAAATTTGAAAACCCAGAAAAAAAAAGACCATATGTGGGTCTTCCTACATTTGAACTGGATTTAGAACCAGTAATGGGGAAACCTAAGACTAATATCTATCGATCAAAGTACCCTAGTACATCAAACTAAAGACTGAACTAGCGCATTCCCAGAAATTTAAAAAGCAACAAAGGCAGAAACTGGCGTAAAAAAAAAAGAAAAAATACATAAAATCTAAGATCAAACACTTATGCACTGAAGATGGCAGTTGCAAGGAAATAGACGATTGAAGAAGAGGCTGCAGGTATAGTCTCACGGTCTCAAACAAGCTGATGGTCTTCTGTTTCTTTGGCTGAGAAAACATGTAACAGCAAACGCTTTCTGGGCTTGCCTCTGGGTTTCTTTTCTCTCCCGATTTCCTCTGATAAACGTGAAATTGAAAGGAAGAGGACGAATGGAGTCCTATATATAGGCTATCAGAAATCGTAATAGAAGAAGTAATCTGGGCCATTGGCCAGATTTCGTATCAAATCCGACGGTCAGGGATAGGAGGCAAGATGGTGCCGTAAAGGTGGCAGGCGAACGATCGTGGGCAGATTTCCAAGGCACTCAAGTACCTTGAATAAGCAATACTCAACTGACGCGTGTCCATACTCGAGTATGTGTGACGGTGTTGTTCCCAAAGAAAGTAGTACAACAGTTTCCTTCTCATAGGATTCGAAAAAATACTTTTGAGGGGGCAAAATGTTACACCCAGATTTCGAGACTTGAGGTTGTAACCTCGAAAGCTGGATCCGTCAGGGGTGAGTTTGCGATAGTCAAAATACATGCTCGTAATCTAGACGCCGAATCTTCAAAATAGGTGGCAACCTCAAAGATGGGCAGCCTCGAAGTCCTTACAAGCTCGAAAGACAGAACATCAGAGTACGTCCATTGTCGGGTGACCTCAGATCCAGTGGCCCGAGCTTGGCATGAGTGTGAGCTCGGGGTAGGGCGACCTCGGTGGTATCTACCCTTTCCGAGTTGATCTCGGGAAAATAAGGCCACTTATACTTCTCAGAGACTGACAGGCATGATACTAATCGCTGGTCTCGAACGGCTTAATAGGTCACTTGGAGAGACACAGTCCATGCATTCAAGAAATATTATTGTTGTAACTTCCCTACCATAAAGGGATATTTACTAGTCGGTTACACGCCCCCTGGTCTTCAGGGGAGGTTTCCTTGTATATAGGAGCTACAGGCTTTAAAGCCATTAAATTTATTAATATATAGAATAACTTCCCGAAACGTGTGGGAGAGTATTCTGAGATCTTCTCTATAAATAGAGGAGTCATGTACCTTTGTAAATGACCGAATTTTTGTGATCTTGAGAGAAACTCTAGAGAATTCATCCCTGAAGGATTCCCAGAAATTTCCTAAGTTCTAATAACAAAGACTCGTGGACTAGGCAGAGTTAACTGCTGAACCACGTAAAAAACTCTCCTTGTTTTATTGTTTTATTCTAGCCATAATTCTTTACTGTTTACGTGCTCTACATTTTAAGTTGACAAAAAGCGGCGTCAACAATAAATTATAAATTAAAAATACTATGAAATACAAAAATAATATTATAGTGTATAATAAAATCTATATAAGACATTTATAAAAAAAAAATCTCTATATTAATGTGGTTTGTTAATATAAAATTACTAAAATAAAAAGTATTTAAAAATATCTAACAAATATAAAATTATAAAATATTTTTACAAAAAAATAAAAATATTTAAGAGTGAAATATTGTTTATGTTATTATCATATTACTTTATTTTAAATACTTTAATTTTAATTAATATATAATAAATAATTAAATATATTTAGATAAAAAAAAACTCATTCATTATAAAGTTTTTTCAAAAAGCAATTTTAAGGGAAAAAAAAGTAAAATATGGGTTGTGCTAACTTTAGCTTTTAGCTGTAGCTTTTACATAAATTTTTCAATAAGTTGTTTTCTAACTGTTTACAAAATTGTACCAAACTAGCCCTTAGTTGTTATGGTTGTACCAAACACCTTAAGTCAGTTGTGGTTGTTATTGTTAGGGTCTAGCAAAATTTTAAGTAGAAAACAATAGGATGATGATCAAAATCAATGTTCCAGACTTGCGCGAAAACAAAATGAGACAAACTGTGTTAAAATGAGACTTGAAGGCGAATATCAAACGTCATATTTTTCCTCAAATTTTCCATTATACAAGTTAACTTAGTTTGTTACTGTTTGTTATTATTTCATAGTGTTAACAGTTATATCCAAGCTTTGGTGGTTAGATTCAAGTTATACAAGTTAGCTTAGTTTGTTACTATTTGTTACTCCTTGTAACTGTTCTATTTCTAGCTTGTATAAATAACAGGATTATATTGAGACAATCCAGATCAATGAAGCATTTTTCCTCATTTCTTTCTCTCATTTTCTCCAGCTTCATTGTTCTTTTCCTCTAAGTCAAAAGGGAAAAAACTCAGCTTATTCTTCTTATTCGACTTGATCAAAAGTAGTACTTTTATTTTACAGTCAAAAGCCTCACTGCCCCTCAAAAGAACACTCTCCTAATCACCCTTGCAAGTGCTAAGTACATACATATAGTTCGAACTAGTATAACAGAATTCTGAGAACTTGCAAGTGATAAATATTTACAATTCTGAGAACTGAGTCTTCTTCCATAGTTAGTAGTTCTTGAAACAAAAACAATACGTAAGGCTTCTTTTGATATTCACCAACATAGATTGCAAAGTAGCCTTATCCCTTATGGAATGTTTGTAGTCTTCAAAGCTGCTCCTTTAACATTGGAAAGTGACTCCTGGCAGGCTTCTTGCCATGGACAAAATATTTTTTAATAGAGAATGTGAGAACTTGATGATTGAGCTTTGTGGTAATGTGCCTGTATATATAGATGAATGGTTCCCAAGCAATTAATTTGGTTGGAATTAGAAAAGAAACATAAGTATTTCAATCTTCACATGGTTTTGTCTTCTGATCCATGCATGGACACTTGGTGGTTTTGACTGTGACATACATAGACATCAAACCAGGTGAACAACCTACAAGAAAACCCCACTTGAAACATATGATATGCAGCAAAGAGAAACCATTTTGGAACATATCTGATCACCTAATGCATCCTCCAACTAACAATGTTTTTCTCTTGTGGCTTTCAAACAAGTCGACTTTCAACTTTGAATCAATAATAATGAGCTGGAAGACACAACCATGTGATTGCTCAAAGATTATGCCACTCACTAGACCCCATCTCCTTAATCAGCACCATTCATTTCCACACAACAGAGTTATCTTTTCAACATTTCTCATCAAGGGTACTGATTATATATACTCATGAGATTGAGTTCTTTAGCACCTCAACTCCTCACATTCTCAAGTTCTACAGCTTTCTTTTGCGAAACTTTGAGATCTCTCTCTTTGCTTACATTTTCATCTTTCTTCTTCGTTTAGAGACTTCAACAATAATGGGTTTTCGTTTTACTGGCATAGTTCATGCTAAGCAACTTATTCAGAGGCCTTTTTCTAGTGCAAAAGATGTCCCAAAAGGCTATTTGGCAGTTTATGTTGGGAAGAACAAAATGACAAGATTTGTGATCCCTGTCTCATACTTGAATCATCCTTCATTCCAAGAATTGTTGTGTCAAGCTGAAGAAGAATTCAGATTTGATCATCCAATGGGTGCTCTAACAATTCCCTGCAGTGAAGATGCTTTCAATAATCTTGTTTCTAGCTTCAATTTCTGATGATGAGTATAGATAGATGCTAACTACTGACAAAAGTGATTGTTACAATTTTGTATGGCAAACAATAACAATACTATCACCATGTAAATACTTTTCCTTAGGGACTGAAATGAAAATATCCCTGAGAATGATACAAATGAAACTACCAAAGGTTTTCCTCAATGAATTGTGTTATTTATGTTTTAATCTCTTTATATTAAGATCTAGAATCCTTGTCCTTCTTCTTGTTCTATATTGGTCTGCAAAATAGTACTGCGAAATTTTGAATTTGGCACTTCAAAATAGTCATTAATTTTAGTTTTGAGTTGTCAGACCAAACAGATCAAAGAGCACCTCAAGACTGTTATGACACATTTTTCAAAAACTGAGTTTTGGCACATAACAGAATATAAAGAAGTGTGACAGCAGCCTCTTCTTGCCTTCAATAAAAGAAACGTTAATAGATTTATAGTGATACAACAACACAGTTAGAAGTTATCATTTCACTAGCTGATTTGGATGAAGCAGAGAACAAATTTTGGTTATACTCTTAGACAAAGTTGTCTCTTTATTATTGGTAGAAGTTGCTTGCTCCTCCTAAGCGAAATGAAACACATACTGTAGTACTTTGCCTTGTGAGTTTGTTGGTTTGGATCCTCATTAGGAGGAGATAAGGCCGGGGAAATTGTAATGTCAGCAGGGTCGATAGAATCGTAGGTCATGGGTGACTCAGGATGGTGGGAGGGAAGTGGGGTCGGGGAGGAGGTGGGAAATATGGGAGGTCGGGGTCATCGAGATGATCAATGGGAGGAGTGGATGGTGAAGGTGGGGTCATGGTAGGGGGTGGTATCACGGTTTTGATGAATGGAGGAAGGGAATCCTCATTGCTCAAAAAAGCATAGTCACGAACATGCGGAGTGTAGTGTTTAGAATATGGAAAAACACTTTCGTCAAAAACCACATGACGGGAAATGATGACCTTTTTAGTGTGGAAGTCATAACATCTATAACCACGATGAGAAGATGGATACCCCAGAAAAATACAAGGGGTGGATCTAGGACTCAACTTGTGTGTGGCGGTTTTAGATAAATTCGGATAGCACAAACAACCAAAGGTGCGTAAGTGATGATAGCTAGGTACTCTTTGGAAAAGAACTTCCAAGGGAGTGATGTTATTAAGGAGATTAGTGGGGCGAATATTTTTTTTTTTTTTTTTGAAAAAAGAGATAGAGACCAAACACTAAGTCAGGCCCCCACTCAAAAAAATAAATAACCCTCGCTTATGGCAGAGGAAAGCCTTGGTACAAACAAAAATCTAAATACAAGCACAAAGGGACACCCCCTACAAACCAGACTACACTACCAAAAAACTCTTCCACTCTCTAGAGAGATCCAAAAAGGATAAGCCCTCAAAACCCTTTGTGCAATACACCCAAGTGGCAACCCAAAACTTAATTCTCTCCCAAATGAATACACAAAGACTAGTCTTTTCATCAAAGATTCTGCTATTCCGTTCTAACCAAATTGCCCAAAAAGAAGCCAATATTGTAGCCCTCCACAACTTATTCAAACGTTTATCCCCCATTAAACCACAACATAACAACTGAGAGCAAGAAGAAGGATGGCACCAGCACACCCCAAACTCACCCCACACCTTTGACCAAATTGACTGGGCCAACTCACAAAACAAAAATAGATGAGATACAGATTCAGCCGCCTTTTTAAAACAAACACACCAACTAGGAGAAAGGCACAGATACGGACGACGCCGCTGAAGAACATCATTAACACTTAGTTTCTCCATGCACAATAACCAGCTAAACACCTTTACTTTAGAAGGAACTTGACTTTTCCATAAGATCCTAGCCCACAACACATCAAACCGACCATTATCAAAATTGAGCTTCTGAAAAGCAGACTTGCAAGAAAACAACTCGCTGGGATCGGGCTCCCATACCCTCCTACCGTCCAAAATTGATGGTAAATTAACAAACTCCAAAACCCTTAGTAGCTCAATCAAAGATAGAACTTCCCTATCGAAAAGAGGCCTTCTGAACTGAAAGTCCCAATCCACCCCTTCTCCCCCATCCCTTGAAACACCCATCTCAATAATTGGAGTGTTCCTAGCTTGAGAAATGATGGCCAAATCCGGAAACCTGTCCTTCAATGCTTGCCCTTTAATCCAAACATCCTCCCAAAACCTCACCAAATCTTCGCGCCCCACTGTAAAGGGAACCATCCCCAAATACTCACCATAAAGAGAGGAGATGTCCTTCCACGGGCCCCTCGCAGTAAATCTCCCTATCGACTTTGTATCCCACAAATTTTCTGCCCGGCCATAACGACTCAACACCACTTTGTGCCACAGAGATTTACGCTCCAAAGGGAATCTCCATAACCATTTAATAAGAAAGGCTTTGTTCCTTTCTTCTAAATGTCCTATTCCAAGGCCACCTTGATAAAGGGGCTTACAAACATCGTTCCATGCTACCAAATGCTCGGGCCCCTTATTATCTGCCCCATCCCACAAAAAATCACACATCAGCCTTTCCAAACCCTTCAAAATATTTTTCAGAGCTCTGAACAGCGACAAATAATACACCGGTAATGAAGACAACACCGATTGAATCAAAGTCAGTTGACCCCCTCTAGAAAGAAAGGCACTCTTCCACCCAGCTAACTGTTTTGCACACTTAGCCATAACTGGCTCCCAAAAGGACTTAAGTCTCGGATTGCCTCCCAAAGGAAGACCTAAGTACCTCATTGGCCATTTTCCAACCTCACACCCAATAATTGAAGCACGTGAAATCACAACCTCCTCCTCCACATTAAGCCCTAACAATTGACACTTTTGCAAATTGATTTGCAAACCTGAGATGGCCGAAAAAGGCTTAAGAATATCTAGCAAAGCCTGAAGTGACACCTCGTCATTTATAAAGAAAATTGTATCGTCAGCAAATTGCAAATGACTCACCTCTACCTTATCCTTACCCACCCAAAATCCTTTAAATAATGAAGAAACCTTTGCTTTGTCCACTAAGCTACCGAGAACGTCCGCTACAATGGTGAACAAAAAAGGAGATAAAGTGCAATGCCCTGGATAGCCAAGACCGTTACACTATGTGTTTATAAAGTGCCAGACTTGCTAATCAAGTCATTTAATTAAAATCGTGTTACTAAAACTATAAAGGAGTTAGGGTTTAAAATGGTTTGGTCTCGAAAGCCACATTTTCATTAAGAAACATTATCCTTTACACGGGATCCCAAAAAGATACAAGTTTTAAGATCGTCTACAAAAGACACAAGGTTTATACACAATATCAGGCCATGCTAAGGCAAAACAGACAATTAGGTAATCCATGTCCTGATCCACTCCTCGACCATGGCGATCGAACAGCTGGCTATGTACATTCCATCTCGAAGCTCTCCATCTCAGGCTTGGTCCAGCTTGCCTTTGCCTTTACCTGCACCACGTAGCACCCGTGAGCCAAGGCCCAGCAAGAAAACACAACAACAGAGCATAAGCAATAGGCATACAATCCCATATCTCACATTGTATCACAAGTTCTCAAACACATAATCATTCAGCATGACCAAGTATTCAACATACCAAGCATTTCAATTCATATCACATATCACTGCACAAATGATAACTAGGGCTAGCGCTCTCAGGCTGCTCCCTTCGTTATCCCACTGACTCCGGCCCGCTTAAGCCGAGCTCAGTGAATATTCTCAGCTACCAGTGGCCAAGCCGCGCCCAGCGCGCAAATACTATGTACGGCACTCTTAGGCCGCTTTTACATGTCCCATGGCGTAGTACCATCATTGACACGATACAAGTATCGGGAGCACTTAGTCCCATCACAAACATATAACCAGGTGCAGTTTTCTTACCTTTCATTTCACTAGCTTTGATCCCTCTACTCCTTGAACACGATCCCCCTCGAGCCCTAGCGCTCACCTAAACAGAATCATGGGCCAAAGTCATTATCGATCCTCAAGTTCAAAACCTAACCTCGGGGCTAATCCCGAGCCCCCGGGAAGCCCTAGTTCCACCAAACAAGGTAGTGGAATCAAACCCCAAACCCTAGGTCAAAAGCCCTTGCAAATAACCCTAAAATATCCTTCAGAAGGCAGGGTAGCGCTACAGCGCTACAAACAGAAGCCAAAATCCCCTCAGCATTATGGCCTAGCGCTACAGCGCCCAAAGGCTAGCGCTAGTCACAGATAGTCCAACACCAATTTTTCTCTTCTGCGATTTTCTCGAACCAACCTCAACCAAAACTCTTCCAACTCCTTCCCAAACTCAAAAACAACCTTATGACCATACTCCTCTCATCCCAAGCACCCCAAACACCTAGAACTCAAGCACATGCATCCACAAACTCAGAATTCACCATAGCCACTCCTAAGCTCTAAAACTCAGTAAAAACCAGTTGAACAACAAAGTTAGAGTTTAGAGTTTATACCTCTGGTGGAATTTCGACCTCAAGGTGCCTCTAGACTTCCTTGGCTTGCTTCTCCTCAACCCTTGGCTCCAACTTCCCTAGAATTCCCATCAACACAGCTTAGACAACTTGGCTAGGAACCCAAAACCAGAGTTGAAGAAACTTACAGAATTTTACCTCAAGTGCTGATGGACTCTTGCTAAACCTCTGCCAATTTCTCAATCTTAGATTAGGGTGCTTGATGCTTAGTTTATCCCAGCTCTCCTCTGAGCTTTTCTCCAGAAATCCTCAAGAAACAGGTGAAGGAAATATAAACCGACTTAGAGAACTCTCTCTGTTTTTCTCTCTTTCTTTTCCCTTCCTTTTCCTTCTTTTTCAGACTTCTACATTCCTCTACACTTCCCACTAACATAAAGCCTCAGTATATCTATTCCTTACATGCCAAATGACCCTAATGCCCTCCCCTTTATTTCTAATCCTTTAGTCCACTTAAGGGCATTTTAGTCATTTTACCTAATTTCCGCTAACTCCTCGAATGTCTCTAATATTACCCGCTTAATTCCCAATACCTATTTAATCACCAGTAATATTTCTCAATGTCAAGATAGACTCCAGTATATTCCCTAAATTCCCATTTATACCCCTAGGCTCACCCCGAGCCGGGTATAAATCCCCGCCATGACTTTTTCGCTACTTTGCTCGCTAGGATCGTCTCGAGTCACAGATCACATATATATCCACATAATAATATGGTCTCAACAATTATCACATATATCAATACAATTATGCCCATAATAGCCAAAATTACGATTATTCCCTTCTAACCTAATCAGGGCCTACATGCTTACTAATACACATAGTCATGCATCTCAAATACTCAAATAGTCATATAACATGCTTTAACTCATAATCATGCATCTTAATAATTAAAATCACACACATAATTCCCATTATGCCCTCCAGGCACACTAATCAAGGCCCTTAAGCCTCATTAGCAAATTTGGGTCGTTACATAAAGGGTCCCCTTGACGAAGCCCTCGAGAGGCTCCAAAATTACCCCTCAGCTTACCATTCACAAATACTGAAAAAAAGACAGATGTGAGACAACCCTTCATCCACTTTCGCAAAAGAGCGCCAAAACCTTTTTGTTCTAGCACATAATCCAAAAAATCCCACTCCACACAATCATAAGCTTTTTCAAAATCTATCTTGAACACCCAACCCCTCTTCCCTTTACTCCGATATTCTTCCACTGCTTCATTAGCCACTAGAACAGAATCTAAAATCTGTCTTCCTTCTACAAACGCACCTTGAGTTTCTGAAATAGTCTCTGACAGCACCCCTTTCAGTCTATTGGCTAAAACTTTTGAAATAATCTTATACACACTCGTGACAAGGCTAATTGGTCTAAAATCATTCACGTGACAACTATTGAGCTTTTTAGGAATAAGACATATATAGGTCTCGTTGGAACCCTTCGGAATAGAACCATCGCCTTGGAATTCCTTAAAAACCTCCACTAAATCATCCTTAATGACATCCCAATTTGAATGAAACACAGCCAGAGAAAACCCATCAGGCCCTGGTGCTTTATCTCTAGAACAATCCAAAACAGCTTGTTTGATCTCCTCCTCCTCAAAAGGCCTCTCAATAAAGGAGCTTAGGAAACCAGATAGTCTTCTCCACTCTATGCCCCAAATTCCTTTCCATTGACGCTCAACCGCCAAATATAAATTTGAAAAAAACCTAACAATCTCATCAGCCATCTCACTTTCCCTATTTAGCATACTCTCGTCCAATCTCTCAATCCTAGAAATGAAGTTCTTTGATTTATGAGCACTGAGAATACTATGGAAAAGTCTGGAATTATAATCCCCATCTTTGGCCCATTGACACTTGAGCTTCAACCAGTTTCCTCTCTCCTCTTCTAGAACCAAATTTTGCCACTCCCTCTTAACTTACTTCTATCAGCTATAAGAGAATCATCCCAATCACCAATTTCCTCCATTCTATCCAATTCTGAAATATGTCTTTCAAGAGCCTGCTTTTCCCACTTCCTTGGACCATAAATCCTTCTACTCCACACTTGAACCCTCTGTTGCACTTCTCTCAATTTTAGCATAAACTTTTTTCCAGACCCACCTCTCAGAGACGCACCATGCCACCAATTAATGAAATTTGAGCCAAACTCCTTATGCTCAAGCCAAATATTGTCGAATCTGAAAGGTCCGGGACCCCAAAGAGGGGGATTTGAATCCAAAATCACCGGACAATGATCCAAAACCACCCGCACACACTAGTGGGGCGAATATTAAGAAGATATATGGCCATGTGTAAGGCTTCCACCCAAAAGAAGGGGGGCAGAGAGGCATGAAATAAAAGAGAGCGAATAATATTGTTAATAGTATGTATCATACGCTCAGCTTTCCTGTTTTGAGGTGAAGTGTGAGGACAAGAGTGACGATAAAGCATTCCATTTGAAGTGGAAAATTTTTTGAAACTATGATTATCATACTCTCTACCATTATCGCATTGCAAAGCCTTGATGGGAACTCCAAATTGAGTGTTGACATAAGAGTGGAAAATAGAGAAAGTAGAAAACACATTTGATTTTTGTTTGAGTGGAAACACCCATAAATAATGAGAATAATCATCAAGAAGCAACACATAATAACAGAATCCAGAAGGACTTAAAATTGGAGAAGTAAACAAATCATTATGGATAATATCAAAAGGTTTCATAGTCAGAGAAAGAGAAATAGAAAAAATGCAATTTGCAATGTTTTCTCAGTTGACAAGCATGACAAAGGGTGGAGGTAGTTTCCTTATTACACATGATAAAATTATTTTTCTTAAGAAAACGCAAAACGGGTTCGTCAGGATGACCCAGACGATTGTGCCACGTGGAAAGAGGTAGGACAGCATTGACAGATGGTAAGGTGGAAGATGGGGACGATGGAGACAGAGGATAAAGATCACCCACACTACTGGACCTCATCAAGAGAGACCCCGTTCGAAGATCCTTCACATAGAAACCAAAAGGATCAAATTCAATAGACACATGGTTGTCTTTAGTAAATTGACGAACATAAATAAGATTTTTAACTATATTAGGGGCATAAAGAATATTTTTGAGAGCAAGGTTAGGGTGTAAGTTAGGGAGAATGGATGAGCCCGAACCACGAACTGGAATTTTAGAGCCATCACCAACCAAAACATTTGAATTGAGATTGCGCCAATTGATAATTGAAGGAAGGATACCTGGATTGTTCATGACATGAGAGGTGGCGCCGGTATCCATATACCAATTCTCATCTGGTTGTTGAAGCAACAAAGCATTAAAAAAATGCTGGTAAATCAGTCGGTTGGTAACCATTTATGAGGAGTGCTTGGGGCTGCTGTTTATTGACACGTGGTGCAGATCCTAGCAGACCGTGGTTGTTGACCGAAGGCATTCCGCGCCACTGTGGAGGTTGAGTAGGATAAGGACACGGTGGAGAGGCCCATTGTGGAGCCCATCCATAGTATGGTGAGTGTCCAACCCCATGATCATAGCCACGACGACCACCACCACCTCGGCTTGGCCCCTTTTTTTCCTTTATTATTGCGGCCACTAGTGTCACGACCACCATTATCACGGCTGCCACGGCTACCACTGCCCGAGGGTGACTGTTGAGTATTGGACAAATGGGAAGAATCATTAGATGCAACAAGAATAGTGGAGGAGGAAGAAGTACCTTTTTAATTGTTGTCATGGCTCATGCGATCCAAATCAAGCATCGAGCAAGCTTAGTCAAACAATGGCAAGGGATTTGATTGCTGAATAATGGTGGCTACCGTGGCATATTCGTCAGTGAGATGAGCGACTAATTGAAGAACCAAACGCGCCTCCGAAACGGGATGACCAATAGCAGAAAGTTGTACGATGAGCGACTAATTGAAGAAGAAGGAACGATGGTGGCTAGGGTATGGCTCATACCATGTAAGAAGATAATTGACTCCCTTCAGTCGTGATTGCGTATTCCTTCCGTATATATAATATTACAACCTATTTTGGGAATATAGACTATACAATCTTTACTATAATTAATTAAGGGTATACAATATTTACATATATATTAACAGTTTAAGGCTTATTATATTCTACTTTTTCTCATATCATCTCTAGTCCCTGCAATGAAAATTTAACTCAAGAGGTGTATGATATGGAGTTATGATTAAGAAACAAAATTTGCAAACTAATTGAGTTATACACACACACACACACACTTGAGTTAGTATATCAAGGGGCCAGGGTCGGAAGGCCGAGTGCGGCAAGGGGCCAGGGTCGGAAGCAACGTTTAGCATGCGGGGTGCGAGTTGCTAGGATAGATCCTAAAGGATACTTGGGATATCCTCACTGTATGGACCGCGAATCCAGGGCATGGTAAAGTGCCTGGGACGGCATGGCCATGTATGTTTAGCTTATTGATGGTTTGTTTAACTGTTAAGTGTCTGATATGCATATGTTATCTACTTGTGAGTTTTCTTGCTGGGCTTCGGCTCACGGGTGCTCTGTGGTGCAGGTAAGGGCAAGGAGAAAGCCAACCAACCATGAGTGTAGCAAGCATGAAGCGGCGTGTACATGTTTGGTCTGCCTGGCTGCCACGGCCAGTGGTTTTGGGAGATGGTTGTGACAAACCCTAGATTTTGTCGTCTAGTCGACTTTGTTTGTAATTATACGTTGTAAATATTTCTAAACAGTATTTTGGGATCCCAAGTGTTAAACTTTTATGATTTTCAATGAAATAGGGTTATTTCTAAAGTTTCTACTATGTTTATAATTTAATTACACTTTTTGTCCTAAAATCTCGATTAACGAGTGATTGCACATTTTTAAACTCACTTAGTAACGGCTCTAAGATAGTAGGGCGTTACAACTTCAATACCCAAAAAATACCAAAGAGGACCCAAATCCTTCATCTCAAACTAAGAAGCTAATTTAGAATTTAACCCTGCAATTCCATGGAAATCATGACTAGTAATGATCATATCATTAACATAGAAGCAAAGGAGAATACGAATACAACCTGCATCGGTACACTTAACAAATAGAGTTGAGTCATGATCACTGTAACGTCCTAAATTACCTAATAAGGCATAGGGCCTTGATCAGGGAGCCAGGATGGCAAATTGTGGAAATTATGTGATTATGTAACATATATGTATATCATTATATGATTATGTAAGTTATATTATAATATGACTTGATATGCATGATTAGGTGTATTAAATATGCATGTAGACCCAATTCTGATTAAAAGAGCAATTTTCGTAATTTGGCCCGTTATGAGTATATTTGACATATATGGGAGCACATTATTACGTGGATATATTTGGGTTACTCGGCACAAGACGATCCTAGGGAGCAAGCTAGTGGGAAAGTCACAACGGGACTTATATTTGACTTGGTGTGAGTTAATGGGTATATGGGGTATTTAGTACATTACCAGGTTATTGGATAATGGGAATGAATATTTGATGATATATTGGGAGTTAGTGAGATCATGAGGGAATTCTTGGAATTATGACTATTTGGCCCCGGGGACGTTTTTGGGACCTCGAGCATTTGTATTTGTTTGAGGTTACTTAAGCTCGAAGTAATCTATCAAAAACATAAAAGAATGTTCAGTACGTTCTCTTACTCCTGTTATCCCTTTTTACCATTCGCCGCATTTTCGAAGGAAACTCGAGTTTTAAGACTCGGATTCAAGCAAAGATCAAGTCATAACGATTCTAGGAAAGATTATAAGCTTATTAGCCAGAGGATTTGGTAAGAAACAACACATTCAGAGGTAATTTAAGCTTTGAATTTCTGAGTTTCCGTTTCCTGAAATTTCTTAAGTTTTGAATTTGGATTTTTCGTTTTGAGGAGTTTTTGAATGATTTGAAGTTTGGGTTTTGATGGTTTTGGGCCATTGACATGATTGAGAACTTTGTTTATGAGATTTGGGTATGTTTGGAAAGGTTTTTGGAATGATTTGAAATGGGAAAATCGGAGTTTATGGGTTGTGTTCATGGTTGGGCCGCGACCCTTTTATTGTGTGTCGCGGCCCAAGCTTGAAAAAAGGTGGTTTCTGGCTGTTGGGGGCACCTTGGACCGCTGCCCCTTTTTGGTGGGCCACAGCCCACGATGCAGACAGAGAGGGGTTTTGTAACATCCCAAAATTACCTAATAAGGCTTAGGGCGTTGATTAGGGGGCCAGGATGAAAGTATATGGAATTATATGTTTATTTGATATATTTGATTCTGATTATGTGAGTTATATGATAATATAACTAGTTATGTATGTTTAGGGATATTAAATATACATGTGGGCCCGTTTCTTATTGGAATGGAAACTTTCGTAATTTGGCCGGTTATGGGCATAATTGTATATATGTTCATATATCTGATATATGTGAGAGACCACATTATTATGTGGGTTAATTTGGGTTACTCTACACGAGACGATCCTAAGGAGCAAGTTAGAAGGAAAGTCACAACAGGGCCCAATACCTGACTCGGGATGAGTCAAGGGGTATTTTAGGTATTTGGCATTAAATCAGGTTATCAAGTAATGGGAATGAATAATTGAAGATATATTTGGAGTTAGCGAGATTAGGACGGAATACTGGGGATTTTGACCATTTTTCCCTCAGGGACATTTTTGGTACCCCAAGTCTCGGGATTAGCTTAAGTCGTTTAAGCCTCTAGGAAACAAAAGCATAAACACTTAAACACCTCACTGAACCGAATCTCTCTCTCTCTTTCTCTCTCAGCTTCCCTAAGTAACTTCTTGAAGAACTAAGTAGATTTTGGCTGAAAACTAAGGAATTGAAGGCTCGGGATTAGAATTCGGATAGCTTGTGGCTAGGGGATCACCATTCATAGCTAAGGTAATACCTTAATCCTTGTTTCAGATTGATTTCTGCCCTGTTTTCCTTAGAGTTTGAGTTGTTCTTGAGCTTGTGGCTCAAGTATGAGAGTTTGATTTTTGGTGGGTTTTAATTTAGATTTTAGTTGGGTTTTGTTGCTTGGAAGATATTAAAACTGTTATGATTGTTAGAGTTATTATTTGAGGGCATTTTAGTCTTTTCTTAATTATTGTTATTTTATATCTTTTGCCTTATATAAAAGGCTTGGCTTATTAGTTTTGTAACCTAGAATACTTTTCTCTCTATTTTGCAATACACTCTAGCCTCCCTTTTCTCTCTTCATCTTTTTGCTATCTCTCATTTGGGTTTTATGGATTGTGTCTTTGCATAATTATCATGGTATCAGAGAAGGGTTTATGGAATTGAATTTCTTAAGGTTGGAGTTGATGAATGCAGCTTTTGCAAACAAAAAGGTCACTGGAAGGCTCAGTGTCCTAAATTAGTAAATCGTGCACCTCAGCAACAAAGACATCAACTCAGACCTCCTCAATTCGGTAATCAATCGCCTCATTATGGTAGCCAACCACAGTTTGGCAACCACTCACAACCTCAACCATACCGTCCTCCGAAATTTAATGTCGTTGCTACTGTACCTCCATCTGACTCGTATGATTTTGGGGCCTCATCTTCCAATCCTGCTCTTGCTGCCCTCTCAGAACAGTTTCAGAAGTTTCTTACCATGCAGCCACATGCCATGTCCGCCTCTTCTTCGGTAGGTCAGCCCCCTACTAGCTCTTCAGGTATGACATCCTCTACATGGATTTTAGATTCTGGAGCCTCGCACTATATGTCTCCACATTCGAAATCTTTTGTTTCCTTGTGTCCTGCATCATCTGTGCCTGTCATGACTGCTGATGGTACTCCTATGCCATTAGCAGGTGTTGGTTCTGTTGTCAGTCATCATTTATCACTTCCTAATGTTTACCATATTCCTAAGCTTTCACTAAACCTTGTATCTGTTGGTCAATTGTGTGATTCTGGTTACTCAGTGTCTTTTTCTTCTACCTCTTGTCATGTGCAGGATCCGCAGTCTCAAAAGCTGATTGGGACCGGCCGTAGGCGGGGGGGTTTATATGTTTTGGATGAGCTGAGATTACCAGTCTTTGCAGCTCCTAGTGTTGATCTGTCTTCCTTTCGATTGTCTCCATCATCGTCTAGTTTTTATTTATGGCACTCTAACCTTGGTCATGTTTCAGCTTCCCGTTTAAGATTCTTAGCTTCTATAGGAACCTTAGGAGATTTTCAAGTTCATGATATTTCTGATTGTAGTGGTTGTAAACTTGCAAATTTTTCTGCTTTACCTTTCAGTAAAAGTACTTCATGTTCTGTTGCACCTTTTGACTTAGTTCATTCTGATGTGTGGGGACCCTCTCCTATTGCTACAAAAGGAGGGTCTAGATATTATGTCTCTTTTGTTGATGATCACACTCGATTTTGTTGGGTTTTTTTAATGAAATGTCGTTATGATTTCTATGATATTTATGATCGTTTTCGAGCTTATATAAAAACTCAACATGCTTCTGTTATTAAATGTTTTAGATGTGATCAAGGTGGTTAATATACTTCAAATAAATTCTATAATTTGCTTGCTTTAGATGGAACTGTGTATCAAACTTCTTGTACAGATACCCCTGAACAAAATGGTGTTGCTGAAAGAAAGCATAGACACATTATTGAAACTGCTCGTTCTCTTTTGTTGTCCTCATCTGTGCCTAGTCAGTTTTGGGGAGAAGCAGTTCTCACTGCAGTCAACCTTATTAATAAGATTCCATCTTCAATCACTTCAGGTTTGTCCCCTTTTGAAAAACTATATGGACATATCCCTGATTATTCTTCTTTGAGAGTCTTTGGTTCTACTTGCTTTGTTCTTCGTCCTAGTGTAGAGCGTACAAAACTGTCATCACGCTCTGCACTTTGTGTGTTCCTTGGTTATGGTGATGGCCAAAAAGGATATCGTTGTTTTGATCCAACTTCTCAAAAATTATATGTATCTCGCCATGTTGTTTTTCTTGAGCATATAACCTCTTTTCTATTCCTGGCACTACTCACAACTTGACCAAATCAGATCTTATTCATATTGATCCTTTTTGTGAGCATACAAGTACCTCTTCTCCTCAAGTTCCTCAAATTGTAGAGTCTGAATCTTCTCCTGCTCCTATAGTCCCTTTTCCACTTCATTACTCTCGCAGGTCTCGAGCTATTGATACTGGTATTTCGCAGGCTGACATTTTCTGAAACACCTCCGCCTACAGCTGTTCTAGATCCTTCTGATACTGTAGATCCTCCTCGCTATCCTCAGCACACTCGTAAGTCTACTAAACTACCACATTTTGTTTATTCGTCTTATTCTATCCCTTTCACTTCGTTTTTAGCGTCTATTCATTGTCTCTCTGAGCCTTTATCCTATAAAGAAGCAGTTACTGACCCTCTTTGGCAGCATGCTATGAATGAGGAACTTTCAGCTTTGCACAAGACAGATACTTGGGATTTGGTATCTTTACCTCCTGGTAAACATACAATTGGTTCTCGTTGGGTTTATAAAATCAAGACCAAGTCTGATGGGTCTGTTGAACGCTACAAAGCTAGATTGGTAGCTAAGGGATTTTCTCAACAGTATGGTATGGATTTTGAGGAAACTTTTGCTCCTGTTGCAAAAATGACTACTGTCCGTGCTCTTATAGCAGTTGCATCTGCTCGTCAGTGGAATATATCTCAGTTGGATGTTAAGAATGCTTTCTTGAGTGGCGATTTACATGAAAAGGTCTACATGGTTCCTCCTCTTGGGGTCCCTCACAATCATGGAGAAGTTTGTAAGCTTAAGAAAGCTCTGTATGGTCTCAAGCAGGCTCCTCGAGCATGGTTTGAGAAGTTCTCCAATGTTATTACTTCTCTTGGGTTTCTCTCAAGTAATCATGACTCAGCACTATTTGTTAAGTGTACCAATGCAGGTCGTATTCTCCTTTCCTTATATGTTGATGATATGATCATTACTGGTGATGATTTAGATGGAATTGCAGTGTTAAAGTCTCAATTAGCTTCACAGTTTGAGATGAAGGATTTGGGGCCTCTTCGGTATTTTCTGGGTATTGAAGTTGCCTTCTCCCCAAAAGGCTATCTTCTTTCTCAGTCAAAATACACTTCTGACATTATTGACCGTGCTCGGCTTACAGATACAAAAGTAGTTGCCACTCCTTTTGAGCTCAATGTTCAGTATTCTCCTTCTGATGGCACTCCCTTGCATGATCCTACTTTGTATCGCACTATTGTTGGCAGTTTGGTTTATCTCACTATCACTTTGCCTTTTGTTCCTTCTTCTTTAAAGATTGCTGACTTCTTTACTAAGTCTCATTCTTTTTCTCGTTTTCAATTTCTAGTTGGCAAACTCTCGATGCTTATTGTTGCTGCATCGTGAGTTTGAGGGGGTGTGTTAGAGTTATTATTTGAGGGCATTTTAGTCTTTTCTTAATTATTGTTATTTTATATCTTTTGCCTTATATAAAAGGCTTGGCTTATTAGTTTTGTAACCTAGAATACTTTTCTCTCTATTTTGCAATACACTCTAGCCTCCCTGTTCTCTCTTCATCTTTTTGCTATCTCTCATTTGGGTTTTATGGATTGTGTCTTTGCATAATTATCAATGATGATTGAATTATTGTTTTAGGGTGGAATTGGGATGGTTTTAGTTGAATTTGGATGATGAAAAATGGAGAAAATATGGGTTGGCTGGGCCAAGTCGCGGCCCTATTCTTGAGGGGTCGCGACCCAACCGAACCTAGGGCCCTTGGGGGCTTCTGTCTGGGAGGCGCGTCGCGACCCTCAAGGGCAGGTTGCGGCCCATGTTCCATTTCCAGGGGGAGGGCCTCTGACTTTAGGGGCGCGCCGTGACCCTCAAGGGTAGGTCGTGGCCCGCCTGGGCTGTTTTGGCCATCTGAGATATATTCCATTGACGAACAAATACAACTGCTATAAGAGTACGAATGGTAGTTAATTTTGCAACGAGAACAAAAGTTTCCTCACAATCCTTACCTTACTGCTGAGAAAATTCCTTAGCCACCAATCTAGCTTTGTAGCGTTCAACAAACCCATCGAACTTGATCTTGATTTTATAGACTCAACTAGAACCAATAGTATACGTTTACCAGAAGGTAAAGGTACCAAATCCCAAGAATCTGTCTTTTGCAAAGCTGAAAGTTCCTTATTCATAGCACGCTGCCAATACTTTTTTGTTTGACTAATGAGTTGGGACCTTGCATACTTGTTTAGCTAGCCCAATCCCATGATTCTTCTTAAATTTTTATCAACAACTAAGTTTTGCAAACTAATTTACGAAAACATACTTGAGTTAGTATATCGAGTAATTATCAGTGAAATGAAATCTAAGTTCATTAGGATCAAAGAAAGTTAAAGCATCCATTGAAATCAGTGGCAGCAATTATTGATCTCAGTTACCAAAATTACATTTATAAATTAATGTTTGTGATTCAGTAATATTATTGTTTTAGTTGATTTTAAATTCTTCTCAAATAAAGGTCAATGAGCCTTGAAGTTGGCAAAGGCAGAGACATTGATTATAGAAAGATATAGCAGCAAGAAAAATAGAATTCAACCGAAAAGAGAACAAGTGTTGATCAAATGAGTAATTTCTATTTTCTAGTTTCTCAAGGACTCAAAAAATTTCCCTTTTTTCCAAGAAAAAGGGTAAAAGTATATAATCTACAAAATTGTTTCTAGTGAATCTATGTCAAAGCTACAAATTACAATCAATTCAACTGGGATGTGATGTCAATGAATATGTCTTCTCTGCAAGGAATTGTGAGTCCACCCATCGGATGGTCATATCCAAATTCTTCTTCTGCCATACTCAGCAAGTCTTGAAAAGCAGGCTCATTTAGGTACGAAAGAGGTACTACATAATGCTTCTTTTGATCTTCTCCAACATAGATAGCTAAGCAGCCTTTTGGAATGGTTGCAGACTTCAAGGTTACTTCTTTGATGCCTGAAAGTGATCTTCGGAGAGCCTTCTTACCCTGAACAAAGCCGGACAATCCAAATGCCATGTTGATCTTCTTTTATGTTTTTCTTTAGAATAAGTATTAGAGTTCACAAAAATATTTTGTAGTAGAGAATGTGAGGACTTGATGAATTAGCTGTGTGGTTATGCACCCTTATATAGATGAATGCACACTTATCTAAGGCTTCTGAATAAGTGGTTCTGAAGACATTTGGGAAGGTTTGACAAATTTGCAAGAGACATAAGCATTGGAAAGTTCACATGGCTTTGTCTTCCAAGTCATATATAAAAGCAACAATAGAGCCCACTTGTGCTATAAGATTTGCAACAAAGAGAAACCATTGTGAAACATATATTATGAACTAGCTCATCATCCTTTTTTCTTTTTTTAATTCAACCAATGAGAGGAGGAAAATTATGAAGACAAATACAGCTACTGGTTTCCACCATTATTTCTTAGTCACCATAAATTAGGAAGACAATACCATGTGATTGCTCTCAAGGACTATGCTTCTTAGTATACCCCATCCAACTACTTGGCTTTTTAGGCTTCAATAAACATTTGGATAAAGGAATATATAAATATGTATATATAAATATCTACCAAGTCATATCATAGCAAGGACATTGATATTATAGAAACATAACTGGGTTCCTTAGCATTTCTCTTAGATCTCTTTCTTTCCCTTGCAAAAAAGACACATTCATCCATCTTATTTCTGAGTTGAATGCCAAATTATGAGTACAGACAAAATGGCCGGATGACAAACAATGCTTAGGATGGCCAATAGGAAATGTTTCCAAGAATGATACAAATGAATGCTATTGCATTTCTTTTCCTTGAATGAATTATTTGGCTGAAGTCTTTTTTTCTTATAGATTCTGGTATAGAAACCTTCTCCATTTTCTTGTTCAATCATAAGATCAGCGGCTCAATATTGCATATACAGGACTTGATGTCCTCTTTCCTTTCTCCAATTCTTGTTTAGTGCTGGTATTTACAATTCTAAGAACTTAGATCAATGAAGATATCATCTCTGCAAAGAATTGTAATTTTCATATCTGAATTCTTCCTCTTCTTCTTCCATACTTAGTAGCTGGAGACAAAGGTAATACATAACTCTTCTTTTGATCTTCTCCAACATAGATTGCAAAGTAGCCTTTTGGAATGTTTGTAGTTTTCAAAGCTGGTTCTTTTACATTGGAAAGTGACCTCCCGACAGTCTTCTTTCCATGGACAAAACCAGAAAATTCAGAATGCCATGTTGACCTTTCTTTCCAAGTTATCATTTTTTATCACAAATGATTTTTCAATAAAGAATATGGGAACTTGATGATTTAGCTTTGTGGTAACGAGCATATATATATATATATATATATATATATAAATAAAGATGAATGGCTCTCTGTCATACACAGGCAATTGGGTAGGTTTGAATCTTCACATGCCTTTGTCTCTAACTCATACGTTGACACTTGGTTGTGACTGTGACATATCTATAGACATCACCAGGTGAACAACCTACAAAGGAACCCCACTTGAAACAAAAGATAACCATTATAGTGAAACCATTTTGGAAGATATGTGATCGACTAATGCATCCTTCAACTAATACTTTTTTATTTTGTGGCTTTCAAATAAGCCGGTTTTCAACTTTGAACCAATAATAATGAGAAGGAAGGCACAACCATGTGATTGCTCAAAGATTATGCCACTCGCTAGACCCCATCTCATTAATTGCCTCTTCAATCTCCATCATTGATTTCCACACAAGAGTTATCTTTTCTACATTTCTCATCAAGGGTATATACTCAATAAGATTAGGTTCTATAGCATCTCAACTCCTCACATTCTCAAGTAATAGAGCTTTCTTTTGCAAAACTTTTAGAGCTCTTTCTTTGCTTACACTTTCTTCTTTCATCTCTACCATAGAGACTTAAACAATCATGGGTTTCCGTTTTCCTGGTGTAGTTCATGCTAAGCAACTTATTCAGAGGTCTTTTTCTAGTGTAAAAGATGTTCCAAAAGGCTATTTGGCAGTTTATGTTGGGGAGAACAAAATGACAAGATTTGTGATCCCAGTATCATACTTGAACCATCCTTCATTCCAAGAATTGCTATGTCAGGCTGAAGAAGAATTCGGATTTGATCATCCAATGGGTGCTCTAACAATTCCCTGCAGTGAAGATGCTTTCATCAATCTTGTTTCTAGCTTAAATATCTGATAAATGATGATGAGTATAGATAGATGCTAACTACTGACAAAAATTATTGTTACAATTTTGTATGGCAAACAATGCCAATACTATCACTACGTAAATATTTTTCCTTAGGGACTGATATGAAAATATCCCTGAGAATGATACAAATGAAACTATCAAAGATTTTGTTCAATGAATTGTGTTATTTATGTTTTAATCTCTTTATATTAAGATCTAGAATCCTTGTCCTTCTTCTCGTTCTATATCGGTCTGCAAAATAGTACTGCGAAATTGTGAATTGGCACTTCAAAATAGTCATTAATTTTAGTTTTAAGTTGTCAGACCAAACAGATCAAAGAGCACCTCAAGACTGTTATGACACATTTTTCAAAAACTGAGTTTTGGCACATAACAGAATATAAAGAAGTGTGACAACAGCCTCTTCTTGCCTTCAATAAAAGAAAAGTTAATAGATTTATAGTGACACAACAACACAGTTAGAAGTTATTATTTCACCAGCTGATTTGGATGAAGCAGAGAACAAATTTTGGTTCTACTCTTAGACACAGTTGTCTCTTTATTTTAGTACTTTGCCTTGTGAGTTTGTTTGTTTAAGGCTTATTATATTCTACTTTTTCTCATATCATCTCTAGTCCCTTCAATGAAAATTTAACTCAAGAGGTGTATAATTTGGAGTTATGATTAAGAAACAAAATTTGCAAACTAATTGAGTTATACACACACACACACACACTTGAGTTACTATATCAAGTAATTGTCAGTGAAATGAAAGCTAGTCTATGTCAAGTATTAAAATCAGTTCATTCATTTAGGCAGCAGTTATTGATCTCAGCTATAAATTTATATTTATAAGCATTGTTAAAGTAATGTTTGTGATTCAGTAATATTACTGTTTTAGTTGATTCTAAATTCTTCTCAAATAAAGGCCAGTGAGCTTTGAGTTGGCAAAGACAGAGAAATTTAACAACAAGAAAAATGGAACTCAACCGAAAAGAGGACAAGTATTAATCAAATGAGTTCTTTCTATTTGCTAGTTTCATAACTAGTCAAAAAAATTCCCTTTTTTAACTAAAACAAGAAGGGTAAAAGTATATGATCTACAAAATGGTTTTCTGTGAATCTATGTTCAGTACTACAAATTACAATCAATTCAACTGAGATGTGATGTCAATGAATATGTCTTCTCTGCAAGGAATTGTGAGTCCACCCATTGGGTGCTCATATCCGAATTCTTCTTCTGCCATGCTCAGCAAGTCTTGAAATGCAGGCTCATTTAGGTACGAAAGAGGTACTACATAATGCTTCTTTTGATCTTCTCCGACATAGACAGCAAAGCATCTTTTTGGAATGGTTGCAGACTTTAAAGTTGCTTCTTTAATGCCTGAAAGTGATCTTCGGAGAGCCTTTTTACCCTGAGCAAAGCCAGGAAATCCAAATGCCATGTTGATCTTCCTTTGTGTTTTTCTTTAGAAGAAGTATTAGAGTTCACAACAATATTTTGTAGTAGAGAATGTGAGGACTTGATGATTTAGCTGTGTGGTTATGTGCCTTTATATAGATTAATGGACTGTTGGAATGCATACATATCTAAGGCTTCTAAATAAGTGGTTCTGACAAATTTTGGAACGGTTTGACAAATTTGCAAGAGACACAAGTATTTGAAGTTAACATGGCTTTGTCTTCCAACTCATATATGAAAGTTTAGCTATAATTGAGACATTTATACATGTGATATGTCTAACCATTACCATAAGAACAAACAACAACAGAGCCCATTTGTGCAATAAGATTGGCAACAAAGAGAAACCATTGTGAAACATATATAATGAACTCGCTCATCATCCTTTTCTTTCCCTTCTTTTCAATTCAACCAACAAGAGAAAGAAAGTTATGCAGACAAATCCAGCTGCTGGTTTCCACCTTTATTTGTTAATTTTCTTAATTTTGTTTAAAAAGAAAGCAGTTCTCAACTTTGAGTAAGTATGGACAAGTAGAAAGATAATTCCATGTGATTGCTCAAGGACTATGCTCCTTACTACACCCCATCCAACTACTTGGCTCTTTAGTGTTCACTATTCATTTGGATAAAGGAATATATATATATATATATATATATACTAAATCATATCCTACCAAGGACATAGATTTTATAGAAACATAATTGTGTTTCTCAGCATTTCTCTTAGATCTCTTTATTTCCCTTGCAAAAAATTCACGTTCATCCATCTTATTTCTCAGTTGAATGCCAAACTATTAGTATAAATGAAATGGATGACAAACAATGCCGATACAATGTAAATATTTTTCCAAAAGGAAGTGTTTCCAAGAATGATACAACTGAATGCTATTACATTTCTTTTTCTTGAATGAAATATTTGGTTGAAGCCTTTTTTTTTTCTAGATTCTCGTTTAGAAATCTTCTCCATTTTCCTATTCTATCATAAGATCATTGGCTCAATATGGCATACAAAGGACTTGATGTCTTCACTCCTCTCTCCCAATTTTAGTGCTGATATTTACAATTTTGAGAGCTTAGATCAATGAAGATGTCATCTGTGCAAAGAATTGTAGTTTTCATATCTGAATTCTTCATCTTCCATAGTAGCTCTCTAGACATAGGCACTACATAACTCTTCTTTTGATCTTCTCCAACAGAGACTGCAAAGTATCCCTTCAAATGCCATGGAAAGTGACCTCTCAACAGGCTTCTTACCATGGACAAAACCAAGCAATTCAAATGCCATGTTGACCTCTCTTTCCGAGTTTTCACAAATGATTTTCTAATAGAGAATGTGGGAACTTGATGATTTAGCTTTGTGGTAACGTGCCTGTATATATAGATGAATGGTTCTCTGGCATACTCAGGCAATTGGGTTGGTTTGAAAGTTGCAAAAAAACATAAGCATTTGAACCTTCACATGGCTTTGTCTTCTAACTCATACATGGACACTTGGTTGTGACCGTGACATATGCATGGACATCACCAGGTGAACAACCTACAAGGGAACCCCACTTGAAACATATGATATGCAGCAAAGGGAAACCATTTTGGAACATATCTGATCACCTAATGCATCCTCCAACTAACAATGTTTTTCTCTTGTGGCTTTCAAATAAGTCGACTTTCAACTTTGAATCAATAATAATGAGCTGGAAGACACAACCATGTGATTGCTCAAAGATTATGCCACTCACTAGACCCCATCTCCTCAATCAGCACCATTCATTTCCACACAACAGAGTTATCTTTTCTACATTTCTCATCAAGGGTATTGATTATATATACTCATAAGATTGAGTTCTTTAGCACCTCAACTCCTCACATTCTCAAGTACTAGAGCTTTCTTTTGCAGAACTTTGAGATCTCTCTCTTTGCTTACATTTTCATCTTTCTTCTTCGTTTAGAGACTTCAACAATCATGGGTTTTCGTTTTCCTGGCGTAGTTCATGCTAAGCAACTTATTCAGAGGCCTTTTTCTAGTGCAAAAGATATCCCAAAAGGCTATTTGGCAGTTTATGTTGGGAAGAACAAAATGACAAGATTTGTGATCCCTGTCTCATACTTGAATCATCCTTCATTCCAAGAATTGTTGGGTCAAGCTGAAGAAGAATTCGGATTTGATCATCCAATGGGTGCTCTAACAATTCCCTGCAGTGAAGATGCTTTCAACAATCTTATTTCTAGCTTTAATGTCTGATGAGTGATGATGAGTATAGATAGATGATAACTACTAACAAATATGATTGTTGCAATTTTGTATGGCAAACAGTGCCAATACTATCACCTTGTAAATATTCTTCCTTGGGGACTGAAATGGAAATGTCCCTAAGAATGATACAAATGAAACTACCAAGTTTTTCGCCAATGAATTGTTTTTATTTATGTTTTAATCTCTTTGGATTGAGATCTAGAATTCTTGTTCTATATTGATCTTGAAAATAGTACTGCGAAATAGTCATTTTAGTTTTTGAGTCGCCTGACCAAACTGATCAAATCATTTTAGTTTTTGAGCCTCCATTACCTTTGAAGCAAGAAGCATTTGCCACATTTGGAATGGCTTCCAATTTATACATGCACTCAGTTATTTTATTTTTAGGCTTCTTATATGTTTTCACACATCATTTTAAACGCTTATTCCAGTAACAAAACCTCAATACTTGTTGTAGGCTTCTCAATCTATACATTGCTTGTAAGCCACAAAGTAAACTTTTTCATGAATATGACCAGCATCCAACCCAATGTTGGTTCATGCTTGAGCCTAATGTGTGATCCATTACAATACCAAAAATTTGCAACAAGTCTCGTTATAATCTTTTATAAGTTCAGTGTGAATCACCTACATAAAGTCAGATGGCATATATTTGTTCTTTCATCTTTTCCCCCATTTGCCCGTTTGCCCCCAAAAATTATTGAAAGCAGAAGTGGATAAAGTTTCCGGATAAAAACACTCGAGCTTCCTTAACTTGAACAAAAAAACATTAAACAATACAGGGTAATGGGCGATACCGTCTGTGTAGATGGTCGCTTTACATTTCTACCTAAACTCCTCTTGAGTCTAGCCAACACTCAAAAATTTTGGTATCGCCCCTTTATAAGAATGGAGAATGACTGCTCCCCATTATGATATCTAAGACTTTAGTCTTCCTCGACATCAGCAAATTCTTCTTCGCTCTCTTCTTCTTCTTCTTCTTGCTCATCTTCTTCACCCGCCTCCTCATCGTCATCTTCACTTTCTTCTTTTTTGGCCTTTTGCTTTTTCTTGCCATCACCATCTCCTATTAAAAGGGAACAAACAATCAAATTCCAGCAAGGGTTTACAAGAACAAAAGTGATGCATCGTGCTTCAAGAAAACACGACAATCCAAGGCAGGAGAACCCTCTTCCCGAAAATAAATAAATGAAGGAGGTCAAAAAAGTAATTTGTAATATGATTTATTTTATGTTCTTCTATACCAAAGGAATCACAGATGAGAAAATTATATGTAGTGATTGATGTACCATATTCACTGAAGATAGTTCCTCCAGAACACAATCCTTCCTCGATCTTCATGAGTTGAAGAGTCATTCTTGGTCCAATCTCTTGAAGCTTGATGGCACTTTTAGTGGAAGCACGATTAACCCTACTAAGATCAGTAGCCAGAGTTACTGTTGCTGCTTCATCGTCTCCTTCACTATCTGATCCATAATTGGCCCTATTACAGGGAAAAGATTAGTAAAAAAATAATAAGACAAGACTTAGTTTATTATTCGTTCAAATAAGAATGTTATAACATATAAGAGGGAGTTTATTCGTTCAAAAGAGAATGCTATAACGTATAAGAGGGGGTTTACTTTTCAGAACATGCTTCCATTCTGCATGTGAAATTTACTTTTCTAATGTGAAAAAAAAAGGCACAAGCCAAAATCCTTACTTTGTAATAAAGTCACTAACGTCTTGAAGATTTCTAAGATCAGGGACGTGATGGTTCTGCACAAATTTTCTAATTCTACGGGAGACACCAACAGGCTGCAACCTAATGGAATAATGCCGAAAGTCAACGAGTTTAGTGTCTTTGTTGTAATTGAGCAACACAATTCTCTGGCAGGAAGCAAGTTTGACCTGAAACATTATCGTGAAAACCATACAAGTTTCCCAGAAATTCTTTTAGCCAAAAAAAAAAGGAAAAATAAACTTGGACAATTTAATTCATACTCTGAGAACTCACGGTGTTAATATCAATAGCTGGAAAGATGTTTTGAAACATAATAGTTGTAAGTTTTAGATGCTGTTCTCCAGTGCCAAAACCAGAAAGAACAATCTGCAGAGGAATAGTATTAAAATCAGATAGTGAAAACAACTTTATGAATATATTTTCTTCTTTCATCTTTCCAAGTCTGCAAACCAACATTACAAGTGCACACATCTATGCATAAGAATAAGCTTACCAAAGGAGGATTAGTGAATAGATCTTGAGGACATCTAGGCCGCAATTGAGATTTAGCAACATCAACTGCCAAAGAGTATTCTTGTATCTTAAATGTAAGAGTTGGGCCTTGTGGGGTTCTTGCAACCCTTAAGTAAGGTGCAGATGGAGTTTTTGACAATATGAGAAAATGTGTAACACCCATTGGCCCAGCAACATTTAAAAAGTCCTTGAGATTATTCCGTTTCTTCTCCTGCCAAAAGAAAAAGGGGGCAAAGTAAGCTAAATTAAAATCCTAGGAAAAATAACAAAGCTCCTACCCTATATGCCAGTTGAGACTATAGCATGACAAAACATCACTTCGCCATAACCACACTATATGATTTGAATCACATTTTGCATATTCTAAACTAAATTCCTTTTTTTTAACTCTTGCTATTCTTATTTTATTCTCTTGAGCCTTTCAATTAGTTAATCTCAGACAAATCACATATTACTAAGAGTGAAGAAAAATGAGAATAATAAGAGTCGCAGGAACAAATAGATGATATAGCGTGGTTAAACAGAATAGCGGACCGAGAACAAGACATAGAAAGTAAAAGAGAGGGTCCTCATCCTTGGGTATGTACTAACTTAAAATTAGGATGGCATAACAACATGATCTCATAAATTACAAGTTTATGACTTATGAGTAATCCTCATTGGTACGAAAGTAACCCAATATCCAGTTTATTAAATTTGCCTTCCTTTCCACAGCCTCAGCCACCAAAACATATGGGGTGGACAAATAATGCAGGTATACTCAGGACATTTGACCAAAAATTCACTCTCTCTTAAAAGTACATCAGACCAAATAGTCGCACAAGAAGAAAGTCCACATTTATAGTACCCCAGAATCATAATTCTTTATAGCTTAAATAGAGGGGTTTTTGTCTTTCTATTTCACTATCTTAGTTAGCATTCAGATGCATTTTCAATTTATTCCCAAAAAAGACTAAAGAACAACAGTATTATTGAGAAATACAAAAAACAAAAAAGATTGTTACCCGAAGTTTGAGAGCGGTATAGGGAAGCATGAGCTTTCTCAAATCCATTTGAAGTTGCCTGAGAGGACCGGGCAATTTACCTCTAGCAAAAACAAAGCTCTTCGGAATCTTATCCCCTGTGATATGATCCACAGTAGCCTGATTCTTCTTCACAATGGGCTTCACAAACCCCTTTCTCTTTTTCTGTTAAATTTTTATTTACAAATTAAAAAACAAAATTAGCATGAGCCATGACAGAGACCCATAGTCCATACATAATCTAGTACAACTCTATTAACTCTCTTCTTTTTTTTTTTTTTGAAAAGAAACAACTGTGTATTAATATTATGAACAATACAAAGAACTTTATTAACTCTCTCTTTTTCTTTTTTGCCTACTCTCTTTGGTTGCTAAGAAAATACATATATTCCTGGACAGCCAAAGAGAGCCTCTAACTCAAGAAATATTTATATAAAACATATATTTGTGTGTGTGCGCGAGTTCTTACACTTCCAAAACGAGCCATAACTTGATGAATAGTGAAGCTCCTGAACTTCAATATCAACCTCAATCTGAACAGAGTAACCAATAATAATAGCGTGATAAGGATCAATATAGCAATAATACAAGAAATTCAACAAAATAATAATCACAACACAGGACTCTTCAATAATATAGATACCAAACACATATTTTTCAATAGCCAAGGAATTCCAATTAACGAATTTTAGAACAAATATATAATTACATTATTCATCAAGGAAATCAATTCTACAAAAACTTGTAATACATATTTACCAACAAATGATACAATCTTCCTTGAAACCTATTCATTATTCTTTCAAAATCAAATTCGTATATATAATTTTTCAAAACTATCATTTCCAGTTCAGGTTTTCGATTACAACAAGCCCCATAAATACAGTTAAGTAATGCCTTATCAAGATTAGAAGCCTACAAAGAAATTAAAGCGTATAGACATCCCTGCCCTAATAAAGATAAGATAATCTGAATAAATATTACACAGTATTGATTCAACCACAACTACACAAGAAGTGCATTATCATTATATCATAGTGTTTTACTGTTTAAGCTTCAAATGTAAAAGTTATGAAACTGAGATGATGGAGGTTGAAGAGGGCATTACCAAAGGCCGTTGAGAGAAAGCAGAGAAGAGAAGCTGCCGTCGAAGAACCTCGAGCTTGAGGAGCTACGCCGGAGCAGAAAGATTCGGTCCGCCACTGAGAGGACGAGCAGCGACTCAGAGACTCGGGCAAAAGGCGGCTCCGTGAGAGAGTGACAAAACTCGAACGTTTAGGTTTTTAGACTTTTAGGGCTTAAATCTCACTCTCATTTAAATTATATTTAGGCTCCGTTTGGTAAAAATTAATGAGTTTTAAAGGGTTTTCTTTATGGAGAGAAAGAGGCTATTTTTTCGTAGGGAACTTTGAAGGTACATGTTTAATAGTGTACCCTATTTTCATATGATAAATTTAACAGGCATCTCAAATATATGTTATTTTGTATAATTTTGACAATAATGTCATTTTCATTAAACTCTCATCTCTAATTCTTTAGGTCATCTCTAACTCATAACACTATATATGGTGTTGTACTAACATTATATATGGTGTTGTACCAACACCAAAACTAATACCAACACCAAAACTAAAAAATCTTAGCACCATATTTTTTCGAGTAATGATACATGCACCCAAAATATATACTCAAATATTACATACAGTGATGTGGCAGTTTAGTTTAGTCAATCACATTTATTAAAACTTACGTCACTGTATATAATATGTGGGTACACATATCATTACTCTATTTTTTTTCCATTCCAACCACAACACCAAAAAGTATATTCTTTATTATTTTATCTTATATATAAAATAATATATATTTATTATTAAAAACTAATATAAAAAACAAAATAGTATTGTTTTTTGTTTTTGTCGTTGCTACAGTACCTTACCAAAATGGTACTATAGCTTGACAGCATAATGATAGGATAAATGGAGTTGGGTTGGATTTAATTTTGTGTCTTTTTAGCACTATATTTGATATTTTACAGTGCGGTTAGAGTTGACATCAAATTATCTCTCTCCATTATGACAGCCATTTCTCACGACTATCACCTCCCCACGATCGGAAGCTCTTCTCCCTCATGTCTCTATTTCTCTTCTTTCTCCTTTTCTCTATCCATAGAAATATGGAAAAAAAAAACAAAAAAAACTCACAATTATTGAAGTATCCATTAAAACACACATGATAAATTTTTGTAACGCAATTAAATAAGATATATTTGAGATGCATATTAAATTTGTGAATATACGATGAAATAGGGTATACCCTGAAATTTCTCTTTCCAAAGGGAAATTTCAATTTATATGCTTGATAAAAGTTATAGTTACAAAAAAAATGCTAGGCATATTAAAATTTTCAAAATAATGCTACTTTTTTGTACTTTACCCAAAATGCTCTTACTATTTATTCCTCACTTTTCACTCCTCATTTCTCTCTTCTCTCTTCCCCCTCTCTCTCTCTCTCTCACCTCACACCACCACCAACACCACCACCACACTAAATATTATATTTCGAACAGATTTGGACATGATTTTTTGGTTTTTTGGCGATTTTTTTAATATTTGAAACTCTGAAATTTGCAGAAAATCGACATTGCTCGATGGTGGTTCGATGGTAGCTCGATAGTGGCTCGATGGTGCTCGATGCAATTCTTGCAAGAGACATAATTTTTCACTCGGGTGTCCGTTTGTGGTGATTTTTTTTTTTATTTTGGGTATTTTTCAAGATCTACACGTTTAAGATGCTCATATGCACATTTGGGAAGTTTAAAACTTAAAAATATACCAAAAGATGTCTTAAACATGAGGTATGTTTGCACTTTTGTATTTTTTACAAGTGTTACACTTCACAAATGTGCATATTAATATGTCAAACGTGTAGATCTTGAAAAAATACCCAAAAAAAAAAATCACCCCAAATGGACATCCGAGTGAAAAATTATGTCTCTTGCAAGAATTGCATCGAGCACCATCGAGCTACCATCAAATCACCATCAAGCTAAGTCATTTTTTCATGAAAAATCATTATTTTAAAGGTCTCATCGAGCTACCATCGAACCACCATCGAGCAAAGTCATTTTTTCATGAAAAATCATGATTTTGAAGGTCTCATCGAGCTGGCATCAAGCACCATCGAACCACTATCGAGCAATGTCGATTTTCTGCAGATTTCAGAGTTTCAGATCTGAAAAAGATCGCTAAAAAACCAAAAAATCATGTCCAAATCTGTTCGAAATATAATATTTAGTGTGGTGGTGGTGTTGTGAGGTGAGAGAGAGTGAAATAAGAGAGAGAGGGGGAAGAGAGAAGAGAGAAATGATAAGTGAGGAGAAAGTGGAAATGACAATTTGGGTAAAGTGCCAAAAAATAACATTATTTTGTATTTTTTAATATGCATAGCATTTTTTTGCAATTATAAAAATAATCAAGCATACAAATTGAAATTTCTCTTTCCAAATGACTTTCAATTTTTAACCAAACACTTAAAAAAAATGTTTTTTTTAATTCTAAAATTGGTTTGCCAAACGGGTCTTAAAAAATATACATATATTTATTTATAATATGATACAAGGTGGGGCGGGTAGAACCGGTTGGCGGGTTTTTTGTGCACCAGTCGGAGGGCAAAGCCAGATCCGCTGCTTCTCAATGTCGCCGATAGGTAATCTCTCTTTCTCTCTCTCTCTCCTCGGAAACTCTTTCCCGTCATTACTTTCTTCTTTGCTGATTTCTTAACGACTTGTCGTTTGTGATTCAAAGCCCAAAAGGAGTTGAGAAGAAAGACGAAGAAAATCGTTGATGGGGAGGTGGAAGCCAATGGCGACGATGGCTGGTGGTGGATTGTCCATAAGGGAATCTGGGCTTCGTTCATTTGCTTTGCTGTTTTCGGGGTTTTGGTGAGACTGGCTGTTTCGGTCCACCCTTATTCAGGTGCTGGAAATCCTCCCAAGTACGGCGATTTCGAAGCTCAGAGGCATTGGATGGAGATTACGCTTAATCTTCCTATCAAGGATTGGTACACTAACAGTAGCTCTAATGATCTCAGCTACTGGGGCCTTGACTATCCTCCTCTCACTGCTTACCAGAGCTACTTCCATGGCCTTTTCCTCAGATTCTTTCACCCTGAATCTGTTGCCATTTTCACTTCTCGTGGCCATGAGTCATATTTAG
The DNA here is from genome assembly GCF_963169125.1 of Humulus lupulus. Lineage (NCBI taxonomy): Eukaryota > Viridiplantae > Streptophyta > Magnoliopsida > Rosales > Cannabaceae > Humulus > Humulus lupulus. The sequence goes on along the minus strand of NC_084799.1, from coordinate 195,535,936 downwards.
GGTATTTGCTCTGACCCGTTATTTATTTATTCATATAGTGCTGTAAGATATTTTCAATTTTTTTTCATAAGTTGGCAAAAACGAAATACTGAGCTTTTGTTTGTTTGGGGATTGTGTTGTGACCCATTACTTTGTATTTCCAGTTCACTTCTCATTGTTTGAAGATTTTTTCTGTTTGTTAATGTAAGACTGGATTTTATTTTCTGGGTCTATGTTATTTGTTGCAGGAAGCTTCTTATGAGGTGGACGGTGTTATCTTCAGATGTTTTGGTGTTTTTCCCTGCAGTTTTGTATTTTGTGTTTGTGTATCATACAGGTCGAAAAAGTGGTCGTAAAAGTGAGATTGCTTGGCATATTGCTATGATTTTGCTCGATCCATGTCTTATCCTAATCGATCATGGTCATTTTCAGGTATAGATTTCAAGTATTACATTGCTTTTCTCAATTTGTAATGGTTGGTTTCTCATCCTTAGCTAATATTTTTTTCAGTACAATTGCATCAGTTTGGGACTCACCGTTGGAGCTGTCGCCGCTATTCTCTCAAACAGTGATCTTATTGCTTGTTTCTTGTTCAGTCTTGCTCTCAATCACAAACAGGTGCTTTTTAATTAAGCTATTGTATGTCACGACTGAAGATGACTAGATTTATATTTTGTTCAACTTTAAACTAAGGTTGTGTTCCCCTGTACATTCCTTTATCAAAATTAAGAAACATGTCTAAACGAAATCACAGGACTAAATATGTGAAAATGAAGCAATGCACAAGTTAATATTGGCTAAAACCCCAAAATATATCTAGATGACTTCAGCATCTTATCTCTTCAGTTAGCCCTTTTCTTTTTCTTTTTTTTTTCTTTTTTAAATATTCATAGAAAAAAAAAAGGCATAAATGCTGTCTAGCATTCCCCTTCTCCAACTCAAAAAAGTAAATGTTGTCAAGCAAGCCCCTTACCTAAGAAACTTATATTGGCCAGTCCAGATGATTTATATTTGTGAAGATGATTATGAGGTTTATTCTTCTTGTCCTTGCCTTTGGCAGATGAGTGCATATTTTGCACCTGCATTTTTCAGCCATCTATTGGGTAAATGTTTGAAGCGTTCAAATCCACTTTTTGAAGTGCTAAAACTTGGCTTTGTGGTCCTTGGCACATTTTCTCTTATTTGGTGGCCGTATATCCATTCCATGGAAGCCTTTTTGCAGGTAAGCATTAATTTACTTGAGCAATAAATGGAAGATACAACTTTCAGTGATTAATTGGACTCTTTACTCGCTGCCATAGCTTAGATAAACTGTTAGGACATTTATACATTTGCGGGGCCTATAGCTTAGTTTTTATGCATTAAATAATAGTCTTTAAACTAGGCTGTTGCAATTCTAAACTCTCCATCATCTTGCTTTGCAATAAATAAATAATCTACAAATAGTATATGCTTGTTGAGATCTTGTAGCACACTTTCTTAGTTCTGTCAATGTAAAATTTCAAACTATGACTTTAATAGCTAATCCTTTTGAACCAAACATGCTACTCTTATGATGTTTCATTTATGCTTTTATCTTTTGACTTTAGTACCCTGCTTTTGAATGGATATGTTTGGTTGTGCGTCTTAATTAAGATGTGCTAAGTCGCAGACACCAAAACTTGCTTATTGATTGTGTTGGTTTAATTTCTGGAGTTAGCATATTAAAAAAAAAAAGTGAATGTGTGGAACAAAATGATTCATTTTGAACACTATCTAGGTGAAGGCATTGCAGTTGACATGAATAAGGTTATTAACAGGAAGATTATCCTTCAAGGAACATGAGAGGGGATTGGCTCTCATCATGCTTCCGTATCTGAGTTATGAACAAATGAGGAGATGGGGAGAACTGGAGGCTTTTCTTTGGACTTTTTCTTTATAAATTTCTTATTCATAAGGACCTTCTGCAGATATCATTGATAAGCCTCCAATACGTTTTGTCTATGATAGGAGAAAAGCCTAAGTAAACTAGAGATGAAAAGTTACATTGTGTTTTTGTATTCATTGTACTCAATTTGTTATTTCATTTTTGTATCCAGCTGGCGACTTGATATCAGTTTAAAGGCTGAGTTGTCTTGTTCTTAGAGGATCCTAGTTGGCATTAATTAGTTCTAAATAATGTCTATATATATTGGAAGGCTCTTTCTGTAAAGGGTAGCTTGAGATTAAGATAGAGTTGACTCTTATAGGAGAGACCAATCCTCTTGAAAGGTTGGGATAGGAGAGAACAAGCCTCTCGAAAGCTTGTAGTTTGTACTGTTGCTACTGTTTCAATAAAAGTCTTTGAGGGATTTTTTTTCAGATTTTATTGTTGAGAGATTGAGAGTTTAATTCTTACTAAGAAGAAGCTATCAATCAGATTTTACTATGGTGTTAGATTTAGTACCTCGGTCGATGACAAGAGAGTTAGTTAGGAAGGGTGAAAATTCTGAGACATTTTTATGTCAAATATCTGAATATTGTAGAAGGATCTAATCATTTCGCCACATTTTCCTTTCAAGGCCCCTCAAAGGTGAAAGTGTTTGGGTGGCTACTGGCCTTGGGATAATGTTAAATTATCACGAAACCTTTTCTATACAGCTCTTCTATTTGGAGTGTCATGTGCAATCATCCTATTGACCTTATCTTTAGGCATTGCCCATTTGTTGTGATTCTATGGTCAAGAATGTTACAGGAATTCGGAGTATCTTTAATCATTGGCCTTTTTGGTGGCACTTGGGGCTAGCTCAGGTAGCTGGGTGTGTCAGTGTGTAGGGAGGGGTTGGGTGTGTCAGTGTGTGGGAGGGGTAATGGTTCAACTCTCCATTGCACCAAAAAATCATTGCCCTCTTTGGTTGTATTGTAATCTAAGATGACTTGTCTGTCATCTTTGCAAGTTGTTTTTTTTTATTCCTTTTGTTCTGTTTTTTTCTTTTATTTTTTAAAATGCATGGTAATCATTTTAACGTGGTCCCCAAGTAGTTGACCAAAATTAATCTTTCTATTTTTCTTTTTCTCGTATACATGGCTGTGTTGATTTATACAAGCTTGATAAATAATGATACAGGTTCTCTCTCGTCTGGCTCCTTTCGAGAGAGGGTTATACGAGGATTATGTGGCTAATTTCTGGTGCACCACTTCAGTTGTTATAAAGTGGAAGAGACTGTTCACAACACCAACACTAAAGCTTCTCAGCTTTGGTGCAACCATCTCCACTTGTCTGCCTTCAATGATTCAGCAGATATGGGCTCCCAGCAAACGAGGTTTCCTTTACGGGTTGCTCAATAGCGCCTTCTCCTTCTACCTGTTCTCATTCCAAGGTCAGAGATTTATAATTTTCATTTTCAATTAACGCTCGGTTCTTCTTAGTTGATATACGGCCTTTATAAACGCTTGGCGCTTTGAATTCGCAGTGCATGAGAAGTCAATTCTTCTGCCTCTCCTACCAGCAAGTCTTTTGGCAATAGAAGAGCCTGTCCTTTACAACTGGATTACACTCAATGCTTTATTCTCAATGTTCCCTCTTCTTGTTCGCGACAAACTGGTTCTACCTTACATCGCTCTGTTGGCTCTCTTTTCCCTTCTCAACCACGCGGCGCCTAATCAAAGTCGAGGTACGAAGGAAACGAGAACGTTAGAATTGTCTCTGAAAGCACTGGTCCTTGTTTGTGCACTCATTTTTCATGTAGTTTACTTAACACTGCCTGCACCCAATAGATATCCTTTCCTTTTCGAAGCTTTGGTTATGTTGCTTTGCTTCTCACAATTTGTATCTCTTGCTTTCTACACTAATGCTAAACAATGGACGTTGTTGAAACGCTCCGTTTTGGTACATAAAGAAAAGAAGCTCCTTTGAACAACACCCTCATCCTCATGGCCTTCTTCATGTAAATTTATTTAAGGGATATTTGCAGCTTAATTAGTTAATGTTTCACACTTGTTACACTTAAATATCTCATTTTTATTTTTATGATAAAAATACCCAATGTTCAATATATATTAAAGATAAATATTTAATTTTTTTTTCAGCAAAAATACCTATAATTGTTAAAATATTATTTCTGTAAGTATCTCATCTGTTCAAGCTGTTAAACATGTATATCTGTAATCAGACAATTTCATAATATATATATTTTAAATTAGAAATATAAATTAAAAAAATATTTTAAATTAATTTAAATTTAAAAAATTCATATTTTGAGGACAAAAATATCCAGAGTGATACATATTTAGTGGGTTAACAGTCAACAACTTTTCAACAAAGGAGATAGTGATTAAAGTAATATTTTAGCAACTTTGAGTACTTTTATCGCAAATAAAAATGATTCAGTACTTATCTTCAACATATATTAAATATTAGATATTTATGCCGCAAATACCATTTTATTTTATTCAAATTTTAATCTTTTAGCAAAAAAAGAGAAACTTTAGACTCAATTTTTTCTTCCCACACTTAGATTAATTATGAATTGTTTGAGTAAAACATAATATTTAATTATAAATTATCACATCATATAATATAAAATGATAAATTTTGTTGTGATTAAAACGTTTAGTCACCACAAAATGTGTTTTTTTGTGGCCTAATTACAAACTTTTTAGTCTTAACGTATGAATGTATGGTAACTTTTACTCGTAAATTGCATTGCTAGTTGGTGACTAACAGCAAAAAAAAAAAAATTGATCATTTAGTACTTATGATTGTGATTAATCTAATAATTGTTAAAAATATTTAATAAATTTTGTAACTCAATATTTAAAACTAATAACAATATTATTATTAACCTATTTTACCAATAAACATAAACGTATATTGAATTTATATACAATATATCACATGTATAGATGTATTTGAATTTTGAAAGAAAAAAATAAATAAATTAAGATTAACGTTTTGTTTTGTTACCAATTTATATTGGTGTATATACGTATAAACTTACGGCAATTTCAGGTCCCATTTTAGGCACATAAATCAACTTTGATCTCAATGCAAAATTTTAGGAAATTTCGGATAATTTATGATGTTAAAATCTGAACTTTATTTTTGACACGATAAATTATTTAGATTTTTCTAAAAATTTACAAGAAATCTATATAAAAAAATCTATATTTAAAACAAGTGTTTTGGCGTTTCTTTAGCTTAGAATGTCCCATAATTTATTAACTTATTAAATCACTCTTTCATATCATTGAATTATTATTTTTTTAAGTTAATTTTTTATTATTATTAATTATTAAAAGCGTCTAGTTTAGGTTGATGGGCTAATTGTATTAAATATATATATATATAAGATTTAAATAATATTTGAATTTCAATTATAAGTTTGTTTCTTTAACACACAAAAATATCTTAAATATATATTTTAATTAAAAAAATACTATATTTATTAAATTAAAAAAAAAACTAATTTTGATTTCAAATCCATTGATCTTTATTTTCTCTAAAAATGTCCACCGATCTTTTAAAAATTTTCATCCAAATTCAAAAAAATATCATATTAAATTCGTTTTATCATGTTAAATTCGTTTTTAATTTTTTTATAGGACCCATTTAATGCATCAGTAATAGATATTTTAATTTTTTAATCTTTTTCAATTTTTTAAAAATAAATATTAAAATATATATCACTATATATATTGATAGAGGAGGTTGAATTTCATTCTCTGCTAAAATCGCTTCTCTTCTAATTAAACATGTCCCTCTCTTCTCCTAAATGGTAACTATTTTATATGTATTATTATTGTTCATATACTCATCTATAATAAATACTCTAATTTTTTTTTTTCAGGATTCTTTTTATTATATGTGTAAAAAAATTCATAATATTTATGGATCAAGGTACCATTGCAAGCAATGGAATTAATGGGACTCCTAATAGTAGAGGAATTCAGTAAGTTTCAACCTTATTATTAATTAAAATTTTAATATATTGGTTTATTTTTATAGAGTAATATTTTTTTATTATTATTATTTTAGGGGTGATTTTAAATTGACGAATGGTGAAGATGGGTTTCTCTCATCAAGTTTCATTATTGGTTTTGTGGTTGCAACTCTTGTATTTTCAATGCTCACAACAAGGTAATATTGTTTATTTTAATAATAGTAATAATAATAATTGTCAAAATAAAACTGATTTTTTATTATAATAATTGATATCAAAAAATTTCAGTCGAAATCAATTAAACCTTATTCGAATTGGGCTACTATTTTGGATAATTGGCATTATTGGGTGTGGACTATCATTCAACTTCTGAACCATTGCAATTTTTCGACTGTAAGTGAATATTATATTTATATATATATACATATATTTGTATTGATTTTGTGTACTAATAATAGTCTTATAAGATGATATTATTTTTCTAAAATTATTTTGTTAGGGTGGTTGGTTTTGGGCAAGGTCCACTCACAATTCTTGGAGCTCCCATAATTCATAATATTTCACCAACTTCTAAGGTTTTTATTTATTTTATTTTTTTTTATACAATAAGGAATTAACTGCTCAAAGTAGGCAAAAGAGTTACACAGGCCTTAAGAGAAGTGACATCAAGTTTTCAGTGGGTGAGTTTGTGTTTTTGTGAGTCTCGCCAATGAAAGGTGTTATGCGTTTTGGGAAGAAAGGGAAGTTGAGCCCAAGATTTAGGGTCCATTTGAGATTTTGGACAAAGTAGGGCAAATTGTGTACCGTTTAGCACTGCCCCCAGCACTAGCCGAAATGCATAACGTCTTTCACATCTCGATGTTGCGTAAGTACATGTCAGATCCCTCTCATGTTTTGAGTTATGAGCTGTTACAGCTGAAGCAGTATCTGAGTTACGATGAACAACCAGAACGTGTTATCGAAAGGAGAATCAAGGAACTGAGATCTAAAAGTATTCAATTAGTTGAGGTCATGTGGAAGAATAGCACGAAAAGAGACGTAACATGGGAGCTGGAGGAAGACATGAGAGAAAGATACCCTCAGTTATTTGGTAAGAAAGAATTTCGAGACAAAATTCCGTTTAATAAGGGTATATAGTAGTGCACCAATTTTTTTTTAGTTTAATTAATTTTTTGCTTTGTTTCATTATTAATTGTTAAGTGTTAGAAATTTATTTTTATCAGATGACATGGATGAGACATCTATAAAATGCTCCACTTCTAATTGGATACCCAGCCTCCATTCAAATCCATCATTTGCACTTAAAGCATAGCAAAAGACCTACCAACAGATTTGTTTAAGTGCATGGTAGTTGAAGGAAATGGGAAAATTCATTAATCTTTGGAACAATAAACCAACCTCAACATTCTCTCTATCATGCATACCAAAGACAGAACCCATCAGATAAGACAGAGGATGGTTGCCAAAGTCGCTGCTAACATACATGAATTCGAAACCAGTAACAGCGAATGAAAACAGGCATAGGCAGTATGTACATACAAAGGAAGAGAGAATATATATCTCAAACTTACCCGACCCTTAGCCTTTTACTTCCACCTTCGCTCTTTATGGGCAAGGCTGCTGGATAATTGAACGAAGGAAGAAAATAACGAGATGCAATGATAGAGCAGTGTGCAGCATATTTACGACTACAAGACCAAAAAGACAGTAAATAAATTGAACAGACTACTACAAGACCAAAAAAGACAGTAAATAAAGGGAACGGACTAATGCAATATATAGGCAATATAATACTTATCTTATCTCCAATGCAAGCATTGGATCAATTGGATAGGCTATTGCATGGAAAGGTTGCACACTAGGAATAAGAGACATCTAAAAGCAAAGATTAAGTGATTTAGAGTGGAACCTGACTGGTAAAGTGGTAATTAGCATCAAATTAAACAACACAAAACCTTTATCTTTATCTGTCTTCTAAGAATTCCTTCAACTTCAATAAACTTATTTTCACGATCATCCCAATCACAAACACACTGGAGAGTGGCACAAATGCAAATATCAGATTAGATAAACCAACAACGAATAGTAATAAAATCCAGACAAAGTTTCACATAGCAATATTAGAGTACAGCATAGAAACTATAGGCTAAGTCAATAATGTGTAAAAATGTACACTATTGAATTAAAAGTGCATTTTCCAAACAGCAAGAAGGAACGGCCGTTACACCACACATGAAGCCTTTAATTTCGCAAAAACCATAATGGGCGTTTCACCACACATTGCTTCAGGGAGAAAATGAAAACTCCAGTAAGTAAAACTGAAATTCCCCAACAAAAACATATAAATGAATTGGGCAAAATTTACAGATATTGTACAGACTAATGCAATATACGGATATTCCCCAACAAAATTTATGGATAAATTGGTCATTGCTGAACCGGCCGGAGCTAGTTGGTCTCACGCAGGGAAGAAGAAGGCTTGGCCGTACACAGGGAAGAGGAGAAGAAGAGCTGGCCTCCGGTGTCATCATTCGCCTCTGGTGTCGTGTGAGGGCTTGGGCTCGCGTGGTCGAAGCTTCGACGGCCTCTGAAGATCCCCAGCTGGCGCCTGTAGGGGAAGGTAGTGGTCGGTCTCCACAAAGACAAAGGTGAGAGAGAAAGAGTGAAGGAGAGAAGTCTGGTGGGAGAAAGAGATTCGAGAGAGAGGATTGAGAATGATGAGGAAAAAGGAGAAGGAATTGAAGGAAAGGAATTGGGTCTCACGGGTCTCACAATTTTTCAGTCTCACAAATGAAAAAAAATGCTAAGTGACGGGATGGTGTAATTATTACCGCCCTTTTTTCATAAAGTGGCCCCAACATATTACTCTAGCATAATACTTTTTTATTAATATTATATTCATGTGTTATGGAAAGGGGTATTGGGTGTAGTGTATTCAGTAACGTCCCAAATTCCCTATTGTGGCTTAGTGCCTTGATTAGGGGGTCAGGAGAGTAATAATTATTTTATTGTATTATTATGTGATAATGTGCATGAATATGTGAGTTGTATTATTATATGGTTGTATTTGCATGCATGTAGGCCCATTTCTTATTAGAAGGGAAATTTCGTAATCTTGACCTGTTATGGGTATATGTGAATATGTGATTATATATTTGTGATATATGATGAGACCACATTATTATGTTGATATAATTGGATTATTCGGCACGAGACGATCCTAGCGAGTAAAGTAGCAGTTTGGTCATAACAGGATTTAATACCGGGCTCGGGGTGAGCCTAGGGGTAATTTGGTACTTAGTACATTACCAGGATTGAGCGGTTAATGGGAAATTATATGGTAATTATTTGAGGATATTTGGAGTAACAGAAATTGTAAGGAGTTAATTATGATTAGCGGGGTGTGAGACAGATGACCACTATGCCATTGAGGGCATTAAAGAACCTAGGTTTGACTAAGGGGTATAATGGTCATTTCCTAGCCTAAGGGAGGATATACTCAGAACCTAGTAGAATGAAACACTCAAAACCTTCACTCTCCTCTTTCTCTCTCGATCATTCTCTCTCTCTCTCGGTTTGATTTTGGGGCAAGGCTAGAGAATTCAAAGCTTGGAGTATTAAAGATTGAGGTTTAGGATGAATTGCAATAGCTAAAAGGATTCAATTCACATCTGATGTAAGGATTATAAACTCTGTTTTAGTTGGTATTTTTTGCTGTGATTTTAGTTGTTCTTGAGCTTGAAAGTTCATGGTTGTGGATTGAGTTTTTGGTGGTGTTTTGAGTGTGTTAAAGCTTGATATTTTCAATTGGAATAGTACTAATTTTGTGTTGGGGTTGAGGTGTGATTTTGGGATTGTTTGGTAATGATTTTTGATGAGTTTTGGGCTGAGGAATATAGAGATTTTTGGGTTCACGAGGTCGAGCCACGGCCTGTGTGAACCCCAGGGCCTATGAGGGGCTCTGTCTTGGAGGCGCGCCACGGCCCGTGCCCTGATTTCAAACAAGGGGTTTTCTGTCTGGGAGGCATGCCGCGACCTTTAGAGGCAAGTCGTGGCCCGCCTGGAAATTTTTGGCCACCTTAGGTTTTAATGACAGGATTTTAAACCTAAAGGCTCGAGATCGATTCTACTACAAAGTTTAGTAGAATTCGAGGTCCCGGAGGCTAGGACTTAGTCTGGAAGCCTTTATTTGCTCGTTATTGATGAGATTCTATATTATGGTTATGACTAGGTTATCGCTAGGGGCTTAGGATCAGGATCATGCTCGAGGGTCGTTCTTATTTTACATTATACTCGGACCTGAGGTAAGAAAACTGCACCTAATATGTGATGTGCATGATTAGGGCTTGGCCCGAATGTTGAATATAGATTTGATTAGGGCTTGGACCCTTGTAAATGCGCATGATTATGATTATGATTATGTCTATCAATTATTAATTAAGCATGTTGAATGCTCTGTATATGGATATTTATTATATAATGAATTCTTGTTAGCATTATATAATTGATAAAGGCTTGACTTATCAGTCAAGGACGGCAATAGCGCTAAGCGCTGGCCGAAAGGCATTAAATTATCAGTCAAGGATGACAATGGCGTTGAGTGCTGGTCGAAAGGCATTGACTTATCAGTCAAGGACAGCAATAGCGCTGAACGTTGGTCGAAAGGCATTGACTTATCAGTTAAGCACAACAATAGCGCTGAGTGCTGGTCGAAAGGCATTGACTTATGAGTCAAGGGAGGCAATAGCGTACTGAGCCCTGGTCGATATGATTAGACCTAATCATGAGCGCATTATATGCTTATCAGACCTAATGGTCGTAGAACAATCAAAGTGTTAGGTACGCTGGATCAGCTTTAAGGCTGGTTATACAGAGGATATGGTAATAGGCCCCGAGTGACTTATTAGTCCCAAATCCTAGGGCGCTGAGCCCCAATGTGATTTATTAGTCATGTACTTGGGCAACAAGCCCCGATATGATTTTGTTAATAATTTAATTAGGGCATTTGGCCCCAGATGACATTGTAGTCATTTATATGAATGGTATGCATCCATGAGTAGGGTTATTACTGTTGGGCATGTTTATTATGATTTGGAAATGTGTTATCCACTGCTTATGAGCATGTTTAAGTTTTCTTGCTGGGCCTTAGCTCACGGGTGCTATGTGGTGCAGGTAAAGGGAAAGGATAGCTGGACCAGCCAAGAGTTAGAGAGCTTAGCTGGCGACGTGTACATATGCGGTCGCTTGACCACTACGGCCAAGGTTTCTCAGAGGAACTAGAGTTAAACCCTATTTTTTCGCTTAGGTCGGCGAATTGTAACTGTTGAGTTATAATGACCTTTTTGGAATTATAGACAACTTTGTAAACGTTTATTATAGGATCTCATGTACAGTTTAATGTTTTAATGAAATATGCATTTCTTTTAACCAAAATTTTTAACCCTGAACCATTAATTACATTTAGATGCACGTTTAAGGCCTAATGACCCGTTTAGCGAGTTAAGCACTATTAAAAATACATAGTGTAACAATCTTGGCTAACTAGAACGTTAGAACTTGGTATCAGAGAGTGCCAAGGTTAAGGGTTCTTGAACATAGGCTAGGCATGTACACTCGCCACTAAATACAAGCTCGACTTAGGGTTCTGTAACTTTTTATGTGGTTATGTGCTTAACTGCTTAAATAGGATATAAATGCTTTATCTTCCTGCCTTATTAGGTAGCATGAGATATACTAATAGGGCCTGACCCTTGACTGCTGCGTGATATTAAATGATGTGCTTATTAGCATTGATATTGCTTGTGAATGCAAATGAAAATTCTTATTAGCATTATTATATGGACATGTAGGTAAGGACACGCTCATTAGCGCTGACATAGATACATGTATGTCAGAAAATGTTTATTAACATTATTATATGGTTATGAATGCCAAAAAATGCTTATTAGCATGACTGTTGAATGTGAATGATTATTTTCTTGGTCTTGGATCGTGAGGCGGCAAGATGTTTAGTTATCACTACCTAACTAGCCGAATTGATTATTGCAGCAATGTATAAGCTTGGAAGTATGCTTTCGAGGCAGATTGCATCATCAGCTGGCCAGGAATATCAGGGCTAGAATAATAGACAGGGTCGGGATAATGACCAGGGTTAGATCCCTCTGCCAGCTCCTGTGAACTGGCAGCAGGTGCTTGCTGATTTGCAAGCCAGGGTATTGAGGCAAGTAAAAGAGATTCGTCTTCTGAGACAACAACATGTTTCTGCAGGGAACATTTTACCAGAGGCACCACCTGTGATGGTGCCAATAACAGACTAGCCGCTAGAGGCTGGGAACAAATGGAAACCTCTTTATGAAAGGTTCAAGAAAGAGTACCCTCCAGTCTTTAAGGGTAGTGCATATCCGGCTAAGACCGAACAGTGGATGGGTATGGTTACCACCATCCTAGACTTTATGGGGGTGGTTGGTAATGAGAGGGTGGCCTGTGCCACATATATGTTTCAGGAGGATGCCTGAATTTGGTGGGAAGTTATATCTCAGACCAGAAATGTTAATGCCCTGGATTAGGAAGAGTTTAGGACTCTGTTCAATGAAAAGTACTACAATGATGCCACCAGGGCAGCAAAGGCTGAAAAGTTCAGAAGATTACTTCAAGGAAACTTATCAGTGACTGAATATGCCTTGAAATTTGACAGATTGACAAAGTTTTCCAGGGAAATGGTGCCCACTGATGGGAACAGAAGGAAGAGGTTTCTCTAGGGGCTACAGCCTATGATAGCCCGGAATGTTCGTATTACCACTGTGCCCGGGGTGACTACCTATGCATAGGTTGTTGAGAAGGCGCTCACAGCAAAGAGCGCAGAGAACAAAATCTGGTGCGAGAATGCAGCCAAGAGATATACAATGAGGGCGAGGTCTCCCTTTATGAGTTCAGGTAGGGGCGGGGCCCCCAATGAATAGAAAAGGAAGGCTCCTAATGCCATTCCAGCTGCAGGCCCTGATAGGAGACCACATGGTATTACAATAGGCCACCAAGGTGGCAATGAGGGTTGGAGGACTTTTCCAGAGTGTGCCAAATGCATGAGGCGCCATATTAGGGAGTGTCGGGCAAAGGCCTGCTTTTTATGCAAGATAATGGGACACTTAAAGAAAGATTGCTCGAAGGCAAGAAATGGATAACCAAGAAAGGTGGACAGCTAGACGCCAGCTCGAGTATTCGCATTAACACAGGCAGAAGCTGAGGCTTGTCCTTCAGTATTCACAGGTCATCTTTTTAGTGCTGGAACCCCTTATACTATTTTGATTTATTCTGGTGCTACACATTCTTTTGCTGCTAGTAGAATTATAGATAGATTGTGTAGACCATGTGATTATTATGTTATGGGGTTCGGGACGTTATTGCCCACTGGGGAGTTAGTAGTATCCAGGAGATGGGTCAGATCATTGCCAGTGACTGTAGAGGGCGAAGAGTTGTCAGTTGATTTGATAGAGTTTGTTATGATCGACTTTGACATGATTTGGATATGGATTGGTTAGTGAAGTATGAGGAAACTATAGATTGTAGAAGGAAAATGGTAACCTTTGAGCCTGAAGGTGAGGATCATTTTGTATTTTTTGGCACTGTGCATGGACCCCGTGTACCTATGATATATGTATTGAGGCGTAAAGATCTATTGCAAGGTGGTTGCATAGGATTCTCAGTCAGTATGGTAGATACCACTCAGGTCATGCCAGTGGAACCAGAGGAGACAAAATTAGCCTGAGTTTCTTGATGTGTTTCAAGAGGATTTACCAAGGTTGCTGCCACACAGAGAGATTGAATTTGTGATTGAACTGTCACCAGGGATGGAGCCAGTGTCTAGGGCACCTTACAGAATGACCCCAGCTGAGTTAAAAGAATTAATGGTACAACTACAGGATCTTTTAGACTTGGGTTTTAGTAGACCCAGTTTCTCACCTTGGGGTGCACCAGTCCGGTTCGTAAAGAAGAAAGATGGTTCTCTGAGGATGTGTATTGACTATAGAGAACTAAATAAGTTAACAATCAAGAACAAGTATCTTCTGCCAAGGATAGATAATCTGTTTGATCAGTTGCACGGTAAGATGGTATTCTCAAATATAGATCTTCGATCTGGTTATCCCCAGAAGATGATCAAGGAGGGAAATATACCGAAGACTGCTTTTAGCACCAGATTTGGGTATTATGAGTTCTTAGTCATGTCTTTTGGGTTGACTAATGCCCCTGCTACTTTTATGGATCTGATGAACAGGGTGTTCAAAGATTACCTAGAACAGTTTGTGATTGTCTTCATCGACGATATTCTGATTTATTCTTAGTCAGAGTCAGAACATGAGCAGCATTTGAGGTTGGTTCTACAGAGACTGAGGGAACACAGATTGTTTGCAAAGTTCAAGAAATGTGAGTTCTGGTTACCTCAAGTAACTTTCCTTGGTCATATTGTCAGTAGGGATGGGATCAAGGTGGACCCAGCTAAAATTGAGGCAGTCAGAGCTTGGCCAAGGCCAAGGAATGCCTCAGAGATCAGGAGCTTCCTTGGATTGGCAGGTTACTACTGTCATTTTGTGGAAGGGTTCTCAAGGATTGACACTTCATTAACTGAACTGACACGCAAGAATCAAAAGTTTGCATGGTCAAATAAGTGTGAGAACAACTTCCAAGAACTGAAGCAATGATTGATTACAACTCTAGTTTTGAGTCTCCCGACAGATCAGGAGAAGTTTGTGATATACTATGATGCCTCACATCAGGGACTGGGTTATGTTCTTATGCAGTCGAGGAAGGTGATTGTCTATGCATCACGCCTATTGAAAGAGTATGATCAGAGATACCCCACTTATGATCTAGAGTTGGCAGTAGTTGTATTTGCATTAAAGGTATGGAGGCATTACCTTTGTGGGGAGAAGTGTGAGACATACACTTACCACAAGGGTCTGAAGTACTTTTTCACACAGAAAGATCTGAACATGAGATAGAGGTATTGGCTGGAGTAGGTGAAGGATTATGATTGTGAAATCCTGTATCACCTAGGAAATGTCAACGTGGTGGCAGAAGCCTTAAGCCGTAAGGGTCTGGGAGAGATATTCAGTGCGAAACTGATATCGAGAGAGTTGGCAGATGATATGACCAGAGCTGATATAGAGTTGCTGGTGCGCCAGTTGGCCAATATCACGCTACAGTCTACGCTATTAGAAATGATAAAGGATTGTCTGTTAGGTGATCCATAATTGACAAAGATCAAAGAGGACATCCTAGCTGGAGTGTCTAGGGATTATACTAGGGCTGAGCATAAAATCTGAAAAACCGAAAAAACCGGATAAACCGACCATCCGAACACCGAAAAAACAGAAACCGAAAACCGAAAAAACCGCCAACGGCGCAAACTGCCACTGTTCGGTCGGTTTGGAAATATTTTTCGGACCGACCGAACGAAACCGAAACCGACCGAGCACTATTATATATAATAATATAATATTATATAATTATTAATTAAAAAATAAATAAAATCTATTTTTTTATTTTTACTAGGGCATCAGAGAAGAGTCTCTCTATCTCTTCCTTCTCTACGCACGGCGCAGGCGCACGTATCAGGTCTCAGCCCCCCTACTGTACTCATCCTTCCTCTCTGTCTCTCCTCCCTCCGGCGACTGCCCAAACGAACGGAACAGCCCAGCCCAGCCCAGCCTCTTCCTCATCTCCTCCTCTGCTCTTCCTCTCTGTTTCGCGAACGGAACGGATCGAGCAAACACGTCTCAGCGGCGGCAGCACTGCCCAGCCCACTCCGGCGACTGCTTCGCGGACACAATGCCTTCCCTTCCCACTCCGGCGACCACTTCACGAAGGTATGCCATTATTGTATTATTATATATATATCATTATAGATTCGTGAAAACAGATTGACATATATATATATATATATAGATGAGCATAATCTTGAAGTTGTTAAACTTAAATATACTGCTTTAGCTGAGCATAATTTAGAGAAGAAGAAGAAAAAATAAGTAATTGTTTAGTTGAAATGAAAGAGTGAAAAATTTGTCTGTATGTGTACCCTTGTTTCGCCAGATTGCTCGTTGCTTGAGCAGTTCACACTTTCAGGTGGGTAATTTTACTAGTTGCTTGCTAAGTTTCTCCTATCTTTTTTTTCTGTGATGATTTCTGAACTTCAGTTGAAATTGTTGCAACCTCAATAATTTATTTTAATATGAGGTTCTGTTATTCATTTAGTTTCGCTTGTCAACCATAAAATAAAATTAGACAACTTTTGAATTCGAAGTATGTTGAAAATATTTTATACTGGGCATGACTATATCATATAATTCAGTAAATAAACATTCTGCTGACAAAATAAAGTATGTGTGTTTATCTATAAAATGACTGCTTTGTAGGAGTTTCCATTAACAGTTTGGCACCAAAAGTCCAAAGAAAAGAATATATTTCATTGGGTCATTTCTGTGTGTTTGTCTGCGTATGCAACTTCCTCAAATTTTAAGTTGGGCTAGAGTTTGCCCCAAGAGTAAAATCAGATTCCATGGATTAATTAGATTCAGGTGTTTGTTCTAAGCTCTTTGGAAGCTTATTTCTGTTCTTTCTCAAATGCTGAGTTTGTTTGAATGAAATTGTGTAATATTTCTTAATTTTACTTCGGTGAAAAATTGCCTTTTAATTTTCTTATCTTATAGTTGTCAACATTGTATATGCTAGCTAGTTTTGTTGAATATATTGAGATCAATATAAGGGTAGTGTAGCTATAGCCGGTAGTATTATTATATATATAGAGCTATAGCTATATAGCTAGCTAAGAGTAACTTTCAACCAGCTTGTAGTGAGTGAGAGATGAGTCTTTTCTTTGCACTTTCTTTATGGCTTTGGTTTGGTTTGCTGTCAACATTTTAGAACAGAATAAAAAATTAAGGAATATGTAATTATAATATATATATATATAATGTAGTTATTAGATGCATCAATATGTAATTATAATATATATATATATAACTACAGCATTATATTTTATTTTTCGAAGAAAAAAACATTATAATGACATAGTTATATATATATTTAATTGTAAATTAAATATGATATTCTTGTATATATATGCACATTAATAGTGTTAGTGTTATAATGATGGAATTGGAAGTCATCAACTTTTGCTTCCTCAATTAAGCAAGCATTAATTACTAATCTCTGTTTATTATTTTATTTATCACTAATCGGTCCTATATATTGTGTATGTAGTTCAATAAATGATGATTTGTGAAAAATATATAAAATTGCCAATTATATACATATACAAAGACTTGTCCTTGAATGATTATAAAGTTACAATGGTTCAGTTAAAGTTACAAATGTGTTCAGGGTACAGTAGGTATAGACATGGAGATGGTTTATATTTTATATTTATATTGACTAGATAATGATCATAATCATCATGTCTCGTTATTATGTTTTATATTTATTATGTTTTATGGGCACATTCATATTATGTTTTATATTTGTTGCTGAAATTGTGTTTATAAATGTAAATAGATCGTTAATATGGATAACGAGGAAAATTTAGAAGGGATGATGGGGGAGTGGTTGGAGTATGCTGAAACTAATTTGTCAAGTTCTGATGGAGAAGAACAAGCGAAGGAAAGGAAAAAAGAGAACGTACGAAAGAAGAGAAATGATCAACAAAATCAAGATAAGGAAAAAGACAAAGAGACCGAGAAAGAGGATAATGAAAAAGAAAAGGAGAAAGAGGTTGAACGACCAGAAAAGAAGCAAAGGGTTGGAAAGAAAACATCGAGCGTGTGGGATCATTATACTATGTTGCCTGATTGTGATCCTAAGAAGCCAAGAGCTGCTTGTAATTATTGTGGCACCGATTATGCGGCTGATACAAAGTTGAATGGGACTAGCACACTATGGGCACATGTGGAGAGAAAATGTAAGAAGTGTCCTTTTAGTGACTGGGTTGAGCAAAGTAAGAAGCAACAATCAACTATGGATAGATTTACTAAAAAGACAACAACCTGCAATGAAGAAGAAGTTGCTTCAAGTGGGCTGCCGCTAAGGTTTAATCAAAATGATGTTAGGAAAGTGATCACCGAATATATCATTATGGATGAGTTATCCTTTAGGCATGTGGACGGAAAAGGATTTCAAAAGCTCATTAAACATTTCTTTCCCACATTTCAGTTCCCATCAAGATTTACTGTTGCGAGAGATATTTACAATGCGTTTCTAGATCAGAAGAAAGAGTTGAAGTCGATTTTGGTGAAGCACAGAGTGTCGTTGACCACTGATTATTGGACATCAATCCAGAATATTAGTTATTTGTGTTTGACTGCACATTGGGTTGATGATAATTGGAAAATGTAGAAGAGAATTATCAACTTTATTCAAGTTCCTAGCCATAAAGGGGACTTGGTGGGGAAAGAGTTGATAAATTGTCTTAATGAGTGGGGTATCTCCTCAGTTTTTGCAGTGACGGTTGACAATGCCTCCTCAAATGACGTTGCTCTTAGAAAATTGAAGGGGCACTTGTTGGACAAAGACAATACCATTCCATTGAATGGCGAAATGTTTCATATGAGGTGTTCAGCTCATATCACTACAACAAAATAGGCATTTAATGGCTATATGGGGGAGACATTGTAGACATTTAATGTCTCCCCTTAGGGGAGACGTTGTTGCAGGAGCCATCTAAAGTGGCCCTATGACGTCTCCCAGGGGGAGACGTTGGATGTCTACAAAGTCTCCCCATGGGAGACGTTGTAGGTACCTATGACGTCTCCCATGGGAGACTTTGTAGACATTCAATGACTCATATAACGAGTCATCATTGGTTTTTGTTTTTTTTTTTAAATTAAATAATTATTTTCAGTATATTAATTAATAGAATTAAATATATTAATTTTTTTAAATAGAATTAAATATATTAATAAAAAAATCTAAATTATATGCAAATTTAAAATTTGAATTTTCATTAATAAAACTGAAATGTGTATCTAATATGTTTTTGCTAGCTAAATATACAAAATTGTAATATTTGTTGTTAAACATACAAAATTAACAAATATTACAGTAGCTAGCTAGACATATAGTAAGATAGAAAAAATAAACAATAAAAACCTATTTTTTGGGACGATGACTTTGAACTATCGGCACCATATCGTTCGCCCGCTGTTGTCGCATTTTATTAATCTGTGCTCGTGTATATGGCGGAGTGTTCAGCTACAAAAAATATAAAGTACAATATATTATTTAATTATTATTATTTGATTATATCTACTTTAATAATAAATAAACCGTAAACTTTTTATAAATTTATATATATACATACCTCTTTCTTCAAGTAACGTCTAGGTCTATCCATATCTTTTCCTATGTATATGAAAAATTAAACAATAAAACTATATAAGCATACAAAAAATTGGACAGCATTTACCCTTATATTAGTAACCTAAGCATCTGTCAATCTAATCAAATAAGCACAACACAATACAAATATAATAATAGAATACATAATTCTAGACAAAATCGAGCAGCATTCACCCTATAATAGTGATCTAACCATCTGTGAACAATAAGCCAAACAAATCAAACAACACACAATAAGTTTCTTCCTTATAGCTCCGCAGCACATAAACATATTTTCCAGAACCTACTTCACTAAAACACACAATTCTCAACCTTTTGTTATCACTGCAACACACAATTTTAATCTCAGAACCTACTTCACTATGGATGAATATTTAAGATATTCAAACTCTTCTAACAAAAGTTTAATAATACTAAAACAAGAAATAAGATAATGTAATTACCTCTTGCAATTAATAGTCCTTGCTAGCAAATTTACTTCACTTTTGCAATGCGCGCACTATGTTATTAATTAAATAATAAAATATTAGTAAATCAATAAAAAAAAATATAACTATATATAAATAACCTACTTAAATGTTAATAAAGATTACAAATATATATAATTTTCTAATTAAATAATAATATAAATTAAAAAAATTTATAAACATATTAACTTGAATTATTATTTAGTATGTAAAATTAATTTTTTTTTATTTTAGACAAAATTATTAAATACATTTTAGCAAAACATATTTACATATATATACTTAACAAACATTAAAAATTAATTAAAAATATATAATTTTCGGAATAAATAGTAAATAATGTGGTAACATGTTAAAATTAAACAATGTAATATCTCAAATATACATAAAAAATATTTTTCATACTTTAAACTAATATTTCTAATAAAACCCACAAAAACTATAAAAAAAAAAAGCACAAAAACAATTTTTTTCAACCATTATAACTACAATACATTGTTTAATCTTGAAATCATACCTCAAATATGCTTTAAATCCACTTGATGAGCCAAAAATCACCCAAAACCGCAACTATCATAAACCCTAAAATCTCAATATCAATCCCTTAATATTTAGAGAAAATAAGCATAAAAATTATCTTAACTATCATACAACACTTATAAATGATAAAATCATACCTCAAATGGAATTTTATGGCCTAAAATTGGCCAAAATCGTCAAAGAGAACCCGAAAAATCGCCTGAAAACGCCTCCTCTCCGCCTCTCTGTTTCGTGCGTATGCTCTCGGGGAAGAAGAAGAAAAAGGGCTAAGTAATATAGAAGGGAAGACTTTTAACGTCTCCCCTGGGAAGACGTGCCTAGCCTCTAACGTCTCCCCTTGGGAGACATCCGATGTGGCACGTCTTCCCAGGGGAGACGTTAGAGGCTAGGCACGTCTTCCCACGGGAGACGTTAAAAGTCTTCCCTTATTTATATTCGGCCCAATTTCTGATATTTAAAAAAAATTAAAAAATTATATCATATTTTTAAGTATAACGTCTCCCACCACTTTTGATGACTTACATAGTTAGTCATCAACAAAAACTTTTAATGACTTACACCTCTAGACTTTAAATATCACTGAATACTTTTAATGACTTACACCAATGGTGTAAGTCATTATAGAGAGTCATTAAATGTCAATTTTGTTGTAGTGTATTTTGAATTTGATAGTAACTGATGGGTTGAAAGAGTTGAATGATGCAATTTCAAGCATTCGAAATGCGGTGAGATATGTCCGGTCATCTCCAGCTAGACTGAAAAGATTTAAAGAAAGTTGCAAGGATGCAAACATTGAATCAAAAGCCTTGTTATACTTGGATGTGGTTACTAGGTGGAACTCCACCTACTTGATGTTAGAATCTGCTATTAAATTCAAGAAGGCTTTTGAGAATTTGGAAGCAGATGCGAACTACACAAAGTACTTTGATGAAGAAAGAATGGATGGCCCACCAACCAACCTAGACTGGGAAAAAGCAGTTGTATTTGTCGACTTTTTGAGGAGATTCTATGATCTTACTAATCGATTTAGTGGGTCATTATATGTCACATCCAATCTATTCCTTCCAGATATTTTGAAGGTTCAAGCTGATTTAACTACTATGGCTTCTAATCCTGATACTTTGTTAGGGGCTATGGCAGTTAGTATGAAACGAAAGTATGACAAGTACTGGGGAAGGATTGAGAAGCTGAATATGTTGACATTTATTGCCAATATCCTTGATCCAAGGTATAAATTAGAGGTTGTGAATCGTGGTTTTAAATTTGTGTACACTTCAAGTGAGGCTGAAAAAATGATAAAGTTGGTGACAAATACTTTGGCACAGCTATATGCTTTTTATAAACAACAACAACCATCTCAGTCATCTCAAGCTCAACCATCTCAATCTCAGTCTCAGCCATCTCAGCCTGTTATCAATTCCACTACAGAATCATTTCTTCAAGGGCAATTACAACTTAGTGATGATATTGAAGAAGATGATCTTGAATACTACTTGAGTGATCGTCGTGAGAAACTTGATCCTACCTTTGATATTCTACGATGGTGGAAACAGAATGGATTCAAGTATCCAATAATTGCGCGCATGGCAAAAGATGTATTGGCTGTTCAGATGTCTACAGTAGCATCTGAATCAGCCTTTTCTACTGGGGGAAGAATCTTAGATTCATTTAGGAGTTCCTTATCCCCGAGGATGGTGGAGGCTTTGATTTGTTCTAAAAATTGGTATACTTGTGAGTCTGAAGAGCCTGTTGTGCTTCGACAATACATGGATGAGATTGATGGTTTAGAGGCATGTGAACAAGTTTTTCCGGGTATTTATTTACTTAATAGCTTATTCTAATTGAAATATTATAAATATATATATATTATAGCTTATTTGTATTAATTGAATATTTGTCAGGTGATGGCTCGTGTATTACCTATGTACCAGAGAATCTTGGCAGTGGGTCTGGGAGTGGGACCGATAAGAACAATTGAAATCTCAAGGTAACTAGTTGAATTCTAAGATTGTAGTTTAGTAGCTTTATTTCTCTAAAAAGTACCATGTAGCATGTGTTATATATACAGTATAATTTTATTCTTTCTTTTGTCTTAGGAGCAGGTGGTCATGGTTGCTTGATGCAGGCCATTAAATGAATGAATGCTGGATTTTGGATTGGACTTTGTTTTCTATCTATTCTTTTGAAATTTGAACTTGATTTGTGTTGTTGTAGTCGATTAGACTTAGATTTAATTTGTGTTGTAATGGACTATGGACTTTAAGTTTAAACTTTAATCATGTGTTGAGATTTGTGGTTGTAGTCTTTTGGTTTTAAATTTTAATTGGGTTGTGTCTTGGATTGAACTGATAGATATTGGAGTATTAGACTTTTGATGATGTGTTGGGATTTGAGATTATGTTATGGACTTTTAATTATGTTTCAAACTTTAAAATTTGTAAATGTAATTATGTTCTATATATTTATGTTTTAAAAACGCACAAAAATGGATTCCAACAATCCAAAATTTTTAATTTTTTAACTAAAACTAAAAAAAAAAAAAAAAAAATATTCGGTTTGGTCGGTTTAACCGACCAAACCGCGGTCCAAAACGGTCGGTTTTTTTTTAAACTGGTTTGGTTTGGTCGGTTTTTGGATTGCACCAATCCAGACCGAAGACCGAATTCTGGATTTTTTGTTGTGAAAAAACCGCCCAAACCAACCGTTGCTCACCCCTAGATTATACAGTGTCAGATATGGGCTTGTTGAGATACAAGAGTCGGATCTGTGTTCTAATGGACACTATTATCGGGCGGAACTTATTACACTGATAGCACTACATCGAAGTAAATGCTCTAACAACATAACATTTTGGAACTTATTCCTTATTTAGCTCAAAGCAATATGCCCTAACAACATAACATTTTGGAACTTATTCCTTATTTAGCTCAAAGCAATAAAGTCAAAGCCAATAACGACCCAATAATATAGACTACCTTATATCAAACAGAAATAAAAATAAAATGTGTTTTTCCACCCTTTATTTCAGTTTTAAGAGTTAAGAAGTTCATCGGCTCCATCTTTGATCAGCTTCCACGCGGCAATGACGTGGCACTCTTCTGTAAGCGTAGCCCCCACAGCAAACCTCAACATGTATACCTCACCGACTCTTGTGTGCGTCATATAAAGCATTCCCGTCGAGTTGAGCCAATCGAGTAGCTTTCGGTTCAACAACTCGGTATCACCCAACTCATCTCGCGGATTCGGGTTTAACCGGAAGCACACCAACGCAAAACGTCTAGGCACTACGATTTCGAATCTCGGGTCGGACCTTACCAGCCATTCAAACTGTTGGGCCATCCTAATATCGGACCTAATATGGTTCTGAAGATTTTCAACGCCGTAGCAGCGCAGCACCAGCCATAACCGGATTGACTTGAACCTTCGACCCGTCCCCACTTGCCAATCTTTGTAGTCCACCACCGAATCTGACTCGCTGAGTTTGTTTCTTAAGTACTCGGGATTCGTACTCAAAGCTTTCACCAACACATCAGACCTCTTAACCCACAAGCAACAACAGTCCAGGCAACTGAGTAGCCACTTATGTGGGCTCATACTCAGTGAATCAACTCGCTCGATTCCATTCAAGTAGTGTCTGAACTCGGGACAAATGCACGCACTCCCTCCGTACGCAGCATCCACGTGGAACCACATCCCGTAATCCGTCGCCACGTCAGCTAGAATCTCCACGGGATCAACTGCAGTCGTTGAAGTCGTCCCTACCGTCGCGCACAGATACAGAGGGACCAACCCTTTTGCTACGTCATCCTGTACCATCCGCCGGAGCTTCTCCGGGCACAGGGAGAAACTTCCAGCTAGATTCGTGGGGATTGTTCTTATGTTGGAGGGGAGTATTCCCGCAATCTTGGAGGACTTCGCGAACATCGAATGGGTCTGGTCGGAGCTGTAGACGACGAGGTTTCGCATGTCGTCGACACCGATTCTCTCGAGCGCTTGGTCACGTGCCGCAATGAGGGTCACGAGGATCGCTTCGCTCGTTGTGTTCTGTATGATGCCGCCACCATTTCCGCTTTCGGAAAAGAAGAAGGTATCTGGGAGTTGGAGCATGTTGGCGAGCCAGTTCATGACGACCATTTCGAGCTCCGTCATGGCAGGAGATGCCAACCAGTTGAAGCCGACGGCGTTAAAACCAGTGCAGAGCATTTCACCGAGGAAGGAAGCGGTGCTGACGGTAGCTGGAAAAAATGCAAAGAAGTTAGGGCTGAGCCAGTGGGTCATGCCTGGGATTATGATACTGTTAATGTCTTTGTAAATGGCTTCGAGAGGTTCCGATTGTGATGGAGCCATACGGGGCAACCGAGTCCGGATAAAACCAGGTAGTACTTGGCTGAGAACTGGGTAGGACTCAATTTTGGTGTAGTAATCGGCTATGAAGTCGACCATTTGGTGGGCTTGTTTGCGAAATTCTTCTACGTCTAAGGGTTTAAAATCGTTTGAAGAAGAATCATCGCTTGAGGTCAAGTCAAGGCTACCCATGTTTCAAGAACTATAAATATGGTCACCGGTGTACACTAGCACTATATAGTTTGATATATAGAAATTGATGAAGATAATGCTGCCAATATGAAGTGAGAGGGGAACTTATATATAATAAGAAAGAAGAGTGTAGAGCTAGAGTTGAGTGCATGGGGGAGATGATAAATAATAAACTGTAGCTAATTTAGGTAGTTTTTACTGTTAGTTTTCTTGACACGTCTCCTCTCTTTTTGACAGAGTTAGTTAGTTTCTTCAAGCTGTTTTTCAACAGGCAAAGAATCATGACGCTCTATCTAAAACATAATTAGTTATTACTGAAGTTACACATATTTTTATTAATGATTCAATATTCTAACACGTATTCCATGTTAGACATTATAGTCTAATATCCTCCCTCAAGATCGCTGACCAATCTTGAATAACCTAATCACAAGTGGCCCTTTTTTTTTCAGCTCGTTGGATCTCAAGTATCTTTTCACACTATGCGGATCTCATGCGGCTTGGCTCACTCTTTGAATCGGTGTGGATTGAATGCCCACTAGGAAATTGTCTTACAAGAAAAAAGATTTTTAGCTACGAAAAAATTAGTAGCAAATGATTTATATTTGGTAGCTGATACAATTTTAGCTACCAAATTTTTTAGTAGCGACGTCGTAGCTAAAACTCCGTCGTTAAAAGTATTTTGCTACCAAATTTTTTTGTAGCTAATAGTTTTATTTGGCTACTAAATTTTTAGTAGCAAAAAATGTTAAATCTAGTAGCAAAATAATTACCTTTTGGGACTACTAAAATTTTTTTGCTACTACAATTTAGTGGCAAATTTCTTTTAAATTGGTAGCAAAAAAAATTGCCATTAAAATTTTAAAATCCAACAAAAATGATTTGACTACCAATTTTTAGTAGCAAATAATGCCTAAATACTTTAAAAATATAGTAATTTTGCTACTAAAACTTGGTAGCAAAATTAATATAAATTAAATTATGCTTTTTAATCTAATGTATTATTATTTAAAAATTATTTTGTTAATTTATTATTATAGCATTTCTAATAATAAATACAATGTAACTGTGCATTATGATCAATTTCTATCAGAGTGACAAATACAATGTAACAAAGTACATTTTTAATATCATCATTAGACAAAAAGCTCTCTGTAAAGACAATTGTTAGTTCCTTCACTTTACTGGGAGGACCTGGCCTAGTAGTAGCTGCAGCACTGCCAAATCCAAGCTTTGGCTTCTTATCAACTGGTTTTAAAATCGGGAAAGAACACATTAAGCTCTCATCAACACTCATCATGGCACCAGCATTGTCAAACTCGCCACAGTAGTTAGGCGCTGAGAATAGCGTCACAAGTTTTCGGTTCGCAAAGAACTCATCTTCCACAACCTGCAAAATCAGCATATATTTAGGCTCTAAAGGGCTGTCATAACATAACATCATCACTAGTTTTTGAGCTTAAAAAGATCCCAAACCTGATGAGCTCTGCAGATCAAGTCAAGATCCTACTTTCGCAGAAATTCAGTTACTCTATCAGCACCAAATGTGAAAGAAACACCCCTTTCATTTTGAGAGCTTAAAAAGATCCCAAACCTGATGAGCTCTGCAGACAAAATGAAAGGGGTGTTTCTTTCACATTTGGTGCTAATAGAGTAACTGAATTTCTGCGAAAGTAGGATCTTGACTTGATCTGCAGAGCTCATCAGGTTTGGGATCTTTTTAAGCTCAAAAACTAGTGATGATGTTATGTTATGACAGCCCTTTAGAGCCTAAATATATGCTGATTTTGCAGGTTGTGGAAGATGAGTTCTTTGCGAACCGAAAACTTGTGACGCTATTCTCAGCGCCTAACTACTGTGGCGAGTTTGACAATGCTGGTGCCATGATGAGTGTTGATGAGAGCTTAATGTGTTCTTTCCAGATTTTAAAACCAGTTGATAAGAAGCCAAAGCTTGGATTTGGCAGTGCTGCAGCTACTACTAGGCCAGGTCCTCCCAGTAAAGTAAAGGAACTAACAATTATCTTTACAGAGAGTTTTTTGTCTAATGATGATATTAAAAATGTACTTTGTTATATTGTATTTGTCCCTCTGATAGAATTTGATCATAATGCACAGTTACATTGTATTTATTATTAGAAATGCTATATATAATAATAAATTAACAAATATTTTTTTTTAAATAATAATACATTAGATTAAAAAGCATAATTTAATTTATATTAATTTTACTACCAAGTTTTAGTAGCAAAATTACTATATTTTTGAAGTATTTAGGCATTATTTGCTACTAAAAATTGGTAGTCAAATCATTTTTGTTGGATTTTAAAATTTTAATGACAATTTTTTTTGCTACCAATTTAAAAGAAATTTGCTACTAAATTGTAGTAGCAAAAAAATTTTAGTAGTACCAATTTAATGTGTATATATCGCTGTTATACATATGATGATTTCTTCCATATATATGTATATAAGCATAATTATTAATTGATTAAGGGACAGCAACATATACATATATTTACATCCAAATATCAATAATACATTACTTACTGTGTGTTGACAGGGATAAGTATCCTCTATCCATATTTGGATACCACTAATTATAATAGGACATATCATTTAATGAAACATGTTTTAAAAATTAAATTTTAACCTCTGTTTGTTAGCTGACCACTCCACTCCGTTTGCAATCCCTTATTTCTCTTAAACTAATTTTCTTCTTTTTCTTTTCCACAATGTAAATCTCTATATTTTCTCTGCCAGTGCATTAGCAATTCTAATCACTAACAACAACCCTTCTTTTGTTTTTTTGAATTTGATTATCTTTAGGCATTGACGGGCTGCAACAATCACATTTGATTTTGTATTAGTTTTGTAGTTAAATTATATATATTATATATATATGCATATAATAAGCTTAACCAGTAGAATAATATAATTGTTTGACTGTGTATGTATAACCAACTCTCCACAGTAACTTATTCCACTTTTTTTTTGCTGACCATAACTTTTGTTTTTGTTTAATTTGATAAAATAATATTGAGTTTATTTAGTTAAAGGACAATGATATATAAGATTTTGTTTGAATTTATCTCATATATATTATACTAGATAAAAATAATTTGCAATTATTTATAGAATTTATCAATTATTTTTATTAAATTTTTATCAATATCATATAAATTTCAAATAAATAAATGATATTATATATAAAAGAATAACATAAACATATAAAATGAACCAAAACAATGTTTATAATTTTTTTTAATTTTTTGAATAAATAAGATTCCCCCCCCGGAACTATTACAACTTACAATTCGTGCCCCCTGATTTTGTCACATTGTTAAAAATTCCCCCGAACTATGCACCATTACTGAATATGGGACTTCTGTTAGTTTCTGGGTGACGTGGCTAACAATTACTGATTTGACTGTTTGGGCACTGACGTGTGCCACATGTATAATTAATTAAACAAATAATTAGAATAACAAATAATTAAAAAAATTACATATTTTCTTTTACTTTTTTTTCATTTTTTTTATAAATTTTTTTATTTTTATTTAAATATTAAAAAATCATATACAATAATAACTTTAATAGTATTTTATTTGTAGTATTTGCTTTAGTTTTATTTGCATATACAATAAATTTTTTGTGTTGATTGAATATGCTTCAATTTTTTCCTCAAAGATGATAAATTTTAAAAATTAAACAAATAAAAAATATATTTTATGAATTGAAGTAGAAAAGTATGATTATAATAAAATTGTAAATTAATAAATATTGTATGATTATAATATGACCCTCAGCCACCACTACCCAATAATTTAATTTTTTTTTCTTTTTTTAGGAATATCACTTTTCTACTAGCCACGTCATCATTTTCTACTCCAAATCATAAAACATTATTTTTTTAATTTGTTTAATATATTTAATTTTTCAAATTCATCATCTTTTGGGGAAAAAATTTAAGCATAATTAATCAAACAAGAAATTTATCTTCGCGATTGCCCTTTGAACGATCAGAATAAGGTAAAGCTTGAATATAAGTTTTGTACTATATTAATTTCTCGGTCCTTCTAGTCGGGTGGGCGCCGGCGGGTCTTTCGACCAGATCCCCCTAAAACCCATACGTGCGGGTCTCCCCAGATGCGTCTCACGCCATTTGAGGTGGTCCAGCCCAGCATTCATTCTCAAATCCTGCAGTGAAATTGAGACTGCTCGACCATGGATGCTAATTCACGTGTAGGCAGCGCTGTCTGTCTTATCGTTGAATCTATCTATTCATCGAGTTTACTCTGTTACATTTTTTATATAGGCTCGCTCCCTCTTTTTTCAAAGAATTCATACACTTCTCTTTACTTCATAGGGCCTTTTTTAATAGGGGAAAAGCATTCCATTTTCGTCAAATGACTTGGCTTCCCCTGGTTCCTCCACTGTCCGGGCTCCCTTTCCTCCCTATGCTATGCTCCCCCGACACAGGCCTACCATGTTTCGCGCCTACAACGTTTTTGCCAAACAGTCTTTGCCACCGGTAGTGCCATCCTCCCTCCTCCCGAAGTCCCTTCCTCTTGTTAGGGTCGATTGTTTGGCCTTGAGCTTGAGTAGCTCGAAGATTGGAGGCTTGACAAAGGCCTTTTCCCCTAATTATTAGTTAAAGGGGAGAGGGCGCGTTTAGCCCTATATTTTTGACATCGTTTTTCGTCAACTTAAATCGTAGAGCAATTAAACAACGTGAACTATGAAGTGAATGAATAAAGAAGAAAAACAAGAGGGTTTTTACATGGTTCCGCATTTAACTCTGCCTAGTCCACGAGTCTATGTTATTGAGACTTAGAGATTTCTGGAAATTCTTCAGAGATGAATTACCCAGAGCTTCCTCTCAAGGCAAAAGAAATCCATCCTTTACAAGTGGTCATTCCTCCTCTATTTATAGGGGAGGTTACAGAGTTCATTCCCACATATTTCGGGAAGATATTCTGTATATCAATTTAAATAATGACATTAAATGTAATATCTCCTATATACATGGAAACGTCCCATAAGAATCGGGAACGGATAACAGACTAAATGATATCCCTTATTTATTGGGATTATACAACAATAAATGTGTTCATACGTAACGGGCTATCCCATGCGACTCATCAGGTCTTCGAGGTCAGCAATCGGCCTTGTGGCTGTCAAGACTTATGGTACTACTACGAGCTTCCCACCCTACTTCAGGACATGCTCGGAGTAGATAGACATTGTCGAAGCTATCACACACGAGCTTGCACTTCCTAAGCTCGAATTGTTTAATCCGAAGACAATCGATAATTGATGTATCCTAACATCGTGCCAATTCGAACTCAGAAAGTATCCCGAGATTACACATCTTCGAGGTTGTTGTTTTACTTTAGAGATTTTTCAGATGGACCATAAATTTTTTTCATATATTCGAGCTCACACTTGACGAGCCCAGTCTTCGAGGTCATACCTCTGGTCTCGAAATCTGGGTGTAACATTTTGCTCCCTCAAAAGTATCAGTTGGAATCCTATGAGAATGAAACTTTTGAACTGCTCCTCTTGGAAACTGTACCATCAAAAACACTTGAGTGTGGACACGCATCAACCAGGTACTGGATGGTCAGAGTACTTGAGTGCTTTTGATAGCACACGTACGTCCATCCGCCTGCCACCTTTATGGTGTCAGTCTTCAATTTTCCCCTGGCCATTTGATCAAATACTGAAATTGGCCAATGGTCCAGATCACCTCGCCGTTTGGTATCTTCTGGGGCCTGTAAATTGTCATCATCTTCTTCATATTAACATTACGTTTTCAAGCTTTCCCCGAGAGAAAAGAAGAAAAAACTAGCAACCAGTTCTAGCATGTTCTCGAAGCCCAAAAGACAAAGCAACGTTGGCCCCTTTGACTCCATGAGATCATTTTTGCAACCGCTTATTCGGTCATCAATCTCTCTATTTTCGCCAGCTACATTGTGTAATTTTCTGTTCATAGCTTCGTATGCCCGTATATTTTTCATGCATGCATGTTTGTATTATTGTACTGTTGATCCCTTCACTAGTTTTGCACATTAGAGTGTTTTAGTAAATATTAGTCTTAAGTTCTGATATCACGTGTTTCAAACCCATATCATGCGTAGAAGGCCCAAAAATGGTTCTTTTGTTGAGTTTTTGAATTTCGGATGACATATCTTGCACACCAAGATATTTGGTACAGAATTAGGGTTTTATAAATTGTACGTTTCCCAAAAATATCACTTTTTGAGTAACCGCCAATTTTTTTTTCCTAAAATATCGGGATCTTCAAAAATAAATCCACCTTCCTTTCTTTTCGTGGAACATACGCTCCGAGACTGGCCTCGTCTTTTGGACCGAGTTTGCCTTGTAGCCTCGATTATTCGAGCTTAGATCATTCTGATTTTCATTCTTAACTGCTTGTTCGTTTGGCCCTCACCCTTTTTTTCTCTTGTTAGATGCCGCAGAACTCGAAAAAGTGGTGGGGGTCAAAGCTCACAATTCCTTATTCGCCGAAGGCTCCGAGCCCGGAATCACCTTTCACCCGGAACCAGCATCTGATTCAGGAGCACCAACTAAGGCGTGAGCAAGAAGACACCCGAGATCACTTTCGGCGCCAAATCGACGAGGTCAAGGAGGGAAAAATGAAGAGACTTAGTGTCGCCGTATACTCGGATCCAGACTCCGAGCCCAGGTCAATTCCCATCGATCCCACTCTTAGAGTGACAATCGCCTTCAAGTTAGGGGACCTTCAAATTTCATTAATGGGAGACCCAACAAACCCCCCTTCTACCTCACAGCCAACCTCCATCCCCACCTCGAAGAGAGAGTTCTTTGAGGCCGAGCACTACTAGAGCTCGATCTCTTCATTAGGGTAGATCTCCGACATCTTGGCCTTTCACAACATTTGATTATTGGGCTCGCTGAGGTGTCAAGCTCCGTCATCCCACGAGCGAAGTTGCCGTGCCCCGGGAGATGGGAACCCTGACAACAAACTGAAGTATGCAGCCTGGAGCCAAGAACATATGAGGCAGGGGCTTTACTGCCTTTGAAGCCCTTTTTCAAGAACTTCTTGGACTTCGTTGGGCTTGCCCCTTTTCAGCTCAACACCAATTCATACAGGGTTTTGTCCGCCCTGAGGTCGCTTTACCACTAGCTCAAGTGGAAAGGGCCTTCACCAAAGGAGATCCTGTATCTCTTTTGTTTGAAAAGCAATCCCTCCCGAGCTTGGGCAGGGGACGACTTCTACTACCTCTCGAGCTATCCCAAAGAGAAGAAAATCTTTGAGGATCTACCCAACCATCCCCCAGACTTCAAGAAGGCTTTCTTTTGGACGGATGGCTTGGCTCCTTCTAGACACTACTCGTTCAGGCAAATTCGTAAGTACCTAACAAATTTCTTCTTTTCATGCTCAAGTTTTGTTTAAGCTCGCGCTTAGTCATAATATGTTCATTTTCCAGCCAACTACAATCGTCCCACTCCCACCAAGGAGATGAAAGAGCACAAGGAGGCTCTGCTCCAACTTCCCTACAACAGGAGGTCCCACTCCTATCTCCTTCATGAAGAAAAACTCCGAGCTTGTGGCCTCCTGGAGAAGGATTAGTCCACGTTCAGCTGGTCTAACAAAAAATATACCAAGTGGGAGCTTATGCCTCTCCCAACTGGCAACCTTCCTCTGAGGCGAAATGCTAAGCTGCCATCCCCAGTTCGACATCGTAGGAGCCCACAATCGGGGAACAAGGCCAATGATGAAGCCTCAAGCTCGAGCTCGAGTGACAGAGATACGGTCATCCTTAGCTCGGATTTGTGGTCTCCCTCCCTACTTAAGCATAAGCCCGACAGATTAGTTTTGTGTAAAGATGATAGGGACCATTTTTATGTATGGTCTTGGGTAGGTGAGAGGGTTCATAGGTTCGATAGTTGGCTCGGGAAGTATGACACTATGTATAGTCTGAACGAGGTATGGAATGGAATAGCCGTTCAATATCACAATTCAATTATGATTAATAAGATTATGTGTTTGGCCCATCTGCTTATTACATTTCCGCAATTAAAATAAGTTGGTAATTACTTGGTAATTAATTAAGAAAAACGAAATTTCAATAGAATAAAAATCTCCTTATCATGAAGATTTTGTTTCCAATTTCATTACATGAAAGCAAATAATACATGAAAAAGTCATCGAAAAGAAAACTAGGGTTCCCTTGCAGATGAACACTCTGCATATTGACAATTTTATTGTGCTCATTATAGTCACAATAGTTAGATCATATGCTTATTTCAAGGGTTGCATAACAAACACTCATTTTGTTTGATTATAATTAAGGAAAAACCTCAATTAGTGACTTCAAACCAAATATGGGTGTAATTTTATAGCGAGTGAAACCAGCTTTCAATACAAGTTTTTCCCAATCTTTCTGGCTTCTCTCTCTCCCAGGGAGACAGACCATTATTAATAAATCAAAAGAGAGCTTAGCTTCCAATACTTCATGTTCATCTTTTGTGCTGTCTATTACAATGTCTATAATCACAACCTTTCCTCCATTGCATGGAATAGATTCTCTACATTTCTTCAAAATCGTCAGGCTTTCATCATCACTACAACCACGTAGAAGAGACTATATATATATATAAAAAAAACAGTTAAGATATAGTTTTATACACCGAAATTCTTACAAAAAGAAAAAAGAAAAGAAAAGAAAAGAACCAATAACACTGTATATGTATATATAACATTAATGTTATGGCAAACAAACACACCTTGAGTAGAATTGCATCAGCTTGAGGAATTGCTTGAAACAGGTCACCCTCAATAAACTTCAAGTTTTCAGTATTAGGCAAATCAGCAACCACATGTGATAGTTCAAGCACTGAGCATTTCAGGTGAGGAAATGCTTCAATGAGAATCTTACAGACGGCACCTGTATTGCCGCCCACATCGACCAATGAAGTTAGTCCCTCAAACACAGGCTTGAAATCTTTTATAACAGCCTTCAACATTCCTGAATCATTGGCCATTGCATCATTCAAAAGGTCACCGTATTCAGTAATGTTCCCCCAGTAATCATAAAAGCTCATGCCATGATGAGCTAACTGAAATGGCATTGCTTGACTTGGAGTTGCATCTTTCTGCTGGAACCAACTTCCAATGAAATGGAATGAAGTTACTGTAGCTGGATGAAGCACTGCAAGAACATAGGGGGACAAGCTTAGGACCTCTTTATTACCGTTATTAGTGAGAAGTAATCTAGATGAAGGTGTGAGACCATATGCATCTACTTCTTCTTCATTTTGGCTAATAACTTTCTTTGTTGTGAAATTCACCGACAAAAGACACTTTTGCCGGCGCAATTCCAAAACGCATCGGCAAAAACCTTGTTTCTTGTATTGTAAATTCATATATATAAATATACTAGTTACAAACAATGTGAAATGCACATTTACTTAGTTTTATTTATAAAATTTATTAATATAACAAAAAAAAACCCATTAAAACCAAGAATTTTTGTTATCTACACATTTTTATATAGAAGATATATATATATTAAGAAAATATATAATTTTATTTTTATTATGTTTTTTAATTGTCATGTAAATTTTAAATAAATAAACAATATCATATATTATACAAGAATTGCATAAACATATTTTAAAAAAATTAAACCAAAACATTGTTATAGATAATTTTAAAATAAAAAATAAGATAATTTTTTAAAAATATAAAAAAATAAAATACTGTTAATTCAAGAATCCATTAAATACATACTTTTTTTATATATAAATAGTGCATTCTATTTTTTAAATTAAATACCTTTTTCCAATTTTCTTTTAGGAAAAATATCTATGAATTTCAATATAATAAAATATTAAAAAAATTCTAAATTAAAACTAAGAATTTAAAAAGTTAATTGGATCAAATTTTAATTATTTAATTTAAAAATTTTTAAAGCCAACAAAAAGTTATATATAAGTATATATTATTTAATTAATGACTAGAGGAACTAAAAAAAGTAATGTCTCATTAAAAAACTAAAGAGAAAAATAAGAAAACATGTATATTTATATCTTATTATACTATCACATATATAATTGGATGAACAAAATAAGTTAAATGACAAAATAAATAATTAATAAAAGAATGAAAAATATTAAATTTAAGCACATAAATATTTTTCGATTATAGTTTTGAAAATATAATTTATAAAGTAATTTAAATATGTGATTAGAAATTATTATTCATTTATTAATTTTTTTTTTCAATTTATTAACCTTATTTAGATGATATTTTTTTAATTTATTTACCTTATTTAGATGACTTTATTAATTTTTATTTTATAAAAAATATTTATCTTATTTAGATAACTTTAAAACTAACGGTGTTAGAAAATAATAAAAAAAAGTGTTAAATCTAACCGAGAAGAACAATTTCCGTTAAACTCACATATAGTATATATATATATATACACTAAGTAAAAATAACGTGCAATGAACATTTACTTAGTTTTATTTAGAAAATATATTAATTTGTTTTTATTACATTTTTTTAATTATCATATAAATTTTAAATAAATAAACAATGACACATATTAATTGTCATATATTATAAAAGAATGACATAAATATTTTTAAAAAAAATTAAACCAAAAATTGTCTATAGTTTTTGTTGACGCCGCTTTTCGTCAATTTAAAATGTAGAGCACGTAAACAGTAAATAATTATGGCAAGAATAACACAATAAAACAAAGAGAGTTTTTTACGTGGTTCAGCAGTTAACTCTGCGTAGTCCACGAGTCTTTTTTATTAAGACTTAGGAAATCTCTGGAAATTCTTCAGGAATGAATTCTCCAGAGATTCTCTCAAGATCACAAAACTTCGATCCCTTACAATGGTACATGACCTCTCTATTAATAGAGGAAGTCTCGGAATACTATCCCACACGTTTCGGGAAGTTATTCTGTATATTAATAAATTTAATGGCTTTAAAGCCTGTAACTCCTATATACCAGGAAACGTCCCCTGAAGACCAGGGGGCGTATAACCGACTAATAAATATCCATTTATTGTAGGGAAGTTACAACAATAAATGTAGACTGCGTCTCTTCAAATGACCTATTAAGCTGTTCGAGATCAGCAATCAGTATCATCAGCATCATGCCAGTCTAGGTCTCTGAGTAACTTACGAGTTATATTATTTTCCCCAAGACCAGCTCGGAGTGGGTAAATATCACCGAGACCACCTTGTTTCGAGCTCACACTCATGTCAAGCTCGGACCTCTTTATCCGAGGTCGCCCGAAAATGGACGCCTTCCGATGTTTGTCTTTCGAGCTTATAAGGACTTCGAGGTTACCCATCTTCGAGGTTGCCACCAACTTTGAAGATTCAGCGCCTAGGTTGCGAACATGTATTCTAGCTATTGCGAGCTTGCACCTGACGAATCCAGCTTTCGAGGTCACAACTCTCAAGGCTCGAAATCTGGGTGTAACATTTTTCCCCCTCAAAAGTATTTGTTCGAATCCTATGAGAAGGAAACTTTTGAACTACTTTCTTCGAGAACTCCACCGTCACACATACTCGAGTATGGACACGCATCAATTGGGTATTGCTCATTCAAGGTACTCGAGTACCTTGGAAATCTGCCCACGATCGTTCGCCTGCCACCTTTTCGGCACCATCTTGTCATTTATCCCTGGCCGTTGGATTTGATAAGGATCCTGGACAATTGCTCGGATTAATCCCTTTTTTATCACTTCTGATAGTCTATATATAAGACTCCAGTCATCTTCCTCCTCTTACTTTTACTTTTATCAGAGAAAAAACCAGAGGCAAGCCCAGAAAGCTTTTGCTTTTGCATGTTTTCCCAGCCAAAGAAGCAAATGACCATCAGCCTGTTCGAGACCGTGAGACTATACCTGCAGCCTCTTCTTCAATCAAATATTTCTCTGCAATCGCCATCTTCATTGCGTAAGTATCTGATCTTGGTTTTGTATATATTTTCCTTCTTTTTTTTTCTTTATGTCAGTTTCTAGCTTTGTTGTTCTTAAGTTTCTGGGAATGTATTGGTTCACTTTTTAGTTTGATGTACTAGGAGGCTTTGATCGATAGATTTTAGGTTTAGGTTCTCCCATTACTAGTTCTAAATCCAGTTCATATGTAGAAAGACCCAAACATGGTCTCTTTTTTCTGGGTTTTCAAAATTTGGAAGATGTATCTTGCACACCAATATACTGGGTACAAAATCTTGGTTTTAAAAAATGCACGACACTCAAAAATACCATTTTTGAATATCTGCCACCTTTTTTCCCTGATATTTCAGGATTTTCAAAAATCAAATCCACTTCCTTCCCTTTTTCGTGAAATACACGTCGTGACACTAATCAGGTCCTCAGGATCGAACTCATCTCGTACCCAAGCATTTTCGAGATTGATCCACCAAGCTCGTCATTCTTGATTCCTTGCTTGCATGGCCCTCACCATTTTTTCTTTCATGCTAGATGTCACAGAATCTGGAAAGATGGTGGGGGTCGTTGCTTGCTGTCCCGTACTCACCAAAAACTTTGAGCCCGGAGTCGTTGTTTGCCTAGAACCAGCGTCTGATCCGCGAACGCGAGCTGAGGTGTGAGCAAGAGGACACTCGAGATCACTTCCGACGTCAGATAGAAGAGATCGAGGAAGGAAAAAGAAACAAACTTAGGATCGCCCTTCATCGAGACCCTGACACCGAGACTAGACCGATTCCTCTCGACCCCAAACTTAGAGTGACAGT
Source organism: Humulus lupulus (assembly GCF_963169125.1). NCBI lineage: Eukaryota > Viridiplantae > Streptophyta > Magnoliopsida > Rosales > Cannabaceae > Humulus > Humulus lupulus. Next base: position 195,498,350 of record NC_084799.1, on the reverse strand, counting down.
TGCCTTCAACCCAGGTGACCTGCAATTTTCACTGATGGGGGAGCCTTCTACCTCCCAGCCGAGGAGGGGATTTTTCGAGGCTGAGCATTATTGGAGCTCGGTCACGTCATTAGGCCAGATAACAGATATCATGGCCTTTCATGGCATAGGACTATCAGGATCGTTAAGGTGTCGAGCCCCAACCTCTCACGAGCGAAGCTGTCGCACTCCAGGAGATGGAAATCCTGACAACAAGCTAAGATACGTGGCTTGGAGCTAGGAGCATATGAAGGCAGGAGCAGTACTGCCATTGAAGTCTTTCTTCAACGACTTCACAGACTTTGTTGGGTTGGCCCCTTTCCAACTCAACACCAATTCTTACAGGGTTATGTCTGCTCTGAGGTCGCTATACCACGAGCTGAAGTGGGAAGGACCGTCACCAGAGGAGATCCTGTACCTCTTCTGTTTGAAAAGCAATCTCTCCCGAGCTTGTGGAGGAGATGGCTTCTATTACCTTTCGAGCTACCCCAAGGAGAAAAAGATGTTTGAGGATCTTCCCAATCATCCTCCTGACATCAAAAAGGCCTTCTTCTGGATAGATGGCCTAGCTCCGTCACGATACTACTCGTTCAGACGGATTCGTAAGTATTTCAACCTCCATCTTTTCTGTGCTCGAACTTTTGTTTATAGGCCTGTACTTAGTTGAAATTCGTTTAATTTTCCAGCCAACTACCATCGCCCTGCTCTCACTGACGAGATGAAGGAGCATAGAAAGACCCTACTCCAGCTCCCTTATGGCAGGAGATCCCTCTCGTACCTCTTGTACGAAGACAAGCTTCGAGCTTGTGTTTTGTAAAGGATCAGTCCACCTCGGACTTGTCCAACAAAAAATATGATTGCTGGGAGCTTGTGCCCCTGCCTACGGGAATTCTCCCCCCAAGGAGAGATTTGAGGCCTCCACCTCCAGTTCGCCGAAGGAGTCCACAATCAGGGAACGAGGCCAACGACGAGGCCTCAAGCTCGGGCTCAGATGAACAAGGTACAGTCATCCTAGCTCAAAAATGTGGTCCCCCTCTCTATTAAAGCATAAGCCTGATAGGTTAGTATTGTGTGAGGACGACAGAAACCACTTTTATGTGTGGTCTTGGGTAGATGAACGGGTCCATAGGTTCGATAGCTGGCTCGGGAAATACGACACAATGTATAGCCTGAACGAGGTATGGAACCGAATAGCCGTCTAACATGGAACCAACGACTATAGGGACCTTTCGAGGTTGACGTCCACCTATAGGGAAGGTACTCCCCCCGCCTCTTCTGAAGATGGGGGAATTTCTTGGTCGCCGAGCTCAAGCTCGGGGGGGGGGGGGGGGGGGGGAGTTCCAGTTAGGTTTTCTCCACTTGTCTTTTTATTCTTTGTCTGTTAGTGCCATGCTAAATTTTAATTGCTATCATGCAGGTGACATGGACTCCGACCTTGACACCGTGCTTGCCAGTGGCGAGGGAGCTAAAAAGAGTAAGCGCCCGCGAGGCTCGCGGAGGTCGGACCGACCCTCCAAAATCCTCAAACGCACTGAGAAGACCTCACTAGCCCCGACTACGGTGAGCACAGCCGAAGACTTGACTGCCCAGGTCAGAGCATCCATCTCGGTCGCCTCTGCCGCTCTTCCTCCGGCCATAACCCATCCAGTACTCGGCCCACCTCCGAAGAAGCCTTCAACTTCCAAGTTACATATGCTGTCGATCCGACCTCATGTTGATGAGTTCCCGATTGACAATGTTGCTGGTGCCCACGGTGCTGTACTTGGTTCGGACATCCTACCTCGGGTGGGTCAGAGCCTTGGCGGTTTCGACGCTGAGCATTGGGATTTTGTGAATAAAGCTCGGAACTGCAATACTCTTTATGAGAAGAGTATTGAGCTCACTGCCTCGGTAACTTTTTACAACTTACTTTTAATTGTTTATGTGCCTTATCATATATTCTAATTTAATCTTTTTGTGTGCCAGGCTCTTTTTGTCTCAACTCAGCTTAATTACAAGCTGACCAATGAGGTGCACTCGAGCATGTCTATAGCTCAAGAGTCGAAGAATCTTCAGCTTAAGATGGCTGATGATCTCAAGGCTGCGAAGGCTGAGGTCGAGGCTAAGACAGCCGAGCTTGAAAAGGCAAATACTCGGCTTGCGGAGCTGGATAAGGCCAATGCCAGGCTTGAGGAAGAGAAGGCCGCCATTTTCAAGATCATAGAGAATGAAAAGGCTCGTCTCCTCGCCGAGTTTAAAGAGAAGAAGGACAAGGCGGTTGACTTAGCTATGTATAGGATCTGGGCCAGCAACGCCGATCTCGACACCAGTTTCCTTGGCTCTTTCGAGGCAGGATTCATGGCCAAATGGCATGCTCGGCTTGAGGTGGAGGAGGCTGCTCGAGAAGCTCAGAAGGATAGTCATGCTATTCGTCCTGGAGAGTTTAGCACTGCTGATGTTGAGAGGGCTAAGGGGGCTGCTCCTTCATAGATCTTACTTCGGGGCTGCGTCCCTTTATTTTTGTAATTGTTTTAATTTATGCCCGCAGGACTGATAAATATATATGCTTTACATTTCTTGGTTTGAAATATCTTGCACATTTTATATTAAAGAGTCGTATATGCTTGTTTATTCGCACTAACATAATTTGGATTTAGGTTCGAAATTCAATGCATTCATGCACAGTTTGCTCGAATTATCCGCTTCCGATCTCGTTATTTGTCAAGGTCAGATATTACTTTAATCATGCACCCGTAAGTACTTATATGGTGTGTAATGCAAACGGTTTAGTTATATCTTACTTTTTAGTTATTTTTTCTTGTCCCTCAGTTATCTCTCCGAATTTATGAGGTCGAAACTATTGTTTTGTAAGATACTCCAGCCTCGATCTCGGCTTATCCGAAGTGGGTTATGCTCCAACTTACTGCTGATTAATTTTTGCTGGTTTGTTCCAAACCTGTTAAGGTTCTGTTAGGTTAGTAATCCATACACTTAAATTTTTAATCTGCATATCCAAACATTTTTATCTTTTGATAATTAGGTACGTCCAAACTTTCTCAGCTCGCGTATTTGGTTATGTCCAAATACTTGTATGTTTTTGATAGCTTGGTTATATCCAAACTATCCTAACTCGCACATTTGGTTATCTCCAAACACTTGCATGTATTTCGTATATGTTATTTTATTTTTCAAGCTGATGGTATATATACCAATGATGCCCCCTTAATATCCTATGAGTGTGACCATAGGTTATTAAATTAAGAGAGATTGCAAAAATAAAAAATAAAACATAACATATTGAACGAAATAAATCTTTATTTGAAAAAATCCAAAAGTAGACAAAACAGTACAAATAACGTGCAATGAACATTTACTTAGTTTTATTTAGAAAATATATTAATTTATTTTTATTACGTTTTTTTAATTATCATATAAATTTTAAATAAATAAACAATGACACATATTAATTGTCATATATTATAAATGAATGACATAAATATTTTTTAAAAAAATTAAACCAAAAATTGTCTATAGTTTTTGTTGACGCCGCTTTTCGTCAACTTAAAATGTAGAGCACGTAAACAGTAAATAATTATGACAAGAATAACACAATAAAACAAAGAGAGTTTTTTACGTGGTTCAGTAGTTAACTCTGCCTAGTCCACGAGTCCTTTTTATTAAGACTTTGGAAATCTCTGGAAATTCTTCAGGAATGAATTCTCCAAAGGTTCTCTCAAGATCACAAAATTTCGATCCCTTACAATGGTACATGACCTCTCCATTTATAGAGGAAATCTCATAATACTATCCCACATGTTTCGGGAAGTTATTCTGTATATTAATAAATTTAATGGCTTTAAAGCCTGTAACTCCTATATACCAGGAAACGTCTCCTGAAGACCAGGGGGCGTATAACCGACTAATAAATATCTCTTTATTGTAGGGAAGTTACAACAATAAATGTAGACTGCGTCTCTTCAAATGACCTATTAAGCTGTTCGAGATCAGCAATCATTATCATCAGCATCATGCCAGTCTAGGTCTCTGAGTAACTTACGAGTTATATTATTTTCCCCAAGACCAGCTCGGATTGGGTAAATATCACCGAGACCACCTTGTTTCGAGCTCACACTCATGTCAAGCTCGGACCTCTTGATCCGAGGTCACCCGAAAATGGACGCCTTCCGATGTCTGTCTTTCGAGCTTATAAGGACTTTGAGGTTACCCATCTTCAAGGTTGCCACCAACTTTGAAGATTTGGCGCCTACAAGAAATCATGTTTTTAGCTACAAAAGTTTTAGCTACCAAATATTTTTGGTAGCAGTTAATTACCATTTGCTACTAATTTTTTGTAGCAAAATGATTTAGTAGTAAATTCTAATCATACAATACTAGATATTACTGCTACCAAATATTTTGGTAGCATATTTATATTTTCAGCTACCAATGTTCTTTTGTAGCTAATATTATTGGCACCAATGAATAAATTTGCTACTAAATTTTGGTAGCAAAATGATTTAGTTGCAAATTATAATTAAATGATACTAAATACATCTGCTACCAAAATATTTGGTAGCATATTTATATTGTCAGCTACCAATATTTTTTGTAGCTAAAATTAAATATCAGCACCAAATATAAAATTGATGCATTTTATATGATTTTATCTTTGTTTTTTTTTTCCCATTTAGTGATCAATTCTTTGGTAGTAGAAATAAATTTATTGCTACTAAATTATATCATATTTTGGCACTAGCAAATAAAATATTTCTAGTAGTAGTATTTTTGCTACAAAAGTATTGGTAGAGAAAGTACACAATAAAAATTATAATGTAAAAAATATATAAGAATACCAAACATAAAGTAATTAAATTTAGATTTGTGTTATGGACTCTCAACAAATTAATAATATTTTAATTCGTAAAATAATTTTATTTTTTAATAAATAAGATCAAGGTAAAAAAAACTAACTAAATGTAGAAGGACAAAATAAAAAGATAAAATTAAAAATATCATAAGTACAATAACAAACTCGAAGGAAAATAAAAGTAAGAAACTACATAAGCCATGTATAGGGATGCATATAACTTTCCTAAAACAAAGATATTGCATTGAACCTATGGCAAGCCTCAGTTAAAAAGCGCAAAATGGAAAATGCAATGGGAAAAAACCTCTTGGGGGAAAAAAGAGCATAGTGACTATAAGACTATTCAAAATAAATAAAAAAAATTAGAACCACAAAACTCTTTGGATACAACTTTTGAAAATGAAAATTGGAGGAGGAACTATAGTATTGCTCATTGGAATTAGTCAACCAATTCTATGAATTCGTCAGCCCACTCCACTCGAATTTGATCAATATTTTGTTTTGTGTAATCTTTCATCTTCTCTTTGTACTGTAATAAATAAATGTAAGTAATAATGAATATTAGTCAATTGTATAATATAATAACAAAATATTCTATTTCAATAGTATTTATATACATCTTACATGAGTAGTTAACCAATTGATAGGTCTAGAATTCATGCAAAAGTCACGCATATATGTCATTACATAATATCCACACTCAATATTTAATGGTTGTTGAGGACACTGCACAAATTCATAAAATGTAAATGACAAGATTAAAAGATATTGATAATTTAAATTTTCAATACAATATTATATTGTAATATTTTAAAGTAACTATAAAATGTAATATATATTATGTGATATTATTTTATAACTTACCTTTATAGATTTCCATGTAATCTCTTTTGGTTGCTTATTTTTGGAGGTATTGTAGTAATCAAAAGCCCTAATAAACAAATAAAATATTTAATAATAAATTTAAAGTAAAAATTAAATAAGACTAATCCATATCACTATTTAACTTACATTGCCATTAGACTTTTAATTTCGTTTCATGGGGGTAGTCTAATTGGATCAAGCCAATAACATGTATTACTCAATGGATCAATTATTACTAGCATCCAATGATATCTGCTGACCATAAAATACGATATTGTATATAAATTAAGATATTGATAATGTAATTAGTTAAATAAATAAATAAATCTTACCCAATATGAATAGGAAGTGTTATCCAAAAAATTGGCGTAGATGACGTGGCAAGTGATTCTCGGACACGTGGCTGACACTTGGAGGAACCCTGCTAGGATATCGCCCAGAAGAAATATTATAAGCAGTATGCAGCCCAGTCTTACCTGCGACTAGTCTGTTCGCAGGTTCCGCATGTAACATGATGTTTCCATAAAGATCTTTGTAAATCCCGAAATTGACTCCCACAATCTCCTGAGTATCCGATTATTTAGGAGAGAATATCTGTAACAGATTCATGTAATCCCTTTTGAGCCTATAAATAGAGAAAGATAGCTCAAGGAAGGGACTTTTGACTTTCGAATTATTTGAGACTAAAGTAATTCTATTTGAGATATTGTATTGTTCTTCAGAGGTTAGTGAAACTCATTGAACCTTAGTTCTTTGATCACTCCTTTGATTTTCACATCAATAACAATCTAAGTGGATGTAGGTTATTACCAGACCCTAGGGCCGAACCACTCTAAAAATACTGTGTTCATTATTATTTTCGTCATCACGTTCTTTTCAACGCATTCATCCATGTCAAGCATATTTCGACTCCGTGTCAGTTGACCAAAATCAAGGTCAACATTCTGGTGCTTTCATTGAGAGCTTGATTTATCACCGTTGAGAAAACCAATGGCGAAAGCTACAAGGAAAACTGGATAGGCGGCCGCCGCTGCACCATCAAACCCGCCTCCTCCTCCTCCTGCAAGCGTGGCTGAAGATGAGCCACATTTGGACTTTGAGGAGGAAGAAATGGATGACGCGACGCTGAAGAGTACTCTAGGGGCGTTGCATGAAGAGCTAGCCAATCTGAGGGCCAGTCAGGAAAGTGCTGCCAAAATCATGGCGCGGCAGCAGCAAGAGATTGAACGGCAGCGTGCGGAATTAAGTGAGAGGCAGGCAGAGATGGACCGTCGCCAGAGCGAAGCCATGGCAGCCCTCGAGGCAGCCTTGCAATTGGCTAGGAATCAGGCTGCACCTGCCACGCACCCTGATCAACCCACAAATGGGCCACCCCACAGGGGTCCCAATCCTAGTCCGCCTATCCAACCCTTGAGTCCACAAAGGCCCGAGCAGCCTCAGGTGCCCCATGACGATGCCCCGCAGGACCCTAAGGCACAGCCTTCATCCCAAGCTGATGGCGGCAATCCCCCACATGGGAGGCAAAATAGAACCAGGCATCAGCCTCGCAGTCCTAGACGCCAAAGGGGCGACGAGCCAAACCTTCCAAACAGAGGACAACATCCTCCTAATAACAGGAGGAACTCAGAGTTAGGCTCTGCGGTCCATGGTCCCCAACGGCATGATAACGCACGGGAACCCAACGCAGGCCATCCTCTAACGCTCGGGACGTTTAAGCTCGGGATGGAAATCGAGGGAACAGTCGATCCCGTCATGGCCAGTCACGATTCAGAGATGGAAATGGTTATGATGAAGCCGATTCCGGCAGAGGAAACGCCGGTCGTAGGAATGACGAAAGAGGTGGAGGCAGGAGTCAGCCACCTCAGGATGACCAACCCGACAGACGGGATGCTGGGAGGCAGCCCAGGCAAAATAACATCTTCAACCGGCTCGGAGCTAGCGAGCAGCGGAGAAGGGACGAGGATTTGAGAGATGTGCTCAATGATCGCCGTGAGCGACATGGCGAGAACATCCCCCCAGCAACATAGGCCACATCGATTCCTCTCGTGGTGCAGGCCCAGATAGATGCCCTCAACCAGGCGGTGCAACAACTGGTTGGGGGAAGAACATCATACATCGACCACGATAGGAGGAAAGGCACTCCTTTCGTCCAAAGGATAGCTATGGCAGAGACTCCTAGCAAGTTTTAAATGCCTACACTTCCCAACTTTGATGGGTACGGTGACCCGGTGTCTCACGTCAATAAGTTCGAGATACAAATGGACATTCAGAAAGTGTCCGAAGACGCTCGGTGCAGGATCTTTCCTGCAACACTTTCTGATGCCGCACAGGAGTGGTTTTTTAAGTTCCCTCCTGCGAGCATAGTTTCCTGGGAGATGTTCGTAAGGGAGTTTTACGGACAGTTCTACGCATGTCGTGTGCATCCGACCGAGGCGAACCAGCTGGTTGAAATACGCCAGCAGGATGGAGAATCGCTTAAGGATTACATCTTGTACTTTATGCGAGCAGCCGCTGGAGCAAAAACGGTGGGGGACGAAGGCAAAATGATGGCCATAACCGCAAGGGTTAGGCGTCGCTCCCCCCTCTGGAAAAGCCTCCGAAAGGAAGGGGTTAGAACTACCCAGGAATTCTTGGACCGGGCTGATCGTTACATCAAGCTCGAAGATGCCATTGCCGACGATGGAAAACCTCCAGGCAAGGGTAAGAAGGCTGCCAAACCCGCCAAAGCCACCAATGGGTCTAAACCTAACGGCAACGGCAAAGGCAACGGGAACGGCAACGGCAATGGCAAGAATGGTGGAAAACGGCCACACAATGAGCCTTCCACCTCTGACGATAAACGAGCCAAGGGTAATCGTTATGAACCTCGGTTCACTAACTATACTGCCCTTGTTGAGTCTCGGGGAGAGGTTTATCAGGCCACGAGTTCCAGTGTGCCCTATAAGAAGCCTGTCTCCATTCGAAAAGATATTTCGAAAAGAGACACTTCCAAGTTCTGTCGTTATCATAACGACTACGGACATGATACCAACGAATGCAACCAGCTGAAGGATGAAATCGAGTTCCTTATTAGACAAGGACACTTGAGAAGATACGTACGGGCCTCGGGGAATTCCCAACGAGAAGCTCCAGGTGGCAGCGAGCAAGCGCCCACACGCCAACGCTCGCCACCTTTGCAGCCTGCCCCCGTGACTGGCACATTGTTAACCATCTGTGGAGGCCTGCACCTCGAGGGGAACAGCGGAAAGGCCAGAGAACGATACGCTCGAACTCTGTGCCATGACCAGGACATCGAGATGATGACTGTGGAGGACCGCGCGCCAAAAAGGCTCGATCAGAGGAAGGTGAGATAACCTTCTCTGATAGCGATGCCCAACATGTCCGGTTCCCACATTCCGATCCGCTGGTCGTGGATATCCAAATGGCCAACATGATGGTGAAGAGAGTGTTGGTCGATACAAGAAGTTCGGTGAATATCCTGTATAAGTCTTCGCTGGAACGCATGAAGTTGTCCGTCAAGGACCTGGAGCCTTGCAACCAGACGATATACGGCTTCTCTGGTGAGGGACTCGCCCCTGCAGGATCAATCAAACTACCAGTGACGACAGGTACAATGCCTACTACCAGGACATTACTCGCTACTTTTATAGTAGTCGATTGTCCTTCGGCGTACAATGCCGTCATCGGGAGGCCCGTACTGGTTGATCTACGGGCCGTCACCTCCATGTGGCACTTGGCCATGAAATTCCCGACAGACGCAGGAGTAGGATGCGTATTGGGAAACCAGAGGGAGGCCAGAGAGTGTTACAACGCCTCAATCGCGAAGGCGAAAAAGGGGACGTCAAAGAGCACTACCTTAGACAGGTTGCAGATGGCAATAGATACGCAAGCCCAATCCGGTGATATTATCCCCAAAATACAGACGAATTTTTTAATAAATATTATTATTATTATATTACAACATAGTAAATTATTTAAAAGAAAATGATGCGAAGTAACTAGGCAGTTCTCGTTGAATGAAGGTCCCCCATGCCTCTAAAAAATTGGTGTCTCATGTTGTGTCCATCCAATAAAATTTGGAAACATAATTAAAAATTCAAAAAACAAATTTCCAATATAAATGAGTCATTATTTATTACAAAGAAAACCATCTTTAGTCTTCTTTCTTATATATATAATAAATAACTTGTGTTGTGTGTGTTCATACTTGCTATCAATAACGTGAAAATGCTTCATTCATTAATTAACAATATGGATCATTAATCATATTTTAAAGTTATAATTAACAACTAATTATTATTTATAATAGCAAAATACATTGACTAATCAATTGTCCCCAAGAGCCGAGATAACTTCTTTTGTTTTTCTAATATTAAAATTTGTCAGAAAATTAATGGCATCACACTAATACGAAATTTGGCTTTCTCTGCGGCTACCATACTATTGTTTTAAAAACTATATTTGATGATCATCCTAGGTGCTTTGATAGCGATTTTATTGTTATGTCGAATAATATGGGGTTGTTTGAGATAAATGATGACATTAGGGCCAATAAGCTCATTACTTGGGTTAATCATATTTTATTTCAACACTCCGGAAATTGTCAAAGGTTGTGATAATGACAATTGGTTGATAAAGTACTAATAATATTGCATCTTAATAATTGCCACAAAAAAAATATTGCATCTTAATAATGTTTCTACAAACTAATGATAACTTGATGAATATTCATAGTAGTCTACAAAGACTTATCGAAAATATGGGGTCTAACTAATAAAGAAAGACTCATCATTTATAAATTTAAAGTAAACTTATTAAAGAAAGTCTTTTATATAAAGTCTTTTATTCGATCACTAAAAAAGAAATGAAAAGAGAGAGAAGACCATATTTTATTGTTCGTTTATTAATTGGATCTCCATATATAGTTTAAAGATATATTAATTTATCAAAAATTAGTAGAAACATTGTTTTTATTTCTTGCTCTTTCAAAGTCCTTAATTTATTAAATGACTACTACGGCAGCTTACAATTTTTATACGGTACCGTATCGCACGATCTACTTTACATATGTACGAAAGTTATAACTCTAGTATGTTTTCATGACGATGTTTATTGTAGTTAAAGTAGATATCCTCAACGTTTTTAAAAAATTTGGAATAGTTAGGATATCAAAAACAAATCCAAACTTCTATTTCTATCAATTTTTATAAAAAAAATAAAAAAATTAATTGATACATCTCCATATTTTAAAAGTTAAATCAATTTCAAAATTTAATGTTCATTCTAGTAAACACAAAATTAGAACAAAGATATTAATTAAGACAGTGAGGAGAGAAAAAAAAGTCGGAGCCAATAAAAGTATCCTTTTCTTAAATTATTTGTAAATTTAATTTAAATTCATTAAAGAAAGACTTTTATATGAAGTCCTTTATTATCAATATTGTACTTAAATCTAATCAAAGTTATTAATATGAAGAATATATTTAATATGAATTTAATTAGTAAAAAGGAAATATTGTTTTTACAAATAACATTTTAAATTTAATAAGAATTTCCCTAAAAGATAGACCTTCACATGAAGACTTTCATTATTATCGATATTTTACTTAAATTTATAAAATATGTTGATATTAAGGATTTAATTTTATTAGTTTTATTACATAAATTTAATAAAAGTCTCCTGCATTGAGAAACGAATGAGTATGGGCAGTGATGTCACAATTGTAATATGAAATGCCAAGGTACATTAAGATATGTTTAACTATGTATGAGTTCGGCAAACGTGCCACTAGGGACCGGTTAAGATTATGTTATGTTATGTTGACTTTGTTATGAGATATGTATGAATTTATGTAAGATTATGTTGTTTAATCATTTTTTGTGTTTTGTTTTATTTGTACTTTTTTATTGGACTTTAAGCTGACTCGATTCTTTATAGGTGTTGTTAATTGGCAAGCATGTATGTATATACATGTATGACTCGACTCTTGGAACGCGGGATGCTTCATAGAAGTTTTCCATGTTTTATTATATTAAAGACTCAGTGGGATGTATTTTATTTTATCTAAAACTGCATGAAAGTTATATTATTTTAAACATATTGTATATTACTTCAAATAAAGCTCCCACTGTAATTTCAACTATATTTGAAGTTTTTAAGTATTTATTTAAAATGTTGTATTTAAATAATGTAGGCAAATTAGGGGCAATACAAGCTCCAATTAAGGAAGAAGAAGCTTGATAGTATTTAGATCGTCCAAACGTAGATCTAGGATTGCCAGTGACTCGTTACCTGCGATACAATCCCAAAAAATCAAGGATTATTTCCCCTTCAGAAGATTTTTTTTTTATCAAAAAGAAAATTTCATTGATCAACCAAACTAATACAAACAAAAAGGAGCAAAAACACTACCGTCAGAAATTACAAATCCAAACATTTGCCTTTCTCTAGTAGATAAGTGCCTAGAATTTACATTAAGGATTCTAGCTTTGAGAGCTTGCCTTATCAGATTATCAATTTTAAAGGCAGTGAAACAACTATCATTAAAACAGCAAGAATTCATATTATACCAGATATAATAGGTACAAGCAGCAAGTGAAGCAGTCACTATGTGATGAATCCAGTCCGACTTCCATTTAGACAGCCAAGCAATCCAGTTCTCATAATTCACAGGCCAAAAAATCCCACCAAGCCAACCTGAAATCAGCTGTAAAACCTGTCTAGAGAAAGTGCAGTCAAAGAAAAGATGACCATGGGACTCCTCAGCAAGATCACAAACTGGACAGTGAGTATTAGCTACTGGTATGTGATGAGCTACCAGTAAATCCCGAGTTAGCAAGTGATGGTTAACAGCCTGCCACAGTATATATCTATGCTTAGGCACCGAAAGCTTACACCAAACTGGTTTAGCATAATCAACTTTCTCAATCCGCAGTCGCTGATTGTAAAAGGATCCCAGCTAAAACTTTCCATTGACCACTGCATTCTGCAAGTCAGATTTCGATATCGATTGACAGAATGACATCATTTTCCTCCAGTACCAGCTGGTATCAGCTTTAGGTTTATAACTCCAAATGCTTATTCTTTTCAGGTATACACAGATGACCCACTTGACCCAAAGCTGGTCTTGTTTAGATTCAATTGCCCATATATACTTTGCAAGTTTCAGCTTATTCCACATAACCCCCTCCCGAAATCCTAAACCCCCAAAAGGCTTAGGACGACAAACTTGCTTCCAAGAAGTGAAGTGAAACTTACTGCAGGAACCACTCTCACCCCAAAGAAATTGGCGACAAAATTTATCAATATCCTTCACAACACTTTGAGGAAGCATGAATATACTCATCCAATAAGTCCGAATACCCATTAGCATTGACTGAATTAGTTGGACTCTACCCGCATAAGAAAGATGGCGGCTGTACCACACGTTGAGGCGCAGCTGTATTTTTTTAAAAATAACATCACAATCTACTGATTTCCATTTGGTTGGACGTAGAGGAACACCTAGATACTTCATAGGAAAACAGCCTTCAACCAGATTCGAGCAAACCAGAATATTCGATTTAATCTCTGCAGAAACACCTCCAAAGTATATGTGAGACTTTGAGTAATTTATCACTAAGCCCGAGGATTTACCAAACTCAGCAAACACCTCACAAAGAACCTGAACAGAAGAAACAACTCCTTTGCAAAATATGATGAGATCGTCAGCAAAACAGAGATTAATGAGATTCAAAAACTTGCACATAGGATGAAATCTGAAACTATTATCTTTGAAGCCTTAATTAGAATGCAAGTCAGATATTCCATTACTATGACAAATAATAAAGGGGATATAGGGTCTCCATGCCGAAGCCCCTTCCCTCCTTTGAAATTCCCTTGAATTCTTCCATTCAAAACCAGAAAATAAGATGATCCCCTCAAGCAAACCATAATCCAATAGATGAAACGGCTCGGAAAGCAAAGCATATTAAGTAAATTTTCTAAGAAATCCCAATCTATAGTATCATAAGCCTTGCTCAAATCTAACTTCATAGCACAACGATGCGAGCTGTTCTTCCTATTATAACCTTTAATCAGATCTTGTAAGATGAGAACATTATACGCCAAAGATCTTTGTTTGATAAATGCTCCCTGATTTAGATTGATCAGAGAGGGGAGAACTGCTGCCATTCAGTTACAAAGAATTTTTGAAATGCATTTGTAAACAGTGTTGCAGCAAGCTATAGGCCTGTAATCCGTAGCTTTTGATGGCTGGTCAACTTTCGGAATGAGTGAGAGGATAGTGTCATTGAGAGCTGGAGGAATTCTGCCAGATATGAAAAAATCTAAAATAGCCTCAGAAATTTCCTTGCCAATATCTTTCCAAAGCACTTTGAAGAAACCCGCACCATAACCATCCAGGCTAGGACTTTTGACTGAACTGATACTATACATGGGTGAACGAACTTCATGGTAAGTAAAAGGTTTTATTAGACGCAGCTGGTCATCCAAACTTAACACATGACAATTACTAATACTCTCTGTTACGACCCGAGTCCTAGGCCGTGACAAATTTGTAATATCCATAACTTTGGTAGTCAAAGGTCAAACTTTGACCCTCGTTGTAAAATAGTCTTTATAAATGATCATTTAATTTATATTAAATCGTACTATAATTATAAGTTAAAATAATGAAATAACTTCTATAATTATATATAAAAAATATTAGTAATAAAAGTATGATCATTTATCATTATACATAAAACAATAATATGCTCACAGTTATGTAATCACCAAATAGTTAAATTTAATAAGTCATAAACACCCAAAATAATACCTAGCATCCACCATTCCTCATTCTTGGCTATTTCATAGCTCATTCAGATATACCGAACATTAGATTCGAAGTTGAATACATATATAATGCTCAAAAGATAAGACAATGACACGAAATAGAAATAGGCTAAACACATTGGCTCCATCGATAATTCATCTTTTCCACGTTCGCGTCACTAAGCTCCTGGAATGGGAGAGATAGGGGGTGAGCTTATAAAGCCCTGTAGGAAAACAACTAATAACATAGGACCCAAAAGTTTAATACAACCCCTGCATGGTTAGCTTTGAAAACAAAACATACATCAACATGTATAAACCAAACTAGAGAAACCATAAATAATCATAAGAGCATAGCTACAAGTGCACATCACACCGTCCACTAGATCCTTAGTTCCCCTTACCCACCATAGAAAATCCGACATCCTAAACTGGGTAGCCGGACCTGATAACCACCACAAGGGGGAGGCTCATAACACTTCCTGTATACAGATGCTAGGTCTTTATACCTACAGATGAGTGGACACCTGATCTACCTATGGTGACACGATGACTAGGTCGTGAAACAACAACGTGCACCAATCATGATCACTATGGCTCTCATCGGTATAACCAAATGCAGGTAAACATGAAAAGAAAGAAACATATTCCCTTTATATTTTAGAAAATTGGGCAGCATAACAGCTACATTTGAATAAACCCAAAAATCACAACCTGCATAAATAAGTGAACAAAAATATATATTTGGCACTCAGTGCCCTCAGAACAGATCAGAAAACATGCAGGTTAAGTTTTCAATTTTTCAAACATTTTATAAATATCAAAATTGGAATATGTTGAATGCAATTTAATACGAGTAAAATAAGTCCAATAGTCTAGTTGAGTCCCTACCTCTTTAGAATTTTCAATCCGAGCCCAAAGCGATGCTCCTAAGCTTAACGATGATCTTAGTCCGATTTTAATATCACGTTTTTCCCAAGCGGTGCACAATAACGGTTGGTGGCAGTACCGGAAACGTCGACGAATATATGCATGGCACATATCAAAACGATCCTCTTGATGAGTACATCAAGAAAGTACAGATCCTTCACCCAATTGACCTCCGGTGTCGCCAAAAAATGCTTCCAAAGGGGCGAAGATATCCAAAATCTCGCCGGAGAAAAATGGCGAGTTGACCGGAATGACTTAGTGGGCGACGATCCTCTCACGATGCTAATTCCAACAGTACCACCCACTCACAGAATGGTGGTCAGAGTTCGCCGGAAACTCACCTCAAAGTTTCGACGGCGAAACTTTGGAGTGATCGCACATGCGCGTCCTTGCTTCGATGGTCACCAAATTTCGGGGTTGTCGTCGTCGCTGGTCAGGGAAGCTGCAGCTCCGGCACGTGTTAGAAATGGTGCTCCGATGGTGACTGGTCTGAAGCTTGCCGTGGCTGGTTTGGAGAGAAAACAAAGGAATGAAAAGAAAAAAGAAAAAGAGAGAAGAAGAAGAAGAAGAAGAAGAAAGAGAAAGGTTCGGGAGGGAGGGAGAAGAAAAGGAAAAAAAAATCAAATATAATTTAAATTAATTTTCTTTTCCTCCCATAATTGACTTTTTCAACCTGAAAAAGTCTCAGGTTTCACATTCTTCCCTCCTTAAAGAAATTTCGTCCCGAAATTTTCAAAGTACAACCCTAAGCTGAAAATTAAACAAATGAGGATACTTCTCATACAACTCCAGCTCTAACTCCCAAGTAGCCCCGTCTTCTCTATGGCTCCACCATAAGACCTTGACTAGGGGAATCTCTCTATTCCTTAGCACCTTTAATTCTCTCGCTAGAATTCTGATAGGTTGTTCTTCACATGTCACGTTCTCTTGAAGAGGGATAGCCTCATACTCAATGATGTGCGATGGGTATGGAGTATACTTCCTCAGCATCGACACATGGAACACATTGTGAACATGCCCCAACCATGCTGGTAAGTTCAATCGATAAGCGATCTCCCCGTCCCTCTCGATAACCTTGAAAGGTCCAATATACCTCGAGGCTAGCATACCATTCACTCCAAATCTCGTCACACCAAGCATGGGAGTAACTTTCAAGAAGACATAGTCACCAACCTCAAACTGAACTTCTCATCGGAGGAGATCGGCATAACTCTTCTGACGACTTTGAACAACCTTAAGTCTCTCTTGGAGAAAAAAAATAATAAATTATTATTCTGATTTTCCCAGTAGTACTAGTGTTAGCCCAAAAAATGGGAGATCGATGACGTGGCAATAGGAGGTGACAAGTGGCAGTAAAAGACACATTAATAGTCAATAAATACATTGACTCCTCAGAGTTGTGATAAAGTGACCCGGTAGACTGATGAAGAGTTTTGACTGCTTGAGAGGTGTCATGTCCAAGCAAGCGCACAAGTGCACCTGAGGAGACCCCAAGGGTGTGGTCCGAGGAGACCCCAAGAATTTGGTCCAAGGAGACCCCAAGGGTGTGGTCTGAGGAGACCCCAAGAATTTGGTCCGAGGAGAGTCCAAAAGGTCTGGTCCTTATGCATATGTCCAGCAAGTGCATGGTTGTCCAAAGAGAGAAATGGCATGCTAGAGGAGAGTGTCATGTTAGAAGAGAGACATGGCATGCTAGAGGAGAGTGCCATGTTAGAGGAGAGACATGGCATGCTAGAGGAGAGTGCCATGTTAGATGAGAGGAGTGCATGTCCTACCACCATGCACATATCCGACCAGTAAATGCATGTCCTACCAGCAAGTGCATGTCCTACCAGCACTTGCATATGTCCAGCATGCATGTGTCCGACCAGCACTTGCATGAGTGGTCAGTAGGAAATATGGGTCGACCAGATAGAGGAGGACTAAGTCAAGATTCCCAGAAACGACTTCAGCAAGAATCGGTCTGGGCACGCGCGGGAATCCCTCATTCTTCGCTCAAATTGAGGATTCTGTTGTATTTTGAATATTTTGTGTAATTTAAATATAATATGAGTAATAAAATATCCCGATCCTAAGGGGATATCAGTTTCTGGTCCCAAGCCTATATATAGAGGGTTAATGGGATCAGAAAGGGGACTTTTGGCAATTTGAGATTTGGTCTGAGTTCTAGAGAGAGAAAGTGCGTTTTCCTTGAGAGAGAACCCTTTTTGTATTCCTGAAAATTTACACTAAAGAAACTCAGTTGACACTGGTTCATCTGATCTTGAGTGTAGATAAAGTAATAAAATCTCTAAGTGGATTAGGCTATTACCGACTGAACGGGGCTGAACCACTATAAAAATCTTGTGTTATTTGCTTTCTTTGATAAAACTGTCTGTGTCGTTTAAATTCTCTTGAATGTTTATCGTTTTTGACGTTCTCACGTCGTTGGCTAAAAACACAGTCAACAACTAGCAATTTGAGATCCAATTGTGACATGCTAATCTGGTTCTGCCTAACACAAAGGTGATCTGCATGGTCTCCCATATAAGGCATCATAAGAAGCCATGCCTATATTGGCCTGGTAGCTATTATTATAAGTGAATTCCACCAATGACAAGTGTTCTCCCCGGCTACCCCCAAAATCCAAAATACAAGAACGAAGCATGTCCTCCAAAGTTTGGATAGTCCTCTCAGACTGTCCATCTTTCTGAGGGTGGTGAGTGGTGCTCAAGTTAAGTTCAGTTCCTAAAGCTTCTTGCAATGCTCGCCAAAACTTTGATGTAAATCGAGGATCTCTCTTAGAAACAATGCTGGAAGGCAACCCATGCAGTCGAAGTATATTACCCACATAAAGTCGAGCTAGTTCAGAAACCTTACAATCCTTCCTAATTTGAATGAAATGAGCAGATTTGGTTAAACGATCAACAATCAACCGGATAGTGTCATGCTTTAATGGTGTTAATGGTAATCCCATCCAAAGTCCATCGTGATCTCGTCCCACTTCCATTCTAGTATGGGTAAAGGTTGAAGCAACCTTGAAGGTCTCTGGTGCTCAGCTTTAACCTGTTGGCAAACCATACACTTAGCTACAAAGTTAGTCGCGTCTCTCTCTTCATACCTTCCCACCAATATTATCTTTTCAAATCTTGGTACATCTTTGTGCTTCCAAGATGTACAACAAACTTAGACCTATGGGCCTCAATCATATCAGACTCTCTAAGATCAGGGATATTTGCAATGACTAATCTTCCCTTATGGTATAATAATCCTTCAGCATTTACTATCCATCCATCTAACTGCTCACCGTTTTGGATTCGATTCTAGATACGTCTCAATTTCTCATCTTGCCACTGACATTGCTTAACTTGTTGAAGTAGCACTGTGTAGCAACCGCATTTGCTTTTCCATGAGGATATTTCAAAGTGAAATCATAATTTGCCCTGTACTTGACCCTTCTTCTTTGCCTCAAATTCAAGTCTCTTTGAGTAAAGAGATACTTTAAACTCTTATTATTAGATTATAATTCAAACTTTTTCCCCATATAAGTAACATCTCCATATTTTCAAGGAAAAAGTCACTGCTGCAAGTTCCAAGTCATGTGTGGGGTAGTTCTTCTCATGTGTCTTCAATTGGCATGAAACATAGGCAACAACCTTTCCATTTGGCATGAGAACTCCACCTAAACCAGTACCAGAAGCATCAGTGAATACCACAAACGGTTCATCACTATTAGGCACAACGAGATTAGTCGTCGTAGTCAATCTTGGCTTAAGTTCTCTGAAAGCTTCTTCGCAACTGTCATCCCACATGAGCTTTAAATCCTTTCTTGTTAGCTTTGTCAAAGGCATAGCAATTCGAGAAAAATTCTCCACAAAGTGACGATAGTAACCTGCTAACCCAAGAAAACTTCAAATCTCAGTAACGTTCTTTGATTTTTCCCACTACAAGACAGAATCTATCTTCGCATGAATCCACAGTAATGTCCTCTTGATATTTTACATGCCCTAAGAATTTGACCTCAGTCATCCAGTAGTTACATTTTTCTTTCTTAGCATATAATTGATGGTCCCTCAAAGTTTGCAACACAATTGTTTAATGTTCTGTATGGTCCTCAGGTGTCTCAGAATACACCAAAATGTCATCAATAAAAACAACCACAAACTTATCCAAATAGGGTCTAAAGATTCTATTCATAAGGTCCATAAATGTTGCAAGTGCATTCGTCAATCCAAATGGCATCACCAAAAACTCAAAGTGTCCATAACGCGTTCTGAAATTAGTTTTAGGAATATCCTCTTCCTAAATCCTCAATTGATGATAGCCCGACCTTAAGTCAATCTTGGAAAAACACTTTGAACATATGAGTTGATCAAACAACTCATATATCCTTGGCAATGGATACTTGTTCTTAATTGTCATCTGAATTAATTTTCGATAATCGACGCACAGTCGCAAGGATCCATCAGATTTCTTGGCAAACAAAACTGGAGCTCCCCATGGGGAAGTACTGTTCCTGATGTATCTTATCCATTAGCTCACCCAATTGCTTGTTCAATTCATCCAACTCTGCAGGTGCCATGCGATAAGGGGTAGTAGAAACTGGTTGAGTCCCGGGAATCAAATCAATGCAAAACTTAATCTCTCTATCAGGTGGTAGTCCTGGCAAATCCTCATGAAACACATCTGGAAAGCCACTAACCACTGATATCCAAGGAAACTTGTCTAGAAGCCTAGACTCATCCTCAATTGCAAACAGACTCCCATAACACTCTAAGTTTCTTTTCCCACCTAAACATGCCTTAAGGATAGGATCCTGCCTTACTGCATTCATGTTGGCTCGATATACAATGAAATCTCCACTTGGAGTTGAAAAAAGTCACCCTTTTGCGTGAGCAATCAACAATGGCTTGGTACTTAGACAAACAATCCATGCCAAGAATCACATCAAATTGTCCTATAGGTAACACCATCAGGTTTCCTAATAAATTATGCCATTCAAACACAATACAACCGATTTGCAGATGGTTGATACTTCACCATGCCCTCCCATAGGTACACTCAACTGCAATGTAGGACTAAAAGTTTCCCAACTCAAACCCAACATGCTAGCAAACATTAATGATATACAAGAATGAGATGCACCAGTATCAAATAATACATGAGCCTAAGAGCGTGAGATAAGAACCACACCACCCACAACTCCCTGGCATGCTCCTCCTTGTACATCATCACCACCAAGAGCATAGGCTTGACCAGAGGCTTTTTCCTTTGCTTTCCCTTTTCCTTGACCATATGGCTTATGCTTGCACTAGAGCCTCCTCCGAGATTGAACCCTCTCTAACTTCTAGCAGAAATAGGAGTTTGAAAACTCTGCGAGTACCCCTGGTTGAATCCTGAACCCTGGGACTAGAACTGATGTTGATATTGGGATTATTGCCCTGGTGTGGTTGTGAAATCATAGGATGAAGTCTCAGACTGGTTACTCTTAGGTTTTCCTGTGAAAGGAGTAGACCTAGCATAACTCCCTATGGGTCCTCCAGGTGATGGTTGGAACCTCTGTTGTCGTGTGGGCAATCTTTCTTCTTAGGACCCTATTGGCCACAACTGAAACACCCATACGGCCCAATTTGAGTCTTTCCTAAAGATTTGCTACTATTGCTACCCCCACTAAGTTGTTATCTTTGGGATAACCATCGCCGTTGATTCTTCTAGTTCATTTTCCTATCATTTCCTCTTTTTCGGGACGGATTCTTTATTTCAATTCCTTCTTTATGAGCCTCAGTCCGTAAGGCTGCTGTCACACACTCATTCAAATTTCCAAAGGTCATAGGGCAAGTGGACCCAGAATTGAAGTGGGTGAGGGATGGAGGAACTGCTCAATTAAAAGAGGTTGATTGACCGTACCAGCATAAACATAAGAAGATAACTCTACAAACTTCATGTAGAATTCATTCACTCACATCCATCATTATCTAGTCATTCTGTGATCTCATCAACCTCTCATTGATCTTAAGCAATCAAATGATCCAATCAAATCCTCCTATGAGATGGGTTAAAATGTTGTTCTTCGAAAACCCATCTCAAAATTTCCTCAAGTCATCCCATCAGTTCTACTCATCCTACTTAAGGCTTCCTACCAATCCGGTGCGCTCCTTTCCAACTTGGGCACATTAATATTAACATGATACTCCTTAGGTGTTCCCATAATGTTTAAACTCTTCTTTATATGCCTCGACCATCTTTTAGCAACCATGGAATCCTTTCCACCTTTAGACTTAAGTATTTGAATCCGATGGAAAATCTGGAAGTGATTGCTCTGTCGGGCAGCTGGATCCATCTATTCGGCAGGAATGCCTCTTAAAGCCTCAACAATGGCATTCACAGGGAATGCAACTGGCGAAGAAGGAACCTCAGCCTCAAGGACATCATCTGCAGGCCTTCTCCTTGTTGTCCTTCCTTTCGGAGGCATTTTCTTAGGTCAGTAAATCAAAAGCTAACCAGTTAGTGAGGAATGGATGCTATCTATATACATACGCCTTTTATAGATCAAAATACTTTATTTTAAAATAAATTTAATCTATTTGGTGACACACTTCGAGGTATTTGAACCCGGTGCTCTGATACCATTTTTCTGTCACGACCTGAGCCCAGGCCGTGGCAAATTTGTAATATCCATAACTTGGGTAGTCAAAGGTCAAACTTTGACCATCGTTGTAAAATAGTCTTTATAAATGATCATTTAATTTATATTAAATCGTACTATAATTATAAGTTAAAATAATGAAATAACTTCTATAATTATATATAAAAAATATTAGTAATAAAAGTATGATCATTTATCATTATACATAAAACAATAATATTCCCACAGTTATGTAATCACCAAATAGTTAAATTTAACAAGTTATAAACACCCAAAATAATACCTAGCATCCACCATTCCTCATCCCAGGCTATTTCATAGCTTATTCAGATATACCGATCATTAGATTCGAAGTCGAATACATATATAATGCTCAAAAGATAAGACAATGACACGAAATAGAAATAGGCTAAACACATTGGCTCCATCGATAATTCATCTTTTCCACGTTCGCGTCACTAAGCTCCTGGAATGGGAGAGATAAGGGTGAGCTTATAATGCCCAGTAGGAAAACAACTAGTAACATAGGACCCAAAAGTTTAATACAACCTCTGGATTGTTAGCTTTGAAAACAAAACATACATCAACATGTATAAACCAAAATAGAGAAACCACAAATAATCATAAGAGCATAGCTACAAGTGCACATCACACCGTCCACTAGATCCCTAGTTCCCCTTACCCACCATAGAAAATCCGACATCCTAAACCGGTAGCCGGACCTGATAACCACCACAAGGGGGAGGCTCAGAACACTTCCTGTATACAGATGCTAGGTCTTTACACCTATAGGTGAGTGGACACCTGATCTACCTATGGTGACACAGAGACTAGGTCGTGAAACAACAACGTGCACCAATCATGATCACTATGTCTCTCATCGGTATAACCAAATGCAGGTAAACATGAAAAGAAAGAAACATATTCCCTTTATATTTTAGAAAATTGGGCAGCATAACAGCTATATTTGAATAAACCCAAAAATCATAACCTGCAGAAATAAGTGAACAAAAATATATATTTGGCACTCAGTGCCCTCAGAATAGATCAGAAAACATGGAGGTTAAGTTTTCAATTTTTCAAACATTTTATAAATATCAAAATTTGAATATGTTGAATGCAATTTAATACGAGTAAAATAAGTCCAATAGTCTAGTTGAGTCCCTACCTCTTTATAATTTTCAATCCGAGCCCAAAGCGACGCTCCTAAGCTTAACGATGATCTTAGTTCGATTTTAATATCACGTTTTTCCCAAGCGATGCACAATAGCGGTTGGTGGCGGTACCGGAAACGTTGACGAATATATGCATGGCACATATCAAAACGATCCTCTTGATGAGTACATGA
The DNA here is from genome assembly GCF_963169125.1 of Humulus lupulus. Taxonomy (NCBI): domain Eukaryota; kingdom Viridiplantae; phylum Streptophyta; class Magnoliopsida; order Rosales; family Cannabaceae; genus Humulus; species Humulus lupulus. The sequence continues at coordinate 195,474,904 of NC_084799.1, read as the reverse complement.
CGAAAGTACAGCTCCTTCGCCCAATTGACCTCCGGTGTCGCTGCAAAATGCTTCCAAAGGGGCGAAGATATCCAAAATCTCGCTGGAGAAAAATGGCAAGTTGACCGGAATGACTTAGTGGGCGACAATCCTCTCACGATGCTGATTCCAACGGTACCACCCACTCGGAAAATGGTGCTCGGAGTTCACTGGAAACTCACCTCAAAGTTTCGACGGTGAAACTTCGGAGTGATTCCACATGCGCGTCCTTGCTCCGATGGTCACCAAATTTCGGGGTTGTCTTCGTCGCCGGTCAGGGAAGCTGCAGCTTCGGCGCATGTTAGAAATGGTGCTCCGGTGGTGGCTGGTCTGAAGCTTGACGTGGCTGGTTTGGAGAGAAGACAAAGGAAAGAAAAGAAAAAAGAAAAAGAGAGAAGAAGAAGAAAGAGAAAGGTTCGGGAGGGAAGGAGAAGAAAAGGAAAAAAAAATCAAATATAATTTAAATTAATTTTTTTTTTCCTCCCATAATTGACTTTTTCAACCTGAAAAAGTCTCAGGTTTCACACTCTCGGTATCAATCTGACCCGAAGCTCTGCTAGCATTGCCCAAGTGATTCTTAAAATGATGAAAATAATGATCTACAACCTTAGCATAATCATCCACCAAACACTCATTATCATCAACATAAGCAATAATACGATTGGATAGCTGCCTCTTTTTCAAGCTAGCATGAAAGTACACTACATTTTCATCACCAAATCTAAGCCAAGTTCTCTTGCTTTTTTGACGAATATAACTTGAATATATCTTCTCATACCTAAAGAAAGACTGTTGCACCTCCTTTTCTTTTGACAATAACTCAGCATTTAGAGGATCAGAACAAAGTTCATTTTGGGCCAGCTGATATTTAGTTCTGCTTTCCTCGTAATTATATGTAACATCGCCCATAGTTCTCCAATTAAACTTTTTGAGAGTATGCTTAAGCCGAGTGAGTTTACCAACAAGACGGAATAGCCCCTACCCCTCAAAAGGACGAGCCCAATTATGAAGAACTACTTCCCTGAATTTGTCATGAACAGCCCACATGTTGAAAAATCGAAATGGCTTCACTCCCCTACTATGGATATCCCCCTGTTTAATCAAAAGGTAGCAATGATTTGAAATCACATCCCATTGAGCATATGATACAGCTAATGGGAAGCTATCAAACCAGCTATCATTAGTGAAAACTCTATCCAGTTTGCAATATATCCGAGCTCCTCCATCTTGTTTATTGGTCCAAGTGTATTTAGGTCCCAATGTCTTCATTTCTATAGCCTCTCCCAACGCCAACCAATGGCGAGCATCCTCCATCTCTTTAATAGAAATAGATCTTTTACCAAGACGATCATCAGTATAGAAGATTGCATTAAAATCTCCCATAATGAGCCAAGGGGTAACCGGTCTCTGAACATTATCTAAGTCAAGCCATAAAATCTTTCTTGTCTCCAACTAATTCGAGCCATTGATAACTGATAGGCAATAAGTCAAGTTCACACTAACTACAGAAACGCTACAATGAAGCAGTTGAGAAGTTTCCTGAAGGACTTCTATCTTCATCATATGGGCTTTCCAAATGAGTAAAATCCGTCCCTCCACCATAGTGCTGCTATAATAATTCCAACCAACAAATGATGAATTCATAAGATCCCTTATTCTATCCCCTTTTAATTTTGAATTCATAAGATCCAACTTTATTCTTCTTGCAAACATCGATCAAGAACTGTTTGCTGTTTATTCTTACTATTTAAACCCCTAACATTCCAGCTCAAAATTTTGTTGTTGTCCATTTATTTCAGTGGGAATGAAAATAGCAGCTACTTGTTTCTGGTTTACCTGTAAAATATTAAATGAATTCCTATGCATTTCAGTTGGAGGTTTACCAGCAGCCTTCTTCATTCCAACCTTTCGAGGGGTAACCCATTTAGATCCACTAGGGTCAGATTGAGTTCCTCCCTGCTTTGTAACCCAAGTAATCTCTTGTTTGCTCTGGTTTCTACTAATTGGAGTAGCAGCATCAGGTTCATTAACTGTTGTAGTAACAAGATTAGGCTGGATTGAAGGCTCTGAGTTCTTCTTTATAACAGTTGGGGAATGCTTACACACAGCAGTGGTATGACCCAATTTCTTACAGTTAGTACACTTAGTGGGGAGCCACTCGTACTCAATGGCTTGCTCCAAAATCTGACCTCTCTCATTTAGATAGTGGATATGCATAGGAATATGTTCTGCAATCTCCATATCAACTAAGATTCTAGCAAATTTGATCATAGTCCTTGCTTTTGTGACCTTATCTATATTCAAATAATTTAATACTAGTTAATATTAGATAATAATATTTAATAAACAAATTAAAATAATTTCTTAAAATAATTTATTATTTATTTAATTAATCATTATTAATTTTTAACACTTTTATTAAATTAAATTTTCAATTTCTATATTCAAATAATTTAATACTAGCTAATATTAGATAATAGTATTTAATAAACAAATCAAAATAATTTCTTAAAATAAATTATTACTTATTTATTTAATCATTATTAATTTTTAACACTTTTATTAAATTAAATTATTCAATTAGATAATGTTATTTAATAAAAAAAATTAAATTAAATTATTTAATTAAATAATGTTGAATCAAACTTTTATTATTTAATTTATTAAAAAATTAAAAAATAAATTATTACCAGATATGTAGTAATTTTTAATTAATCATTATTAATGGTAAAAACTTTTATTAAATAAAATTTTCAAATAATTTTATACTAATTAAAAATCATAATCTACAAGTAAGCAAGATTAAAACAAGAAAATATCTAGAAGATTCAACTTACTTTTTTTTCACTTAAATTATAAAATTAATTTTAGTCTATAATAATTGTTTTGTTTTAATTCAATATTGAGCATGCAAACAAGTTAAACATACAACATAACATAATATTAGCATCCACAAAAATCCCGGAGCACACAATATAATATAAATATAGTATAATATAAACAAAAATCCCAAAGCACACAAAAATCCAACATCCAACACACTAATTTTAAAGCATAGCATAATAATGTACTTTAACTTATATTAAGTAAAAATTGTAGCAAAAAAAAACTAACCAAAACAATATCAGTAAAGTCCAATAGCCACTTTGAACAAAGGAACGAGACACTCCAAAATATTGAGATATACCTGAAAAGTTCAATATAGGAAACCAATATTAGTGGTTAGTTTGATAATTTGAGAACAGAAAATGTAAAAAAAACTTAGACGATGAGAGAAAACTGAGCACGAACCAGACCACCATGGTGAACGCGTGGCATGGGGTCCGAAACTCCGGCGTGGCGTGGTGGTGGTGCTCGGACGGAGGGGCGGACGGTGATGGTGCTCGGACTGAGAGGAAAAAAAAATTAGAGAGAAGAGGAGAAATGGCAGGGACGGACGATTCAATCCAATATATAGCATTATTACCAGCGGGGCCAGTATAATCCGCCGGTATAAGTGTTAGTACCGGTGGATGAAGGCCCGCCGGTAATAACATTACCGGCGGACTAACCAACAGTAATGTTATTACCGACAGTTAGTCCGCCGGTAATGTTATTACCGACGAGCCTTCATCCGCCGTTACTAACACTTACCGGCGGTTAGTCCGCCGGTAATAACAGAAAATACCCACCTCTTGCAATTTTGAAACGCCCTCTTCTTCGTTTCCTGGACATTTTATTAGCGGTGGACTACCCGCTGCTAATAATGGGTAAGTCCGCTGCTAATAAAATAAATTAATTTTTTAATTTAATTTCTCTATTATTAGCGGTGGACCCAGTACTCCGCCGCTAATAATCTGTAAATTACCGGCGGACGTCCGCGGGTAATATTTCCGCTTCTAAAAACGTTTTTCCTTGTAGTGTTAGTAAAGTACAATGAATTGTACACAAATTTAAGAAATTCAACCGCAAAACCCATGAAATATGAAACAAATAATAAACATGGCACAAAATACTGACAGAAGAGAAAATTTTAAGATTCACAAAATATGAGTTCATCAGTCAAACTCAACCACAGGCCACAGCTAACTTTTATTACATTAGTAGTCAACATCAAGCATGAAAGCTTACGAAAAATTTCACAACGTGAAAAGATAAGAGATAACATAGACTAATTAAATTCCAACTTATTATTTATTTCCTTCATAAGAGAAGAACAAGTAGTGCACATGCACATATATAATGACATATATGTATATGCTTATTATGTGAAGAGACTTGTATATAGTCAAACAACTTCATCAGTAGACTTGAACGCGCCATTGCTCGTCAATCTTCAATTTGGCGAGTATTTTAGCCCAATCTTCCTCGATCACATTGGCAGCTTGCTCTAAGGCTTTCTCAATTGTAGCTATTTTGTCCGTGCCCCCAGCGAAGCATATGTAGGCCCCACCAATCAACAGCTGCAACATATCACGAGCTTGATTACTGGTTAATGTTGTCATCTGGTACAGGAAATTTTCTGGGCAGTCCCTTCGATATTGCTCGAATTCATCTTTGTAGAGTCCACTATCATCGAGCAGCCAAGCAAGCCCAGAAAATTTGAATGTTGGAATATCTTCTTTGAAGAACCGGCGGAGATGGGCTTTAAATGGAGCAATACCAGCCCCAGTAGTGGCAACAAATATGTGAGTTTTGTTGGCCTTATAATCTCCCAAAAGCATTTCCTCGCCCGTTGGACCTGTTGTTGTTATATATATATATATAATTAGATATAAAGTAATACACACAAATATATATATATATATATAGTCACATACACATAACATAATCATATATATATAAATAATTAATGTAGTTTACGCATGCACCTGTAAGTAGAATTTTATCCCCGCGCTTTGATTTGCACAAAATTTCGCTAGTAGTGCCAGGAATAGGAGACACACATAAACTAGCTGTTCTACCATTAAAATAATCTCCATACCTTGAAGAAGCAGCAAAGAAGTAGCGAAGCATTTCCTGATCTGGTTTATCTGAAGGATTTTCAGGCTGCGAAAGCAAATGAGAGATGATTAAGAAAAATAATATGATCGATGATGTATATGTATACATGAGTAATGATATATACAGCTCCAATATGCACATTCAACTTAATTACACCACACCGTACGAGGTGTAATTAATTTTAACTTTTTAATATTTTTATGTCGGTGTATGTATCAGAAGGGAAGTGTATGTATCATTACTCGGATATATATATATATATATTTTTATATATATATAACTACTCGTATTATTTTTACCGCGAGCATTACACCGAAAGCTTGTCCCTCCCAGTGAGGAAGATAGCCATCATGAACAAATACGACATGGTAAGTTTCTACAGTTGGAATAATTTTCACAACAGAGAGAATTGCGGCTTTGTGAGGTGATTCAACCGAGTATAGATTTGTGGGAGGCCTCGTATCGTCTTCAAGCGCTGAAGGAGCCACAGAACACTTAACAGCTTCGATGAGATTATTAGATGTTAAAGCGACCTGCATGCATGCAAAATTATCAGTTAATTTCTATTAGGATCAAACATAACAGAGTCGTTGAGAAAGAAATTGTAGACAAATTTACCTTGAGAGACATGGCTAGCTGAGGAGATAGAGTGAAAGCAAGGCAACAAGGAACGAAGCAGAGAGTTGTCTTGAGTCAGTCGTTGAGAAAGTGTGATCACCCAAAGGGGTTTATATAGCAGTAGAGACGGCTAATTTTCTATTTTCTATCCAATGTGGTAATAATAATTCAGACAACTCTTCTTTTTCTATTTCAGCCTAGTGACACGCTCCGAACCCACCGAGGTTAGGGAGTGCGGCACTTCACCAGTCCGTCGGCAAAGTCAGCCTATGAGAGTGGTTAGTAATAATCACTTAGAAAGAGTGTAAGCAACTAAATGAAAAGGAACAAGGCAACAAGGACTTGCGAGTCCCCTATTTGAGAGCCTTAAAAACTGACGTTTTTTAGGACTCGCATTGAGAGTCCTAGAAACTCCCGTTGAGTGTCTTTATGTAAGTTTTTAGGACTCGTGTTGCGAGTCCTAAAAAATCAGGTTAAGTGCCTTTAAGTAATTTTTTAGGACTCGCGTTGCGAGTCCTAAAAGAATGTGCGAGTCCTAAAAGATCCCGTTGAGTGTCTTTAAATTAAGATTTTAGGACTCGCTTTGCATGTCATTAAAAGTAAATTTAAAAAAATATATATATATAGCTACAATATTCATTTTGATTTAAAAAAAATATATATCTCTTTGAGAGTCCCTAATGTATTATATATGTTAGATTTTTAAAATTTTCAAAAGAAAATACAAAAAAAATAATTTTTTATTAATTACTCAAAAATATAATTTCAATATTTAATCTACTCGGCTTACAAAATCATATTACATAGTTTATACTACAGTCAAATTCTATCATCACCAAATATTAAACAAGAAATGTATACAAAATTAGTGAAATATATTCTAAATATTTACAACAAAGTTAGTAAAATTCTAAAAACTTCAACTACCAATGTTTGAAGAGTCTGAAAGAGTGTGAGTTGGGTACATAGAGATGTAGCTTTTGTTTGAAGAGTCAAATTTTCGCACAAGTTCCTGTTTATAGCGAGCTTTCCTCTCCTTTGAGCGAGCAGCAGACTGTCGATTAGCCAGTATCCTTTGTCATATAATGAAAATGTCAGGAGAAGAAAGCATACTTAGAAATGGAAAATTAATATAAGATATAGAATTAAAAATATAGTTGTATTTCACCAATAATGCATGGATCTATTTAGTGCCAAAATCTCAAGTAATTCAGAAACTTCTCAAAAGAATCATATTGCCCTCAACTTATTATCCAAAACCTTTTTACAAAACAATACATTTAATTAATTGCCTGCCAAAGATCTTATCCAATAAAAGTTATATAGCATGAAAATTTCATCAAACTTTCCTAGTCCCATCTTTTAACTAGTGTTATATTCTTTTTGCTAAAAGCTAGGAAATCTCTATGATGATGGCTACCTTTTCACGACCTCAATTGCTACCTACAGCCGTTCAAATATCAATATAGAACAAATACTACACTATTACATCCTCTTGGATGCTAAATATTTTAAATCATATTTTCAACAGTTTCTAGCCTAATTCAATAGTTAATAATCATGATATAAAGCATTTACTTCACTATATTCTTTACTGAAAAATGAAACAAACATACATGGGGTTTCCCAAGCAATAAAAAAAATAAGTCATTTAGTTTGTGGAGTGTAAAAAAAAATCTATCAACAAAAGTTTTTCGTTATTTAACTACTAATACATGTGTGACACCATAAAACTATATGTTCTCTCATAAACACCTCCCTCCTAGTCCCAATGGAGTGACTAATAAACCTCTTTCAATATGTGGAGGGAAAGAGAGGCATACTTGGTTTCAAATATGTATCCAAGGAAAAAGAGTTCATTCCAGAGTTGTCTGATTATTTTGTAGGCAACACTGTATTAACACAAGTAATTAAGTAAAAAATTTCAACACTCAATAGCTTTGCAAGTTGCAATGGCTATAATTAGCAGAAAATCACTAGTTTCCATATATCTCAATTCATATGTTGTGCTTACTTCAAAACTAAGAGAACAAAACTAAAAATTTTATCCAAATTACTTCAAATTAGGCCCTACAAAAGACATAAAAATTATCAAATATCAGCTCATAAACAAAAGAACAAAATATGCCTGTACAAAATAACTTTAAGAGACTACTCTACAAGCTTCATGTGAGGTCAGTAAGTAAATCAACGAGTGTACGACTGTTTTATTATGTACAAAACCAAATGCCCAACTTACATAGCCAAAAATATTATTGCCATCGTCATTTCAACCACTCATATACCATAGTTCCCCCCAATGTTTCCTATCAAGTAAAGCAAATTTGACTAAAATGTAAAGAACATCAAAAAAAGAAATTCTCAAGTTCTAATAACGAGACCCTTGTATAGCCCTCTCCAAATCACAAAGTTACAGTGATTACATATATATTAATCCTTAACAAATCTATACTATTTTAAATAGATAAAAACTAATCATCCCAGCTTTGAAATTCAAAAGCTGCAAAACCAATTTCAATAGTTGCACAACCTCCACACTTGTGCAAATGGAAACATTAGCAGCTTTATATATTCTAATAAAGTACGTTACTAAAAATTTGTAAAATACTAGATAGTATAAACAAATCAACAAAAGCAAATGTACATAGTATAAACAAATGCTATTTGTAACACTAAGTCAAAGAACAGCCAAACCTTTAACAAGATGAGAGAACAGCCACCACCGGAGACGACGCCACGCACACCAAAGACGAGCAAGAGTACCTCGAAAAACCAAGAGATGACAGCGAGATGGAGAGAGTAGCGGATTCAGGAGAACGGCGAGATAGAGCTCTGATTTTTTTGGGGATAAGTACTCGTGGCCATTGTTTTAAGCTGTCAGTACCACATTACAATATGCAAACAAAAACAAATTATAAACACACAAAAGGGACCAGCAATTATGTTACTGTAATAATAAGTTACCATCAATTAGAAGCTCCATGAACAAGACAAACCGAATTCAAGAAACATATCATGTATAGCTAGAGTCTCCTAATTAATTAACTATATATAGCTACATAAACTAATATTAATGAGTGGTATAGATGATGTTCTACTCAATAATCTATACAAAGAAGAGTGTGATGATCTGATCGATAGTATTTGATTACCCTCAATACCACAAGGGGAAGAGGCATGCATATATATGCCATTTTTGCTAAGAACCAAGCTATATAACATGCTATGCAAACATATATATATATATATCTATATTGAGAAATTAATTAACCTTATTGGGATGAATTATACATAATAGGAATTGAATGATGTTGCCGACGGGCCTTTTTGGAGATTATTAATTACTAGAGCTACTGAAATTAGACATGGAAGTTATCATTATATATCCTCACGTGTAGCTTTTAATATATTATATATTAGCATACATACATTAATTGCTTTCCAAAGACAAAAATAAAAGACTACTCAAGACGAAAGTGAGAATGAGACCAACATCTCTTGCTTGAAGGAGAAAGGGGAGCTTGTTATAGTATAAGAGATTATATTATATAATATAGTTTATTATTAGTTCCATAAACTTCCATAATTGAATAATATCTAAAACTGGGTTTGATAATCCAAAATCAGAAGAGAGTAGAAAGAAACAAAGTGAAAACCTTTAGTTGTGAAAGCCCTTTTTCAACTCTCTTTTTATTGACTGAAACTCCACCTGGTAAAGTCTCCTTACTGCCATAACCAAAATCAGTCAAACTTTTCTTCTTCTGGCTCATTAATCAAACAAAATTAAACTAATCCACTTGAAAAACCAGTTTAATGGCCAAATCATAATACTTATCATCATGTATAAATTTCAATGAAATGTCCCAAAAAAGAAGTTAATCCAAAACTAACCTGACCACTATAGCTTCCAAATTTTCATCAACTATAGAAGGGCCATAAGGGTCCATGATTGGCTCAGCTTGCACAGTGAGCTCGGGTTTTATAGACTATCACCCCATTTATATGAATATATATATATATATATAAAGAATCTGAATAACATTGGTCTACTTTCTGAAGTTGCAAAATTTATTCATTGCTTACCAATTTACGCAAATATATTTAAACTTCTTCAAACAATGGAATAAATTATAAATGCTATTTTCGTTACTTGAATGGTCAGGCAGAAAGAATGCATCAGAAAAACAAAAAAAAATGAAATAAACGGATCCCATGATACACCCCAATGAACAATAAAATAAAATCACGAGCTTTCTTTTATTTGATATCACCCAATGAACAGAAAAAAAAACATATGTACAAAAAAATCCAGACAAATCAACAACACTCAAATTGGTCAGAAAAACCAGACCCAGATACACACAATCTACAATAGAATGAAAGCACAAACTAAAATAATATGGTTCAAAGTAGGGGTGAGCACGGTGTGGTTTGGGCGGTTTGAACACTTTTTAATACACCACGCCACAAGTGCGGTTTAGTAACTAGAACACACCATGCGGTGTGATTTGGTTGCACCAAACCGACCAAACCAAACCATTTTTTGTGGTGTGGTTTGGGCGGTTTTCCACGGTTGGTATTAAAAAATATGTCATAACAAAATTTAAATTTTAAAAAAAATACTAAATCCTTAGTTCATATCAAATCTTTAATAAGTTCTAAACAACATCACAAGTTATCAATTAAGTTCAGTGAATCACAAAAAAAATATACAAGTCTCCCATATTGGGTAACTATAAAAAATGGTATATATGTAAAGTTTATTTATTTTTTAATATATTTGTCAGTATGCGGTGCGGTGCGGTGCAAACCAAAATTTCACACCGCCAAACCGCGCACCGCACCGCACCGCACAGTTTAGCTTAAATACAAACCATACCGAACCATTACACTTTTGACACCGCGGTTTGCGGTGTAGTATGGTGCGGTGCGGTCGGTCACCGCGGTTTGTCGGTTTAGATGCTCACCCCTAGTTCAAAATTCAAACAAACGAGGCAATGACTCAATGATCTTTATAAAATATGTAAATACATAAATACAATTAACCAGCATGCATCATATCCAGAAAGAAATGAGAAAATAAAAGTTGACAGACTTGATTTTTCTTTCATTTTCATCATTTCTACTAATATTGAACAACTCCACTTGGCTTAGATATCAAGAACTTAGGTTGATTTTTTTTCCTTTTTATTATTATTATTGGCAATGGAAATTATTATTGATTAATACCTTCGGCCTGTGCTCTTCGGTCCGTGCGAATCGTCCCTTCTGCCTGTGCTATTCGGTCGGCGACGGTGGCGGTGTGGCTACAATCGGCTGGCTGAGGTAGAGGCGGCGACGGAGAGATCGAGAGGGAGGGTGAGGGTGCGGCGACAGAGAGATCGAGAGTGAGAGTGAGGGTGAGGGGTGCGTCGACGGAGAGATCGAGAGTGAGGGTGAGGGTGAGGGGTGCGTCGACGGAGAGATCGAGAGTGAGGGTGAGGGTCTGCGGCTACAATCCGTTAGTGGTATATTAGGGATTAGATTTCTAATATATAAATTCTATTTTAGTTAACATAATTTTTTTTATTTAAATTAAAAATATTTTGTGTGTGACTAAAATAAATCCCAAAATGTGTATTTTGACCTTATATTTTGAGAGTCTTTAATACTCTTTTAGGACTCGCAAAGCTAGTCTTTAAAAGTCACAATTACTAATTTTTCAGCCAAGGTGTTTTTAGGACTCGCAAAGTGAGTCCTTAAAGAGTATTAAGGACTCCCAAAGCAAGTCCTTAAAATTGTTAAGTAAAACACTCATTTTTTAGCCCAGATTTTTTTAGGACTCGCATATTTTTTTAGGACACTCATTGCGAGTCCTATATTATGGTTTTTCAGGACTCTCAATGAGTGTCCTAAAAACTCCATAAATATTTTTAAGGACTTGCATTTATGTTCATGTCCTAAAAAAGTGTCTCGTAAATGGTATTTTGTAGTAGTGGGTCTTTGTCATATTAATCATGACTAAACCCATCAATGGTCACATATACAAATATAGTCAAATGACATAGATCAATCATGGATGTGTAGCATGGAAATTACATGCAATGTGAACCAAATATGTCTATTTCCAATTGGTCCTCCTTAAACTTTAGTGAGGTCAGAATAACAAAAAAAAAAAAAAACAGAGTGAATGAATTGAAAAACTTCATTTCTGGTCAAAAAATAACCAAATACATAAATGTCTGAAATAAACATAAAGCAAATTAAATACAAACTCCCACTAAATCATGATATCCTCAAACAATACCACACCCATATGAGCAATGTGCTCATGAAAGACCTTGGGTGGTAATCCTTTTGTGAGCGGATCCACTATCATGGAGTGTGTCCCAATGTGCTCTATGGATATTTGTCCACTCTGCACTCTTTCTTTCACAACTAGGAACTTTATGTCAATATGCTTTGACTTGGATGAGCTCCTGTTGTTGTTGGAATACAATACTGTTGAATTATTGTCACAAAATAACTTGAGTGGTCTTTCTACATTCTCCAAAATGTGCAGCCCAGTGACAAAGTTTCGCAGCCATATTTCATGATTCGATGCCTCATAGCATGCTACAAATTCTGCTGCCATAGTGGAAGAAGCTACAAGTGTCTGTTTGACACTTTTCCAAGAAATAGCTCCTCCAGCTAACATGTAAATATAGCCTGATGTATACTTTCTGCTATCTTGGCACCCAGCGAAATCAGAATCAGAATACCCTACGACCTCCAAACGATCTGATTTCTTATATGTGAGCATGTAACATTTTGTTCTCTGAAGATACCTCATAACCCTCTTGGCTGCTATCCAATGGTCCATACCAGGGTTGCTTAAATATCTGCCTAACATTCCAACAATGTACGCAATATCCGGACACGTACAAACTTGGGCATATATCAGACTCCCAACAGCTGATGCATAGGGAATCTTTTGCATTTCCTGAATTTCAAGGTTACTTTTAGGGCACTGACTAAGACTGAATTTGTCTCCTTTAGCAACAGGGGTATCACCTGGTCTACAATCTTGCATGCCAAATCTTTTGAGTCACTACACGAAAAAACAGTATTCATAACACTTAAAAACTGCTAACCGGGAGTATTGATAACGCTTCTGAAAATGCTAACATAGCCCCTGTTATTAAAAGTCCTGTCTTTTCTATAACATTATTCGAATGTTATGTTCGATGTTATCTTAAATTATTCAATAACACATTTTTAGTTGCTATAATATTCAAATAATAACATTTAATTAGAGTATTGGGTTATAAATTTGAAGTTTAATCTTATACTTTATGCATAACACTTTCCAACTGTTATGAAAATTGTTATATTTGATCATTTTATAACGTTTTTAATTCATTATATTATATAAATCATAACTTTTTGTCCCAATTATAATATATTATACAAAACAACCATAATTATTGTAAATTCTCCCAGTAATAACATTTTGTTATTTTGTAGTATGCATTTTTAATTGCTGTAAAAAGTTTTTATTATTGTATTTTGATTAAAAAAATCACAATTGATCACAAGTGCAATATTAAATAGATCAAAAAATCTAAAATATTCAATATATATGATAAACCATGAGTATTTTTACATTTGAAGACAAACTACTTCAAACCATGATGACGCTGTCCACTTCAAAAATTCTTAGTTCTAACTTGAGTTTGAAAGCATACATAATAAAATTCTATAGTCTTCACATCTTTTGCTTCAAAAGTAAAAAACAGAAACATAACAAGATACACAAAAAGTAAACCATGAAGCTTGCTCCACCCTCCAATTCATCATCCATTCCATTGGGGACTTGTCTTTGTTGTGAGGTTGATTTGCTTATCTACACAAGAGTTTAAATAATTAATGCTTAAACTTAGTTAATAGTAAACTAAAAGAGTACAAAAAGAAAGAAAGTTAATAACATCATTACGACTTTATAAGATGGTCATGCAATTACACTAACTACAGCACATAGGCATGAAAGATTGAAGATTTATGCTTGGTAAAATACTCATTAGAAAAGTTAGCTCAAACACTTTATGATTATGAAATGAAAATGAAAATGAAATACCAACCAAACATATAAATATATATATACAATACAACAACTAATTTATAAAGAAAACCCAATAGCATAGACACATGAACTAGAATTAGATCAAATATAAAGTTCCAAAAAACAAGAGAAATGAATTTGCCATTTTTATTGTAGATTTCACTACTGGACAATTAAAGGTTTCTCAAAATATACAAGCTAAATATGAATATAGCAAACATGGCAGCACAATGTTAGAAAAATATACAACAACTTTGAAAAAGTAATGTGAGTCTGCAAAGATTTACATAGACAACAAATATAGTTTGGATCTTTGGCATGATCCAAACTAAATTTAAGAAACTCAACGACTAATTTAATATATTCTACTAAAAACCTATCGGCTAACATCCATTCCTTTTCCATATTGTGCCTATCTGTTTTAATAAAAGATACAAATTATGAAAATAAAATAAGTATACAAAACAAAACTAAGTATAAAAAATCTACTAAAAATCGGACAGCATATTCCCTAATTTACTAGCCTAGCCATCTGTCACAATCAACACAACCAATTCAAACAAATCAAACAACAAATAGGTTTTCATCCATATATCACCGCAGCACACATAATTCTCATAACCTACTTCACTAAGACATGCAAGTTTTCAACCTTCCCTTATCACCGCAGAACACAAAATTCCCAGAACCTACTTCACTACGGATGAATGTCTAAGATATTCAAACTCCACTAAAGTTATACAAATTCTATTCAAAATTATAAAAGATTAAAAATTAAAAAAAATAAATCAAATACAACATACCTCTTGCAATTAGCTACCAATCCAATGCTTTACAATAATCACTAAAGCATTTATAAATCATAAACACATTATAAAGACTATCACTCAAAAATATTCCTTAAACAAAATAACACAATGAATTCTCAAATATCTGTTTGATTTATTAGATTGATTAGTCAGGCCTATAAATGAACAAACATATATTGTATTAGTTAGAGAAACCAGTGTTAAGAAATGAAGAAAAATTATGTATTGAATGAAAACGTTGCTTGCAAAACTGTACATAGTAGCTTTTATATATGCTACTATTAAGAAATAATTAACTTCTATTCTAAAGCTAAGACTATTCTTTTGCACAATATTAACTACTCAAAAAAGCAAAGTTAACAAAATTTGAAAACAAATCAATTAAAAGGACAAGTGATACACACATCAGAAGATTCAAAACCTTGGCCAATCATTAGTAGTACTGCAACCATGCATCGGACCTGGTGCCACAAGAAAACACTACCTTTGATTTTAATTGCCCAAAGTTGGTTTCCTTGAAACCTAAAAAAGTTCAGCAATACTCAAACATTATTTTAAAAGAAAAGATGGTAGATAAATTTTGTTCATTCTAGACGATCAACCCCCCCCCCCCCCCCGCCCCCCTTGTACACACACACTCCTCCTCCTCTTTCGTTAAAAAAAATTGGAAGCAAATTTACATGAGTATCGAACAGCAAAAGTGATCTAGTGACATCAGTAAAAGGTTTGAGAATTCAAAAATAAAAACTAATAGATGTAAAAACTGTGAATTTCTGTTGTACACTATTTTATATGACAGTAATCAGTTCAATTAATGACACTTAAATACCATTAAGACAAGTCCATTCAGCAACTTGCACTTGCAGTCAGGGAACCATGCTTTTATCACAAGTCTGCTCCCTAGCTGGTGCTTGTGAAACCCAGAATATAGGTATGTCTCTAGAGCTACGATCGCAAACTTTAGAAGCTACTACTACTATTTTCTACTCAGCTTTGACCACTGTTATTTATAGTTCTCACACATAGTTCCTGCCCCCTCAATTACATGTTTTATAGAATAAATCAATAAGTACAACGATAATTATAACCTGGCAAGAAAGGTCAGGTTTAACTACTGAATTTCAACATGAATGAGAGAGAATTAATCTACCAGTGTTAACCTCACATCACAAGGAGAAATTTCAAATGACTGAAATATTTATACTCCCTGCTCAGATAGCTAACTAATTAAAGTTAATTCTAAACTGAAGCAACACACAAAACAGATCATTTATTGAGCTAATCAAAAAGAGCTAAAAGATATACCTTGAGATTTAGATTGTCTTCCCAAAAGAAATATTTGTACTCCCTGCTCAAATAGCTAAACATGTATTTTGGATAAGGCAACCATCAGAAGACAATCAATCCAACATTGACAGACATAGACACACACAAAAGTAAACAAATAATTCACTAAATAAGTCAAATATGGAAAGATCTAATGAAAAGAGAGGTGATACCATGTAATGAAAGAACATTAAAACGAGATAGAGCAACGCTCAAGTTCATCTTTCAAAGTTTATTACAGTTTATCATCATTCACAAGTCCAAACACCAATGCAAGACAGAGCAACACTCAAGTTCATCTTTCAAAGAAGCAATATGAGAGCAAATATATTTGCTCCACAATTTTACTACTCAAAAACCTCTAAAATTTACAGTGGAAAAACCTTGCACTGAAATCAATTGGAACAGAACACCAGCCTAAAACTCCCATATCATTTGGAAGGGCTCCATTCAAAACCCCCACATAATCAATTTCTCCTTCTGCAAAACACATGAAAAGGGGTAAATAATGAAAGGAGCATGTAGATTAAAATCTAGAAACAATTAGGTTGAATTTAAGGTCAGAAAGTAAACAAGATCATATAAATAGAGCTCAGATACATAATTAGATGCCAATTGTCTTAGGCTCCTAGTCTTTGGGAGGTATCCCCTTTGTAGCTACCATTTTAGCCTTAGAGTTAAAAGACTTAAATAAAAAGAAATTTGGTAGTGCCATTTTTCAAAGGTTAAACGCATGTGATCAAGTTGTAGAGCATAAAAACATAAAACAAAACAGAATACAAAACTAGTTGTAGAGCATAAAAAATACCACTAACAGGAGCCTGAAACAGAGATCAAAAGGTAGCTGTAGGCAAGCTGTAAACAAAAGCAAACCCTACAAGCAAACAAAATTAACAGAAAACAGATGGAAATACTGAATACACCATAACAGAAGGAAATACTCATCATTTGAATGTCGCAATCTAAAAAATAGGGGACCGCCATTGATTAAACTAGAAAAGTCTGTCACTCCTAAGTTTTTGCAAGCAACATGCCATTTCAAAAGTAGAAAAAAATAATAAAAAAAACAATTTAAAAATCATTGTATCTAAAATTGCAAGCAAATTGTTTTGCTATCAGTAGTTAAAATGACATGGTGAAAAACTTATAAGAAATCAAGCTATAGAATCATGCCTAGTGTAGTCATGATAGCAACAAAAAGGATTATGCCAACAGGCTGCACCTTAAAAATAAATATAGAGCATTGATCACTGGTTGGACTGAACTACAAAGAGCATAAGGTATAACTTGACTATCTTGTTTTGAACTATAGCAGCTAAATAGCAAAGCCTGAAAAGATGTGGTAGTCAATTTCATTAAGTTTTCAAGAAAGCATGACCGAAAAAAGTTTCTCCAAATTTAGAAGTTACTACATATACTTAAGAAGCATCTCCAATTTCATTTGAAATGAGTATTACTATAAGACCTTCTGCTTCTAAATTTTATTAGACTTGGATCAACCACCCCAACACTCATTTCTTGATATATTCGATTGGAAATGCATGCATTAAATGACCCTCTGTCTAACAAAATCATTCCCCATCTCTGTTTATGTAAATAAAATTTAAAATCCAAATAAATCTAACAACATATCCCAAGTTATTAGAACTCATTCGAATTTAAATTTTCAAAGTTAGTTTCTCTCAATGAAATGTTTAAAGCTTAAGTAAAAATATTGACATCGGGACAACTATAAATGTAAAAGTCAACTAAATCAAATAGTCACAATTTCATGAAAATAATATTAGAAAGAAAAAGTAAAAAAATCAATCAAGACTCTTTAACAAAAAAAAAGCATGAAAATCAAATAAATTGATGGACATTCCATATGAGGTAAAAAATCTCCATCTGCACACATTAAAAGAGAATCAAATAACTAAAATATCAACTGCAAAGTAAACTTCACATTGTGACATGGACACAGACTTGAAATTAATACTTAATATATTAGATTTTTTTAATGAAAAAACTATAATAATAAAACTTTTGGCAAGACGTCTTATGGTCCAAAATACCATTATCAAACAACAATCAAAATACCATACTCAGAAATAGGTCAAAGATGAACCACGACACCAGAGACCAATAACATAACAGAAAATAAGGCTCCCCCAAAACAGAAAAACAACAGAAACAACTTTATACAATTGAATCACCTGAAATTGATCAGAACAAATGGCATAGGATCCTTCCTCTCTATGAGGGAAAACAAAATCAGAAGACAAGAGAGAGATACGTACCATCGAGCCTACACCTCGCCTTTCCAAGCCCTGCCACCATCAAACCTCCCAGCCACTGGTGCACATGCAAAACAGAAAGAAATAAGCATAGCTAAGTGTCTAAGTCATTTGTAATTTATATTATGCACCCAAAAGCAAGCAATTTCTTCCACATCAATAAATTTATTGTCAAAAGCATTCTATAAATGAATAATAAATGATAGTATTCTCCATGAAACTAGAAAAGACTCTCAGATCATAACATTACATTATAATAAAAAAGATGCTACTTTAGAAGACCATGAGAATCAATGGCTAGTTAATGACTTCTGATTTCAATTAAAAATGCATTCAAGCACAATAAAAGTTAAAGAAACCAACACTACTCAAGGCCACCAATCATAAAACTTTCAGTAAGGTTAATGTAAGATCTGGCTGATCAAATTCAATATAATTGAATATATATGCAAACCGCACCAAATGAATCCCTCCCTACATATATTTACACACTGAAAGAATACGTGCAAGGTTTACTAACTAAAACAACTAAAATCCTAAGATACATGTCAAATCCAATGCTATAAACAAACTCTTATTTCTTTACAATCTCTAATAATAATAGAAGTATAACCTGATGAACTGTTAAGCAGCATTCTTTACAAGCTCAAGCCATCACAGTGTGGTAGCATGACAGCCAATACATGTATATTTAGATCAGTTTCATCTGCCTCACAGACCATCTTGTAAAATTCTGTCAAAAACAGAGAAAAATTTGACATAAAAATATAGCAAAACATAGATGAACCCTAACAGAACATAACTAATAACATAAATACACACAAATAGATTATAAATACATTTTTGATTGTTCAAGAGAATCAATTATATTTTTTCACCAATTTACATAATAAAATTGATAATAAAAAAAATGTCAAAAGAACAGAGAAAACAACATCAATACTATTATCTCTCACATAATTCAGACTCAAAACAGAACCATTAATAGCTAATTTATTTTAAGACTTAACCACAAGCACCAAACGAAACCAAAACTGTAATAGCTCCAAATGCATTAGTATTACAAATAGGAAAAAGATTATTCAAAGTTCACTAAATGGAAAATTCCTAACAAAAGAGGGGAAACTAAAATAAATAAATAAACTTATTTTTTATCAGAGGGTAATCAAATACAAAATAAAAGGCTATGAAACTAACCAAAGCTACATTACCAAAAGCTATGAAACTATCAGCTTTCATAAACCCAATACAAAATATATTTTACATCATCAAGTTGTAATCTTTGCTTGATCAATCCCAAACAAACAATAATTCCATAAAAGGGAGAAACAGAGAACTAACATAGAAACCCAATTCAGATTAACTTAAAATCCAAAACTTGCTGAAAAATTTCACAATTCGACAAATGAACAAACTAATAAGAACATAAACCTGCCAAAATTTTCATCACCATTAATCAAAACCGAGAAAGATACTAAAAAATATGAAGAGAGAAGAAGAAAAAAGCAAACCCATAACATAAAAGCATAAAAAAACTATTCATATAATCACTAAAATAAACTCTATTAACCATCGTTTAAAAAATGTTCAGAAGCAAACAAAGGACAGAACAACATAACCTCATGGTGAGAGAGAGATAGACCTTTACCAAAAGCATAAGAAGAAAAACCCCATGATACCGGTTCCACAGAGAATGAGAAGAAGAAGAAGAAGAGGATTAACTTCAAAGGAGATGGGTTTACGGTTGGTGGGTTTACAGTATATAGGTGTTGGAGAATAATAGTTACCCGTGTAGATATAAAGTAAAATCATTGGTGGGTGATAGAATACGTGTACACTGAAGATAAAAGGATGTTCAATAGGAAAATCTGTGTTGCTTGTTAGAAATTAAGTAAGGGTTGCAAAATTATGAACCAAGAATGTTCCATTAATCAAAAAGTTGAAGCACCATTACCAGAGTGAGGTCGAGAGAAGAAAGAGTACCTTCAATTTTTGCTTAGTCGAGCCGATGGGGTGGAGAGCGACTTCGTTAGGTTGGAGAACAACGACTTCGTGAGCCGATGGGGTAGACTGATCTGACCACCAATGGAGGAGAACAACGTCTTTGTGGTTTGGGCACTCTCTCGTGGAGGCTGGAGAGAATGAGGGTGGCAGACGAAATCCCGAGAGCAGAAAGAGAGTGGTAGACGCAGACCGAACCTGAGAGAAGAAAGGGGTTTTTGTTATTTAGGTTTTGCTCAGATTTTTTTCTCTGTTTTGGCGGGATAGCAAAATAAATGAGAGCCTTTTTTTTAAGTGACTATAGCATTTTTTTTAATAATGTTGCATTTAGTATGTTATGTATATTATTTTTTCTTGTAGTGAGTACTTTATCGATATAGCTCTTTTGTGATAATCCAAGAATACCTCGAGAACGATCTCGATGTATTCGAATTCCTAATACAAAAGAGGCGTCCCCAAGATCTTTCATCTCAAAATGCTTAGATAGAAATCTCTTGGTTTCATGCAATAAGCCTATATCATTAGTGGCAAGCAATATGTCATCGACATATAGAACCAGGAAAATATACATACTCCCACTGAACTTATGATATACACAATCATCAACAACATTCATCTCAAAACCGAATGAGATAATTACTTGGTGAAATTTGTGATACCATTGACGAGAAGCTTGCTTGAGTCCATAGATGGATTTTGTCAATTTGCAAACCATATTCTTCGGGTCTCCCGACACAAAGTTTTCTGGTTGCACCATATAAATTGTCTCGTCAATGTCTCCATTGAGAAACGCGGTTTTAACATCCATCTGATGTAGTTCAAGATCAAGGTGAGCAACAAGTGCCATTATTATTCTGAAAGAGTCTTTCGATGAAACTGGAGAGAAAGTCTCTGTATAATCAATGCCTTCTTTCTGAGTATAGCCTTTAGCTACAAGACGCGCTTTATACCTCTCCACATTACCATTTGCATCTCTCTTGGTTTTAAATATCCATTTACAACCAATTGGTTTTGCACCGTCTGGTAATGGGACAAGTTCCCAAACTTTATTGTCTTGCATAGACTTATACTCTTCTTTCATGGCATCAATTCACTTTTGAGAGTTAGAAATTTTAATGGCCTGATGAAAATTGATTGGATCATCTTCCATCATTCCATTGTCATCCTCATGTTCTTGAAGAAATACAACATAATCATTTGAAATGGCATTTCTTCTTTCTCTTGTGGATCTTCTTAATGGCTCTGGTTCTTGAGGTTGTTGAGTTTTTTCTTCTGGAACAACTACCTCATCTTGATTTGGGGGTTGTTCAACTTTGTCTTGTTGAGATTCTGGATTCATTTCTTGAACAATGACAGGTGTAGAAGCCTGAACATTGTAAAAAATGATAGTAGGAACTGAGTTTGAACTCAATTCCTCCTCAAAAGTAATGTCTCTAACCTTAATTCTCCCCCCAAACTCAACATCCTCAAAAAATGTTGCAGTTCCTGTCTCAAAAATATTTTTCATTGTGGGATCATAAAATTTATAGCCCCTAGATCGCTCAGAATAACCAATAAAGTAGCTGCTCACTGTTTTGGAGTCCAATTTTTGTTCATGTGGCTTATAAGGCCTTGCCTCAACTGGACATCCCCAAATGTGAAAGTGTTTTAGACTAGGCTTTCGACCTGTCCAAAGCTCATAAGGTGTTTTTGTAACTGCTTTAGTTGGTACTCTATTCAGAATGTAAGCTGCTGTCTTTAATGCTTCTCCCCAGAGGGACTCAGGTAAGGTAGAATGAGCAATCATACTTCTTACCATATCCTTAAGAGTCCTATTGCATCTTTCAGCAACACCATTCATGCTAGGTGATCCTGGCATGGTGTACTGTGGGACAATACCGCATTCCTCTAGGAATTTAGCAAACGGTCCTGGACGTTGTTCACCTGAGCCATCATATCTACCGTAGTACTCACCACCACGATCAGATCTGACATTTTTAATCCTTCTGTTGAGTTGATTCTCAACTTCAGCTTTATAAGCTTTGAACACATCTAGAGACTGGGACTTTTCATGAATGAGATATAGGTACCCATAACGTGAGTAATCGTCTATGAATGATATGAAATATTGTTGACCATTCCATGATGCTGTAGGGAATGGCCCACAAATATCTGTATGAATCAATTCTAAGACATCTGAAGATCTGTTGGCACCTAATCTCTTAGTTTTGGTCTGTTTTCCCTTGATACAATTGACACAAACATCAAAGTCTGTGAAGTCAAGAGATTCTAAAATGCCATCAGACACAAGGCGCTCAACTCTACCTTTTGAGATATGACCTAAGCGCTTATGCCATAATGACGCTGAATTGTCCTTATTTAATTTGCGTTTAGTACCACTTGATTCCACATGCAAGGTTTCATTATAGGATGCAATTGTTTCTAGCAAATAAAGGTTGTCATAAGCATTCAAGTAACCAGTTCCAATAACATTTGAATTTAAAGACAAATTAAACTGATTGTTTCCAAAAGAACAAGAATATCCAAATTTGTCCAACAAAGAAACAGAAATTAAATTCCGTCTAAAAGACGGTACAACAAAAGTGTCTTTCAAATCCAAATAAAAACCAGTTCCTAACAACAACCTAAAATGCCCAATTGCTTCCACTTCCACCGATTTTCCACCACCCACGAAGATGTGTCTTTCACCATCACTTGGCTTTCGGAAGCTCAGGCAACCCTGCATAGTAACACTTATGTGAGTAGTAGCACCAGAATTTATCCACCAAGTGTTCCTAGGTACTGAAGCTAAATTAACCTCAGAACAGACCAAAGTAAGAATCATACCTTTCTTTGCACGCCATGCGTGATACTTGGCACAATCTTTCTTCACATGTCCAGGCTTGGTGCAAAAGTAACAACCTTCTGAATCCTTCTGTTGTTTCTTTTGGGCTGGACCCTTAGCAGCTTCATTCTCAGATTTCCTTTTCTTGCCCTTATCCTTAGAGGCAGTGGCCAAGTGAGCACTTTCAGTTTTGTCCTTTTTTAACCTTTCTTCCTCTTGCACACAGTGAGAAATGAGTTCATTGAGAGTCCATTTCTCCTTTTGACAGTTATAACTAATTTTAAATTGGTTAAACTGTGCAGGAAGCGTTAACAAAACAATAAGCACAAGCACATCATCAGAAAGCTCGATCTTAAGTGTCTTAAGTCTTGAGACAATATGATGCATTTCCATAATGTACTCCCTTACATTTCCTTGACCCTTATACTTCATGGTCATCAAAGAACCTATAAGTGTTGTCATTTCAACCTTATCGTTTTTAGCAAAACGTTCCTCAATTTGTTCAAGGAAATTCTTGGCCTTATTAATCCCTTCGGATTCTGTGCCCCAAAAGGCTTCTGGAATGATGTGTTTCATAATCATTAAACTCATGCGATTTGAACGATCCCACCTCTCAAAATCTGTTTTCTCATCACGGGTGCTTTCCTTAGTGAGAGGTGCAGGTTGTTCATCCCTTAATGCATGGTCTAAATCCATACATCCCAGAACTATAAGTAAGTTTCTTTTCCAATCCTTGAAATTGTTCCCATTAAGCATAGGAATAGAATTAATATTAGCAGATATTGAGGCAGCAGAAGATGAACTAGCTGAATATAGAACAAAACAAACAAAACAAGCTCACATCAATATGCATAATCAAACAATAAATTCAAAATTTGGTTAATCCCATCTCAAGATACCAAGCACAACATTAATATTAAGTATTTGGACAATAATATTAACTGTAAGCGATACTCTTGTTGTAGCAATCAAACATTGACAATAAATTATGTCAAACAATAAGTCAATCTTTGGACTAACATATTGCTCACACAAAATACCTTATAATTGTCACACATTTATTACCATACGGTGAATGAAATTCAACGAAATATTCACTTACCTTTGGGTCAGTTAATATATGCATAAATTACAAACACACAAGCATCTTGATATTTTAAATAAATTAATTTACACAAAAGATGTCACTTTGGCAACATATTGTTTCAATTAATCTATTCAAAATATTAGACATCCTTAAGAAATTTCCAAAACCAAAATTTAAATTTAATTGTTCCTTAAAAAATTATCAATCATTAACCTTTTATCTTTCAATTAAATATATACCAAATTGAAAATCTGTACAAAATTATTTAAATGAAACTGTATATGAATATATATACATATATTTAGTAACTATTTCATATATATAATATACAAAAAAAAAAACCAACGCTTGAGTATAAATTTATATCTTCTTTATTATATACAACTTTGAGATATTTTATTATATTCAATAAAATAATAATAATGATAATAAAACAAAATCTGAAGTGATGAAGTTATCATCGTATATGCATCAAATAAAGTAAAAGGAAAAAAAACATAACAGCCATGTACAATAGATATGGACTCAAAAGATTGATTTGATTCCTGAAGCTTGAAGCCTATGTACATAGATAACCAGAATTTTCAACAGCAAATAACAGCCACAAAATTATTCGACCAATTTATATATGCATATATTACATATACCGAAACATAATAATATGCACTTAAATGCAATCAAGAAATAATAGAAGCGGTAATATTATCTTATAATCAAAACCCTAATTTTATAAAATTCCCAAATTTCTTATGAACAAAATCATCAAATCTTCAATAAATTCAGCAAAGGTGGCTCTGGTACCACTTGTTAGAATTTCTAATACACTCAAATACCATGAACAAACAATAATCTCCAACACATAATCCAAAAATCATGTCATTATAAATGCATATATAAGAAATCCTAAATCATAATTCTATAGATCCTTTGCTAAATTAAAGAAGAAGATTAACACAAGAGCGGAAGCACTAACCTGATGTCATTGTTGGAGATTGCATAGAGGGTTTAGATCTTCCTATATAATACGTATCTCTATGAGAGAAGAGTCTCTCTTTTCTTTTCTGTTAATGGAATGGCAGACAGAATAGAAAAACACATATATATATATAGGGGACCACAACCCTAATTTATAATTAGTGATTTCCAATTTTGCCCATTATAAAATTAAAAATTCACTTTCCTGTTTCAACACATTAAATCCATGACACTTTAATACCCTATGATATTCATAACATAATTGGTCACTTAATTTTATATCATACTTTATAATAGCATTATACATTATACATATGTGCCCATAAAATAGGATTTTAATCCAACATTAACACCATGTTCAAGGCTATCAAAGTTAGCTGTACTGAGAAGGAACAATACTTTTGATTTTTCCACCCCAAAACAACCAAATACGCCTGTCTTTGGAACAAGCCAGGAGACCCAAAGGCCAATGGCTTGTGCTCAACACCGTACCCTTTGGATGACGATCGCGATGTGTTCAAAATCTTGGATTGGGAATCGTTTGTCATATTTCCCAAAACCGCCGTGGCCTTTAAGCTGCTGGGGAACGATAACAAATACCTCAGAGTCAATACCCTTAAGTTTCTGGTGTTCGACAACCAGGATGGCATTTGCAATGAGACAATAGCAAATGAGATCTCCTCCTTCGGTGATGGTTATGTTCGTATAAAAAACCTTTCCACCAATCAGTTCTGGGTGATGGACTCAGTAGGCTGGGTTATGGCAAACTCTTCCGACACCACCGGCACAGACTTGAACACGCTCTTCTAGCCCGTCAAACTTGCCAACAACTTCGTGGCGCTTCGCTGCACGGGGAACAAATTCTGCCAGAGGAAACTTTCACCTGATATCTATATAAATCATCTTTTTGCCAATGTCAATGTGCCTACCATTATGAATGAAATGAAGCTGGAGGTGGTGGAGGAGAACATCATGTCCAGTAGTACATACGACATCAGATTCAACAAAGACGAGGGCAAGGTCTACAACCTCAATGTCGTCCAGAAAGGTTATGCATTGACCGAAAACACCGGGAGGGAAGAGAGCACTATAAGCCTCAAGTTTGGCTACAAGAAAACATACACTAGTAGCTTTGGCACCAGCTACTCACTCAAGTTAGGCGCTAAAACAAGCGTCGTATGTAGTGTGATTCCATTAATCGTTGAGGGCAAGATCGAATATACGGCCGATTCTATGTATGAAACTCATTGGGAACAAACCATGACAACCGAAACTTTTATCGAGGTTACGTACACCGCTAAAATGCCTGCTAACAAGAAAGTAACAGTGACTCTTGAAGCGACTGAGGGAATGTGTGATGTTCCCTTCTCTTATACTCGGCGCGATATTCTCTGCAGCGGGAAAGCCGTGGTCCACAACATGGAAGATGGAATCTACAAGGGGGTTAATTTGTTCAACTTCAACTTCAAAAGCAACTACGAGCCGCTACCTAAAGGTCATAATGAAAAAATTGAAGAGTAGTTGACTAAAATTAATCAATCGATTGATTGATTGACTGACTGACTACACTGGTCGATAACACTGTGTTTCGCGCAATAATAAAATGGATCGATATTGGTTGCATTGCAAAATCGTATTATTGATTCCTAGCGTTCTATTATTCCAATTCAATAATAATTAACCTCGTGAGGCTATTAATAACGTGGCATTATTTAGTTTCATGATGGTAATAATGCAAGGTTTTTTTTTTTATTTAAGTTCTACGCATGCAGTACTTTACTTTTGTGTTGTTTGATCTCTTTTTGTATGGATAGAGTTTTTTTTTAATCAAATTTGTTGAAGGAGAAACCTATACTATATGCTACTTCGCAAATTTGGTTGTCCACACCAGGCTACTTTACTTTCTGTAATAAATTGCCGTAACAGCTCCTAATAATTGAAGATGCAACATGTTTGGTGCACCTTATAAGAACTACTACATTAATCAAATACAATACAATATACGATAGAGCTTTTAAAGTCTACTAGGTGTGTGTTCCGCACTTGTGAATAATTTATGTTTCTTAATTAAAATCTAAATTTTAATTGTAGTAATTTAATTAGTCAAAATTTAATTAAATTAAGGGTAAATACCTATATGGTATCATTTGTTTTATCGAAAGTCAAACTTAGTATCTTTTAAATAATGCTAATCTCATATTAGGACCAACAGAATGGAAATTTAGGTTCAAGGTCTCTTACAAATGTGGCAGCGTACGAGATTGCACCAAAATTCGGATCCATAATTTGTGAAACGCTAGCCTTTTTAAAGGCTGCTTGGGTGGATAAGTTAGATAATTAACACTTGTCTACATCAAGTACACTAATCCAGGAGTAAGGTTTACTGAGATTTTACAAGGTCAAGTTAGGTAAAATACATATCTCTCCAAAGGGACCTGATCGTGCATGGCACGCTTTTTTTTATAATTCCTCTACCTGAGTACACTAATCCTAGTTTTGGTGAGCTGGCATTGCATGGGAAAGATGTGAATGGCGGGTGTACAGAGGGAACAACACGTTTGGTAACGCCTCCTCTGATGTTAGGAGTCTGTAGGTACGCCTTGTAGTTGTCCCAATGAGCCCTGAGGGCGATACGAGTAGTAAGTTGTTCGGAACCATTCACATACAAATACACTTTTTGTTACAACCTTCTCGGGGAAGCGGAGGTTCACTCAGGGACTGGCTTTTCATCTTTCCGTCTGAGTAGGTTGTGTCCTTTTTGATACTTGGAGTAAAATTATTTCCCATGACTTTTTCAATGGAAAAATTAGTCGGATATAGGGACACGTGTTGTTAGGCTAACGGCTCTCTTCGAGACAGAGCAAATCTCCCAGTGCACTCTTGCAATTTCATTCAACATGCTTCCAAAATATTACAAAGAAAATATTTATACTCAGTAGCAATTAAGATTCTAACAGAATTGGTTACATTCTCTCACTCCCTCAACAACCCAATATCATCATGTAGTCTCTCAACCATCGTGGCCTCACGCGCTCTCTCTTGATACGCGCTTTCTCTTCCTCTGTTTCTCTTCTAATCCCTTCTCCTTCAGCTCGGATGTCACCGTTCTTGTCTTCCCTCATTGGTGCTTCTGCAGTTGGCTGAACCGAGTCCTTTCCCCATCCTTTTACTTGCGCCTGGATTGCAGTAGAGTCCAAATCAATTGGGCCTGCCTCTTGGGCCTTACTAACACTACTCCCCTCCACAAAAATAACCTTGTCCTCAAGGTTGTGCAACTTGTACATATCGACGAAAGCATCGAAGTCCTCCCATGTTGCATCTTCTGGAGAGCTCAAAGACCACTGTACCAGAACCTGTCGAATGGCTTTATTGTTGTCCTTGTAAATCCGAGTAGCGAGAATAGATAATGGAATCATGAGAGGTTTGTTGGCAATGCTCATTTCTGGTAAGGGGTAGCAGCTTGTTGGTTGCTCTCCATGATAAGGCTTCAGCAAGGAGACATGGAAGGTCGGGTGAAGATGGCTATTTTGGGGCAGCTTCAAGGTATAGGCAACTGGACCTGCTCGTGCTATAACTTCAAATGGACCAAAGTAATGGCGACATAGCTTGGAGTTGAGGCGATGAGCAACTATTGTCTGACGGTATGGTTGAAGCTTCACAAGGACTAGATCACCTAGTTTGAATTCGACATCCTTGCGTTTCTTATTAGCTTGCTGGCGCATGCGATTTTGAGCCTGTTGAAGATTTTGTCGCAGCTGGTGTAAAATAACATCCCGTGTAAGCAGGTCATCTTCTACTGCTTGAATGGTCGTGGCGCCCCGAGTATACGAGGGAATCGTTGGAGGAGTGCGTCCATACATAGCCTGGAAAGGTGTCATACCAATAGCTGAGTGATGACTAGTGTTATAACAGTACTCGGCCCAAGATAGAAACTTGCTCCATTGCTTCGGATTTTCGGCTGTAAAAGCTCGTAAGTATTGTTCCAAGTATCTGTTAGTTACTTCGGTCTGGCCATCCGTTTTAGGGTGGTAAGCGAAGCTCATCTTCAGTGTAGTGCCCATCAACTCAAATAGTTTCCGCCAAAAAGTACTAGTAAAAATTGGATCTCTATCTGAGATGATAGTCCGAGGCATGCCGTGAAGTCGAATCACCATGTGAGAAAAGAGATCAGCCACTTTGGTAGCTGAGTAGTGATGCGGTAGTGCCCCAAAATGAGCATATTTAGTAAATCTATTAATCACCACCAAGATATTAGTCACTCCATGTGAGTTAGGCAGTCCCACAATAAAGTCCATAGCCAAATCTTCCCAAACTCGTTTTGGAATTTCAAGTGGTTGGAGCAAGCCGTAGGGGGCTGTGGGTGAATACTTAATCGTTTGGCAAACCAAACAGGCTGAAACAAATTGACGCACATCCTTGCGCATCCCGTGCCAGAAAAAATTTGCTCCCAAGCGTAATAAAGTCCTGTTAGTTCCTGCGTGACCGCCTAGAGGAGAGGCACGAAATTCCTGAAGTAGCTGCTTCTTTAAATTAGAATGGGCACTGATAAAAAATTTCTGGCGATAAT
Organism: Humulus lupulus; assembly: GCF_963169125.1. Classification (NCBI taxonomy): domain Eukaryota; kingdom Viridiplantae; phylum Streptophyta; class Magnoliopsida; order Rosales; family Cannabaceae; genus Humulus; species Humulus lupulus. The sequence goes on along the minus strand of NC_084799.1, from coordinate 195,445,340 downwards.
AGAGCAAACCGTCCCTCTGTGTGTATACAGTAGCATCTAATTTTCCTTGCTGCAGTTGTTCATGAATAAGGCGGATATCTGGACAGGTGATGTTTTCTTGGCGTAACTCATCCAGAAAGTCGAAAGAACCTGCACTTATTGCCAAATGAAGAGAAGAGGAAGACCCCTCGAGCTGCCTATATAGTGCATCAGCAGCAGAATTTTGTTTACCGGCCTTATACTCGATGGAGAATTGGAATCCCAGGAGTTTTCGGATGAAGTGTTGTTGTTCCGGAGTTTGAATAACTTGTGTTAACTGCTCACGAAGGCTTATATGGTCTGTTCGAATGATGAAATGTCGTCCAAGCAAATATTGGCGCCACTTAGAGACAGCCTCTACAATAGCTCTCATTTCTCGGATATATGCCGAAGCCCCAACAAATCTGGGACCAAGCTTCTTGCTGAAATAAGCCAAGGGATGTCCCTCTTGCATCAATACCCCTCCTATGCCAACATTAGAAGCATCTATCTCAATAATAATCTCCTTTGAAAAATCTGACAGTCTCAGAACTGGTGTGTGTGTCATGGCAGTTTTTAGTTTCTCAAATGCAGCAGCTCCGTCCTTAGACCAATTAAAATTGTCTCGTTTCAATAGCTCTGTGAGTGGTGCGGCAATGGTGGCGTAATGGGCCACGAATCGTCGATAATACCCTGTAAGACCAAGGAAACCTCATAACTGTTTTAGCGAGTTAAGTGTTGGCCAATCCACCATGGCTGTAATCTTTGAAGGATCCGCTTGTACCCCTTGCGAAGACACCAAATGCCCCAAATACTCTATCGTTCACTGAAAGAACTGGCACTTACTCACTTTTGCATAGAAACTATGGTCTCTAAGGAGCTGGAGAACAAGTCGGAGGTGACCAACATGTTCATCTTCGCTGCTGCTGTATATTAAAATGTCATCAAAAAATACAATAACAAAATGTCGCAAAAATGGGCGAAAGACTTGAGTCATTGCAGCCTGAAATGTTGAGGGAGCATTGGTAAGCCCAAATGGCATTACCGCAAATTCATAATGCCCTTCATGAGTATCGAATGTCGTCTTATGAATGTCCCGACGATCCATACGATTTTGGTGATAGCTGGCCCTAAGATCCAGCTTCAAAAATACTTTAGCGTTGCCTAGTTCATCCAAAAGCTCCTCAATGGTGGGAATCGAAAATCTATCCTTGACTGTGATGCTATTTAGGGCTCTATAATTGACACAGAAACGCCAAGACCCGTCCTTCTTCTTTACTAACAAAACGGGCGATGAGTATGGACTGGTACTTGATCTGATGAACTCCATCTCCATCATTTCTTTTACATCTTTCTGGAAATATGGGTATCGGTATGGTCTAACATTCACCGGTGTTGATCCTGGTTGCAAAAAAATTCGGTGGTCCACAGCTCTATAGGGAGGCAACCGCTTGGGTTCATCAAATACACCAGCATAATGAGTCAGAATTCCCTTGTCCCGTGGAAGGAATGTAGTATCCAAAGTAGTCAACTCGTCCCCCTTATTACCTTGTTCTGCAGTGATAGCAGTCAACCGAAATAGTCCCCTAACCTCTCCCTCTCTCAAGAGAGCATTAAACTATGTATACGACAGCTGGTGAGTAGATACATCGGTGGATCCAGCTAGCTTTACTGCACTTCCTTTCCAAGAAAATTCCATAGTCAATGCTTTATGGTCATGAATGCACGGACCCAAAGTTTGTAGCCATTGCATTCCAAGAACCACATCCAAACCACAAATAGGGAGTACATACAAATCAACAATGAATCGATGACCCTGTAGAACTAGCTCAACTCCCTTGCAAATTTTTTAACACAATAGAAAATTACCATTCCCCATATATACCTTGAAACGTTTGGTTTCTTCCCAAGGAAGCTGCAAGTGGTCAGCTAGGGACTCCTAAATAAAATTGTTGTTGCTGCCCGTATCAATCAAAACCTCCAAAGTTTCAGCGCCATGCTTTGCCATAATCCAAAAAATCCCCAGGTTCGTGGAGTTGGATAGTGAATTGAGGCTCACCTCATCCTCAGTAGTGTCGTCTGCCACTTGAAACTCTGTCTCGTGGAAAGAGTCACAGTCCTCTTCCTCATAACCACACAAGATGAGCATCCGATTCTTACACTTATGTCCATAGTTGAATTTTTCATCGCAAGTGAAACAAAGACCTTTGTCCCTCCTATCCTTCAGTTCAGCTGGAGATAACCTCTTAATTGGTAGGGATTGAGTACCTGGAAGTGAAGATTTGGTTGTAGCTGCTGCTGGAAATGAAGTTGGCTTGTGCAGTGGTTGGGAAAATGTGTTGGTTGCTGGTGTAACATTGGTCGAGCGAGGAGACCAACTGGGTCGTCCCACCTCAAATCGATTTCGGCTGCTAAGATCATCATGGCGGTCTTCGAACAATTGGGCCTTCGCCATTGCATTAGCTAGATCAACTGGTTTCAGCATCAAGAGTTCCCTTCAGATTTCCAATTTAAGGCCCCAAACAAAAAAATTCAGAAACATCGATTGATCGACCCCTGAAATTCGTGGCATCAATGACTCAAATTCCGTTCGATAATCCGCCACCCTCCCTGTCTGAGTGAGCTTTGAGATATGTCCCAGTGGGTCGTCACATGTTGAAGTTCCAAAACGCATCTGCAGTGCTTTTAGAAAAGAGTCCCAATCCGAGAATGACCCACCCTTCTCCATCCATTGAAACCACGTTGATGGTGCTCCATCCAAATGGAAGGCAACCACAGAAAGTCGCAGTGCCGGTTCGATGCGATGAAGATCAAAGAACTTGTTGATCTTGTAAACCCAATCGTCCACATTGGAGCCATCAAATCGAGGAACCTGAACTCGCAAAGACTTGAGAACGGAATTCAATTCTCTGTTATCGGTCTTGACCTCAGACTGTCTTCCTCCTGAGTGACCATAGTCACCCACAGTACTGCCTTCCTTGCCAGTAGCTGGTGACGATGGTTGAGACACCTGAGCGATTTTCTCTTCCGTTTTTGTCGTGTGTTGCTCCAATGGTAGCTTGAAATTCTCCATCTGAGACTTGGAATGCTGCTCCCATTTGAGGTCCAAAGCCTGCAGAAGAGCTGCAATTTTGTCGTTCTTCATGGTGAAGAAAAAAACTCAATGAAGGCACCAATGTTAGGTTAACGGCTCTCTTCGAGACAGAGCAAATCTCCCAGTGCACTCTTGCAATTTCATTCAACATGCTTCCAAAATATTACAAAGAAAATATTTATACTCAGTAGCAATTTAGATTCTAACAGAATTGGTTACATTCTCTCACTCCCTCAACAACCCAATATCATCATGTAGTCTCTCAACCATCGTGGCCTCACACGCTCTCTCTTGCTACGCACTTTCTCTTCTAATCCCTTCTCCTTCAGCTCGGATGTCACCGTTCTTGTCTTCCCTCATTGGTGCTTCTGCAGTTGGCTGAACCGAGTCCTTTCCCCATCCTTTTACTTGCGCCTGGATTGCAGTAGAGTCCAACTCAATTGGGCCTGCCTCTTGGGCCTTACTAACACGTGTCCTCATCTAGACCCTTGATCTTTCTCCTTCAGAATTAGGATAACATACTTATTTGTGACTAAAATATAATATTTAATCACAAGATCTCATTAATATTGTTTTAGTGACAAAAAACACATTTAGTGTAAAAAAATATTTAGTCACAACAAATTGTGACTTTTGTGACTAATATTTTTCGCCATGGATGTTTTAGTGATGACATTTAGGGAATGTTATATTTTTTTAGTCGTAATATTTTTTTTTTACTTTTAGTCATAAATTTTGTTGTGATCAAAAATAAGATTTTTTATAGTGTATTTTTTTTTTATATGAGTAATGATATATGTGCATACAAAATATGAACCCAAATAATGCACACAGTGACATGTGAGTTTCGATTAACCAATCACATTTATCTAATTTTGTAATGACCCAACTATTTCTAAGACCTCGGACCATTAAAAACTACTAAACATAGCTACTATTTTAAATAAAACATACATAAGCAATACTCATAACTTTATTGAAACTCTAAAATAAATATTGTATCAATAACATAAAAGTGTAAAATAAAATGTGATAGGGTATGGGATCCCATTGTTTACAAAACACAAAACATAATTTTAAATACAAATTGCAGAATTACATTAAGAAAACATAATTTAAAAGACCACAAATAAATAACTTCGTCCTCGATTGACATGCAGTCTATTCATTCCATTCATCCTCAACACACAAGCTGTAACGCCCTGGTTAGCCAAGATCGCTACACTGTGTACTTATAAAGGTGCAAGACTCGCTAATCAAGTCATTAATTTAAAAACGTGTCACTAAACATGTATCAGCTAGGGTTAAAAAGGTTTTGGTCTCAAAAGTTACACTTTATATAATTAAACAGTTTTATACATGGGATCCCAAAAAGAAACAAAGTTTACAAGTTGGTTTACAGAATCTCCAAAATACAGACAACCATCAGTCATACTAAGGAAAAATAGACATTTATGGTTCTCACGTCCCTGCCTAAACCCCAACCGTGGCGACTGAGCAGCTGGTCATGTACATTCAGCTCGCAGAGCTCTCCAAGTCAGGGCTGATCAAGCTTGCCCTTGCCTTTACCTGCACCACGTAGCACCCGTGAGCCAAGGCCCAGCAAGAAAGCATAATATGCAACACAAACAACAATAATAGATAATCAACTCTTTAAGCATGTTCAAACACTTAATACTCCACATTAACCACTCAGCACTTATACATAACCAATAATGCAACTAAACACAACTAACAATTAGGTTACATAATAGTTAGGGCCGAAAACTTAGGCCGCACCCTCTATTTACCCCACTGACTCCGGCCCGCTTAAACCGAGCTCAGTGCATAATAAGCTGTCCTTGGCTACCAGTGGCCAAGTTGCGCCTTGTGCGCCAGTGTAACCCTTGGCACTCTTAGGTCGTTGCTTCACTGTTTACATGGCATAATACCATCCTTTCAAGCATACATATTAGGGAGCCCTTAGTCCCATTACAAATACATAGCCGGGTGCAGTTTTGTTACCTTTAGTTTCTACGTTCACTGATTAGGGAGCCCTTAGTCCCATTACATGGCATAATACCATCATTTCGAGCATGATCCGTTCCCAAGCCCTAGCTTTAATACCTAGTCACAACCAAGGTATTGGATTCCATGAATATTCAAATAAAAGTTTCCGAGTACAAAACTAGCTTCCAGGACATCGAATTCCACCAAGCACGGTGGTGAAATCAATACCGAGCACCCTAGGCTAGATTCCCACGCTTAAAATCCCCAAATGATCAAGAATGCACCTAAGGGTTGCAGCCCTTGAACCCTAGCCGCGGCCCGCCCCTAAAACAGAGCCCAAGGACCTCAGCAAGTAGACACGCGCCGCAGCCCTACGCTCTCCCTTGGCCGAGCCTCCCTGGCTCTCTTGCTTCGTAGGGCCGCAGCGCTCTAGAACAGAGCCGCGGCCCTCCTCTTTGTGCCCAGAAAATCCACCATTTCTAGCATCCTAACCCCATCCAAAATCATTCCAAAGCACTCTAACTCAAAACCCATTAATCACAAAACTTTTATCATGACTCTAACAACATATTCCAACATGAAACAAGCTGCTGGAGTTATCATGACATAGTTCTGCACACAAAACAAGCTTTGGCCCGACATTCACCCAAGTGACGCCTTCTACACCTCGGGCACTCTGGTGGGTTAAAGTTTGTATTACCCTATAAAAATGGAGTTGATAGTTTCAGAAGTGTATTAATAGTATATTTATATTGGAGTACATTGGAGTTATCATATTTTGTACATTTAATATAAATTGCATATTCTTCCTTCCTTGAAGAAATGGTACTTAGAATATTCTGAATTTGTTCCTGCATGTAAAGTACAAAATGGTAAAGGTTATTTCAATAAATTTGTAACTGTGGAAATATTTATTACCACTTGAGATGTATTTTCCATGAGAACTGTTGCAGAACATGACATAAAATCTTCAGCATTTTTTCCAAACATTGTTGCTGCTAGTACTCCAGTTCCATCATCCAATTCAACATTGACACAACATCTACATTTAAGTGGAGAATATATCATATATCACATATATAAGGAATATATAATATGTATTAAATTTCTAAGTAATAAGTAGACAAAATATATGCATCTTGGTGTGCCTTCAGCTTCTTTTCTACAGCGGAAACATGTAACTTTCTGTTGAAAGTCTGCTCGAGTAGGTCTGTGGCATTTGTTACAAGACATGTAACAAAATTTTTGGTGTGGAATTGGTATTGATATAGTTCCTTTAATCCAGAAAGTCTTATGCTGAAGAAATTAATAGTCAGACATAATTATCTTGTTGACGAGTTAAGTAAATAAATGTGTATTGTATAAATAAAAGAAAATACCTCTTCAGGTATAATAGCAACTATAGTAGAGAAATCTTCTGGAGGAGGCATGTTGATAGTGTATGGCAAGTATGCTTTTCTGAAAATTTGTGTTCTTCGCAGCCTTATCAGTAATGAAATGAGTGAGGAAATATTTTGTTTTGCTTAGAAAGTAGATTCACAGTAATAGGTATTTGAAAATTACCAAGAATGTAGCAGTGCAACTTCAGGTATGTTGGGATTAATCATAAAGGAACTTGATGTTCTCGTAGACAGTGATAACCCTAATATATAAAAATATCACAAGTGTAACTATTATATATAGTAATAAACACATTACAATTATTTAGTTGAACATATTAATATTTATTGTTGTATTTAACTGGGAAAAACATTTTACAGGAGTAGAAAATTTTATAACAATATATAATATTATATAGTTGTATTAAATTATCATCTTAAATTCTACTTTGGCAGACAAATAATAAGAGAAAATATTCATTACATATACGTAAATAATATCTGTATAAAATAAATATATGAATAAATATAGTTAGACATAAATATATGCAAACTGAAGAATTTGATGTTTACCATTGTAAGACACAACTTTTTACACGCAATGCTACTAGAGCTGGTTTTGTTGCAAGCAATTCCGAAATAGCTACGCATTCACTTGTGATAAATTGATCCCAAAAAGTTAGAATTATCGGATTCAATCTGGCAATATGTTATCAATAACAGAGGGTTATTATGGTCTTATTTTTGTATCAGAAAAACAAAATTAAATTACTTACTCTTTATTGATCAATATTACTTCTTGTATTTCTTGCACTGATTCATTTCTTGTTTGTGTAAGTTTTTTGGGATGAACACAGATTACAACACCAACAAGATCTGATAAGAAGAAATTAAACATATGTTATATATATCCAATAGAGCAGAATGATAGAAAAAAGCAAGGGGTATTTAAATTTACTGATAGAGTCTGAGGAGTCCATGTGCTCTTGAAAATTAGCAAATGCATCAACGTCAGGAATTTCTTCTATGAGAGTATATCTGTTTATAATTCAATCAAATTCATGCTCAACAATTTTAAACTGCGCTTTGGTTTCTTTGATCGTTGCATTAGAGAGATAATATTTTTCTGAAACTATCACAGTGTTGCTAAACAAATTTATATCAGCATCATAAATTGTTGCCTGCACATAAGTTTCGTGTATAAAATAAGATTTTTTTTAATAAAATTAAAGAGAATGAACACCCAAATTGAGAATAACATGGATAATAATATTTATTACCTCTTCGTCGCATAGGATTAGAGTTTGGTATTTCTTTGTTCCATAACGAGATACTTTTGGTAGTCTTTTTTCGACAACAATAAGTTTGCCTTCTCCATCTTTTATCTCCAGGAATAATTTCTTTGATAAACTTAAATTCTTTTGCCATAGTCAACCTGTCAAACATTAAACTGTAGAATGAGTAATAAGTACCATATATCTTCAACAGTAATTGTAAGAAAAGAAACAAAGTAAACTAAATGGCTTACTTGTGGGTGAGAGTGGAATGGTGGAGAAGTTGAAGAAAATAAGCGTTATGTTCTGCTAAATTGATTTGGATATGACTTATATGTAATTTATGTTTATTAATTTATAAGAAAAAAAGATAAAGGCAGTGAAGGTTGTAGAAGATAATGGAAGGTCTGAGAAAGTGAAAGGGGAGGAGTATAGCAGAGTTCATTGTAATCATTTAATAGAGGAAATTATGGAAAGTGATGTGATGGGCTTTTGTTTTTTTGGCCCACATCTATAGTTCCAAGAAATCTTGGGAAGTCGGTTTTTTGATAAAAAGGAGAATAACAAAGGGAAATTTGATTTTTAATGCAATAAGTGACACTCCGTTTGAAAAATACCTTATGACTATATAACTCTCGTTTTGGTCCTACTAATGCCGTTACTATCCAAAATACCCCTGGCATAATTTTCCCTCTCTTTTTCTCATAGTCTTCACTCTCTGTCTCTTATGTTTTCCCTCTCTATCTCTCAAACTCTCGTACACACAAAAAAAGCCAGCCACCATTAATTTGCATTTCGGATCTAGGGGCAAGTTGTGAGTCCTTTCAAGTCAGGAAACTTCATTTTGGATTTTAGATCTAGGGGAAAAAATCGTATGGGTAAGTATATATTTGTTATATGTAGTGAGAAAAACTTGTCTGGTTACATTACTTGTCTTATTTCGAACAGATCTGTGTATGCCTTCATGTTTTATTGCAATTTTTCACGGAATGAATTTCGGATACTTCGTGCATTTTTTTCTAGATTTTTTTCCTGCCTCGATGATTTTCGATGAAACTTGATAAGTCTAGATGTGTTGCATGCATGCTGGCTCGATGGACCTCGACGTGCCTCGATAGTGTTAGGATGTTAGTACCTCGATTGTACTCGATAAAACTCGATAGGTGTATAAGAGTTTAATTGGATTTAATAACTCGATTGTACTCGATAGGTGTATAAGAGTTTAATTGGATTGTTTGCCTCGATAGTACTCGACTGTACTCGATAAAACTCGATAGGTGTATAAGAGTTTAATTGGATTGTTTGCCTCGATTGTACTTGATTGTACTCGATAAAACTCGATAGGTGTTTAAGAGTTTAATTGGATTGTTTGCCTCGATTGTACTCGATAAAACTTGATAGGTGTTTAAGAGTTTAATTGGATTGTTTGCCTCGATAGTCCTCGATTGTACTCGATAAAACTCGATAGGTGTGACCTCGATAGGACTCGACATATATCGATAGAAATCGATATTTTCTGTTTTATGTTGTAGTTTAACTTTTTGACCTTTTTTTTTTGTTTTTTGTTTTTGCAGATTCGACTGTTTCCATATTTGTTGCATTCAATGGTGTTTGGGAACTCGAAAATAGGGATTGGATTTTCAGAGATGTTGAAAATCAAGTTCTGCCCGTGGAGAAGGGTGTGACATATGAGCAATTGCTTGACATTCTGTACGATGAGCTTGAAGTGGATAAATGTGTGCATGACTTGAAAATTGAGGTCCCGTACACATGCCTATCACAATCCGTCAAACCTAACGTTATAAAAAATGATAGGCATGTGCGTGCATTCATTGGGTTAGCATTGAAATCTGTAGACAAGCTCATTCCTCTATGTGTCACATTGATTAAGAAGGGAGGTGTAAGAAATGCATCAGCTTCTGTCAGCGTTAATAAAGAAGTTCGATTTGAAGATAACATTTCTCCTCCATGTCATGGTTTCAAAGGAACTCAAGGTGACATTGGAACATGTGTTCCCGAGACAAATCCAGATGTCATAGTCCATGGTGATATCCAGGTTAGAGATCCTTCATATGTGCATGACACGGCGGAGTACGATCCCTATGGCTACGAGCCTTATGTCAACGACGATCCTGTAGTTGATGCAACAGATCTTGGTGGGCTAGATGTTAGGGCAGATTTTCCAACACAGAGTTCAGATGTTATGGTAGATGTGGAGCGCAGAATAGAAGACCGGCAAACACCTGGGACCAACAGTAGTCATCCAGGTCCAAGTAAAACCGATGATAGTTTTAGATGGAGTTCTCCACTGGACTTAGGTGAAGATCGTAGAACATGGAGTGCTCCCATGTTCAGCAAAGAGGATATAGAGGCCTCACATCAACATCATTCCTCAACCAGCAAAGCTTAAGGAGAATTGCACCTTGGGAAGTTCTTTCAGAACAAGCTTGAATTGAAAACCAAAGCATCCATATTTGCGATGAAGAATAATTTTGCGTTTATGGTGAAGAAATCTGGGACTGATGTGTGGTACATTACCTGCAAGGATCCTGATTGTGGTTAGAGATTGAGGGGTAAGAAAAAAATGCGATCTGAAATGTTCGAGATTACTGTATACAACGAAGTACACACTTGCTCACAAGAAATTCGAGATAAGGACCACCGTCAAGCATCACTGTGGGTTGTTGGGCACTTAATCAAGAGGAAATTTGCTACCGATGGTACTCGGTACATGGCAAACAACATAAGAGAGGGCATGAAGCACAATTTTGGGGTTGAAATGAGCTATGAAAATGTTTGGAGATGCAGAGAAAAGGCTCTTATGTATGTCAGAGGGACACCTGAGGAATCATACTCCAAGTTACCTGGATACCTGTGTCAGTTGGAGCATAAGAACCCAGGTACAAGTACTGATTTTGTAGCAGAAGATGGTCGTTTCTTGTATTGCTTCTTTTCCCTCGGTGTTTCTAGGTGTGGTTTCCAGTACTGTCGTCCTGTAATTTGTGTGGATGGCACATTCTTGAAGAATAAGTATGGTGGCCACATGCTCTGTGCTGTTGCGTTGGATGCAAACAACCAGTTGTTTCCAATTGCGTTTGCATTAGTGGACAGTGAGAACCATAACTCTTGGACTTATTTCATGAGAAAATTAAAGGAAGCCATAGGGGACGTTGAGAACCTTGCTTTTGTATCGGATAGGCATAAAAGCATTAATCATGCTTTGGAGCTTGTGTTCCCAGATGCGTATCACGGTGCATGTTACCATCATATCTGTATGAATGTTGTGGCAAAATTCAAAACTGACCAACATCATGGGGTGTGCAGCGTACGCATTTCGAAGAGCGGAATTTCACAAGTTCTTTGAAAAGATTAAGGTAATTGATCTGCCCATTGCTCAATATCTAGAGGGAATTGGCTTTGAAAGGTGGATTAGTGCTTATTTTCCTGGTAACTGATACAATATCATGACGAGTAACTACGCAGAAAGCTTTAACAATAAGACCAAGGAGGCAAGGAGCTTTCCAGTCGCCACTTTTCTTGAATTCATAGGATTCACTCTTCAGTCTTGGTTTGCAGATAGACGTGAAAGAGCTGCAAAAGCAACAACTGTGTTATCACCTGAGATGGAAAAAGATTTGAAGCAAATACGTGATAAAGCAATTTTTTTGGATGTCCAAGTCCTTGGTCATCACGAATTTCTTGTGGTCGATGGTAATGGTGATGGTGAGGTGAACTTGGCCACAAAATCATGCTCTTGTGGCATGTTCCAAACCATTGGGATACCCTATGTACATGCTTTTGTTGCAGCCAGAAAAAGAAGCATAAACATTTACTCATTGTGTTCCCCTTACTATAGAATCGAGGCATTAAAGGACACTTATAAAGATACTATTTACCCTATTGGGAACGAGGATGAATGGGTAATCCCTGATCACATCAGAGATACGGTTGTCGGCGTCCCCGCTGAGAAAACCCCTGTAGGAAGGCCCAGGAAACAGAAAATGGGTAGGCGAAAGAAAAATCGCTATGCTTCATGCGGGGAAAAGATTGTCAACCCACGTAAGTGTAGCAGATGTGGTGGTAGTGGGCACAATAGGAAGTCATGTAAGGCTAGGATTTAAAATATTGTGTTATGTAATTATTTAATTGATTTTGCTTCTCCTCTATTCATATTTGGTTGTTCATTACGGTTTCCATTATTTCATTACAGTTTATGATTTAGCACTAATTTCCCTATTCGATTTCTTAATCTAGTGCTGACGAAAAACCACTTCAACAGTCTCCAACACATAAAACCATTGTACAAATATCAAGTTTAGTGTCAAATTTTTACACTAATGATGCTCTATTTTTAAAAATTTTAAGGGGTTATGGTATAATTTTAAAACTTTTTAACACTTCATATTTTTTTCTTTCTTAAATAATAAGAAAGATGTAAAGGAAAGAAAAATTGAGGTACACATGACTATGAGATGGTTACACTACACCAAATACCTATTACCATAACACATTAATATAATACTAATAAAAAAGAGTTATGCTAGAGTATAATGGGCATTTGTGAAAAAAAGGCGGTAATAAAAAAGGGCGCCACTTAGATTTTTTTTCATTTTTGACCTCAAAATTTTTGAGACCCGATAGAGACCCAATTCTCATACCTTTTTTCCCCTTCTCCTTCTCGTCTCTCTCTTCCCTTCGCCCTAGCCGCACTCCCGTAACCACCATCATCCTCAGCTCCGACCACCTAACCACCATCCTCACACCCGTTTTTCTCCGAGCCAAGCTCCAAATCTCAGGCACCCGTGAACCCAACCCCCGAACCAAGTGACCCAGGTGCGAGCCCACCTCTGCGTGCCTTCGACCCAGTGGTCTCATCGTTCTTAGATTGAGAGAACGAGATTGAGAGATAAACAAGGCTATGGAGCCAGAATCTGGGATTTCCACTACTCACCGCTCGACTTCTACTACTATAGGCCAGGTTTGTACCAATCTTTTCACGTCTTTATATATATATGTATGTATAAAGGTGATAATTTTGGGGAGCGAATCTTTGTTAGATCTTGTGATGGGTTGGTGATGATGATTCTTAGTGTTGTTTACTGATAACCCTTTTTGTTGCAGCAATTTTCATGGCCGAGGATGTCGAGGAATTGTTACTAACTTATCAGAGCTTTGGTGTAGTTTACGGGGACTTGGGTACTTCACCTCTTTATGTTTACTCAAGCACATTTTCTGGGAAGTTACAGAAACATATTAGCCAAGATGCAATCTTTGGTGCTTTTTCATTGATCTTTTGGACTCTTATTCGTATCCCTTTGCTTAAGTATGTCATTGTCTTACTCAGTGCTGATGATAATGGTGAAGGTGAGTGTTTTGTTTCCTCCCTTTTCATTCAATTTTATTTAATTCAATCCAATTCAATTCAATTTCAATTTCAGTTTTTGTTTCATTTTGATTCATTTCAATTCAATTCATTTTCAGGTGGGACCTTTGCTCTTTACTCACTGCTTTGCCGCCATGCTAAGTTTAGTTTGTTTCATTTTGATTCATTTCAATTCAATTCATTTTCGGTTTCGGGGCTTGAAGTTACAGAAAAGAAATTAACTAGTGGTAAGTTGTCATGTTTTGCTATATATATACATATATTTTATTTTCACTTTGATTCTTTATGAGTGACTTAACAAACTATGTGCTGCTCACTGTTTTTAGGTGAACTTCTCTAGATTACTTGTTGCATCTTGGTCGGTCTGTTTGCTCTGCAGCACTGTGGCACACATAGAGTTGCCTTTTTATTTGCACCTATCGTATTGATCTTGTTATTTTCCATTTTTTCTATTGGTCTCTACAACACAATACATTGGAACCCAAAAGTTGTTTATGCTTTTTCACCCCATTATATTGTCAAGTTCTTTAAGGAGACTGGTCAAGATGGTTGGATTTCTCTTGGTGGGATTCTTCTTTCTATAACTAGTATGTGCTATATCCCACTTAATGGAAATAAACATCATTTTCATTGGCTTTGTTATGTTAAATTCCATTATGCCACTACTCATCTTTATAAGTCTGGTCAACCGTTAAGTTCTATGTAGTTTACTAAGGTCAAAATGTCGTTATAATACCCTAAAAAAAATGCCGTTATAGTTCTAGAGTATATGTTTCTGTTAGTTAAATTAACGATAGGCATTTTCTAATTCCTTCCAGGAACCGAAGCTATGTTTACAGACCTTGGTCATTTTACTGCTTTGTCAATAAGGGTGAGTTATATATTATTATAATTTTTTTTGACTAAATATATTGAATTTATTTTCTACACATAATAGGAAACATGTACATATTGGCTGGTTTGGAAAATTTAGTTTGGTGCAAGGCAAAGTAAAAGGAAAAACCACATGAATTAGAACCTGGTAGGAAAAAGCCAAGTAAAAGGAAGACCAAATGAGATCCAAGAGGGTTAGAATGACTGGTTGGGCTCTTGGTTTGCTCTCATAAGATCGGGGTTTGATTCCTCATGAGACCTTCCTAGAAATTTGTTAGAGTTTCCTGCCTCCCCCAAAGATTGTAGGTTCAATGGGAGAACATGTTAAAAAAAATTGAAATAAAAAACCAAAAAAGATGACCAACTGAGTTAGCAAGTCATGTATAGAAGTAACTCCATTAGATGCTGCTGGAAAAGTAGAGCATAGCGTTGAAGATATTTCTTCAAAATCAAGCGTTTATACTTTTGTATTTTATTTACCCCAAATCACTGTGCTTTTGCAGGCCTTGTTCACCATGATGTAGTAAATGCTTTTTGGCTATCAACAAATGATAGTTATGGTTCCCTTTTTTGTCTGTGCAGCTTGCGTTTGCTTTTGTTGTATACCCATGTTTGGTTGTACAATACATGGGTCAAGCTGCATACTTGTCCAAAAACCCCGATAAGATTCATTACAGCTTTTATAATTCAATCCCTGGTTAGTACTCCCTGGCATAATTAATATTGCTTCCAGAATTGCATTTTAATATATGAGTTGCTCTAATTGTGCTTTCTGTTCTTGCTTAAATTGCAGAATCTGTATTTTGGCCAGAATCTGTATTTTGCAAAATTGCATTTTAATATATGATGAATTTTTTCTTGCAGAATTTGATATCTGTACTGTATTGACAGATCCCTGTGCTACTTAAATTCTCCCTTTTATATTTTGAAATTTTTGTTATCATAAATCATCAAATTTATTGCAAGGAAAACATATGCAAAATTTGAGACTAACATGGTAGAAATGTCACCTTTATGATATATATACATGTGACCGAGTTGTTGCTCAACTTTTCTCTTCTGTAGTGTGAATGTAGAATAAAAAAGCTTCGCCATGAAGATAGCACATTAAGAATGATTAGAAATCGGCAAAAAATACTAGAGCGCTGGGAAAAGGTAACACTTTCTTGAGGATGAAATTTTATGTATCTATTTATTTTGTGGTGTGGTTTTAATCCAATTAAACTTACTGATATATTTGTTTTGATTAGTTGAGGAAATATGTGATGTACACATGGGGCTTTAGCATATTAGATGATGACCACGACAACAAGAAAAATGGATCATGTTGTAGTGGTGATATGCTAAAATCTATCAGCGGAAAAGGATCATCACAAAAACATAGGCAACAGAGCAGAACAGATTCTAAGGTAGCCATGTTTTTGTCTTCTCCGTTGGGAGGAGGTGTTTATATAATAATGATTGTACTTTTGTAGTGGGATTCATGTTCAATCTATGTCTTTTTCTCAGTCTTTTTGCATACTAAGCTAAGACTTGGTGAATTTCTTTGTATTACCATTCTTCTTTGTCATCCACTGCTAAGTAGTATTTCTTTGGATTATTATATTTATATTTTTAGACCATTTAGTCACTTTTCTTTCTTGTGAACTTGTCAAATTTTTCTTCAACTTGAGTTGTTGCTGCTGTTCCTTTTTTCAGTTATGTGCAGTAATACACCCCCTATATTCATATCCCTTGAAGATGAACTCAAGGAAAATAAAACATTTAAATAATCAAATAATGAAATGGTTTAATTTGGCAATAAGTTTGAAGACAATTATTTTATTTGATTGCTATTTTGGCTTGTATCCATTCATTTATTAGAGAATTGAACTGTGTCTTTTATTTTATTAGATAAAATAGAAGCGAATAGAATATCTGAGCAGTATATGCCCAAGCTTTTATTTATTAGGCTAACTTTTTATGTACTAAGGAAGGCTTATGTAGAAAATTTTATTTATTAGATTCAGCATGCCTATTTACTTGAAATAGAAAAATTAATATGAAAAACTCAATGTAAAGTTAAAAAATAGTTGAGGTTCAGTCAATCATTTTGTTTACAAGAGAGCATAAACATATATTTTTGTAATGGGTTTTGTGGATTAAGTTGGGATCAGATTGTATACTAGTTTTTTGTAATGAATCCACTTATGCTTGTTTGTTTTTATTGAATACCCGTTACCACTGGTTTTCTGAGGCCATAATTTATGTTAGTTTTGTTTCCAAAATTGAGCTACATTTATGATACTTGATCTTGATATATAAATAAATTAGCAAGGTGATTCTATACTCTCTGTTCTCTATTCGCACCTTTCTTTCCTCACTTATTTTGTTCTTACTTTGATACAAGTTTAGGTTCATATTTTAAATTATTTGAATATGGCAGTTTTAATTAATAATACTACTTCAGATTTGGGCTGTGTTCATTTTTGTGTTTGTGTGAGTTTTTGGATTTTTTATTAACTTTACTGTATAATTATTTATTTTACAGCAATTTTATAGTCTAATTATTGATTATGAGCTCCCTTTTTGTTGTTTGGTTTGTTAGTACTGATACTTTACAAGGATGATTGACCTAGCTGCTGATTATTGTCCATGATTCATTCTATAATTCAGACAGAAAGTATGCTTTTTAGTTTGGAAAATTACAAGAGGCATGGGGTCTGTGGTGTGCAAGCTTGCTGCTACAAAATTTTCAACTTTGTTCTTTTTTATTTGATCAAACTGATGTGCTTGTTTGTTTGTGTCTCAAACAGAAGTGGCAGCATATAGAATGGTCAATATTGAAGTGAGCTATCCCATTTGATATTTCCAGGTACCTTATATGATGTAGTAATTAAAGTATAAACCTGATTTATGTGTCTCTTATGACAAACTGGTTTTAGCCCCATTGATACATGCCAAACTTGCTTAAGGTGTTCAAAAGAAATGGATTATGTGTTTTTGTTTTTAATCTTTAGTGCTTTATCAAATGATATACTTCCTTAACGGTAAATTGGCCATAATAATATATCATTACATTTTGAGCACACCATGTCACTATGTTAGGTGCCTTTCGGCATATTTTAGGAAATTTCTCAATGTTGGTTCTTTTGGGTTTTTGTGATCTAAACAATATAGTCGAATCTATTGTCTCAAACATCCATGGTATACTTTGTTGTTGGCTTTGCAATTTTTAACGTTATATATTGACTTTGATTTGATGAAGTGGAATGCTGTGTCTGCAAAATGCCTATTCAAGTTTATCTCTGTGAGAGTTTCTTAACTATAGGTCATATTGTTCAAGCCTCACAAAAGTTTTTTTTTTAAGTAAGAATAATGAGTGAGAAGGTGGACTATATAGCATTATAGCATATAATCTATTGCTTTGCTCTGGATTGTGTATAATGCTAGATGTGACATTAGGCAATTTCTTGTGCATCATTCTTTTGAATCTTATAATTCATGCAGAAAAATAAAATTGTAGAGGCTAGTGAAATTTATTCTAATCGTCAAGATATATAAAACAATATAAACATGGAAAATTTAAATTTTTTTAAAGCTATTTTTTTAATTGCATGTAAGAAAATGAACTTTGTTTTGAAATCTTTGATGTGCTGCATATTAAACTTAGAATATGTTTTGTGTTAGTCTTTGTAAAATGTGAAGTATTAAATTTATTTATTTTCATGTGAACAAATTAACCTAAATAGGTGAAATGTATTTAAATGCAGGGGTTGGAGATTGAAGGGGAGTTGCCTGAGAAAAAGACTTGTTATGAAGGAGTATTTTATAATTACTTTAGCATAGGTATGTTTGTGTGATTTTTGACTTGTCTAAGAGCTGATAATTATTCTGTATTAGTATATGTGTGTGTGTGGTTCGCTCCCTCTTAGTTTTATCTGATGGAAATAATTTATCAGCAAGTAGGATTCCACTTTGATTTTATTTTATTCTCTTGTGCTTTTCTCCTTCTAAAATTACTGGGGTGAAAGCACAAAGCATATTTTTAAATGATTCTCTCCTGTTGTGGTTGATAATTTTTTCAGAGCTGTAGTCATTAAGAGTAACAATATTCTGCCTTGATCATAATCTGTATTTGCTTACACGTCTTAATACTTTTTTGGCTCAGGGGACTAACAAATATTTTAAGGCTGCATGTCAAAAAGGTCAATTGCTCAGAATGGAAGCAAATTACTCTTCCGTCAAGGTACTTTTGTGAGTTTGTTTTATTTGCAATATAATTTTATTTGGCAATGTGTTTCTTCTTATTCTTCTTAGATAAGTACCATCTCTGTCGCTAAGTATTATCATCATTTATACATTTTTCATTGATATTCTTATTCTATAAATCTCATTTTGTAATTATGTGTTCCTCTAGTGTAAGAGCTATTGTTGCTTTAAATCTTCATAACTATGGAAGTGGACGACATCCCTGGGGTAATCTGAAGCCAGGTTATTTGGAAAAGGTATGTATCTCTCCTCGAGATAATGTTAATTTTCATTGGGTTTGTTAGCTCTATGTTCTTCTATGTTGTATGTTGGTTATGCAGATGCGAGCATGAAAATACTCGAGATTTGTTACTACAAATTTTATCTATTAAGTGGTAGCTGCTAGATTTGTTATGGTGTTCTATGAATCTGTTAGTCTTACTCTAATTTCTAGTCTTACTCTATGGAATCTTTTTGCATGACCAGATTATCTTTATTAAGTTATTCTAATTTGTTCTTGCTGTGATTTCCCCCTTTCATGTTTCCAATTAGTGGTTTTCTCTATCTGGATTCCTATTGCAATATTATTCCTTAGTTTAGCATATGGGTACTGCCTTAGGGAAGATAAAGTATATATGTGTATATATATGTATTTATATTGGAATTGGTGAGCACAATAAGAAATTTAATAGAAGTAGATGACTGTTTGATCTTATATGTGTTCCTAGTTATGGTTGTTGTGGTGGTATTGTTTTGGTATTGTTTAGGCTCCTCCAGTTTATCTACCAGAAAGGAACTTGCCTCCACCTCCTGCATATGTGATGAACAACCTGTTGACTGAAACCAATATGTATCAACACCATCAACCCCAGAAATTGATATGCTCTGTTATGTTTGGTTCTTGTGGGCTTCTTAATTAGGGATAGTTCAAAAGTGTTCTTCTTCTTTGAATTTTTTTGATCTGAAAGCATGCTGTATAAACTTTATTGCATGGTCCTCTCTTGATGATGCCTTGTCTTCTGTTTTTATAATTATTTTTTCGTTGTAACAAAAGTTGTCTTTGAGTTGTTCCTTGAGTCACTGCCATGTGCATCTTGTTCAGTTGACTTCAGTTGATTAGTGAATAATATTGTAAAGTTTGGCAAAAATGCAGATTGATACCACTAGTAATTTTGCTGACTTTGAACTTCTCTTTTGCAGCTTTTTTTTGCTGACTTTGAACTTCTCTTTTTCAAAAATGCAAAAATGCAGACATATGAGTAAATTGAGTTATTATTGTAGCTTTTTTTTAATCAGCTTTGGCTCACCTCTAGTTTTGGGCTTTTATTTTGCTTGTTTCTTAGTTTTAGCTCTCGGACTTGGAAATTGTGATAATCAAGCTGTGACCCAATTTTTGTTTAAATCCTTTGATGCTTTCCTCGTTTTAATCTAGATTTTAGGATTCTCATCTTTAATAGCTGAACTTTTTTTTTTCTTTTGGAAAAAGTGACATGTTTTATGTAGAATGGTGTTTAATGGTACATGCAGTTCTTTTGTCTGAAGTTTTGGTCATTTGTTTCTATGTTTTCTGCCTTTGGTGACTAGGGATTATTGCTTCAGTACAGGTTCATCACAGCTCTCTATTGTGCTCTAGTAACATACTGTAACATTTAAGGTTGAGTTTTGAATTAAATGTTGGTTTCTGTGTGTGATACTAGATATGCATTT
Organism: Humulus lupulus; assembly: GCF_963169125.1. Classification (NCBI taxonomy): domain Eukaryota; kingdom Viridiplantae; phylum Streptophyta; class Magnoliopsida; order Rosales; family Cannabaceae; genus Humulus; species Humulus lupulus. The sequence continues at coordinate 195,425,414 of NC_084799.1, read as the reverse complement.
TTTTTTAAGAAACTACATAATTTAACAATGAAGTGTAGATAATCACTACAACAAAGTGAAGTAATTGTCACTTAAGGTTCTTATTTTAATACTTTTCCATAAAACTTGTGTAGAATTTGGAAATATCTTGTCTTGAAAAGAATTTGGATATGAGACTCGGTGTAGTCACCAAAGAAACTAAACCTGGTCTAACTGTAAGTCTTCTATATATCATATTAACTGAAAATCTATCTTTCTAGAGACTACAGAGATATTAATTACTCCTAAATTATTCATGCTATATTATAGGAAGATGACATGCTATTTAACTGAAACTAATCTAGATTTCTGATGAACACTTAGAATCTTGTGCAACTGGGATATCTAACTGAAACTAATCTAGATTTCTGATGTTTTGACAATACTAATTAACTAAAAGCTTCTGCAGCATTACCTGCTAGGCTGTGTGTTTTGCTTTAATGGGCATTGAGTGTGGTAAATACTGTTATTTTCCTGTGTACTGTATTATGTCTGTTTCTTGCCGCGTTAATGCTCTTGTCTCTTATCATTTGCCCAGGGTTGTTGAGATCATCTGCACTTTGGTCAGGAAATTATCTTCTAATCCTAATAGTGCTGCTATAATCGCCATGGGTGTTAACATCTTGGGTTCATGGGAGGAGCTGCCATTGTTGGGTTCATGGAAAGAGCTGCCATTACAATTGCCCTTCAACAGCTCAAAGGATTGCTTGGCATAAAAAAGAATTTCACAAAGAAGACAGATAGTCTCTGTTTGTTTAATTCAACCCATCATGTTGTAATATGATTAAATATTGTAATTACATTTGAGTAATTAATAAAAATCTATTTATGTTATCTTATTTGGCTTAAACTTTCATATTTGTTTTCCTAGTTTTGTGCAAGTAAAAAAAGATTATGTTTCTCTAAGCTAATATAACACATGTGTTATACTAAAGTGTAGTATAACACAAAAAAACTGTTATATTAAAGTGTAGTATAACACAAAAAAACTGTTATAATCAACTATAAATAACATAATTCAACACTTATCTATATATTAAAATAACACAGAAATTGTGTTATCGTTGACAGTACAATAACACATCTGTATAACACTGATAAAGTGTTATGTAAAGTACCTTGACCTACGATAACGTAGTCAGTCTTAACACATCAGAAAGTGTTATCGTAGGTTTTGATAACACATTTTTGGTGTTATTAAAAGCATTTTTTCTTGTAGTGTTAAACACCAAAATATATGCTCATATAAGTAGCACTCTAATATTTTTTTTTTCTATTTAAGAAATAGATACTTCTAGTTTCTATGTTTAATTTAAATTCAAGTTTGTACCATTTGCCTTTTTTTTTAAGAAAAATAAAATCTGTTTTAGACCTATTTTGTAAAATGATTTTTTTTTTAAGAAAAAACCTCTAAAGGTTAAATTTAGTAAAAAAATAAAAATAAACAAGACCAATGTTCCATTGAGTTTATTAATTAATGAATTTTAATCTATGTTAAGGTAATTTTAAATAATGAAAAAAAAACTAAATAAGACAAAACTATACTTTATAAAAATAAATATCTTAACTTATTTTTATTTTTATACTAAAGTCCCGAAAGACTCGACCGAAGTGATCCACTCGTCATCATGGTAAATAAAATAACATTCTTTTAATTATCAAACAATATTTCACAACATAATTCATCAAATATTTAATTAATGCACACATGCTTACCCTTTAGCGACATATGCTTACCCTTTTTACCCTTTGGATGTCGAGGCAAACACAATATGTGAATTTAATATTTTTTTATTTAATAACTTTTTCAAAAAATATTGTTTGATAAAAAATAATATAAAAAACTAACTATATGCTATACTATACAAGATGTGTAAGACAAAAATGTAAAGAGCATCATGGGGCCAAATTCTGATAGAACAGGCCCACACACCACTTGGTCCTGAAATGCTGGATGTTCTCATCGATAACAATATCGAGTGGTAGCTTGGAAACTAGATGCTTGATATGTTTGATGGCAAACATACCACAATCCCCCCTGCATAGAATCGATTTTGTGTCAATAGAAGATAAAAATAACTTTAATTTTCAGATTTCAAAATCCAATAATTAAATAGGGGAATACCTTGTCTTAGTCTGAGGACACTCCTCTGGAGGAATACGACAATATGAGAAAGGCTTTGCATTCTGCTCAGGACTGACCTGGAGGTCCTCATGGTCGTCAAACATGCCAGAACACCATAACAACGAAGGCAACAATAAGCACCAAGGCTTGATCGCTTCCTCCATCAGAGCAGGACTGAGGACGCTATGGTTGGAATCATAAACATTGATGCACCATGTTGGAATGGAGACTTCAATGGTGATCCAATGTGCAGCTTTCTCGACGTGCAAGGCAAAATATACTTCACTCACATTTTTCCATGATACAAGGTATTGATTATTATCGCCCTTCAACATTCTCAGCACATCGTCGTCCCATGTATACTTAGTGCCGGTCTCTCTGAAATGATTCCAACGACCTAGGCACACCTGGGGGAAGGTGGTGTTCATGATCACAGCATCCTGCCGAAATGCAGCATGGTAAAAGTGGCGTTGGCAGCGTAGCATGTGCAAAGCGGCATCAATATGCTAAAAAAACACAAAAATTCGTTATTACCATCAATATATTTTAAGATTGAATTGAAAACATGAATGTACTTTACATACTGAATCCCAAAGCCAAGTCTGGACTGTGTGCAACTGTAAGAACCATGCCACACCGTGCGTCCCAGTATACACGTTGCGGTCTCTCTTATTGTTGATCTTCCCGATGATCCACTTATGGAAGCTCTTACCTGCTTTGGGTCACACTTCCTCAGTGGTTCAGCAACTAGCCCCTGTTTATCATGTCTGATCTTCTTTGTTGGGTCGGTGAAGTCATCAAAATGCTTGGGCCTGCGTTTCTTCCTGACAACTTCAAGGCCAGCTGCCTCCTCGAGCTACAGTACTCGTACACTGGGACTGTCAGCATCACTGGCAGCTACACATGTCTGGGCCTGTGGAGTGGAGGGTTGATCACCGCGCTCGTAGTCTGCAGGCAAGATATCAGACTCTGTATCTGATTTTACGTTGGTGGATCGACCTGAGACCAGTGAAAGAAGCTGCGCCAACTGAGCCATGATCGTGGTCTGATTCTGTAGTAAGGTTGCCTGGCCCTCCTCAACCCTCTTGAGCCTCTGCAGAAGTTGCTCATAATCAGGCTGGGCAACCTGACTAGATGAAGCTGCACAGGCCTGTGAAGTGCCCTCATCAACCCTCGGGACATCCTCCTAAAAAATGGAGGCTTCCTTTGCAACTTCTGCTAGCTTCTCTGCCTCCTTCTCAGGTACCACTACTTCATCCACTGCAGTCCCAGCCTCCAACTCAGGGAATAACCTGGAATCAACTTCTAGGAGGCTATTGTAGTAGACTACCTCACCGGGACGTGGCTTTAGCATGGAAAATACCACTAACTGCATGGTTGAATAACATGTGTCAGAAAAACTTTAATAAAATAAATCTCTAATCAATTAATTTGTGGCATTTAACAAGATAAAATGGAACTTACTCGACAATTGGCGAATATAGGAGCCAACAGAGCTGTCGAAATAGTGATATCAGTCTTCGTAGCCCAACTGAGCATCCTCGGAATCTGATTCCCACTATTCTCATCGAACTTACTCCTGAGAGAAGGCATGGCCTCAAAAGCCCAGTAAAGAAGCGCGGGTGCATAGCAAGTGAAACTATACTTCGCCTCCTTCTGTTTTTTGCTTGACCCCTCTTTCTTCTTCTCCTCATAGTGTTTCAATTGCTTCTTCATGTCCTTTTGAAGGCCTTTGCTAACCTTCTTAAATGACAACTTCCCCCAAGGATACTTGAAAAAGTAATCAATATCCTCAACCATCCTCAGGGAATCTCCCCATATCGTTGTTGTCTTCTCTCGGGCATTCAGTACCCCCTCTATCAAATAGCACAAACCCAACTTAAATGCATCTTCTGGGTTTGTAGAGGCCTTCAGTGCATCTTCCAACTGACCAAAACTAACCTTCGAATCACCATTAAAATATTCCTGGATGATCCGATCACTTGAAAGATGCTCTTTCAATTCATCTGGGGACGGTGATTTCCCAAAATTTAGCCCGGTAACTAGGGAAAAATCTGCAATACCAAATCTACAGAGAGTGTTTCCCAGGTAGAACTAACCCTCTTCAGCCTTCTTACTTTCTACCTTACGCAACATTAGCTGATGCAGCAGAACCCCAGAAAAACTAAACGATTTTGCCTTAAAGAACTGTCCCAACGGGCATGCCTGTGCCCTTTCAATAAGACCATGCCTCTTAAACTGCTCTATAAGGGTATCTAAGTAGGCACTACCCCTATAAGTGACACGGCCAGGAAAGTGTTTCTCCAACGGCACAATAAGTTCAGGCATCTGGAAAAAAAAAACAAAAAAAAATGTTAAAAAAAAATGTTAAAAATGTAAAACAATCTGGTAAGGCAGTTACTATCGAGGCAGAAACAATCGAGTTCTATCGAGTCTTATCGAGGCCTATCGAGGTAAGGCAAAAAAACCAAAGTCTAGTCATATCGAGTCCTATCGATTCCTATTGAGGTGGGTCCTAAAAATCCCAAAGCCGTGAATCATCGAGTCTTATCGAGTCCTATCGATTCATATCGAGGTATGTTCTAAAATTCCCAAAGCCTTGTATCATCGAGTCTTATCGATTCCTATCGAGGTATGTTCTACAATTCCCAAAGCCTTGTATCATCGAGTCCTATCGATGTAGGTTCTAAAATTCCCAAAGCCTTGTATCATCGAGTCCCCTATCGAGTCCTATCGATTCCTATCGAGGTAGGTTCTAAAAATTCCCAAAGCCTTGTATCATCGAGTCCCTATCGATTCCTATCGAGGCACAGTCTAATCCATTCCTCATCCTATACTATCGAGTCCTATCGATTTCGATCGAGTTTCATGAAAATATCGAAAGAAACCCAGATTTCTTCATTGCCAGCCCAGATCTATCCTATGAACAAAAATCAACAAAAAAAACCAGGCACATACACATATTGCAGATTAAAAACGAAATCCCTCACCTTCGCTTTCTTTGAGGTTGTTTCCTAAAAATTTGGTTTCCTTGCTCGACGTTTTCTCCTTCCCCTTCTTCGATCGTCAAGTCCGACCTTTGGGAGCCCTTCTTCGTGTTTGTGGAAGACAATGAAGTTGGGTTCTACGGATTCAATCGAGGCCTATCAATTTCAAAGTTTTCTTGGTTCGGGTATTTTGGGAGAGAATACGGAGAGTTTGAGAAAATTATGCCAGGGGTATTTTGGGTAGTAACGACATTAGTAGGACCAAAATGAGAGACTTATAGGGATAGGGTATTTTTCAAACGGAGTGTCACTTATTGCATTAAAAATCAAATTTCCCATAACAAAACCAAATGATGAATGATTTAGAATGAGTGAGAATGAACTATTTATATATCGAGTAATGATATGTGCATATAAAATATGTACTTAAACATTATACACAGTGATGTGTCGTTGTTTTTTAAAACAGTAAATCCTAATTTTAATAAATGTGATTGGCTAGGTTAAACTGCCACATCACTGTGTGTAATATTTGGGTGTATATTTTAGGTGCACATATCATTACTCTTTATATATCAGGCTGAACAATTCATTTATATGTATATTATTATATTATATTATAAGTATCTTCGTGGAAGGCTGCGAAAAGTGAAGTGTTAAATTGTTTTTTTTTATTGTATTCTTCCTCCATGAGTTGAAACTCTATCTCAGACAATCTATATATAATACATGAAGAAAAATATATATAATACATAAGAGAAGTCAGTGGACCACTTGTAATGAGGCGGTGGAACAGGACCATAAAAGACAAAAACAAACTAATAAATACAACAGGGAAACTTGTAGCTAAAATCACATTTATTTATAGATATAATTGACAAAAGAAGGAAGAAAATAACATCGAAAACATTAAAATATTGAACAAAATAATATTTTTATTAAAATAAATATATTATGATGTATGTTTTACATGTACACATGAGTTTGTTAATGTTGTATATTATTTTATTAAAACTAATTCAGCACAATAACAAATTAGTACACATGGAGAATAAAATAAAGAAGAAAATAATGCTATATGACATTATGAGGCAATTTTAAATAGAATATTTTATAGCTTATAAGTTATAAGTAAATTTAATTACACTATTCTCAAAAGTTCATTTTTAGTATGTGTAATATTTTCCATTTGAAGAAGAGTACATAATGAAACTTCCAAATGTTAAACAAAATGGAATTTTAATTTACATAATTTTGTACTGTGGTGTGCATTTTCGCATTTTGTTTTAAAAGGAAAATTGAACTCACATATTTAATAAATTTACACAAATTTAACTGGTAGATTTTGAAATTCCGTTTTTTATGATTACCAACTTAATTATTCTAATTAAATAATTAATTGCTGAATTGTTACAGAAATGTTTAAACAGTTTATCACCAGAAAATAAAAACGAACATAAAGTAAAGAACACACGAAATTATACGTGGTATCAGTAATCTTTGCAGATTACTACTAGTCCATGGGGTCACGCCCAGAGAATGAAATTTATTATATGAATATCTAAACGATTACAAAACTAAATTGACTTATACAAATAAAGACTCCCTCTTGAATTTGTCGCAACTGTTGTAATCAAAACTCATAATCAAATTTCTGAAGTGCTAAGATCTTGAACTCCCTTCAAATCATAACACTTGCACTTTTCTTCCCGAAAAGTGACTCACGAACAAGACTTCTCCCGAAGCTTGATGAATGAAAGTCAACTAATTCAGTTTAGTTAGTTGACTTAAGGCTTAATTGTTTTTATGTTTTACTTTCTTGATCATTGTAATAAACTCTGTTATAACAGAATTGTTTCCTCTGTAACAAACAACTAGCTTATAAATAAAGATCTCAATCAATAGATGCTAATAAGTTTTTTTTAGCATCTTTACAATTGTTTTCTCTTACTGCTCTAAAAGTTCTACATGGTATCAAAACCTCTGACTGACGTCCATGGCTTCCTCCGATGACAACTCGTCTCCAACAACTACGATCGATCCTACTGCTGTGCCTCTGGTGCCATCGCCTTCTCAGACGACTTCAAATATTCCCTCGGCTCCAATGTGGAATCCATTTTCCAACTCTCTCTCTTCCTCTCTCACAGTGAAACTTGATCGTGCTAACTTTCTGGCTTGGAAATCACAGGTTGTTCCCATTGTCATTGGTCATGATTTAGATGAATTTTTGTTCAGTGCTGTCACACCACCACCAAAACTTCTCAATGGTAACACCAACCCTGCTTTCACCGAATGGAAACGAAAATATCAACTCTTACTTTCTTGGCTCTGCTCTTCGATGATTGAAGGAATTCTTGCCACAGTAGCCAATTACACCAGCTCTCATTCTGTCTGGCAAGCTCTTGAACAAAAATTTTCTAGTATCACCAAAGCTCGCCTCCTTCAACTAAAAGCCCAACTCTCTAATATCCATAAAGGTTCTCTCTGTATTTCTGATTATGTGGACAAGATCAGATCTCTTTGTGATTCTTTGGCAGTTGCTGGTCATCCCATTAGTGATTTTGATATGGTGCTGCAACTTCTGAATGGTCTTGGACCAGAGTTTGACCCAGTTGTCTCTGGTATTACATCTTGCAGTGACACTCTCTTTCTTGAAGAAGTTTAAGCTCTTCTCATGTCTCATGAAACTCGCCTGGAACACCATAGCTCTATGTCCGATCTTTCAACCAGAATGTCTGCCAATTTGACATTTGGTTCAAGAAATGGCTACTCTCGTCCTTACAACAACTCTGGCAGAGGTACTTCCTCTGAAAATTCCTCAAGATTTCCTCCTCGTGGACCATTTCGATCAGCTAATGTCCCAAATCATCCGTTGTGTCAAGTTTGTATGAGGTATGGTCACACTGCTGCTATATGTCACTACCGCTTTGACAAAAATTGGGTCACTTTGAAGCCAACCTCTTCTCAACCCCAAGCCTTACTCACTGAACAAGAGCTTGACTATGAGCCTCATGCCTATATAACTCAATCTGTTCCAGATTTTTGGTGATGATGCAGGTTGGTATGCTGATACAGGTGCCACCAATCATGTGGCCTTTAATATGGAGAATCTTGATTCTGCTGCCCCATATTCTGGCCATGAGACCTTGGCAGTTGGAAATGGTAAGAAGCTTGTCATTTCTCATATTGGTAAAGCTATTATCTCCTCTCATTCTTCCCATCCATTACAGTTGCAATCTGTTTTACAAGTTCCTTTGATTACCAAGAATCTTGTTAGTGTCTCTCAACTAACTAAAGATAATGATGTTTTTATGGAGTTTCATAAATCTTGTTGTTTTGTCAAGGACAAGCAAACCGGTGCAGTCTTGCTTAAAGGGAAACGTAAAGATGGCCTCTACCTCCTAGGAGATAATACTTCGAGTCTTTCAAATACATCATTGCAGTGTCACCTAGCTACTTCTACTGTTTTCCTTGTAATACAGATTGTAATCCTTTTCCTTTTAGTAAAAACAATTGTACTCAAACTGTTAACACAGTTTCTTCATGTACTGCCACTGAAATCAATAAAGACTCATCTTCTACTTATTATGTTTCATCATCTCCTTCTGTGTTTGTCACCAATAAATCATCTGATATTAACCTTTGGCATAGTAAACTTGGCCATCCAGCCTCTGCCACTCTATCTAAGATTTTGTCTCAGATCAAGATTTCTCATTCACTCAAACATCTCCACTTTTGTAATGCATGTCAGCAAGGCAAAAGTCATAGACTTCCTTTTTCCATATCTCATAGTAGGGCCACTCAACCTCTTGAACTAATCACACAGATTTATGGGGGCCATCTCATGTTGTGTCCAAAGATAACTACAAATATTATGTTCATTTTATTGATGACTATAGTCGATTCACTTGGATATTTCCAGTAACTCTTAAGTCTCAAGCTTTTGAAACTTTTATTCAGTTTAAAAGTTTGGTTGAAAAACAGTTTGGCTTACCTATCAAGGGTGTGCAAGCTGATTGGGGAGGCGAGTATAGACCTTTTGAGCGGTTTCTACATGATCAAGGCATCAAGTTCCAACATCCATGCCCTCACACGCATGAACAGAATGGCCAAGCTGAGAGAAAGCATCGGCATATTGCAGAAACTGGTTTGACCTTGCTAGCTCATTCTGGTTTGGATATGTCTTACTGGTGGCATGCCTTTTAGTTGTGCTGTTTACTCCATTAAAAGAATGCCAACACCTGTGCTTGGTGATATAAGTCCATATGAGAGTCTGTTCAAACATACACCTGATTATTCAGTCTTGAAACCATTTGGATGTGCCTGTTTTCCATATCTTTGACCTTACAATCATTACAAGCTAGAATATAGGTATGAAGAATGTCTCTTTTTGGGCTATTCTTCAAAGCACAAGGGATACTTATGTGAGAATGCAGCTGGCAGATTGTTTATTGCTCGACATGTGGTGTTTAATGAACATCACTTTCTAGCATCTCAAGCTCCAAAGTCATCTAAGGTACCCTCTACTTCTACTCATTTTCCTACTGCTTAGTTTCATACAAATAATGTTCCTTTAGCTTCTAATGTTGTGCCTTCACCTAATGTTGCTGCTGCTTCCACTAAGCTAAACGTGATCGTGTTATTGAGTCTTCACCCTTCCGCGATGCTACTTCACCTACCAGAATGTCTAATGCATCAACTGAGCAACCCTCATTGGCATCCCCTGAGCTTGGTGTCTCTGTCATACCATCCGTTTTAGTGACTTCAGCTCCTGTTTCTGAAGAACTTCCTTCGGCTTTTGCAGCAACTATTATGATGCAAAGGACTCACACCATGACTACTCGTTCTCAGAGGGGCATTTACAAGCCAAAAGCATACTTGGCTACTAAATACCCTCTTCCTGAGTCTTTGTTTCCCAGTGAACCGAAGACCACTAAATCTGCTCTTCAAAATCCAGCATGGTATGCATCTATGAAACAGGAATATGATGCTTTGATAAAGACAGGCACTTGGTCCTTGATTCCTTATGAGCCTCAAATGCATCTCATTGGAAACAAGTGGGTCTACAGAGTGAAGCTAAAGGCAGATGGCTCTCTTGACAAGTATAAATCATGGTTAGTAGCGAAAGGGTATCTTCAACAGCCAGGCATTGACTATGAGGACACATTCAGTCTTGTAGTGAAACCAGTCACTGTTAGAACAGTCCTCACCCTGGCGGTCTCATCTAATTGGGATGTTCGACAATTAGATGTTTCAAATGCTTTCCTTAATGGGAACTTAAATGAGGATGTGTATATGTCTCAGCCGCAAGGTTTTGAAGATCCAAATAGACCCTCTTATGTTTGTAAGTTACATAAGGCTATATATGGTCTTAAACAAGCACCTAGAGCTTGGAATGAGAGCTCAAACACACTCTGTTCAGCTGGGGATTTTCAGCTTCCAAAGCTGATACTTCTTTGTTTGTTCATGGATCCTTAGATACCCTTGTTATTCTTCTAGTCTATGTGGATGATATCTTGATAACAGGTCCTAATCCAGTATTGATTCAGAAGCTTATAACTGATTTAAATGCATCATTTTCTCTTAAAGATTTGGGCTAGGGCCATTACTTTCTTGGGGTTGAGATTCATAGATGTACTGAAGGTATGTATTTGTCTTAAAGCAAGTATGTTACTGATCTATTACTCAGAGTTCATCTAGATGGAGCTAAAACTTGTCCTGCGCCCACAAGCAGTACTCACAAACTTGCTCTCACTGAAGGTACTCCCTTTGAAGACAAGACTCTATATAGAAGTACAATAGGTGCATTACAGTATTTGACACTAACCAGGCCTGATGTTGCTTACATTATTAACAAGCTATCTCAGTTTATTCATTCTCCTACCAATGTTCACTGGGAAGCTTGTAAGAGATTACTCAGGTACTTAAAAGGTACTATATCAGAGGACTACTACTATGACCAGCACCTAGAATGTCACTTGAAGCATACTCTAATGCAGATTGGGCAAGTTTTATTGATGATAGGCGTTCAACAGGTGGATATGCAGTGTTCTTAGGTCCTAATCTAATCTCCCGGTCTGCAAAGAAGAAACAAGTGGTTGCTAGATCTAGTACAGAGTCTGAGTTTAGATCATTAGCTAATACTGTTGCTGAAATTAAATGGCTCCTGTCTTTGTTAACTGAACTTCATGTGACACTTGCAGCTACTCTCATCATTTGGGTTGATAACCAAGGAACTGCTACCTTAGCAGCTAATCCTGTTTTCCATGCCAGATGCAAACATATAGAGATTTATCAACATTTTGTAAGAGATCAAGTTCTGAATAATGAACTTTCTGTGCGATATGTGCCTTCTGTTGATCAGGTTGCCGATATCTTAACAAAGTCACTGCCAAATGACAGGTTTCAGTATCTGAAGGACAAACTCAAAGTGATTTCTACCCCTCACTACAAGAAAAAATGCTTTTAATAACACCGAAAATGTGTTATCAAAACATACCATAACACTTTTTGATGTGTTAAGACCGACTATGTTATCGTAGGTCAGGGTACTTTACATAACACTTTATCATTGTTATACAGATGTGTTATTATACTGTCAACGATAACACAATTTCTGTGTTATTTTAATAAATAGATAAGTGTTTAATTATGTTATTTATAATCGATTATATAACACATTTTAATACTTATAAATTTGTGTTATACTACACTTTAGTATAACATTTTTTTGTGTTATACTACACTTTAGTATAACATTATTTGTGTTATACTGCACTTTAGTATAACACATGTGTTATATTAGCTTAGAGAAACATAATCTTTTTTTACTTACACAAAACTAGGAAAACAAATATGAAAGTTGAAGCCAAATAAGGTAACATAAATAGATTTTTATTAATTAATAAAATGTAATTACAATATTTAGTCTACTAGTCTAGACTTAAGAAATCATATTACAACATAATTTATGCCCAATTCAGATTCCTTTATCACTAAATACAAAACAAGAAATGTATACAAAAATTAGTGAAATACATTCTTCCATTAAGGCCTCAACTACAAATGTTGTCAAGAATTGCTCCAAAGAAATCATCTCAATATACCTGCACATTGTACAAAAAAAAAAATCCTTTTATTATTAAGAACAGTTTCCACCTGTAAGCATATAAAGTTTAAATTAAATTTGTAATAACTCCAAAACTTGATGAAACAGCAGGGTATAGCAAGATGTGTTCCTTATCACTGGTCTCTCCAAATAGCACCACATTCATCAAAGAGAGACAGTAGCCATTATTGAACAAACAAGGAGAGACACAAACAAGCACGGTTTGCTTATCAACATGAATATAGATCAACATATATAAAATATATAAATATATTAACTAAATAATTATAATAAAGGCCATTAACTTATTGAAAATTGTCTTGAAAGGAGAAAAGGGCAAAACAATTCTAATAAATTGGATAAAAAGAACATGACAATCTATATATTCCTTTATGTGTTATATTAGAAATATACACCATAGAAGAATTCTACTATCATTTCAACTGGTTCCTAAATAATTTGAATTAGAAATTTAGTACTATAGTTCTGAGAGATGGAAATTAAGAGCTAGAGAGACTAAAACCAAAATTCAGGAACAGGTTAAAACTGGGGAATGCAATCTTCAACCTGTAAAATGCATGGAATTAGATAACAGATCAGAAGTCCTGAGGTATAAACTTAAGTTAGCATTCCATTTTTAGTGCCCATTTGTGGTTGGCTTGCCTAATTTTATAATATGTAACTACTGGGTTAAGAAATATTTCCATGGTTACTTTATGAAATTAAACAACTTACCTTAGTTTTAGAATTGTACATCTGTTTTAGTTGTCCTGAGGTAGACGAAAAGGTTAGCTTTAAATCTCTAGGCCCAACTTCAATGGTATCATTTTGTAGATTCTTTATCTTGGAGAGTAAATTCATGTTTACTACAATAGTTTGAAAAAGAAACCAGAGCAATTAAACAATTAATGCCTCTTTATGCATATTGTATGATATTGTATCTTAATGGTGAGCTTCATAAGAATCAACTATATGTTCAATATAATTTGACTAGCAAGTTTGAACTCAATTACCTGTACTATATGCCTTTGAGACAAAGTAAGTATTCCAACCAAGCGATAGTACAGAAACTTGAAAATGAAGCCAATACTTTGGAGCTTGTTTTGGTGATTGTCCCAAGTAAGCTTGTGCATAGAACTTTCTCAAGTTCTTTGTAACATTGTCTAAACTTTAAATACTGTGCCTTAATTCTAGTGTTCTTTTGACCTGAGTCCGTAAAAAATGCATCTAACTCAGTGTCAATAACAAAGGTTCACAAGAAACAGAAAATGAGACATGACAAGCAAATTTCTTAAGCTAAAAAGTACAGGGAATCCATGATTTTCTGTTTACATGAAAAAAAAACACTAAAACACATGTATTTCTACTCCAAACAATATGATCCAATTTTCAACTTCTTGCTACAACTTAGTAACTCTCCATTAAATATTCAAAACTAAAACACCAAAATCAGAGCATACTTTTCCAATAATATTAACTCTCCATTAAATATTCAAAACTAAAACACCAAACTTAGAGCATACTTTTCCAATAATATTAGGCTGACGGCTTATCCCAACCCACTTGTATGTTTTTCCATCTAAGTACCTAACAGTATGCATTCCTGCGCAGATACCTGCAGCATACACACCAAAAGAAACTTGTCATAATTTGCACAGAAAGCTCATATAGCAAAAAATGAAAAATTATAGCCACAATCTGCTAAATTGAGTTCTCACCAAACCAGTTGCAGATAAAATATCAAGAACAATACTGTCCCACCAACATTCATTAAAATTTGGTAGCATGTGACGGAAGGTAAGTTGAAAATGCCAAGATAAGCTTTAATATACAGCCATAACCACCAAAGCACTCAAAACACACTTGTCAGAAACATAAAAGACATTTGATCTCCGCTCAAAGAAGGAGAAAGCAGAACCAATTTAAATAAACTATGAAAGGCACACAATAAAACATATTATATTTGTCAAAGAACTAACCTCCATCATCTCAAATCCAATTGATAGCATCCAAAGAAGAGGCTGATTACGAAGCAATATAGCTTTACCCCACCATCCAATAATATGAGCTAAAACGAATTCATCAAAAAGTGTTTCCTATAGAAATTAAAATATTATAAACATAGAGAAGTCAGAAGTCTAAACTCAGTACAAGGCATTAACCTAAATCTTCCTATATATTTTTCTTCCTCTGTTGCTGTACTAAAAAATTAAGAAATAAAAACATGGGAAATTGAGGTTTCAAGAGAGAGACTAAGGTTTTGAGAAGTTAAAGATTTAAAAGGCAACAGGAGAAAGAAGATGGTATGTATTAAGATCAACCTTGCAAACCTGATTATGTAAATTGCAAACCCTAATTCCCCATGTTTGAACAAAGTCAACCATACCGATACACAAATTTGAACATAATATTTCACAGAAAAATGATAGCATCACAATCCACAAACTCATAAACACAACACCATAAACAAAGCAGCAGCACAAACTCATAAAAAAATTTCACAAAACCACTAAGGCACAAACTTGGGGATAACAAAAATAAATAAGCAGACAGATGGGTTCGTGAGAATTGATACCGATGCCCGTATAGCCGACGGTGGCGAACTGGTTGCAAACTGGTGGCGACGGTGGCAAGTAGCTGGGTCCGTTTGCGGGTCAGCGATTAGATTGGCGCGTGAGGGATCGTGACAGACAGAGGTTGCGAGAGGGTGAGATGAGACTTGAAGAAGAAAAGTGCGAGTGTGTGAGATGAGAGCCTGAAAGAAGAAGACGATGCTGATCAATGATAAGAAATGGGTGATCAATGATAAGAAATGTCAATTCTTATTTCAATATTTAAACACCCACAAACTCTTAGGAAGACAGAGTTCTCACATTCTGTGATATCCCTTTGGGTCTGGTTGACAAGTCCTGGAAGTGATCTAAACCTAAAACAACACATATGGATTGATCTAATGCATCTAGTGCCATCTAACACTTTCTTAAAGAGCTTAAATTTTCACCTAAAATATTATAGATATATATATATATAAACATATATCCTGCTAAACAAACAGTAAGTTACATGATTTACCTGAGAATTCAAAGAGGAAAGAATACTGAAGTTGCTGTACTGGCCAGACGATTCCCTCAATAAATTTTTTACACCAGTAGAGACCTCCTGTCAAGATAAACTAAAGCTTAATATACTTAAACAGTTAAACTCTATAAGAATGTTGCAAGAAAATCCCAAACAAAAATACTACTTTCTAGTTACCAAATAGCAACCAAAATTAACTTTTCCTACCATCTTCATGTTTCTTTTCCACTTCTCATTGATAAGTTCTAACAAGACAAATCTATAATTCCTCCCTTTTTCTCTCTACTTGATCAATAATCATGTTCTTCTTTTACTGAACCTTAGAAGACATTTCTTATGCAGCCTAGGATTTGATTTTGAAACTAAAAGACAACCAATCTTTCATTTATAAGCTATTTTGGCTGTACAAATTTTTAATTTAATTTCCCTTAAAACCAAATAGATTATTAGATAGATATGCATGAACCTCAGATGAGATGAACCTCATACCACTAGCTATTTTGCACAGCTTAATGATTATATGTGCTAAAGACAAAAACAAATGGAGATGCTTAAAACTTATCAAAGATCTGTAAAAGATTTCATTAACCCACTTGGAATCCAAACTAACATGTATTTAGCCCAGGTTAGAGAAATTTCCTAGTTATGTTTCTCCAAATAGATAACACAGCCCTGTTACAGCATATACCTTACAAGATACAATTTTCTCTTCCTCTTTTTTTCTTCATTTATTTAAATTATATGCACACACACATACACACAAAAATATGAGAGCCAAGAGCAGTTATTCTGTAAGGAACACTTTCTTAATCTCCATACCAACTTCTACTTTCTGAGTTTCATGAGTTAGATTAGTTATAAGTTTACAGCATAAGTTATCTACCAGTATATGTGTATTCATTCTGTTTATAGCAGTAGTAAAAATATCTTTCTGTAATGCACTTTCAGCTATGCCCTTAAGACGTGAAAATTTATAGAAAATATTTGTGTGATATTGAAAATGTAACAACAGACACATATTGGTGTAGGTTCCTTAACATTTAAAAAATAAATAAATCCTAAATAAGGAGTAACAAAAGCAATAGTGTAACACTAAATCTTCGGGAAACACTGCTAGAACCATTGGAGTTAAAATATAATTGCAGCTGCATCAGGGAAACATAAATCAAGAATTTGATTTTGAAGCTTCTCTCCAGTTAATATACAATATGGACTAGCATCCTAGAAACACCAATGACTCAAGAAATCAAGGAAACTGGGACAAAAAAAAAGACTTCTGGAAAAATACATAAGAACCACATATATATACCACTTCAACTAATTTATTGACCACAAATGAAAATATTGAAATGACTTTCACTACCAACTAAAATTGACTGTCAAGAACAATACCGCAAATGAGGCTGCTTGAAGACATTTCATGCGAACTTGAAATTTTTTTCCCACTTAATTTGGGATTCTGTCACCACCTTAAAACGGAGCTGCTTATAATTCACTAAGCCTATTAGCAATTTTGAGTTGCCACAGTAAAAATGAAACTATATATATATGTATATATAAATGAGAATAATGAGTTATTTTTACCTAAATATCTTTCATTTGTTAACACTCATTTTTACATTTACATAGTAGACTAATTAAAGCGTTATATCTACAACTCCATTTTTATTAGTTTGTGGCTTATCTTTTAAAAAGAAAAAGTTTATTTCTTTTGACAGAGACTTCACTCAAGGTATGGACACACAAAAATGAAAGAAAAAAAGAAGATATACTAACCCAACACCTATAATTAAAATAGAGCAGAAAGAACAACACAAACTAGATAGCAAATCAAACTAGAGAGAGTGCAAGTTTCTGCAGAACAAAATACCACAAAAATGAAAAGGTGCCACTATATATACAAGTCCAATAAACAACAAGAATAGTAAAGATAAAAAAACAACCAGAAATCTTGCCTAGCTTCTACGTTTTAGATATCACATATGGGTCATATTAAAGAAAACATGACTAAAACAGAGAAAAACAATAATTTCCTTTATTCTCCTCATGTAAATGAAATAAACAAATAAAAAAATTATGGAAACTCATCCAATGGAAGCTACAACTATCAGTATTGCTGGCACCTTACATTCAAATCTACCTTTTTCACAAACTTCCAGGAGCCATGACCATACCATTAAGTTGAATTCATTGAAATCACAATGGATGAGACCATGTTCAGCTAGTCGAACAATAAGGCCGACAATTAAAGTAGATTTTCATCATTATAAACCACATATTCAGACACAAAAACAAAGGCACTGCTAAAACTAGTAGAACAAAAATGATCAAAGGCCTAAATTCAAAACAGGTTTTAATGATCAGAAATGGAGTTTTCGAAATGTACATCATTATAAAAAATTAAATGTAACAAAGGAAATAACATCATATCAAAAAAGGAAATAACATTATACAAGCAACAAATGTCTTACGGCCAAAAAAATAACAAGAAACTTCATACATTGATTATTGATTATTGGTGAGAAAAGATTATCAATATACATATATAGACCATAAACTTGGAACTAACCTGGTACAAGACCGTCATAGACCCACGAGTCGAGCCACACCGTCGCACCCACCGCCGCAAGCACCGTCGCACACACGAGCGAGCCACGCCGTAGACCCACGCGTCGAGCCTCCTTGTCACACGACCTAAGCCGCGGGCCCCCATCACCTTGTTACACACCTGCAAAAAAACAGAGAGAAAGGAAGAAAGATTGAACAAGAGAGTAGCTCAGAGAGAAAGATAGAGTGAGAGAGAGTTACCGTTGAAGAATGATATCGCCGCACTGTCCCTCTCCAAACCTAGTTTCCGAGAGAAGCCCCTGCACCCTTCCATTCACCCGTCGACCATGTGAAAGAAATAGAGGGAGAAGGACAGAGAGAAAAGAGATCGAGAGAGAGACCGGAAGTAGGAGAGAGAGGCGAAACGGCTAGGGTAGAGAGAACCCATTTCAGAAAGGAGAGAGAGAGAGAGAGTGGCGTATGGACTGACGAAGGAAGAAAGAGTGAAAAAAATTATAAGTGACGGGCTCCCAAAAAAATTACTGCCTTTTTCATTAACTTTGCTACATATATAATATTTTGCATAATACTTTTTCATTAGTATTATATTCATGTGTTATAAAAGGGGGTATTTGGTGTAGTGCCTTTTCGTTTGAGGGGGGATGAAAGTCAACTAATTCAGTTTAGTTAGTTGACTTAAGGCTTAATTGTTTTTTTGTTTTACTTTCTTGATCATTGTAATGAATTCTGTTATAACAAAATTGTTTCCTCTGTAACAAACAATTAGCTTATAAATAAAGATCTCAATCAATAGATGCTAATAAGTTTTTTTTAGCATCTTTACAATTGTTTTCTCTTACTATTCTAAAAGTTCTACAATGAACAATGTCCAAGTGTATTCAACTTGCACAATTAACACAAAGAAAACAATACAGAAGTACACTATAATAAACCACTAAGAACTTGCTGGACTCAAGTTCTTCATATAATAAAAAGTCTCTCTAAAACTTGAAAAATATTTGGAAAATAATACACCAAGAGAGATGATCAAAAACCAACGACCTAAGGATGATTATATACTTTTTAGAATCCCTTTAGGTCGTGGAAAACAAATCAGAAACCAATAAGCCAATAAATGGAAAATCTTCCTAAACAGGAAAGTCAGAATCTGTTCAAACAGACTGGCAATCCGTTCAAATAGATTCATTGAACCTGGACAGTTTTTTAAATCCAGTTTCCTTAAATAAATAAGGAAACAAAATATATATGATCTCTGCAAGCTGTACACAGTTTTTAGACAAACAAATCATATCAAGAAATAAAAATAAATACCAATAATTTCCATATAAATTTTTTTCAAGAAAATATAATCTTTTATAAGAAATTATATATTTATTTTATTAACATATATAGAATAATCTGATTAGAAAATATTTCACAACAAAATAGGAAACTACCCATTTCGAAAATACCACACAATATATTTCGAAAATACATTCCATAATTAATTTTGTTAATTTTATCAAATATGCTAATAAAGGATTTTACAAATTTTATAAAAGATAATACTTCTTTGTAGACAATGTTTTTTGTATATTGACTATTGCTTGTAGTTGATGTTAAAGGCTTAATAAGAATTTTGATACACTCATCATTTGTAGCTCTTGATAGTGCAACATATAACTGGCCATGTAAAAATATTGGTTCTGGAAGATATATGCCAACGAAATCTAATGTTTGCCCTTGGGCTTTATTAATTGTCATCGCAAAACTTAATCGTATTGGAAATTGGGTTCTTTTAAATGGAAAAGGATATTTTTTATTTTCAATCGGTATAAATGGAATTCGAGGTATGAAGACTCTTTTTCCATAGTAGTATCCATTAGTAATCTCTGTGTCAATAATATTTGGTTCAAAGTGACAACAAATTAAGCGAGTTCCATTACACAATCCTTCTGAAGCATTAAGATTACGAAGTAAAATAATAGGAAAATTTAATTTCAAAATTAATTCATGCGGTGGAATACCATTTGGTGTAAGAGTATTTAAAAAGTCTTCTTGAAAATATTGTTCATTTCCATCTAATATCTCGTCGAAGCTGTAGTAGTGAACAGAATCACTAGGAAATTGTTCAATTAGTAAATTATTTATTTCATCGACATATTGATTTTTTGGAGTTAATATTGCTCTATTAACCATTGAATCTAAGCTATTAGGATAATTTGATAAGTTTGGAAAAACAGATTTTATTAAATTTTGTAACGATAAAATTTCATCCTCATATGGTATAATCATATTAGATGGTAATGAAACATCATTATTTTGTAAATGTCCTTCAATTCCATCACCGATACGTAATAAAAATTGCGAGAATATAGGATCTTTATTAGCTTTCATGTTGTGAATTAATTGTATTTTTATAAAAGATGGCCATAAGTAAGAAGTTGCTAAACTTGCATTTATTATTTCCTTTTTTTTCCTTGTGGAATGACTAGAAGAACTTGACGAAAATCTCCACCAAGTACTATTACTTTACCACCAAAAGGTAAATCACATTCAGTTACATCACGCAGCATATTATCTAAAGCTTCTACTGCATATTTATTTATCATTGGAGCTTCATCCCATATTATAATTTTTGTCATTTGTAGTAGTTTGGCCAAACTTGATTCCTTTGTAATATTGCAAGTACTTTTATTTTCTAATTGTAATGGAAATTTAAATCGTAAATGAGCAGTGCGACCACCAGGTAATATAGATGCAGCAATTCCAGAAGAAGCAGTTGCTAGAGAAATAAATTTTTTAGATTTAACAGTAGCAAGAATGGCACGATACCAGAATGTTTTACCTGTTCCTCCAGGACCATCAATGAAGAAAGATGTTGGTTCATCTCTGAAAAATTTATTTAAAATTTGATCGTATGCATATTTTTGTTGTTCATTTAATTTAGTAGCAGCTATTATATCTTCATCGATCACTGAAATCATTAATTCTTCGTGTATTTCCTTCATAAATTTGTCTTCTTCTGATAAATTAATAATATAATCTACTAAACGATAATCATTTATATTTTTTTCCCATTGATTCAAATATATATCCTAGCTATTGAAGTACTTTAGTTTTTATATCAATTTTATCTAAATTTAAATGTAAATAATCTTCGGACATTGTATTGTGGAATTTTTCCTATAATAGTTTAGGATTGTCTGCTTCACAGTGCACAATTAATATAGCAAATAAACGACGCAAAGCATATAGAAATTGATATAATGATGTTTCTTCTAAACTTAGACTTAAATAGTTATCTCCTTTTAATAATCCTGTTAAAAGAGCAGCCTCTCGAAAAGATGACAATAACACACCATTTACGCTTCTTAAACTTTCAAATGATGTTGCACCTTTAATATGATTTAATAGTAGACGTAAATAATATCTTTCTCCTTCAATTGGATTAATAGTAACAATTATTTCTATAACATTACCTTTCTTTCTCGGTAACCATATTTTGTCTATACTACTCTAAACAAAATATTCAAGAAATTGTTTATATAAGAGAGTGGTTGCCTTTTCATTTATTTTATTCATATGAAAATATTCTGTTAGCATAGATCTTGAAATGAAATCATTGTTGATTATTTTTCTTAAATTATCTGATTTCTTAAATGTTATAAGTTGTTTATCTTGTAAATGTAATTGCAATGTAATCACATGAGAGTAAATTTTATTTAACAGGAAACTGTGAATTCTCCAAGTTGCCTCAGCTGGAGATATCCATCTAGTTAATTGAATTTTTTTTTATTTCATCTATATTATTTATGCTCTCTTCTGCACTTATATGAATTGAAACTCGATCATGTCCTTTGTATATATATTTGTATAAATATTTGACAACTTTAATCGTTGAACATATCTCGACATTCATATGACAGTCAAATTTTGCTAGTAAATAAGGATTAAAAGGTACAACCCATTGATTATTTAAATAATGACCTCTTACCTTTACTATTTCATTACCGTAACGCCCTGGATAGCCAAGACCGTTACACTGTGTGTTTATAAAAGTGCTAGACTTGCTAATCAAGTCGTGTAGTTGAAAACGTGTTAATGAAACTATTGCGGAACTAGGGTTAAAAGATTTTGGTCTCAAAAGCCGTATTTCTTATAAATAAACATTTTCTATTTACACGGGATCCCAAAAATATAACGATTAAAGTCATTTACAAAGATCCAAGATTTAAATACAATAATTAGCCACTCTAGGGCAAAACAGACTGATAGGCATTCCTTGTTCTGATCCACTCCCCGGCCATGGTGGCCGAACAGCTGACTATGTACATTCAGCCCTGCAGCTCTCCATCTCAGGATTGGTGCAGCTTGCTTTTGCCTTTACCTGCACCACGTAGCACCCGTGAGCCAAGGCCCATCAAGAAAACACAATAACAGAGCATAAACAATCAACAGACAATCCAATATCTTATATCACATAAACATGTTCTCAACAGTTTAAGCATTCATGATAACCAAGTATTCAGCATACCAAACATATCATCTCATATCAATGAACAATTCACAAATGATAACTAGGGTTAGTGCCCTTAGACCACACCCTCTGTTTATCCCACTGACTCTGGCCCGCTTAAACCGAGCTCAGTGAATATTAAGATGTCCTCGACTACAAGTGGCCAAGCCGCGCTCTGTGCACAAATATTGTATACGACACCCTTAGGCCGTTTATCACATGTCCCATGGCATAATACCATCTATGACATTATACAGATATCGGGAACACTTAGTCCCATCACAAACATATAACCGGGTGCAGTTTTCTTACCTTTAAATTCACTAGCTTCGTTCACTGTGATCCTTGAGCATGATCCCTCTTGAGCTCTAGCGCACACCTAGTCACAACCATAGGTCAGAATCATCACCAACCCTCAAGTCCAAAACCTAGCCTCGGGACCAATCCCGAGCCCTCGGGAAGCTCTAATTCCACCAAACGGGGTGGTGGAATCGAACCCCGAACCCCCGGGCCAAAACCCTTGAAAATAACTTAAAAACCTCTTTCTGGAAACAGGGTAGCGCTATAGCGCTCTAAGGAGGGCGCTACAGTGCTACAAGCAGAGCCCAAACTCGCCCAGAACACTTGGCCTAGCGCTACAACGCCCAAAGGCTAGCGCTGTAGCGCTAGTCACAGAACAGCAAATGCTGTTTTTCCCTCCTTTGATTTCCCCTGAGCCAAACCTAACCAAAACTTCTCCAAACTTCCACCAAACCTAGAATCAAGCTTACTAACATGCTCCACTCATCCCAAGCATCCCAAATACACATAACCCAATCACATGCATCCCTAATCTCAAAATTCACCATGGTTGAACCTCAACTCAGAAACTTCAGCACAACAATCAAATCCTCAGAATTTAGAGCTTAGAATTTCATACCTTCAATGGGGATTCGACCTTGAGTCAGCCTCTACACCTCCTTGGCTTACTCCTCCTCAACCCTTGGCTTGAATTCCTTAGAGTTCCCATCAAATTCAGCTTAGACACCTTAGTTCAATACCAAAACCAGAAACTGAAGAAACTTCAAAGTCTTACCTCAACTGAATGGTTTGTTCTTGCTAAACCCTTGCCAATTCTTTAAGCCAGATCAAGGACCCTAGCCTCAAGCTTTACTCTGGCTTCCCCCTGAGTTTCTGCTCCAAAATAACTCAAGAATTGATGGAGATATGCCTAAACCGACCTTGATAAAATACCATGTTTTCTTTTCCCTTCTCTTTCCCTTCTTTTCTTTCTTTCTTTCCTTTCCTTTCTTTCTTCAGACTTCTATTTCTTTCTACAAGTTCCACTAAACATAAAGCCTCAGTTATGCCTATCCTTTATAAGCCCAAATGACCACAATACCCTCCCCTTTAATTCTAACTCCTTTAATTCACCTAGGGGTATTTTGGTCATTTCACCCAATTCCTGCTAATTCCTCGAGTGTCTCTAATATTTTCCGCTTACTTCCCGATACATAATTAATCACCAATTATATTCCTCAATATCAAAATTAACCCCACTATACTCTCTAAATTCCCATTTACACCCCCAGGCTCGCCCCGAGCCGGGTATAAATCCCCGCTGTGACTTTTTTGCTAACCTGCTCACTAGGATCGTCTCGAATCATAGATCACAAATATATCCACATAATAATGTAGTCTCAACAGTTATCGCATATATATACAGTTATGCCCTCAACGGGCCAAAATTACAATTATGCCCTTTCTAACCTAATCAGGGCCTACATGCATAATAATACACATAGTCATGCATATCAGATATTCAAATAGTCATATAGCATACTTTTAATCATTAAATCACATATATTCCAATTATGCCCTCCTAGCACACTAATCAAGGCCCTTAAGCCTTATTAGTAAATTTGGGTCGTTACAATTATTGTTTCTCCTTCTATATTTGGGTTATTCATTATTTCCAATATATGTTTTAGAAGAATATAGTTTAGGATAATGATTTTTGCATAAACCATTTTTCATGCAAAGATATCGTGGATTCAAATCACCGCAAGGGCCATGCATCATATGCTTCACAACAACAGAGCGTAAATAACTATGTTTATTTGAGTCGGGTAATTCAGTAGTAACAAATCTATCAAAACTCTCTGGACTAATAGTTTTTTAATCACGTTTCAATATAATTAAAAAATGAGCATGGGGAAGACCTCTTTTTTGAAATTAAATAACATATACATATCCTGCAACATTGCCAAATATTTTCTTTTTAAGTATCTCGTCTTTTAACTCTTCCAATTTAGCTTTAAATATATGGGAAATTAAATCAGGTCTATTTTGGATATTTTCATATGATTGTAGTTCCTGCTTAATTTCGTACCAACTTGGATTACATGTAACAGTTAAAAAAATATCGGGTTTCCCAAATTGTTGTACTAAAGTCATTGCATCCATATATCTTTTACGCATATCAAATGTAGCAGGTAAAACAATTCTTTTTCCTATTTTTGATCCTCTATTTTCTCCAGTTGTAACGCTGTCAATAATCCCTTGGTATAAATCAGCACGAATTTCATCTTGTTTATTTCTAATATAATATAATCTTTGTGTTTCAAGTTTGACATGCAAATATACTATTGAAGAAAACGACCACAATATAATAAAATAGATTTATTAATACATCTAATTTGTAATTTATAACAATATTATTGACGACATGACACTATGTTTTTCTTTTTCTTCTTTGCCACTGAAAGAAAAATGTAAGTTGAAAATTAGACAACAATACTTGAAAGGGAAAATTAAAGTGAAAAATATAATCACTTCAAACATACCTTTAGTTTCTTTTTCTAATAGCTCATTTGCAGAATTCGTATTTTCTATATTAAGTAAATGTTGATGATTATGAAATTTTGAAGATTGATATTTAGTAGTTTTCAATATACCTTGATACCAACCTATGTCTCCGTAAGGAAATAATAAAGGATATTGCAAAGGATCATAACAACTAAAATAATATTGAATTCTATGACTGAATCTAGAATATGAATAAACAATTATATCACGATTTTTATGTTATTTTGTAATTTCATGATCTAACTAGATTGTTGCAACTTGAGAAACTGAAGGACGATTATATATTGTCTGATCTAATTGAGGGTCAGAATTAATACAAATCTTGTAATTTTCTAAATTTGTTATATTTCTCATATTCCGAAAAAATAAACAATATGGATTAACTTTTAAAATGTCTATTAATAATTGTATAATATTAGCAGTAAGTTTTGAAGATTTATATAATCAATTTTTAATTTCTTGTTTTGTGTCGTAAAAATAGAGATATAAATTAGATGGTTTATCATGTAATGAGGAACAATTATTTATGTAATGATAAATTTGTCCTTGAACTCGAAGTGTATAAATACTTTTTTCATTTTTGCATAAAGATTTATCATATTTAGCACCAAAGGACGTGAAAGCAAAATTATTGTTATAAGTTCTAATATATTTTTGAAATTCAAGAGCATCAGGTGTTGTGGAAGTATATAAAGCATATAATTATTCAGGAATATCATTTCTGGTAAACATATTTCTCCATTTGAGCAACAAAAATTTTGAATTTCATGGGAAAAAAGTTTCGCATTACAATATTTACATGTTGTTGGAGGTTTTAACTTATCAGGTACTTCAGTAATATAAATTAGTTGATCAGTTAAATTTATACACTTTCTGCGTGTCATACGTACTGGAAAAAATATAATACAAAGTTATTATACACACATAAAAATTAATAGTATGAGTCATATACAAGTAGAAAAAGAACTATTATTATTATTATTTTTTTTTTTTTTGAGAGGACAAATAATTTTTAAATGTACCGAAATTCATACCACTTTTCTGTATTCTGTGTTCAGGTTTCTCTAGAACTTTCACCTAAAAGATAAAATTTTCTATTTACCTACATAGATTGTTATAAACCAATATACATGTATAAATATCAACGGTAGCATGACTTACCAATTTCAAAAATCGTAGGAGTATGATCATCATCTTTGGTACTATGTTGACGTGCCTCCCTTTGAGCTACAACTTCACAGTAAAAAATAACATAGAAAATTGCAATGAATTAATATTGATGTATTACGTTGATTATGCAAATTTGCCATAAATAATTCACTGTGTTCTCTTGCCTGATGATTTTGTGTGTGGTAATTCTTTGTCGGTTAAAATTCTCCTTCTTCTTCGTGCACTGTGTATTCTCCATTTTCTTCTCATTTGTTCTTTCTCAATTTTTCTTTTTTATTTATTGTATAATTCACACTGATGTTTTCTTCGGTTTCTTATTTTATCGTTGACATTATTTTATGGGATTGAATTTGTAAATGTCATGAATTTCACCGTACATACTGCATAAAGAAATATTTATTAATTACTTACTAACTGAAAAAAAATAACAGATAAAATACAATGAGAGAAAGCAAAATAAAAAACTTATATGTATCTTTGTAGATATTGATATGGATATTTAGCTAATAGAACTCATAAAAGTTGGTTGTTATATTCCTATACGTAGAGAAGAAGGTAGAGACTTCTAGAAGAGTCTCCATATATTCTAACATCCTCAAACTGTATGCAAGGCTGAAAAATTTATTTATATATATTAACTATATTCTAACATGCAAAGCTGACAAATTCATTTATATATATTATTATAAGAAAAGAAAGAAAGTAAATGAAGTACCTTCGTGGAAGACTTTATGTTGAGGAAAGAGGAACATTTAATTTTTTTTTTTTTTGTTCTTTTCCGTAAACAGAGTAAAATTATATTTGAAAGAAACTATATATAATATATAGGAGGAGTGAACATAAAAGAAAAAAGTAAAAAAATAGCCCTTTTATATAGAACCAATTTTGTAAATATAATGAACAAAATAAAAAGGACTATATTCTAGCTGACAAATTCATTTATATATATTATTATTATAAGAAAATAAAAGAAGTCAATGAAATACCTTGGTGTGGAAGGTTGTTAGGAAAGAGGAAGACTTAGGGGTTGATTGGTAATGAATTTGAAAATGGTATTATCATTTTTGGAATTTAAAATGTAAAAACTGCCACAAAAAACTTGATTAGTACACCTATTTTATAAAACATAAAAAACTCTTTTTGGAAACTGATATACAGTCCTTCAATAAAACTGAAAGCGATAATCTATCGTTTTCTTGATGTTTCAATTTTTTTCTTAAGAATAGTGCTTACATGGCACAAAAAAAGAGAATATTTAAAATTTAAAAACCATCAACCATTCAAGATTTTAAAAATATATAATTTATTTTTAAATCCAATATTTTTAAATTGAATGATTTAAATCTAATTTTCTAAAATTATAGTGTTTGAATCAAATACCAATCAAGCCCTAATTTTTTTTTGTTTTTTTTTTGTTGTTCCTTTCCCTAGACTGATTAAAACAATATTTGGAAGAAACTATATATAATAATATATAGGGGGCAGTAGTGGAATAGTGAACATAAAAGGAAAAAGCAAAATAATAAATAAAAAAAATAACACTTTTATATAGAACCAATTTTGTATATATAATGGACAAAACAAAAAGATAAAACGTGTAATAGTGAACCAAAAAGACAAAAGCAATATAATAAAGGACAATTCTTTAGTCCCTCACTTGGATTTGAAGGACATAGTCCTTCATCTATTTTCAGCCATTGGATCCATAGTGGATGGTGGGATTGTGGTGTTTGGTTGAGGATGTGTTAAAATACACATATATATACCCCTTGATAACTCTTAGGAAATTAATGATTATTTATGTATGACCATGAGTAGTTTTCATAATTAAATGTGGTTTGAGTTAATGATAGCATTTATTAAAAATTGTCTTGTACAAGCCCCGTTCGATGAAAGTCATTGTGATATTTTTTGGTTTCATTCAAGTTTTTTTTGTTAGAAAGTTAAGTGAAAATGGTACAGTGTTGTTGTTTAATTTGTAAGAATCATTTTATTTGTGAGAATATACCAACTCGATTACAAGAGAATTAGGTAAATTTTTAAATAAGAGAAAAAAGATGAAAGTTATTAAAGTTACCATGCATCTTAGTTACATTACATTTAGTAGTATTAATATTCTGGTACTCTTACAATCTACTCTAATTTTGCTACATAAATATTCATTAAAAAAATACTTATGGAAAGTGAAACTCTTAGGTACCTAATACCATAATGGCCAAAATTCATACAAAATTAACTATACAACACTAAGGTACCTAATTAGTGCTAATTCATTCATCCAACCATTAAAACATATTTTAAGCTTTTACTAACACAATTCACAAAAAAAAAAAAAATATTAAACCGATTAGTTCAGGTTTTTTTACTTTATGCTATAACATTATTACTTACCACTTATTTCAAAATTACTTACCTGTAGCAAAATGATACTTTACCAATATCATAAATAAGTTACAAATCAATACCAAGATAATCATATTCTCCACAACTGTACACTTTTCTGGACGTAAAATTACCTCATTGCCCTTACCTTTAACACCCACATCAATACAACTATTCACAATCGGTTTATATTACCGATTCTATAGGTAAAACACTATAAAAATAAATACACCAAACTAGCCCACATCATGACACTTGGAAAATTTATTGGGCCCCACTTGTGGGACTAAGACATGAGAGGGACTAAAGAATTTGCCTATAATAAATAAAAGAATTACAATTTTAGGTACAACTACATTTGTTTGTATATATAACGAAAAAAAAAAAGATGAACAGCAACTAAGAATGAGTGACTCACTAGCAAACAAAAAAAGAAGATGACTCAAAAAATTATTCATGCATATATATATATATACTAGTTAATGGCTTAGCCACGAACAACCCGTTAATATTGTTACTATTTCTCTAGCGTTTTGCTTATTGTCATAAGACTAAAATTGATTTAAAAATAAATAAGTAAATAAGTATATTTTTGTTTTAAATTCTTGTAGGTGAATAAAGTAAATAATAATAATAATATAAACAAATAATTCATAATTCATAATTAATAATTTTTTTCTTTTGGACTTAGAAATTGAATTGACTGTGTTACTTATTGAATTTAAAATTTATTATTATTATTATTATTATTATTATTATGTATTTTGTCACTCCTCTCATTCGATGATAATTTTTCTTTGTTTAATAAATTGATATTTTGTGAAAAGATAACTTGGTTGTAAACTAATATTTTTCTAAATATTTAATTCAACTATTTACAACTTCACAAATAGTTTATTGATATTATTGTCTTATAATATTTCCAAATACCAAAAGTAGAAAATGTTACTACCTAAAAAAAGTAATATAAATACACTATTATTTACTTATTAGGATCTATATTGACATTTTTAATTTTCTTAAAGGTTCGGTTGTTTGATTTTTTTAAATGTTTATCGTATATATTCTTTTTAGTGCAATATATGAAAGGAAAAAAAAAAGGCTTGAATTTAAATGAGACTGTTATATTCTATAGTATGTAAATTATATCCAAATAGAAATATACACATATGTTTATCACTCTTCGTTATATATAGACATTATATATCAGGAACTGATTTTTTTAGGGGATCCAAAAATGATATTATTGCCCTTAATTATATATACATGTATATAAAAAAAATTTATACATTATCTGAAACCGATACTTCTTTTTTTCTTTATTTATTTTTAACCAAAATGTAGGAATGTTTATTACAACGTAACAAACTTGGAATTAATTATAAAGGAATATAGGAGAATTTCAAGAGGAAAAAAGGAAAAGAAAAGAGAATATCAGAAGGGAAATTTGACTTTTGATGCATATAAGGGGATGGAATGACAAAATAATACCAAGCTTAAAAAACATCATATTTTTATGCTAGTATTTTCCTGAATTCCCAAAATGCCCCTGAAATAAGTTGCCCTCTCTTTTTTCTCAGTCTTCGCTTTCTATCTCTTCGTTTTCCCTCTCTATCTCTCAAACTCTCATACACACAAAAAAAGCCAGCCACCATTATCTTAATGTATACTAATTTTCGAGCTCAATTTGGATTTCAGATGGGAAATTTGACTTTTTATGCTTAATAGTGTGGTGTAATACAAAATAATGCCAAAAGTTTTGCTAGTACCCAAAATGCCCCTGTCACAATTCCCCCCAATCCCACTTTTGATTCTCCTTCTCTCTCTCAAACTCTCGGTCAAGCTCTCCCCCGACCATTGAACTACCTAGCTCTCCCCCGACCGTTCAAGCTCTCTCTCTCAAACTCTCGGTTCAAGTCCCCGTCGCAGCCCCCGTCGAAGCCGTGCTGCCCCCCGTCGCAGCCCCCGTCGAAACCCCGCGCTGCTGCCCGTCGTCTCCCCTCTCGCCTCTCGCCGTCCGTCCGTCATCCGAAACCCACGCCTCTCGCCGTCCGTCATCCAAAACCCACGGTTCGAGTTTCTCCATACCCAAAACAAAGGTAAGCTTATTACATTGAATTTGTGTTTGTGTGTATGTGTATGGATTAGTGTGGGATTGTTTGTGTATGGATTAGTGTGGGATTGTTTGTGTGTATGGATTAATCTGGTTTGTTTTGGGTATGGAATAGTGTGGGTATGTTTTAGTGAAGTCTGGGATTTTTGTGGGTCTGGTAAGGTTGCTCGATGGGGGATTCGATGCATGCTCGATAGGGGTTTGATAGGTTAAGCCGTTAAGGGTTCCAAATTTAGGTTCGATGCTCGATGGGGGGTTCGATGCATGCTCGATGGGGGTTCGATAGGTTAAGCCGTTAAGGGTTCCAAGTTTAGGTTCGATGCTCAATGGAGATTCGATGCATGCTCGATGGGGGGGTTTGATGCATGATCGATGGGGGTTCGATGCATGCTCAATGGGGTTCGATAGGTTAAGCTGTTAAGGGTTCCAAGTTTAGGTTCGATGCTCGATGGGGGTTCGATGCATGCTCGATGGGGGTTCGAGGCATGCTTGATGGATTGATTATTTGTTGGGTTCGATGCTTGTCGATGTTGGTTCGATAGGGTAGCCTTAGGGGTTCGATGTTGGTTCGATGGGGTAGGCCCATTATGGGTTCTAGGTTTAAACCTAAGAAATTAGATGCATGCTTGATTGGGGTTCGATGCATGCTCGATGGATTGGGTCTTATCTTGGGTTCGATGGTAGTTCGATGCATGCTCTAGGGGTTCGATAAGGGGTTCGATGGGTACTCGATAGGGGTTTGATGGGTGTTTGATATGGGTTCGATGGTTGCATGTATGTTTATTTATGGATTTTTCATGCGACTTTGTTTAACTGTATTATTTTTATCTTTATTTTTTGCAGATGCCGAAGTTTCTTTTACCCTTGACAGATCACTTTCCTGGACGAGTCACATATAGGGGCAATGGTTACTTTAAAACAATCAAGGACAAGTTTAAGGAGCTCAGGTTGATAGAAAAGGTGAAGGAATCCCCATTCAAACAATTTTTCATGGCTGAGAAGTTAGACTTCTCTGCATCTCTCATACATCAATTAATGTTGCGCAAGATCCAGTGCATCAAAGAGGATGAGTTGCATTTACATTTGGGATCTAGACCCTGCAGATTTGGTAGAGGCGAGTTTGCTTTGGTTACGGGGTTGAACTTCAGTTCTGGGCCATCTGAGACTGATTTGAAGAAACACTTGACTAGTGACCGCTTAATCAAGGAGTACTTTAATGATGAAGAAATAGTGAAGATAATGCATTTGGAGGCTGCTTTAAAAAACTGCATTGTAGTTGAAGATGCCTACAAGTTGGGCCTATGTTTCTTTGTTGAGGGGGTTTTACTTGCACGAGAGGGCAAGTTAAATTGTCTGGATAGATTCGTTGAAGATGGTGGAGGACACTGAGTACTTCTTTACTTACCCATGGGGGAAGGTGTCTTTTAACAAGCTTATGGATTCATGTAAGAAAGACATGCATCATCAGAAGAAGAACTATGAGAAGAAGAAGGAAGTTAAGGGGAAACAGAAAGAAGCAAAATACAGTTTGTATGGTTATGTCCCTGCATTGCAGTATTGGGCATACGAAGCCATCCAGCTATTTGCACGTGAGTATGGTATTAACCATGGAAACTAGTTTCCGACGATGCTCAGTTGTTCGAGCAATAAGGAGCGTCCTATTTCGAAGGCCGACCTTGCACCGATGTTCAAGAAGACGAGTGTAAGTTCTGCTATATTATGTCAAAATAGAGTATTCTTTGGTGGTTTCAAACTAACTTAATGCTTTGTATTTGATGCAGTTGATTGTGTTGTCCATGTTGAAGCCCCGGCCTTCAGAGATAGATTATTATAGCGCTCTGACGGAGGGTGATGCTCCCTTGTATCCTGGGTTGGGCCAAGAAGAAGAGGTAGAAACTCCCACTGATTTTGAGAAGGTGGCAGAGATAGCTGCTAAGGTTGCGAAGGCAGCCAATATTTTTGTTGATGGCCCTGATGATGAGGATAACCCAGTCCCCATCGACCCCACACCCTCGGCCCCAGCCCCATCAGTACACCCCAGTCTTGATCAACCTGATTTACGGGAGGTGTTGGAGAGGTTGGAGCAAGTCGAGAGTCGTCCGGATACCATCCTAGAGAACCAGGCGGTCATCATGGATGCTGTCAATAAGATCTTGACATTCGTACAAGATCTTCCAAATGATTCTGATTCTGATTCCGACTCACTTGACCTGCCAGATGATTTTTTCTCACATGACATAGGCACTCCTCCCCCGATAGTACTCACAGCAAATCCTGAGACCCCAGGTGTTGCTATTATAGAACCTAGGGATGTTGCTAGTGTAGAGTTTGAATTGGCCAAGAGGAAAAGACGCAAACCTAAGAAATTTGAAGACTACACCGACTCAACCAGAAAGAAAGCTCGTTTGGATGTGATTGATGATGTGCCATTAGTCCTCGACCCTCTAAAGAAGCCACTTGCTACACAGTACAGAACGGTCGGCAAGTGGTTGCTTGGAGATATTCCGAACAAGACGAAGAGGGATGTCCAAACTGGTGTGTATGGTCCGAGTTGGTTTCTGACAATGAAGACACCACAGTTTTGGATCGATGATGGGGTAAGTAATTTTATGAAATTTATTAATATTTGTTATCTGGTATAAACAGTGGGTTCAATAGGGGTTTCGATAGGCTGATTAATTACTTTCCTATCATTTTTGCAGCATATTGATGCGGCCAAGAATATGCTACGTAGGCGTCAACAGTTCTATCCCGGGGCATATCGGCAAGATGCTGTTGTGATGAATATTATGTTCTCACAAGTGGTAGCGGCCCGTTATGATGCATATCAGAATGCCAAGGAAGCGGATAAGAAAAGGATTTTGTGGGATTCAGATGTGATATCAATGATTACGGGAATTCACAATCAATTTCTGGCATCGTGGAAGGGAGTAGACACTTTATATTGGTGCCAGAACTACCTTCAAGCGCATTGGTTTGCAGTTGAAGCCTCCATTTCTACTTGGACTCTGAATGTTTATGATTCGGACGTGACCGTGATAAGTGATAAACAACTGCAATCGTTTATGAAGTCATGGTCTACTTTGTTCCCATCTTTGTTATTGTAGTCACACCTTTTCAAGGACGACCATCGGTTGACAATTCCACCTGGAGCTAAAAGATGCAAAGAGTTCAATGTGCACCGCATGCCAGTTGATTCAGTACCCCAAACCAAAGTCAGGTAAACAAAAGTCTAGTTTTTATTCAAGTTTTTAAAATTAAATTCTATGTTGATTTTGTTACTAATGCAATTTATGTTTTGGTTACAGTGGAGATTGTGGTGTGTACACCATCAAGCAAATCAAACACTTATTGGGTAGGCTACCACTTGACACGATTTGCGATGACAACATGGAGTTGTTCAGAAACAAATGAACAGTTGACTTATGGTATCCGAATATTAGACATTGAACATTCTCTTGTTATATTTATTTGCTTAAAATGTAGATTTTTAAGAAATTTTTTTGAGTCGAGCATCTTTTTATTAACGACAATTAACGACCAAAATTCATTAACGAGAATAAAAAAAGAAAACGAAAAAATAACCTTCAACTTCAAGTTTAAATAAAATACAACAAAAAATAAACTCAAAGCCGAGCTTTACATGAGGATTTGTTGTGGCCACAACCACCACATCTACTGCACTTACGCATTGTAACTGCTTTTTCCCTGCCAGATGGCCAACGGTTTGTCCTTGGTCTTCCTAGCTTTGGATTTTTTGGGCGACCAACTTGTTGTTTCTCTATTGGTACACCAACTACCATATTCTTAATGTCATCTGGAAGTATCCAGTCATCCTCGTTCCCAGTTGGGTAAATGGTTTCTTTGTACGAATTCCTCCATGACTCAATGGTGTAAAACGGTGAACACAAAGAGTAAAGGTTCACTCCACGCTCTATAGCTGCTGCAGCTACATGGGGACAAGGTGTGCCTATGAGCTGGAATACCCCACATGAGCATGATTTCATCATCAAATTCACCTCAGCATCGCTGTCTGCACCAGTTACATGAAACTCGAATTGACCAAGGGCATAGACATTCATGAACCTTCCTTTGTCAGCATTGTTCGATACAACTGCCTCCATCAGGGTGGATAATTTGGTGGTAGTCTTCTCTGTCACACTACGTCGTTCAGAAAACCAAGACTGCAGTGTGAACTGAATGAATTCTAAAAAAATTGTAACTAGAAAGGTTCTTGCATCCTTGGTCTTGTTGTTAAAGCTTTCAGCGTAGTTGCTTGTCATTATATTGTATCATTTTCCAGGAAAGAAAGGACGAGACCACTTATCGAAACCAATTCCCTCCAAATAGGCAGCTATAGGAGGATCCATTCGCTTAATATTTTCAAAATGCTTTAGAAATTCGGTCTTCTTCCATGCATAGGCTGCTGCCCACATCTCACTGTGACAGTGACCAGTCTTGAACTTGGCTTTCACATTCATACTGATGTGATGGTAGCATGTGTCGTGGTAGGCATCAGGAAAGACAGCCTCTAGAGCATGAATAATACTCACATGCCTATCTGACACGAAAGCCAAGTCATCAACGTCCCCAATGGCTTCCTTCAACTTCGTCATGAAATATTTCCACGAGTTGTGGTTCTCACTATCCACCAACCCAAAGGCAATTGGATATAAATGACTATTCGCATCCAAAGCAATGGCACATAGCATGTGGCCACCATACTTATTCTTCAAGAACGTTCCATCCACACATATCACAGGACGACAAAATCTGAATCCTCTCCTACAAACTCCAAGGGCAAAGAAGCAATATAGGAAACGACCATCTTCAGTGACAACATTAGTAATTGTACCTGAATTCTTTTGCTGCAACATGTGCAAGTAGGATGGAAACTTGCAATACGAATCCTCATATGTCCCCCTAACATGCGTAAGTGCCTTCTCTCTACATCTCCATGCCTTTTCATAACTCATATCAATACCAAAATTTTTCTTCATATCCTCCTTTATGTTGTTTGCCATGTAACTGGTCCCATCAACTGCGTATTTGTTCTTTATGAGGTGTCCAACGACCCACGGTGCATCTTGATGATGACCTTTTTGTCGTACTTCTAGTGAGCATGTGTGTACGCTCTTGTGTACCATGTTCTCAAACATGGGGGACATTGGTTGTTTTTTCCCTCTCAGTCTCCAACAACAGTCAGGATCTTTGCATGTGATATACCACACGTCAGTACCAGAATTTTTCACCATATACTCAAAGTTATTCTTCATTTCAAATAGAGCAGCTTTGGTTTTTAAATCAATCTTGTCCTCAAAAGTCTTCCCAACATATATTTCTCCCATTGGTCCACCGGATGATGAGGAATGGGTTTTAGCAGATGCCTCAATATCTTCTTTTGTAAACATTGGGGCACTCCATCAGGTGTGATCTTCTCTTGATACAATTGTCTCCCTCCACCCAGTGTTATCTTCTGTCCTAGCAGGTTGATTACTGCTTCGAGCAGGTGCTCAGCGTCCTTGAGTTGGGAGGTGTGCCTGTGCAAGAGGCAGTCCTGACTCTTCTTCTACTTGTTGGCTTGGGAAATGTCTAACTCCTCATTTGAAACATCTATACTATAATATGAGTCATCCTCGGAACCATCATCATTATCTTCAAAGCAATTACCAACTGGATCATCATTCACATAGGGATCGTACTCATATGCCTCAAGCACACCTGTGGGACCTCCTTGTGGTATATCAAGCTGAATAGTAGCCATCGGATCAGTAACTGGAACAAAAGTGCCCACCTCGCTAAGATGCTTGTAACTGCTACCTGCAGGAGATGGATCGATATTGGTCGTGTCTTTTTTGTTCACACTAGGAGAAGGATTTGATATGACATTCTTCTTAACTGGAGTCACACATAAGACTACCCGTTCATTCAAGCTTATTCCTAAGAATACACGAACTTGACGATCATTCTTCAATTGAACTGGTGCAAATGGTTGCTCGCCGCATACGTATGGCACCTCGAGTTTCAATTCATACACCTCTCTATCCACCTGAAATGTCTCGTGCAGTATGTCAAGTAGTTGCAAGTAAGTGACATCATTCTCTACTGGTATCACTTCACCTTTAGCATCCTTAAAATACCATTTCCTACCATGCATTTCCCAAACACCGTTGTAAGAAACAAATACCTAAACAGTAGAACCTGAAATAAAAAAAACACAAATACAGTTAGCTAAAAAACTGATGGTAGGAAATGGTATTTTAATGATGCTGAAAAACATGA
Organism: Humulus lupulus; assembly: GCF_963169125.1. Lineage (NCBI taxonomy): Eukaryota > Viridiplantae > Streptophyta > Magnoliopsida > Rosales > Cannabaceae > Humulus > Humulus lupulus. Next base: position 195,388,238 of record NC_084799.1, on the reverse strand, counting down.
CCATCGAGCTTGCATCGAGCTTGCATCGAGCATGCACGAAATAGTGAGAATGCACATTACCATCGAGCTTGCATCGAGTAGCTATCGAGCACAACATGCAACATAAAAAATGATGTGCCATCGAGTTTGCATCGAGCAGGCATCGAACATCCATCGAGCATGAATGAAAAAGTGATAATGCACATTACCATTGAGTACCCATCGAGTAGGTATCGAGTACCCATCGAGTACAACATACAACGTAAAAAATGATGTACCATCGAGCTTGGATCGAGCAGGCATCGAGCATGCATGAAATAGTGAGAATGCACATTACCATCGAGTACCCATCGAGTAGGTATCAAGTACCCATCGAGTACAACATGCAACGCAAAAAATGATGTGCCATCGTGCTTGCATCGAGCATCTATTGAGCATGCATGAAATAGTGAGAATGCACATTACCATCAAGTACCCATCGAGCAAAAAATGCAACGCTAAAATTGGTGTTTCATCGAGCCTGCATCGAGCACCCATCGAGCACAACACTAACCCAGAAAATTCCCAGAAAATGCAGATCGACAAAAAACCAGAAAAAACCCAAAAAAATGTACAAATATTGCTAAGATCTATTCGAAATGCTCAAAAAGTTTAAAGGAAACATCACTACTCCAAGTATTTAAGAAAAAATTGCTTACCCATTAAATTTTTCTCCAAGATTTCTCAACCCTTAATTTGGTCTTGATCCCCCTCTACAAATGGCTTTCTTAGTGGCGGTCCCAAGCTCGATGGGATTCTACCGTGGTGCTCTTAGTGGTGGTGTGAGGTGAGTGAGAGTGAGGAAGAAACAAGAAGAAGGAAGAGAGGAGGAAGGAAGAGAGGAGGAGGGACGAGAGGAGATAGTTGTTTTTAGGGGTATTTTGGGTACTAGCAAAACTTTTGGCATTATTTTGTAATGTTAAAAATGCCTAGCATTATTTTGTATTACACCATACTATTAAGCATAAAAAGTCAAATTTCCCTTTCGGATCTAGGGGCAAGTTGTGAGTCCTTTCAAGTCAAGAAACTTCATTTTGGATTTCAGATCTAGGGGCAAAAATCATATGAGTAAGTATATATTTGCTATATGTAGTGAGGAAACTTGTATGTCTACATTACTTGTCTTATTTCGAACAGATATGTGTATGCCGTCATGTTTTATTGCAATTTTTCACTGTCGAAATGAATTTTGGATACTTCGTGCGTTTTTTTCTGGATTTTTTGCCTGCCTCGATTAGTTCGATGAAACTCGATAGGTCTCGATGTGTTGCATGCATGCTGGCTCGATGGTCCTCGATGGACCTCGACGGTCCTCGATGGACCTCGACGTGCCTCGATAGTGTTAGGATGTTAATACCTCGATGGTCCTCGACTGTACTCGATAAAACTCGATAGGTGTATAAGAATTTAATTGGATTGTTTGTCTCGATAGTCCTCGATTGTACTCGATAAAACTCGATAGGTGTATAAGAATTTTATTGGATTGTTTGCCTCGAGAGTCCTTGACTGTACTCGATAAAACTCGATAGGTGTATAAGAATTTAATTGGATTGTTTGCCTCGATAGGCCTCGATTGCCCTCGATATACATCGATAATGTGACCTCGATAGGCCTCAACATATATCGATAGAAATCGATATTTTGCTGTTTTATGTTGTAGTTTAACTTTTTGACCTTTTTCTTGTTGCAGATTCGACTGTTTCCATATTTGTTGCATTCAATGGTGTTTGGGAACTCAAAAATAGGGATTGGATTTTCAGAGATGCTGAAAATCAAGTTCTGCCCATGGAGAAGGGTGTGACGTATGAGCAACTCCTTGACATTATGTACGATGAGCTTGAAGTGGATAAATGTGTGCATGACTTGAAAATTGAGGTCTCGTACATATGCCTATCTCAATCTGTCAAACCTACCGTTATAAAAAATGATAGGCATGTGCGTGCATTCATTGGGTTAGCATCGAAATTTGTAAAGAAGCTCATTCCTCTATGTGTGACATTGATTAAGAAGGGAAGTATAATAAATGCATCGGTGTAATATCCAAGTAGCTCAGTTATTTAATTATTTGCTATTTAGTTATGACACATTCATTAATAGTGTTAATATAAAATAATACTTTTAGTTATGATATTATTTTAATTAATTTTAGAAAAGTGAGATGATTGCATGTATTAGATGAATTGGCATTTATCTTGAGTTTGAATCAACTAGAGTAAGTTTTCTAGTTCGTTTGAATTAACAGATAATGTGGTGATATTATTATTTATTTATGTAAATAATAATTCTTTTAGAATGTTTATAGTGGTTTGATAACAGAAATAAGATAATGCTCTAGATTTGTGTTTGGGTATGATATTTAAGTTTGAATATATTTGAGTTGATATTAATTAATGATAAAACGAATTAGATATTCTTTTAGTTATGAGAACTCGTTCATAACAGATTTTTTTTTTATTTGAACATTTGTTTGTTTATTTAATGATAGAATAGTAGAACATATGTATTAGAAAATGTCAATTAGTTAGTCAGCTAGTATTCGGTGATATAATATATATGTGTGATCAATTTAAAACTAAGATATTTTGTGATGAGTTAGTTAAAGTTTTGATTATGGTTAAACCAAGGATATATATATATATATAAATATATATATTATTTAAGAAATTTAAAAAAATGACGTTAACAAGAAAGTAGATAGACTTAATGGATTAGCTTGTTGGTTATACAATCATTATAGGCATGATTTTAGGATTTATTTTAGTTATAAAAATAAAATAAATAAATGACTCAAATATCTAATAATCTCTTAAGGAGTCTCGGTTAAGCTATGTAGTTGAAGTCAATAGTGGTTAATAGATATTATAGAAATTTGGTTAGATTTTATTTTTATTTTATTTTTTATAATTTCAAATTTTAAATAATTATTGTTAGGTCATATAAGTCTATAAATAAGAGCTTTGAGTTGATAAATTAAGAAGAAGAGAAGAGAAAGACTTTGTGGTCAAAAGTTGTAGATCTCTTCATCTTTTGGAGGTTCGGGTATTGTTTGGTTAATGTAAGTTTGTGTCACTTTTATTATCTTTTTGATGATTTAAATAATTTTCTAAGTAAGTCATTAATGGGGTCTTAATGATTCTAGGGTTCAAGTAGTTATCTGATTAAGAATGTGGTTTTTGTTGTTTCAATCATATTCTTTGGGTTCCACACTTTGAAAGCTCTCACGCTCATTGTTTGATAATCTTTGAGGTAAGGAAAATTAGATAGTTTAGTATTATGATCTAGTTTATGTAATGTATGATATAGTATATGTTTGTATGACCTAACATTTCAAGTACAATAAAGGGGTAAGTGTGTCTGGACCTAAGGTAATGATGTATGACGGACTATGTCCGGTAGGCTCGGTTGCCAAAACTTTATGACGGACCTATGTCCGGTGTATGACGGACTTTTGTCCGGGGCTTAATTTCCACCCCTGTATAAGCACTTATCTTTTTATTATATCTTATTTGTTATTTTTAGTTATGATTATGATATATGACCTATAGTTATGATTTATGACCTATGATCTATGACTTAGAGTATGATTTATGATTTATGGCTTAGATTATGATTTTGAATTGTGACTTAAGATATGATATGATCTAGATGTTTGTGTTTGTATGTCTTTGGTAAATATATGTTATGTCTGATTATATGACTAACCCTTGTTTGTATTTTCCTTACTGGGCTTAGAAGCTCACTCCTTATGATGTTGTTATTTCAAGAAATTAAGGATAGAAAGGCCGGTGGCGAGTGGGACCTAAGGGCTTCGTGATGTATTCGTTGGTGACCATATAGTCGAGCAAGATCGAGTGGGCCAAATTATTTATTTATTTAAACTTTTATTTAAATGTTGCTCATTTTTATGTTAAAGACAAGTATTTTATTTTTATAAAACCATGGATCCATGTATTTATTTTTAAGCTTTTATTAAATAAAAGAGCAATATTTACGATTATGACTCAACGCTGTGTTCTCGGTAATCTATGAGAAATTAGGGCGTTACAATCATCTTCTGCCAGCGTTAATAAAGAAGTTTGATTTGAAGAGAACATTTCTCCTCCATGTCATGGTTTCAAAGGAACTCAAGGTGACGTTGGAACATGTGTTTCCGAGACAAATCCAGACGTCATAGTCCATGATGATATCCCGGTTAGAGATCCGCCATTTGTGCATGACACGACGGAGTACGATCCCTATGGCTACGATACTTATGTCAATGACGATCCTGTTGTTGATACAACAGATCTTGGTGGGCCAGATGTTAGGGCAGATTTTCCAACATAGAGTTCAGATGTTATGGTAGATGAGGAGCGCAGAATAGAAGATCGGCAAACACCTGGGACCAGCAGTAGTCGTCCAGGTCCAAGCAGAACCGATGATAGTTTTAGATGGAGTTCTCCATTGGACTTAGGTGAAGATCGTATAACATGGAGTGCTCCCATGTTCACCAAAGAGGATATAGATGCCTCACATCAACATCATTCCTCAACCAGCAAAGCTTCAGGAGAATTGCACCTTGGGAAGTTCTTTCAGAACAAGCTTGAATTGAAAACCAAAGCATCCATATTTGCGATGAAGAATAATTTTGAGTTTATGGTGAAGAAATATGGGACTGATGTGTGGTACATTACCCGCAAGGATCCTGATTGTGGTTGGAGATTGAGGGGTAAGAAAAAAATGCGATCTGAAATGTTCGAGATTACTGTATACAATGAAGTACACACTTGCTCACAAGAAATTCGAGATAAGGACCACCGTCAGGCATCACCGTGGGTTTTTGGGCACCTAATCAAGAGATAATTTGCTACCGATGGTACTCGGTACATGGCAAACAACAAAAGGGAGGACATGAAGCACCATTTTGGGGTCCAAATGAGCTATGAGAAGGCGTGGAGATGCAAGGAAAAGGCTCTTATGTATGTTAGAGGGACACCTGAGGAATCATACTCCAAGCTACCTGGATACCTGTGTCAGTTGGAGCATAAGAACACAGGTACAATTACTGATTTTGTAGCAGAAGATGGTCGTTTCTTGTATTGCTTCTTTTCCCTCGGTGTTTCTAGGCATTGTTTCCAATACTGTCGTCCTGTAATTTTTGTGGATGGCACATTCTTGAAGAATAAGTATGGTGGCCACATGCTCTGTGCTGTTGCGTTGGATGCAAACAACCAGTTGTTTCCGATTGCGTTTGCATTGGTGGACAATGAGAACCATAAATATTGGACTTATTTCATGAGAAAATTGAAGGAAGCCATAGGGGACGTTGAGAACCTTGCTTTTGTATCGGACATGCATAAAAGCATTAATCATGCTTTGGAGCTTGTGTTCCCAGATGTGTATCACGGTGCATGTTACCATCATATCTGTTATATTATTTTATAATATAATGTTTTAGATTAAATAAATGTGACAAAGTGTGTCACATATTGTAACATATAATAGAGAGTTACAATATTTAGATATATGAGATATATCCAAATAATGTAACATATTTGGTGTTACAAATTTGTAACCTCCAAATATTACCCTTTATTGTGTAAATTGTTGTTACACAATATTGAGATGAATTTCATAAAGCCATATGTGATATGGCTGTTAGAGATATGATTTTAACCCCAATAATGTGTTTTGGGAGTTACAAAATCATTTGGGAGGGTTTGGAACCGTTTGGAAAAATAACACATTTTTTATGCTGAATTTGGTCAGTGGCCGCGGCCTGTGGGTCAGAGACCAGTGGCCGCGTCCACTAATGTCTCTGGCCGCGGCCACAGGCCAAAACTAACCAAATTTTCAGTTTTTTCAATCTTCGTTGAACGGCTAAAAAAACCCAAATAACTCCAAATCTCATTTTTAATTCCATATTAATCCAATTAAACATTGGTAACAACCATGGGAGTTGGTGGAATTTGAAATTCAAAGGGTGTCTCTAAACTCTATAAATAAGAGCCTATAGCTCACTTGTAAGACACAACATTTCTATCCATTAGACCACTTGGCTAGAAACACCTTGAGGCTTGATAATTCCAGAAAGCTTTTCCTATATCTGAGAGAGATCCCTTAGTGCTTGAGTTAGGGGGAAATAAGCTTTTGGACAAAGGTTTTAAACCTTGTTCAAGTTGGTGATCCCCAACCCTCTTCACTTAGGTTGTGTAAGTGAGAGTTTACTTGTGTTTCTGTTCTTCTTTTTATTCTATTGTTTTCTTCTTATTCTCTTGTTCTATTTACTTGTATATTTTGTTTAAGAGTTGTAATCTTTTCTTTTGGTCTAAACACTTTATTTTACTTGTAATCTTTTGCTTAGAGTTGTATTCTCACTATTCTCTTCTTCATCATCATCTTCTTCCTTTTCTTTGTTTATATGTAATTTTCAGTTATAGAGTTGTAACCTTATTTAATCAATCTATTTTATTTGTAATATTATTGCTTAGAGTTGTAATATTATAATCATTTCCATTGAGGCAAAAAAATTTTTCCTAACAATATCTGTATGAATGTTGTGGCATCATGGGGTGTGTAGCGTACGCATTTCGAAGAATGGAATTTCACAAGTTCTTTGACAAGATTAAGGTAATTAATCTGCCCATTGCTTAATATCTAGAGGGAATTGGCTTTGAAAGGCGGAGTAGCGCTTATTTTCCTGGTAACCGATACAATATCATGACGAGTAACTATGCAGAAAGCTTTAACAATAAAACTAAGGAGGCAAGGAGCTTTCCAGTCGCCAATTTTCTTGAATTCATAAGATTCACTCTTCAGTCTTGGTTTGCAGATAGACGTGAATGAGCTGCAAAAGCAACAAATGTGTTATCATCTGAGATGGAAAAGGATTTGAAGCAAATAGGTGATAAAGCAATTTTTTTTGGATGTCCAAGTCCTTGGTCATCACGAATTTCTTGTGGTCGATGGTAATGGTGATGGTGAGGTGAACTTGGCCACAAAATCATGCTCTTGTGGCATGTTCCAAACCATTGGGATACCCTGTGTACATGCTTTTGCTGCAGCTAGAAAAAGAAGCATAAACATTTACTCGTTGTGTTCCCCTTACTATAGAATTGAGGCATTGAAGTACACTTATAAAGATACTATTTACCCTGTTGGGAACGAGGATGAATGGGTAATATCTGATCACATCAGAGATACGGTTGTCGATGTCCCCATTGAGAAAACCCCTGTAGGAAGGCCCAGGAAGCAGAAAGTGGGTAGGCGAAAGACAAATCGCTATGCTTCACGCGGGGAAAAGATTGTCAAGCCATGTAAGTGTAGCAGATGTGGTGGTAGTGGGCACAATAGGAAGTCATGTAAGGCTAGGATTTAAAATATTGTGTTATGTAATTATTTAATTGATTTTGCTGCATTTATTATATGGAGTACTTCTTCTAATACTTTGTTGGTTTGGATGTCGAGGCAGACACACTATGTGAATTTAGTACTTTTTTATTTAATAATTTTTTCATAAAATATTGTTTGATAAAAAATAATATACAAAACTAACTATGTGCTATACTATACAAGATGTGTATGAAGAAAATGTAAAGAGCATCACGGGGACAAATTCTGATAGAATAGGTCCACACACCACTTGGTCCTGAAATGCTGGATGTTCTCATCAATAACGGTATCGAGTGGTAGCCTGGCAACCAAATGCTCGATATGTTTGATGGCAAACATACCACAATCCCCACTGCATATAATCGATTTTGTGTCAATAGAAGATAAAAATAACTTTAATTTTCAGATTTCAAAATACAATCCCCACTGCAAATGCTCGGGCTGCAGTACTCGTACACGGGGACTGTCAGCATCACTGGCAACCACAGATGTCTGGGCCTGTGGAGTAGAGGGTTGATCACCGCGCTTGTAGTCTGCAGGCAAGATATCAGACTTTGAATTTGATTTTACGTCGGTGGATCGACCTGAGACCACTGAAAGCAGCTGCGCCAATTGAGCCATGATCGTAGTCTGATTCTTTAGTAAGGTTGCCTGGCCCTCCTCAACCCTCTTGAGCCTCTGCATCAATTGCTCATAATCAGGTTGGGCAACCTGACTAGATGAAGCTGCACAGGCCTGTGAAGTGCCCTCCTCAACCCTCGGGACATCCTCGTAAAAAATGGAGGCTTCCTTTGCAACTTTTGTCAGCTTCTCTGCCTCCTTCTCAGGTACTACTACTTCCTCCGCTGCAGTCCCAGCCTCCCCCACAGTTGATTCCAACTCAGGGAATAACCTGGAATCAACTTCTGGGAGGCTATTGTAGTAGACTACCTCACCGGGACGTGGCTTCAGCGTGGAAAATACCACTAACTGCATGGTCAAATAACACGTGTCAGGAAAACTTTAATAAAATAAATTGTTAATCAATTAATTTGTGACATTTAACAAGATAAAATGGAACTTACTCGACGGTTGGCGAATATAGGAACCAACTGAGCTGTCGAAATAGTGATATCAGTCTTCGTAGCCCAGCTAAGCATCCTTGGTATCTGGTTCCCACTGTTCTCACCGAACTTACTCCTGAGAGATGGCATGGCCTCAAAGGCCCAGTAAAGAAGCACGGGTGCATATCCATAGAAACTATACTTCGCCTCCTTCTGTTTTTTGCTTGACCCCTCTTTCTTCTTCTCCTCGTAGTGTTTCAATTGCTTCTTCATGTCCTTCTGAACTCCTCTACTAACCTTCTTAAATAACAACTTCCCCCATGGATACTTGAAAAAGTAATCAAGATCCTCAACCATCCTCAGGGAATCTCCCCATATCGTCGTTGTCTTCTCTGGGGCATTCAGTACCCCCTTTATCAAATAGCACAAACCCAGCTTAAATGCATCTTCTGGGTTTGTGGAGGCCTTCAAAGCATCTTCCAACTGACCAAAACTAACCTTTAAATCACCATTAAAATAATTCCTGGATGATCCGATCACTTGAAAGATGCTCTTTCAACTCATCTGGGGACGATGATTTCCCAAAATTTTGCCCGGTAACTAGGGCAAGCTCTGTAATACCAAATCTACATAGAGAGTTGCCCATGTAGAAATGACCCTCTTCAGGCTTCTTGCTTTCTACCTTATGCAACATTAGCTGATGCAGCAGAACCCCAAAAAAACTAAATGGCTTCGCCTTAAAGAACTATCCCAACGGGCATGCCTGTGCCCTTTCAATAAGACCATGGTTCTGAAACTGCTCTATAAGGGTATCCAAGTAGGCACTACCCCTATAAGTGACACGGCTAGGAAAGTGCTTCTCCAACGACATAATAAGGTCAGACATCTGAAGAAAAAAAAAACACAAAAAAAAAATGTTAAAAATGTAAAACAATCTGGTCACTATCGAGGCAGTTACTATCAAGGCCTATCGAGTCCCATCGAGGCAGCTACTATCGAGGCCTATCGAGGTAGGTGCTAAAATCTCAAAGCATGATATCATCGAGTTACTATCAAGTCCTATCGAGGCCTATCGAGGTGGGTTCTAAAAATCCCAAAGAATCATATCATCGAGTTACTATTGAGTCTTATCGAGGCCTATCGAGGTAGGTCCTAAAAATCCCAAAGAAAGATATCATCTGGTTACTATCGAGTCCTATCGACGCCTATCGAGGTAGGTCCTAAAAATCCCAAAGCCCTTTATCATCGAGTCCTATTGAGGTCTATCGATTCCTATCGAGGCAAAGGCTACATAAGCCATATGGCCAATAACATCGAGTCCTATCGAGGTATATGCTAAAATTTCTATAAGCCTAAAATTTCATCGAGTCCCATCGAGGCCTATTGAGGCACAGTCAAATCCAGACCCTAGCATATACTATCGAGTCTTATCGATTTCTATCGAGGTGCATAAAAAATCTCGAAAAAAACCCATATTTCTTCATTCCCCAGCCCCGATCTATCCTATGAACAAAAATCAACAAAAAAAACTAGGCAGATACACATATTGCAGATTAAAAATGAAATCCCTCACCTTCACTTTCTTTAGGGTTGTTTCCGTAAAGTTTGGTCGGCTTGCTCGACGTTTTCTCGTTCCCCTTCTCTGATCGTCAACTCCGACCCTTTGGGAGCCCTTGTTCGTGGTCGTGGAAGACAATGGTTGGGTTCTACGAATTCAATCAGGTTTAAGTGTTACAAAGTTTGCTTGCTTCGAGACTTTGGGTTCTACGGGTATTTGGGGTAGTAAGGTCATTAGTAGCACCAAAATGAGAGTCATATAGTGATAGGGTATTTTTTAAATGTAGTGTCACTTAATGCATTAAAAGTCAAATTTTCCCTATCAGAATTGAGAAACCATTTGAGTCTCTCTCTCTTTTTTTTTTTGGCAATTGAATTTACTGTAACTCATTATCTTGTGATAAAGAACACTGCCACGTGACAATTCTTTTAATGTATTATTATTATTACTTTTTTTTAGGTATGTGCCATGCACATACTGGTTATCTAAAATATAATACACCATTTAATAAACTAATTTTATGTTTATTATATTCACGGTTTTTAAAGGCATTTATTTATGTTATGGTTGTTATTAAAATAATTGTTGTGGCATAGTAATATATGTTAGACATAGTAAAAGAAGATTTATCTAACTTAATAAAAATAATAAGAATATAATAAAAGAATAATGGAGACAAACTTTTCACCAATTTTTATCTATCCGCAAGAAGACAAAATAAAACTATTGAATCAAAAACACATAAAATGAAGTGAAGTCGGTTTATTGATTTGAAGTGCAATTAATAGACATATAGGGACAAAACGACAAAAAAAAAGTATTATATTCAATTGATTTGAAGCTTGATACACAGTAGGAACAAAATGAAAAAAAAAAAAAAAGAGGAGCAGCGCGCGGGCGTACGGAACGCCCGCATATACGGTTTTTAATATATATTAGTTTATATATATATATATATTAGTTTAAGTTTTGTGAGAGGGTTTTAAATTTAGTCAGATTTTTATTGTCAGATTGTATCAATTAGTCAATGTTGTTGTATCAATTAGTCAATGTAGTCGGATTGTATTAATTAGTCAATGCTTCTACTATTAATATTAATTAGTTTCTGATATATAACCTCTGCTTTTTTTCTTTGTTTTTTCAAAGTTCACCTGTGACAGACAAAAACAGTCACTGTTAAGTTCAATGTATTTTCTTCTTCTCAGCTTCTTATTCCATTTGAGGTTGAGCTTGAACTATACATGTATTGAGTTTCAGACTTTTTCTATTGAGCGATATGAATTTTCAATGTACTTTCTTCTTCTCAGCTTCTTATTCCATTGAGGTTGAGCTTAAGCCATACAGGTATTAAGCGATATGAACGGGTCTAACATCATCTTCTTCAGTAAGTAAGAGAAGAGAGAATTTTTCTGGTTTTCGTTGAGGGAGGCAAAGAAAATGTAATGACCCAACTACTTTAGACTTTTGGACCATTAATGAAAACTATACATAAATACTAATTCTAAATAACACTTACAAGTGATAAGATCATTACTTTATTAAAACTTTGAAAAAGACAAAGGTCAAACTTACATAAAATTTAAGTTAGGATATGGGATCCCATTGTTTTAAAACCAAAACATGACATAATGATAATTAAAAAGAGATTACATAAAAAAAAATGTGGAAAAATACATATAAAAACCATAAGAACAAAAACTACATCCTCGAATCGAAACTCTCGGCTCTTTGAATCCATTCCGCCTCAATACACATTCCCCAAGCATCCATGAACCTTTCCCGCCACTATAGCTATTTTCCTGCACATATAAACAAAAAGGAGTGAGCCTAATGCCCAACAAGGAAAATCTAACATATAGCCATATACATAAAATTCATAAGGTAACATAAAACATACTATAACACTTATGTCACATACATACTATAATGGCCATTATTACTTGGGGTCTCATAAACTAAACAAGTCATATGCCCATTAGATTAGTGGGGTTTTGCTAGCTAAGCAAGTCATATGCCCATAATCTATTTGGGGCTTGTTAGTCATATAGGTCATATGCCCAAGTCTACAATCATACTTAACATAACATATTACATAACATAAAATCATAAGATAACATATAAAAGCATATAACACATAAATCCTATCCTATTTTCCTTACCAAAATAACCGGGATATGAGGAATGATTTGGGACTTTGGAGCACTCCTAAAAACCATTTATAATATGGTGAGTATATTGAAGAAAAGGGATGAAAGTGAAAAAGGAACTATGCTATCAAAATATACTTACCAAAAACCTTGTGCTTAAGAACTTGGATTTCTTAACCAAGAATAAGAATAAGGTTAGAACGAGTAGAAGACTATGAGAATTTTTAAAGAACATAATACAGAAATGGACTAGAGTTTGGAGATACCTTGAAGACTTATATGACCAATCTAAACCTTGAACCGAAATGTGAATAAACCTTACTTCCCAAAGTGTTTGATAAGCTTATAATGATCAAGCTTATAATTCCCAACCCAAGTGTTTTGTAACGACCCACTAATCTAGACTTTTTGGACCATTAACGAAACTATACATAAACTTACATTTTTACGAAAATACCATAATTTTATTGAGTAACTTGTAGAATAAGAGTTACTTACAACTAAATACTAAGAAGGATATGGGATCCCATTGTCTTTAAAAAAACAAAACATGATTTAAATGAAAAGAATTACATAAGAAATGCGGAAAATACATATAAAACTATAAAAGATAAAATGAGACTACATCCTCGAATCGAATAACGCTCGGCCCCTTGACTCCATTCACCATCGATACACATCCTCTAAGCGTCACGAATCTTACCGCCTCTAAAGCTATTTTCCTGCACATAAAACAAAAAGGAATGAGCCTAATGCCCAGCAAGGAAAATCTAACACATAGTCATACACATAAATTTCATAATAAACGTAAAGACATATCATAACACTTAATACATACACTTATTATAATGGCCATTATTACTTGGGGTCCCATAGACTAAACAAGCTTATGCCCATGAGATTAGTGGGGTCCTACTAGCTAAGTAGGCATATGCCCATAATCTTTTTGGGGTCTTGTTAGTCAAATAGGGCATAAGCCCAAGCCTACAAACATACACATTCATAACATATTCATAACATATCATATTTCATAACATAACACTTAAGCAATACACATATAGATTCTATCCTATTTTCCTTACCAAAGTTACCGGGATATGATGGATTGAGTTGGGACTTTTGGACACTCCTAAAACCATATGAGAAAGAGTGAGTCTTATGAAGAAGAAGAAATGAAAATGAATAGGAAGACTAAACCGTTGAGAAATATGCTTACCACAACTTATGTGCTTAAGAACTTGGATTCCCTAACCAAAATAAGAATGAGGTTAGGGGACTGAGCAGAAGGCTTTGAGAAAGAAAATGTAACGCCCTGGATAACCAAGACCGTTACACTGTGTGTTTAAAATAGTGCAAGACTTGCTAACCAAGTCATTCAGACAAAGTGTAAACTCTATACCATTATCAGAGTAAGAATAAAAAGATTTTGGTCACAAACAGGCTATTTCCATTAAAAATGACGGTTTAATACATGGAGACTCAAAACAGGGTTTAGGTGTCTTAGATACAACAAATTCTAGAAGTTACAAATAGTTCAAGCCACTCTAATGGCAAAATATACATTTTAGGTTTCCGTTCCTGTACAATCTCTCGACCGTGGCGGCCGAGCAGCTGACGATGTACACCTCGCCCCCAGAGCTCTCCAACTCATGGTTGATTCAGCCTACCCTTGCCTTAACCTGCACCACGTAGCACCCGTGAGCCAAGGCCCAGCAAGAAAGCATAATAACATAGCAAGATCAGCAACACTTATCTAATATTTTACAATGCTCAACTAAGAATTCGATATTTCATAACATTTATCCAATCAGTAATAACAGTTTGTCATCCAAACAGTCAACCAACTATATTCATAACTCAATATTCACATTCATAGCCAATAGATTGTCACAACCCTCAAATAACATTCAGGGTTGGCGCCCTTAGTCGCACCCTCTATTTAACACACTGTCTTCGGCTCATTAGGGCCGCCCCCAGTGTAATACTCACTGACTCCGGCCAGCTTAACCGAGCTCAGTGATAAATAAGCTGCCTCAGCTACCAGTGGCCGAGCCGCGCCCTAGTGCGCAAATATTGATTCCGACACCCTTAGGCCGGTAATCGCATGTCCCATGGCATAATAACACCATCACACGACATGATATACAAATGGAGGGAACTCTTAATCCCATCATGTTCACATGGTTAATCGCATTCACATAACAATGTATACAAGCATAGGGAACACTTAGTCCCAACCTAACCACATAATCAGGTGCAGCTTTCTTACCTTTCAATTCACTAGCTTTGATCCCTCGACTCCTTCAGCACGATCCCACTCGAGCCCTAGCGCTTACCTAGTCACAATCATGGCCAAAGTCATAATAGATCCTCAAGTTTAAAACCTAGCCCCCGGGGCCAATCCCGAGCCCCCGGGAAGTCCTAGTTCCACCAAACAAGGTGATGGAACCAAACCCCAAGCCCTAGGTCAAAAACCCTTGCAAACAACCCAAAAATCCCCTTCAGAAGGCAGGGTAGCGCTACAGCGCTCTTGGGAGGGCGCTACAGCGCTACAGACAGAAGCCAAAGTCCCCTCAACATTATGGCCTAGCGCTACAGCGCCCAAAGGCTAGCGCTGTAGCGCTAGTCACAGACAGCCCAGCACCATTTTTCTCTTCTGCGATTTTTCTCAAACCAACTCGAACCAAAACTCTTCCAAATCTTTCCCAAATTCAAAAACAACCTCATGACCATACTCCACTCATCCCAAGCACCCCAAACATCTAGAACTTAAGCACATGCATCCACAACCTCAGAATTCACCATGGCCACTCCTAAGCTCTAAAACTCAGTCAAAACCAGCTGAACTACAAAGTTAGGGTTTAGGCTTTATACCTTTGATAGAATTTCGACCACAAGCTGCCTCTAAACCTTCTTGGCTTGCCTCTCCTCAGTCTTAAGCCTGAATTCCTAAAGTTCCATCCAATTCAACTTAAGCACCATAGCTTAAAAACCATAAACAAAACCAAACCAGCAACTGAAGAGATTACAGAACCTTACCTCAAGTGATGGCCTAATCCTGCTAACCCTTGCCAAATCCTCAATCTTTGCTCAGTAACCTTGTGGCTTAATTGGACTAACTTCCCTCTGAGTTTTACTCCAGAAATCCACAAGAAATTGGTGAAGAAAACATAAACCGACTTAGAGAACTCTCTCTGTTTTCCCTTCTTTCTTTTCCCTTCCTTTTTCTTTCTTTTTCAGACTTCTCCAATATTCTACAAATCCCACTAACATAAAGCCCTGGTATTATTTAACTTCTGTAAGCTAAATGACTAGTATGCCCTCCCCATTAAGTCTAAACCCTCTAATCCACTTAAGGGCATTTTAGTCATTTTACCCAATTCCCGCTAATTCCTCGAATGTCTCTAATATTTCTCGCTTAATTCCCGATACCTAATTAGTTATCAATATTATTCCTCAATGTCATAATAGACACCAGTATATTCGCTAAATTCCCATTTATACCCCTAAGCTCACCCCGAGCCAGGTATAAATCCCCGCCATGACTTTTCGCCACTTTGCTCACTAGGATCATCTCGAGTCACAGATCACAATATATATCCACATAATAATGTGGTCTCAACATTAGCCTACCAATATACACACAAATACACAATTACGCTCTCAATGAGCCAAATTACCATAATACCCTCACAACAGAGTATATAGTCCCATGCATGCCTTTATCATCATATAATAATATGACCCACAAAATCATGCATATAATCATATAATAATACAATAAATCAATTATGGCCCTCCCGACCTCCTAATCAAGGTCCTAAACCTTATTAGGAAATTTGGGTCGTTACAGAAAATAACATGAAACAAATGAAATAGAGTTTCAGGTTTACCTCAAAGACTTGCAAGACCAATCTAACCACAACCGAAATACTATAGAACCTCACTTCCCAAAGTGTTTGATAAGCTTATGATGTTTAAGCTTATGATTTTCCCAAACCAGGTGTTTACACTCTCACACTCGCTTACTTAACACTAGCAGCTTCTGAACTTAGAGCAAAAGGTGAATAATGGCTGGGTACTAGGTCCTATTTATAGAGTTTGGGAAAGAAAGTATCTTGATTTTACTTGAATAAAAATAATGGCTTTTTAGGTGAAAATCATTTGAATAATCGTTCAGCAGAGGCTGAAGACTCGTTCAAAAGATGCTGGACTTATGAAGAAGTTTGAATGGCTGAAAGGAAAAGAATTCAAAAATGTTTGAATTTATGCTGGAGGAGGCGATATATCGCCCCCTATAGGCGATATATCGCCTGGACCATTGTTCCCGAGGCGATCGTGCATCGATTCGTGTTTTCCGTATCTACGTGCTGCAATATATCACCCCCTATAGCTGCGATATATCGGCACACGCTGAATATTTAAACACGAAATTACACATTTTTAGCTAAGTTTGAATGGAGTAAACTACCTTGACTAAGCCCTCAACGTATTCAAAGCTGCTGACTGACCCTTTAACATTCAAACTTTACTCCTTATTAAATTTAATCCTCAAAAATACTTAATCCTTAATCACCATTCATAACATGTGCTTAAAATCCTATTGGTTGATATCTAAACCTTATAGTACAATAAATATAATCCTTAATATCAACCATATTAATCAACCTTAGGTTAAAATTAATATTCTTAAACTATAGGTTAAACTTAGAAAATCTACAAGTACTACTATGAGTGTCCAAATAATTCCCGGTCTGAACCAAAAATCCACAGTTACAAAGATAACACTAAACATACTATAATACTACTAAACAATTAGCTAAGTAAAGTTCTTGGACTCTACATGTTTACACTCTCACACTCACCTAGCAACTTCCAGCCTCTGAACTTAGAGTAATAGATGAATAAATGGCTAGGTACTAGGTCCTATTTATAGAGTTTAGGAATGAAAAGATCTTCACTTAACTTGAATAAAAATAATGGCTTTTTAAGTGAAACTAATTTGAATTATCGTTTAGCAGAGGCTGAAGACTCGTT
This sequence comes from Humulus lupulus, assembly GCF_963169125.1. Taxonomy (NCBI): domain Eukaryota; kingdom Viridiplantae; phylum Streptophyta; class Magnoliopsida; order Rosales; family Cannabaceae; genus Humulus; species Humulus lupulus. Next base: position 195,371,064 of record NC_084799.1, on the reverse strand, counting down.
CAGAAAGGTGCTGGACTTATCAAGAGGTTGAAGGTTTGAATGGAGAACGTTTTTGAAAAATTTCAAAAATATGCTGAAGGAGGCGATATATCGCCCCCTGTAGGCGATATATCGCTTGGGCCAGTATGCCCGAGGCAATCGTGCAACGTTTCGTGTTTTTCGTATCTTCGTGCTGCGATATATTGGCATACACTGATTATTTAAACACGAAATTACACATTTTTAGCTTAATTTGAATTGAGTAAACAGCCTTGACTAAGCCCTCTAACGTTTTCAAAGCTGCTGACTGACCTTAGAGTATTCAAATTTTAACCTTAATAAATTTAATCCTCAAAATACTTAATCATTAATAAACCCATACATAACATGTGATATTATCTAATTGGTTCTTATCTAAACCTTATAGTATAATAAATATTATCCTCAATATCAGTCATATTAATCAAAACTTAGGTTAAAATTAATATTCCTAAACTATAGGTTAAACTTAGAAAATCTACAAGTACTACTATGAGTGTCCAAATAAATCCCGGTCTGAACCAAAAATCCACAGTCATAAAGATAATACTATTATTACTATTATACTACTATCTAACTAGCTAAGTAAAGTTCTTGGACTCTACAGAAAATAAGGTATTCCATGGTTTTTTTGATTTATACCAAATCAAATGTTATGATTTAGTTTCTGATATGTATATTATATATATTAGTTTATGATATATATGCGTTTTATATCTCATGCTTCTACTTTGTCAATCTCACTCGTAACCTCTGCTTTTTTTCTTTGTTTTTTCAAAGCTCACATATATATGTGTTTTATATATATAACTCTCATTTCTCACTCTGTCACCTTAATATTGTCTATGATTTTTTTCCCACTGCAAAGTGTGGACCTTTTTTGTTATACATGCAAAAAAAAATTACTTTGCCGTATGGGTTTGTTTTGTTCTTGGTTTTATTTCTATTTGAGTTTAGTTTTCTTTCTTGCAAGTGTGTTACTTACAGTTTAGCTTAGGTTTTGTGGAACTTATCAGGAGAATTTATGTATATATATAGAGAGAGAGAGCGAGAGAGGCTTATGGTACAGAGAAACTGAGAATTAACCTATGTTTGTTTGCCCAATGGTTCAACGTTTTGCATAATTAAGTTTCTGTTTTTGTTCATTTTTAAGGGACCATGTGTCTATTGCAGTTTTAATTATTATTAATATGAGGTCAAACTTTAGATGTTCGTTCTTTCCCATTTTCATTCATATCAGGACAATTTAATCTAAATGGATTTTCTGTCATGTTTGTTACTGTGTCAGTTTTCCATTAACTTGTGTTTATTAATCTAACTTTTCTTGGGAAATTCATAGATTTAGTGAAGGTGAGTATCATAGAGTTTTGGAGGTAAAACTGATATTGAATGGTTGAGATGTTCTTTGAAAGTATAAAACTATAAAATGTTATATATTAGTGGTTATTGATTTTGTTATGCTTTGATGACATAATTGATAAAGGAAAGTTGAAATTTAAGTTGATAAAATTCAGGAGACTTAGTATGGAAGAGTTATTTCTTAATCGCATATTAAACTCTGTGGAAAGCCTATGGAATGAGTATCGGGAGGTGAAGGATAGTGTACATATTATAATGGGTGATTTGCAGACATTAATTGATCTTAGGAAACGTAGAGATGATGAGTGAAGAATGTATGAATGTGAAATGGTTACAAGATTTGGCAGCAATTGTGATGATGCAAAACTCGTGAACCAAATGATTTATGATGAAGGGAAAGGGGCTGATTTGGATATCCAGCGAGTTCATTTCGTCGAAGGGGGTAATAAGTATGAAACTAAGTTTGGAGATATCCATGATGGTGAAGTACCGAAGCGTAAAAGTCAATCCGGGGAGTTGAATCACCCCACTTCTTCTTCTGGTTTGAGTGGTATTAAATTTGGTTCTGTAAGTTCTACTAATTTATGATAGAAAAATGAAAAGGTTATACATAAGACGGAGGGTAGTTGTGGGGGAATGAAGAGGGGAAAATTTGACGATAAAGTTTTTTAGATGTCGTTCCAATTTGGAGAAACTCTACTGCAGCGTGAGATGTCGATGAAAGTAAGTAATTTGAATTTGAATGTTCTTATATTTCTGTTGTATATACAAAAGCATTATTTTGAAGACATATTTATATTTGATTGTGGATAATGCAGAAGGCTAGAGTAGGTACGATAAAGCCGATGACATTATTTACAAACGTTAAGGGAACAAGCCATCGTCGGGCAGGTGCATTAGGTGGTAGTTCCCATATTGGAAAGGTAACGATGATATTAATTTTTTTTTGAATTGTTCAATATTATTGTCTTTAGTACCGAATATTATGTATATGTAGGGTGAGAGTAGTTCTCAGTCATTGCCACTTAGCTCTGCACTATTAAAGGGTGATGTTCAGATGAAAATGATTGGTCCGTTTAATGCAAGTGCCTCGATACTTGACGATCCTGATATTGCGTCACTGGTTGAATTTATTTTTGACCCAGTTGTACCTGAGTAAGTTCGTTTGAGTCAAATTTATATAATTATGGAGAATAAATGACAGTTTCTATATCTAAATTATTGTAAGTAGCAAATAATTTGATTGTATGCAGTGAAATATTGGTGGAGACGGATTTTAATTTCCTCAATAGAGATTTGATTAGAAGCTTGGGTCTGGGTAAGAAGGTGATGGGTGAGGTGAGGTTTAACACTGAACCTTTTTAATTTGTTGAAATGTTATAATAAACTCATTTTGCATCTGTTTGTATAAAGTCAGGTTCATGCATAAAATTGAATATACATTTAGTAGTAGAGAATTAGATTTGAGAAACAGTTGGAGCACATGAATGTTTAATTCAAGTATGTTATGTTTTTTGGTTTAATAATTTATTTTGATATTTTTTACTTATGTAGGTGTTGAATGTTGTTTGCGAGGTGAACACACGTGCAGCTCTGCTAGTGTCAGCAGAAGACGGAAGAGCTTGGTATTTGAATACAAGATTGACAGTAGGTTGGTCTATTCATTGGTTAGTTTGGTTGTTTGGGCCCGATAAATACTAAATTCGACTATATCACAACACAAGTATCTAGAATTAGCATTGACAGTTTATTTCCAGACAATGGTCGTGATGATTCTGCGCGGAAGTTTTACTTTGGTGATTTGAAGAAATGTCAGCATGTATGTTCCCCTTACAATCTTTGTACTGTTCTCTTGTACACTAATATTAAATATTAGTAATGTTATGTTTCTGAGTTGCAGATTTTTATTCCAATCCACAATGACAAAATAGAACACTGGTTGCCTTTTATAGTACACATCAGTGATGGTATTGTAGAAATATGTGACTCGATGCTGGACAAACATGAGTTGTCAACTGGAAGTGGTCTTGTGAAAATGGTGGTAAGTGTAACTTAGATTTTGGTGTGGGATTAAGTCAATAGTTACTAAATAAGAATGGTATTTTAATGAAATGTTTTATTATTAAATTTAGAAGAGAACTAGTTAAGGTGGGAGTGTAATATATTCATGAATTTAGAAGTTGATGATTTTGTTAATTGATCTTCAGATGGAGAAGCTTGATTACTTACTTGCTGACCAAATAGCCGACAAAATGGGGCCTTCTTTTTCATTCACCCGTTTTTAGGTTCAGACAAATGTTGGAGTTCTTCAACAATCAAATGGATATGACTGTGGCATCCACGTCATTAACCAGATTGAGGGTCGTCACAAGGTCTATTTCAAACACTCTGTTGTAAGTGTCTTTTATATATGTCGAAGAGGGGTATGTTAAATAACATTTTAATCTTGTTTGTCCTTAATTACAAAAGTTTTCTTAATATGGATGTACTGAGTTATAATATGTATTGATTGATTTTCATTTTAGTTTAATTCTGTGAATGAGAGGATTTTCATTGCTCTTGGGCTGGTGACTTCTACGCACAACTAAAATTTGGGGCAATGTTCAGCTTGGTTTCGATGTGTGGAAGAAGACGAAGAACCAGGGAATGAGGGGGGGATTAAATAGGAGGTTATTTTAAGTGCATTTACAAGGGAGTGTTTGACAGTTGTTATTTTTTGGGACCGCCTGTATAGGATGGAATTGGTTGCACAAGTACTTCATCTTTTGGGACCGATACCGGGCCATTTTGCACTTTATCTACTTCAAATTTTTACAAGTCGGTTGAATATTTCTTTCTAACACATAACACAATATATGGATAGTGGACAGTCATGTGAAGATATTTTTTAGTTGTACAGACTAACATTTGTAGAGATTTTAACTTGTGTGCATGTTGTCCCTGACAAATTCGTAATGTTAGTTGTCCAACTTGAATGGAGAACATAGAAAATGACCTCAATTTGGTTCCTATGTAAAATATCACAGCTGTCATATTAAATCTTTGTTTGAAAGGGAATATGGACAAAATGAAAATGTTGCGAGATTTTTGTGTTACGCAAGTATACGTAATCGCAATTCGTAATAAAACCGGTAAATTCGGGTATCATCCACACAGACTGATTTATCAATTACCAGAAAATTAATTTATAATTTCTATTTGGTTAATGGAATGTTTGATTTGTAAAATGGAAAAGTTAATGCATGAACAAAATAATTACAAGTGAAACTTAGAACCATAAAGTGAAAACACTAACAGAAAGACTTCAAGAAATTAATTTAATAGAAAAATAAATTAGGGAATTCAATCTCATCCACTACCCACTCTAATATTCATCAATGCTTGTTCTATTCTTTATTCTTATTAAGATGGCAAGTTAACAAAATCTATTTATATTCAAGTTACGAAATATAAAATTCAAACTTAAGAATCATTTTCTATATTTCTATGAGAAATTCAGCATTAGGAGGCAATAAGAACAATAACTGAAGAACCACATAAATAATCATATACGGAAAGTTGAATGATCAATTTTATATCCAGTCAACTATAACATATCCAAATCTCACTTTGCAAGTTTTGATTAAAAATCGTGTAGGTTATGAAATTTGATGGCCAATCAATTCTCAAACAAGAAACATAAACTGAGAAGATGTGAATAGAGGAATAAATAAAATAAAACTTTGCTTTAATTCGTAAAATAGTTTCCAATGATTCAATTAAAATCCCTAATACAGAATGTAGTTGTTCATCATTAAGAAATCCATAAACAAAAAATTAATCATAAAGTAAATATAATACCACTCCAAAATATGTTGATCCAAATTCTTCTCCAAAATATGATCCCACTCCTCTTCTCTCAGTCCAGGTCTGCAAAAATGCCTCCTTTTCTCTTAGTTTAGGCCGCAAAATCCTTTTACTGCAGGTGCAGAAAGAAGCCTGAAACACTGTTTTCCCCCAACTTTTGTTCTTTTGTCGTTATTTCCATCATGCTTCCACACCTAAGTCACCTAATCCCTTGGACACCTGAAACACATAAAAACAAGCGTAAAATAGAACAAAACAAAACTAAACCCCTAACACTTAACCTGAAAACACATAGATAAATGAGTGTAAAACTCACTTAACATTTGCTCACCCTCGTGCAGAGAAGACAAGACTGAAGACAAACTTAACAAATAAATACATACACCAAACAAATGAATCAAGATAACCACAATTTTTAAACCTAAAAAAATTAATGAATGAGAAGAATATAAAATCGTTGCAAAATAACTGACAATTAATCCAGATTTTCAATTCAACCACTTCTTCAATTTACCCTAACTCATTGGTAATTTCTGTCTACTCAATCATGAACAGTAATTAACACACATTTAAAATAATTTACACATGCTGAATTCTCACCATGAATCTATCAAATCTCATATTTCCATATGCTTGCTAACTTATTATTCTCCACTAATATAAATCAATGCATGTTCAAGAATCAAAAGGTCTTGTAAAGCTTGTATTGAAAGGCTTGGGTAACGGTGGATAAGATGGTCATTTAGGCTCATTTATACGGCAAGCATACAATCCCAACCAAACCACCCTTGATATTCACATGATAGTCGAATACAACCGAAAATTTCTCTTCATTTTCCAAGATTGAGGAAAACTGACACTCCATAATTCCTTTTTTTTTTTAACTACACTTCCCCAAAACTTATGTTTTCAAAGCGAGCAAACATAAGAAGTGTAGTTTACTTTTTTTTTTTTTTTTTTAAATTTTTCTCTCAATCTTTTTCTTTTATTTTTCTATTGTCACAACCAAATCACAAAATAACACCCATTACAAATCAATCCCTATTTATATATATATTTGCTTACGGTATAAATCATGGGAATGGAAAATAATAAAGTGTTCAATTAGGCTCAAAATAAGTGTTTGACAATAAAAAGATATTCTTTTAGGCTCGAAAAGGGTAACTAGGGATAAATTAATGAAGGTTGGCTTGAAAGGTTCAAACGTTCTGAAAAAAAAATTGCCTAAATCATTTTCCTAAACATGCATTGTCTATGATTTCGCCTCAAATAACAAGCAAGCAAGTTCTAGAATTTTTCATACATTCTTTCCACATTCAAAATTCAGCAAGTGTACATACATTTAAATGCAAGAATTTACCAATCATGATCAAATATTCAGTTTTACCAGTTTCATAAAGCAATCCGAAGAAGTGGTCAAACCAAGCACACATATTTTTTTTTTATATAAAATCAAATATATTTTGCTCGATTTATATTACAAGTCATTCACTTATTCTCCTGGAGTAAATCATTGTTATCTTGATTTGAAAGACTCTGTGTATACTTTAACACACAACACAATTAACAAACAAAACCAAATACTTTATAAGAAAATAACAAACTAAACTGAAACTTGACTCAACTAACCTGACACAAATAACTATACTAAATCTCTCTTCCCCAAACTTACAAAAGACATTGTCCCCACTGTTTTAAAAAAAAGCTAAGGAAACAAGACTTACTTGACTCAACTCACGATGAAGGACCTGCCTCGTCATCCCCCTCAGGTGGAGGATACCAAAAGTTGGGTTGTTGTGGAAATGGTGGGAATCCACTAGTGTCAATCCCAAAATGAGCAGCAAAGGCTTGGTTGTAAGCATATTGGTTCTGCGCCACATTGACACTCCATAAGTGGTGCTGCTGGAACTGAGACACCAAAGTGTCCATCCTTTGGCTTATGCTCTGAGTTCTTTGTGGTGGACGAGCAGACTGTCTGGAGGTACCTGCGCTAGACACAGCTGAAAAAGTTTTCACATTGTTAATCTTCACCAAATCATAAACTAGAGGGGGCAATTTCTCCTCTAGTTCATTAATGGGGACCCTTGCTTTCAGACATATACTGGTGACAAGGCTGGGAAAATACAGCCCCACATATCCAGTGACACAACACTCATTCAAATTAGAAGCAATAATACTGCCCACATCTATGGATTTCCCTTGTAAGACAGCATAGAGCATTACCGCCTTACTAGGGGTGACAATGGTAAAAGCTTAAGTGGGTGTCAAATTTGAACAAATAAAATACAGCCACACTCTTTTCTCCCTCGTCAACAAATTGAAGGGAAACCCAACTCTATGTGTGCCATTAAAGGACCATTCAGTTCCAGGCGGGGTTAACGCTTGCAGGATAGTATCCCAAGTGCTCTCCTCACATAGTTGGTCCTGTAATTCCCTATACTCATCAGTTTCTAGGGTAGGCAATTTGAAAAAATTGTTGATATCACTTTTGTGAAATTTGACAGTTTTTCTCCTAACAGTGGTTTCCCATGTATAGTCATGGTGAAAAGCATTGGCATAAAATTCTCGAACTACGGGGATGATGGCAGCAATTGGAGGAGCACAAAAATACTCCCATTTATGGGCTCTAATCACAGACTTATACTCTTCAGGCACAATAAACTCATCTTTCCAATTGGTGGCAAAACCTCTCTCCCTAATAAGGCTACGCTCCTTATCTTGAATGTACCTAGAATTGGCTATTGGGTTGGAAAACCTAGGCACATCCTCAAAATTTAAGTCTTCTTCATTCTGAATGGGTAGGGGTGGTGGTTGTTGTTTATTTGTTTTTCCAGTTTTAGTTCTTTTTCTACTAGTAGACATTATTACTCACCAACCAAAACTACACAAAATAATGCACACACTATCACCTTTGCTCAAAAGAGCACCAATTTCAACAATTATAATCAAGGTTCAATTTATAATTTTGCACAATCAAAAGAAGCACAAGAACAATGATGAATACCTTCAAATTTAAAAATCCCCAAATTTATGGCTTAGAATTGGAAAATCGCAAAATTCTCCAAATAAAGTGATCACCCAATGAAATTGGACATACAAATAAGCATGAAGACTTCCCAATTTCAGCAATGTCACTTCAATTTCACCAAATAATGAAACAAAAATATTATCCAAAACTAGGTCAAAATTTCCCAAATTCAAAATCAAGCAAATTGAACACAAATGCAAATCCACATAATTCTTCAATACAATTCGTTCAATGATAGCATAAATCTCTAGAAACTAAACAGATATCTGTGAAACACCACACATAAATTTCTGATTCACTAGCTTAAGGTGAAAAATTTCTGAAGCAAACAATGTAGAACTTAAGAAAAAAATGAGAGGGGAGACTTACAATGGTGGATGATGATGGACATAAAGTAGGCAAAGATTAAAAGAGAAATATACTTACAAAACCTTGGAGTGATAGGGCCTCTTGAAAAAATTGATTTTGAAGAGAGAAGGAGAATGAGAGAATATATGAAATTAGGTGAAGAAGAGGAGATGTAGGTGAGAAAATAAGGGAGATACGAAAAGAGAGTTTGATGATATGAAGTTTTTATTTAATTCAATAGATGCATTTTGTAATATAAAATTTCTCCATCCTGCGGTCGCATAAAGACATTCCTGTGACCGCATTAACATCGGCAGTTGTTGTAGCCCACTGGTTCTGCGACCGCAGAAATTGGTTCCTGCGGTCGCTGGAATCTCCTAGAAATGCCCATGTATTCTGGTGCTGCGGTCGCATAAAACCTGTCCTGCGACCGCATAAACATCCCCAGTTGTTGTAGCCCACTGGTTCTGCGACCGCAGAAATTGGTTCCTGCGGTCGCAGGAATCTCCTGGAAATGCCCATGTATTCTGGTGCTGCGGTCGCATAAAACCAGTCCTGCGACCGCATTAACATCCCCAGTTGTTGTAGCCCACTGGTTCTGCGACCGCAGAAATTGGTTCTTGCAGTCGCAGGAATCTCCTGGAAATGCCTATGTATTCTGGTGCTGCGGTCGCATAAAACCATTCCTGCGACCGCATTAACATCTCCAGTTGTTGTAGCCCACTGGTTCTGTGACCGCATAAATTGGTTCCTGCGGTCGCAGGAATGTCCTCGATTGCCCAATTCTTCTGCTTCTGCGGCCGCATAAAACCATTCCTCCGACCGTATTAACCGCGCACTTTTGTCTACCCCAAATTATGTCATTTTTTACCTTAACTTTGTAGATAATTAAAGACCCTTCCATTACATCTACACTTGGTTCAACTATACCAACTTAATAACTTTGATTAATAATACAATGATAAATGCATTTAAATGTGATCTTTTGATCTACGAATGCATTTAATTAATATATTTTATTACTCAATTGTACATCATTTTAAATTGTTAAGCATACAAACTTTGTGTTTGCATATGTTTACAAAGCTTAGTATTACCTTAATTAATTTTTTCTATTTGGTGGCCAACTCTCGTAAATCAGAATTTACACTTTACACACTCGTTACACCTTTCGTTTATATTAATTAAACAAGCATAGGTGCACCGCAACTATATACTTGTCACACAAGCTAATGACTTGTATATAAGGAATATTAGGTTAATATGTAAGTATGGTAAAAAAAACTTTTCAACGATCAACCTAAATAGTGGAAATCAGCAACCAATAAGATTTGTTGCCTTAAAATTTTAATTATGCTAACTTATTCTGTTTTACTAACGTGTGTTCCAACTATTATTTTTGCATCAATTACTCAAATTAGTTTATAACAACAAATAGGATCCCAATAATCATAGGAGAAGATCATTATCAATACCAACTTCTCCATATTATTCTACATTCACTTAATCATTAGTTACCAACATTTTTTTGACAGAATCAAAGTTCATTATATTAAAGGGTATACTGTTTACATGGATGAAGAACAGAAGCATCAAAAACATCATAGTTCCACTTACAAGACCATAACTTCTTACCATCAGTTTATTTTTTTACATTTATACGGCACCTAATTGGGACTGCACTATTGCCATCCAACCTACTACCATCCAACAATATGATGTTAGTTGTGGAGTTTTGTTAAATTACTGCCTTGGAACAAGTCGATCCCCAGTACGTGGAACATTTCCCTGTCGAATATTTTTAACGCCCCCCCATGTCATGCATTATATCCGGGAAGGATGACTTGGCTACCTTCCCCTGGTTGGATATGGCATCATTGTAGTCCATTGAGGCCTGAACGGTATGAATATTTAAGTGGGAGGACCTCTCCTATAACTTCTTCTCCAAAGCATCAATCTTTGTCCTCAAACTGAGGTTGATTTTTTCCAGGTTACGACGGATAGTCCTCTCCAATGACAGTTGGAAATCCTTTTCATGGAGCTGCTGCATTAGGTCCTTCACACTTTCTAGAGGATCAGCCGGAGCAATTTTAAAGTCCATTTGTCCGAACTCCTCTGGATCCGGCGAGCCCTGATGCAGTCTTCGTTCCTCTGGGAACACCTCCCTGTTTCATGAATCGATGGAGGAGTCCGACTCCATACAGTGTGATGAGGAGAAGTTAAACAACAAGTGGGAAATGTGGATTCGGTGATACTGCTTCCACCTTCATCTGTGTGTTTTCTTTAGTGGTTTATTAGAAGATAATGTAGGTAGTGATACTTAATTGGAAGTATAGTATATTAGTAGCACTGATGGGATGGTGTATGCATTTTATTTTTTACACGTGTTTCAACCACACGTGGGCCTGAATAACAAATATAAAATAACTTATTAATATGTACACCCATGTACTGAAAACTCTCGTACTGTTAATGAACAGTGCATGAGAGCAGTTACACATGTTTCTGTATCCATACTTATATCTTTAGTAATCTTTAATATATGATTAATTATAAAGTGAGACAAAGATATTTTGGTTAAGTTAGTATGTAAGAGCACTCCCATCCGGTGCTCTACTTCATCCTTTAAAATACCTCCACAAGACACACATTTTTCTATTTTACCTATGAATTTTACATTGTACCATACATCAGATTCTCTATTTTTTTTTCTCTATATCATTTAAATATTAAATTTTCAAACATTTTTTTATAACTATTAATAACATCCTTATATATTTTAATGTTATAATATTGGGTTGAAGGATGAATAGTGTGCATTCGATATAGTTTTGTACTGTAGCTTTATCTAAAAATATTTTTAAATTACATCATCCAATGGATACCCATTTTTCTTGATTTTAACTATTTTTTACAGATTTTGGTAATATACCTCACCGGATGGGAGTACTCTAAGATTTTAGTTTGGAAATTTAATTGTTTATTGTGGCTAATATTCCAATAATTACAGTTAATTATAGCACCTGCATGATGTCTCGCCTGATGCGGAGGCGGGACTTGTGCCATTCCATCATCAAAGCTGTGTATTTGTATATGTTTCAATCGTGTAGCTAAGGAAGTGCTTAAGAAATATAAAGGGTATCTGACATTTCCCCGACTATTGAGAGCCTATATATATACAAGGGTATCGAACCTCTTGTAGGTTTTGGAAAAAATCTAACAAATTAAAGTATCTAAAATAAAGTTCAAAAATCTTGTTGTCCATATACTTTTATTCATTATTTTGGGAATTTTGAATATTACAAACGTTTACATTGTACACACATTTTATACCTCTTATCCATAGATAAGAAAACATCTACAACTATTAATTTGCATTCTCATATGATAATACATTGAGGTAATGCTTAATAGAAATACTTTTACAAAAATAAAATAAAATACTACATATAAAGATTACCTTATTTGATACTAAAGGTTGCATATTAAACATATTATTGAAATTACAAGACTGATGAGATGCGAATACTCCGCGGCCTTAATAGAGGTCATCATTTTCAGCAGCATCACAACCTATACCACCACCTACTAATTCTTATAGGCTTGCCGGGTAGGTGGATTTTTGTGCTGCTGGGGAAGCGGTGTGGCCGAGGCCACCTTATATAAGTTTATTTGTTTAGATGCTAAACAAATGTGGAAAAGTAAATCTACTTGAATAACCTTCATAATTGTTAGTGACCCCTATAGGTCGATTGGTTTGCCTGTATAAAGCAGACGTTAGGATTGAAATAGAAATGTGTAACATAGTTGGAAATCTTACTTTACCAATTTGAAAATGGTTAAGCCGGAAACATTTTGTGCATTTAAATTCTTCAGGCGTCCACGTCTTCTTAATCTCTTATTTAGAATCCATTTACATATTGAAATGATGTGTGTAGATGGGGTATAAGGTACACTCCAACTTTTCTCTAATTTTCATGGGGACTTTGAACATATTGCAGTGGGATAATATTGGGGAAAATTTTAGTTATTTATACAATAAATAAGAGTAAGTGGGGTGGTGGATGAACAATATTCTCTGTGGGTCCCAGTAAGTTGTATGGTATATGGTGAAGGAAAACTCTATTATTACAATGAGATTTGAATGGTCAAATAAAGGCTAATACAATAATAATAAAAAACTGAACCTTTTATTGTGTGGGTGACCGCATTCTCTATTATGATCGTGTAATACAATAATAAAAGAAACTGAACCTTTTATTATGTGAGTGAAGGAAAACTGTGTTATTATGGTGGGATTTGAATGGTCAAATAAAGGCTAATACAATAATAAAAAAAATTGAACACATTATTATATGCATCTGCACTATCCAATGTCCAAAACATTGAATAAAGTCTTCTCGGTACCTGTGCACTGCCGAAAGCTACTCAGCAGAGAGGCTTCAGAAATCCAAGCTGGGAAAGCGGGCTGGACTTGGAGAAACTAGTGGAAAAAACATGTAATCAGTAAACTTAAATTATTAGTATGCCCAGTTTTTAACATATAGGAAATCACAAGTGAGCAGTCCACAACAGACAAATAATACAGAAACCAATCTTTATTAGAAGTGACCACACGACTTTATTTTACTCTTTTATTGGATGTGACCACTAAGACCCTAAGATAAATATGGGGTAAAACGTAAATAACATGAATTTGTTTTACTCATAATTAATGTCTTGTTTTTATATAACACTACTCGGTTGTTATCAAACTGGTGAGGAGATAATTTTTTGGTAGTGCATGCAAAGTCAACTTTTGCGGCTCACTAGCCATGTGGCAATACGGCCATACTTGGCTCTCTACATATTTAGCTTTATATTCAAAGTGTGTGTATGTGTTAAAGTTAATAAAGCTAGCTACCATTTTTTTATGTATATACTGAATTTTTTTAATAATAAGATAATGTTTAAATTGCTAAGTGTATATCCATATCCTTCTTTTTTAACATTTTTTATTCAAATTAAAAAAAAAATGCCCACAAACACAAAAACAAATTAATGTTATAGAATATAGACGCGTGGCAAAAATTATAACAATATTAATGGCCTTATATTATCTTATTATATTATAAGGTCAAAAAATCTATTACAAATCCATACATACGTACTTAATTATATATTTACACAAACAATCAATTTTGTCTAATGATGATTGGCATATAGTCTCACAATAATTACAAATCTACTAGCTCCTTTAACAACAACAAATAAGGAATATAATTATGCAGTAGATTTGGTGAACATTGCCTTGACTTTAATTTACTAATAGATATAAAAATTGTTAATTGTATTTTTGGCATATTTAATTTGATAAAAATATTTTGTATTTTCTTATTATATTTAGATGTATCTAAATATATATTATTAATATATGTTTTATTTGTTTTAAATAATAAAAATATAATTGATGACAAACTTTTCTATATTATAAAAGTTTGCAACGTTAAATCCCAGTGATAGGAATTATAACTTCATTGATATTGCATAAAAAAAATTAACATATTATACAAATCTATTATTCTCATTATTTCTGTGTGATAATGGGGATGAATATTCAAATCATAGCCCTAATAAGGCTGCAACTAATTGGCCAAATAAACACAGACAAGGGTTATTAATAAACAAATCATTGTAGTACGTTCGTTGCTTAACAACATAAGAGTTGACATGTTTCCCAGCAATTTAGCTCATCTTCCGAGGTGTTATTTGTATAAATCATCATTTATTTTTGGTGGGAGACTCTCATATCACCAATTTACGTAACAAAGCCACCATATTTGCATTACACCTTTTCTGTTTTTTTTTTATAAATGACTTATTTTATTGAGGTTAGTTATATGAAAACGTACAACCAATTATAATCCTGTTTTAAAGTACACTAATTGACTAAGCACCAGGATGTTAATGGATTACTAACTCCAGTAAAAGTTAATGCCAATCAATTGATATGTTATCACCCCTCTACAGTCAGTTCTAAAGTTGAAATTGTTCTAACTGGGTGACATATAAACCTCAATTCAAAATCAACCAAAATTAGCAACTTTATTCCTCTTATTTAACTACTCCATCGTCCCATTCCAAAGTAAAAAAATCAGGGAAAGTTGATAAACGAGTTTTATACTCATTAATATGTGTGTTTTTAGGTTACGAAACAATGTTGTTTTTTGATCTATTTTACGATTCTTTCTATATGTTTTCAAGTATAGAAGGGCTTGGGAGACATAGGTGTGCATACGTGGTGAAAAAACCGACAGAATGAAAAAAGTTGGTGGAAAACAGTGTTTCCAGGCAAGTGCTGCGACCGCAGGAAGGATATGTTGTGGCCACAATTCCAGAGGAGAAAGGCATTCCCAGGGAAATCCTGCGACCGCAGGAAGAGTATCCTTCGGCCGCAATTCCAGAGGAGAAAAGCATTCCTACGCAATTACTACGACCGCAGGAATATGTTTCTGCGGCTGCAAGTCTAGAGAACGTAGGCATTTAAAAGTATTCCTGCGACCGCAGGAATAGGAGTCTGCGGTCGCAAGTCCAACGAACATGGTCATTTACAAGGTATTCCTGCGACGGCTTTACAGAGTATTAATAGGCTGCAATTCCAGAGAATATAGACATTTATATTGTAATCGTGCGACCACAAAAAAAAAAACACTTCTTGCGACCGAATGAGCTGTGTAAAAGTGTGAAAATCGCATACAACTAAATCAAGGGTTTTTGGGTCATTTCATGTATTGGAGAAACCCTAATCTCGTTTAAATCACGATTTTTGAGAGACAAGAGGTACTTTATGCAGACATAGACTGGAAGAAGAGCATTGGGATTACTTTGGAGAGGAACTTGGATTGGCATAGAGTTCTTATCTTTTCTATTTATCTTTGCTTTATGTTACTTTCTTTTTTAAGGATTTTGTAATTATAAACATGACCTAATTTTATTTTCTAGGGTTTTCAATGTAACCACTTGGATCTTTGTTAATTACTATGAGGAATTCATGTTTCTTTATTCAGTTATATTCTAAATTATTTTATCCGTTCTTATTGCTTGATCACAATTTACATGATAAACTGAAAAATTGATGAAATTAAAATCCCTAGGGAATGTTTGCTTGGTACAAATTTCCTGGAATGGAATTGAATAGATTCTTATTTCTTTGTTTGGTTTCATATTTTGCAAGAATGCTTTTTCCAAAGGGATTACTAAACATTGAAATGGAAGAACTGTTATTCCATTTAAAATTGTTTGGAAATGGAATTCCTAAATTAATTCATTTTTTTTATCTCATTTTTACTCTTTTTTTTTAATTGTATCTATTATATGCCACTCTCAAACCTATTTATACTGATTTTTTCTTCACTCTCTACATTAAATTGAATGTCCAGTATATTCCTTAAATAATTGTTTATTTTATTTATAAGATGTTCAATAAATATTGGTTCTTTCAAGTAAAATATATTCCTCTAAAAATATATATATTTATTTAATATATCTTATATTGGATAACAATAACTATATACACAACATCTATTTATTTTCTAAAATTAAATTGTCCTATTATCTAAAAAGAACTATATATATTTTTTCAATATTGAGGCATCTAAAATTTAATTAATTAAAACTAAATATAATATTTTTTATGAAATTTGTAGTAAAAAAAATTGTTTATTACACATAAAATATAGTATAATATATTCAAAAAATGGTGTATATAATAAAAACTAACATTAAAAAATAATGATAGTTTTAAAATTATTTAGAAAAGTAAAGTAAGGGTATTTTACGCAAAAAGATATAAAGTGCATTCTATTCCATAACTCATTTCAATGTCTCTACCAAACAAAATAATCAAAATTTCCATTCCATGTTTGTTTTGCAACCAAACGCACCCTAGTTATTTATTTTTTAAGTTCTTCCAATTATTTGCTTTCTTTCATAGTGTTATTTTATATTAATTGATTTTGTTATTTGAATGCAATTGCAATATAAAACCTTGGAATTTACGGGGAATACAATCAAAAGAAATGGCTGATGAGGAATATCAATATAATATTGTTCTACAAGACTTCAAACATACCGTATATATCCCTACTCCTTTCACTACCATTTGGATTCCTTTTCAATTAGATTATCTCTTACTCTATTAATGCCGGAAGTCAATATTCTACCTGCAATAAGTTGCCTATCCCACTCGGTCGCCACCTAGGACACAAACAGAACAATTAATACAAATGTTACATTGTAGTAAAAAAACAAAAATATACTTTAGCAAAATATATTGAATAAATAACTACATACATTAGTTGGTCCACTCCTTACACATTTCCCAAGTTCCAAATCATCTATTTTATCATCTGTCTGTCGACTTAGAACTTCAGGCACATATTCTTGCAGAAGCATCTTCATCACATACACACCGCAGTCGTACTGTACGCATTCTTTGCTGTGAGATACAGGTTGCTCAATATGAAAACCCCAGAAACAGAATTCACTCCCTTGCACCTCCTTCAACGTCTTACTAAATGCATTGTCCATTGACTCCAACTAAAACAAAACAAATTATTCCAAACAAATTTCTACCTTCAAAATCAATCTCCTTCATCAAATTCATGCTAAAAAACCACAAATAAAACACTAGTAAACACCTACCATATTCTCAATTATAGCAAGACCAAATGGTGTCGAAGGAATTTTGAGGTTATCATACAATTCAACAAGATTCTTTTCGAACTTCAAAATTGCCAGAAACCAATGTCTCTTTGCAAGCACAGGAGCATATGCCTATGACAACGAAACAACCCATTATGCCAATACTATACATAAAAAAAAATATATATATACCAAATTTTCAAATTTCAACCTACTCCTAATCAATACCTTCTCACAATCACCAACTTCTCCACACCACTCTTCCCATTTTTTTCCTTCGCTCTTAGTAGAAAAATTGTACGGATTAGGACGCTACAAACAATTGAAATTACTCCAACATTTGTTATTTGGTACTGTTAAAAACATCACACATAATATAACTCACTAGTAAGACAATAACATTATATTATATTACTTATTAAAACCAAATAAAACTCACCGATAACACTGTCGGAATCCACCAACACCTTCTCCTCTTACCACGTCCATGAACCTCCTGTGCTGATAAAATCTCTACTAAACAATTTACAACCTGAAACAAATATTGGTCACCAAAATTAATACATTACTAAAAAATAATGGAATATAACTAACTAAAAAAAAAACTTTCACACCATTAAACTTACTCTAGCGCTAACCAGTTGATGCGCATTCAATGTTAGAAAGTCCGCCCTCCTCCCAATCACTTTATCCCCAAGAAATACAATCTCACTGTACAAAATATTTATAAAACAATTATAACGTTTGATAAAAACATTACAAATGAGGGTTCTATACAAAAAAACCTATATAAAATTTACTTGGCCGACAAAGTTGGGTCAAGAACATAATTCACAATAACTTTCTCCCAGTCATGAAAATCTTCCAGATCTCCCCACACCCCACGATTAATTATCCTTGCTTGGAATAAAGAACCTAGAAGCGGCTGTTAAAACACACAAATAATTAACATAACATCCCCTTCACATATGCACAATATCAAAATACTCACTTTACTACAAAATAACATAATTAATAAAATTCAAAGTACAATAAATAGAAACTCACTGGCGCATTAAAGAATCCAATTTCATTGTCTCTCACATCGAACATATGACAATCAGATCCAGAACCAAAGTATTGAAGGACCAACTCCATCTCATCTTTGAAGTGCCATCTTATTTCATCCTCCACACTGGAAAATCTAGTGTTGGATCTTCTCTTCCCGATGGTCAACATATTCGTGATTCCATCAAGATGCATACAAAAGTCACCTAATTCAGCACTCGTATTCACTAAATTACTATCAAATATTTCCTCAGTAGGCATACGATTTTCTATACACATACGAGGACTACACTTTTCTAATTGTTCCTCCTGTAATGTTGCCTTAGCCAAATTATTATTCACGACCGCATCTACCAAATCTCCTACAACATCAATATCTCCACCCGCAACTTCTACCTCAACCAAATTCCTTGGCGTAACCATTGTGTAACATTCATCGCTCACCTTTTATTTTACATCTACCTCATCAACTTTCAAAATATTTAAATGGTATTCATCCTCAGAATGAAGCTTCAGCTTCAAATCACCTGAGTCGATGTTGGCACATGCATTTGACAATATAACTTCATCTGAACTATTAAATTGCGTGTCATCCTCTCCGCTTTTCCCATTCAACGAAACTAACCAAATATCATGTCTTTCAATTTCCAAATTATCAACCGGACCCATATTATGAAACAACCCCTCATCCTCCACAAAGTTTCTATCAACAAACCCAACTGGATGCAAGTCAACTCTAGCACTGTCAACATTAGTAGCACCTTCACCACTCAGCTGGAAATCCAGATCTCCAATCAAAACATTCATAGTATCGGAAGAAATGCTTCCCAATAATTTATCTGCAACATTCACCTACGATTGAGAGAAAGGATTCTTTAAACTCACGTTCCAACTTTCCAACTTCATCATTATCCGCATAGCTTCCTCAACCAATTTGTCTAACATAATCTCATCTTCAACGTCTCTTAACGAATTATGAAGTAACTCTAAAACATCATGCCTTATAGAAGCAAGTTCGTGTTTAAATACTTTCATTTCAGCCTCGTGTGAAATCAATGCCAATAATATTTTGCTTAACTTCTTTTTATCCATAATAACCTACCATCAATAAAGAAAATTTTAACTTACCTCCAAATTTATTTCACATCAAACATGCTCCCTTAAAATGAACAAAAACACAAACTTGATTTCACAAACCACAACCATTGGCCAAACAAATAAACTACATTGCCTACTTTAAATCAATTTTCTATCCTCTTCACATTCCCTAATTATACACTAAATAATCAATCAGAACCACCTTTATAGTCACAAAACAGTAAAACAATTGAAATATTTACATACCCCTACTGATTTTGAAAGTGGGCATAGCTTTTAAAATAACTAACCATGTGTAAAAAAAACATACACACCAATTCACACGATGAGAATCATACATATCAGAAACTAATATAGAACAAAACAAACCCATACGGTAAAGTAAATTTTTTTTGCATGTATAACACAAAAGGTCCACACTTTGCAGTGGGAAAAAATCATAGACAATATTAAGGTGACAGAGTGAGAAATGAGAGTTATACATATAAAACACATATATATGTGAGCTTTGAAAAAACAAAGAAAAAAAGCAGAGGTTACGAGTGAGATTGACAAAGTAGAAGCATGAGATATAAAACGCATATATATCAGAAACTAATATATATAATATACATATCAGAAACTAAATCATAGCATTTGATTTGGTATAAATAAAAAAAACCATGGAATACCTTGTTTTCTTCGCCTCCCTCAACGAAAACCAGAAAAATTCTCTCTTCTCTTTCTTACTGAAGAAGATGATGTTAGACCCGTTCATATCGCTCAATACCTGTATGGCTCAAGCTCAACCTCAATGGAATAAGAAGCTGAGAAGAAGAAAGTACATTGAAAATTCATATCGCTCAATAGAAAAAGTCTGAAACTCAATACCTGTATAGCTCAAGCTCAACCTCAATGGAATAAGAAGCTGAGAAGAAGAAAATACATTGAACTTAATAGTGGCTATTTTTGTCTGTCACGGGTGAACTTTGAAAAAACAAAGAAAAAAAGCAGAGGTTATATATCAAAAACTAATTAATATTAATAGTAGAAGCATTGACTAATTAATACAATCTGACTACATTGACTAATTGATACAACAACATTGACTAATTGATACAATCTGACAATAAAAATCTGACTACAATCTGACTAAATTTAAAACCTTCTCACAAAACTTAAACTAATATATATATATAAACTAATATATATTAAATATATATTAAAAACCGTATATGCGGGCGTTCCGTACGCCCGCACCAAAGAAGTTCCCTATATATATAGTATAGATATATAGGAGATTAGTTGTAAAAACACATGCCCTCCATTAAATTAGATCATATTATAAAATCAAGAATTTGGAGTAACAAATAAATATATATCATATCATAAAGTTATGGAAATAATTTAACTGATATAATTAAATGAGATTTATGAGCATATATACATATATTTTTTAGAATCAATTGAAAATCCAACAATAAAAAAAAAATTGTGTAAATATAACACGTGGTGGATGGTGTGTCAATTTCTGCAACAAAAAAAAAGTAAGACTGAAGCAGGAAGAACCAGGTGGAAACAGTATAAGGATGGTGAGATGAGAAGTATATGGTTAATGAGATATAATAGAAACAAAATAAAATTTGGTGTTAAATTACAATAAACTCCCTAGAAAAAGCTGAAATAGAGGGTATAAAAGTAAACCAAGCAGGAATGTAGTATATGTAAGATAAGATACAAGTAATAATTATTTAATAATAAAATTGTTTAATAATATATATTTCTTACTATATATATAACTGTTTAATAAGAAAAAGAAAAAAAAAAGAATGACTGCTCACTAACAAAAAAAAAAAAAAGAATAATGATAGAAAAAAGCAAGGGGTATTTAGATTTACTGATAAAGTCTGAGGAGTCCATGTGCTCCTGAAAATTAGCAAATGCAGTAAAATTGCAACATGGATTAATTTGCACTTGTGCTGCATCAACGCCAGGAATTTCTTCTATGAGAGTATATCTGTTTATAATCCAATCAAATTCATGCTCAACAATTTTAACCTATGCTTTGGTTTCTTTGATCATTGCATTAGAGAGATAATATTTTTCTGAAACTATCAGAGTGTTGCTAAACAAATTTATATCAGCATCATGAGTTTCCTGTACAAAATAAGATTTAAAGAGAATGAACACCCAAATTGAGAATAACATGGACAATAATGTTTATTACCTCTTCGTCGCATAGGATTAGAGTTCGGTATTTCTTTGTTCCATAACGAGATAATTTTGGTAGTCCTTTTTCGACAACAATAAGTTTGCCTTCTCCATATTTTTGTTAATAATATAAGTTTTATTAATATGTAAGGGTAGTTTAGTCTTTTAGCCTCTCATTATTTTGGCTATATATTTTGTTGCTCTTGTACTCTTTTTTTATCTCTTTCATTATAATGAAAACCTAGCATCCTTTTTTATTCCCTCTCAAATCTTCTTTTGTCTTTTTTGCAAACTTATCATGGTATCAGAGCAATGTTCTTGAGTATCCTCAATTTGGCTCAGTCTTTGGCTTTGATTTTGAGGTTTTCACACCAATCTTGGGGATTTCGCACTTTGTTCTGTCTATTTGGATTTCGATTGTTCATCATGGCTGGCGCAAAAGATGATTCGCTTCAGTCCATTAATGTGCAATTGAATGGGCAGAATTATTCGTATTGGCATTATGTTATGAAATTTTTTCTGAAAGGGAAACGTATGTGGGGTTATGTTTATGGAATTTCCACGAAACCGAAGGACGATAAGGATGAGAGCTTTGCAGAATAGTTGGATCTTTGGGATGCCAACAATTCGAAAATCATCACTTGGATCAACAACTCAGTTCAACAATCAATCGGTATCCAATTGGCGAAATATGAGACGGCAAAGGAAGTTTGGGAGCACTTGGAAAGGTTGTATACACAGTCTAATTTCGCAAAGCAGTATCAGTTGGAGATTGACATTCGGGCCCTTCAACAGAATAGCATGACCGTTCAGGAATTTTTTTCTGCTATGTCTAATCTGTGGGATCAGCTTACTTTGACTGAATCAGCGGAGTTACGGGCATTTGCCCCTTACATTGCTCGGAGAGACGCACAACGTCTGGTTTCGTTTTTGATGGCTCTTCGAGATGAGTTTGAAGGTCTTCGTGGAATAATCCTACATCGCAGTCCTCTTCCGTCGGTTGATTCGGTGGTTAATGAGTTGTTAGCAGAAGAGATTCGCTTGAAGTCTTGTGTTGATAAAGGGGGGGTGGAAAAGGGGATTCTTCCTTCTCCGAATCCCTCTGTCTTTGCAGTTCCTCATCGGCCAGCCTCCAACAATCAACACAAGACTCAAGCCAAGGTTGGCTACGACGAATGCAGTTTTTGCAAGCAAAAGGGACACTAGAAGGCTCAATGCCCCAAACTGTTGAACAGGGTGCAATCACCGAATCAGTCTCCTCACTGGAAATCTGGCAACCAACCTCATTGACGTCTTCATTCTATGTCTTCGAACATGGCAGCTATTGTTCCACCTGCAGATTCTGGAAGCACTCCTAGTACCTCGATTGATACACTCACAGAGCAGTTTCAGAAGTTCATTGCCTCACAGCCACACGCCATGTTAGCCTCCTCACACATAGGTTTGCCTTCTAGTAGTACACCAGGTATATCTTCCTCTATATGGGTCCTTGATTCTGGAGCTTCACATCATATGTCACCTAATTCCAATTCCTTCATGTCCATTAAATCAGCACCCTCTGTATCTGTCATGACCGCTGATGGCACTCCCATGCCATTAGCAGGGATTGGCTCGATTTGCACTCCAAAAATGTCATTCTCTGATGTATATCATATTCCAAATCTTACTTTGAATCTTGTCTCTGTTGGTCAATTATGTGACTCTGGTTTCTCAGTTATTTTCTCTAATTCTTGTTGTTATGTGCATGATCCTCATTCCAAGAAGCTGATTGGGACAGACCGTAAGCAGGGGGGGCTTTACATTTTAGATGAGTTGAGAGTTCCTGATGTTGCAGCTTCTAGTGTCGATTTGTCTTCATTTCATTTAAGTTCATCTTCGTCTAGTTTTTATTTATGGCATTCTCGTCTTGGACATGTATCTGGTTCACGTTTAAAGTACTTAGCTTCCATAGGAGCATTAGGAAAGTTACAAACCCATAATATTTCAGATTGTTGTGGTTGCAAATTGGCAAAATTTTATGCTTTACCTTTTTATAAGAGTGTTTCTGTTTCTCTTGCACCTTTTGATTTGATTCACTCTGATGTGTGGGGACCACCACCCATTCTAACAAAAGGTGGATCACGTTACTATGTCTCTTTTATTGATGATTATACTCGTTTTTGTTGGGTCTTTCTTATGAAACATCGTTCTGATTTCCTCACGATTTATCATATGTTTCGTGCTTTTGTTAAAACTCAACATAATGTTGTTATCAAATGTTTTCGATGTGATCTGGGTGGTGAATATACCTCCAATCGTTTCTCTGAATTGCTTGCTTTAGATGGTACCTTACATCAAACCTCTTATACCAATACACCAGAGAAAAATGGGGTTGCCGAAAGAAAACAGAGACACATTGTTGAAACTGCTCGTTCTCTCTTATTGTCTGGTTATGTTCCTAGTGAGTTTTGGGGGGAAGCCATTCTGACTGCAGTTCATTCAATCAATAGAATTCCGTCATCTGTCACTTCAGGTCTGTCTCCCTTTGAAAAACTTTATGGTCACGCTCCTGATTATTCTTCATTGAGAGTCTTTGGTTCCACGTGTTTTGTTCTCCGTCCTCATGTTGAACGTAGTAAGCTTACTTCTCGTTTCGCTCTTTGTGTATTTCTTGGTTATGGTGAAGGTCAAAAAGGATATCGATGTTATGATCCTGTTAGTCAAAAACTCTATGTTTCTCGTCATGTTGTGTTTCTTGAGCATATACCTTTCTACTCTATTCCATCGGACACCCCCAATCTACACAAATCTGATCTCACTCGTATTGATCCATTTGATTCTTGTACTGTAGATACTCTTAACTCTGCAAATGTCAGTTCTCAGCCTGTCGAAGTCCCTTCTGCCCCTACTACTGCCCAAGATGCTTCTGAGATTGTGGATCCTGCTCCTCCTCGCTACCCTCAAAGAATTCGTAAGTCCACACAGTTACCTGATTTTGTCTACCCCACTTATTCTGATTCTTTCTTTTCTTTTTTGACTTCTATTCACCAACTCTCTGAGCCCTCTTCCTATAAAGAGGCTATTCTTGACCCTCTTTGGCAGCAGGCAATGGCTGAAGATCTCTCTGCGTTGTACAAGATAGGTACTTGGGATATTGTTCCTCTTCCTGTGGGGAAGCGTGCTATTGGTTCCCGTTGGTTTTACAAGATCAAGACTAAGTCTGATGGGTCAGTAGCGCGGTACAAAGCTTGTTTGGTTGCTAAAGGCTTTGCTCAGGAGTATGGGATGGATTATGAGGAAAATTTCGCTCCAGTTTCCAAACATACCACTATTCGTACTCTCATTGCTGTTGTGTCTGCTCGACAGTGGTCCATTTCTCAAATGGACATTAAAAACGCCTTCTTGAACGGGACTCTTCAAGAAGAAGTTTACATGGTTCCTCCACCAGGTGTTCCTCATAATTCAGGAGAAGTTTGCAGATTGAAGAAGGCTCTTTATGGGCTTAAACAAGCTCCCCGAGCCTGGTTTGAAAAATTCTCCATCGTGATTACTTCTCTCGGCTTCCACCCCAGTGCACATGATTCAGCTCTCTTTATTAGGTGTACTTCTTCTGGCCGCACTTTACTCGCTTTATATGTTGATGATATGATTATCACCGATGATGATGCGAATGGGATAACGGAGTTGAAAAGGCACTTGACTCGTGAATTTGAGATGAAAGATTTGGGTTCCCTACGGTACTTTTTAGGGATAGAAGTAGATTACTCTCCTCGTGGCTATCTTCTTTCTCAATCTAAGTACATTGCTAATATTCTCGATCAGGCTCGTCACTCTGATGCTCGCACTGTTGATACCCCTCTTGAGCTTAATGTTAGGTATTCTTCATCTGATGGTGTTGCCTTGTCAGATCCCTCTCTATAGCGCACTCTGGTTGGTAGCTTAGTGTACCTTACTATCACCAGGCCAGACATCGCTTATGCAGTTCACATTGTTAGTCAGTTTGTTGCATCTCCCACTACCATTCATTGGGTAGCTGTGCTTCGTATTCTTCGATATCTTCGGGGAACTCAATTTCAGAGTCTACTTTTTCCATCTACGTCTACTTTAGAGTTACGTGCCTACTCAGATGCAAATCGGGGTGGTGATTGTACTGATCGCAAATCTACCACTGGTTTTTGCATATTTTTGGGAGATTCTCTTATTTCTTGGAAAAGTAAAAAACAGACTGTTGTCTCTCGATCGTCTACAGAAGCAGAATATCGTGCCATGGCCTCCACTACCGCTGAAATTGTTTGGTTGCGTTGGTTACTTGCTGATATGGGTGTTATTCTCTCAGATCCCACTCCGATGCATTGTGACAATGTTAGTGCTATTCAGATTACTCGCAACTCTATTTTTCATGAGCGCACGAAACATATTGAGATAGATTGTCATCTTACTCATCACCACTATCAGAATGGGACCATCACTTTACCATTTGTCACTTTTGCTATGCATATTGCCGACTTGTTTACGAAGGCTCATACTATTTCTCGTTTTTGTTTCTTAGTTAGCAAACTCTCGATGCTTCCCGCAAATGCATCGTGAGTTTGAGGGGGGATATTAATAATATAAGTTTTATTAATATGTAAGGGTAGTTTAGTCTTTTAGCCTCTCATTATTTTGGCTATATATTTTGTTGCTCTTGTACTCTTTTTTTTATCTCTTTCGTAATAATGAAAACCTAGCCTCCTTTTTTATTCCCTCTCAAATCTTCTTTTGTCTATTTTGCAAAATTATCACTTTTATCTCCAGGAATAATTTCTTTGATAAACTTAAACTCTTTTGCCATAGTCAACCTGCCAAACATTAAACTGTAGAATGAGTAATAAGTACCATATATCTTCGACAATAATTGTAAGATAAGAAACAAAGTAAACTGAATGTCTTACTTGAGAGTGAGAGTGGAATGGTGGAGAAGGATGAAGAAAATCAGCGTTATGTTCTGCTAAATTGATTTGGATATGACTTATATGTAATTTATGTTTATTAATTTATAAGAAAAAAAGATAAAGGCAGTGAAGATGTGAAGGTTGTAGAAGATAATGGAAGGTCTGAGAAAGTGAAAGGGGAGGAGTATAGCAGAGTTCATTGGAATCATTTAACTGAGGAAATTATGGAAAGTAACGTGTTGGGCTTTTGTTTTTTTTTGGTAGGAACTGCCACATTTATAGTTCCAAGAAATCTTGGGAAGTCGGTTTTTTGGTAAAAAGGAGAATAACAAAACATGATGAATGGTTCAGAATGAGTGAGAATGAACCATTTATATACGAATAATTCATTTATATGTATATTTCCTGACAAATACATTTATACTTATTATTATATAAGAAAATAAAGGAAGTCAATGACTTCGTGCGGAAGGTTGTTGTTAGGAAAGAGGAAGACTTAATTTTTTTTTTTGTTGATCTTTTCCCTAGACAGAGTAAAACCATATTTGGAAGAAACTATATATAATAATATATAGGGGCAGACAGTGGAATAGTAAACATAAAAGAAGAAAGCAAAATAATAAATAAAAAAATAACACTTTTATATAGAATATATATAATGGACAAAACAAAAAGATGAAACGTGTAATAGTGAACAAAAAAAAGAAAAAAGCAATATAATAAATAAAAGAATCACAATTTTAGATACAACTACATTTGTTTGTATATATAACGGACCCAAAAAAGGATGAGCAGCAACTAAGAATGGGTAACTCACTAACAAACAAACAAAAAAGGATGACTCAACAAATTATTCATGCATATATATATATAGTATAAATATATAGTAGAGATATGTTAATATAAATATTTTTCTATTTACGTTATGTATAATATATAATCTTAATAATTATTACTTAGTATAAGTTTTTCCATATATATATGAATGATAGTAATAATTATATAAATATAATATAAGGGATACTAATGGTCTAAATATTGGGATACTAATAGTCTAATTATATAAATATACTATTAAAATTTTAAAATATAAAAACCCTATTGGTATAGAACATGAACAGCCGTACGCCACTCTCTCAAACCTCAATGAATTTTTTAAAATTTAAAGAGTGAAGTGAACCTTATTGTCTCTCCCTCTTATTCTATTCTCCTTCTCCTTGGTGTCTATATTCTCAAAAGCTTCCACACAGTACAGTACGTAAAAGAGTGATTCATTCAAAATGTGAGTTTATAATATTTTAAGCATCTTTTCTTTAGTCTCATATATGATCAATAGTAAATAGTAATACTACATATGAAGAAGATAGATGAATGTTATGCTTAAAAAGGATTTATGTCTTTTTTTTTTCTTTCTCGTCTCTCTTTTCTCTCTTTTCGGTAAGATATTTAGTTTGTCTTACTATAGGTAGCTATGTCTTATCTTATATCATATTATATATATATATGTGTGTGTATGAGATTTATTTTACTTTTTGCTGTAAAAACTTATTTGACTAGGGACATTGGGGTATTTATGCACAATGTAGGTGCCTATATAAAAAAAATATAATTCTTTAACATCATTCCAAAATAATGCTACTATTTGTTTAGTTTCCAAAAATACCCTTATCATTTTTTTAGCCTTCATCTCTCTTCTCTCTCTCTACTCCCTCTCTCTCGGGTCACCTTTATTCTTTGGAGTTATGGCAGCCACCACCAAACCATCATCACCACCAATTTTTTTTTAAAAAACGTCTACAACTTTGGCATCCTCCTCTATTTTTTCTTCTCTCTTTCTTCTTCTCTCTTAAAGTGTCCATGGAGACTAAAATAAAATGTCTCATGACAGTTTTTGATGATATGAAATGTAAACCTACTAAAAGTTCAATTAAGATACTAATTTATGCATTTCGAATGGAACTGTGCATGATTTTTTGGTTTTTTTGCAATTTTTTCATAATTTGTTAGATCTGAAACGTAAAAATTTGCAAAAAACTCGATATACCTCGATAGACCTTGATGTACCTCGATGCCCAGTTCGATGGGACCTTAAAAATCATAATTTTCATGAAAAAAAACAACTTGCCTCGACATGCCTCAATGCAAATCAATACAATTAATAGAAACTACATAACTTTTCACTCGATAGTCCGTTTGAGGTGATTTTTTTTAATTTGGGTATTTTCTTGAGATCTACACGTCTGGGATGTGTACACACATATTTGGGAAGTTGAAAGTTTAAAACACACATAACTTTGAAAATATAAGGGTATTGTTTTGAAATTTTCTGTGTTGTCAAGTTTTCAACTTCCCAAATATGTGTGTACACATCTTAGATGTGTAGATCTCAAGAAAATAACCAAATTTAAAAAATCACCTCAAATGGACACCCGATTGAAAAATTATGCACTTTCTATGAATTGCATCGAGGTGTGTCGAGGCATATGGTTTTTTTTTCATAAAAATCATAATTTTTAAGATATACCTCGATAGACCTCGATGCCCAGCTTGATGGGCCCTTAAAAATCATGATTTCATGAAAAAAAAACCACTTGCCTCGATAGGCCTCGACATGTCTCGATTCAAATCAATGCAATTAATAGAAAATGCATAACTTTTTACTCGGGTGTCCGTTTGAGGTGTTTTTTTTGAATTTGGGTATTTTCTTGAGATCTACATGCATGGGATGTGTACACGTGCATTTGGGAAGTTGAAAGTTTGAAAACATACCCAACTTTGAAAATATAAGGGTATTGTTTTGAACTTTGGTGTGTTTTCAAACTTTCAACTTCCCAAATGTGAGTGTACACATCCCAAACGTGTAGATCTCAAGAAAATACCCAAATTAAAAAAAAATCACCTCAAACGGACACCCGGGTGAAAAGTTATGCACTTTCTATTAATTTAATTGATTTACATCGAGACATGTCAAGTTCCATCGAGGCAAGTGGTTTTTTTCATGAAAATTATGGTTTTTAAGGGACCATCAAACTGGGCACCGAGATCTATCGAGGTATATCTTAAAAGCCATGATTTTCATAAAAAAAAACATATGCCTCAACACACCTCAATGCCACCTCGATAGGCCTCGATACACCTCGATGCAATTCATAGAAAGTGCATAATTTTTCACTTGGGTGTCCGTTTGAGGTGATTTTTTTTAATTTTGTTATTTTCTTGAGATCTACACATCTAAAGATGTGTACACATACATTTGGGAAGTTGAAAGTTTGAAAACACACCAAAGTTCAAAACAATACCCTTATATTTTCAAAGTGGGGTATGTTTTCAAACTTTCAACTTCCCAAATGTGTGTGTACACATCCCAGGCGTGTATATAAAATACCCAAATTAAAAAAAAAATCACCCTCAAACGAACACCCAAGTGAAAAGTTATGCACTTTCTATTAATTGTTTTGATTTGCATCGAGGCATGTCGAGGCCTATCGAGATCTATCGAGGCAAGTGGTTTTTTTTCATGAAAATCATGATTTCTACAAGTTTTTACGTTTCAGATCTAGTGAAAAAAATTGCAAAAAAACCAAAAAATCATGCACAGATCTATTCGAAATGCATAAATTAGTGTCTTAATTGAACTTTTAGTAGGTTTAAGTTTTATATCATCAAAAACTGTCATGGGGCATTTTATTTTAGTCTCCATGGACACTTTAAGAGAGAAGAAGAAGGAGAGAAAAATAATAGAGGAGGATGCCAAAGTTGTAGACGTTTTCTCAAAGAAATTTGGTAGTGATGATGGTTTGGTGGTGGCTGCCATAACTCCAAAGAATAAAGGTGACCCAAGAGAGAGGAAGTAGAGAGAGAGAAGAGAGATGGAGGCTAAGAAAATGATAAGGGTATTTTTGGAAACCAAACAAATAGTAGTATTATTTTGGAATGATGTTAAAGAATGATATTTTTTTTATATATGCACCTACATTATGCATTAATACCCAAATTTCCCTTTGACTATTGTGTGCAGTGGATGGACCACTTCAACTTTCTTTTATGCATATAATACAAAAAAGAATGAAGCACTAGCTTTGTGTGAATGATTAAATATGTGTCAGAAAGTAATATTATATTTATAAATTATAAGACAATATAATAGTATAGAAAAGTTGTGATATATACAATAGTCATAGTCCTTTTATCAACTTTTCTTGTACAGACTCATATATATTCGGATAAAGATTAGGATTTGGTATATACATGGACTAAGTATATATATATAGATATATTAAAAAAAATATATTTTCATTAATATATTGATATTAATATATATTTGAGTTGTGTTTCAGACTTTTATTTTTTATTTATTTATTTATTTTAGTTTTATGTATATCAGTGTTTATCATATATAAACATGTGTGAATGTGTATTTGTATATATTTTTATTTTCATAAGAGTGATATATATATATTATAATAGTTTTATTGCAATCTTTATTTATTTTTGCATGTTCAAAATTTGTGTATGTATGTGATTATCATTTATATTCTCATATTATTGTGTTTTTGTCCATGTGTAGTGCAAAAATGAGTGAGATTGAAAATCCAACAGAAGACATTCCATCAACATATGGGCAAATGGAAGAAGGAGCAACATCAACTACACCTGTGGAGCTTGATTCAGTTCCCCCACCTCCAAATAATCATGATTCAGAAATCCAAGATAATATTGATAACGATGATAAGGGAAAGAGAAAGTTGACTTCCTTTGTTTGGAATCATTTCAAGAAGCAAAAAATCGATGGAGTTGAGAAGGCTATTTGTAACTATTGTTAGAGGAAATTAGGCGGAGCAAGCAAAAATGGAACGAGACATTTACATGATCATTTTAAGATATGCCCTCTTAGAAAAAATCGGGATATAAAGCAATCAACCTTGAATCCAAGTAGGAAGAAGGATGGAAGTACTGTTATATTATTTCATATAATATAATATTAGATTAAATAATGTGACAAAATGTGATTTGTCACACAAATGTGATTTGTCACACCTTGTAACATATTATTGAGAGTCACAAAATTGGACACATGTGTGTGCCCAAATGTAACATATTATTGAGAGTCACAAAATTGAAACCAAATGATGGAAAATAAAGTTTTGTTGATCGTTTGTTCCATGGTTCTTGAGCTGATGAGGATAATGATGGATCCTTTGGCTTGTTTTGATTTTTTTGTTAGTAGTACTTCAAATGTGGATACTTACAAGTTTGAGTTAGACTTGTACTTGGAGGAAGCAGTTTTGCCTAGGAGTGCAGAATTTGATATTTTAGCTTGGTAGAAGACGAATGGTCTTAAGTATCCTACATTGCAACAAGTTGTTGGAGATGTTTTGGCTATACCAGTGTCTACAGTTGCTTCTGAGTCTTCTTTCAGTACTAGTAGAAGACATGTGACTCCTAGTCGCAATAGGCTTCATCCAGATACATTGGAGGCATTAGTATGTACACAAGATTGGTTATGGGATGAGAAACTAGGTATGTTTTTTGTAGCTTGTTCTAATAATTTATTCTCCTTTACATAAATATTATTCTAATGCCTATGTTATTTATTTCTTAGATGTATCACAAAAGAGGGCTTCATATCAAACATTGTTTGAAGATGTCAAAGCAGTAAGTTATGTTTTCATTTATTTTTTTTATTTACATTATTATTGCTGAATATTTTTCTATTCACTTATAATTGGAGTTATGATTTTAGGGTCCAAGTTTTGTGGATTTTGATTCTTGAAGAATGAATTAAAGACTCAAGTGAAGGTGGTGACAGATGAATGGTGGTGGAGGTGACTACTACTAGTTAACAAAGTTGAAGACGTTATTATGATTATATTTTGTTTTGTATGATTGTTTGAATTTTAAGTTTAAGTTTATGGATTTTTATTTTAACTTTTGCATGGATTGTACTTAATTTTAGAACTTATCTATATAACTATGGATCATGGAATGAGGAAATTAATTTTATGTTGTTTGAATTTGGTGGTTGCAAATGCTCTTTGACTGTGAAATATTCCAATTAAATAGTTTTTGTTTTTAATTTTTTTTATTTATAATAAAATGTTTCACCGACGAGGTCCCCATTACCAACAAGGATTCCTCGCCCCATTCCCCGTAGGGGATTAGGCGAGGACGAGGGAAAAATTAGGAGGGCGTGGACGGGGGCGGGGAATGCATTCCCCGCACCCCCCGTCCCCATGTGCATCATCAGTAGAAGCAAAATATTTGCATAGTTTTAAAGTTGTAAACATTGTCTATAATTTTAATAAAACTTATTTTCTACTTTTTAAAAAATATATATATCTATAATAGAATGAATTATAGTTCTATAGTATATATAAATGTTTATATCAATAATATCTATATATATGACATCTAAACACAATATTGACATAAATATATATTTACATGACTACATTAAATATATATAAAATACATTAGTATTTAAAAAGAAATTAATAATAGAAATAAAATAAGAATATAAAAAGTCATAGTGTAATATGTAATATACATGCATCAATTATTTATGATTTCTAATATATCTCACAATGTCCTTTGCTGAATTTGATGAAGAAAAAGAGTTTCAATCACTTGATAAAATATAAACCATCACACAAATTTATAAAATAAAAAAAAATGATGTGTGCCTTTATTATTTTTAAATAAATATGATTTAATTATTTAATTTATCATAAAACATCTTTAAAATATCCTATTTTAATTTATTTATTTTTGTTTAATTTTATGTTTGTTCTAGTTTTTGAATTTGGCCATGACAACAAAAGATTATATATTATATGTTTAATATAATATTAAGTTTAAGTTTAATTAAAATTTATTTAAGTTATAAAATATGGTTTTATTATTTTTAAATAATTATCATTGTAAAATATCCCAAAAATATCTAATTTTAATTTATTTAGTTAATTTTATTTAAGTTTAGGTCATGTTTACAATCTATACCATTAAATACAAGAATATTATGTTAAATATAAGAATATTCCGTTAAAGTTAAGAGAAAAAAAATAAAAAACCGTTAAAACCAAGAATTTTCGTTATCTATACACTTTTTATATAGAAGATATATATATATATATATATACTAGATACAAGTAACATATTTGCTTAGTTTTATTTATAAAATTTATTAATTATTTTTATTAAATTTATATTGATGTCATATAAATTTTGAAATAAATATCCCATTTTAATTAAATAATTTATTTATTTTTGTTTAAGTTTATGTTTGTTCTAGTTTTTTAATTTTGGAATGACAACAAAAGATTATATATTATATGTTTAATGTAATATTAAATATTATACGTGGATTTTAAATTTAAGTTTCTTACTAGTTTTTTTTTTTTTTTAAAACGAGTTGTTGCTAATTCACAGTAGATTATATTATATGTTTAATATGAGATTATTCTAATAAGTGAGTTTAAATTTAATTAAATTTTATTTAAGTTATAAAACGTATGATTTTATTATTTTTAAATAATTATCATTGTAAAATATCTCAAAAATATCATATCTTATCACTCACTCGGCCATCCACTGCCTTTGCTTGTGCCGATTTCCTTAGTCACACACTCGACCTCTCCATATCTCTTAGTCTTTGGGTCTTAGATCTCATTCCCTAAGCTCAGTCATCGTCTCTGTCCAGTCGATGACTTACTTCACAACGTCGGCAGCAAGGAAGAAGGTGAAGTGACTCAAGTGGCATCTCTCGTCTTTGTCTAGGTCTACAACTCCACCATTTTTGTCGAAGTGTTGAGTTCTCTCATCCCAAGCTAATGTAGTTTACAGTGATATCAGATATATATTGGTTTAGGCTTCCGATTTTCTCTCAGCAGACGCTGGAGCTATGGCGAAGAGAAAGACGAAGCAGAAGTTGGGCAAAACACCGGTGACAAAAGGAACAAGGAAAAGGGGTCCGTCTTCTTCGGATCTGGTGGTTAAGACCAAAGCAATGGAGGAGATCCTAGGAGTGGAGGCGATTGAGTTCTCGTACGATGAAGGGGATATGCAGGAAGGATCAGTCGAAATGGAAATAGAGCAAGGCAAGGATCGGAATCTACAGCAACAGGACCTTCAAACGGAATGCAATAGATACATGGAAAATGTACAGAGTTGTGCTACGAAAATAAGGTCAGGTAAATCGACGCAAGTTCTGATTCTTCGAACAGGTCAGATGATGCAAAATCTAAACACTAAATTTGATGAATCTATGGATGGGGAAACGATAACATCTGAAGGAGTTAAAATCGATATGGAGGATATAGAGGATGAAATAGCATACTGGAATTCAGCATTGGTCTGCTATGTAATAGGGGCCAATCCACCATTAAGC
This sequence comes from Humulus lupulus, assembly GCF_963169125.1. Classification (NCBI taxonomy): domain Eukaryota; kingdom Viridiplantae; phylum Streptophyta; class Magnoliopsida; order Rosales; family Cannabaceae; genus Humulus; species Humulus lupulus. Next base: position 195,336,152 of record NC_084799.1, on the reverse strand, counting down.
GTGTTTTAGGGGTATGCTCGAAGAATCTGGAAAGACAAATGACTTGAAAAAATAGGAGCTATCGCACATGGAGTATATATCATTCGATTTGAGGATATCAATGTCGGGGATAATATATTGAATGGTGGTTACATGTTCTTTGATAATAAGCCTGTAGTGATGAAACCTTGGGATGCCCATACAGATTTCAAGAAGAAAGATATCAATTCAGTACCAATATGGATTCAGCTTTATGGGTTAGACATCAAATACTGGGGGGAACGTGCCCTGTTCAAAATAGTGAAGCAGATTGGGGAACCACTGATGACAGATTCATTCACTAGGAATAAAGAAAGATTACTCTATCCTAGGGTGTTGGTTGAAGTGAAATTGAAACAAGATTTTCCTGAGATAATTTCATTCACTAATGAGATGCATCAGGATATTCAATTGACAGTGAAATATGAATGGCTCCCGATTACATGTGGGAAATGTCATGGTTTAGGACACCAGACTGAATTATGCAAGAAGGAAGGAGAGGTGAAACAGAAATGGGTGGCTAAGAAGAAAGAAGAAGGTGATGGACAGATGGAGAAACATTCAGAAGGGGATGAGGAAGGTTTTATCCCGATTAGACATGGCAAAAAAGTGATCACAGCAGGAAGTAGTGTGACTATTGTCTCTAATAACTTCCAGATTTTAAGGGACATAGCCAAGGAAACAGAGGGACAGACTAGTGGTACTCAGCAGGGAGGGGGAGAGCCTCCCCAAGGAAATGGATAGAATTTTAAGCTGGAATGTCAGGGGGATTAACAATCGCCACAAACAGGAAGAGGTAAAAAAGTTAATCAGTATGATGAAGGTGGGATTGGTTGGTCTCCTTGAGAATAAAATACAGACTAGTAAATTGGGGTCTGTATACACTAGTATGTTCGTAGGATGGTGCTTTTCTTCAAACAATGCGTGGCACAAAGGAAGTCGAATAATAGTAAGCTGGAATCCAATGATGTTCTCAGTCAACATAGTGAAATGCACGAGCCAACTAATGCATCTAGAAGTATATTCAAGGGCAGGAAAGGAAATTTTTTTGGTTTCATTTGTATACGCTTTCAATGATGAGACAGGTAGATTAACACTATGGAGGGACCTCAAAGAAATTGCAGCAATGACCCGAGGGCCTTGGCTTATGCTAGGGGATTTCAATGCTATATTAAGTGCTGAGGAAAGAAGTGGGGGAAAGTGTAACCAGGCAATATCAGCTGCCTTCAAGGACTGTGTGGAGAGTTGTGGGGTGGAGGATATAAAATACACAGGGTCATTTTTCACCTGGAACAACAAACAAGATCAGGAAAAACGGATTTACTCCAAGATTGACAGAGTAATGGCAAATCAAGGCTGGATAGATAAATTTCCCACAGCTGAAGTTGTGTTTTTACCAGAGGGAAACTTTGATCACTGCCCAGCATTGTTATCTGTATATCCTGATATGACAGAAGGCAAAAAACCCTTTAGATATTTCAGAATGTGGCAAACTTATCCATATTTTCAGGAAGGTTTGAAAGCAATATGGCAAGAGCAAGACACAGGCAAACCGATGTTTAGGCTGGTGAAGAAGCTAAAGAGAGTCAAACAGTTATTAAGGGACATGAACAAATCTGAGATAGGGGATATTCAAGCAAAAAATATTCAGTGTTATCAAGCAATGATTAACACTCAAGTAGCACTACAGCAGAAGCCATTCGACAAGGAGCTTATTAAACAGGAAAAAGAAGATAGGTCTAAGTATAATGCAATAAATACTAAGTATCTGTCTTTTCTTGCTCAAAAGGCGAAAACACAATGGCTGAAAGAGGGGGACGACAACACCAGTTTATTTCATAAGAGTATAAAGATGAGAAGGGCTGAGAATAGAATCTATGCAATCCAAGATATGGAAGGAAAATGGGTGGACAACCCACAGGCAGTAGTCACAGCATTTATGCAATATTATCAAAAGCTGTTAGGAAGTAAAGTTGAGGACAGGAAACCAGTACAGACTAACATAGTTAAAAGTGGGCCAAGAATAACAGATGATCACTGCAAGATGCTTCTTTCAAAGTATACTAATGAGGAAGTAAAGGCTGCAATGTTTGAGATTCTAGGTAATAAGGCTCCAGGCCCAGATGGATTCAGTAGCTTCTTCTTCCAGGATAATTGGAAGGTGGTTGGAAATGAGGTTTGTGCGGCTGTGAGATCATTCCTACATTCAGGACAGCTGTTGAAAGAAATTAATTCAACAACAATTACCTTGATACCTAAAGGCAAGTGTCCACAATCTGTGATAGACTTTCGGCCCATAGCCTGCTGTAATGTGATCTACAAAGTGGCAACTAAGATGATATGCAAGAGACTTAGGCATGTTCTACCAGATATTATTGCACCAAATCAAAGTGGTTTTGTACAAGGTAGATCCATAACCCATAATATAATGATTTGCCAAGATTTGATTAGGCATTTTGGTTGGAAAAATTCAAAACCAAAATGTATGATAAAACTGGATTTGCGGAAAGCCTATGATATGCTTGAATGGGAATTTTTGGAAGAGATGTTAAAAGCTTTTAATTTCCCAGATCGATTTATTGGGCTGATTATGAACTGTATTAGGACTCCAAGATATAGCCTAATGTTTAATGGGGTTCTACATGGATTTTTTAATGCAAAAAGAGGGCTGAGGCAGGGAGACCCTTTATCACCCCTATTGTTTGTAATTGGGATGGAATACTTATCTAGAATCTTGGTGAAAATAGGCAAGAAAGAGGGCTTCAAATACTATGACAGATGTGATAAACTCAAGCTTAATCACCTCTGTTTTGCAGATGATGTAATGTTATTTTGTCATGGAGATTTCAAGTCAATATATACTATGCTACAGGGACTTAAACTGTTTTCACTTACTTCTGGTTTGTACCCGAATGAAGCCAAAACAGGGTTGTATTGCAGCAATATGGTTGAATCAGAGGTGAACAGGATCATATCAGCATCAGAATTTTCTAGAAGCAAAGTGCCATTCAGCTATCTAGGGATACCCATATGCCCAACTAGAATTTCAGCAGCTGATTGCGATATCTTAGTGGAAAAAATGGTTCAAAGGATCAAAATATGGAGTACCAAGAATATATCCTATGCAGGCAGAGCAACTTTGGTAAATTCAGTTCTGCTGTCCATCCATTCATACTGGGCTCAGGTACTGATCTTACCTCAAAAAGTAATACATAAAATAACTTCAATCTGTAGGAATTTTCTATGGAAAGGAGAGGCTGAGTTTAGAAGAGCAGGGGTAGTATCATGGGAAGAAATGAGTACAACCAAAAAGGAAGGAGGATTGGGATTTAGGAAGATAAAGCAATGGAACTCAGCAGCAATGGGCAAATATGTATGGGCAGTGGCAGTAAAGAAAGACTCATTATGGGTAAAATGGATTCATGCTGTATATATCAAGGACACCAACTGGTGGACTTATAAAGCACCAATCACAAGTAGTTGGTATTGGAAGCAACTGGTCAAAGTCAAGGAGAAACTAAAGGACATGCAAATGCTGAAACTGTTATCAAATGGAGAATACAGGATGAATGAAGGGTACCAAGCTTTGGTTACTGCTAAACAATCAGTGAAATGGTACAGGGAAGTTTGGAATAGGATGGCATTACCAAAACACAGGTTCATTTTATGGCTTGTGGTAATTGACAGAATGCAAATGAAAGAAAGGCTATTCAGATTCCATATTGTGGCAGATGACAATTGCCTGCTGTGTGGAACAAAGAAGGAAAACAGAGAACACCTATTTTTTGAATGCTATCTGAGTTGTCAAGTGCTGGAACTAATCAGAGATTGGCTGGGATGGCATACAGCAACAAGAACAATACCGAAACTTCTGAGATGGATAGCTAAAGCAAGGTTGACAAGGTTCAGAAAGAAATTTTTTTCAGCGACAGTAGCTGCTATGGTTTATCAACTCTGGTGGTGTAGAAATGAGGCACTGTGGAATCATAAAGTGTATAAAGTGAGCATAGTTGTAGAAAGGATTCAAAACAATGTAAAAAATAGAGTTAGGAGTTATATGCCGAAAAAAATACAACAAATAGATCAAGATTGGTTTGACCAGCTGTAATAGAGAATACCAGGCCTAATATGGTGCTGAGATAGGTGTAAAATGTTTGTTTATGAGCAATATACAGATCTGAATTACCAAAAAAAAAAAAAAATCATATCTTAATTTGTTTAATTATTTATTATTTTTAAATAATTATTATTGTAAAATATCTCAAAAATATCCTATCTTAATTTGTTTAATTATTTATTATTTTAAAATAATTATCATTGTAAAATATCTTTAAAATATCATATTTTTATTTTTTTAATTATTTATTTTATTTTATTTAAGTTTAAGTGTTTACAAACTACCGTTAAATATAAGAATATTCTGTTAAATATAAGAATATTTCGTTAATTAAAAAAATAAAAAACCTTTAAAACGAAGAATTTCCGTTATCTACACACTTATTATATAGAAAAGATATGTATTGTTATTATTTTCGGTTTTAAGCTCACCACCATAGTAATATGTAGTAAAATCAGCACCTCAATGTTTCAAAAAAAAATTAATTATATTAAAAGGGCTGAAATGAATTGATTTTGTGAAGATGTGGAGTGTTGTAAGAGACTATGTCTATGTATCCATCTTATTTGATTGGAATATTTTTTTTCTTAAAGAATACAGGTCCATGTTTACTACGTCTATGTATTCTCATATAATTTCTAGGCACTACAATGAATTTTTTACTCAAGAGGTGTATAATTTTGAGTTAGTATATTAAGTAATTATCAGTCAAATGAAAGCTGAGCATTTATTAAAATCAGGGCCTTCAATTAGGCAGAAATTATTGATCTCAGTTACAAATTTATATTTATGAGCTAATGTTTGTGATTCAGTAATATATTATTGTTGTAGTTGATTCTAAATTCTTCTAAAAAATGAGCTCTGAAGTTGGCAAAGGCAAAAAGATGGAATTCAACCGAAAAGAGAACAAGTATTAATCAAATGAGTAATTTCTATGTACCAGTTTCTGAGAGAGTCAAAAAAATTCCCTTTTCTCTAAGAAAAAAGGGTAAAAGTATATGATCTACAAAATTGTGTTTATGTGAATCTATGTCAAAGCTACAAATTACAATCAATTCAACTGTGAGGTGATATCAATGAAGGTGTCTTCTTTGCATGGAATTGTGAGTCGACCCATCAGATGCTCATATCCGAATTCTTCTTCTGCCATGCTTAGTGTGGCGTGCTGCCCCTTTGACACACCTACATGGGGCCATTTTGTAAGTGAGCATGCCTTGGTGCTTGATCATTAGTCAAGTCTTGCACCAAGCAACCTCATGGGATAGGGTAGTGGCAGTTTTGTAATTATGCATATGTCTCCCAGACAAAAATCATATATGTTACTAGGAAGACCTTATTTCCCTAGAAGGCTCCTTAGGGGGAGGTGACCTGGTGACTTAGGGAAGCACCATGGCCATCAGCAGATAGGGGCCAAAGTTGTGTACTCCCTTGCCCTATCAAGGCTATATATTAATAAAACGATATTCATCTATACTTGCCCCTGTTCGCTTCCTTGTTGCGTATGTGTTACTTGTTTGTTATCTTCGTTGGGCCATTGTGTGCCACTTTCCTTGTCGTGTGCTTTGTGTTGTGTGGACGTTCCTAGGAATGACTTGCTTTGTGCTTACTCATACTTCGTTATTGCCCGTTGCATGTCCGAGATGTGTATGTGGCTAACCACTGAGTTTGTTTGCCTGTAGGTGTGTGTTGTAGGCTGACTTGCTAGCTTGAAGAGTCTACAAGTGCCGCACGTTTCGTCTACTTGGAGTACCCAAATAGCCGGCCCGTGACAGTTGGTATCAGAGCCAAGTTAGAAAGAGCTTGGCAAAACACACTAATGGTGAGCAACACTCAGAGGATCGAAGCACTTGAGAAGCGTGTGGGGGAATTAGATGGCCTGAACGAAAGGTTCAGGGATATTTCCTTTGCAAGTCATAACTCTAGATCGTCAGATGCAAACAATTGCATAGCTGCGCTAGAGAAGGAAAACGATGTTCTCCTACCCAGAATAATCGCGTTGGAGCAAAGAAACACTCCAACAAGTACTTCTATTTCCCCTCGGTGGGAAGAGCGCATTGCGGCAGTGGAGCGTATGCTGAAGGAACAAGAAGTTTCCATAAATGACACTACGAAAGACTGCAGGGAGGCAATTGGCGTGCTCGGAGAAGAAATGGCTGAGTAACTGCCAAAGTAAACCTAACCATGCGATCGGTTGGGAATGCCCCTGCAACAGGGCCGATATGTATGGAATATGGCTGAGTTAAAGTACTCGAGCCGAGGCCCTATAACGGGGCCAGAGACGCAAAGGACTTGGAATATTTTCTCTTCGACATGGAACACTATTTTAGAGCCGTGCAGGCCGATTCGGAAGAAGGAAAGGTCGCCATGGCTACCATGTACTTGTCTGGGGATACCAAGGTGTGGTGGAGGACCAAGTATGATGACATAGAGAATGGTAGGTGCACCATCACATCTTGGGTAGACTTGAAGAGAGAAATAAAGACGCAATTTTTGCCAGAAAATGTCGCCTACATGGCTCGACTCTAATTGAGAGAGCTTAAATGTAACGCCCTGGTTACCCCAGGACAGTTACTATGAACTGAAAATTTGACTCGCTACCCGAGTCCTATGGTTAAAAACGTGCTCTAAGTGTTATTAACAGGCTAAGGTGGAAAACCAATAAAACGAAAAGGATATATTTTATTAAATGCATAAAACTGTACATAGGCCCATCAAAACTTTTATAAGTTATTTACAACTCAAAACAGTCATTACTATTTCAAATTTACAAACCCGCCAACCTAAGCGGCAAAAAAATAGGGTAAACCCCCTAGTTCCTCTGAGAACTCCTTGGCTGTGGTGGTCAAGCGGCCGCATATGTACACATCACCACCTAAGCTCTCCACATAAGGCTGGGTGAGCTTTTCTTTCCCTTTACCTGGACCACATAGCACCCATGAGCCAAGGCCCAGCAAGAAAACACAATATAGCATGATATAATATCAACAATGATCATAATAATCATTCAGGACTTTCAATCCAAAACAGAGGAGTGATAGTCACAAAAGTCACTAAGGTGGGTACAGCTCCCTTTATCCATGTGACGATAGGGTCACCGGGGCTTAACAGATAAGTGAACCTTTCACCAGCTTAAACAGGATAGGTGCATGATGACTAGTCACCAACATAACCTTCCTCATGTCTCTAGAGTCATAACTATGGAACACTGTTCCCTAGCCATGTGACAAGCAGTCACCTAGGCCTTTGGCCCTAGCTCTGAGTAACTAGTCCTAGACTAGCCAAGCGCTTATAAGATTCATCGACCTTAGGGTCGGTCCAGCGTTAATGCCTTAGAGTCATTCAACGCTGATATCGATTAGATCTAATCTTCATTCGACCCTGCGTTCGGGACGCTTATGCCGTTTCTGACTCTTAGGTCAGTATCTCTGACTAGTCAGTACCATAGACAAGTAAACAATATCCATTAGCATTTAATATGCAATCATGTCCACATTTTTCCACCAACATGCTCAACAACAATCATGCATGTCATAAACACAAGGTGCAGTTTCCTTACCTCTGATTCGAGCGAGAATGAATAAAAGAACGACCCTTGAGAACGATCTGAATTTTAGTCCTTTAGCAGTCACCTAGTCATAACCAAATATAGGATATCATCAACAAAATGAACATCAAAGGTTCCCAAACCAAGATCTAGTCTCCGGGACATCAATCCCCACTAATCCGGGTAGTAGGAACCATCCTGAGGCCTAAAACCAAGTTCCCAGAGCCAAAACACTCAAACGGGCTCAAACCTGCCCAAGGGCTGCGTCCCTAACACCTTGGGCCGCGGCCCCCAGCCACTCTAGGAGCAAGGGCCGCGGCGCCCAGCAAGGCCACACTTGCTCCAGCAGCTTCTTCGAGCTAGGGCCGCGGCCCCCAACCCAGAACCATCCCCAAACTCGTTATCCTTCATCCCAAACCCTCCAAAATCATACCTAAACACTTCCAAATCATCAAATCAAAGTTCCCAAGCTTTCCAATGATCCAAAATCATCAAATCCCGAGGCTCGAATGAACCAAAAACTCATCGATTCACAAAAACCAGTTCTAAGCTTAGAAACTCTAAAATCTCAAAACTTAAAACTTAGATTACCTTTGATTGGGTTGTTTCTTGTCAAATCCTTCAGTCAAGAAGCTTCTAATCTTTCCTAGGATCGCTATGCCTCGATCCTCGCTTGATTCTGACTCCTAGAACTCGAGATTTCTTCGAAAATGCTTCGAACGGTAAAATGAACTAACGGAAAGAGAGAAAAGGGTTTTCTAACGTACGGTTCTATCTGAAAAGCTACTTCAAGCTTAAGTAACCTCAAATAAAACCTAGTGCTCGGGGTCCCAAAAACACCCCCGGGAACATTATAGTCAAAATTCCCAGAATTTCATCCTGATCTCAATAACTCCCAATTTATCCTCAAATAACATTCTCATTACTCAATATCCCAATAAAAGACCTCCGTTATGACAAAACCGCTAATTTGAAATATAAGACCGTCTCATGCCGAATAGCTTGAATATATCTCCATAATAATGGGATCTCATTAACAAATCACAATATGCACCCAAATACACAAATATGCCCTTAACGGGCCAAATTACCAAAATACCCTAATAATCAAATGTGGATCCACATGCATGCATATAACATCATATTATAATATAATTCACATAAACAAGCACATAATCATTTAATGGCATAATTAAACAGTTATGGCCCTCCCGGCCTACTAATCCAGCCATTAAACCGCATTAGGGATTTCAGGGCATTACATTAAACAAGTCGGGACAGTCCGAGAATATGTGAAGAAGTTTTCGGAACTAATGCTCGATATAAAGGACATGTCCGAAGTAGACAGGCTCTTCTGCTTCCTCGAGGGATTGAAACCGTGGGCCAAGCAAGAACTTCAAAGACAGCGTGTGTCTGACCTAGCCACCACTCAAGCTGCTGCTGAACGCTTAACAGAATACACTCCAGATAGCAGCCTGCCAAGAAGGGCTACCCCTCCAACCAGCTCAAGTAGCACTGGGAGTAAGAAGTCTGGGAAGTCATGGCAGGGCAAGATTGGGGGAGAGAAGAGGACAACTGAGTCCAATTCTTCCAGCGGTACAGATGCTGCTGCAGGAAGGAAGCCGCTAGCTTGCTGGCTTTGCAAAGGCCCACATAAGTCAGCAGTTTTCCCTTACAGGGGCAAGTTGAATGCCCTCATTGGCCAAGAACAACAAGGCGAAGGAGAAGAGGAATACAAAGAGTATGCGCACATGGGCGCTGTCCACCTGTTGAATGCTCTCAAGAAACACGGCGAAATAGGGAAGAAGACCCTGGGAAAGGGGCTAAAGTTCGTGGATGCCACCATCAATGGCAAGCCCCCCAAAAGCATGATGATCGATACAGGCGCCACCCATAACTTCATCTCTAAACTCGAAGCAAAGCGATTGGGACTAAATCTGGAGAAAGATGTAGGCTGCATGAAAGCGATCAACTCCAAGGCCTTGGCCACAACTAGCGTGGCTAAAGGGGTAAAAGTTAAAATCGACACGTGGGAGGGGCAGACTGACTTAGTGGTGGTCCATATGGACGACTTCGATGTAGTCTTGGGAATGGGCTTTCTAACCGAGAGAGGTACCATACCAATTCCTACCACTGGGAGCTTGCTCATAATGGGAGAGACTCCTTCAATGGTACCTGCAAAGGTGAAACCACCCCTGGTGTGAAGCTTCTATCAGCTTTACAGTTCAAGAAGGGTGTGAAGAAGCAGGAGCCCACTTATGTAGCGGTACCCACCGTGTTCGAAGAAGCAGTGGAAGAGATTGTTCCACTAGAATATACGAGGGTCTTAAAGATGTATGGGGACGTGATGCCAGATAAACTCCCCAAAGCCTTGCTACCAAAGAGGGGGATTGATCACCAGATAGAGCTGGTGCCGGGAGCAAAACCTCCAACAAAAGCGCCTTACATAATGGCACCCCCTGAACTAGAAGAGTTGAGGAGACAACTAAAAGAGTTATTGGAGGCAGGCTTCATCAGACCGTCGAAGGCGCCATTTGGCGTACCTGTGCTATTCCAGAAGAAGCACGATGGGAGCTTGAGACTGTGCATTGACTATAGGGCTCTCAACAAGGTGACAGTTTGCAACACCTACCCCATCCCTCTGATCGCTGATTTGTTCGACCAGCTAAGTGGAGCTAAATACTTCACAAAGTTGGACTTGAGATCGGGCTATTATCAGGTGAGGATCGCAGATGGGGATGAACCAAAGACTACGTTCGTTACTCGATATGGAGCATTTGAGTTTCGAGTAATGTCGTTTGGGTTGACAAATGCACCTGCCACTATTGATCCCAAAAGAGGGTGTTTTAATATTTAAACTCGCAAGTGCATGAATCGTTTCGGAATATAATGTTCATGTAAGTACGAGGTCGAACCCATGGGAGTTGACTAACATCAAAAGAAACTATTTCAAACAAAGCAAGAATATTCTAACCTAGTTCCAAATATTTGATGAGATTTTGTTTTAAAAAAAATAAAAGACAAGTAATAAAAAGATTTAAGATTAAATAGAAAAATGGTTTTCAAATGAGATAAGTAAAATAAGATTATTAAGATATTAGAATCGACAAAATGCAAGTTCAATAGTATTTATAAGTATATTGATTCCCAAGTTTAGATATAGTTGAAATAAATCACACTATACTTTTTTTCAAAATACATTTTCTATTCAAGCACAAGTTACTTTAAAAAATGTAGGATTTTTCTTCACTTATATAAGATATAATTTCTAAGCATTAGTTGTGTTATAACCTAATGAAACTACAAAAAATCAAAGAGATTATGTTTAGGCAAAATATGATACTTATGCTCTAAGAATTAGATGTGAACAATTTAATGAAAAACATTTAATCAAAGAATTAGATGTGAACAATTTAATGAAGAACTAAGTGTAATATGCTTTAACAATCAACACTATATGAAAAATGCATATCTTTGATAGAAAAATCCATAAACAATGTTGTACAAATGGGAAATCAACATACAACAAAAAATACTATCTAGTTACATTTTGCTTCATCATCATCTTAATAATCTTTGAAAAAGATTAGAAGCTCATAACTAGATTGAAATAAAAATTACAAAATAACATACTTGACATGCTCTTCAAAAGATGAAAATGGTAGAGAAAATAGTGAAAAGAAGAGAGAAAAATATGTGTAGAAGATGTTGAAAAGATGAAGAAGAGCTCCCCAAATGGTCTTACAAGACTCTATTTATAGGCAAAATGTGGAGATTAAATTAATCAAATTAAAATAAATAAATTGATTAATGTAATTGTGTTGGGAAGTGGTAGGATAAATAGAGTAAGTGTAAGCGTATTGGAAATATGAAATGTTTGGTTGGGTAAAAGATTAGTGAAAAGCTAGGGTAAAAAAAATAAATTAGGAATGTTTATTTAGGTCAGAAAAATAGGGAAGAGTAAATTGATAATTGAGTGAAAAGAAAAAAACACATTGGGAAGAGAAATATGATTTTTTGGTATTTTGGTGGCAGCTTGGTTGACTTGGGCCGTTTGGGCTATTGAAGTTGATGGGAGAAGAAGGCCTCTGGCATTGGGCCTGGCATGCGTGAAGGAGCTTTGATGAATTGCTGAAGGAAGAGGCGCTGGTTGATGATGATATATGCTGAGGAAGGAGCTGCTTGGACGTGTGGTGAAGTCAGCAGGAAATTGGCCTGGATTGGGCCTGGGCCCGTGTGGCTGGAAGGAAGAGGCAGGCCCGCGGAAGAAGCTTGGCGAGCTTCGCCTGAGTGCTGAGGAAGGCTTTGTGGGCTTCAGTGGGCTGGGGCAGCTGTTGGGCCTTTGAGAAAATACCACTTTTCTTTGTTTCTTTCTCGAAAATGCCACATTTTACCTTTCTTTTTTCAGCTTTAAATCTTTTCTAACACCAATCAAATAACATACTCCCTACAAAATAAATCATAAACTAAATTAAAATTAAATATTTTCACTAATAAAATATATCATATAACTTCCATGAAAATATTAATTAAAATTTAATTTACTTTGGGAATTAAGTTCAATAAAATCACATTTTTTTAACTTATAATCTATCAACACAAATTTCAAATAATTAAACTACAACATATTATAATAAAATATCTATAAAACATATAAAATTCTAGAAAACAACAATAAGACTAATAAATTAAAAATTACATAAAAACTTAATAAGTTAATTAAAAACTCAAGAACTAAGCAACAATTAGCATATAAAAAGTGGTAAAATAACTCTATTTTGTAGAGTTATCAGCCACTTTCTGCACACTGATGAACCAAGTATTCCACGAGTATCTAGATAAGTTCGTGGTGGTGCATTTGGATGATATCGTGGTTTATAGCGCAACGATTAAAGAGCATCAAGAGCACTTGGCTCAAGTGTTTCAAAAGTTGAGAGAAAACCAGCTATATGTGAAGTGCGAGAAATGCTCATTTGCACAGGAGCATCAAGTTCCTAGGCCATGTTGTAGAACGTGGCCGAATTCATATGGATCTGGAGAAGGTGAGGGCAATCCAAGAATGGAAAGCCCCCACAAGCGTGAAGGAACTCCGCTCCTTCTTGGGCCTAGCCAACTACTATAGAAGATTTGTGGACGGCTACTCAAGAAGGGTGACACCCTTAACTGAGCTGCTGAAAAAGGGTGTGACTTGGGCGTGGACTGACAAGTGTGCCAAAGCATTCAGGAGTTTGAAGGAAGCCATGATGAAGGATCCTATTCTTGCCTTGCTAGATGTTAGCAAGCCCTTCGAAGTTGTAGAGTCCAAGAACTTTACTTAGCTAGTTAGATAGTAGTATTATTGTATTTATAGCATTATCTTTGTAACTGTGGATTTTTGGTTCAGACCGGGAATTATTTGGACACTCATAGTAGTACTTGTAGATTTTCTAAGTTTAACCTATAGTTTAAGAATATTAAAGTTAACCTAAGGTTTGATTATATGACTGATATTAAGGATAATATTTATTATACTATAAGGTTTAGATAAGGACCAATAGGATTTTAAGCACATGTTATGTATGGATGATTAAGGATTAAGTATTTTGAGGATTAAATTTAATAAGGGTAAAAGTTTGAATGCTATAAGGTCAGTCAGCAGCTTTGAATACGTTGAGGGCTTAGTCAAGACTGTTTACTCCATTCAAACTTAGCTAAAAATGTGTAATTTCGTGTTTAATTAATCAGCGAGTGCCGATATATCGCAACACGTAGATACGAAAAACACGAGACGATGCACGACAGCCTCGGGCATACTGGCCCAGGTGATATATCGCCTACAGGGGGCGATATATCGCCTCCTTCAGCATATTTTGGAACATTTTGAGTTTTTTTTCCATTCAGCCATTCAACCTCTTGATAAGTCCAGCACCTTTTTGAACGAGTCTTCAGCCTCTGCTGAACGATTATTCAAATTATTTTCACCTAAAAAGCCATTATTTTTATTCAAGTGAAATTAAGATCCTTTCATTCCTAAACTCTATAAATGGGACCTAGTACCCAGCCATTATTCACCTTTTACTCTAAGTTCAGAGGCTGCAAGTGCTAGGAGAGTGTGAGAGTTAAACACTTGGGTGGGGAAATCATAAGCTTGATCATCATAAGCTTATCAAACACTTGGGGAAGTAAGGTTTCATAGTATTTCGGTTCGAGGTTTAGATTGGTCTACAAGTCTTCAAGGTATTTCTATACCCTAGTTCATTGGTATTATGTTATTTTCTTTCTCATAGTCTTCTACTCAGTCTTCTAACCTTATTCTTATTTTGGTTAGGAAATCTAAGAACTTGCACATAAGTTTTTGGTAAGTATGTTTCTCCAAGGTTTAGTCCTTCCATTCCTTTCATTTCTCTTTTTCTTCTATAGACTCACCTTTTCTTAATGGTTATTAGGAGTGTTCCAAAAGTCCCAACGCTGTCTTCTTATCCCGGTAACTTTGGTAAGGAAAATAGGATAGAATCTATATGTTTTATGCTTATGTTATCTTATGTTTTATGTTATGAAATATGTTATAAAATATGTTATGAATATGTATGTTTGTAGGCTTGGGCATATGACCCATATGACTAACAAGACCCCAAATAGATTATGGGCATATGACCTACTTAGCTAGTAGGACCCCACTAATCTCATGGGCATATGACTTGTTTAGTCTATGGGACCCCAAGTAATAATGGCCATTATAGTATGTGTATGATAAAGTGTTATGTTAAGTTTTTTTATGTTTTTTATGAAATTATGTATATGAACTATGTGTTAGATTTTTCCTTGCTGGGCATTAGGCTCATTCCTTTTTGTTTTTATGTGCAGGAAAATAGCTATAGTGGCGGTAAGATTCATGGATGCTTGGGGAATGTGTATCGGTGGTGAATGGAGTCAAGGAGTCGAGAGTTCGATTTTCGAGGATGTAGTCTTGTTTTACCTTTTTTTATGGTTTTACATGTATTTTTCCACACTTTCTATGTAACTCATTTTCACTTTAAATTATGTTTTGTTTTAAAGACAATGGGATCCCATATCCTACTTGATATTTTATGAGAGTAATTTTTATTTCTACAAGTTTCTAATAAATTTATGGTATTTTCACAAATGTAAGTTTTATTAAGGATTTGTATGTATAGTTTCGTTAATGGTCCAAAAGTTTAGAGTAGTGGGTCATTACAGAAGTACAGACAGATGCCTCAGATTATGCTCTGGGAGGAGTACTTGTACAAGAAGACCACCCGGTAGCATATGAGAGCCGCAAGCTGTCTCAAGATGAGAGGCGTTATACTGCCCAGGAGAAGGAACTCCTCGCAGTTATCCATTGCTTGCGAGTGTGGAGACATTACTTGCTGGGGTCAAAGTTCGTGGTGAAGATGGATAATGCAGCGGTTAGTTATTTCCTTACTCAGCCAAAACTGACCCCTAAGCAGGCTCAATGGCAGGAGTTCGTGGCGGAATTTGACTTCCGTTTTGAGCACAGGGCAGGACGCGTGAACCAGGCAGCTGACGCCTTGAGTCGCAAAGCAGAATTGGCGACTCTAAAGATCTTGGCTAGTTTGTCGGCTAGCGTGGTGAACACTCCACTCAAGGAGCGCATCAAAGAAAACTTGGAGAAAGACCCGGTTGTTAGGACCATCCTAAAGCTCGTAAAAGAAGGCAAGACTTGCCAGTTCTGGGTGGAAGATGATCTTCTGTGGGCTAAAGGGGATCGCTTGTATGTTTCGAAAGCTGGAGATTTGCGGAGGACATTACTAACCGAGTGTCATGACACCTTTTGGGCAGGTCATCGAGGGTGGCAGAGAACCCATGCCCTCTTGAAGCAGTGATACTACTGGCCACAAATGCGAGATGATGTAGTGGAGTACACCAAGACCTGTCTCGTCTGCCAGCAAGACAAGGTCGATAGGAACAAGACACCTGGGTTGTTGAAGCCCTTGCGAGTCCCAAGCCGACCATGGGAGAGTGTGTCGCTTGACTTTTGTTGACCCTTGTTTTGGTCAACTGACACTGAGTCAAATGCTTGATGTGATAGAAGGTATTGAAATAGATCTAATGGAAAGAACAGTAAACAACACAACAAATTATAGTGGTTCAGCCCCACAAATTGGTAATGACCTATGTCCACTTAAGCTATTATTGATATTAATTCTCAAAGGAGTGATCAAAGAACTAGGGTTCTTTGAGTTTCACAAACCTTAGAGGGATGAATAATACAATCCAAAGGTAATAGCTATAATTCTCTTGTAAAGCATAAACTCAAAATAAGCAAAAGTCCCATTCCTTGAGCTATTTTTCTCTATTTATAGGCTCAAGGAAGATTACACAAATTTGTTACAGATATTCTTTCCTAATTAATCGGATACTCAGGAATCATGGGAGATAATCTCGAATATGATCATTATTGCACAAGATCTTTTCAAAATATACGGAGTATATGACCAAGCTGTCGTATATAAAATCCAAATGTTATGCTAGGGGAATCTCCTTGGTCGATGGTCGAACAGAACCTCTGCCAGGTGTTAACCACGTGTTAAAAATGTTCGCCACGTCATCCACGCCTGCGCTTTGGATAACATTTGCCCCCCAAGTTTATTTATTGCGACCAGCAATAAGTAAACTTAGGAAAATAACCTTTCATATGCCCCACAAAATCTGTTAGAGTCCCTCGTGCGTTCTCGGAAACTGTGAACCAACCACGTCCAATCGCACCTTTTCGGCTTCCAAGAAACCATTCTAACGGCTGTTACACTTCCCCAAACCTCGAAAAAGGTAATTCATGATTGCTCCTTTTTGGCACACCTCGATTTCTATAAGTAACCCCCACCTTCTTCTTTCAACCATTTACTCACTATCTTTTTGCTAAGAGCTTTCAAGAACCATACTCCAGAGCCCAGAACTTTGAAGTTTTTAGACGCCCTGCCGAGGATCTTTCGCCTGCAAACCCAAAGCTTCTATTTTTCAGGATCTCCAACCTTCGTTCAAGTAAATCTTCTTTGACGTTTGACCTTTTGAGATGCCATGTATGATGCCTCTGTGCTTTGAAACTCTTTGCGTTCTTGAGTAGAAATTTGTGAGGATTTTGTATACACTGTTTGATGCTTAATAGGGTAGTGTACTTTTGCTCTATATAAGTTAGGAATCATTTTGATAGTCAGGATCATAGGTTTAGGGCGTAAAATCGACGTAAAAATTCGATTTTTAGGCTAGTTGAAAAACTGGGTTTTTCCTGCCCTTTAGGAGTTGAAAAAGCTTCTTTTCAGAAAACTTTTTACTTTCACTTTTTGATCCGTTTTCTAACTGCTAGCATAAAACTTAGTGTTTCGGTTAGAATGCTGCTGGTCGTTATTCCAACTTTCCACATAAGTTCCTAGGCTGTGCGTCTTATCTCCTCCTTTGTCTGTTTACAGTTCATATGCAAGATCCGTGGGGAGGATAAAGACCCATTGACGACGACCTCCTAGTTCAACTGCTTGAAGACGAAGAACATCCTTCGACATTGATACCAGATATTCCTTTTTCTCGCATTAACCTAAACACTTCCCCAATTTAAACTCAAAATATGGCTCGCACCAAAACTAAAGCCAAGAAAAGAAAAACTTCCAACACTTCTCATCGGCCTACTGCTGATGCTCCCTCGACCAGTGGTCGAGACGAAAATATTCCCCAAACATTCAAGGTCATGCCCACCCCCGATACGCTATTCAGCCGAACATCGAGTGGCATGTAGTCTCCACAAGTAGGGTGACGGTTAGAATGATCACCAACTACTTAAAAAAATACAATCTGACAGGGGTGACCCTAGTCAAACCTAACCCAGAACAAAGGGCTAATCTTCCTGGAGGTTCTTACAGTGCCTGGTCGCGGTTTCATGTTGAGGCAAGAGCCACTTTGCCTCTTCATGCATTCTTTCAGGGGGTGACCAACTATTTTGGAGTTTCCCCCTTCCAAATTACCCCAAACGGATATAGAATTCTTGCTGCACTCTATATCATGTATAGCCAGAAAAAATGGCCTGCACCGTCGCCACATGAGGTCAACTACCTGTTCAACCTCAAGTCTAACCCCAACCAAGAAGGCACAGGGTTCTTCCATCTTTGTCATCAGGAAACCGGGCGCACTTTCTTGACTAACATGACCCATATCTCGAACGTGGGGAGGTACTACCAGGAGTACTTCCTTACACCTGACCTGGTTGCAGACAACTTGGCTTTCACACGAGGAGGTAAAACTTTCACATCACTGGCTAGCTTCTTCACTTAGTGTTTTTCCACCACAATGTCTTAAACTTTCAATATGTTTCAGGCCCGTGGCTGCGACCGAACCCAACTCCAGGGATGGAGTCAAGGGTGACACTCTTAGCCAGCATGTCAGATGCTGAGAAGAGTGTCAAAAATCTAGTTACAGAGGCTAACCTTAGGTTGGCTGGCCTCTGGGACCCTCAACCAAACATGAGTGGGCCTTCGGTAAGGAGTGCTCGTGTCGAAGTGGAACCTGAGTAGTAACCCCAAGCATCTCTTCCGCGGAGGAGACCAACTGAGGTTACGATTAGGGAACCTGCCAACACTCACCGAGCGGAGAGGCCCTTGGCTCCCAAAGGAAAAGGAAAGCAGAAGGTCGTCGAGGCTACCGAACTCTCTGACGACTCATTGGATGATAACGGTATAGTAATTTCACTTTTAAACAATTTGCCAATTCCCTGTCATCTGTTCGACGGGGATGGAAACTTTAAGAATGCTCCCATTTTAAATTCAGATTTCTTCCAAGCAGTAAGTAGTTCAGTAAATAATGTAGCGACCAATAGTTGTAGCGCGGGTACTTTACTTATAATCTTTTCACTTTCATTTTTTGGCCCTGTGTGACTATCTTGTGTCACTGCCCGCGTTGTTTCCTTTTGTGCAGATATGGACTCAGAGGACGTGTTCGAGCATTACAGGGATGTTGCCGCCTCTTCTGGCCAAAAGAAGGAAAGCAAGAGGGCTCGAGGGGAGAGAAGTAAGACTGCCTCAAAGAAGGCCCGAACTGATGACCCTCCGACTACCGCCCCTTCGAAGGAGAACTCACCACCTCCATCGCCACTCGAGCAGCCGGCTTCAACTCCCACCGACCAGCAGCCTTCTCCTAAGGCTCCTAGCAGCCAAACATTGCACACTCAGCCTGAAGGCTCCCTGCCCAGTATCGTGGTCAGCTCTGCCAGGGAGAGAATATACAAGCTCTCCAAGCATAAACGCAGCCAGGCAGCCATTACTGAAACTGCCTCTATGGAGGCTGATCAAGTTCTCAATAGAGGGCTGAACGAGATAGTTAGCGTAAGTCAACTCCTGCTGATGTAACATTTATTTTCGATTCCCTGCCTTTACTTATATCTTTTTCTGACCATAACCGCTGGCTTGCAGCGTGCTGGGGAATTGGTGTCTCGGGGCAGGAATTTCGATACCAGGCTCGCCGAGGCTAAGCAAGCACTTGAATCTAAAAAACAATGGGCTTACTAAACAGAATGGCGAGTTGCTCGGGGAGAAAACGGAGTTGTCTAAGCAGAAAGATGAACTGCTCGAGGAAAAAACTACTCTGAGCGTGGAGCTTCTGGAAACCCGAAATGCCCAGAAGAAATCCAACGAAGCCATGGAAAAATTCAGGGAAAGCGCCACGCTCAACTATCAACAATCTGTACAGCTCGAGCTTGATCTGATCACCAGCAGGCAGGAGGCGGAGGAACTCGGAAAAAGAGTGCAAGAGCTTGAGGAAGCTGGAGCCAAGAACTTGGAGAAGTACAAGGAAGCCACTCATCTTTGCTTCTACGAGTTCTGGAAGCACAACCGAGAGGCTAACTTCAGCTATCTATCAGAACGCTTGAGGAGGACTTTAATGTCGCAGTGTGCCATTCGCCTGGAAGAAGAAGAGAAGGCTGAAGTGCCTGCTTCCCCAGAGATTTCCCTGGCAGTAGGGATAGATGGTGCAGACACTGAAGCTGGCGCATCCGTCGACCAAGGCGTTCCTCAAGACCCTCCAGCTCCTTAATCCTTTTTTTTTTCTTCTGTTATTTCAACTACACGACCCACAGGTCGTGTTGTAAAGACAATATTTTTTATTGCTGCAAGGGCAGCCATTTTACTTTTATTTGAACAGTTACATCCGAGCAGAACTGCTCGCGGTGTAAAAGGATTCCTTTGACATTATAATATTTTTGCTTTATTATAATATCTTTTCGTATGAACGAACCTAGCATAGTACTTTGGCTTGATTTAACAAAATATAAATTTTGAAAAATACTCTAAGTACCGTAGTATGCTTTCACTTATTTTGTTCATGTGTTTACATACCTCTTGGTATGCTTTACTATCATTGTACCTTATATGCCCTCCAAGTGGCTGAGGAGCTTTAGGTCCTTGGTCACTTGCCTTGACCAGAACCTGTACGAACATTACTGCTCGGTATAAAATGTAGAACTTATAATACAGCAAAACAACACACGTAATGAACAAATACTTGTAAAAAATTACAAAGTTTGGCAAGAATGACTGGCTGCGCACAGTCCCTTATAATTCTCGTATTTAAATGGACTAAACATGTCTTTCCGAGTGATCTTTGAAAGATCTTAAACTTATAAGCGATTAGCCATATAACATGACTAACCCTTTTTCAAAACTTGTAAAAAGTAAAAATTAATACAAGCCAGTCCTTTAAGAAGGACTATTTATTGATAATACTTGCGCAGGTGTTCTCCATTCCAATAACGCGGAACAAGACCTCCATTTAAGCGTGCAAGTTTATAGGTGCCTGGATGAAGGACTTCTTCAATCTAGTAAGGTCCTTCCTAGTTTGGTCCGAGTACTCCAGCAGTTGGGTCACGGGTGTTTAAGAAAACTCTTCGAAGTACTAAGTCTCCAATGTTGAACTTTCTTTCTTTTACTTTAGAGTTAAAATATCGAGCGATTTTTTGCTGGTACGCAGCTACTCGGAGTTGGGCTTTTTCTCGTTTCTCCTCGATCAGGTCTAGGGACTCCATCAACAGTTGGCTATTTTTGTCTTGGTCGTATGTGATTCTTCGATGCGAGGGCGGATCTAACTCAACAGGAAACATAGCTTCATACCCATATGCTAAGGAAAATGGGGTATGACCTGTTGCTGTTCGGTGAAAAGTTCTATACAACCAGAGTACTTCAGGCAGCTGTTCTGGCCATGCTCCTTTAGCTTCCTCGAGCCTTTTCTTCAGAGTATCCTTCAATGTCTTATTTACTGCTTCGACTTGCCCATTTGCTTGCGGATGAGCAACTAAAGAAAAGCTCTTGATGATGCCATGCCTTTCGCAGAAGTCTGTGAACATGTCACTATCAAACTGAGTGCCATTGTCTGAGACAATCTTTCTGGGCAATCCATATCGACAAACAATGTTCTTGATGACAAAATCAAGTACTTTCTTTGTCGCTATGGTTGCGAGTCGTTCAGCCTCGGCCCATTTGGTGAAGTAGTCGACCGCCACCACTGCATATTTCACCCCACCTTTTCCTGTCGGCAAGGACCCGATTAAATCTATACCCCATACTGCGAAGGGCCATGGACTTTGCATTTGTTTTAACTCATTAGGAGGTGCTCGTGGGATCTTGGAAAATCTTTGACACTTATCACATTTTTGCACAAACTCCATCGAGTCTTCGTTCATTGTTGGCCAAAGATAACCTTGCCTTAGAATCTTCTTTGATAAGCTTTGCCCCCCAGCGTGGTCTCCAGAAAAGCCTTCATGTACTTCCTTCATTCGTTATTTAGCCTTTTCTGGTGTAACACACCTGAGCAGTGGCATTGAGTATCCCCTTTGGTATAGAATACCATCGACCAGTATATACCTAGCAGCCTGTCTCTGAAGGGTCCTGGCTTTGTTTCTATCTGCTGGTAGTATATCGCTCGTGAGATACTCCAGGTATGGTGCCATCCACGTATCTGCCAACTGAACCTCCATATTGGTCTTGTCTGCTCGTACGCTTGGCGTGTGTAGCTGCTCGACTGGCACTATATTCAAAGTGTCAGCATCTTTTGCACTCGCGAGCTTGGCTAAGGCATCTACGTTTGTTGGGAATTTCATGGCTAAGTGCCATATAGAGGTGACGGCCCGAAGGTCGACCAGTATGGGCCTTCCAATTACAACATTGTAGGCCGAAGGACAATTAACTAATATGAAAGTAATGAGTAATGTCCTGGTGGCGGGCATTGTACCTGCTGTTATTGGAAGCCTGATTGACCCCGTTGGGGCAAGTCCCTCACCAGAGAAACCATAAATTATTTGGTTGTAGGGCTCCAAGTCCTTGACGGAAAACTTCATTCATTCCAGCGAAGATTTATACTGGATGTTAACTGAACTTCCTGTATCGACTAGTACTCTTTTCATTATCATGTTGGCAATATGAACATCCACGACCAGCGGATCGGAATGTGGGAACCGGACATGCTGGGCATCGCAATCAGAGAAGGTTATTGCACCGTCCTCTGTCCAAGCCTTCTTTGATGCCCGATCCTCCACAGTCATCATCTCGATGTCCTGGTCGTGGCGTAGGGTCCAAGCATATCGTTCCCTTGTCTTTCTGCTGTTTCCTGCAAGATGCGGGCCTCCGCAGATGGTGAGTAAGGTGCTAGCCACCGGGTCAGGTTGTAAAGGTGGCGAGCGTTGGTGTGTAGGCGCCTGCTTGTTGCCACTTGGAGCCTCTCGTTGGGAAGCTCCTGAGGCCTGCATGTATCTCCTCAAGTGTCCTTGTCTAATAAGGAACTCGATTCATCCTTCAGCTGGTTCGTATCGTGTCCGTAATCGTTGTGAAAACGACAGAACTTGGTCGTATCTCTCTTTGAAATATATTTTCGGATGGCAGCGGGTTTTTTATAAGGCACACTGGAACGTGTGGCCTGATACACCTCTGTTCGAGACTCGACAAGGGTAGTGTAGTTGGTGAACCTTGGCTCATAACGATTGCCCTTAGCACGCTTAGTCTTGGGAGGTAGAGGGTTCATTATGGGGCCTCTTCCCCCCATTCTTGTCATTGCTATTCCCATTGACTTTTTCATTGCCGTTGCCGTTGGGCTTTGACCCATTGGCGGCGTTGGCGGGGGCTTCAGTCCCCTTATCTTGATTTGGGGTCTTTCCCTCGCTGGAAATCGCATCCTCGAGCTTGATGTATCGATCAGCTCGATCCAAAAATTCTTGGGTAGTTTTAACCCCATGCTTCCTGAGGCTGCTCCAAAGAGGCGTATGGCACCTAACTCCTGCAGTTAGGGCCATCATTTTGCCTTCGTCTCCCACTATTTTGGCCCTTGCCGCAGCTCGCATGAAACGCTGGACGTGGTCTTTCAGTGGTTCTCCTTCTTGCTGGCGTATCTCGACCAGCTGGTTTGCCTCAGTTGGGTGCACACGACCCGCATAGAATTGTCTGTAAAACTCCTTTACGAACATCTCCCAAGATACAATACTTGCATGAGGGAACTTAAAGAACCACTCATGTGCAACATCAAAGTGTTGCAGGAAAGATCCTGCACCGAGCGTCTTCGGACACCTTCTAAATGTCCATTTGTATCTCAAATTTGTTGACATAAGATACTGGGTCACCATACCCGTCAAAGTTCGGAAGAGTGGGAATTTTAAACTTATTGGGAGTCTCTGCCACAACAATCCTCTGAATGAAAGGAGTGCCCCTTCTCCTATTGTACTCGATGTGAGACGTTCTTCCCCTGACTAGTTGTTGCACTGCATGGTTTAGGGCACCTATCTGGGCCTGAACGGCTTCAGGAATTGTCGAGGCCTCTGGTGCCGGGGGAATGTACTCGTCGTGCCGTTCTCGGCGGTCATTTAGTACATCCCTTAAGTCTTCATCTCTTCGTCGTTGCTCGCTGGCTCCGAGCCGGCTAAAGACATTGTTTTGCTTGTTGGTCTTCTCTAGGCGGTGGGCTTCTGCCTCCACCTCTCTCCTCGCTCCTTCGACCAGAATTCCCTCTACCCGAGTCAGCCTCATTGTAGCCATGGCCATCTCTGAACCTTGATTGACTATGATGGGACCGACTGTCTCCTCGGTTGCCTCCTTGGGCTGGAACTTCCCGAGCGTTAGGGGGAGGCCTGCGCTGGTCGTTATGTCCCCGTGCATTATCATGCCGTTGGGGGCCCCTGACCGTAGAGCCTGTTTCTGAGTTCCTTTTTTTGCTAGAAGGACACTGCCCCCTGCTCGGTGGGTGTGGCTCTTCACCCCTTGGGCCTCTAGGGCTGCGGGGCTGCTGCCCAGCCCTATTCTGCCTTGAAAGTGGGGGATTGCCTCGACCAGCCTGGGATGGAGGTTGCGTCTCTGGGTCCCTAAGTGGGACATCATCCTGAGGCATTGTTGGCTGCTCTGACCTTTGAGGGCTCGTTGGCTAGAGTGGAGGGGTAGGATTAGGATTTCTTTGAGGTGGCCCATTCGGGGGTTGGTCAGGCTGCAAGGCAGGCACAGCCTGACTCCTAGCCAATTGGAGGGTGGCTTTGAGGGCTGCCATGGCCTCCCTCTAATGACGGTCCATCTCCGCCTGTCTTTCACTCAACGCTTGGCGCTGACGCTCTATTTCTTGCTGCTGTCACACCATGGTCTCCGCGGCACTTTCTTGGCTGGCCCTTAGATTGGCCAATTCATCTTGCAATACTCCCAGAGTATTTCTCACCATTTCGAAGTCCAGTTCCTCCTCATCAAACTCCAAGTGTGGCTCATTCTCAGCCATGTTCGAAGGAGGAGGTTGAGATGGTGCAGCGTCAGCAACCTGTCCAGTCTTCTTGGTTGTCTTTGCCATTAGTGCTTCAACAACCTCGTCTCAAGCTCTCAATGAAAGCACCAGAATGTTGACCCTTGTTTGGGTCAACTGACACGGAGTCAAATGCTTGATGTGATAGAAGGTATTGAAATAGATCTAATGGAAAGAACAGTAAACAACACAACAAATTATAGTGGTTTGGCCCCACGAATTGGTGATGACCTATGCCCACTTAAGCTATTATTGATATTAATTCTCAAAGGAGTGATCAAAGAACTAGGGTTCTTTGAGTTTCATAAACCTTAGAGGGATGAATAACACAATCCAAAGGTAATAAATATAATTCTCTTCTAAAGCATAAACTCAAAATAAGCAAAAGTCCCCTTCCTTGAGCTATTTTTCCTTATTTATAGGCTCAAGGAAGATTACACAAATTTGTTACAGATATTCTTTCCTAATTAATCGGATACTCATGAATCATGGGAGATAATCTTGGATATGATCATTATTGCACAAGATCTTTTCAAAATATATAGAGTATACGACCAAGCTGGTGGTATATAAAATCCAAATGTTATGCTAGGGGAATCTCCCTGGTCAATGGTCGAACAGAACCTCTGCCAGGTGTCAACCACGTGTTAAAAATGTTCGCCACATCATCCACGCCTGCTCTTTGGATAACAACTTTATCACCAGTCTACCGAAGATGGAGGATTTAAGTGCGATCTTGGTGGTCGTGGACAGATTCTCAAAGTACGCCACATTCATCCCGGTTTCGAAGTACTGTTCGGCAGAAGAGACAGCCCGACAATTTTTCAAGCATATTGTCAAATATTGGGGAGTGCCCCAGAACATTGTTAGTGACCGAGATGGAAGATTCACTGGGACCTTTTGGTCCGAACTATTCAGTCTCTTAGGGTCACAACTGAACATATCCTCGAGCTACCATCCACAGACAGATGGGCAGACAGAAAGATTCAACCGGATGTTGGAGGAGTACTTGCGCCACTTTGTCAATGCGAATCAGAAGAATTGGCCGCAACTACTCGATGTAGCTCAATTTTGCTTCAACTCTCAAAAGAGTTCTTCATCAAATAAGAGCCCTTTTGAAGTTGTTAAGGGACAACAGCCACTGTTGCCCCACACAGTGGATGAATATCGCGGTCGGAACCCACGAGCCTTTCACTTCACAAAAGACTAGAAGAAAACAACAGAGATTGCCCGAGCTTATTTAGAAAAAGCATCAAGAAGAATGAAGAAGTGGGCAGATCAGAAGCGCAGACCACTGGAGTTCAAAGCAGGTGACTTAGTGTTAATCAAGCTGAGGCCCGAACAGTTGAGATTCCGAGGAGACAAAGACATCAGTCTCGTTCGCAAGTACGAGGGTCCGGTCTCAGTCATCTCAAAAGTTGGCCTAACTTCCTACAAAGTCGACCTACTAGCATGGATGAAGATACACCCGGTCCTTCACGTCAACAACTTGAAGTCGTATCATGAAGATCCAGCAAATCCAGAGCGCAACCAGTCAACTAGAGGAGGAGTCATCATTCAGCCAAGGAGCAAGCGTCAACCTGAAGAAATCCTGGCGGAAAGGACGGTCACCACTGACCGTAAAAAGCATAAGGAGTATCTAGTAAAATGGAAGGGGCTCGCAGATGACGAGATCAGCTGGGAGAGGGCAAAAGACTTGAAGAAGCTCACGCGGAAGATTGAAGATCTACAAGCTACTTCGTCGAGGACGCCGAAGAATTAAGTGGGGGAGAGTGTGGCGTGCTGCCCCTTTGGCACACCCACATGGGGCCATTTTGTAAGTGAGCATGCCTTGGTGCTTGATCATTAGTCAAGTCTTGTACCAAGCAACCTCATGGGATAGGGTAGTGGCAGTTTTGTAATTATGCATATGTCTCCCGGACAAAAATCATATATGTTACTAGGAAGACCTTATTTCCCTAGAAGGCTCCTTAGAGGGAGGTGACCTGGTGACTTAGGGAAGCACCATGACCATCAGCAGATAGGGGCCAAAGTTGTGTACTCCTTTGCCCTATCAAGGCTATATATTAATAAAACGATATTTATCCATACTTGCCCATGTGCACTTCCTTGTTGCCTATGTATTGTTTGTTTGTTATCTTCGTTGGGCCATTGCGTGCCACTTGCCGTGTCGTGTGCTTTGTGTTGTGTGGACGTTCCTAGGAATGACTTGCTTTGTGCTTGCTCATACTTCGTTATTGCCCGTTGCATGTTCGAGATGTGTATGTGGCTAACCATTGAGTTTGTTTGCCTGCAGGTGTGTGTTGTAGGCTGACTTGCTAGCTTGAAGAGTCTGCAAGTGCCGCACGTTCCGTCTACTTGGAGTACCCAAATAGTCGGCCCGTGACACTTAGCAAGTCTTGAAAAGTAGGCTCATTTAGGTACGAAAGAGGTACTACATAGCGCTTCTTCTGATCTTCTCCAACATAGATAGCAAAGTATCCTTTTGGAATGGTTGAAGACTTCAAAGTTGCTTCCTTATTGCCTAAAAGTGATCTTCGGAGAGTCTTCTTACCCTGAACAAAACCAGACAATCCAAATGCCATGTTGATATTCCTTTGTGGTTTTCTTTAGAAGAAGTGTTAGAGTTCACAAAAATATTTTGTAGTAGAGAATGTGAGGACTTGGTGGTGATTTAGTTTGTGTGGTTATGTACCTTTATATATAGATGAATCGATTTTTGGAATGCATACATATCTAAAGCTTCTAAATAAGTGGTGCTGAAGACATTTGTTAAGGTATGACAAATTTGCAAGAGACATCAGCATTTGAAGTTCACATGGCTTTGTCTTTCAAATCATATATGATAGTTTAGCTATAATTAAGACATTAACACATATGATCTGTCTTACCATTACCAAGAGAACAAACAGCAACAGAGCCCATTTGTGCTATAAGATTTGCAACAAAGAAAAACCATTGTGAAACATATGTAATGAACTAGCTCATTATCTTTTTTTATTCAACCAACAAGAGAAAGAAAGTTAAGTAGGCTAATCCAGCTATTTGTTTCCACCTTTCATTGTTAATTTCCTTAAAAGAACAGATCCATGTGATTGCTCAAGGACTATGCTTCTTAATAGACCCCATCCAACTACTTGCCTCTTTAGTTTTCACTATTAATTTGGATAAAGGAATATATATGTATAGAAACATAATTTGGACATCTTTCTTTCCCTTGTAAAACAGGCACGTACGTACATCCATTTTATTTCTCAGTATAAACAAAATGGATGACAAAAAATGTAAATATTTGTCCTTAGGATGGCCAGAAAAGAAATGTTTCCAAGAATGATGCAAATGAATGCTATTGCATTTCTTTTTCTTGAATGGATTATTTAATTGAAGTTGAAGTCTTTATTCTTCTTGACTTCAGTATAAAAATCTTCTACATTTTCTTATTCCATCATAAGATTAATATTGCATAGTAAGAATCTTAATGTCCTCTTTCCTCTCTCCAATTCTTCTTGACTTCAGTGTTTACAATTCTTAGAACTGAGATCAAAGAAGATATCATCTCTGCAAGTAATTGTAATTTCACCCATCTAATTTTCAAAGTAGCCTTTTGGAATGTTTGTAGTCCTCAAAGCTGTTTTCTTTGAGTTTTCGTTTTAGATAACAAACTATTTTTCAACAAACAATATGAGAACTTGATGATTAAGTATCACGGTAATCTGCCTGTATATATATAGATGAATGATTCTCTGGCATACTCAAGTAACTGGGTTGGTGTGGAATTTGCAAAGAAACACAAGTATTTGAATCTTCACATGGCTTTGTCTTCTGACTCATACATGAACACTTTGTTGTGACTGTGACATATGTATAGACATTACCAGGTGAACAAACTACAAGGGAACCCCACTTGAAACATATGACATGTGGTCAACTAATGCATTCTTCAACTAACAATTTTTTCCTTTAGTCGCTTTCAAATTAGTCGGTTTATAACTTTGAATCAATAATAAAGAGTAGGAAGACACAACCATGTGATTGCTCAAAGACTATGCCACTAATTGCATCTTCAGTCTCCACCATTCATTTCCACACAAGGAGATATCTATTCTACAATTATCATCAACGGTATTGATTATATATACTCATAAGATTGGGGTTCTTCAGCATCTCAACTCCTCACATTTTCAAGTACTAGAGCTCTCTCTTTGCTTACATTTTCTTTCTTTTTCTGCCTTTAGAGACTTCAACAATCATGGGCTTCCATTTTCCTGGTGTAGTTCATGCTAAGCAACTTATTCAGAAGCCTTTTTCTAGTGCAAAAGATGTTCCAAAAGGCTATTTGGCAGTTTATGTTGGGAAGAACAAAATGACAAGATTTGTGATCCCTGTGTCGTACTTGAACCACCATTCATTCCATGAGTTGCTATGTCAAGCTGAAGAAGAATTCAGATTTGATCATCCAATGGGTGCTCTAACAATTCCTTGCAGTGAAGAAGCTTTCATCAATCTTGTCTCTAGCTTAAATTAATGTCTAATGAATGGTGATTAGTATAGATAGATGCTAACTACTGACAAAAATTATTGTTACAATTTTGTATGGCAAAGAATGCCAATACCATCACCATGTAAATATTTTTTCCTTGGGATTAAAATGAAATGTCCCTGAGAATGATACAAATGAAACTACTAATGCTTTTCTTGAATGAATTGTTTTATTTATGTTATAATCTTTTTATATTAAGATCTGAAAAACCAATAAAATTGAACAATTACAACAATAAATATGGGAAATTTTTTGTTTTAATAGTTTGTTTCGTTAACTTTAATAAAATATTCTAAATATTTAACGGAATATACTTTTAAAATTAATTAAAAATAAATATTTAAGAATTATTATAATATAAATTAAAAGTCAAGTATTATAAAATATCATTATTATAATAATATACAATACAATACTAAATATTTAATAAATATATTAATATAAATTTAAATGTTATAAAATATTATTATGATAATAATATATAATTCTAATTTTTTACTAATTATATTAATATGAATTCAAATATTATAAAATATTATTATGATAATAATATTTAATACAATACTATATATTTAATGAATGTATTTTCAAAAATGCACTTTTGAATTATATAACCGTATGATTAACCAGTTTTAATAATATAACATCTTTATATTTGAGTAATATTTATTTTTTTTATTAATTTTTTTACAATTTTAACAATACAATTACTAAAATAGCCTTACCTTGAAAACCCTATATATATAATATCTTCTATCATTTTCGTAGGCCCCATTTTCACACTCCCCTTTTTTCCATTCCTTAATTACAATATTAATAATACAATATTGACCTCATAATACAATTACCAAATAATTGAAAGGAAGCAAAACAAAAAAAGTATAGTCACTCCCACTACCACGACAAGGTACATTTCCTACTTTTTTGTTTTTGTTTTATTTCAACTTATATATATATAAATAAATAAATGAGTTGATTCCTTGAATTAAAATGACAGTGAGGACCCATTTCTTGCAATAAACTTTTGTATAATCTATTACACTTTGCTATAATATTTATTTTGTTTATTAATTGTAAAAATGTCTCAATGAACTAACTTTATTAAAGGACTTTTGAGTTATATAACCGTATGATTAACCAGTTTTAATAATATAACATCTTTATATTTGAGTAATATTTTTTTTTTTTTTACAATTTTAACAATACAATTACAAAAATAGCCTTACCCTGAAAACCCTATATATATAATATCTTCTATCATTTTCGCAGGCCCCATTTTCACACTCCCATTTTTTTTCCATTCCTTGATTACAATATTAATAATACAATATTGACCTCATAATAAAATTACCCAAAAAAATGAAAAGAAGCAAAACAAAAAAAGTATAGTCACTCCCACTACCACGCCAAGGTACATTCCCACTTTTTTTGTTTTTGTTTTTTGTTATGTTTTCTTTCAACTTATATATATATTTATATATATAAATGAGTTGATTCCTTGGATTAAAATGACAGTGAGTACCCATTTCTTGTATTAAACTTTTGTATAATCTATTACACTTTGCTATAATATTTATTTTGTTTATTAATTTTTTTCTACAATCTTAATAATAATGCACACATATGTTTGTAAAAATGGCTCAATGAACTAACTTTATTAAAGAGCTTTTGAGTTATATAACCGTATGATTAACCAGTTTTAATAATATAACATCTTTATATTTGAGTAATACTTTTTTTTTTTTTACAATTTTAACAATACAATTACTAAAATAGAATTACCCTGAAAACCCTATATATAATATCTTCTATCATTTTCGCAGGCCCCATTCTCACACTCCCATTTTTTTCCATTCCTTGATTACAATTTTAATAATACAATATTGTCCTCATAATAAAATTACCAAAGAATTGAAAAGAAGAAAAACAAAAAAAGTATAGTCACTCCCACTACCACGCCAAGGTACATTTCTCACTTTTTTGTTTTTGTGTTTTTGTTATGTTTTCTTTGAGCTTATATATATATATATATAAATGAGTTGATTCCTTGGATTAAAATGACAGTGAGTACCCATTTTTTGTATTAAACTTTTGTATAATTTATTACACTTTGCTGTAATATTTATTTTGTTTATTAATTTTTTCTACAATTTTAATAATAATGCAAACCATATGTTTGTGAAAATGACTCAATGAACTAACTTTAATAAAGGGCTTTTGTGTTATATAACCGTATGATTAACCAGTTTCAATAATATAACATCTTTATATTTGAGTAATATTTATTTTTTTATTAATTTTTTTACAATTGTAACAATACAATTACTAAAATAGCCTTACCTTGAAAACCGTATATATATATAATATCTTCTATCATTTTCGCATGCCCCATTTTCACACTCCCCTTTTTTTTCCATTCCTTGATTACAATATTAATAATACAATATTGACCTCATAATACAATTACCAAAGAATTGAAAAGAAGCAAAACAAAAAAAGTATAGTCACTCCCACTACCACGCCAAGGTACATTTCCCAATTTTTTGTTTTGTTTTCTTTCAGCTTATAAATTTATATATATATATATATATATAAATGAGTTGATTCCTTGGATTAAAATGACAGTGAGTACCATTTCTTCTATTAAAATTTTGTATAATCTATTACACTTTGCTATAATATTTATTTTGTTTATTAATTTTTTTCTACAATCTTAATAATATTGCAAACCATATGTTTGTGAAAATGTCTCAATGAACTAACTTTATTAAAGGGTTTTTGAGTTATATAACCGTATGATTAACCAGTTTTAATAATATAACATCTTTATATTTGAGTAATATTTATTTTTTTTATTAATTTTTTTTTACAATTTTAACAATACAATTACTAAAATAGCCTTATCCTCAAAACCCTATATATATAATATCTTCTATCATTTTCGCAGGCCCCATTTTCACACTCTCATTTTTTTCCATTCCTTGATTACAATATTAATAATACAATATTGACCTCATAATAAAATTACCAAAGAATTGATAAGAAGCAAAACAAAAAAAGTATAGTCACTCCCGCTACTACACCAAGGTACATTTCCCACTTTTTTGTTTTTTGTTATGTTTTCTTTCACCTTATATATCAATGAGTTGATTCCTTGGATTAAAATGACAGTGAGTTCCCATTTTTTGTATTAAACTTTTGTATAATTTATTACACTTTGCTATAATATTTATTTTGTTTATTAATTTTTTCTACAATTTTAATAATAATGCAAATCATATGTTTGTGAAAATGACTCAATGAACTAACTTTAATAAAGGGCTTTTGAGTTATATAACCGTATGATTAACCAGTTTCAATAATATAACATCTTTATATTTGAGTGATATTTATTTTTTTATTAATTTTTTTTACAATTTTAACAATACAATTACTAAAATAGCCTTACCCTAAAAACCCTATATATATAATATCTTTTATCATTTTCGCAGGCCCCATTTTCACACTCCCCTTTTTTTCCATTCCTTGATTACAATATTAATAATACAATTACCAAAGAATTGAAAAGAAGCAAAACAAAAAAAGTATAGTCACTCCCACACCAAGGTACATTTCCCACTTTTTTGTTTTTGTATTTTGTTTTGTTTTCTTTCAGCTTATATACATATATATATATGAATGAGTTGATTCCTTGGATTAAAATGACAGTGAGTACCCATTTTTTGTATTAAACTTTTGTATAATCTATTAAACTTTGCTATAATATTTATTTTGTTTATTAATTTTTTTTACAATCTTAATAATAATGCAAACCATATGTTTGTGAAAATGTCTCAATGAACTAACTTTTATTAAATTAGATTGAGATTTTCAACTAATATACAATATGTGATGTTGCTTATGGTTTGATATTTGAAATGAATACTTACATTGCATTGATTAATTGTACTACTTCATTATCTTTTTTTTTTTGTTAAAAAAAACATATTGGATATGTGATGTAGAGTGTACATTTTAGCTTAGTTTGATAATTGATATATTAACAACCTTGTTTTTATTGAAGATTTCAGTCATGGTACATAATCACTTTAAGTCAATTTTCTTAGACCCATATATTTAAATAGATCTTATTATGATGTTTGAATAATAATATTTTTATGTAAATTTGCTTTCCATTAGAATTTTTAGGTGGATCGATTGTCCAATCACCCAAGCTCAACTCTTACACACTCTATTTCCTAGATTCCATGGCACGAACGAAAGTACCAAGTATTAGAGAACCACAACAACCGATTCAACGACAGTTGATTATTCATGAATCTAGTCTGGAGTTGTCATGCTCAACATCGTTGGATGCCAGTGTGCCACCAACACCTCCCGCAGACACAACAATGACTCAATTAGATAGTGAGGTAAATGAAGTTAAATACATTTTTCTATTCTTGTACTTTTTTTTAGAATAGATAATATATTTAATTGAAATCAAATGGCTTTAAATTTAGAGCACTAAAGGCATGATTTGAAAAATATTGGTTTAAAATGTAGAACTCTACTAAACGAGTAGAGCTCAAGTGGTTATGGTCGAGATTTTTAAAAACGCAATGAACTTTCAGTTTAGGGCTCGATTAGCATGAGTTGAGATTTCCAAAGTCTAATTGATAGCATAGAGCTCGACTGGGGAGTAGAGCTCGACCATACATGTAACGACCCAAATTTACTAATGAGGCTTAAGGGCCTTGATTAGTGTACCGAGAGGGCATAATTGGAATACATGTGATTTAATAATTAAAAGTATGTTATATGGCTATTTGAATATTTGAGATGCATGACTATGTGTATTAGTATGCATGTAGGCCCTAATTAGGTTAGAAATGGCATAATTGTAATTTTGGCCCGTTGAGGGCATAACTGTATATATGTGTGATAATTGTTGAGACCACATTATTATGCGGATATATTTGTGATCTGTGATTCGAGACGATCCTAGTGAGCAGGTTAGTGAAAAAGTCACGGCGGGGATTTATACCCAGCTCGGGGGGAGCCTGGGGTGTAAATGGGATTTTATAGAATATATTGGGGTTAATTTTGATATTGAGGAATATAGTTGGTGATTAATTAGGTATCGGGAAGTAAGCATAATATATTAAAGACACTCGAGGAATTAGCCAGAAATGGGTGAAATGACCAAAATACCCCTAGGTGGATTACAGAAGTTAGAATTAAAGGGGAGGGTATTGTGGTCATTTGGGCTTATAAGAAATAGGCATAACTGAGGCTTTATGCTTAGTGGAGTTTGTAGAATGAAATAGAAGTCTGGAGGAAAGAAAAGGAAAGAAAAGAAAGAGAAAGAAGGAAAAGAAAAGCAAGGTCGGTTTAGGCTGATCTTCTCCACCATTTTTCTTGAGGTTTCTTGGAGCAAAGTTTAGAGGAGATCTAGGTCAAGCTGAGTAATTAGGTTTCTAAGTTAAGATTGAGGAATTGGCAGGGCAATTCACTCAGTGGAGGTAAGACTTTGAGGTTTCTTCACTTTCTGGTTTGGTGTTGAACTATGATATCTAGAATTTGATGGGAATTCCAGGGAATCCAGGCCAGGGGTTTGAGGAGGAGGAAGCCAAGGAAGAGTATAGGATATCCTAACATCAACTTTCCAATTAAAGGTAAGAAACTTTGAGCTTGGACACTTGAATTCTAAAGTTTTGTTGTTTGGCTGAGTTTTTGAACTCTAGGTTCATCTATGGTGAATTCTATGTTTAGGGATGCATGTGATTGGGTTTTGTGTATTTGGGATGCTTGGGATGAGTGAAGTATGTTGATAAGCTTGTTTTTAAGTTTGGTTGAAGGTTGGAAAATTTTTGGTAAGGGTTGGCTCGGGGAAATCGCAGGAAGGAAAAATGCAGGGTAGCTGGTTCTGTGACTAGCGCTACAGTGCTAGCCTTTGGGCGCTGTAGCGCTAGGCTAGGTTGTTTGGGGGGTTTTGGGTTTTTCTTGTAGTGCTGTAGCACCCTCCAAAGAGCGCTGTAG
Organism: Humulus lupulus; assembly: GCF_963169125.1. NCBI lineage: Eukaryota > Viridiplantae > Streptophyta > Magnoliopsida > Rosales > Cannabaceae > Humulus > Humulus lupulus. The sequence continues at coordinate 195,301,157 of NC_084799.1, read as the reverse complement.
CGCTACCCTACTTCCAGAAGAGGGTTTTTGAGTTATTTTCAAGGGTTTTTGCCCAGGGGTTCGGGGTTTGATTCCACCACCCCGATTGGTGGAATTAGAGCTTCCCGAGGGCTCGGGATTGGTCCTGAGGCTAGGTCTTGGACTGGAGGGTTGGTGATGATTCTGACATATGGTTGTGACTAGGTGTGCCCTAGGGCTCAAGAGGGATCGTGCTCAAGGATCAAAGTGAACAAAGCTAGCAAATTTAAAGGTAAGAAAACTGCACCCGGTTATATGTTTGTGATGGGACTAAGTGCTCCCGATATCTGTATAATGTCATCGATGGTATTATGCCATGGGACACGTGATAAACGGACTAAGGGTGTCGTATACATTATTTGCGCATAGGGCGCAGCTTGGCCACTGGTAGCCGAGGACAGCTTAATATTCACTGAGCTCGGTTTAAGCGGGTCAGAGTCAGTGGGATAAACAGAGGGTGCGGCCTGAAGGCGCTAACCCTAGTTATCATTTGTGAATTGGTTATTGATATGAGATGATATGTTTGGTATGCTGAATACTTGGTTATCATGAATGCTTAAACTGTTGAGAACATGTTTATGTGATATGAGATATTGGATTGTCTGTTGATTGTTTATGCCCTGTTATTATGTTTTCTTGCTGGGCCTTGGCTCACGGGTGCTACGTGGTGAAGGTAAAGGCAAAGGCAAACTGGACCAATCCTGAGATGGAGAGCTGCGGGGCTGAATGTACTTAGTCAGCTGTTCGACCGCCATGGCCGAGGAGTGGATCAGGACAAGGAATGCCTAACAGTCTGTTTTGCCTTAGAATGGCTAATTACTGTATTTAAATCTTGAATCTTTGTAAATGGTTTTAACTTTATATTTTTGGGATCCCGTGTAGACAGAAAATGTTTATTTATAAGAAATGCAGCTTTTGAGACCAAAATCTTTTAACCCTAGTTCCATTATAGTCTCAGTAACACGTTTTTAACTAAATGACTTTATTAGCAAGTCTAGCACTTTTATAAACACACAGTGTAACGGTCTTGGTTATCCAGGGCATTACAACTTGGTATTAGAGTGTCCTGGGTTTATGGGTTCTTGAAGACTGGCTGGACATGTACATTCGTCGCGAAAGACAAGCTTGACTCAGGGTTTGGTAATTGTGTACACATGATTATGTGCTTAAATGATTTGGATGAGTGTAGAGTCCAAGAAATTTACTTAGCTAATTATTTAGTAGTATTATAGTATGTATAGTGTTATCTTTGTAACTGTGGATTTTTGGTTCAGACCGGGAATTATTTGGACACTCATAGTAGTACTTATAGATTTTCTAAGTTTAACCTATAGTTTAAGAATATTAATGTTAACCTAAGGTTTGATTATATGACTGATATTAAGGATAATATTTATTATACCATAAGGTTTAAATAAGGACCAATAGGATTTTAAGCACATGTTATGAATGGGTGATTAAGGATTAAGTATTTTGAGGATTAAATTTAATAAGGAGTAAAGTTTGAATGCTATAAGGTCAGTCAGCAGCTTTGAATACGTTGAGGGCTTAGTCAAGGCTGTTTACTCCATTAAAACTTAGCTAAAAATGTGTAATTTCGTGTTTAATTAATCAGCGTGTGCCGATATATCGCAGCTATAGGGGGCGATATATCGCAGCATGTAGATACGGAAAACACGAGACGATGCACGACAGCCTCGGGCATACTGGCCTAGGCGATATATCGCCTCCTTCAGCATATTTTGAATGTTTTTGAATTCTTTTTCCTTTCAGCCATTCAACCTCTTGATAAGTCCAGCATCTTTTTGAACGAGTCTTCAGCCTCTGCTGAACGATTATTCAAATTATTTTCACCTAAAATGCCATTATTTTTATTCAAGTAAAATTTAGATCCTTTCATTCCTAAACTCTATAAATAGGACCTAGTACCCAGCCATTATTCATCTTTTTCTCTAAGTTCAGAGGCTGCAAGTGCTAAGTGAGTGTGAGAGTGTAAACACCTGGTTTGGGGAAATCATAAGCTTGATCCTCATAAGATTATCAAACACTTTGGGAAGTAAGGTTCTATAGTATTTCGGTTTGTGGTGTAGATTGGTCTTACAAGTCTTTAAGGTAACCCAAAACTCCAGTTCATTGGCTTTATGTTATTTTCTTCCTCATAGCCTTCTACTCAGTCTTCTAACCTCATTCTTATTTTGGTTAGGAAATCTAAGTTCTTGAGCACATAAGTTTCGGTAAGTATGTTTCTCAATGGTTTAGTCTTCCCATTCATTTTCATCTCTTTTTCTTCATTAGACTCACTCTTTTTCATAATGGTTATTAGGAGTGTTCCAAAGTCCCAACGCTGTCCACATATCCCGGTAACTTTGGTAAGGAAAATAGGATAGAATCTATATGTTATATGCTTGTGTTATCTTATGTTTTATGTTATAAAATATATTATGAATATGTATGTTTGTAGGCTTGGGCATATGACCCATATGACTAACAAGACCCCAAATAGATTATGGGCATATGACCTACTTAGCTAGTAGGACCCCACTAATCTCATGGGCATATGACTTGTTTAGTCTATGGGACCCCAAGTAATAATGGCCATTATAGTATGTGTATGTAATAAGTGTTATGATATGTCTTTATGTTTATTATGAAATTTATGTATGTGAAGTTTGCGTTAGATTTTTCCTTGCTAGGCATTAGGTTCATTCCTTTTTGTTTAAATGTGCAGGAAAATAGCTATTAGTGGCGGTAAGGTTCGTGGATGCTTGGAGATTGTGTATCGATGATGAATGGAGTCAAGGAGTCGAGAGTTCGATTTCGAGGATGTAGTCATTTGTTTATGGTCTTTATATGTATTTTCCGCACTTACTATGTAATCCCTTTATTTTATAAATCATGTTATGTTTTGTTTTTCAAACAATGGGATCCCATATCCTTCTTGGTATTTATGTAAGTAACTCTTATTTCTATAAGTTTTCTAATAAAATTATGGTATTTTCGCAAATGTAAGTTTTAGTAAGAATTTGTATGTATAGTTTCGTTAATGGTCCAAGAGTCTAGAGTAGTTGGGTCATTACAATGAGATATGACTGTTGATATTTGTTTGATTAATAGGGAGCATGAGATACTGATAGGGCCTGGCCCTTGACTATTGCATGATGTTATTGAGGCGTTCTTATCATCACCGCTATGCATGTGGATGAATATATGGATGAATATCTGGATAAATTTCTATGAAATTGATTGCTTGTGAATGATTGGAGTTCCAATGATGGATCATGAAAGGATTATTACCCTGTCATCATAGTCTGATTGCCGAGTCGTTGATTGCAGATTGACTTGGATAATTATGCGTCCAAGAAAATCTACGCGACTAGCCGGCAGGTCCAGAACTAGAGATGATGATGATCAGGGTCAAACCCTTCCGCCAGTCCCTGAGAACTAGCAGCAACTGATGGCAGACATGCAGGCTCGGCTATAGAGCCAAGATGAACAGATTCGAATTCTGCGGCAGCAGGCTCCATCTAGGAGTGTTGCCCCCATTATACCTGTTGTTAGAGAATATATATTATTGCTCAATGGAAATATGGAAAAACCAATATACAAGTCTATGCAAAAATACAATAGACAAGTTAATTGATTAAATAAATATTACAACTCAATTGCTCAAAATACAAGTAACTAGAAAGATGTAGGAGAATAAGATTACAAACTCAAAACAATAATAATACAGGTAAATAAGATCAACAAGATCAAAAGAATGAAAACACAAACAAACTCTCACACAACCAAAGTGTAGAGTAGTGGGGATCACCAACTTGAACAAGGTTCAAGACCTTTGTCCAAAAGCTTATTTCCCCCTATTCTCTAAGCACTAAGGGATCTCTCAAGGAAATAGCTCTCTGGAATAATCAAGCCTTAAGGTGTATTTTTCAGCCAAGTGCTTTGTGGATGAAAAATGGTGTGTCTTACAAGTGAGCATTAGGCTCCTATTTATAGAGTTTTGAGACACCCTTTGAATTTCAAATTCCACCAACCCCCATGGCTATTACCAATGATTAATTGGATGTTTTATGGAATTAAAATAGAGATTTGGGAGTTACTTGGCTGTTGGAAACGTTCAAAATTGGATAAAAACCAAAGTTGGAAAATGCTGTCAGCCGCTCAGGCTGCGGCCTGAAAAACACGAGCCGCGGCCCACGGTGTGTTTTTGCCTATTTTTGCCTCTTGGGCCGCTGCCTGAAAAACATAGGCAGCGGCCCAAGTCATTTTTTCAGCAACCAATTTTCCAAATTTGCCAAAACGTTCCAAATTCATTCTCACTTGATTTTGTAACTTCCATACACATTATGGGAGTTAAAATCACATCTCTAACAGCCATATTTCACATACGGCTTTAAGAAATTCAAATCAAAATGTGTAATATCAAATCTACACATTATTGGGTAATATTAGATTTGAGAGTTACAAGTTTGTAACTCCAAAATATGTCACATTTGGGCACATACATGTGTCCAATTTTGTGACTCTCAATAATATGTTACAAGGTGTGACAAATCACATTATGTGACATTATTTAATCTAACATTATATTATTTAAAATAATATAACATTCCCCCACTTAGATTAAACAATCACTTTTTGTAACACTAATTTAATCAATCAAAACATTATATTAAAATATAATATTCCCCCACTTGATTAAATAATGACTCTCTATAGAAACCTTTGCATTGGTGCATAAAGTAAAATGTCTTTCGACTTGAATTTTACCTTAGTGTAATTATCACAAAGTTTGTTGAAATTTTGGTTGCCGAAGCATTGAACCACTATCCCTTGATAACAAACCGGTGATAACACACACACATTTGTTGTGTTCACTTGAGACCTCAATGTCTCGCTTTTGCATCGTTAATGGCCATGTGCACATTCCATTCATAGACTTTTCTTGAGAATGACTCCCAATTCTCATGAGCGGCGGCACCACTCCTAGGTCTATATAGGTAGAACTCTTACAGTATTTTGTTACCCTAAAATACTTGTCTTCTCAAGACTAAGTTCTATTAAAAAACCTTTCAGTTTTAACCCTCATTTTGGTAACACACTAGTACTCATATCTCAAATGGGACAAAATTTGAGTACTACTATCTATTCACTTGATTGACTTCACTACACCAAATACCCATTTCCATAACACATGAATATAATACTAATAAAAAAGTGTTATGCTAAAGTGGGCACTTTATGAAAAAAGGGCGGTAATAATAAAACCATCCCGCCACTTAGCTTTTTTTTTTTTCATTTCATTTGGGGCCAATTCATTTCCTTCAATTCCTTCTCCTTTTTCCTCATCATTCTCTCTCCTCTCTCTCGGATCTCTTTCTCCCACCAGACCTCTCTCCTTCACTCTTTCTCTCTCACCTTTGTCTTTGTGGAGACCGACCGCTACCTTCCCCTACACGCGCTGGCTAGGGATCTTCAGAGCCCGTCGAAGCTTCAACCACGCGGGCCCAAACCCTCACACGACACCAGAGGCAAACGACGTCACCAGAGGCCAGCTCTTCTCCTCTTCCCTGTGTGCGGCCAAGCCATTGTGCTTTGTTGTGTATAAGTATGGCAAAGAAGTATGTGACGCAGTTGTGGCGAAATGTCTCACCGGTAGGCCTAAGACGATGGAGAAGGCCCATGTCATCTTTATGCTTTGGATTGAATTGGAGGCTGTAGAGCCTTTCTTGGTATGTCGTTTCTTATATTTTCTGTCTTTTCTTTTTCATTCATACAGTAATGCTGGTGTATTGTATGGTTGAATATATTTTTTTTTAACTTATATTGTGCTCTCTGAAACTTCATCTTTTTTCTGCTATGATTTTCTGGGATATTTAGTATGGTGTGTTTGTTGCAGGATGCAATGGAGAAGGCGATAAAAGCCAAAGTTGCTAAAGCTTTTGTACCCGCAATTGATGTCATGTTTCAAGCCTTAAGGTTTGTATTGAGTTTAATTTTGTGGGAAATGTTTCTTTTACTTCTTTATCTAATCTGCATGTTTGGTTTGATAGTGAGTTTGGAGCAAAAGTTGTGCCTCCAAAGAGGATATTAAAGATGTTGCTTGAGCTATTTGACCATCAAGATCAAAATGTTCGTGCATCTTCTAAAGGACTTACTCTTGAGCTTTGTCGATGGATTGGAAAGGACCCTGTAAAATCAATATTATTTGAGAAAATGAGGGATACAATGGTATGATAACTTCTTACATGTACGGCTTTGCGTATGGAATTTTTTGTTGCTCCCTGATCCTTGGAAGTAATGACTTATTTATTATTTATTATTTTTTGAAGAAAAAAGAATTGGAAGCCGAGCTGGTGAATGTAACAGGGGCAGCTAGGCCATGTCGCAAAATAAGGTGAAAATTCATTTTTTCATTAGCTGTTTGATCTGCTTGTTGTTTTTATTTTTCTTAACCTAGTTGGTATTGATGTCTTCAGGTCTGAGCAAGACAAGGAGTCAGAAAAGGAGGTTGTATCTGAAGTTGTGGGTGCTGGCCCATTTGAGGAATCTACATCTGATGGTGTGTAATACACATAGTCTATTAGATTATTCTTTTTCTTGGTTGATATTAAATGACGACAAGTGAGTGTTCAATCAGCGGGTAACAAGTGATTACCATTGTAGAAGTTTGACACTTTAGTGTTATATTTTATTAGTTTTTTTACTGCAGAGATGTTGGTTATTTAGCTCTCTTTTTTATGCATAGTTTAACATATTTTAATTGTCAGCTCCTCAGGAAATATATGAGTATGAGCTCGTTGATCCTATTGATATATTGGCTCCTTTGGAGAAGTCTGGATTTTGGGATGGAGTGGTCAGTCTTCTTTCTTCTCTCCGTCAAACTAGTTCAGTTTTTTTTTTTGTTGTAGTAATTTAATTTAGGAATATTTGGTTTTGATGCTCCTGTACTGCTATTAAAATCTTGTGCCTTATGTCACAGAAAGCAACCAAGTGGTCAGAACGGAAAGAGGCTGTTGCAGAGCTAACCAAGCTTGCTTCAACAAAAAGAATAGCACCTGGTGATTTCTCAGAAATCTGTCGGACACTAAAAAAGGTAAATTGTCTTTTTATGTGTGGGTATTTCGTTTGCATCGTTTATACCTCTATCTATTGCCAGGGATCTTTTTAATATTGCATAGTTAAGTGTTCAATCTGCTCCATTAAGTTTTAACTTCATGCTTTATATTCTTACTTCTGTTATAAGTTTATACTTGTTTTTTGAGTTGATGAATAAAAATCATTTAATTCTTTTTCTGTACAGCTCATAACAGATGTTAATATCGCTATAGCAGTCGAGGCAATTCAAGCTATTGGCAATCTTGCTCGGGGTTTAAGAACTAATTTCTCTGCAAGTTCACGCTTCCTATTGCCAGTTTTGCTGGTATGTTCATTTTTTGCTAGCTAAAAAAATAATATTATATCAACTTAAAATGCAAACAGACTATTTGAATGTAACCAAGCTATTCAAGTGTTCATTTACTTTTTGCCAGTTACTTACAACTGAGCATGGTGGTATTATTTTTTTTTGGATTTTGACTTGTACATTCATTTTTCTTATTAATAAAAGTGCACTTAGTCATACGAGTAGATTCTTTTTTAGAAGTTCAAATGATGTTGATCGTATCTTTGATTTGTATATAAAGTGATTTTTTTATTCAATTTTACTTTTAATATATATTTTGATCTGGTTTATCTCAGATTTTTCTTAGAAATAATTTAATAAAGATTGAAGAAGGGATATTGGTTTATTGCATTTATCTAACTCCTTTGATTTATCTCTCTCTCTCTCTTATTTTTTTTTATAAAGGAAAAATTGAAAGAGAAAAAACCTGCCTCTATTGAGGCACTAAATCAAAGTCTTCAGGCAATGCATACAGCTGGGTGCTTAAGTCTAGCTGACATTGTGGAAGGCAAGTATATCTTTATCCTACGCTGTAGTTCTTTAATTCAGAATATAGTATTGTCATAGGATTCCTTACTATGTTTTTGGTTTAAGTTTTTTTTTATTAGAGATTAGATGACATAAATTCTTTGCACTTGAGTGTTTGTAATCGCTTTGATAGGTGGTAATTTTGATTTTGCCCAAACTGTAATGGATGTTGTCTATTGCATATATTAAGACAGCTGTAAAAAATAAAGTTCCTCTTGTACGGTCATCAAGTCTTAACTGGGTAACATTCTGTATTGAAACAAGTAACAAGGCTGTTATTTTAAAGGTGCACAAGGACTATGTGCCTATCCTTATGGAGGTAAGTGCATTTATGTTTGTAGTTGTAATATATTTCATATTTTTTAACAATGAGTTGAGTAAAATGTGCTAAACATTGCTTATTCCCATTTATTTTAGAAGACAGCTTCAGTACTGGTTTTGATGAGTTTAGAGCACTAATTCATGGTTTGGTGCTCTTACTTTCTAATTTGTAATCTAGAAGACAAAGGGAAATAAAAAAATAATTGTGCAACCTATTTTTGACCATGGATTATCCTGTTCATGGTGTTTCATGGACTCTCTTATCTATATTATCGTTTCTTACTTTTTCACAGTGCCTCAATGATGGGACTCCAGATGTGAGGGATGCAGCCTTTTCAGCTTTGGCAGCAATAGCTAAGGTATCATTTTATTTATTTATCAATTTTGTGCTTTTGCTGCTTAATTCTGAATTTTGATTATTGATGGTATGGATTTATTTCTTCTTTGCCCATTTTATTTAGTTGGTTGGTATGAGACCCTTGGAGCGGTCACTTGAGAAACTTGATGATGTTAGAAGAAAGAAGCTTTCTGAAATGATTTCAGGTTCTGAAGGTGGCACATCCACCAATACAAGCTCAGGATTGTAATATCTTTATAGCATCAGTTCTTATATCACTAATTTGTTCAACATTCTTGTGAGTTTTTATAACCTTGTGTGCATACTTATTGTTGTGTGAGCAGCAGTCCAAGCTTCTGGTGCAACCGCATCCTCTCATGAGGTGAGTTATTTCTTATATAATGGATTTATGGAAGTTAAAGAACAATGCTATGTTGAAAGGTTGCATGTAATGTTGCTATGTTACACGCTTTTAGTTAATATTCTTCTGGATTACAAAGTTATTTGGTCAATAAGCATGATTTTGCCACCTACTGGCGTGTATTTTTTTGTTTGTTAAGAATGATCCTTGAGACCTCCAACGAGAAAGGATAATTATTTACGTCTTTAATGTATGCAGGCATCAGATGCTTCATTTGTTAAAAAGTCAGCAGCAAGCATGCTTAGTGGGAAGAGGCATGTTCAAGCAGCTGTGAGTTCTTGACACTGTTAATTATTTTTGTTCATAGGTTGTTGAAGTTATTTTGATCTTGATATCTTGTGATTGACGATATTTTCTATCAGCCTACCAACAAAAAAGGGGCTTCTGCTAAAGGGGGTGTGAGTAAGAAGAGTGATACACCTGCACAGACAAAATCCTCTAAATCTGCTGAAACACCCGAAGATGTTGAGGTAGAGTGGTACACACTTATTGATATGTGAGTTGTCTAATTTTTACTTCAAATTCTACATCTTTTTGTCTCACTGTTTTTCTTAATATTTGTAGCCATCAGAAATGGGTCTTGAAGAGATTGAAAGCAAATTGGGTTCTCTTGTACAAGCAGATACTATTTCCCAATTGAAGAGTGTTGTGTGGAAGGAACGGCTTGAAGGTTTGTTATAATGATATTGATTTGTTTAATAAAAAATTAGGTGATTTTTTATTTATTTAATTGTGATTGTTTCCTATTGGTTATGCAATCACACTAGGCATGGCTTCTACCTTTAATGTCTATCCATTTCACTATATATTATTTATATTTTGAAAAGAAACTATACTTGAATTTTTGACAAAATAATACAAGGGGAGTGTGATATTAGTGTGCATACAATAACATTACAAATGTAAAATAAAACTCCACTACCATACCAAGTCTTAAAACGAAATATCATTGAACTCTTATGCATCATTGTAGAGTCCAAAGAACTTTACTTAGCTAGTTAGATAGTAGTATAATAGTAATAGTAGTATTATTGTTATGACTGTGGATTTTTGGTTCAGACCGGGATTTATTTGGACACTCATAGTAACACTTGTAGATTTTCTAAGTTTAACCTATAGTCTAGGAATATTAATTTTAACCTAAGGTTTCATTAATATGACTGATATTGAGGCAGAATGGATTCAAAGAGCCGAGAGTTTCGATTCGAGGATGAAGTCTTTACTTATGGTTTTATGTGTATTTTTCTGCACTTATTTATGTAATCTCTTTGTAATTACCATTATGTTATGTTTTGTTTTTAAAACAATGGGATCCCATATCCTACTTGAGATTTTATGTAAGTTTAACATTTGTTTTTACAAGTTTTAATAAAGTTATGATCTTTTCACTTGTAAGTTTTGTTAAGGAATAGGGTCTATGTGTAGTTTTCATTAATGGTCCAAAGTCTAGAGTAGTTGGGTCATTACAGTTGGTATCAGAGCAACGGTTCCTTTTCATGAAGTTCTCCTCGATACACACACTCAAAAGCTCTGAATCTGACCACCAAGTAAGTATTTAAGTTATAGTTATTTTACTTATGTGTATAGCTAACGATTTTTAGTATTTATGTTTTCAGTTAAGTATGAACGGATCATTAACTTGTGAGGATATCCGAGCCATTAAGGCTTTAAAGAGAATAAGAGAACCAAGAAACACCATAGGAACACTAGAGAGAATCACTCGAAGATTGCTTTTGTTCCACCGAGAGACAGGTCACCTTCAAGAAACTAAGCAAATCATGATGAGAGCAACAAAACAATATGTATTAGTAATTAGATTGTCTAAAGATTTTCATCCTGTAATAGCAGCCTTAGAAGAAATATGGGAAACAATGGATGATGAGGTTGAACTGCCAGCAGCAATGCGATATTACTTTCTTCTAATTAGGTTCACTTCAAAATCCGAATTTCAGTTTAGCAATGAGCAAAAACATAGGATTTTCACAAACCTTCCTAGAGGACATTTTGATGCACATGACAATGAGGATTATGAAGAATTGGATGATGATATGCTAGATGAAGGATCGGATGTAGAAGATCCGGATTTTTAGAATAGTAGTTTTTCATTGTTTGTTTTATTTAATGTTTGTTTTATGGTTGTAATAAGTGAAAAACTATTTTTCCAAATGAATATCATGTTATTTTATTATCATGTATGAGTTTGATTTTATTTTTGCAATCATAATAAATAATAAATAAAATGAATAATGACTAAGTTCGGTGAGGGTGGATACAAATCAATGAACCAAGGTTCCTTATTGAGAGTTAGGGGGCCATAGTAGTGGGAACGATTTTACTGATCCCAGCCCTCCCTCAATATGGTTAACTTTGGAACAAAGATAAGTTTCGAGCCTGAGAATTAAGTCATATAGGATAATTAGAAACAAACTTAGGAAATAAAGATGGCTTATTTTTCTAAGTATAGAAACCCACTCTAAATAATAAATAAAGACTTATATAATTTTTCATAAGAAGTCATAATAAATAGGTCCGAGATATGTTTGTTTTAGAATAAGTTTTTACCTTAGAGCCTATTAGGTAAAGTTCTAACATGTTTCTTTCAACTGTTAGAACTCTGCTACGATGTCGCTCCGAAGATCTGCACGCACCAACGGAAACGCCTCCAACGCTGTTCCAGCGACCAATGAAGCCCCTCCAGTTCGCAGAAGGGGAGTGCGTGCTACTGCCAACCGTAACGCGCCAGCACCGCCAACTGACAACACTGCGGAGATCGCCAGACTGCGACAACAAGTCGAGGAACTTTTGCAGCAACAACGCCAACAGGCTCAAACTCAAACTCAGCCTCCGCCGCAGCCACAACAAATGGCCCCAGCACCCCAACAAGTTGGTCCATATGGGGGATGGCCAGTGGCGAACTACACGCCATATCCAGTACATAATATGGAGCCAGTGTATGAAAGGTTCCACAAACAGCACGCTCCAAACTTCGAAGGGACTACAGACCCCTTTGAGGCAGAAGAGTGGCTAAGGAATGTGGAGCCGATTCTGACGCACATGAATCTCAGCAATGCGGACCGCATATCCTGCGTCTCGTCATTGCTCAAGAAGGATGCCACGATATGGTGGGACTTGGTCCAGCAATCGCATGATGTTGCCACCATGACATGGAATCGATTTGTGGAGCTCTTCCACAAGAAGTACTACAATTCAGTTGTACTCGCTACGAGATTTGAGGAGTTCTCCAACTTGAAGCAGGGTACTTTATCAGTGGCAAAGTATGCTCGTCAATTCGACCGCTTAGCTAAATTCGCATCTGAGATGGTTCCAACCGATTTTCTGAGGGTGCACAAATCTGTTAGAGGACTTCGACCAAAAATCAAGATCGGGGTTAAGTTAGCAGACCCGGGGAATACTACATATGCCGACGTTCTTGAGACGGCAATAGAAGTAGAGAGGTTGCAGGCTAATGTAAGTAAAGAGGAAGCCAGTAAGCTTGAACCTAGACAGCAGAATCAACCTCAGACCAGTCGGAACAACAACCATAATGGCAACAATCAGTCCGGCAACAACGGTAATAGCCAGAAAAGATGGCATCCGGATAACAAGCAATTCGACAGCAATAAGAGGGCACTTACGAATAATGGGGGAAATAGGCCGGGTTACGTGGAATACCCGCCATGTGCTAAGTGTCAGAAGAAGCATCCTGGAGAATGTCGCGCAAACACCAAGAAATGTTTTAACTGTGGTCAGGAAGGACATCGAAAAAGAGATTGTCCTCAGTGCAAGCCAGAAGGAAAGAAAGACGACAAGATGGTTCCTGCTAGGGTTTTTACCTTAACCTAAGGAGAGGCTGATGCTAGCAATAAGGTGGTCACAGGTCAAGTTTCTATCCTCAATAACTTATGTTTTGTATTATTTGATTCGGGAGCCACTCATTCGTATATCTCATTAGGAATGATAGAAAAACTAGACAAACCTTGTGAAAGATTTAGAACTAGGTTTGTAACCGAGTTGCCTTCGGGAAAAGTAGTTCTATCGTCACGGATAGTACGAGGCGTACCAATCAAGATTGAGGACATAGAACTAGAAGGAGACCTGATAAAACTAGTGATCAAGGACTTCGACGTAATACTAGGCATGGATTGGCTAGCACGGCATGGCGCAACCATCGACTGCAAACGCAAGAAGGTAATGTTCGAGACTCCTGACGGACAGAGACTATGCTTCATGGGACAAGTTTCAGGATTACGCACCCCGTTAGTATCATCTCTCAAAGCTTAGAGAATGATGGAGAAAGGATGTCAAGCATTCTTAGCCAGCATCATAAATGTGGAAAGGGAGACACCACTTAAGGTTGGAGATGTCCGTGTTATACGAGAATTTCCAGAGGTATTTCCCGATGACTTGCCAGGATTGCCGCCAACTCAGGGAATAGACTTCACGATAGAATTAGTACCAGGCACCGAGCCTATCTCTAAGGCACCATACCGGATGGCACCTACGGAACTCAAGGAGTTAAAGACACAGCTACAAGAACTCCTAGACTTGGGTTTTATTAGGCCGAGCTATTTTCCATGGGGAGCTCCGATGCTTTTCGTGAAGAAGAAGGACGGAAGTATGCGGATGTGTATAGACTATCATGAGCTGAACAAGGTAACAATTAAGAACAAGTACCCGCTACCTCGGATCGACGACTTGTTTGATCAACTCCGAGGCGCGACTGTATTTTCAAAGATCGATTTACGGTTCGGGTACCATCAGCTCAAAGTAAAGGGAGAAGATATTCCTAAGACAGCCTTTAGGACTCGTTATGGACATTACGAGCTCTTGGTTATGTCCTTTGGTCTTACTAACGCACCAGCCGCGTTTATGGACTTAATGAATAAGGTCTTCAAGGATTACTTGGATAAATTCGTCGTTGTGTTCATCGACGACATTTTAATATACTCCAAGGATGAAGTAGAGCACGAGGGACATTTGAGGTTGATCTTGATGCGATTGAAGGAGAATCAACTCTACGCTAAGTTCAAGAAATACGAATTTTGTCTTTCGCAAGTGGCGTTCCTCGGGCACATTATATCGAAAGACAGAGTTGCAATAGACCCATCAAAGGTAGAGGCCGTGAAGGATTGGCCCAGACCAAAGAATGCATCTGAAGTAAGAAGCTTTCTAGGGTTAGCAGGTTATTATAGGAAGTTTGTAGAGGGCTTTTCAAAGATAGCCACTCCGCTCACCAACCTAACCCGGAAACAACAAAGATTTAACTGGAATGATAAGTGTGAAGAAAGCTTCCAGTTGCTTAAGGATTAGCTTTGCTCAGCACCAGTACTCTGTGTACCGACACCCAACGATAAGTTCGTAGTCTACTGCGATGCATCAAAGCAAGGATTGGGTTGCGTGCTGATGCAAAATGACAAGGTGATAGCCTACGCCTCACGAAAATTGAAGGAGTACGAGCAGCGCTATCCAACTCACGATATGGAGTTGGCAGCAGTGGTCTTTGCATTAAAAATCTGGCGCCATTATCTTTACGGAGAACGGTGCGAGATTTATACTAACCACAAGAGTTTAAAGTACTTCTTTACTCAAAAGGAGCTCAACATGAGGCAGCGCAGGTGGTTGGAGTTAGTAAAGGATTACGACTGCGAAATCCTATACCACCCGGGGAAGGCGAACGTAGTTGCCGATGCGCTTAGTAGGAAAAGTTATGGAAATTTAGCAACTTTAGCCAGAATAGAAAAGCCGCTACAACAGGAGCTGATCAGTGTCGGAATAGAAGTAGTTGTAGGCAAGCTGGCTAACTTGTCTATCCAATCGAATCTGCTAGAGGATATACGGATTGGTCAGGTACATGATGCTACACTAGCAGCACATATGGATGCAGCCAGAGAAGGCAAAACTACAGATTTCTCAATATCTAGCCAAGGTTTATTGAGATATAAGGATTAGGTATGCGTGCCAAATGATCAAAGTATTAAGAAGACGATTCTGGAAGAAGCGCACAGTACCCCATACTCAGTTCACCCAGGGTCAACCAAGATGACTCATGATGTTAAGGCAGTATATTGGTGGCCAAGAATGAAGAAGGACATAGCGGAGTTTGTGTCTAAGTGTCTTGTATGCCAGCAAATTAAAGCAGAGCATCAGCGGCCTGCAGGTTTATTGCAACCGCTTAGCGTACTAGAATGGAAGTGGGACGATATAGCTATGGACTTCGTGACGGGTTTGCCAAGGACGAATAATCAGCATGATTCCGCTTGGATAATAATAGATAGACTAACCAAGTCGGCTCATTTCCTGCCAGTTAAGACTTCATACATGGAAGACCAATACGCAGACATCTATATCCAATAAATAGTACGGTTGCATGGAATTCCCAAGTCAATAGCGTCAGATAGAAGATCGGTGTTTACATCAAGATTTTGGGGAAGTTTACAGCAAGCTATGGGTACTAAGTTAAGTCTTAGTACAACTTTTCATCCTCAGACAGATGGGCAGTCCGAGCGTACGATTCAAATTTTAGAGGATATGCTACGCGCATGTGTACTTGATTTCGGAGGATCATGGAATAAGTACTTGTCGTTGATAGAGTTCTCCTACAACAACAGCTACCAGTCAACGATCGGGATGGCACCTTATGAGTTTCTATATGGAAGAAGGTGCCGATCGCCGTTGCACTGGGTCTAGGAGAAAGGCAGCTTCTAGGTCCCGAAGTTGTTAGACAAGCTCAAGAAGCAGTAGTGCTTATTAGACAATGTATGCTTGCTGCTCAAAGCTGTCAGAAAAGCTATGCAGATGCCAAGTGACGCGATGTGGAATTCCAAGTTGGAGATCAAGTCTTCCTGAAGATATCTCCTATGAAAGGTGTAAAGCAGTTTGGGAAGAAAGGCAAGCTTAGTCCCCGATTCATAGGTCCTTTTGAGATATTGGACAAAGTGGGAGCAGTTGCATATAGACTAGCCCTACCACCAGCATTAGCAGATAGTCACAACGTGTTCCACATCTCGATGCTACGCAAATATGTGTCAGACCCATCTCACGTCCTCAAGTACGATACGATAGCACTCCAGAAAGACTTAAGTTACGAGGAACGACCGGTTAGCATCCTGGATAGGGGGATGAAGCAGTTACGGTCCAAGAGCTTTCCTATAGTCAAAGTCCTATGGAGTAATAGTTCTGAACGAGAGGCAACGTGGGAGTTGGAGGAGGACATGCAAGGCCGGTATCCAGAATTATTTGGTAAGTAAATTTCGAGGACGAAATTCTTTTTAGTAAGGGAGAATTGTAGAGTCCAAAGAACTTTACTTAGCTAGTAGTATACTAGTAATAGTAGTATTATTGTTATGACTGTGGATTTTTTGTTCGGACCGAGATTTATTTGGACACTCATAGTAACACTTGTATATTTTCTAAGTTTAACCTATAGTCTAGGAATATTAATTTTAACCTAAGGTTTGATTAATATGACTGATATTGAGGCTGAATGGATTCAAAGAGCAGAGAGTTTCGATTCGAGGATGAAGTCTTTACTTATGGTTTTATGTGTATTTTTCCGCACTTATTTATGTAATCTCTTTTTAATTACCATTATGTTATGTTTTGTTTTTAAAACAATGGGATCCCATATCCTACTTGAGATTTTATGTAAGTTTAACATTTGTTTTTACAAGTTTTAACAAAATTATGATCTTTTCACTTGTAAGTTTTGTTAAGGAATAGGGTCTATGTGTAGTTTTCATTAATGGTCCAAAGTCTAGAGTAGTTGGGTCATTACAATCATATAACTGAATGGCGATGCAAAATATCTATAAACCTTCCTCAACATCTGCAAAGATTCTTCTACCGTGTTCCAGCCATATAGCTTAGTAGATCGCCATTGTTACAACAATATACATCTTTAACCTCTTGTCACCCGGAACAACATATCCCAAGAGATCGGAGCAATGTTGTGGCTTAGCTCACTGCTATTTTAAACTCTCTTTATAACTTAAACCACGGCAATATAGAAAAATTATAATGCAGAAACAAGTGATCTACTAACTCTGGCCTTTTTGCCTAAAACACATCATTTAGGACACAAAACTTAGTTGGTCTCCTTTTCGTAGCACCTCATGTACACCGAGACACCATGAAAGCAGTAACTATACAAAAATATTACTTTTGATGGAACTGAGCTTTTCAAGATATTTTACATTAAAGAATTGGTAGAACAGTGTAATATATTTCTTAGATAAAAGCCTTATGGGAGTGGAATTGATATATATTTTTGGATGCTTTAGTTTCTATTTACTTAAAATGACTTTTTTTTTGCAGCAATATCTTCATTTAAACAACAAGTGGAAGGTTTATCAGACCTAGACCACTAGGTTGAGTTATTGATTCGTTTGCTGTGTGCTGTCCCTGGCTGGAGTGAGAAAAATGTCCAGGTATTTAAAGGTTTCATTGCTGCAGATATCTGTCTTTTTTACCTTTGTGGATATTTTTGGCTGTGAAGATAGTTATTTAAGGCATGGAGTTTGAATAGTGCAGGTTCAGCAGCAGGTTATTGAAGTTGTTACTTTCATAGCCTCTTCGTCAACCAAATTTCCTAAGAAGTGTGTAGTGCTTTGCCTTCTGGGTAAGTGTTCCTTGGTTTTGGTTGATCATAAGTTTGGAGCTGGGATTTGTTTGCTTAAAACTGTGTGATCTCTTTGGCAACGGTAATTTGGCTTCTTAGTTGTTTGGTGGTTGATTAGACAGTTCCTTATTTTTGCTTGTCATTATTCCTGAATTGACAGGTATAAGTGAGCGTGTCGCTGACATTAAGACTCGTGCTCATGCCATGAAGTGCCTTACTACTTTTTGTGAAGCTGTAGGTCCTGGATTTATTTTTGAAAGAGTAAGTCTTACATTTAAATCATTTCTGTAGAGAAGTTTGTTTGCACTTCTCTTGTGAACTTCTGAAGCAGGGATGAAACATATTAGGTTCTAAATTGATTGGAACTTGTATTTCTTTTCTTTGATTGCTTTTTTCATTTTTTATAATCCAATAAAAGTCAAGGAATTATGTGGTTAATATTGTTAATGATCTGATATAGCTATGAGATCTGAGGGCTCTCTAATAATACATTTGTTACATTTAATGGGTTGCTCTTGTTACTTCTATAATGAATTTGTGTTTCCTCAATGGTTGTTCACACCATTACAGATCCTTAGATCATGTATAACTTGAGTTTGCTGATTTGTGATGACATTTTTACTGTGTCAACATCTTCACTGAGATGGTTCCTGGTCGCAATCCTTATGCTCTCTTCCTCACTCCTATACTCTTGAAAAATCATATGTAATGTCGAACTGAACTTAATCCATGATTAGTAACTAATGATGTCTACAATATAACTTATGTACTGATTTTTTATTTGTAAGCTGTAAAGTTGATCTTACTATATTTTCCTTTTTAAAAATTCATTACTTGAATCAGGAGAATTGTAAAATCTTATTTCATGTGAATTGTTCTAAACAAGTGAACGAGTTGAATTGTTGAACTAAATTCAATCTGTGTATTGCTTAGTAAAATGTATTTGTCTATGTTCTTGTTTTAATGTTGAGGATTGTAGTTTCATTAGCCCAATAATGAAAATAGTAGTAGTTTCAAATAGGTCCATGATTTTTCATCATAACCGTTTCCATCTTTAGATGGTAACAAGATGATCTTTTTTTTGGCAGTAACTTGGTTGGCAACAACTTTACAATGAATGGCTCAAACAACAGGTAATTTTCCTCAGTATTTTAGAATAGCTTCCTTCATTTTTGCTCTTATTTGTACTGAACTTAATAAATATGTTTCAAGTGTCTTATTTTTGCTCTTATTTGTATGTTAAGTTACTATCTTATTTTTGGAAGACTTATCCCCCTTTTTTTTTCTCTGTCTCTTTTCCTTTTGCTCAGTCTTTATAAGGCTCCATGCAATGGTTTGAAGGAAATCTTATGTTGAAGCTATTGTCTCCTAATAAAAGTTGCAATTCGTTCTATTGTTCTTTATGTTTTATTCTATTATAAATATTTTATTATGGGTGACTTGCTAATGTTGTTAAATGTGTCATCTTACAAGTTAGATTTTTTCTTGTTCTTTTGAATAATACATATGGTTAAATGATAGGCTCTATGGAGCATATTAGGCTCTATAGTTATCTGTGCTGTTTTTTAGTTTTTTCTACTGTTATTTAAACCTATTAAATAATTTGTGCCAAATTCTGCATTGGCTTGTTTTGCTTGCTGAAACTAATTTAATATGTTTTCTATATCTTTATATGCTTGCTATCGTAATTTTTATGTTGCTCACTATTATTTTAATATGCTTGTTGTCTATATATGTATATAAGAAACTAGTTTTATGGCTCTTTTGCAGATTTAAACTTTGTTTATTGTTTTATTGCGATAAGCTTTGGAGAGATAATAGATAATGTGTGAAACTTGATGTATTGCTTGTACTCTTTTGAATCTTTTCTTGTTCTATATATTTTCTCTAGTTTTCTTTGTTATTCTTTGGATTTAGCCGATACAAATGGTGAATCCTTGTGTTGTCCTTATTGACACTTTGCAAACAATAGCTTAAAAGTTGCTTTTTCTCTTTTGGATAATTATCTATCAGCACTAGTAGATAATTTTGGGTTATGATGAATCTACACTACATATATATAATATGGCCAAATATGTTAAGTACTTCTACATATCTAAGCTTATGCTTTCTACATATACTCATGTGAAGTGATCTCGTGTTTGTCATTTATTCTTTTAAATTTATGTTGAGAGTTTAGCTGTGGAATAAAAGAGACATTGGTAACTATGCTCTCTCTGATATATTTTACTTGCACTAATTTTATTCCAATGGGTAACTAGTTCATGTACTGTAAACTTTAGGATAGAAAAGTTCAAAAATTTCTTTACTCTGTCATTATTTTGTGCTTGACTAGTACTAGAGAAGGTGAGGCTTTTAACTATCCAGAAGCTGTAATAATAACTATTGTCATTTCTCATTAAACAAACTGAAAAAGGTTGAATAAAACAAAAAAAACATTTATACTCTACTATCACAAAAATGTACAAGACTATTTCTGGATGATCAAACAGAATTAACTTAGATAATCTTTAAGTAAATGGCTAACTCATTAGAAGAGCAAACATTTCTCTCTACTAGCTGGACATGATACCTATGGGAACCAAGATATAGAAACATTTTAAAGTTAGATACTTATAGTCTAAAGAAGAAGAAACTAAAGAAAGCATTAATATTCATGCAAAGAGTCATTTGTTACAGCTATACTTGAAAGATATCTTTGTGATATTACAGCTATACTTATGCTAGAGAAAGTAGATTCATATTGTTTTATGCATAATTTTATGAAATATATGAATATTGCATCTAGTGTGGGATTTCTTTTTCTTCTGTTGTTATATGAATATGCATGTTGTTATAGCCAGCCATGGGTAATGTTTCATGAGCAATTTTTTCTTCAAATAATGCCTGTGTCATGTTGTTTATGGTATATCTTAGTTTTTTGTTAATTATTTAATTATTTAGGTTTCTTCCTCCAGTAATGGATGTGAGATTCTATCTAGTCTAGTATTGGTTATCTGAAAATCTCATCTTCTCAAGCTTCATATTTTTTTTAATTCATTTTGGTATCTTAGTAGTGATCACTGCAAGCATAACAGTTGTTATAGGTCCTTTCTTTCATTCTCTCTCTCTCTCTGACCATTTCTAAATGTTGATGTTTGTCTGAGTTGCTCTTATAGATATATTTGTTATCTTGATACATTTCACAAGCCTTGTTTTAAGTTGCATGTTTTGTTGCTTCAATCATTGTTTTGTATGGTAGTACATCTTGCTATACCTTACTGTTTTGTCAAGTTTTGGAGTTATTACAAATTTAATTTAAACTTTATATGCTTATAGGTGGAAACTAGCTTAAGTCTTATGTTCTTAATAATAAAAGGACTTTTTTTTACCATTTGGCAGATGAGTGCATATTTTGCACCTGCATTTTTCAGCCATCTACTGGGTAAATGTTTGAAGCGTTCAAATCCACTTTTTGAAGTGCTAAAACTTGGCTTTGTGGTCCTTGGCACATTTTCTCTTATATGGTGGCCGTATATCCATTCCATGGAAGCCCTTTTGCAGGTAAGCATCAATTTACTTGAACAATAAATGGAAGATACAACTTTCAGTGATTAATTGGACTCTTTACTCGCTGCCATAGCTTAGATAAATTGTTAGGACATTTATACATTTGCGGGGCCTATAGCATAGTTTTTATGCATTAAATAATATAGTCTATAAAGTAGGCTGTTGCAATTCTAAACTCTCCATCATCTTGCTTTGCAATAAATAAATAATCTACAAATAGTATATGCTTGTTGAGATCCTGTAGCACACTTTCTTAGTTCTGTCAATGTAAAATTTCAAACTATGACTTTAATAGCTAATCCTTTTGAACCAAACATGCCACTCTTATGTTTCATTTATGCTTTTATCTTTTGACTTTAGTACCCTGCTTTTGAATGGATATGTTTGGTTGTGCGTCTTAAGTAAGATGTGCTAAGTCGCAGACACTAAAGCTTGCTTATTGATTGTGTTGGTTTAATTTCTGGAGTTAGCAGATTAAAAAAAAAAAGTGAATGTGTGGAACAAAATGATTCATTTCGAACTCTATCTAGGTGAAGGCATTGTAGTTGACATGAATTAGGTTATTAACAGGAAGATTAGCCTTCAAGGAACATGAGAGGGGATTGGCTCTCATCATGCTTCCTTATCTGAGTTATGAACAAATGAGGAGATGGGGAGAACTGGAGGCTTTTCTTTGGACTTTTTCTTTATAAATTTCTTAATCATAAGGAGCTTCTGCAGATATCATTGATAAGCCTCCAATACGTTTTGTCTATAATAGGAGAAAAGCCTAAGTAAACCAGAGATGAAAAGTTACATTGTGTTTTTGTATTCATTGTACTCAATTTGTTATTTCATTTTTGTATCCAGCTGGCAACTTGATATCAGTTTAAAGGCTGAGTTGTCTTGTTCTTAGAGGATCCTAGTTGGCATTAATTAGTTCTAAATAATGTCTATATATATTGGAAGGCTCTTTCTGTAAAGGGTAGCTTGAGATCAAGATAGAGTTCTCTTATAGGAGAGACCAATCCTCTTGAAAGGTTGGGATAGGAGAGAACAAGCCTCTGAAAGCTTGTAGTTTGTACTGTTGCTACTGTTTCAATAAAAGTCTTTGAGGGAATTTTTTTCAGATTTTATTGTTGAGAGATTGAGAGTTTAATTCTTACTAAGAAGAAGCTATCAATCAGATTTGACTATGGTGTTAGATTTAGTACCTCGGTTGATGACAAGAGAGTTAGGAAGGGTGAAAATTCTGAGACATTTTAATGTCAAATATCTGAATATTGTAGAAGGATCTAATCATTTCGCCACATTTTCCTTTCAAGGCCCCTCAAAGGTGAAAGTGTTTGGGTGGCTACTGGCCTTCGGATAATGTTAAATTCTCACGAAACCTTTTCTATACAGCTCTTCTATTTGGAGTGCCATGTGCAATCATACTATTGACCTTATCTTTAGGCATTGCCCATTTGTTGTGATTTTATGGTCAAGAATGTTACAGGAATTCGGAGTATCTTTAATCATTGGCCTTTTTGGTGGCACTTGGTGCTAGCACAGGTAGTTGGGTGTGTGAGTGTGTAGGGAGGGGTTGGGTGTGTGAGTGTGTGGGAGGGGTAATGGTTCAACTCTCCATTGTACCAAAAAATCATTGCCCTCTTTGGTTGTATTGTAATCTAAGATGATTTGTCTGTCATCTTTGCAAGTTGCTTTTTTTATTCCTTTTGTTCTGTTTTTTTCTTCATTTTTTACTTTTATTTTTTAAAATGCATGGTAATTATTTTAACGTGGTCCCTAAGTAGTTGACCAAAAATTAATCTTTATATTTTTCTTTTTCTCGTATACATGGCTGTGTTGATTTATACAAGCTTGATAAATAATGATACAGGTTCTCTCTCGTCTGGCTCCTTTCGAGAGAGGGTTATACGAGGATTATGTGGCTAACTTCTGGTGCACCACTTCAGTTGTTATAAAGTGGAAGAGACTGTTCACAACACCAACACTAAAGCTTCTCAGCTTTGGTGCAACCATCTCCACCTGTCTGCCTTCAATGATTCAGCAGATATGGGCTCCCAGCAAACGAGGTTTCCTTTACGGGTTGCTCAATAGCGCCTTCTCCTTCTACCTGTTCTCATTCCAAGGTCAGAGATTTATAATTTTCATTTTCAATTCTTCTTAGTTGATATACGGCCTTTATAAACGCTTGGCGCTTTTAATTCACAGTGCATGAGAAGTCAATTCTGCTGCCTCTCCTACCAGCAAGTCTTTTGGCAATAGAAGAGCCTGTCCTTTACAACTGGATCACACTCAATGCTTTATTCTCAATGTTCCCTCTTCTTGTTCGCGACAAACTGGTTCTACCGTACATCGCTCTGTTGGCTCTTTTTTCCCTTCTCAACCACGCGGCGCCTAATCAAAGTCGAGGTACGAAGGAAACGAGAACATTAGAATTGTCTCTGAAAGCACTGGTCCTTGTTTGTGCACTCATTTTTCATGTAGTTTACTTAACACTGCCTGCACCCAATAGATATCCTTTCCTTTTCGAAGCTTTGGTTATGTTGCTTTGCTTCTCACAATTTGTATCTCTTGCTTTCTACACTAATGCTAAACAATGGACGTTGTTAAAACGCTCCGTTTTGGTACATAAAGAAAAGAAGCTCCTTTGAACAACACCCTCATCCTCATGGCCTTCTTCATGTAAATTTATTTAAGGGATATTTGCAGCTTAAATAGATAATGTTTCACAATTGTTACACTTAAATATCTAATTTTTATTGTTATAGTAAAAATACCCAATATTCAATATATATTAAAGATAAATACTTAATCTTCTTTTTGTGGCAAAAATACCTATAATTGTTAAAATATTATTTCTGTAAGTACCTCATCTAACATGTATATAAACATGTATATCTGTAATTAGACAATTTCATAATATATTTTAAAATATATATTTTAAATTAGAAAAATAAATTAAAAAATCATTTTTAATTAATTTAAATTTAAAAAATTCATATTTTGAGGACAAAAATATCTAAATTATGGAGTGATATATATTTAGTGAGTTAACAGTCAACAACTTCAACAAAGGAGATAGTGATAAAAGTAATATTTTAGCAACTTTGAGTACTTTTATCGCAAATAAAAATGATTAAGTACTTATCTTCAACATATATTAAACATTAGATATTTATCCCACAAATACTATTTTATTTTATTCAAATTTTAATCTTTTAACAAAAAAGAGAAACTTTAGACTCAATTTTTTCTTCCCACACTTAGATTAATTATGAATTGTTTGAGTAAAACATAATATTTAATTATAAATTATCATTGATGTAATTTTAATCACGTCATATAATATAAAATGATAAATTTTGTCGTGATTAAAACGTTTAGTCACCACAAAATGTGTTTTTTTGTGGCCTAATTACAAACTTTTTAGTCTTAACGTATGTATGTATGGTAACTTTTACTCGTAAATTGCATTGCTAGTTGGTGACTAACAGCAAAAAAAAATATATTGATCATTTAGTACTTATGATTGTGATTAATCTAACAATTGTTAAAAATATTTAATAAATTTTGTAACTCAATATTTAAAACTAATAACAATATTATTATTAACCTATTTTACCAATAAACATAAACGTATATTGAATTTATATACAATATATCACATGTATAGATGTATTTGAATTTTGAAAGAAAAAAATAAATAAATTAAGATTAACGTTTTGTTTTGTTACCAATTTATATTGGTGTATATACGTATAAACTTACGGCAATTTCAGGTCCCATTTTAGGCACATAAATCAACTTTGATCTCAATGCAAAATTTTGGAAAATTTCGGATAATTTATGGCATCAAAATCCAAACTTTATTTTTGACACGATAAATTATTTAAATTTTTCTAAAAATTTACAAAAAATCTATATAAAAAAATCTATATTTAAAACAAGTGTTTTGGCGTTTCTTTAGCTTAGAATGTCCCATAATTTTTTAACTTATTAAATCACTCTTTCATATCATTGAATTATTATTTTTTTTAAGTTAATTTTTTATTATTATTATTTATTAAAAGCGTCTAGTTTAGGTTGATGGGCTAATTGTATTAAATATATATATAAGATTTAAATAATATTTGAATTTCAATTATAAGTTTGTTTCTTTAACACACAAAAATATCTTTAATATATATTTTAATTAAAAAAATGCTATATTTATTAAATTAAAAAAAAACTAATTTTGATTTCAAATCCATTGATCTTTATTTTCTCTAAAAATGTCCACTGATCTTTTAAAAAATTTCATCCAAATTCAAAAAAATATCATATTAAATTCGTTTTTAATTTTGTTATAAGACCCATTTAATGCATCAGTAATAGATATTTTAATTTTTTAATCTTTTTCAACTTTTTAAAAATAAATATTAAAATATATATCACTATATATATTGATAGAGGAGGTTGAATTTCATTCTCTGCTAAAATCGCTTCTCTTCTAATTAAACATGTCCCTCTCTTCTCCTAAATGGTAACTATTTTATATGTATTATTATTGTTCATATACTCATCTATAATAAATACTCTAATTTTTTTTTTCAGGATTCTTTTTATTATATGTGTAAAAAAATTCATAATATTTATGGATCAAGGTACCATTGCAAGCAATGGAATTAATGGGACTCCTAATAGTAGAGGAATTCAGTAAGTTTTAACCTTATTATTAATTAAAATTTTAATATATTGGTTTATTTTTATAGAGTAATATTTTTTTATTATTATTATTTTAGGGGTGATTTTAAATTGACGAATGGTGAAGATGGGTTTCTCTCATCAAGTTTCATTATTGGTTTTGTGGTTGCAACTCTTGTATTTTCAATGCTCACAACAAGGTAATATTGTTTATTTTAATAATAGTAATAATAATAATTGTCAAAATAAAACTGATTTTTTATTATAATAATTGATATCAAAAAATTTCAGTCGAAATCAATTAAACCTTATTCGAATTGGGCTACTATTTTGGATAATTGGCATTATTGGGTGTGGACTATCATTCAACTTCTGAACCATTGCAATTTTTCGACTGTAAGTGAATATTATATTTATATATATACATATATTTGTATTGATTTTGTGTACTAATAATAGTCTTATAAGATGATATTATTTTTCTAAAATTATTTTGTTAGGGTGGTTGGTTTTGGGCAAGGTCCACTCACAATTCTTGGAGCTCCCATAATTCATAATATTTCACCAACTTCTAAGGTTTTTTTTTTTTTTATACAATAAGGAATTAACTGCTCAAAGTAGGCAAAAGAGTTACACAGGCCTTAAGAGAAGTGACATCAAGTTTTCAGTGGGTGAGTTTGTGTTTTTGTGAGTCTCGCCAATGAAAGGTGTTATGCGTTTTGGGAAGAAAGGGAAGTTGAGCCCGAGATTTATAGGTCCATTTGAGATTTTGGACAAAGTAGGGCAAATTGTGTACCGTTTAGCACTGCCCCCAGCACTAGCCGAAATGCATAACGTCTTTCACATCTCGATGTTGCGTAAGTACATGTCAGATCCCTCTCATGTTTTGAGTTATGAGCTGTTACAGCTGAAGCAGTACCTGAGTTACGATGAACAACCAGAACGTGTTATCGAAAGGAGAATCAAGGAACTGAGATCTAAAAGTATTCAATTAGTTGAGGTCATGTGGAAGAATAACATGAAAAGAGACGTAACTGTAAAATCCTTTTTTGGCTAAACTTTAATTTAGACAAAATATTTTAATTGTTTAAAGAAAAATCAGTAGCAAATCTCCTTGTTGATATTCGGTTTTATTAGCAATATTCTCAGCTGATTTTGTAATGTGAAAAGATCTCTAAATGTAAATATATTTGTTACCTTATTTATCTCAAATAATCAATTTTTGGTAAAAATATATTGTGCAAATATCTTGAGATTATTTTCAGGGATTATATAGGATTATGGTTATCCTGGAAATAAAGAAGGAGTCGAAAATGAACTTGGTCAAGAAAAATGACCATGTTCGTTCTGCCAGATCAAACGGATCACGTTGCTAACTCATCAGTTTCCTTTTCTGTCAACACAGAATCCATCTGGCTGGTTGTTTTCCTAAATCAAAGGAATTCGCAAATTGATTTCAAAGATTCCAGAAAATCATGGCCTTGGACGTTTTCCCTTCCTATAAATACCTTGCCAAGGCCTTTGGATTTTTTATCTCTTCCATTTTTGAATATTTGTAATCGTTATGCTATTTTGAAGAGTGTGTTTATTTGTAGAGATTAAGTTTGTTCACCTTAATCTTTGTGAGAGTGCTGAGTGTACTTGTGATATCTATCTAGTCCATTGTAAACAGATAGTGTCTATTGTGAACGTGTTCATAAGGATCTTCGGGAGAGGATTCGATCTAAGTCTCACCTCGGGAGGAAGTGAGCACTCGCTGTTCTTTGAAGGGAGTTCAAGAGAATCAGCGTTTCATCAAACCAGATTCGTAGAGAAGAGTACAACAAGATTGCGGCAATAGTTTAAGAGAGAGTCTTACATTGTTTAAGTCAATGATTTTGTACACTTTGTTTCTTTACTAATTGGTTTATTCTCTGGGCGTGGCCCCAAGGAGTAGGATATCCGAAAGGGTTTCTGAACCTTGTAAAAATTCGCTGTGTTCTCTAATTTTTGCACTGTTTAATTTTTGTGTTCAGTTCTGTCGTGACAAGTTCGGATTTTGTCCCGACAGAATCACTTTCTGTGTAAACATCTAATTACCATTCCGCATTTTAATTAATACATTGTTTAATTAATCTGGTAATTATTAAAAACGGAATTTCAGTAACATGGGAGCTGGAGGAAGACATGAG
The DNA here is from genome assembly GCF_963169125.1 of Humulus lupulus. NCBI lineage: Eukaryota > Viridiplantae > Streptophyta > Magnoliopsida > Rosales > Cannabaceae > Humulus > Humulus lupulus. The sequence continues at coordinate 195,273,077 of NC_084799.1, read as the reverse complement.
AGAAAGATACCCTCAGTTATTTGGTAAGAAAGAATTTCGAGACGAAATTCCGTTTAATAAGGGTATATAGTAGTGCACCAATTTTTTTTAGTTTAATTAATTTTTTGCTTTGTTTCATTATTAATTGTTAAGTGTTTGAAATTTATTTTTATCAGATGACATGGATGAGACATCTATAAAATGCTCCACTTCTAATTGGATACGCAGCCTCCATTCAAATCCATCATTTGCACTTAAAGCATAGCAAAAGACCTACCAACAGATTTGTTTAAGTGCATGGTAGTTGAAGGAAATGGGAAAATTCATTAATCTTTGGAACAATCAACCAACCTCAACATTCTCTCTATCATGCATACCAAAGACAGAACCCATCAGATAAGACAGAGGATGGTTGCCAAAGTCGCTGCTAACATACCTGAATTCGAAACCAGTAACAGCGAATGAAAACAGGCATAGGCAGTATGTACATACAAAGGAAGAGAGAATATATATCTCAAACTTACCCGACCCTTAGCCTTTTACTTCCACCTTCGCTCTTTATGGGCAAGGCTGCTGGATAATTGAACGAAGGAAGAAAATAACGAGATGCAATGATAGAGCAGTGTGCAGCATATTTACGACTACAAGACCAAAAAGACAGTAAATAAATTGAACAGACTACTACAAGACCAAAAAAGACAGTAAATAAAGGGAACGGACTAATGCAATATATAGGCAATAGAATACTTATCTTATCTCCAATGCAAGCATTGGATCAATTGGATAGGCTATTGCATGGAAAGGTTGCACACTAGGAATAAGAGACATCTAAAAGCAAAGATTAAGTGATTTAGAGTGGAACCTGACTAGTAAAGTGGTAATTAGCATCAAATTAAACAACACAAAACCTTTATCTTTATCTGTCTTCTCAGAATTCCTTCAACTTCAATAAACTTATTTTCACGATCATCCCAATCACAAACACACTGGAGAGTGGCACAAATGCAAATATCAGATTAGATAAACCAACAACGAATAGTAATAAAATCCAGACAAAGTTTCACATAGCAATATTAGAGTACAGCATAGAAACTATAGGCTAAGTCAATAATGTGTAAAAATGTACACTATTGAATTAAAAGTGCATTTTCCAAACAGCAAGAAGGAACGGCCGTTACACCACACATGAAGCCTTTAATTTCGCAAAAACCATAATGGGCATTTCACCACACATTGCTTCAGAGAGAAAATGAAAACTCCAGTAAGTAAAACTGAAATTCCCCAACAAAAACATATAAATGAATTGGGCAAAATTTACGGATATTGTACAGACTAATGCAATATACGGATATTCCCCAACAAAATTTATGGATAAATTGGTCATTGCTGAACCGGCCGGAGCTAGTTGGTCTCACGCAGGGAAGAAGAAGGCTTGGCCGTACAAAGGGAAGAGGAGAAGAAGAGCTGGCCTCCGGTGTCATTATTCGCCTCTGGTGTCGTGTGAGGGCTTGGGCCCGCGTGGTCGAAGCTTCGACGGCCTCTGAAGATCCCCAGCTGGCGCCTGTAGGGGAAGGTAGTGGTCGGTCTCCACAAAGACAAAGGTGAGAGAGAAAGAGTGAAGGAGAGAAGTCTGGTGGGAGAAAGAGATTCGAGAGAGAGGATTGAGAATGATGAGGAAAAAGGAGAAGGAATTGAAGGAAAGGAATTGGGTCTCACGGGTCTCACAATTTTTCAGTCTCACAAATGAAAAAAAAATGCTAAGTGATGGGATGGTGTAATTATTACCGCCCTTTTTTCATAAAGTGGCCCCAACATATTACTCTAGCATAATACTTTTTTATTAATATTATATTCATGTGTTATGGAAAGGGGTATTTGGTGTAGTGTATTCAGTAACGTCCCAAATTCCCTATTGTGGCTTAGTGCCTTGATTAGGGGGTCAGGAGAGTAATAATTATTTTATTGTATTATTATGTGATAATGTGCATGAATATGTGAGTTGTATTATTATATGGTTGTATTTGCATGCATGTAGGCCCATTTCTTATTAGAAGGGAAATTTCGTAATTTTGACCTGTTATGGGTATATGTGAATATGTGATTATATATTTGTGATATATGATGAGACCACATTATTATGTTGATATAATTGGATTATTCGGCACGAGACGATCCTAGCGAGTAAAGTAGCAGTTTGGTCATAACAGGATTTAATACCGGGCTCGGGGTGAGCCTAGGGGTAATTTGGTACTTAGTACATTACCAGGATTGAGCGGTTAATGGGAAATTATATGGTAATTATTTGAGGATATTTGGAGTAACAGAAATTGTAAGGAGTTAATTATGATTAGCGGGGTGTGAGACAGATGACCACTATGCCATTGAGGGCATTAAAGAACCTAGGTTTGACTAAGGGGTATAATGGTCATTTCCTAGCCTAAGGGAGGATATACTCAGAACCTAGTAGAATGAAACACTCAAAACCTTCACTCTCCTCTTTCTCTCTCGATCATTCTCTCTCTCTCTCGGTTTGATTTTGGGGCAAGGCTAGAGAATTCAAAGCTTGGAGTATTAAAGATTGAGGTTTAGGATGAATTGCAATAGCTAAAAGGATTCAATTCACATCTGATGTAAGGATTATAAACTCTGTTTTAGTTGGTATTTTTTGCTGTGATTTTAGTTGTTCTTGAGCTTGAAAGTTCATGGTTGTGGATTGAGTTTTTGGTGGTGTTTTGAGTGTGTTAAAGCTTGATATTTTCAATTGGAATAGTACTAATTTTGTGTTGGGGTTAAGGTGTGATTTTGGGATTGTTTGGTAATGATTTTTGATGAGTTTTGGGCTGAGGAATATAGAGATTTTTGGGTTCACGAGGTCGAGCCACGGCCTGTGTGAACCCCAGGGCCTATGAGGGGCTCTGTCTTGGAGGCGCGCCACGGCCCGTGCCCTGATTTCAAACAAGGGGTTTTCTGTCTGGGAGGCATGCCGCGACCTTTAGAGGCAAGTCGTGGCCCGCCTGGAAATTTTTGGCCACCTTAGGTTTTAATGACAGGATTTTAAACCTAAAGGCTCGAGATCGATTCTACTACAAAGTTTAGTAGAATTCGAGGTCCCGGAGGCTAGGAATTAGTCTGGAAGCCTTTATTTGCTCGTTATTGATGAGATTCTATATTATGGTTATGACTAGGTTATCGCTAGGGACTTAGGATCAGGATCATGCTCGAGGGTCGTTCTTATTTTACATTATACTCGGACCTGAGGTAAGAAAACTGCACCTAATATGTGATGTGCATGATTAGGGCTTGGCCCGAATGTTGAATATAGATTTGATTAGGGCTTGGACCCTTGTAAATGCGCATGATTATCATTATGATTATGTCTATCAATTATTAATTAAGCATGTTGAATGCTCTGTATATGGATATTTATTATATAATGAATTCTTGTTAGCATTATATAATTGATAAAGGCTTGACTTATCAGTCAAGGACGGCAATAGCGCTAAGCGCTGGCCGAAAGGCATTAAATTATCAGTCAAGGATGACAATGGCGTTGAGTGCTGGTCGAAAGGCATTGACTTATCAGTCAAGGACAGCAATAGCGCTGAACGTTGGTCGAAAGGCATTGACTTATCAGTTAAGCACAACAATAGCGCTGAGTGCTGGTCGAAAGGCATTGACTTATGAGTCAAGGGAGGCAATAGCGCACTGAGCGCTGGTCGATATGATTAGACCTAATCATGAGCGCATTATACGCTTATCAGACCTAATGGTCGTAGAACAATCAAAGTGTTAGGTACGCTGGATCATCTTTAAGGCTGGTTATATAGAGGATATGGTATTAGTCCCAAATCCTAGGGCGTTGAGCCCCAATGTGATTTATTAGTCATGTACTTGGGCAACGAGCCCCGATATGATTTTGTTAATCATTTAATTAGGGAATTTGGCCCCATATGACATTGTAGTCATTTATATGAATGGTATGCATCCATGAGTAGGGTTATTACTGTTGGGCATGTTTATTATGATTTGGAAATGTGTTATCCACTGCTTATGAGCATGTTTAAGTTTTCTTGTTGGGCCTTAGCTCACGGGTGCTATGTGGTGCAGGTAAAGGGAAAGGATAGCTGGACCAGCCAAGAGTTAGAGAGCTTAGCTGGCGACGTGTACATATGCGGTCGCTTGACCACTACGACCAAGGTTTCTCAGAGGAACTAGAGTTAAACCCTATTTTTTCGCTTAGGTCGGCGAATTGTAACTGTTGAGTTATAATGACCTTTTTGGAATTATAGACAACTTTGTAAACGTTTATTATAGGATCTCATGTACAGTTTAATGTTTTAATGAAATATGCATTTCTTTTAACCAAAATTTTTAACCCTGAACCATTAATTGCATTTAGATGCACGTTTAAGGCCTAATGACCCGTTTAACGAGTTAAGCACTATTAAAAATACATAGTGTAACAATCTTGGCTAACTAGAACGTTAGAACTTGGTATCAGAGAGTGCCAAGGTTAAGGGTTCTTGAAGATAGGCTAGGCATGTACACTCGCCACTAAATACAAGCTCGACTTAGGGTTCTGTAACTTTTTATGTGGTTATGTGCTTAACTGCTTAAATAGGATATAAATGCTTTATCTTCCTGCCTTATTAGGTAGCATGAGATATACTAATAGGGCCTGACCCTTGACTGCTGCGTGATATTAAATGATGTGCTTATTAGCATTGATATTGCTTGTGAATGCAAATGAAAATTCTTATTAGCATTATTATATGGACATGTAGGTAAGGACACGCTCATTAGCGCTGACATAGATACATGTATGTCAGAAAATGTTTATTAACATTATTATATGGTTATGAATGCCAAAAAATGCTTATTAGCATGACTGTTGAATGTGAATGATTATTTTCTTGGTCTTGGATCATGAGGCGGTAAGATGTTTAGTTATCACTACCTAACTGGACGAATTGATTATTGCAGCAATGTATAAGCTTGGAAGTATGCTTTCGAGGCAAATTGCATCATCAGCTGGCCAGGAATATCAGGGCCAGAATAATAGACAGGGTCGGGATAATGACCAGGGTTAGATCCCTCTGCCAGCTCCTGTGAACTGGCAGCAGGTGCTTGCTGATTTGCAAGCCAGGGTATTGAGGCAAGTAAAAGAGATTCGTCTTCTGAGACAACAACATGTTTTTGCAGGGAACATTTTACCAGAGGCACCACCTGTGATGGTGCCAATAACAGACTAGCCGCTAGAGGCTGGGAACAAATGGGAACCTCTTTATGAAAGGTTCAAGAAAGAGTACCCTCCAGTCTTTAAGGGTAGTGCATATCCGGCTAAGACCGAATAGTGGATGGGTATGGTTACCACCATCCTAGACTTTATGGGGGTGGTTGGTAATGAGAGGGTGGCCTGTGCCACATATATGTTTCAGGAGGATGCCTGAATTTGGTGGGAAGTTATATCTCAGACCAGAAATGTTAATGCCCTGGATTAGGAAGAGTTTAGGACTCTATTTAATGAAAAGTACTACAATGATGCCACCAGGGCAGCAAAGGCTGAAAAGTTCAGAAGATTACTTCAAGGAAACTTATCAGTGACTGAATATGCCTTGAAATTTTACAGATTGACAAAGTTTTCTAGGGAAATGGTGCCCACTGATGGGAACAGAAGGAAGAGGTTTCTCCAGGGGCTTCAGTCTATGATAGCCCGGAATGTTCGTATTACCACTGTGCCCGGGGTGACTACCTATGCATAGGTTGTTGAGAAGGCGCTCACAACAAAGAGCGCAGAGAACAAAATCTGGTGCGAGAATGCAGCCAAGAGATATACAATGAGGGCGAGGTCTCCCTTTATGAGTTCAGGTAGGGGCGGGGGCCCCAATGAATAGAAAAGGAAGGCTCCTAATGCCATTCCAGTTGCAGGCTCTGATAGGAGACCACATGGTATTACAATAGGCCACCAAGGTGGCAATGAGGGTTGGAGGACTTTTCCAGAGTGTGCCAAATGCATGAGGCGCCATATTAGGGAGTGTCGGGCAAAGGCCTGCTTTTTATGCAAGATAATGGGACACTTAAAGAAAGATTGCTCGAAGGCAAGAAATGGATAACCAAGAAAGGTGGACAGCTAGACGCCAGCTCGAGTATTCGCATTAACACAGGCAGAACCTGAGGCTTGTCCTTCAGTATTCACAGGTCATCTTTTTAGTGCTGAAACCCCTTATACTATTTTGATTTATTCTGGTGCTACACATTCTTTTGCTGCTAGTAGAATTATAGATAGATTGTGTAGACCATGTGATTATTATGTTATGGGGTTCGGGACCTTATTGCCCACTGGGGAGTTAGTAGTATCCAGGAGATGGGTCAGATCATTGCCAGTGACTGTAGAGGGCGAAGAGTTGTCAGTTGATTTGATAGAGTTTGTTATGACCGACTTTGACATGATTTGGGTATGGATTGGTTAGTGAAGTATGAGGAAACTATAGATTGTAGAAGGAAAATGGTAACCTTTGAGCCTGAAGGTGAGGATCATTTTGTATTTTTTGGCACTGTGCATGGACCCCGTGTACCTATGATATATGTATTGAGGCGTAAAGATCTATTGCAAGGTGGTTGCATAGGATTCTCAGTCAGTATGGTAGATACCACTCAGGTCATGCCAGTGGAACCAGAGGAGACAAAATTAGCCTGAATTTCTTGATGTGTTTCAAGAGGATTTACCAAGGTTGCTGCCACACAGAGAGATTGAATTTGTGATTGAACTGTCACCAGGGATGGAGCCAGTGTCTAGGGCACCTTACAGAATGACCCCAGCTGAGTTAAAAGAATTAATGGTACAACTACAGGATCTTTTAGACTTGGGTTTTAGTAGACCCAGTTTCTCACCTTGGGGTGCACCAGTCCGGTTCGTAAAGAAGAAAGATGGCTCTCTGAGGATGTGTATTGACTATAGAGAACTAAATAAGTTAACAATCAAGAACAAGTATCTTCTACCAAGGATAGATAATCTGTTTGATCAGTTGCACGGTAAGATGGTATTCTCAAATATAGATCTTCGATCTGGTTATCCTCAGAAGATGATCAAGGAGGGAAATATACCGAAGACTGCTTTTCGCACCAGATTTGGGTATTATGAGTTCTTAGTCATGTTTTTTGGGTTGACTAATGCCCCTGCTACTTTTATGGATCTGATGAACAGGGTGTTCAAAGATTACCTAGAACAGTTTGTGATTGTCTTCATCGACGATATTCTGGTTTATTCTTATTCAGAGTCAGAACATGAGCATCATTTGAGGTTGGTTCTACAGAGACTGAGGGAACACAGATTGTTTGCAAAGTTCAAGAAATGTGAGTTCTGGTTACCTCAAGTAACTTTCCTTGGTCATATTGTCAGTAGGGATGGGATCAAGGTGGACCCAGCTAAAATTGAGGCAGTCAGAGCTTGGCCAAGGCCAAGGAATGCCTCAGAGATCAGGAGCTTCCTTGGATTGGCAGGTTACTACTGTCATTTTGTGGAAGGGTTCTCAAGGATTGACACTTCATTGACTGAACTGACACGCAAGAATCAAAAGTTTGCATGGTCAAATAAGTGTGAGAACAACTTCCAAGAACTGAAGCAATGATTGATTACAACTCTAGTTTTGAGTCTCCCGACAGATCAGGAGAAGTTTGTGATATACTATGATGCCTCACATCAGGGACTGGGTTATGTTCTTATGCAGTCGAGGAAGGTGATTGTCTATGCATCACGCCTATTGAAAGAGTATGATCAGAGATACCCCACTTATGATCTAGAGTTGGTAGTAGTTGTATTTGCATTAAAGGTATGGAGGCATTACCTTTGTGGGGAGAAGTGTGAGACATACACTTACCACAAGGGTCTGAAGTACTTTTTCACACAGAAAGATCTGAACATGAGATAGAGGTATTGGCTGGAGTAGGTGAAGGATTATGATTGTGAAATCCTGTATCACCTAGGAAATGTCAACGTGGTGGCAGAAGCCTTAAGCCGTAAGGGTCTGGGAGAGATATTCAGTGCGAAACTGATATCGAGAGAGTTGGCAGATGATATGACCAGAGCTGATATAGAGTTGCTGGTGCGCCAGTTGGCCAATATCACGCTACAGTCTACGCTATTAGAAATGATAAAGGATTGTCTGTTAGGTGATCCATAATTGACAAAGATCAAAGAGGACATCCTAGCTGGAGTGTCTAGGGATTATACTAGGGCTGAGCATAAAATCTGAAAAACCGAAAAAACCGGATAAACCGACCATCCGAACACCGAAAAAACTGAAACCGAAAAAACCGAAAACCGAAAAAACCGCCAACGGCGCAAACTGCCACTGTTCGGTCGGTTTGGAAATATTTTTCGGACCGACCGAACGAAACCAAAATCGACCGAGCACTATTATATATAATAATATAATATTATATAATTATTAATTAAAAAATAAATAAAATCTGTTTTTTTATTTTTACTAGGGCATCAGAGAAGAGTCTCTCTATCTCTTCCTTCTCTACGCACGGCGCAGGCGCACGTATCAGGTCTCAGCCCCCCTACTGTACTCATCCTTCCTCTCTGTCTCTCCTCCCTCCGGCGACTGCCCAAACGAACGGAACAGCCTAGCCCAGCCCAGCCTCTTCCTCATCTCCTCCTCTGCTCTTCCTCTCTGTTTCGCGAACGGAACGGATCGAGCAAACACGTCTCAGCGGCGGCAGCACTGCCCAGCCCACTCCGGCGACTGCTTCACGGACACAATGCCTTCCCTTCCCACTCCGGCGACCACTTCACGAAGGTATGCCATTATTGTATTATTATATATATATATATCATTATAGATTCGTGAAAACAGATTGACATATATATATATATAGATGAGCATAATCTTGAAGTTGTTAAACTTAAATATACTGCTTTAGCTGAGCATAATTTAGAGAAGAAGAAGAAAAAATAAGTAATTGTTTAGTTGAAATGAAAGAGTGAAAAATTTGTCTGTATGTGTACCCTTGTTTCACCAGATTACTCGTTGCTTGAGCAGTTCACACTTTTAGGTGGGTAATTTTACTAGTTGCTTGCTAAGTTTCTCCTATCTTTTGTTTCTGTGATGATTTCTGAACTTCAGTTGAAATTTTTGCAACCTCAATAATTTATTTTAATATGAGGTTCTGTTATTCATTTAGTTTCGCTTGTCAACCATAAAATAAAATTAGACAACTTTTGAATTCGAAGTATGTTGAAAATATTTTATACTAGGCATGACTATATCATATAATTCAGTAAATAAACATTCTGCTGACAAAATAACGTATGTGTGTTTATCTATAAAATGACTGCTTTGTAGGAGTTTCCATTAACAGTTTGGCACCAAAAGTCCAAAGAAAAGAATATATTTCATTGGGTCATTTCTGTGTGTTTGTCTGCGTATGCAACTTCCTCGAATTTTAAGTTGGGTTAGAGTTTGCCCCAAGAGTAAAATCAGATTCCATGGATTAATTAGATTCAGGTGTTTGTTCTAAGCTCTTTGGAAGCTTATTTCTGTTCTTTCTCAAATGCTGAGTTTGTTTGAATGAAATTGTGTAATATTTCTTAATTTTACTTCGGTGAAAATTTGCCTTTTAATTTTCTTATCTTATAGTTGTCAACATTGTATATGCTAGCTAGTTTTGTTGAATATATTGAGATCAATATAAGGGTAGTGTAACTATAGCCGGTAGTATTATTATATATATAGAGCTATAGCTATATAGCTAGCTAAGAGTAACTTTCAACCAGCTTGTAGTGAGTGAGAGATGAGTTTTTTCTTTGCACTTTCTTTATGGCTTTGGTTTGGTTTGCTGTCAACATTTTAGAACAGAATAAAGAATTAAGGAATATGTAATTATAATATATATATATATATAATGTAGTTGTTAGATGCATCAATATGTAATTATAATATATATATATATAACTACAGCATTATATTTTATTTTTCGAAGAAAAAAACATTATAATGACATAGTTATATATATATATATTTAATTGTAAATTAAATATGATATTCTTGTATATATATGCACATTAATAGTGTTAGTGTTATAATGATGGAATTGGAAGTCATCAACTTTTGCTTCCTCAATTAAGCAAGCATTAATTACTAATCTCTGTTTATTATTTTATTTATCACTAATCGGTCTTATATATTGTGTATGTAGTTCAATAAATGACGATTTGTGAAAAATATATAAAATTGCCAATTATATACATATACAAAGACTTGTCCTTGAATGATTATAAAGTTACAATGGTTCAGTTAAAGTTACAAATGTGTTCAGGGTACAGTAGGTATAGACATGGAGATGGTTTATGTTTTATATTTATATTGACTAGATAATGATCATAATCATCATGTCTTGTTATTATGTTTTATATTTATTATGTTTTATGGGCACATTCATATTATGTTTTATATTTGTTGCTGAAATTGTGTTTATAAATGTAAATAGATCGTTAATATGGAAAACGAGGAAAATTTAGAAGGGATGATGGGGGAGTGGTTGGAGTATGCTGAAACTAATTTGTCAAGTTCTGATGGAGAAGAACAAGCGAAGGAAAGGAAAAAAGAGAACGTACGAAAGAAGAGGAATGATCAACAAAATCAAGATAAGGAAAAAGACAAAGAGACCGAGAAAGAGGATAATGAAAAAGAAAAGGAGAAAGAGGTTGAACGACCAGAAAAGAAGCAAAGGGTTGGAAAGAAAGCATCGAGCATGTGGGATCATTATACTATGTTGCCTGATTGTGATCCTAAGAAGCCAAGAGCTGCTTGCAATTATTGTGGCACCGATTATGCGGCTGATACAAAGTTGAATGGGACTAGCACACTAGGGGCACATGTGGAGAGAAAATGTAAGAAGTGTCCTTTCAGTGACTGGGTTGAGCAAAGTAAGAAGCAACAATCAACTATGGATAGATTTACTAAAAAGACAACAACCTGCAATGAAGAAGAAGTTGCTTCAAGTGGGCTGCCGCTAAGGTTTAATCAAAATGCTGTTAGGAAAGTGATCGCCGAATATATCATTATGGATGAGTTATCCTTTAGGCATGTGGACGGAAAAGGATTTCAAAAGCTCATTAAACATTTCTTTCCCACATTTCAGTTCCCATCAAGATTTACTGTTGCGAGAGATATTTACAATGCGTTTCTAGATCAGAAGAAAGAGTTGAAGTCGATTTTGGTGAAGCACAGAGTGTCGTTGACCACTGATTGTTGGACATCAATCCAGAATATTAGTTATTTGTGTTTGACTGCACATTGGGTTGATGATAATTGGAAAATGCAGAAGAGAATTATCAACTTTATTCAAGTTCCTAGCCATAAAGGGGACTTGGTGGGGAAAGAGTTGATAAATTGTCTTAATGAGTGGGGTATCTCCTCAGTTTTTGCAGTGACGGTTGACAATGCCTCCTCAAATGACGTTGCTCTTAGAAAATTGAAGGGGCACTTGTTGGACAAAGACAATACCATTCCATTGAATGGCGAAATGTTTCATATGAGGTGTTCAGCTCATATCACTACAACAAAATTGGCATTTAATGGCCATATGGGGGAGACATTGTAGACATTTAATGTCTCCCCCTAGGGGAGACGTTGTTGCAGGAGCCATCTAAAGTGGCCCTATGACGTCTCCCAGGGGGAGACGTTGAATGTCTACAAAGTCTCCCCATGGGAGACGTCATAGGTACCTACAACGTCTCACATGGGGAGACTTTGTAGACATCCAACGTCTCCCCCTGGGAGACGTCATAGGTTGTACACGTACACCCTATGACGTCTCCCAGGGAGAGACGTTGGATGTCTACAAAGTCTCCCCATGGGAGACGTTGTAGGTACCTATGACGTCTCCCATGGGGAGACTTTGTAGACATTCAATGACTCATATAACGAGTCATCATTGGTTTTTGTTTTTTTTTTAAATTAAATAATTATTTTCAGTATATTAATTAATAGAATTAAATATATTAATTTTTTTTAAATAGAATTAAATATATTAATTAAAAAATCTAAATTATATGCAAATTTAAAATTTGAATTTTCATTAATAAAACTGAAATGTGTATCTAATATGTTTTTGCTAGCTAAATATACAAAATTGTAATATTTGTTGTTAAACATACAAAATTAACAAATATTACAGTAGCTAGCTAGACATATAGTAAGATAGAAAAAATAAATAATAAAAACCTATTTTTTGGGACGATGACTTTGAACTATCGGCACCATATCGTTCGCCCGCTGTTGTCGCATTTTATTAATCTGTGCTCGTATATATGGCGGAGTGTTCAGCTATAAAAAATATAAAGTACAATATATTATTTAATTATTATTATTTGATTATATCTACTTTAATAATAAATAAACCGTAAACTTTTTATAAATTTATATATATACATACCTCTTTCTTCAAGTAACGTCTAGGTCTATCCATATCTTTTCCTATGTATATGAAAAATTAAACAATAAAACTATATAAGCATACAAAAAATTGGACAGCATTTACCCTTATATTAGTAACCTAAGCATCTGTCAATCTAATCAAATAAGCACAACACAATACAAATATAATAATAGAATACATAATTCTAGACAAAATCGAGCAGCATTCACCCTATAATAGTGATCTAACCATCTGTGAACAATAAGCCAAACAAATCAAACAACACACAATAAGTTTCTTCCTTATAGCTCCGCAGCACATAAACATATTTTCCAGAACCTACTTCACTAAAACACACAATTCTCAACCTTCTGTTATCACTGCAACACACAATTTTAATCTCAGAACCTACTTCACTATGGATGAATATTTAAGATATTCAAACTCTTCTAACAAAAGTTTAATAATACTAAAACAAGAAATAAGATAATGTAATTACCTCTTGCAATTAATAGTCCTTGCTAGCAAATTTACTTCACTTTTGCAATCCGCGCACTATGTTATTAATTAAATAATAAAATATTAGTAAATCAATAAAAAAAATATAACTATATATAAATAACCTACTTAAATGTTAATAAAGATTACAAATATATATAATTTTCTAATTAAATAATAATATAAATTAAAATTTTTTATAAACATATTAACTTGAATTATTATTTAGTATGTAAAATTAATTTTTTTTTTTATTTTAGACAAAGTTATTAAATACATTTTAGCAAAACATATTTACATATATATACTTAACAAACATTAAAAATTAATTAAAAATATATAATTTTCGGAATAAATAGTAAATAAGGTGGTAACATGTTAAAATTAAACAATGTAATATCTCAAATATACATAAAAAATATTTTTCATACTTTAAACTAATATTTCTAATAAAACCCACAAAAACTATAAAAAAAAAAGCACAAAAACAATTTTTTTCAATCATTATAACTACAATACATTGTTTAATCTTGAAATCATACCTCAAATATGCTTTAAATCCACTTTGATGAGCCAAAAATCACCCAAAACCGCAACTATCATAAACCCTAAAATCTCAATATCAATCCTTTAATATTTAGAGAAAATAAGCATAAAAATTATCCTAACTATTATACAACACTTATAAATGATAAAATCATACCTCAAATGGGGTTTTATGGCCTAAAATTGGCCAAAATCGTCAAAGAGAACCCGAAAAATCGCCTGAAAACGCCTCCTCTCCGCCTCTCTGTTTCGTGCGTATGCTCTCGGGGAAGAAGAAGAAAAAGGGCTAAGTAATATAGAAGGGAAGACTTTTAACGTCTCCCCTGGGAAGACGTGCCTAGCCTCTAATGTCTCCCCTTGGGAGACGTCCGATGTCTTCCCAGGGGAGACATTAGAGGCTAGGCACGTCTTCCCACGGGAGACGTTAAAAGTCTTCCCTTATTTATATTCGGCCCAATTTCTGATATTTAAAAAAAATTAAAAAATTATATCATATTTTTAAGTATAACGTCTCCCACCACTTTTGATGACTTACATAGTTAGTCATCAACAAAAACTTTTAATGACTTACACCTCTAGACTTTAAATATCACTGAATACTTTTAATGACTTACACCAATGGTGTAAGTCATTATAGAGAGTCATTAAATGTCAATTTTGTTGTAGTGTATTTTGAATTTGATAGTAACTGATGGGTTGAAAGAGTTGAATGATGCAATTTCAAGCATTCGAAATGCGGTGAGATATGTACGGTCATCTTCAGCTAGACTGAAAAGATTTAAAGAAAGTTGCAAGGATGCAAACATTGAATCAAAAGCCTTGTTATACTTGGATGTGGTTACTAGGTGGAACTCCACTTACTTGATGTTAGAATCTGCTATTAAATTCAAGAAGGCTTTTGAGAATTTGGAAGCAGATGCGAACTACACAAAGTACTTTGATGAAGAAAGAATGGATGGCCCACCAACCAACCTAGACTGGGAAAAAGCAGTTGTATTTGTCGACTTTTTGAGGAGATTCTATGATCTTACTAATCGATTTAGTGGGTCATTATATGTCACATCCAATCTATTCCTTCCAGATATTTTGAAGGTTCAAGCTGATTTAACTACTATGGCTTCTAATCCTGATACTTTGTTAGGGGCTATGGCAGTTAGTATGAAACGAAAGTATGACAAGTACTGGGGAAGGATTGAGAAGCTGAATATGTTGACATTTATTGCCAATATCCTTGATCCAAGGTATAAATTAGAGGTTGTGAATCGTGGTTTTAAATTTGTGTACACTTCACGTGAGGCTGAAAAAATGATAAAGTTGGTGACAAATACTTTGGCACAGCTATATGCTTTTTATAAACAACAACAACCATCTCAGTCATCTCAAGCTCAACCATCTCAATCTCAGTCTCAGCCATCTCAGCCTGTTATCAATTCCACTACAGAATCATTTCTTCAAGGGCAATTACAACTTAGTGATGATATTGAAGAAGATGATCTTGAATACTACTTGAGTGATCGTCGTGAGAAACTTGATCCTACCTTTGATATTCTACGATGGTGGAAACAGAATGGATTCAAGTATCCAATAATTGCGCGCATGGCAAAAGATGTATTGGCTGTCCAGATGTCTACAGTAGCATCTGAATCAGCTTTTTCTACTGGGGGAAGAATCTTAGATTCATTTAGGAGTTCCTTATCCCCGAGGATGGTGGAGGCTTTGATTTGTTCTAAAAATTGGTATACTTGTGAGTCTGAAGAGCCTGTTGTGCTTCGACAATACATGGATGAGATTGATGGTTTAGAGGCATGTGAACAAGTTTTTCCAGGTATTTATTTACTTAATAGCTTATTCTAATTGAAATATTATATATATATATTATAGCTTATTTGTATTAATTGAATATTTTTCAGGTAATGGCTCGTGTATTACCTATGTACCAGAGAATCTTGGCAGTGGGTCTGGGAGTGGGACCGATAAGAACAATTGAAATCTCAAGGTAACTAGTTGAATTCTAAGATTGTAGTTTAGTAGCTTTATTTCTCTAAAAAGTACCATGTAGCATGTGTTATATATACAGTATAATTTTATTCTTTCTTTTGTCTTAGGAGCAGGTGGTCATGGTTGCTTGATGCAGGCCATGAAATGAATGAATGCTGGATTTTGGATTGGACTTTGTTTTCTATCTATTCTTTTGAAATTTGAACTTGATTTGTGTTGTTGTAGTCGATTAGACTTAGATTTAATTTGTGTTGTAATGGACTATGGACTATGGACTTTAAGTTTAAACTTTAATCATGTGTTGAGATTTGTGGTTGTAGTCTTTTGGTTTTAAATTTTAATTGGGTTGTGTCTTGGATTGAACTAATAGATATTGGAGTATTAGACTTTTGATGATGTGTTGTGATTTGAGATTATGTTATGCTCTTATGGAATTTTAATTATGTTTCAAACTTTAAAATTTGTAAATGTAATTATGTTCTATATATTTATGTTTTAAAAACACACAAAAATGGATTCCAACAATCCAAAATTTTTAATTTTTTAACTAAAACTAAAAAAAAAAAAAATCAATTCGGTTTGGTCGGTTTAACCGACCAAACTGCGGTCCAAAACGGTCTGTTTTTTTTTAAACGGGTTTGGTTCGGTCGGTTTTTGGATTGCACCAATCCGGACCGAAAACCAAATTCTGGATTTTTTATTGTGAAAAAACCGCCCAAACCAACCGTTGCTCACCCCTAGATTATACAGTGTCAGATATGGGCTTGTTGAGATAGAAGAATCGGATCTGTATTCTAATGGACACTATTATCGGGCGAAACTTATTACACTGATAGCACTACATCGAAGTAAATGCTCTAACAACATAACATTTTGGAACTTATTCCTTATTTAGCTCAAAGCAATATGCTCTAACAACATAACATTTTGGAACTTATTCCTTATTTAGCTCAAAGCAATAAAGTCAACGCCAATAACGACCCAATAATATAGACTACCTTACATCAAACAGAAATAAAAATAAAATGTGTTTTTCCTCCCTTTATTTCAGTTTTAAGAGTTAAGAAGTTCATCGGCTCCATCTTTGATCAGCTTCCACGCGGCAATGACGTGGCACTCTTCTGTAAGCGTAGCCCCCACAGCAAACCTCAACATGTATACCTCACCGACTCTTGTGTGCGTCATATAAAGCATTCCCGTCGAGTTGAGCCAATCGAGTAGCTTTCGGTTCAACAACTCGGTATCACCCAACTCATCTCGCGGATTCGGGTTTAACCGGAAGCACACCAACGCAAAACGTCTAGGCACTACGATTTCGAATCTCGGGTCGGACCTTACCAGCCATTCAAACTGTTGGGCCATCCTAATATCGGACCTAATATGGTTCTGAAGATTTTCAACGCCGTAGCAGCGCAGCACCAGCCATAACCGGATTGACTTGAACCTTCGACCCGTCCCCACTTGCCAATCTTTGTAGTCCACCACCGAATCTGACTCGCTGAGTTTGTTTCTTAAGTACTCGGGATTCGTACTCAAAGCTTTCACCAACACATCAGACCTCTTAACCCACAAGCAACAACAGTCCAGGCAACTGAGTAGCCACTTATGTGGGCTCATACTCAGTGAATCAACTCGCTCGATTCCATTCAAGTAGTGTCTGAACTCGGGACAAATGCACGCACTCCCTCCGTACGCAGCATCCACGTGGAACCACATCCCGTAATCCGTCGCCACGTCAGCTAGAATCTCCACGGGATCAACTGCAGTCGTTGAAGTCGTCCCTACCGTCGCGCACAGATACAGAGGGACCAACCCTTTTGCTACGTCATCCTGTACCATCCGCCGGAGCTTCTCCGGGCACAGGGAGAAACTTCCAGCTAGATTCGTGGGGATTGTTCTTATGTTGGAGGGGAGTATTCCCGCAAGCTTGGAGGACTTCGCGAACATCGAATGGGTCTGGTCGGAGCTGTAGACGACGAGGTTTCGCATGTCGTCGACACCGATTCTCTCGAGCGCTTGGTCACGTGCCGCAATGAGGGTCACGAGGATCGCTTCGCTCGTTGTGTTCTGTATGATGCCGCCACCATTTCCGCTTTCGGAAAAGAAGAAGGTATCTGGGAGTTGGAGCATGTTGGCGAGCCAGTTCATGACGACCATTTCGAGCTCCGTCATGGCAGGAGATGCCAACCAGTTGAAGCCGACGGCGTTAAAACCAGTGCAGAGCATTTCACCGAGGAAGGAAGCGGTGCTGACGGTAGCTGGAAAAAATGCAAAGAAGTTAGGGCTGAGCCAGTGGGTCATGCCTGGGATTATGATACTGTTAATGTCTTTGTAAATGGCTTCGAGAGGTTCCGATTGTGATGGAGCCATACGGGGCAACCGAGTCCGGATAAAACCAGGTAGTACTTGGCTGAGAACTGGGTAGGACTCAATTTTGGTGTAGTAATCGGCTATGAAGTCGACCATTTGGTGGGCTTGTTTGCGAAATTCTTCTACGTCTAAGGGTTTAAAATCGTTTGAAGAAGAATCATCGCTCGAGGTCAAGTCAAGGCTACCCATGTTTCAAGAACTATAAATATGGTCACCGGTTTACACTAGCACTATATAGTTTGATATATAGAAATGAAGGTTGGAATTGATGAAGATGATGCTGACAATATGAAGTGAGAGGGGAATTTATATATAATAAGATGAAGGTGGGCTTGTTTGGAGGTATTGTAGTAATCAAAAGCCATAATAAACAAATAAAATATTTAATAATAAATTTATAGTAAAAATTAAATAAGACTAATTCATATCACTATTTAACTTACATTGCCATTAGATTTTTAATTTCGTTTCGTGAGGATAGTCTAATTAGATCAAGCCAATAACATGTATTACTTAATGAATTAATTATTACTAGCATTCAATGATATCTGTTGACCATAAAATACAATATTGTATTTTTGGTGTTATGTGTTTTGGTTTATGTTGGAATTTTTTTAAGTTATGCGGTGTCTTTTAGGTCCAATTTTTCTTCATATGAACTTAAGTAGTTGGATAGAAAATAGGCTATATGTGTTCTGTTTTTATACGATTGGGCTAATAATTTTGAGCCAATTAGGCTTTATTTTAAATTATAATTAAAGGATTAGTAGAGATTCTATTCAATTCGGGTGTATTCCCATTAATGCGTAAACCTGTTTAAGTATAGATAATTGAGCATGGATGACAGTAGATTACCTTGACTAATCTTCAAAGTTTGATGCTTATAGCAGTAGAGGGTCTGGTTTATGGAAAGAACTTGTTATATAAATATATATAGGAATTATCATCTATATATGGATTAGATCTTCATGGATCATTACAATGCTCAACATGTAAATGTGTGTATATGTATGCATAATTGATGTTGTTTTTTCAAGTGCAAAACCAAGAGAAACTTATTGAGAAAAACTGCTTTAAGAGATGACTTTTCAAGAATTTCAAACTTCAAACACTTTTCTTTGTGATTCAGGTGACATTCTTGGACAATAGATTAACTTAATTGACATTTTCTTTCTGTAAATGTGTGTCTATATATATATGCAAAATCCATGTTTATTTTCAAGTGAAAAACCAAGAGCCACTTACTGAGAAGAACTGCTTTAAGAGATGAATTTTCACCACAATAATTGTTCAAACACGATTCTTTCATTGTGATCCAGGTGATATTCATGGGCAATATTCTGATCTTCTAAGGCTTTTCGAGTATGGCGGATTACCACCTCGTTCAAACTACTTATTATTGGGGGATTATGTAGACAGAGGAAAGCAAAGCCTGGAAACAATATGCCTTCTTCTAGCATACAAAATCAAATACCCTGACAACTTTTTCCTCCTTAGAGGCAACCATGAATGCGCCTCAATAAACCGCATATACGGGTTTTATGATGAGTGCAAGAGAAGATTCAATGTCAGACTCTGGAGAATATTCACAGGCTGTTTCAACTGCCTTCCTGTGGCAGCCCTCATAGATGAAAAGATACCACTACACCAAAATGCCTATTTCCATAACACATTAATATAATACTAATAAAAAAGAGTTATGCTAGAGTATAATGGACATTTGTGAAAAAAAGGCGGTAATTAAAAAGGGCGCCACTTAGATTTTTTTCATTTTTTACCTCAAAATTTTTTAGACCCGATAGAGACCCAATTCTCATGCCTTTTTCCCCCTCTCCTTCTCGTCTCTCTATTCCCTTCGCCCTAGCCGCACTCCCTTAACCACCATCATCCACAGCTCTGACCACCTAACCACCATCCTCACACCCATTTTTCTCCGAGCCAAGCTCCAAATCTCAGGCACCCGTGAACCCAACCCCCGAACCAAGTGACCCCAGGTGCGAGCCCACCTCTACGTGCCTTCGAGCCAGTGGTCTCATCGTTCTTAGATTGAGAGAACGAGAACGAGATTGAGAGATAAACAAGGCTATGGAGCCAGAATCTGGGATTTCCACTGCTCACCGCTCGACTTCTACTACTATAGGCCAGGTTTGTACCAATCTTTTCACGTCTTTATATATATATATGTATAAATGATAATTTTGGGGAGTGAATCTTTGTTAGATCTTGTGATGGGTTGGTGATGATGATTCTTAGTGTTGTTTACTGATAACCCTTTTTGTTGCAGGAAAGGATTTGAGACCCGTGACTCATTTTATATTGGGAATATTTTATCTTGAGCAATTAGGTTTATTTTGTGTTCAAATCATTGTTTATTGTGGTGATTACGGGAATTTGAGAACCTACTGCTGGTCTGCTGGTCATTTAAATTGATGGGTTCTGTTCGTTTTTTTTATTGCAATTTTTCAGAGGAACTGCTTTTGGGGTGAGAGAGCGTGGAGCAAGAGGTGAGGTTTTATGATTAGAAGTTTAATTGTGGTGTCAATTTTTGAGCATGGGGGCGGCTTGTTGTGTGGCTATTAAGGAGAAGACTATAACAAATGGGTAGACTAGTGAAATTTTGCATCGGAACATTCGATGTTCCCCAACATGGAGCTTTCGATGGGATCATAGAGGACAGGTTGCTGGAGAAGAGACTTCAATGAGTTGGTTTTCTGATGGGGTCAGCAGGAATGATGGATCTGAATCTAAATTTGAATCAGCATATGTTTCAGAGGAAGGAAGTCCATTAGAACATTCTCAAAGGCATACATCCCAAAAGTCCTCATTTTCGGAGGGAGCTGTTGGGCATTCAAGGACTCCTGCCTCAGGTAATTTCCTAGAATTGCAACTACTGGCGAGGGAACTTTGCTTAGTTACATAGATGCCAACAAAAAGAATATGTGTAATTCCATATTTGAAGTTATATGAATGACCAAAAACAACACGTTTACACATGATTGTGTTCCACTAATAAAGCTTTCCATCATGTTGCTTAATATTTACATTGTTTTTTTAACCCAGTAAGTAGCTTTAAAAATCGATGCTTTGTCAAATGGAGCTTTTTAATTTCAATACTTTTATATGTCAAATGCCTTTGCTTATTGCTGTCTTTGGTTTAGTTTAGTTTGCTGTTCACTTTACTTGGTTGTTTATGTGATACTCATGCTAGTTGCTTCTATCTTTTTTATTACTGGATTTTACTGGTTTCTCTTAGGATGGGGATTTTACTGGATGGTGGATAACTTATGGCTATCTAGATGTTGGAAGATTGAACTTCTGAAGTTGCAAAATAATGATACAGTATTTTTGTTTCTTGATCATTTTCACCAAGTACTAAGAGGTTGTTTTTGCTTTTTTTTTTCTTGATGCATTTACCAGTTGGGTAAGCAGGGTCTTGGATCCAGAAGGCAGTGCATCTGGAGATGTTGTTACATCAGTTAAAAGGTAGGCTCTTATTTTTTATTTTTGTTTACCTATTTATGTAGTTTCTGCTTTAATAGCTGGTGTAATTTGTTTTTGTCTTTTCTGTATATATACTCTTTTGTATCATTATTTCTTTAATGAGAATTGATTCTATTAATTCAGTCACTAAGTTTGATTCTATCTGCTTTTCTGAATTCTATGGAGCAAGGAAGTTGTCTCATTTTGCTTACCTTTATGTACATGTTTCTCTTGAAACTTTACACAAAAGTATTGTTTTATGTACATGTTCTAATTATCTGTTTATTTAATTAAACAATATCACAATCACAGTCTAAATTCATACTGATCACCTAAGTGGGTTAGGGCAATATCCACTGGTCATTATGATGTACCCAAAAACGAACAGTGTTTTTGGGAGGCGAAAGGAAAACGATCTGCGCATGATGTTGAATGCTCTGAAGAAAAATTCAACAAATACACAGAGCAAAGATGTAACTATTGTTAGCCCTGATAAACAAGCGCAAATGACAACCCCTAATCGAAAATCAGCTACTCAGGGATCAGCTTCTGGAAAGGTAAATTAAATGAATTGTAGTTGAGTGGATTGATTCCATGTCTTCTTCTTCTTCTTCAGAATGATGCAAAGAGACATGTGAATTGGAACTTTCAGTTATTTTTTTTAATTGCATTTTTGGCAGGCGAGAAGAAGAGGATCTGCAAATAGTACTCCAAAGAAAAATTCAACAAATACACAGACGGAAGATGTAGCTGTTGTTATGCCTGATTTGCGGTTAGAGGCAAGGTTGACAGCCCAGGTTAGTCAATGTGATCTCTTGCCTGAAGGAATGTTCACTGTGTAACTAGTCTCTTTTCAATTGCTTCTTTTGTAACGTCCAACAAAATAAAGTTGTTCTGAACTCAATCAATTATAGGAAATTATAGGCATTATAGTCCCTCAGCGTTCTTTTTTTCTTTAGTGTTGTTCCTTAATCTAGCTTCTCAAAATATATTGTCAATTACAGTGGTGTTGGTTTGATGATGGCAAGATTTTAACTCGAGTTATTAGCTTTGATTTCCACATTACCTATTGATGTGGTGCTAAGTTACCTTCGTTCACTTTCAACAGGAAAATTCACGGATGTTTGCAGGAAAAAAACTTCATCCATTTTTTTCATCTTGGAAGGAAGACAAGAAAAATCGAGGGGTAATTGATGCAGAGGGTAAAAAGTTAGCAGTTGGTAGGAAAAATAAAGAGAAGACTTGTGCCCCGATTCATGTATTTGAAAGAAGCCAGGTAAGCTTATCTCAGGCTAGCTCTTACTGCTATTATGGTAATTTTTGAGTTGCAGAAACTGAGACTGCAGTTATTGTTCTGAGTTCTGTTAAAACTTTTTGCAACAGGACACTGACATGCCCCTTGATTGGGGTACCTGGAAATTTTCTGAGGAGATCTTTAGGAGAAATATTTGTGACCTAGAAAGCACATGCGAATCTATTGTTGAAGGCTCCATTGAGTGCTTAAGTTTTCAAAAGTTTCCTCTCATTTTACACCCCGACAATGCATCAAGTTTTCAGGATAATGTTTTTTCAGAATGTGTTATTCAAGACAATTGTATTTATGAAACATTTCCAACTGATGATGAAACAAAGGTATGTTAGGATGCAGGTGCTTTAGTAAAAATTTGTTTCTTTTTTGTAATTGTCATCCTGTGATTCTCATTACAAATTAATTATTGTGCAGGATAGTGAGATAAATAAAGTTGATTCCTTCAATGGACCTACTAGTGTGGTAAGAAAGCCAAACACTAGGAAGGGAAGTAGATCACTTGAGGACAGTTCAAATAGTCTGGCATGTGGTTTTCTCCCACAAGGTTTGAGGTTCGAGTCCCTCCTGAATACTACATAACAATTATTATAGTTTCTTGGTAAAAATAATAAAATTTTCTGTAGCTGTTAATTTTTACATTGGATTTTTTAGTAGAGTCAATATTAAATATGTTTCATTTAATTGCTCCAATAGTGTTGAATTTATTATCATAATGTGTTTGAATAGTTAAGCATTGTTCTTAGTTTTAATTGTTTAGTCTATCTAGAGATTTTATTAAGCTTATAGCTGCATTTTATTGCAGAATGAAGTCATACTATTTTGGTTATGGTGATCAACCAAGGAATAGCTTATGGACTTACAGTTACAAGCCAAAAACTGCCATGGAGGTTAGATTTCTTGGACTATTTCTTCTTTGACTAGTACATTTAGAAGTTTCTTTAGTCTCTTAAACTGGAGAAAAAAAACATTTTCCTACAGGTCTGTGTTAATGATGAATCTGTGAAGTTTTTGAGTGGGTGGCTACAACAATGGCGTGAAAGAAAGTTTCAAATATGCAAGGATCATATTGATTGTGATACAAGTGATAGGGAAAAAGATGATTATATCTATTCTGAAAGTGAATCTGATTCAGGAAGCCAATATGAGGAGGATAGGCTGAAAAACGTCCTCTTAGTTACAGGACCAGTTGGGGTAACTACAAAGACTGCATTATCTTGTTACAACTATGATGAGTCATGGTACTTGGTTTTGTTTCTAGATTACTTTGTGCCTGATGATGAAAACTTTTATTTTTGTATTGATATGTGCATTGATTTTATTTTGAGCCTCCATCTTTTCTGCTCTCACCATCTTTGGTACTCACCATGATCCATTATTTTATTTTATTTATTTATTACTATTTTCTCATGTTGGCTGTGGTGATGATGATCTGTGTTTGTTGTTGGTGGTGGTGAATGCCAAAGGTGATGGTTGAAGTGGTGGTGTTTAAACCTTGAAGATGTGATTGGTTCTTAATGAATTTTCAATGTTCATGAAATTTCTTGCATTAATCTCTGAAGGCATTTATATATTAAAAAGGTCTCTTTTTACAGCTACAAAATATATATTTTATTGCCTTATGTAATAATATGAAGATATTGTCATTTTTTTTTTGTTAGTTTTCACTTTCTTTGCATGCTTATATGCCCTGTGATGGAAAATCTAATTTTCAGAAGCAGTTTCATGGTTTTGCATTATAAGCCTTCTCTCTCTCTCTCTCTCTCTATATATATATATATATATATATACATACATACATACATACATAAACTTTAATATTTGAAGTTTAGAAAGGAAAAATAAAAAATAAAGACTATTACTTGGTTCATCTGAGTTTAGTTTTTTTGGGAAGAGTTTGAAGTAGATACAACAAAAAACAAAAGATGCCTTCTATCTTTAAAGTTTAAACCTTTGGCTTTTTTTGTGTGGTTAAGATATGTTTAGGGGGTGATTTATTTATATTCATAAATATTTATTTGTTTGGGGGATAAAGAATCTGTCTGTGAAACAGTGAAAGTAATAATTATTGATTTTTGAAATACCCCATCTCTGGCTTCTACTTAGGTTTGAAAATGATTTGCTAAATAAAAAAGGTGAACCAGTTGTTATGGGGTTCAGAATAAGTTTGTTTGAATAATTGTCTGTCAAAACAGATTCACAATTATTATGTTTAATGGTACTTTTTAAAAGTTAATAACACATATAAGACTAAACCCCCTTTTGGTCTCTCTCTCAGATTGCATTTCAAGTACTAGTTAAGGCATTGATTAATTTGGATCCTAGTGAGGAAATGGAGTCTCAAAGAAAACAATTTCAAGAATTCATTGCAGGCCTCATGTCATTACCAATAAACATTCCTGGAACTAGGCTTCACAGATCATTACAGGTAAGTTAGTTATTATTGTTAGCACTACTTTTGTGATTCTCGTATCTTGCTAATGGCTATGAAATTCTTCTATTTTTCATTGCATAAAGATTAAACTTTTTTTTAATCTCATCTCACTTCGTATTGTTGTTTGACAAGAGAAAGCATTTATTAAGTTCCTGATAGTAATGGTTTGAGTGAGTCAATCCTTTTAACTCATACCCTCTTTGATTTTTTCTTTTCTTCACTCTGAATGCTAACATGTAGAACTTCTTTAGTTCCATACTATGTCTTGTCTGAAGCTTTTCTTCTATTGTTCTGGGAATAGCATTAGTCATTGGTCTGGCTCTTAGAGGTTTCCTTGCACAAGTAGTGTTTCTTGGTGTATGAAATGAATATGGTAATTTTGTCACATTTACACATCATGTATTATTTTATTTTTATAAATTTGTACAACAGCTTGTAGAGAAGTTACCACATCTGCAACCCTTTTGTCCAATTACTTTCTATTTATGTTGTTGGGTGCTCCTTTTGTATAGTTCTTTATTCTGGCAATTAGATAGCCTCCATTATAGTTGCGTTTTAGATTTTTCTTTTTCTCTTATTGGTTGGATGTAGTGTATGTTGGGCAATTTTTTTTTACCCTTGTGGTTTTTCTGCTATTCTTTTCTTTTTTATTTCCTTCTTTCTTGCTTTACTTATTTGTTAAATCAGAGATGCTAGGCATAATTGTAACTTTATTTTTCTGATATGAGAAAGAAAAACAAAATAAAAATCAATTCCATAGTTTGCTAACTAAATAAATAGAGTCATTTGGTTTTGTTTCTTTGTTGTTGGGAGCTGTTCTTTTAGTTTTGTTCAAGTTTCTATTGTAAGTTTATTAGGTATAGAGTTTTTTTTCCTGTTGGAAGACTAGGTAAGGGTAGACTAGACTCGATTTCCCATACAGCTGCTTGAAGAAGACTTGAGATTCAGTTAGGTCAATCACTTTGGGGACTTTCTAGTCCAACTTCTTTGTTTGAATTCCATGGAAGAAAAGCTGCATGTAGAAATGTAACTTTTCATTTCTTGAGAAGAAAAATCATGACCCACCTTTGATATTTGGTGTCCTGCTTGGTCCCACCTTATGGTGCTTCAAGCAAGGCCTTTCTTTTGCTGTGAGTATGTTATGTTATGATGATAATTTTGATTAATAAAATTTGAGTGTTGTATTGCGTGATTTTACTTCGCATTATATAGTTTCTCTAGAATAAAATTTGAGGGTAATTTTTGTGCTTTCTCTAGAATATAAAAAGCTTTAGCAACGTTTCTTCTTATTTATTGCAAAAAATTTGAAACCATAAGGACTGCTGGACTAGTACCCACTACCCACAACATCTTTTACTAGTAATAGTTGATTTGATTAATATTGGTGATAGTTTGTTTCTTCATGCTCTTCATATCTAATAGCTATGTATAAATTTATCATCAATCCAGCTTGCTTTGTAATTTAGAATTTCCATTAGAAATCTTGTTTGTTGCTATTGTTGGGTTTCTTTGTTCTTTTGTGTTTTTTGCTGTATCCTATCCCCTGTTTGCTATTGTTTTATACTTGCAATGAATTAGGCTGGACCTTTCTTATGTTCATAAAATATTATAGTTTCCCTCTTGAAATTAATTACCACATAGTTTCTTCATATTAATAATAAAAGTACTTTTTTTTTTACAATGTGCAGGTATATTGAGATGATTTCTTTGGAGCAATTCTTGACAAAATTTGTAGTTAAGGTTTTTAGAATGGAAGAATGTATATCACTAATTTTTGTGTACATTTCTTGTTTTGTATTTAGTGATAAAGGAATCTAAATTGGGCATAAATTATGTTGTAATATGATTTCTAAAGCCTAGAATAGTAGACTAAATATTGTAATTACATTTTGAGTAATTAATAAAAATCTATTTATGTTATCTTATTTGGCTTAAACTTTCATATTTGTTTTCCTAGTTTTGTGTAAGTGAAAAAAGATTATGTTTCTCTAAGCTAATATAACACATGTGTTATACTAAAGTGTAGTATAACACAAAAAAAGTGTTATAGTAAACTGTAGTATAACACAAAAAAAGTGTTATAGTATCGATTATGAATAACGTAATTCAACACTTATCTATATATTAAAATAACACAGAAATTGTGTTATCGTTGACAGTACAATAACACATATGTATAACACTGATAAAGTGTTATGGTAAGTACCCTGACCTACGATAACACAGTCTGTCTTAACACATCAGAAAGTGTTATCGTAGGTTTTGATAACACATTTTTGGTGTTATTAAAAACCTTTTTTCTTGTAGTGTACTATGTATGCATGGAGGGCTTTCTCCTGATTTGAACAACTTGAACCAGATAAGAATGATACAAAGGCCTACTGATGTACCAGAACATGGCTTGTTGTGTGATCTTCTATGGTCTGATCCTAGCAAAGACATTCAAGGTTGGGGCCAAAATGAAAGGGGTGTTTCTTTCACATTTGGTGCTGATAGAGTAACTGAATTTCTACGAAAGTAGGATCTTGACTTGATCTGCAGAGCTCATTAGGTTTGGGATCTTTTTAAGCTCAAAAACTAGTGATGATGTTATGTTATGACAGCCCTTTAGAGCCTATTTATATGCTGATTTTGCAGGTTGTGGAAGATGAGTTCTTTGCTAACCGAAAACTTGTGACGCTATTATCAGCGCCTAACTACTGTGGCGAGTTTGACAATGCTGGTGCCATGATGAGTGTTGATGAGAGCTTAATGTGTTCTTTCCAGATTTTAAAACCAGTTGATAAGAAGCCAAAGTTTGGATTTGGCAGTGCTGCAGCTACTACTAGGCCAGGTCCTCCCAGTAAAGTGAAGGAACTAACAATTGTCTTTACAGAGAGCTTTTTGCCTAATGATGATATTAAAAATGTACTTTGTTACATTGTATTTGTCACTCTGATAGAAATTGATCATAATGCACAGTTACATTGTATTTATTATTAGAAATGCTATAATAATAAATTAACAAAAAAAATTTAAAATAATAATACATTAGATTAAAAAGCATAATTTAATTTATATTAATTTTGCTACCAAGTTTTAGTTGCAAAATTACTATATTTTAAAAGTATTTAGGCATTATTTGCTACTAAAAATTGGTAGTCAAATCATTTTTGTTGGATTTTAAAATTTTAATGGCAATTTTTTTTGCTACCAATTTAAAAGAAATTTGCTACTAAATTGTAGTAGCAAAAAATTTTAGTAGTCCCAAAAAGTAATTATGTTGCTACTAGATTTAACATTTTTTGCTACTAAAAATTTAGTAGCAAAATAAAATTATTAGCTACAAAAAAATTTGATAGCAAAATATTTTTAGCGATAAGGTTTTAGCTACGAGGTCGCTACTAAAAAATATGGTAGCTAAAATTGTATCAGCTACCAAATATAAATCATTTGCTACCAATTTTTTAGTAGTTAAAAATCTTTTTTCTTGTACTAGTTTTTTCAAACCTGAGTTATATAGATAAGGGACGAAGAAAACTTCAAATGAAAATGTGTATATATAGCTGTTATACATATGATGATTTCTTCCATATATAAGCATAATTATTAATTGATTCAGGGACAGCAACATATACATATATTTACATTCAAATATCAATAATGCATTACCTACTGTGTGTTGACAGGGATAAGTATCCTCCATCCATATTTGGATACCACTAATTATAATAGGACAAATCATTTAATGAAACATGTTTTAAAAATTAAATTTTAACCACTGTTTGTTACCTGTCCACTCCACTCCGTTTGCAATCCCTTATTTCTCTTAAACCATTTTTCTTCTTTTTCTTTTCCACAATGTAAATCTCTATATTTTCTCTGCCAGTGCATTAGCAATTCTAATCACTAACAACAACCCTTCTTTTGTTTTTTTGAATTTGATTATCTTTAGGCATTGACGGGCTGCAACAATCACATTTGATTTTGTATTAGTTTTGTAGTTAAATTATATATATATTATATATATATATATGCATATAATAAGCTTAACCAGTAGAATAATATAATTATTTGACTGTGTATGTATAACCAACTCTCCACAGTAACTTATTCCACTTTTTTTTGCTGACCATAACTTTTGTTTTTGTTTAATTTGATAAAATAATATTGAGTTTATTTAGTTAAAGAGCAATGATATATAAGATTTTGTTTGAATTTATCTCATATATATTATACTAGATAAAAATAATTTGCAATTATTTGTAGAATTTATCAATTATTTTTATTAAATTTTTATCAATATCATATAAATTTCAAATAAATAAATGATATTATATATAAAAAAAATAACATAAATATATAAAATGAACCAAAATAATGTTTATGATTTTTAAAAATATATATATATGTAATATGATAATCTTTTTAAACATAAATGATAAATTTTTGAATAAATAAGATTCTCCCCCCTCCCTCCCCCCGGGAACTATTACAACTTACAATTCGTGCCCCCCGATTTTTTCACATTGTTAAAAATTATCCCGAACTATGCACCATTACTGAATATGGGACTTCTGTTAGTTTTTGGGTGACGTGACTGACAATTAATGATTTGACTGTTTGGGCACTGACGTGTGCCACATGTATAATTAATTAAACAAATAATTAGAATAACAAATAATTAAAAAAATTATATATTTTCTTTTACTTTTTTTATAATTTTTTTTTATACTTCTTTTTATTTAAATATTAAAAAATCATATACAATAATAACTTTAATAGTATTTTATTTGTAGTATTTGCTTTAGTTTTATTTGCATATACAATAAATTTCTTGTGTTGATTGAATATGCTTCAATTTTTTCCTCAAAGATGATAAATTTTAAAAATTAAACAAATAAAAAATATATTTTATGAATTGAAGTAGAAAAGTATGATTATAATAAAATTGTAAATTAATAAATATTGTATGATTATAATATGACCCTCAGCTACCACTACCCAATAATTTAATTTTTTTTCTTTTTTTTAGGAATATCACTTTTCTACTAGCCACGTCATCATTTTCTACTCCAAATCATAAAACATTATTTTTTTAATTTGTTTAATATATTTAATTTTTCAAATTCATCATCTTTTGGGGAAAAATTTAAGCATAATTAATCAAACAAGAAATTTATCTTCGCGATTGCCCTCTGAACGATCAGAATAAGGTAAAGCTTGAATATAAGTTTTGTACTATATTAATTTCTCGGTCCTTCTAGTCGGGTGGGCACCGGCGGGTCTTTCGACCAGATCCCCCTAAAAACCATACGTGCGGGTCTCCCCGGATGCGTCTCACGCCATTTGAGGTGGCTTAGCCCAGCATTCATTCGCAAATCCTGCAGTGAAATTGAGACTGCTCGACCATGGATGTTAATTCATGTGTAGGTAGCGCTGTCTGTCTTATCGTTGAATCTATCTATTCATCGAGTTTACTCTATTACATTTTTTATATAGGCTCGCTCCCTCTTTTTTCAAAGAATTCATACACTTCCCTTTACTTCATAGGGCCTTCTCTAATAGGGGAAAAGCATTCCATTTTCGTCAAATGACTCGGCTTCCCCTGGTTCTTCCACTGTCCAGGCTCCCTTTCCTCCCTATGCTATGCTCCCCCGGCACAGGCCTACCATGTTTGGCGCCTACAACATTTTTGCCAAACGGTCTTTGCCACCGGTAGTGCCATCCTCCCTCCTCCCGAAGCCCTTTCCTCTTGTTAGGGTCAATTGTTTGGCCTTGAGCTTGAGTAGCTCGAAGATTGGAGGCTCGACAAAGGCCTTTTCCCCTAATTATTAGTTAAAGGGGAGAGGGCGCGTTTAGCCCTATATTGTTGACGTCATTTTTCGTCAACTTAAATCATAGAGCAATTAAACAACGTGAACTATGAAGTGAATGAATAAAGAAGAAAAACAAGAGGGTTTTTACGTGGTTCCGCATTTAACTCTGCCTAGTCCACGAGTCTATGTTATTGAGACTTAGAGATTTCTGGAAATTCTTCAGAGATGAATTACCCAGAGCTTCCTCTCAAGGCAAAAGAAATCCATCATTTACAAGTGGTCATTCCTCCTCTATTTATAGGGGAGGTTACAGAGTTCATTCCCACATATTTCGGGAAGATATTCTGTATATCAATTTAAATAATGACATTAAATGTAATATCTCCTATATACATGGAAACGTCCCATAAGAATCGGGAACGGATAACAGACTAAATGATATCCCTTATTTATTGGGATTATACAACAATAAATGTGTTCATACGTAACAGGCTATCCCATGCGACTCGTTAGGTCTTCGAGGTCAGCAATCGGCCTTTTGGCTGTCAAGACTTATGGTACTGCTACGAGCTTGCCACCCTACTTCAGGACATGCTCGGAGTAGATAGACATTGTCGAAGCTATCACACACGAGCTTGCACTTCCCAAACTCGGACTGTTTAATCCGAAGACAATCGATAACTGATGTATCCTAACATCGTGCCAATTCGAACTCAGAAAGTATCCCAAGATTACACATCTTCGAGGTTGTTGTTTTACTTTAGAGATTTTTCAGATGGACCATACAATTTTTTCATATATTCGAGCTCACACTTGACGAGCTCAGTCTTCGAGGTCATACCTCTGGTCTCGAAATCTGGGTGTAACATTTTTCCCCCTCAAAAGTATCAGTTGGAATCCTATGAGAATGAAACTTTTGAACTGCTCCTCTTGGAAACTGTACCATCAAAAACACTTGAGTGTGGACACGCGTCAACCAGGTACTGGATGGTCAGAGTACTTGAGTGCTTTTGATAGCACACGCACGTCCATCCGCCTGCCACCTTTATGGCGTTAGTCTTCAATTTTCCCCTGGCCATTTGATCAAATACTAAAATTGGTCAATGGTCCAGATCACCTCGCCGTTTGGTATCTTCTGGGGCCTGTAAATTGTCATCATCTTCTTCATTTTAACATTACGTTTTCAAGCTTTCGCAGAGAGAAAAGAAGAAAAAACTAGAAACCAGTTCTTGCATGTTCTCGAAGCCCAAAAGACAAAGCAATGTTGGCCCCTTTGACTCCGTGAGATCATTTTTGCAACTGCTTATTCGGTCATCAATCTCTTTATTTTCGCCAGCTACATTGTGTAAGTTTCTGTTCATAGTTTCGTATGCCCGTATATTTTTCATGCATGCATGTTTGTATTGTTGTACTGTTGATCCCTTCACTAGTTTTGCACATTAGAGTGTTTTAGTAAATATTAGTCTTAAGTTCTGATATCACGAGTTCCAAACCCAGATCATGCGTAGAAGGCCCAAAAATGGTTCTTTTGTTGAGTTTTTGAATTTCGGATGACATATCTTGCACACCAAGATATTGGGTACAGAATTAGGGTTTTATAAATTGTACGTTTCCCAAAAATATCATTTTTTGAGTAACTGCCAATTTTTTTTTCCTAAAATATCGGGATCTTCAAAAATAAATCCACCTTCCTTTCTTTTCGTGGAACATACGCTCCGAGACTGGCCTCGTCTTTTGGACCGACTTTGCCTTGTAGCCTCGATTATTCGAGCTTAGATCATTCTGATTTTCATTCTTAACTGCTTGTTCGTCTGGCCCTCACCCTTTTTTCTCTTGTTAGATGTCGCAGAACTCGAAAAAGTGGTGGGGGTCAAAGCTCGCAATTCCTTATTCGTCGAAGGCTCCGAGCCCGGAATCACCTTTCACCCGGAACCAGCATCTGATTCAGGAGCACCAACTAAGGCGCGAGCAAGAAGACACCCGAGATCATTTTCGACGCCAAATCGACGAGGTCGAGGAGGGAAAAATGAAGAGACTTAGTGTCGCCATATACCCGGATCCAGACTCCGAGCCACGGCCAATTCCCATCGATCCCACTCTTAGAGTGACAATCGCCTTCAAGCCGGGGGACCTTCAATTTTCATTAATGGGAGACCCAACAAACCCCCCTTCTACCTCACAGCCAACCTCCATTCCCACCTCGAAGAGAGAGTTCTTTGCGGCCGAGCACTACTAGAGCTCGATCTCTTCATTAGGGCAGATCTTCGACATCTTGGCCTTTCACAACATTTGATTATCGGGCTCGCTGAGGTGTCAAGCTCCGTCATCCCACAAGCGAAGTTGTCGTGCCCCGGGAGATGGGAACCCTGACAACAAACTGAAGTATGCGGCCTGGAGCCAAGAACATATGAGGCAGGGGCTTTACTGCCTTTGAAGCCCTTTTTCAAGAACTTCTTGGACTTTGTTGGGCTTGCCCCTTTTCAGCTCAACACCAATTCATACAGGGTTTTGTCCGCCCTGAGGTCGCTTTACCACTAGCTCAAGTGGAAAGGACCTTCACCAAAGGAGATCCTGTATCTCTTTTGTTTGAAAAGCAATCCCTCCCGAGCTTGGGGAGGGGACGACTTCTACTACCTCTCGAGCTATCCCAAAGAGAAGAAAATCTTTGAGGATCTACCCAACCATCCCTTAGACTTCAAGAAGGCTTTCTTTTGGACGGATGGCTTGGCTCCTTCTAGACGCTACTCGTTCAG
This sequence comes from Humulus lupulus, assembly GCF_963169125.1. Taxonomy (NCBI): domain Eukaryota; kingdom Viridiplantae; phylum Streptophyta; class Magnoliopsida; order Rosales; family Cannabaceae; genus Humulus; species Humulus lupulus. Next base: position 195,239,489 of record NC_084799.1, on the reverse strand, counting down.
GAAAATTCGTAAGTACCTAACAAATTTCTTCTTTTCATGCTCAAGTTTTTTTTAAGCTCGCGCTTAGTCATAATATGTTCATTTTCCAGCCAACTACAATCGTCCCACTCCCACCAAGGAGATGAAAGAGCACAAAGAGGCTCTGCTCCAACTTTCCTACAACAGGAGGTCCCACTCCTATCTCCTTCATGAAGACAAACTCCGAGCCTGTGGCCTCCTGGAGAAGGATTAGTCCACGTTCGGCTGGTCTAACAAAAAATATACCAAGTGGGAGCTTGTACCTCTCCCAACTGGCAGCCTTCCTCCGAGGCGAAATGCTAAGCTGCCATCCCCAGTTCGACATCGCAGGAGCCCGCAATCGGGGAACAAGGCCAATGATGAAGCCTCAAGCTCGAGCTCGAGTGATAGAGGTACGGTCATCCTTAGCTCGGATTTGTGGTCTCCCTCCCTACTTAAGCATAAGCCCGACATATTAGTTTTGTGTAAAGATGATAGGGACCATTTTTATGTATGGTCTTGGGTAGGTGAGAGGGTTCATAGGTTCGATAGTTGGCTCGGGAAGTATGACACTATGTATAGTCTGAACGAGGTATATAATGGAATAGCCGTTCAATATCACAATTCAATTATGATTAATAAGATTATGTGTTTGGCCCGTCTGTTTATTACATTTCCGCAATTAAAATAAGTTGATAATTACTTGGTAATTAATTAAGAAAAACGAAATTTCAATAGAATAAAAATCTCCTTATCATGAAGATTTTGTTTCCAATTTCATTACATGAAAGCAAATAATACATGAAAAAGTCATCGAAAAGAAAAATAGGGTTCCCTTGCAGATGAACACTCTGCATATTGACAATTTTATTGTGCTCATTATAGTCACAATAGTTAGATCATATGCTTATTTCAAGGGTTGCATAACAAACACTCATTTTGTTTGATTATAATTAAGGAAAAACCTCAATTAGTGACTTCAAACCAAATATGGGTGTAATTTTATAGCGAGTGAAACCAACTTTCAATACGAGTTTTTCCCAATCTTTCTGGCTTCTCTCTCTCCCAGGGAGACAGACCATAATTAATAAATCAAAAGAGAGCTTAGCTTCCAATACTTCATGTTCATCTTTTGTGCTGTCTATTACAATGTCTATAATCACAACCTTTCCTCCATTGCATGGAATAGCTTCTCTACATTTCTTCAAAATCGTCAGGCTTTCATCATCACTACAACCACGTAGAAGAGACTATATATACATATATATATATATATATATATAAAATAGTTAAGATATAGTTTTATACACCGAAATTCTTACAAAAAGAAAAAAAAAGAAGCAATAGCACTGTATATGTATATATAACATTAATGTTATGGCAAACAAACACACCTTGAGTAGAATTGCATCAGCTTGAGGAATTGCTTGAAACAGGTCACCCTAAACTTCAAGTTTTCAGTATTAGGCAAATCAGCAACCACAAGTGATAGTTCAAGCACTGAGCATTTCAGGTGAGGAAATGCTTCAATGAGAATCTTACAGACGGCACCTGTATTGCCGCCCACATCGACCAATGAAGTTAGTCCCTTAAACACAGGCTTGAAATCTTTGATAACAACCTTCAACATTCCTGAATCATTGGCCATTGCATCATTCAAAAGGTCACCGTATTCAGTAATGTTTCCCCAGTAATCATAAAAGCTCATGCCATCATGAGCTAACTGAAATGGCATTGCTGGACTTGGAGTTGCATCTTTCTGCTGGAACCAACTTCCAAGGAAATGGAATGAAGTTACTGTAGCTGGATGAAGCACTGCAAGAACATAGGGGGACAAGCTTAGGACCTCTTTATTACCATTATTAGTGAGAAGTAATCTAGATGAAGGTGTGAGACCATATGCATCTAGTTCTTCTTCATTTTGGCTAATAACTTTCTTTGTTGTGAAATTCACCGACAAAAGACACTTTTGCCGGCGCAATTCCAAAATGCATTGGCAAAAACCTTGTTTCTTGTATTGTAAATTCATATATATAAATATACTAGTTACAAAAAATGTGAAATGCACATTTACTTAGTTTTATTTATAAAATTTATTAATATTAATATATTAATATAACAAAAAAACCCATTAAAACCAAGAATTTTTGTTATCTACATATTTTTATATAGAAGATATATATATATTAAGAAAATATATAATTTTATTTTTATTATGTTTTTTTAAGTGTCATGTAAATTTTAAATAAATAAACAATATCATATATTATACAAGAATTGCATAAACATATTTTTAAAAAATTAAACCAAAACATTGTTATAGATAATTTTAAAATAAAAAATAAGATAATTTTTTAAAAATATAAAAAAATAAAAAACTGTTAATTCAAGAATCCATTAAATACATACTTTTTTTTATATATAAATAGTGCATTCTATTTTTTAAAATTAAATACCTTTTTCCAATTTTCTTTTAGGAAAAATATATATGAATTTCAATATAATAAAATATTAAAAAAAATTCTAAATTAAAACTAAGAATTTAAAAAGTTAATTGGATCAAATTTTAATTCTTTAATTTAAAAAATTTTAAAGCCAACAAAAAGTTATATATAAGTATATATTATTTAATTAATGACTAGAGGAACTAAAAAAAGTAATTTCTCATTAAAAAACTAAAGAGAAAAATAAGAAAACATGTATATTTATATCTTATTATACTATCACATATATAATTGGATGAACAAAATAAGTTAAATGACAAAATAAATAATTAATAAAAGAATGAAAATTTTTAAAATATAAGCACATAAATATTTTTCGATTATAGTTTTGAAAATATAATTTATAAAGTAATTTAAATATGTGATTAGAAATTATTATTCATTTATTACTTTTTTTTTCAATTTATTAACCTTATTTAGATGATATTTTTTAAATTTATTTACCTTATTTAGATGGCTTTATTAATTTTTATTTTATAAAAAATATTTATCTTATTTAGATAACTTTAAAACTAACGGTGTTAGAAAATAATAAAAAAAAAGTGTTAAATCTAACCGAGAAGAACAATTTCCGTTAAACTCACATATAATATATATATATATACACACACACTAAGTAAAAATAACGTGCAATGAACATTTAGTTAGTTTTATTTAGAAAATATATTAATTTATTTTTATTACGTTTTTTAATTATCATATAAATTTTAAATAAATAAACAATGACACATATTAATTTTCATATATTATAAAAGAATGACATAAATATTTTTAAAAAAAATTAAACCAAAAATTGTCTATAGTTTTTGTTGACGCCGCTTTTCGTCAACTTAAAATGTAGAGCACGTAAACAGTAAATAATTATGGCAAGAATAACACAATAAAACAAAGAGAGTTTTTTACGTGGTTCAGTAGTTAACTCTGCCTAGTCCACAAGTCCTTTTTATTAAGACTTAGGAAATCTCTGAAAATTCTTCAGGAATGAATTCTCACTACTAGAAAACTATACTTAGGCAACACACGAGAGACAACAGTTTTCATAGAACAGTCCTCTTGTGTCAAAAATAGACATGACACGACATTATCTCTTGAACTATTGTGTCATGCAAATTAAAACTTACATGAGACAATAGTTTTAGTGAGACTATCGTAACATGTCTACTTTTAACATGAGACAACATTTCTACAAAAACTGTCGTCTCATCCAAATACAATTTTTTTTAATCAAGTATTCATAAATTAGTATTTTGTTAATATAATTTAATATATTAAATAAATATATTCATAAAAAATGTTAAATTAATAATTTGAAACATAGAATAGCTATTAGCTATATAAATAAATTATTCAAAAAATTTCTATTTTTTTAATAATTTATAATATTAATTGCAAATTCAATTGGTTATTATATTTTTATGTCTAATTTGTCATAAGGTAGGTCACAAAAACGTATATATAGTATTTATGAATTGTTAGTGATAATAGTATAAGTAAAATTATTTTTTATTTTAATTGAAAATTTATATAAATTAAAATATTTGAAATATTTATCATCACAAAAACAAATTATTTTTAGTCACAATACATTTTGCGACTAAAAAATATAAACATTGTAACTAAAAAAACTTCATCAACATTATGTTATTACTAAAAAAATCTATGACGAAAAGTATTAGTAACACAAAATGTAATTTATTGTGATTAAAAATATATTTAGTCATAATAAATTCTATCATTAGATTATAAGTTTTAAAAGAATTTTTGGAGTTGTGATATGTAAAATTATTTTTTATAATAGGAGTTTAAAATTGTAACATCCCACAAATTCTACATTAAGAATTTTACGGAAAAAAATAATATTTTATTGAAAAAATAATTTAATTGGGAAAGTTATGAAAATTAAATCACTTTTGATTTAATTATATATTGGGATGATAAATAGAATTTTATGCCCCAAGTTGTGCATTGTTTTTTGGAATAATTAATAAATGATATTAAAATTTAAAAATAAAAAATAATTAGAATTTAAAGAGTTTTATTTTTTTTAATTCATATTATTTATTGAGAAATAAATAATAAGAAATATTTTATTTTTTTTTAAATAGAATTAATTATGATTTGAATATTTTACATTTTAAATTGTGAGATTTAAAATAAAAAAAAATGATTGCTCAATTATTATATCATTTATGATATAAAATGTTTTAATTTCAATAAAAATATTATTTTATTAACTAATTATGATAAATTGGTTTAAAATGTCATCTAATTATTTTTTGGGATTTAAAAATGATTTAGATAAATATTTTTTGTGGCAGATTTAGATAAATATTTGTTTAACTTAAAAAAAATTCTCTAGTAATTAAGTGCTAAATTAACAATATAGAATAACTAATAAAATAATTGATAAATAAATGAATTAATATATTAAATATCAGATTTTATTTAATTGAATAAGAAAAGGAGTTAAAAATGATAATACTAGAATCCTAAAATTGTATTAGCCCCTTCTCTCTCCTCTTCTTCCCAGCCCGATACCACCACTCTTTCTTTTCTTCTCTCGCATCTCAGCCGGCTAGACCAAATGAGCCATCTCCAGCAACCACCCAATGACATGCACCCCACCACAAGCTTCCTTGGCCCCCGAAACCCCCAACCCGTGAAGCTTGCCTCCCCACTCGTCGGCATCCGTCGCAACTGGCCCCCCGAAGTTATGTCGCCGATGTGAGTTTGGAGGATTTTTCTGGCCTCCACCGTCTTCGAAACAAGAATTCAAGGGAATGGTTGGGTTTGTGAGCTCAAGATAAGCAAAACCCCTATGGAAATTGGACTGAAATGTCGTTGGAGGTGCTCACCAATGTCAAGAACGACTTTCTTCTTTTTCTTGTAAGTTCTTTCTTTTGTTTCCTTTTCTTCTTCAATATATATTAGTGTCACTGAATCTTGTGGAGCCAGAATTGCATATATTAACTCTTTTTAAAGCTACAAATCTAGGACCCTATTTATTTTGATATATATATATTCAGCTTGAGAAAGAATGTGAGATATTTGGTTTTGGCTTATTATTTTAGACAAATTTTTGCGTACTAGCCATTTGGGTATTCTCTTCTTTCTTTGCGTAGTAGCTCAATTTTTTTTTCTCATTCTCTATCTATATTTCTATATGTATACATTTTGAATCATTCTCAATAATTTGTGAAATAAGGGATATCTGAATGACTTCACCTGTGCTGGCCTCTTCGCTCCTAATAGCTTCTTCTTCAAAACCAGGGCACTTTTGAGAGAATTGCCTCCTTTTATGAGCTTTGATGTGTATATTATTTGGTGTAAAGTATATATAGAAGCATATGATTACATGACAATCCTGTGTTGTTTGTTACAAATTAACTATCATGCAGACTGGGGCCAGTTTTGGGGTTTATTTTTTTTTTTACTTTTTTTTGGGCTAAAACATTGAATAGATACCAAAAGTTCATTATACATATGCCAAACTTTAAAAAAAAAAATGTATATATATGCCAAAATATCAAACTCTTTACTTTGCTTTTGCAATCTCATAGTATCTCTAATGGAGTGTCAAATTACTCTAATAATGTACCAAAAATTGTGTCAAATTTAGCACATATTAATAGTTGGGTCAAATTTTACACACAATATAACATGGTGCATATTTTGCATCACCATAATTACTACTGTTACACCCAGATTTCGAGCCACGAAAATTGTGACCTCGAAAGCTGGATTTATAAGGAATGAATTCGTAGTCTGGAATATGTCCAAGATCTAAGCATCGAGCCTGCGAAGCAGAGACGACTTCAAAGATAATAGCCTCGAAATCCTCGCAAGCTCGAAAGATAGACCCCGAGATACATCTGTGCTTGGGATGGCCTCGGATCAGAACACCGAGCCTGACGCGCGTGTGAGCTCGAAGTCATATAGCCTCGGGAAGATGTTATAGCTCGAAGCTCAATAAGAAACCTGAGTGAATGGGGCCTTGGTGATATATGATAATAACTTTGAGCATCCTAGTGAATCACCAATAAGAGACGCGGTCTATATTTATTACTATAAATCCCATATAATCAAGGGATATTATTTGTTCAGTTATACGCCCCCTGATCTTCAGGGGACGTTTCCTTGTATATTGGATTGCAGGCTTTTAATGCCATTTAATTTATTTGCATATACAGAATAATGCCCGAATTATGTGGGATAGTATTCTGAAATCTTCTCTATAAATAGAGAGATCATGCACCATTGTAAGGGACCGAATTTTTGGAAGCTTGAGGAAAACTCTGGAGAATTCATCATTGAAGGATTTTCAGAGATATTCTTAAGTCTCAATAAGAAAGACTCGTGGACTAGGCAGATTTTAACTGCTGAACCACGTAAAAAATCTTGTTTGTATTATCATATTTTTTGGCCATTACTGATTATTGTTTTCGTGCTTTTCTTTCACTGTTGACGAAAAACGGCGTCAACAACTACACTTTTTTATTTTCTTTTATATCATTTTTATTATTTTAGTATTATTTTTATCTAATTGCATTAAATGTTATATTTTTTACCTTATTATTATCTTATGCTATCAACAATAAAATATAAAGAAAAATTATTATTTTTTGTATATTTTCAATAAATATCAAATTAGTATTAATAAAATATTAAATTTTACAACAATTTTTTATAATTGTGCATTAGAATATAATGCTAAAAATTATATTAAATACATAATATATTAACTTTTTGTGTTAAATATATCACACTATTTACGACTCCCATCAAAGACGGTCTTATTGTCCACACTATAACTAAAATTGGTTATTGTCAAAAATGTGTATATATATATATATATATATTTATATAATAGGATTAAGGAATAGTTTAGTTAGCTGAACTTTTTACAAAAACTTAGCAAGGAACTAGCTCCATGTGGGTTTCAGGAACTAAAGCGAAAGGTCAACAATATTAAATGGATTGGTGAATAATTTCAAAAGTTGGTGCACTTGATCACATAACAAAGACCGGTCATATGAATGTTTGGCTTTTTAGAGTTGTGTTCCCATTAACTTTTTGTTCATACATATACAGTATCTATTATATATTGATATATACAGAAGAAAAATTAATTCATGATTAATTAGGGTAAGATGATTAGGGGCAAGTAGGTTAAAAAAATAGAATCCTTTATTCAGACACTTCTTAATGTCTTTTGTGCCCTGTCCTTACAAATATACTAATTCATATGCACATAATTGTATGTTTATTTCTGTTAATATCATAATCATTATTTACTTCTCTATTTTAAATACAAAGTGAAACACTAGCCCAAAAAGAATAAAAGGACAAAAGAGATGGTACTGTAATATGGGTAGGCATTGATGAGAAGAGACAGATGTTCGGTAAGTAGTATCACTTGGAAAATTGTTCAAAGATTACGTATTCAATTATGCTTCTTTTTTTGGTATTATTGGGAAAAAAGATACTCTGCTGCGATAGAAAGCTGCACTTATTTAGCCCCAATTCTTAATGGCATTTAAATCCATGTTATTATGTCTTTATATCACTTTTTTTTCCTTTCCCCGTCAATACACTATATATTAGGGAAAACGAGACAAAGAAAGAAGGAAAAGAAGTTGTATATTGATTGAGGTTATGTTACAATATGTATAGGCAGTAATGTCCATAACTGCAACGGAAAGGAAAACACAAAATGTAATAATTTATTTTTGTTACTTAACAGAAAGAGTAACAGAAAATAACAGAAGAAAAACTAAACTAATCCTAATACACCCCCTCAAGATGGAGTGTGTATAAATTTTACACCCATCTTGGATACAAAGGCATGAAAGTAAGTCAGAAACAAGGCTTTGGTGAGAGAATCTGTAATGTTGTTTTTGGAGCTAACATGAATAAGCTTGAGAGATTTATTGGTCACTTTGTCCCGAACCAAGTGATAGTTTATTTCTACATGTTTGGTACATTCGTAGAACACCGGATTCTCAGAAATATGTATTGCTACACTATTATCACAATATAGAAGAGCATGTTTTGTGTGAGAGATATGTCGAGGTCTTTCAAGAGAGCTAGTAACCATGTTATTTTGCAAGTGGTATAGCCATAGCACAGTACTCTGTCTCTACTGAAGACTTGGACATTTTTTGTTGCTTTTTTGACTTCCACGAAATGAGACTCTCTCCACGAAATGAGAGGCTAGTCTTGGCATAGGCTTGGATGTGAGGAGTAGAATGTGATGGAAAGAATAAGCCTTCACCAGGAGTGCCCTTTAAGTATTGAAGAGCTCGTTGTGCAGCTTGTAGATGGGGTTATCGAGGAGTTTGGAGGAACTAGCTTAGGTCATTCACAGCATAACAGATTTCTGTCCTTGTGATCGTTATATAGATTAGCTTCCCAATTAAGATGCGATAAGTTGTTGGATCTAGTAGAATGTCCCCTTTGTCTTTGTTGAGTTTGAGATTGGGCTCCATAGGAGATGATGCAGGCTTTGTAACAAGATATCTTGCATCAGAAAGGAGCTATAAGATAAAAGGATGTTGGGATATAGATATACCTTATGAGGATTTGCCTATTTCCAAACCAAGGAAAAAACACACCTAGCCAAGGTCTTTCAACTTAAATTGACTATCTAATTTACTTTTTCAATCAATGACAACATTATCATTGTTACTAGCTATCACAATATCGTCAACATAGATTAGTAATGCAATAAAAACACCTAAAAAATATTTTTAATAAACAAAGAGTGGTTAGAAGGTGATTGAACAAAACCAATTTGAAGAAGTGTGGAACTCAGTTTTTGGAACCATTGTCAGGATGTTTATTTGAGGCCATAGACACTCTTTTGAAGTTTGCAAACTGCATTGAAAATAGTCGCCCCCTTAGGTGTATATCCTTGAGGAAGATTCATGTAGACATCTTCTGGTAGATCACCATGGAGGAATGTGTTATTGATATCCATTTGGTGATAAAAGTTTAATTTTTTATGGCAGCTAGAGCAAGTAAGAGTCGTAAGGTGGTGAATTTGGCAACTAGGGCAAAGGTTTCAGAGTAGTCGACTCCTTGTTGTTGGGTGTATCCCTTTGCAACAAGTCGGTCCTTGTAACCTTCTACATCACCATTTGGCTTGTATTTCACTTTGTACACACACTTGTTCCCAATGGTATGGCACCCTTGAGGAAGGAAGGCTAGTGTAACGCCCTGGTTACCCCAGAACAGTTACGGTGAACGGTGAACCGGAAATTTAACTCGCTACCCGAGTCCTTTGGTTAAAAACATGCTTCTAAGTGTTATTAATAGGCTAAGGTGGAAAACCAACCAAAAGGAAATGATATATTTTATTTAATACATAAAATTGTTCATGGGCCCATAAAAAACTTTTACAAGTTATTTACAACTCAAAATGGTCATTACTGTTTCAAATTTACAAGCACGCCAACCTAAGTGGAAAAAATAGGGTAAACCCCCTAGTTCCTCTGAGAAATCTTTGGCCATGGTGGTCAAGCGGCCGCATATGTACACAGCACCACCTAAGCTCTCCACTCAAGGCTGGGTGAGCTTTTCTTTCCCTTTACCTGCACCACATAGCACCCATGAGCCAAAACCCAGCAAGAAAACACAATACAACATGAATATAATATCAACAATGATCATAATAATCATTCAAGACTTTCAGTCCAAAACAAATGAGTGACAGTCGCAAAAGTCACTAAGGTGGGTTCAGTTCCCTTTAGCCATGTGATGATAGGGTCACCGGGGCTTAACAAATAAGTGAACCTTTCACTAGCTTAAACAAGACAGGTGCATGATGACTAGTCACCAACATAACCTACCTCATGACCATAGAGTTATAACCATGGGAATCCGCTCCCTAGCCATGTGACAAGTAGCCACCTAGGCCTTAGGCCCTGGCTTTGAGTAACTAGCTTAGACTAGTCAAGCGCTTATAAGTTTCACTGAACTTAGAGTCGGTCAACCATTAATGCCCTAGAGTCATTCAATGTTGATATTGATTAGATCTAATCTTTAATCGGCCCTGCGTTCAGGACGCGTATGCCATTTCTGACTCTCAGGTCAGTAATATGTGACCAGTACCATCCCTGCCTAATCAGTGCCATACACAAGTAAATAAACTCTGCTAGCATTTAATATGCAATCAATGTCCACATTTATTAACCATCATGCCTCATCAACAATCATGCATGTCATATACACAGGGTGCAATTTTCTTACCTCTGGGTTGAGCGAGAAATATAATAAGAACGACTCCTGAGAACGATCGACCTTTTGATTCCTCAGCGGTTACCTAATAATAACCAATTATAATCTCCATTAATGAAAATCAACAATGAAAGGGTCTTAACCTAAACCCCACTCTCGGGACCTCGAAACGTGCCCACACGGTGAGTAGATTCGATCCCGGGCCTTAAGGATTGAAACCCCGAGCCAAAAAGCCTTAAAAGCACTCAAAACGGGATTTTGGAGGAACAGAGTAGCGCTACAGCGCTGCTCAATAGCGCCCTAGCACTATACTCAGAACCCCAAACTGCCCAACATAACCCCAAACTGCCCAACAGAACCCTGTGTAGCGCTATAGCGCCCTGTGGTGGGCGCTGTAGCGCTACACCCAGGCAGAAACTCCCCTGAAACCTCTTCCTTCGACTCCTTCAGTGCCAACTCAATTCCAATGTTTCCAAACCTCATTTTTGATGCCAAACGAACCCCAAAACCATCCTCACATGCCCCAAGCATCACAACCACAAGAACCCTAGTCAAAACTCCCAACAAAACCAATCATCCAACCTAGAAATCCCAACTGAAAACCAGAGCTAAAACATAGCAAACCAGGGAATTTAATGGCTAGAAACTTACCTTAAGCTCAAATATGATGCTCTTCAATGGTGGAACACACTTCTAAGCTCTCAAGACTTACTTCCCAAGCTTGAATCCTCAAGTTAGGCTCAAAAATCACAAACAAAAAGGGAAGAAAATAGGTACGGGAGAAGCTTTTGAAGATGCTCTGTTTTCTCTTCTTTCTACAGCCTTCAATGGCTTATATCTATCCTAGGGGTGAAAAGACCGAAATACCCCTAGGTCAATTAAGGGTTTCTAAAGGCTCCCAAGGGCAAATTTGACATTTCCCACCTATTTCGTTAATCATAATTAACACTTTCCAATTCCCGCTATTCTTGATATTCTCAAACACCAATAATTCATATCCCGTTACCCTTAAATTCCCAGCAACGCTCTAATCATTAAAATCACCCCGAGACTCACCATGAGCCCCGAACTTAAACCTGTTATGACTAGACCGCTAATTAATATTCAAGATCGTCTCATGCCGAATAGCTCGAACAAACCCACATTATAACGTGGTCTCAACAATATGTCACCGACATGCATACAATTATACAATTACGCCCTCAACGAGCCAAATTACCAAAACACCCCTGTAATGAAATGTGGACCCACATGCATGCATTTAACATCATATTATATTATAATTCACATAAACATGCATATAATCATTTAATGGCATAATTAAACAATTATGGCTCTCTCAGCCTACAAATCCAACTATTAAACCGCATTAGGGATTTCGGGGCATTACAACTATCCCCTCCTTATAGAAATTTCGTTCTCGAAATTTACCTGAATAGCTCGGGATACTGACTCTGCATATCTGACCCCAGCTCCCAGGTCGCTTCCTCAACCTTGCTGTTCCTCCACAATACCTTAACCAAAGGTATCGTCTTATTCCTAAGGACCTTATCCTTTCTGTCAAGAATCTGGACCGGCTGCTCCTCAAAGGAGAGATCTTCCTCAAGCTCTAGATCTTCATAACTAAAAATATGATTCACATCAGACACATACCTCCGAAGAGCTGAAACATGAAACATGTTATGCACGACTGACAATGCCGGAGGCAAAGCCAATCTGTAAGCCACTTGACCAACCCTCTCTAGGATCTCAAATGGACCTACAAATCTAGGGCTCAGCTTGCCCTTCTTCCCAAACCTCCTCACCCCTTTCCATGGCGAGACTCTAAGGAAGACATAGTCTCCCACTTAGAACTCCACGTTCCTGCGCTTGGGATCTGTATATCTCTTCTGCCTACTTTAAGAAGCAAGCATCCGAGCTTTAATATTCTCAATGACCTCACTGGTCCTTTGAACTGCCTCAGGACCCAAGTATCTCCTTTCACCTGTCTCATCCCAGTGAATGGGAGATCTGCACTTCCTACCATACATCATCTCATAAGGTGCAACTCCAATGGTAGATTGATAACTGTTGTTGTAGGAAAACTCTATCAAAGGTAGATACTTACTCCAAGATCCACCAAAGTCCAACACACATGCCCGCAGCATGTCTTCCAATATCTGAATCGTCCTCTCAGATTGCTAATTTGTCTGAGGATGATAAGCAGTATTGAACTTCAATTGAGTTTCCATGGCCTTCTGTAAACTCCCCCAGAACTTGGAAGTAAAAGTAGGGTCCCGATCTGACACGATCGACCTAGGCGCTCCATGGAGGTGCACGATCTCTCTCACATAGAGATGTGCATACTGATCAACTGTATAAGTAGTCCTCACTGGCAAGACGTGAGCTGACTTAGTGTAGCGATCCACTATCACCCAAATAGAATCATGTTGACCAACGGTCTTGAGTAACCCTGCCGGCCTCTGATGCTCAGCCTTGACCTACTGACATGTCAAGCACTTAGCCACATACTATACTACATCTCTCTTCATCCACGACCACCAATACAACGATCTCACATCCTGATATATCTTCGTGGTGCTTGGATGCAAAGAATAAGGTGTAGTATGAGAATCATCCAGAATCTCTCGCCTCAAGGCAGTGTCTAACGGAACACATATCCGCCCCTTGTATCTCAACAAGCCTAACTCAGACACTGTATAATCTCTGGATGCTCCAGCCAAAACATCCTTTCTGATCTTGATCAAATGTGGATCACTCAACTGACCCTCCTTTATTCTTTCCAATAGTGTAGACTGAAGCGTAATATTGGCCAACTGGCCCACCAACAACTCTATACCAGCTCTGGTCATATCATCTGCTAACTCTCTGGCTATAAGCCTCATACCATAAATCTGTCCCGGACCCTTCCGGCTTAAAGCGTCAGCTACCATGTTGGCTTTTCCAGGATGATACAAAATCTCACAGTCATAATCTTTTACTAATTCCAGCAAACACCTTTGTCTCATATTCAAATCCTTTTGAGTGAAGAAGTATTTCAGGCTCTTGTGGTCTGTATAGATCTCAAACTTCTCTCCATAAAGATAATGCCTCCATATCTTTAAAGCAAAGACCACAACTTCCAACTCTAAATCATGAGTGGGATATCTCTTCTCGTACTCCTTCAACTGATGAGAAGCATAAGCAATTACCTTCTCTGACTGCATCAAAACACAGCCCAAACCCTGACGAGAAGCATCACAGTAAATCATAAACTTCTCTTGATCTGTCGGAAGACTCAGAATTAGAGCTGTAATCAATCTCTGCTTCAGTTCCTGGAAGTTGTTCTCACATTTATCTGACCACACAAATTTCTGGCTCTTGCATGTCAGCTCAGTCAATGCAGTAGCTATCTTTGAGAACCCTGCCACGAAACACCTATAATAACTTGCCAATCCAAGGAAACTCCTATCTTCAGAAGCATTCTTTGGCCTTGGCCAACCTCTGACGGTTTCAATCATTGCTGGATCTATCTTAATCCCTTCCTTACTGACAATGTGCCCAAGAAAGGATACCTGAGATAACCAGAACTCACATTTCTTGAACTTGGCAAACAGTCTGTGTTCCCTCAGTCTCTGTAGAACCAACCTCAGATGCTGCTCATGCTCTGACTCAGACTGAGAATACACCAGAATTTCATCAATGAAGACGATCACAAACTGGTCCAGATAATCCTTGAACACCCTGTTCATCAGATTCATAAAAGCAGCAGGGGCATTAGTCAATCCAAAAGACATGACTAAGAACTCATAATGCCCATACCTGGTAAGAAAAGCAGTCTTCGGTATGTCTCCCTCCTTGACCCTCAACTGATGATAAACAGAACGAAGGTCGATCTTTGAGAATACCGTCTTACCTTGCAGCTGATCGAACAAATCATCTATCCTTGGAAAAGGATACTTATTCTTAATTGTCAACTTATTCAGTTCTTTGTAATCAATACACATCCTCAGAGAACCATCCTTCTTCTTTACAAACAGAACTGGCGCACCCCAAGGTGAGAAGCTAGGTCTGATAAAACTCAAATCCAACAGTTCTTGCAAATGTACCTTTAATTCTTTCAACTCAGCTGGGGCCATTCTGTAGGTGCTCTAGACACTGGCTCCGTCCTTGGTGCCAGTTCTATAACGAACTCAATTTCTCTGTGTGGTGGCAACCCTGGCAAGTCTTCTGGAAACACATCCAGAAATTCACAAACAAGTCTGGTATCTCCAGGTCTCACTGGCACGACCTAAGTGGTATCAACCACACTGGTTAAGAATCCAATACAACCTCCCTGCAATAGATCCCTAGCCCTCGATACAAAAATCATTGGTATGCGAGGTCCATGCACAGTACCAACAAACACAAAAGGATCCTCACCTTCAGGCTCAAAGGTGACCATCTTCCTTCTGCAATCAATGGTTGCCCCATACTTTGCCAACCAATCCATACCCAATATCATATCGAAGTCAGTCATAACCAACTCTATCAATTCCACTGACAACTCTCTGCCTTCCACTGTCACTAGCAAAGATCTAACCCATCTCCTGGATACCACTAACTCCCCAGTGGGTAACAAAGTTCCAAATCCCACAGCATAAAAATCACAGGGTCTACACAATCTATCAATAATACTACTAGCAACAAAAGAATGTGTAGCACCAGAATCAATAAAAACATTATAAGGGGTTCCAACACTAAGAAGCTGACCTGTAACTACTGAGGGAGAAGCCTCAGCTTCTGCTTGAGTCAATGCAAACACTCGAGCTGGGGCCGAGCTGTCCTCTTTTCTGGGTTCTTCTTTTCTGGCCTTAGGGCAATCCTTTTTAAGATAACCCACTACTCCACATAAGAAGCCAGTCCTTGCCCTACACTCTCCCAAATGATGCCTCTTGCACCTAGGCATTCAGGATAAGACTTCCAGGCTTCACTACCACCTGGACGACCCATTGAGATACCACGGGGCCGCCTATCAGGACTTGGACCTGGGAAGGTGTCAGGAACCTTCCTCTTCTGATCACTAGGGCCTCCATTCCTACCATAACCCACAAATGGAGGACCTGTCCTCCTGAACTCCTTTCTGGCTGCACTGTCTTGCCAGATCTCGTTCTCTGCACTCTCAACTGTGAGTGCCTCCTCAACCACCTGTGCATAGGTAGTAACCCTAGCCACAGTGGTAATACGGACATCATAGGCTAATCTGGGCTGTAGCCCCTGAAGAAATCTCTCTCTTCTGGTCCCATCTGTGGGCACCAGCTCCATGGAAAATTTCACCAAACGATCAAACTTTAAGGCAGACTCAATGACTGACAAACTTCCCTAAAGTAGCCTAATAAACTCCTCAGCCTTAGCTGCTCTGATGGCATCATTGTAATATTTCTCGTTGAACAGAGTCTGCAACTCTTCCCAACTCAGGGCATTAACATTTCTGGTCTAGGTAATAACCTCCAACCAAATTCGGGCATCCTCCCGAAACATATAAGTGGCACAGGCCACCCTCTCATTACCAGTCACCCTCATTAAATCTAGGATGGTGGTAATCATACTCATCCATTGCCCCCCCTTGGCAGGATCTGCACTGCTCTAAAAAACTGGAGGTTGTTACTTCCTGAACCTTTCATAGAGAGGTTCCCATTTATTTCCAACCTCAGGCAGTTGCTCTACTGCTGGCACCGACATAGGAGGTGCCTCTGATACACTAGCCACTCCATGTGCTTGCTGTTGTCTTAGGAGACGAAGCTCTTCTCCCTGTCTTAACACTGTAGCCTGCATATCACTAATCATTTGCTGCCAGTTTACAGGAGCTGGCTGTGGAATCTGTGGCTAGTCATTCTCCTAACCCTGACTATTATTATTTTGGCCTTGATCACTCTGGCCAGCTGAAGCATCTTTCTGCCCTGGATTCATTCTTATTATTGATACCTTGCTGAAATAATGATCAATACGGCCAGTCAGGTAGTAATAACTAAACCTCTTGCCGCCTTACGGTCCAAGAACAAGCAGACAATTACCATATACCACAGTCCAAATATACAAGCAGATACATGTTTATAGCATTTAGCACTCAGCATGTATTACATAATAATTCACAAACAACAATACTAATAAGTATGTTCCAACAATCTCAGTACTATTTAGTGTTATATTATTTCATATAATATAATATTAGATTAAATAATGTGACAAAATGTGATTTGTCACACAAATGTGATTTGTCACACCTTGTAACAAATTATTGAGAGTCACAAAATTGGACTAATGTGTGTGCCCAAATGTGACATATTTTGAAGTTACAAAATCAGTTACAAATTTGTAACTCCCAAATATTACCCAATAATGTGTATATTATATGTTACACATTTGAGATTGGATTTCATAAAGTCATGATGATATATGACTGTTGGAGACATGTTTTTAACTTCCAATAGGTGTTTGGAGGTTACAAAATCATGTGGGAAAGGATTTGGGAAGTTTTGGAAAAATGACGTTTTTTTTGCTGAAAATGGCCTATGGCCGCGGCCTGGGGGACAGAAGCCAGAGGCCGCGGCCACTGAAAAGTCGTGGCCGCGGGCAGTGAGGCTGACAGCCTATGTGAATTTTCAATTTTTTCCAAATTGAACGGTTCTAACATTCCAAATAACTCCCAAATCTCAATTTTAATTCCATAAACATCCAATTAAACATTGGTAACAGCCATGGTGGTTGGTGGAATTTGAAATTCAAAGAGGTATCTCAAACTCTATAAATAGGAGCCTAATTCTCACTTGTATGACACACCATTTTTCATCCACAAAGCACTTGGCTGAAAAATACACCTTGAGGCTTGATTATTCCAGAGAGCTATTTCCTTGAGAGATCCCTTAGTGCTTAGAGAATAGGGGAAATAAGCTTTTGGACAAAGGTCTTGAACCTTGTTCAAGTTGGTGATCCTAACTGCTCTACACTTTGGTTGTGTGAGAGTTTGTTTGTGTTTTTCATTCTTTTGTTCTTCTTGTTCTTCTTATTTACTTGTATTGTTATAGTATTGAGTTTGTAATCTTCTTCTTCTACATCCTTTTATTTACTTGTATTTTGAGCAATTGAGTTGTAATACTTATTTAATCAATATTATCTTGTCCATTGTATTTTTGCATAGAGTTGTATTTGGTTTTTCCATAATTCCATTGAGCAATAATATATATTCTCTAACAATCAAAAGCTTATACTCTCTTTGTTTCAATGGAAGGGGAGACCATCAAGATCATGAACCAAGACCTAGTAAGGTTGGATAGGTTTGATGGATCCAATTTCACTAGGAGGCAAGACAAGGTGAAATTCCTTTTGACAACACTCAAGATAGCCTACATCCTTGAGTCATCCTTGGCACCTCTAGCCGAGCCATCTGACAAAGACACTCCCGAGGAGGTGGAGAAAAGAAGGAAGAGAGAAGAGGACAACCTTCTTTGTAGGGCTCATATCCTTAATGCCCTATCCGATAGGCTATATGACCTCTATACCAATACCAAATCCGCGAAGGAGATTCGGGATGCCTTGGAGAGTAAGTACAAGGCTAAGGAAGAAGGTACAAGAAAATTCTTAATTTCTCAATATTTTGAATTTTCTTTCATTGATGGGAAAACTCTTTTACCTCAAATTCATGAGTTACAAGTGATTGTGAACAAGTTGAAAGTTCTCAAGATTGAGCTTCCCGAGGCCTTCCAAGTTGGTGCAATAGTGGCAAAATTACCACCAACTTGGAGGAGCTATAGGAAAAGAATCCTCCATAAGCATGAGGATTACACTTTGGAAGAGATCCAAAAACAAATAGGATTGAAGAGGAATCGAGAATAAGAGACAAGGGTGTGAATGAGTCTAAAGATGAGACTTCCAAGGCCAATGCGGTTTCACACAAGCATCCAAAGGGCAACAACAACAACAAAAGGGGTAGTGGGAACCCTTTAGGGCCAAAGAGAGATCATGGACAATTCAAAGACGTGAGAGGTCATTGTTTTGTTTGTGGAAAACCCGGGCACTATGCTAGAGTGTGTAGGTACCGAAAGGACCCACATGAGAATGAGGTAAATGCTATAGAAAAGGAAGAAGAGATCCTAGCATGATTGCCATGTTTATGTGCCTTATTGGGAAAATTGTTATTTTGTAATAAAGCTTGTACTCTTGAAAGCTATCAATAAAATTAAAGTATTATTCTATGATGATTCTTTATTTTGCTATGAGACATTTGTGTGAGACATTAACAAAGTTTCAAAATGAACTTGTTAAAATAATAGGTAAGTGTGTAGACCTATTATTTCATAATGTGATTATTTGTTTGAGAAATTCTCACATTACACTTGTGTTCACATTTTATTTTGTGAAATATATAAAAGAAAGCAACTAAGTGAAAGTTACTTTCAAATAAGTGTGCCTTGCTTTAGTAAGTAAATGAATCAAGATAAACATTGAGGTTTTTTATCTTGATCTATTGAGTGTTTATCATGAAGCTTAAGGACTCATGATGAACTTTGAGAATCATAGGTCTAGATTTATCTTGGAGGATAAATGACTTATTAGAAATAAAGAGATTTCTATTTTAAAGTGATATTTTATTATCACTATGTGAGAAATGTGAGGGTGATGCTCCGAAGTTAATCAATTTATTTTGTTGTTAATCAATTGATTAATTTGGTCATCCTATCAAATAGATGATTTGGAATTCCACATTCTAAATCACATTGGCTATATGTGTATAGAATGAACAAATCTAGACATGCTTGGTGTCTAAAGTTGTTGTTTTGTAATATTTTGATTCAAGAAGGAATCAATTTAAAACATAAATGAGAATTCTATAAACAAAATAGGTTTCTAGAATTAATATTCAAGGAAAGTGTTATCTTGGATATAAAACTATAAAATAGTGGGGGTGCTAACTATGGTCAAAAACACTATTTTAAAGGAGTAACTATTTTAATCAAACTATGGCTAGCAACAAAGTTTGAATAAAATAATGAGAGTGTCTAAGTATGCATACATGAGAAAAGAAATGATTCAAATGGAATCATTTCTACATCTCAAGGGGTGGGACTTAGACTCCCTAAAGAGATTCACGGTTGATGGTAACCTATCTTAATACTAGTAACCAAACTAGTATTAGGTTCAATAGGAAATAACAAGTCAATCAAGTGAATAGTTAGTAGTACTCAAATTTTGTCCCATTTGAGATAGAAGTACTAGCGTGTTACCAAAATGAGGGTTAAAACCGAAAGGTTTTTTTAATAGAACTCAGTCTTGAAAAGACAAGTATTTTAGGGTAACAAAATACTATAAGAGTTCTACCTATATAGACCTAGGGGTGGTGCCGCCCCTTATGAGAATTGGGAGTCATTCTCAAGAAAAGTCTATGAATGAAATGTGCACATGGCCATTAACGGTGCAAAAGCGAGACATTGAGGTCTCAAGTGAACATAGCAAAGGTGTGTGTGTTATCACCGGTTTGTTATCAAGGGATAGTGGTTCAATGCTTTGGCAACCAAAATTTCAACAAACTTTGTGGTAATTACACTAAGGTAAAATTCAAGTCGAAAGACATTTTACTTTATGCACCAATGCAAAGGTTTCTATAGAGAATAATTATTTAATCAAGTGGGGGAATATTATATTTTAATATAATGTTTGATTGATTAAATAAGTGTTACAAAAAGTGATTATTTAATCTAGTGGGGGAATGTTATATTATTTCATATAATATAATATTAGATTAAATAATGTGACAAAATGTGATTTGTCACACCTTGTAACATTATTGAGAGTCACAAAATTGGACTAATGTGTGTGCCCAAATGTGACATATTTTGGAGTTACAAAATCAGTTACAAATTTGTAACTCCCAAATATTACCCAATAATGTGTATATTATATGTTACACATTTGAGATTGGATTTCATAAAGTCATGATGATATATGACTGTTGGAGACATGTTTTTAACTTCCAATAGGTGTTTGGAGGTTACAAAATCATGTGGGAAAGGATTTGGGACGTTTTGGAAAAATGACTTTTTTGTGCTGAAAATGGCCTGTGGCCGCGGCCTGGGGGATAGAAGCCAGTGGCCGCGGCCAGTGAGGCTGACAACCTATGTGAATTTTCAGTTTTTTCCAAATTGAACGGTTCTAACATCCCAAATAACTCCCAAATCTCAATTTTAATTCCATAAACATCCAATTAAACATTGGTAACAGCCATGGTGGTTGGTGGAATTTGAAATTCAAAGGGGTATCTCAAACTCTATAAATAGGAGCCTAATGCTCACTTGTATGACACACCATTTTTCATCCACAAAGCACTTGGCTGAAAAATACACCTTGAGGCTTGATTATTCCAGAGAGCTATTTCCTTGAGAGATCCCTTAGTGCTTAGAGAATAGGGGGAAATAAGCTTTTGGACAAAGGTCTTGAACCTTGTTCAAGTTGGTGATCCCCACTACTCTACACTTTGGTTGTGTGAGAGTTTGTTTGTGTTTTTCATTCTTTTGTTCTTTTTGTTCTTCTTATTTATTTGTATTGTTATAGTATTGAGTTTGTAATCTTCTTCTTCTACATCCTTTTATTTATTTGTATTTTGAGCAATTGAGTTGTAATACTTATTTAATCAATATTATCTTGTCCATTGTATTTTTGCATAGAGTTGTATTTGGTTTTGCTATAATTCCATTGAGAAATAATATATATTCTCTAACATTTAGCACAAAGTTGCTGAAAATATAATATTTCAGGGCACATGTTTAACATGGTGTCTCATGCATACAGGTAAAGCATATATACTATATTTAAGCAGTTATACATATAACTACATAAATAGTTACCAAACTATGAGTCGAGCTTGACTTCAGTGATGAGTGTACATGCCCAGCCAGTTTATAGGAACCTTAACCTTGGCACGCTCTGATACCAAGTTGTAACACCCTGGTTACCCCAGAACAGTTACAGTGAACGGTGAACAAAAAATTTAACTCGCTACCCGAGTCCTTTGGTTAAAAATGTGCTTATAAGTGTTATTAACAAGCTAAGGTGGAAAACAACCCAAAAGGAAAGGATATATTTTATTTAATACATAAAAATGTTTATGGGCCCATAAAAAACTTTTACAAGTTATTTACAACTCAAAATGGTCATTACTGTTTCAAATTTACAAACTCGCTGACCTAAGCGGAAAAAATAGGGTAAACCCCCTAGTTCCTCTATGAACTCCTTGGCCGTGGTGGTCAAGCGGCCACATATGTGCACAACACCACCTAAGCTCTCAACTCAAGGCTAGGTGAGTTTTTCTTTCCCTTTACCTGCACCACATAGCACCCATGAGCCAAAGCCCAATAAGAAAACACAATATAGCATGAATATAATATCAACAATGATCATAATAATCATTCAGGACTTTCAGTCCAAGACAAATGAGTGACAGTCTCAAAAGTCACTAAGGTGGGTTCAGCTCCCTTTAGCCATGTGACGATAGGGTCACCGGGGCTTAACAAATAAGTGAACCTTTCACTAGCTTAAACAGGATAGGTGCATGATGACTAGTCACCAACATAACCTACCTCATGACCATAAAGTCATAACCATGGGATTTCGCTCCCTAGCCATGTGACAAGTAGTCACCTAGGCCTTAGGCCCTGACTCTGAGTAACTAGCTTAGACTAGTCAAGCGCTTATAAGTTTCGTCGACCTTAGAGTCGGTCTAGCATTAATTCCCTAGAGTCATTCAATGCTGATATCGATTAGATCTAATCTTTAATCGGCCCTGCGTTCAGGACGCTTATGTCGTTTCTGATTCTCAGGTCAGTAATATGCGACTAGTGCCATCCCTACCTAATCAGTGCCATACACAAGTAAACAAACTCTTCTAGCATTTAATACGCAATCAATGTCCACATTTATCAACCAACATGCCTCATCAACAATCATGCATGTCATATACACAGGGTGAAGTTTTCTTACCTCTGGTTCGAGCGAGAAATATAATAAGAACGACTCCTGAGAACGATCGACCTTTTGATTCCTTAGCGGTTACCTAATCATAACCAATTATAATATCTATTAATGAAACTCAAAAATGAAAGGCTCTTAACCTAAAGCCCACTCTTGAGACCTCGAAACATGCCCACACGATGAGTAGATTCGATCCCGGGCCTTAAGGATTGAAACCCCGAGCCAAAAACCCTTAAAAACACTCAAAGCGGGATTATGGAGGAACAGAGTAGTGCTGCAGCACTGCTCAATAGTGCCCCAACACTATACTCAGAACCCCAAACCGCCCAAAAGAACCCTGTGTAGCGCTATAGCGCCCTGTGGTGGGCGCTGTAGCGCTACACCCAGCCAGAAATTCCCTTGAAACCTCTTCCTTCGACTCCTTCAGTTCATACTCGATTCCAATGCTTCCAAACCTCATTTTTGATGCCAAATGAACCCAAAAACCATCCTCACATACCCCAAGCATCACAACCACAAGAACCCTAGCCAAAACTCTCAACAAAACCAATCATCCAACATAGAAATCCCAACTGAAAACCATATCTAAAATAGAGCAAACCAGGGAATTTAATGGCTAGAAACTTACCTCAAGCTCAGATTATGATGCTCTTCAATGGTGGAACACACTCCCAAGCTCTCAAGACTTACTTCCCAAGCTTGAATCCTCAAGTTAGGCTCAAAAATCACAAACAAAAAGGGAAGAAAATGGGTACGGGAGAAGCTTTTGAAGATGCTCTGTTTTCTCTTCTTTCTACAGCCTTCAATGGCTTATATCTATCCTAGGGGTGAAAAGACCAATATGCCTCTAGGTCAGTTAAGGGTTTCTAAAGGCTCCCAAGGGCAAATTTGACATTTCCCACCTATTTCGTTAATCATAATTAACCCTTTCCAATTCCCGCTATTCTCGATATTCTCAAACACCAATAATTCATATCCCATTACCCTTAAATTCCCAGCAACGCTCTAATCATTAAAATCACCCCGAGACTCACCATGAGCCCCAAACTTAAACCTGTTATGACTAGACCACTAATTAATATTTAAGATCGTCTCATGCCGAATAGCTCGAACAAACCCACATTATAACGTGGTCTCAACAATATGTCATCGAAATGCATACAAATATACAATTACACCCTCAACGGGCCAAATTACCAAAACACCCCTGTAATGAAATGTGGACCCACATGCATGCATTTAACATCTAATTATAATATAATTCACATAAACATGCATATAATCATTTAATGGCATAATTTAAATAATTATGGCCCTCCCGGCCTACTAATCCAGCCATTATACCGCATTAGGGATTTCGGGGCATTACACTAGAGTCCACGTGTTGTTGGCTTCAAGAGCTTCAAATTCAGAATTCATGGCCTGCTACCATTGTGGTTGTGTACATGCTTCTTTGTAAGATTGTGGATCAATTACAGTGTCGGTAGCAGAGCTAGCTGCACGAAACCAAGGGGACAATTTGCTGTAGGAAATTGCAAGTGGATGAGCTGTAGTAGTGGTAGCACAAACGTAGTCTTTAAGGTGAGATGGTATATTGACTATGTGAGAAAATTTTGTTGTTGTTCCAACAATTTTCATCTGTATTAGTACTTGTTCCTGTGTTACTAAGAGAAAGAAACAAGGTAGAACATTGTTAGTGAATAAGGAGAAGATGTCCTCTATTGTTGTTTAATTTTTAAAAGGGAAAATGTTCTCATGAAATTTAACATCTCTTGAGTGAAAAATTTGGTCAATTTCAATGTCAAGAAATGTATATGCTTTCATGCCCTCGAGGTAGCCAATAAAAGCACAAGCCCTTGAGCGTTTTGAAAATTTGTGCCTAGTTTTATCTAGTGTAGATGCACAAACAAGACAGCCAAAAACTCTTAAGTGATCATATGAAGGTTCCTTTTCATGAAAATGAAATATGGTGTTTTGTCCTTAAGAAGAACAAAAGGTGTTTGGTTTATGTGATAAACTATGGTTTTGACCATATAGATCCAATAAATAAGAGGCAAATGAGATTGAAAAGCAAGAGTCCTAGCAACATTAAGAATATGTTGGTATTTTCGTTCCACAACAGAGTTTTGTTGGGGTTGATCAACACATGAATGATAATGTAAGATACCCTTACTAGCATAAAAAGATGGTAAACTAAGTTTTTTAGCATTGCCACTCCTTATAGCTTTGATATTTATGCCATACTATGTAGAAATAAAAGAAAAAAATGTTATATGGCAGAGGAAGCATCAGATTTTGCTTTTAACATATATATCCACGTATATCTAGACTTATAATTAACAATGGTTAGAAAGTATTAGTATCATTCTACGCTAACTATGTGAAAAGGACCATGTATGTCTATATGAA
This sequence comes from Humulus lupulus, assembly GCF_963169125.1. Lineage (NCBI taxonomy): Eukaryota > Viridiplantae > Streptophyta > Magnoliopsida > Rosales > Cannabaceae > Humulus > Humulus lupulus. The sequence continues at coordinate 195,214,362 of NC_084799.1, read as the reverse complement.
TGAGATCAAAAATAGCGAAAGAAAAATTATTATGAGAAACAAAGGGGAACCTTTTTTGTTTGACAAAAGGCATATAGAGTAATGTTTATCTACTGAATTATGAGCAGAAAAAGAAAGAGTTTTATTAATATTACTAGAAATGGAATGAGAAGGGTGTTTGAGCCTTATGTACCATTGATTGACATCGATGCAGAGACTAGAAAAAGACTTATTAGAAATGGAAAAAAAAACACAAATCTTATTCAAAGTAGAAGAGTTTTCCATATTCTTTAGTTGACCCAATCTTCAAAGTCTGAGTATGTCCCTGTAGAAAACAACAAGTGGGAGTAAAGATCACATTGTTGGAAGTTTGAGCAATATAAGAAGTAACTGAAAAAAAAGGTTGAGTTTAAAGTTAGGTACAAAAAGAACATTTTTAGAGTTATGTTGTCTGTTACATGAGCAGTGCCAGATTTGGCAGTTTGGACAGTTTGAGAGGAAACTATTTTATCATCAAAAGAAGAAAAGCATTTGATGTTATAACATATGTGGTGGGTTGCACATCTATCAATAACCCAAAGAAAAGGGGGCAAAGATACAGTTTTACCATAAAAAGTTTGATGTGACAGAAGCAACCGAGTTGGTACTTGCTTGGTTTTGGAACTGTTGACACATTAAGGCCATGAGTTTATGGCAATTTTTATTGAAATCTGCCTTCTTAGTGGGTTCATTAGGTGGAAGAGAGATTTGAGAAGCTTGAGCTTTATCATTTTGTTTCCTCCTATCATCGTGACTGGAAAGGGAACCCATGTAGAAAAAAGCATTTGTCAATAAGATGTCTTGGTTTGTGACAGTGAGAATAAGTGAATCTTGGTTTCTTGGTTCTTAAAATTACAGCAGTCAAAGAAGTGGATGTAGGAGTGGGATTCTATGTTAAATTCAGAGGTGGATTATGAGGATTTTGAGTAACTGTGGTAGTAACAAGATTATTAGTAATGCCCTCTCATCATGAATCACCATAGAAAACACTTTAGCAAGAGAGGGAAATGGTTCAATCAAAATAATTTGACCTCTAATGGAATGAAAAGATTCATTTAAACCAGTTAACAATTGCAAAACCTGATCCCGATTGTACAAATCGAGATTGTTCTTGGCAACTTCACAATTGCAGATTGTATATGACTGGTATTCATTGATTTCTTCCCATAGACACTTGAGTTTTGCAAAGTAAGCACTGACAGAATCATCTCCTTGATGAAGTTGAGAAAGAACTTGTTTGAGTTCAAAAATGCGAGGACCAATCCCTTCGCTGAATCGGTCGATGATCTTTTGCCAAATAGCTACAATAGTCTTTAGGTACATCATTGAATCCCTAATTTCTTTGGAAATGGAATTCAAGATCCATGACATGAACATGTTGTTGCATCTTAAACAAGAGCTATGAAGTGGATCTGTCGATGGAGGTTTGGGAAAAGTACCATCCACAAATTCCATTTTTTTCTTGGAAGCAAGGGATATGGTCATTGAACATTTCCATGACTGAAATTGGTTTCAGTGAGAGTGGGAGAGGCAATGAGCATACCAGGGTGATCTCTAGTGCTGAGGTAGTAGGGGCTACTGAAATCCTCATGTCCAAGTCGATCTAAGTTGGTGAGTGGGTCAAAAGGATTTAAAGAAGAAGCCAGAACGCCATTGATTGCAAAGGGCTGAACTCGACAAGGAATTGGGAGAGCAGTAGTGGTGGAGTCAATTACTGGAGCTGGAGGATCTTGGCTTTGAGAAGTGCTTCTTTTGCATGGACGGGTCATGATTTTCAATCAATAAGATAGTATTTCTTTTGATACCATATTAGGGAAAATGAGAGAAAGAAAGAAGACAAAGAAGTTGTATATTGATTGAGGTTGTGTTACAATATAAATGGGTAATAATGCCTGTTGTTGATGCAAAAAAAATTTCTTTCTATATCTGGAGGTATTTGCCAACGAATTCTGATTCTCCGGTCCTTCTCCGATGATGAAGATAACTTTGCCGATCGCTGAACTGTCGAGGATACCTGTAAGAAAGACACTCTGATACCTAAGTCAGATTTTTCTCCCTTTTCATCTGAATAGGAGTTCAGTATTTATAGAACAAAAAAGTGAGGTGGTTAGTTGGTTAAGCTGACTCCCTGATTGGTGGGAGGAATAACTGAATTTCCCTCCAAAATGAATTTAGATCAAAATGTGCAGAGGTCAGAGGCACAGGCTGCCTTTGACTTATGGATTCTGACGTCGGAGCTTCTGCAGGGTCAAAATGATTCGTTTCAATTTACCTAAAACGGAAAAGACTTTTGGGCGGAATATTTTGGGCCCAACAGATGCCCCCTAGCCCAAGCTTCAAATGGACGAGGCACGACTAATCACTTGAACCTTAGGCCGACTCTTCAACCCCAAAAAATTTTCCCAAAGTCGTCACTTCCCATTAATCGAGGCGGGCCGCAGGCGCATGATCACATAGACCCTTGACATGCATCATTCAGAATTCAATGCGAGCACAATTACCGAGTATGGCACTTGATTAAAGTATTTCATTTCCCACTTTTTTGGTAGAGTTCAAATAACTTCATTTCAAAATTTTCAAACTTCATTTCAGCCTTTTCAGAGAGGAACTCAGAGGGAAAAAAACCCTAAGGTCAGTCATCCTTCCATTCCTGTAGCCAACCTCCCAATTCTCCTAACCATGTCTTCATGTTCATCTCTCAAGCCTATGGACCACGAAGGATACAAAGCTGCATACGATCGCATACGCAAATCGTTTGACATTCCAGACAATGTCACAGTCTGAATGCTCACGGAATCTTAGCTAAGGGAATGGCGATTTAAGGATGTGGTCAAGCCCAGCGAGATCTTCATGAGTTTGAGGCACATAGAATGGCTCTGATTTCCTCTTCCTGCTCTGCTAGTGCAGATAATTTCAAATTCTGGAGCTCACATTTCTCAATTTCTCCCGAATGCCATTCAATCCATAATTGGGGCTCAGATGATCGGAGTTCTCAGGAATGTTGGCATTTAGTTGGATGACATCTATGCATGCTTTACTAAATCGACGAACAAAGTGATAGAAGGCAAGCCCTGGAAGACCTTCTACCTTTCCCCCAAAAAAGACCGATTAATCTTTATTGATTTCGATAGCTCCCATAGAAATTGGGACAAATATTTCTTTGCAATTGGAGGTGCGTGGTACCCTGAATTTCTGCCCCAAGAAATTTTCTATAATGCCCCAAAATCCCTAATGTGGTTTAATGACTGGATTAGTAGGCTGGGAGGGCCATAATTGTTTTATTACGCCATTAAATGACTATATGCATACTTATGTGAATTATATTATCATATGATGTTAAATACATGTATGCGGGTCCACATTTGATTACAGGGGGTATTTTGGTAATTTGACCCGTTGAGGGCATATTTGTATATTTTGGTGCATGCTTGTGATTAATTGTTGAGGCCACATTATAATGTGGATTTTTTCGAGCTATTCGGCATGAGACGATCTCTGAATATAAACTATTGGTTTGGTCATAACAGGGTTAAGCTCGGGGCTCGGGGTGAGTCTCGGGGTATTTCGATATTAGAGCGTTACCGGGAATTAAAGGGTAATAGGATAAGAATAATTGGTATTTGAGAATATTGAGAATAGCGGAAATTGGAGAGCATTAATTATGATTAACGAGATAGGTTGAAAAGGGCGGTTTTATCCTTGGGAGTCTTTAGAAGCTTTTAAATGACCTAGGGGAAAAATAGTCATTTCACCCCTAGGATATATATGACCTTGGTAACCTGCAGAAAACAGAATCAAAACAGAGCCAAGCTTCCTCCCCCACATTCATCATCTCTCATTTATCTTCCTTGGAGTTCTGGATCCCAAATTGAAGAATTAAGCTAGGAAATCAAAGCTTGGAGGTGATAGACTTAGCTCAACCATTGAAGATGACTTAGATTCAAGCTTAAGGTAAGGTTCTAGTCCTATTTTATAGTGTTTTTCCCTATTTTTGAGCTGGTTTTAAAGTTTGGAGTTTTGATAATTGAATGGGGAATTTGAGGAAGTTTTGATTGGTGTAAAGCTTGGGTTTTGATGGTTATATGGTGGATAAGATATGGTAATAATTGGTGGCCTTAATTAGTGGTATTGGGAGAGTTTTTATAAGGTTTTGAAATATGTTTAAAGGAGAAAAACAGGTTTTTGGATAAATTTTGGGTGGGGCCACGGCTCTGTTCTAGAGCGCCGCGGCCCAAGCTTGTTGAAGAAGAAGGTGGTGCTGAAGAGGCCTAAGGGTCGCGTTGCTTGAGGCAGGTGCTTGAGGCGTGTTGCCTCTATTTTTGGGAAGGGCTGCGGCGCTTGGGGAAGGGCTGCGGTGCTTGAGGGCCATCTTGGCCAAAAGTGTGTTTTTGACTTAGGGATTCAAACCTTAGGCCCCGGGATCAATCCTACTACCCGGTTTAGTGAGATTCGATGTCCCGGAGGCTAGGTCTTGGTCCGGGAATATTTTATTATTCATTTTATTGATGGAATCCCATAATTGGTTATGACTAGGTAACCACTAAGGGACAAACAGACAGATCGTTCTCAAGGGTCGTTCTTATATTAATTCTCACTCGAACCAGAGGTAAGAAAACTGCACCCTGTGTATATGACATGCATGATTGTCGTTGAGGCATGTTGGTTGATAAATGTGGACATTGATTGCATACTAAATGCTTAGCAGAGCTTGCTTACTTGTGTATGGCATTGATTAGTCAGGGACGGCATTGGTCGCATATTACTTACCTGAGAGTCAGAAACGGCATAAGCGTCCTAAACGCAGGGCCAATAAAAGATTAGATCTAATTGATATCAGCGTTGAATGACTCTAAGGCATTAATGTTGGACTGACCCTAAGGTCGATGAAACTTATAAGTGCTTGGCTAGTCTAAGACTAGTTACTCAGAGCCAGGGCCTAAGGCCTAGGTGACTGCTTGTCACATGGCTAGGGAACAATGTTCCATAGTTACGACTCTAGAGTCATGAGGAAGGTTATGTTGGTGACTAGTCATCATGCACCTATCCTGTTTAAGTTAGTGAAAGGTTCACTTATCTGTTAAGCCTCGGTGACCCTATCGTCACATGGCTAAAGGGAGCTGTACCCACCTGTAACGCCCTGGTTACCCCAGAACAGTTACGGAGAACGGTGAACCGAAAATTTGACCCGCTACCCGAGTTCTTTGATTAAAAACGTGATCTAAGTGTTAATATCAGGTTAAGGTGAAAAACCAGCAAAAAGGAAAGGGTACATTTCATTAAGTAAATAAACTGCTCATGAGCCTTTCAAAATGTTTACAAGTAGTTCGTAATACAAAAGAGTCACTACAGTTCCAAATTTACAATCCCCGCCGGCCTAAGCGGCAAAAATAGGGTAAACCCCTAGTCCCTCCGAGAACTCTTTGACCGTGGCGGTCAAGCGGCCCTGTATGTACATCACATCGGCCCAAGCTCTCCACTCAAGGCTGGCCAAGCTTTTCATTTCCTTTACCTGCACCACATAGCACCCATGAGCCAAGGCCCAGCAAGAAAACATAATAAAACATGATGTAATATCAACAACGACCATAATAACCATTCAGGACTATCAGTCCAACAAATATGTGACAATAGCCAAAAGTCACAGTAATGAGCATCGCTCCCTCTAGCCATGTGACGATAGGGTCACCAGGGCTTAACTGATAAGTGATTTCTTTCTTAAGCATGTTCAGGACAGGTGCATGGTGATTGGTCACCAACATAACCTTCCTCACGACTCTAGGGTCGAAACTATAGACAACGTCCCTTAGCCACGTGACAAATGGTCACCGGGGTCATATACCTTGGCTATAGTCTTCTGGTCGTAGACCAGGCAAGCGCTTATAAGTTCATCGACCTTAGGGCCGGTCCCGCATTAATGCCATAGAGCCATTCAATGCGTGATCATCGACTTTAGAGTCGGTCCCTGACTAGTCAGTGTCTCAAACAGGTAATCAGTATTCATTAGCATTTAATATGCAATCCACGTTCACATATATCAACCAATATGCCTCAATATCAAACCATGCATGTCGTATACCTGTACAGGGTGCAGCTGTATCCATACACTGTTTTCTTACCTCAAGTTCGAGCAAGAAATATGATAAAGACGACCCCTGAGAACGATCGATCTTTTAGTTCCTTAGCGGTTACCTAATCACAACCAATTATAACCTCCATTAATGAGAATCCACAATAATAGGGTCTTAACCTAAGCACCACCCTCGGGACCCCGAAACATGCCCACACAGTGAGTAGATTCGATCCCGGGCCTTAAGGATTGAAACCCCAAGTCAAAAACCCTTAAAAACACTCAAAACGGGGTTTGGAAGGAACAGGGTAGCGCTACAGCGCTCAACCCCTAGCGCCATAGCGCTCTACACAGAACCTCCCAAAGGCCAAAAACCCTCCTGAGGAGCGCTATAGCGCCCTAGGGTGGGCGCTGTAGCCTCCAGCCCAAAACATCCCTGAACCGACCTCCTTCATCTCCTTCGTTTCTAACTCAATCTCCAAGCTTCCAAAGCCTATTCTTGATGCCAAATGAACCCAAAAACCATCCCAACACACCCCAAACATCACAAGCATGGGAACCCTAGCCAAAACTCCCAACAAAACCCATGAATTCACCCTAAACATTTCAGCTGCAAAACAAAACCAAAACAGAGCAAACTAGAGAAACTATGGTTAGAAACTTACCCAAAGCTTGGCTTATGATGGCCTTCAATGATGGAACACACTCCCAAACTCCCAAGGCTTGCTTCCTAAGCTTGAATCCTCAAAGTTGGCTCAAAAACCACAAAGAAAAATGAAGAAAAGAAGGTACGGGAGAACTCCTTTTTACATACTCTGTTTTCACTACTTTCTTCAGCCAACAAGTGTTATATCTATCCTAGGGGTGAAATGTCCATTTTACCCCTAGGTCAATTAATACTTTCTAAAGGCTCCTAAGGGCATTTTTGGTACTTTCCTCCTAACTCGTTAATCATAATTAACGCTCTCCAATTCCCGCTATTCTCAATAATCTCAAACACCAATAATTCACAACCCGTTACCCTTTATCTCCCGGTAACGCTCTAATCATCAAAATCACCCCGAGACTCAACCCAAGTCCCGACACTTAAACCTGTTGTGACTAAACCGCTAATCAATAATCTACGATCGTCTCATGTCAAATAGCTCGAGCAAACCCTTATCATAATGTGGTCTCAACGCATAACATCGATATGCATACAAGTAACATTATATTATAATATAATTCTCATAAATATGCATAAACACATTTAATAGCGTAATTAAGCAATTATGGCCTTCCCGGCCTACAAATCCAGCCGCTAAACCACAATAGGGAATCCGGGGCACTACACCACCTTAGTGACTTTTGTGACTGTCACTTACCTGTTTTGGACTGAAAGTCCTGAATGATTATTATGATCATTGTTGATATTATATCATGCTATATTGTGTTTTCTTGCTGGGCTTTGGCTCATGGGTGCTATGTGGTGCAGGTAAAGGGAAAGAGAAGCTCACCCAACCTTGAGTGGAGAGCTTAGGTGGTGCTGTGTACATATGCGGCCGCTTGACCACCATGGCCAAGGAGTTCTCAGAGGAACTAGGGGGTTTACCCTATTTTTGCCGCTTAGGTCGGCAGGTTTGTAAATTTGAAATAGTAATGACCATTTTGAGTTGTAAATAACTTGTAAAAGTTTTGATGGGCCCATGAATAGTTTTATGTACTTAATAAAATATATCCCTTCCTTTTTATTGGTTTTCCACCTTAGCCAGATAATAACACTTAGAAGCACGTTTTTAACCAAAGGACTCGGGTAGCGAGTCAAATTTCCGGTTCACCGTTCACTGTAACTGTTCTGGGGTAACCAGGGTGTTACATTTTCCCCCTGGCCAAGGTTTTCATAAAAGGTGAATTCTGTTTTTTACTTTGTTCTTTCTCTTTTTTCATGTAATCATATTGCATTTAAATGTTTGTTCATTGATTTGGTCCTTTGCGTTGCCATTTTATTTTATGTTCCAGATTTCTCGTGGCCTCAAGTCAGCATGAGTCTTGAGAGACAAAGCCTGCTGACAGAGAAAGGGCCCCTTCATGAGTCCAAGGAAAACGCCATTAGCATCGGAGGGGTAATGAACCCCTACTGTATGCAAATCATGACTCGGCTCTGCTTTATGGACCAAACTGATCTTGGTGCTATGCGAGTAAGAACACTGAAGGGTGACATGTCCCTCGCCAAGGTCACAGCTACGTGTGCGAAGCAGTTGGGAGTGTTCTTAAAAAAGTCTTCCCCTGCTTCTTCAACTCTGTCATTATCAAAGACTGAGTATGAGAGGGTATGCTCCGGGACCTTTGCTGCATGTGTCAGGCGACAAGGGATCCCTGAGAACAAGAAGAGAGACGGCTCTGACTCAGCTCATGCCACCGAATCGTCTCCTGACAAATCTGCTTTGGGTTGCAGGTCTTCTCGTATACACGGGCGGTCTTCCATGCCTTCTGCTGCTCTACAAGTTCAACCTCTCCAATAGGTGCCTCTGCCAAAGGATGCCCTAGGAAAGAGGAAATCCCGAGAGGAATCTACTAACGAAGATTCAGATGATGGAAAATGTATTTCATGTTAGAGAATATATTTTATTTCTCAATGGAAAAGTGGAAAAACAAAAAATACAACACTTTGCAAAGAATACAATGGACAAGATGATAGATAAATAGGTTTACAACTCAATGACCAACAATACAAGTAAATGTAGAAAATAGAGAAATAAGAGAATTATTAGAACTAAAACTCTAAAACAAGAGATACCAATAAATATGTAAATAGAAATAGAAGAAGAGGATTACAAACTCAAAACAATAATAATACAAGAAGAAAACTGAATGAAAAGATCAATGAAAAACACAAACTCACACTTAACCAAAGTGTAGAGTAATGGGAATCACCAACTTGAACAAGGTTCAAAACCTTTGTCCAAAAGCTTATTTCCCCCTATTCTCTAAGCACTAAGGGATCTCTTAAGGAAATAACTCTCTGGAATAATCAAGCCTCAAGGTGTATTTTTCAGCCAATTGCTTTGTGGATGAAAAATTGTGTGTCTTACAAGTGAGCATTAGGCTCCTATTTATAGAGTTTTGAGACACCATTTGAATTTCAAATTCCACCAACCCCCATGGCTGTTACCAATGATTAATTGGATGTTTATGGAATTAAAATAGAGATTTGGGAGTTACTTGGCTGTTGGAAATGTTCAAAATTGGATAAAACCGAAGTTGGAAAATGCTGTCAGCCGCTCAGGCTGTGGCTTGAAAAATAGGAGCCGCGGCCCACGGTGTGTTTTTTTACCTATTTTTTCCTCTTGGGCCGCTGCCTGAAAAACATAGGCAGCGACCCAAGTCGTTTTTTCAGCAACCAATTTTCCAAATTTGCCAAAACGTTCCAAATTCATTCCCACTTGATTTTGTAACTTCCATACACATTATGAGAGTTAAAATCACATCTCTAATAGCCATATTTCACATATGGCTCTAAGAAATTCAAATCAAAATGTGTAATATCAAATCTACACATTATTGGGTAATATTTGGGAGTTACAAAACAAGTTTGTAACTCCAAAATATGTGACATATGGGCACATACATGGGTCCAATTTTGTGACTCTCAATAATATGTTACAAGGTGTGACAAATCACATCATGTCACATTATTTAATCTAACATTATATTATTTAAAATAATATAACATTCCCCCACTTAGATTAAATAATCACTTTTTGTAACACTTATTTAATCAATCAAAACATTATATTAAAATATAATATTCCCCCACTTTATTAAATAATGACTCTCTATAGAAACATTTGCATTGGTGCATAAAGTAAAATGTCTTTCGACTTGAATTTTACCTTAGTGTAATTATCACAAAGTTTGTTGAAATTTTGGTTGCCGAAGCATTGAACCATTATCCCTTGATAACAAACCGGTGATAACACACACACATACACATTTGCTGTGTTCACTTGAGACCTCAATGTCTCGCTTTTGCACCGTTAATGGCCATGTACACATTCCATTCATAGAATTTTCTTGAGAATGACTCCCAATTCTCATGAGGGGTGGCACCACCCCTAGGTCTATATAGGTAGAACTCTTACAGTATTTTGTTACCCTAAAATACTTGTCTTCTCAAGACTAAGTTCTATTAAAAAGAACCTTTCGGTTTTAACCCTCATTTTGGTAACACACAAGTACTCATATCTCAGATGGGACAAAATTTGAGTACTACTATCTATTCACTTGATTGACTTGTTATTATCTATTGAACCTAATACTAGTTTGGTTACTAGTATTAAGATAGGTGACCATCAACTGTGAATCTCTTTAGGGAGTCTAAGTCCCATCTCTTGAGATGTAAAATTGATTCCATTTGAATCATTTCTTTTCTCATGTATGCATACTTAGACACTCTCATTATTTTATTCAAACTTTGTTGCTAGCCATAGTTTGATTAAAATAGTTACCCCTTTAAAATAGTGATTTTGACTATAGTCAACACCCCCACTATTTTATAGTTTAATATACAAGATAAACATTTGAATATTAATTCTAGAAATCTCTTTGTTTCTAAAATTCTCCTTTATGTTTTAAATTGATTCCTTCTTGAATCAAAATATTACAAACAATAACTTTAGACACCAAGCATGTCTAGATTTATCCATTCTATACACATATAGCCAATGTGATTTAAAATGTGGAATTCAAAATCACCTATTTGATAGGATGACCAAATTAATCAATTGATTAACAACAAAATAAATTGATTAATTTTGGAGCATCACCCCCGCATTTCTCACATAGTGATAATAAAATATCACTTTAAAATAGAAATCTCTTCATTTCTAATAAGTCATTTATCCTCCAAGATAAATCTAGACCTATGATTCTCAAAGTTCATCGTGAGTCCTTAAGCTTCATGATAAACACTCAATAGATCAAGATAAAGAAAAAACCTCAATGTTTATCTTGATTCATTTACTTGCTTAAGCAAGGCACACTTATTTGAAAGTAACTTTCACTTGGTTGATTTCTTTTATATATTTCACAAAATAAAATGTGAACACAAGTGTAATGTGAGAATTTCTCAAACAAATAATCACATTATGAAATAATAGGTCTACACACTTACCTATTATTTTAACAAGTTCATTTTGAAACTTTGTTAATGTCTCACACAAATGTCTCATAGAAAAATAAAGAATCATCATAGAATAATACTTTAATTTTATTGATAGCTTTCAAAAGTACAAGCTTTATTACAAAATAACAATTTTCCCAATAAGGCACATAAACATGACAATCATGCTAGGATCTCTTCTTCCTTTTCTATAGCATTTACCTCATTCTCATGTGGGTCCTTTCGGTACCTACACATTCTAGCATAGTGCCCGGGTTTTCATCAAACAAAACAATGACCTCTCACGTCTTTGAATTGTCCATGATCTTTCTTTGGACCTAAAGGGTTCCCACTACCCCTTTTGTTGTTGTTGTTGCCCTTTGGAGGCTTGTGTGAAACCGCATTGGCCTTGGAAGTCTCATCTTTAGACTCATTCACACCCCTGTCTCTTATTCTTGATTCCTCATCAATTCTAATGTGTTTTTGGATCTCTTCCAAAGTGTAATCCTCATTCTTATGGAGGATTCTTTTCCTATAGCTCCTCCAAGTTGGTGGTAATTTTTCCACTAGTCCACCAACTTGGAAGGCCTCGGGAAGCTCAAGCTTGAGAACTTTCAACTTGTTCACAATCACTTATAACTCATGAATTTGAGGTAAAAGAGTTTTCCCATCAATGAAAGAAAATTCAAAATATTGAGAAATTAAGAATTTTCTTGTACCTTCTTCCTCAGCCTTGTACTTACTCTCCAGGGCATCCCAAATCTCCTTCGTGGATTTGGTATTGGTATAGAGATCATATAGCCTATCAGATAGGGCATTAAGGATATGACCCCTACAAAGAAGGTTGTCCTCTTCTCTCTTCCTTCTTTTCTCCACCTCTTCGGGAGTGTCTTTGTCGGATGGCTCGACTAGAGGTGCCAAGGATGACTGAAGGATGTAGGCTATCTTGAGTGTTGTCAAAAGGAATTTCCCCTTGTCTTGCCACCTAGTGAAATTGGATCCATCAAACCTATCCAACCTCACTAAGTCTTGGTTCATGATCTTTATGGTCTCTCCTTCCATTGAAACAAAAAGGAATAAGCTTTTAATTTTCAGAGAATATATTTTATTGCTCAATGGAAAAGTGGAAAAACAAAAAATACAACTCTATGCAAAGAATACAATGGCCAAGATGATAAATAAATAGGTTTACAACTCAATGACCAACAATACAAGTAAATGTAGAAAAGAGAGAAAGAAGAGAATTATTAGAACTAAAACTCTAAAACAAGAGATACCAATAAATATGTAAATAGAACTAGAAGAAGAGGATTACAAACTTAAAACAATAATAATACAAGAAGAACAACTGAATGAAAAGATCAATGAAAAACACAAACTCACACTCAACCAAAGTGTAGAGTAATGGAGATCACCAACTTGAACAAGGTTCAAAACCTTTATCCAAAAGCTTATTTCCCCCTATTCTCTAAGCACTAAGGGATCTCTCAAGAAAATAGCTCTCTGGAATAATCAAGCCTCAAGGTGTATTTTTCAGCCAAGTGCTTTGTGGATGAAAAATAGTGTGTCTTACAAGTAAGCATTAGGCTCCTATTTATAGAGTTTTGAGACACCCTTTGAATTTCAAATTCCACCAACCCCCATGGCTATTACCAATGATTAATTGGATGTTTATAGAATTAAAATAGAGAATTGGGAGTTACTTGGCTGTTGGAAATGTTCAAAATTGGATAAAACTGAAGTTGGAAAATGCTGTCAGCCGCTCGGGGCGCGGCCTGGAAAAACACGAGCCGCGGCCCACGGTGTGTTTTTTGCCTCTTGGGCCGCTACCTAAAAAACATAGGCAGCGGCCCAAGTCGTTTTTTCAGCAACCAAATTTGTCAAAACATTCCAAATTCATTCCCACTTGATTTTGTAACTTCTATACACATTATGGGAGTTAAAATCACATCTCTAACAACCATATTTCACATATGACTTTAAGAAATCAAATCAAAATGTGTAATATCAAATCTACAATTATTAGGTAATATTTGGGAGTTACAAGTTTGTAACTCCAAAATATGTGACATTTGGGCACATACATGTGTCCAATTTTGTGACTCTCAATAATATGTTACAAGGTGTGACAAATCACATTATGTCATATTATTTAATCTAACATTATATTATTTAAAATAATATAACATTTCATCCAAGCTTCGTATTTCAAGAGGGTCTGCTTCTACCGCTAAAGGCTCTTCTCTGACAATCCCCAAGTTTACGGTAAGGAAGTTACCACTTGGGCAAGTTTTGACCTTACCCAAGATGCCTTTGGGGCCTGCCCCCGCTGATTATCTACTTCCGCCGTCCTCCTCTTCTTCTTCACTGGGGTCATCCCTCCGAAAAGCATTATGCCCTCTGCGGCTATGCCTTCTGCAATGGTCAAGCCATCAAAGGCAGTAACTATTACTGGGGTGCATGGTGACTTGCCAGTAGAGGAAAGATCTTCTAGCATCTGTGCGAAATCAGCAGAGGCGTTGTCCTCTGCCTCTGCCTTAACTGGGGGGTCTGACATTGGCCATAGGCAAGGATCAGAGGGGAGACGCCCTTCTTCTGCCTCCCGTAAGAATCGTCTTTTAGAGGATGCTTTCAGGGGTTGCTCTGGGGCTTTTTGTGATCTTCCTCTTCATCTATGCCTTTGCGACACGCTGGTAAGCTGTCCTTTGATTGCTATTTGGTGGGGTTTTCGTCAGGAGAGGAGGTGCCAGAATCATTTATCTCTTTCAGGGTGAGGAAGCATTTCTTTGCTTGCTTCTGACACCCTTTTATGTCGATTGTATAATGACCATTGGGTGATTGGCACTGCATAACTTGGTGTAAAATGGAGACCACTCCCTGCATGCTATGGAACCAGTTCCTCCCTATGATAGCATTGTAGCTTGTGAGGGAGTCCACTATGAGGAAGTCCACTAGCAAAGTTCGCTCTGTGGCGACTACGTCCAACCTAATAGTGCCTTTTGGGTATACCCTTTGGCTGTTGAATCCCAGGATTGGTACAACAGACGGTCTGATTTGACTTTCTTCGAGCCCCATCTTCTAAAAGGCTTCTCAGAAGAGAATGTCAACACCATTGCCCCCATCGACTAAAACTCTCCATAGCTGGCAATGGTCGACCTGCAACGAGATGACTAAAGGATCGTCATGGGGTAGGTGTACGCCCTGCAAGTCATCTTCTATGAAGGTAATTGTAGAGGCTGGATAGCATCTGTCTTCCGAGGCGACAAAGTTGACGGTGTGGCCTAATGATCTATATCGCTTCACCCTTTCCTCCATTCTTTTATGATTCCTGGATGCCCGTTCTTGTTCCGTGGTGAGCTCCACGATCCCGTGTATCATGGGAATTTTTTTGAGAGGCTCTTGTGAGCTCGCGGAAGCCACATTTAGGGAGTCTTCCACGGGCGATGTCGGGGCAGAAGTGGCATCGGGTTGCAAGACATCGGGTCTACTTGATCCTTTAATGTACTGGGTTAATCGTCCGCTTCTCATGAGGGCCTAGATTTGATTGTGGAGGTTGTGGCACTCGGAGATTGTGTGGCCATGATCTTTGTGGAAGAGGCAGAACCTATTTTTATCTCTCATTTCTGGGGGAGTGGTGATTTTGTACGGTTCACGCCAGATGGGTCTGTCCTTGTTTTCCTCGTAGATGACCTCCTGAGGGACGGTGTACTCGAATGAGGGGTATTGCGGTGGATCTTGATTTGCTTTTGGTCTTTTTCCTCCTTTCATGTGATCTGTTTCCTGTCTTTTCCTTTTGTCGTCCCTTGCAGATGGGGGAGGAGGGTTATTTGATGGTGGCGTAGAAATGAGCGCGGACTTCTTCTGTGCACGTTCTCGAAATTCCAAGACCCTAAAGACGCCCTCTGCGCGGATCTGGATTTCAGCCATGTCATATGGTGGTGTCATGGTGAGGTTTTCGTGCAAGAGGGACCCCACCTGTAGGCTTTTGAAAAAGAGGTTAGCCGCAGTTAGTGGCTCGACATCGTGGATCTGATGTACGAGATCGATGAAACGTTGTAGGTACAAGATCGGGTGTTCATTTTCACCTTGCTCAATTCAGTAAAGATCTGCCATCGTTCTTTGTGCTTCGTGGTTAGCATTGTATTGTTGGAGAAAGACTCTGCAAAGATCACCGAAATCGTTGACAGAACCAAGTTTCAACTGCCTGGACCATAGCAGGGCTGGTCCAGAAAAAGTTGTGGAGAAAACTTTGCATTGTATGGCTTCATTGTTGGCTTCTAAGGCCATCTTCTGCTAGAATTGGAATAGGTGATTGAGTGAATCTCCTTTTCCGTTAAATTCGGGCAGTGGGGAAATTACGAAGTCCCGCGGTTTGGGGTCGTTCTGTATCCACTCTGAAAAGGCGATCTTTCGGTGGTCCTTCAAACCAAATCCATGTGATCAGTAGCGTAGACAGACCTTTCGTCCGAGAACATCTGCATCACTTCTCACAGCATCTCTTCTTTCCAGCTGTCTAAGAATCGGAAAGAGGAGGTACGCTCCTCGGCTGGTGTATCTTGCGTGGTCCGTGCTTGGGTCTGCTGGGGTACGCTCCTCGGCTGGTCCTTCTTCGATGATGAAGATAACTTTGCCGATCGCTGAGCTGTAAGGGATACCTGCAAGAAAGACACTCTGATGCCTAAGTTAGATTTTTCTCCCTTTTCGTTTGAATAAGAGTTCAGTATTTATAGAACAAAAAAGTGAGGTGGTTAGTTGGTTAAGCTAACTCCCTGATTGGTGGGAGGAATAACTGAATTTCCCTCCAAAATGCATTTAGATCAAAATCTGCAGAGGTCAGAGGCATAGACCGCCTCTGACTCATGGCTTTCTGACGTCAGAGCTTCTGTAGGGTCAAAACGATCCATTTCAATTTACCTAAAACGGAAAAGCCTTTTGGGCCGAATATTTTGGGCCCAACACTTGTAACAATAACGAAAAGGGAGACACAAAAGGTAGCGAATTTGGTTTGTTACTCAACAAAAAGAGTAATAGAAAATAACAGAGGAAAAACTAAACTAATCCTAATACTAGAAAGGAAAAGATAAATGTTGCATTTGGTAAAATTTTTATTTTTAAATTTTTTAAACTCAAAAATAAAAATATATTTTTGTTTTATGTTTTTTTATTTTTATAAAATAAAAATACGTTTGATAACTATTTTTGTTTTCTGTTTTTTTAAAATAAAAATAAAAATGTGTTTGGTAACTTTTATTTTTATTTTTTGTTTAAAAAAATAAAAAATAAAAAACATGTTTGGTAAATTTTTTTTAAATTTTTTTTTTATTTTCATTTTCTAAACTAAAAAATAAAAATATTTTTTGTGACCACTATTTATTATTTTAAAATAAAAAATAAGAAAATTATAGTAAAAAAAGATCATATTAATAATATTCAAATAATCTCAAATTTCAAAACTTAATATCTATCCACGAGATACCACAAAATCAAAAAAGTTTACATAGTAAAATAAAAACATATGAAGTGATAATTATCCAAACTTAAAATAAAGTATTAAACGAGTTATAAGAATCAACTAATGTCTTTACTCAATCTCACTATCGTCGACTAGCTCTCCATATATGGTCAGCAATTTCATCACGAACATGAGTCATTTCACGTATATGAGTTCTAGAAATACTGAACTCTACACTATCAGTCAAAGTTCCATCGTGCTTTGTAAAGTGGTGGCCTGTACTTCAGAATTTCCTTCACTGCCATCAAAATATAAATCTGCTTCTGCATTTGTCCTTATAAAATTGTGAATCCCACAGCAAGCAATGACAATGTACTTTTGTATTCTTAGATCATATGAAGGCATTTGCTTTATAATTGGAAAGCGAGCCTTCAACATGCCTTCAACACCGCTCAATGACTTACTGTCCATTATTGTAGTTATTTTTCCTGGAAAATGTCACATTAAAATGTTTTATTCTGCTTTAACTTATGCTACTCTATAGTGAACATGATGGTATTTTACTACTGCCCACTAACTCACCTTCTCCAATTTGGCTTATATAAGATGCTTTAGCTGAAGGTATACAACATCATCAACCTCAATTCTTTGAAAAAAGCAACTTAAAAAAGTTGGATTAGTAATATTTTGAAGCTCATAACTATGGAAGTGAAACCAACCAAAAGCTTAACAGAACTATCTAACTCTCATAAAATAAAAGCCTCCATCAATGATAAGATATTGAATTTTGCATACAGCCATTATTGAAAATGAAGTACAAGTACCAACTTTAAAATCCTCCATTTAGAGTAGACGACTCACATAGCTACATAACATATAAAACCATAGTAAACTAAAGTAGCTACAAAATCAAATTCAATAATAAATAAAATCTATCTTGAATGCATCCACCAAAAGATAAAGTGCATGCAGCAAAAGTTTTAGAACAACTCCACATTCATAATTACAGTGGTTTCAAAACTATCATCCTAACTTAACTTACTTCATCACACAGTTATCTCAAAATAAACAACCAATATGTACTTGTCAAACTAAAATGTAAAAGTATTTCCAAAATGGGTTCTCCAATTTATCACCCAGACTACTTTTTCAAAATGGACTTATTACCATTAAATTCATAAAACTGCCCCCAGTTTCTGATCTCCACTCAAGGCCAATCCAATAGATATAAGTTCTTTCAGCAAAGTAGTTTATTCTCATAATGCTTAGACAAGAAAAAAGATCTAGACTTGAACTTAATAGAGACTTGATCTAGAAAAGATCAATGATGAATTGACGACAATCAATGCTCATATATTTTATAAATCAAATACAGAAAGTGCTTTAAGGTCTAGGGTCAGCTAAAATAAAAGCACTAAGCAGAAACTTGAAAAAAAGAAAGGACAATAAAATCTATGTATCAAATAAGATATGACCTTGACAACTATTGACACACTTTCTTTTTGGAGACAATGCAAGGAAACCAATGAAGCCAGCTACTACAATAAATATGAAAAGATCTTGTTTGGAGAGGTATTTAATTTATCAAATGTCATTCTACTCAATTGTTCTGATTAAGAGCATTAGCATAGAGAAATGACATTCAAAGCAAAATAAGCAGAGCTAAGTTAGAGCATGAACATGCCTGTCTGGATTTTTTATCAAACAGTGACCAAAATTCAGAGCAATAGCTTCAAAATCAGTCAATTAAAATATCATCCATAAAGTAACCATGACCGGAACATCAAAATCAACTAATAAAATATGTAATTAACAATGGATAAAAGACATTTCAATTCCTTGTAATCAAACAAGCCAAGCTAGTGTATGAATATGTCTACCTGAGTTTTTATCAAACAGTGGCCAAAATTCAGAGTAATAGCTTCACAATTAACCCCCATTTCAATTCACTGTAATTCGACAAAAAAAGCTAATGTATGAACAAAAGTTAATATTTCAATTCATTCTCATAAAGTAAAATCTAAACCCCCATTTTCTCCAATGCTTAGGTGGAAACAAAATTACAAAAGGTCAAAATAAGAAGGAAGCCCTCTCTGAAATTTTATTAAATACACCACAAACAAATTCAATACCTGGTAAGGTCTCAATTTTGACAATGAGATTCAACAATCAGATAACCATAATAAAATGATAAAAGATAATCATGAAACAACTGGTGAATAACCATGTATCAAATCAACAATAGACAATAATCGAATAAACAATGTTACAAACTACAAACCCTAATCCAAAAAAAAATTAGAAATATATTCATACCTTAACAGAAGAAAAGATTCAACCTCATAACCTCAATGCTTACTTCATTCCTTCATAGATCCAATAACCTTTTATAATGCATATCCAACATTTTGAGAGAATCCACGATGAGAAAAGAGATTGAGAGAAAAAAAAATCATATTAGGGAGAGATAATGAAAGAGATCGGAGAAATAAAGGAAAAGGAGATACTGACCCGAACAAAGTTTGGAAGGAACTCAGAAGCCATTGATGCTTGAGGTAAAGGTCTTGGCTCTGTGTGGCTACGGGAAGAAGAAATAGGAAGAAGAAGACGAAGAAAAAATGGAAATAAGTTTTAAAAAAAATTTAAAAGCAAGAAAATCTTGTTTCCAAAAATTAATAAATTTTGTTTAAAATTTTAAAAAATAAAAAGTAAAATTGTCTTACCGAACATACTTTCCTCTTTTGTTTTCATTTTTTTAATTATTTAATAATAAAACTGTTTAAAAAAATGTTACCGAACAGGCCCAAAGGAATTGTAATTTTGTTTTTTTTTAAATTGACATATACAATGCCTAGAGACTTTAGAATTGTTTCAACAAATTACACCTTCCCCACATTGAGATTTTTTTAAAATTTAAATCAAACCCCACTCACTGGTCACTGCCTAGCTTGAGTAAAATCAAATGCATGTATAAATTAGTGTTTAATGTTTTGTCATATCCTTAGTCTTTTTCTAATTGTAACAAGTGAGTAAGTGAGTCTCTCTCATTCATTACGAGAGAGGACACAAGTCGCTCAAACAAGCTGGCATCCCATGTATACTTGGAAAAATAACATAAAAAGATATTGAACTTCAATGACTATACATATAAAAACCCCAATTTAATAGTGTGTCTTTTAAAGCTTTTTTTTCTTTGTAGTCGTTACATGGTTTGGTGTGTGGAAGCGGCAATATTTCAAACTTGTCTTTGTCCTTGTATTTCTCGGCAATATAAATATATGTACGTGGATGGGTGATATCATAGGACCACTTTGATTGTTGTCATAACATTTATGGGATATATTGAGGAAACTAATTAATCTTCACTTATACTATCACAAAAGGTTATATAAATATTTATAAACCGTAGTTGGTCTTCTTTTGATAATGTTCACATTGATAAAGTGAATTTATTTCTTACAAATTTAAATAATATGAAAAGTAATAATTTGGCAATTTAGGAGAGATCTAGTGATAGAAGCTTGTGAATTTTTTATGTTTACCTACATAATTTTGAAATTGAATCCATATACATAATAGAAGTGATGTGAAATGTAGTCACATGCTTACAAATGTTTAGGAACTATTCTCGACATTTTATATAGACCACTTGAATTGAAATGTTTCTACTTCATATGAGAGATTGGTGCAAATTATTGAACTAAATTAAAATAAAATTTTATTTTGGAGTAATTTTCCAGACATGATATTTAAATGGGATTAGATTACACTGTGACTTGATTATGTATTAAAAAAGACCGTAACATTCAATTAATTAATATATGCGTGTATTAATTACAGTGAAAAATATTGATGATAATTTATTTATAAGAGTAATTGAATTCATTTCTATTTTACATTAACGACGTTTAATATGAAATAAACTAGTCTATCTTTGTGAACGTATGTGTATATTTTATTATTATTTTTATTGAGTGTTACTTTTTGGGGGTTTGACACCTTAAGGTGTCGAACAACACATAATGTGACATTCTATAATTGACTAGCAATACATTGTAATACTTATTAAATTTACATATGTGGGATCTGATATTGGATTGCACTAATAACGTATGTGTATATATGTTACTTTCTTGTAGTGTTGAGTACAAATAATACTCCTTAACAATTCTCAATTTTATTGTATACTTAAAAAAGTAATGATAGTTACACACAAATTATACATAATTTCTTGATTTAAATCTGCTGTGTAGAATGATGTCTTAATCTAGTGTCTAACATGTTGCAAGTTAACTCTTGTAATGCTCATTTAATGCATATCTGACTTTTATAACAAAATAAAAACTAATTAATATAAAGGTAAAAATATAATTAAAAATAACATTAACTTTTATTTTTTGAGTAGAATAATATTAACTTTTGTTGGCAATTGACACCTTTATATTCTTTTTTGAATATTACAAAAATAAAATTATGTATAAAAATATTTTCTAAGATATTTCTTTTTCTGTCTCTGAATAATTAGTTTTAATATGATAGTTTTCTATTAATTACTTTTGTCATTATTTGTTTTTAATTTAAAAATAATATATATTTTTTTAGCCATCAACTCTTACAAAATTTATGAGAAAATGGTCAATAACAAAATCAAAGATATTTTAATTTGGAATATTAGCGGCGATAATTCATAATTTTTTTCAAAAATTACATTTTAATACTAATTTTTTTTTTTTGCAGTAATAATACATAAATCTATAACTTTTGTGCATCCGTTAGTACTCACCATTAACTACCCGTTAAATATTCACGTCACACATTTTATTAGTTTAATTGGCGGCAATAATACCCAAATCTTTTCAAAAGTTACATTTTTATACCCATTTTTTTGTGGCAATACTAAATCTATAATTTTTGTGCAACTATTAGTACTCACCATTAACTATCCATTAAGTATTCACGTGGCACATATGAATTTTGTGATGATTTTAGACTAAATTATTTAAATATTATAAAAATCATTTTAAAATTTAAAAAATCTAAAACATTATTAAAAGCTAATTAATAATATGGATTTTTGAATGATTTTGAGTTTCAATTTTAATTTGGCTTGTTTCGAATTTGGAAATTTTAGTTTTATTAGTTAGTTTCTAATAATCTTTTAGATTTATTAAAATTTAAAATGATTTTTATAGTAGTTAAAGAATTTAGGAATATTGGCGTCGATAATACCCAAATCATTTATAAAGTTACACTTTATTACTTAAATTTACGAATATAAAAATGTGTTACATGGATACTTAACGAGCAGTTAACGGTGAGTACTAACGGTTGCACCAAAATTGTAGATTTAAGTATTATTACCGCAAAAAAAATTAGGTATTAAAGTGTAACTTTTGAAATTTTTTAGGTATTATTGTCGCAAATATCCCTTTTAATTTAAATATCTATATTTTGTTATTAATTCTTTTGAAAGATTTTTTGAATATTTTTTAAGAGATTGCAATGTTATTTTGAACAATAATTCATGCATGAATAATTGTTTATTTTCCATTTTTGTTTATAATGAAACGTGATTAAACATTTTAATTTATAAAAATTCTTTTGAAATATTTTTTGAATTTTTTTTAAGAGACTGTTATGTTATTTTGAACAATAATTCATGCATGAATAATTATTTCTTTTCCATTTTAGTTTATAATGAAACGTGATTAAACATTTTAATTTATAATAATACAAAATTTAGATCTAGTGTAGAATCATATTAATTTGTTTGTAAGAGATGAAGAAAAATATTTTTATATAATTCTGATTTTTGTAAGAGATAAAAAAAACGGTTGAGTTTAGTCTAAAAAAAATAACATAAAAGTTCATTTTTGAATTTTTCAAAAAAATAATTTAAGAAAAATAAAAACAGAGATATATTGGTATATATATATACAAATATGTATTGACGTTTAATTTTTTTTAATATTAATGTTATAGTTTAGCTCTATATTAATTAGTGTTTATTTTGATATAAAAGTTAAATGTATTTGTTTATCCGTAAATCAACTGCTAATAACGTAGCAAGGATTCTCGACATGTGGCGGACACGTAGCAGAGATACGGCACGCCTATCGACCAGCATTATTTCCACATGGAAATATCACGTTTTATATACGACCAGACTGGCGTATACTCCGTTCATTTATGTAAAGATCTGTACAGTTGTAATGATAATCGAGAATATCTCTTCATTATGACTTGCAGATCCGTTTATTAAGGATAGATATTATTTCCTAATTCATGTAATCATTCTTGAGCTTATAAATACAGAAGAAATAGCTCAAGGAAAAGAGGGGGGGGGGGGGATCTTTTTCTTTCGGAATTATAGTACTATTATCCATCGTTTGTATTGCTTTCTTCTTCTAAGGTCTGTGAAACTCAGGAACCCTAGTTCTTTGATCACGCCTTTGGAGCTCAATACTAATAATAGTATCAAGTGGATGTAGGTCATTACCAATCACTGGGGCCGAACCACTATAAATCTCTGTGTTCTTTATTTTTCCATTAGATCATTTTCTCAAGCTCTATATTACTTTCCTGTCATTTTCTAGACTCCGTGTCGTTGACCAAAATTAGGGTCAACATTCTGGTGCTTTCATTGAGAGACTTAAATCCAAGAAAATCTAACGGCAAAGACTACCAAGAGGACTGGACAGGCTGCTGCACCATCCCAACCTTCTCCTCCAAATGTGGCTGAAGACAAACTTCATTTGGAATTTGATAAGGAGGAAGTGGACTCTGAGACCATGAAGAGAACACTGGGGGTGTTGCAAGATGAGTTGGCCGCTCTAAGGGCCAATCAGGAGAGTGTTGCTGAGATAAAGGCGTCACAGGAGAGGGAGATAGAGCGCCAGCGCCAAGATCTGAGCGAGAGACAGGCGGAGATGGACCATCGTCAGAAGGATGCCATGGCAGCCCTTGAAGCATCCCTCCAGTTGGCTAGGAATCAGGCTGCGCCTACCTCGCAGCCTGATCAACCCCCAAGCGGGCCACCTCAAAGAGGTCCCAATCCTAGCCCTCCGCTCGAGCCAACAAGCCCTCAGAGGCCGGAGCAGCCACCAATGCCTCAGGATGATATCCCACCTAGGGATCCTGAGACGCAGCCTCCGTCCCTAGCTGGTCGAGGCAATCCCCCGCGCCCGAGGCAGAATAGGGCCGGGCAATAGCCCCGCAGCCCTAGAGGCCCAGGTGGTGAAGAGCCGCATCCACCGAGCAGGGGACAACGTCCGTCTGCCAATAGAAGGAACTCAGAGACAGGCTCTGCGGTCAGGGCCCCCCCACGACATGACAATGCACGGGGACCCACCGACCAACGCAGGCCTCCCCCTAACGCTCGAGAAATGCTAGCCCAAGGAGGCAACAGAGGAAACAGTCGGTCCAACCATAGCCAGTTAAGGTTCAGAGATGGCCACAGCTACAATGAGGCCGACTCAGGCAGAGGGAACGCTGGTCGGAGGAACGAGGAGAGAGGTGGAGGCAGAAGCCCCCCACCTAGAGAAGACCGACAAGCAGGACATAATGCTGGGGGGCACTCCAGACAAAATAACGTCTTTAGCCAGCTCGGAGCCAGTGAGCAGCGGCGAAGAGACGATGACTTGAGGGATGTACTCAACGACCGCCGAGAAAGGCACGATGAGTACATTCCCCTGGCACCGGAGGCCCCAGCAATTCCTGAAGCCATTTAGGCTCATCGATGCCCTAAACCAGGCTGTGCAACAACTGGTCGGGGGGCGGACATCGCATACCGAGTACGATCGGAGGAGAGGCACCCCTTTCGTACAAAGGATTGTTGTGGCAGAAACCCCCATCAAGTTCAAGATGCTGACTCTGCCAAACTTTGACAGGTATGGAGACCCGGTATCTCATGTAAACAAATTTGAGATACAGATGGACATTCAGAAAGTCTATGAAGATGCTCGCTGCAGGATCTTCCCAGCGACCCTTTCTGATGCCGCTTAGGAGTGGTTCTTTAAGTTCCCTCCTGCAAGTATAGTATCCTGGGAGATGTTCGTGAAGGAGTTTTACGGAAAGTTCTACGTGGGTCGTGTGCACCCCACCGAGGCGAACCAACTGGTCGAGATACACCAGAAAGAGGGGGAGCCTTTGAAGGAATACGTTCAGTGCTTCATGCGAGCCGCAGCAGGAGCCAAGACTGCGGGCGATGAAGGCAAGATGATGGCCCTAACCGTTGGGGTTAGGCCTCATTTTCCCCTCTGGAGTAGCCTCAGGAAGCATGGGGTTAAGAGTACCCAGGAGTTTTTTGATCGAGCTAATCGGTACATCAAGCTCGAGGACGCGATTGCCAATGAAGGAAAATAGCCAGCAAAAGTCAAGGGGCCCAAGGAAGAACCCGCCAAAGCTGCCAACGGGTCTAAGCCCAATGGCAACGGCAACGGCAAAGGCAACGGGAATGGCAACGGAAAAAATGGTGGAAAGCGGGCGAGTGGCGAACCCTCGGCCTCCGAGAGTAAGCGCCCCAAAAATAATTGGTATGAACTGAAATTCACCAATTACACCGCCCTTGTTGTAAGTCGAGCTGAGGTTTTCCAAGCGACCAACTCGAGCGTGCCCTACAGACGACCCGCACCCATAAGAAAAGATATCTCCAAGAGAGATTCAACAAAGTTCTGTCGTTACCATAACGACTACGGGCACGACACCAATGAGTGTAACTAGCTGAAGGACGAGATCTAGTTCCTGATAAGACAGGGACACGTAAGAAGATATGTACGAGCCGCAGGAGGTTCTCAGTGAGAGGCTTAAGGTGGCAACGAGTCGGCGCCTGCACGCCAGCGCTTGCCACCTTTACAGCTAGCTCCCGTGGCAGGTACCCTACTCACCATTTGCGGAGGCCCACATCTTGCAGGAGAAAGTGGAAAAGCGAGGGAACAATACGCTCGAACCCTACGCCACGACCAGGACATCGAGATGACGAGTGTCAAGGATTGTGCACCAAAAAAGGCTCGAACAGAGGAGGAATCGATCACCTTCTCTGATGACGATGCCCAGCATGTGCGATTCCCACACTCCGATCCGCTGGTCGTGGATGTCCAAAACGCAAATATGATGGTGAAGAGGGTGTTGGTAGATACAGGAAGTTTGGTCAACATTTTGTATAAGTCCTCGCTGGAAAGGATGAAATTGTCCGTTAAGGACCTAGAGCCATGCAACCAAACCATTTATGGTTTTTCCGGAGAAGGGCTCGCCCCAGTGGGGTCAATCAGATTCCTAGTCACAGCAGGTGCTGCGCCTGCTAACAGGACATTACTCACTACTTTTATAGTAGTTGATTGTCCTTCGGCGTATAATGCCGTGATAGGGAGACCAATTCTGGTTGACCTTCAAGCCGTCACTTCTGTATGGCACCTCGCCATGAAATTCCTAACGGACACAGGAGTAGGATGCATGTTGGGAAACCAACGAGAGGCGAGAGAATGCTACAACGCCTCGATCACCAAGGCAAAAAAGGGTGTATCGAGGGATGCCGCCGGGAAAGAGTTGCAAATGGCAACTGATGTTCAAGCCCACTTAGGTGATAATCTCACCAAATAAGGCATTGCCCAAAGTGAGGATAGAGACTTAGATCCTCACTTTGGGGATTTCGAAGAAGAAGTAGGCCCCATCGAGGACCTTGAAGAGGTCCAACTCAATGAGGAAAATCCGGCCAGAGGTGTGAAAGTCGGTAAAATCTTAGAGACAACAACAAAACAAGCACTAGTGGAGTTCTTAAAGAGGAACCAGGACGTCTTTGCCTGATCGCATGAAGACATGGTTGGGATAGATCCTGCAATCATCAGCCATGTCTTGAACATTGACAAAAGCTTTCCACCTGTGCAACAAAAAAGAAGGTTGCTCGACAAAGACCAATCAAAAGCTTTGAAGGAAGAAGTCGAGAAGTTGAAGGAGAATGGGTTCATCAGGGTGGCATTTTATCCATCGTGGGTCTCCAATCTCGTACTCGTGCCCAAGCCGAATGGCAAGTGGTGTACGTGCGTGGAATTTACAGACCTCAATAAAGCCTGCCCCAAAGACTGTTTCCCACTCTTGAGGATCGACCAGCTGGTCGATGCCACTGCAGGACACGAGATCCTCTCATCCATGGATGCATACTTTGGGTATAATCAGATCAGTATGCATCCCCCTGATGAGGATCACACTAGCTTCCGAACCGATACAGGGCTCTATTGTTACAAAGTGATGCCCTTTGGTTTGAAAAACGCTGGTGCAACTTACCAGAGACTCGTCAACCACATGTTTAAGGAGCTGATGAGTGCAAACATGGAGGTTTACGTCGATGACATGCTGGTTAAGTCGAAGAAGGCAGAAGGACATGTAAGAGATTTGCAAGAATGCTTCAGCTTCCTGAATAAATATAGGATGAAGCTAAATCCCCTTAAATGTTCCTTCGGAGTTGGATCAGGGAAGTTCTTGGGATTCATAGTTAACTCAAGAGGAATTGAAGCTAATCCCGAGAAGATAAAAGCCCTGATCGAGATGAAGTCGCCAGTGAAGATTAAGGATGTCCAAAGCGTGACCGGGAGAATTGCTGCTCTAAGTAGATTTATTTCAAAATCAATGGACAAGTGCGTCCCATTTTTCAATCTACTCAGAGGCAATAAGAAATTTGAATGGACAGATGAGTGCGAACAGGCCTTTCAAGCACTAAAAACGCATATGGCGCAGCCGCCCATCCTGTCGAAGCCAGTCGATAAAGAGACTTTGTTCATCTACCTGGTAATCACGAATTATGCTGCTAGTGTTGTTCTGGTGAGAGAAGAAGAAGGTGTGCAGAAGGTTGTCTATTACATAACCAAAAGGCTGATCGGAGCAGAATTGAGATATCCCCCCATCGAAAGGTTATCCTACTACTTAGTATTGGCCTCTAGGAAGCTGCGGCCTTACTTCCAAGGTCATCTGATTACGGTATTGACCGACCAGCCTCTTCGGCAAGTCCTGCAGAAGCCAGAGGCTGCCGAAAGATTACTAAAGTGGGCAGTCGAGCTCGAGTAGTTTGACATATCTTACCTGCCGCGAGCAGCGATAAAAGGACAAGCCTTAGCTGATTTCATCGTCGAGTTCACAGAGCCAATGGGTGGCAAGCAGATCGAGGAGCACAGCGAGCCTGAATGTCAAATCCAAGCACCCTTGTGGAAATTGTTCACATACGGTTCATCTAACGAATCCCATGCAGGAGCAGGAGTGATATTGATAACGTCGGAAGGACATTGATTTCATTGTGGAATAAGATTTGACTTCACTGCCTCTAACAATGAGGCTGAATATGAAGCATTGCTCGCTGGACTGCGGTTAGCCAAGGATATGAACATAAAAGCACTTGACGTCTATAGTGATTCTCAGCTAGTCGTGAATCAAATCTTGGGAGAGTATCAGGCGCGGGGATTGAAGATGGTCGCCTGTCTCAACAAAGCAAAGGATATGTTAGCCCAGTGCGACAGATACACTCTCCAGCAAGTGCCTCGTGATCAGAATTCCAACGCGGACGTTTTGGCGAAATTGGCAAGTGCAAAAGATGCTGATACTCTGAACATAGTGCCAGTCGAACGACTATCCGTGCCCAGCATCCAAGCAACAGAAACCACTCTGGTCATCTAGATGACGGGTACATGGATGGCGCCATATGTAGAGTATCTATCAAGCGGCGTGCTGCCAGCGGACAGAAACAAAGCTAGGACCCTTCAGCTGCAAGCTGCTAGGTATGTCCTGGTCGATGGAATCCTGTACCGAAGGGGATACTCATTGCCACTCCTGAGATGTATTACAAAGGAGAAAGCCAAAGAGTTTATGAAGGAGTTACACGAAGGCTTTTGCGGGGGCCACGCTGGGGGGCAAAGCCTGTCAAAAAAGATTCTAAGGCAGGGATATTTCTGGCCAACCATGAATGAAGACTCCATGGAGTTCGTGCAAAAATGTAACAAGTGTCAAAGGTTTTCTAAAATCCCGCGAGCAGCTCCCAACGAGTTAAAGCAGATGCAGAGTCCATGGCCCTTTGCAGTTTGGGGAATAGATCTAATCGGATCTTCGCCTACAGGAAAAGGTGGTGTAAAGTACGCGGTGGTTGCTGTCGACTACTTCACCAAATGGGCCGAAGCTGAGCCACTCGCGACCATAACGACGAAGAATGTGCTTGACTTCGTAGTAAAAAACATCATCGGTCCCCATGGATTACCAAAGAAGATAGTCTCAGATAACGGCACCCAGTTTGACAGTGATCTATTCACAGACTTCTGCAAACATCACGACATTATCAAAAGTTTTTCTTCAGTCGCTCATCCCCAGGCGAACGGGCAAGTCAAAGCAGTTAACAAAACGCTGAAGGATACACTGAAGAAAAGACTTGAAGAAGCTAAGGGAGCATGGCCAGAACAGTTTCCTGAAGTCCTCTGGTCGTACAGAACTTCCCACCGAACAGCAACAGGTCATACCCCGTTTTCCTTGGCATACGGGTATGAAGTCATGTTGCCTGTCGAGTTGGATCCACCCTCGCACTACAGATTAACATACAACCAGGATTCTAACAGCCAGCTACTGATGGAATCCTTGGACTCAATTGATGAAAGGCGTGAACAAGCCTAGCTCCGAGTAGCTGCATACCAGTAGAAGGTCGCTCGGTATTTCAACTCTAAAGTGCGAGAAAGAAAACTCAATGTTGGAGACCTTGTGCTCTGAAGAGTTTTCCTTAACACCCGCGACCAAGCTGCTGGAGTACTCGGGCCAAATTGGGGAGGGCCTTACCAGATTGATGAAGTCCTTCACCCAGGCACTTATAAACTTGCACGCTTAAACGGAGATCTCGTTCCTCGATATTGGAATGGAGAACACCTGCACAAGTATTATCAATGAACAATTCTTCTTAAAGAATTGGCTTGTACAAATTTTACTTTTTACAAGTTTTGTGTAAGATCTTATTGATCACTCGTAAAGGCATGTTTAGTCCATTTACTACAAGAATAAAATGGACTGTGCTCAGCCAGTCATTTCTTGCCAACTATTGTATTTATTACAAGTATTTGCTCATTACGTGTGTTGTTTTGCTATATTATAATTCTAATCACATTGCTACGAGCGGTAACGTTCGGGCAGGTTCTAGTCAAGGCAAGTGACCAAGGACCTAAAGCTCCCCGATCACCTGGGGGGCATACAAGGTACAAGTAAGCAAAGCATATCGTTAAAAGGTATGTAAACACATGAGCAAAATAAGTGAAAGCATGCTAGGGCACTTAGAGTATTTTTTAAAATTTTGATATTTTGTTAAATCAAACCAAAGTGCTATGCTAAGTTCGGTCATGCGAAAAAATAAATGTTATAATAATATGAAAATATATTATAATATCAAAGCGATCCATTTACACCGCAAGCAGTAACTGCTTGAATGTAATTGTTCAAAGTAAAAGTAAAAGTTGCCCATGCAGCAAACCAAAAAATTATATTGTCTTTAGATCACGACCCGTAGGTCGTGTAGTTAAAAAAGAAATAAATATAAAAAGAAAAGACTAAGGAGCTTGAGGAGCTGGAGGATCCTGGGGAAGATTCTGGTCGACAGCACCCGCAGCTTCGTTGTCTGCACCCTCCATCCCAGCGGCCAGCGAGATTTTGGGGAAAGCAGGGACCCTCGATCTTTCTTCTTCAGCCAACTGAGTCGCACAGCGAGCCAGCTCAGCTTCCCTCGCATTCTCAGGAAGGTAGTCAAAGTTGGCACCCTGATTGTGTTTCCAGAAATCGTAGAAACACCTTAGGGTGGCATTTTTGTACATCTCCAACTTGCCGGCGTTGGTCTTCTCCAAGTCCTCAACCCGGCCCTCCAAATCTCTGGTTTCCTGCCTGCTCGCGATCAAGTCTAGCTCGAGCTGTTTAGCCGCTTTGAAGTTAAAACAGTTGGACTCCTTGTATTGTCCCTTTCCTCATGGGATTTTTCCAGAGACTTCAGCTTCTCCTCCAACTCCTTAGCCAGTTGGGCCTTTTCCTCAGTCACCGTCGCCAGCTGATCAGTATGTCTGGCATAAACAGATTTGAGTTCATCCTCGTGCCATTGCTCCGAGGTCCTGGCCTGCTTGTTGATAGCACCCAGGCGGATGCGGCCGGCAGTAAGGGTTAGCATGGCCTGCAGTCAGAACAAAAATTAGACAAACAGTAAACTAACGAAGACCTGTTTTCACAAAAAGAGATGACTTACACTAGTGAACTCGTTTAGGGCACGGTTCAGAATTGGGTCAACACCCATCGTCTTCGAAGTAGCCATTGCCTCTCGGCAGTGTTCATGCTTTTTAATCTTGGTGACCCTTTCCTTGATCAGCTTGAAGGCGCGACCAACCATCTCTTTCCCAATTGAGGCAAGGTCAGCCTGCTGAGGTTGGCCAGATGGGGCAGCAGGAGGAGTTGACCCGGCTGCAGCAGATGGAGTCTGCTGCTTGTGGGGAGAAGGCGGAGTCGCGGTGGCAGAGGGCCTGTCCTCCGAAGGGCCTGCGTTCTGGGCCTTCTTCGCCTGAGGTGCTTTGCTGCTCTCCCCAGTATGTCTCTTACTTGTTTTCTTCTTGCTTGGAGGAGCAGCGGCTGCCTCTGGGGTGATGTAAAGATAAAACACATTGGTGGAGTCCATGTCTGAAAAGCAAGAACAAAGTCAAACAGTGAGATAGCATGAATGACCAAACACATTACATCAGAAAAAGAATCAAAAAAGGATTGCAAAGTCCAATACCCGAGCTATTATTACTGGTCGCCACACTACAGACTCTACTAGTCTTACACTCATTCTTTGACACGAAGAAGTTTGGCCCTAAGTGTGGAGCATATTTAACATTGCTGTCCCCGTCGAATAGATGACAGGGAATTGGAATATTGTCTAAAAGTGACATAACAATACTGTTGTCATCCGACGAATCGTCAGAGAGGTCGGCAGGCTCGGTGTCCTTCTTCTTTCCTTTCCCTAAGGGGGCCGAGGGCCTCTCTGCTGGAGGAGTGCCAGCAGGTTCCCTGATCGTGACCCCAATCGGTCTCCTCCGTGGAGGTGACGCTTGAGGTTGCCGCTCGGGTTCCTCTACGGCGCAAGAACTCCCTGCCGAGGGCCCCCTTATGTCCAGTTGAGGGGCCCAGAGGCCAGCCAACCTAAGGTTAGCCTCTGTAACAAGATTCTTGACACACTTTTCAGCATCAGTCATGCAGGCTAAGAGTGCCGATCTCGACTCCATGCCCGGAGTTGGGTTTGGTCGCAGCCACGGGCCTGGAAGACATCAAAAGTTTAAGACATTGTGGAGGAAAACACTAAAAGAAGAAGTCAGCCAGCGATACGAAAGTTTTACCTCCTCGTGCAAAAGCTAGGTTATCTTCGACCATGTCAGCCGTACGGAAGTACTCTTGGTAGTACCGCCCCACGTTTGAGATGTGGGTCGTGTTAGTCAGGAAAGTGCGCCCAGTTTCCTGATGACAAAGGTGGAAGAACCCCGCGCCTTCATGGTTGGGGTTAGATTTGAGGTCAAACAGGTAGTTGACCTCATGAGGCGATGGCACGGGCCATTTTTTCTGGCTGTATAGGATATAGAGTGCAGCAAGCATCCTATATCCATTCGGGGTTATTTGAAAGGGGGCAACTCCAAAATAGTTGGCCACCCCCTGATAACTCTACAAATTAGAGTTATTTTACCATATTTTATATGCTAATTGTTGCTTAATTCTTGAGTTTTTAAATAACTTATTAAATTTTTATGTAATTTTTAATTTATTAGTCTTATTGTAGTTTTCTAGATTTTTATATGTTTTTATAGTTATTTTATTGTGTTATGTTGTAATTGAATTAGTTAAAATTAGTATTGTTAGTTTGAATGTTAAAAATTTGATTTTATTGAAAAGAGAATGTTATGTAAATTAAATTTTAATTAATGTTTTCATGGGAGTTTTATGGTATATTTTATTAATGAAAATATTTAATTTTAATTTAGTTTATAATTTATTTTGTAGGAGAGTTATTTCATTTGTGGCATTTTTGAGGAAGAAACAAAGAAATTATGGCATTTTTGTAACATATTCAGCCCAGGCCCGTGCCTCCTGCCCATGCTCCAGCCGGCCCACCATGGCCCACGCCTGCCTACTGTACGGCCCAAAGTCCCCATGCCTCTTGGTGCATTCCTCCTTCAGCATATATACACTAATGCCCAAGCCTCTCCTTCAATCGCCCAGCCACGCCAGCTGTCCTTCTCAGCATTCGGCTTCTATAATACCCAGCAGCCTCAATTCAATTCATCTCCTCATATGCATATATATGCATTTGCCACCTTGGGCCTTGCCTTCAACCCAGCCCAAAACCGTGGGCAAGTCCTTCACCATTCAGCCATGCATCTCTTCAGCCTCATCTCCTTCAGCAGGCCCACGTTGGCCCAGCCTTGCACCAGCCCGTCCGTACGGCCCAGCAGCTCCACGCCTGGCACAAAACAGCCCAGCCGCCTGCCTTCAATCAGCCTCTTGAGCCCATAAAATTACATTTTGTCCCCTATGACAAAAATGCCACCTTTTTACCCATTTTCTACACACTTTTTACCCCAAAATCATCATCACTCCTACAATTTACCCCTATTTACCATATTATTATTAATTTAATCAATTTACTTAATTTAAATTGATTATTTTAATAATCTCGTTTTGGCTATAAATAAGGGTTTTAAAGACCATTTTGGTGTGCTTAATATTTTGGTTACCATCTTTTTCTCTCATTTTCTCTCTACCATTCTCTCTTCCATTTGGGTTTTTCAAGAGCATTTTGCAAGTATGTATGTCTTTTATTTTGTAATTTCTACTCTAGTTATGTGCTTCTAATCTTTTTCATAAGATTATTAAGATCATGATGAAGCAACTTGTAACTAGATAATATTTATGTTGTATGTTGATTTCCATTGTAATACAACAAAGTTTATGGATTTTTCTTCTACATATATTTCTTTCATCTTAAATATCTTGTATTTTAGATTGTTAGAACATATTTACACTTTGTTCTTCATTAGTGCATAAACATAATATTCTTTGTGTAAGATGTGTCATTAAATTGTACACATCCATGCTTAGAACAAAAATATTATGTTTTGCCTTATAAATAATGTTCATTGATTTATTTGTTATTTCATTAGATTGATTTACACTAAATGCTTTGAAATTATAATTTTGAAAAGTGAAGAAAAATCCTATCTTTTTATAAGAAAATTGTGCTTAAAATTATAAATATTTTTGGAAAATGATAGTTTAAATTATTTTAACTATCACTAAAACTTGGGAATCAATATACTAATAAATATTATTAAACTTACATTTTGTGGATTCTAGTATCTTAATAATCTTTTCTTTTAACACTTATTTTCAACTCATTATTGGTTTATTTTCATTATCTTAAATAGCTTTATTTTTCAATCTTTTATTTTATGTTCATAATATTGAAACTTATCAATCTTTGGAACTAGGTTAGAATTTATTACTTTTGATTTAAAATAGTTTCATTTTCGATTTTAGACAACTCCTTTGGGTTCGACATCCTTGCTTACGATCACTATTCTATATGGACGATTCGTGCGCTTGCGATATATAAATTTTTAAACATACCCGTTTTGGGTCCATCAAGTTTTTGGCGCCGTTGCCAGGGAGTTGCAAGAGAAAAGAAACGAAATTTATCTCAAGGTTAGTGAATTCTTCTACTAGTTATTTTAATTTTTTGCACTTAAAAAAAAAAACTAAAAATATATATATATATCTATAAAATCTAAAAAAAAAGATAAAAAGAAAATTTGGGACGGTTCTACCACCCATAAAAAAATATATACTTATATTTTCTATATTTATTGTTTTTTTTTAGTTGACGGCACTTGTGCCTCCTATCTATCCTTTTAATTTTTATAGTCGATGGCACTTGTGCCTCCTAATTTTGTTATAATTTTGTTGTAATTCCATTTCTTTTATATCTTTGTTAGTTGACGGCACTTGTGCCTCCTAACCTTTGTTGTAATTTTCTTTATTTATTTTGTTGTATTTTTATTTTATTTAATTTCTGCAAATTACTAGTTGATGGCAATTTTGCCTCCTAGCTAGTTGATGTCAATTTTGCCTCCTAGTCTTCTATCCTATGTTTTAGTTGATGGCACTTGTGCCTCCTAATTTTTACCTTAATTTTGTTATGGTTGATGGCATGCTATGCCTCCCTACTCTTGCCTAAATTTTAGTTTTTTTAATTTTTGCCTTATTTTTCTTTGTCTTCTATAATATTTTAGTGTAATATTGTGAAAAATACTTGAAAAAAAAAAAGAGAAACCTAAATCTTGTCCTTTCACCATAAGCAATTTTTGCTTAAAGGAAATTTGAACAAAATTCCCAATCCGCCTCTACTAATTAACCTCGGGGAGTTGTTAGTAGTGCTCGAGTAAGTGGAATCAAATAGGCCTGGGGACAAGTAAACCATAAGAATTATATTGTTGTGAAATCTCTAAAAATTCTAAGTATGCTCTGTGGTTGCGGTTTTAACTGATCTTCCACATCAGAAAATTGTTTGTTTGAGATTATCCTTGTTGCCTTGTTTGTGAAAATTGTATGCATCATTGGGAACGTAACTCTAAAAAACGATTAGTAAAAAGACGTTTATCTTTGTTTGAAATTGAAAGTGTTAGTAAAAATTTGAGCATCATGGAACCTACTGCTAATATTGTTGATGAAAATGCTGTGCCTGAAAAAACTTTGCTTGAATACTTTGCACCTATTTCATCTAATGCTCCTTCATGCATTGCTTTACCTACAACTTCTGCTACTCATTTTGAGCTTAAACCAGCAATCATTCAATTGTTGCCATCTTTTTATGGGTTAGATAGAGAGGATCCTTACATGCATGTCAAAGATTTCTTAGAAATTTGCTCAACATTTAAATTTCAAAATTTTTCTGATGAGTCGGTCAAACTAAGATTGTTTCCTTTTTCATTAAAAGACAAATCAAATGCTTGGTTAAATTCCCTTCCCACTGGGTCTATAACTACTTGGGATCAACTTTATAATAAATTCTTGTTGAAATTTTTTCCAATGTCTAAAACTGATAGTCTAAGGAGAGAAATCTCCGAGTTTTTTCAAAAAGATAATGAAGAGTTTTATGAATGTTGGGAAAGATTTAAAGATTTATTATTAAAATGTCCTCATCATGGTTTTGAAAAATGGAGACTTGTAAAATATTTTTATGATGGTTTGACTCCCTCTAATCGTCAAATGATTCAATCTATGCATACTGGAAAATTTTTAAAATTTCAAGGACAAGAGGCGTGGGACGCCCTTGAAGATTTATCTGTCAATTCACAACAATGGAATTATTTTGATCCTAGGTCTAGGTCAACTAATTCACCAAAAAGAGGAGGAAGGTATGAAGTAAAAGAAGAATTAGACTTAAGAACTTCCTTAGACAAATTAGCGAGAAAAGTAGAAGCTTTAGCCATTAGCCAAACTATAAACTCTCCAATTCAACCTAGAAAAGATGTTTGTTCTATATGTTCTAGTCCTTGCCATAATGCCCAATCATGCCCTTCCTACCAAGAAGTATTTTCTGAGGAGGCCAATGCTCTTCATTCTTATGGGAAACCAAATGATAGCCCATTTTCGTCCACCTACAATCCAAATTGGAGAAACCATCCAAACTTTTCATGGAGACAAAACCAACCCCAAATGAATCAAGGGCACCAATACAACACACAAAACCAAGCTCATGCCCCACAAAATCAACCATATCCGCAACAAAGAAAACCTTCCTTAGAAGATACTTTACAACAATTTATGCAATCCACCCAACAAATCCTACAAAATCAATCTCAATCTATTACCAAACTCGAGACACAAGTAGGACAACTCGCCACTGCTTTAGCTGATAGAGAAAAAGGAACATTCCCTAGTCAACCTATCCCTAATCCAAAAGGTCAATATGAGATAGGAAAGTCTAGTCATAATGGAGAAGTCAAATCAATTTCAACTCTTAGGTCTGGAAAGAAAATTGTCAAACCCGATTACATACCCGAGGTTGAAAACGAAAAAGAAAAAGAAAAGAGTCAGCCTCCTAGTTCTAATCTCAATGACTCATCAAACAAAGAAACTCCAATCCATCCTTTCATTCCAAAAGCCCCATTCCCACAAAGATTACTTCCAATTAAAAAAGGCAGCCAATATAATGACATCTTGGAAGTTTTTAAACAAGTTAGTATCAATATCCCTTTCTTAGATGCCATTAAACAAATTCCTGCCTACTCTAAATTTTTGAAGGATCTTTGTACTGTTAAAAGAAACACTAATGTTCCTAAAAAGGCGTTTTTAACTGAACAAGCTAGTTCCATTATTCAATATAAGAGTCTTGTTAAATATAAAGATCCTGGGTGTCCCACAATTTCATGCATTATTGGTGATCATTTTATTAACAAAGCTTTACTTGATTTGGGTGCTAGTGTGAATTTATTGCCTTATTCTGTTTATAAGCAACTTGGTCTTGGTGAGCTAAAACCTACCTCTATAACTCTTCAATTAGCCGATCGTTTTGTGAAAATTCCTAGAGGCATTATAGAGGATGTTTTGATAAAAGTTGATAAATTTTATTTTCCTGTTGACTTCATTGTTCTTGATACTCAACCTGTGGAAAATATGCATGCTCAAATTCCTATCATTTTAGGTAGACCATTCTTAGCTACATCTAATGCAATCATAAATTGTCGTAATGGTGTTTTGAAATTATCTTTTGGAAATATGACTGTTGAATTGAATGTTTTTAATGTTGCTAAATCTGTTGAGTGTGAGGAAATACATGAAGTTAACATGATAGATAGTATATGTGAAGATGATGGAAATGACTTACTTGACTTTTGTGAAAAATACTTT
Organism: Humulus lupulus; assembly: GCF_963169125.1. Lineage (NCBI taxonomy): Eukaryota > Viridiplantae > Streptophyta > Magnoliopsida > Rosales > Cannabaceae > Humulus > Humulus lupulus. The sequence goes on along the minus strand of NC_084799.1, from coordinate 195,176,763 downwards.
GGTATGAACTTACATGTTGATGACTCTAATGATGATGTGAATTCTTTGGTAGAGTCTATACCCTTACATGAAACCAAAGTTGAACCTTTTTCACCCTTAGGTCATGTTCAATCAATTTCTGAGTATCCAAAGTTAGACCTTAAACCTTTGCCAGAAAATTTAAAATATGCTTTTCTAGGAGAATCTGAAACCTTACCTGTTATCATAGCATCTGCTTTAGATAAAGAACAAGAAAACAAGTTGTTAGATGTCCTTAGAAAACATAAAGAAGCCATAGGTTGGACCATTGGAGACATTAAAGGAATTAGCCCATCCATATGTATGCATAGAATCCATCTAGAAGAGAATGCTAAAACCTCTCGGGAATGTCAAAGAAGATTAAATCCAAATATGAAAGAAGTAGTTAGAGAAGAGGTCATAAAATTGTTAGACGTAGGTATCATTTACCCTATTTCTGATAGTCAATGGGTTAGTCCTGTTCAAGTTGTGCCTAAGAAGTCTGGGATTACGGTTGTTGAAAATGAAAAAAATGAATTAATCCCTACTAGAGTACAAACGGGGTGGAGAGTGTGCATAGACTATAGAAAGTTGAATAATGTTACTAGAAAAGACCATTTTCCATTACCTTTCATTGATCAAATGCTTGAACGATTAGCTGGCCATGCATATTATTGTTTTCTTGATGGGTATTCGGGGTATAACCAAATCCCCATCGCTCCAGAAGATCAAGAAAAGACTACTTTTACATGCCCTTTTGGGACTTTTGCCTATCGTCGCATGCCTTTTGGATTATGTAATGCACCTGCGACCTTTCAAAGGTGTATGATTTCAATTTTTTCTGACATGGTTGAAAGATTTCTTGAAGTATTTATGGATGATTTTTCTGTGTTTGGTTCCTCTTTTGATGAATGTTTGCACCATCTTTCACTTGTTTTAATTCGTTGCAAAGAGAAAAACCTTGTGCTTAACTGGGAAAAATGTCATTTTATGGTTAAAAAAGGAATTGTTTTAGGTCATGTAATCTCATCTGATGGAATAGAAGTTGATAAAGCTAAAGTTGACCTTATTTCAAAACTTCCCCCACCTAAAACTGTGAAAGAAATTAGATCATTCTTAGGCCATGTCGGTTTTTATAGAAGATTTATAAAAGACTTTAGCAAAATTTCTCGGCCTTTATGCCATTTACTTGGAAAAGAAAATGCTTTTGTCTTTGATAATAATTGCCATGTTGCCTTTGAAAAATTAAAAAATTTGTTGACTACTGCACCCATTATTCGACCTCCTGATTGGAAAATACCTTTTGAAATAATGTGTGATGCTTCTGATTATGCTATAGGTGCTGTCTTAGGACAAAGACTTGAAAAAATACCTCATGTAATTTACTATGCTAGCAAAACTTTAAATGATGCTCAATTAAATTACTCCACAACCGAAAAAGAATTGCTTGCTGTTGTTTTTGCATTGGAGAAATTTAGATCTTATCTGTTAGGGTCTAAAATTATTGTCTATTCTGATCATGCTGCATTAAAATATCTCTTGTCGAAAAAAGATGCTAAGTCTCGTTTGATCCTGCTTTTACAAGAATTTGACTTAGAAATACGTGATAAAAAAGGATCTGAAAATGTTGTTGCTGATCATTTATCTAGACTAGTTGTTGAAACTATATATGATTCCACCCCTATCACTAAAACTTTTCCTGATGAACAATTGATGCATGCTTCTCCCTTGCCTTGGTATGCTGATATTGTTAATTATTTGGTCACTAAAGAAATACCATCTCATTGGTCTAAGCATGATAAATCTAAATTTTATTCTGAGGTGAAAAACTTTATTTGGGATGATCCTTACTTGTTTAAATACTGCCCTGATCAAATAATTAGAAGATGCATTCCAAACTGTGATCAATCTAAAATCATATCTTTCTGTCATGATCATGCATGTGGAGGACATTTTAGTGGTAAGAAAACAGCTGCTAAAGTTTTACAATGTGGTTTTTATTTGCCTACTATCTTTCATGATACATATGTTTATTGTAAAGCTTGTGAACGTTGCCAAAAGTTAGGAAGTTTAACTAAAAGAAACATGATGCCTTTAAATCCTATTCTTATTATTGACATATTTGATGTTTGGGGCATTGATTTTATGGGACCATTTCCTAACTCTTTTGGTAATCTTTATATTCTTGTTGGAGTTGATTATGTGTCTAAATGGGTTGAAGCTATTGCATGCCACACTAATGACCACAAAGTTGTGCTTCGTTTTTTGAAAGAAAATATATTTTCCCGTTTTGGTTCACCACGTGCTATCATTAGTGATAACGGTACACACTTTTGTAATAGGCCATTTGAACATTTGATGAAACAATATGGCATTACGCATAAAGTCTCAACACCATATCACCCACAAACTAGTGGTCAAGTTGAAGTGTCTAATAGGGAAGTTAAGCACATTTTAGAAAAAACTGTGAATCCAACTAGAAAAGATTGGTCCTTAAGACTCACTGATGCATTATGGGCGTATCGTACCGCGTACAAAACGCTCATTGGCATGTCACCCTACAGACTTGTGTATGGGAAGGCGTGCCATTTACCTGTTGAGTTAGAACATAGAGCCTTTTGGGCAATTAAGCAGTTAAACTTTTCTTTAGACAAGGTAGGTGAGAAACGAAAACTTCAACTGAATGAACTAGAAGAAATTAGGAATGATGCATATGACTATTCAAAAAAGTATAAGGATCGCATGAAATTTTACCATGATAAAAATATTTTGAGAAAAGATTTTTATCCAGGTCAGAAAGTCCTTTTATACAACTCTCGTTTGCATTTATTCCCGGGAAAGTTACGCTCTAGGTGGTCCGGTCCTTACATTGTTCGTAGTGTTTTTCCACATGGAGCTATTGAAATTGAAAATCCTAAAAATGGTGATATATTTAAAGTTAATGGACAAAAATTAAAACCATTTTTAGAATTAAAAACTGATGAAGTGGATGAGATACTCCTTGAGGACCCTGTTTACCATGCTCTTTGATTCCTGTGTGATCTTGATAACTTGTGTTTTATTTGTATTGTTGTTTTATGTGTGATTTAATTTTTGTTAGTTGTATCTTGTTCTCTCTTCGCAATGCACAATATCGAGGTACGACCATTCTAAACTTTACACTCTTGTCAATTTTAATTTATATTTTGACACATTGAGGACAATGCTTAAATTAAGTTTGGGGATATCGAGTTTTATTGTGTTTGTTATGTGTTTTATTTATGTTATTTATGTTTGCTTTGCATTGTTTTTAATGTTTTGTGTTTTATTTATGTTTATTTGAAAAAAAAAATTATTATTTTTATGTTGTTGTTTTGTTAATTTGTCTTTTTTTTTATTTATTCATTTTCATAAAAATTCAAAAAAATATATATATATTTAAAAAAAAAAAATTTGGTGATATTTTTAATTTTCAATGATAAAAATCCTGATTGAGTTTGAATTTAATTCTCTTAAAAATATGAATAATTTTTAAGCTTTGTTTTTAATTATAGGGTCAATTTTGCTTGTAACAAAAATTACATTTTTCATAAACACTTTTATTTCCTATAAGTTTAAGTGAAAAATAACTTTAATGAAAACCTATTTTCTAAAAGCAAAATTGACAATTTAATTAATTACATAAGCTTAACTTTTATTCATAATAATTTCTGAGAGTTATTTTCATTGTGCAATTTTTGAGAAAATCATTGTTATATCACCAATAAAAATATATATATATATATGTGTATTTTAATTTTTCTTTTGCTTGAGGACTAGCAAAACTTTAAGTTTGGGGGTGTGATAACTCTACAAATTAGAGTTATTTTACCATATTTTATATGCTAATTGTTGCTTAATTCTTGAGTTTTTAAATAACTTATTAAATTTTTATATAATTTTTAATTTATTAGTCTTATTGTAGTTTTCTAGATTTTTATATGTTTTTATAGTTATTTTATTGTGTTATGTTGTAATTGAATTAGTTAAAATTAGTATTGTTAGTTTGAATGTTAAAAATTTGATTTTATTGAAAAGAGAATGTTATGTAAATTAAATTTTAATTAATGTTTTCATGGGAGTTTTATGGTATATTTTATTAATGAAAATATTTAATTTTAATTTAGTTTATAATTTATTTTGTAGGAGAATTATTTCATTTGTGGCATTTTTGAGGAAGAAACAAAGAAATTATGGCATTTTTGTAACATATTCAGCCCAGGCCCGTGCCTCCTGCCCATGCTCCAGCCGGCCCACCATGGCCCACGCCTGCCTACTGTACGGCCCAAAGTCCCCATGCCTCTTGGTGCATTCCTCCTTCAGCATATATACACTAATGCCCAAGCCTCTCCTTCAATCGCCCAGCCACGCCAGCTGTCCTTCTCAGCATTCGGCTTCTATAATACCCAGCAGCCTCAATTCAATTCATCTCCTCATATGCATATATATGCATTTGCCACCTTGGGCCTTGCCTTCAACCCAGCCCAAAACCGTGGGCAAGTCCTTCACCATTCAGCCATGCATCTCTTCAGCCTCATCTCCTTCAGCAGGCCCACGTTGGCCCAGCCTTGCACCAGCCCGTCCGTACGGCCCAGCAGCTCCACGCCTGGCACAAAACAGCCCAGCCGCCTGCCTTCAATCAGCCTCTTGAGCCCATAAAATTACATTTTGTCCCCTATGACAAAAATGCCACCTTTTTACCCATTTTCTACACACTTTTTACCCCAAAATCATCATCACTCCTACAATTTACCCCTATTTACCATATTATTATTAATTTAATCAATTTACTTAATTTAAATTGATTATTTTAATAATCTCGTTTTGGCTATAAATAAGGGTTTTAAAGACCATTTTGGTGTGCTTAATATTTTGGTTACCATCTTTTTCTCTCATTTTCTCTCTACCATTCTCTCTTCCATTTGGGTTTTTCAAGAGCATTTTGCAAGTATGTATGTCTTTTATTTTGTAATTTCTACTCTAGTTATGTGCTTCTAATCTTTTTCATAAGATTATTAAGATCATGATGAAGCAACTTGTAACTAGATAATATTTATGTTGTATGTTGATTTCCATTGTAATACAACAAAGTTTATGGATTTTTCTTCTACATATATTTCTTTCATCTTAAATATCTTGTATTTTAGATTGTTAGAACATATTTACACTTTGTTCTTCATTAGTGCATAAACATAATATTCTTTGTGTAAGATGTGTCATTAAATTGTACACATCCATGCTTAGAACAAAAATATTATGTTTTGCCTTATAAATAATGTTCATTGATTTATTTGTTATTTCATTAGATTGATTTACACTAAATGCTTTGAAATTATAATTTTGAAAAGTGAAGAAAAATCCTATCTTTTTATAAGAAAATTGTGCTTAAAATTATAAATATTTTTGGAAAATGATAGTTTAAATTATTTTAACTATCACTAAAACTTGGGAATCAATATACTAATAAATATTATTAAACTTACATTTTGTGGATTCTAGTATCTTAATAATCTTTTCTTTTAACACTTATTTTCAACTCATTATTGGTTTATTTTCATTATCTTAAATAGCTTTATTTTTCAATCTTTTATTTTATGTTCATAATATTGAAACTTATCAATCTTTGGAACTAGGTTAGAATTTATTACTTTTGATTTAAAATAGTTTCATTTTCGATTTTAGACAACTCCTTTGGGTTCGACATCCTTGCTTACGATCACTATTCTATATGGACGATTCGTGCGCTTGCGATATATAAATTTTTAAACATACTCGTTTTGGGTCCATCACCCCCTGAAAGAATGGGTGAAAAGGCAAGGTGGCCCCTGCCTCAATATGAAACCGCGACCAGGCGCTATAGGCGCCTCCAGGCAGATTAGCCCTTTGGTCTGGGTTGGGCTTGACTAAGGTCACCCCTCGCAAACCATATTTCCTTAAGTAGTTGGCGATCATTCTGATCGTCACCCTACTTTTAGAGACTACATACCACTCAACATCCGGCTGAATGACATGTCGAGGGCAGGCATATCTTTGAATGTTTAGGTCGGGAACATTTTCATCTCGACCACTGGTCAAGGGAGCATCAACTGAAGCAGCAGGCTGATGAGAAGGGTCAGAGTTTTTCCTTTTTTGGGCCTTGGTTTTGGTGCGAGCCATGTTTCGGGTCAAGACTGGGGAAGTGTTTGGATTGGTATGAGAAAAGGGAATATCAGGTATCAATGTCGTGGGTTGTTCTTCATCCTCGAGCAGTTGAGCTAGCATATCATCGTCGATGGGTCTTTCTCCTCCCCACGAGTCTTGCATATAAACTGCAAACAGACAAAGGAGGAGATAAGACGCACATCTTGGGAGCTTATGTTGAAAGTTGGAATAACGTTGCTCGCGTCTACAACCAACAACATTCTAACCGAAACACTAAGTTTTATGCGAATAGTTTGAAAAGCAGATTAAAAAGTGAAAGTAAAAAGTTTTTTTGGAAAAAGCTTTTTCAACTCCAAAGGGATGGGAAAAACCCAGTTTTTCAGCTAGCCTAAAAATCAAATTTTTACTTCGATTTTACGCCCTAAACCCATGATCCTGACTATCAAACTGATTCCTAACTTCTACAGAGAAAAACTACACTACCCTATCAAGCATCAAACGGTATATACAAAATCCTCACAAATTTCTACCTAAGAACAAAAAAAATTTTAGAGCACAGAAGCAGTATGCATGGCATCTCAAAGGGTTAAACGTCGAAAAAATTTACCTGAATGAAGATTGGAGATTCTGAAAAGGAATAGCTTTGGTCTTGCAGGCGAAGGATCCTTAGCGAAGTGACTGAAAACCTTGAAGTTTCGGGCTTTGAAATATAGTTCTTGAGAGTTCTTGGCAAAGGGATGGCATGTAAAGAGTTAAAAGGTAAATATGAGGATTATTTATAGAAGTTGAGTTGTGTTGAAAAGGGGTAATCATGAGTTACCTTTATCAAGGCATGGGCGAGTGTAACAGCTGTTGGAAAGGTTACTTGAAAACTGAAAAGGCATGATTGGACGTGATTAGGTCACAGTTTTCAAGAACACACAAGAGGCTCTGATAGATTTCGTGGGGCATATGAAAAGTTAGTTTCCTAAGTTTACTTATTGCTGGTCGCAATAAATAAACTTGGGGGACAAATGTTTATCCGTAAATCAGTTACTAATGACGTGGCAAGGATTCTCGACACGTGGCGGACACGTAGCAGAGATACGGCTCGCCTATCGACCAGCATTATTTCCACATGGAAATATCACGTTTTATATACGACCAGACTCGTCGTATACTTCATTCATTTATGTAAAGATCTGTACAGTTGTCATGATATCCGAGAATATCTCTTCATTATGACTTGCAGATCTGTTTATTAAGGATAGATATTATTTCCTAATTCATGTAATCCTTCTTGAGCCTATAAATACAGAAGAAATAGCTCAAGGAAAGGGGGGAATCTTTTCTATCGGAATTATAGTACTATTATCCATTGTTTGTATTGCTTTCTTCTTCTAAGGTCTGTGAAACTCAGGAACCCTAGTTCTTTGATCACGCCTTTGGAGCTCAATACTAATAATAGTATCAAGTGGACGTAGGTCATTACCAATCACTGGGGACGAACCACTATAAATCTCTGTGTTCTTTATTTTTCCATTAGATCATTTTCTCAAGCTCTATATTACTTTCCTGTCGTTTTCTAGACTCTGTGTCGTTGACCAAAATCAGGGTCAATAGTATTAAATGAGTGTTTACTTGTAATAGGTTAGACACCTAATTAAAACATAGTTTTAGACAACAAATTTTAGTCCATAAATTCTACACACAATTACGTGGCAATTCATTTCAACTAATTATATTTATTTAAGATGGGTGCAAATGAAATATGGCATATAAGTATTTGTATTATTTGTGTGTAATTTATGTGAATGTATCATTACTCATACTTAAAAATACTAGCAAAATAAAAATTGCAAAATTTCCACATATTTGTTTGTTCCAATTTTTTGGGAGTGTTAGTTTTTTGGCATTTTAAAGTATACAGTTCATAGTTGATTAACTATACATCATAATATTTATTAAATTAAAAAATATACCAAAGTAATATTATATTAAACCAATAAAAGTATGCCACCTATAAGATGCCCTTGGCAATTCTCATGGACAAGAGAAAACCCTTACTAATTCTAAAAACCATCCCAAGGTAAAATATCCCTAGGCGGGCCGCGACTTGGTCCTAAAGGTCGAGACTAGCCCTCAAGTCAGAGAAAAATAACCCAAGCCAGAGGGGAGGCGGGTCGCAACTTGCCTACTAAGGTCGCAGTGCGCCCCTAACTCAAAGAGCATACCCAGGCCTACTGGCCACACGCGCCGTGTCACGGGCCGGCTATTTGGGGATTCCAACTAGACGGAACGTGCGGCACTTGCAGACTCTTCAAGCTAGCAAGTCAGCCTACAACACACACCTACAGGCAAACAAACTCAGCGGTTAGCCACATACACATCTCGGACATGCAACGGGCAATAACGAAGTATGAGCAAACACAAAGCAAGTCATTCCTAGGAACGTCCACACAACACAAAGCACACAACAAGGCAAGTGGCACACAAAGGCCCAACGAAGGTAACAAACAAGTAACACATAAGCAACAAGGAAGTACACAGGGGCAAGTATGGATAAATGTTATTTCATTAGTATATAGCCTTGATAGGGCAAGGGAGTACACAGCTTTGGCCCCTATCTGCTGATGGCCATGGTGCTTCCCTAAGTCACCAGGTCACCTCCCCCTAAGGAGCCTTCTAGGGAAATAAAGTCTTCCCAGGAACATATATGATTTTTGTCTGGGAGACATATGCAATATTACAAAACTGCCACTACCCTATCCCATGAGGTTGCTTGGTGCAAGACTTGACTAATGATCAAGCACCAAGGCATGCTCATTACAAAATGGCCCCATGTGGGTGTGCCAAAGGGGCAGCACGCCACACTCTCCCCCACTTAATCTTTCGGCGCCCTCGACGAAGTAGCTTGTAGATCTTCAATCTTCTGCGTGAGCTTCTTCAAGTCTTCCGCCCTTTCCCAGCTGATTTCGTCATCAGCGAGCCCCTTCCATTTTACCAGATATTCCTTATGCTTTTTACGGTCAGTGGTGACCGTTCTTTCCGCCAGGATTTCTTCAGGTTGACGCTTGCTCCTTGGCTGAACACTGACTCCTCCTCTGGTTGACTGGTTGCGCTCTGGATTGGCTGGATCTTCATGATACGGCTTCAAGTTGCTGACGTGAAGGACCGGGTGTATCTTCATCCAAGCGGGTAGGTCGACTTTGTATGAAGTTAGGCCAACTTTTGAGATGACTGAGTCTGGACCCTCGTACTTGCGGACGAGTCTGATGTCTTTGTCCCCTCGGAATCTCAACTGTTCGGGCCGCAGCTTGATTAACACTAAGTCACCTGCTTTGAACTCCAGTGGTCTGCGCTTCTGATCTGCCCACTTCTTCATTCTTCTTGAGGCTTTCTCTAGATAAGCTCGGGCAATCTCTGTTGTCTTCTTCCAGTCTTTGGTGAAGTGAAAGGCTCGCGGGTTCCGACCGCGATATTCGTCCACTGTGTGGGGTAACAGTGGTTGCTGTCCATTAACAACTTCAAAAGGGCTCTTATTCGACGAAGAACTCTTTTGAGAGTTGAAACAAAATTGAGCTACATCGAGTAGTTGCGGCCAATTCTTCTGATTGGCATTGAAAAAGTGGCGCAAGTACTCTTCCAACATCCCGTTGAATCTTTCTGTCTGCCCATCTGTCTGCGGATGGTAGCTCGAGGAAATATTCAGTTGTGACCCCAAGAGATTGAATAATTCGGACCAAAACGTCCCCGTGAATCTTCCATCTCGGTCACTGACTATGTTCTGGGGCACTCCCCAATATTTGACAATATGTTTGAAAAATTGTCTGGCTGTCTCTTCTGCCGAATAGTACTTCGACACTGGGATGAATGTTGCATACTTCGAGAATCTATCCACGACCACCAAGATCGCACTTAAATCTCCTGTCTTCGGAAGACTGGTGATAAAGTCAAGCGACACGCTCTCCCACGGTCGGCTTGGGACTCGCAAGGGCTCCAACAACCCAGGTGTCTTGTTCCTATCGACCTTGTCTTGCTGGCAGACCAGACATGTCTTGGTGTACTCCACTACATCGTCCCGCATTTGTGGCCAGTAGTAGCCCTGCTTCAAGAGGGCATGGGTTCTCTGCCACCCTGGATGACCTGCCCACAGAGTGTCATGACACTCGCTTAGTAATGTCCTTCGCAAATCTCCAGCTTTTGGAACATACAAGCGTCCCCCTTTAGCCCACAGAAGGTCATCCTCCACCCAGAACTGGCGAGTCTTGCCTTCTTTTATGAGCTTCAGGATGGTCCTGACAACTGGGTCTTTTTCTAGGTTTTCTTTAATGCGTTCCTTGAGTGGAGTGTTCACCACGCTAGCCGATAAACTAGCCATGATCTTTAGAGTCGCCAACTCCGCTTTACGACTCAAGGCGTCAGCTGCCTGGTTCAAGCGTCCTGCCCTGTGCTCAAAATGGAAGTCGAATTCCGCCACAAACTCCTGCCATCGAGCCTGCTTAGGGGTCAGCTTCGGCTGAGTAAGGAAATGACTCACCGCTGCATTATCCGTCTTCACCACGAACTTTGACCCCAGCAAGTAATGCCTCCACACTCGCAAGCAATGTATAACTGCGAGGAGCTCCTTCTCCTGGGCAGTATACCTCCTCTCAGCTTCAGACAGCTTGCGACTTTCGTATGCGACTGGGTGGTCCTCTTGTACTAGTACCCCTCCCAGAGCATAATCCGATGCATCTGTCTGTACTTCGAAGGGCTTGCTAATAGTTGGCAAGGCAAGAACAGGATCCTTCATCATGGCTTCTTTCAAACTTCTGAACGCTTCAGCACACTTGTCAGTCCACGCCCAAATCACACCCTTTTTCAGAAGCTCGGTCAAGGGTGTCGCCCTTCTTGAGTAGCCGTCCACAAATCTTCTATAGTAGTTAGCTAGGCCCAAGAAGGAGCGGAGTTCTTTCACGTTTGTGGGGGCTTTCCATTCCTGGATTGCCCTCACCTTCTCCAGATCCATACGAATACGACCACGTTCCACCACGTGGCCTAAGAACTTGATGCTCTCCTGTGCAAACGAGCATTTCTCTCGCTTCACATATAGCTGGTTCTCTCTCAACTTCTGAAACACTTGAGCCAAGTGTTCTTGATGCTCTTCTATCGTGGCGCTATAAACCACGATGTCATCCAAGTACACCACCACGAACTTATCTAGATACTCGTGGAATACTTGGTTCATTAGTGTACAGAAGGTAGCAGGTGCATTTGTCAACCCAAACGGCATTACTCGAAACTCAAATGCTCCGTATCGAGTAACACACGTAGTCTTTGGTTCATCCCCATCTGCAATCCTCACCTGATAAAAGCCCGATCTCAAGTCCAACTTTGTGAAGTATTTAGCTCCACTTAGCTGGTCGAACAAATCAGCGATTAGAGGAATGGGGTATGTGTTGCGAACTGTCACCTTATTGAGAGCCCTATAGTCGATGCACAGTCTCAAGCTCCCATCGTGCTTCTTCTGGAATAGCACCGGTGCGCCATATGGCGCCTTCGACGGTCTGATGAAGCCTGCCTCCAATAGCTCTTTTAATTGCTTCCTCAATTCTTCTAGCTCAGGGGGTGCCATTCTGTATGGCGCTTTTGTTGGAGGTTTCGCTCCAGGCACCAGTTCTATCTGGTGATCAATCCCCCTCTTTGGTGGCAAGGCTTTGGGGAGTTTATCTGGCATCACATCCCCATACACCTTCAAGACCCTCGTAATTTCTAGTGGAACAATTTCTTCCACTACTTCTTCGAACACGGTGGGCACAGCTACATAAGTCGGCTCCTGCTTCCTCACACCCTTCTTGAACTGTAAAGCTGATAGAAGCTTCACAGCAGGGGGTGGCTTCACCTTTGCAGGTACCATTGAAGGAGTCTTTCCCATTATGAGTAAGCTTCCAGTGGCAGGAATTGGAATGGCACCTTTCTCGGTTAGAAAGTCCATTCCCAAAACTACATCGAAGTCGTCCATATGGACGACCACCAAATCAGTCTGCCCTTCCCACGTGTCGATCTTCACGTTTACCCTTTTAGCCACGCCAGATGTGGCCAAGGCTTTGGAGTTGACCGCCTTCATGCGGCCTGCATCTTTCTCCAGCTTTAGTCCCAGTCGCTTGGCTTCGAGTTCAGAGATGAAGTTGTGGGTGGCGCCAGTATCAATCATCACGCTTTTGGCAGGCTTGCCATTGATAGCGGCATCCACGAGCATTAGCCCTTTCCCCAGGGTCTTCTTCCCTTTCTCGCCATGCTTCTTGAGAGCGTTCAACAGGCGGACAGCGCCCATGTGCGCGTACTCTTCTTCTTCTTCCTCTTCTCCTTCACCTTGTTGTTCTTGGCCAATGAGGGCATTTATCTGGCCCCGGAATTTGCATACTGCCGACTTGTGTGGGCCTTTGCAAATCCAACAAGCTAGCGGCTTCTTCCCTACAGCAGCATCTGTCCCACTGGAAGAATTGGACTCAGCTGTCCTCTTCTCTCCCCCACTCTTGCCCTGCCAGGACTTCCCAAACTTCTTACTCCCGACGCTACTTGAGCTGGCTGGAGGGGTAGCCTTTTTCGGCAGGCTACTCTCCGGAGTGTAGTCTGTTAAGCGTTCGGCAGCAGCTTGAGCGGTGGCTAGATCAGTCACCCGCTGTCTTTGAAGTTCTTGCTTGGCCCACGGTTTCAGTCCCTCGAGGAAGCAGAAGAGCCTGTCCACTTCGGACATGTCTTTAATATCGAGCATCAGTCCTGAAAATCTCTTTACATACTCTCGGACTGTCCCGACTTGTTTAAGCTCTCGTAACTGGCGACGAGCTATGTAAGCTACATTTTCTGGCAGAAACTGCGTCTTTAATTCCCTCTTCAGGTCCGCCCAAGATGTGATGGTACACCTGCCATTCTCTATATCATCATATTTGGTCCTCCACCACACTTTGGCATCCCCCGACAAATACATGGTAGCCATGGCGACCTTTCCATCTTCCGAATCGGCCCGCACGACTCTAAAGTAATGTTCCATGTCAAAGAGGAAATTCTCCAAATCCTTTGCATCTCTGGCCCCATTATAGGGCCTCGGCTCGGGTACTTTGGCTCGGCCATATTCCATACCCATCGGCCCTGTTGCAGGGGCATTCCCAACCGCTCGCATGGTCAGGTTTACCTTGGCAATAAGCTCAGCCATTTCTTCTCTGAGCACACCGACTGCCTCCCTGCAATCTTCCGTTGTGTCATTTATTGAAACTTCTTGTTCCTTTAGCATGCGCTCCACTGCCGCGATGCGCTCTTCCCACCGCGGGGAAACAGAAGTACTTGTTGGAGTGTTTCTTTTCTCCAACGCGATAATTCTGGATAGAAGAACATCATTCTCCTTCTCCAACGCAGCTATGCGATTGTATGCATCAGACGAACCCGAGTCCTGACTTGCAAAGGAAAGATCCCTGACCCTCTCGTCCAGGCCATCCAGTTCCCCAACTCGCTTCTCAAGAGCTTCGATCCTCTGAGTGTGGTTCACCATAGTGTGTTTTTGCCAAGCGCTTTCTAACTTGGCTCTGATACCAACTGTCACGGGCCGGCTATTTGGGGATTCCAACTAGACGGAACGTGCGGCACTTGCAGACTCTTCAAGCTAGCAAGTCAGCCTACAACACACACCTACAGGCAAACAAACTCAGCGGTTAGCCACATACACATCTCGGACATGCAACGGGCAATAACGAAGTATGAGCAAACACAAAGCAAGTCATTCCTAGGAACGTCCACACAACACAAAGCACACAACAAGGCAAGTGGCACACAAAGGCCCAACGAAGGTAACAAACAAGTAACACATAAGCAACAAGGAAGTGCACAGGGGCAAGTATGGATAAATGTTATTTCATTAGTATATAGCCTTGATAGGGCAAGGGAGTACACAGCTTTGGCCCTTATCTGCTGATGGCCATGGTGCTTCCCTAAGTCACCAGGTCACCTCCCCCTAAGGAGCCTTCTAGGGAAATAAAGTCTTCCCAGGAACATATATGATTTTTGTCTGGGAGACATATGCAATATTACAAAACTGCCACTACCCTATCCCATGAGGTTGCTTGGTGCAAGACTTGACTAATGATCAAGCACCAAGGCATGCTCATTACAAAATGGCCCCATGTGGGTGTGCCAAAGGGGCAGAACGCCACACGCCGCAGCGCCCTTGGGCTAGGTCACAGCGCAGCCCCTTCGAACCCAGAAATTATGGGTTTTCTTCACACTTCTCCCGGCCAATTTTCCAAGAATTCAACTCAGAAGAATGTCCCAATCAAACTAAGTTTAGTTACAAATATAAGACTTTTATTCATCAAATTAAACAAAAAATCATAACAATACATACTGAAGTTTCTATCTCAAATCATCAATTATTTATTACCCTAAAACCCAGTATAATTCCCCTAAAACTCCAAAATTTCTTAACATGATCAGTGATAAGGATCTTATCTCAATTACAACTTAATTCTCCAGCACCCTATTGCTACGATCCAGCTTAAGTCCTTCAGCAGCTCAAGCCTCTCCTTTTCCTTCAAGAATCCTAGCATAAGGCCTAAGTTTTCTGCCCTTTTTCTTCCTTAGCTTCAAGGCACAATGAGAGGGAGTGATAGAGAGAGAGAGAGTGTGAGTACGTGAGATAGATGAAAGTGAGCTGAGCGTTCTAAATGATTTTCTGGCTAAGTCTAAAATCAAAGAAGGTATATCACTTTACCCCTAGAAAGACTATTTTCCCCCTCATACTTATTAGTCCTCAAAGTGTTCCTAGGGGTAAAATGTTCATTCCGCTTCCAACCGCAAATTCCTCAAGTGTTGCTACCATTACATAATTATCCTCATCATGTACCATTAATTACCAAATTCTTATTCAATATCTGATAAAACCCAAAATATTCTCCAATTTCCCAAAAATACCTCTAGGCTCCCATCGAGTCGGGTATTAAACCATCTCGAGCCATATGCTGCAAATATATCCACATAATAATGTGATCCCAACAATTTATCACATATAATCACATGTATGCTCTTAATGGGCCAAAATTAGATATATGCCCTTATAAGCTATAAAGGCTCGCATGCATATCTAATATTCCTAAACATGCATATCACATATTAATCATGCATGCCACATAATCATGCATTTAAATATTTAATCACACATATACCAATTATGCATTCCTGGCACACTAATCTAGGCTCTTGAGCATTATTAGTAATTTTTGGTTGTTAATACTATCCCCTCCTACTAAGAATTTTGTCCTCAAAATTTAGCTAAATAACTCGGGGGTACTGATCCCGCATCGCTGACTCAAGTTCCCAGGTCGCTTCCTCTACTATACTATTCCTCCACAATACTTTGACTAGAGGAATCTTCTTGTTCTGAAGAACCTTTTCTTTCCTGTCCAAGACTTGAACCGGTCGCTCTTCATAAGAAAAATATGTCTGTAACTCCAAGACATCATACTTCAACACATGAGTTGTATCTAAGACGTACTTCTGAAGCAAAGAAATGTGGAATATGTCATGAACTCCTGACAATGACGGTGGCAGAGCAAATCTGTAGGCCACCTGCCTGATCCCCTCTAAGATCTCAAAAGGTCCAATGATTCTAGGGCTCAACTGGCCCTTTTTCCCAAATCTTCTCACTCCTCACAGTGGTGAGACTCGCAGAAACACGTGGTCCCTTGCCTGGAACTCCACGTCCCTACGCTTAAGATTAGCGTAGCTTTTCTGTCTTCTCTGCGAAGCGAGCATTCAAGGTCTGATCTTCTAGATAGCCTCATTAGTCTTCTGAACCATCTCCGGTCCCAAATACTTCCTCTCACCCATCTCATCCCAATGAATGGGTGATCTACACCTTCTTCCATATAACATCTCATATGGAGCTACTCCAATCGTTGATTGGTAACTGTTGTTGTATGAAAACTCAATCAACGGGAGACACTTACTCCAAGACCCCTCAAAGTCTATCACATATGCCCTGGGCATGTCCTCCAAAACCTGAATCATCCGCTCAAATTGTCCATCAATTTGAGGATGAAAGACTGTACTGAACTTTAGCTGAGTTCCCATAGCCTTCTACAATCCACCCCAAAACTTGGAGGTAAAGATAGGATCCTGGTCTGACACTATGGACTTGGGAACCCCATGGAGATGTACAATCTCCTTCACATACAGCTCTGCATACTGATCCACAGTATAGGTCGTCTTTTCTGGCAGAAAGTGAACTGACTTGGTGTATCTGTCTACTATTATACCACACCGAGTCATGAAGCCCCACTGTCTTGGGTAAACTTCCCACAAAATCCATTGTAATATCCTCCCATTTCCACTCAGGAATACCCAAAGGTTGTAGCAACCCTGCTGGTCGCTGATGCTCAGCCTTCACCTGCTGACAGGTCAAACATTTAGCCACATACTCTACTACATCCTTCTTCATCCCACAACGTCTGTAGATCCTAATACATCTTTGTGGTGCCTGGATGGAGTGAGTATGGTGTAGTATGGGATTCATCGAGTATCTCTCGTCTAATCCCCATATCAGTTTGGACATAGATCCGACCCTTATACCGTAATAACCCAATCTCTGAAATAGAATGGTCCTTAGCCACTCCAGCTAAGACAGTCCCTCTAACTTCCTGTAACTGTGCATCCACCAATTGACCCTCTTTTTTTCTCTCCAGAAGGGTTGATTGTAAAGCGATATTGGCCAACCGGCCTACAACCAATTCTATCCTCACTCTAGACATCTCTTTTGCCAATTCTCTCGATATTTGTGTAGAGATAAATAATTGTCCTGTGCCCCTCCGGCTTAACGCATCCGCCACTATGTTGGCTTTCCCTAGGTGGTAAAGGATGTCACAATCATAGTCCTTCACCAACTCTAGCCAATGCCTCTGCCTCATATTTAGATCCTTCTAGGTGAAGAAATACTTCATACTCTTATGATCGGTGTATATCTCACACCGATAATGTCACCACACCTTCAATGCGAATACCACCGCTGCCAACTCCAGATCATGGGTAGGATACTGCTGCTCATATTCCGTTAGCTGTCATGATGCATATGCAACAACCTTCTCATTCTGCATCAACACGCATCCCAGACCCAACCTCGATGCATCATGGTATACCACAAACTTCCCTTCCTCTGAAGGAAGACTCAACACTGGAGCAGTAATCAGCCATCGCTTCAATTCCTGGAAGCTATTCTCACACATGTTCAACAAGACGAACTTCAGATTCTTCTGTGTCAATTTTGTCATCGGTGCAGCAATCTTTGAGAATCCTTCCACAAACCATTTGTAATAACATGCTAACCCAAGGAAACTTCTAACCTCTGAGGCGTTCCTTGGTCTCAGCCAATCTACCATTACCTTCACCTTAATTGGATCCACCTTAATTCCATCTTCACCAACAATATGTCCAAGGAATGTCACTTCTGGTAGCCAAAACTCACACTTCTTAAACTTGGCATACAACCGGTGCTATCTCAATCTCTACAATACTTGTCAGAGATGCTGCTCATCTTCTACCTCTGAACTGGAGTAAACCAAGATGTCGTCGATGAAGACAATCACAAACTAGTCTAGAAATCCTTGAATACCCTGTTCATCAAGTCCATGAATCCTGCTGGGGCATTGGTCAAACTAAACAACATGACCAGAAACTCATAATGCCCATTCCTCGTTTGGAAGGTCGTCTTTGGTATATCCTCGTCCTTGATCCTCAGTTGATGATAACAAGATCAAAGATCAATCTTCGAGAACACCGTCTTTCCCTGCAGCTGATCAAAAAATTCATCGATCCTTGGTAAAAGGTATTTATTCTTGATGGTCAACTTGTTCAATTCCCTGTAGTCTATACACATCCTCAATGTCATATCCTTCTTCTTGACAAACAAAAGTGGAGCACCCCATGACAAGTAGCTACGCCTGATAAACCCCCAATAGAGAAGCTCTTGTAACTGTATCTTCAATTCCTTTAGTGCCCCCGGAGCCACCCTATATGGTGCCCTAGACACTAGCTCAGCCCCCGACACTAACTCAAATAATAAACTTAATCTCCCTGTGTGGCAGCGGTCCTGGTAAATCCTCAGGAAACACATCCAAGAACTTGCGTACGAATCTGGTCTCTCCAGGCCTTGCTGGAAAAATTCTTGTAGTACCCACCACACTAGCTAGGAAACCTATACATCCTCCCTGTATAGGATGTATAGGTTCTCAATACAAACAACATGGGTATGCAGAGTCCGTGCATCACACCCACAAAAACAAAGGGATCCTCTATCTCAGGCTCAAAAGTCACCATCTTCTTCCTGTAGTCTATAGTAGCCCCATATCTGACCAGCAAATCCAACCCTAAGATCATATCAAAATCGTCCATACTCAACTCAATCAAGTCTACTGATAGTTCCCTACCATCTATCATCACTGGCTGTGCTCTAATCCATCTCCTAGAAACTACCAGTTTCCCTGTAGGCAATATAGTGTAACGCCCTGCTAATTAGGGTCCATTACCAAGTGTGTTTAAAACCAGTGCTAAACTTGCTAAACAAGTCATTTGGACTAAACATGTGATTAAGCCACTAAAGGTTTCGGTATTAAAACTTTTGGTCAACTCATAAACATTTCCATTAAGTTAAAGAGAAGTTCTTTAAATGGGATCCCAAAAACATCAGTTTAAAAGTCAATTACAACTCTCAGGTTACACAATAAGCCGACCTAGGCAGCAAAAGCTAGGTTTGACCCTAGTTCCCTTAAGCATCTCGACCGTGGTGGTCGAGCAGACTGCATATGTACATACCACTGCTAATGCCCTCCGACTCATGGCTGGTTGAGCTTCTCTTTACCTTTACCTGCACCACAAAGCACCTGTGAGCCAGAAGACTCAGCAAGAAAACATATTCCACAGCTTATAGAATGAAACAGTTATCAAGCAGTAATAACTGATACTTATGCATTCATTAAACCAAACTGGAGACCATAGAGTCACACAAGTGCATGTTGCACTCTCTTTCAAGTTGTTGGCATCCGAGCCAGTCAAGTGCATGTCGCACTCCCAGGGTAGCCCAGCCATGGTGGCCTACACTCCGCATGCATTATGCCAATCTTTGCTTATAAACTAAGTTCTTTAAGCCCTTGACTTATAAGTCAAGCCACCACGTGCCTCCAACTTATAAGTTGAAGCTCTGGGACTCTCGACTTATAAAGCGAGTCTCCCATAGTTCAATATATTCTCAACTAATAAGTTGATCCCCACTTAACACCCTAATAATTCTTTAGTTTCTAAACCAAGCTTCACAGGCATAACAGACAGTCACATGTTTCACATAGCATACCTATCAAATAATCACACAATGCATTATAATACATTTACACAATAGTCATAAGCATAATTATAATTATGCACGTTATAGTGTACCTAATCAGATATTCGCAACATAATTATAATCATGTTCATTACCTTAACTAAGCTCTAATCATGCATTCACATAACAGGTGCAGTTTTCTTACCTTTGGTCCGTATGCAGGTTATTAGCGACGACCCTCTGAGTACAATCCCTGATTCAAGCCCTTAGCGAAAACCTCAAATGAGATGAACCTCTTGAGCTTAACCTCTGTTTTCCCAAAGCCTAACACCTTGATTCCTAGACTTTACTCTTCAATTCCTCAAGAACAACTCAAGCATCCATGGCACCTAGAGAAAACGAGGGAGAAGAAGAAAGCTGCTGAATTTCTTTTCTTTTAGTTTCCTGTAATTTCTCAAACCTTCTGAGTATAATCCAGCCAGCCAAGTCTTAAACCCCAAGTGGAATTGACTAAATTGCCCCTTGCCCTTAACCTATACAATAAGTACTCACAAAGGCAACTTTGTCATTTGCCTTAAATCCCGCTATCCACAATTTACATCCTATAATTCCTGCTACTTCAAATTTTCTCACACGGTTACCAATAAATTTTCCCATTACCCACAAATTCCCGGTAATGTACTAAATCAATAAAATACCCCTAAGCTTACCCCGAGCCGGGTATTAAGACCCCATTATGACTTTTCTGCTAACTTGCTCATCGGGATCGCCTCTCGTCGAGTAACTAAAATATATCCACATAATAATTTGGTCTCAATCACACAAACACATATTTGCATTTATTTCCCTGAACGGGTCAAATTACTAAAATACCCTTCTTATAAGAAACGGGCCCACATACACATATTTAATATCTCTATCATGCTAACATAATTATATTATAATATAATTCACATAATAACTCAATTATTGCCTCCCGCCCCTCTAATCCAGGCACTAAGCCACATTAGGAAATTTGGGATGTTACATATAGTCTCAAACCCCGCAGTATAATACTCACTAGGTCTACACAATCTATCAATTACCTTACTAGAAACAAATGAATGTGTAGCACTAGAGTCAATCAATATGGTGTAAGAGAATCCAGCACTAGAAAGCTGACCTGTCACTATCGAGGGACCAGCCTCAGCCTCTACTTGCGTCAAGGTGAACGCTCGAGCTGGAGTCAAGTTGTCCACCTTCCCTGATTCCTCTTTCTTTGCTGTTGGGCAATATTTCTTGAGGTGTCCCACCACCCCGCACAAATAACAAGCCCTTGCCCAACATTCGCCCAGATGGCTCTCCCTGCATCTAGTGCACTCTGGGTAACTTCTCCATGTCTCACCGCCTCCTTGGCGGTCACCTGAGCACCCCGACCCCTCCTATCAGGACCAACAGTGGTCGAAGTGTCAGGGGTCTTCCTCTTCAGATTACGGGGGCCTCTGCTCCTACCAAACCTGTGGATGGAGGCACAGTCTTGCGAACATCCCGTATCGCAGCGTTCTCCTTCCAGATCTTATTCTCTGCCTCCTCAGCGGTAAGAGCCTTCTCAACAGCCTGGGCATGTCGTTCCCTCAGGTACTATTGTAGTTCTCACATTCGACTATCATAGCACTAAGCCCTCTAATAAATCTGTCATGTCTAGTTGTATCTGTAGGCAGTAGATCTATTGCGAACTTCACAAGTCTATCAAACTTCAGGGCATACTCTGTGACTGTCATGTTTCCCTGTATCAACCCCATGAAGTCATTCACTTTCACTGCCCTGACGACAACATCAGAGTAGAAACACCCCTAGTTTGTGATGCCACCTCCTACTACATATAGGCATCCTCTCTAAGCATGTAGGTGGCACAGGCCACCCTGTCATTACCTTCCACCCTCTTAAAATCTAGGATAGAAGTAATCATACTCATCCACTGTTTGGCCCTCAGTGGATCTGGTCCTCCCTCAAAGGTTGGAGGATGCTGCCTCCTGAACCACTCATACAAGGGATCCCAACTATTCCTAACCTTAGGTGTCTGTATAGCTGGTGCCACAATAGTTGGCAAAATAGGTGCAGCACTCCCTAACGGGGCCTGCTATCTCAGAAGATGGATCTGCTCTTCCGGACTCTGTAACTAGGCTTGCATGTTTGCCAGTTCTCAGGGACTGGCAGAGGGTTTCTGCCCTGGTCATCATATCTAGTATCAGACCCTGTGCCGACTAGTCGTATCGATCACCTTGGATGCATAACTATCATAGTTTATTTACAACCAATGACTCAACAGTCAGGCAATGGTGAGAGGTTAACAATCTTTCCATAATCTACCATTGAAACATAACCAACCACAAGCAATCAAGATGCAAACAATCATTCAAATATTCACTCACATACAGTAACAATGCTAATAAGCATGCCTCATTATCATCACACAGCAGTCAAGGGCCAGGCCCTATCAGTATCTTATGCTTCCTATTAATCATATAGCAAAGCATTTACATTCCATTCACACATTTACGCATATAGTCACATATATACAATTACCAAACCCAGAGTTGAGCTTGTCTTTAGTGGCGAGTGTACATGTCCAGCCAGTCTTTAGGAACCCTTAAACCTAGACCACTTTGATACCAAGTTGTAACGCCCTGGATAACCAAGACCGTTACACACTGTAGTTAAAATAGTGCAGGACTTGCTAATCAAGTCATTTAAATAAAAATGTGATCCTAGGGTCAACAATCCGATTAGGGTTAAAATATTTTGATCATAAACGGTTAATTTTTCATTAAAATAGAGGTTTGGTCCATGGGATCCCAAAAACAGGGTTTAAGAGCAAAGTTACAAAGTTCTCAAAAGTTATATACAATCCAGCGACCAATCTAATGGAAAAATACAAATTTTAGGTTATGTCCCTATACTCTCCCTCGGCCATGGCGGACGAGCAGCTGACAATGTACATCTCACCCCTAGAGCTCTCCAACTCATGGTTGATCCATCTTACCCTTGCTTTTACATGCACCACATAGCACCCGTGGGCCAAGGCCCAGCAAGAAAACCATAACAGTAATACATAATCAATGATGAATATCATTCAAACATAAAATAGTCATTCAAATATTCAACAAGTCATATACATCAAACTAATATCAGTAAACATACACATTCATCAATTTATCTCAATCTATATACAATTTTCAGGGTCGGCGCCCTTAGGCTGCGTTCTCTGTTTACTCCACTAAATCTGGCACGCTTAGGTCGAGTCCAGTGTTTATCTAGCTGACCCCAGCTCACAGTGGCCATGTCGCGTCCTGTGCACAAATTATCAGCCCCGAATCTCTTAGGTCGTTCATTCTCATATGCTAAATCAATCATTTAGCCATACAGTATACATGTTCAAGTATTCAGAATCTCAGTCCCATTACAACCACTCAAGAGTGCAATTTTCTTACCTTGAATTCCAAGCGGAGATAATAGAACGGTCCCGAGTACGATCCTTAGTCTCGAGCCTTGGCGATAAACCTAGTCACAATGGCGAAAGGGTAATCATCAACTTCAAATCCAAATAAATACTAAGGAGATAAAAACTAGCCTCCAGGACCTCAATTTCTACTAAACCTTGAAATTATCTCGAGTGCCTAGGTTCGAACCCCTGAGCCTTAACAATTCTAAAAACCATCCCAAGGTAAAAAATCCCTAGGAGGGCCGCAACTCGGCCCCAAGGGTCAAGACTTACCCTCAAGTCAGAGACCAAAAATCCAAGCCATAGGGGAGGCGGGCCGTGACTTGCCTCCTAAGGTCGCGGCACGCCCCCAACTCAAAGAGCATACCCAGGTCTACTGGCCACACGCGCCGCAATGCTGCCCCTTCGAACCCATAAATTATGGGCTTTCTTCACACTTCTCCTAGCCAATTTTCCTAGAATTCAACTCAGAAGAACCTCCCAACCAAACTAAGTTTAGCTACGAATCTAAGACTTTTAATCGTCCAATTAAAAAAAAATCATAACAATACATACTGAAGTTTCTATCCCAAATCATCAACTATTTATTACCCAAAAACCCAGTCTAATTCCACTCAAACACAAGAATTTCTTAACATGATCAGTGATAAGGAACTTACCTCAACTACAACTTAATTCTCCAACACCCTTTTGCTACAATCCAGCTTAAGTCCTTCAGCAGCTCACACCTATGCTTTTCCTTCAATTTTCCTTCAAGAATCCCAGCTTAAGGCCTAACTTTTCTGCCCTTTTTCTTCCTTAGCTTCAAGGCACAATGAGAGGGGGTGAGAGAGAGAGAGAGTACACACGTGAGGGAGATGAAAGTGAGCTGAGGGTTCTAAATGATTTTCGGGCTAAGTCTAGAAACAAAGAAGGTATATCACTTCACCTCTAAACAGACTATTTTGCCCCTCATACTTATTAGCCCTCAAAGTGTTCCTAGGGGTAAAATGGTCATTTCACTTCTAATTCCCACTAATTCCTCAAGTGTTCAAACTATTAAATAATTAACCCCACCGTGTCCCATTAATTACCAAATACTTATTAAATATCTAATAATTCCCAAAACATTCTCTAATTTCCCAAAAATACTTCTAGGCTCCTATCGAGCCAGGTATTATACCCCGTTGTGACTATTGCGCTAATCTGCTCAATAGGACCATCTCGAGCCATATGCTGCAAATATATCCACATAATAATGTGGTGTCAACAATTTATCACATATAATAATATTTATGCCCTTAACGGACCAAAATTACATATATGCCCTTATAAGCTATAAAAGGCTCGCATGCATATCAAATATTCCTAAACATGCATATCACATATTCATATAATCATATTAATCACGCATGCCACATAATCATGCATTTAACCATTTAATTACACATATACCAATTATGCCTTCCCGACACACTAATCAAGGCCCTTAAGCCTTATTAGTGATTTTAGGTCGTTACAACTTATGTCCAAGTTTATGACCAAATAATGACATCTAGAGGGTGAAAAAAATAAAAATGAGATTGACAAGTACTTGGATGATGATATTGAAGACTTTGTTGAGGGTAAACGTTTTGAAATCTTGAAGTGGTGGATGAGACACTCAGATAGGTATCCGGTCTTATCATTGATTTCTCGAGATATTTTGGCCATGTCTTTCATCACTGTTCAATCAGAGTCTGCATTTTCTATTGGAGGGCATATTCTTGATTCATTTCGAAGTTCACTAAGCCCCAAGAATGTGGAAGGTCTAATATGTTTGAAGAATTGGTATAGGGAAAGTGATCAATCAATTATTGTCAAATGGTACATGGATGAAGATGAAGTACTCAATACTTCTGAACAACTTGAGAGCAGTAAAATACTTTATACTTCATTTTCTATATATTTGTAGAACTTTTCATATATTAAATATTTGTTCCACTCTTTTGCAGAGATTACTACTACTTCTAGTGCTTGTCCAAAATGATTCTAGTGCCCATTCAAAATGGGTCCATTAGATTCTTACTTATCTCTTAAGGTTGGTTTGTTTTCTTCTCCAATATTTGTTGTCTGATTTTATTATCATTTAGGGATTAAACAATTTTGGACCCTGAGTTTTGTCTCATTACCTGTTTGGACCTTATGTTTTGATAAATTATTTTTTGGACCCTGTGTTTTGTAAAATAGTTCAAATAGACCACTGAACATGATTTTGATAAATAATTGTTGAACTAAAATTACAAATAATTCACCAAACTTATAATTCAGAACAAAAGGACAATCATTCTATCTGACAACTATGTTGTTATATTCAATTTTTTGTTCATCAAAATTGGATTTAGGAGTCTATTTGAACCATTTTACAAAACATAGAGTCAAAAAAGTAATTTTTTAAAACATAGGGTCCAAATGGTGTAATCCCTATTATTTATTGTGTTACTTACAATATTTTTAAACATATTATAATATAATTTTCATTTTGTAGGACTCTATGGCCTTTGAAAATTGGAAACTTTTGAAGTTTATTTTGAAACAAGTTAGATTTTAGATTCATGGAACTTTTTAATGAACTTTTCATGGACTTTTTTTGGAATTTGTTGTTATTAGACTTTGAAGTTCTTAGACTTATAATTATGAAACTTTTTATGGATTTTTTTTTTATCTTATTAGGTTGTTTGAGAATTTTGGAATTTGGAGATTTTAATTTAAACTATGAATGTCTAAATTTAAATTCAAGTGATCTATTCCCTATGAGGACTAATAGTTTTCTAATTTTTCCTCACAATATATAACTTTGTATCAACCAATCCGCTCAAAAAACCGCACAAAACTACGCAATTTACTCACTTGTTGGGCAATTATTGGTTGTAAATTTTTAAAATCGGCCAATCCATTTGCTGTGCACCCCTACATATAAATATGCATTATGTTTAATTAATCATACATATTTATGATAAATTTTATTATAATCAAAAGTAATATTACTTGTACATTCCCTAGTTAATATATATTTTAAATATAATTAATCAATTATATGCATATTTGAATACACATTATAAGTAATTATATTTTTATGTTAATTTTGGAAACAAAATTCGAAAATAACTTCACCAATGAATAGTAATAAGAAGACAAAATAATTTGACTAAATTTTTTTACTCCAGTCGCTTTTATATATATACTAAGTGGGGTACGTGTAAAAAATTTAAGTTTTTTTTATTAAAATCTAAATCTAAATTTTTTATAATTTTAATTAGTTAAAATCTTAATTAAATTAATTAAAATATCAGTTAATATTGTAATAAAAAAGAATTGATTTTTTTTTCACACATATAATTAGCTTGAGAAAATAATTAAATTGAATAAATATCTATAATTTAGATTTGGAATATAAAATATTAAATTAAGTGCAAATATTACATTTGAACATAATACAATATTGTAGGAAAAAGGAAAAAAATAATTATTAAAATCAAATCATCCTAATATAACTTCAACAAAATAGTTTTAACTTTAAATTTGAAACTTTAAACAAAATTAAAAGAATAAAAAAAATCCAATGCATTTTAAAAATACCAATAAATCTCTTTAAATAAATAAAAAAATTATAGAGCAAACATAAAATAGAAAGATGAGAACTGATACATAGAGATAACGTATGAATGATAGCGTATATATAGTAATATTTTATTAAATAATTAATTAATCTTTTTATCAAATGCAATTAATAATATTTAAAAAAAAATGAAAAGAGATATATAATTAAAATATACTCTCCACTACAAGATAATATAATTTGATCAAATTTAGTAAATTAACTAACTATTTAAATTATTTTAAAAAATAACTATTTGAATCTTAGCAAAAAAAAAAATCACTCTTTTTTTAAATAGAAAAGAAAAATATATATTTTTATTTACTACAATACAAACTAAAATATATTCCCATTAAAAAAAAAAGCTAAAATATATTCTCACTATAATATAATATAATTTGATGAAATTTATAAAATTAACTCACCTTTAATTTTTTTTTTATTTTTTTTTAAAATTCACTTTTTAAATCGTAACTAAAATAATAAGAAATACATTTTTTTTAAATAGAAAAAATAAAAATATATATGTATGGATATTACAAGACAAAATAACTTAATCACACCACAAGATAAAATAATATAACTAAATTTTTTTAAATCCACCCACTCTTTTATGACAGTTATTGATATATAAATATACAAAATCAGATTGTAGTTTAGCTAAAGTCAGTCGGTTCTATTAATTTTCTAAGTCACAGTTTTCATACATCATGTTCCCATAATTTTAAATTGTCAGTAATTTATACATATATATATCAATAATACATATATAATCCAATGATCAATGATGTAAATTGTACCTGTAACTAATTTGTCATGCTATATGAACTATATGTTCGATACATTAAATTTCATTGTTCCTAAGAGAAAAGACAACCTTCGTGAAATAATAAAAAGGTTTAAATTTATTCAGTTTGGTAAAATTACCAAACTCACAAAGAGAGATCTGTTTTTTAAAAAAAACTTTCAATATTACATATACTCTAAACTCTCTCAATCTCTTCACCCAAAACCCAATATACCATTTGTTTATCACTCTCACACTACTCTCTACACTTCAAACTCACTTTCATTACTCTACAAAATCACTCTCACACTCTCTTTAAAAGCCTCTCTCTCACACATACACATGCACAAATAGTATATTAATAGAATTATAAAACTCGGGCAACAAGACACTCTAAAACTTGTTCAATAAGTGGCTCATTTTACACAAATTAATAATTACCACTAAACTCTATAAATAAAATCCATAATAGATTAATTTGAGTCAATACTCAACACTCTCCACTTTGACTCTCACATTCTCTAAACTCACAACTCAAACCATCAACAAGAGTTAATATTCATCAAGCTCATACTGTCATCGAACTTCACTTGACCATTTATCTTGAAATTCTCGGTCTCCCACTCCTATTATAAGAGTTGATGTCTTCTTTCTTTAAACAACCCCTAACTGTAGTTGGAGTCTACACCACCTTTATTGCATTATTCTTTTACTCTAACAACATTAGATGATGACCTTTTATGACTTGGCTCCACCATCATAGCTCCACCTAAAATAGCCTTCTTGACTAGTTTATAAAAATTCCACTCATTTTAACCCTTTATGAATACCAAATCATATTTCTTAATAGTCATAACACCATCTTTCGCAAAATAGTCAGAACCTAGAGTGTTCAAGGCTCCTAGAGAGATTAAGCTCTTCTTCAACATAGGACCATGTCTTACATCAGCCAATGTTCTCACAACACCATCAAACATCTTCACCTTCATAGTTCTTATTCCAACAACTTTAGAGCTAGAATCATTCCATCAAAATAATACAACTTTCATATGCCTTATAAGTGTCAAAGCACTCCTAATATGAGCACATGTGGAATGAACAACCAGAATCCAAAAATCTAGCAGTCTAAAAAAATTTCATATGTAATGACAGAAAAAAACATCAACATCACTTTCAAAATATGCATCAATAACATTAGTAGAATCAGAAGTCTCTTTGCATTCTTAATTTCTCAATGCTTCAAGATGCTTGGTTAATTCTTCACAATTCCGCCTGACATGTACATTTTTGTGACAATATAGTAACACTCCACATCTCTCTACAAACATGATTGAGTGTGATTATATCTTAAATCACCATACCTTCCTCTTGATTTAATCCTTCCATGATTTGATTTTGACCTTGTCACAAGAACTTGATCAATATAAGACACATTGCTTGGTTGCTTGAAACTCTGTCTCCAAAAGAGCAGTTCACAACTCAATCACAGTTAAAGTGGTATTTCCAACTAAAAGTGTAGTCATTAATGATTAATATGATTTTGGTTGAAAGCCCAACAAAATTATACTTTTATCTTCTTCGTCAATTTTGACATCTACGCTTCACAATTGAGCATACACTTATTAAATGTATTTATATGACCTCCAACATTGTCCCCTTCCATCATCTAAATTTTTTCTTCAAACATAATCTATTTATTAGGGATTTTGACATATAAAGTTTCTCTAACTTTTTCCATAACTCAGAAGGACATGTTTCATTCAAGACATAATACTTTAATTTGAATTGTGCTTACCGCTTTCTCATGTAGCTCTTCCCAATCTTCATCATTCATACTCGCATGCTTCTTTCCCTGTAGTGTCTTTAGGAGCCCTTACTGCACTAAAACATCTTTCATTGTGCTTTGTGGTCTGTTGAAATTGTTCATTCCATCAAAACTCTCAATCTCAAATTTTGTGGAAGACACCATCTTTGACATATTCAGTGAAGATATGAACCTGACTTTGATACCACTTGTTGGAAAAGAAAGATAAACTTCAAGTGCATCGAAATAATAAAAAAGAACGAAAGTTGCTCGGTTTGGTAAAATTACCACACCCACAAGGAGATATCTATTTCTCCTAAAACTTTCAATATTACATATGCTGAAAACTCTCTCAATCTCTCTACCCAAAACCAAATACACAATTTGTTTCTCACTCTCACACTCTACACTTCAAACTCACACTTTCCCTATACAAATCACTCTCACACTCTTTTCAAAAGCGCCTCTCACATACACAAATAATATATTTATAGAATTGTAAAACTTGGGCAACAAGACACTCTAAAACATGACCAATAAGCACTTATTTTACACAAATTAATAATTATCCAAACTTAAAAACTCTATAAATAAAAACTATATTAAATTAATTTGTGTCAATACTCAATAGTTCCAGCGACACTCCATTTTTGTTGTTAAATGTATTTGTTCTGTTTTGTCACAACTATATACCCAAATGTATTTTACACGTAAATTTCATTTAGTTTATTTGACTATAGTGATGAACTACCCCTTACTAGATGTAGTTTATTTTTTGACTTTTCACTATTTATATTGCTGAAAAAGTTAGGATTATTATTCAAGAATTACACACAAAAAAAAGGTGTTAAGCCTCAATTCATATATCTACCCATGATAGTATTAGTGCTTGGCTCGCCATGTCTATTTATATACTGTGGATCAATGCTCAAAAGGAGTTCAAGCTAAGTCTTGAAGGGAGCTCGAGGGAGTCCAATGAACTTATTATCACTAGAGAGATGTCTGGTGCTTGAAGACTCCCATAAGAATAAAGACTTAATTCACAAGGTATTTTAGAACAATTTAAAAGAGAGTACTTTACTATTTTATGTATAACTACTTGTAATAACTCTGGTAGTTTTAGCAGATTCGCTTCTATTTGGACAAGATCCCATAAATATAACTTAAGGGTGATCTTAGCTTAACTATGTAATAATGTAAAACACCTTATTCTACTATCATTTATAAAAGATTACTAATCAATACTTATTTACAAAAATACCACAATTGTTCAAAAGGTTCAGGGAGACCTTATTTAACACATGCATTATGGGTCGATTTGTTTAAATCAAAATATAAAATCTTTCATGCAATTTAAAATAAAAATAGCAAAGTCTCACTAAAATATAATTAAACGTAATAGAACTCATAAAAACGTTAATCAGCGTTTCTAGATCATTTTCCATCCATTCGCACCCCACAACATACATACTTTGACCATGGAACGCCCCATATCATCCTACGTGTCAATCATAAAATCTATCACCTACCTGAAAGGAGAAAAAGTAAGGGGGTGAGCTAAAAGCCCAGTAATGAAGTACAAACAAGAATAATAATTCACATAAGTACAATACAAAACTATTCTCATGATACATAAACTTAAAATGACATAACACAAACATTTCACATTCTCACACACTTTATCTAAAAATTAATCATAACAAATAAAGCAAACAGTTCTATGAGATAACTAGTAAAGCATAACCCGGTATACCTCCTCTTGCCCTGGTGGGCCTCTTGGCTCTTCCGCCTTATGAATTACGTCATACCTTAATATCTTTTGTTTTGTCGCGTTTCAGCACGCTAACAACACTCTGCTTTTCATAATAACTTATAATACATACATACATAACAACTTATCTCATAACTTGGTTTCTCATACAGTTCAATATATTCGCACAAGAAATCTAGTTAACTTCCTTACCTCAAGTCCAATCTATATAAAATGCGAGATAGCTTCACAACGAGCCTATAATAGTCAATTAAACACTCGTCTTAATATTAGGTAAAACTAAGCATATCATACAAGCATACCCCAAGTGTGCATAGGCCATACACATGTGACACAAGTTGCACCACAACTTTATTCATAAAACAACATCACAAAAATCATAAAAAATATTGTCAATTCTACTAAGTAATTCTCAATGGTTTCAAAACAAGAACCATCGATTTGATTAAATAGCATATATTTTAATGTAAAAGTAAACTTGCATGTAACATGCATACGTGAGACGGTTCTTAAAACTCATTTTGAAGTTTGTAATATTTATTTCTTTATTTTTTTTGTCAATTTCACAAGAATTCAGCAAGCATAAAATAAATTACCAACTCGGTTAATACTACTTTATTCTTTTAAAGAATACGATTGTCATTCATAAATTTTATTACAAAAATTTAATTTACTAAAATAACCTTTTAGCTTTAATTGTACAAAATAATAATCTTATTTATTATTTAGTAACAATAAAATGTGACAACATTTATAATTACTTATAAAATCACTAATTTGGTAAAATTAATTAATTTCATAAAAGTACCATTTTAATTTTGAAAATTTAATTAAATAATACCAATAACATGTGATATAATTTAATCCTGATTAAAAATATAATTTATAGACCATAAAATTCACATTAATTATAATTAGCTAAAATTTGGTAAAAGAAGTAATAATACTCACATTTTCAGTAAACCAAATTCTATACATCTTTTTAAAATGACTTTTCTCAACTTTTAAACACTAAAAATCGGCATATATCTTATTAAAGAAAAATACATTATCCATGCATGAAATTCACCTCTTACTTGTCTTAGTTTTAAAATATGAATTTTAAGACATAATATGTTCTCCTTTTAAATTATTTATAAATTACCGTAAAATATAAACTAAAAATAAAAAAGCATAATTTATTTAAATATACTCATAGTCTTTTTTTAACCATTTTAACAAATTAACCTAACATGCTTCTATACCTTTATGCATTTCAACATTACAATTACCATGCAACAAACAATTTAATCATTTCAAAAACATAAACCCCAAAAAGAGATGCATTGGCCGAGACACATTAACAAGCATAAATGTAAATGCAAAACAATTTAAGACATTACTACCATGCTTCCTAACTCAAACATACACCTTAATATATTCAAGACCAAAGCATCACAATATAATCAACATTAAACTAAAATATATTTTATTATAATATCAATGGAAATTCTAACATACTCCTTATTACAACAACTTTTCATGCTTATAATCTAAATAAAACAAAGGAACCTAAAGCCTAATATATTTCATGGCCGAGATACAAAAGAATTCAATAACAGGGTTTATCATTCAAACTCACCATGCCTCTAATTTATTCAAATCATTAAGAGAATTAGTACTAACAATATGCATAAGCTGAAACATCCTTAGTGCCAATAACAAAAATATACCCAAAACCTATCATGCTTCTATTAAAAAAAACATAACCATCCACTCAAATACATAAGCATGATTTTTAAAATTCAAAAGAAATAACAAGAACCCTAACACATGTATTATACATAGAAACCTTATAAAAATATATACTAGAACCTCTATACATGTGTTGTGAGAATTTTAAATTACGCAAGTGCACATAATCGTAACAAGTAATAAAGTGATTGTTACACCCAGATTTCGAGCTATGTTAATTATGACCTCGAAAGTTGGATTCGCAAATAAGTGGACTCATAAGGTTGGAAACATGCTCCAGGATCATATGCCGAGCTTGCAGGATATAGACGATCTCGGTATGGTGACCTCGAAGAGTTCATGATCTCGAAAGATAGCTCCGGGAACACATTCATCTTCAGGGACGACTTCGGATCAGGGGTCCCGAGCTCGACACACGTACGATCTTGAAAGCCATGTGGCCTCGGAAGATGTTTCTAGCTCGATAGATGACGGGAAACCTGGAAAGCTAAAGCCTTAGAGATACGCGATAACCACCTTGAATATCTACAAGTGTTATAAATATGAGATGTAATCCTCATTTATTATTGTAAATCCCCTAGAATCGTGGGATATTATTTGGTTAGTTATACGTCTCCTGGTCTTCAGGGGACGTTTCCTTTTATATCTGATTATAGGCATTTAAAGCCATTTATTTTATTTACACAAAAGAGTAACTACCCAAAATATGTGGGATAGTATTCTGCATCCTTCTCTATAAATAGAGAGGCCATGCACCATTGTAAAGGACCGAAATTCTGATCCTTGAGAGAAAACTCTGGAGAATTCATTCTTGAAGAATTCCTAGAGATAATCTTGAGTTTAATAACAAAGACTCGTGGACTAGGCAGATTTAACTACTGAACCACGTAAAAATCGTGTGTTTACATTGTTTTATTTCAATTGGCCATTATCAACTATTGTTTATGTGCTCTTCTTTCACTGTTTGACGAAAAACGGCGTCAACAGTTTGGTGCTTTCATTGAGAGCCTTAAGCATTCATCCCTGAGAAATTCATGGCCACAAACAATCAGAACACGCCTGAAGAAAACTACCCAAGGCGTCCTGGAAAACAACCAATGGAGAACCCGGATGCTGAGGAGAGAATTGGGTCCTCTGATTCTCGGGGACCACCGCCTCCACCAAGGGATGAGGATATGTACTACAATCCTGAGCGTTACGTTCCTATTGTAGAACTGGAAAACCGGCAGTTGAAACAGCTGTTGGCAGAGGCCAATAAACGGAATGAGGAGTTGACTAGGATGGCCGCAGAGGCGCAGGTGGCTCAGCCCCCGCCTCCGCGCGAAAGCCAAGTCCCTCCTCCAAGGGACGTGCATGTTCCTCCCCGGAGGCCCCGTGGGCGTCCGCGGAAGGATGCTGCCACAAGAAGGCCGACTCAACCTTCGGCGCCGGTAGAGCCATCTGCTCCTCCTAGGCCCTAGAGGAGTACCCGAGCTCGGGTTCCGCCTAACCCGCCTGTGGAAGTGCCTGCGGGAACTGAGAATAACCGAACCCCTGCAAAGGCTCGGACTCAGGTACCTGGGAGCGCACCGAACGCGACTGACCCATCTCGGGCGAATTCTGGACCCTCTAGGCCGCGACAAGGGCGGCAGCCACCGTCGCCTATACGGTTCCCTCCGTCACCC
The DNA here is from genome assembly GCF_963169125.1 of Humulus lupulus. Classification (NCBI taxonomy): domain Eukaryota; kingdom Viridiplantae; phylum Streptophyta; class Magnoliopsida; order Rosales; family Cannabaceae; genus Humulus; species Humulus lupulus. The sequence continues at coordinate 195,142,432 of NC_084799.1, read as the reverse complement.
ATAAGATATCCTTCATCTCCCCGCAGAAACGATCAACCTGTTTGAGATCAGGATCAAGGGCGTACGGGGGAAAGACAAGGAAACAGGGAGACTTTCTAGGAGCGGAGAGGTGCACCATCTGAGAGAAGTCAGACGTCTCGGTCTCGCACTGCGGAGACAAGGCGACGTGGGAATAACCCACCACGAAATGACCGAGCAATGAGTTTCACCAGTGATGAGTCCGGAGAGACCAGGCCCGTCAATAAATACGACCGAGGTCGTAAAAATACTGGAAATCACAAGAATCGTCCCGACCTGCGAAATCATCTGAATCAGAGTAGGGGGAAGGGAGATCAGACAAATCCGGACCTGAGGGATCGCTTGAATAGGCGTAGAGATCCCTCACGGAGACGCGATCCTAGAATCACGATCAATGACAGTCAATTCCAGACAGCACTTCCTACTGACCCAGTCCAAGAAAGGATCGATCAGCTCGAAAAAGCCTTTAGGCTTTTAAAGAATGAACGAGGAAATGGTCGATATGAGGACTCTGATGAGGAGCTCGAGCCGTTTGCTCCCCATATTTCCAACACTCAATTTCCTCAAGGGTTCTGGATTTCTCACGTCCCAGCGTTTGAAGGAAAGACCGACCCATGTAGTCACCTGAGTACATTCAACACTATTATGAGAGCTAGTAACGTGGGTTACGAGCTCAGGTGCATGTTGTTTCCAACATCATTGGCAGGACCTGCCAAAAGTTGGTTCGAAAAGTACAAGAGACACTTAATAACTTCATGGGAACAGTTGTCTAGAGACTTCAAGAAGCAGTTCCGAGCTATGATGGGAGTCAGACCAGAGGCATCCACTTTGACTAACGTCCGACAACAGCCAGGCAAAACACTGAAAAGCTACCTAACAAGATTTAATCTGGAGGTCGCCCGAGCTTGGGATGTGGATGACAGTGGGCACCTAATGGCTATCCGAGCTGGTGTTTTACCCGAAAGTGCCCTTTGGGATGACATGCAAGGGAAACCGGTGAGGTCAATAACTGAGTTTAACAGACGAGCGCAGAGGTTTGTCAATGTAGAGGAGGCGAGGTCAACGCTCAAGGCAACCTCGTAGACCGAAACTACAACGATAAATATCAGCTCTGCCTCAACCTCGGCTGACCCAGCAGCTCCACAGCCTAGCTCGGAGAATCCCTCCAAGAGGAAAAAGAACGAAGGAAATAACCCCGAAGCTGAGGGAGGAAAGAAAAAGAGAGGAGAGAGGTATTTCTCCGTGTACAAAGTGCACACTAAGCTCAACGAGTCTCGGGAAAACATATACCTGGCTAATGAAAACCAGGTCCCCTTCAGGCGTCCGGACCCAATGAGAAATCAAAAATCCAAGAGGGATTCCAGTAAGTATTGCCGGTTCCACAGAGACACCGGACACACAATTGATGAATGTCGACAACTTAAGGACGAGATCAAAGGGTTAATCTCGAGAGGTTATTTCCAGCAGTATGTCAAAAACCAGAGTACCGGACAGACTACTGTGAGCCAGAGAGTAGCCATGCCTCCGACGACACAGAACAATAATTCCCGATCTCGGGAAGAAGACAGACCCCCACCGATAGATGGAGAGGACGTAATAACCATCTCGGGAGGGCCTTATCTCGCAGGAGGGGGCAGAAACGCTCAGAAGAGATATGTTAACGAGCTGAAGACAGGGGACGGGTCTCCTTATGAACCCGAACCTAGGGCACCAAAGAGCCAAAGGATTGAAACACAACCAATAACCTTCACTGAGGAGGACGCCTCCCATGTTCAGTTCCCTCATCATGATCCGTTGGTTATTACTCTTCAGCTTGCTAACAAAAGAGTGCGCCGAGTTCTCATAGATAGTGGGAGCTCAGTCAACATTCTTTACAAAGCAACCCTTGAGAAAATGGGACTCTCCCTTCGCGACCTGAAGGCATGTGCAACCACTTTGTACGGCTTTTCAGGAGAAGGAACTACCTGTATGGGATCCATTGAACTCCCTGTGACCTTGGGAGAGTATCCAGTCTCGGTGACCAAGATAATGGAGTTCGTGGTAGTAGATTTACCATCTGCCTACAATGTGCTGCTTGGGAGACCCGCCTTGGTCGGGTTGGGGGCAGTTTCATCTGTAAGGCATCTGGCCCTTAAGTTCCCAACCCCAAGCGGGGTCGGGACATTAAAAGGAGATCAGTTGGCAGGGAGGGAGTGCTATAGCATCTCCTTGAGGAGAAAGAAACAAACGAGCGCTCAAGCACTCATTATCATACAAAATAAAGACGGAACGGTCTTAAAAATTGACGAGGATATCGATCCAAGGATTGAGGAGAAAGTTGACCTCGAAATTTTAGAGGAGCTCGAAGAAACTGTTCCCTCGAAGAAGGTGAAGGTCGGAAAACACCTCCAAGACGAGGCAAAATAACAATTAATTTGCTTTCTGAAGAAAAACCAGGATGTCTTCGCATGGTCACACTCAGACATGGTGGGGATAAGCCCGAGTGTAGCGAGCCACGCACTAAACATAGACAAAAGCTTTCCCCCGAGGCAACAAAAGCGAAGACAGCTGGACGAAGACAGAAAGAAAGCATTAAAGGAGGAAGTTGACAGGTTAAAAGCAAACCATTTCATTAGGGATGCCTTTTACCCTAACTGGGTAGCCAATCCGGTGTTTGTCCCAAAGCCCAATGGGACGTGGAGAACCTGTATTGACTATTCAGATCTAAACAAAGCTTGCCCGAAAGATTGTTTTTCGTTGCCGAGGATTGACCAGCTCGTGGATGCCACGGCGGGGCATGGCCTGATGTCGTTCATGGATGCTTATTCTGGATATAACCAGATTCCCATGCATGCACCCGACCAAGAACATACGAGCTTCATCACGGACAAAGGGCTATACTGCTATATTGTTATGCCATTTGGGCTCAAGAATGCTGGAGCTACATATCAGCGGCTCGTAAACATGATGTTTTCAGAGCAAATAGGGAACAACATGGAGGTTTATGTTGATGACATGCTTGTGAAGTCTCAACTCGACAAGAACCATGTTGATGACCTCGAAGAGTGCTTTGGCGTGCTCAGGAAATACAACATGAAGCTAAATCCTCAGAAGTGTACTTTTGGGGTATCTTCGGGAAAATTTCTGGGCTTTATTGTCAACTCTCGTGGAATCGAGGCTAATCCCGACAAAATAAAGGCCCTGATTGATATGCCTTCACCTCGGAAGCATAAAGATGTCCAAAGCTTGACTAGTAGGATGGCAGCCCTAAGCAGATTCATCTCGAAGTCAACGGATCGTGGCCTCCCATTCTTCAACTTATTGAGAGGAAGTAAAAAGTTTGAATGGACAGAGGAGTGCGAGCTGGCCTTTCAGGAGCTAAAAAAGCACCTAGCTGAACCACCCATCCTATCAAAACCTGGAACGGGAGAAGTATTGTACCTATACCTCTCAACCATCGAACACACGATAAGCGCGGTGCTCATTCGAGAAGAAGAGAGGGTGCAAAAACCCGTCTACTACATTAGTAAGAGATTACTGGGGGCAGAGTCAAGATATCCATTGATGGAGAAACTCTCCCTCAGTCTAATTCATTCATCTCATAAGCTCCGCCCCTATTTTCAGGCACATCCCATCCATGTACTGACAGATCAACCACTTAGGCAGGTCCTGTCTAAACCAGAGGCTTCAGGTCGACTCCTTAAATGGGCTGTTGAGCTCGAACAGTTCGAGATCACCTACCATCCAAGAACGACCATTAAGGCACAGGCATTGGCGGAATTTATAGTGGAATGTACTGGTATAGCCGACGACGAGGTAATAACCACGACCCACGAGCTATGGAAACTTTACGTCGATGGCTCGTCAAATGAAAATGGAGCAGGGGCAGGGGTTATTCTGATCACCCCCGCAGGGAGCAAATTTCACTCCGCTTTAAGATTTGGCTTTAAAGCGTTGAATAATGAGGCCGAGTACGAGGCTCTACTCGTAGGACTACGAATAGCAAAAGAGCTCAAGGCTAAAGCTATACATTGCTATAGTGACTCCCAGCTCGTAGTTAATCAAATTTTGGGAGAATATCAGGCTCGTGGCACAAGAATGGCGGCTTATCTGGAGAAGGCGAAATCCGCATTGGAGAATTTTGAATTTTATGCAATCGAACAGGTTCCCCGAGAACGAAACTCAAATGCAGATGCCTTAGCTCAACTCGCCACCTCCACCGAAAATGAAGAGCTGAATGTTGTACCCATAGAACACCTATCAACACCCAGCATTAGTGAGCCAGACAAGGAAGATGTGTGTATGATCGAAACAGAGCCGACCTGGATGAGTCCAATAGTTGACTATCTCGAAAACGGAATTCTTCCAAAAGATCGAAATCAGGCTCGAAAGTTGATGTATCAACTTCCTCGTTGCACCATTTTGGACGGAAAGCTATACAGAAGAGGATATTCCATGCCGCTGCTTAGATGTGTAACCCCTCTCGAAGCGAAGAAGATCATTGAAGAAATTCATGAAGGGTTCTGCGGAGACCACACTGGGGGGCACAGCCTGTCCAAGAAGATCATACGCCAAGGATATTTCTGGCCAACCATTAAAACAGATTCTTTCGAGTATATGAAGAAGTGCGACAAATGCCAGAGATTCGCCACGATACCCCGAGTTCCACCATCCGAATTGACCATGTTGACATCCCCATGGCCTTTCACAGTATGGGGAATCGACCTCATAGGCTCTCCCCCAACTGGAAAAGGCGGAGTGAAATATGCTGTGGTCACCGTTGATTACTTCACAAAATGGACGGAGGCTAAACCACTGGCGACCATAACTTCGAAAAAGATTCTTGATTTCATGGTAAAGAGCATCGTGTGTCGATACGGGGTACCGAGAAAGATCGTATCTGACAACGGAACCCAGTTCGATTGTGATTTGTTCACCAACTTTTGTGAAACGAACGACATAATAAAGAGCTTTTCATCAGTGGCTCACCCTCAAGCGAATGGTCAGGTCGAGGCCGTGAACAAGACTCTCAAAAGTTCCCTAAAGAAAAAGTTGGAGGAAGCAAAGGGACGATGGCCCGAGGAATTGCCTCAAGTCCTTTGGGGGTATAGGACTACAGCTCGGACATCAACAGAACATACCCCGTTCTCTCTAGCATACGGTTGCGAGGCAATGTTGCCCATCGAGGTTGAAATCCCAACGATCCGAACTCAAATTTACGATCAGAATTCAAATCACACTCAGCTCGAAGAAAACCTAGACTTGATCGAAGAAAAAAAGAGAAGAGGCTCAGCTGAGAAATGCTGCTTACCAGCAGCGCACTATCAGATATTTCAACAAGAGGGTTCGAGATCGAAAGTTCGGAATGAGAGATCTGGTGTTGAGACGCGTATTCTTAGCAACCCGAGATCCAGCAGCTGGAGTGCTCGGGCCGAACTGGGAAGGACCGTACTAGATAGAGTCAATCATCCGACCTGGCGTATACAAACTTGCGAGATTGGACGGGAGCCTAATACCGCGAGCATGGAATGGCGAACACCTTAGACCTTACTATCAGTAGTGTAGGAAGTGTGTTGCCTGTAACCATGATTTTCCATATGTATTAGCTTGTCTGTTTTTGAATTCCATAAAATAAAAGATCTATTTTGTTCAATATGTAATCTCTTGTTTTTTTTTATTTTTGCAATCTCTCTTAATTTAATAACCTATGGTCACACTCATAGGATATTAAGGGGGCATCATTGGTATATATACCATCAGCTTAAAAAATAAAATAAAAAAATATATAAAGTATTTGGATATAACCAAGTACGCGAGCTTAGATAGTTCGGACATAACTGAATTATCAAAAACATAAAGTATTTGGAGATAACCAAGTACGCGAGCCTAGATAACCGAGTTATCAAAAACATATAAAGTATTTGGATATAACCAAATATGCGAGCTTAGATAGTTCAGACACAACCGAATTATCAAGAACATATAAAGTATTTGGATGTAACCAAATACACGAGCTTAGATAGTTCGGACAACCGAATTATCAAAAATATATAAAGTATTTGGATATAACCAAATACGCGAGTTTAGATAGTTCGGACATAACCGAACTACCAAAAACCTAAAACGTTTGGAGTTAACCAGATGTGTAAACTTAACAGGTTTGGAACAAACCAGCCAAAAAACCAATCGATGATAAGTAGGAACCTAAACCTATTTCGAAATAAGTCGAGATCGAGGCTGGAATATCTTAAAGAAAAATAGTTTCGAACTCTTAACCTCGGAGCAAAAACTGAGGATGAGGAAAAAGTGACTAAGCAAAAAAGATATAACCAAATCATTCACATTACATACCATATAAGTACTTTCGGGTTCGTGGTTAAAGTAATATCCGACCTCGATAAACAACGAGGTCGGAATTGGATAATTCGAATAAACTATGCATGAACGCATCGAGTTTCGAACCCAAATCCAAACTATGTATGAATAAATAAACATAACTGATTCATCAACATAAAATGTGCAAAATATTTCGAGCCAAGAAATGTAAAGCATGTAAAAGAATAGTTAAAGAAATTGTATCAACCCCGTGGGCATAAATTAAAATAGTTACGAAAATAGGGGGACGCAGCCCCAATAAATGATCTCCCCGAGGTCAGATTCAAGGAAGATGAGTCTCCTTGGCCTTCTCAGCATCAGTAGCACCGGACCCCCCAGGACGAATAGCATGACTATCCTCCTGAGCTCCCTCCGAAACGGTGTCCGGAGCAGCCTTTTCTTTCTCGAGCTGCTCAGCCTTCTCCTTCTCGAGCTGTTCAGCCTCTTCCTTCTCGAGCCGAGCATTCCATCATTCAAGAAGAGGCGCCTCGTGAGGACCTAGGAAGTTGGTGTCTAGATCTTCATTGTAGGCCCACATTTGGTACATAGCAGAGTCAACTGCTTGTTCTTTCTTCTCTTTGTACTCAGCGAGGAGGCGAGTTTTGGCATCCTCTATGATGTCGAAGGTGGCGGCCTTGTCCTCTTCAAGCTTCTTATTGGTCTCCCGAAGCTGGGTGTTCTCTTTCTTTTGCTCCTCGAGCTCAGTCCTTAGCTTTCCGAGCTCCTTGGCCATGTCCTCACGCTCCTTAACTCCCGCCTCGAGCTTCGCGTTCGCTGCCTTCAGATCATCGCTCGCCTTGAGGTGAAGATCTTTCGCCTCTTGAGCATGAATCTTGCTCGAATGGATCACATGGTTTAACTGGTAATTGAGCTGAGCAGTGAAGGCAAGAGCCTAAAAAGGAAATAAACCACCATTAGCTCCAGGCAAGTATGATTACAAGTAGAAAAAGAAGGAGTATAGAGGAATACTTACCGCGGCAGTGTGCTCGATACTCTTCTCATAAAGAGCAGTGCAATCTCGGGTACCATTTAAGCACTGCCACTGGGGAGCTTCGAAACTCCCATAGCTCTGGCCGATCTGGGACATGACATCCGAGATCAGCGTGGATCCGTGGGATCCATCAGCATTGTCCACCGCATATGCGTCCATATGGGTGGAGATTGATAACTTCAGAACTCGGGAAGCAGAAGGCCCTTTGGAAAGCGGAGCAGAGGATGATTGACCCACCACAGGAGGTTGGGACTCAACCGTGACGGGGGCACCAACCAGCGAAGTCGGTGCCACCGCAGAGACGACGGCCTGCGAGGATGGCATTGTCGTGGAAGCGCTGGCCTGGGCAGTCAACGCAGCAACGGAGCTCGAAGCCGGCGGGACAAGGGGAGGTGTCTTCTTGGATCTCTTGGAGCCTTTGCCCGGTTGTCCGATCTTCAGCGCCCCCGCCCTAGGGCGTTTGCTCCTCTTGGCGCCTGCACTGTCGATGAGGGTGTCAAGGTCGGAGTCCATCTCGCCTGCACAAGTCACAACACAGTGAGTCAGTAAAGGTGAAGCATACAAGTTTCAGTGTCACAGACATAGAGTGATGATAGAAGAAACCTAACTGGAACTCTCCCCCAAGCTCGAGCTTGGGGACCATGAAATTCCCCCGTCTTCAGAGGAGGCGGGGGGAGTGCCTTCCCTATAAGTAGGTGATAAACTCGAGAGGTCCCTATAGTCATTGGTCCCGTACTGCACAGCTATCCCATTCCACACCTTGTCCATGGTGTACATGGTGTCGTATTTCCCGAGCCCACTATCGAACCTATGGACACAATCATCTACCCAACTCCATATGTAGAAGTGGTATCTATCCTGTGGGCACGAGACTAACCTATTGGGCCTATGTTTTAGTAAAGTGGGGGACCACATTCTCGAAGTCGGGAGGACTTTACCTTCATCTGAATCAGAGCTCGAAGCTTCATCATTGGCCTCATTCCCAGATCGCGGACTCCTCAGGCGAACTGGGAGTGATGGCCTCCTTTCTCTCCTCGGAGGAAGGGCGCCTATGGGCAGTGGCACCTCCTCCTAGTGTTCATATTTTTTACTGGACCAGTCAGAGGTTGACTGGCCCTCTCCCAACAACCCACAAGCTCGGAGCTTGCCCTCGTGTAATAGATACAAGAGAGATCTCCTGCCGTAAGGGAGTTGAAGCAAGGCTTCTCTGTGCCCCTTCATTGCCTCATCGGGGGTGGGACGCTGGAAATTAGCTGAAAGGCGAGACACATTTCAACTAAATATGGATTTAAGAACTAAAGTCTCGAGCTCAGAAATAAAGGTAACGAGAATACTTACGAATCCACCTGAACGAATAATGTCGGGACGGGGACAGACCATCTGTCCATAAAAAGGCCCTTTTGAAATCAGGCGGGTGGTTGGGAAGATCCTCAAAAACCTTCATCTCCTTGGGATAGCTCGAGAGGTAATAAAAGCCATCCCCTCCCCGAGCTCGGGAGGGGTTACTTTTCAAACAAAAGAGATATAAAATCTCTTGAGGTGAAGGTCCTTTCCACCCCAGCTCGTGGTACAAGGACCTCAGGGCAGACAACACCCTGTATGAATTAGTGTTGAGTTGGAACGGAGACAACCCAACGAAATCAATAAAGTCTTTGAAAAAAGACTTCAAGGGCAGCAGTGCTTCCGCCCTCATGTTCTCCTGGCTCCATGCCACATATTTCACTGTGGCATCGTGGCTGCCAGGGGCGAAGCAGTTCCTTTCCTGACCAGTCGGAGCTCGACACTTCAAGGTGCTTGACAAGCCGAGGCCATGGAAGGCCAAGATTTCAGTTATTTGACTGGTTGTGGTAACCGAGCTCCAGTAGAGCTCGGCCTCGAACATCTCCCTCCTCGGCTGCGAGGATGAAGTTTCCCCCATTAATGAAAACTGGAGCTCCCCTGGAAGGTATGCGACAGTGACTTTTAGCGCAGGGTCGAGGGGAATTGGCCTAGGTCCTGAATTGGGCTCTGGATAGAGGGCCTCCCGAAGAACTCTTCTCTTCTTTTCTATGACCTCATCTACCTGGCGGCGGTAGTGAGCTCGAATGTCCTCTTGCTCGCGTGCAAGTTCGTATTCTTTTATCCGACGTTGATTCCGGGCGAACAGCGATTCTGGGCTCGGAGATTTTGGCTCGTAAGGGATTTCCAGCAATGACCCCCACCCTCTTTCCAGATTCTGTTACATCTAACGAGAAAGAAAAAATGGTGAGGGCCATGCATGCAAGAATCGCGAGCTCGACGAGATGAGCTCGGAGATTTAGGAACAAGACAAACTAAATATTAAAACCCTTATTGAAAAATCAGAGCGTGTGTTCCACGAAAGAGAAAAGGAGCGTGGATGATTTTTTGAAAATCCCGAAATTCAAGGGAAAGAGGAGTGGCTGTTAACCAGGAAAGGCATTCTTGGGTTTCGTGTATTTATCAAAAAGAAGGGTTTTTACCCGAAAACTTAGTGTACAAGAAACGTCGCTAAAAATTTTCAAAACCCAGAAAATGGAAATCTCACTCAAACGTCAAAACTGGGTATAAACCAGAGATGCAAATCCAGCAGGGGAAGTCTAGAAAGCATAAAAGCCTATCGGATCAAAACCTCATATCATATCATGCTAAGAACATAAACTAGTATATGCGCATACACAGCAAGAACAGCGTGAATAAAAACTGACAAAATGGAAAACAAAAATTGCTTACTTACACAATAATGGCGACTGCAGAGAGATTGTTGATTGAAGAAGAGGTTGCAAGTAAGAACTCACTGACTCGAACAGACCAGGATTTCTTTGCTTCTTTGGCCGAGAGAACATATACAGAACGGAAGTTGTATGGAGAGGTCTAGTTTCGTTTTTCTTTCTTTTCTTGCTTCTGATGAACGAAAGTGAAAGTGAAGGTGAAAAGTGGAGTCTTGTATATATAGGTGGGAAAAAGGAATTAATCTGGAACGTTGAACGAAATCCTTGCAAGATCCAACGGTTAGGGATCAATGACATGATGGCGCCGAAAAGGTGTCAGACGAACGATCGTGGGCGTGTTTCCAAGGTACTCAAGTGCCGAAAATGAGCAATACCCAGCTGAAGCGTGTCTATTTTCAAAAGTTTGACAGTACAGTTCTCAAAGAAAGTAGTTCAAAAGTTTCCTTCTCTTAGGATTCGAACAAATACTTTTGAGGGGGCAAGATGTTACACCCAGATTTCGAGCTATGTTAATTATGACCTCGAAAGTTGGATTCGCAAATAAGTGGACTCATAAAATTGGAAACATGCTCCAGGATCATATGCCGAGCTTGCAGGATATAGACGATCTCGAGTATGGTGACCTCGAAGAGTTCATGATCTCGAAAGATAGCTCTGGGAACACATTCATCTTCAGGGACGACTTCGGATTAGGGGTCCCGAGCTCGACACACGTACGATCTCGAAAGCCATGTGGCCTCGGAAGATGTTTCTAGCTCGATAGATGATGGGAAACCTGGAAAGCTAAAGCCTTAGAGATATGCGATAACCACCTTGAATATCTACAAGTGTTATAAATATTAGATGTAATCCTCATTTATTATTGTAAATCCCCTAGAATCGTGGGATATTATTTGGTTAGTTATATGTCTCCTGGTCTTCAGGGGACGTTTCCTTTTATATCTGATTATAGGCATTTAAAGCCATTTATTTTATTTACACAAAAGAGTAACTTCCCAAAATATGTGGGATAGTATTCTGCATCCTTCTCTATAAATAGAGAGGCCATGCACCATTGTAAAGGACCGAAATTCTGATCCTTGAGAGAAAACTCTAGAGAATTCATTCTTGAAGAATTCCTAGAGATAATCTTGAGTTTAATAACAAAGACTCGTGGACTAGGCAGATTTAACTGCTGAACCACGTAAAAATCGTGTGTTTACATTGTTTTATTTCAATTGGCCATTATCAACTATTGTTTATGTGCTCTTCTTTCACTGTTTGACGAAAAACGACGTCAATAATGATAAATCAAGTATCGTTCCCACAAAGACTTTTATTAACTACCAAAAATTAATCTTTAATTCTAAATGATTCAAGAAATAATGAATTCAAAATTTATAAAACTAATAGAATAAAACAATAAACAATAATGTAAAACAATAAGAAACTCAATTGTAAATACTAATTCAATGGAATAAGAATTAGGGTTATTAACTACATCAACTATCCACCTATGATCTCTCTAATATGAATTTAAGAATTCCTATCTCTATTGTGATGCCAGATTATAATTGCAAATTATATTCTTACTAGGAGTTATAATTCTCTAAAATAAGCAATCTCCTACATCTATATGGAAAACTAACATATTGTAGGCATTAAACACGTAATCCCTAAGCTACACAAATCATACAGGAACACTCGTACAATATAAATCTATGATTATTTGACTATAGCATATTTATCCTTCACTTCTCAAATCTCAGGTTAAAATCATATAAATCATGTAAATGGTGATCAAGCATTCATAAGCATTAAACACAAGACAAATAATTCACAATATTGATAGGAAATTCATAAAAAAATCATTAGATCATCATAAGGTTTCAAGGGAATCCATTAACACCCTAAATAAGAAATTAGTTCATGCTAGACATAATAAAATCTATTAAACTAAATATAAACGTCACTACGTGTAATGCCTTAGATAGCCAAGACCGATATTCTGTGTAGTTAAAATAGCTCAGGGCTTGCTAATCAAGTCATTCGAATAAAAATGTGATCGTAGGGTCAACAACCAGGTTAGGGTTAAAAGATTTTTATCATAAACAGTTAATTTTTCATTAAAATAGATGTTTGGTACGTGAGATCCCAAAACATGGTTTAAGAGACAAATCTACAAAATTCTAAAAACTTATATACAATCAGTGGCCACTCTAATGGCAAAATTACAAGTTTTAGGCTTATGTCCCTGTACTTTCCCTCGGTCGTGGTGGACGAGCAGCTGAAAATGTAAACCTCGCCCCTAGAGCTCTCCAACTCATGGTTGACCCAGTTTACCCTTGCCTTTACCTACACCACGTAGCACCCGTGAGTCAGGGCCCATCAAGAAAACCATAACAGTAATACATAATCACTGATGATAATCATTCAACCATAAAATAGCTATTCGAATATTCAACAAGTCATAGACATCAAACTAATATCAGTAAATATATACATTCAATAATTTATCTCAATCAATATACAATATCTAGGGTCGGCGCCCTTAGGCCACACCCTCGATTTACTCACTATCTCTGGCTTGCTTAGGCCGAATCCAGTGTTTATCTAGCTGACCTCAGCTCACAGTAGCCGAGTCGCGTCTTGTGCACAAATTATCAGCCCCAACTCTCTTAAGTCGTTAATTCTTATATGCCAAGTCAATCATTTAGCCATACAGTAAACATGTTCAAGTATTGGGAATCTGAATCCCATTATAACCACTCAAGGGTGCAGTTTTCTTACCTTGAATTTTGAGTGGAGATAGTAGAACGGTTCCGAGCACGATCCTCAGTCCCGAGCCTTGGCGATAAACCTAGTAACAGTGGCTAATAGATATTTATCAACTTCTAATCCAAATAAATACTTATGAGATAAAAATCAGCCTCCGGGACCTCAATTTCTACTAAACTGGATAGTAGAAATTGTCCCGAGCGCCTAGGTTCGAGCTCTCGAGCCTTACCAAACCTAGAATCCATCCTAAGGCAAAAATCCCTAGGGAGGCCGTGACTTGGCTTCAAGGGTCGTGACTTGCCCTCAAGTCATAGACCAAGAACCCAAGCCACAGGGGAGGCGGGCCTTGACTTGCACCTTAAGGTCGCGGCGAGCCCCCAAGATAGAGATCAAACCCAGGGCCAAAAGGCCACATGCGCCGCAACGTCCTAGAGCTGGGTCGCGGTGCGCCCCTTTGAACCTAGAAAGTCTGGGTTTTCTTCACACTTCTCTCAGCCAGCTTACCCAGAATTCAAACTCAAAGAAATATCCCAACCACAAACAATCCTAGCTATGGGTTAGGACCTTTAATCACATATATGGACACCAAAACCTTAAAAAAACATACTAGAATCAATTCCCCAATTCAGAACTAACTAAGCACCTATAGTCTTTAATAATCCAACCAGAAACTCAAAGATTAAGAGCTAAATTTTACCTCAATTATGATTGAATCTTCACAGGCTACAACCTCAAATCCTTGAGCTTAAGTCCTAGCTAAACCTCCTGGTTTCCAAAGCCTTAATTCATCCACTTCCAATGTCAAGCCTAAGCTCCTCAGTCCTTCAATTCCTTCAGTTGCTCAAACTCCATCACCAAGAGAGAGTGAGAGAGGAGAGAAATCGTGAAAGAGAGGAGAGGAAGAGCTTTCCTTCATTTTTTAGTTATTTCTTAGAGTTACTGAGTTTATCCCATGTGTTTTGTCTAAGTATATCCTTGCTTAACAAAAGACTATTTTTCCCCTCAAGCCTATTAGTCTTCAAATCGATCCTAGGGGTAAATTGGTCATTCCACTCTCAATTCTCGCTAATTCCTCAAGTGTTCCTAACATTCACCAATTAACCCTGCCATGTCTAACTATTTATCAATCAATTATTCAATATCTAATAATTCCTTAAATATTATCTGAATTCCCAAAAATACCCCTAGATTCCCCCGAGGCGTGTATTAAACCTCGTTGTGACTAGTTCGCCAATTCACTCACTAGGACCGTCTCGAGCCATATACTGCAAATATATCCACATAATAATGTGATCTCAACAATTTAAAAAAAATAATCACATTTATTCCCTCAACGGGCCAAAATTATAAATATGCCCTTACAAGCTATAGAGGGCCCACATGAATATCTATTACACATAAGCATGCATGTCACATAGTCATATAATCATATTAGTCTTGCATGCCACATAATCATACATTTTAACCATTTAATAACATATATATCAATTATGCCCTCCCGGCACACTAATCAAGGTCCTTAAGCCTTATAAGTTATTTTGGGTTGTTACACTACAAGAGAAAGTAAAAAAAGAAGAAGAAATTGAATGATAGACTAGTTGATCTCCAAGTTCTTGCCTCCACAGAGTGTTTTCTTCAGTCTTTTCTCCTTAGGGTTTTTTTTTCAAAAATTGTCATAATGTTGCTTAACTTGTTGTTTTTGAATTAAACGTGAAATTATGCTTTTGCCATTGCTTAAAATGCCCTAATTTCACTCTAACCGCCTCATGTACTGCGGCCCCATAATGAAGTGTCGCAGCTCATGTCCAAGAATCAAAGTCATTTCGTCTCTACCTCAATAAGCGTTGCGACTCTTAAGGAAGTGTGTCGCGACTTAAATTTCCAAAACAATAGCGTCACGGCTCATAATGCAGGCGATGCGACCGTTACTTCCCATAATTTTGGTCGTCTCTGTCTATCTCATCGTCGCGGTCCTTAATTCCCAATGTTGCAGCTCAAATTGCTTTTTTAACCAAATCACGTCTTTTCGAGCCTAAACACGGTCCATTTATACATTTTTCCATAAATCCAGAAATATTGTCAAACACAGGCAACAAAAGCGTCATACTCCACAAACATAGTTGAATAAGCTCAAAAATTCCATAAAATAACACTCTAAAACACTATAAAAACTACTCTATTAAACTCCCCCAAACTTAACTTTTACTCGTCCTCGAGTAAAACTATTGACACTTTCTAAAAAAATCAACAAACATGAATCAAGTTATAACCTAACAAGCCTCAACCTAAGAAACACC
The DNA here is from genome assembly GCF_963169125.1 of Humulus lupulus. Classification (NCBI taxonomy): domain Eukaryota; kingdom Viridiplantae; phylum Streptophyta; class Magnoliopsida; order Rosales; family Cannabaceae; genus Humulus; species Humulus lupulus. The sequence goes on along the minus strand of NC_084799.1, from coordinate 195,127,286 downwards.
ATGCAATACATGCTCTAAATTTTTGCACTGTAAGTCATCCAGAATTTCAGTAAAATCAATTCAATAATCAACTTCGATCTTTGCTACACCAATCAGCCCTAACCAATAAATTACACACAATCTCAATTCCATATACATGTCAAGTCTTCCAAATCCTTCCATAAAAATAAAATATTTCATATGCTTGCATTATTCATCAATCTCCCCTAATATGATAACACATGCTAAAGAATCAAAATGACTTTTTAAGCTTATAATGAAAGGATATTAGGCTCAGGTAAGTAAATAAAAAGTCATTTAGGCTTAACTATACAAAAAACATACAAATCAAACAAACCAATCTTCTGACAAACTTACAAACCAAAACAATCCAAATCTCCCAATCTTTCTTACTTTGAGAGAAAATTCATAAACATGATTTTTTTTTCTAATGATACTACATTCCCCCAAACTTATTTCATTGTATTTTAAATTGGAGTGTAGTTCATTTTCTATATATTTTTATCTCTCAATATATTTTTTTCTTCTATTGGTGATACATTTTTTTCTCACATGAATCCCATTACAAATCACTCCCCTCTCTCGTCACTTTTCATTTGATCGTGGTATATCAAAGGGAAAGATAAATAACAAAGTTTCAAATAGGTTAAAATAAGTGTCAAATAACAAAAGAATCATGTTAGGCTCAAAATTGGGTAACTAGGGATTTATTACATTACGGTTGGCTTCAAAGGCTTAATCGTTCCAAAGAATTGCCTAACTAATCTTCCTAAGCATAAATCATTCCAATTTCAGCTCAATCAACAAACTTTGAAAGTGCTAGAATATTTTCAAATGCCAATCCACAAACCCACTTAACATGAATATACTAAAAGATTCAAAGAAATTTATTAATTAAGGCTTTCATGGCAATTAAAGCTCCAATCAACGCTAATCACTAAATTAATTTCACCAAGCACAGATTCACACTTCTAAAAACATCACTCACATCACATGATTATAAGTATCATTAGCTCAAAACAACTTGATTCATAACTAACGACTAAAAACATGAAAAAAGAACTAAACAAAACAACCTAAAAACAAAGTAATCTCTCCCAAACTTAAATTACACATTGTTCCCATTGTGACACAAAAAGAATAAGGAAAAAGGACTTACAAAAACACACACCACATCACTATGGTGGATTTTTCTAGGTAGGCACGCTATATGGACTTCACCAAAACTTTGGTGGCTCTCTGACTTCACAAGGGTCGCAGCTCTAATAGTGGGCGATGCAGCTCAAAATAGCCTACATAAAAAAAATTCTTGGTATCCACGGTTCATAAAGGAAAAATTAAAGTCTAAAATTATAAAAACATAAAAATTAAAACTAAACATTGAAAAATTGTCCAAACTTAAACAAAACAATAAAAAGATTGGGATGCCTCCCAATGACGCAGTCGTTAACGTCATTTAGCCGGACGCCGAATTCCTGTTCCCTTTCAACTTGGATCAAGTCCACCTCTCACTTCCTTGAGAGCCGTAATAACATGAGTGGATACTCTTTTCTTGATATTTCATATTTTTGGAACTTTCGACCGATCATGTAGCAATTGAGATTACAAAAATTCATTTTCACTCTATGATGAACTTTTCTCATACCACCTTTAACCACGGTCTTTTTCTTAGTAACTTTTAGGTTATCGCCCCCACTTTCCACCACATCAATTCTACAACAAGTTTGAATTTCAGTAAACATTAAATGTTACCTCTTCTTTTTGCACTCGCAACTTCAACTCATCCTTTTGTACATCGATTAATGCCCTTCTAGTAGCCAAGAATGGCCTTCCAAGAATAATTGGGATGTTTACATCCTCCTCCATACCCAAAATAATGAAATCTGCAGGGAAGATGAATTTTTCAACCTTTACTAAAACATCGTCAATAATATCCCACAGATGCTTTACTAAGTGATCTGTCATTTGCAGTGTCACAATTGTGTTGGGAAACTTTTATACAGGATCTTTATTTATTTTCATGTAGATCTAATATTAAACAAATTAATATGAGATAACCTAGAACATGTTTCTAAAATTGAATTCAAAGAGAAACAAAGATAAGAATACTTACAGTATATGCGGCGGAATTAAAGAGTCATTCCTTTAGTTTCTCTAACTCTTATATCCTTTCTGTCGCTGAGTATTATCAAGAAACTGAACAGTTCTTCTAATTTCTTCACAATCTTCTAATGTATCCTTAGAATCACCTAGACTAGTGTGCGTAATTCTCAACACACGAGATAGATACAAAGAGAAGAAGAGAAGATAACTAAAGAGGCTTAGAAAAGGACTTGTGTTTAGAGAGAATCTAAAACTATCAGAAAACCAGTGATTCAACTTCTGTTTTGACTTCTGTCTAAGCACTCCTTTTATAGACTCAATTAGGACATTTAATTTAATTAAAAAATTAATAAAATAATAGCCATTTTAAAGCCCTAGGTCAAAATTATCATGTGCTTTAGGCCCGTGAAATTTCCCATTTGATTATAAGCCTATTGGACTTAAAATCAAGGCCTGTATTATTTTCTATTGATTTAATTAATTAATTAATTATTTAAATCCTTTATAAAATTAATTATTTATTATTTGAACCTTGATTTAAACTTATTTATGAATTTAGATACCAATTTATCTTAATTAATAAATCTACCATAGTTTCTCTTTTCTTCTCTAAATTACATAACTCTATGAAACTATCCAAAATTGACCTGGTCAACTTTGATAATTCTAATTGATAGTTAAATCTATTAATTGAGACTATCTAGATGATTTTATCCAAGGTATAATGGGGACCATGGGCCTATGAAATCAAGCTTCAATAAGTTATCATAAATCTAACAAATAAATTTACTAACTTATTAATTCTTCGTGACTCCACTATAGACTCAGAATTGCACTCTTGAATTCATAGAACACTCTATAACAAATATAGATACGCTATTAATTATCAATTGTTACAACCATAATTGTCACTCAATCCTCTATAGATGGTCTACAATGAGTTAGGACTAAAATAATGTTTTACCACTCATTGTATTTTATCCTTAAAACACTTAGTTCCTTGTAAATGATATTTCAGTAAACTAATTTAATTACTGAAATGAGATTTCTATCATTTAACACTGTGAACCAAACTAAAAGGAAACCATCGTTTCACTTCTTCATCAAAAGCTATAGATGTTCATATCTATGATTAACACTCCCACTCAATTATACTACCGAGTTCCCAAGATGTAAGTGTGGGCTAGTCCGTAGGGTAAGTTGGTAATGAACAAGTCAAAGAACTCAAATAATACAATTAGTTAGAATACTAACCACTCGGAATTGAGATTGAATTGACCTATGGTCAACTATATGATATGACTAGATTAGATAATAATGGTATGTTTACTTATCTTATTGACTGTCAATATCAGTCCAGTCCGATGTAACAAACACATCCGATCTTTATCTACTTTGATAATGTTCTGGAAAGAACAAAACACTGTAATGTGTAAGTAGATCATATCGTAGATTGTCAAGTCAGTGTAAATCCTGTGTAATGACTAATGTTAGGACTAACTTATTTTGAATCTATAATCATATTTATATTCCACTGTGATTACGTCACTATAAATAAGATTAGCTATATGCTTGGGATTTAATAGAAGTTTATATTAAATAAATAATCATGAAAATAAAGCATGTGAGCAAAGTGATTGACCAAGTGAAAAAATGATTAATAAAATGAGATTACAAAGAATTTAGGTTTTAATTAGGGCATAAAACCCTAACAAATTGTAGGTCTCACTTCCCCCGATTTCAGCTTTCGATAGATAGGTAGAGGCATTAAATTAACACTTGCCCCTAAATCACATACTTCTTTCTCGAAAACTGCATTCCCTATAGTACAAGGAATGGTGAAACTACCCGGATCTTTAAGCATGGGAGGTACTTTATTTTGAAGTATCGCACTGTACTCCTCAATAAGTGTCACTGTCTCGTAATTTCCTTTTATTTGACAAAATTTCCTTCATAAACTTCACATGACTTGGCATTTGTTCAAGTGCTTCAACAAACAGGATATTGATGTGTAGCTTTTGAAATATATCTAGAATTTTAAAAAATTGCTTCTTAAGCTTATTCTTTTGAAGCCTCTATGGATATGGAATCTTGTTATGGTGATTTATGCTTAAATCTGGGTACTTCTTCTCAAGGTTCTCAGTAACCTCTTCTTCTACTTTACCCCTCTTACAACTTTTGGCTTCTCTAACTCCTTACCACTCCTCAAGATATTGCATTGCACTAATTTTTTGGATTTACCTTAGTAGTGCTTAGTAAGTTCCCTTGAGCACAGTTTATCATTAAAGAAGCCAACTGACCAATCTGAGTCTCCAAACTCCTGATAGATGCCCTTGTCATGGTCATAAACTAGTTCAGTACATTAGATTGTGCTTCAGGTTGTTTCATGGGTAGTGGTTGTTGTGGTGGTCTTTTATGTGGTTGATAAAAGCCAGATGGAGGCTGTTGTTGTTGTTGGGGTTATTGTGCAGCTTGGTTATTTGTCCATGAGAAGTTAGCGTAGTTTCTTCACCCTTGATTGTATGACGTTGTAAATGGGTTGTTGATTGGCCTTTGAAAATTTCCTATGGCCTGGATATGTTCCATAGGTGTATTATTCATAGCCATGGCAAGACACTAATTTAGTGGATGAGCACTCCTACACGTCCCACATAGAATCTGTAGTTTCATGGCTTAATCTAACATGTTGCTCTATTGTAACTGTTTCGTTAAGGTTGCCACTTGAGTTGTAAGCATGGAAACACCATCCAATTTAATCATACCACCCACTTTCTTTGTTTTCTGTAAATAGCCATCTCTTCTAGTAATTCATATGCCTCATTAGCACTCTTGCTCATGAACGCACCCACTGCTGCAAAATCTATTATGATACAATTAGTACCATTCAACAACATATAAAAGTTGTGACCCAACATCCACTTCTCTATACCATGATGCAGGCACTTTCTTAACAACTTTTTTAATCTCTCCCATGCATCATAGAATGATTCCTCTTCAGTCTGGTAGAAATTATTGATCTCCCCTCTCAACTTTGCAAAATTTGCTATAGGGAAAATCTTTGTAAGGAACTTCTGGGCTAACTCCTCCCATGTTGTAATTGAATTGGCTTGTAGCCAAATTAGCCAACTCTTTGCTTGCTCTCTTACTGAGAATGGGAACAACCTCAGTCTAACTGTATCATCACTCACAACATTCATCTTAAAATTTGCAAACAGCTCCAACAAATTGACTATGTGCAAATTAGGATTTTAAGTAGGCAACACCCCCAAACTGAATAGTAGACTGCACCATTTGTAATATTGCTGGCTTGATCTCAAAGTTATTAGCAGCAACTGTGGGGTGTCAGATGCATGAATGTACTCTCGTGACAGTGGTAAGCACATAATCTCTAAGAGTCCTTGGTCCTTGTTCGACTGGGACCTCTGCTACATTTGGAATATTATTGACATTAGTAGCATTTTTCTAATTTTCAGCCATGGAAAAGTCCAACCTTCTCTTAATATTTCAGTTTTTTTTTTTGCAAGTTCTTTTAATTTCAAGATCTACCAGTACCAATTCCTTTTGTCTACTTCATCGCATATAACAATATTTCTTGAAAGTACAATTTCAGTCACAAACCAATTTAGTATAAAAAATAAAACCAATTTAGAATAAAAATAAAGTATATTGATATTAATAATAGAGTCCCCGACAACGACGCTAAAAACATGTTGTGAGAATTTGAAACTACACAAGTGCACGTAATCCTAACAATTAATAAAGTGATAAATCAAGTATCATTCCCACGAAGATTGTTATTAACTACCAAAAATTAATCTTTAATTCTAATTGATTTGAGAAATAATGAATTCAGAATTTATAAAACTAAAGGAATAAGACAATAAAACAATAATGTAAAACAATAGAAAACTCAATGCTAAATACTAATTCAATGGAATAAGAATTAGGGTTATTAACTGTTATATTATATTATAATATAATATTTTAGATTAAATAAATGCGACAAAGAGTGTCACATATTGTAACATATAATAGAGAGTTACAATATTTAGATATATGAGATATATTCAAATAATGTAACATATTTGGTGTTACAAATTTGTAACTTCCAAATATTACCCTTCATTGTGTAAATTTGTTGTTACACAATATTGAGATGAATTTCATAAAGCCATATGTGATATGGCTATTAGAGATATGATTTTAACCCCAATAATGTGTTTTGGGAGTTACAAAATCATTTGGGAGGGTTTGGAACCGTTTGGAAAAACAACACATTTTATAGTGCTGAAAATGGTCGGTGGCCGCGACCACTGAATGTTGGTGGCTGCGGCCTGTGGGACAGAGGCTAGTGGCTGCGACCACTAATGTCTCTGGCTGCGGCCATAGGCTAAAAACTGACCATTTTTTTTTTCAGTTTTTTAAATCTTTGTTGAATGGCTCAAAAAACCAAAATAACTCCCAAATCTCATTTTTAATTCCATATTAATCCAATTAAACATTGGTAACAACCATGGGGGTTGGTGGAATTTGAAATTCAAAAGGTGTCTCTAAACTCTATAAATAGGAGCCTATAGCTCACTTGTAAGACACAACATTTTCTATCCATTAGAGCACTTGGCAAGAAACACCTTGAGGCTTGATAATTCCAGAAAGCATTTCCTATAATCTGTGAGAGATCCCTTAGTGCTTGAGTTAGAGGGAAATAAGCTTTTGGACAAAGGTTTCAAACCTTGTTCAAGTTGGTGATCCCCAACACTCTTCACTTTGGTAGTGTGAGTGAGAGTTGTTTATCTTTTGTTTCTTGTTCCTTTCTTTCATTCTATTGCTTTTCATCTTTCTTCTCTATTTACTTGTATTTCTTGTTCAAGAGTTGTAATCTTTTCTTTTCTTTTGTTTCAAACACTTTTCTTTATTTGTAACCTTTTGCTTAGAGTTGTATTTTACTATTCTCTTCTTCTTCATTTTCTTTGTTTATTTATAATTTTCAGTTATAGAGTTGTAACTCTTTTAAATCAGTCATTATTTATTTGTAATATATTGCATGGAGTTGTAATTTATTATTATTTCCATTGAGGCAAAATACATATTTTCCTAACATTCAAAAGCTTATCCCTTGTTTGTTTCAATGGAAGGTGAGACCATCAAGATCATGAACCAAGACCTAGTAAGGTTGGATAGGTTTGATGTATCCAATTTCACTAGGTGGCAAGACAAGGTGAAATTCCTTTTGACAATACTCAAGATAGCCTACATCCTTGAGTCATCCTTGGCACCTCTAGCCGAGCCATCCGACAAAGACACTCCCGAGGAGGTGGAGAAAAGAAGGAAGAGGGAGGAGTACAATCTCCTTTGTAGGGGTCATATCCTCAATGCCCTATCCGATAGGCTCTATGACCTCTACACCGAGTCCAAATCGGCCAAGGAGATATGGGATGCACTTGAGAACAATTTTAAGGCGAAAGAGGAAGGTACCAAAAAGTTTTTGATATCTCAATACTTCGATATCAAATTTTTTGGTGATAAACCTATTCTTCCTCAAATTCATGAATTGCAAATAATTGTTAACAAATTGAAAGTGTTAAAGATTGAGCTTCCCGATGCCTTTCAAGTTGGTGCTATAGTGGCTAAATTACCACCAACTTGGAAGAGCTATAGGAAAAGAATCCTTCATAAAAATGAGGATTATTCTTTGGAGGTAATCCAAAAACATATTCGAATCGAAGAGGAATCGATATGTAGAGATAAACTTGTGGAGGGGTCTAATGGAGAGACTTCCAAAGCAAATGCGGTGTCACAACCAAAACATCCCAAAAACAATGGGAAAAGGGTAATGAGAAACCTTTGGGTCCAACAACCAATCCAAACAAGTTTAATTGCGAGAAAGGCCCTTGCTTTGTGTGTGGGAAAAAGGGTCACTATGCTAGAGAGTGTAGGCATAGAAACGACCAACAAGGACCTAAGGTGAACGCAACTCGAGAGGAAAACATAGTTGCTACCCTTAGTGAGGTGAATGCGGTTCAAGGCAAGGTGAAAGGGTGGTGGTATGATACATGTGCCACCGTCCATGTCACCTATGACAAATAATTGTTTAAGACCTTTAAAGAGTCAAAGGGCAACCATGAGATACAAATGGGAAATGAGGGCAAATCCAAGGTACTTGGCAATGGTACTATTGAAATCTACTTCACCTTCGGCAAGAAAGTTACATTAGTGAATGTACTTTATGTTCCCGAAATGAGTAGAAACTTTGTAAGTGGTGATTTTCTTGGCAAGCCCGACATTAAAGCCGTTTTTGAGTCTGATAAACTTATACTTACCAAATCAAATGTATTCTTAGGAAAATGGTACTCTTGTGAGGGAATGGTTAAATTATGCACCAATGATGTAACTTTCAATGTTATCAATAAAAATGCTAATTCAGCCTATATAATTGAGTATGATTCTTTATTTTTGTGGCATCTTAGACTATCGCATATAGGTTTTTCTACCATGAAAAGAATAGTAAAATGTGGTATGATTGCATGCAATATTAAAAACTATGGTAAATGTGAAATATGTGTTAAGGCAAAAATGATTAAGAAACCATTTCCTAGTGGAGAAAGATCATCTAATTTACTAGATTTAATCCATAGTGACCTTTGTGAATTAAATGGTGTTTTAACTAGAGGGGGTAAAAGGTATTTTCTTACTTTTATAGATGATTTTAGTAGATATACCTATGTGTTTGTAATGCCCCAACTACTCTAGACTTTTGGACCATTAACGAAAACTATACATAAACACTAATCCTTAATAAATCTTTACAAGTGAAAAGACCATAACTTTATTAAGAAACTTGTAAAAGTAAAAGTTAAACTTACATAAAATATCAAGTAAGATATGGGATCCCATTGTTTTAAAATCAAAACATGACATAATTAAAAAGAGATTTACATAATAAAATGCGGAAAAATACATGTAAAAACCATAAGAAACAAACTACATCCTCGAATCGAAACAGTCGGCTCTTGAATCCATTCCGCCTCAATACACATTCTCCAAGCTTCCAAGAACCTTTCCCGCTGCTAAGACTATTTTCCTGCACATATAAACAAAAAGGAGTGAGCCTAATGCCGAGCAAGGAAAATCTAACACATAGTCCATATATATAAATTTCATAAAAACATAACATAACACTTACATCACATACATACTATAATGGCCATTATTACTTGGGGTCCCATAGACTAAACAAGTCATATGCCCATTAGATTAGTGGGGTCTTGCTAGCTAAGCAAGTCATATGCCCATAATCTATTTGGGGCTTGTTAGTCATATGGGTCATATGCCCAAGTCTACAATCATACTTATCATAACATATTGCATAACATAAAATCATAAGATAACATATAAAAACATATAACATATAAAGTCTATCCTATTTTCCTTACCAAGATTACCGGGATATGAGGACAGAGTTGGGACTTTGGAACACTCCTAAAAACCATTTGTAACAGAGTGAGTACTTTGAAGAAAAGAAATGAAAGGAATGGGAGGACTATATCATTGAGAATCTACTTACCAAAAACTTATGTGCAAGTCCTTAGATTTCCTAACCAAAATAAAGAATAAGGTTAGAAGGCTGAGTAGAAGACTATGAAAACTTAAATAAAATAATACCAATGAACTAGAGTGTGGAAATACCTTGAAGACTTGTAAGACCAATCTAAACCTTGAACCGAAATGCTATAAAATCTTACTTCCCAAGTGTTTGATAAGCTTATGATGATCAAGCTTATGATTCCCAGCCCAAGTGTTTACACTCTCACACTCACCTAGCAACTTGCAGCCTCTGAACTTAGAGTAATAGATGAATAATGGCTAGGTACTAGGTCCTATTTATAGAGTTTAGGAATGAAAAGATCTCATTTAACTTGAATAAAAATAATGGCTTTTTAAGTGAAAATAATTTGAATTATAGTTCAGCAGAGGCTGAAGACTCGTTCAGAAAGGTGTTGGACTTATCAAGAGGTTGAAGGTTTGAATGGAAAATGATTTCAAAAACTTTCAAATTATCCTGAGAGGGGCAATATATCGCCTCCTGTAGGCGATATATCGCCTGGGCCAGTATGCCCGAGGCAGTCGTGCATCGTTTTGTGTTTTCCATATCTTCGTGCTGCGATATATCGCCCCTATAGCTGCGATATATCGGCATACGCTGATTATTTAAACACGAAATTACACATTTTTAGCTTAATTTAAATTGAGTAAACAGCCTTGACTAAGCCTTCCAACGTTTTCAAAGCTGCTGACTGACCTTAGAGTATTCAAATTTTACCCTTAATAAATTTAATCCTCAAAAATACTTAATCATTAATAACCCATACATAACATGTGCTATAATCCTTTTGGTTCTCATCTAAACCTTATAGTATAATAAATATTATCCTCAATATCAGTCATATTAATCGAACCTTAGGTTAAAATTAATATTCCTAAACTATAGGTTAAACTTAGAAAATCTACAAGTACTACTATGAGTGTCCAAATAAATCCCAGTCTGAACCAAAAATCCACAGTTAAAACAATAATACTACTATTACTATTATACTACTATCTAACTTAGCTAAGTAAAGTTCTTGGACTCTACAATGTTTCTTTTAAAGCATAAAGATGAAACTTTTGATGCTTTTAAATTGTATAAATTAGAAGTTGAAAATCAACTAAATAAAAAGATTAAGGTGCTAAGAAATGATAGACGAGGAGAGTACTTCTCTAATGAATTCAATACATTTTGTGAAGAAAATGATAAGTGCACTACACCTTATACACCACAACACAATGAGAAAGGACTAAAATACCGTTTTACCCCTCGTTGTATTTTATCCTTAAAACACTTAGTTCCTTGTAAATGATATTTCAGTAAACTAATTTAATTACTGAAATGAGATCTCTATCATTTAACACCTTGAACCAAACTAAAAGGAAACCATCGTTTCACTTCTTCATTAGAAGCTATAGATGTTCATATCTATGATTAACACTCCCACTCAATTATACTACTGAGTTCCCAAGATGTAAGTATGGGCTAGTCCATAGGGTAAGCTGGTAACGAACAAGTCAAAGAACTCAAATAATACAATTAGTTAGAATACTAACCACTTAGAATTGAGATTGAATTGACCTATGGTCAACTATATGATATGACTAGAATAGATAATAACAGTATGTTTACTTATCTTATCAACTGTCAATATCGGTCCTGTCCGATGTAACAAATACATCCGATCTTATCTACTTCGCTAATGTTCTGGAAAGAACATAACACTGTAATGTGTAAGTAGATCATATTGTAGATTGGCAAGTCAGTGTAAATCCAGTGCACTGACTAATCTTAGGACTAACTTATTTCGAACATATAATCTTATTTATATTCCACTATGATTACGTCACTATAAATAAGAATAGCTATATGCTCGGGATTTAATAGAAGTTTATATTAAACAAATAATCATGAAAATAAAACATGTGAGCAAACTGATTAACCAAGTCAAAAAATTATTTCTATTCTTTTATTGATAATAAAATGAGATTACAAAGAATTTGGGTTTTAATTAGGGCATAAAACCCCAACAAACTCCCACTTTCACTAATTGAAACTAATGCCTTAATTCTAGTAATCGCATCTCCTTGATATGCTTATCAAATGTAGCTTCTGGTTGTGTCTTTGTAAACGGATCCACAAGATTGTCTTTAGTTGCAATCTTCATAACCTTCACATCTCCCCTGGCCACATATTCTCAAATAATGTGATACTTCCTTTCTATATGCTTACTCATCTTGTGACTTAGAGGTTCTTTGGAGTTGACTATCGCTCATGTATTGTCACAAAACAACACAAGCGGTTTATCCATTTCTGGAATAATAGCAAGATCCGAATAGAACTTCTTTAGCCAGACTATTTCCTTAGCTACTTCTGACGCAACTATGTACTCAGCCTCCATGGTGGAATCTGAGATTGCAGAATATTTTACGCTTCTCCAAATCACAGCTCCACCCCCAAGAGTAAACACCATTCCAGAAGTACACTTTCTGTCACCGACATCAGTCTGAAAATCTGAATCGGTGTAGCCTACAGGGTTCAGAACACCACCCTTGTAGACTAACATATAATCCCTAGTCCGTCTCAAATACTTCAGGATATGTTTAACTGCTATCCAATGTTCCGGTCCTGGGTTTGACTGAAACCTGCTCACTACTCCCACTGCATAGCAGATATCTAGTCTAGTACACAACATGGCATACATTAGACTTCCAACTGCAAATTCGTAAGGAACTTTTCTCATTGCATCTTCCTCTTCATGAGTCTAGGGAGACTGCTTCTTTGAAAGATATTCCATGGTGGGACGGTAGACGCCCTTTCTTGGAATTTGTCATTGAGAAACGTTCAAGCACTTTATCAATGTAAGCTGCTTGAGATAGAGCTAAAAGTTTGTTCTTTCTATCCCTGATGATCTGGATATCTAGAACATAACTTGCTTCACCCAAATCCTTCATCTGGAATTGAGTTCTCAACCAATTCTTCACATCTGATAATTTCTTAACATTGTTCCCAATGAGTAAGATATCATCTACATAAAGAACCAGGAATACCACTATTTGATTTGCCTTCAGTTGGTAAACACATGGCTCATCAATATTTTGTTCAAAGCCATAGGTTTTGATTATTTCATCAAACCTAAGATTCTAGGAACGAGAAGCTTGCTTAAGTCCATAGATGGACCTATTTAACTTACAAACTTTTCCTTCTAGTCCAGATACTTTAAATCCTTCTGGCTGATCCATATAAATGACTTCGTCAAGCTTTCCATTAAGAAAAGCTGTCTTGACGTCCATTTGCCAGATCTCATAGTTGAGAGCGGCTGCTATGGATTGGAGGATGCGAATGGATTTGAGCATGGCTACCAGACTAAAAGTTTCCTCATAGTCCACACCTTCTCTTTGGGTATAACCCTTTGCCACTAATTGAGCTTTATAAGTCTCGATATTTCCATCAACACCTCGTTTCTTCTTGTAGATCCACTTGCACCCAATGGCCCTAAAGTCACTAGGTGCTTCCACAAGATCGCAGATGGAATTTGAGTACATAGACTCCATTTCCTGTTTCATGGCTTCGAGCCATAGTTCCTTTTCAGGGCTAGCCATTGCCTCTTTGAAAGACAATGGATCATCATCACTAGTGTCTCCAACAACCATATTGGTTTCACCATCCAAACCATAGCGAACTGGGTTCCTAGAAACCCTCCCACTACGATGAGGCTCCGTGACTGTTTGCTCAGGAACAATGGTACTTTCTTCATTTAAATCGACTTGCGTCGATTGTACATGAAGAGTGGGAATTTTATCATTGTCTTGCATTGATGACGATGGAACATTGGTTGGAGTAAATTCTTTAACCATCTCCTCTAAAACTACTTTGCTGCGAGGTTTAAAGTTTTGGACATACTCATTTTCCAAAAAAGTAGCATTTGTAGAAGTAAACACTTTCTTTTCTGAATGACTATAGAAAAGTCCACCCCGAGTACCTTTAGGATAGCCAACAAACATGCAAACTTCAGTTCGCGGTTCTAGCTTTGCCTCCTTTTTCCTCAGGACGTGAGCGGGACACCCCCAGATTCTATAATGGCGTAAACTAGGTTCATGACCATTCCAGCGTTCTAAAGGTGTTTTGGGGATTTCTTTTGACGGCACGACAATGAGAATGTCATTCACGGTTTCAATTGCATGTCCCCAGAACGAAGTTGGTAGAGTTGAGTAACTAAGCATACATCTAACCATTTCCAATAAAGTTCTGTTTCGGCATTCTGCTACACCATTTTGTTGCGGAGTACCTGGGGTAGTAAGTTGTGATAAAATCCCAAGTTCAGTTAAATGATCTTGGAACTGCATATCCAAATATTCTCCACCCCTATCAGATCGCAAGATCTTTAACGTTTTACCTAATTGGTTCTGAGCCATTACTAGGAATTCCTAAAACTTTGAAAATGTTTCTGATTTCCTATGCATTAGGTAAAGACATGATTATCTAGAGTAATCATCAATGAAAGTGATGAAATACTCAAAACCACCCCTTGCTTGTACATTCAAAGGTCCACAAACATCTGAATGCATAAGACCAAGTGGTTCTTTGGCCCTATCACCCTTTGCAGAGAATGGACGCTTAGTCAGTTTGCCTTCTAGACAAGATTCACACATAGGTAATTCACCTAAGGTGAGTTCCTTCAAAGGTCCTTCCTTTGTAAGTCTTTGAATCCTATCATAGCCAATGTGACCTAGTCTCAAGTGCCATAAATACGTCATATTATTGTTATCGGTCTTTTGACGTTTATTGGTCCTAGGTTTAGCTACTTTGAATAAATCATTATTAATAGCGAGGGGTTCGTTAGGTTGCAGAATATAAAGCTCTTTTTCCAAACATGCAATACACAATTGTGATCCATTGAAAGAAATAGATATATTAAAACTTGTGAAATTCATAACAAATCGTTCTAATTGCAACATGGAAACTGAAATTAAATTTCTACTAAAACCCGGAAGAAAAAATACATCTTTTAAAATTAAAAATTCATTTTCGAACTTCAGACAAGCTCTTCCTCTAGCTTGGACCGCAACGAACGCTCCGTTCCCAACTCTAAGCTTTAAGCCGCCTTCGTTCACTTCCTCCCACGATTCAAGAAGCTGTAAAAAGTTACAAACATGGTTAGTAGATCTAGAATCAATAATCCAAATAGAGTTATCATTCTCTAAAACACATGTTTCCAAGATAAATGAACTATAATCATTACCTTTGTTTTTATTTGCTAGAAACTTGGGGCAATCTTGTTTCCAATGCCCCTTTTCTTTGCAGTGAAAACATTTACCTTTACCTTTCTTGTGTTTCTTGTTTTTCCCCTTAGGCGTCTGTGCACTTGGTTGTGCACTCTCCTTTGTAGCCTTTGCAGGCTTGGGGTTGTTGTTTTGCCCACCTTTCCCATTGTTTCTAGCTTTTGAAGACGAAGCTTGGTTAGCTTCAGCCATAGCTGGATCAGCAGCAGTAGTAGTAGTTGTCTTCTTTTCTCCTCCCTTACTAGGTCCACCCATGATAGACTCAAAAGTCTGAAGCTCATTCATTAGCTGCGTCAGAACATAGTTGAGTTTATTCAACACATAGTTGGTGGTGAATGGAAGGAAAGTTGGAGAAAGACTGTTGAGGATTAAGCCAACTTGAGTTTCCTCATCTATTATGGCTCCGTGCAGTTCAGCTTCCTGAAAGTAGTTTGTCATCTTGATCAGGTGATAACGAACATGTTGAGAAGGTGCCATTCGATCATTGGCATATTTCTTGATGGCCTCAAAATGAGTCTGAGCTGACTTGGCACCAAACATGTCTTGGAGCTGATCCATGATTTCGTAGGCTGTCTTGACATTCTCCATCTTTGTCTTGAGAGTGTCGACCATACTAGTCAACATGTAGTACTGCGCCTTGTTGTTAGCCACCTGCCAACACTCATACTTGTCCCTCACAGACTTGGTAGCTCCTTCAGCTGGAACTTCCGGGGATTCCTCAGTCATGACGAACTTGGAGTTGTCACCTATCAACACAATGTTGATGTTTTGCTTCCATTTAAGGAAGTTTTCTCCAGTGAGTTTCTCCATCGAAAGTTGAGAAAGGATGGGAGTAGACACAGCCATAACTCAAAACTACAAATTACCAATAAAATAGAAATCAATAACATTTGCTCAATAAAACTTCTATTCACACAAATTTCAAGAAATAGCACAACATATACCAAAAATATGTAAGATATGAGAAAAAAATACCAAAAACAATCATATCTCTATTTCTTTAGGTTTTGAACTAATCTATGATATCCTTGTCCCAGTTGGCGAGAGTCAAAAATACCACTAGTTAAATAGAGTTGTAAACTCATTTAATAATGGACACCACTATTAACAACCTACTATTCGATCAAAATAAGAAAACAAAATCTCTTATTTTATGAGCTAGACCCACAGTTTCAATTATCATAGATTTAGTCATAGTAGTCACCGTAGGGGTGAGTCTAGTAGAATTTGACCTATAATTATCTATCTTTCGAAATCTAACCTTGTCAAAATAACTAATGAACACCTTCCGTAGGGGGACGAATCAAAGCACCTCGATGCCCTATTAAGCTATTAACTATGTTAAACCAATGATGGAGATCGAATAAAATTCTTAAAATAAGCTCAATATAAAATTAAAAATATTATTTTTATTATTTATTTTTAGAAAATTAATGACTATGGTTTTCCCCAAAAAAATTAAACATATTAAATTTTTTTTAAAAACCAAAGTCCTATAATTTCGTATTAATTCTAAAGTGTCACATTGAAACAAATTCAATTAATTTAGAATTAATTTGTTGCTAATCAATATTTAGGTTTAACTAATATAATGAACCTATACAATTAAGTCCAACTCAGGTAAATGGGCCTTAACAATTGGGCTTGTATGGAGGAGGGTTGGGTCCAGTATGTCGTTCCCACTACAAAGGCCCCCTATCTTCCATACAAGGTCCAAAAGATAGGAATTTAAACCTTCGTTTTATTAATTGTTATTAATTGATTAGGCTCATTATAGTTATGCAAAGCAAATGGGCCTTCACAAGTGGAATCACCTACAAGAGAGGAATTTAAATTTTACATTTTCTGATGGGCCCAAATAAAACCTATCATTTTATGAATATTTTATTTGGAAAAATACCATATATCTAACAATCATATGAGCCATTATATGCATCTAAGCCCAATTGCAAAAATACCACATATAGTGCAACATAAACATGTTATAGTTGGATGGGCCTAATCATGTTACTATATGAGCAATTCTATGAATTTATGCAAAAATACCACAATTGATTTCATTTGCAAAAATACCGCAATTAATTATCTAGAATTTATAAAAAAAAATTCAAATTAATTAAATTTTTACAAAAATAAGTCAATTTAAATTAAATTTATCAACAATTAACAATAGTTAATTTAAATTTCATTTATCAACAATCAACTTGGTTTTAGGTTAATTTGATAAAAAATTATTAATTTAATTTAAATAGGATTTATCAACAATTAACCAAAGTTAATTTAAATCCCATTAAAAAAATTATTAATTGGCTGAAAAAAAAATGATATTTTTCAAAATTTAACCAATTTTAAAATTTTAAATCAATATCTTAACTATTTTCCAAAATATCTTGTGTTGTTATAACTATTAGCTAATATTTTAACTATTAAAAAAATAAAATATAAATACTTATAACAACCCTAAAATATCTCAAATAGTTAAACAAATTCAAATATCCATAAAAATATCTAACTAACAATGTTCAAATTTCAAATAATTTAAATATTAAAAACTATAGAATAAAAATATATTTATATTTTCAAATAAAGATTTAATAAAATAATCAAGAATTTAAATGAAAATATCTTAAATATCTGATTTCATAGTCTATTTTTAAATTTGAATTTGAATGTTTGTAGAAAATATCTAATTATTTAAATCCCAACTAACAAAAATATCTTTATTTTAAAAAAAATTAAATGATGAAACAAAAAAGATATTTTTGGTTTTGATTATAAATAATTTATTTCTACAAATTTTAATTTAAAAAAAATATTTTTGAAAAAAAAATGGATGAATAGTACCCATGGTACTGTTCACGGGTACTGTTCATCGTGCTAGTGTGCGTGAGTGCACGCGGGCATGCGCGCGGAGGCGTGCGGGTGGTGCGCGCAGAGGCGTGCGAGTGGTGCGCGCCCATGGGAGCCAGGCCAAATTTTTCCAAAGAAATTTTAATGAGCAATTTTTCAAGCCAAAACAATTTTCTAATTAATTTTTAACATTTTTTACACAAAATAAAGTATATATAAAAATTAATAGCATAGAAAATATAAAAATTAATAGCATAGAAAACACAACAAAATAACCTAAAAATTGCTAAAATTCACATAAAATCAATATGTGTCATAAAAACATGAAAAACCATCCAATTATTCAAACATATCATATAATCCAATTTTAAACATGTTCATGCATGAAAATAAAGATTACCAAAGGCTCTGAGGCCAGTTGTTGGATTAGCTTATACATGATCTTTATTTATTTTCATGTATATCTAATATTAAACAAATTAATACGAGATAGCCTAAAACATGTTTCTAAAATTGAATTCAAAGAGAAACAAATAATAGAATACTTACAGTATACGCAACGGAATTAAAGAGTCTTTCCTTCAGTTTCTCTAACTCTTGTATCCTCTCTGTCGCAGAGTATTATCAAGAAACTGAACCGTTCTTCTATTTTCTTCACAATCTTCCAATGTATCCTTAGAACCACCTAGACTAGTGTGGGCAATTCTCAACACGTGAGATATATATATATAGAGAAGAAGAGAAAATAACAAAGTGGCTTAGAAAAGGACTCGTGTTTAGAGAGAATATAAAACTATCAGAAAATCTGACTTGTGACTTATCAAACTTATGTTTTGACTTCTCTCTAAGCACTCCTTTTATAGACTCAATTAAGACATTTAATTTAATTAAAAAATCAATAAAATAACAGCCATTTTGAAGCCCTAGGTTGAAATAATCATGGGCAATAGGCCCATGAAATTTCCCATTTGATTGTAAGGCCATTGGACTTAAAATCAAGGCTTGTATTATTTTCTATTGATTTAATTAATTAAATAATTATTTAAATCATTTATAAAATTAATTATTTATAATTTGAACATTGATTTAAATTTATTTATTAATTTAGATACCAATTTATCTTAATTAATAAATCTGCCATAATTTCTCTTTTCTTCTCAAAATTACACAACTCGGTGAAACTATCCAAAATTGACCTGATCAACTTTGATAATTCTAATTGATGATTAAACCAATTAATTGAGACTATCTAGATGATTTTATCCAAGGTACAATAGGGACAATGGGCCTATGAAATCAAGCTCCAATAAGTTATCATAAATCTAACAAATAAATTTACTAACTTATTAATTCCTCGTGACTCCACCATAGACTTGGAATTACACTCTTGAATTCATAGAACGCTCTATAACAAATATAGATACGCTATTAATTATCCATTGTTACAACCATAATTGTCACTCATTCCTCTATAGATGGTCTGCAATGAGATAGGACTAAAATACTATTTTACCCCTCATTGTATTTTATCCTTAAAACACTTAGTTCCTTGTAAATGATATTTTAGTAAACTAATTTAATTACTGAAATGAGATCTCTATCATTTAACACCTTTAACCAAACTAAAAGGAAACCATCGTTTCACTTCTTCATTAGAAGCAATAGTTGTTCATATCTATGATTAACACTCCCATTCAATTATACTACCGAGTTCCCAAGATGTAAGCATGGGCTAGTCCGTAAGGTAAGTTGGTAACGAACAAGTCAAAGAATTCAAATAATACAACCAGTTAGAATACTAACCATTCAGAATTGAGATTGAATTGACCTATGGTCAATTATATGATATGACTAGAATAGATAATAACGGTATGTTTACTTATCTTATCAACTGTCAATATCGATCCTGTCCGATGTAACAAATACATCCAATCTTATCTACTTTGCTAATGTTCTGGAAAGAACATAACACTGTTATGTGTAAGTAGATCATATCGTAGATTGGCAAGTCAGTGTAAATCCGGTGCACTGACTAATCTTAGGACTAACTTATTTCGAACATATTATCATATTTATATTCCACTGTGATTACGTCACTATAAATAAGATTAGATATATGCTCGGGGTTTAATAGAAGTTTATATTAAACAAATAATCATGAAAATAAAACATATGAGCAAAGTGATTAACCAAGTCAAAAAATGATATCTATTCTTTTATTGATAATAAAATGAGATTACAAAGAATTTGGGTTTTAATTAGGGCATAAAACCCCAACAATTGTTTTCTAAGTTGAACTTCAACTTATGGGGTGAAGCGCTTTTAACCGCTTGTCACATTCTTAATCGAATACCGATGAAGAAAAATGAGATATCTCCATATTAGTTATGGAAATGAAGAAAAACCAACATAGGGTACTTCAAAGTGTGGGGGTGTCTTGCATATTGCAAGAAAAATGAACCTAATAGAACAAGGTTAGGTTCAAGAGCCATAAAGTGTGCTTTTGTTGGTTATGCCAACAATAGTAAAGCTCATAGGCTATTAGACTTAGAGTCTAATGTTGTGATTGAATCTAGAGAAGTTGAATTTTTTGAGAATATGTTATGCGACAACAATTCTCAAGCTTCAACATCTCTAAAGGAGAATTTGTTATATGAGAACAATTCTCAAGCTTCTACATCCAAAGTTGATTCTGAAGAGGAGAATTCTCAAAAAGGACGTAAAGCAACCCTTTGAACCTAGAAGAAGTCAAAGGCTTAAAAATCATAAAATTCTAGTAGTGGATGAGGTAGATTCTCAACGAATTTCATTCTACATGGTAGAAGGAAATAGAGAGGAAGTCATTAGGAAAATTCCTATTGTACTTCTCGTTGAGGATGATCCTAAGACTTATAGAGAAGCTATGCAATACAGAGATAGTGCATTTTGGAAAGAACCATCAATGATGAGATGGATTCCATTCTTTCCAATAACACTTGGGAATTGGTAGACCTCCCACCGGGATCTAAGCCAATTGGGTGTAAGTGGGTATTTAGAAGAAAATACCACACTGACGTCACTATCCAAACCTTTAAAGCTAGATTAGTAGCTAAAGGGTTTGGGAAAAAAGAGGGTATCGATTATTTCGATACCTATCCGCCTGTTGCAAGAACAACTTCAATAAGAATTTTGTTCGCTTTAGCTTCTATACAAAACTTGTATGTTCATCAAATGGATTTCAAAACGGCATTCCTTAATGGTGACCTCAATGAGGAGGTCTATATGGAACAACCCGAAGGGTTTGTCCTACCAAAATATGAACATAAAGTTTGTAGACTTGTAAAATCCTTATATGGATTGAAACAAGCTCCTAAGCAATGGCATGAGAAATTTGATCAAACCATCATGTCTAATGGGTTAAGACATAACAATGGAGACAAATGTTTGTATTCCAAAACTTGTAAGGGATATGTGATCATTGTTTGCTTATATGTGGATGACATGCTTATTCTAAGTAATAGCATGAAAGGGATAGAAGAAACGAAGATGTTTCTATCATCAACCTTCAAGATGAAAGATCTTGGAGAAGTTGATACCGTACTCGATATCAAAGTAAAGAAACATAGTGGGGGTTTTGCGTTAGGGTAAGCCCACTAGGTTGAGAAAGTATTGAACAAATTTAACCATCTCAAGGTTAAAGATGCCAATACTCCATTCGATCATAGTGTAAAACTAGAGAAGAATGAAGGAAGAGCGGTGGCTCAATTGGAGTACGCTAGTGCTATAGGGAGTCTAATGTACGCTACCCTGTACTAGACCTGATATAGCATTTGCGGTAAGTAAACTTAGTAGGTTTACAAGTAATCCAAGTGTGGATCATTGGAAGGCAATTGGAAGAGTCCTAGGTTATCGCAGGAAAATCAAAGGACTAAGCCTTCACTACTCCAAATTTCCTTAGAAATTAGAAGTATATACAGATGCAAGTTGGATATCCAATCTTGGGGACAACTTGTCCACAACTGGTTGGGTATTATCTCTTTGTGGAGGTGCAATTTCTTGGGGTTCAAAGAAACAAACCTATATATCTCATTCCACTATGGAAGTAGAGTTCATAGCTCTAGCTGCTACCGGCAAAGAGGCTAAATGGTTAAGGGATCTGTTGATAAAGATTCCCCTAATCAAAGAGAATGTATCTACTATATCGATACATTGTGATAGCCAAGTGACATTGGCTAGAGCATACAACGGAGTGTATAATGGGAAGTCTAGACACATTAGTCTAAGACATGGATATGTATGAGTATTGATTCAAAGAGGAGTCATCTCAACACCCTATGTGAGAACAAGTGAAAATTTCGCGGATCCTTTCACTAAGCCACTAACGAGGGATTTAGTGGCCGCATCATCTCGAGGGATGGGACATAAACTCCCTAAAGAGATTCACGATTGATGGTAACCTATCTTAACACTAGTTTTCAACTAGTGTTAGGTTCAATAGGTAATAACAAGTCAATAAAGTGAATATTAGTTGTACTCAAAACACGTCCCATCTGAGATATTGAGTACTTGTGTGTTACCAAGTGGAGGGTTAAAACCGAAAGGTTTTATAATTGAATCCAGTCTTGTAAAGACAAGTATTTTGGTAACAAAATACTATAATAATTCTACCTATATGGACCTAGGGGTGGTGCCGCCTCTCATGAGAATTGGGAGTATTCTCAAGAACGTCCATGAATGGAAAGTGCACATGGCCATTAACGGTGCAAAACGAGACATAGAGGTCTGAAGTGAACATCGCAAAGGTGTGTGTGTTATCACCGATTTGTTATCATGAAAAGATGGTTCAATGCCTAGTGCAACAAAATTTTCGACAAATTTTGTGATAATTACACTATAGTAAATTTCAAGTTGAAAAACACTTTGCTTTATGCACTGATGCAATGACTCCTATAAGAGAGAGTTCTTAATTAGTCAAATGGGGGATATGTTATATTTTAAAATATATTGATTGATTAAATAAGTGTTACAATAGATAACTATTTAATCTAGTGGGGGAATGTTATATTATTTTATAATATAATGTAATATTATATTATATTATAATATAATGTTTTAGATTAAATAAATGTGACAAAGAGTGTCACATATTGTAACATATAATAGAGAGTTACAATATTTAGATATATGAGATATATCCAAATAATGTATCATATTTGGTGTTACAAATTTGTAACTTCCAAATATTACCTTTTATTGTGTAAATTTGTTGTTACACAATATTGAGATGAATTTCATAAAACCATATGTGATATGGCTGTTAGAGATATGATTTTAACCCTAATAATGTGTTTTGAGAGTTACAAAATCATTTGGGAGGGTTTGGAACCGTTTGGAAAAACAGCACATTTTATAGTGCTGAAAATGGTCGGTGGCCGCGGCCACTGAATGTTGGTAGCTGCGGCCTGTGGGACAGAGGCTAGTGGCCGCGACCACTAATGTCCCTGGCCGCGGCCATAGGCTAAAAACTAACCATTTTTTCAGTTTTTTAAATCTTTGTTGAATGGCTCAAAAAACCCAAATAACTCCAAAATCTCATTTTTAATTCAATATTAATCCAATTAAACATTGGTAACAGCCATGGGGGTTGGTGGAATTTGAAATTTAAAGGGTGTCTCTAAACTCTGTAAATAGGAGCCTATAGCTCACTTGTAAGACACAACATTTTCTAAACATTAGAGCACTTGGCTAGAAATACATTGAGGCTTGATAATTCCAGAAAGCATTTCTTATAATCTGTGAGAGATCCCTTAGTGCTTGAGTTAGGGGAAAATAAGCTTTTGGACAAAGGTTTCAAACCTTGTTCAAGTTGGTGATCCCCAACACTTTTCACTTTGGTAGTGTGAGTGAGAGTTGTTTATCTTTTGTTTCTTGTTCCTTTCTTTCATTCTATTGCTTTTCATCTTTATATTGTTCTTCTCTATTTACTTGTATTTCTTGTTCAAGAGTTGTAATCTTTTCTTTTCTTTTGTTTCAAACACTTTCCTTTATTTGTAACCTTTTGCTTAGAGTTGTATTTTACTATTCTCTTCTTCTTCTTCATCATCTTCTTCATTTGCTTTGTTTATTTATAATTTTCAGTTATAGAGTTGTAACTCTTTTTAATCAATCATTATTTATTTGTAATATATTGCATAGACTTGTAATTTATTATTATTTCCATTGAGGCAAAATACATATTTTCTTAACATTAACTTCATCAACTATCCACCTATGCTTCTCTAATATGAATTTAAGAATTCCTATCTCTATTGTGATAGAGGATTACAACTGCAAATTATATTCTTACTAGGACTTATAATTCTCTACAATAAGCAATCTCCTACATCTCTATAGTAAACTAACATATTGCAAGCATTAAACATGTAATCCCTAAGCTACACAAATCATATAGGTACTTTCCTCCAATTTAAATCTATGATTACATGACTTTAGAATATTTATCATTCACTTCTCAAATCTCAGGTCAAAATCATATAAATCATATTGTTATACCCAGATTTCGAGCCATGTTAAATGTGACCTCGAAAGCTGGATTCGCAGCGAAAGAACTCGTAAAGTCTGAAGTATGTTCCAAGACTAGACATCGAGCCTGCAAAGCTGAGACGACTTCGAATGTGGTGGCCTCGAAATACATATGATCTCGAAGGGTAGCTCCCGAGATGCATCTATCCTCAGGGATGACCTCGGATCAGGGGTTCCGAGCCTGACGCATGTACGATCTCGAAAACCATGTGACCTCGGGAGATGTCATTAGCTCGAAAATTGATGAGAGACCTTGCAGATATATGATAATAACCTTGAACATCTACAAGAGTTGTCCATAAGAGACATGTTCTACGTTTATTATTGTAAATCCCCTAAAATTATGGGATATCATTTGATTAGTTATATGCCCCCTGGTCTTCAGGGGACGTTTCTTTTTATACCGGATTACATGCATTTAAGGCAATTTAATCTATTTACACAAAAGGAGTAACTACCCAAAATATGTGGGATAGTATTCTGCAACCTTCTCTATAAATAGAGAGGTCATGCACCATTGTAAAGGACCGAATTTCTGAACCTTGAGAGAAAACTCTGAAGAATTCATACTTGAAGAATTTTCAGAGATTCTCTTGAGTTTAATAACAAAGACTCGTGGACTAGGCAGATTTAACTGCTGAACCACGTAAAAATTGCGTTTTGTATTATCATATTTATATTGGCCATCACTGTTTGTTGTTTACGTGCTCTTCTTTCACTGTTGACGAAAAACGGCGTCAACAGTTTGGTGCTTTCATTGAGAGCATTAAGCATTCATTCCTGAAAAAGTCATGGCCACTAATAATCAGAACACACCTGAAGAAAATTACCCAAGACGTCCTGGGAAACAGCCAATGGAAAACCCGGATGTTGAAGAAAGGAGTGGATCTTCCGATTCCCGGGGACCACCTGCTCCACCAAGGGATGAGGATATGTATTACAATCCTGAGCGGTATGTTCCCATTGTGGAACTTGAAAACCGACAACTGAAGCAGCAGTTGGCAGAGGCCAACAAATGGAATGAGGAGTTGGCAAGGATAGCCGCAGAGGCGCAGGTGGCTCAACCCCCGCCTCCGCGCAAAAACCAAGCCCCTCCTCCAAGGGACGTACACGTTCCCCCCCATAGGCCCCGTGGACGTCCACGAAAAAATACTGCCACAAGGAGGCCGGCTCAACCTCCGGCACCAGCAGAGCCATCTGCTCCACCTAGGCCCCAGAGGAGCACTCGGGCTCGGCCCCCTGCTAATCAGCCTGTGGAAGTACCTGCAGGAACTGAGAACAACCGAACCCCTGCAGAGGCTCGGACTCAGATACCTAGGAGCGCACCAAATGCGACCGACCCATCTCGGGAAAATTCTGGACCATCTAGGCCGAGAAATGGGTGGCAGCCACCGTCGCCCATACGGTTCCCGCCATCACCAATAAGATATCCTTCGCCCCCTCGCAGGAATGCTCAACCAGTTCGAGGTCAAGGCGAAAGACGTGCGGGAGGAAGACAAGGAAACGGGGAGGCCTTCCAGGACCGGAGAGGCGCCCCATCTGAAAAAAGTCAAACATCTCGGTCTCACACGGCGGAGTCGAGGCGACATGGAAAGAATCCATCACGGAATAACCAGGCGACGAGTTTTACAAGTGATGATTCTGGAGATACCAGGTCGGTCAGCAAGCATGACTGAGGTCGTAAGAATACTGTAAACCGCAGAAATCGTCCCGACTTGCGAGAGCACCTAAACCAAAGTCGAGGTAATGATGACCTAATAAATCCGGACCTGAGGGATCGCTTGAATAGGCGTAGAGATCCTTTGCGGAGACGCGAGCCTGGGATCATGATCGATGACAACTGATTCCAGACAGTGCCGCTTGCGGACCCAGTCCAAGAAAGAATCGACTAGCTTGAAAAGGCTTTTAGGCTTTTGAAAAACGAGCAAAAGAATGATCGATATGAAGACTCTGAGGAGGAGCTCGAACCGTTTGCTCCCCATATTTCCAATACTCCATTTCCTCAAGGGTTTCAGATCCCTCACGTCCCGCGTTCGAAGGAAAGACCGACCCGTGTAGTCATCTGAGCACGTTCAACACCATAATGAGAGCTAGTAACGTGGGGTACGAGCTCAGATGCATGTTGTTTCCAGCATCATTGACCTGTAGAGTCCAAGAACTTTACTTAGCTAATTGTTTAGTAGTATTATAGTATGTTTAGTGTTATCATTGTTACTTTGGATTTTTGGTTCAGACCGGGAGTTATTTGGACACTCATAGTAGTACTTATAGATTTTCTAAGTTTAACCTATAGTTTAAGAATATTAAGTATAACCTAAGGTTTGATTAATGTGTCTGATATTAAGGAATATATTATTATATTATAAGGTTTAGACATCAACCAATAGGATTTTAAGCACATGTTTTGAATGGTAATTAAGGATTTAGTATTTTTGAGGATTAAATTAAATAAGGGTAAAAGTTTGAATGTATAGGGTCAGTCAGCAGCTTTGAGCACGTTGAGGGCTTAGTCAAGGCTGTTTACTACATTCAAACTTAGCTAAAAATGTGTAAACTCGTGTTTAAATATTCTGCGTATGCCGATATATCGCAGCTATAGGGGGCGATATGTCGCAGCACGTAGATACGGAAAACACGAATCGATGCACGGTCGCCTCGGGAACAAAGGTCCAGGCGATATATCGCCTATAGGGGGCGATATATCGCCTCCACCAGCATGTTTTCAAATTCATTTGAATTCTTTTCCCTTCAGCCATTCAAACGCCTTCAACAGTCCAGCATCTTCTGAACGAGTCTTCAGCCTCTGCTGAACGATTATTCAAATGATTTTCACCTAAAAAGCCATTATTTTTATTCAAGTAAAATCAAGATATTTTCATTCCCAAACTCTATAAATAGGACCTAGTACCCAGCCATTATTCACCATTTGCTCTAAGTTCAGAGGCTGCTAGTGTTAAGTGAGTGAGAGAGTGTAAACACTTGGTTTGGGGAAAAACTATAAGCTTAAACATCATAAGCTTATCAAACACTTGGGAAGTAAGTGAGTGCTATAGTATTTCGGTGGATGTTAGATTGATCTTGCAATCTTTGAGGTAAACCCAAAACTCTAGTCCTTTCTGTATTCTATGTTATTTCTTTTCTCAAAACCTTCTACTCAGTCCCCTAACCTTATTCTTATTTTTGGTTAGGGAATCCAAGTTCTTAAGCACTTAAGTGGTGGTAAGCATATTTTCGTTTAATGGTTTAGTCTTCCTATTCTCTTTCATTTCATCTCCTTTCTTTAGACTCACCCTTGTTCATTGTGGTTTTAGGAGTGTTCCAAAAGTCCTAAC
This sequence comes from Humulus lupulus, assembly GCF_963169125.1. Lineage (NCBI taxonomy): Eukaryota > Viridiplantae > Streptophyta > Magnoliopsida > Rosales > Cannabaceae > Humulus > Humulus lupulus. The sequence continues at coordinate 195,099,573 of NC_084799.1, read as the reverse complement.
TCAGTCCATTTTATCCCGGTAACTTTGGTAAGGAAAATAGGCTAGAATTAATATGTTATGTGCTTATGTTATTTATATGTTTATGTTATTAAAAGTGTTATGATATGTATATGTGTATGTAGGCTTGGGCATATGACCCATATGACTAACAAGACCCCAAATGGGTTATGGGCATATGACCTACTTAGCTAGTAGGACCCCATTAACCCCATGGGCATATGCTTGTTTAGTCTATGGGACCCCAAGTAATAATGGCCATTATAATAAGTGTATGTTATATGTATTGTGTTAAGTCCTTATGTTTTCTTATGAAATTATGTATGTGACTTTGTGTTAGATTTTCCTTACTGGGCATTAGGCTCACTCCTTTCTGTTTATGTGCAGGAAAATAAGTTTAGAGGTGGTAAGATTCGTGACGCTTGGAGGATGTGTATCGATGATGAATGGAGTCAAGGGGCCGAGCGTTATCGATTCGAGGATGTAGTCTCCTTTTATGTTTTTATGGTTTTACATGTATTTTCCGCATTATTATGTAATGTCTTTTATTTTAAATCTTATTTTGTTTTAAAGACAATGGGATCCCAAAATCCTTCTTAGTATTCGTTTTTTGTAAATAACTCTTATTTTCAAGTTACTCAATAAATTATGGTATTTTCGTAAAATGTAAGTTTTTATGTATAGTTTCGATAATGGTCCAATTAGTCTAGATTAGTGGGTCATTACAGTTGGTATCAGAGCAAACGGTTCCTTCGCATGAAGTTCTCCTCGATACACATGCTCAAAGCTCCGAATCGGACCGCCAAGTAAGTGTTTAAGTTACAAGTTACAAGTTACTTTGTCTATGTGTATAGCTAACAACTTTAGTGTTTATGTTTCAGTTAAAAATGAATGGAGCTTTAACCTACCAAGATATCCGAGCCATTAAGGCCTTAAAAAGAATAAGGGAGCCAAGAAACACCGTAGGAGCCTTAGAAAGGATTACACGAAGGTTGCTTTTGTTTCACCAAGCAATAGGTGGCCTTCAAGAGGCTAAACAAATAATGCTAAGATCAACAGAACAATATGTATTAGTGATTAGGTTGTTTAAAGATTTCCATCCTGTAATAGCAGCCTTAGAAGAAATATGGGAAGAAATGAATGATGAGGATGAATCACCATTAGCAATGAGATACTATTTCCTCTTAGTTAGGTTCACCGCAAAATTTGAATTTCAATTCACCAAGGAGCAAAAGAATAGGATTCTCACAAACCTTCCTAGAGGGCATTTTGATGCTCATGATAATGATGACTATGAGGCTATAGATGATGATATGTTAGATGACGGATCAGATGTAGAAGATCCCGATTTTTAGATTAGTAGTTTTTATTTGTTTTATTTACTTTTATGTTATGATTGTAATAAGTGAAATTGTTTTCCAAATGAATAAACATGCTATTTGAATATCATGCGTGAGTTTGAATTTTTTTTCACAATCATAATAAATACTAAATAAAATGAATAATGACTGAGTTCGGTGAGGGTGGATACGAATCAATGAACCTGGTTTCCTTGTTGAGAGTTAGGGGGCCTTAGTAGTGGGAACGATTTTACTGATCCCAGCCCTCCCTCAATATGGTTAACTTTGGAACAAAGATAAGTTTCGAGCCTGAGAATTAAGTCATATAGGATTATTAGAAACACACTTAGAAAATAAAGATGACTTGTTTTTCTAAGTATAGAAACCCACTCTAATAATAAATAAAGACCTATATAATTTTTCATAAAAAGTCATAATAAATAGGTCCGAGATATGTTTGTTTTAGAATAAGTTTTTGCCTTAGAGCCTATTAGGAAAAAAGTTCTAACATGTTTCTTTTAACTGTTAGAACTCTGCTACGATGTCTCTCCGAAGATCTGCTCGCACCAACGAGAACGCTTCCAACGATGTTCCAGCGACCAATGCGGTCCCTACCGTTCGCCGAAGGAGAGTGCGTGTTACTGCTCGCCGCAATGCGCCGGCACAGCCAGCTGACAACACTGCAGAGATTGCCAGACTGCGACAGCAAGTTGAGGAACTTCTGCAGCAACAACGCCAACAGGCTCAATCTCAGCCTCAGCCTCCGCCACAGCCACAGCCGCAGCCGCAGCCACAGCCAATGGCCCCAGCACCCCAACAAGTTGGTCCGTATGGGGGATGGCCTATGACGAACTACGCTCCTTATCCTGTTCAGCACATGGAGCCAGTGTACGAGAGGTTCCGCAAGCAGCACGCTCCGAACTTCGAAGGGACTACGGACCCCTTTGAAGCAGAAGAATGGCTAAGGAATGTGGAGCCGATCCTAGCCCACATGAACCTCAATAATGCTGACCGCATATCCTGCGTCTCATCTTTACTCAAGAAAGATGCCAGGATATGGTGGGACTTGGTCCAGCAATCCCACGATGCTGCCACCATGACGTGGACCCGATTTGTGGAGCTCTTCCACAAGAAGTACTACAATTCAGCAGTGCTTGCTACGAGAGTCGAGGAGTTCACCAATCTAAAGCAAGGGAATTTAACAGTGGCGGAATATGCTCGTCAGTTCGATCGCTTAGCGAAGTTCGCAGCAGAGTTGGTTCCAACCGACTATCTAAGGGTGAACAAGTTTGTTAGAGGACTTCGCCCGAAGATCGAGATGGGGGTTAAACTAGCAAACCCGGGAAACACTTCATATGCCGACGTTCTTGAGACGGCAATTGAAGTAGAAAGGTTGCAAGCCAACGTGAGCAAAGAAGAAGCCAGCAAGCCGGAACCTAGGCAGCAGAGCCAACCTCAGGCCAGTCGGAACAACAATCAGTCCAGCAACAGTCAGTCCAACAACAACGGTAACGGACAGAAGAGAAGGCATCCTGACAACAAGCAAGCCGACAACAATAAAAGGGCACGACCAAGTAATGGGGGAAATAGGTCGGGCTACGTGGAATACCCGCCATGTGCCAAATGTCAGAAGAAGCACCCCGGAGAATGCCGTGCCAACACCAAGGAGTGTTTCAACTGTGGTCAAGAAGGGCATCGTAAAAGAGACTGTCCTCAGCAAAAGCCGGAAGGAAAGAAGGACGAAAAGATGGTTCCTGCTCGGGTTTTTGCTTTAACCCAAGGAGAGGCGGATGCTAGCAACAAGGTGGTCACAGGTCAGGTTTCCATCCTCAATAAATTATGTCATGTATTATTTGATTCGGGAGCCACCCATTCGTATATTTCGTTAGGAATGATAGATAAACTAGACAAACCTAGTGAAAGATTTAGAACTAGGTTTGCAACCGAGTTGCCTTCGGGCAAAGTAGTTCTATCATCACGAATTGTACGAGGCGTACCAATCAAGATTGAGGACAAGGAACTAGAAGGAGACCTGATAGAGCTGGTGATCAAAGACTTCGACGTCATACTAGGCATGGATTGGCTAGCACGGCATGGCGCAACGATCGACTGCAGACGCAAGAAGGTGACATTCGATACTCCTGACGGCCAGAAACTGTGCTTCATGGGACAAGCTTCAGGACTACGCACACCGTTAGTATCATCTCTCAAAGCTCAGAGAATGATGGAGAAAGGATGTCAAGCATTCTTAGCCAACATCACGAATGTGGAGAAGGAGACATCACTCAAAGTTGGAGATGTTCGAGTCATACAAGAATTTCCAGAAGTTTTCCCCGATGACTTGCCAGGATTGCCGCCAACTAGAGAAATAGACTTCACGATAGAATTAGTACCGGGCACCGAGCCTATCTCTAAGGCACCATACCGGATGGCACCTACGGAACTCAAGGAGTTAAAGACGCAGCTACAAGAACTCCTAGACTTGGGTTTCATTAGGCCAAGCCATTCACCATGGGGAGCTCCGGTACTATTCGTGAAAAAGAAGGACGGAAGTATGCGCATGTGCATAGACTACCGTGAGCTGAATAAAGTAACGATTAAGAACAAATACCCGCTACCTCGGATTGATGATTTGTTTGATCAACTCCGAGGCGCGACTGTATTCTCTAAGATCGATTTACGGTCCGGGTATCATCAGCTCAAGGTAAAGGGGGAAGATATTCCTAAGACAGCCTTTAGGACTCGTTATGGACATTACGAGTTCTTGGTTATGTCTTTTGGTCTTACTAACGCGCCAGCCGCGTTTATGGACTTAATGAATAGGGTCTTCAAGGACTACTTGGATAAATCCGTCGTTGTGTTCATCGACGACATTTTAATTTACTCCAAGAATGAAGTGGAGCACGAGGAACACTTGAGGATAATTTTGACGCGATTGAAGGAGCACCAACTCTACGCGAAGTTCAAGAAATGCGAGTTTTGGCTCTCGCAAGTGGCGTTCCTCGGGCACATCATATCGAAAGACGGAGTTGCAGTAGATCCATCGAAGGTAGAGGCCGTGAAGGATTGGCCTAGACCAAAGAACGCGTCGGAAGTAAGAAGCTTCTTAGGGCTAGCAGGTTACTATAGAAAGTTTGTAGAGGGCTTTTCTAAAATAGCCACTCCACTCACCAACCTGACCCGGAAGCAACAAAAGTTTAACTGGAATGATAAGTGTGAGGAAAGCTTCCAGTTGCTTAAGGATAAGCTTTGCTCAACACCAGTACTTAGTGTCCCAACACCCAACGACAAGTTTGTTGTCTACTGTGATGCATCAAAGTTAGGATTGGGATGCGTACTGATGCAAAATGACAAGGTGATAGCCTACGCGTCACGTCAGTTAAAGGAGTATGAACAACGCTATCCAACTCACGATATGGAGTTGGCAGCGGTGGTCTTTGCGTTAAAAATCTGGCGCCATTATCTTTACGGAGAACGGTGCGAGATTTATACGGACCACAAAAGTTTAAAATACTTCTTTACTCAGAAGGAGCTTAACATGAGGCAGCGCCGGTGGTTGGAATTAGTAAAGGATTACGACTGCGAAATCCTATACCACCCGGGGAAGGCAAACGTAGTTGCCGATGCACTTAGCCGAAAAAGTTATGGGAACTTAGTAGCCTTATCCGGAATAGAAAAGCCACTACAGCAGGAGCTTATCAGTGCCGGAATAGAAGTGGTTGTAGGCAAGCTGGCTAACTTGTCTATCCAATCGAATCTGCTAGAAGACATACGGAATGGTCAGAGACATGATGATTCACTAGCAACGCACATGAATGCAGTCCGAGAAGGCAAGACTACAGATTTCTCAATATCCAGTCAAGGTTTATTGAGATATAAGGATCGGGTATGCGTGCCAGACAATCAGAGTATTAAGAAGACGATCCTAGAAGAAGCGCACAGTACTCCGTACTCAGTTCATCCAGGGTCTACCAAGATGACTCATGACATCAAGGCAGTCTATTGGTGGCCAGGGATGAAGAAGGACATAGCGGAATATGTATCTAAGTGTCTGGTATGCCAGCAAGTGAAGGCGGAGCATCAGCGGCCTGCAGGATTATTGCAACCGCTTAGCATACCGGAGTGGAAGTGGGACGATATAGCCATGGACTTCGTGACGGGTCTGCCAAAGACAAATAAGCAGCATGATTCTGCTTGGATAGTCATAGATAGACTAACCAAGTCGGCTCATTTTCTGCCTGTTAAGACTTCTTATACGGCAGACCAATATGCAGACATCTACATTCAAGAGATTGTACGATTGCATGGAATCCCCAAGACGATAGTATCAGATAGAGGATCAGTGTTTACGTCAAGATTTTGGAGAAGCTTACAGCAAGCCATGGGTACTAAGTTAAGTCTTAGTACAGCTTTCCATCCTCAGACAGATGGGCAGTCTGAGCGTACAATTCAGATTTTAGAGGATATGCTACGCGCATGTGTACTTGACTTCGGAGGATCGTGGAACAAGTACTTACCGCTGATCGAGTTCTCGTACAACAATAGCTACCAGTCGACGATCGAGATGGCACCTTATGAGTTGCTATATGGAAGAAGGTGCCGATCACCGTTGCACTGGGACGAGGTAGGAGAAAGGCAGCTTCTAGGGCCCGAAGCTGTTAGGCAAGCTCAAGAAGCAGTAACGCTTATTAGACAGCGTATGCTTGCTGCTCAAAGCCGACAGAAAAGCTATGCAGATACCAAGAGACGCGATGTGGAGTTCCAAGTTGGAGATCAAGTCTTCCTGAAAATATCTCCTATGAAGGGTGTCAAGCGGTTCGGGAAGAAAGGCAAGCTCAGTCCCCGATTCTTAGGTCCTTTTGAGATATTGGACAAAGTGGGACCAGTTGCGTATAGACTAGCCCTACCGCCAGCACTAGCCGATAGTCACAACGTCTTCCACATCTCGATGTTACGCAAGTATGTGTCAGACCCATCTCACGTCCTCAAGTACGATACCATAGCACTCCAGAAAGACTTAAGTTACGAGGAACGACCGGTTAGCATCCTAGATAGGGGGATGAAGCAGTTACGGTCCAAGAGCTTTCCTATAGTTAAAGTCCTATGGAGCAATAGTTCTGAACGCGAGGCAACGTGGGAGTTGGAAGAGGACATGCAGAGCCGGTATCCGGAGTTATTTGGTAAGTAAATTTCGAGGACGAAATTCTTTTTAGTAGGGGAGAATTGTAGAGTCCAAGAACTTTACTTAGCTAATTGTTTAGTAGTATTATAGTATGTTTAGTGTTATCATTGTTACTTTGGATTTTTGGTTCAGACCGGGAGTTATTTGGACACTCATAGTAGTACTTATAGATTTTCTAAGTTTAACCTATAGTTTAAGAATATTAAGTATAACCTAAGGTTTGATTAATGTGTCTGATATTAAGGAATATATTATTATATTATAAGGTTTAGACATCAACCAATAGGATTTTAAGCACATGTTTTGAATGGTAATTAAGGATTTAGTATTTTTGAGGATTAAATTAAATAAGGGTAAAAGTTTGAATGTATAGGGTCAGTCAGCAGCTTTGAGCACGTTGAGGGCTTAGTCAAGGCTGTTTACTACATTCAAACTTAGCTAAAAATGTGTAAACTCGTGTTTAAATATTCTGCGTATGCCGATATATCGCAGCTATAGGGGGCGATATGTCGCAGCACGTAGATACGGAAAACACGAATCGATGCACGGTCGCCTCGGGAACAAAGGTCCAGGCGATATATCGCCTATAGGGGGCGATATATCGCCTCCACCAGCATGTTTTCAAATTCATTTGAATTCTTTTCCCTTCAGCCATTCAAACGCCTTCAACAGTCCAGCATCTTCTGAACGAGTCTTCAGCCTCTGCTGAACGATTATTCAAATGATTTTCACCTAAAAAGCCATTATTTTTATTCAAGTAAAATCAAGATATTTTCATTCCCAAACTCTATAAATAGGACCTAGTACCCAGCCATTATTCACCATTTGCTCTAAGTTCAGAGGCTGCTAGTGTTAAGTGAGTGAGAGAGTGTAAACACTTGGTTTGGGGAAAAACTATAAGCTTAAACATCATAAGCTTATCAAACACTTGGGAAGTAAGTGAGTGCTATAGTATTTCGGTGGATGTTAGATTGATCTTGCAATCTTTGAGGTAAACCCAAAACTCTAGTCCTTTCTGTATTCTATGTTATTTCTTTTCTCAAAACCTTCTACTCAGTCCCCTAACCTTATTCTTATTTTTGGTTAGGGAATCCAAGTTCTTAAGCACTTAAGTGGTGGTAAGCATATTTTCGTTTAATGGTTTAGTCTTCCTATTCTCTTTCATTTCATCTCCTTTCTTTAGACTCACCCTTGTTCATTGTGGTTTTAGGAGTGTTCCAAAAGTCCTAACTCAGTCCATTTTATCCCGGTAACTTTGGTAAGGAAAATAGGCTAGAATTAATATGTTATGTGCTTATGTTATTTATATGTTTATGTTATTAAAAGTGTTATGATATGTATATGTGTATGTAGGCTTGGGCATATGACCCATATGACTAACAAGACCCCAAATGGGTTATGGGCATATGACCTACTTAGCTAGTAGGACCCCATTAACCCCATAGGCATATGCTTGTTTAGTCTATGGGACCCCAAGTAATAATGGCCATTATAATAAGTGTATGTTATATGTATTGTGTTAAGTCCTTATGTTTTCTTATGAAATTATGTATGTGACTTTGTGTTAGATTTTCCTTACTGGGCATTAGGCTCACTCCTTTCTGTTTATGTGCAGGAAAATAAGTTTAGAGGTGGTAAGATTCGTGACGCTTGGAGGATGTGTATCGATGATGAATGGAGTCAAGGGGCCGAGCGTTATCGATTCGAGGATGTAGTCTCCTTTTATGTTTTTATGGTTTTACATGTATTTTCCGCATTATTATGTAATGTCTTTTATTTTAAATCTTATTTTGTTTTAAAGACAATGGGATCCCAAAATCCTTCTTAGTATTCGTTTTTTGTAAATAACTCTTATTTTCAAGTTACTCAATAAATTATGGTATTTTCGTAAAATGTAAGTTTTTATGTATAGTTTCGATAATGGTCCAATTAGTCTAGATTAGTGGGTCATTACATGACCGGACCTGCCAAAAGTTGGTTCGAAAAATATAAGAGACACTCAATAACTTCTTGGGAGCAGTTGTCTAAAGACTTTAAGAAGCAGTTCAGAGCAATGATGGGGGTCCGACCAGAGGCATCAACCTTAACTAACGTTCGACAACAGCCGAGCGAAACACTAAAAAGTTACTTAACAAGGTTTAATCTGGAAGTCGCCCGAGCTCGGGACGTGGATGACAGTGGGCACCTAATGGTTGTCCGAGCTGGCGTAATGCCGGGAAGTGCCCTTTGGGATGACATGCAAAGAAAACTAGTAAGGTCCATAACCGAGTTTAACAGATGAGCACAGAGGTTTGTCAATGTAGAGGAAGTGAGGTCGACACTTAATGCGACTTCCCAGCCCGAAACTACAACGATAAATGTCAACTCTGCCTCAACCTCGGCAGACCTAGCAGCTCCAAAGCCTGTCGCGGAAAACCCCTCCAAGAGGAAATAGAACGAAGGGAGCAACCCCGAAGCCGAGGGAGGAAAGAAAAAGAAGGGGGAGAGATATTTCTCCGTGTATAGAGTATACACCGAGATCAATGAGTCTCGGGAGAACATATACCTGGCTAATGAAAACCAGGTCCCCTTTAGGCGTCCGGACCCGATGAGAAATCAAAAATCCAAGAGGGACTCCAGTAAGTATTGCCGATTTCACAGAGACGCCGGACATACAACCGATGAATGTCGACAACTGAAGGACGAGATCGAAGGATTTATCTCGAGAGGTTACTTCCAGCAATATGTCAAAAACCAGAGTACTAGTCAGGCGGCCGCGAGCGAAAGAGTAGCCGCGCCTCCGACGGCACAAAACAATAATTCCCGAGCTCGGGAAGAAGACATGCCCCCGCCGATAGATGGAGAGGATGTAATAACCATCTCAGGAGGGCCTCATCCTGCAGGAGTAGGCAGGAATGCCCAAAAGAGATACATTAACGAGCTAAAAACTGGGGATGGGTCTCCTTATGAACCCGAACCTAGGGCTCTAAAAAGCCCGAGGATTGAAACACAACCAATAACCTTCACTGAGGAAGACGCATCCCATGTCCAGTTTCCTCACCATGATCCACTGGTCATTACTCTTCAGCTGGCCAATAAAAGGGTCCACCGAGTTCTCATAGATAATGGGAGCTCAGTCAACATTCTTTATAAAGCAACCCTCGAGAAGATGGGACTCTCCCTTCGCGACCTGAAAGCGTGTGCAACTACTTTGTACGACTTTTCAGGAGAAGGAACCGCCTGCATGGGATCCATCGAGCTCCCCGTGACCTTGGGAGATTACCCAGTCTCGGCAACCAAGATGATGGAGTTCGTGGTAGTAGACTTACCATCAGCCTACAATGTGCTGCTCGGGAGACCCGCCCTGGTCGGGCTGGGGTCAGTTTCATAAGTAAGGCATCTGGCCCTAGCGGGGTCAGAACATTGAAGGGAGACCAATTAGCAGGGAGGGAATGCAACAGAATCTCCTTGAGAGGAAAGAAACAGACGAGCGCACAAGCACTCGCCATCATTCAAAACAAAGACGGAACGGTCTTAGAGATTGACGAAGAGATTGATCCAAGGATTGAGGAGAAAGTGGACCTCGAACCTTTAGAGGAGCTCGAAGAAATTCAGCTCGAGGAAACCGATCCCTCAAAAAAGGTGAAGGTCGGAAAACACCTCCAAGATGAGACAAAATAGCAATTAATTTGCTTTTTGAAGAAAAACTAGGATGTCTTCGCGTGGTCGCACTCGGACATGGTGGGAATAAATCCGAATATAGCAAGCCACGCGCTGAATATAGACAAAAGCTTCCCCTCGAAGCAACAAAAACGAAGACAGCTGGACGAAGGCAAAAAGAAAGCACTAAAGGAGGAGGTTGACAGGTTAAAGGCAAATCGATTCATTAGGGATGCCTTTTATCCTGACTGGGTAGCCAATCCGTTGTTGGTCCCAAAGCCCAATGGGACGTGGCGAACCTGCATTGACTACTCGGACCTCAACAAAGCTTGCCCGAAAGACTGTTTTCCGTTGCCAAGGATTGACCAGCTCGTGGATGCCACGGCGGGGCATGGCCTGATGTCATTCATGGATGCCTATTCTGGATATAACCAGATTCCCATGCATGCCCCCGACCAAGAACATACGAGCTTCATCACGGATAAGGGGCTATACTGCTATAATGTCATGCCATTCGGGCTCAAGAATGCTGGGGCCATATACCAGCGGCTCGCGAACATGATGTTTTCAGACCAAATAGGGAACAACATGGAGGTTTATGTTGATGACTTTCTTGTCAAGTCTCAACTCAACAAAGACCATGTTGATGATCTCGAAGAGTGCTTCGGCGTGCTCCGAAAGTTTAACATGAAGCTAAATCCTCAGAAGTGCACTTTTGGGGTATCTTCAAGAAAATTTCTGGGCTTTATTGTGAACTCTCGTGGAATTGAGGCTAACCCCGACAAGATCAAGGCCCTGATTGACATGCCCTCACCTCGAAGGCACAAAGATGTCCAAAGTTTGACTGGCAGGATGGCAGCCCTAAGCAGATTCATCTCGAAATCTACGGATCGTGGTCTTCCATTTTTCAACTTATTGAGAGGAGGTAAGAAGTTCGAATGGACGGAGGAGTGCGAGCTGGCCTTTCAGGAGCTCAGAAAGCACCTTGCAGAACCACCCATCCTGTCAAAACCTGAAACAGGGGAAATACTGTACCTATACCTTTCAACCACCGAACACGCAATAAGCGCAGTACTCGTTCGAGAGGAAGAGAAGGTACAGAGACCCGTTTACTACATCAGTAAAAGATTACTGGGGGCAGAGTCAAGATACCCCCTGATGGAGAAGCTGGCGCTTAGCCTAATTCATTCATCTCGTAAACTCCGCCCCTATTTTCAGGCGCATCCCATCCATGTACTGACTGATCAACCTTTTAGGCAAGTCTTATCTAAACCAGAAGCTTCAGGTCAACTTCTTAAATGGGCTGTTGAGCTCGGACAGTTCGAGATCACCTATCACCCGAGAACGACCATTAAGGCACAGGCGTTGGTGGACTTTATAGTATAATGTACCGGCATAGCCGACGACGAGGTAATAACCCCGGCCCACGAGCTGTGGAAACTTTACGTCGACGGCTCATCAAATGAAAATGGAGCGGGGGCAGGGATCATTTTGGTTTACCCCCGCAGGAAGCAGATTTCATTCTGCCTTAAGATTTGGCTTCAAAGCGTCTAATAATGAGGCCGAATACGAGGCTTTACTCGCGGGACTTCGTATAGGAAAAGAGCTCAAAGCTAGAGCTATACATTGCCACAGTGACTCCCAGCTCGTGGTTAATCAAATCTTGGGAGAATACTAGGCTCGCGGCACGAGAATGGCAGCTTATTTGGAGAAGGAAAAATCCGCATTGGAGTGTTTCAAATTTTACACAATCGAACAGGTTCCCCGCGAGCGGAACTCAAATGCAGATGCCTTAGCTCGGCTCGCCACATCCGCTGAGAATGATGAACTAAACGTTGTCCCCATAGAACACCTCTCGAAACCTAGCATTAATGAGCCAGAGGAGGAAGACGTATGTATGATCGAATCCGAGCCCACGTGGATGACCCCGATAGTAGAGTATCTCGAGATCGGGATCCTTCCAAAAGACCGGAACCAGGCTCGAAAGTTAATGTATCAGCTTCCACGATACACCATGATGGACGGAAAGCTATATAGGAGGGGGTATTCCATGCCATTTCTACGGTGCGTAACTCCACCCGAAGCCAAGAGGATCATCGAAGAAATTCACGAAGGGTTCTGTGGAGATCATACTGGGGGGCATAGCCTCTCCAAGAAAATCATACGCCAAGGATATTTTTGGCCCACCATTAAGTCAGATTCTTTCGAATATGTAAAGAAATGCGACAAATTCCAGAGATTCGCCACGATTCCTCGAGCTGACCATGTTGACATCCCCATGGCCCTTCGCGGTATGGGGAATCGACCTCATTGGCTCTCTCCCAACTGGCAAAGGTGGTGTAAAATATGTTGTAGTCGCGATGGATTACTTCACAAAGTGGATGGAAGCTGAACCGTTGGCAACAATAACTTCCAAAAATGTCCTTGACTTCGTGGTGAAGAACATTGTATGCCGATATGGAGTGCCGAGGAAGATTGTGTCCGACAACGGAACCCAGTTCGATTGCGACTTGTTCACCAACTTTTGTGAAAAGAACGGCATAATAAAGAGTTTTTCATCAGTGGCTCATCCTCAAGTGAATGGCCAGGTTGAAGCTGTGAACAAAACTCTCAAAAGTTCTCTGAAGAAAAAGTTGGAGGAGACGAAGGGACGGTGGCCCGAAGAATTGCCCCAAGTCCTATGGGGATATAGGACCACAGCTCGAACGTCAACAGGACATACCCCGTTCTCTCTAGCATACGGCTGCGAGGCAATGTTGACCATCGAGGTCGAAATCCCAACGATCTGAACTCAGATTTACGATCAAAGTTCAAACCACACCCAGCTCGAGGAAACCTTAGACTTGATTGAAGAAAAGAGAGAAGAGGCTCAGCTGAGAAAAGCTGCTTACCAGCAACGAACTACCAGGTATTTCAACAAGAGGGTTCGAGATCGAAAGTTCGGAATGGGAGATCTGGTGTTGAGATGCATATTTTTGGCAACACGAGATCCAGCAGCTGGAGTGCTCGGGCCGAATTGGGAAGGACCGTACCAGATAGAATCAGTCATTCGTCACGGTGTGTACAAACTTGCGAGATTGGACGGGAGCCTGGTGCCACGAGCATGGAATGGCGAACACCTTAGACCTTACTATCAGTACTGTAGGAAAAGTGTTTCCTATAACCATGATTTTCTATCTGTATTAGTTTGTTTGCTTTTGAATTCCATCAAATAAAGATCTATTTCGTCCAATATGTTATCTCTTTTTATTTTTGCAATCTCTCTTAATTTAATAACCTATGGTCACACTCATAGGATATTAAGGGGGCATCATTGGTACATATACCATCAGCTTAAAAAATAAAATAACATACACGAAAAACATAAAAGTATTTGGATATAACCAGATACGCGAGCTTAGATAGTTTGAACATAACCGAATTATCAAAAACATAAAAGAATTTGGATATAACCAGATGCGCGAGCTTAGATAGTTTGGACATAACCGAATTATCAAAAACAAAAGTATTTGGATGTAACCAGATATGCGCGCTTAAATAGTTTGGACAACCAAATTATCAAAAGATAATAACGTTTGTATTTAACCAGATGTGTAAACTTAACAGGTTTGGAACAAACCAGCCAAAAAACTAATCAACGATAAGTAGGAACCTAAACCTATTTCGAGATAAGTCGATATCGAGGCTGGAATATCTTAAAGGAAAATAGTTTCGAACTCATACCCTTGGAGTAAAAACTGAGGACGAGAAAAAGTAACTATGCAGAAAAGATATAACTAAACCAATCACGTTACATACCATGTGAGAACTTTCGAGTTCATGGTTAAAGTAATATCCGACCTTGATAAATAATGAGATTGGAAGCGGATAATTCGAGCAAACAATGCATGAATGCATTGAGTCTCGAGCCTAAATCCACACTATGTTTGTAAGAATAAATAAACATAAATGATTCATCAATATAAAATGTGCAAAATATTTCGAGCTGAGAAATGTAAAGCATATATAGGTCAATAATAAAAGAAACTGTATCAGCCCCGTGGGCATAAATTAAGGTAATTACAAGGAATAAGGGGACGCAGCCCCAAGGCAAGATTTCCCCAAGATCAGATTCAAGAAGGAGGAGTCTCCTTGGCCTTCTCAGCACCAGCAGCACCGGAATCCTCAGGACGAATAGCATGACTATCCTTCTGGACTCCCTCCAAATCGGCCTCACGAGCAGCCTCTTCCGCCTCAAGCTGAGCATTCCACCTGTCAAGAAGTATCGCCTCGTGAGGACCTAAGAAGCTGGTATCCAAGTCTTCGTTGTTGGCCCACATTCGGTACATGGCCGAGTCAACCGCCTGGTCCTTCTTCTCTTTGTACTCCGCAAGGAGACGAGCTTTTTCACCCTCCATAATATCAAAGGTGGCAGCCTTTTCCTCTTCGAGCTTCTTGTTGGCCTCCTGGAGCCGAGCGATCTCCTTCTTAAGATCTGCGAGCTCGGCATTCTCCTTCTCAAGATCCTCGAGCTTAGCTTTCATCTTCCCAAGATCGTTGGCCATGCCCTTAAGTTCCTTAGCTCCTGCATCAAGCTTTGCATTTGCTGCCTTCAGGTCATCGCTTGCTTTGAGGTGGAGATCCTTCGCCTCCTGAGCATGAGACTTGCTTGAGTGGATCTCGTTGTTCAACTTATAGTTGAGCTGGGCAGTAAAGGCAAGAGACTAACAAAGGAAGAAATCATCATTAGCACCAGGTCAGTATGATTATAACCAAGAAGTAGAACTGTTGAAGGACACTTACCGCGGCAGCGATTTCGATACTCTTTTCATAGAGGACAATGCAGTCTTGGGTATCGTTCAAGCATTGCCATTGGGGAGCTTCGAGACTGCCAAAGCTCTGGCCGATTCGGGAAATAACATCTGAGACCAACGTAGACCCATGGGACCTAGCGGCATTGTCAACCACATATGCATCCATGTGGGTAAAAACTGACAGCTTCTGAGCTCGAGAAGCAGAAGGCTTTCTAGAAGGTGGACCAAGTGTCGATCGAACCACTACAGGAAGTTAGGGCTCAGTCGTGTTAAGGGCATCGACCTGCAAAGTCGATGCCACAGTTGCGGCACCAACCTGCGAAGATGGCGCCGTGATGGAGCTGGTAACAAGAGGAGCTAGGGGAGGAGATGTCTTCTCGGTCCTTTTGGGAACTTTGGTGGGCCGATCCACCTTTTGCGACGGTGCCTGGGACGCTTGCTCCTTTTGGCGCCGCCACTCTCGATGATATTGTCGAGGTCGGAGTCCATGGCACCTGCACAGTTCCAATCGAAGTTAGACATAATGATAATAAGCTTGGAAAATAAAAAGAAAAAAAAAACCAAGTAAAGAAAAGACCTAATTGGAACTCTCCCCCGAACTAGAGCTTGGGGACCATGAAATTCCCCCATCTTCAGAAGAGGCGGGGGGAGTACCTTCCCTATAGGTGGGTGTTAACCTCGAAAGGTCCCTATAATAGTTGGTCCCATATTGGACAGCTATCCCGTTCCACACCTCGTTCGAAGTATACATGGTGTCATACTTCCCGAGCCCACTATCAAACCTATGAACACAGTCGTCTACCCAACTCCATATGTAGAAGTGGTATCCATCATAGGGGCATGCGACTAACCTATTGGGTTTATGCTTTAGTAAGGTGGGGGAACACATTCTCGAGGTAAGGAGGGCTTTACCTTCATCCGAATCTGAATTCGAGGCTTCGTCATTAGCCTCATTCCCCGACGGCGGACTCCTTCTACGAACTGGAAGTGGAGGCCTCACCTCTCTCCTCGGAGGGAGGACGCCTGTGGGCAAAGGCACCTGCTCCCAATGTTCATACTTCTTATTGGACCAGTCACAGGTGGACTGGCCCTCTCCCAAAAGTCCGCATTTTTGGAGCTTATCCTCATGTAAAAGGTACAAGAGAGACCTCCTGCCATGAGGGAGTTGGAGCAGGGTCTCTCTACGCCCCTTCATTGCCTCGTCAGAAGTAGGACGCTGAAAATTGGCTGGAAAGCAAGAGACATTTCTACTAAGTATGGGTCTTACAGCTAAAATCCCGAGCACAGAGATAAAGAAAACTGGAATACTTACGAATCCGCCTGAACGAGTAGTATCGAGACGGGGACAGGCCATCTGTCCAGAAGAAAGCTTTTTTGAAATCAGGTGGATGATTGGGGAGATCTTCAAAGACCTTTTTCTCTTTGGGATAGCTCGAAAGATAGTAAAAGCCATCTCCTCCCCGAGATCGGGAGGGGTTGCTTTTCAGACAAAAGATAAAATCTCTTGAGGTGAAGGCCCTTCCCACTCCAGCTCGTGGTACAACGACCTCAGGGCAGACAGCACCCTGTAAGAATTGGTGTTGAGCTGGAACGGAGCCAACCCAACAAAATTCGCGAAGTCCTTGAAAAAAGACTTCAAAGGCAACAACGCCCCCGCCTTCATGTGTTCCTGGCTCCATGCCGCGTATCTCAGCCTGTTGTCACGATCCCCGGGGGCGTAACAGCTTCGTTCGTGGGCGGCCGGAGCTCGACACTTCAAAGAACCTGACAACCTGAGGCCATGGAGGGCCAGAATGTTAGTTATCTGACTTGTCGAGGTGACCAAGCTCCAATAGTGCTCGGCCTCGAAGATTTCCTTCCTCGGCTGCGAGGAAGAAGGCTTCCCCATCAGTGATTGAAGTTCTCCTGGACTAAACGCGACGGTGACCTTCCATGCGGGGTCGAGGGGGATCGGCCTAGGCCCTGAGTTGGACTCTGGATAGAGGGCCTCCCAAAGAGTTCTCCTTTTCTTCTCTATGACCTCGTCTATTTGGCGGCGGTAGTGAGCTCGAATATCCTCCTGCTCGCGTGCAAGCTCATACTCTCAGATTCGACGTTGATTCCGAGAAAACGACGATTCCGGGCTCGGGGTTTTTGGCGAATAAGGGATTGCCAGCAACGACCCCCACCGTCTTTCCAGATTCTGTGACATCTAGCGAGAAAGAAAAAATGGTGAGGGCCATGCATGCAAGAATTACAAGCTCGATAGGACGAGCTCGGAGTTTGAGAATAAAACAAGCTCGATACTAAGACCCTTACTAAAGAGTCAGGACGTGCGTTCCACGAGAAAGGGAGGGGAGTAGACAATTATTTTTGAGAATCCCGAAAATCAGGGGAAAAAGAGTGGTGGATAACCAGAAAAGGTAACCTTGGGAATCATGCATCTGTCAATGCCAAGGTTTTATACCCAAAATCTTGGTGTACAAGAAACGTCTCTTAAAATTTTAAAACCCAGATAACAGGAATCTTGCTCAAACATCAAAACTAGGTATGAACCAGTGATGTAAACTCAGTATGGAAACTTAAAAACATAAAAGCCTATCAGACAAAAATTCCCTAACATTTCGTACTAAGGAAATAAACTAGTACATTCAAAGACATAGCAAGAACGATATGAACAGAAACTGGGATAAAGGAAAACAAAGATTGGACACTTACACAATAATGGCGATTGCATAGAAATTGTTGACTGGAGGAGAGGCTGCAAATATGATTTCATGGACTCGAACAAACCGGAAGTACTTTGTTTCTTCGGCTGAGAGAACATGCACGAGAAAGAGGTTCTCTGGGATGGTCTCTGGTTTCGTCCCTTCCCTTTTCCATTTCTGATGTGTGTAAAATAAGAGGAAGAAAAGTGATAAAGAGGATTAATCTGGGCCATTGGTTAGAATCCTCATAAAATCCAACGGTCAGGGGTCAATGACAAGATGGTGCCGAAAAGGTGGCAGACGAATGATCATGGGCAGGTTTCCAAGGTACTCAAGTACCATAAATGAGCAATACCCAAATGACGCGTGTCTATTTTCAAGTGTATGACGATACGGTTCCCGAAGTAAGTAGTTCAAAAGTTTCCTTCTCTTAGGATTCGAACAAATACTTTTGAGGGGGCAAGATGTTATACCCAGATTTCGAGCCATGTTAAATGTGACCTCGAAAGCTGGATTCGCAGCGAAAGAACTCGTAAAGTCTGAAGTATGTTCCAAGACTAGACATCGAGCCTGCAAAGCTGAGACGACTTCGAATGTGGTGGCCTCGAAATACATATGATCTCGAAGGGTAGCTCCCGAGATGCATCTGTCCTCAGGGATGACCTCGGATCAGGAGTTCCGAGCCTGACGCATGTACAATCTCGAAAACCATGTGACCTCGGGAGATGTCATTAGCTCAAAAATTGATGAGAGACCTTGCAGATATATGATAATAACCTTGAACATCTACAAGTGTTGTCCATAAGAGACGTGTTCTACGTTTATTATTGTAAATCCCCTAAAATCATGGGATATCATTTGATTAGTTATACGCCCCTTGGTCTTCAGGGGACGTTTCTTTTTATACCGGATTACAGGCATTTAAGGCCATTTAATCTATTTCCACAAAAGGAGTAACTACCCAAAATATGTGGGATAGTATTCTGCAACCTTCTCTATAAATAGAGAGGTCATGCACCATTGTAAAGGACCGAATTTCTGAACCTTGAGAGAAAACTCTGAAGAATTCATACTTGAAGAATTTTCAGAGATTATCTTGAGTTTAATAACAAAGACTCGTGGACTAGGCAGATTTAACTGCTGAACCACGTAAAAATTGCGTTTTGTATTATCATATTTATATTGGCCATCACTATTTGTTGTTTACGTGCTCTTCTTTCACTGTTGACGAAAAACGGCGTCAACACATATAAATGGTGACAAAGCATTTACAAGCATTAAACACAAGACAAACAATTCACAATATTGATAGGAAATTCATAATAACTTCATTAGATCATCATAAGGTTTCAAGAGAATCCACTAAAACCCTAAATAATAAATTAGTTCATGCTGGACATAATAAAATCCATTAAATTAAATATATACATCACTACAAGAGAAAGTAAAAGAAAAAGAAGAAAAAGAATGATAGACTGACTAGTTGTTCTCCAAGTTTTTGCCTCCATAGAGTGTTTTCTTAAGTCTCTTCTCCTTAGGGCTTTTTTTTTCTTCAAAAATCATCATAATGTTTCTTAAATATTAGTTTGTGCTTTAAATGTGAAATTATGCGTTTTCCCTTACTTAAAATTCCCTAATTGCACTCTGACCGCCTCAAGCGTTGCAACCCCATAATAAAGCGCTGTAGCTCGTGTTCAAGAATTGAAATCATTTCATCTCTGCATCAACAATCGTCGCGGCTCATAATGCAAGGGTCGTGACCCTTACTTCCCACAATTTTGGCCGTCTCTATCTGTCTCAGCGCTGCGTCTCAAATTGCTTTTTTTCACCAAATCACATCTTTTCAAGCTTAACACGATCCATTTATAAAATTTTCTATAAATCCTAAAATATTGTCAAACACAGGCAACAAACGCGTCATACTGCACAAACATAACTGAATAAGCTCAAAAATTCCATAAAATAACCCTCTAAAACAATATAAAATTTACTCTATCAACATACTTTGCCAAAACCCATCATCAAAACAAGCCCATTAAGACTACCAAAATCAATATATAATAGTACATCATAAACATGCATTCTCAAAGCAACAAACAACCTTTCAATGTCATAAACAAGAATATAAGAATATCAAAACAACAAAAATGCTAGGAATCCCCATTACCTCTTTTGATAGTGATCACAAACACAAGATTGATCAATCCTTTGGAACCCTATGGATTTCGAAACACAGCACATAAAAGAAAAAGAAATTCATAAAGTCAAGAAGATGGGAAGACGAACGTAGAGGATTCAAAGCACAAAGCAAGGTTCTTACCTAGGGATTTTCGAAATCCTATTCCCCTTCTCCTTCTTTCTTTCTCTCTTTCTTTCTCCAATTATTGTTCTCTCTCTCTCTCTCTTTCTCTCTCCATGCTCGACAGCCAACAAAATGAGAACCCTTGAGTTCTCTTTGTTTTTATAAAGACCCTAGTGACCAAACCCTAAGCTAATGGGAAAGGGAAGGTTCCAAAATTTAAATTTCCTTGATTTTTGTCTTGGGATTAAATGAGAATAATGGTGACAAATCAAAGACATATGTCAACTAACTAAAAGCGAAACTAAGGCCACACTCACCCTAGTTGACTGAACCCCCCTTCCCTCTCTCTCTACTCGGCCACCAGAGCCTACTCACACATTCCAAATCATACTTCTACTTACTCTAAATGTTACAACACAACCAATAAAAGGCAATCAAATAAAATTACCCAACCATATTCTTATCTTTCTTTTTAAAAAAATGTAGAAGAAGATGTCATAACATAATTAAGGAAATTTCCTCTTTCCATGCCATACACTCACATGCCACTCTCTCTCTCTCTCTCTACACATTTTGCTCATTAAATTCTCACTTGAGTGAACACAATTATTCTATAATTTTCTGTTTCATAAATTAAAAAAATATAGGGAAATTATTAATATTTCATTTATGTGATCTCAATGCATGGTAATCTATTGCATGCTCACCATGCATACCATGCACATGTACACATTCAAGCACACAAGTCTATCACTACTAACCATGCACTCACATGCACTCAATCAAATCTCAATTAAACATTACAAATTAATTAAATAAAAACAACAATTCAAAATCAATTAAAAAATTAATATCACTTAACAATTAAATAAATTATTAAAAATAACTACTCTCTTAAACAAATAATAATAAAAATAATAATTTTGGTACGCTACAAATAACTTAAAGTGTTATGAACTTTTTTTTATAGTTTTGTTTCTTAGACTATGAATCTTAGTAATCTAGATCACCTGGTAATTTACAAAAGTATAGCAAAGCCATATCAAACTTTCAATACCAAATTAAAGTTTATGCTTGTTAGATTATTCATCCAAAATTGGATAGTAACTAATTTCTTAATTTAATCGTTGACACGAGATTTCATCAACCAAAAATAAGTAATTATGTAGTTTAAATAAAATCTTGTTTGGTTTGATGAGTATCCTACTTGGTTCTCAATATGATAATATATAATAATTACCACAACAAAAATGGTCTTTAGCGGCAACAAATGTTGCCCCTAATAATACCCAAAGTCATCGCTGATAGTCATTAGCGGCGACATGTCACCGCTAACTTGCTACAACTAATATTTTGACACTAATGTCGGTTATTAGCGCCAACAAAAAAATCGACCCTAATAATAAGTATTAGCAACGACAATTTCACCCAAATAAATTGACGTTGCCCCTAATAATCGTGATTCCCGAATCATATTTCACCCTTAATAATATAATATTAGCGGGGACTTTGATATTATTAACGACGACAAATGTCACACCTAATATTTTTATATAATTAAGAAAATAAAAAAATTATCAAAATAAAATATTAAAATAATATTTTTTAATTCATAATATCAAATTAAATATGCATAAAAATAATAATATTAAAATTAAATATGCATAAAATTAATAATTCATTCAAATTACACAATTAATACAATACTATCCAAATTAAATATGCATACAATAATATATTTATTAAAAGTTATTGTTTAATACAATAATATATAAAACATCTCAACCCTCGGCGTTCTTTGTATTATCCCATTCTTCTGGTGCCTGCGGTGCTTGTGGTGTGTGCGAAGACATCGAGCATGGAGACATCGACCATGGATATTATGGAGGTAACGATGATCCTCCAGGTCCATACATGTATGGATAAGGATAGGGCAGAGGTCGAAACAACGGTCCAATCATATGAGGCGGGAGTTGGGACGAAGGTCCACTCATATGAGGATGATAAGCCAAAGGGTACGGAGGCATCAACCATTGATACATATATGGTTGGGCCGAAGGTTGAGAGGACAATGTTGGTGCAAGTATGTTGGGATGGCATGGTGAAGGCTGAAAAGCTGAAGCTTGAGACATGTGTTGTGTCTGAGGTTTTGAAGAAGAACCTACATATTTCTCGAAAAACCGCTGACATGTATTCTGCATCTCCACGTTTGTTGCCAGACGTTTTTCAAGTGGAAGTTGTTGATGCACATACTAAAGTTGCTCATTCATTGTCTTCACAATATAAACCAAGTCACGTATATCCTCAGTCGACTGGTGAGGTGGTGCCTGAGATTGAGTGTTTTGAAAGGGACGGGTTAACACTTTACCCTTTAATTTTTGACCAACTTCTCACTAGTGGCCCTGCCTTTCACCAAGAACTTGACTTAGTATCTTCATTTGATCGACCGAGGAAGAATCATCGGTTGCAGATTCAACTGTCTACTCAGTCTCAGCTTCAAGAGTTGACTTCAACTCAACCTGGTTTTAAAAAAAATTATTATAATACAAAAGAAAAATATAATTATTTGAATTGATAATAAAGTTAAACTTACATATTCTTGTTCAGCATCCTCGTTGACAAAATTCTCGTTCTTTTTTGTCCAATTATACTCCTTCCATTCCTCAATGAGACCCCCGACCCTATAGAGACCCTATCCCGACCCTATAAAGACCATATCCCTATCCCTAACCCTATAAGGACCCTATCCCGACCCAATGAAACCTATCCTAACCCTATAAAGACCATATCCCAACCCCCGACCTTATAATGACCCTATCTCGACCCCCAACCCTATAGAGACCCTATCCCGACCCTATAAAGACCATATCTCGACCCTATAAAGAACATATCTCGACCCCTGACCCTATGAACTCTATCCCGACCTTATAAAAACCCTATCCTGACCCCTGATCCTATCCCGACCCTATGAACCCTATCTCGACCCTATAAAGATCCTATCCCGAGCTCCGACCCTATGAACCCTATCCTGACCCCCAACCCTATAGGACCCTATCCTGAACCCCCGACCCTATAAAGACCCTATCTCGACCCCTTACACTATAAAGACACTATCGCGACCCTAGACCTTATCTTGACCCTATGAACCCTATCCTAACCCTATAAATACCCTTTCCCGATCCTATAAAGACCATATCCCGAACCCCGACCCTATCCTAACCCTATGAACCCTATCCCAACCCTATAAAGACCCTATCCGACCCCCAACCCTATCCCAACCCTCTGAATCCTATACAAACTCTCGACCCTATCCCAACCTTAAGAACCCTATCCCAACCCTATAAAGATCATATCCCAACCCCCAAACCTATAAGGACCCTATCCCGTTCTTCGACCCTATAAAGACTCTATCCCGAATTCCGACACTATAAAGACCATATCCTTACCCCCGACCCTATGAATCCTATCCCGGCCCTATAAAGGCCCTATCTCGACCCCAACCCTATAAAGACTCTATCCTGATCCTCGACCCTATCCTGACACTATAAATCTACAAAAAAAAATTGACAGAATCTCCCCTACACTAATGACCTAGCCATTTGTAAACAGTTAAAAAAACCATTCAAACAACACACTATAAGTTTCTTCTTTATATTTCCACAACACTCAAAAATCTCACAGAACCTACTTCACGAATACATGCAAGTTCATAACATCCTTTATCACTGCAACATACAATGTGTATCTCATAACCTACTTCACTATGGATAAATATTTAGGATATTCAAACTCCTCTAGCAATATTAAATTATAATAATAATAATAAAGCAAGAAATAAGAGACACATACCAATTAATAAAATGCTCCAAAAGAAAAGGTTCCAAAAATTACACCAATTTATTTTCTCTTAAAATGAAAACAAAGTTAGTAAAAAAAATATATAACACATATAAAATATATACATAAAACATATATATATACACCTCAAACACATATACATATACACCACACACACCCACACACATATATATCTATATACTTATATGTACACACATACATATATACACATATACATATATATATATAAACACACACATACACATACACATACAAACATATATATAAGCACACACATACACATATAAACATGGTCACATATATATAGTCTATACACACAAATATAAATATACACATTTAAATATATAGTTATACACATATATAGAGCACAAACTCTAATTAAAGACGGAAAACAAAACAAAATAAAAATAGATTGTAAAATTATACATATATACACATTCACTATACATATATACATACACATATACATTGGGACACATATATGTACATATATATAAAAGTAAAAACAGGAAAATAAAACAAACAAAAAAAAACTGAAAAATAAAACAAAAATCAAAATAGAAAAAAATATATATATATATATACCTATATATAAATATTGGAAGTGGTGGAGGAGTTGGCATGGTGGTGGCATAGGAAAACGTAGTCCCCAACGTGAAACTCTACATCCCTACGCTTAGGATCAACATAGCTCTTTTGACTACTCTGAGAAGCAAGCATTTAAGATATAATCTTCATAATAGCCTCATTGGTCCTCTGAACTGCCTAAGGACCAAGATATTTCCTCTCACCCATTTCATCCAAATGGATGGGTGATTAGCATTTCCTACTATGCAACATCTCATAAGGAGCCACTCCAATAGTCGGCTGGTAGCTGTTGTCATAGGAAAACTCAATCAATGGAAAATATTTAATCCAGGGCCCTTCAAAGTACAGCACATATGCTCGCAACATGTCCTCTACTCCTCTCAGATTGTCCATCAATCGTAGGATGATAAGCAGTACTGAACTTCATTTGTGTACCAATAGCCTTCTACAGACTTCCCCAAAACATGGAAGTAAAAATGGGGTCCCTATCTGACCCAATGGACCTAGAGGTCTCCTAAAGGCGCACTATCTCTTTCACGTAAAGATCTGCATACTGATCTATTGTAAAATTTGTCATCACTTACAAGAAATGAGCTGATTTGACATACTGATTCACAATCACCCATACTGAGTCATGTTGACCTACTGTCCTGGGTAATCATACTATGAAGAACATAGTAATCTCCTCCCATTTCCACTCAAGGATACTCAAAGGTTGTAATATCCCTATTGGTCTCGGGTGTTCAGCCTTCACTTGCTAACACGTTAGGCATTTAGCCACATATTCAACTACATCCTTCTTCATCCCAGGCAACCAGTGTAGCGATTTCAAATCTTGATACATCTTCATGGTGCCTGGATGGAGTGAGTACGACGTAGTATGAGATTCATCCAGAATCTCTAGTTTGATAACATAGTCCATCGGAACACAATCCAGGATCGTTACACTGTGCAATTTAAATCGTGCTCAACTTGCTAAACAAGTCATTTGGACTTAAACCGTGTAATTAGAAACTAACCACAAGTTAGGTACTAAAAATTTCAATCAAAAGTCAACCATTTCATTAAAAGAGTTTGACTTCCATACATGGGATCCCAGCATAGTGTAAAGCAGTTACAAACCTAAAAATGTATACAAAAGCTGACCTAGCCGGTGAAATCAGGGTCCAACCCTAGCCCCAACTAATAACCTCGGTCATGGCGGACGAGCAGGCTGCATATGTACACTCCACCTCTGAAGCTCTCCAACTCATGGCTGGTCCATCTTTTCCTTTCCTTTACCTGCACCATTTAGCACTCGTGAGTCGAGGCTCAGCAAGAAAACATCATCATACTTATAAGCAATACATTATCAGATCACAGATTCATAATTAGCATGCCTAGCAGTAATAACCCTACTCATGCATGCAATCAACCCAGATAAGTGACCATAGAGTCACACTAGGGCCTATTGCCTGATTTCTCATATAACCAGCCATAGTACTTGCCAAGCAAGTCTGATACTTAACATTTCAGATGACCCTAGAGTCATTCAAGCGTATAACTCACTTTCAGGTTGGCTTAACCCTATCGGCTAGAGTTTAGCGCACGATTATCACTCTTGAATCCTAAGCCGAGCCTTTAAACCCTTTACTTATAAGCCAAGTCTCTTAACCTTCGACTGATAAGTCAAGCCCTTAACCTTCGACTGATAAGTCGCGTCTTATAACCTTCGACTGATAAGTCGAGTCTTTTAACCATCGACTGATAAGTTGAGCCTTTTTACCTTTGATTGATAAGTCAAGTCTTTTAACCTTCAGCTGATACGTCGAGTCTTTTAACCTTCGAATGATAAGTCGAGTCTTTTAAAATAGTTATTGTAACATCCCAAATTACGTAATAAGGCTTAGGGGCTTGATTAGGGGGCCAGGATGGAAAACTATGGAAAATTATGTGCTTATGTGATATTTATGCGTAGCATTGCATGATTATGTGAGTTATATTATGATATGACTTGATATGCATGTGGGCCCATTTCTATCCGAAGGAAATTTTTTGTAATTTGGCTCATTATGAGTATATTTGACATATATGTGATATATGTGTGGGACCACATTATTATGTTGATATATTTGGGTTACTCGGCACGGGGCGATCCTAGGGAGCAAGCTAGTGGGAAAGTCACAACGTGATTAATACTTGACTCGGGGTGAGTCAAGGGGTATTTTGGGTATTTAGTACATTACTGGGATATTTGGTAATGAGAATGAATAATTGATGATATATTTGGAGTTAGTGAGATCATGAGGGAATTTGGGGAATTTGGGGAATTTGGACTATTTTACCCTCAGGGGAGTTTTGGGACCCCAAGCCTTGGGTTTTACTTAAGGTTACTTGAGTTCTGGTGCAAGCTTGATTACAAACTCGATATCTCTGTCCGAGGGTAATCCTGGTAACTCCTCGAGAAACACCTCCAGGAACTCACAAACAATATTCACATTTTCCGTTTTCAGTTCAGACTCCTTGGATTTGTCCACCACACTAGCCAGAAACGTCGAACAACCATGTTGCATCATATTCCGTGCTTCCAGTGCAGAAATTATGGGTGTTTGAAAACCTTCTACTAAACCTCTAAAGGAAAAGACATCTCCTTCTTTTGGTCTGAACTCCACAGTCTTCTTCTGACAGTCTATTGTCGCCCCATGTTTCGATAACCAATCCATGCCAAGTATGACATCAAAATCTGGTATACTCAGTTCTATCAGGTCTGATGGGCATTCCCTGCCCTCTATCATTATAGGTGCTGACGGTAACCACCTAGTTCATAACATCATGTCTCTTGACGGTTGCATGTACTAAAATTATGCTCAAATAGTTTACAAGGCATACTTAACTTATCATTCACATTCATGGAAACATAAGAGTTAGTCGCTCCAGAATCAATGAGGACTCTACACATCATACTAGATATAGGGAGCTGACTAGTGACTACGGTGTTGCTATTGGCTGCTTTGTTCTGAGATAAGGAAAAAACCCGTGCTGGCACCAGATTGTTGTTACTATTTTGTCTCGTCTTCCATTGTGGGCAATTCTTCCTCAGATGTCCTGCCTGACCGCACTTAAACCATTTATTGGTGCCGGCTTGGCATTCTCCCAGGTGTCTTTTCGAGCATTTAGGACAAAAGGGGTGCATTACGAGGTTGCCTTGATGATTCCCACAGTTCCAGTCATTAAATAATTGTTGCGGTTGTTGTGGTTCTGAGTGTAGTGACTATTGTTATTCATGGTTGGAGCTCTTGGTCTCTTATCGGTGCCACTATTCTACCCTTCATTAGCTTTCCTTTTGTTACCCTAATTGAAGCCCTTGTTTTGAGAGTGCTATCTTCTGGCAGCATTATCCTTCCAAATTCGTTCTTCCAAATATTCAGCTTCAAGTGCTCTATTAAGTACTTCTGCATAACTGACCACTTCAGCACTAGTCATCATGACATCCCTGGCGATCATTGGCTTGAGACTCCTTACGAACCTTTGGACTCTCAAAGTTTCTGTTGGCATAACTTTCGAAGAAAATTTTGCCAACCTATCGAACTTATGTGAATAACCAGTTACAGATAGGTTTCCTTGTACCAAAGTTACAAACTCATCCACCTTGGTTGCTAGCATAGCCGCACTATAATACTTCTTGCTAAAAGCCTAGAAGAATTCTGCCCAAGTCATGGTATTCAAATCACGAGTTTGCTTAATTACATCCCACCATATCCGTGCATCCTTCTTGAGTAAATAAACTGCACAGGAGACTCTTTGGCAATCATTCAACTCCATATGATCGAAGATGGCCTCGATCAATTTTAACCAATCCTCTGCCACTATCAAATCAACTTTCCCCTCAAAGATTCATGGGGCTTGTTTTCTGAAACGTTCATACACTGGCTCGAACCCATAAGTTACAGGCAGTGCTGTAGGTGGTGTTATTGGCAGCTGAGGCTGCGCTACTGACACTTGAGGAACTTGGGGCGTTTGGGGCACTTTCCTAGCACATGCCAATTCCTCATCTCTTGTAGAGTCCAAGAACTTTACTTAGCTAAGATAGATAGTAGTATGATAGTATTTATAGCATTATCTTTGTTACTTTGGATTTTTGGTTCAGACCGGGAGTTATTTGGACACTCATAGTAGTACTTATAGATTTTCTAAGTTTAACCTATAGTTTAAGAATATTAAGTATAACCTAAGATTTGATTAATGTGACTGATATTAAGGATTATATTATTATATTATAAGGTTTAGACATCAACCAATAGGATTTTAAGCACATGTTTTGAATGGTAATTAAGGATTAAGATTTTTGAGGATTAAATATAATAAGGAGTAAAGTTTGAATGTTATAGGGTCAGTCAGCAGCTTTGAGTACGTTGAGGGCTTAGTCAAGGCTGTTTACTCCATTCAAACTTAGCTAAAAATGTGTAATTTCGTGTTTAAATATTCAGCGTGTGCCGATATATCGCAGCTATAGGGGGCGATATGTCGCAGCACGTAGATACGGAAAACACGAAACGATGCACGGTCGCCTCGGGCATACTGGCCCAGGCGATATATCGCCTACAGGGGGCGATATATCGCCTCCTTCAGCATGGATTCAAACTCTTTTGAATTCATTTCCTTTCAGCCATTCAAACTCCTTCAACAGTCCAGCATCTTGTGAACGAGTCTTCAGCCTCTCCTGAACGATTATTCAAATGATTTTCACCTAAAAAGCCATTATTTTTATTCAAGTAAAATCAAGATATTTTCATTCCCAAACTCTATAAATAGGACCTAGTACCCAGCCATTATTCACCATTTGCTCTAAGTTCAGAGGCTGCTAGTGTTAAGTGAGTGAGAGAGTGTAAACACTTGGTTTGGGGAAAAAACTATAAGCTTAAACATCATAAGCTTATCAAACACTTGGGAAGTAAGTGAGTGTTATAGTATTTCGGTGGATGTTAGATTGATCTTGCAATCTTTGAGGTAAACCCAAAACTCTAGTTCTTTTCTGTATTTTTATGTTATTTCCTTTCTCAAAACCTTCTACTCAGTCCCCTAACCTTGTTCTTATTTTGGTTAGGGAATCCAAGCTTTTAAGCATATAAGTCGGTAAGTATGTTTTCTATGGTTTAGTCTTCCTATTCTCTTTCATTTCATCTCCTTTCTTAGACTCACTCTTTCTTATGGTTTTAGGAGTGTTCCAAAAGTCCCAACTCAGTCCATAATCCCGGTAACTTTGGTAAGGAAAATAGGCTAGAATTAATATGTTATGTGCTTATGTTATCTATATGTTTATGTTATTAAAAGTGTTATGATATGTATATGTGTATGTAGGCTTGGGCATATGACCCATATGACTAACAAGACCCCAAATGGGTTATGGGCATATGACCTACTTAGCTAGTAGGACCCCATTAACCCCATGGGCATATGCTTGTTTAGTCTATGGGACCCCAAGTAATAATGGCCATTATAATAAGTGTATTATGTGTTATGATATGTCTTTACGTTATTATGACATTATGTTTATGTTTATGACTATGTGTTAGATTTTCCTTGCTGGGCATTAGGCTCATTCCTTTCTGTTTATGTGCAGGAAATAAGCTTTAGAGGCGGAAAGATTCGTGACGCTTAGAGGATGTGTATCGATGGTGAATGGAGTCAAGGGGCCGAGCGTTATTCGATTCGAGGATGTAGTCTTCTTTATGTTTTTTATGGTTTCAAATGTATTTTCCGCATTTTCTATGTAACTCTTTTTAGTTTTTAAGTTATTTTTGTTTTAAAGACAATGGGTACCCATATCCTACTTATTTTATGAAAGTAACCTTTGTTTCCATAAGTTTTCAATAAAATTATGGTATTTCTGCAAAAATGTAAGATTTATGTATAGATTCGTTAATGGTCCAAGTAGTCTAGATTAGTGGGTCGTTACATCTCTCAGCCTCAATTTTTCTCTCAACCTTGCTACCTCTGCGGCCAGGTCCATGGATGGTGTTGCTGGAACTGTAGGTTGAACTGATGGCATTTCCACATCAGGGGTTGTCGTGGTCTTAGACCTTGTGGAGACACCCTTTCCTCTCCCCTTGCCTCCTCTTTCTCTAGTCGACATTATGAGATTCTAAGGCAACCAAAGGAAAATCATAAGGAAGGAACATCGCATAATGGTTAAATAGATACTGCAAAAATCATACATTCCAAACAATATCATTTAGTGTTTGCAAGAGGAAACATTTTAAACCATAGCATTTAAAATGTTCAAATTATTCCAAAAATTTAAACAATCCCATAAAGTGTTTAACGACCAAAACATAAATCCTCTAAGGTCTTAAAAAAAATATCCCATCATAATTTATTAGTGTTTTATGGAACGATTTGCGCAACAGACTCTAGTCCTCAACTATGGACTCGTCCCCCGAGCTGTAATCAAAGATGTTTTCTAGTATGTGAAAGTAGCCAGGAATGCTCACCATTATCCTCATCCTAGCAGTCACACACGGTATAGCTTGAGTTACTTCCTCAATTGCCAAGGCTCGTCCCACGTCATGTACTGTCGCCAATCACTCCTCTACCTCTCTGCCATCCGTCTTCACCAATATCAGCTCTAGACGACTGAAATTGTAGTTGCTTATGAGATCATGGATTAAGTATTTCATGGAAATGAATTCCATGTCATCTTGGATGATGTCGTGCCATGCTCTGTCCAACTGGTGAAGAGCCTCAGAGTACATTGACAATGCTTCCCTCAACAGCCAATATTGCTCTCTGGACCAAATCAAAGCTCCTCTTTTGTTCATGATCTCTTAGATTCGATCACAAACAACCCTGTTGTCTTTAATACCGCAATTTTCCAACCATAGGGATCCTCCTCAAGCTGGACCTTAGGTATTGCGCGGATCTCCTTGAGTAGTTGTTTCTTAGTCATTTTCAAAATAGGAGGCATCTTACTATATTACAGTTACGAACTATAAAATTAAATAAAACAAAAACAAGTAATAGCACATAAAACAAATACTTACGACGCGGTGAGGTGAGATTTTTTCGTCTTTAGCGTGTATGGGGAGGGTCCTTGGAAACATGGGTGACCAGCTTTGGTACCATTTGTAAGAACACCCAAATCTAATACTTTGTAAAATATTTGCATACTCATAAATTTATAAAGAAAAGCCACTTATTATAGATATCCAAGTAGGGCCTTGCTAAAACATGCAAGTTGGGTCCAATAGTTTAAAAAGAATATAGTAGTTTTCATGCAACGTCATAAAAACAATGATTAAAAATTTAAGTCCCACAGATAAGTTCTAAAAGTTTAAAAAAATAATGTAACATTATTAAAAGGTGCTCGACCTGATCGTTTCTCGTCCATAGGTTGCCCCCATGCCATATACACCCTCACGATAGAAGTCCCCACATCATCACGCGTGCCAAAGAGAAACACAATTTGCTACCTAGAAAAGAAAGTAAGGGGGTGAGCTAAAAGCCATTACAATAAGGAAGTACAAAATTACACATAAGTAGCACACGATAAAACATATTCATACATCGTCATACATCATAACATCATTATCGTAAACTATCATCATCATAAACATAAGCCTAATCATCATAACATCATACCATAAACATCATAAACATAACATCATGTCTTTGTGAACATGACCCACTAACTTGTCCATGTCACCTCTTGAGATAAACAGGATCTCTGGTCCTTGAATAACCTCGGCGCGTCCGCCCTATGAGTTACGTTTTTACATCCTTAGTAACTCAGGTTACATCTTCATATCCTTAGGAACCCTTTTGTGGTGTCGCGTTCATCACGCTAACAACCATTTCATAACATACATCATTCCAATGACAAACAATCCAGTCATATCAACACAAAATAGCATATCATAATTCTTATTGCAGAAGTATCATCACTCATAATATACTTATTCACACAAGTCAACCTTACCATTCACAACATAAACAAAAAAAAATTCTATCTAACTTCCTTACATCAGGTCCAAGCAAAGCAAAACTGACAAACTTCACAACGAGCCTATATCATAACCAAATAACATCCTTTAGCATCACACAAGGCTCACTTGTGCCCAACTCATATATCACATGTGTGCATGGGCTGCACACTTGGTGAAACTACTCATAATATCCAACTAGGCATATTTACTCATAAAGTCATCAAAAAAATAATGCAAATTATACCTATGTTACTTGCATGGTCTTTATATAAAAATCACATGGTTGCACAATAGAAACATTTTTTAACGTAAAAGTGGAATTACATGCGACATGCATACGTGAGAATGTTGTTAAAAAGCGGCGTTAAAAATGATAATTCATACACGCTTATTTCTATCGTTTATAAAAATAATGAATTAATAACATGCTTTGATTACCATTATTTATCTTCTTAAAATTACTAAGTTGATTTAAACCTCTTAATAAGGCATTATTTTATTTCATAAAATATTTTATTTAACCATTTAAAAATATAAAATTCCATTATTTACTTTCAAATTCCATAAAATAATAAGGACTACGAATTATGTAAAAATACTTATAATTTAACATGTTTTCTTAAAATAACATTATAATCCAATTAACAAATTTACAAACTTAATGTGAGAAAAAGTACAATTTTTAAATGTGGAAAAATACATTTTTACTTTTATTATTTTTAATACTTAATTTTTAAATAGAATTAATTCATAAGTGATAATCCAATAACTATTTTAATAAACATTCAGCCACTATTTGATTCACTTAAAATTCACAAGTAAAATAAATTCACCATTTTTCATAATTAAAATAGAGAAGAATCATAACTATTAAAATGATCAATCAACACAACATAGTATCCTACCCAAAACACAATCTCAATTTCAGCCATGATCTCTCCAAATAACAACATAAAATAACATTAACCAATAAATTGAAGGGGGGAAATCCAATACTTGTCTTGATAGAAATCAAGAGCCCAACTAGAACCACCTCCTTGCTCAAATAAGTCCTAGGGGTTTCGAACACCATAGAGCCAAAGAAAGAAAAACACCACTATTCTAAGATTTAAGAAGAGAAATATTCTTAACCAAGGGTTTTAAAAAAAAAAACCATAGATGAACACATACCTAGAGCTTTGAAATCCTTTTTCCTTTCTCCTCCTTCTCTTCTTTCTTTCCTCCTTCTCTCTAGAAAATGGCAGCCACTCTCTCCCTTTCTCTCTCTAGCTCGCCACTCTCTCTCTCTCTCTCCTCTTCTCTCTAGTTTCGACAGCCACCAAGAGCATAATGCTCTCTATTTTTCTCTCTTCCTCTTTTATTCTAAAGTGGCCCAAAATAACCTAATACACCAAATGGTGAGTTTCCTATTCCTAATTATTTTCTCTTAATTCTTATATAATTTATTTTATTTTAAAATGGTATGGAATAAAGATGACAACATCTCTTCCATTTTTAACTAGAATTGACCTAAATAAAATAGGAATTGCAATCCTCCTTTCCCATTTAGGCTCACACGTCCGAGCTCTTGTTTCCCCTTCCTTTTATTTATTTATTTTTAATTAATTTAATAAATATTCTAATAAAAGGAAACTACAATGTGTGTAGAAAATTCTACACATGTGCATCATGCAACCCTCCACATGCACACACTTAATAACTAGGGTGCAACAATACCTACCATGCACATTAGTGCATTCAACCAAAACTCAAATAATCACATTTTAAAAATAAATTAATTCACACCACTTAACAATTAAATAAAATAAAACACAAATTTAATCACTAAAAAAAATTGTTGCACTGCATAAACAATGTTTTAAATGCTCTTGTGATGTCTCTAATGATAGTTTGATTTTTATGTAAATAGAAGGGCATTTTATTTAACATTTAATTTGAGTTTTATCAAATTAACACATGCTGATTTTTGTGAAGAAAAAAATGTGATTTTTATATAAGTTTGTGATTTTGAATGAAATATTAGTAGCTAGAATTTTTTATTAAAATTAAGAAATGTCTTTTAAATGAGATAAATAATGTGAGTATATCAAATAAATTATGTCCTAAGTTATGTATATGTAAATATGATATTATTTTTAAAATATAATCATGAATTTTCACACACTACACCAAATACCCCTTAGCATAACACAAAAATATAATACTCCTGAAAAGTATTATTATATACATATATGTGGTAAAATAAAAAAATGGCGCTAATTTATTTTGGAGCCCGCCCATAACTTGTTATATTTTTTTCCCCTTTTTTCCTAGCCCGCCTATAACTCTCTCGTTTTCTTCTTCGCACCCATCTGCGCCTCTCCACAGAGCAAGCCAAGCTGGACTCTTTTGGGTCCCCAAAAGGGGTTTTGAGGTTAGGGGACTTGATGATGGGGGATGAGGACTGGTTTGAGGACTGGTAGCGGCGGCTTGTGCCAGTTTCCAAGAGGCGCATAAAGCCAGAAGGTATTTGGTTATTTAGGGTTGTTGAGAAAGAAGAAGAGAAAAGAGAAAGAGTAAGAGAAAGCTCTGTACACAGTCAACAATGGCGTTGGTAGATCTGAGAATCTTACGTTTGGTCTCTCTCTCCCATTTCTCGACATCTCCATCTCTCTCTCACATTTCTCCCATTGCTCCTCAATTTCTGGCAATCACTATCTCAATTTCAAGCTCTCATTGGCATGGGTATGTACATCTTTATCTTTATTTATCCATCTTCACTCATCTATTTCTACAACTATAACCCTAATCCTCACTTTAAGTTCCATTTTTCTTTCAATTTCTCTTTCTGTTTTTTCATGACTGATCAATGATTCATCATTAATGTTCTCTTTGTTAATTTTATTATTGCAACCATGATAATAGTGATCTTTGTTTCTATGTTTAAATATGGTGTGTTTTGGAATATAAATGAATGTTTGTATGTAGGCTAAACTTGTATGTATAGAGTGTATTTGTGTTATTTGATGTTTGTGTCAATTTATCTGTAAATTTTGTTTAGTTTGACTGCTTAAATTGGTCTTGTTATATAAAAATAAGCTTTGCTAAACCTATGCATAATAACTGTTTTATGGAATGCTTCAGTGAGATATATGAGTAAAATGATAAGTCTTGAAGTAACATCAAAGAAGGCAACTTGTCATTTATTCATTGTCGTTTTCAGATCCCTAAAGCTAATTATATTTACTAAATATATTTATAGGTATCGATAAGTCCTGAAGTAACAGCAAAGAAGGTAAACCGTGACATTATCAAACAGCTGGATACTCTCTACCGTGCCTCTCATTTGGCTAATCTGAGAGTTGCTTATGATGGCGGGAAGTCTATCTACACTGCTAGGGAGTTGCCATTTTCCTCCAAAGAATTTATTATAAAGTTGTCTGACAATGATAGAGAAACTGGAAGCTCTAGTACCAGGAGGTATTATATACTACATTAAGTTTGACATTTTGAGTAATACTATTTTCATTTTTATGTACTCTGTTCTGATTTGATATTTTTTCCCTTAATTAGCCATAGGGAACGTGAATTTAAGGTGACCATCAAGTTTGCTTCGAAGCCAGACTTACATCATCTGCGACAGTTTTTACAGAGCAGGCAACTTGATGCTCCTCAAGAGACAATTCAAGCACTGGATGTTGCTCTCAGAGGAGATCCATCGGATAAGTAATTCAATACTGCCTTCAGGCTTTAGAACAAAATGCCATTCTTTATAAATTTTCTTACTGCTTTACTATTTTTTTTCATCTGAAAATTCAGTGCCTGGTAGTTTATTTTGGTTTGTATATGTTATGTAACTTGATAATAATGTACTCTGTATGTTGTTAAAAGTGCTGAGTATTTTTTAGTCGATGGCTTGAGTGTATGTGTATCTTTAACTGTAGGTATACTGTTGTTGGGAGGTCGTTTTTTCACCGCACACTGGGGCATCCTGGTGAGCTTGCAAATGGCATAATCTATTGGAAAGGGTACTATCAAAGTTTGAGGCCAATTCAACTAGGGCTTTTTCTTAACATTGGTATTGCCTTTAGCTAGTTTACTCTTTTATGCTTATATTATTACAAGGCACCATATGGTGCACCACCTGATGGCGTAAGGTCGTCGTTTGTGCAATTTAATGTCGATTCACACATAATCTAGTAAGATGCTAAAATCTAATATGGAAGATGTTATGTGATGCCCTACAACAATTTTTGTTATCTAGATGGTTTTTACCAAGTGGACTGACGTTTCTTTTTCTGAACTACCTTATCCAATTGTTGTAGATGTTTCAACAAGGGCTTTTTATGAAACTATAAGGGTATTTGATTTCGTTTTCAAAAACTTTAATGTGAGAGACGATCTAAGGCCATTGCATGATCAAGTCCGACTCCAGGTTCTTGCATATTACTAAGTTGGATATCAGTGATTTTCTTATCTATTATTAACCTTATTAAAAGAAATTTATATCTATTTTTACTGCTACAGCTAAAGAAAATTTTGAAAGGGGTTAAAGTAGCATGCAATCATTTGCAGAATACAAGGACTTATAAGATTACTGGGATATCGACAGAGCCACTAAACAAATTAATGTGAGTGTGCATATGTCATGACCTTAACTATTCCATGTTGGTATGTGGTGCTATTTGATTTTAATAATTTGGGAAGATTTTTCTTGGTGGTATTTAAACTTCTCTACCTGTACTTTCAAATTGTTTTACAAACATGTTTATATTTTATTTTAGGTTTACTCTTGATGATAAGATGACACTGATTTCAGTTGCTGCTTACTTTCAAGACAAGTACAAAATCAAACTCAAATATGTGACATGGCCTGCTCTGCAAGTAGGAAATGCAGCAAGGCCTATTTACTTACCCATGGAGGTTCCCATCATAGTTTCAATAACATTTTTTTTTGCGTGCTAAGTTCTATTGGACAACAGCTATTTTCATGATTATATTTCAAAATGTTGTATTTGTTATAGGTTTGTACAATTGTTGAGGGGCAAAGGTACTCTAAGAAACTCAATGAAATGCAAGTAACCAATCTATTGAAGGCAACCTGTCAAAGACCAAACGGCAGGGAAGAAAGCATTTGGCGAATTGTTAAGCAGAACAAATACAGTGATCAGGAACTTGTCCAGGATTTTGGAATTAGTGTTGCAAACAATTCGACAATGGTTGATGCTCGAGTTTTGCCTCCACCAGTGGTATTTTTCTAATATGTGCTTGCTTTTGCGTTTGACGAGTGAGTTCTACTCTTTCAATTGGAACTAATTCTATTATTTTTCTTCATGAAGCTTTTATACAGAGGTACTGGGAGGGAGGCTACTGAGCATCCTCGATTTGGGCAATGGAATATGTCCAATAAAGTAAGTAAATGATCTTTATAACTCCATTTTGTTATGATATATGTGAAGAGGTATGATTCATTGACTTATTTTTTTTTATTTTGGGTTATGATAAAAAATGATCAATGGAGGCCAAGTTGAGTTTTGGACATGTGTGAACTTCTCGCGTATCAATTCAGATATTCATGATCGCTTTTGTTCAGAATTGGTCAGTACTTGCCTCAATAGGGGAATGGTATGGTTACCGGATCTTTCTGTCTTATCTCTTTTACTGTGACATTGCATTGACTGTTTATAATTGACATTTTTTATCATTTTGGATACTTGGAAGGCCTTCCAAACTAGACCAGTAATTCCCTGCAGCGCTTGGCCAGCTAACCAAATTGAGAGGGCTTTGAGATCTGTTCATGAGCAATGCAAGAAGATACTTATCAACAAACATCTACAGTTGTTAATAGTTATCTTGCCTGATTCTGGTGGTTCATATGGTGAGCTACTTGGCCAAGACTTGTAACTATGAAGTTTGAAATGCTATTATAACATTTTGTTTTAGCTAAAAAACGTTACATGCCTGTTCCAGGGATGATTAAACGAATTTGTGAAACTGAGCTTGGAATTGTTTCACAATGCTGTGAGCCTAAACAGGCAGTGAAGCTCAACAGACAGTATTTGGAGAATCTATCCCTGAAGATTAATAGCAAGGTTCATTTACCTGAATTCTGCTTTGATTTATTATTTATTATTTGATGATGAACGTTTAAGTTCTCAGGTGCATAGGCATTTGACAAAGTAGCAACATCATCAGCATTGTGTGTTTCAGTGCAACTGTTTAATGTAAAAAGCATGAAAATGATTATTATGAAAATCATGACCAATGTCTGAGAAAAAGAGCCCATGTTTTCATTCAACCAAGAAAAATAAAAATCATCAAAGCACCAATCCAATATTCAACTTATAAATCTGCCACTTTTATTTTTCTTTATTCTTTCTTTCTTTTTGGTCCATTATTTTCCTTCCTTAGTAAAACTTATTTGGCTGGTATAGGTGAAAGAGAGAGATAGTTGGGTCCATCCTTACCAAACAAAAACTAGATGTTGGGTCCTAATAGATATTTGGTCATTACAATGTCTCCATTATACAAATATTTAAATATATGTTATATAAAAGTGTAGTACTTGGCACTTGTATAAATGAAAATGAATTAAATAATAATAATAATACAGTCCTAAAAGGAAACTGAAATTAATTATTATTGATAGAGCTATAGTAGTGCAGCTGATAACTTGATATTTAGTACATGACATTTTAGTAGTCAAACTCCATAGGCGTTGAACTAATGATGATATATATTTGATAAATTGTAGTGAAAATCAAACATTATTATAAGTACCTTCTCATAGATACATCTCTTTTAATATGCTTTCTTAGTTTGAAATTATCAAGATCAATAGCTAGAGATACACTATATTGATTTTTCTTAATATTTTATTTTGTAAATATAAGATTGTTCATATCATTAAAAAAATTCTTACATATATAGATACATCTCTCCTAATATGCTACAGCCCCATGTATTATTTCATATGGAAATAGACAAGGCTTATTATATATATTGTTGTAAACACAACCTCAAAACAAGAACATAAACACACCATAAACCAGAAAACAATTGATTAATAATCAATCTTAAAGACAAAACTGGTTTAATCAAGGAATCAAATCAAAACAAAAATGAAACATAAAGAGGAACACAAACAGAAACACATACATGGTTCGAATGAGTGTTGGCTAGACACCACTCTACTCCACGGCCAAAACCAGCCCCAAGGGCTTGACAATCTCTTTAATGATTCTAAGTTTCAATCTGTACAACAATGGAGTCTAGCTCCAAGCTTCTCTCATAACAGTAGTACAAGATATATCTAGGCTCTCTAAAACTCACTCCCAATATTACAATGTATGTAAAAACTGAATTGGATTAAATGATAGAAGACGAGCCTTATATATACATGTGATGTAAGTGACTGAAATCCCCTCCAAGGCCCAAGCACCAACTGTCATAACTAAATTTTCAAAATAAATTAATTTCCAATTTGTTTTATGTTCAAATAAATTCAAATTTTATTCTTTTTCATGTCATTAAAATTTTTACATCACTGTCTTTTTCTTTATAATTTCATTGTAGCCAAATAAGAAGATTTAACTCCATCTCTATTTCGTTTCTTTATCTGATGTTATTCTAATAAATTTTTGCTATATATTGTCTTTGCCTATTTAATTTTATTTATTTAATGCTGAGTTTTTTTTTCTCTTTAGTTGAAACTTTTCTAGTTGGCTGCCTTCAAAAGAAGAGGCAAGATACTTGGTGTGCAAGTAATTTTTTACGGGAGACTCTTATTTTTGTTTGCAAGAGGTATTCCTTTTACCTTGGTTTTATATTATTGAAATATTAGAGGAGTTTGAATATCTTAAATATTCATCCATAGTGAAGTAGGTTCTGAGATTATTATTGTGTCCTGCGGTGATAACGGAAGGTTGAGACCTTATGTGTCTTAGTGAAGTAGGATCTGAGAAATTTGTGTGCTGTGGCGAGATAAGAAAGAAAATATGTGTGTTGTTTGTATATATGCTTGTTAAGGTAGCTTTCATTTCCAATCAATTTTATATATGTAGATCACTTAATGTCAAAGAACAGTCAATAATTGAAAATACCACTACAAGAATACCAACCAAAAATAGAACCTCCACTCCTTGATATTGAAAACCCAATAACTAAACACAGAAAGAGAGAGTACTTTGAGTACTAATAAGATATAAGGAAGGCCATGCACTTGAAATTATTGGAAAACTAGCATTGTTAATACTTATAAAAAAAAGGCCATGCCTAAGAGCAGCTTCCTACAGAGAGCCCCCACTAGAAGAAGAGCAAAAATTCCTCAACACCTTCAAACTATCTGCATTGTCAAATATCCTAGTAGTAAAATCTATAAGAATAGCAATTAGAGATTGTGTTATTGAAATAGAAAGAGAAAGATCTAAGTGTATAAGTATAATTCTACTCACTCAATTCCTCATTCCTCTACCCGACTAGGTTGGCTATACGTACCCTTTTAAACTGCCCCAAACCTAGTGCTAACAATGCTCCCCTCCCATTAGAGTGCCATATGTCCATACTAACAATTCACTCCTAGCCAACTAGAGTCCTATCATTCTTTCCTTTGATAAATGAGCTTAATTGATTATTTAAATTGGTGCCAGTTTCAAATGCTTCAATCTAGCATTCAAAGAATGGGATTACTTGAAAAGAAGTACATTCTATTCTCTATTCCAAAATAGGAGTTGTACTTGTCTTTCTAAACTGCATAGCAATAGCATCAAATAAAAAGTACTAAAATTTCTAAGTCACTTCAGTATAAATCCATGTACATTATCTAACAATAACATCTCAACGTAACTTCACTTTATATAGTTACGATGTGTACAAGAACAAAAGCTTGAGTAACAAACATAATAAAATTAAATAAAAAAGAATAATATACCTGATGTAACCATAATAGTCTTTTCTTGGTCTCCAAGATGTCAAATTTCTATGTTGGATGTTCACTACCACCTCAGATTCTCGTTTTATTGAGAAATAGAATCCAACTTCTCTATTTACATTGAAAGAGTAACACCTACAGTTTCCCTTACTTATCTCATACGAATCATATATCAGATAATGACAAAAACTAGACCTGTTAATTTTCCAAGTGTTTCTGAATAGAAATTGGGTTATTATTTAATGTTTGTCCAATTTTTTTTTATTAACTAATTCTTAGTGCAATATAACATCAGCCAATACCTACAACGTATATACTCCACACCATTGTACTTTCTTATTCATTATTTAAATATCAACTTAATAATTGAGGATGTTCCCTTTTCAACTTTTATTTAAAATGAGTGCAATATAACTCACAATGCTATATAAAGGTCTCTCCTCTTAGCCATCACAAACAAAAGTAAACTCAAAAAAAGATTCTTCACAAAATAATGGCATGATCGATAAAAGATTTTACTAGAATTTAGAAGTTTTTTTTTAATCTAGAATCCATAGAAAACAGTCAATGCTTGTCTAAAATATGTTCAATGTACACTTTATCAATGACTTAGTAAGCCTAACAATCATAGAAACTAAAAATAGCACCCTTATTTCATAGGATAGGATCAAGCACAACAGAGTTGTAACCTTGGCCAGAGTTGTAACCTTCAACAACAATTTTGTTAGCACACACTTTATTTAAAAAAAATTCTATCCATGTGGGCAAGTTTCCTAGTTCAAATCCCTTAGAGTGTGAGTTGAGTGTTGTGTTATTTGAGATTCATGCCTTGACACATCACACTAATAAAAGGACAACCATAGAAAAAGTTCTCCAATATGCTTTCATTTTTTTTTTACGAAAAAGGATAACAAGGTGCTGATCCATTTTCATACTTTTTGATATTTTAAACAATCCAAAAACATGACCGAGTGTAAAGACTAGAAATTAAAATGGTTTTCCAAATGTTGAATCATAAGCTCCATCCACAAAGGGATAAATTACCAAGTCTTTTACGCTGTTGGATTTTCACTTCTCAAATCCCTCTATTTTAGTTATAGATAGTAGATATAAATATTAGGGCAGACAGAGCAACAATTAAATCCCAAAAACCTCACGAAAAAGGCGGTAATTAATATATATACTCTTGTCATTTTCAGAAAGATTATAACACAGGGAGCTCAATCTCTATTGTAGAAATTAAACCAATTAGTAAAGTCACTATAGAGCCCTTGGAAACACAATGGCCAAAAATTGGACAAGCAGCTAGCAAACTTAA
Source organism: Humulus lupulus (assembly GCF_963169125.1). Classification (NCBI taxonomy): domain Eukaryota; kingdom Viridiplantae; phylum Streptophyta; class Magnoliopsida; order Rosales; family Cannabaceae; genus Humulus; species Humulus lupulus. Next base: position 195,057,000 of record NC_084799.1, on the reverse strand, counting down.
CAAAATTATAGTAAAGGCCAATACAACAAATAAAACAAAAAAATTGACAAATAAGACACAACACACAAACGGAGAGTAGAACACCAACACCAAATCAAAGTTTGCTTTCATATTCAAAGACAATAGGTTGAAAGAGCATACATTCTATATATTTAAAAAAAAATTACAGCCTAAATCCTATATCAAGTGAAAACACAGCAAAACAAAATTCAGTATTTATACGATCTTGTGTTTGGTAAGATATTCAATTCACTATCACGAAAAAAATATATTGAATTTATTTAAGATATGAGAAGATGAACAATGAGAAGCAAACCTGGGACTACTCTAGAGTTTCTAATTTTTTCCCTTATTTTGTCTATTATGCTTATTTTTTGTGTGGTTATATGACATGTAGTTGAGAAAAGGTTACGATTTCAGAATAAATGGAGGATGAATTTATGCTCATAATGCATACATTAGTTATACTAATTTATATGCAGGGTTCATTGAATGAGATTCTCCTTGAAGACCCAAAATCTGGAACTACAGACAACGCTCATGAGGATGCCTTGACAAAATTGTTTGGTAACCTAAAATCTGGTTGTTTAATCGAACACGGAAGAGGCGTAACAGGGTCGAAGCTAACTGTTGTTAATATGTGTAATAGCAAGATCTCCAAATTAGAAGAAGAGCAGCTGTAGAATAGTTTGTGCTAAAAGTAGTAACTTTTCAATATGTTGAATATTTAAGACTATTTGAATACTTTAAGAACATTTTGTTATTGATGACAGTGTTGAATGTTTTAAACTAATTTTTGGATTGTTAATATAATGTTGAATGTTTTTACTATTTGTTATTTGAAAATCAAGTTCATTTGATGATGCCAGTATATATTAGAAAGCTAATTTTAATTATATAAAAAAATTAAAATATAATAGAATAAATTAGTGTTATATAAATAAAATATATAATGAGAATTTAAACATATCTAAATATAACAATAATACGAAAATTGTGTTATAATATCTATTACAATAACACTTTTTATGCAAAGAATTGTGTTATGCAAACTTCATTATATAACACAAATAATGTGCTATACTAAAGTGTAGTATAACACAAAAAAAAATATTATACTAAAGTGTAGTATAACACAAAAAAAGTGTTATATAATCGACTATAAATAGCATAATTCAACACTTATCTATATATTAAAAAAACACAGAAATTGTGTTATCGTTGACAGTACAATAACACATCTGTATAACACTGATAAAGTGTTATGTAAAGTACCCTGACCTACGATAACATAGTCGGTCTTAACACATCAGAAAGTGTTATCGTATGTTTTGATAACACATTTTGGGTGTTATTAAAAGCATTTTTTCTTGTAGTGACATTATTATTAAAGTGTAGTTTATTTATTTAAATGAGGAAAATATTTTGGTTTAAATTCACTTATAATTTTTAAACAAAATAAAGAGCTGCAAAAAGTTTATGCTAATAAGTTAAAATAATTATTTTGTTTCAAATTAAAGGATCTTTCACCTACATAATTCAAGCCTTAAATAATATAAGTGAAAATATATTTTTCCCGCACTTTAAAATTATGAATTATCATTTTAATCTTGTAATTTTTATTAATTTAGAAAGGCTTTATTTTTCTAAAGGAAATAAGAAATTTAATGAGTATTTCTAAATAATTAAATGTTATGTTATTTTTCTATGCAATTTAAAAGAATAAATGGAACGATTATTTTATGGGGAATTAAGAAAAAGATAAATGAAATATTTTTATGAAGTAAAAATAATGTATTAAATGATTTAATCAAACTTTTAGATCTAAATAAACAAATAATAGTAAAGAAACCATGTTGTTGAATTTTATTTGAAAAAGTAAGAAATAAGTATGTAGGAATTATCGTTTTTAACGTCACTTTTTAACAACGCTCCCACATATACATGTTGCATGCAAATGCACTTTTACGTTTAAGTATATGCCTATTATTCAACCATATAATTTTTACTTGGAAACCATGCATGAATAATAAGTAGAATTGACATTATTATTTTGTGGTTCTATGTTAAAAATGTGCATGTTTGGGAAATTATGTATAAGTTGCACCATGTGTGCATGGCCTATGCACACATGGGGTATATGTGTTGGGCACAAGAAATCTCATGTGATGCTAAAGAGTACTATTTGATTATGATTATAGGCCCGTTGTGAAGTTTGTTCCATTTTTGCTTTGCTCGGACCTGAGGTAAGGAAGTTAGATAGAATCTTTATAATTATGCTATGAAACGGTAAGATTGGTTTGTATGAGGATATATGCTATGTGTGATGAAGTACCATGAGATATGAAGTATGAAATGTTATTTTGAGATGATGTGATGAATTTGATAAATCAAGTATTTCCCTTTGTGTTGATATGACTGGATTGCATTTGTTTTGTATGTTGTATGAATTAGTGAATGGTTGTTAGAGTGTTAAACGCGACACAAAAAAGGGTTTACTAAGGATATAAAGATGTAACCCAAGTTAATAAGGATATAAGGACGTAACTCATAGGACTGACATGCCGAGGTTATTCAAGGACCAGATCCTCCTGTTTAACTCAAGATATAACATGGATAAGAGAGGGGTCATGTTCACAAGGATGTGATGATGATGTCTATTATGTTGATGCTTGAATATGCTAATGATGTATGATGTGATGATGATGTTTGAATATGCTGATGATGTATGATGTATAATAACGATGAATGATGATAATGTTTATGTACGATGTATGATGATGACGTTTAAGTATGATGTATGACGATGTATGGATATGATGTTATATGAGACTTACGATATGATTATGCTTTTGTTGTATTTTTCTTTGTATGTCGTTTGTACTTCCTTATTGAGCTTTTAGCTCACCCACTTACTTTCCCTTTTCAAGTAATAAATAGGGTTTCTCTTTGGCACATGTTGTGATGTGAGGAGTTCCGATGTCAGAGTGCGTATGGCGAGGGGGTATCCTATGGGCGAACAAAACAATCAACTTAAACACCAAAAATTAAAGAATGATGTTATTGACTTAAATTTTAAAAGCTATCAGTGTGACTTAAACTTTATTTATTTTAAACGTTGCATAAATACTCTCATTTTTATTTTAAACTATTGGGCCCTACTTGCATGTTTTAGTAAGACCCCACTGGATTTTCATATGTTAAGTTGCTTATCTTCTATAATTCTATGAGTATGGAGATGTTTTACAAAGTAGTTTAGGGCGTTTTACAAATGGTATCAGAGACGGTCATCCGTGTTTCCAAGGACGCTCCCCATACACGCTAAAGATGGGAAAATATCACCTCACCACGTTGTAAGTACTTGCTCTAAATGTTATCTATATTCTTTCCTACTTTTTAATTTTGTAGTTTTGTAATTTCTATGTAGAAAGTATGCCTCTAGTAATTAGGACTTCTCAAAAGAAACTTCTCGATGAGATTAGTGGGATCTTAAGGGTTCATATAGATGATGTAAACGATGGAGATGAGTGGATGTAAGCTCCCTGAAAGATATTTGTTGTGAATGAATATATTTAATGGATGAGATGCATCATAGGAAATTGCAAGTATGACACTATCATGTTTCAAGTAAAGCGAAGAATGGAATACGTCAATGATAATATAACTGTTAGGAAAATAGTATTTGTCTCAATGGAAATGGTAAGAAAATTACAACTATATGCAAAAATATTACAATAGACAAGGATTGATTAAATAAAGTGTTATAACTCTATAACTAAAAATACAAATAAACAAAAGAAGAAGAAGAAGAAGAGAAAACACTACTACAAAATACCCTTTACAGGACACTTTTTTAGGACACGCACATAAATGCAAGTCCTTAAAAATATTTATGGAGTGTTTAGGACACTCATTGAGAGTCCTGAAAAAATACAATTCAGGACTCGCAATGAGTGTCCTAAAAAAATAAGCGAGTCCTAAAATATCTGGGCTAAAAAATGAGTGTTTTACTTAACAATTTTAAGGACTTTCTTTGGGAGTCCTTAATACTCTTTTAGGACTCGCTTTGCGAGTCCTGAAAACACCTGAGCTGAAAAATTAGGAATGGTAACTTTCAAGGACTTGCTTTGCGAGTCCTAAAAAAATATTAAGGATTCCCAAAGCAAGTCCTTAAAATTGCTAAGTAAAAGAGCATAAAACCACTTATTGTTTAACATATTTATAAAATTAGTATTAGTTAAAAATAAATTTTTTTATTGATTGGAAAATAATTTTAATATATAAATTTACTAGTTATAATTTTTATAATATATGGCATTGTTTATTTATTTAAAATTTATAAGAAAATTAAAAAAATATTAATGAAAATTAATTAATATATTTTTAAAATAAAGTTAACTAAAGTGCACTTTTACCTAGTATTTAAATTAAATAGCAATTTAAGTTTCAAATAACAATTATTATAATTTGTATAGTTGTGATTTTTAAAATTATTTTTTATAGTATTAGGAGTATAAAATTTGGAGTTTTATAATCACATTATTTTATCTAAATAATATAATATGATTTTTATTTATAAAATAAAAAAAATATACATATAAGTGCCAAATCCATTTCTCCCTACCCGATCCTTATACTTTCCTTTCTCCCTCTCTCTCTCGCATGCTTTTTGCTAGGCCCAAACGACAACGACAAGGGCTCGGGGAATGGTGGTCGACGGCGGCAAGGGGGTCGGGGTCGGGCTGTTCGGCGCAAGGGGGCTCGGGGCTGGGCTCGACAGCAACGACTGGTGGCTCAGGGCTGGGCTTGACAGTAACAACTGGTGGCTCGGGTGCTGGGCTCGACGGCGCAGGGGTTGGGCAGGACGTGGAGGCTTGGGGGCTCATTGGGGCTGGACGACACCGAGGCTTGGTCGCTCATTGGGGCTGGACGACTCAGAGGCTCGATAGGTATGCGCGCTTCTTTTTCTCTAATCAAATAAACTAAAAATTTTGTAGTGTATTGGTCTGTAGTGTTGTTCGTATAGACACATGAACAAAGTGTTTATTCTACACTCTTTCTCACACTTGTGTATATTTATACATATAAAGAAAAAACTGAGAGTGGTTGCCATATGTTTGATAAAAGTCTTCAATGAGACAAAGGAGTTTGGCTTAAGGTACCAGTTGAACTATTTGAGTTTGTTCCAATTGTTGTGAATGTGAATTATTTTGGCTTAATTTTGGCATTTGAGTCATTTGACCTTAGTCATTTAGGTTGTCTTTGCAATTAACCTTAGTGTTCTATTTTCCCATACTAAAGTCGTCCATGTTAAAGTCCTTTGTCTCATTGTCTGAAACGTGATGCTAAAGTGTCTCAAGCTAACTACAGGTTCTTGTAGTACAAGAGAAACATTGTGATCCTGCATTCATTGGTCTATGGAAAATACCTACTGTATTCATTCTAGAGGTATGGTAGCAATTTTCTTAGATTACCATCAAAACCTTCTAAATTTCCATTTTGAATGTTTTATTAATTCTTCATTAATTATTGCTTTTGTATCAGTGAGAGAAGATCTTTACAGGAGCTGTGAGAGAAGTTGAGGACGAAACTGGGGTAATAATATATATAAAATATATTTCCTTGTTCTATTCCACAAGTAAAATAAAATTTTGTTTATCAAGATAATCGTTTATGAATTACAACATCTTACCAGGTTATTCCATTGAGAAAAGTTGTAATTGTTTTCATTGCAGATCGACACAGAGTTCATTGAAGACATAGCATTCAGGTATTGACAAAATGCTATATTTTAAACTTTCCTTGTTTATTGAAGCATTAGCCACTAGTAACCATTAGTATCTAAGAAGTAAATACCATTTTTGTTTTAAATGTATTCTATTCAATATGTCCATAAGATTCCACATTTTTAGTTCATGAGTATCCTTTCTAATAATTTTATGCTGAATTAGTTGTGTATTATCTTTCCATTCCAGGCATGTTCACAATGTGGCTTTTGAAAAATCAGATTTATTCTTCATTTTTATGCTTAGGCCCCTATCAACTCAGATAGTAGTTGATGATCTTGAAATTTACGCAGCCAAGGTACATATTTGGTCTCCTTGCCTTCTACTTCCATTTCTTCTGCGTTAATTGCTCACCGTAATTTTCCACTTTCATTGGTAGTTTTAACCATAAAACGGAATTTCAAAAAACAAGTCCTGTTATCATCACTTTGAGATTATACTATAAGGGGTTGTTTGGACTCATTGAAACTAAGATGAGCGAGCAGAGAATATAGACTATAAACGAAAATATAAAGACTTGAATTGAAAGTGTTTCTACTAATTTCTAAACATTTTGGATATGGTATTGGATAAGATTAGATGGGGTTAAAATATATTAAAGAAAAAAAAAAAAGAATAAATGAGTTGATTATTGTTAAGTCTTTTAATTGTATTATATAGAGTCGATATTTTGCTTCTTATATTTCTATCCACGATATTTGCTTTTGCTCTTAATTTGATTTTCATGACTTTTGAGGTTTTTATGATATTATGCCAAGTTATGCATTCTTAGACTTAGTTTGAGATAATATGAAATAATTTGGTTAATAATTTGTGAGTCACTATTGAGTAATTGATTATATACTAATCCCTATAATATACTAATACACCATATTGAATAAAATAATGATAATTTCTATGTCTTGTTGTTTCATATATAAAAAAAATCAGTTGGCAATTGTATATTAAATTGATGGTGACTCTTATAATTATTGTATCAACCTTTTTGTATGGTTGTTTTATTAAAAAAAATTAGAAGGTTAAAATGACTTCTGTTTTGTATTGTGTGTATTAATGAGAAATAAGATTCCAAACTTATCCAAATATGTTTCAAGACATTTTTTATGCTTAGATTGATAAATATCTATATTTTGGCTCACTTGTTAATATGAATGGATCTATAAATTTCAATGTTGTAACAAAGATTACAAGAGTGATTTGTGTGTGGTTTGGACATTTTGTGAGGTACTTTGATTGATCAAGAGCAAATATTAGTGGGTAGAATAAGTTGATTGAACACATAACTTGGTTTTTGGTGCTGTGGTGCAACATGATTTATTATTTAAATTATACTTATGTGAAATTTTTAAGGTTAAATGTCAACATCTGGCTTTTTTACTTTTTTTATAATATTGATAATAATGTTTAGGTTAAAATTTTGATGGTCTTAAAGCATTGGATTGGTAGCTAATTGCAAAAGGTATGTTGTATTTGATTTATTTTTAAAAAAATTCAATCTTTTATAATTTTCAATAATTGTATAATTTTAGTGGAGTTTGAATATCTTAGATATTCATCCGTAGTGAAGTAGGTTCTGGGAATTATGTGTGTTGCGGTGATAACGAAAGGTTGAAAACTTGCATGTCTTAGTGAAGTAAGTTCTGAGAATTTTGTGTACTGCAATGATATATGGATGAAAACCTATGTGTTGTTTGATTTGTTTGACTTGTTGGTGTTTATTGTGACAAATGACTAGGCTAGTAAATTAGGGCATATGTTGTCTGATTTTCTGTAGATTTGTTTATACTTAGTTTTGTTTTGCATTTTGCAACTGGTTTAAATAGATTAATATGATTGATTTATGGTCTATTTTTTTAACTAAGTTGAATGGATTAATATGGTAGATTTATAGTCTATTTTGTTGCTGATTTTGGTATAGTTTGCTACTGTTTTGAAATACCTCTATGTACTGGATGGATAACATTTTATGAAATAGTACTATCTAACAAGAAATTGTTTGCTGCTTGACTATATGAATACCTATACTGATAGTTTAATTCTCGCATCTATTACATATATATATAATTTTCTGTCTACTTATTTATAAGTTTGAATTATTATATAGATCTCCAAATTAATTGGATATACATTATCCGTAGATCTAGAGATGTACACTAATCAATTATGTGTGGAGCTCTCTTATTTTTTTTATTTCTAGTGGTCAACATTTAATAACTTTTTATTTCCAGTGGAGAAACTTTTTATTAATTAAAGAACTTTTTTATAATGCGCAGGTCTATATTGAGATGCATTTCTTTGGCGCAATACTATACAACATTGGCAGTTGAAGTTTTTAGAATAAAAAATTTATTTCACTAACATTGTATACATTTCTTGTTTAATATTTGGTGATTATAGAATTTGATTATAGTATAAACTATCATGTAATATGATTTTCTAAGCTGAGTAGACTAAATATTGAAATAATATTTTTGAGTAATTAATAAAAAATTATTTTGTTGTATTTTCTTTTGAAATTTTAGAAATCTAACATATATAATACATTTTGGACACTCAAAGTGTTGACCCTCGATTTGGTCAACTGACACGGAGTCAAATGCTTGATGTGGATGGATGTGTTGGAATAGATTTAATGACAAAAACAGTAAAGAACACAGTAAACTATAGTGGTTCGGCCCCAAGAATTGGTAATGACCTACGTCCACTTAAGCTATTATTAATATTGAATCTCAAAGGAGTGATCAAAGAACTAGGGTTCTCCGAGTTTCACAAACCTTAGAGAGATGACTAATACAATGATAGCTCTAATTCTCTTGTAAAGTATGAACTAAAAAATTTGCCAAAAGTCCCTTCCTTGAGCTATTTCTCTTTATTTATAGGCTCAAGGAAGATTACATGAATCAGTTACAGATATTCTTTCCTAATTAGTCGGATATTCAGGAAATCAAGGGAGACAATCTCGGATATGATCATAACTACATAAGATTTTCTCCAAATATATCGAGCACACGACCAAGCTGGTCGTATATAAATTTCAAATGTTACGCCATGGGAATCTCTCTGGTCGATGGTCGAACAAGAAATCCGCCAGGTGTCAGCCACGTATTGAAAATGCCTGCCACGTCATCCACGCCTGTTCTTTGGATAACATTTGCCCCCCAAGTTTAATTATTGCGACCAGCAATAAGTAAACTTTAGGAAAAAAAACTGTTCATATGCCCCACGAAATCTGTCAGAGCCCTCATGCGTTTTTGAAAACCGTGACCTAATTATGTCTAATCAAGCCTTTTCAGTTTTCAAGAAACCATTCTGACAGCTTATACACTCCCCCATGCTTTGAAAAAGGGAAAGTCATGATTGCCACTTTTTGCTACACTACAGCTTCTATAAGTAACCTCCTCATCTCCCTTATAATCTTTTACTCACCATTTCCTGCCAAGAACTCTCAAGAGCTTTATTCCTGAGCCCAGAATTTCGCAAATTTCAGATGCCCTGCTGAGGATCTTTCTAACTCAAAGCTTTCATTTTTCTGAATCTTCAACCTTCGCTCAGGTAATTTCTTAATCTTCTAAACTCTTTGTGATGCCATGCATGCTGCCATTGTGCTCTGAGATGTTTTTCATTCTTGAGTAGAAATTCGTGAGGATTTTGTATAAACTGTTTGATGCTTGATAGGGTAGTGTATTTTTTCTTTAGATAAGTTAGGAGTTAGTTTGATAGTCAGGATCATAGATTTAGGGCGTAAAATCGACGTAAAGATTCAATTTTTAGGCTAGTAGAAAAACTAGGTTTTTCCCGCCCCTTAGGAGTTGAAAAAGCTTCTTTTCAGAAAACTTTTTACTTTCATTTTTGATCCATTTTTCAAACTGCTAGCATAAAACTTAGTGTTTGGTTAGAATCCTGCTGGTCGATAGACGCGAGCAACGTTATCCCAACTTCCCACATAAGTTCCCAGGCTATGTGTCTTATCTCCTCCTTTGTCTGTTTGCAGTTCATATGCAAGACCCGTGGGGAGGAGAAAGACCCATTGAAGACGATCTCCTAGCTCAGCTGCTCGAAGGCGAAGAACATCCTTCTACTTTGATACCAGATATCCCTTTCTCTCGCCTTAACCCAAATACTTCTTCAATTTCAACCCAAAAAATGGCTCACACCAAAACCAAAGCTCGAAAAAGAGAAACTCCCAACACCTCTTGTCAGCCTACTGCTGATGCTCCCTTGACCAGTGGTCGAGGCGAAAATATTCCTGATACCAATGTCCAAAGGTATGCCCATCCTTGACACGCTACTCAGCTGGATTTCGAGTGGCATGTTGTCCCAGAAAGTAGAGTGAAGATCAGGATGATCGCAAACTACTTAAATAAATACAAACTGACAAGGGTGACCCTAGTCAAACCTTCCCTCGACCAAAGGGCTAACCTGCCTGGTGGGGCTTATAGCGCTTGGTCGCAGTTTCACATTGAGGCAAGTGCCACTTTGCCTCTTCACTCATTCTTTCAGGGGGTGGCCAACTACTTCAGGGTTGCCCCCTTCCAAATCACCACGAATGGATATAGAATGCTTGCTGCACTCTATATTCTGTACAGCCAGAAAAATTGGCCCGCCCCGTCGCCACATGAGGTCAACTTCCTATTTGACCTTAAATCTAACCCCAACCAAGAAGGCACGGGGTTTTTCCATCTTTGCCATCAGGAAAACGGGCGCACTTTCCTGGCTGACACTACCCATATCTCCAACGTGGGGAGGTACCACTAGGAGTACTTTCTTACGCCTGACCTGGCTGCAGACAACTTGGCTTTCACACGAGAAGGTAAAATTCTCACGTCGCTAGCTTCTTCACTTGGTGTTTTTCTACCACAATGTCTTGAATTTTCAATGTGTTTCAGGCCCATGGTTACAACCAATCCCAACTCCAGGGATGGAGTCAAGGGCGACACTCTTAGCCAACATGCCAGATGCTGAGAAGAGTGTCAAAAATTTAGTTACAGAGGCTAACCTTAGGTTGGCTAGCCTCTAGAATTCTCAACCAACGACGAGTAGGCCTTCGGAAGAAGACGCCCACACCAAAACGGAACCCGAGCAGCAGCCCCAAGCGTCTCCTTTGAGGAGGAGACCAACTGGGGTTACAATCAGGGAACTTGCTGACACTCACCGATCAGAGAGGCCCTTGGCTCGTAAGGGAAAAGGAAAACAAAAGGCTGCCGAGCCTACCGAACTCTCTGACGACTCGTCGGATGATAACGGTATATTAATCTCGTTTTTAAACCATTTGCCAATTCCCTGTCATCTATTTGATGGGGACGACAACTTTAAGAATGCTCCCTCCTTAAGTTCAGATTTCTTCCAAGCAGTAGGTAGTTTAGTAGATAATGTAGCGACCAATAGTTGTAGTGCGAGTACTTTACTTTCATTCTTTTGCCCTGCGTGACCATTTAGTCTTACTGTTCACGTTGTTTCCTTTTGTGTAGATATGGACTCCGAGGACGTCTTTGAGCATTATAAGGCTGCTGCTGCCTCTTCTGGCCAAAAGAAAGATAGTAAGAGGGCTCGAGAGGAGAGCAGTAAGACTCCCTCGAAGAAGGCTCGAACTGACGATCCTCCAGCCATTGCCCCCTCGAAGGAGAACTCACCACCTCCACCATCCTCCGAGCAGTCGGCCTCCACTCCCACCGACCAATAGCCTTCTCCTAAGGCTCCTAGTAGGGAGGCATTGAACACTCAGCCCGAAGGCTCCCTGCCCAGCCTCATGGTCAGATCTGCCAGGGAGAGGATATACAAGCTCTCCAAGCACAAACGCAGCCAGGCAGCCATTACTGAAACTATTTCTATGGAGGCTGATCAAGTCATCAATAGAGGGCTGAACGAGATAGTCAGCGTAAGTCAATTCCTGCTGCTTTAACATTTATTTTCGATTCCTTGTCCTTACTTTATCTTATTCTCTCTGACTTCAGGGACAGTTGACCTCAACTGCTGGCTAGTGCCGTATTGGGGCGTTGGTGTCTTGGGGAAAGAACTTTGATTCCAGGCTTGCCGAGAGTAAGCAAGCAATCGAAGTTGCAAACAACGAGCTTGCTAAACAAAATGGCGAGCTACTCGAGGAGAAAAAGGAGTTGTCCAAAGAGAAAGATACACTGCTCGAGGACAAAGCCAATCTGACCCAGGAGCTGCTGGCAACCCAGGAAACCTTGAGGAAGGCCAAAAAAACCAAGGAAAAGTTCAAGGAAAGCACCAGGCTCAACCATCAAGAATCTTTTCAGCTCAAGCTTGATCTGATTGCCAGCAGGCAGGAGGCGGAGGAGCTTGGAAAACGAGTGCAGGAGCTTGAGGAGCCCAGGGCCAAGGATTTGAAGAAATACAAGGAGGCCACTCATCTTTGCTTCTACTAATTTTGGAACCATAACCAGGAGGCTAACTTCAACTACCTGTCCGAACGCTTGAGGAGGACTCTGATGACGCAGTGTGCCATCTGTCTAGAAGAAGAAGAAAAGGCCAAAGTGCCTGCCTCTCCAGAGATCTCCCTGGCAGGGGGGATAGATGGTGCAAATGCTGAAGCTGGCCCTTTCTCTGACCAAGGCACTCCTCAAGACCCTCAAGGCCCTGTAGCTCCTTGAATTTTTTTCTCTTTTATCTCAACTACACGACCCACGGGTCATATTGTAAAGACTATTTATTTTTATTGCTGCAAGGGCAGCCATTTTTCTTTTATTTGAACAGTTACATATAAGCAGTACTGTTCGCGATGTAAAAGAATATTTTCTCTTTATTATAATATATGTTCGCATGACCGAACCTAGTATAGTACTTTGGCTTGATCTTTCAAAATATAAAATTTTGAAAATTACTCTAAGTACCGTAGCATGCTTTCACTTATTTTTTTCGTGTGTTTACATACCTCTTGGTATGCTTTGCTATCGGTGTACCTTATATGCCCCCCAAGTGACTGGGGAGCTTTAGGTCCTTGGTCACTTGCCTTGACCACGACCTGTACGAACATTGCTGCTCAGAATAACTTGTAAGACTTAGAATACAGCAAAACAACACACGTAATGAACAAATACTTGTAATAAATTACAAAGGTTTGGCAAGAATGACTGGCTGCGCACAGTCCCATATAATTCTCGTATTAAAATGGACTAAACATGTCTTTACGAGTGATCTTTAAAAGATCTTACACTTATAAGCGATCAGTCACATAACATGACTAACCCTTTTTCACAACTTGTAAAAAGTAAAAATTAATACAAGCTAGTCCTTTAAGAATGATTGTTTATTGATAGTACTTGTGCAGGTGTTCTCCATTCCAATAGCATGGAACGAGATCTCCATTTAAGCGTGCAAGTTTGTAGGTGCCTGGGTGAAGGACTTCTTCAATCTGGTAAGGTCCTTCCCAGTTTGGTTCGAGTACTCCAGTAGCCGAGTCGCGGGTGTTTAAGAAAACTCTTCGAAGTACTAAGTCTCCGACGTTGAACTTTCTTTCTTTCACTTTAGAGTTAAAATACTGGGTGACTTTTTGCTGGTACGCAGCTACTCGGAGTTGGGATTTTTCTTGTTTCTCCTCAATTGAGTCTAGGGACTCCATCAACAGTTGGCTATTTTGGTCTTGGTCGTATGTGATTCTTCGATGTGAGGGCGGATCTAACTCGAATGGCAACATAGCCTCATACTCGTATGCTAAGGAAAATAGCGTATGACCTGTTGCTGTTTGATGAGAAGTTCTATACGACCAAAGCACTTCAGGCAGCTATTCCGGCCATGCTCCTTTAAATTCTTCGAGTCTTTTCTTCAGGGTATACTTTAGTGTTTTATTTACTAATTCGACTTGCCCATTTTCTTGTGGATGCGCGACTGAAGAAAAGCTCTTGATGATTCCATGCCTCTCGCAGAAGTCTGTGAATAGGTCACTGTCGAACTGGGTGTCGTTGTCTGAGACAATCTTCTAGGGAAATCCTTATCAACAAACAATGTTTTTGATGACAAAGTCAAGCACTTTCTTTGTTGTTATGGTAGTGAGTGGCTTAGCTTCAGCCCACTTGGTGAAGTAGTCGACTGCCACAACTGCGTATTTTACTCCACCTTTTCCTGTTGGCAATGACCCGATTAAATCGATACCCTATACTGCGAAGGGCCACGGACTTTGCATCTACTTTAACTCATTAGGAGCTATGCGTAGGATCTTGGAAAACCGCTGACACTTATCATACTTTCAAACAAACTCCATCGAGTCTTCGTGCATAGTCGGCCAGAAATAACCCTGCCTCAGAATCTTCTTCGATAAGCTCTACCCCCCAGCGTGATCTCCACAGAAGCCTTCATGCACTTCCCTCATGAGCTCTTTAGCCTTTTCTGGTGTAATACATCTGAGCAGTGGCATGGAGTATCCTCTTCAGTACAGCACACCATCGACCAATATGTATCTAGCAGCCTGTCTCTGAAGAGTTCTGGCTTTGTTTCTATCTGATGGTAGTACGCCACTATTGAGATACTCCAAGTACGGTGCCATCCATGTATCTTCTAATCGTATCTCCATATTGGCTTCATCTGCTCGTATGCTAGGCTCACGTAGCCGCTCCACTGGCACTATATTCAAAGTGTCAGCATCTTTCACACTCGCAAGTTTGGCTAAGGCATCTGCATTTGAATTCTGATCTCGAGGTATTTGTTGGAGGGTATATTTCTCGAAATACGCCAACAAATCTTTGGTTTTGTTCAGGTAGGCCACCATTTTCAGGCCTCGTGCTTGATACTCCCCTACGACCTGATTCACTACCAGCTGTGAATCATTGTAAATATCCAACACTTTTATACTCATGTCTTTGGCCAACCTCAACCCAGCGAGGAGTGCTTCATACTCGGCTTCATTGTTTGAAGTGGTGAAATCGAACCTAATAGTGCAGTGAAATCGATGCCCTTTTGGCGTTATCAATATCACTCCTGCTCCTGAGTGAGATTCGTTGGATGATCCATCCGTGAATAACTTCCATGTAGGAGCTTCAACTTGGGGCTCTGGTGCACTAGGTTTCTCGCACTGCTCATTGTCTGGGAGCTCAGTGAATTCAGCGATAAGATTAGCCAAGACTTGTCCTTTTACTACTGCTCGCGGTGAATATGTTATATCGAACTGCCCAAGTTCGATTGCCCATTTTAACAAACGTCCAGCAGCCTCTGGCTTTTGCAAAACTTGCCTGAGGGGCTGATCGGTTAAGACTGTGATGGGATGGGCTTGGAAGTAAGGACGTAACTTCCTTGAGGCTAAAATTAAGCAATAGGCTAATCTTTCAATGGGAGGATACCTCAACTCGGCCCCGATTAACCTCTTACTTACATAATACACTGCCTTTTGTACGCCTTCATCTTCTCTTACTAGCACAGCACTAGCAGCATATTCGGTTATCGCCAGGTAAATGAACAAAGTTTCTCCATCTATAGGTTTTGACAAGACAGGAGGCTATGCCATGTGGGCTTTTAAGGCTTGGAAAGATTGTTCGCTGTCTTTGGTCCATTCGAACTTCTTGTTGCCTCTAAGTAGATCAAAGAAAGGGATGCATTTATCCATCAACTTTGAAATAAATCTACTGAGCGCGGCAATTCTTCCAGTCAAACTTTGCACGTCTTTGATTTTCACTGGTGATTTCATATCGATCAGGGCTTTGATTTTTTCTGGGTTGGCTTCGATTCCCCTCGAATTGACAATGAATCCCAAAAATTTCCCTGATCCTACTCCGAAGGAACACTTGAGAGTATTTAGCTTCATTTGGTACTGTTTCAAAACATTGAAACACTCCTGCATATCCATCACATGTCCTTCTGCCTTCTTTGACTTTACCAGCATGTCGTCCACGTACACCTCCATGTTTAATCCGACCAACTCCTTAAACATGTGATTAACCAATCGTTGATAAGTCGCACAAGCGTTTTTCTGTTCGAAGGGCATTACCTTATAACAGTATAACCCTGTATTGGTCTGAAAGCTAGTGTGATCCTCGTCAGGGGGATGCAGACTGATCTGATTGTATCCTAAGTATGCATCCATGAAAGAGAGGATCTCATGTCCTGCAGTTTCATCAACCAGCTCATCGATCCTTAGGAGTGGGAAGCAATCTTTTGGGAAGGCTTTATTAAGGTATGTGAAATCAACACAGGTTCGCCATTTACCGTTCAGCTTGGGAACCAGTACTGGATTAGAGACCCACGATGGATAAAACGCCACCCTGATGAACACATTCTCCTTTAGTCTTTCAACTTCTTCTTTTAAGGCTTTCGATCTGTCCTTATCGAGCAGCCTTCTTTTCTGTTGCACGGGTGGAAAGCTTTTGTCAATATTCAGGACATGGCTAATGACTGTAGGATCTATCCCAGCCATGTCTTTATGTGACCAGGCAAAAACTCCCTTGTTTTTTCTCAGAAATTCCACCAGTGCGTCCTTCGTTGTTGCTTCTAAATTTTTACCAACCTTTACAACTCTGGTAGAATTTTTTTTGTCAAGTTGGACCTCCTCAAGGTCCTCGACGGGTCCAACATCTTCCTCAAAATTCCCAAAGCGAGGATCTAAATCTCTATCCTCACTTTGGGCAACACCCTATTTGGTGACTCCATCACCGAATTGGGCTTGTGTATCAATGGCCATCTGCATCCTCTCTGGGGGAGTGCTCTTCGATGTTCCCTTCTTTGCCTTCGTGATTGAGGCATTGTAGCACTCCATTGCTTCCCTCTAATTTCCCAACACGCGTTCTACCCCTGCGTCTGTTGGGAATTTCATGGCCAAGTGCCATACTGAGGTGACGGCCCGAAGGTCAACCAGTATAGGCCTTCCGATTACTGCGTTATACACCGAAGGACAATCGACTACTATGAAAGTAGCGAGTAATGTCCTGGTAGCGGGCGTTGTACCTGCTGTTACTGGAAGTCTGATTGACCCTGTTGGGGCAAGTCCCTCACCAGAGAAGTCGTATATTCTTTGGCTGCAGGGCTCCAAGTCCTTGGCGGGCAACTTCATGCGTTCCAGCGACGATTTATACAGGATGTTTACTGAACTTCCTATATCGACTAGCACTCTCTTTACCATCATGTTGGCGATTTGAACATCCACGACCAGCGGATCAGAATGTGGGAATCAGGCATGCTGGGCATCGCTATTAGAGAAGGTTATTTCACCGTCCTCTGACCGAGCCTTCTTTGATGCCCAATCCTCCACAGTCATCATCTTGATGTCCTAGTCGTGGCGTAGGGTCTGAGCATATCATTCTCTTGCCTTTCCGCTATTTCACGCAAGGTGCGGGCCACCGCAGATGGTGAGCAAAGTGTCGGCTATGGGATCAAGCTGCAAAGGTGGCAAGCGTTGGCATGCAGGCGCCTGCTCGTTGCCACCTAGAGCCTCTCATTGGGAAGTTCCAGAGGCCCGTACATATCTCCTCAAGTGTCCTTGTCTGATAAGGAACTCAATTTCATCTTTCAGCTGGTTGCACTCGTTCATATTGTGTCTGTAGTAGTTATGAAAACGTCAGAACTTTGTTGTATCTCTTTTTGACATTTCTTTTCGAATGGGAGCGGTTCTTTTTGTGGCCTGATATACCTATGCTCGAGACTTGATGAGGGCAGTATAGATAGTGAACCTCGGTTCATAATGGTTGCCCTTGGCGCGCTTATTCTCGGAGGTAGAGGGTAAATTATGGGGCCTCTTTCCCCCATTCTTGCCATTGCCATTGCCGTTCCCGTTGCCTTTACCGATGTTGTTGGGTTTTGACCCATTGGCGATTTTGGCGGGTTCTGCAGTCCCCTTACACTACAACAATATTTAGTATATATTACATTAAAATATAACATATATTTAAAAGTGCTATTGATAGATGATTAAAAAAAAACACGGAACAAATATTTTGGCGCCATATGAAATATACCCAGGCGCCAAATGAAAAAATTGGGTCTAATTTCTCTCAGCCATAATTTAATCCCTAAACCTAAGATACCCAAACAATTTCTCTCAACCTCCATTGCCGCCTCTCTGCCTCTCTTTCATGCACTCTGTATTCTCCTCCATTCACACTCTCTCACACACTTATCCTCTCTCACTCTCATCTCGTCTCATCTATCTCTACCTCACGACGTCGGTACGAGCTTCCGGAGCACACAACGGCTGTATCGCAGGCTGTACATCACGCCGACTATCTGAAGTTCTTCAACTTACCACAACTCGTATTCTCCTCTGCTTACGTCTTTTTAAGGTACGATACCATTACTTTCTTTTTCATCATATTTTACTGTATTTTAGTAATGTATTATTAATACAGCAGCTGATATTGATTTGCTGGGTTTTCGTTTCTTCTGGATTTGGCTCTGTTGTATTGCTAAAAATGAAAGCTTTGGGACTTTATTTATATTTGGGGGGGATTGAAAATTTGAAACTGTTTGCTCGGATAGTTATTTCAGAGTGTTTACTACATAATTTGATGTTGGGTATTGGGTTATTAGGATTGGTAACTCTGTTTCTTTCATTGTTAGTTTGGTTGTGATTTAGTTGAGAAGATTATATTTCAAACAATTTGGTCCTGAGTTCTGATGGTGGGAGTTTTGTCTTTTCTTGACTGAATAGCCATATCTGTTTCAAGCATTCCTTTTCAAGGTTCTGTTAGGTCTCTCTCTCAGTCCCTTTTCAACGGTATTTCTTTTAGGAGAATAAAAGATTGATTGAATTTCTTAACTTGAAATTGCTTTTGGTAGAATGTCATTATCTTCCTTGTGGCTGTTGTATTTGATAATACAGATTGTTGGCTGATGTAAATTTTACTGTATTTAGTAATGTATTTGAGCTTGTTATGGGAAAAGGAAAGACAAGCAAATAAATGATAGTTCGAATCAAAAAGCAATAAAAATTAATAAGGATCATATTTGAGAAACAGGGGAAGGCATAAAATTGAAACTACTCATTCATAGATTTGCATAATTACAACAGTTACTACTCTTGAGCCAAACCACTGTTTCTAAATATATAAACTTTCATCTCAGATTGATTTCTCTTAATCAGCTCAAAGATGCATACATCTCTTGGCTGAAGAGAGTTCCCTTTTGCAAATGCAGCCCACCCAGCAGAAAATTTATAATCTGATTTATAAGCCAATAACTTCACATACCAATATTTCTCACCAACCCAAAGCATCATAGTTTGTGTCTTTTCCTCAAAATAATGCACTCCAAAAGTACATGGAATATGCTGCCCCAAAAAGCATTGATATTTAACTTTCATTTCAAGTACTCAAAAAAAAAATTTGATACAAATTAGTATGCATTTATCAATGAAATATATAACAGTAGAAGCAACGTTTGGACAAACCAGTACACATCCAAGCACGTGATTTGATCGCAAAATCACTTGGAAGTAAGGATTTTTCGAGAAGAATTGGCTGGCTGCTTCAGAAGCTCTGTTAGTCCAGAAGATGAAGGCCTCTTACAAGTACCTTGATTACCAGTATTTGCTTCAGATATCAGCTTCATAAAACTGTCTGCACTTAATTTATAAACAAAATGTAAGCTGACTTGGCTTAAGAATGTTGAACATTATTCTTGAATCATAGTCTCATAGCATACCTGAAGGTTCAACTTTAATTTTCTCTTGTTCTATCTTTGCAATCAGGTTCTGTGGAATCATGTTGGCTTTATCATAATTAAAAGAAGATTCAACTTTCACACAAGGATTTCTCTTTCGCTTGGATGGTGTAGTTGTTCTTCTCTTATTTGCAACTGAAAACAACACTTGTAAGTAAGTCAATACTATAACCATAACTATTGCATTCAATTATATTAGTTAAGAGCATTTCTCACCTTGCTTGTTACATGCATCATCAGCTATCTTAACAATGGAAACTTTAAATGAAATTTCATTGCCATTGTTAGTAAGTTCAAATGTGCAAATATCACCCGCTCGCAGACTATTGTCTAGTGCAAATGATTTCCAGCCATGGCTTAATAATTCAGCTCTGGGTAACACATTTCTTTGCCTCACCCTTAATTGGACAAACCAAGATCTACCATCCGAAACCCAAAGCCTTACCTCACATTCTTTCTTACTAATGTACTTCTCCACAAACTTGTATGGCAAGCACTGACCAAATGAAAAACAAGAACATAGAAAATATTAAACAAATCTGATCATCAAGGAAGACAGAAAATATATGCTACGGAAATAGATGCCAAGTTTATGAGTAAAAAGAAACTGATAATTTAACATGTATAAACTGGAAAACTTACAAAATTACAACGGCCAGTTGTATACACTGCACGCATAGTGACTGAAGGATGGCCTTTTAGTTTGAGAACAACTTGCTCTTTCAAGAGCTTGCTCCTTCATGGTGCTACAAGATTCTACTTTACTTGATCGGCTTTCTTTTGTCATGACATTAAGTTCTACAGCCTCATAAAGAAAAGTTATTTAGGGAATGATATCAGGACAACAATAATATTATTATAGAATAAGTAGAGCTCATGTTTACCTGGTAACATAGGGGAATTTGCTACCCCATTTTCACAAAAAATAACGACTTCAAACAACATTATCCCCGTACTCTTTCTCAAAACAAAGGCACAAACATTACCTAATTTCAAATTATTGTCTTCAGCAAATGCCTTCCAACCACCCTCAAATCTGGTTTTTGGAGACCTGCCATGCGATCTGAAATAGTATTTCACAGACCAGGTCCTTCCATCCTGAACCTTAAGGATCACATCTTGATGCTTACTAGTACTGAGGAGGTAATTTTTTGCAAAGACAGATGGTATAATCTTGGCAAAAGATTAAAAAGAATAAAGTCAATATGAAAAACATTTTTTATGTGAGTATATTTCAATTGAACTTGTAGGAAGCATATAATTAATTACCATATTAAGCTTAGTTCCAACAAACGATGGTCGCATGCAAATCATGAAAAAGGGATCTTTAGATTTAAAACCTTTAGCTCTCTTAAGGGCTTCAGCCATTTCTTTTGCATTCAACTTCTACTTCCTTAAAAAATATTCAGGTTCCATCCACCTTGGTAGGGGAGAATCTCCACATACTTTATCAGAAAAATCCCACTTCATGACTGAAAACACATTCAACAGATTTCACAAATCATACAAAATATGTTAATAATTACCATGGAAAATTTATTTGTCATGCATTATTTGGTTCCTGGCTTGGAACAACCAAAACTATATTCTTCATAAAAAGGTCAAGACTTTTAGATTGATTGTTGTTTGTTGAACAGTTCTTTCTCGTTATTGATTTTTGTTTGAAATATAAGTTTAGGAAAGTAATTAATTTGTTAGTTTCCCCTTATTTCCATATCTGATTGATTGTTAGTTTGTTGACTTTTCTTTTTTTGAAGTAATATAAAAACTTGCTGATTTCAACTCTAAAAAAAAATCTAAATTAATTTTATTTCCATTTTTATGCTCTTTTTTTTTTTGCGGAAATGTGAGAGAAAAACATTGCTGTGCTGGGTTACAACCCAGTTCATTGAAGCATTGCATTGAAACATCTATATCCTACCAGAGACCAAATAAAAGATTCCTGGTTAATGCTGCTGATGGACAACCTCTTGAATCGGAGCCAAAAAATGTTTTGAACTCCATTAAAGATACCTTGGATGCTTTCTATAGGTTTTCTCAGCCACATACAGTCATAGGCACGGTAGGTTATTTAAATTTAGCGGGGCAGTCCCAGAATAGTCATTATATTAATCTCATTCATTTAAACTTCAATTTATTGATAATATTGTTTCCTATCAATTTTTGGAGACTCATCCTATTTTTTTCTGGAAGCAGGCATTGAGCATAGTCTCAGTTTCCCTACTTGCAGTCGAGAAGCTTACAGACTTTTCACCATTATTTTTTGTTGGGATGTTGGAGGTGAAGCTTAAAATACTTTGAACTGCTTTTTTTTAATTCACACCATGAATTTCGTTCTTATGAATTTGATCTTTTCAATTCAGCTATTGCAGCTGCCCTCTTAATGAACATTTACATTGTTGGTTTGAATCAGTTGTATGATATTGATATAGACAAGGTAGCTCTTAGCTCTTACTGTCTTACATTCTCTTAATTTTGAATGAAGAAAATGCATATATTTTATTCTTACATTTGAGCATAAGGTCACTACACCAGTTCCTAGTTCTTTGCCTTAATATATTATTTTTCTTCTAGAGAGACTATCTACAATTCTACATGGTTACATGGGATACATCAAGGATTGTCTAACTCTAGATATCTATGGCATATTTCATCACAGGTTAACAAGCCATATCTTCCGTTGGCGTCAGGGGAATATTCAATTCAAACTGGTGTCATGATTGTCGCATCCTTTTCTGTTCTGGTATGGGAATTAGCTTTCTGTATTAATGTATTGTGCAAAATATTGTAAACTTATTATTGTGTATTTGCAGCCTATAATATTCTGACTACCTATCACTTTATTTTTCAGAGTTTTGGCCTTGGATGGATTGTTGGGTCATGGCCATTATTTTGGGCCCTATTCATCAGTTTTGCATTGGGAACTGCTTATTCAATCAATGTGAGTTTGTCTAATCTCAGAATTTTTCATATACAATGCCTTATCAGCGGATATTTTGAAATATATACTTAGTTTTATGTCACCTAATGACAAAAGGTTAAGGTGGAAACTTTACAGAATCTGTTTCTCACTTGGTATCTTAACACCTTTCATGTCAGGTGCCCCTTTTGAGATGGAAGAGATTTGCTTTAGTTGCAGCAATGTCCATTCTCGCAGTTCGAGCAGTGATTGTTCAACTAGCTTTTTTTCTTCACATGCAGGCTATGTTATATCTATTTCTCTTGTTGCAAGCCAAGTTGAACTTTGGATGTCTCTTTCTACTCATACTATGCATGATCCAAACATTCTTATTTCTTGTGCCCAAAGCTGATTGTCTTTTAATAAAAATAAGTTTTCATTATGCCATTTATTGTATGGATATAAATTAAAAATAACTAAATCATGCATGACATAGATATTAAGAATGTAAATGAAAAGGACATGTATCATATAAATAGAAGGGGAAGGAATAATGTTTATTTGGGTATCTGTTTTACCAAATAGTTGCATATTTTAGCCATTTGTTACTATGATCATGTAAATTATAATAGTAATGCGTTTCAGATTTCAATAATATTTTTTTTAAATTGAAAAGATTTCAATGATTCCAAGTACTGAAATATGCATTGATTTTCAGACCCATGTCTTTAAAAGGCCAGCTGCCTTCTCAAGGCCTCTCATCATTGCAACTGCATTTATGAGCTTCTTCTCAGTTGTTATAGCATTATTTAAGGTATCAACTTTTGTTTTTTTCCATGGAACTAAGTTGTGTGCTTTCCCTTTCTGCTTGGTTGGGCACACCAAACTCAGACATAGTTGAAATAATTTTTTTTTTCTGTTGTTGAATAATGTGTAGGATATACTTGATATTGATGGAGACAGGATTTATGGCATCCGATCTTTTACAATGCGCTTGGGTCAAAAGCGGGTTAGTATTAAATGTTTAGCCTTTTTTGTTACCACTTTTTGAACACCTTATTTTGTTCCCATACTAAATCACATTGTGCAGGTATTTTGGATATGCATTTCACTACTTGAAATTGCTTATACAATTGAGGAACATAGTTTATGTATATTGGTTTTGTGTGAATGTGACTATTCTCGATAGTTTAAATATATCTTTTTTATGATGGAATATGTTGTTTCCAGTTTTAATTCTCTCTGCCAATCGAAGTCTTTCAGAGGGATTTAGTCTTAGTGTTTGCATACCTATGATGTTTATTCTAGCAAAAAAAGGGAAATCTACCACTGTTTTGTAATGTTAACTTTTGATATAGGTTATTTGATTAATCTTTTATTTTTTTGCTTCAGTTCAGTCGAGGTTGAGCAGTCTATACTTGATCACAGTAGATTTTGTAACAAGAAAACAGGTTGATATTTAACTTTCATCATCAAGTTCTGAGGTTTGTGTTTTTCTCCAATTAATTATTCTTTTAGATTGAACATGTCTATACTCGTCACATGCTCAGAGACATATCTTGCCATGAAAAGAATCTGGACTTGAGGCTGGATCTGTGCACCAAAAGAACTGTAACTACTTTTACTGTAAGTTTTCTTTGTTTAATTACAGATGCACCTATATCTATAGAATTTATAACATTTAAATTCTTTTCTTTCTTTGTTTAAGATATATTTATTGTTAAATCTTATTTGTGTATATCCTAAAACTAAAAGTAAACAAAGGAACAAAATAGATCTAAACTTGTCTAGAAATATCTGGTTTATCACTTCATAATGATGCTGATTTCGGCTAAATTCTTCATGCTATTACAGGATGATGACTTGGAAAGCCTCAAATTTTTGATAAATTCTGCTAGATGTCAGGCACCCAATAAAAGGTAAAAAAAATGAATAAATGAAGTTGTGGGTAGTGTAAAAGATTTTCTTGAAGGTGAGTTATATTTTGTGGTTAAAGAGTGTCAGTGGTCTCTTGAATACACCATTAATTTGTTCGTGGGTCTTTGTATTGCTGATGCACACTAGTATGTTGAATAACTAGAATGAATCTTTATTGATACCAAAACCATATTACAAGGGGTTCCAAGACTTATTGACCTTGGATTATATTTCTTATGAGAATAGTTTCATTCTTGTTAGCATGCAGTTTTATATTTGCTGCCTATCTTTCTCTGTTTATTTTTTAGAGAGTTTGAACAAGTTCCCTCGAAGGACTAATACACCATCTGGGGTTCACAGTCAAGCACAACAAGCTGAAGAACAGCTACAACATCAACAACAATAGCATCATCCAAACTATAGTTTGAAGTAAAAAATGTTCAAGATTATAAAACTTTATTATGTTAAGCTTTCAAATTTAAGTTAGAACTAAGATCTCATGAAGTAGACACATTCATGGTTTGAATTAGTTATTGTTTAATGTAATACTTATGGTTTATCAATCTATTGAGAATTACATTTTATGATTAATTTTGATTTTGTTTATCAAAATACAATAATGAAAATCTTTTAATTAAAAAAAATCATATAAGTATACTTATCAAAAAATAATTTAAAATATATTATCCACACTAAAGTAACAATTTTTTTACTATATGTTATGATTTAAAAACATATTATAAGCGTAAAAAATCGTTATGGTTTATATAATATAACAAACTAAAAATGTTATCAAAATAATCAAATGTAACAGTTGAAAAGTGTTATGAAAAAAGTATAAGATAAAACTTCAAATTTATAACCAAAAACTCTATTTAAATGTTATTATTTGAATATTATAGCAACTAAAAATGTGTTATTGAATAGTTTAAGATAACACCAAACATAACATTCAAATACTGTTATAGAAAAGACTGGACTTTTAATAACAGGGGTTATGTTAACATTTTCAGAAGTGTTATCAATAGTCCTAGTTAGCAGTTTTTAAGTGTTATGAATACTGTTTTTTCTTGTAGTGTTACCTTTGCCTGGGGGCTTTCCTTCGTTGGCAATTGTGTCCTCGAGCTTGATGTATCGATCAGCTCGATCTAAAAACTCTTGGGTAGTTTTAACCCCATGTTTCTTGAGGCTATTCCAGAGGGGCGTATGGCACCTAACTCCTGTAGTTAGGGCCATCATTTTGCCTTCATCGTCCACAGTCTTGGCTCCTGCTGCAACACGCATGAAGCACTAAACGTACTCTTTCAAAGGTTCCCCCTCCTTCTGGCGTATCTCAACCAGTTGGTTTGCCTCAGTGGGTGCACACGACCCGCGTAGAATTGTCCGTAAAATTCTTTTACGAACATCTCCCAAGAAATGATACTTGCAGGAGGGAATTTGAAAAACCACTCCTGTGCAGCATCAGAAAGTGTTGCAGGAAAGATCCTGCACCGAGCGTCTTCAGACACTTTCTGAATGTTCATCTGTATCTCAAACTTGTTGACATGAGACACCGGGTCACCGGACCTATTAAAGTTCGGAAGCGTGGGCATCTTAAACTTGCTAGGAGTTTCTGCCACAGCTATCCTTTGAACGAAAGGAGTGCCTCTTCTCCTGTCGTACTCGATATGAGATGTTCTTCCCCCGACCAACTGTTGTACTTCCTGGTTCAGGGCGTCTATTTGGGCCTGCACGACTTCAGGAATCACCAGGGCCTCTGCTGCTGGGGGGACGTACTCATCGTGCCGTTCCCGATGGTCATTGAGTACGTCCCTTAAGTCTTCGTCTCTCCACCGCTGCTCGCTTGCTCCGAGCCAGTTAAAGACGTTATTTTGTCTGGGCTGCCCCTCAGCGTTACGTCTCTCTGGTTGGTCTTCCCTAGGTGGTGGGCTTCTACCCCCACCTCTCTCTTCATTTCTTCGACCGGCATTTCTTCTGCCTGAGTCGGCCTCATTATAACCATGGCCATCTCTGAACCTCGATTGGCTATGGTGGGACCGCTGTCCCCTCGGTTGCCTCCTTGGGCTGGAACTTCCTAAGCGTTAGAGGGTGGACTGCGTTGGTCGATAGGTCCCCGTGCATTATCCTTCCGTGGGGGGCCTCGGACCGCAAAGCTTATCTCTGAGTTCCTTCTGTTGCTAGAAGGACGCTGCCCCCTGCTCGGTGGGTTCAGTTCTTCACCCCTATGGCGTCTAGGACTACGGGGCTGCTGCCCGACCCTATTCTGCCCTGGCTGCGGGGGATTGCCGCGACCAGCCTGGGATGGAGGCTGCATGTCAGGATCCCTTGGTGGGACATCATCCTGAGGCACAGGTGGCTGCTCAGGCCTTTGAGTGCTTGTCGACTGGATTGGGGGGCTAGGATTGGCACCCCTTTGGGGTGGCCCATTTGAGGGTTGATCAGGCTGTGAGGCAGGTGCAACCTGATTCCTAGCCAATTGTAGGGCTACTTCGAGGGCTGCCATGGCCTCCCTCTAACGACGATCCATCTTTGCATGTCTTTCACTTAGCTCCTAGCACTGTCGCTCTATCTCTTGCTGCTGCCGCACCATAATCTTCGCAGCACTTTCTTGACTGGCCCTCAGATTGGCCAGTTCATCTTGCAATACCCCCAGGGTATTTCTCAAAGTCTCAGAATCCAGTTCCTCCTCATTGAACTCTAGATGTCGCTCATTTTCAGCCATGTTCGGAGGAGGAGGAGGCTGGGATGGTGCAGCGCCAACCGCCTGCCCAGTCTTCTTTGTTGTTTTCGCCATCAGTGCTTCAACAATCTCGTATCAAGCTCTCAATGAAAGCACCAGAATGTTGACCATCGATTTGGTCAACTGACACGGAGTCAAATGCTTGATGTGGATGGATGTGTTATAATAGATTTAATGACAAAAATAGTAAAGAACATAGTAAATTATAGTGGTTCGGCCCCAAGAATTGGTAATGACCTACGTCCACTTAAGCTATTATTAATATTGAATCTCAAAGGAGTGATCAAAGAACTAGGGTTCTCCGAGTTTCACAAACCTTAGAGGGGTGACTAATACAATGATAGCTCTAATTCTCTTGTAAAGTATGAACTAAAAAATTTGCCAAAAGTCCCTTCCTTGAGCTATTTCTCTTTATTTATAGGCTCAAGGAAGATTACATGAATCAGTTACAGATATTCTTTCTTAATTAGCCAAATATTCAGGAAATCAAGGGAGACAATCTCATATATGATCATAACTACATAAGATTTTCTCCAAATATATCGAGCATACAACCAAGCTGGTCGTCTATAAAGTTCAAATGTTACGCCATGGGAATCTCTCTGGTCGATGGTCGAACAAGAAATCCGCCAGGTATCAGCCACGTATTGAAAACGCCTGCCACGTCATCCACGCCTGTTCTTTGGATAACACAAAGGGATATATTTTTTCTAAATCAAAATGAAAATTGTAGCTGCATTTTTTTTTAAAAAAAATTACTTTTAAGGGCATGCAAAGCGAGTCCTAAAAAATAACTTAAAGGCACTTAACCATATTTTTTAGGACTCACATTGCGAGTCCTAAAAACTTAATTAAAGGCACTCAACCAGATTTTTTAGGACTCGTGTTGCAAGTCCTAAAAACATTCTTTTAGGACTCGCATTGCGAGTCCTAAAAAACCTCAATTTTTAAGGCTCTCAAATAGAGGACTCGTGCGCGCCCCGCGAGTCCTAAAAAACATTTTTTGTAGTAGTGAAAGTGAAATACAACTCTAAGCAAAAGATTACAAATAAAGTGAAGGTCTTTGAAACAAAAGAAAAGAAAGGATTACAACTCTAAATAAGAAATACAAATAAATAGAAAATAAGAATATGAAGATGAAGAGAATTAGAATAAAAGAAAGAACAAGAAAACAAAACAATAACAACTCTCACTCACACTACCAAAGTGAAGAGTGTTGGGGATCACCAACTTGAACAAGATCTAAAACCTTTGTCCAAAAGCTTATTTCCCCCTAACTCAAGCACTAAGGGATCTCTCACAGATATTGGAAATGCTTTCTGGAATAATCAAGCCTCTAGGTCTATTCTAGCGAAGTGCTCTAGTGGATAGAAAAGTTGTCTTTCAAGTGAGCAATAGGCTCTTATTTATAGAGTTCAGAGACATCCTTTGAATTTCAAATTCCACAAACCCTTATGGCTGTTACCAATGATTAATTGGATGTTTATGGAATTAAAAGTGAGATTTGGGAGTAATTTGGGGTTTCGAAGTTGTTCAACACATTTGGAAAAAACTGAAAAATTTGGCCTAATTTGCACCTGTGGCCACAGCCAGGGACATCAGTGGCTGCGACCACTGGCTTCTATCCCACAGGCTTCGGCCACCAACATTCAGTGGCCGCGGCCACAGTCCAGTTTCTGCACACTAAAATGTGCTGTTTTTCCAAACGGTTCCAAACCCTCCCAATTGATTTTGTAACCCCCAAAACACATTATTGGGGTTAAAATCATATCTCTAACAGCCATTTCACATATGGCTTTATGAAATTCATCTCAATATTGTGTAACAACAAAGTTACACAATAATGGGTAATATTTGGAAGTTACAAATTTGTGATTGAATTTATAACACAAAATATGATACATATTTGGATATTTCACATATATCTAAATAATGTAACTCTCTATTATATGTTACAATATGTGACACTCTATGTCACATTTATTTAATCTAAAACATTATATTATAAAACAATATAATATTCTCCCACTAGATTAAATAGTCATCTATTGTAACACTTATTTAATCAATCATTATATTTTAAAAAATATAACCTATCCCCCACTTGATTAAATAAGAACTCTCTCTTATAGGAGTCATTGCATTGGTGCATAAAGTAAAATGTTTTTCAACTTGAACTTTACTATAGTGTAATTATCACAAAATATGTCAAAAATTTGGTTGCGCTAGGCATTGAACCATCTTTACATGATGACAAATCGGTGATAACACACACCTTTGCGATGTTCACTTGAGACCTCTATGTCTTGCTTTGCACCGTTAATGGCCATGTGCACTTTCCATTCAAGGATGTTCTTGAGAATACTCCCAATTCTCATGAGAGGCGGCACCACCCCTTGGTTCATATAGGTAAAATTCTTACAGTATTTTGCTACCAAAAATACTTGTCTTCACAAGACTGAATTCTATTAAAAAAACCTTTCGGTTTTAACCCTCAACTTGGTAACAAACAAGTACTCAACATCTCAGATGGGACTTGTTTTGAGTACAACTAATATTCACTTGATTGACTTGTTGTTACCTATTGAACCTAACTGTAATGACCCAACTTATTCTAGACTTTGGACCATTAAAACTACTTATACATAGACACTATTCTGAAGAAAACTTATATACAAAATAGTCATAACTTTATTAAAAACTGTAAAACCAAGGTTAAAATACATATAATTTGGGGTAGGATATAGGATCCCATTGTTTGAAAATAAAACATAACTTAAATCATAAATAAATTGGTTACAAAATCAAGTGCGGAAATACATAGAAACCATAATTAAAAGACTTAAACAACTTCATCCTCGAATTGTTCGCACAGTCCACCGAATTCATTCTTCCTCAATACACAATCCCAAGCCGCCAAAAATCTTCCCACCGCCATAACTATTTTCCTGCACATATAAAACAAAGGAATGAGCCTAATGCCCAGCAAGGAAAATCTATTAAAAGCATGCAACATAAACATAAACATAAAATATAACATATAACTATAAACATATATTATAATTTTAACCCATGTACATGGTAACTATTGGTGTTTTCTAACTAAGCAACTATAAGCTTCAAAATACAATGAGGTTTCTAGCTAAGCAACTATAAGCCCCAAAAACATAAAAGTGTTGGAGTTTGCTATTTAAGCTACTATAAGCCCCAAAACATACATAACATATAAAAACATACTATAGCATAATCATAACATATAAAAACATACTATAGCATAATCATATAAGCATATAATGCTATCCTATTTTCCTTACCAAATATCGGGATGTGAGAACAAGGACGGGAATTTGGAACACTCCTAAAAACCATTAATGAGAAAGGTGAGTATCTAAAAGAAAGAGATGAAAAGGAATGAACTAAACCATTGAGAAGGTACTTACCGACAAGAACCTCAAGCTCAAAGAACTTAGATGCCTAACCATGAATGAAAACAGCAAGTTAGGAATTGAATAGAGAAAAAATATAAAAACTAATGAAACAATACATAAAGGAACTAGAAATAGGAATACCTTGAATGCACTATAACCGAACAACACCTCGAAAATCGAAATACACACTATGAATCTTACTTCCCAAGTGTTTAATAAGCTTAGAATGATAAAGCTTATAACCTCAACCCAGGTGTTTAACACTCTAAAGTAAACCTAACAGCTTGAAGGCTTTGAACTCAGCTTGAAGAATGAAAGAAATGGTTGGGTACTAGGTCCTATTTATAGAGTTCAAGAATGAAAAGATCTTCATTTAGCTTGAATAAAAATAATGACTTTTTAATTGAAAAACATTTGAATAATCGTTCAACAGAGGCTTAAGACTCGGTCAAAAAGATTTTGGGCTTATCAAGAGGTTATGGAATAAAATGAGCTCGGTTTCAAAATTGTTCAAAAATCATGCCCTAGAGCCGATATATCACCCATGCTAGGCAATATATCGCTTGGGCTTATATTCCCAAGGCTCGTTGAAGTGTTCATGCGAAGTTCACGTGTTTTCGTATTCCCTGAGTGGCAATATATCGCCCCTTAGAGCTGCGATATCAGCATACGTTGAAATATTATACACGTAATTGCATTTTTTTCAGCCTAATTTGAATTGAGTAAACAACTTTTACTGAGTCCTATAACAATTTCAAAGCTGCTGGCAAACTCAAGGGTTTTCAAATATTACTCTTAAAAAACTATTCCTCAAAAATACTTAATTTCTTAATAAACATGCATACAACAAGTGTCATCATCTTATTGGGTCTATCTAAACCTTATTGTATAATAAATATCATCTTCATAATTAGCTATATTAATCAAACCTTATGTTATAATTAATATTCTTAAACTATAGGTTAAACTTATAAAACAACAAGTGTTGCTATGAGTGTCCAACTAAGTCCCGGCTTGAACCAAACTCCACAGTAATAAACATACTATAACTACTACTAGCTATTACTATTACTACTATTATCTAACTAGCTAAGTAAAGTTCTTGGATTGTACACTAACACTAGTTAAATAACTAGTGCTAAGAAAGGAAACCATCAATCGTGAATCTCTTTAGGGAGTTTAAGTCCCATCCCTCGAGATGATGTAGCCACTAAATCCCTCGTTAGTGGCTTAGTGAAAGGATCTGCCAGATTTTCACTTGTTCTCACATAGGATATTAAGATGATTCCACTTTGAATCAATTCTCTTACATATCCATGACTTAGACTAATGTGTCTAGACTTCCCATTATACACTCTACCATATTCTCTAGCCAATGTCGCTTGGCTATCACAATGTATCGATATAGTGGATACATTCTCTTTGATTAGGGGTATCTCTATCAATAGATCTCTTAACCATTCGGCCTCTTTGTCGGTAGCAGCTAGAGCTATAAACTCTGCTTCCATAGTGGAATGAGATATACATGTTTGTTTCTAGGAGCCCCAAGAAATTGCACATCCACCAAGTGTAAATACCCAACCAGTTGTGGACAAGTTGTCCCCAAGATTGGATATCCAGCTTGCATCTGTATATCCTTCTAAGATTGTAGGAAATTTGGAGTAGTGAAGGCTTAGTCCTTTGTTTTTCTTGAGATAACATAGGACTCTTCCAATCGCCTTCCAGTGATCCACACTTGGATTGCTTGTAAACCTACTAAGTTTACTTACCGCAAATGTTATATCAGGTCTAGTACATTGGGTAGCATACATTAGACTCCCTATAGTACTTGCGTACTCCAATTGAGCCACCGCTCTTCCTTCATTCTTCTCTAGTTTTACACTATGATCGAATGGAGTATTAGCATCTTTAACCTTAAGATGGTTAAATTTATTCAATACTTTCTCAACATAGTGGGCTCGCCCTAACGCAAAACCCCCCACTATGTTTCTTTACTTTGATACCAAGTATGGTGTCAACTTCTCCAAGGTCTTTCATCTTGAAGGTGGATGATAGAAACCTCTTCGTTTCTTCTGTCCCTTTCATGCTATCACTTAGAATAAGCATGTCATCCACATATAAGCAAACAATGATCACATAACCTTGACAAGTTTTGGAATACAAACACGTGTCTCCATTATTATGTCTAAACCCATTAGACATTATGGCTTAATCAAATTTCTCATGCCATTGCTTAGGAGCATGTTCAATCCATACAAGGATTTTATAAGTCTACATACTTTATGTTCATATTTTGGTAGAACAAACCCTTTGGGTTGTTCCATATAGACCTCCTCATTGAGGTCACCATTAAGGAATGCAGTTTTAACATCCATTTGATGAACATACAAGTTGTGTATAGAAGCTAAAGAGAACAAAATTCTTATAGAAGTTGTTCTTGCAACAGGCGCATAGGTATCGAAATATCGATACCCTCTTTTTGCCTAAACCATTTAGCTATTAATCTAGCTTTAAAGGTTTGAATAGTACCGCAAGTGTGGTATTTTCTCCTAAATACCCACTTACACCCAATTGGCTTAGACCCTGGTGGGAGGTCTATCAATTCCCAAGTGTTATTGGAAATAATGGAATCCATCTCATCATTGATGGCTTCTTTCCTAAATGCACTATCTCTCGATTGCATGGCTTCTTTATAAGTCTTAGGATCATCCTCAACTAGAAGTACAATAGGAATTTTCCTAATGACTTCCTCTCTATTTCCTTCTACCATGTAGAATGAAATTCGTTGAGAATCTATCTCATCCACTACTAGACTTTTCTCATTCTTTTTTAGCCTTTGACTTCTTCTAAGTTCAAAGGTTTGCTTTACATTATTTTGATAATTCTCCTCTTGAGAATCAATTTTGGATGTAGAAGCTTGAGAATTGTTCTCATATAACAAATTCTCCTTTCGAGATGTTGATGCTTGAGAATTGTTGACACATAACATGTTGTCAAAGAATTCAACTTCTCTAGATTCAATCACAATATTAGACTCTAATTCTAATAGCCTATAAGCTTTACTATTGTTGGAATAACCAACAAAAGCACACTTTGTGGCTTTTGAACCTAACTTTGTTCTATTAGGTTCGTTTTTCTTGCAATATGCAAGACACCCCCACACTTTGAAGTACCCTATGTTGGGTTTTCTTCCTTTCCATAACTCATATGGAAATATCTCATTTTTCTTCATTGGTATTCGATTGAGAATGTGACAAGCAGTTAATAGTGCTTCACCCCATAAGTTGAGGTTCAAGTTAGAAAACACCAACATAGAATTTATCATCTCTAGATAAGTTGTATTTTTCCTTTCGGCAACACCATTGTGTTTATAAGGTGCAATCCACTCATGAATTATACTATTTTCTTCACAAAATGTATTGAATTTCATTAAAGAAGTACTCTCCTCCTATATCACTTCTTAGCACCTTAATCTTTTTATTAAGTTAATTTTCAACTTCTAATTTATATAATTTAAAAGTTGATTTGCTCAAGACTCTGGAAAGTTCTACCTGAAATAATTGCAGAAAATCAAGGGGGATTTGTTCATGGTAGATATATAGCTTATAATATCATGATATGTTAAGACTTAGTTCGGCATTATGGGAGACAAAGTTGTAAGCCAAGTTGCATGATCAAATTGGATTTGAGGAAATCATATGACACTATAGAATGGGACTTTATTGAAGAAATGCTCACTGTTTTTCAGTTTCCCCAGAAATTTATACAACTCATCATGGTTTGTGTTCAAACTCCCAGGTTTTCATTGATGATTAATGGCTCACTAAATGGATATTTTGAGGCAAGGAGATCCTATGTCTCCCTTGTTATTTGTACTTGGTATGGAATATCTATCTAGGATTATGCTTAAAGTTAGCTCTTCTCCAGGCTATAAATTCCATGATAGGTGTGCTAGTTTGAAGCTGAACCATCTATGTTTTGTTGATGACATATTGTTATTCAGTCATGGAGACTTTATATCTATCCTTTGGATGCTTAGGGGGCTCAAGCTATTTTCCAAGACCTCGGGACTCTTTCCAAATGAGGCTAAGTCTGCAATATATTGCAGTGGCATGATTGAATCTGAGATTGACAGAGTGGTGATTGCCTCGGGATTCATTCGATCTTCATTACCATTCAGGTATCTGGGCATTCCTATCTGTTCTAAACGAATATCTAATGTTGAGTGTGGGATCATTCTAGAAAAAATGGTAGCTAGGATTAAGCAATGGAGTTCCAGGAATTTATCATATAGTGCTAGAGCAACATTGATCAATTCGGTTTTACTATCAATACACTCTTATTGGGCTCAAATAATGGTGATGCCAAAACAGATATTGAAGGATATAGATGCAATTTGCATGGCCTTTCTTTGGAAGGGAGTGGCAGAAGCTCATGGTTCGGGATTAGTTACTTGGTCCGCTGTCTGTACTCCAAAATCTGCAGGAGGGTTAGGCTTCAGGAAAATCTTAGAATGGAATATTGCTGCATTAGGGAAATATGTATGGGCAATAGCTTCTAAAAAGGATAATCTATGGGTAAAGTGGATACATAGCATCTATTTACAAAAGATGGACTAGTGGGCTTCTCAGTGCAGCAAAGTTGCAGCTGGTATTGGAAGAAAATTGTTGAAATTAAGGATTTTTATAGAGCTAAAATGGACAGATCAGCTTTAATGGCAGTGAAATATAGTATTCAATATGGGCATGCAATACTATATGACCAATATACCAAGGTTCAATGGAGTAAATATGTCTGGGAGAGATGCAATATTCCGAAACATAGATACATCATTTGGCTAACTTTGCACCAGAAGCTGAGAACCAGAGGCTACCTCAGTAAACACTGTCAGGTATTGGACACAGTATGCTTGCTGTGTGGAGATCACAATGAAGAGATATCTCATCTATTCTTTCAATGTACTTACAGCAAAAACTGTCTTGTGAAGTTGAAGGAGTGGATTGGCTGCCAAGCACAAACAGAGAATTATCACACTTTATTGCACTGGATTTCCAAAGCAAAACACCTTAGCAAGCTCAGGAGAGGTTTTTACATAGCTGCTGTATCAGCGCTAGTTTATCATATATGGAGAGTCCGAAATGATGTCTTGTGGTCATCTAAGATTTGGCATGTAAATCATACTATAGAGGTCATTAAGAGAGAGTTAAAGTTGAGACTCACTGTATCAATGTACAAGGGGAAACAAAATAGGGATAAGGAATGGTTTCACAAATTGTAAAGTTAGATACATGGACTGTAAGTCACATAGGGTAGAAGGAAATTCATAAGTGTACATGATTTGATTTTGAGCAATACAATGATTCTTATTCACCAAAAAAAAATTTAAAAGCATCAAAAGTTTCATCTTTATGCTTTAAAAGAAACACATAGGTATATCTACTAAAGTCATCTATAAAAGTAAGAAAATACATTTTACCACCTCTAGTTAAAACACCATTTAATTCACAAAGATCACTATGGATTAAATCTAGCAAATTAGATGATGTTTCTACACTAGGAAATGGTCTCTTAATCATTTTTGCCTTAACACATGTTTCACATTTACCATAGTTTATAACATTGCATGCAATCATACCAAATTTTACTACTCTTTTCATGGTTGAAAAACCCATATGAGATAGTCTAAGATGCCACAAAAATAAAGAATCATACTCAACTATATAGGCGGAATCAACATTTTTATTGATAACATTGAAAGTTACATCATTGGTGCACAACTTAATCATACCCTCACAAGAGTACCCATTTCCCAAAAATGCATTTGATTTGGTAAGTATAAGTTTACCAGACTCAAAAACGGCTTTAATGCCGGGCTTGCCAAGCAAATCATTACTTACCAAGTTTCTACTCATTTCGAGAACATAAAGTACATTCACTAATGTAACTTTCTTGCCGGAGGTGAAAAAGACTTCAATGGTACCTTTGCCTAGTACCTTGGATTTGCCCTCATTGCCCATTTGAATCTTACGATTGCCCTTTGACTCTTCAAAGGAATTGAACAATGATTTGTCATAGGTGACATAGACGATGGCACATGTATCATACCACCATCCTTTCACCTTGCCTTGGACCGCATTCACCTCACTAAGGATAGCAACTATGTCTTCCTCTTCAATTGCATTCACCTTAGGTCCTTGTTGGTCTTTTCTATGCTTACACTCTCTAGCATAGTGACCCTTTTTCCCACACACAATGCAAGGACCTTTCTCGCCCTTAAACTTGTTTGGGTTGGTTATAGGACCCAAGGGTTTCCCATTACCCTTTTTCCCTTTGTTTTTGGGATGTTTTGGTTGTGACACCGCATTTGCTTTGGAAGTCTCTTCATTTGACCCCTCCACAAGTTTATCTCCACATATCGATTCCTCCTCAATTCGAATATGTTTTGGATTTCCTCCAAAGAATAATCCTCATTTTTATGAAGGATTCTTTTCCTATAGCTCTTCCAAGTTGGTGGTAATTTATCCACTATAGCACCAACTTGAAAGGCCTCGGGAAGCTGAATCTTTAACACTTTCAACTTGTTAACAATTATTTGCAATTCATGTATTTGAGGAAGAATAGTTTTATCACCAAAAAATTTGAAATCAAAATATAGTGATATCAAACACTTTTTGGAATGTTCCTCTTCCGCCTTGAATTTTGTCTCAAGTGCATCCCATATCTCATTTGTCGATTTGGTCTCGAAGTAGAGGTCATAGAGCCTATCAGAAAGGGCATTGAGGATATGACCCCTACAAAGGAGATTGTCCTCCTCCCTTTTCCTTCTTTTCTCCACCACCTCGGGAGTGTCCTTGTCGGATGGTGTTGGGAGAGGTTCTAGAGTGGACTCTAGAATGTAGGCAATTTTTAGAGTGGTCAAAAGGAATCTCACCTTGTCTTGCCATCTAGTGAAATTGGACCCATCAAACCTATCCAGCCTCACTAGGTTTTGATTCATAATCTTATGGTACCACCTTCCATTGAAATAAACAAGGGTAAGCTTTTGAATGTTTGGAAAATAGTATTTGTCTCAATGGAAATGGTAAGAAAATTGCAACTCTATGCAAAAATATTACAATAGACAAGGATTGATTAAATAAAGTGTTACAACTATATAACTGAAATTAAAAATAAACAAAAGAAGAAGAAGAAGAAGAAGAAGAAGAAAAGAATGGTGAAATGCAATTCTAAGCAAAAGATAACAAATAAAGTAAAGGTGTTTGAAACAAAAGAAAAGAAAGGATTACAACTCTAAACAAGAAATACAAATAAATAGAAAAGAAGAATATGAAGATGAAGATGAAGAGAAACATAATAAAAGAAAGAACAAGAAAACAAAACACAAACAACTCTCACTCACACTACCAAAGTGAAGAGTTTTGGGGATCACCAACTTGAACAAGGTTTAAAACCTTTATCCAAAAGCTTATTTCCCCCTAACTCAAGCACTAAGGGATCTCTCACAAATTTTGGAAATGCTTTTGAGAATAACCAAGCCTCTAGGTGTTTTCTAGCCAAGTGCTCTAGTGGATAGAAAAGTTGTGTCTTTCAAGTGAGCAATAGGCTCCTATTTATAGAGTTTAGAGACACACTTTGAATTTCAAATTCCACCAACCCCCTTGGGTGTTGCCAATGATTAATTGGATGTTTATGGAATTAAAAGTGAGATTTGGGAGTTAATTGGGTTTTTGGAGCCGTTCAACACATTTGGAAAAAACTACAAATTTGGCCTAATTTGCACTTGTGGCTGCGGTCAGGGACATCAATGGTTGCGGCCACTGCCCTCTGTCCCACAGGCCGCAGCCACCAACATTCAGTGGCCGCGGCCACAGTCCAGTTTCAGCACACTAAATTGTGTTGTGTTTCCAAACAGTTCCAAACCCTCCCAATTGATTTTGAAACCCCCAAAACACATTATTGGGGATAAAATCATATCTCTAACAACCATTTCACATAGGGCTTTATGATATTCATCTCAATATTGTGTAACAACAAATATACACAATAATGGGTAATATTTGGAAGATACAAATTTGTGATTGAATTTGTAACACCAAATATGTTACATATTTGGATATATCACATATATCTAAATAATGTAACTCTCTATTATATGTTACAATATGTGACACTCTATGTCACATTTATTTAATCTAAACATTATATTATATTATAAAATAATATAACAATAACTGGACACTATCAAGATCAAAGGACACATAAGCTTTGTGATACGATTGTTAATAAAGACATGGGTCAGGGAGTTTACTCCACGATATTATCTTGTGAGGTGATGTTGTTAACTAGATAGATACGTGCAGTAGCAGAGGAGCAAACAAAGTGGACACGCCACAACATTTATTAGCAAACAATAGCAAAACCTCAATGGAGTAAAGGGAGACTAATGAGGTGGAGAGCCGAGTAAATCCACAATAACATAGTTCAACATAGAGTACAGTGAAAAGCTACGAACTAAAGCAACAATGAGGATAAGTAATTAGTTTCGACATGACAAAATAAGACAAAGGCTACTAGTATAGACTAAGGATTTCCAAGGACAACAAGATAACTAGCAATCCTAAAGACGGATGCTAGAATTTGGTGGGACATGGTTAAGAAGACACAAACTTTAGACACCATGACCTGGGCTGACTTTGTACAAGTTTTCAGCAAAAAGTACTACAATGCTACAGTGCTAACAACTAGAGTTAATGAGTTTGTGATAATTACACAAGGTAGTCTTCTGTAATGCCCCACTAATCTAGACTCTTGGACCATTATCGAACTATACATGCATATTCTTACTAAAACATACATTTGCGAAAATACCATAATTTATTATAAACTTGTAGAAACAAAGGTTACTTTCATAAATAATAAGTAGGATATGGGTACCCATTGTCTTTAAAACAAAAAATAACTTAAAGTAAAAAGAGTTACATAGAAAATGCGGAAAATACATTTAAAACCATAAAAAACATAAACAAGACTACATCCTCGAATCGAATAACGCTCGGCCCCTTGACTCCATTCAACATCGATACACATCCTCTAAGCGTCACGAATCTTACCGCCTCTAAAGCTTATTTTCCTGCACATAAACAGAAAGGAATGAGCCTAATGCCCAGCAAGGAAAATCTAACACATAGTCATAAACATAAACTTCATAATAAACGTAAAGACATATCATAACACATAATACATACACTTATTATAATGGCCATTATTACTTGGGGTCCCATAGACTAAACAAGCTTATGCCCATGAGATTAGTGGGGTCCCACTAGCTAAGTGGGCATATGCCCATAACCTTTTTGGGGTCTTGTTAGTCAAATAGGGCATAAGCCCAAGCCTACAAACATACACATTCATAACATAATTCATAGCATGTTTCATAACATAACACATAAAATAACATAAACATAAACATATAGATTCTAGCCTATTTTCCTTACCAAAGTTACCGGGATATGTGGACTGAGTTGGGACTTTTTGGAACACTCCTAAAACCATAAGAAAGAGTGAGTCTAAAGAAGAAAGGAGATGAAATGAAAGGGATGGATAGACTAAACCATTTGAGAAACATGCTTACCGAAACTTACGTGCTCAAGAACTTAGATTCCCTAACCAAAATGAAGATTAAGGTTAGAGATTGAGTAGAAGACTATGAGAAAGAAAATAACATAATACAGAAATGAACTAGAGTTTTGGTTACCTCAAAGACTTGAAAGACCAATCTACTCCTCAACCGAAATACTATAGAACCTCACTTCCCAAAGTGTTTGATAAGCTTATGATGTTTAAGCTTATGATTTTCCCAAACCAGGTGTTTACACTCTCACACTCACTTAACACTAGCAGCTTCTGAACTTAGAGCAAAAGGTGAATAATGGCTGGGTACTAGGTCCTATTTATAGAGTTTGGGAATGAAAGTATCTTGATTTTACTTGAATAAAAATAATGGCTTTTTAGGTGAAAATCATTTGAATAATCGTTCAGCAGAGGCTGAAGACTCATTCAAAAGATGCTGGACTTTTGAAGAAGTTTGAATGGCTGAAAGGAAAAGAATTCAAAAGAGTTTGAATTCATGCTGGAGGAGGCGATATATCGCCTGGGCTAGTATGCCCGAGGCGACCGTGCATCGTCTCGTGTTTTCCGTATCTACGTGCTGCGATATATCGCCCCCTATAGCTGCGATATATCGGCACACGCTGAATAATTAAACACGAAATTACACATTTT
Organism: Humulus lupulus; assembly: GCF_963169125.1. NCBI lineage: Eukaryota > Viridiplantae > Streptophyta > Magnoliopsida > Rosales > Cannabaceae > Humulus > Humulus lupulus. The sequence continues at coordinate 195,016,353 of NC_084799.1, read as the reverse complement.
TAGCTAAGTTTGAATGGAGTAAACAGCCTTGACTAAGCCCTCAACGTATTCAAAGCTGCTGACTGACCTTATAACATTCAAACTTTACTCCTTATTAAATTTAATCCTCAAAAATACTTAATCCTTAATCACCATTCATAACATGTGCTTAAAATCCTATTGGTTGATGTCTAAACCTTATAATATAATAAATATAATCCTTAATTATCAGTCATATAATCAAACCTTAGGTTATACTTAATATTCTTAAACTATAGGTTAAACTTATAAAATCTATAAGTACTACTATGAGTGTCCAAATAATTCCCGGTCTGAACCAAAAATCCACAGTAACAAAGATAATACTAAACATACTATAATACTACTAAACAATTAGCTAAGTAAAGTTCTTGGACTCTACATCTTCCAATCACAAAGTATGCCTAGAAGTTTGACAGACTGGCAAGGTTTGCATCTGAGATAGTCTCATCAAAGGTCATGAGACACTACAAGAAATCTGGCATATACCTACTAATTTCTTACCTACCTATATATATTGGTAGGTAAAGTTACTCTTACCTACCCAAAATTTAATGGTACGCACTATTGGTAGGCAAATATTAAAATTTTCCATAATTATATTTTTTGTACCAATAATATTGGTAGGTAACAAGTTTTTCCTACGAATATATTGGAGGGAAAATTTTTAGCTTTTGGAGCTCATTTTTCCTACCAATTTTATTTAAAATTTTTTTTTTTTTTAATTGAAATTAATGCTGATGTGGACAACATTAACATTATAGTACTCATTTTTTCTTCATAAAAACATAATCATATACATTTATATATAAAAAATAACATAAATATAATTATATAAATGTATTTTATTTAATAAAAACATAAATATAACTTTTATAAACCTAAACCTAAAACTATCGATCTCTTAAGTCCCTCTTTCTCTCCAACACACTCACCTTCTCTCTTCTTAGTCTCCCAATCGCCTACCCATCGATGAACCTAGTCCTTCTCAGCCACCTCCCCATCGACGAACCCAGCTGCCTCCTTCTTCGGCGGGCCCAGCCGCTACCTCCCCATCGACGAACCCAGTCCCCCAAGCCACCTCCTCTCATCTCTTCCAAACACTTATCCACCCCTCTCTTTTCTCTTCTTTGAGACACCTCCATTGATCTCGAACGCCTCCTTCCTTCTACGAACCCAGAAGCGTCTCCTTCCTTCTCGAACCCAGAAGAGTCTCTTTCTCTAGATCCATCTTTAAGACGCCTTCCTTCTCTAAGACGCCTCATTTCTTCAACCTCTTGTTGGAATCCAAACGCCTCTTAAGCCACCCATTACAGCATCCATAGCCACCCATCATCACCTCTAGAGCCACCCATCACCACTTCTACAACCACCCATTGCTGTCTTTTTTCTCTGTTTGTATGGCCTTCGATTTTGAACTTTGTTTGTGGTTGGTCTTTACTTTTTTTAACTTTATGTTTGTGGTGGGTATTGTTTTATCCAATTCTAATTATTGTGTGATTTTGAGTATATGTGTTTATTAGATTGCATTTTTGGTTTTTTCTTTGGAAGTAGGGAGCTCGTTCCTGGCTTTGGATTGCAGTGGCTGGGTTATGGCTTGTATTGCAACGATTAAGGTGCGACTTTGGAATGAGTTTGAAGTTTTCAGATTGGTTGGCTGGTGGCTTTGAGGTTTTTGTATTCGTTGCTTGGTTTTCAAACCTAATTATTGTTTATTTTGGTTAAGTTTGAATATGTAAATCTGAGTTTTAATATGAGTTTAGGCTTATGGCTTTCAGATTTTTGGATTTGTGGCCTTGGTGGGTTTGAGATGTTTTAGATTGGTTGGTTGGTTGTTTGAGGTAATATTTATGACAATGTTGATGAAATCTCCAATAATCTGAAGGGTTTATGGTGAGTCATTGTTCTGAGGTTGTTTGTGTTGTTTTCTTTATGATCATGTTATGTGTATTTAGCTTTATGGTATGTTTGTGTTTTAATGTTAGATTTATATTTTGTTTTTGTGATTCATTTTTTAGATTAATTGATTTTAACACATACATGTTTTTGTTGGATTCATTTTATCTGAATTTAAATTTGTGGGATTTATAGGGATCAAATTTATGACTTTGATGCATTTTTGTTTTGGCGATTTATATGTTTCATTGTTCTGACTTCTGAGGCTTTGAGCTATGTTTTCATTCTTGTTTTGAGGCTTGAGTTGTGTTTTATTGTCCTGGAGGTTTGTTTCATTGTTTTGAAGCTTTATTTTTTTCATTGTTGAACAATCTAAAATATATAAAGATCTCCATTGTTGTAGACCTATGTGTTTCTAGGCTGGGTTTAGTCTTTATTTTGCCTCTGTGATTGTGATGCTATGTTATTATTGTTAGGAGTGTGTCCTAAAAGCATGTAAAGACATTTGCTTTTCTGTGAATAAATAAATACAATGGTTTATTATTATTGTTATATTTAGATTGTTAAATTATTGTTTGAATAATTTTATAAATATGTAGAAAAATTCCATATTCATTATTGAGGATGTGATCTTGTATAAGTACGAGAGAATTAAGATCACATGAACGAATAAAAATAGACAACAACAACAAATTAAAGTTATGGAATTCTTTAATTGGAGTTGTAAGTACTGTTTACTGAGTATCATAATGATACAAATAATCTAGATTCGGATTATTGATGTGGTAAGACATCTCGATAAAGGTGCTTTATATAATATGATTATATATGACATGGGCCGATATGAATTAAAGTCTTTATCCAAAAACCATTTAACAATAAAGACTTGTAATTCATATCATAACTGATGATCATTTATAGATCAACCTAAATCCTGAGTGTTCATAAACTCATGTTCATGTTTATTAAATCTTTTGATTCATTCGTTAAGGTCTCTTCAAAGGATGAGGCTAATGACTTTTGTTTTGGAGATTTAATATCATGGATGGCTGGGAACATGTATCAACAATACGAAATCTAATCTTTCCTAACGGATCGTATATTAGTTTCCTTAAGGGTTAATTCTGTAACTGAATGATTTTGAGCTCAAATCTATAATTAGATTATAGATTAATTATTCACTAGTGAATTAATGGTACTTAAGGAATAAGAAGTAAATTAGAAAGGTAAAATGGTAATTCTTCCATTCTAATTTATGAACTAATTAATTAGAGGGTTGAACTATTGAAAGATGGTTATATCAATGGACGACTTAAGAAAAGATTTCTGTAAAAGTATATCTATAACATAAAGAGTGCAATTCTGAATTTATAGTGGAGTAATATCAGAATTAATAAATTAACTATTATAATTAAAGAGTTTAATTATTTAGTTTATTTATTGGAGCTTAATGTTATAGGTCCATGGTCCCCAAAATGACTCAAACAAACACTGACAAAGGTATACACAAAAATGGGCAAAAAGGACTTATGTGATAAGAAAAATATTTTTCTATGTATCAAACATAATTATTGTTTAATTATGTGTAATTAATTAATTATTTGATTTAACAAAATTATAATTATTTTTGAATTAATTTATTTTTTGGATTTTTTGCTATTTAAATAATAATAAAAATTTGGAAAAATCACATGCCATCACTGGCATGTGGTACACGTGTGGCATAGTGCACAGTCATTGTGCTACACGCATGAAAGACTATGATCAGTTTCTTGGTTCCCACAATTTTAGTTATTTAAATATTAAATAAATAATGACATATTTTAATATGATTAAAATATTATTATTTAAGCAAATATCTGATAACTGATCAGTTATTTTAAATTGTTTAAAATAACAAATATTTTAATATATTGAATATATTAAATATAGGATATCAGTTTTACAGAACGTAACTTTTCAGGGATAGAAAAATATCTAGAAATCTCTCTCAGAGAAAGAGAACAGTGACATAAACAAAAGTCAGTGTTCTTCACAAAACTTAGGTCCAAACTTTATCAGATCTCATGTGTTGAGAACATCTGATAAATAGTTTTTTGCCTATTGTTTGTATAGCGAGCCCACACTCGTTCTTTGTGTGCTGAGAACATTTTGGAAGATCTTGGTATGAGATCTCAAGGATTTAGCCATACAAAAAAATAGCAGCAAGGAAGGACCTGAGGTAATTTTTCTATTCATGTCTTTGATTCAATATATATATATATGGATGTGAAGAAGTAGATCTAGAAATCTTATGGGAATAAACTAACAATTTGATTGTTGTTCCGCTGCGTATAATCGCTGATTTGATCAATAAAAACCAACAAATGGTACCAGAGCTATCTTCACATATATATATTGAATCTGTGTGGGTTTACTTTTATGCATTTATTTATTTTGATGAATGAATGGATGGCTTAATGTGATTGAATGCATAGGAATTTTGAATCGTTAATTGTATAGTGTTTTTGGGTTAGGATTTGTTTACGATTAGATCATTGTGTAAGCCATTAAAGGGCATAGGATTTATGTAATTTTATTTGGTTTTTGACACCATAAAATTGTAATTCTGATCACACAAAAGTCAAAACGGAGCCCGAGATTCAGAATTCAGCCATCGCTCCTCCGAGACCGACCTCCGAGCCGCTGCCGGATGCCGTCCGGACAGGTCCATACGGATCCGTATGGTTCCGTACAGTCCAGCCCCAGCAGCCCCGTTTGACACCGTGTGTCCCCGCCTGACTGGTCCAGAATTTTTTTTATTTTTTTTTAAATTAATCTATTATTTTTTAAATTTTAAAATGTTTAAATATCCTATTTTTGAAATTTGATATTTAAATAATGAGATATTTTTGTTATCTGAACAAACTTTTTTGAATATCTTATTTAAATTTTATTTTTTTAAAATAACAAATTTTAATTTAAATTCATTTCAGTTTTAATTAAAAGTTGTTTTAATTAAAAAGAAAAATAAAAATAATGATTATTTGAAAGTTTGTTTTAATTAATCATAAATAATTAGAAAAAAAATTTCTTATTATTATTCTGGACCAACAACGACACATATCCTACCGACAGTAAAGTAAAGTAGCCCGATGGAGATCAAGGCGATTTTATTTTATTTATTTTAATTTTATAAAGTGGTTGTAAAATTAGAACTACCCAAAAGCACCTGGTTCAACATTTATTGTTTATTTATTTAAATAATTATTTTCATGTGATTAATGTGATTGATAACATGTTCACGCATTGTATGCCATACATAAAAACCCACACAGTCATAATCATGCATCTCATTTGTAGAAACATGATTATTAGGATTGTCCTATATGTTTATATGAATTATTTTGTTAAATCAATTGCATGTAAATTACTTAGTTTTATTTTGAAAACTTGGTAAAATATCACACCAAAATTTTAAGTCTTTATGACTCAATTTCTTTAAACCAACTTTATTTTAAAAATGTTTTTAGTAAAGTTTAAATGAACATGATTGGTAATTTAAAATTGGATATGGACCTAGAAACTCGCTTTCTTTCCAATTTTAATTATGTTCATAAGGTTTAAATATGTTATAATTAATTTGGAATTAATTAGGTTAAATACACTTATCTCAAAATAGTGAGTGGGAGAGGATTAATATCTCAAACATAACCCATGGTCTCCATTATTAATATAACATCGTGAGATATGAATTGCGCCTCGCGATGGCTTTGTTTTCGTCCCCCTAAGGAAGGTGTCTAGACATATCAATATCAATGTTATATTTCTTACATAGATAGGAACTAATGATGTATTTTAGGCTTGACCGACCCTAAGGCGGCATGTCCTAAGTTAAGTCATGAACTCCGAAATAATTGGTTAAACTCACAAAGTTATGATTAAGCTTTTGCAGTGGATAATCATAACTTAACCAAACTAAGCGGTACTTTAATGTTTAAAATAGAAAATAAAGAGTTATTTTATGTATTAAACAATAAAGATAAGAATGTCTTATAAATTCTCTAAAATTAATTTGACCGACCCTAAGGCGGTTCTTTAATTGTTAGAAAATTTTATCATGGAAATTATTCTTTATTTTATGTGTTTTAATTGTGCTCATGCATCACGTTTAATTTTCGAAACTTTGATATTTATTTTTCTAAATATAATAATATTTGTATATATTTATTTATTCCCAGCAAAAATGTCTATTGATGATTCACACACAGATGTTTTTCTCAAATCCTTGGTTTTTGAACCTGAAAATATGCAACACTGGTTTCGAAGCATGTTGACCATTTTTTCTTATAAAAAGATGGTGTCAACTGTCTGTGAAAAACCTCCAACAAAACCACCTCTGGCTACAAGCTATGAAGCAGAAGAAAAATATGAAAATTGGATGAAATCTGATCGGTTGGCACGTTATTACATGCTTTCAACCATGCCTGACGACACAAAGGAAAAATATATACACTATGACTCAGCACATGAGATGTGGCGAGCAATGACAGAGGAAGTCTTTGCTGAGTGTCATCGTTTATATCAAACGAAAAAGATAAATAAGATTTACATATATTTTTCAACTTTGAATAATAGATTCAAAGATTATGAATATCAAATTCAAATTTTTTTGAATAGTAGATTCAAAATATATGCCACTAATCTATTTTTCTTTTGTCTTTCCTTTTGCAGAATCAGAACCCTGAAAAGGAGGAAGAGACTGATAAGGATTTTGATAGCGAGTAAAGAGCAGGAGGAGTTGGAGAGTAGTTTTTATTTAGTAATTTTATCGTTAGTTGAACAATTTAAATTTCTTTATTTTGTTTTAGAAATTTTAGATTTCTTTAAATAAAGAAAACTACAATCTAGAAATTTAGTTTATTGTTAATAATTTTGATTATTAATGTTTAGAAACTTATTTCTATTTTTGCATAACATTTATTTCTTTTATTAATAAAGTAGTTATTATTTAAAGAAATTATCTTATTTTACTTGTTATGCAAATGCTTTGGGATAAACAAAGTTTACATACTTATAATGGATGACAAATTTTTATAATTTTTGAATTATTTAAAAACAGCTAATTTTAAATCTATTAAACTGATTCTGATAGTGAAACATATCTGTAGCACTTGAGAATTGGGCCATATTGGTCTAGACGGAATAAATAGGCTTGTAAAGGATAGTCCTTTAAGAGAACCATTTATTGAATCTCTTCCTATTTGTAAATCCAGTCTAGAAGACAAAATTTTCTCAGCTAAAGGTTCAAGAGCTACAGAACCACTTCAGCTAGTACATACGGATGTAGCGATCCACTTAATGTACAAACAAGAGGAGGTTGTGAATATTTTTTCACTTTCATTGACGATTATTCAAGATATGGTTACCTATAATTAATGCAAAGAAAATCTGAGACTTTTGGAAAGTTCAAAGAATTTCAAGCAGAGGTTGAAAAGCAATTAGGTATATCACTAAAAAGCACTTCGACCAGATCGAGGAAGAGAGTACTTGGACTATGAATTCAAGAACCATCAACGTGAGCATGGCATTCAATTCCAACACACTACACTTGAAACGCCACTGTAAAATGGTATTTTAGAAAGACGGAATAGAACGTTATTAGATATGATTAGATGAATGATGAGCTTCTCATCATTACTACTGTCATTCAGGGGATATGTGATTCAATGTGTTCTATACATATTGAATGATGTTCCATCTAAGTCTATCCAAAAGACACCCATAAAATTATGGAATGGTTGTAAACCTAGTTTACACCATTTTAAAATTTAGGGGTGTCCTGCACATGTGCTTAAAGGAAAGACCGGGAAGTTGGAAACACGCTATGAAGTGTGTATGTTTGTGGGATATTCCAAAGAGACTAGAGGTGGAGTTTTCTATAGTCGAAAAGAAAATAAAACATTTTTATCGACAAATGCAACTTTTCTTGAATATGACTATGTTAATAACCACAAACCTCGCAGTAAGGTTGTACTGGAGGAGATGGTCTCGAATGAAGTTGCAAAGTCACCAGCAATAACCAATGAAAAACGACAAGAGGAAACTGCTAGTTCTAGTCAGAATAGTAGAGAACTTCGTCGTAGTGGGAGGGTTAGTAAGCAACCTACACGCTATGAACACAGAGTTCAAATGCTTGTGTCTGACACAAACAAAGACGATCCATTGACATTGAAAGATGCAATGAATCATTCTGACAAGGAAAAATGGCAAGAAACCATGAACCAAGAAATGAAATCGATGTATTCCAATTCTGTCTGGGTTCTTGAAGATCCACCTGAGAATATCAAACCCATTGGTTGCAAGTGGATATTCAAGAAGAAAAGAGGAGCAGATGGGAAAGTAGAGACTTTCAAAGCAAGGCTTGTAGCCAAAGGTTACAAACAGAAAGAAGGGGTTGACTATGAAGAAACATTTTCTCCTATAAGAAGGGGTTGACTATGAAGAAACCTTTTCTCCATTAGCCATGCTAAAATCCATTCGTATACTCTTGTCCATAGCTGCATGCATGGATTACGAGATCTGGCAAATGGATGTCAAAACAGCTTTTCTGAATGGCTACCTTGACAAAACCATTTACATGTCTCAACCAGAAGGGTTCGAATTAAAAGATCAAGAACAAAATGTTTGCAAGCTTCTTAGGTCCATTCATGGACACAAACAAGCTTCTAGATCTTGGAATCTTAGATTTGATGACACAAGAAAAACATTTGGTTGTTGAACAAAATGTTGACAATCCTTATGTCTATAAACAAATCAAAGATGGTATAGTAGTATTCCTCGTTCTTTATGTTGATGATATCCTACTCATTGGGAATGATGTGGAGACATTATCAAATGTAAAGAACTGGTTAGCTGAACAATTCCAAATGTAAGATTTGGGAGAAGCCAAGTATGTTTTGGGCATTAAGATTCTTAGAGATAGACAGAACAAAACTTTGACACTATCTCAAGCAACTTATATTGATAAGCTGCTAGAACGCTTTAATATGCAAAACTCCAAAAAGGGTGATATGCCAACCTGTTCTGGAGTATTCCTGTCCAAGGAGCAGTGTCCCAAGACACCTCAGCAAAAGGAAGACATGAGACAGTATCCCTATGCCTAAGCAGTAGGCAGTCTAATGTACACCATGTTGTGTACAAGACCTGACATTTGTTATGCAATAGGGATAGTCAGTCGTTATCAATCCAATCCTGGATTGAGTCATTGGACTGTAGTGAAAAATATTCTCAAGTATCTTAGAAATACTAGAGATTATATGCTTGTATATTCAGGTGGAAACCTGAACCCCACTTGATACACTGACTCAGATTTTCAATCTGACAAGGATAGTAGAAAGTCTACTTCTGGGTCAGTATTCACTCTTGGTGGTGGAGCAGTTGTCTGGAGAAGCATTAAGTAATCCAGTATAGCTGATTTAACCATGGAAGCCGAGTATATAGAAACTTGTGAAGTAGCTAAGGAGGCTGAGTGACTCAAAAGTTTCTACTCCGATCTGAAAGTTGTTCCAGAAGTGGAGAAATCACTTGTTCTTTACTTTGACAATAATGAAGCAGTGGATAATACTAAAGAACCAAGAAGCCACAAGAGGGGAAAGCATATAGAGTGAAAATACCACTAACTAAAAGAAATTTTACATAGAGGAGATGTGTCCATTCTGAAGTCGTATCAGAACACAACCTTGCAGACCCGTTTACGAAGACGCTTCCTGCAAAGCAATTCGAGGGTCATGTACGTAATATGGGATTGAGAGAAATGCCTCACTTGCTTTAAGTACAAGTGGGAGATTGTTTGGAGTGTGTCCTAAAAGCATGTAAAGACATTTGCTTTTCTGTGAATAAATAAATACAATGGTTTATTATTATTGTTATATTTAGATTGTTAAATTATTGTTTGAATAATTTTATAAATATCAGAAAAATTCCATATTCATTATTGAGGATGTGATCTTGTATAAGTAAGAGAGAATTAAGATCACATGAATGAATAAAAATAGTCAACAACAACAAATTAAAGTTATGGAATTAATTCTTTAATTGGAGTTGTAAGTACGGTTTACTAAGTATCATAATGATACAAATAATCTAGATTCGGATTATTGATGTGGTAAGACATCTCGATAAAGGTGCTTTATATAATATGATTATATATGACATGGGCCGATATGAATTAAAGTCTTTATCCAAAAACCATTTAACAATAAAGACTTGTAATTCATATCATAACTGATGATCATTTATAGATCAACCTAAATCCTGAGTGTTCATAAACTCATGTTCATGTTTATTAAATCTTTTGATTCATTCGTTAAGGTCTCTTCAAAGAATGAAGCTAATGACTTTTGTTTTGGAGATTTAATATCATGGATGGCTGGGAACATGTATCAACAATACGGAATCTAATCTTTCCTAACAGATCGTATATTAGTTCCCTTAAGGGTTAATTCTGTAACTGAATGATTTTGAGCTCAAATCTATAATTAGATTATAGATTAATTATTCACTAGTGAATTAATGGTACTTAAGGAATAAGAAGTAAATTAGAAAGGTAAAATGGTAATTCTTCCATTCTAATTTATGAACTAATTAATTAGAGGGTTGAACTATTGAAAGATGGTTATATCAATGGACGACTTAAGAAAAGATTTCTGTAAAAGTATATCTATAACATAAAGAGTGCAATTCTGAATTTATAGTGGAGTAATATCAGAACTAATAAATTAACTATTATAATTAAAGAGTTTAATTATTTAATTTATTTATTGGAGCTTAATGTTATAGGTCCATGGTCCCAAAAATGGCTCAAACAAACACTGACAAAGGTAAACACAAAAATGGGCAAAAAGGACTTATGTGATAAGAAAAATATTTTTCTACATATCAAACATAATTATTGTTTAATTATGTGTAATTAATTAATTATTTGATTTAACAAAAATATAATTAATTTTTAATTAATTTATTTTTTGGGATTTTTGGTATTTAAATAATAATAAAAATTGGGAAAAATCACATGCCATCACTGGCATGTGGTACACGTGTGGCACAGTGCACAGTCACTGTGCTACACGCATGAAAGACTGTGATCAGTTTCTTGGTTCCACAATTTTAGTTATTTAAATATTAAATAAATAATGACATATTTTAATATGATTAAAATATTATTATTTAAACAAAAATCTGATAACTGATCAGTTATTTTAAATTGTTTAAAATAACAAATATTTTAATATATTGGATATATTAAATATAGGATATCAGTTTTACAAAACGTAACTTTTCAGGGATAGAAAAATATCTAGAAATCTCTCTCAGAGAAAGAGAACAGTGACATAAACAAAAGTCAGTGTTCTTCACAAAACTTAGGTCCAAATTTTATCAGATCTCATGTGTTGAGAACTTCTGATAAATAGTTTTTTGTCTATTGTTTGTATAGCGAGCCCACACTCGTTCTTTGTGTGTTGAGAACATTTTGGAAGATCTTGGTGTGAGATCTCAAGGATTTAGCCATACAAAAAAATAGCAGCAAGGAAGGACCTGAGGTAATTTTTCTATTCATGTCTTTGATTCAATATATATATGCATATGAAGAAGTAGATCTAGAAATCTAATGAGATTAAACTTAAAATTTGATTGTTGTTCCGCTGCGTATAATCTCTGATTTGATCAAAAAAACCAACAAGTATAAGATTCAAATTTCTAGTTTTTTTTTTACTTTCAAGATATTTAAAATCTGTTTTGTGGATTTTTGTCTATTGTAATATGAAGAATTGATGATGGCGACTTTTTACACTTTCTCTTATATAAATATATATATATATATCTGTCTTGTTGTTATTTGGTAGTGAGTTTTAGTTATGTTATTTATTTTCTATATTTTTTATATTGGTCTACTAAGTTTGTTAACATGATTTAAGATTTTTAATTTTATTATAATTTTTATGATATGTTAATTATGCTTTATTTTCAGTGTTAATCAAGTTTGTAATGGCTCAGGTACTTTGTTCTGATATTTGTTTTTTATATTTAGATATTGGTTGCTTAGGGACTTTGGATGATGAAATTGACTAAGGATGATTTTTTTAATAGTTGAGCACTGAATGTAGTTACTTCTTTGTTGCTCTATTTTTAAATTTTTGCATTATTCTCAAGTGTTTTTTTGAAGCATAAATGATATTTGTAATCTGGTTTTTTAAGTATGAGATATTTATGTGTTTGAATCTGATTTTTTAATCTAATTGGAGTGTGTTTTATGATTTATGTCATGTTTATAAATTTTCAAACATACTTGTAAATATTTCATTGAAAAATACCATAGTCATTTTTTTGAGTGATCTTATTTGATGTATGCATTTATTTATTTTGTAAACTATGATAGATTCTTACGATGTTAGTCTTATTTTGATGAAAAATTAGTTTTACACTTAGATATATATAAATCTAGTTGATTACGCTGAATGCAATTTTAAACTTTTATTTATACATGTACTTAGTCTAATTCACAAATGTATCTACTTTGTTTACCATTTTAAATGAAGTTATAAGGCTTTGGGGTCATTTATGTTCATTATCTGAGTACACTTAATCTGAAATCTGCCTCTGTCCTGTTTTATTTTCCAAGTTTCTAAAGCTGTCCTTATGAATTTTTACCTATGACAACTCAATTGGTTCTAAAATGTTACTATAAATACACTCCAGGCCGGATTTCTTGCAGTGGTACTTTGTTTGTGACATCTATATCTGAATATTTAGATATTAAATTAGATGTCTTGTTGCTTGTTGGTTGTGCTATCATCAATAAACTAATACTTTGTTGCTTATCCTTATGAATTTTCATATTTAGATATTTGGTTGCTTAGGGACTTTGTTTAAGATATTGATATGGTAGATTCTTATGTCATTTTTTGTGTCTAAAATCTGATTTTTAGTTTGTTAGTTAGTTTGGTGATTTTTAGTTTGTTAGTATGATGTTCAAGAATAAGTATACTTATTTTATGTTGGTGATTATAGGACTTGATGTACTCATGTATTTATTTTTAATATATGTTGGTATATCAAGTGTCATAAATGACCATAATAGTAAGTCATATTTTTTGAAATCCTTATGATGATTAAATTTGGGATATTTATTGTGTTGGAATTAATTATATAGTCATTCCTACGGTCACCAACCCAAACCCCGCCTCTAGCCATCCTCGGTGTCCACCTCCCAAAGCCATCATTGACATTCACAAGTTCAGTTAGAGAAAGGAGGCTCTCGTGCAATAATCTCAAAGTGAAGAATAAGAAGAATATTAAGAAAATGACATTATTGAGTTTGTAATGACTTGAAAAGAGAACTATATAGAGTATAAACTTGTTGATATTTTTTTATGTGAATAGACTTATCAACACTCATCTTTAATAAGCAATGAGTATTTTATAATATATGTTTGTTTATTTTGTTATTAATGTTAAATAATTTATTTGAGGAACAATGTTAAATATTTTTTAAATTAATTACTTTATTTTATTATTTATATTCTATTAAGATTAAATATATAATTAAAATTACCTACATAGAAATAGTATCTTTACTCACAAATAATTAAGTGTAGGTAAAAATAGGTATACCATAGCATGCCACGTGGACCAGTCATTTAGTGCCATATAACAAATAAAAAGATGACAAGTAACACAATTATAAATTTCCAACGGGTCCAACTAATGTGTGCCATGTGTTTCACTAAAAACTTGCCACAAGGCTTGCCACGTCAGATGCCATGCCGTCCCGGGTGCTTTACCAGGCCCTGGGTTAGTGGTCTACACTGTGACGATATCCCAGGTATCCTATAGGGTCTCACCCTAGCAACTCGCACTCTACGTGCTAACCACTGCTCCCAGCCCCCTTGTTGTTCTCGGCCTTCGTCGTTCCTGGCCCTCGCCGTTCTCGGCCTTTGCCGTTCTCGACCCTTTGTCGTTCTCGGCCCTTTGTCGTTCTCGGCCTTCGCCGTTCCCGGCTCATGCCATTCATTCAATATATATATGCACACATAACATAATTAAACAGATACTCAAGCAAGTATGAACGGGTTCAATGGGGCTACGCCCTGCAGCATAATCATTTGGGGTCGTGCCCTATAACACAATCATATAGAGTCGTGCCCTGCAACACAAACTATAGGGCCTCGCCCTGCTCTACGGGTACAACAATTTTCTTACCAGTGTCCCGAGCTTTCCAAGCACCGATTTCCCGAGCACAGTCCCCTAATCCGAGCCTCGCTAAAAACCTAGTCACAATGGATCAACAACAATCATCCATCAAGTTCCAATGCATAAAATAACTTTGGGTCATAATTCTAGTCTTTGGGACGTTGAATTCTATCAATCTGGGTGATAGAATCCATCTCGAGCCTTAACCTTTGGATTCCCGGGCCTAAAACCTCCTTAAGGCCCAAAAATACACTAAGTGTCACGGCCCACATCAACCAGAAACCCCCAGTCCCAAAACAAGGCATGCATGCCACGGCCCAAGCTAGGGCATGCCGCGACCCGCCCTTCATCCTAGCCACCATTTTGTTCTAGAAGGTCGCGGCCCAACAAGAACAAAGTTGCGGCCCGACCCTTCAAACCCAGAAAAATCCTCCATTTTTACCATGAAAACCAATCCAATGAACCCCAAAATCAACCCAACAACTCAAGCTAATCATCACATAAGTTATACCATGAACCCAGAACAAAGCCTAGCAAGAATTCTAGCTCAAAACCTCATCAAACTCAAAGATGATTCTTCACCCAACATACATTCAATACTCTAGAATTTCAGGTAAAAAACCAATATAATTCTCCAAGATTAAAGCTTTCCTTGAGCTGAGTTGAGTCTCTGAATTAGGTTCTTAAGCTTCAAGCTTCTAGGTCCCAAGATTCCCAGCCCAATTCCTTAGTTTTGATTAGTTTCCACCAAAATTTCCCAAAGCTTCCAAAGGGAGAAACTCCAAGAAAGAGAGGAAGAAAAAGTCGGTTTCCTTAGCTTCTGAACACTTCTCCAATTTTGTTTTATTTAACTTAAGTTTCTAAGGTTACCTCAAGGCTCGAGGTGCCAAAAATGTCCTCGAGAGCAAAATGGTAAATTTTTCCAATATTCCCTCCTAAACATTCTATCTTCAAATATATCTCCAAATATTTATTTCTATAACATGGTAACCCTATAAAATATCTAATACCCGAAACACCCCTCGACTCGCCCCGAGTCAGGTATACGACCTCATTGTGACTTTCTAGCTAATCCACTCCTTAGGACTATCTCGGATCGTGCAACACAGATATATCACCAATATATCATACTAATCGCAAATATCACAATTATGCCCGCAGCGAGCTAAAATTACAAACATGCCCCTAATAACCAGACGGGGCCCACATGCATATTTAATTCACCTAAATATGCATTTCTAATCACATATTCATTAAATTCACATATTAGCATATTAAATCATTTATTGCTCTCCAGGCATGCTAATCAAGGTCCTGAGCCTTATTAGCAAATTTGGGACGCTACAATTATCCCCTCCTTACTGAAATTTCGTCCTCGAAATTACCTGAACAACTCGGGATACCGCTCCTGCATATCTGATTCAAGTTCCCATGTTGTTTCCTCAACCTTGTTGTTTCTCCACAACACTTTCACTAAGGCGATGGTCTTGCTCCGCAAGACTTTATCCTTCTGATCAAGAATTTGAATTGGCTTTTCCTCATAAGATAAATCCTGGTCCAGCTCCAAATTCTCACAACTCAATACACGCGTCGATCAGATACATACTTCTAGAGCATGGACACGTGAAACACATCATGAACCCCTAATAAAGTTGGAGGCATCGCTAATCTGTAAGCTACCTCTCCAACCCGTTCCAGAATCTCAAAGGGGCCAACAAACCTGGGGATCAGCTTGCCCCGAACACCAAACCATTTCACTCCTCTCAAGGGTGAAACCCTAAGGAATACATAGTCACCAACTTAAAACTCCACTCTTCTGCGTCTCAAGTTTGAATAACTCTTCTGGTGACTCTGGGAGGCGAGCATTCGAGCTCTAATCTTTTCAATCGCGTCGTTTGTCCTCTGAACCATTTCAAGACCCAAATATCTTCTCTCACCTATCTCATCCCAATGGATAGGTGATCTTCACTTCCTCCCATATAGCATCTCGTACGGAGCCACTCCGATAGTCGCCTGATAACTGTTATTGTACAAAAACTCAATCAAAGAGAGATACTTGCTCCAAGATCCCCCAAAATCTAACACACAGGCTCGTAGCATGTCTTCCAGTATCTGAATTGTCCTCTTAGACTGTCCATCTATCTAAGGATGATAAGCGGTACTAAACTGTAACTCTGTGCCCATAGCCATCTGCAGGTTCTCCCAAAACTTGGAGGTAAAGGTGGGGTCCCTATCGGATACTATCGACCTTGGACCCAATGAAGTCGAACAATTTCCTTCACATACAACTCAGCATACTGCTCCATAGTATAAGTCGTCCTAACAGGTAAAAAGTGGGCGAACTTGGTATACCTATCCACAATCACCAACACAGAATCATGCTGTCCCGCGGTCTTCAGCAAACCAACCACGATGTCCATGGTAATATCTAACCATTTCTACTCTGGAATCCCTAGAGGCTGCAATAACCCTGCTGGCCTCTTATGTTCATCCTTTACCTGCTGACAAGTTAAACACTTGGCCACATAATCCACCACATCCCTCTTCATCCCTAGCCACCAATACAAGGCTCTCAAATCTTGGTACATCTTCGTCGTACCAGGATGTAAAGAATAGGGAGTGGTATGAGACTCATCCAAGAACTCCTGCCGAATACCAGAATTCGTCGGAACGCAAATCCGACCCTTGTACTTAAGTAATCCCATCTCTGAAATAGAGAAGTCCTTAGCCTCTCCGACTAAGACGTTCTCCCTGTGCTCTTCTAACTGGGGATCCTCCCTCTGTGCCTCCTTGATCCTCTGAAGGAGTGCAGACTGAAGAGTGGTGTTGGCTAACTGACCAACCACCAACTCTATACTTGCTCTTGTCATCTCCTCAGCTAATTTATCAGATATCTATCTCGAACTAAACAACTGTCATGGGCCTCTCCGACTCAATGCATCAGCCACTACATTAGCCTTCCCAGGAAGGTATAGGATATCACAATCATAATCCTTTACCAACTCTAACCACCGTCTCTGGCGCATATTCAGATCCTTTTGAATAAAGAAGTACTTCAAACTCTTATGGTCGATGTATATCTCGCACTTTTCACCATATAGATAATGTCTCCAAATCTTAAGTGTGAATACCACCGCTGCCAACTCCAGATCATGTGTAGGGTATCTCTCTTCATACTCCTTTAATTGTCTCGATGCATAGGCTATCACCTTTCTGGCTTGCATCAGCACACACCCTAAACCCTGTCTAGAAGCATCACAATAAACCACAAACTTCTCATTATCTGTAGGCAGATTCAATACTGGAGCGGTGATCAGATGCCGCTTCAGTTCCTTGAAACTGTTCTCACATTAATCTGTCCACACATACTTAGTCTTCTTTCTTATCAATTCTGTCAATAGCATAGCTATTCTAGAGAATCCCTCAACAAACCGCCGATAATACCCTGCCAATCCCAAGAAAATTCTAACTTCAGGAACACTGCTCGGCCTAGGCCAGTCTCTCACTACCTCAATCTTACTTGGGTCAACCAGAATCTCCTCCTTACTGACAATGTGGCCCAGAAAAGTAACTTGCAGTAGCCAGAACTCACACTTGCTGAACTTAACATATAACCTATGCTACCTCAACCACTGAAATACCAAGCGTAGATGTTGTTCATGCTCGGTCTCTGACTGAGAGTACACCAGGATGTCGTCAATGAACACAATCACAAACTTATCCAAGTAGTCCTTGAAAACCCTGTTCATCAAATCCATAAAGGCTGCTGGGGCATTGGTTAATCTAAAGGACATAACCAAGAACTCATAGTGTCCATACCTTGTGCGAAAAGCAGTCTTTGGTATGTTCTCTTCTTTGATCCTTAACTGATGGTAACCTGACCGGAGATCAATCTTGGAAAACACTGTCTTTCCTTGTAGCTGGTCAAATAAATCATCGATCCTAGGCAGCGGATACTTGTTCTTGATGGTCAACTTGTTCAGCTCCCTATAGTCAATGCACATCCTAAGAGATCCATCCTTCTTCCTGACAAACAACACTGGAGCACCCAATGGCGAGAAACTCGGTCTGATGAACCCAAAATCCAATAACTCCTGTAAATGAATCTTCGACTCCTTTAACTCTGTCGGATCCATTCTGTAAAGCGTCCTAGATACTGGCTCTGCTCCTGGTGCCAACTCTATAACAAACTCAATCTCACGCTACGGCAGCAACCCTGGTAGGTCTGTTGGAAATAAATCTGGAAACTCACATACCAATCTAGTCTCATCTGGTCCAACCGACACTACTCTAGAAGTATCTACAACACTCACTAGGAATACTATGCAACCTTCCTGCATCAGATCTCTAGCCTTCAGTGCTAAAATCATTGGTACTCTCAGTCCACTAACCGTCCCTACAAACACAAAGGGTACCTCCCCTTCTAGCTCAAAAGTCACCATCCTGTGCTTGCAGTCAATCATTGCCCCATACTTCAATAGTCAATCCATCCCTAGAATCATATCGAAGTCATCCATCTTCAACTCAATCAGATCAACAGACAATTCCCTACCTTCTATCTCTACTGGAAATGCTCTAATCCATCTCCTAAAGACTACCAGTTCCCCTATTGGCAGCAAAGTCTGAAATCCCCTAGCATACACACCACTAGGTCTACATAGCTGGTCTATTACTCTAGCAGATACAAATGAATGGGTAGCTCCCGAATCAATCAATGCAGTATACAAAGAACCAGCACTAGAAATCTGACCTATCACAACTGAGGGGCTAGCCTCCGCCTCAGTCTGAGTCAAAGTGAACACTCTAGCAAGAGCGAGGTTGTCACCCTATTTCGGCTCCTCTTTCCTGGCTTGTGGACAGTCCTTCTTTAGATGATTGGCACTTCCACAGATAAAACAGGCCCTAATCCTGCACTCCCCCTGATGTCGTCGTCTGCACCGTGGACACACTAGAAAACTCCTCCAGTTGTCACCTCCGCCCTGACGGCCACCAAAAGTACCCCGTGCCCTCCTATCCAAGCTAGGAGGAACAAAAGAATCTGGGGTCTTTCTCTTCTGCTCACCGAAACCACTACCCTGACTGGATCTAGTAAAAGGAGGCACCGCCATCCTGGCATCACACCTAACAGCGATCTCTCTCCATATCTGATCTTCGGCCCCCTCAGTTGTAAGGGCCTTGTCCACTACCTGGGCATAAGTAGTAGTCTCTGGATCCAAAGTAATCTTCACATCATGGGCAATCATAACATTCAATCCTTGTACAAATCTATCCCTTCTTGCCGCATCAATCGACACTAAATCTGGCGCAAACTACGCCAATCGATCAAATCTCAGAGCATACTCAGTAACTGTCAACTAGTTCTGAGCAAGGTTGATGAACTCATCAACCTTCACAGCTCGGACTGCAACACTATAATACTTCTCATTAAAGATGCTCTTGAACTCTTCCCAAGTCATAACTGCCACGTTCCTCCTCTGAGTTACTACATCCCACCAGATGCGGGCATCTTCTCTGAACATGTAGCTAGCACAAGCCACCCTCTCGTTCCCTTCCACCCTCATGAAATCCAGGATGGAAGAAATCGCATTCATCCACTGCTCTGCTCCGCAGTGGGTCTGGTCCACCCTCGAAGGTGGGAGGATGTTACTTTCTGAACCTCTCATACAAAGGTTCCCACCTGTTCTCCATAACAAGCTGAACTGTCACTTGAGCCATAACCTGCTAAACTTGCAACCCAGTGCCCTGAGGAGGGGCTTGCTCCCTCAACTGTCGAAGCTCTTCTTCTGTTCAATGAAGTCTAGCCTTCATTTTGGCATATAACTGTTGCCAATTCAGTGGGGAAGGTGGA
The DNA here is from genome assembly GCF_963169125.1 of Humulus lupulus. Lineage (NCBI taxonomy): Eukaryota > Viridiplantae > Streptophyta > Magnoliopsida > Rosales > Cannabaceae > Humulus > Humulus lupulus. The sequence continues at coordinate 194,996,360 of NC_084799.1, read as the reverse complement.
GGGTCCTGACCCTGGTTGTCATCCTCGGCCCTATTACCGCGGAGTCTAGATGATTGACGAGGCATCTCCACAATATGCCTGTAATCAATGACACCGCTTATCAGGCATGATAACAACATCCAAAACCACCTCCCAATCACATCAGCCAACCGTAATAACAATCCATATAACATATAAATAGCATACAACACTCAACAGGCCATGCCCTGGCATCATGCATATGTTAAATCATTCATCATGCTCTATATAAAATAAGCAGGGAAACAGGGCAACCAAGCGCATATTCTAGCATATAAGTCAATCATTACCAACCAACCCTGAGTCAAGCTTGTCACTGACAGCGAGTGCACATGTTCGGTCAATCTCTAGGAACCATAAACCTTGGCTCTCTCTGATACCAAGTTGTAATGCCCTACTACCTTAGAGCCGTTACTAAGTGAGTTTAAAACGTGCAATTAACTCGCTAATTGAGGTTTTAAGACAAAGGTGTAGTTAAACTGCAACAGAAATCAAATACTTTTAAAATAACTCCATGTAATTGAATATCATAAAACATTTAACGTTTGGGATCCCAAAATACTGTTTAGAAATATTTACAATTCAAAAATATAATTACAGTCGACTAAACGACAAAATCCAGGTTTGATACAATCATCTCCCAAAAATACCTCTGACCGTGGCAGTCAGGCAGGTCAAACATGTACGCGCTGCTTCACGCTCTCTGTACTCATGGTTGGTTGACTTTCTCCCTACCCTTACCTACACCACAAAACACCCGTGAGCCGAAGCCCAACAAGAAAACTCACACAAGCAGATAACATATGCATATCAGTTAATCAACATATAATCAAGCCATCATCAGGCTAAACACATACGGCCATGCCGTCCCAGGTGCTTTACCAGGCCCTGGGTTAGTATTCTACACCATGAGGATATCCCAGGTATCCTATGGGGTCTCGCCCTGGCAACTCGCACTCTGCGTGCTAATCGCTGCTCCCGACCCCTTTGGCGTTCTCGGCCTTCACCGTTCCTAGCCCTCACCGTTCTCGGCCTTTTCCGTTCTCAGACCTTTTCCATTCTCGGCCTTCGCCGTTCCCGGCTCATACCATTCATTCAATATATATATGCACACATAGCATAATTAAACAGATACTCAAGCAAGTATGAACGGGTTCAATGGGGCTACGCCCTACAAAATAATCATTTGGGGTCGTGCCCTGTAACACAATCATATAGGGTCGTGCCCTGGAACACAAACTATAGGGCCTCGCCCTGTCTACGGGTACAGCAGTTTTCTTACCTGTGTCCCGAGCACACTCCCCTAATCCGAGCCTCGCTGAAAACCAAGTCACAATGGATCAACAACATTCATTCATTAAGTTCCAATCCATAAAATAACTTTGGGTCATAAGTCTAGTCTTCGGGACCTTAAATTCTATCAATCCGGGTGATAGAATACATCCCGAGCCTTAACCTTTGGATTCCCGGGCCTAAAACTTCCTTAAGGCCCAAAAATGCACTAAGTGTCGCAGCCTCATGAACCTATGCTGCGGCCGCCTCAACCAGAAACCCCCAGTTCCAAAATAGGGCATGCATGCCGCGGCCAAAGCTAGGGTATGCCGCGGCCTGCCCTTCATCCTGGCAACCATTTTGTTCTAGAGGGTCGCGGCCCAGCAAGAACAATGCCGCGGCCCGACCCTTTGAACCCAGAAAAATCCTCCATTTTTACCATGAAAACCAATCCAATGAACCCCAAAATCAACCCAACAACTCAAGCTAATCATCACATAAGTTATACCATGAACCCAGAACAAAACCTAGCAAGAATTCTAGCTCAAAACCTCATCAAACTCAAAGATGATTCTTCACCCAACATACATGCAATACTCTAGAATTTCAGCTTAAAAACCAGTATAATTCACCAAAATTAAAGCTTACCTTGAGATGAGTTGAGTCTCTGAATTAGGTTCTTAAGCTTCAAGCTTCTAGCTCCCAAGATTCCCATCCCAATTCCTTAGTTTTGATTAGTTTCCACCAAAATTTCCCAAAGCTTCCAAAGGGAGAAACTCCATGGGAGATAGGAAGAAAGAGTCGGTTTCCTTAGCTTCTGAACACTTCTCCAATTTTGTTTTATTTAACTTAAGTTTCTAAGGTTACCTCAAGGCTCGAGGTGACAAAAATGTCCCCAAGGGCAAAATAATAAATTTTCCCAATATTCCCTCCTAAACATTCTATCTTCAAATATATCTCCAAATATTTATTTCTATAACACGATAACCCCATAAAATATCTAATATCCAAAACACCCCTCGACTCGCCCCGAGTCAAGTATACGACCTCGTTGTGACTTTCTAGCTAATCCACTCCTTAGGACTGTCTCGAATCGTGCAACACAAATATATCACCAATATATCATACTAATCGCAAATATCACAATTATGCCCTCAACGGGCTAAAATTACAAACATGCTCCTAATAACCAGACGGGCTCACATACATATTTAATTCACCTAAATATGCATTTCTAATCACATATTCATTAAATTCACATATTAGCGTATTAAATCATTTATTGCCCTCCAAGCATGCTAATCAAGGCCCTAAGCCTTATTAGCAAATTTGGGACGCTGCACATAATATCGACACTAGAAGCACGGAATATGATGCAACATAGTTGTTCAACTTTTCTTGCTAGTGTGGTGGACAATTCCAAGGAAACAGAGTTGAAACCAGAAAATGTGCATATTTTTTACGAGTTTCTGTAAGTGTTTCCTGAGGAATTACCAGGATTACCCCCGAACAGAGAAATCAAATTCGTGATTGAACTTGCACCAGAAATAGCACCGATCTCTAAAGTACCCTATCAAATGACACCTGTAGAGTTGAAGGAACTCAAGACCCAACTATAGGAATAGTTGGATAAGGGGTTCATAACACCTAGTTATTCTCCATCGGGAGCACTAGTCCTATTTGTGAAAAAGAAGGACAGGAACATAAGAATGTGCATTGATTACTGAGAACTCAATAAGGTCACCATTAAGAACAAATATATTTTGCCTAGGATAGATGACCTTTTTGATCAACTGCAAGGGGCATAAGTATTCTCAAAGATTGATTTGCAATCCAGATATCATCAGTTGAAAGTAAAGGAGGGAGACATTCTGAAGACGGCTTTCAGAACTCGCTACGGGCACTATGGGTTCCCAGTGATGTCTTTTGGACTCACTAACGCCCCAGCAACATTCTTGGACATGATGAACAGGGCAATTAAGGACTATTTTGACAAGTTTGTAGTAGTGTTCATAGACAATATCCTCATCTACTTGATGACCAAGGAGGAGCATGAGGAGCATTTGAGGTTGACCCTAAAAAGACTACGAGAACATCAGGTATACACTAAGTTCTCTATGTGTGAGTTTTGGCTGGAACAAGTTACTTTCCTAGGGAATATAGTGTGCATGAATGGGATAGCAGTGGATCCGGAAAAGATCGAGGCCATTAGAGATTGGCCCTAGCCAAAGAATGCCTCAGAGGTTCGAAGCTTCTTAGGATTAGCATGTTATTATCGAAAGTTTGTTGAGGGTTTTTCATAGATCACCACACCCTTGACCAACTTGACCTGTGAACATTAGAAGTTTGCATGGACCGAGAAATGTGAAGAAAGCTTTTAGACCATGAAGGATAAGTTGATCTATGCACCTATCCTTTGTGTTCTCACAGAGGGCGAGAAGTTTATGGTATATTGTGACGCATCAAAGAGCGACTTAGGGTGTGTGTTGATCTAGGATGGGAGGGTGGTAGCTTATGCTTCCAAACAGCTAAAGGACTATGAGCAATGGTATCCCACTCACAATCTTGAGTTGGCAGTAATGGTGTTCACACTAAAGATATGGAAACATCACCTATATGGGGATAAGTGCGAAATCTACACTGACCACAAAAGTCTGAAATACTTCTTCACTCAGAAAGAACTGAATATGAGGCAGCAAAGGTGGCTGGAATTAGTTAAAGACTATGATTGCAAAATTCTATACAACATAGGCAAGGCCAATGTGGTTGCAGATGCACTGAGTAGGCGGGGACATGGGAGTGTCTCAGCACTGAATACAATAGAGAGGCCTCTCCAGAAGGAGATTATAAATGTTGACATCGAGTTCATGACAGGAGGCCTAGCGAGCCTTACGTTACAATCCTCCCTACTAGAACAAATTATAGATGGACATAAAGTGGATGAAGCCCTAATGAAGCGAGAGGCTTTGGTACAAGAGAGTGGTAGCAGTGACTTCACGATGTCCAACGGTGGATTGTTGCGATATAAGGATAGGATTTGTGTTCCTGACAATGATGAGATTAAGAAAAGTATTATGAAAGAGACGCATACAACACCCTACTCTTTACACCAGAGTCGACGAAGATGTACCAAGACCTTAAGGCATTATACTGGTAGATTGGAATGAAGAGGGATATTGCTGAGTTTGTTGCCAGTTGCTTGACATGCCAGCAAGTCAAGGCAGAACACCAAAGGCCAGCAGGGTTACTTTAATCGCTTTACGTTCCAAAATGGAAATGGGAGGATATAGCAATGGATTTTGTAGTAGGGTTACTCAGGACCACAAAGTAGCATGATTCTATTTGGGTAATAGTGGATAGGCTCACTAAGTCTGCCCATATTCTACCAGTTAAAACTACCTACTCGGTGGACCAGTATGCAGAATTGTATGTGAGAGAATAGTGTGACTTCATGGCGATTCCAAAGTCGATAATTTCTTATTGAAGATCAGTGTTCACGTCAAACTATTGGAAGGAACTACAGAGAGTTATGGGGACAAGGTTAAATTTTAGTACAACGTTCCATCCTTACACCGATGGGGAGTCTGAGACAACTATACAGATTCTAGAGGACATGTTGAGATGTTGTGCTTTGAAATTTTCAGAGTCTTGGAATCGACACCTACCCCTAATGGATTTCTCCTATAACAACAGTTATCAATACACTATTGGGATGGCTACCTATGAGATGCTTTATGGGTGCAAGTGTAGATCTCCTTTGCATTGGGATGAGGTTGGGGAGAAATATATTTTAGGCCCCGAGGCAGTTGGGGAAGCCAGTGAGGTGATCGAGAAAATTTTCCAAAGGATGGTTACCGCACAGAGTAGACAAAAGAGCTACGCATACCTTAAGAAAAGGGACATCAAGTTTTCAGTGGGTGAATTTGTGTTCTTGAGAGTCTCGCCGATGAAAGGTGTTATGTGTTTTGGAAAGAAAGGGAAGTTGAGCCCGAGATATATAGGTCCATTTGAGATTTTGTATAGAGTAGGGCAGGTTGCGTACCGTTTAGCACTGCCCCCAACACTAGCCAAAACACATAATGTCTTTCACATCTCGATGTTGCATAAGTACGTGTCAGATCCCTCTCATGTTTTGACTTACAAGCCATTATAGCTGAAGCAGGAATTGAGTTACGATGAACAACTAGAGCGTGTTATTGAAAATGGAATCAAGGAATTGAGATCTAAAAGGATTCCATTAGTTAAGGTCCTATGGAAGAATAGTATGGAATGAGAAGCAACATGAGAGTTGGAGGAGGACATGAGAGAAACATACCCTTAGTTATTTGGTAAGAAAGAATTTTGGGACAAAATTCCTTTTAATGAGGGTATATTCTAGCGTACCAAATTTTTTTTATTAATTTTGTGCTTTGTTTTATTTAATTGTTAGGTGTTATGAATTATATTTTTTATTGTTAGAATTGTTTGATAGAAACTGTGTGAATTTAATTGTTAATTGTTTTATTTATTTGTTTGTTTAATTTATTTATTAATTTAATTTGTGAATAAAATGAGTTCTAATTGAATGTACCAAGGTGCATGGTAAGTAGAGATGCAGCATAGTGATTGTGTGTGTGCATGTGCATGATTTCATGGTGTGCATGCAATACATTTTCTACACATTTTATTATTTTCCTTTTATTAGATTTATTTAATTTTTTTAGAAAAAATATTTAAATAAAAAGAAAAGGAAATAACTAGAGAAGACTCTAGAAGGCTTGTGTTCACACAAGAAAAAAAAATGGGAAACAAATGTTGAGAAAGGATAGAGTTGTCATTCTTGAATCATAGTAACCCTAGACCCAGCCTCAGTAAAATGGGTATAACATAGGTTGTGGGTGGGGTGGCAATTTGGGTCATGACACGATGACACGACACGATTAAGCTAAACACGAACATGACACGTTTAATAATCGTGTCGTGTTCGTGTTTGAGTTTTTAACACGTTTAATAATCGTGTCGTGTTTGTGTTTACCTTAATCGTGTCGTGTCATAATTGTGTTGACCCATTTAAAAATCATGTCGTGTCATAATCGTGTCAGACACGATAACACGAATACTTTACATAGGTTTTATGATTTTTTTTCATATAGTTATGATTAATCGTGTTATCGTGTTCGTGTCGTGTTGACCTGTTTAATAATCGTGTCATGTTCGTGTTCATATTTTTGACACGTTTAATAATCGTGCCATGTTCATGTTTACCTTAATCGTGTCATGTCATAATCGTGTCGACACAAATCTGACACGTTTACACGAATTGCCAGCCCTAGTTGTGGGTATCCGATTTAGACACAGCTGGTACCATTAGAAATCTAATTAAATTATCGACATTTTTTGTGAAATAGGAGTTTTCCTAAAGTGCAATAGAAACGGGTCAAAACCCAGCCCCAAGTCGCAGGACCTTAGAGCTACGAAAATTACTTTTTCCTTATTAGTGTTGAAAGCCAAGGTATGAAATGGGGAGTGGACAATTGTAGCTGCCTTTTTTGGGTAAATCAAATTGTATTTATTTAAGGGTTTATACCTTTTTGGATCCTGTATTTTGTCTCATTACCTATTTGGACCCTATGTTTTGACAAATTACTTTTTGGACCCTATGTTTTGTGAAATGGTGAAAATAGAACCCTAAACTCAATTTTGATGAAGAAAAAATTGAATATAACAACACAGTTTTTAAGCAGAATGATTTTATTTTTGTTCTGAATTGTTAGTTTGGTAAATTATTTGTGATTTTATTTGAGAAAACATTGACCAAAATCGGGTTTAGAGTTCTATTTTAACAATTTTACAAAACATAGGGTCCAAAAAGTAATTTATCAAAACACAGGGTCCAAAAAGGTATAAACTCTTTATTTAATTAATTAGCTAATGGAATTAAATAAATTTATAAGAAATTAACATTTATTACTTTAGAAAAAAAAACCTAGACATCACCTATAAATAGATCCTTAAGCCCCTTTCTACCACCTTTGAAAACCTTTGGTCGCTCATTTAGAGAAAGAAGGAGAAGGAGAAAAAAAAAGAAGGACTGGAAATTTGGGGTATGTGTGTTCTTGTGTTGATTTTTGAATCCTCTAAGTCTATACTCTCTTCTTCTAAATTCTAAGATTTTATTTTCATTGTGGTGTATTTCAAATATCCCTAGGTTGCCAAGAATTGATCAATCTTGTGTTTTCTATCAGGAGGTGATAGAAAGTTTGTTATTATATTTTTCCTTTCTTGATTGGTTGATGTTTATAGAAAAGCATGATAGGATTTCATGTTATGCATGTGTCGATGTTCTTATTTCATATCCAAAGTCTATATCATGTATGCTAAATTTTTGTTTTATTTCATCATTAAATTTTTTATGGAGTTTGGTGATGTGTTTCGACATAGGCATGATCTAGGGTTCTAGTTTGTTTTTAAAATAATGTTGCTATGATGAATACATGTGTGGGTTTGATATTTTGAATAGCAAGAACACTAGGATGCAATCTCCTTTGAAAGCTATGATTTGATTTTTGATGCATGTTATGTTGTTTTTTGTTTTGTGTCACCTATACTCATTAGAAACATGCTAGGGTAATTGGTTAATCTGAGAATTAATCTTGGGTCTTTCATAAGTGATAATTTAGTGATACATGAAGGTTAGGGTTTGAGTTTTTTGAAAATCATGAATTAAAGATGAATTCCATGTACATTATGCTTGCGGATTTTTTTTTATAATTGGTGAGTAAAATTGGTAAAACAATGTTTTAAATGCTCATGTGATGTCTCAAATGATAGTTTGATTTTTATGTAAATAAAATGGCGTTTTGTTTCACATTTAAATGGAATTTTATCAAATTAACACATGTTGATTTTTGTGAAGAAAAAATGTGAATTTTATCTAAGTTTGTGATTTTGAATGAAATATTAGCTGTTGGAATTTTTTATTAAAATTAAGAAATGTCTTTTAAATGAGATAAATAATGTGAGTGTATCAAATAAATTATGTCATAAGTTATGTATGTGTAAAAATGATATTTTTTTTTACATATAATCATGAATTTTCACATTATTATTAAAGTGTAGTTTTTTTTATTTATTTATTTAAATGAGGAAAATATTTTGGTTTAAATTCACTTTTGATATTTAAACAAAATAAAGATTTGCAAAAAGTTTATGTTAATAAGTTAAAATAATTATTTTGTTTAAAATTAAAGAATCTTTCACCTACATAATTCAAGCAAAATATATTTTTTCCACACTTTAAAATTATGAATTATCATTTTAATCATGTAATTTTTATTAATTTAGAAAGGCTATATTTTTCTAAAGGAAACAAGAAATTTGATGAATATTCCTAAATGACTACATATTATGTTATTTTCTATGCAATTTAAAAGAATAAATGGAATGATTATTTTATGAGGAACTAAGAAAAGGCTAAATGAAGTATTTTTATGAAGTAAAAATAATGTATTAATTGGTTTAATCAAACTTTGAGATCTAAAGAAACAAATAATAGTAAAGAAACCATGTTGTTGAATTTTATTTGAAAAAGTAAGAAATAAGTATGTAGGAATTATCGTTTTTAACGTCACTTTTTAACAATGCTCCCACATATACATGTTGCATGCAAATGCACTTTTACGTTTAAGTATATGCCTATTATTCAACCATATAATTTTTACTTGGAAACCATGCATGAATAATAAGTAGAATTGACATTATTATTTTGTGGTTCTATGTTAAAAATGTGCATGTTTGGGAAATTATGTATAAGTTGCACCATGTGTGCATGGCCTATGCACACATGGGGTATATGTGTTGGGCACAATAAATCTCATGTGATGCTAAAGAGTACTATTTGATTATGATTATAGACTCGTTGTGAAGTTTGTTCCATTTTTTCTTTACTCGGACTTGAGGTAAGGAAGTTAGATAGAATCTTTATAATTATGCTATGAAACGGTAAGATTGGTTTGTATGAGGATATATGCTATGTGTGATGAAGTACCATGAGATATGAAGTATGAAATGCTATTTTAAGATGATGTGATGAATTTGATGAATCATGTATTTCCCTTTGTGTTGATATGACTGGATTGCATGTGTTTTGTATGCTCTATGAAAAATTTAATTGTTGTTAACGTGTTGAACACGACACAACAAAAGGGTTACTAAGGATATAAAGACATAACTCAAGTTACTAAGGATATAGAGACATAACTCATAGGGCAGACGTACCGAGGTTATTCATGGACCAGAGCCTCCTGTTTACCTCAAGATGTGACATGGACAAGAGAGGGGGCCATGTTCACAAGGATGTGATGATGATGTCCATGATGTTGATGCTTGAATATGCTAATGATGTATGATGTGATGATGATGTTTGAATATGTTGATGATATATGATGTATAATGATGATGAATGATGATAATGTTTAAGTATGATGTATGATGATGACGTTTAAGTATGATGTATGACGATGTATGGATATGATGTTGTATGAGACTTACGATATGATTATGCTTTTGTTCTGTTTTTCTGTGTATGTTGTTTGCACTTTCTTACTAGGCTTTTAGCTCACCCCCTTACTTTCCCCTTTCAAGTAATAAATATGGTTTCTCTTTGGCATACGTTGTGATGTGAGGAGTTCCGACGTCAGAGTGTGTATGGCATGGGGGTATCCTATAGGCGAACAAAACAATCAACTTACACGCCAAAAATTAAAGAACGATGTTATGGACTTAATTTTAAAAACTATCAATGGGACTTAAACTTTATCTATTTTAAACATTGCATAAATACTCTCGTTTTTTTAAAACTATGTAGTAACCGAGGTTACCTTTCTCTTAAATCTTTTTATTTATGTGATTATAGGTTGTCTTTATTTTATAGAATAGATTTAACTTGAGTTGTGGTGATAGAATAAGGTTTAGTTTTTTTAAAATATTTAGTGGTTATAATTATTATAGCATAGTATAGATTTATGGTAGTAGTAGCCTTGTTTGTGGGAAAATGAGTGATTGTGTAAGAATAAATTAAGTATGGTATTATTAAGAATTGTTATGGATCAAGTCTACATAAATTCCTAAAGCCCAATAAGATTTTGGGTATAGTAAATTCAAAATCAGGCTAGAGAATTAGAGTTTGTTATTTTAGGGTTAGTTAGGATATTTGTAAATTATGTTGTTATTTAGATAATTAAATAGAATTTTCGTAACTTTAGAGTACTATAACTTCGGACGCGTTTTTGACCCATTTATTTTATGATTTTGGAGAAATAATATTTCTAAAAAGTTGTAGATAATTGAATTATATTTCTGACGATATAAAGATTGTTTAAATCAGACTCTTATAGCTTCAGTTATGTTGATTTTACTACAGGTGAATCCAGAGTTACGAGATTTAGGTAGTTAGAGGTTGAAATATTTTTCCTAGGTAGTTTGATGTTAGATTATTCCTCAATTATTTAATAAAAATATTAATAAGATAATTTAGAGATATTTTCTATAGAAATTAGGATTCTATTTTATTTATATTTAAATTTGGATTATAGTTATAATGAAATTATGATTTTTGAGAGCCTATAAATAAAGCTTATTCCTTCTCATTTTTTTCATTCATTCTTGCTCTTCTTGAGACCCTCACACACACACTCTCTCTCTCTCTCTCTCCATATTGTTGTGGTGCACCACCATCAAAACACAAACCCTAAGGCTAAAATCATCATCACCATCACCTCTTCATATCTTTGAAACCCTAGTACCCAAAGAGGCCACACGACCAAAGCTATCTTTCTAATTGTCAAAACCCTACAAGCAAGCGTTTAAGGATCTAGGATTTTTCTTCAAGATCAAGGTTGAGGTATAGTTAAGTTTTGATTGCTTTTGAGTTTTAGATCTATTATTTTATGTTTTAATAATTGTATCATGTTTATGAAATAAGGTTCTAAGCAGGATTAGCATATAAATGACTCAAGTATAGTTTATGTGCACCACACTCAAGGTAATGAAAATTAGGTAGTTTAGTTTATGTTTTGTATGACCTAACATTTCAGGTACAATAAAGGGGTAAGTGTAGCTGGACCTAAGGTGTCCAATGATATATGACGGACTTATGTCCGGTAGGCTCGGATGCCAAAATTTTATGATGGACCTAAGTTGATGTCCGGTGTATGACGGACTTATGTCCGAGGCTTAATTGCCACATCTCTATAAGCACTTATCTTTTTATTATATTTGTCTTGTTATTATGACTTATGATTTATGATTATGACCTATGACTATGACCTATGACTTTGGATATATTTTGATCTTGTAAGATTAGTATAAATTAATGTTGTTGTGAACTCTTGTATGAACTGATGGTATGATTGTTATGACTATGTGATTATATAATTTGTTATTTATGATGTGTTTATGAATAATGTTATGATTGCAGGATATAATTTATAATCTAGGTATATGTGTGATTTTTAGTATGATGCTGATATAGGATAAATTATTACCTTGGTTTCTATTATGAATATAGTATTGCATGTGAAATTATTTGTTGTGAGTTTATGAATGATTTCTGTAAGAATTGCTGTGTATTTTCCTTACTAGGTTTAGAAGCTCATTCCTTTCTTTTATTTTTGCAGAATAAGTTAACCTTAGATGACCAGTGGTGAGCGGATTCCCAATAGCAAGACTGGTGTGAATATGTGGGGGTCGTATAGCCGCGTGTTATTTTCTTGGGAAATTATGAACTTTATGACTAAATGTTGCCTAGTTTTAATTTAATTTTATTATAAAGATTATTATTTATTTTTCTTAAACCCGAGTTATGTTTATTTTAAATTATAAATAAATAAGACAACACTTTTTACGATTTAGTACGTTTATTTTTCAACATCTTTATTTTCTACAATTAAAGCTAGAATTTAGGGTGTTACAAACTATTGGGCCCAACTTGCATGTTTTAGCAAGGTCCCACTGGATTTTCATATGTTAAGTGGCTTTTCTATAATAATTTTATGAGTATGGAGATGTTTTACAAAGTAGTAGTTTAGGGCGTTTTATATTGCTTATATGCTACCTATGATATATAATATATATAATTAAAAAAAACTTAGTAAATAATGGGTCAAATATTCTGTAAAGTGATTTCGTATTATAACATGTAACTATATTTTATAATACGCAATCATTTGGACATGCATGTATTTTTTCATGATTGTAACTATATTTTATAATACGCAATCACTAAGTATAAAAAAGATCTACAAAAAATCGGACAACATATCCCCTAATTTACTAGCCTAGTCATCTGTCACAATCAACACAAACAATTCAAACAAATCAAACAATACACATGTTTTCATCCACATATCACTGCAGCACATAGAATTCTCATAACCAACTTCGCTAATACATGCAAGTTGTCAATCTTTCGTTATCACCGCACACTAAATTTGTATAATTTCTATTAATTAAAAATTATGAAAAATTGAAATTAAAAAAAAATCAAATACAACATACATCTTGCAATAAGCTACCAATCCAATGCCGAAAGATCAATCGAAATATTAGCCTAAACATTAATATCAACATTATAATAAATGAAAAAGGATAGATGTTAATATTTAATTTTTTAAAATTTCACGTAAATATAATTTAATAAATTATGTTGATTCCTAGAGAGCTCATACTATATGTTCCATGGGTACTATTTACTTTTTCTCTAGTATTTACTTTTTGACTCCTTCTCATCAACCCAACAATATGAAAGTTCTATTTAAAATTACCTACAAGTGGTGTTTTGATGACATATTTTCAAAAGCTAGCTAGCACTTTCATTTTTTTTTTTTTTGTTAATTAGTGTCATATTGTAATGAGAAAACAAAACTAATAACATCCATCTTTTTTTATTCAAGAATCATCATATATATATCATATATTATAAGAATTAAACCAATCAGAACAAAAAAATAAGCACTCATAGTTTAACAATATAGATTGTAATTAGTTGAAAAAAAACAAAGAAATATTTTCAATCAATTACTACTATTATAAAAATAATTATTTAAAAAATATGTTACATATATATAACTATCTATATTATATATACAATTACTATAATTTTTATATTTTTAGTAATAAAATCGCAAAAATTATCCACACTTAATATGAAAAAAATAAGAGAATAAGCAACCTGAAATTTGATATATAAACCCTAAAAATATACCCAAACTAAAATTCAAGACAATATACATAATTTAGAAAGAACATTTAATATTAAATAAATGTAAATCATTATTAATAAAAAATAAACTTAAATACCTGTTGCTGCCGATGCCCAATCCAAGACCACTGATGCGCTACACTACTACAAAAACATCCTTTTATGACACTTTTTGAGGACACTCACATACATGCGAGTCCTAAAAACAACTTCTGAACTCGCCTAAAAGTTTGCCGAGCCCGAACGCCGCCTTCCCCGTCGCCACCTGCAACACGCGCTGGCCAGGGAGCTTCAGAGGCCACCGAAGCTTCGACCCCCGCGAGCTCGAGCCCTCTCGCGCCACCTAAGACAGACAACAGAAAAGATCAGTTTTGGGTTTTCCCAAAGTTTCCGACGAGATTCCGACCACCTTGGTTCGTTGTGAGTCGAGCCACCACCACCATCGTACTCAACACTTTCATGCGAGCAAAACCCAACCAAGGATCAGGTTAGAAGTCGCCGGATTTCATTTTTAGTGTTCGTCGGAATCTATGGAGGCCGAAACTTTTTACCTCCAATCCGGCCACCACATTCCGTTCCACGAAGAACCACCACCACCACCACGTTCCCCGAGCCTTAGGCTTCGAAAGCCAATCATTGTTTTCTCGAACCACCGTCCCCGGTGGTGGCGCTGCCGCTGTTGCGGGAACTCCGGTGGGAGCTTTGGCCACCAATTCATTTATTTAAAATTAATAATAAAACTTTTTAGGACTCGCACATTTTTTTAGGACTCGCGAGTCCTAAAAAACCCCAGTTTTTAAGGGCTCTCAAATAGAGGACTCGTGCCCCGCGAGTCCTAAAAACTTTTTTAGGACTCGCAATGCTAGTCCTAAAAACCCTTTTTTGTAGTAGTGCTACAATTGTTCCAAGAATGCTGCTAGCTCCGACCAGCTCTGCAGCATCGCCGAGAAGCGCTGCTGTTAATGTCTAGTCATTCAGAACCAATTGCAGTTGTCGCCGAGAAGAAACCAACTGAGCCCCCGCGTCGGTGTCGCCTCCTCCTTTTCTTCTTCTTTGTGATGCTAAAAAAATGAACCCTAATCCATAGCTAAAAGCCCTAATTCGAAGTCCTCATCAGAAAAAAAATTCCCCAATTTGAAAATATATGTGTCTCTTATCCATTTTTTAATTAAAAGTTTTTATGGCACACTTTGCAAGCCCTTAATACTCTTTTAGAGCATTCTTTGCAAGCCCTTAAAAAGCCACTGACCAATTTTATTTTCTCATGGTTTTTTAGGACTCACTTATTTTATTAGGATACTTATTACGAGCTTTAAAATGTGTTTTTTAAATACTCTTAGTGAGTGTCCTAAAAACTCCAGAGATTTTTTAAAGCACTTGCATTTAGGCGCGTGTCCTAAAAATGTGATCCGTATGGGATATTTTGTAGTAGTACAAATATATTTTATTTTGTTTTAACGTAATGGTCCCATATTGTATTATATTAATAAGGCTCTACTGAACTTTTGGACTATTATTGACATTTTTCTAAGTAAGCATAAAAATGACATTTTCGCAAAATTAGGCAAGATATGGAGTTTTACATGAGCGGATTTTGATGGGTAAAATCAATTTTTAATTTAATTATCATATAAGTTTGACATAAAACATAAAACTAATAAAAATCAAAACCCTGAAACAAAAAACAAAAATGAATCAAAATCGTGTTCATCATGTTCTTCTTCTTCTTCTTCTTCTTCCATCTTGCTTTTGCAGGTACCTTGCTACAAAATATGAAGCCGGAGACGGAGGTGACAACTGGGTTGAGTTGTGGCTACGATGACTTTTGACTTGTCGCTGCGATGAGGCTTAAGATCTGCAATGGAGGTTGGTCTGAGGTTTCAAATCTAAGGATGGTCCGGTTGCGGAAGGACGTCAAGCTTCCCCTTCCGATCGGTAATCTCTGGGAAATGAAGATATGAACCCGACGAGATGGCGGTTGGAGGCTCAACGACAAGGTTCTTGGTTTCTTCTAGGTGCGACGACACCAGATCTACACTAGGTGACAAGGCCTTCAATCTGACGTGGGGCGATGGACGAGGCTTCAGATCTAGCATCCATGAGTTCGGTCGACTTCGATTTGCAGATTTGGGTTGGAGGAGGCGAGGTGTTTTACTCAAGCTTCTGGGTTTCAAGGGTTTCCTATGTTCTTGCAAGATTAAAGAGCTTTTGATGTCATGGTATGAGATCCAATTTCTAGTTTGAAATGTGGGTTTGTTGGATTTTTTTAGGGGAATATTCTGATCTAATTTCATGGTTTATTAAGCAATTTTTTGTTTCATTTTTTGTATTTATGAATAAATTTGGGTTCATGAGATTTTGAACATTGATTTTTATTTTAGGTTTGGTTATTTTAGATCTAAGATGAGATATTGACTTAGTGATGATGACCATTTTTTCTTCTTCTTTGAATCTAGGTTTGAGATGAAATCAATAACACATTTTAGTTTTTTGATTTAGCTTTTTCTTTGAAGCTGGGTTTGAGATGAAATAAAGAACACACTTTAGTTTTTTTATATACATTTTTTCTTTGAATTTGTGTTTCAGACGTTTATTTTGTTTTAATTAAATTTTGTTTAAGATTTTACTTTTTTTTAATTAAGTTTACCATATATATTAAAATTTTAATTTTTAATTTTATTTTTAAATTAAATATTACACTATTTAAATTTATTTTAAATGTTTAAATATTAAAAATTAATTTAATAAAAAATTAAATGTTAAAATTAATTTATTAAAATGAAAAACCAAGGCTATTTTGGTCATATTTAAAAAAAGTGTGACCAAATTTGGTTCGGTGTACTCTTTTGTTGTATTTTGCAAAACACGTGGTCTAAATTGTCATAACAAAACACAAAGGTCCTGTTGGTAACTTTTGCAAACCAGAGAGGTCAAAATGATATTTATTCTAAAATAATATATACAATTATCATTTTTCATAATTAACTAGAACTTATTTTTAAATATGCATATGATAGATTAACTATCTTTAAAATATATATTAAATGATGAATTTATAAATGATATTATTTATTATAATTAAATATATTACCTAATATATAATGTGTATATAAAAATGTATGATTGATTAACATAATGCATATCTATATGTAATAATATTTATTATAATTAAATTATTACTTAATATATTTGTCAAAGTTTAATTATTGCAAAAAAATACATTATTTTTATTTTCTATAATCAATTTTTTAAACCAATCTATTTTTTTTATGTTCTCTTTATTTAATATACAAAATTTGCAAACAAAAGTATACTTTTTAAATTTTCTATTAATTATATTTAAAAACATCTAAAACTTATTTCTATAAATCTTTAGCCAATAAAAATTAAAATCAATATACAACTTCAGAAAAAATAATAAGTGTTTATCTTTTTGGACCCTATATTTTTTGTCATTATCCATTTTGATTCCCTATTTAATTTTTTTATTTTGGCAATGTGTTTTGTAAAATAGTTCAAATATAAACTTGATTTTAATCAAAAATATTTTTAACTAAAATCACAAATAATTTACCAAACTCACAACTCAAAACGAAAGCCCAACTATTTTTCTTAATAATTGTATTGTTATATTCAATTTTTTTCTTCATAAAAATAGGATTTATAGGTGTATTTGAACTATTTTACAAAATACATGGTCCAAAAAGTAATTTATCAAAATACATAGTCCAAACATACAATATGACAAATTATAGGGTCCAAAAATATATAAATCCAAATAATAACTTTGATTTTTTTTTTTTTTTTGTCAAATGATTCATATATGACACACACTATAATTTTTTTTTAAATAAATAATTGAGATTTAGCCTATCTAAGTTAATTATTATGATAGAAGTTCATGGTATTATTTATTATACAAAACATAATAATGAAGTACATCTTAGATTTAATGAAATACAAAAGAATTTTCATTTTAATTTTTGAAATTATATATTATATACATATTTAATTTCTTTGATTAATATTCAATTTTTTATAATATTAAATAAAATAAATATAAAATTACTAGTATCAATTTTTTTTTTTGACAAATAGAAATAACAATTTAGTTCATTTTGTTATTTCATTATTTTTTTTAAAAAGTATGTTACTTCTACAAAATTTCAATATGTTTCTACGTACCCAACCTAACCTATATAAAACAACAACACAATAATATCCAATAGGTATTAATTATTAGATTTGGAATGGGAATGAGTAATGACAAGGATCACTTTTATATAAACAGCCATGTCAGCCTTTAGTCACATGTGTTGAAAGTTAACGGAAGTCTTTCTTTACATTATTGTGAATATTTCGGGGGAAATTTTTAACGGCCTGAAAAAATTAAGAGGCATGATACGGTAGTGGTAACAGTTCGGGGGTAAAAAACCTAAGTAACATTTTTTTAATTATGAGATGGCAACATGCATGGGTTGAAACTTCAAACATTATTGAAAATGCAATATAGAAGAAAAGTCTTGGCATGTTGCCCTTTAGTCTTTATCATATATTAATGACTTTGATTGATACTATATATTGGAAGGGGCCCCTTCTTTTGTATATAATGTTCACTAAAAAACAAATGGCAGGATATACAGATATTAGTCACTTTAATTGGAACAAATAGCCCAAATGCTTTTACTATTAACTTGTTATAACTCTGAAATGGACTCTTAATTTTGTTAAATGGATGACTGTGGTTATGTTTTAGAGAGGGAGAAAAGAAAAGTGCGATGAATATAGAGTATGAGGTGCTTGTGTTATTTTGAAGGAGAGATCTAATTAATTTTGTATTTTTCATCTATGTAAAAATTAAAGATTGATATTCTTTTATTAATATATAGAATAGATATGTTGTATAATTATAGAAACAAGAAAAACATTTTTGACAAAATTTACAAGGAGACTAGGAAAGTGGTCCCTAAAAGCAGACTTGCCGAATTAACAATTTTACTATATTCAGCAGGACTAGCTTAGACTTATAAAGTATAAACCATTACTTATACTAGTCAAAATATACTCTCTTTCACTAGGTGTATACTATATATCAAGTTCACAGTATTAATTCTTCATATGTAGCTAGCCAATCAAGGCCATTGTCTTAATTTTCTTTCTCAATTTAGTACAGCAATAGGTGATATGTAAAGCTCTTTAATTTGTATCCACAAGCACTTTGGGTGATATGTAGAATAATGGATAATCACATATACCAAACAATCAATAAGATTCTATATTGATATGAGTCTATGACAGCGAAATGAAGGAGCTAGTTAGTTCAGTTACTTCTATCCAAGTATTAATATAAAGAAAAACTCCATGTGTTAAGGTTATTAGGATTACTTAATTTCTCCTAATTAATGAGTATATGTTCCAATTAAACCATTTTGACCTAAATATTTTTGTAAAAAAATAAAATCAGAATGTGGGTCATTTATCTCTTCTATATAATAATAATAAATGTGTAGATCACAGAAATTTTTTGTTTTAACGGTTTTTTATTTTTTTAATGTTAACTTTAATGGAATATTCTTATATTTAACATAATATTCATATATTTAACTGTAGTTTGTAAACACTTCAACTTAAATAAAATAAAATAAATAATTAAAAAAATTAAAATTGGATATTTTTGAGATATTTTACCATGATAATTATTTAAAAATAATAAATAATTAAACAAATCAAAATGGAATATTTTTGAGATATTTTATAATGATAATTATTTAAAAATAATAAATAATAAAATAAATTAAAATATGATATTTTTGTATATATTTTACAATAATAATTATTTAAAAATAATAAAATCATACGTTTTATAACTTAAATAAAATTTAATTAAACTTAAACTCACTTATTAGAATAATATCATATAAACATATAATATAATCTACTGTCAATTAGCAACAAATTGTTTTTTTTTTAAAACTAGCAAGAAACTTAAATTTAAAATCCACGTATAATATTTAATATTATATTAAATATATAATATATATTTATATGAAGCAAATATAAACTTGAACAAAAACAAATAAATTATTTAATTAAAATAATATATTTATTTGAAATTTATATGACATTAATATAAATTTAATAAAAATAATTAATAAAAATTCTATAAATAATACTAAGCAACTGTGCATATTGTACATTGCTTGTATCTAGTATATATATATATATATATATATGGGAGCACTCTTAATGGTTTCTACATATGGATAGTTACTTTAATATTAATCATTAGATTAAGATCAATGATCCATATTTATAATTGTTAATTAATATTTCTAAAATAAATTTTAATTTTTTTTAATTTTTAGAATGGCTACCTGATTACATGGCAAGATAATTTAGATAGAATAAATAATATTTTTGCTTCTTAAATTTTTGACACTATGAGATTGTACTCCTAAAATATACAGTCTGTTAAAATTTCCCCCTGAACTATTGATACTATTAGATTATGTCTATGTTACGATTTGCATAAAATAATTAATATTTTTGTCATTCCCCAAACTTTGACAACTACCAAATTATGCCCACTTTAATTATAAAAATTTAAGAATTTACATTTTTATTAGTTCTTAAAAAATTTAAGAAAAAATATTAAAAAAAATTAATAAAAGACTAAAATTATTTTTTAAAAGAAAAAATAAATTATTACAATTAAAAATATCAAATTCCTTTCTATTTTATGCAAAAATCATAATAGGAGAACGATACGATAGTATTAATATTTCATAAGAAAATTTTAATTAACCACATATTTTAGGAAGTATAATTTAAGAGGCAAAAATACTATTTATATTCATTAAGATATATTGCATTTGCAAGAGTGGGTACACTACTCGATCTTGCAAAACCAGTCTGCAGGCTTTCTTATTACATAAAATAGTATTAGTACGTACTATATAATATATTGTTCATATCTCCCTTTTATTGGTTTTACACGATGAGGATATATTTATATAAAACACATAACACTAACACAGCTGATGATGATGAGCTAGCTTTGGCAGCACTTAGAGAATTATTATTAATTCCATGGCCTTCAGGTGAAGAGATGATTTAAGTAGATCGATCTGATCTGATCTGATCTGATTGATCTAATCATTCAATGGCCATGAGGTACGCAGTGGCCGCCGCGGACATAGATAGTACAGGGCGGGGCTTTTGGGGCTTTTGGTACGCATGGGGAATAGCGTTTTCCGCGGCCACAAGAAAATGGAATTTGGCCAGGCGGTGCTGCTCCGATCACTCGCTTGTAAATAGGAGCACCTGTAACATCATTAATAATATATATTACAAATCTACCACGGTATATATATTAATTATCTTTAAAAATATTGACACCGTAAATACTTAAGTTCGTACTTTTATTATACTTAAATATTTAATATTTTTTTTTTTATCACAATTGTTATTTTTTCTGTTAATAGGAAAATATCAAACTTTTTAATTGGGGATATTGGCAGCATTAATACATAAATTTATATAATTGTTGCATTTAAATACCTAACTTTTGATATTTGAAGCATAAATATATATAAAAATATCATTTTGGCCCCTATATTTTTCTTGAATATGCAATTGGTTCGTGTTTTGTTAAATGACAATTCAGATCCGGTATTTTACAAAATGGATCAAAATAGTACTTTAGACCCGAGTTTAGTCAAAATATTTTCAATTATAAGATCAATTATCGGGTCGTTAGTGATGTAATGAGTTCAGAGAAGTGGAGAAAGTGGTCGAAGAGCTGAGAATGAAATATTATATTTGATTTTTTTTTACCAAAATTGGATATAAAATACTATTTAGATCCATTTTGTAAAACAAAAATCTGAATTGTCATTTAACAAAACACAGGAACCGATCACGTAGCATATTTTCTCTATTATATATGTAGTATCACAAATAAATATTATTAGTGAATTAAGAAAATATCAATTAATTAACGTACGTAAATATATTTATTAATTTTCTTTAATGATATACATTATATTAGTTGACTCGTGCTTCTTTTACTTACCATGGTTTAATATACATATACATAGGTGATTTTGCGGCATGAGTTTCAAAAAGAGCCATGTTGGTAGAGCTATTTTGTATTTGTGATTCGTAAACAGTTTTCGATGCATTTTTTTTTTATTACCGTATATATTGTAGTTATTTAGAGTATCCTATTTTGAACCTAGTTTTTTGGCACTGTAAATTATTCATAATTTTCTGAATATTTACATGATACTCTAAATAAGTAGAATATACACGGTCATAATATAATTTTCAGAAAATTATAGAATATCTTGAAAAATGAAAATAAAATTAAAGAAAAGGAAGACAATTTCCACTAAGAAAGGAAAAGAAAAATATAAAATTATAGAAAAACAAATTATATAATTAATATTATCTTTACACAAATATTAAAAGACAATACACTAATTACTTATTTGAATACAAGTATTTCATAATATTTATAATTTCAAATATTATCAGTTTTTAAGTACATATGTATAAACAATTTACAATAAAGATGTATATACACAATAAATAATACAATATTATTTATTAAACTAAAAATAATCAACGTAATAACTAAGTAATGAGAAGGGAAAGCATTTTTCTCACCTTCTTTTAATTCTCGAGCAAGGACTAATGACGATGAGAAGAAGAGAATGGTAGACAACACAACTGTAATTAGTATAAGAGAAGACTTCATCTTGTTTTTGGATATTTTGGCTTCTACATCTTCCTCCTATTTATAGCCGAACAATAATAGGCTAGGTGGCAAAACAGTAATTTTAGCTAAAGCAAAAGAGTACAGTGGAAATAGTGGAATGATCACCCATGTTAACTAATGAAAATAATTGGAATTTCGTATTAGGATATTTTTGTTGAACTACACATGTACATCAAAATTATAATTAAAATCAAAATGCTACCCATTTTAGTTCAACTAATTATATAATATATGACATTAATAATCGATCATAACTGAAACGATAATAAATTGAAAGATGGCAATCAATGAAAGAAAAATATTTGGCCAGAAAAGTAAAAAAATTGAGAGTCAAGAACATGATCTGCCAGGATTTGAATTAAATAAGGTACTCTTAATATTGGTAGTAATTGAGAGACAAAAACAAATGGAAAGGCCGTGAATTATATGGTTCCCAAACAAAGCAGTGAACCCCTCATCTATATATTTTCCGTGCGAAATATTTGCCCTCACCTTTGTTATACATTATCACCCCCCACACACACACATATATATATATGAGACACTTTTAATGGTTACTATCTATAGATAGTTACTTTAATATTAACAGTTATATTAAGATTAATGATCCATATTTAAAATTGTTAATTAATATTTCTAAAAATAAATTTTAATTTTTTAAAATTTTTATAAATATTACCTGATTACATGACGATCACATATTTATTAAATTAAAAAAAATCTTATTTAAGCATTGTATATGAAAATTCGAAATTAATGTAGAAAAAATATTTACATGTTGGTGACTTCTATATCATGTCACTATATTGTCACATCATCATAATTGTTAGTACCCATCTATGGGTAGTAACCATTGAAAAAAGTCTTCCACACGTGTATATATATATATCACTTCTATATAAAAAATGTGTAAACAACGAAAATTCTTAATTTTAACCATTTGTTTTATTAACTTTAAGAAAAATATTCTAAATATTTAACTAAATGTACTTTTAAAACTAACTAAAAATAAATATTTATTAATTATATTAATATAAATTCAAATATTATAAAATATCATTATTATATTAATATTTCATATAAAACTACATTTATAATAATTATAAATTATTATTGTTATAATAATATTAATTAGTAGAAGACTAGATATTTAATATGTATAATAATATATGTATATATATCTTCTATATAAAATATATGTAGAAAACAGAATTTTTTTGCTTTAATATTTTGTTAATTTTAACGGAATATTCTAAATATTTAACGGAATATACCTTTAAAATGAATTAAAAATAGATATTTATTAATTATATTAATATAAATTTAAATTCAAATTCAAATGTTAAAAATTATTGTTATACCCAGATTTCGAGCTATGGTATATATGATCTCGAAAGATGGATTTGCAACAAATGGTCTCGTAAGGTTTAAAGTACGCTCCAGGATTGAATATCGAGCCTGCAAGACTCGATATGACCTCGAATGCGATGACCTCGAACGTTCACGATCTCAAAAGGTAGCTCCCTTAACATATCTATCTTCAGGAATGACCTCGGATCAGGGGGTCCGAGCTCGACGCACATACGATCTCGAAAGCCACGCGACCTCGGGAGATGTCTCTAGCTCGAAAGATGACGGGAAACCTGGGAAGCTAAAGTCTTAGAGATACATGATAACCACCTTGAATATCTATAAGTATTGTAAATACGAGATGTAATCCTCATATATTATTGTAAATCCCCTAAAATCGTGGGATATTACTTGGTCAGTTATACGTCCCCTGGTCTTCAGGGGACGTTTCCTTTTATATCTGATTATAGGCATTTAAAGACCTTTATTTGATTTACACAAAAAGAGTAACTACCCAAAATATGTGGGATAATATTATGCAGCCTTCTCTATAAATAGAGAGGCCATGCACCATTGTAAATGACCGAAATTCTGAACCTTGATAGAAAACTCTGAAGAATTCATGCTGAAGAATTTTCAGAGATAATCTTGAGTTTAATAACAGAGACTCGTGGACTAGGCAGATTTAACTGCTGAACCACGTAAAAATTGCGTGTTTGTATTGTCTTATTTTAATTGTCTATTATCAATTATTGTTTATGTGCTCTTCTTTCACTGTTTGACGAAAAACGGCGTCAACAGTTTGGTGCTTTCATTGAGAGCCTTAAGCATTCATCCCTGAAAGAATCATGGCCACTAACAATCAGAACACGCCTGAGGGAAATTACCCAAGACGTCCTGAAAAACAACCAATGGAGAACCCGGATGTTGAGGAGAGGAGTGGGTCTTCTGATTCCCGGGGACCACCGCCTCCACCAAGGGATGAGGATATGTACTACAATCCGGAGCGGTATGTTCCCATTGTGGAACTAGAAAACTGGCAGTTAAAGCAGCTGTTGGCAGAGGCCAACAAACAGAATGAGGAGTTGACAAGGATAGCCGCAGAGGCGCAGGTGGCTCAGCCCCCGCCTCCGCGCGAAAACCAAGTGCCTCCTCCAAGGGACATGCATGTTCCTCCCCGGAGACCTCGTGGGCGTCCACGAAAAGATGCTGCCACAAGGAGGCTGACTCAACCTCCGGCACCAGCAAAGCCATCCGCTCCTCCCAGGCCACAGAGGAGTACTCGAGCTCGGGTCCAGCCTAACCCGCCTGTGGAAGCACCTGCAGGAACTAAGAATAACCGAACCCCTACAGAGGCTCGGACTCAGGTACCTGGGAGCGCACCGAATGCGACTGACCCGTCTCGGGCAAACTCTGGACCCTCTAGGCCGCGACAAGGGTGGCAGCCACCGTCGCCTATACGGTTCCCTCCGTCACCCATAAGATATCCTTCGCCACCCCGTAGAAACGCTCAACCTGTTCGAGATCAGGATCAAGGGCGTGTAGGGGATAGACAAGGAAACAGGGAGACTTTCCAGGAGCGGAGAGGCGCTCCATCTGAGAGAAGTCAGACGTCTCGGTCTCGCACTGCGGAGACGAGGCGACATGGAAAGAATCCATCGCGAAATAACCGAGCAATGAGTTTCACCAGTGATGAGTTCGGAGAGACCATGTCCGTCAGCAAACACGACCGAGGTCGTAAGAATACTGGAAGTCGCAAGAATCGTCCCGACCTGCGCAATCATCTGAATCAGAGTCGGGGGAATGGAGATCAAACAAATCCGGACCTGAGGGATCGCTTAAATAGGCGTAGAGATCCCTCGCGGAGAAGCGAGCCTGGAATCACGATCAATGACAGTCAATTCCAGACAGCACCTCCTACTGACCCAGTCCAAGAAAGAATCGATCAGCTCGAAAGAGCCTTTAGGCTTTTGAAGAATGAACGAGGAAATGGTCGATATGAGGACTCTGATGAGGAGCTCGAGCCGTTTGCTCCCCATTTTTCTGACACTCAATTTCCTCAAGGGTTTCGGATTCCTCACGTCCCAACATTTGAAGGAAAGACCGACCCATGTAGTCACCTGAGCACGTTCAACACTATCATGAGAGCCAGTAACGTGGGTTACGAGCTCAGGTGCATGTTGTTTCCAACATCATTGGCAGGACCCGCCAGAAGTTGGTTTGAAAAGTATAAGAGACACTCAATAACCTCATGGGAGTAGTTTTCTAAAGACTTTAAGAAGCAGTTCAGAGCAATGGTGGGGGTCAGACCAGAAGCATCCACCTTAACTAACGTCCGGCAGCAACCGGGCGAAACATTGAAGAGTTACCTAACAAGATTTAATCTGGAAGTAGCCCGAGCTCGGGACGTGGATGACAGTGGACACCTAATGGCTATCTGAGCTGGTGTATTACCAGGAAGTGCCCTTTGGGACGACATGCAAGGGAAACCAGTAAGGTCAATAACCGAGTTTAACAGACGAGCGCAAAGGTTTGTCAATGTAGAGGAAGCGAGGTCGATGCTCAAAGCGACCTCCCAGTCAGAAACTACAACGATAAACGTCAACTCTGCCTCAACCTCAGCAGACCCAGCAGCTCCAAAGCCTACCTCGGAGAATCTCTCCAAGAGGAAAAAGAACGAAGGAAGTAACCCCGAAGCTGAGGGAGGAAAGAAAAAGAAAGGAGAGAGGTATTTCTCCGTGTATAGAGTGCACACCGAGCACAACGAGTCTCGGGAAAACATATACCTAGCTAATGAAAACCAGGTCCCCTTTAGGCGTCCGGACCCAATGAGAAATCAAAAATCCAAGAGGGATTCCAGTAAGTATTGCCGTTTCCACAGAGACACCGGGCAGACAACTGATGAATGTCGACAAATGAAGGACGAGATCGAAGGGTTGATCTTGAGAGGTTACTTCCGGCAATATGTCAAAAACCAGAGTACTGGTCAGACGGCCGCGAGCCAGAGAGTAGCCGCGCCTCCTACGACACACAATAATAACTCCCGATCTCAGGAAGAAGACAGGCCCCCGCCGATAGATGGAGAGGACGTAATAACCATCTTGGGAGGGCCTCATCTCGCAGGAGGGGGCATGAATGCCCAAAAAAGATATGTTAACGAGTTAAAGACAGGGGACGGGTCTCCTTATGAACCCAAACCTAGGGCGCCAAAAAGCCAGAGGATTGAAACACAGCCAATAACCTTCACCGAGGAAGACGCCTCCCATGTTCAGTTCCCTCATCATGATCCACTGGTCATTACCCTTCGGCTTGCTAACAAAAGAGTCCGCCGAGTTCTCATAGATAATGGGAGTTCAGTCAACATTCTTTACAAAGCAACCCTCGAGAAAATGGGACTCTCCCTTCGCGACCTGAAAGCATGTGCAACCACCTTGTACGGCTTTTCAGGAGAAGGAACTGCCTGTATGGGATCAATTGAGCTCCCCGTGACCTTGGGAGACTATCCAGTCTCGGTGACCAAGATAATGGAGTTCGTGGTGATAGACTTGCCATCTGCCTACAATGTGCTACTCGGGAGACCCGCCCTGGTCAGGCTAGGGGCAGTTTCATCAGTAAGGCATCTGGCCCTTATGTTTCCGACCCCTAGCGGAGTCGGGACATTAAAAAGGGACCAACTGGCAGGGATGGAATGCTATAGCATCTCCTTGAGGGGAAAGAAGCAAACGAGCGCTCAGGCACTCGTTATCATACAAAATAAAGATGGAACGGTCTTAGAAATCGACGAGGAGATTGATCCGAGGATTGAGGAGAAAGTTGACCTCGAACCTCTAGAGGAGCTCGAAGAAATTCAGCTCGAGGAAGCTGAACCCTTGAGAAAGGTGAAGGTCGGGAAACACCTCCCAGATGAGACAAAATAGCAATTAATATGCTTTCTGAAGAAAAACCAGGATGTCTTTGCATGGTCACACTCAGACATGGTGGGGATAAGCCCGAATGTAGCAAGCCACGCACTAAACATAGACAAAAGCTTTCCCCCGAAGCAACAAAAGCGAAGAAAACTGGATGAAGACAGAAAGAAGGCGTTAAAAGAGGAGGTTGACAGGTTAAAGGCAAACCAATTCATTAGGGATGCCTTTTACCCTGTCTGGGTAGCCAATCCGGTGTTGGTCCCAAAGCCCAATGGGACGTGGAGAACCTGTATTGACTACTCATATCTCAACAAAGCTTGCCCAAAAGACTATTTTCCGTTACCAAGGATTGACCAGCTCGTAGATGCCACGGCGGGGCATGGCCTGATGTCGTTCATGGATGCCTATTCTGGATATAACCAGATCCCCATGCATGCCCCCGACCAAGAACACACGAGCTTCATCACGGATAAAGGGCTATATTGCTATAATGTCATGTCATTCGAGCTCAAGAATGCTGGAGCCACATATCAGCGGCTCGTAAACATGATGTTTTCAGAGCAAATAGGGAACAACATGGAGGTTTATGTTGATGACATGCTTGTAAAGTCTCAACTCAACAAGAACCATGTTGATGACCTCGAAGAGTGCTTCGGCGTGCTTAGGAAGTATAACATGAAGCTGAATCCTCAAAAGTGCACTTTTGGGGTATCTTCGGGAAAATTTCTGGGCTTTATTGTGAACTCCCATGGAATCAAGGCTAATCTCGACAAAATAAAGGCCCTGATTGACATGCCATCACCTCGGAAGCACAAAGATGTCCAAAGCTTGACTGGCAGGATGGCAGCCCTAAGCAGATTCATCTCGAAGTCAACGGATCGTGGCCTCCCATTCTTCAACTTATTGAGAGGAGGTAAGAAGTTTGAATGGACAGAGGAGTGCGAGCTGGCCTTTCAGGAGCTCAAAAAGCACCTAGTGGAACCGCCCATCCTATCAAAACCAGAAACGGAGGAAGTATTCCAGGTAGCTTTAGAGGCCACCGAAGCTTCGACCCCTGCGAGTTCAAGCCCTCACGCGCCACCTAAGACAGACAACAAAGAAGATCGGTTTTGGGTTTTCCCAAAGTTTCCGACGAGATTCCGACCACCTTGGGTCGTTGTGAGTCGAGCCACCACCACCATCGTACTCAACACTTTCATGCGAGCAAAACCCAACCAAGGATCAGATTAGAAGTCGCCGAATTTCATTTTTGGTGTTCGTCGGAATCTATGGAGGCCAAAACTTTTTACCTCCAATCCGGCCACCACATTCCGTTCCACGAAGAACCACCACCACCACGACGTTCCCCGAGCCTTAGGTTTCGAAAGCCAATCATTGTTTTCTCGAACCACCGTCGCCGGTGGTGGCGCTGCCACTGTTGCCGGAGCTCCGGCGGGAGCTTTGGCCACCTATTCATTTTTTAAAAATTAATAATAGAACTTTTTAGGACTCGCACATTTTTTGCGAGTCCTAAAAAACCCTAGTTTTTAAGGGCTCTCAAATAGAGGACTCGTGCCCCGCGAGTCCTAAAAACCCTTTTTTGTAGTAGTGCTACAATTGTTCCAAGAATGCTGCTAGCTCCGACCAGCTCTGCAGTATTGCCGAGAAGCCCTAATCCTTAGCTAAAAGCCCTAATTCGAAGTCCTCATCAGGAAAAAAAAATTCCCTAATTTGAAAATATATGTGTCCCTTATCCCTTTTTTAATTAAAAGTTTTTATGGCACACTTCGCAAGCCCTTAATACTCTTTTAGAGCATTCTTTGCAAGCCCTTAAAAATCCACTGACCAATTTTATTTTCTCATGGTTTTTTAGGACTCACTTATTTTATTAGGATACTTATTACGAGCTTTAAAATGTGTTTTTTAAATACTCTCAGTGAGTGTCCTAAAAACTTCAGAGATTTTTTAAAGCACTTGCATTTAGCCGCGTGTCCTAAAAATGTGATCCGTATGGGATATTTTGTAGTAGTGCAAAGATATTTTATTTTGTTTTAACGTAATGGTCCCATATTGTATTAGGGGCTTAGTGCAAAATGACCCTTAATGTTGTGTGAAAGTAACTAAATGTCCATGTTTTTAATTTTGTAGTAAAATAGCATAATCATCTATTTAATATCACATATTACCAAATACATCATTTAACAAATTACTATTTTATTCTAAATATTTTAATATTATGGTATATGTATATTAGTTTTATTTAATTAGTTTTTATTTTAAAGTTATTTTGATTTTTTTTTGTTTTTTATGGGTTGTTGAATGATATACCATACCACAAAATATATATACTAAGTTGAAAAATAATATACCATCAAAACTTACAAAATTATTACTAAAAAATGTATATACTATGCTAACAAAGTTATATAATACCATTAAAATGTATATACCATGATACAAAATTATATACTACCACTATGTATAATAAAAAAGAAATTAAATATCACAAAAAAAAATTATATACCATACCACAAAAAACATATACACTAATTGGAAAATAATATACCAACAACCTATAAAAAACTTAAAAAATCAAAATAACTTTAAAATTAAAACTAATTAAACAAAACTAATATTAATATACCACTATATTAAAGTCATACAGTCCTAAATAAATAAATAAATTATAAAAAATGGCAATTTAGGTAATCAACAATGTAAAATGGTCATTTATCTATAATTTAAAAAATGAGGACATTAGCTTCTTGATGGCTTTATTTTGAGTCATTTCCCATAATTTCTCATTTGTATTATTTTAATAAGGCCCCACTAAACTTTTGGACTATTATTGACATTTCTCTAAGTAAGCATAAAAATGACATTTTCACAAAATTAGGCAAGATATGGCGTTTTACATGAGCGGATTTTGATGGGTAATATCAATTTTTAATTTAATTAACATATAAGTTTGAAATAAAACATAAAACTAATAAAAATCAAAACCCTGGAACAAAAATCAGAAAAGAATCAAAATCGTGTTCATCATGTTCTTCTTCTTCTTCCATCTTGCTTTTGCAGGTACCTTGCTACAAAATATGAAGCCGGAGACGGAGGTGACAACTGGGTTGAGTTGTGGCTACGATGACTTTTGACTTGTCGCTGCGATGAGGCTTAAGATCTGCAATGGAGGTTGGTCTGAGGTTTCAAATCTAAGGATGGTCAGGTTGCGGAAGGACGTCAAGCTCCCCTTCCGATCAGTAATCTCTGGGAAATGAAGATATGAACCCGACGAGATGGCGGTTGGAGGCTCAACGACAAGGTTCTTGGTTTCTTCTAGGTGCGACGACACCAGATCTACACTAGGTGACAAGGCCTTCAATCTGACGTGGGGCGATTGACGAGGCTTCAGATCTAGCATCCATGAGTTCGGTCGACTTCGATTTGCAGATTTGGGTTGGAGGAGGTGAGGAGTTTTACTCAAGCTTCTGGGTTTCAAGGGTTTCCTATGTTCTTGCAAGATTAAAGAGCTTTTGTTGTCATGGTATGAGATCCAATTTCTAGTTTGAAATGTGGGTTTGTTGGATTTTTTGAGGGGAATATTCTGATCTAATTTCATGGTTTATTAAGCAATTTTTTGTTTCATTTTTTGTATTTATGAATAAATTTGGGTTCATGAGATTTTGAACATTGATTTTTATTTTAGGTTTGGTTATTTTAGATCTAAGATGAGATATTGCCTTAGTGATGATGACCAATTTTTCTTCTTTTTTGAATCTAGGTTTGAGATGAAATCAATAACACATTTTAGTTTTTTGATTTAGCTTTTTCTTTGAAGCAGGGTTTGAGATGAAATAAAGAACACACTTTAGTTTTTTTATATACATTTTTTCTTTGAATTTGTGTTTCAGACGTTTATTTTGTTTTAATTAAGTTTTGTTTAAGATTTTACTTTTTTTAATTAAGTTTACCATATATATTAAAATTTTATTTTTAAATTAAATATTACATTATTTAAATTTATTTTAAATGTTTTAATTTTAAAAATTAATTTAATAAAAAATTAAATGTTAAAATTAATTTATTAATTTATTAAAATGAAAAACCCAAGGCTATTTTGGTCATATTTAAAAAAAGTGTGACCAAAATTGGTCCATTGTACTCTTTTGTTGCATTTTGCAAAACGCGTGGTCTAAATTATCATAACAAAACACAAAGGTCCTGTTGGTACACTACAAAAAAAACGTCCTATACCGAGAACATCGTACCGAGTACAAGTTCTCGGTATAGATCTTTTACACACCCGCCTCTTTTACGCGGTTTTTTTATTCTAGTTTGTGTACCGAGCTCATTTATCTGAAATGGAAAAAAACCAAAACTCGTTTTCTCCGCCCCCCATTTCTGTTTTCCTGCATTTCGGCCCCCACAAACTTTGTTTTTGGTCAAAGTTTCCCTTCCAAAGGCGATTTAAGTGGCTATAAGGCTTATTGAGGTAATTATTTACAAATATTTCAGTTTTTTTTTTGTATAAATTGTTAAATTTTTTTTTCAGTTTTGATTTTTTATAATGAGTTTTTCGTGGTATTTTTTTTTCAGGTTTTGCATTGTATACCAGCGGTTTTAGAGGTATTTCACATTTTCTTTGTAATTTTTTGGTTTTATTTATATTTTTTGCATAAATATATTTAGGGTTTTATTTATAATTTGTTTAATATTGTTAATATATTGTTATTTGTTATATTATATATATAATTTCTGATTATGTAATTAAAATAGGTAAAAATAATAATTTGTGATGAAAATTATTTAAAAATTTAGTGATATCCAATTTAGAGGAAATAATATATTGTGTAGTATTTTTGTAAAATACATATATAGTTTTAAGATTTAGTTAGTTTAATCCTATGATAAATAATTAATTTATTAGTATGAAAATTTATTAATTTAATAATTTATTTTTTAGGTATATAATTTGACTTTTAGTTATAAATATATGTTTATATGAAAATTTAATATTTGATTGTTTGTATTTTAGATTGAGTTAAATAATTTTAGTTTTAGATTATTAGATTTGGTTAATAAATTTTGATTATTAGAGTGAGTTTTGTTTATTTAATTTGAATTTTGTTGTTGTTGTTAATTTTTTTTATTCTTAGTGTTGATGAATATTGATGCTTTGTTTTTGTTGTTAATTTTTAGTAGAATTATGATATTTTAAATAGAAAATTGAATAATTAATAAAATTTAGAGTAATAATTATAAATTATATAGTCATTTACAATGTATTTGTATTGCTTTGTGTATGTTCTGCGACTGGATATTTTTTTATGTATTATTTGCAGGTTTTTAAATTTTGGGATATATGAAAATACAGTCGTTATGCTGCCCAATTTTTTTTAGAATTAAAAATACTCAATAAAATTTATAATTTAAGAAATAGTGAATTGATAAGTTGTATAATATATTTTTAATCATGATTAAATCAAATTAACAATAACATTATGCAACCAAATTTTAATAAAAATAAACATTAATCCTGAAATTTTATTTAAATAAGTAATAAATCTTAAAATAATTCTAACGATTTATTCATTTTATATATATATATTTATGAAATTGTATAATGATATTTTGTAATTTTTGTTTGAAGGTTGGGTATTCGGTTTTTGTTGGACTAAAGAGATTGCTAGCAAGATATTGAAGGCATTGGTAAGTTTTTTTTAATTTTTCTGTATTTTTTAAATTTTTTTTTTCAATTTTTGAATAATTTATGTTTTTTTATATAAATAATATAATATTAATTTTAATAAAAATATGAAATTATTATATTAGATAGAATGTATTTATTTTTAGGTTTTCAAAATATGTATTAGTAAAAATGATATTAGGAATTGGAAAATTGTTATATGATTGATTAGTATTTTTTTAAAAATAAATTCTATGTTGTTTTGGTGAATTTTATGTGTATTAAACATATTAGTAAACATATTTAATATTTTTTTAGAATTGTAAAATTTAGAGATATTGTGAATATTAGTAGAAGTACTCAATAAAATTTCTAATTTAATAAATAGTGAATTGATAAGTAAAATAATATATTTTAAAATTAAGATTAAAAAAATTAACATTAACATTATGCAACTAAATTTTAATAAAAATAAACATTAATTAAATAATTTAAGTAATAATTAAATCCTAAAGTAGTTAAATAAATTTTAAACAAATCTTAGAAATTTTGTTTAAATTAATCAAACTATTCAATAAAGCATAAGTAAAATATGTAATTTAATAAATACTAAATTAATATGTAAAAAAATAATATGTGTTAGTTCTGATTAAATAAAATTAACAAATATATTATTAGAAAACCATTATTAAAATTAAAATTAAAATTAAAAAAATTAAATTTAATATTTGTTAGTTTTAATCATTATTAAAATTAAAATTAAAAAAATATGTTTTTAATATTATTTGTTAGTTGTTTTTAATTTTTCTGTATTTTTTTTAATATTTTTTTTCAATTTTTGAATAATTTATTTTTTTATATAAATAATATATTTTAAAATTAAGATTAAAAAAAATTAACATTAACATTATGCAACTAAATTTTAATAAAAATAAAAATTAATCCTAAAGTAGTTAAATAAATTTTAAACAAATTTTAGAAATTTTGTTTAAATTAATCAAACTATTCAATAAAGCATAAGTAAAATATGTAATTTAATAAATACTAAATTAATATGTCAAATTTAAATAAGTTTAATAATATTTACACTAAAATATATTATAGTTAGATATCATAAAACAACATAATTAACTTCAAAAAGCATAAGACATTAAAAAAAACATATTTAATTATATTTGCTTTTTTCTTTGGTAATAAGAAATTATTACCAAAGATATAATAGTGTTATTATCACATAGTGATAATATTATATTTTTTTAGTGTTCATCACAAGAAGCCTTAGACCTGTTTAGAGAGGGTGAGTCATTGAAGACTCTTACATTTGTCTCTCTCTGAATTAGGACACACACAAATTGATTGTAAGTTTGATGATTAGTGTTCCGTGCAGTGCTACATTCATACAATGTCGATCGACAAGAGTTGGATTAATTTGACAGATCGATTATCCGATGAGTATGAGGCTGGTGTGATGGATTTTCTCCAGAGAGCCCGGCAGTGCGTTGACTCAAGGGGATTGGTGAAATGTCCGTGTAGGAGGTGTGTCAACGTTGAATTTCAGACGATTGATGTATTAGAAAATCATCTTTTTGTAAATGGTTTTCTACGGAAATATACCAATTGGCATTGGCATGGAGAGGATGAAATAATACCAATGAGAGCTCGGATAGATCAAAATGATGAAGATGAAATGATGGATGTTCTCACTGATCTTATGCAAAATGACAATGACGAACAAGCGGAGAATGAGCGCGGTCAAGAGATACCTACAACTGACTACAGGAGTGGGCAACATTATAACGATTTGTTTGCTGAGATCGAGGCTCCATTATTCCCCGGGTGTCAAAATTACACTTCATTGAATTTCCTAGTGAAGTTAATGCATTTCAAAGTGTTGGGAAAAATTCCCAACAAAATATTTGATGGAATGCTGGAGTTGTTACATGATGCATTTCCAGCCCCAAATAAGCTTCCAAAATCGCACTATGCAGCGAAAAGGTTGTTGCGGAAACTTGGATTGGGCTACGAGTCAATCCATGTCTGCAAGCATGATTGCGCACTGTTTTGGAAAGAACATGCTGGAAAAAGAAAATGTCCTGTTTGTGGAGAGGATCGATGGGTGGACAAGAACACCAAGGGAAAGAAAGTGCCTCATAAAGTGATGCGTTATTTTCCTTTAACCCCTAGGTTAATGCGAAAATATGCATCGAGGCACATTGCTCAACATATGAGATGGCATCACGAGCAACGTATAAAAGAAGATGGTGTATTGCGTCATCCTGCTGATGGGAAAGCTTGGAAGGACTTTGACCGAAATAATCCAACATTTGCAATGGAACCCAGGAATGTGCGGCTTGGATTGGCTGCAGATGGATTCAATCCCTTTGGTAATATGAGTCTGTCTTATAGTATGTGGCCAGTAGTGTTGACGACATATAACTTGCCACCATGGTTGTGCATGAGAGAAACTAATTTCATGTTGAGTTTATTCATTCCGGGACCTCATTCGCCAGGAAAAGATTTTGATGTTTTTTTTAAGACCATTGATTGATGAGTTAAAAGAATTATGGGTGACTGGTGTACAGACTCGAGATGCAGTCGATGGTAGTTTCTTCACTCTTCGGGCAGCTTTGATGTGGACTATAAACGATTACCCAGCAAGGAGTAGCCTTTCTGGATGGACTGCTCAAGGTTATCATGCTTGCTCTACTTGCAATGTGGCAACACCATCTATTCGTTTACAAAAGAAGGTTGCTTTTTATGGTCATAGACATTTTTTACCAATCAAACATGCCATTAGAAGGGACAAGAAGACATATGGTGTCGTTGAAAAGAGATTACCACCACAGCCATTAACCATGTAAGAAATGTTCACACAAATGAGTTTTATACCTGATTCTCTTCCTGGTAAGCATGTCAGTTATGGCGGCCAAAAAAGAAAGCGTACAAAAGAGCAAGTTGGTTGGCGGAAAAAAAGTATATTTTTTGAGCTCCCATATTGGGCCAACATAATGTTGCGACACAATCTAGATGTTATGCATGTTGAGAAAAATGTGTGTGACAGTTTAGTAGGCACAATAGTTGGGCTGGAGAATAAGACCAAAGACACAGTTAGTGCCAGAGTAGACTTGGAGAAGATGAAGATGAGACCAGAGTTACAGCTGAGGAAGTTGAATGGTCGGATACAAAAGCCTGCGGCCAAATTCACTTTCACTGTTGAAGATCGCCAAAAGTTTTGTCGATTTCTTAAATCAGTGAAGTTTCCAGATGGTTTTGGATCTAACCTAAGGAAAAATGTGATTGATAATGACAATAAGATAACTGGTTTGAAATCGCATGATTGTCACATCATTATGTAACGCCTTTTGCCAGTTGGTGTGCATGCATTCCTAGAGAAATCAATGAGTACAACTATTATTGAGTTATGCACTTTCTTCAAGCTCATTTGTGCGAGAACTCTAAAAGTCTCA
Source organism: Humulus lupulus (assembly GCF_963169125.1). NCBI lineage: Eukaryota > Viridiplantae > Streptophyta > Magnoliopsida > Rosales > Cannabaceae > Humulus > Humulus lupulus. The sequence continues at coordinate 194,959,663 of NC_084799.1, read as the reverse complement.
GATTTAGAAAAAGTCCAAACTTCAATTGTTGAGATTGTTTGCAAGTTAGAGAATATTTTCCCACCTGCTTTTTTCGATATCATGGTCCATCTACTAATACATTTACCGAAAGAAGCAATACTTGGAGGACCGGTTCACATGAGGTGGATGTATCCTTTTGAAAGGTATATGAAAAAATTGAAGAATTATGTCCGTAACAAAGCACGTCCAGAGGGGTCAATAGCAGAAGGATATGTGGTTGATGAGGCATTAACATTTTGCTCCATGTACTTGAAAGGTGTTGAGACAAAGTTCAATCGTCCAGACCGAAATGTAGATGTTGGTCCATCACTTAAAAAGATGTCGGTCTTTCGATCTCAGGGTCGTCCAATTGGTAAGAAATCATTGACAATTTTGGAAGATGAAGTGAAGAAAATAGCAGATTGGTATATTCTAAACAACTGCAATGATATCTTGCCATATCTTCGGTAAGTAATTAAAGTAGTTCATCATTTCATTGCATGTTTATTATAACACTTATTAGTAACTCTTAAATTAGTTGTTTTTGTTTTTTGCAGAGAGCATAGGGAAATTCTACAGACTAGAGGTGTTGAAAACCTAGACCAATTACATAGAGAGGAATTTCCTAATTGGTTTTATAATAAGATTTATCATCTTCGACAAACAGGATCCTTGGAAGTAGATGAAGAATTAATCTCTTTAGCAAACGGTTCTTCAACTCGTGTTGCATCGTACCCTGGGTGTGTTGTAAATGGAGTAAGATTTTTGTGTTATGACAGGGACAAGAATCGCAAAACTCAAAATAGTTGAGTCTCTGTAGCGGGTGTCGAAAATAGTACTTATTACGGCCAGTTGGAAGAAGTTTTAGTGATGTCTTATCTTTCTGGTTGTTCTGTTGTATTATTTAAGTGCAAATGGTTTGACACTAATCGGTCTTCAGGATTAAAGTTTGAGCAAAACATAACGAGTATCAAAACCAGTTCGGAGGCCTTCAAAGATGATAAATTTATCTTAGCAACTCAGGCTAACCAAGTTTTCTACATTGAAGACCTTAAAAATAAATCTCATTGGAAAGTCGTCCAAGAAGTGCATCACAGAAATGTGTGGGACATCCCACTAGTTGAAGAACAAGCGGAGGATGTAGAAGTAGATGTTATGCACGACACTAGTTCCTCTAATTTCCAATTATTCGTTGATCTTGGACCGTTGCCACAAATCAGCTTTGAACGTACGGGGGCTCCATTACAATTTGTTGAGATAGATAATGTTGCAATTGAGGAGGAGAGGGAGGAGGAAATGGAAGAAGAAGAGGAGGAGGAAGAGGAAGTGGAGGAGGAGGAGGAGGAGGTTGAATATGAAGATGATGAAGAGGAAGATGAACACATAGAAACCGATGATGATAGTGAAGATTATTATAGTGATAATTAAGTGGTAATTTTATAATATGTTGAAGTAATTATTTTTAACAATAAATAATTTTATATTGTCATTTTTAGCTGATAAATGTAATTTTAATATCGATTAATTTGACAGATATGGCTGATGTTATTGCTCAATCTCACGGGGGTGATGGTGGAGGATGCGATCCTCCACGTGGACCGGCAGATATCCCAGCTGATTGTGAACGAGGTAATATTTTACACATTGATATACTCCTTAAAATTTAACAATTAATCCATATTAATTTTAAAATATTGAATTTGCATACAATAGCGCTTCCAAGTAAACGTGGACGCCATAAGGGATTGAACACGCGGGAAAAGAGGGAACAGTTGGGGCGTCCTCTCCCTCTCGAGTGGGATGTGCGGGGGAGAACATATAAAGAGATCGGAGAGTACAGCTCAAATTTCTCAAGAGAGCTCGGATTACTTGTTCGACAGTACACAGATCCGGACTGTCCTCAATGGTCAAAAGTACCAAATGCCTCGAAAGAAAGAATACTTGCACATTTGGAAGTAAGTAGTTTATGTATTTTTATGTTAATTCTCATTTTATGTTATATGTGATATTTACTAATAAATGTTTGTAAATTAGGATGATTTGTTTGATATTGGGCGTACTAGATATGGAGAAGGGCATATGCCTGGGATCTTGAGAGGCATTGATACTTCGTGTGCTAAAAAGTATTCTGACTGGAAGTACGATATTAAAGAGCACTTAACGATTAATGGGCCACAAAATCGTTATGGTGGTTGCACGGATACGCAGTGGCAAAAAGCAATTGATTTTTTCCGTCGCCCAGAAATTACGGTATTAATTTCTTGCTAAACTTAACTATCTTAATTAAATATATTACTAACGATAACTTTTTGCAGAAACGTTCTGCGGTCAACAAGGAGAATAGAAAGAAACTGAAAGAGCTTAGCTATGGAGGTTCTCAGTCAATCCCAACCTTATGCTATAAAAAGGTTAGTTAATTAATTATTTTTTAGTTTATTTTTCTTATTTACGTTTAATTATTAATTTTATAAAAATATATGTATGTGACAGCGCAATTTAGAGACTGGGCAACTTGAGTCCATCCCGGATAGCTGGATGGATACTCACCATAAATCAGGCACAGGGTGGGTGACAGAGACAGCAAAAAATACTTGGGTACGTTAAGTTTTTTTAAACATTTTTCAAATTTTTAATTGTTTCAAAATTTTAATTACATTATACATTGTATCACAGGAGGAATTGCGTGCATACCGCGACACACAGCAGACACAGGCAACTGATACTGAGAGTTCCACACCAGTTTCGAGTGCGCCTGAAGATGAAGACATATCTTTGGTACAAAATGTCTTCGGAAAACGACGGGGCCACCAGAAAGGATATGGACGTATCCTTAACATAAGGGACCGAACTCCATTTGATTTTCGTCCTTCACAAACTAGAGATGAAGAGTTGTCTGAGATGAGAGAGCGTCTTCGACAGTTAGAGGAGCATGTCCGGACTCATTGTATCACCCCGGGATCTCAATCTGCCCCACCACCACCACCCGATGATCCTGATGTTGGAGCACCGACTCAGTAGGACTTATGTATGAATTTTATTACAATTGACTATTACATTATCATGTTTAAGACAAGTCTTTATTTTAATTCAACGAATACACTCTTATGTTTTTATTTATATCTTTAATATAAGTGTTTTAATTTTATTCTATTTTCTTATATTTAATTCAAAATAAATAAATAAATAAATAAGTAAATAAATAAATAAGGGAATAACAAATATAAAAAAAAAAATTGGGGACAAGTCTATACCGAGGACATTGTCCTCAGTATATACCACCAAGATGTCAGTATATACCAGTACGATGAGAAATTGAGGTTTGTTGTACCGAGGACATTTTCCACTTTCTACCGAGGACATTATCCTCGGTAAAACTAATACCGAGAATATTTTTAATGTCGTCAGTATAAGTTTTGTTTTACCGACGCGGCTGTACCGATAACTTTATACCGACGACATTGTCTCGGTATAGGATATACCGAGGACATTCCAGCTTATACCGAGGACATTTGTTCTCGGTATAGGCCCTGTTTTTTGTAGTGGTAACTTTTGCAAAACAGAGGGGTTAAAATGGTATTTATTCTAAAAAAAAATATATGCAACTTATATTCAAATATGCATTTGATAGATTAACTATGTTTAAAATATATATTAAGTGATGAATTTATACATAATATTATTTATTATAATTAAATATATTACCTAATATATAATGTGTATATAAAGATGTATGATTGATTAACATAATGCATATCTATATGTAATAATATTTATTATAATTAAATTATTACTTAATATATTTGTCAAAGTTTAATTATTGCAAAAAATACATTATTTTTATTTTCTATAATCAATTTTATAAACCAATCTATTTTATTTTATGTTCTCTTTATTTAATATACAAAATTTGCAAACAAAAGTATATTTTTTAAATTTTCTATTAATTATATTTAAAAACATCTAAAACTTATTTCTATAAATCTTTAGCCAATAAAAATTAAAATCAATATACAACTTTAGAAAAAATAATTTTGACCCTATATTTTTTGTCATTATCTATTTTGATTCCCTGTTTAATTTTTTTATTTTGGCCCTGTGTTTTGTAAAATAGTTCAAATATAAACTTGATTTTAATCAAAAATATTTTTAACTAAAATCACAAATAATTCACCAAACTCACAACTCAAACAAAAGCCCAACCATTTTTCCTAACAATTGTATTGTTATATTCAATTTTTTCCTTCATAAAAATAGGATTTATGGGTGTATTTGAACAATTTTACAAAATACATAGTCCAAAAAGTAATTTATCAAAATACATAATCCAAACATACAATAGGACAAATTATAGGGTCCAAAAATATATAAATCCAAATAATAACTTTGATTTTTTTTTTGTCAAATGATCCATATATGACACACACTATAATTTTTTTTAAATAAATAATTGAGATTTAGACTATCTAAGTTAATTATTATGATAGAAGTTCATGGTATTATTTATTATACAAAACATAATAATGAAGTACATCTTAGATTTAATGAAATACAAAAGAATTTTCATTTTAATTTTTGAAATTATATATTATATACATATTTAATTTCTTTGATTAATATTCAATTTTTTATAATATTAAATAAAATAAATATAAAATTACTAGTATCAATTTTTTTTTTTGACAAATAGAAATAACAATTTAGTTCATTTTGTTATTTCATTATTTTTTTAAAAAAGTATGTTACTTTTACAAAATTTCAATATGTTTCTACGTACCCAACCTAACCTATATAAAACAACAACACAATAATATCCAATAGGTATTAATTATTAGATTTGGAATGGGAATGAGTAATGATAAGGATCACTTTTATATAAACAGCCATGTAAGTCTTCTGTTAGCCACATGTGTTGAAAGTTAACGGAAGTCCTTCTTTACATTACTGTGAATATTTCGGGAGGAATTTTTAACGGCCTGAAAAAATTAGGAGGCACGATACGGTAGTGGTAATAGTTCGGGGGTAAAAAATCTAAATAGCATTTTTTTAATTATGAGATAGCAACATGCATGGGTTGAAACTTCAAACATTATTGAAAATGCAATATAGAAGAAAAGTCTTGGCATGTTGCCCTTTAGTCTTTATCATATATTGGAAGGGGCCCCTTCTTTTGTATATAATGTTCACTAAAAAACAAATGGCAGGATATACAGATATTAGTCACTTTAATTGGAACAAATAGCCCAAATGCTTTTACTATTAACTTGTTATAACTCTGAAATGGACTCTTAATTTTGTTAAATGGATGACTGTGGTTATGTTTTAGAGAGGGAGAAAAGAAAAGTGCGATGACTATAGAGTATGAGATGCTTGTGTTATTTTGAAGGAGAGATCTAATTCATTTTGTATTTTTCATCTATGTAAAAATTAAAGATTGATATTCTTTTATTAATATATAGAATAGATATGTTGTATAATTATAGAAAAAAGAAAAACATTTTTGACAAAATTTACAAGAAGACTAGGAAAGTGGTCCCAAAAAGCAGACTTGCCGAATTAACAATTTTATTACTATATTCAACAGGACTAGCTTAGACTTATAAAGTATAAACCATTACTTATACTAGTCAAAATATACTCTCTTTCACTAGGTGTATACTATATATCAAGTTCACAGTATTAATTCTTCATATGTAGCTAGCCAATCAAGGCCATTGTCTTAATTTTCTTTCTCAATTTAGTACAGCAATAGGTGATATGTAAAGCTCTTTAATTTGTATCCACAAGCACTTTGGGTGATATCTAGAATAATGGATAATCACATATACCAAACAATCAATAAGATTCTATATTGACATGAGTCTATGACAGCGAAATGAATGAGCTAGTTAGTTCAGTTAGTTCTATCCAAGTATTAATATAAAGAAAAACTCCATGTGTTAAGGTTATTAGGATTACTTAATTTCTCCTAATTAATGAGTATATGTTCCAATTAAACCATTTTGACCTAAATATTTTTGTAAAAAAATAAAATCAGAATGTGCCTCATTTATCTCTTCTATATAATGATAATAAATGTGTAGATAACAGAAATTTTTTGTTTTAAGGGTTTTTTATTTTTTTTACGGAATATTTTTATATTTAACAGAATATTCATATATTTAACGGTAGTTTGTAAACACTTAAACTTAAACTTAAATAAAATAAAATAAATAGTTAAAAAAATTAAAATTGGATATTTTTGAGATATTTTACCATGATAATTATTTAAAAATAATAAATAATTAAACAAATCAAAATGGAATATTTTTGAGATATTTTATAATGATAATTATTTAAAATTAATAAATAATAAAATAAATTAAAATATGATATTTTTTTAGATATTTTACAATAATAATTATTTAAAAATAATAAAATCATACATTTTATAACTTAAATAAAATTTAATTAAACTTTAACTCACTTATTAGAATAATATCATATAAACATATAATATAATCTACTGTCAATTAGCAACAAATTGTTTTTTTTTTAAAACTAGCAAGAAACTTAAATTTAAAATCCACGTATAATATTTAATATTATATTAAACATATAATATATATTTATATGAAGTAAATATAAACTTAAACAAAAATAAATAAATTATTTAATTAAAATAATATATTTATTTTAAATTTATATGACATTAATATAAATTTAATAAAAATTCTATAAATAATACTAAGCAAACGTGCATATTGCACGTTGCTTGTATCTAGTATATATATATATGGGAGCACTTTTAATGGTTCCTACATATGGATAGTTACTTTAATATTAATCATTAGATTAAGATCAATGATCCATATTTATAATTGTTAATTAATATTTTTTAAAATAAATTTTAATTTTTATTAGAATGGCTACCTGATTACATGGCGAGATTGTACTCCTAAAATATACGGTCTGTTAAAATTTCCCCCTGAACTATTGATACTATTAGATTGTGCCTATGTTACGATTTGCATAAAATAATTAATATTTTTGTCATTCCCCAAACTTTGACAACTACCAAATTATGCCCACTTTAATTATAAAAATTTAAGAATCTACATTTTTATTAGTTCTTAAAAAATTTAAGAAAAAATATTAAAAAAAATTAATAAAAGACTAAAATTATTTTTTAAAAGAAAAAATAAATTATTACAATTAAAAATATCAAATTCCTTTCTATTTTATGCAAAAATCATAATAGGAGAACGATACGATAGTATTAATATTTCATAAGAAAATTTTAATTAACCACATATTTTAGGAAGTATAATTTAAGAGGCAAAAATACTATTTATATTCATTAAGATATATTGCATTTGCAAGAGTGGGTACACTACTCGATCTTGCAAAACCAGTCTGCAGGCTTTCTTATTACATAAAATAGTATTAGTACGTACTATATAATATATTGTTCATATCTCCCTTTTATTGGTTTTACACGATGAGGATATATTTATATAAAACACATAACACTAACACAGCTGATGATGATGAGCTAGCTTTGGCAGCACTTAGAGAATTATTATTAATTCCATGGCCTTCAGGTGAAGAGATGATTTAAGTAGATCGATCTGATCTGATCTGATCTGATTGATCTAATCATTCAATGGCCATGAGGTACGCAGTGGCCGCCGCGGACATAGATAGTACAGGGCGGGGCTTTTGGGGCTTTTGGTACGCATGGGGAATAGCGTTTTCCGCGGCCACAAGAAAATGGAATTTGGCCAGGCGGTGCTGCTCCGATCACTCGCTTGTAAATAGGAGCACCTGTAACATCATTAATAATATATATTACAAATCTACCACGGTATATATATTAATTATCTTTAAAAATATTGACACCGTAAATACTTAAGTTCGTACTTTTATTATACTTAAATATTTAATATTTATTTTTTTATCACAATTGTTATTTTTTCTGTTAATAGGAAAATATCAAACTTTTTAATTGGGGATATTGGCAGCATTAATACATAAATTTATATAATTGTTGCATTTAAATACCTAACTTTTGATATTTGAAGCATAAATATATATAAAAATATCATTTTGGCCCCTATATTTTTCTTGAATATGCAATTGGTTCGTGTTTTGTTAAATGACAATTCAGATCCGGTATTTTACAAAATGGATCAAAATAGTACTTTAGACCCGAGTTTAGTCAAAATATTTTCAATTATAAGATCAATTATCGGGTCGTTAGTGATGTAATGAGTTCAGAGAAGTGGAGAAAGTGGTCGAAGAGCTGAGAATGAAATATTATATTTGATTTTTTTTTACCAAAATTGGATATAAGATACTATTTAGATCCATTTTGTAAAACAAAAATCTGAATTGTCATTTAACAAAACACAGGAACCGATCACGTAGCATATTTTCTCTATTATATATGTAGTATCACAAATAAATATTATTAGTGAATTAAGAAAATATCAATTAATTAAGGTACGTAAATATATTTATTAATTTTCTTTAATGATATACATTATATTAGTTGACTCGTGCTTCTTTTACTTACCATGGTTTAATATACATATACATAGGTGATTTTGTGGCATGAGTTTCAAAAAGAGCCATGTTGGTAGAGCTATTTTGTATTTGTGATTCTTAAACAGTTTTCGATGCATTTTTTTTTTATTACCGTATATATTGTAGTTATTTAGAGTATCCTATTTTGAACCTAGTTTTTTGGCACTGTAAATTATTCATAATTTTCTGAATATTTACATGATACTCTAAATAAGTAGAATATACACGGTCATAATATAATTTTCAGAAAATTATAGAATATCTTGAAAAATGAAAATAAAATTAAAGAAAAGGAAGACAATTTCCACTAAGAAAGGAAAAGAAAAATATAAAATTATAGAAAAACAAATTATATAATTAATATTATCTTTACACAAATATTAAAAGACAATACACTAATTACTTATTTGAATACAAGTATTTCATAATATTTATAATTTCAAATATTATCAGTTTTTAAGTACATATGTATAAACAATTTACAATAAAGATGTATATACACAATAAATAATACAATATTATTTATTAAACTAAAAATAATCAACGTAATAACTAAGTAATGAGAAGGGAAAGCATTTTTCTCACCTTCTTTTAATTCTCGAGCAAGGACTAATGACGATGAGAAGAAGAGAATGGTAGACAACACAACTGTAATTAGTATAAGAGAAGACTTCATCTTGTTTTTGGATATTTTGGCTTCTACATCTTCCTCCTATTTATAGCCGAACAATAATAGGCTAGGTGGCAAAACAGTAATTTTAGCTAAAGCAAAAGAGTACAGTGGAAATAGTGGAATGATCACCCATGTTAACTAATGAAAATAATTGGAATTTCGTATTAGGATATTTTTGTTGAACTACACATGTACATCAAAATTATAATTAAAATCAAAATGCTACCCATTTTAGTTCAACTAATTATATAATATATGACATTAATAATCGATCATAACTGAAACGATAATAAATTGAAAGATGGCAATCAATGAAAGAAAAATATTTGGCCAGAAAAGTAAAAAAATTGAGAGTCAAGAACATGATCTGCCAGGATTTGAATTAAATAAGGTACTCTTAATATTGGTAGTAATTGAGAGACAAAAACAAATGGAAAGGCCGTGAATTATATGGTTCCCAAACAAAGCAGTGAACCCCTCATCTATATATTTTCCGTGCGAAATATTTGCCCTCACCTTTGTTATACATTATCACCCCCCACACACACACATATATATATATGAGACACTTTTAATGGTTACTATCTATAGATAGTTACTTTAATATTAACAGTTATATTAAGATTAATGATCCATATTTAAAATTGTTAATTAATATTTCTAAAAATAAATTTTAATTTTTTAAAATTTTTATAAATATTACCTGATTACATGACGATCACATATTTATTAAATTAAAAAAAATCTTATTTAAGCATTGTATATGAAAATTCGAAATTAATGTAGAAAAAATATTTACATGTTGGTGACTTCTATATCATGTCACTATATTGTCACATCATCATAATTGTTAGTACCCATCTATGGGTAGTAACCATTGAAAAAAGTCTTCCACACGTGTATATATATATATCACTTCTATATAAAAAATGTGTAAACAACGAAAATTCTTAATTTTAACCATTTGTTTTATTAACTTTAAGAAAAATATTCTAAATATTTAACTAAATGTACTTTTAAAACTAACTAAAAATAAATATTTATTAATTATATTAATATAAATTCAAATATTATAAAATATCATTATTATATTAATATTTCATATAAAACTACATTTATAATAATTATAAATTATTATTGTTATAATAATATTAATTAGTAGAAGACTAGATATTTAATATGTATAATAATATATGTATATATATCTTCTATATAAAATATATGTAGAAAACAGAATTTTTTTGCTTTAATATTTTGTTAATTTTAACGGAATATTCTAAATATTTAACGGAATATACCTTTAAAATGAATTAAAAATAGATATTTATTAATTATATTAATATAAATTTAAATTCAAATTCAAATGTTAAAAATTATTGTTATACCCAGATTTCGAGCTATGGTATATATGATCTCGAAAGATGGATTTGCAACAAATGGTCTCGTAAGGTTTAAAGTACGCTCCAGGATTGAATATCGAGCCTGCAAGACTCGATATGACCTCGAATGCGATGACCTCGAACGTTCACGATCTCAAAAGGTAGCTCCCTTAACATATCTATCTTCAGGAATGACCTCGGATCAGGGGGTCCGAGCTCGACGCACATACGATCTCGAAAGCCACGCGACCTCGGGAGATGTCTCTAGCTCGAAAGATGACGGGAAACCTGGGAAGCTAAAGTCTTAGAGATACATGATAACCACCTTGAATATCTATAAGTATTGTAAATACGAGATGTAATCCTCATATATTATTGTAAATCCCCTAAAATCGTGGGATATTACTTGGTCAGTTATACGTCCCCTGGTCTTCAGGAGACGTTTCCTTTTATATCTGATTATAGGCATTTAAAGACCTTTATTTGATTTACACAAAAAGAGTAACTACCCAAAATATGTGGGATAATATTATGCAGCCTTCTCTATAAATAGAGAGGCCATGCACCATTGTAAATGACCGAAATTCTGAACCTTGATAGAAAACTCTGAAGAATTCATGCTGAAGAATTTTCAGAGATAATCTTGAGTTTAATAACAGAGACTCGTGGACTAGGCAGATTTAACTGCTGAACCACGTAAAAATTGCGTGTTTGTATTGTCTTATTTTAATTGTCTATTATCAATTATTGTTTATGTGCTCTTCTTTCACTGTTTGACGAAAAACGGCGTCAACAGTTTGGTGCTTTCATTGAGAGCCTTAAGCATTCATCCCTGAAAGAATCATGGCCACTAACAATCAGAACACGCCTGAGGGAAATTACCCAAGACGTCCTGAAAAACAACCAATGGAGAACCCGGATGTTGAGGAGAGGAGTGGGTCTTCTGATTCCCGGGGACCACCGCCTCCACCAAGGGATGAGGATATGTACTACAATCCGGAGCGGTATGTTCCCATTGTGGAACTAGAAAACTGGCAGTTAAAGCAGCTGTTGGCAGAGGCCAACAAACAGAATGAGGAGTTGACAAGGATAGCCGCAGAGGCGCAGGTGGCTCAGCCCCCGCCTCCGCGCGAAAACCAAGTGCCTCCTCCAAGGGACATGCATGTTCCTCCCCGGAGACCTCGTGGGCGTCCACGAAAAGATGCTGCCACAAGGAGGCTGACTCAACCTCCGGCACCAGCAAAGCCATCCGCTCCTCCCAGGCCACAGAGGAGTACTCGAGCTCGGGTCCAGCCTAACCCGCCTGTGGAAGCACCTGCAGGAACTAAGAATAACCGAACCCCTACAGAGGCTCGGACTCAGGTACCTGGGAGCGCACCGAATGCGACTGACCCGTCTCGGGCAAACTCTGGACCCTCTAGGCCGCGACAAGGGTGGCAGCCACCGTCGCCTATACGGTTCCCTCCGTCACCCATAAGATATCCTTCGCCACCCCGTAGAAACGCTCAACCTGTTCGAGATCAGGATCAAGGGCGTGTAGGGGATAGACAAGGAAACAGGGAGACTTTCCAGGAGCGGAGAGGCGCTCCATCTGAGAGAAGTCAGACGTCTCGGTCTCGCACTGCGGAGACGAGGCGACATGGAAAGAATCCATCGCGAAATAACCGAGCAATGAGTTTCACCAGTGATGAGTTCGGAGAGACCATGTCCGTCAGCAAACACGACCGAGGTCGTAAGAATACTGGAAGTCGCAAGAATCGTCCCGACCTGCGCAATCATCTGAATCAGAGTCGGGGGAATGGAGATCAAACAAATCCGGACCTGAGGGATCGCTTAAATAGGCGTAGAGATCCCTCGCGGAGAAGCGAGCCTGGAATCACGATCAATGACAGTCAATTCCAGACAGCACCTCCTACTGACCCAGTCCAAGAAAGAATCGATCAGCTCGAAAGAGCCTTTAGGCTTTTGAAGAATGAACGAGGAAATGGTCGATATGAGGACTCTGATGAGGAGCTCGAGCCGTTTGCTCCCCATTTTTCTGACACTCAATTTCCTCAAGGGTTTCGGATTCCTCACGTCCCAACATTTGAAGGAAAGACCGACCCATGTAGTCACCTGAGCACGTTCAACACTATCATGAGAGCCAGTAACGTGGGTTACGAGCTCAGGTGCATGTTGTTTCCAACATCATTGGCAGGACCCGCCAGAAGTTGGTTTGAAAAGTATAAGAGACACTCAATAACCTCATGGGAGTAGTTTTCTAAAGACTTTAAGAAGCAGTTCAGAGCAATGGTGGGGGTCAGACCAGAAGCATCCACCTTAACTAACGTCCGGCAGCAACCGGGCGAAACATTGAAGAGTTACCTAACAAGATTTAATCTGGAAGTAGCCCGAGCTCGGGACGTGGATGACAGTGGACACCTAATGGCTATCTGAGCTGGTGTATTACCAGGAAGTGCCCTTTGGGACGACATGCAAGGGAAACCAGTAAGGTCAATAACCGAGTTTAACAGACGAGCGCAAAGGTTTGTCAATGTAGAGGAAGCGAGGTCGATGCTCAAAGCGACCTCCCAGTCAGAAACTACAACGATAAACGTCAACTCTGCCTCAACCTCGGCAGACCCAGCAGCTCCAAAGCCTACCTCGGAGAATCTCTCCAAGAGGAAAAAGAACGAAGGAAGTAACCCCGAAGCTGAGGGAGGAAAGAAAAAGAAAGGAGAGAGGTATTTCTCCGTGTATAGAGTGCACACCGAGCACAACGAGTCTCGGGAAAACATATACCTAGCTAATGAAAACCAGGTCCCCTTTAGGCGTCCGGACCCAATGAGAAATCAAAAATCCAAGAGGGATTCCAGTAAGTATTGCCGTTTCCACAGAGACACCGGGCAGACAACTGATGAATGTCGACAAATGAAGGACGAGATCGAAGGGTTGATCTTGAGAGGTTACTTCCGGCAATATGTCAAAAACCAGAGTACTGGTCAGACGGCCGCGAGCCAGAGAGTAGCCGCGCCTCCTACGACACACAATAATAACTCCCGATCTCAGGAAGAAGACAGGCCCCCGCCGATAGATGGAGAGGACGTAATAACCATCTTGGGAGGGCCTCATCTCGCAGGAGGGGGCATGAATGCCCAAAAAAGATATGTTAACGAGTTAAAGACAGGGGACGGGTCTCCTTATGAACCCAAACCTAGGGCGCCAAAAAGCCAGAGGATTGAAACACAGCCAATAACCTTCACCGAGGAAGACGCCTCCCATGTTCAGTTCCCTCATCATGATCCACTGGTCATTACCCTTCGGCTTGCTAACAAAAGAGTCCGCCGAGTTCTCATAGATAATGGGAGTTCAGTCAACATTCTTTACAAAGCAACCCTCGAGAAAATGGGACTCTCCCTTCGCGACCTGAAAGCATGTGCAACCACCTTGTACGGCTTTTCAGGAGAAGGAACTGCCTGTATGGGATCAATTGAGCTCCCCGTGACCTTGGGAGACTATCCAGTCTCGGTGACCAAGATAATGGAGTTCGTGGTGATAGACTTGCCATCTGCCTACAATGTGCTACTCGGGAGACCCGCCCTGGTCAGGCTAGGGGCAGTTTCATCAGTAAGGCATCTGGCCCTTATGTTTCCGACCCCTAGCGGAGTCGGGACATTAAAAAGGGACCAACTGGCAGGGATGGAATGCTATAGCATCTCCTTGAGGGGAAAGAAGCAAACGAGCGCTCAGGCACTCGTTATCATACAAAATAAAGATGGAACGGTCTTAGAAATCGACGAGGAGATTGATCCGAGGATTGAGGAGAAAGTTGACCTCGAACCTCTAGAGGAGCTCGAAGAAATTCAGCTCGAGGAAGCTGAACCCTTGAGAAAGGTGAAGGTCGGGAAACACCTCCCAGATGAGACAAAATAGCAATTAATATGCTTTCTGAAGAAAAACCAGGATGTCTTTGCATGGTCACACTCAGACATGGTGGGGATAAGCCCGAATGTAGCAAGCCACGCACTAAACATAGACAAAAGCTTTCCCCCGAAGCAACAAAAGCGAAGAAAACTGGATGAAGACAGAAAGAAGGCGTTAAAAGAGGAGGTTGACAGGTTAAAGGCAAACCAATTCATTAGGGATGCCTTTTACCCTGTCTGGGTAGCCAATCCGGTGTTGGTCCCAAAGCCCAATGGGACGTGGAGAACCTGTATTGACTACTCATATCTCAACAAAGCTTGCCCAAAAGACTATTTTCCGTTACCAAGGATTGACCAGCTCGTAGATGCCACGGCGGGGCATGGCCTGATGTCGTTCATGGATGCCTATTCTGGATATAACCAGATCCCCATGCATGCCCCCGACCAAGAACACACGAGCTTCATCACGGATAAAGGGCTATATTGCTATAATGTCATGTCATTCGAGCTCAAGAATGCTGGAGCCACATATCAGCGGCTCGTAAACATGATGTTTTCAGAGCAAATAGGGAACAACATGGAGGTTTATGTTGATGACATGCTTGTAAAGTCTCAACTCAACAAGAACCATGTTGATGACCTCGAAGAGTGCTTCGGCGTGCTTAGGAAGTATAACATGAAGCTGAATCCTCAAAAGTGCACTTTTGGGGTATCTTCGGGAAAATTTCTGGGCTTTATTGTGAACTCCCATGGAATCAAGGCTAATCTCGACAAAATAAAGGCCCTGATTGACATGCCATCACCTCGGAAGCACAAAGATGTCCAAAGCTTGACTGGCAGGATGGCAGCCCTAAGCAGATTCATCTCGAAGTCAACGGATCGTGGCCTCCCATTCTTCAACTTATTGAGAGGAGGTAAGAAGTTTGAATGGACAGAGGAGTGCGAGCTGGCCTTTCAGGAGCTCAAAAAGCACCTAGTGGAACCGCCCATCCTATCAAAACCAGAAACGGAGGAAGTATTCCAGGTAGCTTTAGAGGCCACCGAAGCTTCGACCCCTGCGAGTTCAAGCCCTCACGCGCCACCTAAGACAGACAACAAAGAAGATCGGTTTTGGGTTTTCCCAAAGTTTCCGACGAGATTCCGACCACCTTGGGTCGTTGTGAGTCGAGCCACCACCACCATCGTACTCAACACTTTCATGCGAGCAAAACCCAACCAAGGATCAGATTAGAAGTCGCCGAATTTCATTTTTGGTGTTCGTCGGAATCTATGGAGGCCAAAACTTTTTACCTCCAATCCGGCCACCACATTCCGTTCCACGAAGAACCACCACCACCACGACGTTCCCCGAGCCTTAGGTTTCGAAAGCCAATCATTGTTTTCTCGAACCACCGTCGCCGGTGGTGGCGCTGCCACTGTTGCCGGAGCTCCGGCGGGAGCTTTGGCCACCTATTCATTTTTTAAAAATTAATAATAGAACTTTTTAGGACTCGCACATTTTTTGCGAGTCCTAAAAAACCCTAGTTTTTAAGGGCTCTCAAATAGAGGACTCGTGCCCCGCGAGTCCTAAAAACCCTTTTTTGTAGTAGTGCTACAATTGTTCCAAGAATGCTGCTAGCTCCGACCAGCTCTGCAGTATTGCCGAGAAGCCCTAATCCTTAGCTAAAAGCCCTAATTCGAAGTCCTCATCAGGAAAAAAAAATTCCCTAATTTGAAAATATATGTGTCCCTTATCCCTTTTTTAATTAAAAGTTTTTATGGCACACTTCGCAAGCCCTTAATACTCTTTTAGAGCATTCTTTGCAAGCCCTTAAAAATCCACTGACCAATTTTATTTTCTCATGGTTTTTTAGGACTCACTTATTTTATTAGGATACTTATTACGAGCTTTAAAATGTGTTTTTTAAATACTCTCAGTGAGTGTCCTAAAAACTTCAGAGATTTTTTAAAGCACTTGCATTTAGCCGCGTGTCCTAAAAATGTGATCCGTATGGGATATTTTGTAGTAGTGCAAAGATATTTTATTTTGTTTTAACGTAATGGTCCCATATTGTATTAGGGGCTTAGTGCAAAATGACCCTTAATGTTGTGTGAAAGTAACTAAATGTCCATGTTTTTAATTTTGTAGTAAAATAGCATAATCATCTATTTAATATCACATATTACCAAATACATCATTTAACAAATTACTATTTTATTCTAAATATTTTAATATTATGGTATATGTATATTAGTTTTATTTAATTAGTTTTTATTTTAAAGTTATTTTGATTTTTTTTTGTTTTTTATGGGTTGTTGAATGATATACCATACCACAAAATATATATACTAAGTTGAAAAATAATATACCATCAAAACTTACAAAATTATTACTAAAAAATGTATATACTATGCTAACAAAGTTATATAATACCATTAAAATGTATATACCATGATACAAAATTATATACTACCACTATGTATAATAAAAAAGAAATTAAATATCACAAAAAAAAATTATATACCATACCACAAAAAACATATACACTAATTGGAAAATAATATACCAACAACCTATAAAAAACTTAAAAAATCAAAATAACTTTAAAATTAAAACTAATTAAACAAAACTAATATTAATATACCACTATATTAAAGTCATACAGTCCTAAATAAATAAATAAATTATAAAAAATGGCAATTTAGGTAATCAACAATGTAAAATGGTCATTTATCTATAATTTAAAAAATGAGGACATTAGCTTCTTGATGGCTTTATTTTGAGTCATTTCCTATAATTTCTCATTTGTATTATTTTAATAAGGCCCCACTAAACTTTTGGACTATTATTGATATTTCTCTAAGTAAGCATAAAAATGACATTTTCACAAAATTAGGCAAGATATGGCGTTTTACATGAGCGGATTTTGATGGGTAATATCAATTTTTAATTTAATTAACATATAAGTTTGAAATAAAACATAAAACTAATAAAAATCAAAACCCTGGAACAAAAATCAGAAAAGAATCAAAATCGTGTTCATCATGTTCTTCTTCTTCTTCCATCTTGCTTTTGCAGGTACCTTGCTACAAAATATGAAGCCGGAGACGGAGGTGACAACTGGGTTGAGTTGTGGCTACGATGACTTTTGACTTGTCGCTGCGATGAGGCTTAAGATCTGCAATGGAGGTTGGTCTGAGGTTTCAAATCTAAGGATGGTCAGGTTGCGGAAGGACGTCAAGCTCCCCTTCCGATCAGTAATCTCTGGGAAATGAAGATATGAACCCGACGAGATGGCGGTTGGAGGCTCAACGACAAGGTTCTTGGTTTCTTCTAGGTGCGACGACACCAGATCTACACTAGGTGACAAGGCCTTCAATCTGACGTGGGGCGATTGACGAGGCTTCAGATCTAGCATCCATGAGTTCGGTCGACTTCGATTTGCAGATTTGGGTTGGAGGAGGTGAGGAGTTTTACTCAAGCTTCTGGGTTTCAAGGGTTTCCTATGTTCTTGCAAGATTAAAGAGCTTTTGTTGTCATGGTATGAGATCCAATTTCTAGTTTGAAATGTGGGTTTGTTGGATTTTTTGAGGGGAATATTCTGATCTAATTTCATGGTTTATTAAGCAATTTTTTGTTTCATTTTTTGTATTTATGAATAAATTTGGGTTCATGAGATTTTGAACATTGATTTTTATTTTAGGTTTGGTTATTTTAGATCTAAGATGAGATATTGCCTTAGTGATGATGACCAATTTTTCTTCTTTTTTGAATCTAGGTTTGAGATGAAATCAATAACACATTTTAGTTTTTTGATTTAGCTTTTTCTTTGAAGCAGGGTTTGAGATGAAATAAAGAACACACTTTAGTTTTTTTATATACATTTTTTCTTTGAATTTGTGTTTCAGACGTTTATTTTGTTTTAATTAAGTTTTGTTTAAGATTTTACTTTTTTTAATTAAGTTTACCATATATATTAAAATTTTATTTTTAAATTAAATATTACATTATTTAAATTTATTTTAAATGTTTTAATTTTAAAAATTAATTTAATAAAAAATTAAATGTTAAAATTAATTTATTAATTTATTAAAATGAAAAACCCAAGGCTATTTTGGTCATATTTAAAAAAAGTGTGACCAAAATTGGTCCATTGTACTCTTTTGTTGCATTTTGCAAAACGCGTGGTCTAAATTATCATAACAAAACACAAAGGTCCTGTTGGTACACTACAAAAAAAACGTCCTATACCGAGAACATCGTACCGAGTACAAGTTCTCGGTATAGATCTTTTACACACCCGCCTCTTTTACGCGGTTTTTTTATTCTAGTTTGTGTACCGAGCTCATTTATCTGAAATGGAAAAAAACCAAAACTCGTTTTCTCCGCCCCCCATTTCTGTTTTCCTGCATTTCGGCCCCCACAAACTTTGTTTTTGGTCAAAGTTTCCCTTCCAAAGGCGATTTAAGTGGCTATAAGGCTTATTGAGGTAATTATTTACAAATATTTCAGTTTTTTTTTTGTATAAATTGTTAAATTTTTTTTTCAGTTTTGATTTTTTATAATGAGTTTTTCGTGGTATTTTTTTTTCAGGTTTTGCATTGTATACCAGCGGTTTTAGAGGTATTTCACATTTTCTTTGTAATTTTTTGGTTTTATTTATATTTTTTGCATAAATATATTTAGGGTTTTATTTATAATTTGTTTAATATTGTTAATATATTGTTATTTGTTATATTATATATATAATTTCTGATTATGTAATTAAAATAGGTAAAAATAATAATTTGTGATGAAAATTATTTAAAAATTTAGTGATATCCAATTTAGAGGAAATAATATATTGTGTAGTATTTTTGTAAAATACATATATAGTTTTAAGATTTAGTTAGTTTAATCCTATGATAAATAATTAATTTATTAGTATGAAAATTTATTAATTTAATAATTTATTTTTTAGGTATATAATTTGACTTTTAGTTATAAATATATGTTTATATGAAAATTTAATATTTGATTGTTTGTATTTTAGATTGAGTTAAATAATTTTAGTTTTAGATTATTAGATTTGGTTAATAAATTTTGATTATTAGAGTGAGTTTTGTTTATTTAATTTGAATTTTGTTGTTGTTGTTAATTTTTTTTATTCTTAGTGTTGATGAATATTGATGCTTTGTTTTTGTTGTTAATTTTTAGTAGAATTATGATATTTTAAATAGAAAATTGAATAATTAATAAAATTTAGAGTAATAATTATAAATTATATAGTCATTTACAATGTATTTGTATTGCTTTGTGTATGTTCTGCGACTGGATATTTTTTTATGTATTATTTGCAGGTTTTTAAATTTTGGGATATATGAAAATACAGTCGTTATGCTGCCCAATTTTTTTTAGAATTAAAAATACTCAATAAAATTTATAATTTAAGAAATAGTGAATTGATAAGTTGTATAATATATTTTTAATCATGATTAAATCAAATTAACAATAACATTATGCAACCAAATTTTAATAAAAATAAACATTAATCCTGAAATTTTATTTAAATAAGTAATAAATCTTAAAATAATTCTAACGATTTATTCATTTTATATATATATATTTATGAAATTGTATAATGATATTTTGTAATTTTTGTTTGAAGGTTGGGTATTCGGTTTTTGTTGGACTAAAGAGATTGCTAGCAAGATATTGAAGGCATTGGTAAGTTTTTTTTAATTTTTCTGTATTTTTTAAATTTTTTTTTTCAATTTTTGAATAATTTATGTTTTTTTATATAAATAATATAATATTAATTTTAATAAAAATATGAAATTATTATATTAGATAGAATGTATTTATTTTTAGGTTTTCAAAATATGTATTAGTAAAAATGATATTAGGAATTGGAAAATTGTTATATGATTGATTAGTATTTTTTTAAAAATAAATTCTATGTTGTTTTGGTGAATTTTATGTGTATTAAACATATTAGTAAACATATTTAATATTTTTTTAGAATTGTAAAATTTAGAGATATTGTGAATATTAGTAGAAGTACTCAATAAAATTTCTAATTTAATAAATAGTGAATTGATAAGTAAAATAATATATTTTAAAATTAAGATTAAAAAAATTAACATTAACATTATGCAACTAAATTTTAATAAAAATAAACATTAATTAAATAATTTAAGTAATAATTAAATCCTAAAGTAGTTAAATAAATTTTAAACAAATCTTAGAAATTTTGTTTAAATTAATCAAACTATTCAATAAAGCATAAGTAAAATATGTAATTTAATAAATACTAAATTAATATGTAAAAAAATAATATGTGTTAGTTCTGATTAAATAAAATTAACAAATATATTATTAGAAAACCATTATTAAAATTAAAATTAAAATTAAAAAAATTAAATTTAATATTTGTTAGTTTTAATCATTATTAAAATTAAAATTAAAAAAATATGTTTTTAATATTATTTGTTAGTTGTTTTTAATTTTTCTGTATTTTTTTTAATATTTTTTTTCAATTTTTGAATAATTTATTTTTTTATATAAATAATATATTTTAAAATTAAGATTAAAAAAAATTAACATTAACATTATGCAACTAAATTTTAATAAAAATAAAAATTAATCCTAAAGTAGTTAAATAAATTTTAAACAAATTTTAGAAATTTTGTTTAAATTAATCAAACTATTCAATAAAGCATAAGTAAAATATGTAATTTAATAAATACTAAATTAATATGTCAAATTTAAATAAGTTTAATAATATTTACACTAAAATATATTATAGTTAGATATCATAAAACAACATAATTAACTTCAAAAAGCATAAGACATTAAAAAAAACATATTTAATTATATTTGCTTTTTTCTTTGGTAATAAGAAATTATTACCAAAGATATAATAGTGTTATTATCACATAGTGATAATATTATATTTTTTTAGTGTTCATCACAAGAAGCCTTAGACCTGTTTAGAGAGGGTGAGTCATTGAAGACTCTTACATTTGTCTCTCTCTGAATTAGGACACACACAAATTGATTGTAAGTTTGATGATTAGTGTTCCGTGCAGTGCTACATTCATACAATGTCGATCGACAAGAGTTGGATTAATTTGACAGATCGATTATCCGATGAGTATGAGGCTGGTGTGATGGATTTTCTCCAGAGAGCCCGGCAGTGCGTTGACTCAAGGGGATTGGTGAAATGTCCGTGTAGGAGGTGTGTCAACGTTGAATTTCAGACGATTGATGTATTAGAAAATCATCTTTTTGTAAATGGTTTTCTACGGAAATATACCAATTGGCATTGGCATGGAGAGGATGAAATAATACCAATGAGAGCTCGGATAGATCAAAATGATGAAGATGAAATGATGGATGTTCTCACTGATCTTATGCAAAATGACAATGACGAACAAGCGGAGAATGAGCGCGGTCAAGAGATACCTACAACTGACTACAGGAGTGGGCAACATTATAACGATTTGTTTGCTGAGATCGAGGCTCCATTATTCCCCGGGTGTCAAAATTACACTTCATTGAATTTCCTAGTGAAGTTAATGCATTTCAAAGTGTTGGGAAAAATTCCCAACAAAATATTTGATGGAATGCTGGAGTTGTTACATGATGCATTTCCAGCCCCAAATAAGCTTCCAAAATCGCACTATGCAGCGAAAAGGTTGTTGCGGAAACTTGGATTGGGCTACGAGTCAATCCATGTCTGCAAGCATGATTGCGCACTGTTTTGGAAAGAACATGCTGGAAAAAGAAAATGTCCTGTTTGTGGAGAGGATCGATGGGTGGACAAGAACACCAAGGGAAAGAAAGTGCCTCATAAAGTGATGCGTTATTTTCCTTTAACCCCTAGGTTAATGCGAAAATATGCATCGAGGCACATTGCTCAACATATGAGATGGCATCACGAGCAACGTATAAAAGAAGATGGTGTATTGCGTCATCCTGCTGATGGGAAAGCTTGGAAGGACTTTGACCGAAATAATCCAACATTTGCAATGGAACCCAGGAATGTGCGGCTTGGATTGGCTGCAGATGGATTCAATCCCTTTGGTAATATGAGTCTGTCTTATAGTATGTGGCCAGTAGTGTTGACGACATATAACTTGCCACCATGGTTGTGCATGAGAGAAACTAATTTCATGTTGAGTTTATTCATTCCGGGACCTCATTCGCCAGGAAAAGATTTTGATGTTTTTTTTAAGACCATTGATTGATGAGTTAAAAGAATTATGGGTGACTGGTGTACAGACTCGAGATGCAGTCGATGGTAGTTTCTTCACTCTTCGGGCAGCTTTGATGTGGACTATAAACGATTACCCAGCAAGGAGTAGCCTTTCTGGATGGACTGCTCAAGGTTATCATGCTTGCTCTACTTGCAATGTGGCAACACCATCTATTCGTTTACAAAAGAAGGTTGCTTTTTATGGTCATAGACATTTTTTACCAATCAAACATGCCATTAGAAGGGACAAGAAGACATATGGTGTCGTTGAAAAGAGATTACCACCACAGCCATTAACCATGTAAGAAATGTTCACACAAATGAGTTTAATACCTGATTCTCTTCCTGGTAAGCATGTCAGTTATGGCGGCCAAAAAAGAAAGCGTACAAAAGAGCAAGTTGGTTGGCGGAAAAAAAGTATATTTTTTGAGCTCCCATATTGGGCCAACATAATGTTGCGACACAATCTAGATGTTATGCATGTTGAGAAAAATGTGTGTGACAGTTTAGTAGGCACAATAGTTGGGCTGGAGAATAAGACCAAAGACACAGTTAGTGCCAGAGTAGACTTGGAGAAGATGAAGATGAGACCAGAGTTACAGCTGAGGAAGTTGAATGGTCGGATACAAAAGCCTGCGGCCAAATTCACTTTCACTGTTGAAGATCGCCAAAAGTTTTGTCGATTTCTTAAATCAGTGAAGTTTCCAGATGGTTTTGGATCTAACCTAAGGAAAAATGTGATTGATAATGACAATAAGATAACTGGTTTGAAATCGCATGATTGTCACATCATTATGTAACGCCTTTTGCCAGTTGGTGTGCATGCATTCCTAGAGAAATCAATGAGTACAACTATTATTGAGTTATGCACTTTCTTCAAGCTCATTTGTGCGAGAACTCTAAAAGTCTCAGATTTAGAAAAAGTCCAAACTTCAATTGTTGAGATTGTTTGCAAGTTAGAGAATATTTTCCCACCTGCTTTTTTCGATATCATGGTCCATCTACTAATACATTTACCGAAAGAAGCAATACTTGGAGGACCGGTTCACATGAGGTGGATGTATCCTTTTGAAAGGTATATGAAAAAATTGAAGAATTATGTCCGTAACAAAGCACGTCCAGAGGGGTCAATAGCAGAAGGATATGTGGTTGATGAGGCATTAACATTTTGCTCCATGTACTTGAAAGGTGTTGAGACAAAGTTCAATCGTCCAGACCGAAATGTAGATGTTGGTCCATCACTTAAAAAGATGTCGGTCTTTCGATCTCAGGGTCGTCCAATTGGTAAGAAATCATTGACAATTTTGGAAGATGAAGTGAAGAAAATAGCAGATTGGTATATTCTAAACAACTGCAATGATATCTTGCCATATCTTCGGTAAGTAATTAAAGTAGTTCATCATTTCATTGCATGTTTATTATAACACTTATTAGTAACTCTTAAATTAGTTGTTTTTGTTTTTTGCAGAGAGCATAGGGAAATTCTACAGACTAGAGGTGTTGAAAACCTAGACCAATTACATAGAGAGGAATTTCCTAATTGGTTTTATAATAAGATTTATCATCTTCGACAAACAGGATCCTTGGAAGTAGATGAAGAATTAATCTCTTTAGCAAACGGTTCTTCAACTCGTGTTGCATCGTACCCTGGGTGTGTTGTAAATGGAGTAAGATTTTTGTGTTATGACAGGGACAAGAATCGCAAAACTCAAAATAGTTGAGTCTCTGTAGCGGGTGTCGAAAATAGTACTTATTACGGCCAGTTGGAAGAAGTTTTAGTGATGTCTTATCTTTCTGGTTGTTCTGTTGTATTATTTAAGTGCAAATGGTTTGACACTAATCGGTCTTCAGGATTAAAGTTTGAGCAAAACATAACGAGTATCAAAACCAGTTCGGAGGCCTTCAAAGATGATAAATTTATCTTAGCAACTCAGGCTAACCAAGTTTTCTACATTGAAGACCTTAAAAATAAATCTCATTGGAAAGTCGTCCAAGAAGTGCATCACAGAAATGTGTGGGACATCCCACTAGTTGAAGAACAAGCGGAGGATGTAGAAGTAGATGTTATGCACGACACTAGTTCCTCTAATTTCCAATTATTCGTTGATCTTGGACCGTTGCCACAAATCAGCTTTGAACGTACGGGGGCTCCATTACAATTTGTTGAGATAGATAATGTTGCAATTGAGGAGGAGAGGGAGGAGGAAATGGAAGAAGAAGAGGAGGAGGAAGAGGAAGTGGAGGAGGAGGAGGAGGAGGTTGAATATGAAGATGATGAAGAGGAAGATGAACACATAGAAACCGATGATGATAGTGAAGATTATTATAGTGATAATTAAGTGGTAATTTTATAATATGTTGAAGTAATTATTTTTAACAATAAATAATTTTATATTGTCATTTTTAGCTGATAAATGTAATTTTAATATCGATTAATTTGACAGATATGGCTGATGTTATTGCTCAATCTCACGGGGGTGATGGTGGAGGATGCGATCCTCCACGTGGACCGGCAGATATCCCAGCTGATTGTGAACGAGGTAATATTTTACACATTGATATACTCCTTAAAATTTAACAATTAATCCATATTAATTTTAAAATATTGAATTTGCATACAATAGCGCTTCCAAGTAAACGTGGACGCCATAAGGGATTGAACACGCGGGAAAAGAGGGAACAGTTGGGGCGTCCTCTCCCTCTCGAGTGGGATGTGCGGGGGAGAACATATAAAGAGATCGGAGAGTACAGCTCAAATTTCTCAAGAGAGCTCGGATTACTTGTTCGACAGTACACAGATCCGGACTGTCCTCAATGGTCAAAAGTACCAAATGCCTCGAAAGAAAGAATACTTGCACATTTGGAAGTAAGTAGTTTATGTATTTTTATGTTAATTCTCATTTTATGTTATATGTGATATTTACTAATAAATGTTTGTAAAT
This sequence comes from Humulus lupulus, assembly GCF_963169125.1. Lineage (NCBI taxonomy): Eukaryota > Viridiplantae > Streptophyta > Magnoliopsida > Rosales > Cannabaceae > Humulus > Humulus lupulus. The sequence goes on along the minus strand of NC_084799.1, from coordinate 194,933,983 downwards.
TAGGATGATTTGTTTGATATTGGGCGTACTAGATATGGAGAAGGGCATATGCCTGGGATCTTGAGAGGCATTGATACTTCGTGTGCTAAAAAGTATTCTGACTGGAAGTACGATATTAAAGAGCACTTAACGATTAATGGGCCACAAAATCGTTATGGTGGTTGCACGGATACGCAGTGGCAAAAAGCAATTGATTTTTTCCGTCGCCCAGAAATTACGGTATTAATTTCTTGCTAAACTTAACTATCTTAATTAAATATATTACTAACGATAACTTTTTGCAGAAACGTTCTGCGGTCAACAAGGAGAATAGAAAGAAACTGAAAGAGCTTAGCTATGGAGGTTCTCAGTCAATCCCAACCTTATGCTATAAAAAGGTTAGTTAATTAATTATTTTTTAGTTTATTTTTCTTATTTACGTTTAATTATTAATTTTATAAAAATATATGTATGTGACAGCGCAATTTAGAGACTGGGCAACTTGAGTCCATCCCGGATAGCTGGATGGATACTCACCATAAATCAGGCACAGGGTGGGTGACAGAGACAGCAAAAAATACTTGGGTACGTTAAGTTTTTTTAAACATTTTTCAAATTTTTAATTGTTTCAAAATTTTAATTACATTATACATTGTATCACAGGAGGAATTGCGTGCATACCGCGACACACAGCAGACACAGGCAACTGATACTGAGAGTTCCACACCAGTTTCGAGTGCGCCTGAAGATGAAGACATATCTTTGGTACAAAATGTCTTCGGAAAACGACGGGGCCACCAGAAAGGATATGGACGTATCCTTAACATAAGGGACCGAACTCCATTTGATTTTCGTCCTTCACAAACTAGAGATGAAGAGTTGTCTGAGATGAGAGAGCGTCTTCGACAGTTAGAGGAGCATGTCCGGACTCATTGTATCACCCCGGGATCTCAATCTGCCCCACCACCACCACCCGATGATCCTGATGTTGGAGCACCGACTCAGTAGGACTTATGTATGAATTTTATTACAATTGACTATTACATTATCATGTTTAAGACAAGTCTTTATTTTAATTCAACGAATACACTCTTATGTTTTTATTTATATCTTTAATATAAGTGTTTTAATTTTATTCTATTTTCTTATATTTAATTCAAAATAAATAAATAAATAAATAAGTAAATAAATAAATAAGGGAATAACAAATATAAAAAAAAAAATTGGGGACAAGTCTATACCGAGGACATTGTCCTCAGTATATACCACCAAGATGTCAGTATATACCAGTACGATGAGAAATTGAGGTTTGTTGTACCGAGGACATTTTCCACTTTCTACCGAGGACATTATCCTCGGTAAAACTAATACCGAGAATATTTTTAATGTCGTCAGTATAAGTTTTGTTTTACCGACGCGGCTGTACCGATAACTTTATACCGACGACATTGTCTCGGTATAGGATATACCGAGGACATTCCAGCTTATACCGAGGACATTTGTTCTCGGTATAGGCCCTGTTTTTTGTAGTGGTAACTTTTGCAAAACAGAGGGGTTAAAATGGTATTTATTCTAAAAAAAAATATATGCAACTTATATTCAAATATGCATTTGATAGATTAACTATGTTTAAAATATATATTAAGTGATGAATTTATACATAATATTATTTATTATAATTAAATATATTACCTAATATATAATGTGTATATAAAGATGTATGATTGATTAACATAATGCATATCTATATGTAATAATATTTATTATAATTAAATTATTACTTAATATATTTGTCAAAGTTTAATTATTGCAAAAAATACATTATTTTTATTTTCTATAATCAATTTTATAAACCAATCTATTTTATTTTATGTTCTCTTTATTTAATATACAAAATTTGCAAACAAAAGTATATTTTTTAAATTTTCTATTAATTATATTTAAAAACATCTAAAACTTATTTCTATAAATCTTTAGCCAATAAAAATTAAAATCAATATACAACTTTAGAAAAAATAATTTTGACCCTATATTTTTTGTCATTATCTATTTTGATTCCCTGTTTAATTTTTTTATTTTGGCCCTGTGTTTTGTAAAATAGTTCAAATATAAACTTGATTTTAATCAAAAATATTTTTAACTAAAATCACAAATAATTCACCAAACTCACAACTCAAACAAAAGCCCAACCATTTTTCCTAACAATTGTATTGTTATATTCAATTTTTTCCTTCATAAAAATAGGATTTATGGGTGTATTTGAACAATTTTACAAAATACATAGTCCAAAAAGTAATTTATCAAAATACATAATCCAAACATACAATAGGACAAATTATAGGGTCCAAAAATATATAAATCCAAATAATAACTTTGATTTTTTTTTTGTCAAATGATCCATATATGACACACACTATAATTTTTTTTAAATAAATAATTGAGATTTAGACTATCTAAGTTAATTATTATGATAGAAGTTCATGGTATTATTTATTATACAAAACATAATAATGAAGTACATCTTAGATTTAATGAAATACAAAAGAATTTTCATTTTAATTTTTGAAATTATATATTATATACATATTTAATTTCTTTGATTAATATTCAATTTTTTATAATATTAAATAAAATAAATATAAAATTACTAGTATCAATTTTTTTTTTTGACAAATAGAAATAACAATTTAGTTCATTTTGTTATTTCATTATTTTTTTAAAAAAGTATGTTACTTTTACAAAATTTCAATATGTTTCTACGTACCCAACCTAACCTATATAAAACAACAACACAATAATATCCAATAGGTATTAATTATTAGATTTGGAATGGGAATGAGTAATGATAAGGATCACTTTTATATAAACAGCCATGTAAGTCTTCTGTTAGCCACATGTGTTGAAAGTTAACGGAAGTCCTTCTTTACATTACTGTGAATATTTCGGGAGGAATTTTTAACGGCCTGAAAAAATTAGGAGGCACGATACGGTAGTGGTAATAGTTCGGGGGTAAAAAATCTAAATAGCATTTTTTTAATTATGAGATAGCAACATGCATGGGTTGAAACTTCAAACATTATTGAAAATGCAATATAGAAGAAAAGTCTTGGCATGTTGCCCTTTAGTCTTTATCATATATTGGAAGGGGCCCCTTCTTTTGTATATAATGTTCACTAAAAAACAAATGGCAGGATATACAGATATTAGTCACTTTAATTGGAACAAATAGCCCAAATGCTTTTACTATTAACTTGTTATAACTCTGAAATGGACTCTTAATTTTGTTAAATGGATGACTGTGGTTATGTTTTAGAGAGGGAGAAAAGAAAAGTGCGATGACTATAGAGTATGAGATGCTTGTGTTATTTTGAAGGAGAGATCTAATTCATTTTGTATTTTTCATCTATGTAAAAATTAAAGATTGATATTCTTTTATTAATATATAGAATAGATATGTTGTATAATTATAGAAAAAAGAAAAACATTTTTGACAAAATTTACAAGAAGACTAGGAAAGTGGTCCCAAAAAGCAGACTTGCCGAATTAACAATTTTATTACTATATTCAACAGGACTAGCTTAGACTTATAAAGTATAAACCATTACTTATACTAGTCAAAATATACTCTCTTTCACTAGGTGTATACTATATATCAAGTTCACAGTATTAATTCTTCATATGTAGCTAGCCAATCAAGGCCATTGTCTTAATTTTCTTTCTCAATTTAGTACAGCAATAGGTGATATGTAAAGCTCTTTAATTTGTATCCACAAGCACTTTGGGTGATATCTAGAATAATGGATAATCACATATACCAAACAATCAATAAGATTCTATATTGACATGAGTCTATGACAGCGAAATGAATGAGCTAGTTAGTTCAGTTAGTTCTATCCAAGTATTAATATAAAGAAAAACTCCATGTGTTAAGGTTATTAGGATTACTTAATTTCTCCTAATTAATGAGTATATGTTCCAATTAAACCATTTTGACCTAAATATTTTTGTAAAAAAATAAAATCAGAATGTGCCTCATTTATCTCTTCTATATAATGATAATAAATGTGTAGATAACAGAAATTTTTTGTTTTAAGGGTTTTTTATTTTTTTTACGGAATATTTTTATATTTAACAGAATATTCATATATTTAACGGTAGTTTGTAAACACTTAAACTTAAACTTAAATAAAATAAAATAAATAGTTAAAAAAATTAAAATTGGATATTTTTGAGATATTTTACCATGATAATTATTTAAAAATAATAAATAATTAAACAAATCAAAATGGAATATTTTTGAGATATTTTATAATGATAATTATTTAAAATTAATAAATAATAAAATAAATTAAAATATGATATTTTTTTAGATATTTTACAATAATAATTATTTAAAAATAATAAAATCATACATTTTATAACTTAAATAAAATTTAATTAAACTTTAACTCACTTATTAGAATAATATCATATAAACATATAATATAATCTACTGTCAATTAGCAACAAATTGTTTTTTTTTTAAAACTAGCAAGAAACTTAAATTTAAAATCCACGTATAATATTTAATATTATATTAAACATATAATATATATTTATATGAAGTAAATATAAACTTAAACAAAAATAAATAAATTATTTAATTAAAATAATATATTTATTTTAAATTTATATGACATTAATATAAATTTAATAAAAATTCTATAAATAATACTAAGCAAACGTGCATATTGCACGTTGCTTGTATCTAGTATATATATATATGGGAGCACTTTTAATGGTTCCTACATATGGATAGTTACTTTAATATTAATCATTAGATTAAGATCAATGATCCATATTTATAATTGTTAATTAATATTTTTTAAAATAAATTTTAATTTTTATTAGAATGGCTACCTGATTACATGGCGAGATTGTACTCCTAAAATATACGGTCTGTTAAAATTTCCCCCTGAACTATTGATACTATTAGATTGTGCCTATGTTACGATTTGCATAAAATAATTAATATTTTTGTCATTCCCCAAACTTTGACAACTACCAAATTATGCCCACTTTAATTATAAAAATTTAAGAATCTACATTTTTATTAGTTCTTAAAAAATTTAAGAAAAAATATTAAAAAAAATTAATAAAAGACTAAAATTATTTTTTAAAAGAAAAAATAAATTATTACAATTAAAAATATCAAATTCCTTTCTATTTTATGCAAAAATCATAATAGGAGAACGATACGATAGTATTAATATTTCATAAGAAAATTTTAATTAACCACATATTTTAGGAAGTATAATTTAAGAGGCAAAAATACTATTTATATTCATTAAGATATATTGCATTTGCAAGAGTGGGTACACTACTCGATCTTGCAAAACCAGTCTGCAGGCTTTCTTATTACATAAAATAGTATTAGTACGTACTATATAATATATTGTTCATATCTCCCTTTTATTGGTTTTACACGATGAGGATATATTTATATAAAACACATAACACTAACACAGCTGATGATGATGAGCTAGCTTTGGCAGCACTTAGAGAATTATTATTAATTCCATGGCCTTCAGGTGAAGAGATGATTTAAGTAGATCGATCTGATCTGATCTGATCTGATTGATCTAATCATTCAATGGCCATGAGGTACGCAGTGGCCGCCGCGGACATAGATAGTACAGGGCGGGGCTTTTGGGGCTTTTGGTACGCATGGGGAATAGCGTTTTCCGCGGCCACAAGAAAATGGAATTTGGCCAGGCGGTGCTGCTCCGATCACTCGCTTGTAAATAGGAGCACCTGTAACATCATTAATAATATATATTACAAATCTACCACGGTATATATATTAATTATCTTTAAAAATATTGACACCGTAAATACTTAAGTTCGTACTTTTATTATACTTAAATATTTAATATTTATTTTTTTATCACAATTGTTATTTTTTCTGTTAATAGGAAAATATCAAACTTTTTAATTGGGGATATTGGCAGCATTAATACATAAATTTATATAATTGTTGCATTTAAATACCTAACTTTTGATATTTGAAGCATAAATATATATAAAAATATCATTTTGGCCCCTATATTTTTCTTGAATATGCAATTGGTTCGTGTTTTGTTAAATGACAATTCAGATCCGGTATTTTACAAAATGGATCAAAATAGTACTTTAGACCCGAGTTTAGTCAAAATATTTTCAATTATAAGATCAATTATCGGGTCGTTAGTGATGTAATGAGTTCAGAGAAGTGGAGAAAGTGGTCGAAGAGCTGAGAATGAAATATTATATTTGATTTTTTTTTACCAAAATTGGATATAAGATACTATTTAGATCCATTTTGTAAAACAAAAATCTGAATTGTCATTTAACAAAACACAGGAACCGATCACGTAGCATATTTTCTCTATTATATATGTAGTATCACAAATAAATATTATTAGTGAATTAAGAAAATATCAATTAATTAACGTACGTAAATATATTTATTAATTTTCTTTAATGATATACATTATATTAGTTGACTCGTGCTTCTTTTACTTACCATGGTTTAATATACATATACATAGGTGATTTTGTGGCATGAGTTTCAAAAAGAGCCATGTTGGTAGAGCTATTTTGTATTTGTGATTCTTAAACAGTTTTCGATGCATTTTTTTTTTATTACCGTATATATTGTAGTTATTTAGAGTATCCTATTTTGAACCTAGTTTTTTGGCACTGTAAATTATTCATAATTTTCTGAATATTTACATGATACTCTAAATAAGTAGAATATACACGGTCATAATATAATTTTCAGAAAATTATAGAATATCTTGAAAAATGAAAATAAAATTAAAGAAAAGGAAGACAATTTCCACTAAGAAAGGAAAAGAAAAATATAAAATTATAGAAAAACAAATTATATAATTAATATTATCTTTACACAAATATTAAAAGACAATACACTAATTACTTATTTGAATACAAGTATTTCATAATATTTATAATTTCAAATATTATCAGTTTTTAAGTACATATGTATAAACAATTTACAATAAAGATGTATATACACAATAAATAATACAATATTATTTATTAAACTAAAAATAATCAACGTAATAACTAAGTAATGAGAAGGGAAAGCATTTTTCTCACCTTCTTTTAATTCTCGAGCAAGGACTAATGACGATGAGAAGAAGAGAATGGTAGACAACACAACTGTAATTAGTATAAGAGAAGACTTCATCTTGTTTTTGGATATTTTGGCTTCTACATCTTCCTCCTATTTATAGCCGAACAATAATAGGCTAGGTGGCAAAACAGTAATTTTAGCTAAAGCAAAAGAGTACAGTGGAAATAGTGGAATGATCACCCATGTTAACTAATGAAAATAATTGGAATTTCGTATTAGGATATTTTTGTTGAACTACACATGTACATCAAAATTATAATTAAAATCAAAATGCTACCCATTTTAGTTCAACTAATTATATAATATATGACATTAATAATCGATCATAACTGAAACGATAATAAATTGAAAGATGGCAATCAATGAAAGAAAAATATTTGGCCAGAAAAGTAAAAAAATTGAGAGTCAAGAACATGATCTGCCAGGATTTGAATTAAATAAGGTACTCTTAATATTGGTAGTAATTGAGAGACAAAAACAAATGGAAAGGCCGTGAATTATATGGTTCCCAAACAAAGCAGTGAACCCCTCATCTATATATTTTCCGTGCGAAATATTTGCCCTCACCTTTGTTATACATTATCACCCCCCACACACACACATATATATATATGAGACACTTTTAATGGTTACTATCTATAGATAGTTACTTTAATATTAACAGTTATATTAAGATTAATGATCCATATTTAAAATTGTTAATTAATATTTCTAAAAATAAATTTTAATTTTTTAAAATTTTTATAAATATTACCTGATTACATGACGATCACATATTTATTAAATTAAAAAAAATCTTATTTAAGCATTGTATATGAAAATTCGAAATTAATGTAGAAAAAATATTTACATGTTGGTGACTTCTATATCATGTCACTATATTGTCACATCATCATAATTGTTAGTACCCATCTATGGGTAGTAACCATTGAAAAAAGTCTTCCACACGTGTATATATATATATCACTTCTATATAAAAAATGTGTAAACAACGAAAATTCTTAATTTTAACCATTTGTTTTATTAACTTTAAGAAAAATATTCTAAATATTTAACTAAATGTACTTTTAAAACTAACTAAAAATAAATATTTATTAATTATATTAATATAAATTCAAATATTATAAAATATCATTATTATATTAATATTTCATATAAAACTACATTTATAATAATTATAAATTATTATTGTTATAATAATATTAATTAGTAGAAGACTAGATATTTAATATGTATAATAATATATGTATATATATCTTCTATATAAAATATATGTAGAAAACAGAATTTTTTTGCTTTAATATTTTGTTAATTTTAACGGAATATTCTAAATATTTAACGGAATATACCTTTAAAATGAATTAAAAATAGATATTTATTAATTATATTAATATAAATTTAAATTCAAATTCAAATGTTAAAAATTATTGTTATACCCAGATTTCGAGCTATGGTATATATGATCTCGAAAGATGGATTTGCAACAAATGGTCTCGTAAGGTTTAAAGTACGCTCCAGGATTGAATATCGAGCCTGCAAGACTCGATATGACCTCGAATGCGATGACCTCGAACGTTCACGATCTCAAAAGGTAGCTCCCTTAACATATCTATCTTCAGGAATGACCTCGGATCAGGGGGTCCGAGCTCGACGCACATACGATCTCGAAAGCCACGCGACCTCGGGAGATGTCTCTAGCTCGAAAGATGACGGGAAACCTGGGAAGCTAAAGTCTTAGAGATACATGATAACCACCTTGAATATCTATAAGTATTGTAAATACGAGATGTAATCCTCATATATTATTGTAAATCCCCTAAAATCGTGGGATATTACTTGGTCAGTTATACGTCCCCTGGTCTTCAGGAGACGTTTCCTTTTATATCTGATTATAGGCATTTAAAGACCTTTATTTGATTTACACAAAAAGAGTAACTACCCAAAATATGTGGGATAATATTATGCAGCCTTCTCTATAAATAGAGAGGCCATGCACCATTGTAAATGACCGAAATTCTGAACCTTGATAGAAAACTCTGAAGAATTCATGCTGAAGAATTTTCAGAGATAATCTTGAGTTTAATAACAGAGACTCGTGGACTAGGCAGATTTAACTGCTGAACCACGTAAAAATTGCGTGTTTGTATTGTCTTATTTTAATTGTCTATTATCAATTATTGTTTATGTGCTCTTCTTTCACTGTTTGACGAAAAACGGCGTCAACAGTTTGGTGCTTTCATTGAGAGCCTTAAGCATTCATCCCTGAAAGAATCATGGCCACTAACAATCAGAACACGCCTGAGGGAAATTACCCAAGACGTCCTGAAAAACAACCAATGGAGAACCCGGATGTTGAGGAGAGGAGTGGGTCTTCTGATTCCCGGGGACCACCGCCTCCACCAAGGGATGAGGATATGTACTACAATCCGGAGCGGTATGTTCCCATTGTGGAACTAGAAAACTGGCAGTTAAAGCAGCTGTTGGCAGAGGCCAACAAACAGAATGAGGAGTTGACAAGGATAGCCGCAGAGGCGCAGGTGGCTCAGCCCCCGCCTCCGCGCGAAAACCAAGTGCCTCCTCCAAGGGACATGCATGTTCCTCCCCGGAGACCTCGTGGGCGTCCACGAAAAGATGCTGCCACAAGGAGGCTGACTCAACCTCCGGCACCAGCAAAGCCATCCGCTCCTCCCAGGCCACAGAGGAGTACTCGAGCTCGGGTCCAGCCTAACCCGCCTGTGGAAGCACCTGCAGGAACTAAGAATAACCGAACCCCTACAGAGGCTCGGACTCAGGTACCTGGGAGCGCACCGAATGCGACTGACCCGTCTCGGGCAAACTCTGGACCCTCTAGGCCGCGACAAGGGTGGCAGCCACCGTCGCCTATACGGTTCCCTCCGTCACCCATAAGATATCCTTCGCCACCCCGTAGAAACGCTCAACCTGTTCGAGATCAGGATCAAGGGCGTGTAGGGGATAGACAAGGAAACAGGGAGACTTTCCAGGAGCGGAGAGGCGCTCCATCTGAGAGAAGTCAGACGTCTCGGTCTCGCACTGCGGAGACGAGGCGACATGGAAAGAATCCATCGCGAAATAACCGAGCAATGAGTTTCACCAGTGATGAGTTCGGAGAGACCATGTCCGTCAGCAAACACGACCGAGGTCGTAAGAATACTGGAAGTCGCAAGAATCGTCCCGACCTGCGCAATCATCTGAATCAGAGTCGGGGGAATGGAGATCAAACAAATCCGGACCTGAGGGATCGCTTAAATAGGCGTAGAGATCCCTCGCGGAGAAGCGAGCCTGGAATCACGATCAATGACAGTCAATTCCAGACAGCACCTCCTACTGACCCAGTCCAAGAAAGAATCGATCAGCTCGAAAGAGCCTTTAGGCTTTTGAAGAATGAACGAGGAAATGGTCGATATGAGGACTCTGATGAGGAGCTCGAGCCGTTTGCTCCCCATTTTTCTGACACTCAATTTCCTCAAGGGTTTCGGATTCCTCACGTCCCAACATTTGAAGGAAAGACCGACCCATGTAGTCACCTGAGCACGTTCAACACTATCATGAGAGCCAGTAACGTGGGTTACGAGCTCAGGTGCATGTTGTTTCCAACATCATTGGCAGGACCCGCCAGAAGTTGGTTTGAAAAGTATAAGAGACACTCAATAACCTCATGGGAGTAGTTTTCTAAAGACTTTAAGAAGCAGTTCAGAGCAATGGTGGGGGTCAGACCAGAAGCATCCACCTTAACTAACGTCCGGCAGCAACCGGGCGAAACATTGAAGAGTTACCTAACAAGATTTAATCTGGAAGTAGCCCGAGCTCGGGACGTGGATGACAGTGGACACCTAATGGCTATCTGAGCTGGTGTATTACCAGGAAGTGCCCTTTGGGACGACATGCAAGGGAAACCAGTAAGGTCAATAACCGAGTTTAACAGACGAGCGCAAAGGTTTGTCAATGTAGAGGAAGCGAGGTCGATGCTCAAAGCGACCTCCCAGTCAGAAACTACAACGATAAACGTCAACTCTGCCTCAACCTCGGCAGACCCAGCAGCTCCAAAGCCTACCTCGGAGAATCTCTCCAAGAGGAAAAAGAACGAAGGAAGTAACCCCGAAGCTGAGGGAGGAAAGAAAAAGAAAGGAGAGAGGTATTTCTCCGTGTATAGAGTGCACACCGAGCACAACGAGTCTCGGGAAAACATATACCTAGCTAATGAAAACCAGGTCCCCTTTAGGCGTCCGGACCCAATGAGAAATCAAAAATCCAAGAGGGATTCCAGTAAGTATTGCCGTTTCCACAGAGACACCGGGCAGACAACTGATGAATGTCGACAAATGAAGGACGAGATCGAAGGGTTGATCTTGAGAGGTTACTTCCGGCAATATGTCAAAAACCAGAGTACTGGTCAGACGGCCGCGAGCCAGAGAGTAGCCGCGCCTCCTACGACACACAATAATAACTCCCGATCTCAGGAAGAAGACAGGCCCCCGCCGATAGATGGAGAGGACGTAATAACCATCTTGGGAGGGCCTCATCTCGCAGGAGGGGGCATGAATGCCCAAAAAAGATATGTTAACGAGTTAAAGACAGGGGACGGGTCTCCTTATGAACCCAAACCTAGGGCGCCAAAAAGCCAGAGGATTGAAACACAGCCAATAACCTTCACCGAGGAAGACGCCTCCCATGTTCAGTTCCCTCATCATGATCCACTGGTCATTACCCTTCGGCTTGCTAACAAAAGAGTCCGCCGAGTTCTCATAGATAATGGGAGTTCAGTCAACATTCTTTACAAAGCAACCCTCGAGAAAATGGGACTCTCCCTTCGCGACCTGAAAGCATGTGCAACCACCTTGTACGGCTTTTCAGGAGAAGGAACTGCCTGTATGGGATCAATTGAGCTCCCCGTGACCTTGGGAGACTATCCAGTCTCGGTGACCAAGATAATGGAGTTCGTGGTGATAGACTTGCCATCTGCCTACAATGTGCTACTCGGGAGACCCGCCCTGGTCAGGCTAGGGGCAGTTTCATCAGTAAGGCATCTGGCCCTTATGTTTCCGACCCCTAGCGGAGTCGGGACATTAAAAAGGGACCAACTGGCAGGGATGGAATGCTATAGCATCTCCTTGAGGGGAAAGAAGCAAACGAGCGCTCAGGCACTCGTTATCATACAAAATAAAGATGGAACGGTCTTAGAAATCGACGAGGAGATTGATCCGAGGATTGAGGAGAAAGTTGACCTCGAACCTCTAGAGGAGCTCGAAGAAATTCAGCTCGAGGAAGCTGAACCCTTGAGAAAGGTGAAGGTCGGGAAACACCTCCCAGATGAGACAAAATAGCAATTAATATGCTTTCTGAAGAAAAACCAGGATGTCTTTGCATGGTCACACTCAGACATGGTGGGGATAAGCCCGAATGTAGCAAGCCACGCACTAAACATAGACAAAAGCTTTCCCCCGAAGCAACAAAAGCGAAGAAAACTGGATGAAGACAGAAAGAAGGCGTTAAAAGAGGAGGTTGACAGGTTAAAGGCAAACCAATTCATTAGGGATGCCTTTTACCCTGTCTGGGTAGCCAATCCGGTGTTGGTCCCAAAGCCCAATGGGACGTGGAGAACCTGTATTGACTACTCATATCTCAACAAAGCTTGCCCAAAAGACTATTTTCCGTTACCAAGGATTGACCAGCTCGTAGATGCCACGGCGGGGCATGGCCTGATGTCGTTCATGGATGCCTATTCTGGATATAACCAGATCCCCATGCATGCCCCCGACCAAGAACACACGAGCTTCATCACGGATAAAGGGCTATATTGCTATAATGTCATGTCATTCGAGCTCAAGAATGCTGGAGCCACATATCAGCGGCTCGTAAACATGATGTTTTCAGAGCAAATAGGGAACAACATGGAGGTTTATGTTGATGACATGCTTGTAAAGTCTCAACTCAACAAGAACCATGTTGATGACCTCGAAGAGTGCTTCGGCGTGCTTAGGAAGTATAACATGAAGCTGAATCCTCAAAAGTGCACTTTTGGGGTATCTTCGGGAAAATTTCTGGGCTTTATTGTGAACTCCCATGGAATCAAGGCTAATCTCGACAAAATAAAGGCCCTGATTGACATGCCATCACCTCGGAAGCACAAAGATGTCCAAAGCTTGACTGGCAGGATGGCAGCCCTAAGCAGATTCATCTCGAAGTCAACGGATCGTGGCCTCCCATTCTTCAACTTATTGAGAGGAGGTAAGAAGTTTGAATGGACAGAGGAGTGCGAGCTGGCCTTTCAGGAGCTCAAAAAGCACCTAGTGGAACCGCCCATCCTATCAAAACCAGAAACGGAGGAAGTATTCCAGGTAGCTTTAGAGGCCACCGAAGCTTCGACCCCTGCGAGTTCAAGCCCTCACGCGCCACCTAAGACAGACAACAAAGAAGATCGGTTTTGGGTTTTCCCAAAGTTTCCGACGAGATTCCGACCACCTTGGGTCGTTGTGAGTCGAGCCACCACCACCATCGTACTCAACACTTTCATGCGAGCAAAACCCAACCAAGGATCAGATTAGAAGTCGCCGAATTTCATTTTTGGTGTTCGTCGGAATCTATGGAGGCCAAAACTTTTTACCTCCAATCCGGCCACCACATTCCGTTCCACGAAGAACCACCACCACCACGACGTTCCCCGAGCCTTAGGTTTCGAAAGCCAATCATTGTTTTCTCGAACCACCGTCGCCGGTGGTGGCGCTGCCACTGTTGCCGGAGCTCCGGCGGGAGCTTTGGCCACCTATTCATTTTTTAAAAATTAATAATAGAACTTTTTAGGACTCGCACATTTTTTGCGAGTCCTAAAAAACCCTAGTTTTTAAGGGCTCTCAAATAGAGGACTCGTGCCCCGCGAGTCCTAAAAACCCTTTTTTGTAGTAGTGCTACAATTGTTCCAAGAATGCTGCTAGCTCCGACCAGCTCTGCAGTATTGCCGAGAAGCCCTAATCCTTAGCTAAAAGCCCTAATTCGAAGTCCTCATCAGGAAAAAAAAATTCCCTAATTTGAAAATATATGTGTCCCTTATCCCTTTTTTAATTAAAAGTTTTTATGGCACACTTCGCAAGCCCTTAATACTCTTTTAGAGCATTCTTTGCAAGCCCTTAAAAATCCACTGACCAATTTTATTTTCTCATGGTTTTTTAGGACTCACTTATTTTATTAGGATACTTATTACGAGCTTTAAAATGTGTTTTTTAAATACTCTCAGTGAGTGTCCTAAAAACTTCAGAGATTTTTTAAAGCACTTGCATTTAGCCGCGTGTCCTAAAAATGTGATCCGTATGGGATATTTTGTAGTAGTGCAAAGATATTTTATTTTGTTTTAACGTAATGGTCCCATATTGTATTAGGGGCTTAGTGCAAAATGACCCTTAATGTTGTGTGAAAGTAACTAAATGTCCATGTTTTTAATTTTGTAGTAAAATAGCATAATCATCTATTTAATATCACATATTACCAAATACATCATTTAACAAATTACTATTTTATTCTAAATATTTTAATATTATGGTATATGTATATTAGTTTTATTTAATTAGTTTTTATTTTAAAGTTATTTTGATTTTTTTTTGTTTTTTATGGGTTGTTGAATGATATACCATACCACAAAATATATATACTAAGTTGAAAAATAATATACCATCAAAACTTACAAAATTATTACTAAAAAATGTATATACTATGCTAACAAAGTTATATAATACCATTAAAATGTATATACCATGATACAAAATTATATACTACCACTATGTATAATAAAAAAGAAATTAAATATCACAAAAAAAAATTATATACCATACCACAAAAAACATATACACTAATTGGAAAATAATATACCAACAACCTATAAAAAACTTAAAAAATCAAAATAACTTTAAAATTAAAACTAATTAAACAAAACTAATATTAATATACCACTATATTAAAGTCATACAGTCCTAAATAAATAAATAAATTATAAAAAATGGCAATTTAGGTAATCAACAATGTAAAATGGTCATTTATCTATAATTTAAAAAATGAGGACATTAGCTTCTTGATGGCTTTATTTTGAGTCATTTCCTATAATTTCTCATTTGTATTATTTTAATAAGGCCCCACTAAACTTTTGGACTATTATTGACATTTCTCTAAGTAAGCATAAAAATGACATTTTCACAAAATTAGGCAAGATATGGCGTTTTACATGAGCGGATTTTGATGGGTAATATCAATTTTTAATTTAATTAACATATAAGTTTGAAATAAAACATAAAACTAATAAAAATCAAAACCCTGGAACAAAAATCAGAAAAGAATCAAAATCGTGTTCATCATGTTCTTCTTCTTCTTCCATCTTGCTTTTGCAGGTACCTTGCTACAAAATATGAAGCCGGAGACGGAGGTGACAACTGGGTTGAGTTGTGGCTACGATGACTTTTGACTTGTCGCTGCGATGAGGCTTAAGATCTGCAATGGAGGTTGGTCTGAGGTTTCAAATCTAAGGATGGTCAGGTTGCGGAAGGACGTCAAGCTCCCCTTCCGATCAGTAATCTCTGGGAAATGAAGATATGAACCCGACGAGATGGCGGTTGGAGGCTCAACGACAAGGTTCTTGGTTTCTTCTAGGTGCGACGACACCAGATCTACACTAGGTGACAAGGCCTTCAATCTGACGTGGGGCGATTGACGAGGCTTCAGATCTAGCATCCATGAGTTCGGTCGACTTCGATTTGCAGATTTGGGTTGGAGGAGGTGAGGAGTTTTACTCAAGCTTCTGGGTTTCAAGGGTTTCCTATGTTCTTGCAAGATTAAAGAGCTTTTGTTGTCATGGTATGAGATCCAATTTCTAGTTTGAAATGTGGGTTTGTTGGATTTTTTGAGGGGAATATTCTGATCTAATTTCATGGTTTATTAAGCAATTTTTTGTTTCATTTTTTGTATTTATGAATAAATTTGGGTTCATGAGATTTTGAACATTGATTTTTATTTTAGGTTTGGTTATTTTAGATCTAAGATGAGATATTGCCTTAGTGATGATGACCAATTTTTCTTCTTTTTTGAATCTAGGTTTGAGATGAAATCAATAACACATTTTAGTTTTTTGATTTAGCTTTTTCTTTGAAGCAGGGTTTGAGATGAAATAAAGAACACACTTTAGTTTTTTTATATACATTTTTTCTTTGAATTTGTGTTTCAGACGTTTATTTTGTTTTAATTAAGTTTTGTTTAAGATTTTACTTTTTTTAATTAAGTTTACCATATATATTAAAATTTTATTTTTAAATTAAATATTACATTATTTAAATTTATTTTAAATGTTTTAATTTTAAAAATTAATTTAATAAAAAATTAAATGTTAAAATTAATTTATTAATTTATTAAAATGAAAAACCCAAGGCTATTTTGGTCATATTTAAAAAAAGTGTGACCAAAATTGGTCCATTGTACTCTTTTGTTGCATTTTGCAAAACGCGTGGTCTAAATTATCATAACAAAACACAAAGGTCCTGTTGGTACACTACAAAAAAAACGTCCTATACCGAGAACATCGTACCGAGTACAAGTTCTCGGTATAGATCTTTTACACACCCGCCTCTTTTACGCGGTTTTTTTATTCTAGTTTGTGTACCGAGCTCATTTATCTGAAATGGAAAAAAACCAAAACTCGTTTTCTCCGCCCCCCATTTCTGTTTTCCTGCATTTCGGCCCCCACAAACTTTGTTTTTGGTCAAAGTTTCCCTTCCAAAGGCGATTTAAGTGGCTATAAGGCTTATTGAGGTAATTATTTACAAATATTTCAGTTTTTTTTTTGTATAAATTGTTAAATTTTTTTTTCAGTTTTGATTTTTTATAATGAGTTTTTCGTGGTATTTTTTTTTCAGGTTTTGCATTGTATACCAGCGGTTTTAGAGGTATTTCACATTTTCTTTGTAATTTTTTGGTTTTATTTATATTTTTTGCATAAATATATTTAGGGTTTTATTTATAATTTGTTTAATATTGTTAATATATTGTTATTTGTTATATTATATATATAATTTCTGATTATGTAATTAAAATAGGTAAAAATAATAATTTGTGATGAAAATTATTTAAAAATTTAGTGATATCCAATTTAGAGGAAATAATATATTGTGTAGTATTTTTGTAAAATACATATATAGTTTTAAGATTTAGTTAGTTTAATCCTATGATAAATAATTAATTTATTAGTATGAAAATTTATTAATTTAATAATTTATTTTTTAGGTATATAATTTGACTTTTAGTTATAAATATATGTTTATATGAAAATTTAATATTTGATTGTTTGTATTTTAGATTGAGTTAAATAATTTTAGTTTTAGATTATTAGATTTGGTTAATAAATTTTGATTATTAGAGTGAGTTTTGTTTATTTAATTTGAATTTTGTTGTTGTTGTTAATTTTTTTTATTCTTAGTGTTGATGAATATTGATGCTTTGTTTTTGTTGTTAATTTTTAGTAGAATTATGATATTTTAAATAGAAAATTGAATAATTAATAAAATTTAGAGTAATAATTATAAATTATATAGTCATTTACAATGTATTTGTATTGCTTTGTGTATGTTCTGCGACTGGATATTTTTTTATGTATTATTTGCAGGTTTTTAAATTTTGGGATATATGAAAATACAGTCGTTATGCTGCCCAATTTTTTTTAGAATTAAAAATACTCAATAAAATTTATAATTTAAGAAATAGTGAATTGATAAGTTGTATAATATATTTTTAATCATGATTAAATCAAATTAACAATAACATTATGCAACCAAATTTTAATAAAAATAAACATTAATCCTGAAATTTTATTTAAATAAGTAATAAATCTTAAAATAATTCTAACGATTTATTCATTTTATATATATATATTTATGAAATTGTATAATGATATTTTGTAATTTTTGTTTGAAGGTTGGGTATTCGGTTTTTGTTGGACTAAAGAGATTGCTAGCAAGATATTGAAGGCATTGGTAAGTTTTTTTTAATTTTTCTGTATTTTTTAAATTTTTTTTTTCAATTTTTGAATAATTTATGTTTTTTTATATAAATAATATAATATTAATTTTAATAAAAATATGAAATTATTATATTAGATAGAATGTATTTATTTTTAGGTTTTCAAAATATGTATTAGTAAAAATGATATTAGGAATTGGAAAATTGTTATATGATTGATTAGTATTTTTTTAAAAATAAATTCTATGTTGTTTTGGTGAATTTTATGTGTATTAAACATATTAGTAAACATATTTAATATTTTTTTAGAATTGTAAAATTTAGAGATATTGTGAATATTAGTAGAAGTACTCAATAAAATTTCTAATTTAATAAATAGTGAATTGATAAGTAAAATAATATATTTTAAAATTAAGATTAAAAAAATTAACATTAACATTATGCAACTAAATTTTAATAAAAATAAACATTAATTAAATAATTTAAGTAATAATTAAATCCTAAAGTAGTTAAATAAATTTTAAACAAATCTTAGAAATTTTGTTTAAATTAATCAAACTATTCAATAAAGCATAAGTAAAATATGTAATTTAATAAATACTAAATTAATATGTAAAAAAATAATATGTGTTAGTTCTGATTAAATAAAATTAACAAATATATTATTAGAAAACCATTATTAAAATTAAAATTAAAATTAAAAAAATTAAATTTAATATTTGTTAGTTTTAATCATTATTAAAATTAAAATTAAAAAAATATGTTTTTAATATTATTTGTTAGTTGTTTTTAATTTTTCTGTATTTTTTTTAATATTTTTTTTCAATTTTTGAATAATTTATTTTTTTATATAAATAATATATTTTAAAATTAAGATTAAAAAAAATTAACATTAACATTATGCAACTAAATTTTAATAAAAATAAAAATTAATCCTAAAGTAGTTAAATAAATTTTAAACAAATTTTAGAAATTTTGTTTAAATTAATCAAACTATTCAATAAAGCATAAGTAAAATATGTAATTTAATAAATACTAAATTAATATGTCAAATTTAAATAAGTTTAATAATATTTACACTAAAATATATTATAGTTAGATATCATAAAACAACATAATTAACTTCAAAAAGCATAAGACATTAAAAAAAACATATTTAATTATATTTGCTTTTTTCTTTGGTAATAAGAAATTATTACCAAAGATATAATAGTGTTATTATCACATAGTGATAATATTATATTTTTTTAGTGTTCATCACAAGAAGCCTTAGACCTGTTTAGAGAGGGTGAGTCATTGAAGACTCTTACATTTGTCTCTCTCTGAATTAGGACACACACAAATTGATTGTAAGTTTGATGATTAGTGTTCCGTGCAGTGCTACATTCATACAATGTCGATCGACAAGAGTTGGATTAATTTGACAGATCGATTATCCGATGAGTATGAGGCTGGTGTGATGGATTTTCTCCAGAGAGCCCGGCAGTGCGTTGACTCAAGGGGATTGGTGAAATGTCCGTGTAGGAGGTGTGTCAACGTTGAATTTCAGACGATTGATGTATTAGAAAATCATCTTTTTGTAAATGGTTTTCTACGGAAATATACCAATTGGCATTGGCATGGAGAGGATGAAATAATACCAATGAGAGCTCGGATAGATCAAAATGATGAAGATGAAATGATGGATGTTCTCACTGATCTTATGCAAAATGACAATGACGAACAAGCGGAGAATGAGCGCGGTCAAGAGATACCTACAACTGACTACAGGAGTGGGCAACATTATAACGATTTGTTTGCTGAGATCGAGGCTCCATTATTCCCCGGGTGTCAAAATTACACTTCATTGAATTTCCTAGTGAAGTTAATGCATTTCAAAGTGTTGGGAAAAATTCCCAACAAAATATTTGATGGAATGCTGGAGTTGTTACATGATGCATTTCCAGCCCCAAATAAGCTTCCAAAATCGCACTATGCAGCGAAAAGGTTGTTGCGGAAACTTGGATTGGGCTACGAGTCAATCCATGTCTGCAAGCATGATTGCGCACTGTTTTGGAAAGAACATGCTGGAAAAAGAAAATGTCCTGTTTGTGGAGAGGATCGATGGGTGGACAAGAACACCAAGGGAAAGAAAGTGCCTCATAAAGTGATGCGTTATTTTCCTTTAACCCCTAGGTTAATGCGAAAATATGCATCGAGGCACATTGCTCAACATATGAGATGGCATCACGAGCAACGTATAAAAGAAGATGGTGTATTGCGTCATCCTGCTGATGGGAAAGCTTGGAAGGACTTTGACCGAAATAATCCAACATTTGCAATGGAACCCAGGAATGTGCGGCTTGGATTGGCTGCAGATGGATTCAATCCCTTTGGTAATATGAGTCTGTCTTATAGTATGTGGCCAGTAGTGTTGACGACATATAACTTGCCACCATGGTTGTGCATGAGAGAAACTAATTTCATGTTGAGTTTATTCATTCCGGGACCTCATTCGCCAGGAAAAGATTTTGATGTTTTTTTTAAGACCATTGATTGATGAGTTAAAAGAATTATGGGTGACTGGTGTACAGACTCGAGATGCAGTCGATGGTAGTTTCTTCACTCTTCGGGCAGCTTTGATGTGGACTATAAACGATTACCCAGCAAGGAGTAGCCTTTCTGGATGGACTGCTCAAGGTTATCATGCTTGCTCTACTTGCAATGTGGCAACACCATCTATTCGTTTACAAAAGAAGGTTGCTTTTTATGGTCATAGACATTTTTTACCAATCAAACATGCCATTAGAAGGGACAAGAAGACATATGGTGTCGTTGAAAAGAGATTACCACCACAGCCATTAACCATGTAAGAAATGTTCACACAAATGAGTTTTATACCTGATTCTCTTCCTGGTAAGCATGTCAGTTATGGCGGCCAAAAAAGAAAGCGTACAAAAGAGCAAGTTGGTTGGCGGAAAAAAAGTATATTTTTTGAGCTCCCATATTGGGCCAACATAATGTTGCGACACAATCTAGATGTTATGCATGTTGAGAAAAATGTGTGTGACAGTTTAGTAGGCACAATAGTTGGGCTGGAGAATAAGACCAAAGACACAGTTAGTGCCAGAGTAGACTTGGAGAAGATGAAGATGAGACCAGAGTTACAGCTGAGGAAGTTGAATGGTCGGATACAAAAGCCTGCGGCCAAATTCACTTTCACTGTTGAAGATCGCCAAAAGTTTTGTCGATTTCTTAAATCAGTGAAGTTTCCAGATGGTTTTGGATCTAACCTAAGGAAAAATGTGATTGATAATGACAATAAGATAACTGGTTTGAAATCGCATGATTGTCACATCATTATGTAACGCCTTTTGCCAGTTGGTGTGCATGCATTCCTAGAGAAATCAATGAGTACAACTATTATTGAGTTATGCACTTTCTTCAAGCTCATTTGTGCGAGAACTCTAAAAGTCTCAGATTTAGAAAAAGTCCAAACTTCAATTGTTGAGATTGTTTGCAAGTTAGAGAATATTTTCCCACCTGCTTTTTTCGATATCATGGTCCATCTACTAATACATTTACCGAAAGAAGCAATACTTGGAGGACCGGTTCACATGAGGTGGATGTATCCTTTTGAAAGGTATATGAAAAAATTGAAGAATTATGTCCGTAACAAAGCACGTCCAGAGGGGTCAATAGCAGAAGGATATGTGGTTGATGAGGCATTAACATTTTGCTCCATGTACTTGAAAGGTGTTGAGACAAAGTTCAATCGTCCAGACCGAAATGTAGATGTTGGTCCATCACTTAAAAAGATGTCGGTCTTTCGATCTCAGGGTCGTCCAATTGGTAAGAAATCATTGACAATTTTGGAAGATGAAGTGAAGAAAATAGCAGATTGGTATATTCTAAACAACTGCAATGATATCTTGCCATATCTTCGGTAAGTAATTAAAGTAGTTCATCATTTCATTGCATGTTTATTATAACACTTATTAGTAACTCTTAAATTAGTTGTTTTTGTTTTTTGCAGAGAGCATAGGGAAATTCTACAGACTAGAGGTGTTGAAAACCTAGACCAATTACATAGAGAGGAATTTCCTAATTGGTTTTATAATAAGATTTATCATCTTCGACAAACAGGATCCTTGGAAGTAGATGAAGAATTAATCTCTTTAGCAAACGGTTCTTCAACTCGTGTTGCATCGTACCCTGGGTGTGTTGTAAATGGAGTAAGATTTTTGTGTTATGACAGGGACAAGAATCGCAAAACTCAAAATAGTGGAGTCTCTGTAGCGGGTGTCGAAAATAGTACTTATTACGGCCAGTTGGAAGAAGTTTTAGTGATGTCTTATCTTTCTGGTTGTTCTGTTGTATTATTTAAGTGCAAATGGTTTGACACTAATCGGTCTTCAGGATTAAAGTTTGAGCAAAACATAACGAGTATCAAAACCAGTTCGGAGGCCTTCAAAGATGATAAATTTATCTTAGCAACTCAGGCTAACCAAGTTTTCTACATTGAAGACCTTAAAAATAAATCTCATTGGAAAGTCGTCCAAGAAGTGCATCACAGAAATGTGTGGGACATCCCACTAGTTGAAGAACAAGCGGAGGATGTAGAAGTAGATGTTATGCACGACACTAGTTCCTCTAATTTCCAATTATTCGTTGATCTTGGACCGTTGCCACAAATCAGCTTTGAACGTACGGGGGCTCCATTACAATTTGTTGAGATAGATAATGTTGCAATTGAGGAGGAGAGGGAGGAGGAAATGGAAGAAGAAGAGGAGGAGGAAGAGGAAGTGGAGGAGGAGGAGGAGGAGGTTGAATATGAAGATGATGAAGAGGAAGATGAACACATAGAAACCGATGATGATAGTGAAGATTATTATAGTGATAATTAAGTGGTAATTTTATAATATGTTGAAGTAATTATTTTTAACAATAAATAATTTTATATTGTCATTTTTAGCTGATAAATGTAATTTTAATATCGATTAATTTGACAGATATGGCTGATGTTATTGCTCAATCTCACAGGGGTGATGGTGGAGGATGCGATCCTCCACGTGGACCGGCAGATATCCCAGCTGATTGTGAACGAGGTAATATTTTACACATTGATATACTCCTTAAAATTTAACAATTAATCCATATTAATTTTAAAATATTGAATTTGCATACAATAGCGCTTCCAAGTAAACGTGGACGCCATAAGGGATTGAACACGCGGGAAAAGAGGGAACAGTTGGGGCGTCCTCTCCCTCTCGAGTGGGATGTGCGGGGGAGAACATATAAAGAGATCGGAGAGTACAGCTCAAATTTCTCAAGAGAGCTCGGATTACTTGTTCGACAGTACACAGATCCGGACTGTCCTCAATGGTCAAAAGTACCAAATGCCTCGAAAGAAAGAATACTTGCACATTTGGAAGTAAGTAGTTTATGTATTTTTATGTTAATTCTCATTTTATGTTATATGTGATATTTACTAATAAATGTTTGTAAATTAGGATGATTTGTTTGATATTGGGCGTACTAGATATGGAGAAGGGCATATGCCTGGGATCTTGAGAGGCATTGATACTTCGTGTGCTAAAAAGTATTCTGACTGGAAGTACGATATTAAAGAGCACTTAACGATTAATGGGCCACAAAATCGTTATGGTGGTTGCACGGATACGCAGTGGCAAAAAGCAATTGATTTTTTCCGTCGCCCAGAAATTACGGTATTAATTTCTTGCTAAACTTAACTATCTTAATTAAATATATTACTAACGATAACTTTTTGCAGAAACGTTCTGCGGTCAACAAGGAGAATAGAAAGAAACTGAAAGAGCTTAGCTATGGAGGTTCTCAGTCAATCCCAACCTTATGCTATAAAAAGGTTAGTTAATTAATTATTTTTTAGTTTATTTTTCTTATTTACGTTTAATTATTAATTTTATAAAAATATATGTATGTGACAGCGCAATTTAGAGACTGGGCAACTTGAGTCCATCCCGGATAGCTGGATGGATACTCACCATAAATCAGGCACAGGGTGGGTGACAGAGACAGCAAAAAATACTTGGGTACGTTAAGTTTTTTTAAACATTTTTCAAATTTTTAATTGTTTCAAAATTTTAATTACATTATACATTGTATCACAGGAGGAATTGCGTGCATACCGCGACACACAGCAGACACAGGCAACTGATACTGAGAGTTCCACACCAGTTTCGAGTGCGCCTGAAGATGAAGACATATCTTTGGTACAAAATGTCTTCGGAAAACGACGGGGCCACCAGAAAGGATATGGACGTATCCTTAACATAAGGGACCGAACTCCATTTGATTTTCGTCCTTCACAAACTAGAGATGAAGAGTTGTCTGAGATGAGAGAGCGTCTTCGACAGTTAGAGGAGCATGTCCGGACTCATTGTATCACCCCGGGATCTCAATCTGCCCCACCACCACCACCCGATGATCCTGATGTTGGAGCACCGACTCAGTAGGACTTATGTATGAATTTTATTACAATTGACTATTACATTATCATGTTTAAGACAAGTCTTTATTTTAATTCAACGAATACACTCTTATGTTTTTATTTATATCTTTAATATAAGTGTTTTAATTTTATTCTATTTTCTTATATTTAATTCAAAATAAATAAATAAATAAATAAGTAAATAAATAAATAAGGGAATAACAAATATAAAAAAAAAAATTGGGGACAAGTCTATACCGAGGACATTGTCCTCAGTATATACCACCAAGATGTCAGTATATACCAGTACGATGAGAAATTGAGGTTTGTTGTACCGAGGACATTTTCCACTTTCTACCGAGGACATTATCCTCGGTAAAACTAATACCGAGAATATTTTTAATGTCGTCGGTATAAGTTTTGTTTTACCGACGCGGCTGTACCGATAACTTTATACCGACGACATTGTCTCGGTATAGGATATACCGAGGACATTCCAGCTTATACCGAGGACATTTGTTCTCGGTATAGGCCCTGTTTTTTGTAGTGGTAACTTTTGCAAAACAGAGGGGTTAAAATGGTATTTATTCTAAAAAAAAATATATGCAACTTATATTCAAATATGCATTTGATAGATTAACTATGTTTAAAATATATATTAAGTGATGAATTTATACATAATATTATTTATTATAATTAAATATATTACCTAATATATAATGTGTATATAAAGATGTATGATTGATTAACATAATGCATATCTATATGTAATAATATTTATTATAATTAAATTATTACTTAATATATTTGTCAAAGTTTAATTATTGCAAAAAATACATTATTTTTATTTTCTATAATCAATTTTATAAACCAATCTATTTTATTTTATGTTCTCTTTATTTAATATACAAAATTTGCAAACAAAAGTATATTTTTTAAATTTTCTATTAATTATATTTAAAAACATCTAAAACTTATTTCTATAAATCTTTAGCCAATAAAAATTAAAATCAATATACAACTTTAGAAAAAATAATTTTGACCCTATATTTTTTGTCATTATCTATTTTGATTCCCTGTTTAATTTTTTTATTTTGGCCCTGTGTTTTGTAAAATAGTTCAAATATAAACTTGATTTTAATCAAAAATATTTTTAACTAAAATCACAAATAATTCACCAAACTCACAACTCAAACAAAAGCCCAACCATTTTTCCTAACAATTGTATTGTTATATTCAATTTTTTCCTTCATAAAAATAGGATTTATGGGTGTATTTGAACAATTTTACAAAATACATAGTCCAAAAAGTAATTTATCAAAATACATAATCCAAACATACAATAGGACAAATTATAGGGTCCAAAAATATATAAATCCAAATAATAACTTTGATTTTTTTTTTGTCAAATGATCCATATATGACACACACTATAATTTTTTTTAAATAAATAATTGAGATTTAGACTATCTAAGTTAATTATTATGATAGAAGTTCATGGTATTATTTATTATACAAAACATAATAATGAAGTACATCTTAGATTTAATGAAATACAAAAGAATTTTCATTTTAATTTTTGAAATTATATATTATATACATATTTAATTTCTTTGATTAATATTCAATTTTTTATAATATTAAATAAAATAAATATAAAATTACTAGTATCAATTTTTTTTTTTGACAAATAGAAATAACAATTTAGTTCATTTTGTTATTTCATTATTTTTTTAAAAAAGTATGTTACTTTTACAAAATTTCAATATGTTTCTACGTACCCAACCTAACCTATATAAAACAACAACACAATAATATCCAATAGGTATTAATTATTAGATTTGGAATGGGAATGAGTAATGATAAGGATCACTTTTATATAAACAGCCATGTAAGTCTTCTGTTAGCCACATGTGTTGAAAGTTAACGGAAGTCCTTCTTTACATTACTGTGAATATTTCGGGAGGAATTTTTAACGGCCTGAAAAAATTAGGAGGCACGATACGGTAGTGGTAATAGTTCGGGGGTAAAAAATCTAAATAGCATTTTTTTAATTATGAGATAGCAACATGCATGGGTTGAAACTTCAAACATTATTGAAAATGCAATATAGAAGAAAAGTCTTGGCATGTTGCCCTTTAGTCTTTATCATATATTGGAAGGGGCCCCTTCTTTTGTATATAATGTTCACTAAAAAACAAATGGCAGGATATACAGATATTAGTCACTTTAATTGGAACAAATAGCCCAAATGCTTTTACTATTAACTTGTTATAACTCTGAAATGGACTCTTAATTTTGTTAAATGGATGACTGTGGTTATGTTTTAGAGAGGGAGAAAAGAAAAGTGCGATGACTATAGAGTATGAGATGCTTGTGTTATTTTGAAGGAGAGATCTAATTAATTTTGTATTTTTCATCTATGTAAAAATTAAAGATTGATATTCTTTTATTAATATATAGAATAGATATGTTGTATAATTATAGAAAAAAGAAAAACATTTTTGACAAAATTTACAAGAAGACTAGGAAAGTGGTCCCAAAAAGCAGACTTGCCGAATTAACAATTTTATTACTATATTCAACAGGACTAGCTTAGACTTATAAAGTATAAACCATTACTTATACTAGTCAAAATATACTCTCTTTCACTAGGTGTATACTATATATCAAGTTCACAGTATTAATTCTTCATATGTAGCTAGCCAATCAAGGCCATTGTCTTAATTTTCTTTCTCAATTTAGTACAGCAATAGGTGATATGTAAAGCTCTTTAATTTGTATCCACAAGCACTTTGGGTGATATCTAGAATAATGGATAATCACATATACCAAACAATCAATAAGATTCTATATTGACATGAGTCTATGACAGCGAAATGAATGAGCTAGTTAGTTCAGTTAGTTCTATCCAAGTATTAATATAAAGAAAAACTCCATGTGTTAAGGTTATTAGGATTACTTAATTTCTCCTAATTAATGAGTATATGTTCCAATTAAACCATTTTGACCTAAATATTTTTGTAAAAAAATAAAATCAGAATGTGCCTCATTTATCTCTTCTATATAATGATAATAAATGTGTAGATAACAGAAATTTTTTGTTTTAAGGGTTTTTTATTTTTTTTACGGAATATTTTTATATTTAACAGAATATTCATATATTTAACGGTAGTTTGTAAACACTTAAACTTAAATAAAATAAAATAAATAGTTAAAAAAATTAAAATTGGATATTTTTGAGATATTTTACCATGATAATTATTTAAAAATAATAAATAATTAAACAAATCAAAATGGAATATTTTTGAGATATTTTATAATGATAATTATTTAAAATTAATAAATAATAAAATAAATTAAAATATGATATTTTTTTAGATATTTTACAATAATAATTATTTAAAAATAATAAAATCATACATTTTATAACTTAAATAAAATTTAATTAAACTTTAACTCACTTATTAGAATAATGTCATATAAACATATAATATAATCTACTGTCAATTAGCAACAAATTGTTTTTTTTTTAAAACTAGCAAGAAACTTAAATTTAAAATCCACGTATAATATTTAATATTATATTAAACATATAATATATATTTATATGAAGTAAATATAAACTTGAACAAAAATAAATAAATTATTTAATTAAAATAATATATTTATTTTAAATTTATATGATATTAATATAAATTTAATAAAAATTCTATAAATAATACTAAGCAAACGTGCATATTGCACGTTGCTTGTATCTAGTATATATATATATGGGAGCACTTTTAATGGTTCCTACATATGGATAGTTACTTTAATATTAATCATTAGATTAAGATCAATGATCCATATTTATAATTGTTAATTAATATTTTTTAAAATAAATTTTAATTTTTATTAGAATGGCTACCTGATTACATAGCGAGATTGTACTCCTAAAATATACGGTCTGTTAAAATTTCCCCCTGAACTATTGATACTATTAGATTGTGCCTATGTTACGATTTGCATAAAATAATTAATATTTTTGTCATTCCCCAAACTTTGACAACTACCAAATTATGCCCACTTTAATTATAAAAATTTAAGAATCTACATTTTTATTAGTTCTTAAAAAATTTAAGAAAAAATATTAAAAAAAATTAATAAAAGACTAAAATTATTTTTTAAAAGAAAAAATAAATTATTACAATTAAAAATATCAAATTCCTTTCTATTTTATGCAAAAATCATAATAGGAGAACGATACGATAGTATTAATATTTCATAAGAAAATTTTAATTAACCACATATTTTAGGAAGTATAATTTAAGAGGCAAAAATACTATTTATATTCATTAAGATATATTGCATTTGCAAGAGTGGGTACACTACTCGATCTTGCAAAACCAGTCTGCAGGCTTTCTTATTACATAAAATAGTATTAGTACGTACTATATAATATATTGTTCATATCTCCCTTTTATTGGTTTTACACGATGAGGATATATTTATATAAAACACATAACACTAACACAGCTGATGATGATGAGCTAGCTTTGGCAGCACTTAGAGAATTATTATTAATTCCATGGCCTTCAGGTGAAGAGATGATTTAAGTAGATCGATCTGATCTGATCTGATCTGATTGATCTAATCATTCAATGGCCATGAGGTACGCAGTGGCCGCCGCGGACATAGATAGTACAGGGCGGGGCTTTTGGGGCTTTTGGTACGCATGGGGAATAGCGTTTTCCGCGGCCACAAGAAAATGGAATTTGGCCAGGCGGTGCTGCTCCGATCACTCGCTTGTAAATAGGAGCACCTGTAACATCATTAATAATATATATTACAAATCTACCACGGTATATATATTAATTATCTTTAAAAATATTGACACCGTAAATACTTAAGTTCGTACTTTTATTATACTTAAATATTTAATATTTATTTTTTTATCACAATTGTTATTTTTTCTGTTAATAGGAAAATATCAAACTTTTTAATTGGGGATATTGGCAGCATTAATACATAAATTTATATAATTGTTGCATTTAAATACCTAACTTTTGATATTTGAAGCATAAATATATATAAAAATATCATTTTGGCCCCTATATTTTTCTTGAATATGCAATTGGTTCGTGTTTTGTTAAATGACAATTCAGATCCGGTATTTTACAAAATGGATCAAAATAGTACTTTAGACCCGAGTTTAGTCAAAATATTTTCAATTATAAGATCAATTATCGGGTCGTTAGTGATGTAATGAGTTCAGAGAAGTGGAGAAAGTGGTCGAAGAGCTGAGAATGAAATATTATATTTGATTTTTTTTTACCAAAATTGGATATAAGATACTATTTAGATCCATTTTGTAAAACAAAAATCTGAATTGTCATTTAACAAAACACAGGAACCGATCACGTAGCATATTTTCTCTATTATATATGTAGTATCACAAATAAATATTATTAGTGAATTAAGAAAATATCAATTAATTAACGTACGTAAATATATTTATTAATTTTCTTTAATGATATACATTATATTAGTTGACTCGTGCTTCTTTTACTTACCATGGTTTAATATACATATACATAGGTGATTTTGCGGCATGAGTTTCAAAAAGAGCCATGTTGGTAGAGCTATTTTGTATTTGTGATTCGTAAACAGTTTTCGATGCATTTTTTTTTTATTACCGTATATATTGTAGTTATTTAGAGCATTCTATTTTGAACCTAGTTTTTTGGCACTGTAAATTATTCATAATTTTCTGAATATTTACATGATACTCTAAATAAGTAGAATATACACGGTCATAATATAATTTTCAGAAAATTATAGAATATCTTGAAAAATGAAAATAAAATTAAAGAAAAGGAAGACAATTTCCACTAAGAAAGGAAAAGAAAAATATAAAATTATAGAAAAAAAAATTATATAATTAATATTATCTTTACACAAATATAAATAGACAATACACTAATTACTTATTTGAATACAAGTATTTCATAATATTTATAATTTCAAATATTATCAGTTTTTAAGTACATATGTATAAACAATTTACAATAAAGATGTATATACACAATAAATAATACAATATTATTTATTAAACTAAAAATAATCAACGTAATAACTAAGTAATGAGAAGGGAAAGCATTTTTCTCACCTTCTTTTAATTCTCGAGCAAGGACTAATGACGATGAGAAGAAGAGAATGGTAGACAACATAACTGTAATTAGTATAAGAGAAGACTTCATCTTGTTTTTGGATATTTTGGCTTCTACATCTTCCTCCTTTTTATAGCCGAACAATAATAGGCTAGGTGGCAAAACAGTAATTTTAGCTAAAGCAGAAGACTACAGTGGAAGTAGTGGAGTTAATCTCAGTTAACCAACGAAAACAAAAAGTAATAATATAATTAAAAAAACTTTCACGGTAGAAAAGCTGCTTTATAATTAAAACTAGAAAACATAACCGCGCTCCGCGCATTCTTTTGTAATTATTAAAAAATATATATTTTTAAATATTTTTTTGGAGATTGTGGGGTGGTGATTCATTTTCACCATACTCGTACAACATGCTCTTTATATAGACACGTGAAGACATCTTGATTATAATTTTTTATTTCATGATGGTGTTCACTGTTCATTGTATAGCGAACTTTCAGTGTGTTTTTGAAAAATTCTGACAAATTAAAGTACCGAAAATAAAGTTCAAAAAGTTTGTTGTACATGTACTTTTATTTATTTATTATTATTATACGCTTTGTGTAGTTTTTTTTTTATAAAAAGTCTAAATTATGTATAAGAAAATTTATATTTTGTGTAAGACTTATTTTGGCCAATTACCTATTTGAAGCATTTATTTTTAAAAATTAACTTTTAGATCTTGTGTTTTGTCAAAAGAATAAAAATTGGAATTGATAGATTGATTATTTGAACACTGTATTTTTGCTCATTACCCGTTTTGACAATTTATTTTTAAAAATGAACCTTTGGACCATGTATTTATTTAAAAGGTTCAAACTTCTTATGAAAATTAAATTATATATTTATATAATATTTATTTTCTGTAAGGGTTCACACTATTTTGAATATTGTATTTTAGTCGATTATCCGATTGGAACCTTTATTTTTACAAATTAACTTGTAGACCTCAAGTTTTGTGAAAAGGTTAAAATAGGAATAGATAGATTTTTAATTAATTTTTTTAGTATTTTTCAATGATTAAGTAGTTAAGATATTTCAGCTAAATAAATTTTTAATCAAATTAATATTTATATATATTGATATTTTTAATTGTTAAGATATTTTAGAAAATAGAAAACGAATAAAAAAATTAGATTAAATGAGAAAATAGAAAGAATGCTTTGAATAGATTTTAGAGTGTCACATAATCTCCTTGAAGCTATTCTTTATATATATATGAATATTCTAAAAAGAATTTTTCGTGCTTCACATCAACCCCACATCTTTTGTTGCTGTGGAAATGTCCACTAAAATTACAATCTAGAAAATATTTATTTACTATAGTGAAAACAAATCACAATTCCAAAAAATACAATTAGTAATATCGTATTTTCACAAGCTTAATATTAATGATTATTAATACAATTAGTAATATCGTATTGTCACAAGCTTAATATTAATGATTATTACAATTAGTAATACAATTAGTAATATATCAAATGAGAGAAAAATACAATTATTAATATTAATGATTGATGATGATAGTTATAATATTTTGTAAAACTACTCATTTTTTAATAAAAAATATAATTATAATATAATAAGAAAAATAGATATATAGAGAACCGAAAACTATTACGTAATTTTTAATTAATTTTTTTTAGTATTTTTCAATGATTAAGTAGTTAAGATATATATTATAAGAAAAATGAATTTTTAATCAAATTAATATGTATATATATTGATATTTTTAATTGTTAGAATATTTTAGAAAATAGAAAATGAATAAAAAAATTAGATTGAAGGAAAAAATAGAAATAATGTTTTGAAGAAATTTTAGAGTGTCACATGATCTCCTTAAGTCTCTCCTTTATATATTTATATATGTATATATATAGTCTAAAAACAATTTTTCGTGTTTCACATCAACCTCCGTATCTTTTGTTGCTGCGAGAATGTCCACTAAAATTACAATCTACAAAACATTTATTTACTATTGTGAAAACAAATTACAAATCCAAATAATATTATTAGTAATATCGTATTGTCACAAGCTTAATAAAATATCAAATGAGAGAAAAATACAATTATTAATATTAATGATTGATGATAATAATTATAATATTTGTAAAACTATTCACTTTTGAAGAAAAAACATAATTATAATATTGTTATATACAGATTTCGAGCCATGAAAATTGTGACATCGAAATCTGGATTCATAATGGATGAACTCGTAAAGTCTGGAATATGATTCGAAATATAAACATCGAGCTGGCAGATTTAATTGCTGAACCACGTAAAAAATCGTGTGCATTATCATATGTTTATTGGCCATTACTGATTATTGTTTACGTGCTCTTCTTTAACTGTTGACGAAAAACGGCGTCAACAGTTTGGTGCTTTCATTGAGAGCCTTAAGCATTCATTCCTGAATAAATCATGGCCACTAATAATCAGAATACACCTGAAGAGAGTTACCCGAGACGTCCTGGGAAACAACCGATGGAAAACCCAGATGTCGAAGAAAGGAGTGGATCCTCCGATTCTAGGGGACCACCTCCTCCACCAAGAGATGAGGATATGTATTACAATCCTGAGCGATATGTTCCTATTGTGGAACTTGAGAACCGACAATAGAAACAGCAGTTGGCAGAGGCCAACAAGTGGAATGAGGAGTTGGCTAGGATAGCCGCAGAGGCGTAGGTGGCTCAGCCCCCGCCTCCGCGTGAAAACCAAGCTCCTCCTCCTAGGGATGTGCATGTTCCTCCCCGTAGGCCCCGTGGGCGTCCACAGAAAAACGCTGCCCCAAGGAATGCTCGGGCTAGGGCCCCGGCACAACCTCCGGCACCAGCAGAGCCATTCGCTCCTCCTAGGCCCCAGAGAAGTACTCGAGCTAGGGGTCCAGTTAATCCACCTGTGGAAGTACCTGGGGGAGCTGAGAACAACCGAGCCCCTGCAGAGGTTCGGACTTAGGTCCCTGGGAGCGCACCACACGCAACCAACCCATCTCAGGCAAACTCCGGAAAGTCTAGGCCACGAAATGGGTGGCAGCCACCGTCACCCATACGGTTCCCTCCATCGCCTATAAGGTATCCTTCGCCTCCTCGTAGGAATACACAACCAGTTCGAGATCAGAACGAAAGGCATGCAGAAAGGAGACAAGGAAACATGGGAACTTTTCAGGAGCGGAGAGGTGCCCTATCTGAAAAGAGTCAAACATCTCGGTCTCGCACGGCGGAAACGAGGCGGCATGGAAAAAACCCATCTCGAAATAATCATGCAGCAAGTTTTACCAGTGACGACTCGGGAGATACCAGGTCGGTCAACATGCATGATCGAGGTCGTAAGAATACTGGGAGCCGCAAGAATCGCTCCGAGTTACGAGAACATTTGAATCAAAGTCGGGGCAATGTTGACCCGATAAATCCGGACCTGAGGGATCGCTTGAATAGGTGTAAAGATCCTTTACGGAGACGCGAGCCTGGAATTGTGATCGACGACAACCGATTCCAAACATTGCCTCTCGCGGACCCAGTCCAAGAGAGAATCAATCAGCTGGAAAAGGCATTCAGGCTTTTGAAAAACGAGCAAGAACATGATCGACATGAAGATTCTGATGAGGAGCTTGAACCGTTTGCTCCCCATATTTCCAGCACTCCATTTCCACAAGGGCTTCGGATCCCTCACGTCCCGACGTTTGAGGGAAAGACCGACCCATATAGTCATCTGAGTACGTTCAACACCATAATGAGAGCCAGCAACGTGGGTTACGAGCTCAGATGCATGTTATTTCCAGCATCATTGACAGGACCAGCTAAAAGCTGGTTCGAAAAATATAAGAGACATTCAATAACCTCTTGGGAGCAGCTGTCTAAAGACTTCAAAAAGCAGTTCAAAGCCATGATGGGGGTTCGACCTGAGGCGTCAACCCTAACTAATGTTCGGCAACAACCAGGCGAAACATTAAAAGTTACCTTACAAGGTTTAACTTGGAAGTCGCCCGAGCTCAGAATGTGGATGACAGTGGACACTTAATGGCTGTCCAGGCCGGAGTAATGCCAGGAAGCGCCCTCTGGGACGATATGCAAAGAAAACCGGTGAGGTCCCTAACCGAGTTTAATAGACGAGCGCAGAGGTTTGTCAATATAGAGGAAGCGAGGTCGACAATTAATGTGACTTCCCAGCCCGAAACTACAATGATAAACGTAAACTCTGCCTCAACCTCGGCGGACCCAGTAGCTTCAAAGCCTGCTGTGGAAAACCCTTCCAAGAGAAAAAAGAACGAAGGAAGTAACCCCGAAGCCGAAGGAGGAAAGAAAAAGAAGGGGGAGAGATATTTCTCCGTGTATAGAGTGTACACCGAGCTCAATGAGTCTCGGGAGAACATATACCTGGCTAATGAAAACCAGGTCCCCTTTAGACGTCCGGACCCGATGAGAAATCAAAAGTCCAAGAGGGATTCAAGCAAGTATTGCCGATTTCACAGAGACACCGGGCATACTACCGATGAATGTCGACAGTTGAAAGACGAGATCGAAGGATTGATCTCGAGAGGCTACTTTAGACAATATGTTAAGAACCAGAGTACTAATCAGGCAACCGCAAACCAGAGAGTTGCCGCATCGCAGCCCGCACCAAACAATAATTCCCGAACTCGGGAAGAAGATAGGCCCCCACCGATTGATGGAGAGGATGTGATAACCATCTCGGGAGGGCCTCACCCCGCAGGAACGGGCAGAAATGCCCAAAAGAGATATGTTAAAGAGCTGAAGACCGGGGACGGGTTTCCCTACGAACCCGAACCTAGAGCTCCAAAAAGTCAGAGGATCGAATCCCAACCAATTAATTTTACTGAGGAAGACGCGTCCCATGTTCAGTTTCCTCACCATGATCCGCTGGTTATCACTCTCCAGCTGGCAAATAAGAGGGTCCACCGAGTTCTCATAGACAGTGGGAGCTCAGTTAACATCCTCTATAAAGCAACCCTCGAGAAGATGGGACTCTCCCTTCGTGACCTGAAAGCATGTGCAACTATTCTATACGGCTTTTCAGGAGAAGGAATCGCCTGCATGGGCTCCATCGAGCTACCTGTAACCTTAGGAGACTACCCAATCTCGACAACTAAGATGATGGAATTCGTGGTAGTGGATCTACCTTCAGCCTACAATGTTCTGCTCGGGAGACCCGTCCTGGTCGGGCTGGGGGTAGTCTCATCAGTAAGGCATCTGGCCCTTAAGTTCCCGACCCCCAGCAGCGTCGGAACATTAAAGGGAGATCAATTAGCTGGGAGGGAATGCTACAACATCTCCTTGAGAGGAAAGAAACAGACGAGCGCACAAGCGCTCGCCATCATTCAAAACAAAGACGGAACGATCTTAGAGATTGATGAAGAGATCGATCCAAGGGTTGAGGAAAAATCTGACCTCAAACCCTTGGAAGAGCTCGAAGAAATTCAGCTCGAATAAACCAATCCCATGAAAAAGGTGAAGGTTGGAAAACACCTCCAGGAAGAGGCAAAATAACAACTAATTTTCTTTTTAAAGAAAAACCAGGATGTCTTTGCATGGTCACATTCGGACATGGTGGGGATAAGTCCGAATATAGCAAGCCATGCATTAAATATAGATAAAAGCTTCCCTCCGAAGCAACAAAAACGAAGGCAGCTGGATGATGACAGAAAAAAGGCACTGAAAGAGGAGGTCGATAGGTTGAAAGCAAACCGATTTATTAGGGACGCTTTTTACCCTGACTGGGTAGCCAATCCGGTGTTGGTCCCAAAGCCTAATGGGACGTGGCGAACCTGCATTGACTACTCGGACCTCAACAAAGCTTGCCCAAAGGATTGTTTTCCATTACCAAGGATTGATCAGCTCGTGGATGCCACGGCGGGGCATGGACTGATGTCGTTCATGGATGCCTATTCTGGATATAACCAGATTCCCATGCATGCCCCCGACCAAGAACATACGAGCTTCATAACGGATAAGGGGCTATACTGCTATAATGTCATGCCATTCGGGCTCAAGAATGCTGGGGCCACATACCAGCGGCTCGTGAACATGATGTTTTCAGAACAAATAGGGAACAACATGGAAGTTTATGTTGATGACATGCTTGTCAAGTCTCAACTCAACAAGAACCATGTTGATGACCTCGAAGAGTGCTTCGGCGTGCTCCGAAAGTATAACATGAAGCTAAATCCTCAGAAGTGCACTTTTGGGGTATCTTCAGGAAAATTTCTGGGCTTTATCGTGAACTCTCGTGGAATCGAGGCCAACCCCGACAAGATCCAGGCCCTAATTGACATGCCCTCACCTCGAAGACACAAAGATGTCCAAAGTTTGACTGGTAGGATGGCAGCCCTAAGCAGATTCATCTCGAAATCTACGGACCGTGGTCTTCCATTTTTCAACCTATTGAGGGGAGGTAAGAAATTTGAATGGACGGAGGAGTGCGAGCTGGCCTTTCAGCAGCTCAAAAAGCACATTGCAGAACCCCCCATCCTGTCAAAACCTGTTACGGGAGAAGTACTGTACCTATACCTTTCCACCACCAAACACGCGATAAGCGCAGTACTCGTTCGAGAAGAAGATAAGGTACAAAGACCCGTTTACTACATCAGTAAAAGGTTATTGGGGGCAGAATCGAGATACCCCTTGATGGAAAAGCTGGCACTCAGCTTAATACATTCATCTCGTAAACTTCGCCCCTACTTTTAGGCGCATCCCATCCATGTGTTGACTGATCAACCACTTCAACAAGTCTTGTCCAAACCGGAGGCTTCAGGTCGACTTCTTAAATGGGCGGTTGAGCTCGGGCAGTTCGAGATCACCTACCATCCGAGGACGACAATTAGGGCTCAGGCTTTGGCTGACTTTATAGTGGAATGTACTGGCATAGCCGACGACGAGGTGATAACCCCGGCCCACGAGCTGTGGAAACTTTACGTCGACGGCTCATCAAATGAAAATGGAGCGGGGGCAGGGGTCATTTTGGTTACTCCCGCAGGGAGCAGATTTCATTTTGCCTTAAGATTTGGCTTCAAAGCGTCGAATAATGAGGCCGAATACGAGGCTTTACTCGCGGGACTTCGTATAGCAAAAGAGCTCAAAGCTAGAGCTATACATTGCTACAGTGACTCCCAGCTCGTGGTTAATCAAATCTTGGGAGAATACCAGGCTCGTGGCACGAGGATGGCAGCTTATTTAGAGAAGGCGAAATCCGCATTAGAGTGTTTCGAATTTTATGCGATCGAACAGGTTCCCTGAGAGTGGAACTCAAATGCAGATGCTTTAGCTCGGCTTGCTACCTCCGCTGAGAATGATGAACTAAACGTTGTCCCCATAGAACACCTCTCGGCACCTAGCATTAACGAGCCGGAGGAGGAAGACGTATGTATGATTGAGTCCGAGCCAACGTCGATGACCCCGATAGTGGAATATCTCGAGACCGGTGTCCTTCCAAAAGACCGGAACCAGGCTCGAAAGTTAATGTATCAGCTTCCCCGATACACCATGATGGACGGAAAGCTATATAGAAGGGGGTATTCCATGCCATTACTACGGTGCGTAACTCCACCCGAAGCCAAGAGGATCATCGAAGAAATTCACGAAGGGTTCTGTGGAGACCATACTGCGGGGCATAGCCTGTCCAAGAAAATCATACGCCAAGGATATTTTTGGCCCACCATTAAGTCAGATTCTTTCGAATATGTAAAGAAATGCGACAAATGCCAGAGATTCGCCACGATTCCTCGAGCTCCACCATCCGAGCTGACCATGTTGACATCCCCATGGCCATTCGCGGTATGGGGAATCGACCTCATTGGCTCTCTCCCAACTGGCAAAGGTGGTGTAAAATATGCTGTGGTCGCGGTGGATTACTTCACAAAGTGGACGGAAGCTGAACCGTTGGCAACAATAACTTCCAAAAAAGTCCTTGACTTCGTGGTAAAGAACATTGTATGCCGATATGGGGTGCCGAGGAAGATTGTGTCCGATAACGGAACCCAGATCGATAGCGACTTGTTTACCAACTTTTGTGAAAAGAATGGAATAATAAAGAGTTTTTCGTCAGTGGCTCATCCTCAGGCAAATTGCTAGGTCGAGGCTGTAAACAAAACTCTCAAGAGTTTATTAAAGAAAAAGTTGGAGGAAGCGAAGGGACGTTGGCCCGAAGAATTGCCCCAAGTCCTATGGGGTTATAGGACCACTGCTCGAACTTCAACGGGACATACCCCGTTCTCTCTAGCATACGGATGTGAGGCTATGTTGCCTATTGAGGTCGAAATTCCAACAATCCGAACTCAAATTTACGACCAAGACTCAAACCACACCCATCTCGAAGAAACCTTAGACTTGATTGAAGAAAAGAGAAACGAGGCTCAGCTAAGGAACGCTGCCTACCAGCAACGAGCTACCAAGTATTTCAACAAGAGGGTTCGAGATCGAAAATTCGGTGTGGGAGATCTGGTGTTAAGACGTGTATTCTTGGCGACACGAGATCCAGCAGCTGGTGTGCTCGGGCCGAATTGGGAAGGACCATACCAGATAGAGTCAATCATCCGGTCCGGTGTGTACAAACTTGCGAGATTGGACGGGAGCCTGGTACCGCGAGCATGGAATGGCGAATACCTTAGACCTTACTATCATTAGTATAGGAAGTGTGTTGCTTATAACCATGATTGATTATCTGTACTAATTTGTCTATTTTCGAATTCCACTAAATAAGGATCTATTTCGTTCAATATGTTATCTCTTTTTATTTTTGCAATCTCTCTTAATTTAATAACCTATGGTCACACTCATAGGATATTAAGGGGGCATCATTGGTACATATACCATCAACTTAAAAAATAAAATAACATACACGAAAAACATAAAAGTATTTGGATATAACCAGATACACGAGCTTAGATAGTTTGGATATAACCGAATTATAAAAAACATAAAAGTATTTGGATATAACCAGATACGCGAGCTTAGATAGTTTGGACATAACCGAATTATCAAAAACATAAAAGTATTTGGATATAACCAGATACACGAGCTTAGATAGTTCAGACATAACCGAACTATCAAAAACATAAAAGTATTTGGATTTAACCAGATACGCGAGCTTAGATAGTTTGGACAACCAAATTATCAAAAGATAATAACGTTTGGATTTAACCAGATGTGCAAACTTAATAGGTTTGGAACAAACCAGCTAAAACTAATCGACGAGTTGGAATTTAAACCTACTTCGAGATAAGTCGAGATCAAGGCTGGAATATCTTATGGGAAAATAGTTTCGAACTCATAACTTCAGAGAAATAACCGAGGACGAGGAAAAGTAACTAAGCAATAGGATATAACTAGACCATTTATATTACACACCATACAAGTACTTTCGAGTTCGTGGTTAAAGTAATATCCGACTTTGATAGGCCTGAGGATCGTGTATACTCCAAAATCGATAGAGCTATGGTTAACATCAAATGGACAGAACAATACACAAATTCTGAAGCTGTTTTCCTCCCTTAAGGTATCTTTGATCATAGTCCCATTCTTATTTCTTTCTATTTGGATGTGGAAATTGGGAAACAACCATTCAGGTATTTTAGAATGTGGAAGGAGGCACCTGCATATGCATCTAAGCTGTGCACTCTCTGGAATCAATTAACTTCGGGTACTGCAATGTATAAAGTTGTCCTGAAGTTAAAAAGGCTTAAACAGATGTTCAGAGTCATCAATAGAGAGGGATATCATGATATTCATAAGGCCGAAGTACAGGCTAAGCTTCACCTGCTAGAGCTACAACAAAGTTTGCATCGAGATCCTATTAATGAGGCCTTACTTCATCAGGAGTCCTTAGCTAGGGAAGAATATACACGGTTAAACAGAGCATATCTGTCATTCCTAGCACAGAAAGCCAAAGCTACTTGGGTGATGAATGGGGATGAAAACACTACTATTTTCCATGCTTCGTTGAAAGTTAGAAGGCTGCAAAATCGCATTTATTCTATACAATCTGAGCAAGGTAACTGGGTGGATACAACAGATGGGGTACAGAGAGCTTTTCTGGATTATTATCAGACCTTATTGGGGACCCGAATGCTGAGGAGAAGAAAGGTTTCACAGGCCATTATTGACTTAGGTCCTGGAATCTCTGAGGAGCACTCTAAGTTGCTGTCTCTCCCGTTTACTACACAGGAAGTTAAAAAGGCACTATTCTCCATTTCAGGCTTAAAGGCTCCTGGGCCTGATGGATATGGTAGTTATTTTTATCAAGATAACTGGGATTTAGTAGGTCCGGAGGTGTGTGCAGCTGTTCTAGACTTCCTAACCACAGGGAAATTGCTTAAAGAAATTAATGCTACAACCATCACCCTCATTCCAAAAACCAAATGCCCTGCCAAAGTGAGTGATTTTAGACCAATATCCTGTTGTAATGTACTGTATAAAATTGCCTCGAAAATGATATGTGCAAGGTTGAGAGGGGTATTACCAGAGTTGATTGCAGAGAACCAAGGAGGATTTGTCCATGGGAGGTACATAGGCCACAACATAATGATCTGTCAAGACCTTGTACAACATTATGGAAGGAAAATCAGTCAACCAAGTTGTTTACTTAAAGTGGATCTGCAGAAGGCATATGATACAATAGAGTGGGATTTCATAGAGGAAATGCTAGAGGCTTTCAAATTTCCAAAGAAGATTATCAATCTTATCATGATATGTGTTCGAACTCCTAAATTTTCCTTAATGATCAATGGATCTTTATGTGGTTTTTTTGCAGCAAAAAGAGGCATAAGGCAAGGAGATCCTTTGTCTCCATTACTGTTTGTCTTAGGTATGGAATACCTCTCTCGGATCATGATTAAAGTAGGATCTTGCTCAGATTATAAATATCATGTTAAGTGTAAATCTTTGAAATTGAATCATTTATGCTTTGCGGATGATCTACTAATGTTTTGCCATGGAGACTTTGTTTCGATTTTATGGATGCTTAGAGGGCTCAAGCTCTTTTCGGGGACTTCTGGCCTAGTACCAAACCAAAACAAATCTGCATTCTACTGTAGTGGTATGGCAGAGTCTGAGGTTAATCGAATCATAGCCGCTTCAGGATTTGCCAGGAGTCAGTTGCCGTTCAGATACCTTGGTCTTCCAATCTGTTCTAAGAGACTCTCATCAGTAGAATGTGGCCTTATTTTAGAGAAAATGGTTCATCGAATTAGGCAATGGAGCACAAGAAACTTATCTTATATGGGCAGAGTTACTCTAATAAACTCAGTTTTACTGTCTATACATTCATATTGGGCCCAAATTCTGATATTGCCGAAGAAAGTGTTGAAGGACATTGATGCCATTTGTAGAGCTTTCCTCTGGAGAGGAATGAGTGACAATGCAGGGCCTGGACTAGTAGCTTGGCATCATATCTGCAATGCTAAAACAGGTGGAGGGCTGGGGTTTAAGAGAGTTGTGGATTGGAATATTAAAGCCATAGGAAAATACATATGGGCTATTGCTTCAAAAAAGGACAATCTATGGGTTAAATGGATACATAACATCTATTTGAAGCAAATGGATTGGTGGGATTACAAAGCTCCATTGAATAGCAGCTGGTATTGGAGGAAAATGGTGGCTGTTAAGGACATGTTTAAAGCTAAAATC
Organism: Humulus lupulus; assembly: GCF_963169125.1. NCBI lineage: Eukaryota > Viridiplantae > Streptophyta > Magnoliopsida > Rosales > Cannabaceae > Humulus > Humulus lupulus. The sequence goes on along the minus strand of NC_084799.1, from coordinate 194,891,542 downwards.
GATAAGGCATCTTTTGCAGCACTGAAGTTCAGTATCAAAGTCAGCCATGATTTGTTGTTTGATTCCCCTATCAAAGTAAACTGGGCAAAGTATGTTTGGGAGAGGTTCTCTGTACCAAAACACAGATTTGTCTTCTGGTTAGCCATGATGCAGAGATTACGCACCAGAATGTTCATTCACAAGTATGATCTCTCCATTGATTCATCATGCTTATTCTGTGGAGATTTTAGTGAAGATGTTCATCACCTTTTCTTTCAATGCAAATATAGTAGAACATGTCTAATACAGGTGAAAGAATGGCTGGGCTGGAAAATTAAAGCAGAGGAATATGGGTGCCTGCTGCATTGGATTGGGAAAACTAGAAGATGGAGCAGATTTCAGAAAAGCACTTTGAAAGCAGTTCTTGCTTCTCTGATCTACCATATTTGGAGAGTGAGAAATGACCTTCTGTGGTCTCAAAAGATGTGGACCATAGATCATACCATCCAGGCAATACAAAGGGATATCAGATTGAGGATATATCCTTTAATTACAAGCAAAACAAAGTCCTTAGATAAAGATTGGTTTCAGACAATTTGTCAAAAGTAGTTAATGAGAATGTACAAAGATAATGATGTATTAATGATAGTATTAGTGGGGACACATATTGGGGAATTGTAGATTGGGAATATATAGTCATATACCATACATGGCTGTACTTGAATTGGAGATTGTACATGAGTTGGTTTTTGAGCAATACAATGATCTTATTTACCAAAAAAAAAATATCCGACTTTGATGAATAACGAGATCGGAAGCGGATAATTCGAACAAACTATATGTGAATGCATCGAGTTTCGAGCCTAAATCCAAACTATGTTTGTATGAAGAAATAAACATAAACAACTCATTAATATAAAATATGCAAAATATTTCGAGCCAGGAAATGTAAAGCATATATAAATTAATATAAAAAGAAATTGTATCAGCCCTACATGCATAAATTAAAATAGTTACAAAGAATAAAGGGACGCAGCCCCGAGGTGAGGATCAGGAAGGAGCAGTTCCCTTGGCTTTTCCAGTGTCAACGGTACTAGACCCCCCAGGACGAATAGCATGACTATCCTTCTGAGCAACCTCTCGGGCGGCTTCACTCGCCTCAAGATGGGCACTCCACCGCTCTACATAGTTGGCCTCGAGAGGACCCAGGAAGCTGGTATCGAGGTCGGCATTGTCAACCCAAATTTTGTACATGGCCTAGTCAACCGCCTTCTCCTTCTGCTCTTTGAACTCGTTCAGGAGGCGGGCCTTCTCGCTTTCCATGATGTCGAAAGTAGCAGCTTTCTCCTCTTCGAGCTTAGCATTAGCCTTCTCCAGCTCAGCAAGACGAGTCTTCGCCTGTTCAAGCTCGGCTTTCGTTTTCTCCAGCTCCGCGAGACGAGTCTTCACATTCTCGAGTTCGGTCTTCGAGTCCTTGAGTTCATCAGCCATCTTAAGCTGGAGATCCCTCGACTCTTGGGGCTAGAGACATACTCGTGTGCACCTCGTTGGTCAGCTTATAATTAAGCTGTACTGAAACGACAAGGGCCTGAAATACAAAGAATGAATTAGATCACAAGCTGGGACACAAACAATTAAAGGTGAGTTGCGAAGGTTACCGTGGCAGTAAGTTCAATACTCTTATCATAAAGAGTATTACAGTCTGAGGCCTTGTGCAAAGGGTCCCAATGGTCGGCGCCGAAGCCTGAAAAACTTTGACCCACTCGAGAGAGGACGTCCGAGCTAAGTACAGCCCCTTGGGTCCCAGCAGCACCGTCAAGCACGAACTCCTCAACATGAGGTCGGGCCGTCGGCAGTAGGACCTTGGATACGGAAGGCTTCTTCGGAGGCCGACCGACTGTTATTTGAGTATCGGTTGGAGGAAGCAAGATGGGCGCGGTTGAACCAGATGCATCAACCTGGACGATCGGTTCCTCAGTTGTGCTCGCAGTAGCCTGAGCCGTTGGGGTCTTCTCTGAGCGTCTGGGGACCTTGGATGGTCGGTCGGACCTCCGCGAGGCTCTCGGGCGCTTACTCTTCTGAGCTCCATCTCCCTCATCACTAAAGAGCACTGTGTCAAGGTCGGGATCCATGGCACCTGCACAGTTCCAATCAAGGTTAGATATCATGCTAATAAACTTGAAAAAAGAAAAAACCAAGTAAAGAAAGACCTAACTGGAACTCTCCCCCGAACTAGAGCTCGGGGACCACGAAATTCCCCCATCTTCAGAAGAGGCGGGGGGAGTACCTTCACTGTAGGTGGGTGTCAACCTCGAAAGGTCCCTATAATCATTGGTCCCATATTGGACGGCTATCCCGTTCCACACCTCGTTTAGACTGTACATGGTGTCATACTTCCCGAGCCAACTATCAAACCTATGAACTCGGTCGTCTACCCGAGTCCATATGTAGAAGTGGTATCTATCATCCGGGCCTAAAACTAACCTATCGGGTTTATGTTTTAATAAGGTGGGGGACCACATTCTCCATCTAAGGATGACTTTACCTTCTTCATCGAAGTCTGAGCTCGAGGCTTCATCATTAGCCTCATTCCCCGATGGCGGACTTCTTCGGTGAGCTGGAGGTGGAGGCCTCACCTCTCTCCTCGGAGGGAGGATGCCTGTGGGCAAAGACACTTGCTCCCAATGATCATACTTGTTGTTGGACCAGTCTGAGGTGGACTGGCCATCTCCCAAAAGCCCGCAAGCTCGGAGCTTGCTCTCGTGTAAGAGGTACAAGAGAGACCTCCAGCCATAAGGGAGTTGGAGCAGAGTCTCTCTATGCTCCTTCATGGCGTCATTGGGTATAAGGCGGAGAAAATTGGCTGGAAAATAAGACACATTGCAACTAAGTGCGAACCTACAAATAAGAACCCGAGCACAGAGATAAAGAAGGTTGGAATACTTACGAATCCGCCTGAATGAGTAGCATCGAGACGGGGACAGGCCATCTGTCCAGAAGAAGGCTTTTTTGAAATCAGGTGGATGATTAGGGAGATCCTTAAACACCTTTTTCTCTTTGGGATAGCTCGAAAGGTAGTAAAAGCCATCTCCTCCCCGAGCTCGGGAGGGATTACTTTTCAGACAGAAGAGATACAAAATCTCTTGCGGCGAAGGTCCTTCCCACTTCAGCTCGTGGTATAGCGACCTCAGGGCAGACAGAACCCTGTAAGAATTGGTGTTGAGCTGGAACGGAGCCAACCCAACAAAATCCGTGAAGTCCTTGAAAAAAGACTTCAAAGGCAATAGCGCTCATGCCTTCATGTGTTCCTGACTCCATGCCGCGTACCTCAGCCTGTTGTCAGGGTTCCCAGGGGCATAGCAGCTCCGTTCGCTAGCGGTCGGAGCTCGACACCTCAAGGAGCTTAACAACCTGAGGCCATGGAAGGCCAGAATATCAGTTATCTGATTTGTCGAGGTAATCGAGCTCCAATAGTGCTCGGCCTCGAAGATATCTCTCCTCGATTGCGAGGTAGAAGGCTCCCCCATGAGTGAAAATTGGAGCTCTCCCGGGATGTACGCAACGGTCACTATCAATTTAGGGTCAAGTGGGATCGGCCTGGGCCCTGAGTTGGATTCTGGATAAATAGCCTCTCGAAGGATCCTCCTTTTCTTCTCTATGACCTCGTCTATTTGGCGGCGATAATGAGCTCGAATATCCTCCTGCTCGCGCGCGAGGTTGTACTCACGAATTCGACGTTGATTCCGAGCAAACAGCGACTCCGGGCTCGGGGTTTTTGGTGAGTGAGGGATTGCCAGCAATGACCCCCACCATCTTTCCAGATTCTGTGACATCTAGCAAGAAAGAAAAAATGGTGAGGGCCATGCATGCAAGAATTGAAAGATTATGAGCTTGACAGGACAAGCTCGGAGCTTAAGAACGAAGCGAGTTCGAAACTAAGACCCTTATTAAAGAGTCAGAACGTGTATTCCACGAGAAAAAGGAGGAGAGTGGACAATTTTTTTGAAAATCCCGAAAATCAAGGGAAAAAGAGTGGCAGATATCCAAAAAAGGTAATCTTGGGTACCGTGCATTCTGCAAGGCCAAGGTTTTATACCCGATATCTTGGTGTACAAGAAATGTCTTTTAAAATTTTAAAACCCAGAAAAAAGAGATCTTGCTCAAACACCAAAACTGGGTATGGAACCAGTGATGTAAACCCAGTATGGAGACTTAAACGTGAAAGCCTATCGGTCAAAAATTCCCTAACGTATCGTACTAAGAAAATAAACTAGTACATTCACAGAAATAACAAGAACAATATGAACAGAAACTGGCATAAGGGAAAATAAAAATTGGACACTTACACAATAATGGCGATTGCAGAGAAATCGTTGACTGAAGGAGAGGCTGCAGATATGAGCTCACGATCTCGAACAAACTGGAGGTCCTTTGTTTTTTCGGCTGAGAGAACATGCACAAGCAAGAAGTTCTCTGGGATGGCCTCTGGTTTCGTCCCTTCTCTTTTGTTTCTGATGCGTGTAAAATAAGAGGAAGAAGAAGACCTTGTATATATAGAGGGAAAAAAGTGATAAAAAGGATTAATCTGAGCCATTGGCCAAAATCCTCATAAAATCCAACGGTCAGGGATTGATGACATGATGGTACCAAAACGGTGGCAGACGAATGATCGTGGGCAGATTTCCAAGGTACTCGAGTACCCTGAATGGGCAATACCCAACTGACACGTGTCCATTCTCAAGTATGTGACGGTACGGTTCCCGAAGAAAGTAGTTCAAAAGTTTCCTTCTCATAGGATTCGAACGAATACTTTTGAGGGGGCAAGATGTTATACCCAAATTTCGAGCCATGAAAATTGTGACCTCGAAATCTGGATTCATAATGGATGAACTCGTAAAGTCTGGAATATGATTCGAAATATAAACATCGAGCTGGCGAAGCAGAGACGACTTCGAAGATGGTAGCCTTGAAGTCCTCATGAGCTCGATAGGTAGGCCCCGAGGTGCATCTGTTCTCAGGGATAACCTCGGATCAGGGGTCCGAGCCTGATGCGCGTACAAGCTCGAAGTCATGTGGCCTCGGGAGATGTTATGGCTCGAAAGTCAATAGGAAACCTGGAGAGAATAGGACCTTGGTGATATAGGATGATAACATTGGATATCCTAATGAATCACCAACAACAAGACGCGGTCTACATTTATTATTGTAAATCCCCTACAATTAAGGGATATTATTTGATCAGTTATACGCCCCCTGGTCTTCAGGGGACGTTTCCTTTTATACCGGATTACAGGCATTTAATGTCATTTTATTTATTTGCATATAAAGAGTAACTACCCGAAATATGTGGGAGAGTGCTCTGAAATCTTCTCTATAAATAGAGAGGTCATGTACCATTGTAAAGGACCGAACTTTTGTGAGCTTGAGGAAAACTCTGGAGAATTCATCCTTGAAGGATTTTCAGAGATATTCTTAAGTCTTAATAAGAAAGACTCGTGGACTAGGCAGATTTAACTGCTGAACCACGTAAAAATCGTGTACATTATCATATGTTTATTGGCCATTACTGATTATTGTTTACGTGCTCTTCTTTCACTGTTGACGAAAAACGGCGTCAACAAATATAATAAGAAAAATAGATATATAGAGAACTAAAAACTATTACGTAATTTTTAATTAACTTTTTTTAGTATTTTTCAATGATTAAGTTATTAAGATAATTAAGCTAAATAAATTTTTAATCTAATTAATATGTATATATATTGATATTTTTAATTGTAAAGATATTTTAGAAAATAGAAAATAAATAAAAAAATATATATTAAAGGAGAAAATAGAAAGAGTGTTTTGAAGGGATTTTAGAGTGTCACATAATCTCCTTGAAGCTCTCCTTTATATATATATAGATAGATATATAGTAATATCGTATTTTCACAAGCTTAATAAAATATCAAATAAAAGAAAAATACAATTATTAATATTAATGTTTGATGATAATAATTATAATACTTGTAAAATTATTCACTTTTGAAGAAAAAAATATAATTATAATATAATAAGAAAAATAGATATATAGAGAACCGAAAAACTATTACGTAATTTTTAATTAACTTTTTAAGTAATATAATAAGAAAATTAGATATATAATGAACTAAAAAACTATTACGTAATTTTTAATTAATTTTTCAATGATTAAGTAGGTAAGATATTTAAGCTAAATAAATTTTTAGCTTAATAAAAATAGATAACTATCGTATTGTCACAAACTTAATAAAATATCAAATGAGAGAAAAATACAATTATTAATATTAATGATTGATGATAATAATTATACTATTTGTAAAACTATTCACTTTTGAAGAAAAAATATAATTATAATATAATAAGAAAAATACATATATAAATAATCGAAAAATTATTACGTAATTTTTAATTAAATTTTTTAGTAATATAATAAGAAAATAGATGTATAGAGAACCAAAAAACTATTACGTAATTTTTAATTAACTTTTTTAGTATTTTTCAATGATTAAGTAGGTAAGATATTTAAGTTAAATAAATTTTTAGCTTAATAAAAATAGATAAATATCGTATTATCACAAGCTTAATAAAATATCAAATGAGACAAAAATACAATTATTAATATTAATGAATGATGATAATAATTATAATATTTGTAAAACTATTTGCTTTTGAAGAAAAAATATAATTATAATATAATAAGAAAAATAGATATATAGAGAACCGAAAAACTATTATGTAATTTTTAATTAACTTTTTTAGTAATATAATAAGAAAAATAGATATATAGAGAACCAAAAAACTATTACGTAATTTTTAATTAACTTTTTTAGTAATATAATAAGAAAAATAGATATATAAAGAACCAAAAAACTATTACGTAATTTTTAATTAACTTTTTTAATATTTTTCAATGATTAAGTAGTTAAGATATTTAAGCTAAATAAATTTTTAATCAAATTAATATGTGTATGTATTGATATTTTTAATTGTTAACATATTTTAGAAAATAGAAAATGAATAAAAAAAATTAAATTAAAGGAGAAAATAAAAAAAATACTTTGAAGAGATTTTAGAGTGCCACGGTCCATTATATTCCTGAACATGATCACCCATGTTAACTAATGAAAATAATTGGAATTTCGTATTAGGATATTTTTGTTGAACTACACATGTACATCAAAATTATAATTAAAATCAAAATGCTACCCATTTTAGTTCAACTAATTATATTATATATGACATTAATAATCGATCATAACTGAAACGATAATAAATTGAAAGATGGCAATCAATGAAAGAAAAATATTTGGCCAGAAAAGTAAAAAATTTGAGAGTCAAGAACATGATCTGCCAGGATTTGAATTAAATAAGGTACTCTTAATATTGGTAGTAATTGAGAGACAAAAACAAATGGAAAGGCCGTGAATTATATGGTTCCCAAACAAAGCAGTGAACCCCTCATCTATCTATTTAGAAATATTTGCCCTGACCTTTATTATACACTATCAACCACCCCCCCACACACACACATATATATGAGACACTCTTAATGGTTACTATTTCTAGATAGTTACTTTAATATTAACAATTATAGTAAGATCAATGATCCATATTTAAAATTGTTAATTAATGTTTCTAAAAATAAATTTTGATTTTTAAAATTTTTTATAAATATTATCTGATTACATGGCGATCACCTATTTATTAAATTAAAAAAAAAATCTTATTTAAGTATTGTATATGAAAATTCGAAATTAATGTAGAAAAAATCTTTACATGTTGGTGACTTTTATATCAAGTCATTATATTGTCACACCATCATAATTGTTAGTACCCATATATGGGGAGTAACCATTAAAAAAAGTCTTCCACATATATATATATATATATATCACTTCTATATAAAAAATGTGTAGATAACGAAAATTCTTAATTTTAACGGTTTGTTTTGTTAAATTTAACAAAAATATTCTAAATATTTAACTAAATATACTTTTAAAACTAACTAAAAATAAATATTTATTAATTATATTAATATAAATTCAAATATTATAAAATATCATTATTATATTAATATTTCGTATAAAACCACATATATAATAATTATAAATTATTATTGTTATAATAATATTAATTAGTAGAAGACTAGATATTTAATATGTATAATAATATACTAGGTAAAAGCAACGTGCAATGCACGTTTGCTTAGTTTTAAAGTTGTAAACATTGTATATAATTTTAATAAAAATTGGTTCACTATCTTTTTAAAAATATATATATTTTTATAATCGAATGAATTATAGTTCTATATTATATATAAATATTTATATTAATAATAATCTTTACATATATGACATCTAAACATAACATTGACATAGATATATATTTACATGATTACATGACATATATATAAAATATAATAATATTTAAAAAGAAATTGATAATAGAAATAAAATAAGAATAGAAAAAGTCATAGGGTAGACAGTAGTATATATTCATCAACTATTTTTAGATTCTAATATATCTCGCAATGTTCTTTGGTGAATTTGATGAAGAAAAAAAGCTCCAATCACTTGATAAAAACAAACTATCACACAAATTTATAAGATAAAAAAATAATATGTATGTCTTTATTATTTTTAAATAAATATGATTTAATTATTTAAATTATCATAAAATATCTTATATTAATTAATTTATTTTTATTTAAGTTTATGTTTGTTCTAGTTTTTGAATTTGGCAGTGACAACAAATGATTATATATTATATATTTAATATAATATTAAGTTTTGATTAAATTTTACTTAAGTTATAAAATATATGATTTTATTATTTTTAAATAATTATCATTGTAAAATATCTCAAAAATATCTTATTTTAATTTGTTTAATTGTTTATTTATTTAAGTTTAAGTCATGTTTACAATCTACTGTTAAATATAAGAATATTCTGTTAAATATAAGAATATTCTGTTAAAGTTAACTGGAAAAAATTAAAAAACCGTTAAAACCAAGAATTTCCATTATCTACACACTTTTTATATAGAATAGATGTATATATATCTTCTATATAAAATATATGTAGAAAACATAAATTTTTTGCTTTTAATATTTTGTTAATTCTAACGAATATTCTAAATATTTAACGGAATATACTTTTAAAATTAATTAAAAATAGATATTTATTAATTATATTAATATAAATTTAAATTTAAATTCAAATGTTAAAAATTATCATTATTATAATAATGTATAATACAAGACTAGATATTTAATAATTATATTAACATAAATATAAATGTTATAAAATATTATTATGATAATAATATAAAATTCTTATATTAATATGAATTCAAATTGTTGACCCTCGTTTTGGTCAACTGACACGGAGTCAAATGCTTGATGTGATGGGAAGTGTTGAAATAGATCTAATGGAAAGAACAGTAAACGACACAACAAATTATAGTGGTTCGGCCCCACGAAGTGGTAATGACCTACGTCCACTTAAGCTATTATTGATATTAGTTCTCAAATGAGTGATCAAAGAATTAGAGTTCTCTGAGTTTCACAAGCCTTAGAGGGATGAATAATACAATCGGAAGATAATAGCTCTATTTCTCTTGTAAAGCATAAACTTAAATCAGCCAAAAGTCCCTTCCTTGAGCTATTTCTCTCTATTTATAGGCTCAAGGAGGATTACATGAATTAGTTACGGATATTCTTTCCTAAATAATCAGATCATGGGAGATAATCTCGGATATGATTACAATTGCACAAGATCATCTCAAAATACATGGAGTATACGACCAGGCTGGTCGTATGTAAAACCCAAATGTTATGCCAGGGGGATCGCACTGGTCGATGGTCGAACAGAACCTCTGCTAGGTGTCAGCTACATGTTAAAAATGTCTGTCACGTCATCCATGCCTGCTTTTTGGATAACATTTTCCCCCCAAGTTTATTTATTACGACCAACAATAAATAAACTTTTAGGAAAATGGCTATTCGATTACCCCACCAAATCTGTCAGAGTAGTTCGTGCCTCATTGGAAAAAGTGACATACTCACGTCTAATCATGCCCTTTCGGTTCCCAATCAATCCTATGACGGCTATCACTCTTACCCACGTCTTGAAAAAAGGAACTTATGATTACCTCTTTTTCCATATCTCAGACGAAATATATAGCTTCCAAAACTTCCTTTTTACTTTACGCAAGCTATTTTCTTATCAAGAACTCCCAAGTCATAACCCAGAATCTCCCTGAAGAACATTCTTCGACGTTCCAGGAATCGGCCGTTCGCACACCTACGCTCGAAATTTCTTCAGCAGTTCACAATCTTCGTCTAGGTAAGCTTCAGAACTTTTGCATCCTTTACTTTGCTGTGCATGCCGATTTAAGCTAGTTTTTTAGGCTATGATATTGCACTGTGTTCTTGGGTAGAGATGCATGAAAATAGGGTATTTGTCGAGTGAGGCTAGATATGGTGGCGTATATTAGCCATTTAGGAGTTGTGAATTAGTTTGATAGTCGAGATTATAAATTTAAGACGTAAAATCGAAGTAAAAATTCGATTTTTATGCTAGTTGAAAAACTAAGTTTTTCCCGCCCTTACTGAAGTTGAAAAAGCTTTTTCAGAAAAAACTTTTTGCTTTCACTTTTTGATCTGTCTTTCAAACTGTTCGCATGAAAAATTTAGTTTTTTGTTAGAATGCTGCTGTATAAAAGTTAAACTTTTATACACGAGCAGCATTATTCTAACTAACTTTTTAGGCTCTTCTTCCTCACCTCCCCATTTTTCTGTCCGCAGATTTTAATGCCAGATTTGTGGGGAGGTGAGAGGCTGATCGACAAAAATCTTCTTGCGCAGCTGCTCAAGGGCGAAGAACAGCCAGCTCAGTGCGTCCACGAGATTCCTTTCTCTAGAATTTCTCCTTCCAGACCTCAACCAACTCCAGTCAGAATGGGCCGTGTCAAGTCCACTGCCCATAAGAAGAAAAAACTTGAACACCTTTCAAACCCTCCAGCCCGGCCTGATTTGCAGGCTGGGGTTCCCTCAACCAGTGGTCGAGAAAACATTGTTCCAGACCCCCACATCCAAGTTAGGGCCCGCCCTCGGCATTCAGTTCTTCCCGATGTCGAGTGGTATCTTTCCCCACTTAGCCAAGTAACCCCCAGGATGCTAGCCAACTACTTCAGAAAGTATGGCCTAACTGGGGTAACTCTCAAAATCCCTACTGCAGATTAGAGGGAAAATTTGCCTGGAGGCGTTTACAGCGCCTGGTCGAGGTATCACATAGAGGCTGGGGCTACCCTTCCTCTCCATCCATTCTTCCAGGGGGTGGCGAACTACTTTGGTGTCGCCCCTTCCAAATTACACCCAACGGATATAGAATGCTTGTTGCACTATATATCCTCTATAATCATAAAAAATGGCCAGAGCCTACCCCCCATGAGGTCAATTATCTCTTTGACCTTAAGTCCAACCCCCAACAATCTGGTACGAGGTTCTTTCATTTTTGTCACCAGGAGACCGCCCGAACCTTCCTGAGTGACACCACCCACATTTCCAACGTGGGGAAATACAGTCAGGAGTATTTCCTGACGCCTGACATGGTCGCGAATAACATGGCCTTCACTCGATGAGGTAAATGTCTTTTTCCACTGGTCACTGTTTTTACTTAGCAAATTTCCTTGCATTTTTCTGAAACATCTTGTGTTTTTCAGGCCCATGGTTACGACCAGACCCAACACCAGACATGGTGTTGAGGTCTGCCATGTTGGCCAACATGATGGACATTGAGAAGAGCGTCAAGTATCTGGTCACCGAGGCCAACTTGAGGTTAGCTGGCCTCCTGGCCCCTCACCAGGATGTGAGGGATCCCGCGGCAGGAAGTGCCACTGCCGAGGGAAATCCTGAGCAGCAACCACCAGCGTCTCCTCCTCGACAGAGACCGACTGGGGTTACAATCAGGGAACCCGTTGGCACTCCCCCAGCAGAAAGGTCTTCTGCCCCCCAAGGAAAGGGAAAACAAAAGGCAGCCGATCCTGTCATAGACTTAGACGAGTCCTCTGACGAAAATGGTATTGTTATTTCACTCTTAGATAACTTGCCAATTCCCTGTCATTTATTCGACGGGGACGGAAATTTTACATATGCTCCAAACCTAGGGCCAGACTTCTTCATGCCAGAGAGTGAGTGTATGACTAGTAGAGTCAATAGTGTAGCGACCAGTAGTAATAGCTCGGGTATTTGACTCTGTGATTTTCTATATTTCTTTTCTGATGCAACATGACTTGTCATCTATTTTTGCCTTACTGTCTGCATGTTTATCTCTTTTGCAGAAATGGCTTCTGCAAACGTTTTTGATTTATACAGCACTCAGGAGGAGGAAGAGGTTCCCTTGGTCCGAAAGAGGAAATCGGCCAGGAAACACAACGGTGAGTCCAGCCAGGTGCCTTCGGCCAAGAAGAATCGAGCTACCGATCCTTCGAAGGATGGGCCCTCTGGCCAAGAATCTGCCCAGCCTCCTGCTCCCATCGAGAAGGAAATTCCACCTCCTCCTGCTCTTGCTGCCATGACTCCTTCACCTCCGACCCCTACCGACCAGACCCAACAAACTGAGGGGGTTCCCCTAGGGGCCAAACTATCGGGTCGCGCCCTAAGGTCAGCCAAGGATCCCCTTGCTCACTTCCTTAAGCATGACCGCTGCAAGGAGGCGATGGCTGACGCGGAAACAATGGGGGTCGACCAGATCCTCAATAGAGCCCTCAACGAAGTGGTCAATGTAAGTAATCATCCTTCTCTTTTATTCTCATGGTCCTGATTTTCCCTTTTGAAGTCAGTCTAACTCTTATTCTTTGATTGCAGGCAATGCTGACCATGACGGCTGCTCGTGCCCGCGCGGGTGCAAGCGTCGAGCAGTCCCGTGTTAGGGAGGTGAAGCTAACGGAGCTAATGGAGGAACTTCAAGCCGTGGAGGCGAGGCACGCAGGAGAGCTGGAGGTGATAACCCAGCAAAAGGATTCCTTGGCTGCGGAGCTGGCGGAGAAGCAAGCCTCTCTGGAAAATGCCAGAGAAACAGAGAGATGAATTCCAGGAGGTCGACCGAACCCACTGGCGCGAAGTCAAGAGGCTCCGGGAGGAAAATCTCGTGAAGGAAAGGAGCATCTCCGTCCTCCAGAGCCAAGTGGAGCAACTCAAGCTCACAAACGCCAAGGACCTGGAGAGGTACAAGAACGCGACACTTCGGTGTTTCTACGACTTCTGGAAACACAATCAAAGTGCCAACTTCGGCTACCTTCCAGAGGATGCCAGGACATCTGAGTTGGCTCGCTGTGCTGCTTGGCTGGCTGCTGAAGAAAGGGCCAGAGTTCCTGCCTCCCCAGAGATTTCGCTGGCCACAGGGATGGGTGGAGGGGAAGCTGCAGAAGACGCAGTCGACCAAAATGCTCCCCACGATCCTCCTGCTGCTTCTTAGTCTGTTTTTATGTTATTTCCTTTTCTTTTCCTTACATGACCCATGAGTCATGATGTTAAGACAATGTTTACTTTTTTATTGCTACACGGGCAGCTTAACCTTTTAATTTAACATTTACATCCGAGCAATACTGCTCGTGGTGTAAAAGGATTCCTTTGACATTATAATATTTTAGTTTTATTATAATATCTGTTCACATGACCGAACTTAGCATAGTACTTTGGCTTGATTTAACAAAACATAAATTTTGAAAAATACTCTAAGTACCGTAGCATGCTTTCACTTATTTTGTTCATGTGTTTACATACCTCTTGGTATGCTTTGCTTTCTATGTGCCTTATATGCCCCCCAAGTGATTGAGGAGCTTTAGGTCCTTGGTCACTTGCCTTGACCACAACCTGTACGAACACTACTGCTCGGTATAAAATGCAAAACTTATAATACAGCAAAACAACACACGTAATGAACAAATACTTGTAAAAAATTACAAAGTTTGGCAAGAATGGCTGGCTGGGCACAGTCCCTTATAATTCTCGTATTTAAATGGACTAAACATGTCTTTACGAGTGATCTTTGAGAGATCTTACACTTATAAGCGATTAGCCATATAACGTGACTAACCCTTTTTCAAAACTTGTAAAAAGTAAAAATTAATACAAGCCAGTCCTTTAAGAAGGACTGTTTACTGATAATACTTGCGCAAGTGTTCTCCATTCCAATAACGTGGAACGAGATCTCCATTTAAGCATGCAAGTTTGTATGTGCCTGGATGAAGGACTTCTTCAATTTGGTAAGGTCCTTCCTAGTTTGGTCAGAGTACTCCAGCAGCTGGGTCGCGGGTGCTCAAGAAAACTCTTCGAAGTACTAAGTCTCTGACGCTGAACTTTCTCTCTCTTTTACTTTGGAGTTAAAATATCGAGCGACTTTTTGCTGGTACGCAGCAACTCGGAGTTAGGCTTTCTCCCGTTTCTCCTCGATCAGGTCTAGTGTAACGTCCTACTTCCTTAGAGCCATTACTAAGTGAGTTTTAAAACGTGCTTACAACTCGCTAATTGAGGGTTTAGGTCAAACAGTGTGATTAAGCCATAAACAAAGGAAAAACTTTAGAATTAACTCCATAACTTTGGAAATCATAAAAGTTTTACACTTGGGATCCCAAATCACAGTTTAGAAATATTTACAACATATAAACAGAACCAAGTCGACTAGACGACAAAATCTAGGTTTATTTACAAGCATCTCCCAAAAACCCCTGGCTGTGGCAGCCAGGCTGGCCAAACATGTACACGCCGCCTCACGCCTGCTGTACTCATGGTTTGTTGACCTTCTTTTTACCCTTACCTGCACCACAGAGCATCTGTGAGCCGAAGCCCAGCAAGAAAACCCACAAACAGATAACGTATGCAACACATATATCAAGCATATACACAGGCCACCAACGGGCTAAACACATACGGCCTAGCCGTCCCAGGCGTTTACCAAGCCCTGGGTTCGCGGACCACGCCGTGAGGATATCCCAGGTATCCTTTTAGGGACTCGCCCTAACAACTCGCACCCCATGTGCTCAACACTGCTCCCAGCCCCTTGCCGTTCTTGGCCTTGCACTCAACGTGCCTAACGCAGTTCCCGGCCCTTCGCCGTTCTCGGTCTACACCGTTCCCGGCTCTTGCCGAACACTCACATCATAGCATACACAACATAGCAATCAATTACAGAATTCTAGCATACTCAGCTAAAGGGCTACGCCCCGCAGTTCTAACATATTGGGCTCAGCCCTGCATACCAATTCTACTCAAACACATAGGGCTCAGCCCTGCACACAAGCTCTATGGGAACAAGGGTTTTCTTACCTGAGTTCCGAGCTTTCTGAGCACCGATGCCCCAAGCACATCCTCTAACGTGAGCCTTGCCGAAACCCTAGTCACAACACATTAACAATATCCATCCATCAAATTCTAATCCAATAAATATCTCCGAGCCATAACCCTAACCTCCAGAACCTTGAATTCTATCAATCCGGGTGATAGAATCCATCCCGAGCCTTACCCACTGAGTTCCCAATCCTAAATACCCTTAAAAACAAAAATTGGCACTAAGAGTCGCGGCCCCACCCACAGGCGCCACGGCTAGCACCTCACTGACCCCCACACGGGCTGCGGTGCGCATGCATCCTCTCGGCCTCCCATGGCCGCGCGCGCACGGGCCGCAGCGCTCACCACCGAACCCAGAATTTCCATCACTTTCCTTGCATTTTCCTCAAGCTAACCCACTTAAAACTTATCTAACGAACCCAGATAATTGCCACACACATTACATCTCAGTATCCACATCAAAACTCCATCAAAATCTGCTCCAAAACCCAACTAAAACACTCAAGATCACATCAAACTTATCTAGCATGCAACTCTTACAAACCAGCAACAATTCCCAACATAATCTTAGTAATTAGAGCTTACCTTGCAGAGCTTAGTCCTGTGTTTGTTCCTTAATCCTCAAGCTTTAAGCCCTTGAATTTGTCAGCCCAATACCTTACTTAGGCTAACTTACACCAGAATTTTCCCTTGTGTGAATGAAAGAGAGAAAGGGATAAGAGCTAACTTCAGTTGAGAGGAGTAAGATAATGTTGGTTTCTTAAGTTTCTAAACTATTCCTCTATTTTGTTTTACTTGACTTAAGTCTGAAAGGGTTACCTCAAGGCTCGGGGTACCAAAATGTCCCCGAGGGCAAAATGGTAAATTTTCCCCAATATTCCCGCTTAGACATTCTATCCTCAAATATATCTCCAAATATTTATTTTCATGTCCCGATAACCCCATAACACACCTAGTACCCAAATCACCCCTCAACTCGCCCCGAGTCAGAATCTCAACCCCGTTGTGACTCTCTGGCTAACCGCTCCCCAGGACTGTCTCGGATCGTGCTGCACAGACATATCACATATATATATATATATCATTTATCGCATTTATCCCCATAATATTCAGAGGGGGCCCACATGCACATTTAACTCAACTAAACATGCATCATTACCATATATTCACATAAATCCACACATAAACATATTTAAGCATTTATTGCCCTCCAGGCATACTAATCAAGGCCCTAAGCCTGATTAGCAAATTCGGGTCGTTACATCTAGGGACTCCATCAACAGTTGGCTATTTTGGTCTTGGTCATATGTGATTCTTCGATGTGAGGGCGGATCTAACTGGACTGGCAATATAGCTTCATACCCGTATGCTAAGGAAAATGGGGTATGACCTGTTGCTGTTCGATGAGAAGTTCTATACGACCAGAGTACTTCAGGCAGTTGTTCTGGCCATGCTCCTTTAGCTTGCTCGAGCCTTTTCTTCAGGGTATCCTTTAGTGTCTTATTTACTGCCTCTACTTGTCCATTTGCTTGCGGATGGGCAACTGAAGAAAAGCTCTTGATGATGCCATGCCTTTCGCAGAAGTCTGTGAACATGTCACTATCAAACTAGGTGCCATTGTCCGAGAGAATCTTTCTTGGCAGTCCATATCGACAAACAATGTTCTTGATGACAAAATCAAGTACTTTCTTTGTCGTTATGGTTGCGAGTGGTTCAACCTCGGCCCATTTGGTGAAGTAGTCGACTGCCACAACTGCGTATTTCACTCCACCTTTTCCTCTTGGCAAGGACCTGATTAAATCTATTCCCCACACTGCGAAGGGCCATGGACTTTGCATCTGTTTTAACTCATTAGAAGCTGCCCGTGGGATCTTGGAAAACCTCTGACACTTATCACATTTTCACACAAACTCCATCGAGTCTTCGTTCATGGTCGGCCAGAAATAACCTTGCCTTAGAATCTTCTTTAATAAGCTCTGCCCCCCAGCATGATCTCCACAGAAGCCTTCATGTACCTCCTTCATCAGCTCTTTAGTCTTTTCTGGTGTACCGCACCTGAGCAGTGGCATCGAGTATCCTCTTCGGTATAGAACCCCATCGACCAGGATATACCTAACAATTTGTCTCTGAAGGGTCCTGGCTTTGTTTCTATCTGTTGGTAGTATACCGCTCGTGAGATACTCCAAGTATGGTGCCACCCAGGTATCTGCTAACCGGACCTCCATATTGGCTTCATCTATTCGTATGCTTGGCGCGTGTAGGTGCTCAACTGGCACTATATTTAAAGTGTCAGCATCCTTTACACTCGCGAGTTTGGCTAAGGCATCTGCATTTGAATTTTGATCTCGAGGTATTTGCTAGAGGGTATATTTCTCAAATTGTGCCAACAAATCTTTGGTTTTGTTCAGATAGGCCACCATTTTCAGACCTCGTGCTTGATACTCCCCTAAGACCTGATTCACTACCAGCAGTGAATCACTGTAAATATCCAGCACTTTTATGCTCATGTCTTTGGCCAACCTTAACCCAACGAGTAGGGCTTCATACTCGGCTTCGTTTTTTGAAGCGGTGAAATCAAACCTAATTGCGCAGTGAAATTGATGCCCTTCTGTTGTTATCAATATCACTCCTGCTCCTGCGTGAGATTCGTTGGAGGATCCGTCTGTGAATAGCTTCCACGAAGGAGCTTCAACTTGAGGCTCAGGTGCACTAGGCTTTTCACCCTGCTCGCTGTCTGGGAGTTCAGTAAATTCGGCAATGAAATCAGCCACGACTTGTCCTTTTACTGCTGCTCGTGGTGAGTATGTTATATCGAACTGCCCGAGTTCGACTGCCCATTTCAACAAACGACCAGCAGCCTCTGGCTTTTGCAAAACTTGTCGAAGGGGCTGATCAGTCAAGATTGTGATTAGATGGGCTTGGAAATAAGGACGTAACTTTCGTGAGGCCAAAATTAGGCAATAGGCTAATCTTTCAATGGGAGGATATCTCAATTAGGCCCCGATTAACCTCTTGCTCGCGTAATACACCATCATTGTACGCCTTCTTCTTCTCTTACCAGCACCGCACTAGCAGCATACTCGGTGATCGCCAGGTAAATGAACAAAGTTTCCCCATCTATAGGCTTTGATAAGACGGGAAGCTGTGCCATGTGGGCTTTTATGGCTTGAAAAGCCTATTCGCAGTCTTCAGTCCACTTGAACTTCTTGTTGCCCTTAAGTAGATTAATGAAAGGGACGCATTTATCCGTCGATTTTGAAATAAATCTACTGAGCGCGGCGATTTTTCCAGTCAAACTTTGCACATCTTTGATCTTTACTGACAATTTCATATCGATCAGGGGTTTGATCTTTTCGGGATTAGCTTCGATTCCCCTCGAATTGACAATGAACCCCAAGAACTTCCCTGATCCTACTCCGAAGGAACACTTGAGAGGATTTAGCTTCATTTGATATTTATTCAAAATATTGAAACACTCTTGTAAATCCTTCACATGTCCTTATGCCTTTTTTGACTTTACCAACATGTCATCAACGTATACCTCCATGTTTACTCCAATCAACTCCTTAAACATGTGGTTAACTAGTCGCTAGTAAGTCGCACCAGCGTTTTTCAATACGAAGGGCATTACTTTGTAACAATATAGCCCTGTATCGGTCTGAAAGCTAGTGTGATCCTCGTCAAGGGGATGTATACTAATTTGATTGTATTCTGAGTATGCATCCATGAAAGAGAGGATCTCATGTCCTGCAGTTGCATCGACCAGCTGGTCAATCCTTGGGAGTGGGAAGCAATCCTTAGGGCAGGCTTTATTAAGGTCTGTGAAATCCACACAAGTTCGCCATTTGCCGTTAGGCTTGGGAACCAGTACTGGATTAGAGACCCACGATGGATAAAACGCCACCCTGATGAACTCATTCTCGTTCAGTCTTTCAACTTCCTCTTTTAAGGCTTTCGATCTATCTTTATCGAGCAACCTTCTTTTTTGTTGCACGGGTGGAAAACTCTTGTCAACGTTCAGGACATGGCTGATAACTGCAGGATCTATCCCAGCCACGTCTTTATGTGACCAGGCAAAAACTTCCTGGTTCTTTCTCAAAAATTCCACCAGTGCGCGCTTCGTTGTTGCTTCTAAATTTTAATAGACCTTTACAACTCTGGTCGAGTCTTTTTCGTCAAGTTGGACCTCTTCAAGGTCCTCAACAGGGCCAACATCTTCCTCAAAATCCCTAAAGCGAGGATCTAAATTTCTATCCTCACTTTGGGCAACACCCTATTTGGTGACTCCATCACTGGATTGGGCTTGTGTATCAATGGTCATCTGCAACTCTCTGAGGGAGTGCTCTTCGCTATTCCTTTCTTTGCCTTTGTGATCGAGGCATTGTAGCACTCCCTTGCTTCTCTCTGATTTCCCAACACGCGTCCTACCCCTGCATCTGTTGGGAATTTCATGGCCAGGTGCCATATTGAGGTGACGGCCCGAAGGTCAACCAATATGGGTCTTCCAATTAAAGCATTGTAAGCCAAAGGACAATCGACTACTATGAAAGTAGTGAGTAATGTCCTGGTAGCGGGCGCTGTACCTGCTGTTACCGGAAGCCTGATTGACCTCGTTGGAGCGAGTCCCTTGCTAGAGAAACCATAAATTGTTTGGTTGTAGGGCTCCAAGTCCTTGACAGAAAACTTCATTCGTTCCAGAGAAGATTTATACAGGATATTAACTGAACTTCCTGTATCGACCAACACTCTCTTCACCATCATGTTGGAAATTTGAACATCCACGACCAGCGGATCAGAATGTGGAAATCGGACATGTTAGGCATCGCAGTTAGAGAAGGTTATTTCACCATCCTCTATCCGAGCCTTCTTTGATGCCCGATCCTCCACAGTCATCATCTCGATGTCCTGGTCGTGGCATAGGGTCCGAGCATATCGTTCCCTTGCCTTTCCGCTATTTCCCGCAAGATGCGGGCCTCCGCAGATGGTGAGTAAGGTGCCAGCCACGGAGTCAGACTCTAAAGGTGGTGAGCGTTGGCGTGCAGGCACCTGCTTGTTGCCACCTAGAGCCTCTCGTTGGGAAGCCCCCGCGGCCCACACGTATCTTCTCAAGTGTCCTTGTCTAATAAGGAACTCTTTCTCATCCTTCAGCTGGTTACACTCGTTCGTATCTGTCCGTAGTCATTGTGAAAATGACAGAACTTGGTGGTATCCCTTTTTGAGATATCCTTTCGAATGGCAGCAGGTCTTTTGTAAGGCACACTGGAACTTGTGGCCTGATACACCTCTGCTCGAGACTCGACTAGGGCAGTGTAGTTGTGAACCATGGCTCATAACGGTTGCCCTTAGCACGCTTATTCTCGGAGGTGGAAGGTTCGTTATGGGGTCTCTTCCCCCCATTTTTGTCGTTGCCATTCCCGTTGCCTTTACCGTTGCCATTGGGTTTTGACCCATTGGCGGCTTTGGCGGGGTCTTCAATCCACTTATCTTTGTTTGGGGTCTTTCCCTCGCTAGCAATGGCATCCTCGAGCTTGATGTATCGATCAGCTCGATCCAAAAATTCTTGGGTAGTTTTAACCCCATGCTTCCTGAGGCTACTCCAAAGGGGCGTACGGTGCCTAACTCCTACAGTTAGGGCCATCATTTTGCCTTCTTCTCCCACTGTTTTGGCTCCACCGGCTGCTCGCATAAAACGCTGGACGTAGTCTTTCAGTGGTTCGCCCTCTTCCTGGCATATCTCGACCAGGTGGTTTGCCTCAGTTGGGTGCACACGACCCGCATAGAATTGTCCGTAAAACTCCCTTACGAACATCTCCCAAGATACAATACTTGCAGGAGGGAATTTAAAGAACCACTCCTGTGCAGCATCAGAAAGTGTTGCAGGGAAGATCCTACACCGAGCGTCTTCAGACACCTTCTGAATGTCCATCTGTATCTCAAACTTGTTGACATGAGATACCGGGTCACCATACCCATCAAAGTTCGGAAGTGTGGGCATCTTGAACTTATTGGGAGCCTCTGCCAAAGCAATCCTCTGAACGAAAGGAGTGCCCCTTCTCCTGTCGTACTCGATGTGAGACGTTCTTCCCCCGACTAGTTGTTGCACTGCTTGGTTCAGGGCATCTATCTGGGCCTGTACGGCTTCAGGAATCGCCGGGACCTCTAGTGCCGGGGGAATGTACTTGTCGTGCCGTTCCCGGTGGTCGTTGAGTACATCCCTTAAGTCATCGTCTCTCCGCAGTTGCTCGTTGGCTCCGAGCCGGCTAAAGACGTTGTTTTGTCTGGGCTGCCCCCCAGCATTACATCTCGCTTGTTGGTCTTATCTAGGTGGTGGGCTTCTGCCTCCACCTCTCTCCTCATTCCTCCAACTGGCATTCCCTTTGCCTGAGTCTGCCTCATTGTAGCCATGGCCATCTCTGAACCTCGATTGGCTATTGTGAGACCAACTGTCTCCTCAGTTGCTTCCTCGGGCTGGAACTTCCCGAGCGTTAGGGGGAGGCTTGCACTGGTCGGTAGGTCCCCGTGCATCATCATGCCGTGGGGGGCCCTTGACCGCAGAGCCTGTCTCTGAGTTCCTTCTGTTTCCATAAGGACGATGTCCCCTGCTCGGTGGGTGCGGCTCTTCACCCCCCTGGCGTCTAGGGCTGTGGGGCTACTGCCCAGCCCTATTCTGCCTTGGCAGTGGGGGATCGCCTCGACCAGCCTGGGGTGGAGGCTACATCTCAGGGTCCCTAGGTGGGACATCATCCTGAGGCATTGGTGACTGCTCCGGTCTTTGAGGGCTCGTTGGCTGGATTGGAGGGCTAGGATTGGGGACCCCTTTGAGGTGGCCCATTTGAGGGTTGATCAGGCTGCGAGGCAGGTGCAGCCTGATTACTAGCCAATTGCAGGGTTGCTTCGAGGGCTGCCATGGCCTCCCTCTTACAACGGTCCATCTCCGCCTATCTTTCACTCAGCTCTTGGCGCTGATGTTCTGTTTCTTATTGCTGTCGCGCCATAGTCTCCGTAGCACTTTCTTGACCGGCCCTCAGATTGGCCAATTCGTCTTGCAATACTCCCAAGGTATTTCTCAGCATTTCAGAGTCCAGTTCCTCCTCATCAAATTCCAAGTGTGGCTCATTTTCAGCCATGTTCGGAGGAGGAGGTTGAGATGGTGCAGCGCCAACCGCCTGCCCAGTCTTCTTTGTTATTTTTCCATTAGTGCTTCAACAACCTCGTCTCAAGCTCTCAATGAAAGCACCAGAATGTTGACCCTCGTTTTGGTCAACTAACACGAAGTCAAATGCTTGATGTGATGGGAAGTGTTGAAATAGATCTAATGGAAAGAACAGTAAACGACACAACAAATTATAGTGGTTCGGCCCCACGAAGTGGTAATGACCTACGTCCACTTAAGCTATTATTGATATTAGTTCTCAAAGGAGTGATCAAAGAACTAGGGTTCTCTGAGTTTCACAAGCCTTAGAGGGATGAATAATACAATCGGAAGATAATAGCTCTATTTCTCTTGTAAAGCATAAACTTAAATCAGCCAAAAGTCCATTCCTTGAGCTATTTCTCTCTATTTATAGGCTCAATGAGGATTACATGAATTAGTTACATATATTTTTTCCTAAATAATCGGATCATGGGAGATAATCTTGAATATGATTACAATTGCACAAGATCATCTCAAAATACACGGAGTATAGGACCAGGCTGGTCGTATGTAAAACCCAAATGTTATGCCAGGGGGATCACACTGGTCGATGGTCGAACAGAACCTCTGCCAGGTGTCAGCTACGTGTTAAAAATGTCTGCCATGTCATCCATGCCTGCTTTTTGGATAACACAAATATTATAAAATATTATTATAATAATATATTATACAAAACTAGATATTTAATATTTATATTAATATAAAATTAAATACTATAAAATATCATTGTAATAATAATAAATAATACATCATCTTAATTTTTATTAAAAAATTATCTTTTATGTTTAAAAAGATTATTATATTATATATATTTTAAAAAATAATAAACAATATTTTGGTTTAATATTTCATTTAATATGTTTATGTGATTCTTTTATATATAATATTTTATTTGTTTATTTGAAATTTATATCACAATGATATAAATTTTTAACATAAATATTTAATAAATTTTATAAATAAAATTAAGCAGGCGTGCATTGTACGTTGCTTGTATGTAGTATATATATATATTTATATATAAAGAAGATTTCTCAACGATTATTACCCATGGATGGTTACCATAAATCACTAAACAAGTTTTTGATGAGGAATGACTATAATGATGATGAAAATAAATATATAAAATCAATAATTTCAAATTTTTTAGATTAATTAAGCAATAAACATTAGTTGGAAAGATAAATGTCACATTAATTATTCTCATTAATTCCAAAAATTTTTTTTTTTCTCATGGAATGGATAAAAGGAATGAATCTTGACACCCTAAATTCTATCCATAATTGTAGAAAATAAAGATGTTGAAAATTAAACTTAATAAATCGTAAAAAGTGTTGCATTCTTTATTAATAATTTAAAATAAACATAACCCGGGTTTAAAAAAAATAATAGTCTTTACAATAAAATAAAAATAAAACTAGGCAACATTTAATCATAAAGTTCATAATTTCTCAAGAAAAACACGCGGTTATACAACCCCCATATATTCACACCACTCTCGCTATTGGGAATCCGCTCGCCACTGGTCATCTAGGGTTACCTTAATCTGAAGAAAAAAAAAGGAATGAGCATCTAAACCCAGTAAGAAAAATGCACAACAAGTCATACGTAAATCAATTATAATCTCATAACAAACAAATACACATGCAATACTAGAATCATAATAGAATTTAAAGTCATAATCTATCATATTTCACCATCATACCAAAGATCATACATATATCTAGTTCATAAATTATATCCTACAATCATAACATTAGTCATAAACACATCATAAATAACAACTCATATAATCATATAGTCATAACAATCATACCATCAATTCATACAAGAGTTCATAACAATGCTAATTTATACTAATCATACAAGATCAAAATATATCATAGGTCATAGGTCACACTACTACAAAAAAAGACTTTTTAGGACTCGCATTGCGAGTCCTAAAAAAGTTTTTAGGACTCGCAGAGCGCGAGTCCTCTACTTGAGAGCCTTAAAAACTGAAGTTTTTTAGAACTCGCATTGAGAGTCCTAAAAGAATGTTTTTTGCGGGTCCTAAAAACTCCCGTTTAGTGCCTTTAAGTAAGTTTTTAGGACTCGCGCGAGTCCTAAAAAATTGGGTTGAGTGCCTTTAAGTAGTTTTTTAGGACTTTCGTTGCGAGTCCTAAAAGATCCCGCTGAGTGTCTTTAAATTAAGATTTTAGGACTCGCTTTGCATGCCCTTAAAAGTAATTTTTTTTTTAAAATGCAGCTACAATTTTCATTTTGATTTAAAAATAAATAAATCCCTTTGAAAGTCCAAAATGTATTATATATGCTAGATTTCTAAAATTTTCAAAAGAAAATACAACAAAAATATTTTTTATTAATTACTCAAAAATATAATTTCAATATTTAGTCTACTCGGCTTACAAAATCATATTACATGATAGTTTATACTACAGTCAAATTCTATCATCACCAAATATTAAACAAGAAATGTATACACAGTTAGTGAAATATATTTTTTATTCTAAAAACTTCAACTACCAATGTTGTCTAGTATTGCGCCAAAGAAATGCATCTCAATATAGACCTGCACATTATAAAAAAGTTCTTTAATTATTAGGTTCATCAAACTTTTCAAAAGTTTGCTTAGAAACAATCAATCCATTGCAAGCTGATAATTAATATTAGAATATTGTATTTATAAAAAAATATACCTTTAGAAAATAAGCACATCCAAAAGATCAAGGAAATTTGGGATAAGAAATATGTTTCAAGAGAGCTAGCTACGCTTGTATTTGTTTACGAATTTCAACATTTTTTAATGATTAAATTTTAATCCTCGTGCAACTAGATATAAATTATTAAGAGAAATACAAATTCATTTGAATTAAGACTGAAAAATGATTGTTTTAAACTTAAGATATAATGTACTAATCAAAAGAGCAATTACATATATCCAATAAAAAATCAATTTAAGTGCAAAACGCTAAAATATAGATGTCAATCTGCATAATGTCTAGATTTAGTATTGGAGTTTGGAGAGATATTTAATTACTCACACATACTAATTACCCTATAGACAGTCCACATGCTATGAAGAAATAATTTCAAACCAATATTTAAATCCCAAAGAACTTTGAGTGTCACTGTTATACCCAGATTTCGAGCCATAGTAAATATGACCTCGAAAGCTGAGTTCGCAACAAATGGTCTCGTGAGGATTAGAGTGATCTAGGATTGTAAGTCGAGCCTGCAAAGTATGATATATGATCTCGAATGCGGTGATCTCGAAATGATCTCGATCTCGAAAGGTAGCTCCGAGAACACCTTCATCTTCAGGAACTTCGGAGCATGGGTCTTGAGCTCGATATCCCATCTCGAAAGCAACGTTAGCTCGGGAGATGTCAGTGGCTCGCACAATGACATGAGACCTGAAATGCTGGAGCCTTGAAGATACGTTATAACCACCTTGAATATCTACAAGTATTATAACTATGAGATGTAACCCTCATTAATTGATGTAAATCCCCAAGAAATGTGGGATATTATTTAATTCAGTTATATGCCCCCTGATCTTTGGGGGACGTTTCCTTTTATATATGATTATTGGCATTTAAAGCCATTTATTTTTATTCACAAAAGAGTAACTACCCAAAATATGTGGGATAGTATTCTGCATCCTTCTCTATAAATAGAGAAGCCATGCACCATTGTAAAGGACCGAAATTCTGATCCTTGAGAAAACTCTGGAGAATTCATGTTAAAGAATTGTTCAGAGATAATCTTGAGGTTAATAACAGAGACTCGTGGACTAGGCAGATTTAACTGCTGAACCACGTAAAAAACCGTGTGTTTGATTCGTTTGTTTCTTTTGGCCATTGTCTTTAATTGTTTACGTGCTCTCTTCTTTTATCTGTTGACGAAAAACGGCGTCAACAGTTTGGTGCTTTCATTGAGAGCCTCAAGCATCCATCCCTGAGAGATTCATGGCTGCAAACAATCAGAACACTCCTGAAGAAAATTACCCAAGGCGTCCTGGAAAACAGCCAATGGAGAACCCGGACGCTGATGAAAGGAGTGGGTCCTCTGATTCCCGGGGACCACCTCCACAACCAAGGGATGAGGACATGTACTATAACCCTGAACGTTATGTCCCTATTGTAGAATTGGAGAATCGGCAGCTGAAACAGTTGTTGGCAGAAGCCAACAAACGTAACGAGGAGTTGACTAGGATAGCCGCAGAGGCGCAGGTGGCTCAGCCCCCGCCTCCGCGCGAAGACCAAGTCCCTCCTCCAAGGGACGTGCACGTTCCTCCCCGGAGGCCCCATGGACGTCCACGAAAAAATGCTGCCATAAGGAGGCCGGCACAACCTCCAGCACCAGCAGAGCCATCTGCTCCTTCTAGGCCTCAGAGGAGTACCCGAGCTCGGGTCCCGCCTAATCCACCTGTGGAAGTGCCTGCAGGAACTGAGAACAACCAAGCTCCTGCCGAGGCTCGGACTCAGGTTCCTGGTAGTGCACCGAACGCAACTGGCCCATCTCGGGCAAATTCTGGACCCTCTAGGCCGAGGCAAGGACGACAACCACCGTCACCTATACGGTTCCCTCCGTCTCCCAAAAGATATCCTTCACCTCCCCGCAGAAATGCTCAACCTGGTCGAGATCAGGATCAAGGGCGTACAGGGGAAAGACAAGGAAACAGGGAGACGTTCCAGGAGCGGAGAGGCGCGCCATCTGAGAGAAGTCAGACGTCCCGATCTCGCACTGCGGAGACAAGGCGACGTAGAAAGGATCCACCACGAAATCACCGATCAATGAGTTTCACCAGTGATGAGTCCGGAGAAACTAGGTCCGTCAGTAAACACGACCGAGGTCGTAAAAATACTGGAAATCACAAGAGTCATCCTGACCTGCGAAATCATCTGAATCAGAGCAGGGGGAAAGGAGATCAGACAAATCCGGATCTAAAGAATCATCTGAATGGGCGTAGAGATCCCTCACGGAGACGCGAGCCTGGGATCGCGATTAATGACTATCAATTCCAGGCACCACCTAAGGACCCAGTCCAAGAAAGGATTGATCAGCTCGAAAAAGCCTTTAGGCTTTTGAAGAATGAATGAGGGAGTGGTCGATACGAGGACTCTGATGAGGAGCTCGAGCCGTTTGCTCCCAATATTTCTAACACTCAGTTTCCTCAAGGGTTCCGGATTCCTCACGTCCCAGCGTTTGAAGGAAAAACCGACCCATGTAACCACCTAAGTACATTCAACACTATTATGAGGGCCAGTAACGTAGGTTACGAGCTCAGGTGCATGTTGTTTCCGACATCATTGGCCGAACCTGCCAAGAGTTGGTTCGAGAAGTACAAGAGACACTCAATAACTTCGTGGGATCAATTGTCTAGAGACTTCAAGAAGCAGCTCCGTGCTATGATGGGAGTCAGGCCAGAGGCGTCCACTTTGACTAACGTCCGACAACAACCGGGCGAAACACTGAAAAGCTACCTGACAAGATTTAATCTAGAGGTCGCCCAAGCTCGAGATGTGGATGACAGTGGGCACTTGATGGCCATCCGAGCTGGTGTGTTACCTGGAAGTGCCCTGTGGGATGACATGCAAGGGAAACCGGTGAGGTCAATAACCGAGTTTAACAAGCGGGCGCAGAGATTTGTCAATGTAGAGGAGGCGAGGTCAACGCTAAAAGCGACCTCGCAAGCCGAAACTACAACGATAAACATTAACTCCGCCTCAACCTCGGCTGACCCAGCAGCTTCACAGCCTACCTCAGAGAATCCCTCTAAGAGGAAAAAGAGCGAGGGAAATAACCCGGAGGCTGAAGGGGGAAAGAAAAAGAAAGGAGAAAGGTATTACTCCGTATATAAAGTACACACCGAGCTCAACGAGTCTCGGGAAAATATCTACCTGGCTAATGAAAACCAGGTCCCCTTCAGGCGTCCGGACCCTATGAGGAATCAAAAGTCCAAGAGGGATTCCAGGAAATATTGCTGGTTTCATAGGGACACCGGACACACAACTGATGAGTGCCGACAGCTGAAGGACGAAATCGAAGGGTTGATCTCGAGAGGTTATTTCCGGCAGTATGTCAAAAACCAGAGTACTTGACAGACTACTGCCAGCCAGAGAGTAGCCGCACTTCCAGCAGCACAGAATAATAACTCCCGATCTCGGGAAGAAGACAGGCCTCCGCCGATAGATGGAGAGGACGTAATAACCATCTCGGGAGGTCCTCATCTCGCAGGAGGGGGTAGAAATGCTCAAAAGCGATATGTGAATGAGCTGAAGACAGGGGACGGGTCTCCTTATGAACCCGAACCAAGGGCACCAAAAAGCCAAAGGGTTGAAACTCAGCCTATAACCTTCACCGAGGAAGATGCCTCCCATGTCCAGTTCCCTCATCATGATCCACTTGTCATCACCCTGCAGCTTACCAACAAAAGAGTGCGCCGAGTTCTCATAGACAATGGGAGCTCAGTTAACATTCTTTATAAAGCAACACTAGAGAAAATGGGACTCTCCCTTCGCGACCTGAAGGCTTGTGCAACCACTTTGTCCGGCTTTTCTGGAGAAGGAACCGCCTGTATGGGGTCCATCGAACTCCCTGTGACCTTGGGAGACTCTCCAGTCTCGGTGACCAAGATGATGGAGTTCGTGGTAGTAGAGTTACCATCTGCCTACAATGTACTGCTCGGGAGACCCGCCCTGGTCGGGCTGGGGGCAGTTTCATCTGTAAGGCATCTAGCCCTTAAGTTCCCAACTCCGAGCGGGGTCGGAACATTGAAAGGAGATCAATTGGCAGGAAGGGAGTGCTACAGCATTTCCTTGAAGGGAAAGAAACAAACGAGCGCTCAAGCACTCGTTGTCATACAAAATAAAGATGGGACAGTTTTAGAAATTGATGAGGAGATCGATCCGAGGATTGAGGAAAAAGTTGACCTCCAACCTTTGGAGGAGCTCGAAGAGGTTCAGCTCGATGAAGCTGATCCCTCAAAGAAGGTGAAGGTCGGGAAACACCTCCAAGACGAATCAAAATAGCAATTAATTTGCTTTCTGAAGAAAAACCAGGATGTCTTCGCGTGGTCACACTCTGACATGGTGGGAATAAGCCCTAATGTAGCGAGCCACGCATTGAATATAGACAAAAGCTTTCCCCTGAAGCAGCAAAAGCGAAGGCAGCTGGATGAAGACAGAAAGAAAACACTAAAGGAGGAAGTGGACAGGCTGAAAGCAAATAATTTCATAAGGGACGCTTTTTACCCTGACTGGGTGGCCAATCCAGTGTTGGTCCCGAAGCCCAATGGGACGTGGAGAACGTGCATTGACTACTCGGACCTCAACAAGGCCTGCCCAAAAGACTGTTTTCCCCTGCCGAGAATTAACCAGCTCGTAGACGCCACGGCGGGGCATGGTCTGATCTCGTTCATGGATGCTTATTCTGGATATAACCAGATTCCCATGCATGCCCCCGACCAAGAGCATACAAGCTTCATCACAGATAAAGGGCTCTACTGCTACAATGTCATGCCATTCGGACTCAAGAATGCCGGAGCCACGTACCAGCGGCTCGTAAACATGATGTTCTCAGAGCAAATAGGGAACAACATGGAAGTTTATGTTGACGACATGCTTGTAAAGTCTCAACTTAACAAGAACCATGTTGATGAACTCGAAGAGTGCTTTGGCGTGCTCAGAAAGTACAACATGAAGTTGAATCCTCAGAAGTGCACTTTTGGGGTGTCTTCAGGAAAATTTCTGGGTTTCATTGTCAATTCTCGTGGGATCGAGGCTAATCCCGACAAAATAAAGGCCCTGATCGATATGCCTTCACCTCGGAAGCATAAAGATGTTCAAAGCCTGACTGGCAGGATGGCAGCTCTGAGCAGGTTCATCTCGAAGTCAACGGACCGCGGTCTCCCATTCTTCAACTTATTGAAAGGAAGTAAGAAGTTCGAATGGACAGATGAGTGCGAGCTAGCCTTTCAAGAGCTCAAAAAGCACTTAGCCAAACTGCCCATCCTATCAAAGCCTGAGACGGGAGAAGTACTGTTCCTATACCTCTCAACTACCGAACACGCGATAAGCGCGGTGCTCGTTCGAGAAGAGGAGAGAATACAGAAACCCGTCTACTATATCAGTAAAAGATTACTGGGGGCAGAGTCAAGATATCCACTGATGGAGAAGCTCGCCCTCAGTCTGATCCACTCATCTCGAAAGCTCTGCCCTTACTTTCAGGCACATCCTATCCATGTACTAACAGATCAACCACTAAGGCAAGTCTTGTCTAAACCAGAGGCGTCTGGTTGACTCCTAAAGTGGGCTGTTGAGCTCGGACAGTTCGAGATCACCTACCATCCGAGAACGACCATTAAGGCACAAGCGTTGGCGGATTTCATAGTGGAGTGCACCGGTATCGCCGACGACGAGGTAGCAACCACGGCCCACGAGCTGTGGAAACTTTACGTCGACGGGTCGTCAAATGAAAATGGAGTGGGGGCAGGAGTTATTCTAATCACTCCTGCAGGGAGCAAATTTCACTCTGCGTTAAGGTTCGGCTTTAAAGCATCTAATAATGAAGCTGAGTACGAGGCTTTACAATAGCAAAAGAGCTTAAGGCCGAAGCTATACATTGCTACAGCGACTCCCAGCTCGTGGTTAATCAAATCTTGGGAGAATACCAGGCTCGTGGCACAAAAATGGCAGCTTACCTGGAGAAGGCAAAGTCCGCATTAGAGTTTTTTGAGTTTTATGCAATCGAACAGGTTCCCCGAGAACAAAACTCAAATGCAGATGCCTTAGCTCGGCTCGCCACCTCCGTCGAAAATGAGGAGCTGAATGTTGTACCCGTAGAACACCTGTCAGCACCCAGTATTACTGAGCCTGACGAGGAAGATGTGTGTATGATCGAGACAGAGCCGACCTGGATGAGCCCGATAGTTGAGTATCTCGAAAATGGAATTCTTCCAAAAGATCGAAATCAGGCTCGGAAACTAATGTATCAACTTCCTCGTTACACCATCCTGGACGGAAGGCTATACAGAAGAGGGTATTCCATGCCATTGCTCAGATGTGTAACTCCTCCCGAGGCAAAGAAGATTATTGAAGAAATTCATGAAGGGTTCTGTGGAGACCATACCGAGGGGCATAGCCTATCCAAGAAGATTATACGCCAAGGATATTTCTGGCCAACCATTAAAACGGACTCTTTCGAGTACGTGAAAAAGTGCGACAAATGCCAGAGATTCGCCACGATACCCCGAGCTCCACCTTCTGAACTGACCATGTTGACATCCTCATGGCCTTTTGCGGTTTGGGGCATCGTCCTCATAGGCTCACTCCCAACTGGCAAAGGAGGAGTAAAGTATGCTGTGGTCGCAGTTGATTACTTCACAAAATGGACGGAGGCTGAACCATTGGCGACCATAACTTCGAAGAAGATCCTAGATTTCGTGGTAAAGAACATCGTATGCCGATATGGAGTGCCAAGAAAGATTGTGTCTGACAACGGAACCCAGTTTGATTGCGACTTATTTACCAACTTTTGTAACAAGAACGGTATAATAAAGAGCTTTTCGTCAGTGGCTCACCCTCAGGCGAATGGTCAGGTCGAAGCCGTTAATAAAACTCTCAAAAGTTCTTTGAAGAAAAAATTGGAAGAAGCAAAGGGACGATGGCCTGAGGAATTACCTCAAGTCCTTTGGGGATATAGAACTACAGCTCGGACATCAACTGGACATACCCCATTTTCTCTAGCATACGGCTGCGAGGCAATGTTGCCCATTGAGGTCGAAATTCCAACGATTCGAACTTAGATTTATGACCAAAGTTCCAATCATACTCAGCTCGAAGAAACCCTAGACTTGATCGAAGAAAAAAGGGAGGAGGCTCAGCTGAGAAATGCTGCTTACCAGCAACGAACCATAAGATATTTCAATAAAAGGGTTCGAGATCGAAAGTTCGGAGTAGGAGATCTGGTATTGAGACGCGTATTCTTAGCAACCCGAGATCCAGCAGCCGGAGTACTCGGGCCAAACTGGGAAGGACCATACCAGATAGAATCAGTCATCCGCCCTGGCGTATACAAACTTGCGAGATTAGATGGGAGCCTCATACCACGAACATGGAATGGCGAACACCTTAGACCTTATTATCAATAGTGTAGGAAGAGTGTTGCCTGTAACCATGATTTTCTATCTATGTTAGTTTGTTTTTGAATTTCATCAAATAAAATGTCTACTTTGTTTCACATGTAATTTATTTTTATTTTTGCAATCTCTCTTAATTTAATAACCTATGGTCACACTCATAGGATATTAAGGGGGCATCATTGGTATACATACCACCAGCTTAAAAAATAAAAAAATATATAAAGTATTTGGATATAACCATGTACGCGATCTTAGGTAGTTCGGACATAACCGAATTATCAAAAACACGAAGTATTTGGATATGACCAAATACGCGAGCTTAGGTAGTTCGGACATAACCGAATTATCAAAAACAAAGTATTTGGACATGACCAAATACGCGAGCTTAGATAGTACGCGAGCTTAGATAGTTCGGATATAACCGAACCATCAAAAAACCTAAATATTTGGAGTTAACCAGATGTGCAAACACAACAGGTTTGGAACAAACCAGCCAAATTATCGATCGATGATAAATGGGAGCCTAAACCTATTGCGAGATAAGTCAAAGTCGAGGCTGGAATATCTTAGAAATATAGTTTCGAACTCTTAACCTCGGAGCTAAAATACTGAGGATGAGGAAAAGTAACTAAAAAAGATATAACCAAATCATTCATATTACATACCATATAAGTACTTTCGAGTTCATGGTTAAAGTAATATCCGACCTTGATAAGTAACGAGGTCGGAAACGGATAATTCGAATAAACTATGCATGAATGCATCGAATTTCGAGCCTATATCCAAACTATGTTTGTATGCATAAATAAACATAACCGGTTCATCAATTATAAAAATGTGCAAAATATTTCGAGCCAAGAAATGTAAAGCATGTAAAAGAATTAGTTAAAGAAATTGTATCAGCCCCAGGGGCATAAATTACAACAATTACATAAGGGGACGCAGCCCCGATAACTGATCTCCCCGAGGTCAGATTCAGTGAAGAGGAGTCTCCTTGGCCTTCTCAGCATCAGTGGCACCGGACCCCTCAGGACGAATAGCATGACTATCCTCCTGAGCTTCCTCCGAAACGGTACCCGGCGCAGCCTTTTCCTTCTCGAGCTGCTCAGCCTTCTCTTCCTCAAGCCGTTCAGCCTCTTCCTTCTCGAGCCGAGCATTCCATCGTTCAAGGAACGACGCCTCGTGGGGGCCCAAAAAGCTGGTGTCCAGCTCTTCGTTATAAGCCCACATCCGGTACATGGCTGAGTCGACCGCCGTTTCCTTCTTTTCTTTGTACTCGGCAGTAAGGCGAGCTTTGACATCCTCTATAAGGTCGAAGGTGGCGGTCTTGTCTTCCTCGAGCTTCTTATTGGTCTCCCGAAGCAGGATGTTATCTTTCTTTTGCTCCTCGAGTTCAGTTTTCAGCTTTCCGAGCTCCTTGGCCATTTCCTCACGCTCCTTAACCACTGCCTCGAGCTTAGTATTCGCCGCCTTCAGATCATCATTCGCTCTAATATGGAGGTCCCTCTCCTCTTGGGCGTGGGTCCTGCTCGAATGGATCTCGTTGTTCAGCTCGTAATTGAGCTAGGCAGTGAAAGCAAGAGCCTGAAAAAAGGAAGAAACCACCATTAGCCTCGAGACAGTATGAATGTAAGCAAAAGGAATATAGAAGGATACTTACCGCGGCAGTGTGCTCGATACTCTTCTCGTACAGGACAGTGCGGTCTCGGGTGCCAGTTAGGCACTGCCACTGAGGAGCCTCGAAACTGCCGTAGCTTTGGCCGATCCAGGACATAACATCCGAAATCAGCGTAGATCCATGAGGTCCGGCAGCGTTATCCACCACATACGAGTCCATATGGGTGGAGATGGTTAGCTTCTGAGCTCGAGAAGCAGAAGGTCTCTTGGCGAGCTGACCAGAAGACGTTTGACCCGCCACAGGAGGTTGGGATTCGACCACGGCAGGGATACCAGCCTGCGAGGCCGGTGCCACCGCAGAGACGACGGCCTGCGAGGATGGCATCGTCGTGGGGGCGTTAGTTTGGCCAGTCGACGCAGCAGCAGAGCTCGAAGCCGGCGGGGGAGGAGGAGGCATTTTCCTAGATCTCTTGGAGCCTTTCCTAGGCTGGCTGGTTTTCAGTCCCCCTGCCCTGGGGCGTTTGCTCCTCTTGGCACCCGCATTGTCGATAAGGGCGTCGAGGTCGGAGTCCATATCGCCTGCACAAGTCAACACAGTGAGTCAGTAAAAGAGGTGTACAAGTTACTTCAGTATCACGTATAGAGTGGTGGTAGAAAAAACCTAACTGCAACTTTCCCCCGAGCTTGAGCTTGGGGACCATGAAATTCCCCCGTCTTCAGAAGAGGCGGGGGGAGGGCCTTCCCTATAAGTTGGTGATAACCTCGAAAGTTCCCTATAATCATTGGTCCCATACTGCACAGCTATCCCATTCCACACCTCGTCCGTGGTGTACATAGTGTCGTAACTCCCGAGCCCACTATCAAACCTATGGACACAGTCATCTACCCAACTCCATATGTAGAAGTGGTATCTATCCTGTGGGCACGAGACTAGTCTATTGGGCCTGTGTTTTAGCAAAGTGGGGGACCACATTCTCGAAGTAGGAAGGGTTTTACCTTCATCTGAGTCCGAGCTCGAGGCTTCGTCGTTGGCTTCGTTCCCAGATCGCGGACTCCTCAAGCAAACTGGGAGAGGTGCCCTCTTTTCTCTCCTCGGAAGAAGGGTGTTTGTGGGCTGTGGCACCTCCTCCCAACGTTCGTATTTTTTATTAGACCAGTCAGAGGTTGACTGGCCTTCTCCCAACAACCCACAGGCTCGGAGCTGGTCCTCATGAAGAAGATATAAGAGAGACCTCCTGCCATAAGGAAGTCCGAGCAAGGCCTCTCTGTGTTCCCTCATTGTCTTGGAGGGGGAGGGACGCTGAAAATTAGCTGAAAGGCGAAGCACATTTCAGCTAAGTATGGTCTTAAGGGCTAAAACTCCGAGCTCAAAAAAAAAAAAATAGTAACAAGAGTACATACGAATCCGCCTGAAAGAACGATGTCGAGACGGGGACAAACCGTCTGTCCAGAAAAAAGCCTTCTTGGAGTCAGGAGGGTGGTTTGGAAGATCTTCAAAAATCTTTGTCTCTTTGGGGTAGCTCGAAAGATAGTAAAAACCATCTCCTCCCCGAGCTCTGGAGGGATTACTCTTCAAACAAAAGAGATATAAAATCTCTTGGGGTGAAGGCCCTGTCCACCCCAGCTCGTGGAACAAGGACCTCAGGGCAGACAGCACCCTGTATGAATTGGTGTTGAGTTGGAATGGAGCCAACCCAACGAAATCAATGAAATCTCTGAAAAAGGACTTCAGGGGCAGCAAAGCTCCTGCCCTTATATGTTCCTGGCTCCAGGCCGCGTATTTCACACTGGAATCGCGACCCCCAGGGGCGAAACAGCTCCGTTCATGCCTTGTCGGAGCTCGACACTTCAGTGTGTCCAACGAACTAAGGCCATGGAGGGCCAAGATATCAGTTATTTGGTCGGTGGTGGTAACCGAGCTCTGGTAGAATTCGGCTTCAAACATCTCCCTCCTAGGCTGTGAAGACGAAGGCTCCGTCATTAAGGAAAACTGGAGTTCCCCTGGGTGGTATGCAACCGTGACTTTTAACGCTGGGTCGAGGGGAATTGGCCTAGGTCCTGGGTTGGGCTCCAGATAGATGGCTTCCCGAAGGACTCTTCTCTTCTTTTCAATGACCTCGTCTATCTGACGACGATAGTGGGCTCGAATGTCCTCCTGCTCGCGCGCAAGCTCGTATTCTTTTATCCGACGTTGGTTCCGAGCAAAGACCGATTCCGGGCTCGGAGATTTGGGCTCGTAAGGGATTGCTCGTAATGACCCCCACCGTCTTCCCGGATTCTGTGACATCTAACGAGAAAGAAAAAATGGTGAGGGCCATGCATGCAAGAATCACGAGCTCGATGGGATGAGCTCGGAGATCTAAGGACAAGAAACTAAGTATTAAGGCCCTCACTAAAGAGTCAGAGCGCGTGTTCCACAGGGAAGAAAAAGAACGTGGATGATTTTTTGAAAATCCCGAAATTCAAGGGAAAGAAAGGTGGCGGTTAGCCAGGAAAGGGCATTTTTGGGTTTCGTGTAATTGTCAAGAACAAGGGTTTTTACCCGAAAACTTAGTGTACAAGAAACATGGCCTAAAATTTTCAAAACCCAGAAAGTTGAAACTCCGTTCAAAGGACTAAACTGGGCATAAACCAGAGGCGAACATCCAGAAAACATAAAAGCCTATCGATTCAAAACCTCCTATCGTATCATTCTAGTAACGCAAACTAGCATACGCAACAAGTACGACATAAAAAAAAAAAAGCTAAAAACAAAAATGGCATACTTACACAGTGATGGTGATTGCAGCAAAATCGTCGTTCAGAGAAGAGGTTGCAAGAAAGAACTCACTGACTCGAACAGACCAGGATTCCTTTGTTTCTTGGGTCGAGAAAACATGCACGGGACGGAAGCTTCTTAAGAAAGTTTCTGGCTTTCTTGTTTTTTTTCTTCCTTTCTGGTTTACGATGAACAAACGTAAAGAAGAAGACGAAGAGGGGGTCTTGTATATATAGGTGGGAAAACTAAATTAATCAGGAGCGTTGGTTAAAATCCTCAACAGATCGAATGGATGGGGATCGGTGACAAGATGGCGCCGAAAAGTTGTCAGACGAACGATCGTGGGCGTGTTCCCAAGGTACTCAAGTACCTAAAGTGAGCAATACCCATCTGGCACGTGTCCATTTTCAAGAGTGTGACGGTATGGTTCCCAGAAAGAGTAGTTCAAAAGTTTCCTTCTCTTAGGATTCGAACAAATACTTTTGAGGGGGCAAGATGTTATACCCAGATTTCGAGCCATAGTAAATATGACCTCGAAAGCTGAGTTCGCAACAAATGGTCTCGTGAGGATTAGAGTGATCTAGGATTGTAAGTCGGGCCTGCAAAGTATGATATATGATCTCGAATGCGGTGATCTCGAAATGATCTCGATCTCGAAAGGTAGCTCCGAGAACACCTTCATCTTCAGGAACTTCGGAGCATGGGTCTTGAGCTCGATATCCCATCTCGAAAGCAACGTTAGCTCGGGAGATGTCAGTGGCTCGCACAATGACATGAGACCTGAAATGCTGGAGCCTTGAAGATACGTTATAACCACCTTGAATATCTACAAGTATTATAACTATGAGATGTAACCCTCATTAATTGATGTAAATCCCCAAGAATTGTGGGATATTATTTAATTCAGTTATATGCCCCCTGATCTTTGGGGGACGTTTCCTTTTATATATGATTATTGGCATTTAAAGCCATTTATTTTTATTCACAAAAGAGTAACTACCCAAAATATGTGGGATAGTATTCTGCATCCTTCTCTATAAATAGAGAAGCCATGCACCATTGTAAAGGACCGAAATTCTGATCCTTGAGAGAAAACTCTGGAGAATTCATGTTAAAGAATTGTTCAGAGATAATCTTGAGGTTAATAACAGAGACTCGTGGACTAGGCAGATTTAACTGCTGAACCACGTAAAAAACCGTGTGTTTGATTCGTTTGTTTCTTTTGGCCATTGTCTTTAATTGTTTACGTGCTCTCTTCTTTTATCTGTTGATGAAAAACGGCGTCAACAGTCACATCTCTAGAAAAAAAAAATACTGCAATTTCATAAAAACTAGTGTTGAAAGTCCTTACCAAAGACAAATTCTAGCTTTTGCCACACTAAGCTATTTTCTATATCAAGCGACAAAACAAGACATATTTCAGAGAAAGAATCCTAAACAAAAGCAGGGAGATGATTATACTAAACATTTATAGGAGAATAAAGATTATTATACAAGAGATAATCTATAGAAATACAACACACACATTTACCAAGCTACATAGCAAAACAAACATACATGTGCATTTGAAAGTTGTCATCTTACTCCATATGGATATTGCTTTTCTTGCTCCAAAACCAAATATTCCATTCTGTCAACTACCTAGCTTCGTAAAGAAATAATTGTCAGCAAAGAATTAATCAGTGGTAAGAACTTAAAGAATAATGATCACCAAAGCAAAAGAAAACAAAAAACTAAAAATTTAATAAAAAGTTTCTCCACTGGAAATAAAAAGTTCTTAAAATGTTGACCACTAGAAATAAAAATACAAGAGAGGTCCACACATACTCTTATTATATTAAGTTACCACACTTATTCGATGTACTCCCAAAAAATAAAATATCTCACAAGATAAAGACCAAACTTATACATGGCAAACGAAAAGAATTATAAAACTCAATATAATGCTCTCCCCTGCTTTTGTTCTTCACAAACTGAATTATAAGAGACAACAAAAACATTAGAGCAACCAAACTAAGAAGTAAGAAGTTTAATAGTCATAATAAATGTAAATTATATATCTTAAACTTGTTCTCAGTGTTACATAAAGATACTGCTATATATTATATTACATTCAAAAGAATAAAATAAATATGTAACAACCAAACATATATGATAAAAGAAAACTCTGCAAACACTTTTCTGAAGAAGCTTTTGCCTCCATTATAGTTCCAACAAGCAATCGATATATCTTTCAAAAAGCATGCATTAAAGACTAAAGGAAATGTGCATGGTTCTTAATTAAATACAAAGCTAGTAGTTGTTATAACTGTTACTTGTAAATTACATGATGCAAAAATAACTTTTAAGTAATTTGGACAAAACATCTTAAACACAAGAGGAAGAAAAAGATGGGCAAACGTATTAGAATATCAGTTTCTACAACATTGGACCCCACACAAATGATGGTGGTTACATAGTCTATTTTATATTCAAGTAATGTTTATATAAATGTCTGCCAAGTAGAAAGGTGGCCTTAATTATATGTAATATATAACATTTTCATTGACTATATAAAACATGAAAGACATATATGAAAAAGAA
The DNA here is from genome assembly GCF_963169125.1 of Humulus lupulus. NCBI lineage: Eukaryota > Viridiplantae > Streptophyta > Magnoliopsida > Rosales > Cannabaceae > Humulus > Humulus lupulus. The sequence goes on along the minus strand of NC_084799.1, from coordinate 194,851,889 downwards.
AAATCCATAAACTTGGTTGCATTACAAGGGAAATCAACATACAACATAAATATTATCTAGTTACAAGTTGTTTCATCATGATCTTAATAATCTTATGAAAAAGATTAGAAGCACATAACTAGAATAGAAATTACAAAATAAACAAAATACATACTTAAAAATGCTATTGAAAAACCCCAAAATGGAAGAGAAAATAGTAGAGAGAAGATGGTAGAAAAGAATATGGTAACCAAAAATTAAGCACCCTAAAATGGTCTTGAAATTGCATATTTATAGTCAAAAAATGAGAGTATTAAAATAATCAACTTAAATTAATTAAAGTGAGTAGATTAATTAATAAAGTAAATATGGCATATATGGGTAAATTATAAGGTGTAATGATGATTTTTGTGGTGAAAATATGTAGAAAAATTGGATAAAAAGTTGACATATTTGGACATAGGGGACAGAAGGACATTTAGGCATTTGTTGGGCTCAAGAAGAATTGTACACACTTGCTGGGCTGGTAGCAAGGCTGCAGGTTGTGTGGCAATGGTGGGCTTCGGCGTGATGGGTCGAATGGCTGGAAGAGAGGCGGGCCCAAGGGATTGGCTGGCAGAGAGGAGGCCCGAGTGGGCCTGGGCTTGTGGAAGCATGGGGCAGCTTCGGCTAGCAGCTAGAGTGAAGGGAACGGGCCCAGGAGAAAGGAAAGAGGCAGGCGGCTGGCAGGGAGGAGGCTTTGGCTGACTGAGGAACCACGTCCTGGGCAAGGGCCTAACTGCTGGGCCAGACTGCTGAAGGGGCATGGGCCTAGTGGGGCAGGTGGGCCTGGAGCAAATTGGAAAGTTGGCTTGGGCCTTGCTTCAAAATCATCAATTTTTGTTTCTTTTCTTTCAAAACTAACACTTTTTTTTTCTTTTCTCTTCTTTATTTTCAAGCAAAAAAATGCAACAAATTCCCTACAAAATAAATATAAAATAAATCATAATAAAATATTTCAACTATAAAATAAATCAAGTTAATTCTTTGAAAATATTAATTACAACTTAATTTATATTTAATATTTAAGTTCAATAATACAACATTTTTTTTTACCTCAAATTAAACAACAATAATTCAAATAATTAACTACATTATTTTACAACAAAATAACTATAAAAACACACAAAAATATATAAAATCAAAATAAACTCAATAAATTCAAAATTACTTAAAAACTCAAAGACTAAGCAACAATTAGCATAAAAAATATGGTAAAATAACTCTATTATGTTGAGTTATTAGTCTACCATTCTCTTCTTCTCATCCCCATTAGTTCATGCTCGAGAATTAAAAGACGGATAGGAAAATGCTTCCCTCATTATATAGGTGCATTTGGTAACACTTAAAAAATAGTTTTTTATTTACTTAATTAAAAATTTGGCAATTAAAGATCAAATAGTGTTTGGTAACTCTATTTTTGTTTATTACTTTTAAAAATTTTAATTAAAATTCATTAAATTTTTAAAATAGAATTTTTTTCACTTTTAAATTTTTTTTAAACCGTTTTCAACTTTTGGTTTCTTTTTTTTCTTCTTTTCTTCAAATCAACACCTCATTTTATATTGTTAACAAAAAATAAAATCAAAAGTTATCAAACCCATTTATTATTTTTTGTTTTTAAAAACAATAGTTATCAAGCATATTTTTATTTTTTTAAATAAAAATAATATTTCGATTTTTGTGTTTAAAAAATTTAAAAACAAAAATTTTACCAAACACAACCTATATGTTTAATATAATATTTGTTGACGCCGCTTTTCGTCAACTTAAATCGTAGAGCAATTAAACAATATGAACTATGGTACGAATGAATAATATAGTGGAACAATAAGGTTTTTACGTGGTTCAACAGTTAAGTCTGCCTAGTCCATAAGTCTATGTTATTAAGACTTGGAGTTTTCTGGAAATCCTTCAGAGATGAATTACCCAGAGTTTTCTCTCAAGATATCAGATGATCGGTCCTTTACAAGTGATCATTACCTCTCTATTTATAGAGAGGTTATAGAGTTCATTCCCACATATTTCAGGAAGATACTCTGCATATAAATTCAAGTAATTACATTAAATGCTGTAACTCCTATATACATGGAAACGTCCCCTGAAGACCCGGAAACAGATAACAAACTTGTTAATATCCCTTTAATGTTGGGATGTTACAACAATAAATATATTTAAACATACGGAATGCGTTACATCAGATGACTCATCGAATCTCCGAGGTCAGCAACTAGCATCGTGTCAGTCAAGGCTTACGGTCATGTTACGAACTGGCCATCTTATTCCAAGACTTGCTCGGAGCAGATAAATACCATCGAGGCTGTCACATTCGAGCCTGTACTTTTTAAGCTCGGACTACTCGATTCGAAGGCACTCGATAACGGATGTACCCCGATGCTATGCCCTTTCGAGCCTAGAAAGAATCTCGAGGTTAAATGTCTTCGAGATTTCCATCTTACTTTGGAGATTTTACAACTGGACCATAAACATGTATTTCATATTATCTCGAGCTCATACTTGACGAGTCCAGCTTTCGAGGTCATAATTTCTGGTTTCGAAATATGGCTGTAACAGTTTGCCCCCTCAAAAGTATTAGTTCGAATCCTATGAGTAGGAAACTTTTGAACTACTTCCATTGGGAACCGTACCATCAAATATAATCGAGTGTGGACACGCGTCGAACAAGTATTGATCACTCAAAGTACTTGAGTACCTTAGAAACCTGCCCACATCTATCTGCCTGCCATTCTTTATGGTACTATCAACTCATAGGTCCCTGGCCATTTGATCTGATACGGAATCTGACCAATGGCCCAGATTAATCCAACCTTTTACATTTCCACGGGCTTATAAATAGGACTTTATTCTTCTTCTTCTTTTTTACTTTCATGTTCAAAATTTCAGAGAGAAAAAACCAGAAACCTCTTTGCCCATTTCTTGTATGTTCTCCAAGCCGAGAAGACAAAGCAACGTTGGACTCTTTGATTCTGTGAGATCGTATTTGCAGCCGCTTGTACAATCATCAATTTCTCTGTTTTTGCCGATCGAATTGTGTAAGTTTTTTGTTCATGGCTTCGTAAGTCCGTATATTTGCATTGTTTTTTCCATGCAAGTCTATGTTGTTGCACTGTTGGTCCATTCATTAGTTTAACGCACTAGAATGTTTCGGCTGAAAAATATTAGATTTAAATTCTAACATTATTGGTTCCAAACCCCAGTTCATGCGCAAAAGACCCAAATGTGGTTCTTTCACTGAGTTTTTTAATTTCTGATGACATATCTTGCACACCAAGATATTGGGTACAAAATCAGGGTTTTTTAAAGAATGCACGATTCCCAAAAATATCACTTTTTGAGTAACCGCCACCTTTTTTCCCTGATATATCGCGATTTTCAATAACATGTCCACCTTCCTTTCTTTCGGTGGAATGCACGCTCTGAGACTGGCCTCATCCTTTGGATCGAGCTTGCCTTGTAGCCTCGATCATTTGAGCTTAGGTCTTCTATTTATCTCATTATTTCCTATTCGCTTGGCCCTCACCCTTTTGCTTTCTTGTTAGATGTCGCAGAACTCGGGAAAGTGGTAAGGGTCTAAGCTTCGGATTCCTTATTCACCCGTAACTCTGTGCCCGGAGTCTCCTTTCACTCGGAACCAGTGCTTGATCCTGGAGCACGAACTGAGGTGTGAGCAAGATGACATTCGAGATCACTTTTGACGTCAGATAGACGAGGTCGAAGAAGGAAAAAGGAAAAAACTAAGGGTCGCCCTCTACCCAGATTCGGACACCAAGCCCAGACTGATTCCTCTCGACCCTACGCTCAAAGTGACAGTCGCTTTCAAGCCAGGTGATCTTCAATTCTCACTGATGGGGGAACCTTCTACCTCACAACCGACCTCGATACCTACCCCGAGAAGGGAATTCTTCGAGGCCGAGCACTATTGGAGCTCGATCTCATCATTAGGGAAGATTACTGACATTCTGGCCCTACACGACATAGGACTGTCGGGCTCGCTGAGGTGTAGAGCTTCGACCTCCCACGAGCGAAGTTGCTGCGCTCTGGGAGATGGGAATCCTGACAGTAAGCTGAGGTATGCAGCTTAGAGCTAGGAGCACATGAAGGCGGGGGCTGTTATGCCTTTGAAGTCCTTTTTTAAAGGCTTATTGGATTTCGTTGGGCTGGCTCCCTTCCAGCTCAACACCAATTCTTACAGGGTTCTGTCCGCCCTGAGGTCACTTTACCACGAGCTGAAGTGGAAAGGACCTACGCCTGAAGAGATCTTATATCTCTTTTGTCTGAAAAGCAATCCCTCCTGAGCTCGGGGAGGAGACGGCTTCTATTACCTTTCGAGCTATCCCAAGGAGAAGATCTTCCCAACCATCCTCCGGACTTCAAGAAGGCCTTCTTCTGGACAGATGGCCTAGCTCCATCCCGATACTATTCGTTCAAGCGAATTCGTAAGTATCCTCAACTTCTTTCTTTTTTGTGCTCGAATTTTGTTTAGGCTCGTGCTTAGTTAAAATGTGTTTATTCTTCCAACCAACTTCCACCTTCCTACTCCCACAAAGGAGATGAGAGAGTGCAAGGAGGCTCTGCTCCAACTCCCTTATGGCAGGAGGTCCCTCTCCTATCTCCTGCACGAAGACAAACTCCAAGCATGCGGCCTCTTGGAGAAGGATCAGTCTACATTTGGCTGGTCCAATAAAAAGTATGACCAGTGGGAGCTCGTGCCTCTCCCAACCGGAAACCTTCCTCTGAGGAGAAATGCGAGGCCTCCATCTCCAGCTCGGCGTCGCGGGAGTCCAGAATCGAGGAATGAGGCCAACAATGAAGCCTCGAGCTCAAGCTTGAGTGACAGAGGTACAGTCATCCTTAGCTCGAATTTATGGTCTCCCTCACTACTAAAGCATAAACCTAATAGATTAATACTATGTAAGGATGATAGGAACCATTTCTATGTATGGTCTTGGGTAGATGAGAGAGTACATAGGTTCGATAGCTAGCTCGGGAAATATGACACCATGTATAGTCTGAACGAGGTATGGGATGGAATAGTCGTTCAATATGGGACTAATGACTATAGAGACCTTTCAAGGTTGGCTTCCACTTATAGGGAAGGTACTCCCCCCGCCTCCTCTGAAGATGGGGGAATTACGTGGTCGCCGAGCACGAGCTCGGGGGAGTGTTCCAGTTAGGTTTCTCTCCACTTGTATTTTCATTCCTTATATGACTGCATCATGCTAACTCATTTTGTTATGGGATATCTCATAATGCGATGTGAATGTGCAGGTGATATGGATTTTGACCTCGACAACGTACTGGCCAGCGGCGGAGCCCAAAGGAGTAAGCGCCCGAGGGGGCCGCAGAAAACAGACTGGCCTGCTAAGGTCCTTAAGAGGACCGAGAAGACGCCTCCTCCACTGGCTCCAGCTGCTTCGAGCCTGACTTTGAGTCCACCTCCTCTGGTCGAGGCATCCTCTGCAATCATGCCTCCCGCTCCTCCTGCGATCCGGGTCAACCCCACGCTTGGCCCACCTCCAAGAAAACCCTCAGCCTCAATAACACACCGACTTTCGATTTCTACTCACGTCGATGAGTATGTGATGGATAACGCAGCCGGACCTCACGGGGTTACGCTTGGCTCGGACATTCTGTCTCGGGTGGGCCAGAGTTTTGGCAGCTTCGACGCCCCTCATTAGCAGTTCTTGAATAATGCTCGAGACTGCAACACTCTTTATGAGAAGAGCATCGATCTCACTGCTCCGATAATCTTTCTCATCTCACTCCTAGTTGTATTTATACTTGGTTCGTATTCTAATTTGATTTCTTTGTATGCCAGACTCTTGTTGTCTCTGCTTAACTTAACTATAAGTTGAACAACGAGGTCCATTCGAGCATGGCTTTTGCTCAGGAGTCGAAGGATCTCCAACTCAAGCTCAGTGATGAGCTCAAGGCCACAAAGGCAAAGATGGAGGCAGAAGCTGAGCAGCTAAAGGCCAAGACAACCGAGCTTGAAGAGCTGAATGCCTGGCTCACAGAGTTTGAGAAGATGAATGCCCAGGTCGCAGAGCTTGAGAAGATCAATGCCAAGCTTGAAGAAGAGAAGGCCACCACTTTTGAGATCATGGAGGGTGAAAAGGCTCATCTTCTTGAAGAGTTTAAGGAGAATAAGGATCGGGCAGTCGACCTGGCCATGTATAGAATCTAGGCCAATAATGTCGACCTCGACACCAGCTTCTTAGGCCCCCTTGAGGCAAAACTCATGGCTAAATTGCAAGCTCGGCTTGATGAGGACGAGGCTGCTCGGGATGAGGCAGAGGGAGCTAGGGAGGATGCTGATGCTGAGAAGGCCAAGGAAGATGCTGAGAAGGCCAAGGAGAATGCTCCTCCTTCCTAAATCTTGCTTCGGGGCTGCGTCCCTCTGAATATCTTGTAATAGTCTTTGTGTTCGATTTTTTCTTTTTATTTCCCAGGGGCCAAGAAAATTCTATAGCTCGTGAAAGAGCTGCCTTTTTACGAGCTATTTTCGAGCTTAGACTTATGATATTTTAGATACCATTTTTTACTTTATTTTAATATATTTTCTTTACATTTCTTGGGTCGAAATATTTCACGCATTTTATATTAAAGTTTCCTATATGCCTATTTATTCATACAAACATATGGTGGATTTAAGCTCGAGGTTCAATGCATTCATGCACAATTTGCTCGAAATATCTGCATCCGATCTCGTTATTTGTCAAGGTCGAAGATTACTTTTACCACTTATACGGTATGTAATGCAAATGGTTTGGTTATATCTTACTTTTTTAGTTACTTTTTCTCGTCTCGGGTAGCTCCCCGAGGTTATGAGGTCGAAACTATCATTTTGCAAGATACTCCAGTCTTGATTTCGACTTAACGTGAAGTGGGTTTATGTTCCAACTTACTGTCGATTAGTTTTAGCTAGTTTGTTCCAAACCTATTAAGGTCGTGTTTGGTTTGTAATCCATACACTTATATTTTTAATCTAGTTCACATATTTGGTTACATCCAAACATTTTTATCTTTTGATAATTTGGTTATGTCCAAACTTTCTTAGCTCGCGCATTTGGTTACGTCCAAACACTTATATGTTTTTGATAATTTGGTTATATCCAAACTATCTTAGCTCGTGCATTTGGTTACATCCAAACACTTATATGTTTTTTATAGTTTGGTTATATCCAAACTATCTTAGCTCGCGCATTTGGTTATATTCAATCACTTGTATGATTTTCGTATATATTATTTTATTTTTTCAAGCTGATGGTATATGTACTACTAATGCCCCCTTAATATCCTATGAGTGTGACCATAGGTTATTTAATTAAGAGAGATTGCAAAAAATACAGCATATTAAAACGAAATCAAACTTTATTTGAATAACTCAATAATAGGAAAATAGTACATACAAACAAGCATGGTTATAGGCGATATCATTCATACACTATTGATAGTAAGGTCGTAGATGTTCACCATTCCATGCTCGTGGTACCAAACTTCCATTAAATCTTGCCAAATTGTATACGCCGGGTGGATGACTAATTCGATCTGATAAGGTCCTTCCCAATTTAGCCTAAGCACGCTAGCTGCTAGATCCCGTGTCGCCAAGAATACACGCCTCAGCACCTAATCTCCTACGCCAAATTTTCTATCTCGAACTCTTTTATTGAAATACCAGGTAACTCGCTGCTGGTATGCAGCATTTTTTAGCTGAGCTTCGTTCCTTCTTTCTTCAATCAGGTCCAGACTTACTTTGAGCTGGGATTGGTTCGAGGCTTAGTCATAAACGAGGGCTCGAATTGTGGGAATTTCGACCTCGATTGGCAACATAGCCTCACAACCATATGCTAGAGAAAATGGGGTATGTCCTGTTGAAGTACGGGTCGTGGTTTTATATGCCCACAGAACTTGGGGCAATTCTTCGAGCCATTTCCCTTTAGCTTCTTCCAACTTTTTCTTTAGCGAACTCTTTAGGGTTTTATTCACAGCTTCGACCTGGTCATTCGCTTGGGAATGGGCCACAGATGAGAAGCTCTTTATTATCCCATTTTTTTCGCAAAAGTTAGTGAACAGATCGCTGTCGAATTGAGTACCGTTATCGGATACAATCTTCCTTGGCATCCCATATTAGCATATGATGTTCTTTACTACGAAGTCAAGGACTTTCTTCGAGGTGATTGTCGCCAAGGGTTCGGCTTCGGTCCATTTCGTGAAGTAATCTACGGCGACTACTGCGTATTTCACTCCGCCTTTGCCAGTCGGCAATGAGCCTATGAGGTCGATTCCCCAGACCGCAAATGGCCATGGAGAGGTCATCATAGTTACCTCGGAGGGTGGAGCTCGAGATATTGTGGTGAACCGTTGGCACTTGTCACACTTCTTGACGTTGTGGAACAAATATGCTTTGATGGTAGGCTAGAAGTACCCCTGGCGTATGATCTTCTTGGATATGCTATGCCCCCCAGTATGGTCTCCACATAATCCTTCATGAATTTCCTCTAGGATTTTCTTAGCTTCGGGTGGAGCCACACATCGGAGTAGCGACATGGAATATCCTCTTCTATATAGATTTCCATCTTTAATGGTATACCTGGGGATCTAATACATCCGTTTTCGAGCCTTGGTCCGTTCTTCTGGGAGAATATCGTTATGAAGGTATTTAACTATCGGAGTCATCCAGGTTGGCTCAGAATTGATCATGCAAACATCTTCCTGCTCAGGCTCAATAATACTGGGTGTCGTGAGATGTTCGATCGGCACGACATTCAGTTAATTGACCTCAGTAGAGGTAGTAAGCCTGGCTAAGGTATCTGTGTTCAAGTTCTGTTCTCGGGGGACCTATTCTATCGCATCGAACTCAAAATGCTCCAGTGCAGCTTTTGCCTTTTCTAAATACGCATCCATTCTCGTACCACGAGCCTGGTACTCCTCTAAAATTTAATTAACCACCAGCTGGGAGTCACTGTAGCAGTGTATCGCTTTGGCTTTGAGTTCCTTGGCTATATGAAGTCCTGCCAGTAGAGCCTTGTATTCGGCTTCGTTGTTCGACGCTTCAAAGTCAAATCTCAAAGCGAAATGAAATCGACTTCTTGCTGGGGTGATCAGAATTACACCTGCTCCCGATCCATTTTCATTGGAAGATCCATCAACATAAAGTTTCCACAGCTCGCGGGTCGGGGTTATATCTTCATCGTTGGTCACTCCAGTACACTCCACTATGAAGTCTGCCAGGGCCTGTCCTCTTATGGTCATCCTCGGATGATAAATGATCTCGAATTGTCCAAGTTTGATGACCCATTTGAGCAACCGGCCCGAGGCTTCTAGCTTGGACAAGACTTGTCTTAGTGGTTGATCGGTCAGTACATGGATGGGGTGCGCTTGGAAATAAGGTCGAAGCTTTCGAGATGAGTGGATTAGGCTGAGAGATAACTTCTCCATCAAGGGGTATCTCTATTCTGCCCCCAGTAACCTTTTCCTGACATAATATACAAGCCTTTGCACTTTCTGTTCTTCTCGTACGAGTACCGCGCTAATGGCGTGCTCGGTCGTAGCAAGGTATAGGTATAGAACTTCTCTCGTGATGGGTTTTGACAAGATGGGGGATTCCGCGAGGTGCTTCTTGTGCTCCTGAAAAGCTAACTCGCACTCCTCCGTCATTTGTAATTCTTGCCTCCCCTTAAAAGGTTGAAAAATGGAAGACAACGGTGGGTAGATTTCAAGATAAATTTACTTAGCACCGCCATCCTGCCAGTCAAACTTTGGACATCCTTATGCTTTCAAGGTTAGGGCATATCAATCGAGCCCAGATCTTGTCTAGGTTTGCTTATGTTCCCGGGCATTTACAATGAAGCCTAGGAATTTTCCCGAAGATACCCCGAAAAAGCACTTCTAGGGGTTGAGCTTCATATTATATCTTCGTAACACGGCGAAGCGTTCTTTGAGGTCATCCACATGGTTATTGTTATGTTGAGATTTAACTAACATATCGTCAACATAAACTTCCATGTTATTACCTATTTGCTCAGAGAACATCATGTTTACGAGCCGCTGGTAAGTGGCTCCAGCATTCTTGAGTCCGAATGGCATGACGTTGTAGCAATACAACCCTTTGTCTGTCACAAAACTTGTATGCTCTTGGTCAGAGGCATGCATGGTAATCTGGCTATATCAAAAATAGGCGTCCATGAATGACATTAGTCCATGTCCTGCCGTGGCATCTACGAGCTGGTCGATCCGAGGTAAGGGGAAGCAGTCCTTAGGACAGGCCTTATTGAGGTCTGAGTAATCGATACAGGTCTGCCATGTCCCATTAGGCTTCGGGATCAGCACCGGGGTGGCTACCCAATCGGGGTAAAAGGCATCTCGGATGAATCGGTTTGCTTTCAACCTATCGACTTCCTCTTTTAGAGCCTTCTTCCTGTCATCATCCAGTAGTCTTCGCTTTTGCTGCTTCGGAGGGAAGCTTTTGTGACATTCAATGCGTGGCTCACTACATTCAGACTTATTTCTATCATGTCCGAATGAGACCATGCGAAAACATCCTAGTTCTTTTCAAAAATCAAATTAATTGCTATTTCGTTTCTTTGGGAAGGTTTTTCCCTACCTTTACTGTCTTCGGGGGATCTGCTTCTTTGAGCCTGACCTCTTCGACCTCTTCCAATGGTTCGAGGTCAGCTCTTTCCTCTATTCTTGGATCGATTTCTTCGTCTATTTCAAAGATTGTCCCGTCCTTATTCTGAATTATGACGAGCGTTTGTGCACTCGTCTGCTTCTTTCCTCTAATGGAAATGTTATAGCATTCCCTTCCTTCTAGCTAGTCTCCCTTCAGTGTCCCGATGCCACTAGAAGTCGGGAACTTAATGACCAAATGCCTCACAGATGAAACTGCCCCCAGCCCTACTAGGGCTGGTCTCCCGAGCAGCACGTTGTAGGCCGATGGCAAGTCCACTACTATGAATTCCATCATCTTGGTTGTTGAGACTGGGAAGTCTCCCAAGGTCACAGGGAGTTCGATGGACCCCATACAAGCAATCCCTTCTCCTGAAAATCCATACAACGTCGTTGCACAGGCCTTTAGGTCACGAAGCGCGAGTCCCATCTTTTCTAAGGTGGCCTTATAAAGGATGTTCACTGAGCTCCCATTATCAATAAGAACTCAGTGAACCCTCTTGTTCGCAAGCTGAAGAGTGATGACCAGTGGGTCGTTGTGAGGAAATTGGACATGGGACGCATCGTCCTCAGTAAAGGTTATAGGTTGAGATTCAACCTTTTGGTATTTCGGAGCTCTGGGTTCGGGTTCATAAGGGGACCCGTCGCCAGTTTTTAGCTCATTCACGTATCTCTTTTGGGAGTTCTTGCCCGATCCTGTAAGATGAGGCCCGCCCAAGATGGTTACAACATCTTCTCCATCAATCGGAGGGGGTCTCTCGTCTTCCCTTGCTCAGGAATTGCTGTTTTGGGCAGGCAGTAGTGCAACTGTCCTTTGGCTGGTAGAAGCCTGATTATTGTTCTGGTTCCTTACATACTGCTTGAAGTATCCTCTTGAGATCAGACCTTCGATCTCATCTTTCAGCTGCCTGCATTCATCAATAGTGTGTCCAATATCTCTGTGAAATCTGTCGTACTTATTGGAGTCTCTCTTGGATTTTTGGTTCCTCATGGGGTCTAAACGTCTGAAAGGGACCTAGTTTTTATTAGCCAGGTAAATATTCTCCCGAGACTCGTTGAGCTCGGTGTACACCTTGTATACGGAGAAATACCTTTCCCCTTTATTCTTCTTTCCCCCTTCCGCCTTGGGGTTACTTCCTTCATTCTTCTTTCTTTTGGAAGGGTTTTCTGTAGGGGGTTTCAAGGCTGATGGTTCCGCCGAGGTCGAGGAAGAGTTTAAGTTTTCGTTGTAGTTATGGGCTGAGAGGCCATATTCAGCGTTGACCTCGCCTCCTCTACATTGACGAACCTCTGAGCTCGTCGATTAAACTTGGTTATGGACCTCACAGGCTTCCTCTGCATATCTTCCCAGAGGGGACTTCCCGGCATCACCCTAGCTCGGACGGCCATTAAATGGCCGCTGTCGTCTACATCACGAGCTCGGGCGACTTCTAGATTGAATCTTGTAAGGTAGCTCTTCAATGTTTCATTTGGTTGTTGCCGGACATTGGTCAAGGCAGACGCCTCGGGCCTTATCCCGACCATGGCTCTAAATTGCTTCTTGAAATCTCTCGATAACTGATCCCAAGAAGCAATTAAATGCCTCTTATATTTTTCAAACCAGTTTTTTGCTAGCCCTGTAAGCGAAGGTGGAAACAGCATGCATCTGAGCTCGTAGCCCACATTACTTGCTCTCATAATAGTATTAAACGTACTTAAGTGACTGTACGGGTCGGATTTCCCTTCAAAAGGTAGGACATGAGGAATCTGAAACCCTTGAGGAAACGGAGTGCTGGAAATATGGGGAGCAAATGGTTCGAGTTCTTCATCAGACTCTTTGTCCCAATCCCAACCTCGCTCATTCTGCAATAGCCTAAATGTTCTTTCCAGTTGATCAATTCTCTCCTGGACTAAATCCACGGGGGGTCTAACCTGAAATTGGTTACCATTAATCAAAATTCCAGGTTCGTGCCTTCGCCTGGGATCCTTGTGCCCATTTAGGCAATCTCTCAAGTCTGGGTTCGAGGGGTTACCGCTACCCCGATTTTGATTCAGGTGTTCCCGTAAGTTTGGGTGGTCCCTTTGGTTCCCAATATTTCTGCGTCCTTGGTCATACATACTGACTGATCTGGTGTCCCTTGAACCTTCACTGGCGAGGCTCGCTGCATGGTTGTTTCGAGATGGGTTCCTTTCAGGTTGTCTCGTCTCTATAGTGTGAGACCGAGACATTTGGCTTCTCGTAGGCTGGGTGCCTCTCCTTTCTCTAGCAGCTTAATCATTCCCCTGCTTCTGTCCAGCCCTCCTTTCCCTATTACCCTGAGTCGGTTGTGTGTTTCTCCGAGGCGGTGAGGGATATCTTATCGGCGACGGAGGGTGCCGTATGGGTGATGGTGGCTGCCACCCATTTCGGGGTCTGGAAGGTCCCGAGTTCGCCTGTGTTGGCTCGGGAACATTCTGCGCGTTACCAGGATTCTGAGTTCGAGCCGCTGCGGGGGCTCGGTTATTCCCAGTTTCGGCTGGTAACTCAACAGTCGAGTTAACAGGAGCTCTAGCCCGGGTGTTTCTTCGGGGCCTCGAGGGAGCAGGCTGTTCTGCCGGTAGCGGAGGTTGCTCCGTTCTTCGTATGGCAACATTTTTGCGAGGTCGCCCACGAGGCGTGCGGGGAGGAACATGAACATCCCGCGGAGGTGGGGCTTAGACCTTAGGCGGAGGTGGGGGGCTGAGCCGCCTGCGCCTCCACAGCCAATCTAGCTAGCTCCTCGTTACGCTTCTTGGCCTCCGCCAACTGCTTTCTCAACTGACGGTTTTCGAGTTCCACAATGGGGACATATCGCTCAGGGTTATAGTACATGTCCTCATCGTCCCTGGGGGCCGGTGGTGCAGGTGGTCCTCGAGAGTTAGAGGATCCACTTCTCTCCTCTGGGTTCGGATTCATCATTGGCTGTTTCCCAGGGCGTCGCGGCTAGCTAACTTTTTCTTCAAGAATATTAGGATCATTCGCGACCATAGCTGATTAGGGAGGCTTCTTCAACTGACTAGACTCAGATTCGTATTGCTTAATGCTCTCAATGAAAGCACCAAACTGTTGACGCTGCTTTTCGTCAACTTAAATCGTAGAGCAATTAAACAATATGAACTACGGTGCGAATGAATAATATAGTGGAACAATAAGGTTTTTACGTGGTTCAGTAGTTAAATCTGCCTAGTCCACGAGTGTATGTTATTAAGACTTGGAGTTTTCTGGAAATCCTTTAGAGATGAATTACCCAGAGTTTTCTCTCAAGATATCAGATGATCGGTCCTTTACAAGTGATCATTACGTCTCTATTTATAGAGAGGTTACAGAGTTCATTCCTAAATATTTCGGGAAGATACTCTGCATATAAATTCAAGTAATTACATTAAATGCTGTAACTCCTATATACAAGGAAACATCCCCTGAAGACCCGGAAACGCATAACAAACTTGTTAATATCCCTTTAATGTTTGGATGTTACAACAATAAATATATTTAAACATACGGAACGCGTTACATCAGATGACCCATCGAATCTCCGAGGTCAGCAACCAACATCGTGTTAGTCAAGGCTTACGGTCATGTTACGAACTGGCCATCTTATTCCAAGACTTGCTCGGAGCAGATAAATACCATTGAGGCTGTCACATTCGAGCCTATACTTTTTAAGCTCGGACTACTAGATTCAAATGCAGTCGATAACGGATGTACCCCGATGTTATGCCCTTTCGAGCCTAGAAAGAATCTCGAGGTTACATGTCTTCGAGATTGCCATCTTACTTCGAAGGTTTTACAACTGGACCATAAACATGTATTTCATATATCTTGAGCTCATACTTGACGAGTCCAGCTTTTGAGGTCATAATTTCTGGTCTCGAAATTTGGGTGTAACAATATTAAGTTTAAGTTTAATTAAATTTTACTTAAGTTATAAAGTGTATGATTTTATTATTTTTATATAATTATCATTGTAAAATATCTTTAAAATATTATATTTTAATTTGTTTAATTATTTATTTATTTTATTTTATTTAAGTTTAAATTATATTTACAATCTACCGTTAAATATAAAAATGTTTTGTTAGTTAAAAAAAAAAATAGTTAAAACTAATAATTTCCCTCATTTACACTTTTTTATATCTAGAAGAGATATATCATCATAACTAGATTATATATATAAATATATATATCTATATATAATGCTTTTATATCGTGAAGATAATTTGATTATAGTTTATATAAAACCAGAATTAATTGAATAAAATAGTTTTTTTAATGTATAAATGACACGTAACGTACACAAATAAATGAATAATAATAATATGTTTACCTTTGTTTGTGAACGTATTATTTTTTGGGTTTAAAATAATGAGAAAAGGTAATGCACGCGTGTTAGAAATACAATATAGAAGAAAAGCCTTTGGCATGTTGCCGTTTCTATGATGTTTCATATGTCCTCAAGTGAGATATTTTTGAGAAACAACTATAGTCTTTATCATAAATATATATAATATAAATGACTTGATTGAAACTATATATTGGATGGGGTCCCCCTTTAATAATGTTCATTTACTATTACAAAAAATCATTTTATTACACTTTTTTAGGACACTCACCTAAATGCGAATCCTAAAAATAGCTCCCGAGCTTTTTAGGACTCGCAGAATTTCTTTTAGGACTGGCGGAGCGAGTCCTAAAAACTATGTGTGTCTTAAAAGTTTGATTTTTTTTAACAAACACCTCCTGAACTTTTTAGGACACTCATTGCGAGCCCTAAAAACTTATGCGTGTCCTAAAAATTTGAATTTTTTTTTAACAAAAGTTCCTGGACTTTTTAGGACAGTCATTGAAAGTCCTTAAAGAATTTCTTTTATGGCTCACGAGTCCTTGCGAGCCCTAAAAACTTATGTGTGTCCTAAAAGTTTGATTTATTTTTTTTAACTAAAGTTTTATTATATATTAAATCTCAAAGAAAAAAAAACAAGAGCCCATTCTCTCTCTCTCCTTGCTCTCTTCCCCCTTCTCTCTCTCTCTCTCACTCACGAAACCCCACTGCCAGCCACGAACGACGGCGCTCCGAACACCCCCCGCCTACACGCGCCCGCTCCCCGGCCCCCAAAACCCACAACCCCGCGAGCCTATGGCCTCACGCGCCACCTAGCTTAGTCGACGGAGCCTTCCAAGTTCGAAAATTTTTGTGGGTTTCTCTCACAAAAACCCACTGCCCAGCCACGTACGGAGACTCTCCGGCCACCCACCTTCTGCACGCACCGCCCCACGGTGTTCCCCGACCCCCAAAACCCCCAACCCCGCGAGCCCCTACCCTTACACACCCCCTAGCCTAGTCGACGAAGCCCCCAAAGTTCGGTGACCATGTGAGTTTCTGAAAAGTTTTGAGCATTTTCCGACCACCTCGAGCCACCCCGAGCCAAATGACCACCATTACTGCATTCCTTGTACTTTGGACTTCAAAACCCACTAAAGGACCGAACTGAACCACCACCGTCATCGTTGGAGCTCCGGCGGGAGCTTTGGCTACCATCTAATTTTTTAGAAGAGCAAATCCTAAATAACCTCAGTTTTTAAGGCTTTTAAATAGAAAAATCGCGCGACGCGAGTCCTAAAAACTTTTTTATGGCTCGTTTTTTTTAGTAGTGATTAAATAACAAATGGCAAGATATAGAGAGATATTAGTCACTTTAATTAGAGCAGAGACCAAATGCGTTTACTAGTTAACACTGAAATGGACTATCTCGATTTTGTCAAGTTGATGACTATGGCTATGTTTGAGAGTGGGAAAGAAAAAAACTGTGATGAAAAGAGTATGAGGTTCATGTGTTATTTTGAAGGAGAGAGATCTAATTAAATTTTGTAATTTTTCTCAATGTAAAAATTAAAAATTGATTTTTTTATTAACATATA
This sequence comes from Humulus lupulus, assembly GCF_963169125.1. Taxonomy (NCBI): domain Eukaryota; kingdom Viridiplantae; phylum Streptophyta; class Magnoliopsida; order Rosales; family Cannabaceae; genus Humulus; species Humulus lupulus. The sequence goes on along the minus strand of NC_084799.1, from coordinate 194,835,262 downwards.
GAATATATATAATTATATATATATAGGAAGCTTCTTAGGTAGGGGACATCACTTTTGCCTCTATTGTAGGAGCGTTTTCTATTTTCGGTACTTGGAGAAACTATAACTCATTTTTTTTGTACGAGAGCATATATAATAGTTGTAGTAGGCATCCCACTAATTTTTAAGAAATTCTGATGAATTTATAGTGCCAAAATTAGTGTTCAAATAATTTGTTTTCCACGCGTCTAAAAAAAATCAGGCACACATACAATTGACTATTTGAACTTTGATTTCAGTATCGGAAATTATTAGAAATTTTTCAAAAATTAGCAGAATTCATGTTATAATTATAATGTACGCTATCATAACAAAAAAATTGGCTTATAATTTTTTCAAATAACAAAAATAAGATACGATATCACTATAAAAACAAAAGTAATACACCTACCTAAAAAAAATTGCAATATATATAACATTATTTTTGACAAAATGTACAAGAAGATTAGGAATGTGGTCCCTAAAAGCATTGACTTAGCAAGTCAACAATTTTACTATTAAGGACTAACTTGGACTTATAAACCACTGCTTGAACTAGTCAAAATACACTCTCTTGCACTACGTAACGTATATACTATTTATGTAAAGTTACAGTATTAATTTCTGCATATGTAGTTAGCTAATCAAGGCCATTGTTTTGATTTTCTAAATCAATTTAGTGCAACAATAGGTGATAGGTAAAGCTCTTTAATTTGTATCCACACACACTTGGGATGATATCTAGAATAATTGAAAATCACACATATACCAAACAATCGATAACACCCATAATTAATGGGACCCGGAAATTAAGTTGTAAGATATTATAGGGAGTTATTGAAAGTGAAAATTGTTGTACTGAATATTTGATTTTTAATTTGTTTGACAAATAGGTTTTTTTTTTTTTTTTGCAACAATGAATAATTCATTGGTAATAATCATAGTGTAATACATCATGAATAAAAGGATGATACTCCTCTATTTAAGGACGTTCCTAAGCCACCTTAAGAGCGTGCACAATTAATCTATAAGCACACTTATTAGCATATCGATGGACATGAATCAGGGACACTCGAGGAAAATTGGACAACAAACTTGCCATATCATCTAATGAAAAACCCAAGTCAACAAAAAACTTTGATCACTTAGAGAAAACTGATACTAATGCCAAACAATCTGCCTCTATAAGAAATTAAGAAAGTCCTAGATCAAAATTCCAATCCAAAGCTACCATCAAAGCTACAAATTTTGCTAAAATAACTGAGAAACAACTTGCAAAAACACCATTAACAAAAGTGACATCATAAAAAAAAAAGTTATTTATAGTTAATATATAAATATTTTAAATTTAAAGTCTCCTTCGGTCTCAAAAATATTTCTCTAATTTATTGTTTAACTATATATTTATATATTCTTTGGAAAAACAAAAAACAATATATATATATAAAATTTCTTAAAAAAACTATATATTTACAGATCTCTCAATATTTGTTTATTTATATCTATATGCAGTGGCGGACCTAGAAATTTAGGGGGCAAAATTTTTAAAAACAATATTTAGAGGGTGCATAAAATATCAAAATATAAAAAGTGGTAAATGTAAAATTTAGATGAGATAAATGTCAAAATTTACATAAGAAAATACTAAATTGTAAAGTTTAGAGGGGTATAAATGTAAAATTTTACATAAAAATGACTAAATTGTAAAAGTAATATCAAACTATTTTTTTGAATTTTGTTTTCTGTGGGCATCAGCCCACCCTAAGGCTCCATCTGGGTCTGCCAATGCCTATATATCTTTCTTAGAAAAACTATACATTTATAAATCTCTTCTGATATCTATTTATTTCTTTTTCTTTATTCAATTCTTATTGGCTTACTTTTTTTTTTTATATGTTTTCTAGGTTTTTTTTGGGTCAATTAAGTCGTATATGTGGCTTTAATAAAACATTAACATCCTTTGGTGACACTTTTATTTTTTTTGTTGTTTTAATAAAAATAAAATCATTTTTTTATTCTCATTTTTCTTTCTTGATAATGTTTGATGTTAAAAATGTGATTTGTAACTATATTTTTATTTTTTTATTTTTTAAAAATAAAAAATATTTGCTAAATTGTAATTTTAATTTGTAAAATTAAAAATGAAGAAAAAAAGTTGGAATAAACATTTTAAAAATAATTTTGAAAGTTTGAGTAACGTATTATATAATATGAGAAATGAAACAAGAGAGAAATTTGAGAAATAAATATATATAACAGATAAAAAATAGAGATGAAACAGATATAGAAAATTGAGAAAGGAGAAGTAGATTAGAGAAATTGAAGTGAGAGAATGAGGGAAAGAAGTGAGGAGTAATTAGGAGAGAAAGTGAGGAGTAAAAAAACTAGTGAAAAAAAAAAGAAAAAGTGATAAAAGATAAAGCTGATGGATAAAGAGTGATGAGAGAGAAATAAAAGTTAAAATAGTAAGGAGAGAAAGCATTACAGTAGTAGTAGTAGTAATAGTAATGAAATATGTTTAGATTATAATTAAAAAAACTATTTAAATAAATTTTATAATAAATATTTTTTTAAATATATTGATTATAATTTTTAAAAAAGTAAAACTAGTTTTATCAAATATATTTTTAATTTTTTTCTTTTTAAAAAAAAAAAAAAAAAGCATTATCAAACAACATGTTATCACTTTCATCAAGTGCCAAATCACGACAATAGAAAGAATATTAGGTTAATTGTGTTGATTAATATAATAAGTCAAGAGTCTATGAGGATTTTCGAAGTCTTCATCTCTGTCAGTTAGTAATATTGGTCTTCTTCTTGGCTAGCATTTGAAACCTCACATAATTCAAAATTAATATATTCGACTTAAATTAGACATAATTAATAACGACCAAATCATATTATATAACATGCATGCTCATTAATTAGTAATAGAGCTGTTACATATCAAATATAAATAAAACCACGCAAATGGCTTGATGAGCGACTTGTCTATACCAAATTGAAATCATTAATTAATTAATTATATATATACTTAGAGCACTTACATTGCGTGCTCTACTCCATTTTTTAAAATACATCATCAAAACACACATTTTTCTATTTTACTTTTAAGTTTTACATTATACAATATATCAGCTTCTCTATATATTTCTTTACATCATTTAAATATTATATCTTTAAACATATTTTATTACTTAAAGTAAAATAAAATAATTGAAAAAGAAAAAAAACTAATAAATATATACTAAATAGAGAGAGAAAAGTTATAAAAAAATATTAAAATATTATATAAAGGATATGTAAATATTATGTAAATGTAGATATAGATTAATTGGAGTTTGTGCGTAGCTATTATAAATATATGTATAAAGAAGCTGATGGAAGATGTTTTTATGAGTTTTAGCTAAATATTATAAAGAAAGTGTAGTATAAAATATATCACAAAAACATACATTTTTATAATTTACTTCAAAACTTTTACATTATACCATACATCTGCTTCTTTACATTATTTATATATTACATTTTTAAAAATATTTTATTTATTTTAAGAAATAAAATAATTAAACATAATAGTATCACACTCGTATATATACAAAAATTTATAAAAAAATAATAAAATATTTATAGCTTGATAAATAGTATTTCACTACATATAAAAAAATACTATTCATTTAGGTAAAAAAATATAACTTTACATCATCCAATGGAAGGCTACTTAACTATTTTTTCTCTATATTATAAAGAATAACACATTTTAGCTCATCCAATGTGAGTGCTCTTAGTAGAATCAATGTGCAGTTTGCTTAGTTTTAAAATTATAAATATTCACTACAAGAAAGAAAGTTTTTGCCGGCGCAATTTGTAATTGCGCCAGCAAAAAAAACTTTTACCAGCGCAAGTAGTGAAATGCGCCGGCAAAAACAAGGTTATTTGCCGGCGTTCTTTTACGTCGGCAAAAGTTTGACAATATAATAGAAGAGACTTTTGCTGGCGCAATTCACCTAACGCACCGGCAAAAGTCAACGTGAAATTAATGTGTTGCACGTTTTTAAGGAGGTAGATGGCCAGACTTTTGTCAGTACTTTTCGTTGCGCTGGCAAAAGTCTCAAAATGCGTCAGTAAAGGTATACTTATTTAAACGACGTCGTTTTGAACTAGGGTTTCTCTGATAGACTTTTACCGGCACAACGAAACGCGCTGACAAAAGTCATAACGATATACCACAGCCGCCTAAGCCTTCTTCCCCATTTTTTTCAATTTCTCAATTTTCTCTCATCTTCAACCTTTTCTTCTATTCTTCAACGGCACCACCCCCTCATTTTCCCTCTCAAGGTAAGTTATTTTATTTTCCCCATTGTTTATTTGTTTTGCTCACGAATTTTCCCCTCATTCCTATTTTTTTTTCTCAGTGGTAAACTGGACCACCACCAGCCGACCGGACCACCCTGCCACCACCGAAACACCACGCCGATCGAACCATCCCACCACGACTGGACCTCCACAAAAACCGGTATACAAATATATATATTTATATTTATGTTTGTGTTTTTTTGTTTTGTATTTTCTTATTTTTTATTTATTTATTTTTCTTTTATTTATTTTTTTATTTCTGTTTACATATGATTTTATTTTTTTTCTATTTTTTTTATTTTCGTTTTCTGTTTTAAATTTTAGAAAAAATGCTACAAGAAAAAATCAAATTTTATGTTGTGCATGATAGTATAGTAAAAATTATTACATTAGATGATCTAATATAATCTCATAATTAGAAATTAATCTAATTAGTATTCGATTAATCTTAAGATTATGAGATTAGATTTGGTATTATAATAAGATTAAATTTTAGCAATTAAAAATCAAATTTTAAAATATTTTAGAAATTTTAAGTAAATATGTGTTTATATTGTGCATTCTCTGGGAATATTCTGTACATTGATCTAGTAATATTATGTATATTTTTGTGCGTAGTTTGTAGGTTTTATAAAATTTTGGAATAGTTTAAAATATAGCTATTATGCTGCCCAAATTTTGTTAGTCTTAGGAAAATTAACATTAATTACAAAAAATATAGTCGTTAACATTAATTTTTATTTTAATGCTTTATATGTATTTGATTCTATTAATAACAACTATTTTAAAGTTATTTTTATAATATATGTTTTTTGTATTTATTAATTTTTTTTTGTAAAATTAAAAAAACAGATTTGAATATGTATTTTTTTTTATTTTAATGTTATATATGTATTTGTTTATTTTTGCTTGTTAATATTTATTACATTGTATTTTGTGATATATGTATTTTAGTTAAAGTATGAACTTAAAAAAATCAGATTAATAATGCATGTTTATATTTTTAAATTGTTTTATATTAAATGTGATATTTTTGTGAATATGTATTTAATAATTTTTTTGGTATTAATAAAAAAATCAGTTTTGGTATATATTTTTTTGTGGTTAAATATTTGTATATATGTAAATTGATGTATTTGTTAATGTATATATATGTTTTGTATGATATGGAAATATTCTGGTTATATATGTGTTTAATTTGTAGGTTTTTAAATATTTGAAATAGTTTAAAATATAGTTGTTAAGCTGCCCAAATTATGTTAGGGTTAGTAAAATTAATAAAAGTTTAATAATTAATTAAATAAAAGTTTAGTAATTAATTAAATAAAAGTTTAAGTATTAAAAAAAATACATCAAAAAATTAAATAGGGAAAAACTCCACCTCCGCAAAAAGGGAAACAAGTGGAAGAAACCGCACGCCAGTTACACACTCAGTGTCCTGGAGCATCGAGTTTTCGGTGAATCTGTGAAGTCAGTTGAATTCCCAGACGGTTTTGCTGCAAACCATTCGAAGAATTGTCAGGAGTGTGTCCTAAAAGCATATAAAAGTCATTTTTTTTGTGAATAAATAAATATAATGGTTTATTATTATTGTTATATTTAGATTGTTAAATTATTGTTTGAATAATTTTGTAAATATCAGAAAAATTCTATATTCATTATTAAGGACGTGATCTTGTATTAGTACGAGAGAATTAAGATCACATGAATGAATAAAAATAGTCAACAACAACAAATTAAAGTTATGGAATTCTTTAATTGGAGTTGTAAGTACGGTTTACTGAGTATCATAATGATACAAATAATCTAGATTCAGATTATTGATGTGGTAGGACATCTCGGTAAATGTGCTTTATATAATATGATTATATATGACATGGACCGATATGAATTAAAGTCTTTATCCAAAAACTATTTAACAATAAAGACTTGTAATTCATATCATAACTGATGATCATTTATATATAAACCTAAATCCTGAGTGTTCATGAACTCTTGTTCATGTTTATTAAATATTTTGATTCAGTCGTTAAGGTCTCTTCAAAGAATGAGGCTAATGACTTTTTTTTTTTAGATTTAATATCATGGATGGCTGGGAACATGTATCAACAATACGGAATGTAATCTTTCCTAACGGATCGTATATTAGTTCCCTTAAGGGTTAATTCTGGAACTGAATGATTTTGAGCTCAAATCTATAATTAGATTATAGATTAATTATTCACTAGTGAATTAATTGTACTTAAGGAATAAGAAGTAAATTAGAAAGGTAAAATGGTAATTCTTCCATTCTAGTTTATGAACTAATTAATTAGAGGGTTGAACTATTGTAAGATGGTTATATCAATGGACGACTTAAGATACGATTTCTGTAAAAGTATATATATAACATAAATAGTGTAATTCTCAATTTATAGTGGAGTAATATCAAAATTAATAAATTAATTATTATAATTAAAGAGTTTAATTATTTAGTTTATTTATTGGAGCTTAATGTTATAGGTCCATGGTCCCCAAAATGGCTCAAACAATCACTGACAAAGGTAAATACAAAAATGGACAAAAAGGACTTATGTGATAAGTAAAATATTTTTCTATGTATCAAACATAATTATTAATTATGTGCAATTAATTAATTATTTGATTTAACAAAAATATAATTAATTTTGAATTAATTTATTTTTGGAATTTTTGGTATTTAAATAATAATAAAAATTGGGAAAAATCACATGCCATCACTGGCATGTGGTACATGTGTAGCACAGTGCACAGTCACTGTGCTACACACATAAGAGACTGAGCAGTTTCTTGGTTCCACAATTTTAGTTATTTAAATATTAAATAAATAATGAGATATTGTAATATGATTAAAATATTATTATTTAAACAAAAAACTGATAACTGATTAGTTATTTTCAAATTGTTTAAAATAACTAAGATTTTATTTTAATATATTGGATATATTAAATATAGGATATCAGTTTTTTTTAGAACGTAACTTTTCAGGGATAAAAAAATATCTAGAAATCTCTCTCAGAGAAAGAGAACAGTGACACAAACAAAAGTCATTGTTCTTCACAAAACCTAGGTCCAAACTTTATCAGATCTCATGTGTTGAGAACATCTGATAAATAGTTTTTTGCCTATTGTTTGTATAGCGAGCCCACACTCGTTCTTTGTGTGCTGAGAACATTTTGGAAGATCTTAGTGTGAGCTCTCAAGGATTTAGCCATACAAAAAGATAGCTGCAAGGAAGGACCTGAGGTAATTTTTCTATTTATGTCTTTGATTCAATATATATATATGCATGTGAAGAAGTAGATCTAGAAATCTTATGAGATTAAACTAACAATTTGATTGTTGTTCCGCTGCGTATAATCTCTGATTTGATCAATAAAAACCAACCAATGGTACCAGAGTCATCTTCACATATATATATATTGAATCTGTGTGGGTTTACTTTTATGCATTTATTTATTTTGATGAATGAATGGATGACTTAATGTGATTGAATGCATGGGAATGTTGAATCGTTAATTGTATGGTGTTTTTGGGTTAGAATTTTTTTTATGATTAGATCATTGTGTAAGCCATTAAAGGGCATAGGATTTATGTAATTTTATTTGGTTTTTGACACCATAAAATTGTAATTCCGATCACACAAAAGTCAGAACGGAGCCCGGGATTCAGAATTCAGCCACCGCTCCTCCGAGGCCTACCTCCGAGCTGCTGCCGGAACGTCGTACGGACTGTATGGACGGATCCGTACGATTTCGTACAACCCGGCCCCGGCAGCTTCATTTGATGCCACGTGTCCCTGTCCTGCTGGTCCAGAATATTTTTTTTTATTTTCTGAAATTATTTTGTTATTTTTAAAAATTTTAAATGTTAAATATCCTATTTATTATAAATTTGATATTTAAATAATGTGATAATTTTGTTATCCTAACAAACATTTTTTTTTAAATCTAATTTCAAAATTTAATTTTAAATATAACAGATTTTATTTAATTATTTCAGTTTCTAATTTTAATTCAAAGTTGTTTTAATTAAAAAGAAAAATAAAAATAATGATTATTTGAAAGTCTATTTTAATTAATCAAAATAATTAGAAAATTGTTTTCTTATTATTATTCTGGACCAACAACGACACATATCCTACTGATAGTAAAGTAAAGAAGCCCGATGGAGATCAAGGCGATTTTTTTTTTTTAATTTTATAAAGTGGTTGTAAAATTAGAAATACCCAAAAGCACCCGGTTCAACATTTATTGTTTATTTATTTAAATAATTATTTTCATGTGATTGATAACATGTTCATGCATTGTATGCCATACATAAAAACTCACACAGTCATAATCATGCATCTCATTTGTAGAAACATGATTATTAAGATTGTCCTATATGTTTATATGAATTTTTTTGCGAAATCAATTACATGTAAATTACTTAGTTTTATTTTTGAAAACTTGGTAAAATATCACACCAATTTTTAAGTATTTATGACTTATTTTCTTTAAACCAACTTTATTTTAAAAAGTGTTTTTTTTTAGTACAGTTTAGATGAACATGATTGGTAATTTAAAATTGGATATGGACCTAGAAACTCGCTTTCTTTCCAATTTTAATTATGTTCATAAGGTTTAAAGATGTTATAATTAATTTGGAATTAATTAGGTTAAAAACACTTATTTCAAAATAATGAGTGGGAGAGGGTTGATATCTCAAACATATCCCATGGTCTCTATTATTAATATAACACTGTGAGATATGAATAGCGCCTCGCGACGGCTTTGTTTTCGTCCCCCTAAGGAAGGTGTCTGGACATATCAATAGCAAGGTTGTATTTCTTACATAGATAGGAACTAATGATGTATTTTAGGCTTGACCGACCCTAAGGCGGCATGTCCTAAGTTAAGTCATGAACTCCGAAATAATGGGTTACACTCACAAAGCTATGATTAAGCTTTTGCAGTGGATAATCATAACTTGACCAAACTAAGCGGTACTTTAATGTTTAAAAGAGAAAATTAAGAGTTATTTTAAGTTTTAAACAATAAAGATAAGAATGTCTTATAAATTCTCTAAAATTAATTTGATCGACCCTAAGGCGGCACTTTAATTGTTAGAAAATTTTATCATGGAAATTAATCTTTATTTTATGTGTTTTAATTGTGCTCATGCTTCACGTTTAATTTCCGAAACTTTGATATTTATTTTTCTAAATATAATAATATTTATTTGTATTTATTTATTGGAGGCAAAAATGTCTATTGGTGAATTACACATCGATGCCTTTCTCAAATTCTTGGTTTTTGAACCTGAAAATATGCAACACTGGTTTCAAGGCATGTTGACTATTGTTTCTTATAAGAAGATGATGTCAACTGTTTGTGAAAAACCTCCAACAGAACCACCTTTGGCTACTAGCTATGAAGCATAAGAAAAATATGCAAATTGGATGAAATTCGATCGGTTGGCATGTTATTGCATGCTTTCAACCATGCCTGACGAAAAAAAGGAAAAATATATACACAATGACTCAGCACATGAGATGTGGCGAGTAATGACAGATGAAGTCTTTGCTGAGTGTCATCGTTTATATCAAACAAAAAAGGTAAACAAGATTTACATATATTTTTCAACTTTAAATAATAGATTCAAATACAATGAATATCAGATTCAAATTTTTGGATAGTAGATTAAAAAATATATGCCACTAAACTATTTTTCTTTTGTTTTTCATTTTGCAGAATCGGAACCCTGAAAAGGAGGAAGAGACTGATGAGGATTTGAATAGCAAGTAAAGAGCTGGAGAAGTTGGAGAGTAGTTTTTATTTAGTAATTTTATCGTTAGTTGAACAATTTAAATTTCTTTATTTTGTTTTAAAAATTTTAGATTTCTTTAAACAAAGAAAACTGCAGTCTAGAAATTTAGTTTATTGTTAGTAATTTTGATTATTAATGTTTGGAAACTTATTTCTATTTTTTGCATAACATTTATTTCTTTTATTAATAAAGTAGTTATTATTTGAATAAATTATCTATTTACTTGTTATGCAAATGCTTTGGGATAAACAAAGTTTACATACTTATAATGAATGACAAATTTTTATAATTTTGAATTATTTAAAAACACCTAATCTTAAATCTATTAAACTGATTCTGATAGTGAAAAATATCTGTAGCACTTGAGATTGGGCCATATTAGTCTAGACAAAATAAATAGGCTTGTAAAGGATAGTCCTTTAAGAGAACCATCTATTATATCTCTCCCTGTTTAAAAATCTTGTCTAGAAGGCAAAATGACCAAGAGACCTTTCTCTGCTAAAGGTTCAAGAGCCACATAACCACTTCAGCTAGTACATATGGATGTTGCAATCTACTTAATGTACAAGCAAGAGGAGATTATGAATATTTTGTCACTTTCATTGACGATTATTCAAGATATGGTTACCTATACTTAATGCAAAGAAAATCTGAAACTTTTGGAAAGTTCAAAGAATTTCAAGTAGAGGCTGAAAAGCAATTAGGTAAATCACTAAAAAGGCACTTCGATCTGATCGAGGAAGAGAGTACTTGGACTGTGAATTCAAGAACCATCTACGTGAGCATGGCATTCAAATCCAACTCACTACATCTGAAAAACCATAGTGAAATGGTGTTTCAGAAAAACGGAACAGAACGTTATTAGATATGGTTAGATCAATGATGAGTTTCTCATCATTACAACTGTCATTCTAGGGCTATTCGATTCAATGTGTTCTATACATATTGAATGATGTTCCATCTAAGTCTATCCAAAAGACATCCATAGAATTATGGAATGGTTGTAAACCTAGTTTACACCATTTTCGAATTTGGGGGTGTCCAACACATGTGCTTAAAGGAAAGACCGGGAAGTTGGAAACACGCTCTGAAGTGTGCATGTTTGTGGGATATTCCAAAGAGACTAGAGGTGGAATTTTCTATAGTCCAAAAGAAAATAAAACATTTGTATTGACAAATGCAACTTTTCTTGAATATGACTATGTTAATAACCACAAACCTCGCAGTAAGGTTGTACTGGAGGAGATGGTCTCGAATGAAGTTGCAAAGTCACCAGCAATAACCAATGAAAAACGGCAAGAGGAAACTGCTAGTTCTAGTCAGAATAGTAGAGAACCTTGTCGTAGTGGGAGGGTTAATAAGTAACCCACATGCTATGAACACGAAGTTCAAATGCTTGTGTCTGACACAAACAAAGACGATCCATTGACATTTGAACATGCAATGAATGATTCTGACAAGGAAAATTGGCAAGAAGCCATGAACCAAGAAATGGAATCGATGTCTTCCAATTCTGTCTGGGTTCTTGAAGATCCACTTGAGAATATCAAACCCATTGGTTGCAAGTGGATATTCAAGAAGAAAAGAGGAGCGGATGGGAAAGTAGAGACTTTCAAAGCAAGGTCTGTAGCCAAAGGTTACACACAGAAAGAAGGGGTTGACTATGAAGAAACATTTTCTCTTGTAAGAAAGGGTTGACTATGAAGAATCCTTTTCTCCATTAGCCCTGCTAAAATCCATTCGTATACTCTTATCCATAGCTGCGTGCATGGATTACGAGATCTGGCAAATGGATGTCAAAACAGCTTTTCTGAATGGCTACCTTGACAAAACCATTTACATGTCTCAACCAGAAGGGTTCAAATTAAAAGATCAAGAGAAAAATGTTTGCGAGCTTCTTAGGTCCATTCATAGACTCAAACAAGCTTCTAGATCTTGGAATCTTAGATTTGATGACACAAGTAAAACATTTGGTTGTTGAACAAAATGTTGACGAACCTTGTGTCTATAAACAAATCAGAGATGGTATAGTAGTATTCCTCGTTCTTTACGTTGATGATTTATTATTGATTGGAAATGACGTAACATCATTATCAAAAGTAAAGAACTGGTTAGCTGAACAATTCCAAATGTAAGATTTGGGAGAAGCCAAGTATGTTCTGGGCATTAAGATTCTTAGAGATAAACAGAACAAAACTTAGGCATTTTCTCAAGCAACTTATACTGATAAGGTGCTAGAAGGCTTTAATAAGCAAAACTTCAAAAGGGGTGTTATGCCAACCCATTCTGAAGGATTCCTTTCCAAGGAGCAGTGTCCCAAAACACCTCAGGAAAAGGAAGACATGAGACAGTATCCCTATGCCTCAGCAGTAGGCAATCTGATGTACGCCATGAGTGTACAAGACCTGACATTTGTTATGCAGTAGGGATAGTCAGCCGTTATCAATCCAATCCTGGATTGAGTCATTGGATTGCAGTGAAGAATATTCTCAAGTATCTTAGAAATACTAGAGAAACTATATGCTAGTATATTCAGGTGGAGACCTGAACCCCACTGGTTACACTGATTCAGATTTTCAATCAGACAAAGATAGTTAGAAATCGACTTCCGGATCAGTGTTTATTGCTGGAGGAGGAGCATTAGTCTGGAGAAGCATTAAGCAAACCAACATTGCAGACTCCACCATGGAAGCCGAGTATATAGCAGCTTGTGAAGCAGCTAAGGAGGCTGAGTGGCTCAAAAAGTTCTACTCCGATCTGAAAGTTGTTCCAAAAGTGGAGAAACCATTTGTTATTTACTGTGACAACAGTGGAGCAGTGGCAAATTCTAAAGAACCAAGAAGCCACAAGAGGGGAAAGCATATAGAGCACAAATACCACTTAATCAGATAAATCATACATAGAGGAGAAGTGTCCATTCTGAAGTTGTATCAGAATACATCCTGGCAGACCCGTTCACGAAGACGCTTCCTGCAAAGCAATTCAAGGGTCATGTACAAAATATGGGATTGAGATAAATGTCTCACTTGCTTTAAGTACAAGTGGGAGATTGTTAGGAGTGTGTCCTAAAAGCATGTAAAAGACCATTTTTTTGTGAATAAATAAATACAATGGTTTATTATTATTGTTATATTTAGATTGTTAAATTATTGTTTGAATAATTTTGTAAATATCAGAATATTTCCATATTCATTATTGAGGATGTGATCTTGTATTAGTACGAGAGAATTAAGATCATATGAATGAATAAAAATAGTCAACAACAAAAAATTAAAGTTATGGAATTCTTTAATTGGAGTTGTAAGTACGGTTTACTGAGTATCATAATGATACAAATAATCTAGATTCGGATTATTGATGTGGTAGGACATCTCGGTAAATGTGCTTTATATAATATGATTATATATGACATGGACCGATATGAATTAAAGTCTTTATCCAAAAACCATTTAACAATAAAGACTTGTAATTCATATCATAACTGATGATCATTTATATATCAACCTAAATCCTGAGTGTTCATGAACTTTTGTTCATTTTTATTAAATCTTTTGATTCATCCGTTAAGGTCTCTTCAAAGAATGAGGCTAATGACTTTTGTTTTGGAGATTTAATTTCATGGATGGCTGGGAACATGTATCAACAATACAGAATCTAATCTTTCCTAATGGATCGTATATTAGTTCCCTTAAGGGTTAATTCTAGAATTGAATGATTTTGAACTCAAATCTATAATTAGATTATCGATTAATTATTCACTAGTGAATTAATGGTACTTAAGGAATATGAAGTAAATTAGAAAGGTAAAATGGTAATTCTTCCATTCTAGTTTATGAACTAATTAATTAGAGGGTTGAACTATTGTAAGATGTTTATATCAATGGACGACTTAAGATTTCTGTAAAAGTATATCTATAACATAAAGAGTGTAATTCTGAATTTATAGTGGAGTAATATCAGAATTAATAAATTAACTATTATAATTAAAGAGTTTAATTATTTAGTTTATTTATTGGAGCTTAATGTTATAGGTCCATGGTCCCCAAAATGGCTCAAACAATCAATGACAAAGGTAAATACAAAAATAGGCAAAAAGGACTTATGTGATAAGTAAAATATTTTTCTATGTATCAAACATAATTATTAATTATGTGTAATTAATTAATTAATTATTTGATTTAACAAAAATATAATTGATTTTGAATTAATTTATTTTGGGATTTTTGGTATTTAAATAATAATAAAAATTAGGAAAAATCACATGCCATCACTGGCATGTGGTACATGTGTAGCACAGTGCACAGTCACTGTGCTACACGCATAAGAGACTGAGCAGTTTCTTGGTTCCACAATTTTAGTTATTTAAATATTAAATAAATAATGAAATATTGTAATATGATTAAAATATTATTATTTAAACAAAAATCTGATAACTGATTAGTTATTTTCAAATTTTTTAAAATAACTAAGATTTTATTTTAATATATTTGATATATTAAATATAGGATATCTGTTTTTTTTAGAACGTAACTTTTCAGGGATAAAAAAATATCTAGAAATCTCTCTCAGAGAAAGAGAACAGTGACACAAACAAAAGTCATTGTTCTTCACAAAACCTAGGTCCAAACTTTATCAGATCTCATGTGTTGAGAACATCTAATAAATAGCGAGCACACACTCGTTCTATGTGTGCTGAGAACATTTTGGAAGATCTTGGTGTGAGATCTCAAGGATTTAGCCTTACAAAAAGATAGCAACAAGGAAGGACCTGAGGTAATTTTTCTATTCATGTCTTTGATTCAATATATATATGCATGTGAAAAAGTAGATCTAGATTTCTTATGAGATTAAACTAACAATTTGATTGTTGTTCCGCTGCGTATAATCTCTGATTTGATCAATAACAAGAATGTCAATGTCAATGATGGCAAGATAACTTGGCTGAAATCACACGATTGTCACGTGTTGTTTCAGCAGTTGTTGCCCGCCGAAATTAGGTCGTTTTTTGTTCCTGAAGTTCGGAAGCCAATTATTGAGTTGTGCGATTTTTTCAAAAAAAATTGTTCATATACTTTGAATGTGAAAGACCTTGAGAAGATGGAGACAGATATTATCACCATTTTATGCAAGTTGGAAATGATATTTCCTCTAGCATTTTTCAACATTATGGTGCATTTGGTTTTGCATCTTCCGAAAAAGGCAATTCTTGGCAGTCCCGTGCACTTTAGGTGGATGTATCCCATTGAACGTTCGATGGCAGTTTATAAACAGTATGTAAGAAATCGTGCACGTCCGGAAGGTTCAATCGCAGAAGCTTACGTGGTCAACGAGGCCTTAACCTTTTGCTTAATGTACCTCCGGGGGGTTGAGACTCGATTCAATAAATTTGTTTGGTTTATATACCGAGTAAAGACAAAAATCATAACGTTGTTGTCCATTTGTAGTGAGCATATGGATGAATTAAGAAGACGGGGGGGGGGGGGGGGGGCTCGAATCTTGAAGTTCAACAAAAAGTTGATTTTCCTCAGTGGTTCAAAGAAAGAGTATGTATATTAGTCAATTGTTTTCCGAAACCTCACTTAATCAATCCAAAACTAAATTTCAATGTTAATGTTGATAGGTGAACGGTTTGCATGAGTCAACACCTACTGAAGTGAATAATGAATTGTATGCTCTCACAAACAAATCAAGCGGCACCGTGTTCTCATATCCAGGGATGATGTTGAATGGTGTGAAATTTGTGATTCATGGTCGTGATATGAAGCTTAAAACACAAAATTGCGGTGTAATGGTGCCAAGTGAGGAAGGAGTGAACTACTATGGAGTTCTAGAAGAAGTAATTGAATTGTCCTACTTGATGGGTTACAGTATTGTCCTATTCAAGTGTAGATGGTTCAATACAAGTAGAATTAAATTGGAATCCAATTTTACGAGCGTATATGTGAAGGAAGAATGTTATAAAGATGATCCTTTTGTTCTCGCATCTCAAGCGAAGTTGGTGTATTATCTTCAAGATGTGAAAAATGAGGATGATTGGAGGCTCGTTAATGAATACATTTTGAGGAATGTATGGGATTTCTCAAATTCCAATGTTGATGATACTGAGACCACAAATGATATACCAATATTGCAATAAGTTAATTCTTCTTCATTTCAGTTTTGGGTAGAACTTCTAATTTTTGATAATCTTCAGTATGATCGGATTGATGTCAATGCCACTGAAGTGTACAACGTCGATGATTTGGTTGGAGAAGGTTCAGATGAATTTGTTGTCGATGATGAAGTTGAATTTGAAGATGGCACGTTGGCCGAGTATGAAGACGATGAGGATGACGACAATGTTCTAGTCGATAGTGATAGTGGTGTTCGCAATGATGTTGTAGTTAGTGATGATGAGGAAAGTGATATTTAGAGTTATCCATTTGAAAGTAGAGTTTGATGCACAAACTGGAAAATCTATTCAAATGTACAGCAAGTGGTTCAACAATTCCATGGTTCGTTATTTGCGTAACATCGTACCCCCAACTACACTAGCTTGGGAACAAGTAAAACCAGCTGATATCCAAGTTATTCGAAAGTGGCTATCTATAAGCATTTTTTAAACCTTTAATAACTCACTATTAAAGATTTTGTCTATTTTCATAATATTTTAACAAATTCCAAATTTAATTGTGATTTTAGGACAAATTCATTTATCCATAAGACAATCCAGTAATCAATGATGCCATGGTAAGACAAATGCAAAAGCATTTGATTGATTGGCGCCACATGATGAAGAAACACTGGGTAGAGGTTGGAGGAGAGGTGGACAACGAGAGAGCAAAGTCAAAACCTTTTGGGTCGATTGCTTCTTCTGATTGGGCAATTCTATGCGATTTTTGGGCTTCTAATTCTCAGCAGGTTTGCCGTAGATCTTACATTAATTTTTAATTATAAAATTACAATATAGATTAATGAGTACTATTTTCTGTTTGAAGCGTATATCGAAGAAAAATAAAGAAGCTCGAGCAAAATTGATCATACCAGGAGGACATGGTTCCAAATCCATCGTTGCCCATGTTTATGATCACGTAAATTATAATAACATATATCCTTACATTTACAAAAATATTATAAAGGTCACAATGTTTAAATAATTTGCTTTTTTAGATGGACCCGTCTACTAGCGAGCTTCCGAGCATGATCGACACATTCGAGCACCTCCACAAGAAGAAGGATAAGTGGATTAGTGATGTAGCAGCGACAAAACATGTAAGTTGCATAACCTTAACTAATTTATGATCATTTAACTTAAAAAAAGTTTAGTAAATAATTAATAAATATTAATTATTAATTTGTTGTTGTCAATTAGTAATTATTTATTAATTATTAATTAAATTTTTAACAATTAAATCTTTATAATCTATGTGCCAATATTTTTATGATTAATGATTGTGGACTAAGATAAAAAAAGAATGTAACTAATGTTGTCCCCGTATCAGGAAGCTTGTGGGCTAAAGTAAATTTGGTCATGAAAATCCATATCTAAATCAAAACACATGCAAATATAGTTGATGTATATGTTTAAAGACATAAATTCTCCATTAATGGAATTAACTGCACTTACTGTATATATCAACAACATCTTCATGATTTTGATTTAGATATGGATTTTCATGACCAAATTCACTTTAGCCCACTTGATACAGGAACAAAATTAATTACATTCTTTTTCAATCATTGGTCTGCAGTCATTAATGATAGGGTGCTGGCAGATAGATAATAAAGTTATATTTTATATGTTGTTATATTAAAAATTTATAAGTTAGGTTTTCAAATAATGTTATATTGGAATTCGAGATACGTTCTTTTTATTGTGCAGACTGAGATGACCGAGCGTCGAGCATCGCAGAGTACGACCCTTGTTTCATCTGCTGCTTCTTGTGTCGGCGATAATATTGACGGTCAGTTCCCGCCTGATATGGATATTGTCACGGATGTCCTTGGACCCCGCTCGCATTATAAGAAAGGGTTTAGGGGGTTGCCTAGGTTGAAGGCAATTGGCGCAAAGAAAGCATCATCTTCGTCAACTTCTCAAATGTCCGGGCAATTGCCACCTGAAGTGGACACCATTTTGCAGCAAACTCAGGACATTATGCTAGAAAATAAGAACCTGAAGAAGTATACACCTAAACTTGAGAGTCGTCAACGGCGCCAAGATGTCCTGCTCAGTGCTTTGTTGAAGCAGGTTGGTGAATTGGCTCCTGGTTTTATTGTCGACTTACCAGAACAAGATCCGAACGAGGACAATGATGCTGACGGGGGCGGGGATGATGAAGCGGGCAGTACTCATTTGTAGAACTTTTTATTTATTTAAAGTTTAATTTATTAGACATTTAATTTACTAAACTACTTTTATATTTTCATGTTTGGTGGAGACAATAAATATTAATAGTTGTAATTTTTTTTATTTATTTATAAAATTTTTAATTTTAATTTTATTTCTAATTAAATAATATTACTAAAAAATTAAATAATTATTAATATATTAAAATCGAAATTTATTAATTAATATTAATATATTGAAAATAAAATTAGTAATATAATCAAAAAATTTATTTAAAAAATACTTTTACCAGCGCAAAATTACGTCGGCAAAAGTCTCAACCTTCACTACATATATACACATTTCCCGGCGCAAAACCGCGCCACTAAAAGACACATCTTTTACCGGCGCAATTTTGCGCCACTAAAAGAGTCATCTTTCGCCAGTGCATTTTTGCACCGCTAAAAGTGTTTTCCACAATAACGTGACAAAAAATTTTCCCGGCACATTTTTTCGTCGCCAAAAGATACCATTGCCGGCGCATTACGTTTGCATCGGCAAAAGTACCATTATCGACGGGGGTACGTCGTGGACTTTTGCCGGCAAAAGTGACGTTTTTGTAGTGATTGTTAATAATTTTATTAAAAACTAATTCACTGTTTTTTTAATATATATATAATAGAATGAATTATAGTTCTATAGTATATATAAATATTTATATCAATAATCTATATATATAAGACATTTAAACACAACGTTAACTTATATATATAAAGAGTAATGATATGTGCACTCAAAATATACACACAAACATTACACACAGTGATGTGACAGTTTAACATAGCCAATCACTTTATTAAAATTGGGACCCACTGTTTTAAAAAACAGTGACACGTCACTATGTGTAATGTTTGGGTGCATATTTTGGGGGCACATATCATTACTCATATATAAATATTTACATGACTACATAATATATACAAAAAAAGTCATAGTATAGACAGTACTATACATGCATAAACTATTTTTAGTTTCTAATGTATCTCACAATGTCTTTTGGTGAATTTGATGAAGAAAAAAAAGATCCAATCACTTGATAAAAAATAAACTATCACAAAAATTTATAAAATAAAAAATTGATATGCATGTCTCTATTAGCTTTAAATAAATATGATTTAATTATTTAAATTATCATAAAATATTTTTAAAATACCATATTTTGATTTATTTATTTATGTTTGTTTAAGTTTATGTTTGTTCTAGTTTGTGAATTTGGTAGTGACAATAAAATATTATATATTATGGTGCTCTTTGGTAACACTTAAAAAAACAGTTTTTTATTTACTTAATTAAAATTTGGCGATTAAAGATAAAACAGTGTTATATAACTCTATTTTTATTTATTATTTTTAAAAATTTTAATTAAAATTCATTAAATTTTGAAAATAGAATTTTTCACTTTTAATTTTTTTTTTAAATTGTTTTCGACTTTTGGTTTCTTTTTTTTATTCTCTTCTTCAAATCAACACCTCATTTTATATTGTTAATAAAAAATAAAAACAAAAGTTATCAAACACATTTATTATTTTTTGTTTTTAAAAATAAAAACAAAAATAAAATTAATATTTCTATTTTTGTGTTTAAAAAATTCAAAAATAATTTTTTTACCAAATACAACCTATTTGTTTAATATAATATTAAGTTTATGTTTAATTAAGTTTTATTTAAGTTATAAAATATATGATTTTATTATTTTTATATAATTATCATTGTAAAATATCTCAAAAATATCATATTTTAATTTGTTTAATTATTTATTTATTTAATTTAATTTAAGTTTAAGTTATATTTACTTTCTACCGTTAAATATAAGAATATTTCGTTAAAGTTAGCAAAAAAAAAAAATGAAAAACAATTAAGACTACTAATTTATGTTATTTACACATTTTTATATCTAGAAGAGATATATCATCATAACCAGATTATATATATATATCTATATATATAATGCTTTTATATCGTGATGATAATTTGATTATAGTTTATATAAAACCGGAATTAATTGAATAAAATAGTTTTTTTAATGTATAAATGACACGTAACATACGCAAATAAATGAATAATAATAATAATATAATAATAATAATAATAATAATATGTTTACCTTTGTTTGTGCACGTATTATTTTTTGGGTTTAAAATAATGAGATAAGGCAACATGCACGAGTGTTAGAAATGCAATATAGAAGAAAAGCCTTTGGCATGTTGCCGTTTCTATGATGTTTCTTATGTCCTCAAGTGAGAGATATTTTTGAGAAACAACTTTAGTCTTTATCATAAATATATATTATATAAATGACTTGATTGAATCAACTATATACTTTAGTCTTTATCATAAATATATATCATAAATATATATTATATAAATGACTTGATTGAATCAACTATATACTTTAGTCTTTATCATAAATATATATTATATAAATGACTTGATTGAAACTATATATTGGATGGGGCCCTCCTTTAATAATGTTCATTAAATAACAAATGGCAACAATCTCAATAAATACTCCACTTCATCATTTAAAATACTTCATCAAAACACATATTTTTCTATTTTATATCTAAGTTTTACATTATACTATACATATAAATTTCTCTATATATTTTTCTACATCATTTAAATATTATATCTTTAAACATATTTTATTAATTAAAGTAAAATAAAATAATTGAAAAAGAAAAAAATAATAAATATGTACTAAATAGGAGAGAAAAAACTTATAAAAAAAAATAATAATATTAAATTATTATATAAATGATATGTAAATGTAGATATGAATTAATTGGAGTTTGTGCATAACTATTATAAATATATGTATAAAGAAGTTGATGGAAGATGTTTTTGTGAGTTTTAGCTAAATATTATAGAGAAAGTGTATTACAAAATACATCACCAAAACATATATTTTTATAATTTAACTCAAACTTTTACATTATTCCGTACATCAGCTTCTTTATTTTTCTCTACATCATTTAAATATTATATTTTTAAAAAATATTTTATTTATTTTAATAAATAAAATAATTAAATATAATAGTATTACACTCATATATATACAAAAGTTTATAAAAAAATAATAAAATATTTATAGCTTGATGAATAGTGTTTTACTACATATAGAGAAATACTATTCATTTAGGTAAAAAAAAAAAATTTACATCACTCATTGAAAGACTATTTAACCATTTTAAAGATATTGTAGCTACTCCATTAGAAGTGCTCTTAGTCACTTTAATTAGAGCATAGACCAAATGCTTTTACTACTTGTTAACACCGAAATGGACTATCTCGATTTTGTCAAGTTTGTGACTATGGCTATGTTCGAGAGTGGGGAAGAAAAAACAGTGATGAATAGGGTATGGGTTCATGTGTTGTTTTGAAGGAGAGAGATCTAATTAAATTTTGTAATTTTTCTCAATGTAAAAATAAAAAATTGATTTTTTTATTAACATATATAATATATATAATTATATATAGGGGTTTTTTAGGTAAGAGATATCATTTTTGCCTTTACTGTAAGAACATTTTCTATATTTAGTATATAGAGAAATTATAACTCATTTTTTTTTGTATGAGAGCGTACATGATAGTTGTAGTATGTATCCTGCTAATTTTTTAAAAAATTTGATGAATTTACAGTGCCAAAATCAGAGTTTAAATAATCTGTTTTCCACGCGTATAAAAGAAAGTCAGACATGCGTACAATTGACTATTTGAACTCTGATGTCGATATCGTAAATTATTCGGATTTCTAAAAAATTGACGGGATGCATGTTATAACTATAAAGTACGCCATCATAAAAAAAATTGACTTATAATTTCTCTAAGTACAAAAAATAAAAAAACAATCCACCGATAAAAGTAAAAGTGATACACCTACCTTAAAAAATTCCAATATATATAACATTATTTTTGACAAAATGTACAAGAAGATTATGAGTGTGGTCCCTAAAAGCATAGCTTAGCAAGTCGACAATTTTACTATTAACAGGACTAACTTGGACTTATAAACCGCTGCTTGAACTAGTCAAAATATACTCTCTTGCACCACGTAACGTATATACTATTTATATAATGTTTACAGTATTAATTTCTGCATGTGTAGTTAGCTAATCAAGGTCATTGTTTTGATTTTCTTAATCAATTTAGTACAACAATAGGTGATATGTAAAGCTCTTTAATTTGTATCCACGCACACTTTGGATGATATCTAGAATAATTGAAAATCACACATATACCAAACAATCGATAAGACCTATAATTAATGGGACAGGGAAATTAAGGAGTAAGACGGGAGAGATAAATATTATGCTATATTTTGCAAAAAAAAACATAAAATATATATATATATATATATGATATATTTAACACAATTTTTATATTATGCTCCAATTATGGTCCAATGCATAATTTAAAAATCTAATGCAAAAATTAATATTTTATTAACACTCATATGATATTTCATTGAAAATATGCAAAAAGTAATAATTTGTATTTATATTTTATTGCTATAGTTAAAAATAATAATGTAAAAAGTCTAATATTTAATGCTAATATATAAAAATAATATTAAAATAATAAAAATAACAAAAAAAACAAATAAAAAAGTATATTATTTATAGTGATGCAAAATATACATCATGTTATATTATGTACTAAATTTGGCACATTTTTAGTACACTATCAGAATAATTTTTTATAAAATATACTATATTTTAACACTACATCACTAATTTGACACTCTATTGAAGATATTCTTAGTTATCTCTATCCATGAATTATATAACTTATTTGATCAGTGGCACGTAATTTGACTTTACACAGCTTTGGTAAGTTTGTCCATGAACTATATTTTTTTAGTTTTGATTTTTTGCCACTATTAGTCCTTCACTATTAATCACTTGCGATTGGGGGACAAATTGGCTAAAAAATAAGTTTGGGACCAATTACCGATAAAACTAATTAAACTTTTGAAATTATAATTAGGGCCCATTTTTCTTTTTTGTTTATGGGGGATCTTGTTTTCTTCTAAATGAATAGGGTGTCATAAAGTTATTTATTTTCTCCATTTTGTTACAAAGAGAAAAAATATTAAACTAGAATTACTTACTAAAATTGCCTATAGTACCAATTTATTTATTAATTTTAAAAAGAGAACCACTATTCTAATTGTTCATCAAAAGACTTTTTTTTTTACTAAAATTATAATGATTCAAAATGTTTCCATATGATGAATTTTTCTATATTATTTTTAATTAGTCAATTCTTTTAAAATTCTTTTTTTTTTTACATAAATATCATTTTCATTAATAAAAGCATCTTATTTATATTTATTCTATAAAATTGTATATTTTTGTACACCTTATATGAATTTGTGTTAAAATACACGCCTCGTTTGCGTTAAGGGCAAGTGAGAGATTATTAGGGTTGATGTCCTAAAAGCATGTAATAAGACATTTTTTTGTTTGGAATTAAATAAAAGTACATTTTCTCTATAATTGAATGTTTGAATAACTGTTAAATAATTATAAATATAAGATAATGAGCAAGTCTGACACTATTTAAAGTACACAGGATAACAATCCTAGATTAGGAGGACGTTACATGTTTGACATGTCAACAAGTCAAAGTAGAACACCAAAGGCCAGCAGAGTCACTTCAACCGCTTTATGTTCCAGAATGGAAATGGGAAGACATTGCGATGGATTTTGTGGTAGAGTTACCTAGGACCACAAAACAACATGATTCTTCTTGGGTAATAGTAGATAGACTTACTAAGTCCGCCTATTTTATACCAGTTAAGACCACTTACTCGGCGGACTAGTATGCAGAATTGTATGTGAGCAAGATAGTGAGACTTCATGGGGTTCCAAAGTCGATTAGTTCTGATCGAGGGTCAATATTCACGTCAAACTTTTGGAAGGGATTACAGAAAGCCAATGGTACAAGGTTAAAGTTCAGTACCACTTTTCATCCCCAAACCAATGGACAGTCTGAAAAGGACTATACAGATTCTAGAGGACATGTTGAGATGTTGTGCATTGGACTTTTCAGAATCTTGGAGTTGATATCTACCCCTGATGGAGTTCTCCTATAACAATACCTATCAATCCACTATTAGGATGGATCCTTATGAGATGCTTTATGGGCACAAGTTTAGATCTCCCTTGCACTAGGATGAGGTTGGGGAGAAGCAAACATTAGGCCCCGAGGAAGTTAGGGAAGCCAGCGAGGTGATCGAGAAAATTCACCAAAGGAAAAATACATGGATGGCATCATACTTGGAGAATCTCACTAGTGGCGTACTACCATCAGATAGAAACAAAGCCAAAACTCTTCAAAGACAGGCTGCTAGATACATACTGGTCGATGGAGTTCTGTACCGGAGGGGATACTCCATGACACTGCTCAGGTGTGTTACACCGGAAAAGGCTAAAGAGCTGATGAGGGAAGTGCGTGAAGGCTTCTGTGGAGATCACGCTGGGGGGCAGAGTTTATTAAAGAAGATTCTACGGCAGGGTTATTTCTGGCCGACTATGAACGAAGACTCAATGGAGTTCGTGCAGAAATGTGATAAGTGTCAGAGGTTCTCCAAGATCCCACGCGCAACTCCTAATGAGTTAAAACATATGCAAAGTCTGTGGTCCTTCGCAGTGTGGGGGATTGATTTAATTGGGTCCTTACCAACAGGAAAAGGTGGAGTAAAATACGCAGTTGTGGTAGTCGACTATTTCACCAAGTGGGCCGAAGCTGAGCCACTCGCTACCATAACAACAAAGAAAGTGCTTGACTTTGTCATCAAGAACATTGTTTGTCGATATGGATTGCCCCGGAAGATTGTCTCAGACAACGGCACCCAGTTCGACAGTGACCTATTCACAGACTTCTGCGAGAGGCATGGAATCATCAAGAACTTTTCTTCAGTCGCGCATCCACAAGCAAATGGGTAAGTCGAAGCAGTAAATAAAACACTAAAGAATACCTTGAAGAAAAGACTCGAAGAAGCTAAAGGAGCATGGCCGGAACAGCTGCCTGAAGTGCTTTGATGGCAAGATTTTATTTTCTTTAATTTCTTAATTTATTATTTTATATTTATATATATATATATAATATCAGATTGCTATAAGGCTCGCAATATTTTTTTCATGTTCACCATCAGGCTATGCAAGTGGTTTTATTTATGGAGGATTGGTAAGTAACATTATTTGTCATTTTATTCACAAAAAATAATTTTTTTATATTCTAAGTTTTATTTATATTATTTTAATAAATTTAATATCATATTTTATTTTATAATGTATTTAGGTTGGTCTCTATTGGTATTGGAGGCTCGCGTTTTGGGGATTAGCAATTTTCATGCTCCCGCCGTTTATTTTAAGTTGGTTTATGAAAGGTGTATTTTTATTTTTAATAAATTTATTCAACAATCTTTAATGTTTTATTATCTAAGTATTTTTTTATTTCTTTTACAATTTAATTTATTTTGTTTTAAATATATTGTAATAATTGACTATTTAAGACTATATTTATGAGTCTCTGTGTAACAAAATTATAATTTGTTTATAAAGTTGATCCAACTGGTGTTGATATTTGCAACAATGATGAGGGTACATCTGCAATATTCCAGCAGAGAAATAGAAGATTCATGGCTCAAATTATGTAAGGCCACTTGTGATTATCTTACAATATATATAACAATTTTTTTTATAAGAGCTTCATTTTAAGTCCTATTAGTGGGGCTCTCAGTATTTTTGACTCGTGAACAGTTTTCAACGCGATTTTTTTTTATGACCATGTATACTGTAGCTATTTAGAGTATCTTGCAAGTTTCAAAAAAATCTGAATAGTTTACAGTACTGAAAACTAAGTTCAAATATGTTGCACGCGTGACTAATTTTTGTTATGCACGTAGAAAATAACATGTTTTAACATAGTTTTCGGTACTGTAAACTAATTGGATTTTCCAGGATACTCTATACAACTACAATATACATGGTCATAAAAAAAATCGTGCCGAAAATTGTTCACATATCGAGAACACTGAAGAATCTCATTAATAGAGCTTAAAATAAAGCCATTATATTAGAATTTTTATATATATATATTTAAATATTTTATTTTATCATTTTAATTATATATATTAATTCATTTATTTGATCTATGTATTTTGTTGGATAGGTGGAAGATTGCAAGAGCTTTTGAAAATATACAAAAATTATTCCTTAACAAGAATTTTATGATTAATAATCTTGGTAGGCAATTTTTTTTTCTCTATTAATCTATTATTAAATTCTTAGATTAATTATTACTAATCTAATATGATTAAATATTTTTTGCAGGGTTCATATTCTACACCTTTGTACTAGGTGCTTATTCTTATTGGGGACCCAAAGCTGGATATATACTCTATGATATGGTAGATTAAGTTAATTTATATACTTATTTATTATCTCAAAAACATATAATTAAAAAAATATTTATATATATATTTTTATTTTTGTTGTAGAAAAATGCCGACATGATTTTTGGAATAATGACTTTAATATGTGGAGTATTTGGTACACTGGCCGGAGGTTTTCTCTTGGACAACATAAGCAATTCAATTCATAATGCATTTAAAGTAAGAAATTATTTATTTATTTATTTATTTTTCGACTAATTTATTTTGTAAATTTTTATTTTTGATAAATGAATATTTGAAATCTTGCAAATTCAGGCGGATGCAACGTTCACAGGAACAGCATCATGTTTTGGTGCCTTTTTTACCCATAATATATGTACCTATTTTTAGGACTATTTGGGTCAGGCGAATTTTTACTATTTGTTGTTCAGGTAAATTTAAATTTAGTAAGATTTTCATTAATAGTATAACCAAACATTAGTAATGCCGCATTCATTTTTTTTTTTATACAATTATGGTGCATTTGGTTTATATTTTCGGCACTTGGTTTGATGGAATCCTATCGTAATTTTTTTTTTTATATAATGATGTACATTGTAGCTATTTAAAATATTTTATAAATTTTTAAAAAATTCTGAATAAATTATGATATCGAAAATATGGTTCAAACAGCTTGTTGCATTTGTATACGTATGTAAAAATCAACTATTTGAACCTTATTTTTGGCACTGTAAATTATTCAAAATTTTTAAAAATTTTACAGGGTATCTTAAATGATTACAATGTACACTTTCATATAAACAAATTGAAAAAAAAAAATATCAAAGTGTAGAAAACACAAATTGATTGCACCGGTGTTATAAAAAAAGTAAATACATTGTAATCATTCCTTGTAAAATACTAAAAATATATAATATTACAAAATCAACCTTATTAATTTATTTATTTTTTTGTAGGGTGCTGTTTATTATACGAACCTTCACTGTGTATCACCACATCTAAAGCCATTGGCAATGACTATTTCTTTACTGGCCATTCATATATTTGGAGATGTTATATCTTCTCCTCTTGTTGGTCATATCCAGGTTCAATATTTTTTTACTATATAAATATACATATACATACACCTATAAATATATTATTATGATTCTCTTAAAATAATTTAAGTTTATTATTATACAGGAAAGAACACATGATTGGAGAAACACTTGTCGAATTTTAACTTCTGTTCTTTCTTTAGCAGTATTCTTTTGGTCTATAGGTGAGTTTATATATATTATTTTTTATTATATATATATATATATAATTTTCACTAATTAATTGTAATACATTAGAACTTTTAATATTTAATTTAATTTCTTGATGTACCATGATAGGAATTTTTGTAAAGAGTGAAGATAACATATGTGAAGACCTTGAGAATCAACGATCAACTAGTGAAGGTGAAAGAGAAGGGGAAATGTTGCAGTTGTGAATGATCTTCCAGAAATAGAAGAGTGTGACTGTTGTAGTGAACAGAATTAACTCAACAAACTTCTAGTCTAGACTTTTATAGGGTTAGTTGTTGGTACATTTTTGAATTATTAAATGTAATAAATTGAAAGGGATTTATATATATAGAGAGAGTTTACAACATTGTTTTTATTTTTGGTAACAATGATAAATTCATTGAAAAAACTGATAAACAAAATATATTACATAGAGGGAAGAAGGAAAATCCTGGTCTAAAAATACAAGATTCTTATCTACCGAACGAGCATGCATAATAATTCATGAACAATGCTTATAGATTAAGGATACACACTCTTGAAAAATTGGACAAAATAACTTGTAATATTTTCTAAAGATCCTAACTAAAATATATCAAAGATGGCTTAGAGAATACAAAGACGACAAAAAAAATAATCAGTACCCATAAAATCACACAATCTGCCTAGAAGAACAAAAAGTAATTCCAGCCACACTGATACTATTCAATAATTAGCAACCAAAAAGGGGCACACCGGTACATTCCCTTTGTGTTTTTGACTCAGGAAGTATTTTTGGTGAATTAATTTTTTATGGTTGTGTATATTGTAGTTATTAGAGCATCATGCAAATATTTAGAAAATTTCGAATAATTTACAATTGTTGACGCGGTTCTTCGCCAACAGATAATTAAGAAAATAAGAGGAAGGGATTAGTGCTTAACTATGAACCGAAATAGATGAATGATCTTTGTAAATGGATTGGTGACACAATTACGTTTTTTAGGTGGTTCAAAGGTTAAAATCTTTCTACTCCACCAGCCAATATTATTGATATATGCTTGGTATTCTTTTACAGGGTATTTCCTTACACAATAGAATCCAACCCTTTGCAACTCCCAGGGTCTCCATATTTATAGGAGAGGGCACCTGGGAGTTGGTAAGAAGGTCATCCCGTGACCTTCTTACCTATCATGTCACTTCTGTGACATTCATGATTAATTCCTAAAACCTGACACATGAAGTGTGGTCTAATCAATAGGTAAGGGAGATAATGGGCCGCACGGCCCAACCCAATCGTGGGTGCCTGAATACGCACGTTCATGTTGCGTGTCCGAGAAGTCAGGGATATATCAGACACGTGATGTCTGATATATGCACGTTTACCTTGCGTGGTTGACTTTATAAAAGGTCACAGCCTCCAACTCTAGCTCGTACCACGAGCTGGATGCTTCCCTCGACCTGTGGCCTTCAGAGTCCAGACTCAGTCCTTAAGTAATCTTGGCGAACCTTTGGATACCTCGAGCTAACGAGGTAGGACCTGACGACAACAGCTCCGGTCATGGGGGATCCACGTGCCTGATATAATTTAGGCCGTATCTCAGCTCGCTAATAGCCCGTTGGAAAATCAGGGCGTACATTTGCCCCCCATGCCCCTGCTCGTGGTACACGACGTCGTATAGGGCCACAGTAGGGGCTTTTAGGCTTCCCCATGAACTCTTCATATTCCACATTTTACGCAGGCGTCGAATACGTGGAACATCGTGGTTGGTGACGGTACGTCTTCCGAGAACCGCATTAAATGGCCTAGCCTATACTCAGCCGTTGTTTCGTCTTTCGAGTGGAGAGCCTTGGATCCCACATCAGGGCAATCCAACGGCCCTCCTCACGTGGCCTTTCACGTATATAAAAGGGGTGGCCACCTTACGAATGGGCCACTCGTTCATTTGAAATTTTTCAGAATTTTCCTTCTTCTTCTCTCTTCTTCATCTTCAAAAGAAAAACCATCTTCTTTCCGGCCGCCATTCCCAACACTCAAAAATTTCAGGTGTAAGGGCTCCCTTGAAGCTTTGGAATCAACTACTCCGACGAAGCCCCAACCTAGACGATCCCTTCATCCTCTTCTCAACCAGAATACTCCGTAAGTCCCCTGACTGTGCATGTTTTGAGATTATTTTTCACTGTAGCCTAGGTAAATATTTACTGTAGCCGCATGCAAGGTTTTGTTGGTTTTTTGTGGGCATGAAGGGTGAAAGCCTTTTAGGTTAGGGTATCGCTTGTAGTAGAAAACCATTTAGGGACATGGTTTACAGGATGCATTTTCTGGGGAAATTTTCTGGGTAGGATTTTCGGTATGGTTGTTTAAATATCCAGTATTTTTGGGTGCAAAACCGGGTAGCTTACGTGACACGCCTCACAGACGGTTTTGCATCTCTTGCCTACTGAAACTTTCCCTCCAAGGAAAATTTTCACCCTGACCTTCCTGACACACGAATCCCGAGCAATCGGGGATCTGTTGGGAGCATAGGCGCGTGTTCATAGAACCGCGTGGTCTCACTCTCCACGAGCTGAGATTACCTCAGCTCGTGCAAAGGAAACTCCTTTTTTTTATTCTCCCTTATTCCTAGGTCGCCTTTTCTGAAAATTTCTTCTTTTGTTTGCTAGGCGACCAGATGGGACCCAAGAAGAGCGCTTCTAAGAGGATCGCATGTAGTTCGTCTTCCCAACAATCCAAGGGAAAAGAAGTGATGACAGACTCCCCAATTCCTGTCTTCGGGCCGGCTGTGGAGCAGCAGCTCGAGGTGGCGCCCGATGCTTTCTTCGAGGCTGAGATGATCATCTCGAAGATCACTGACCAGGGGAAAGTGAATAAGATATTCCTTTCCCATCACATCGAACTGGGGAGGGGTGCCCTGATCGCCCGACCTCCCGCAGAAGATGAGCGGAGCTGCGCACCGCTCGACGAGGAGTTCGCGGCTTGGAGTGACGAGCACTTCAAGGCAGGGGCCTTCCTGCAACAGGATCAATACTTTGCCGACTTCCTCAACTACGTGAGGTTGGCTCCTTTCCAGCTCCCCCCAACTCCTATCGTTTGTTGGCGGGGTTGAGATATCTGTTCTTGAAACAGGAGTGGGAGGTCCCCACTCCGGCAGATATCTTATACTTTTTCTGCCTCAAAGCCAGCCCGGAGCAGCGAGGGCGAGGCGACGGGTTCTATTACTTAACCCGGTTTCCAAATACGGCTGCGGTCATTGAGCTGCCCAGCCACCCTAACGACTTCAAAGACCAGTTCTTTATGTCTAAGGGGTTTCGCAACTGTGACCTGCACTACTTCAACCGTCCTCGTAAGTACCTTTCATCATTAGCTCGTAAGTTAAGTATCGGTTAGCTCCCCCCTGCATCCATTTCTGACTTAGAATAATTCTGCAGCTATCTTCGCGAGGACATAAAAGTTTGTAATCCTCGGGAGCCAGCACGAGACACTGGCGGGCTTGCCCCCTAGTGAAAAGGACTATCGCCAGCTCGTGACAGACGAGACGATGCTGGCCTGCAAGCTGATCTCCCCAGGCCAGACTTTGAATCTGAGGAGACCCCGGGTGCCTCCCCCAGCTCGCGAGATGAGGGCCATCCCCGAGGAGGAGGTCGCGGGGGATGAGGATGAGGTGCCCCTCGTGAGGACGAGGAAGCGGGCGTTGGAGGTCGCCCAAAGAACGGACGAGGAGAGAATCCGGTCCGGAGCAGCTGCAGGTCCCTCCGGCCAAGGTAACCCATATATGTTTAGGAACTTAGATAGGGCCACTGCGGACCTCCGGCTAGCTAGGTTCAATCCCAAACAGCTCGTCCAGCGCCATCGAAGTGACCCAGACTTTGATGTAACCCTGCTCCATTGCGTCGACCGGCTCGTGTTGGATTACGAAAGTAGCCGCCCTAGGGGTACCATAGTTGTAGAAAACACCCTAGCCTTTAGGTCGGTCCTATTCGAGGAGTATGGGACTAACCTTTGGTCATGGCCATCACTCCGGGAGGGTGTCGTAGCTCCGGGTCTTAGGCAATACGTAGAAGAGTCTAGTCCTGAGCCAGCATCGAATCCAGAACCCACGCCAGCTCGAGAAGTAATTGTCTTAGATTCCCCCGCAGAAGCCCCAGGGCCGATGGTCGTGACCATAGATTCCTCTTCTAGCTCGGGGGGTAGGATTCCTTTTAGTATATATATATATACTTGAGTTTCGCTTTTTTTTCCCCTTGTTTTTGTTTTTGCATGACTGCTTACTGATATATTGATGTTGTCTTTGTTTTGCCAGAGGAGATGTCTCAGCCCGGGGGAAAAAATCTGCGAGCTATGTTCATCGGAGGGAACTCCTCAGCTGGGGCCTCTAGGCCCAAAATGAAGAAGCTCCGGGTGGCGAAGAAAGCCATTGGGACCCCAACCAAGTCCCCTGCAAAGGGGAAAGAGCAGACCCCAGCTGCCCAGGCCAAGGAAACTGCACCTCTTGCTATAGTGGGGAACATGCCCCCACCCCCTCCGCGAGCTCCGGCCTTTGTCCGGGACACAGGGGCGGAGCTCAGGGCCTCAGCAACTGCGGCCCCCGAGGTGCGTATCCCGGTGGACCCCCAGGCCCTGGAGAAGATTCCAGATGTCTTTCGGGGGACGGTGTATGAGACGGCGAGCTACGTCGTCGACCACTTCTACCGCTTCACTGAGAGAGAGCTGCGGGCCATCGAAAAAGGAGCCTGGTGGGCGTAATGGAATCTTCATTGGACATGACCCTAACGGTAAGCTGACTTTACCCTTTTATGATTTTTGATTATCATGCCTTGCCCTGTTTTTCCTCTTTTTTTTTTTTCTAAGGCAGTTGCCTCTCTGTTTTTGGCGAGCGTCTTGGCCCTTCACCGGAGCATAGCCAGGTCCAAGGCCCAGCTCGAGGATATGAGGGGCGAGCATCAGGCGGTTTTGGCCGCCCATCAAACTTCCTTGCAGACTGCCCAACAGAAGGAAAAAGAAGCCAAGGATGCTCTGGGAGCCGTGCAGGCCGAGCTGGAAAAAGCCCGTCCCAAGCTTCAAGAGACCGAGCCTACCAAAGCCACCCTTGCTGCCGCGCTGGTCAAGCTAGAATCTGAGAAGGCTGGGGCCGAGGAGGCTAAGGTCGCCTTGGAAACGGAGAAGGCAGCTTCCAGCACGGCCATGGAGGACATGCTCTACCACTACTGGGCCTATAACCCGGATGGCGACTTCTCCTTCTTAGGAGCGGACGGGGAGGTCTTCTAGGAGGGGTTCAAAGCTCGCCTCCAGCAGGAGACACCTTCTGAGACCGGGGAGGCACCCGCCGTGGCCGAGCAGGAGAGCGAGACAGCGACCTCCTCGGGGCAGCCTGGTGGAGCTTAGGGCCTTTCTTTTTCGCACCCATTCCTTTAATATTCTCATTTTTTTTTTTGTAACTTTGCATGAGGTTTTTCTACCTCGAGACAATCGGTTTTATCAATTTTTACTTTTAATTGGTTTATTTCCTTTTGCCTTTACGCATTTTAGTTACTACTTTGAAAAACTTAGTTCACGTTAATTTCTATCAATTTCTTGTGCTCTTTAAGAAAAACAACGATCAATCGATTTAAATTAACTTCTAAGTTTTATGACCTGGTTATGTCCAGGAACTTAGTTTGAAAACTTAGTTCGCGTTAATTTTTATCAATATCTTGTGCTCTTTAAGAAAAACAACGATCAATCGATTTAAATTAACTTCTAAGATTTATGATCTGGTTATGTCCAGGACCTTAGTTTGAAAACTTAGTTCGCGTTAATTTTTATCAATATCTCGTGCTCTTTAAGAAAAACAACGATCAATCGATTTAAGTTAACTTCTAAGTTTTATGACCTGGTTATGTCCAAGAACTTAGTTTGAAAACTTAGTTCGCGTTAATTTTTATCAATATCTCGTGCTCTTTAAGAAAAACAATGATCAATCGATTTGAATTAACTTCTAAGTTTTAGAACCTGGTTATATCCAGGGTAGAGCTTAGTTCGCGTTAATCCTTTATCAATATCTCGCGTTTTTTTAAGAAAAACAACGATTAATCAATTTGAATTAACTTCTAAGTCTTTAAGGCGACCTGGTTATATCCAGGCACCATATGCCCCCCAAGTAACTAGGAAAGGGTCTTTCGTGGTTACTTTAGATTACACTTGTAAACATGTACAATCATAAACGAAAAGTTAATTCTCATTGCTTAATACATAAAAAATGGCCTTTTAGGCCTTACAAGGGGGTCATTGATAATATCTCTTCAAATGGATGGCGTTCCAAGTTCGTGGGACTGCCCCTCCATCGAGCCGAGCTAATTTGTAAGTTCCTTCTTTAATGACCTCGATGATTTGATATGGCCATTCCCAGTTCGGTCCCAATACTCCATCTTTGGGATCCTTACCGGCTAAGAAAACCCTCCTGAGGACCAGATCGCCAATGCTAAAGGCGCGCTTTTTGACTTTTGAGTTGAAATAACGAGTGAGTTTTTGCTGGTAATGTGCGAGCTGGAGTTGCGAATCTTCTCGTCTTTCATCAACCAAGTCAAGGGAAGCGCAAAGTAGCTCGTGGTTGCGGTCCTGGTCATATGCCTAGACTATATGCGAAGGTACCTTAATCTCCACAAGGAGGACTGCCTCACTCCCAAAAGCCAGGGAGAAAGGAGTATGACCCGTAGGAGTTCGATGCGAGGTCCGGTATGCCCACAGAACCTGGGGGAGCTGTTCTGGCCAGACCCCCTTGGCTTCGTCTAGTCTCTTCTTGAGGCTTGCCTTTAGGGTCTTATTGACGGCCTCGACCTGGCCATTTGCCTGAGGATAGGCCACAGACGAGAAGCTTTTCACGATCCCGTACCTTTCGCAAAATTCGGTGAATAGGTCGCTGTCGAACTGAGTCCCATTGTCGGAAACGATTTTCTTGGGCAGCCCGAATCGGTAGATAATGCTCTTAACCACGAAGTCGAGGACTTTTTTGGAAGTTATTGTTGCCAAAGGTTCTGCCTCAGCCCACTTCGTGAAGTAGTCGACGGCCACCACAGCGTATCGGACCCCGCCCTTTCCAGTAGGGAGGCCGCCAACCAAGTCGATTCCCCAGAACGCAAATGGCCACGGGGAAGAGATCATCTTCAGCTCGACTGGGGGAGCTCGGGCAACTGTGGCGAACTGCTGGCACTTGTCACATTTCTTAACATACGAGATCGAGTCCTTGGACAGAGTGGGCCAGTAATACCCTTGCCTTAAGACCTTTAGGGCCAAGCTTTGCCCCCCAGTGTGATCCCCGCAAAAGCCTTCATGCACTTCCTGCAGGATGGCCTTTGCTTTGCCTGGAAGAACACATCGTAGAAGAGGTAGGGAGTGCCCACGCCGGTATAGCACCCCGTCTACCACCGTATACCTTGGGGCCTGGTACAGTACCCGTCGCACATCATTACGCCCTTCAGGTAGCTTCCCCTCGGTGAGATACTCAAGGATGAGGGTCATCCAGGTCGGCCTAGCGTCGATCATCTCGACCTCCGTCCTGACTTCTTCTATACTTGGTTTTTCCAAGAACTCTATCAGAACTAACCCCAAAGCCTCCGTCTCCCCGGAGATGGCGAGCTTGGCAAGAGCATCTGCGTTAGCGTTCTGCTCCCGAGGTATCTGCTCGATTGAGCCTCGCCCAAACGCGGACAGCTCAACTTTTACCTTTGGTAGGTAGGCAGCCATCTTGGGTCCTCGTGCCTGATATTCGCCCAGAACCTAGTTTACCACGAGCTGGGAGTCACTGAAGCACTGAACGGAGCTCGCCTTCAGCTCCTGGGCTATTCTTAGCCCGACAAGCAAAGCTTCATATTCGGCCTTGTTGTTGGAGGCCTTGAATCTGAATCTCAGCGCCGAGTGGAATCTATGTCCCTCAGGGGATATCAAAATGATTCCAACCCCGGAGCCGTTCTCATTGGATGAACCATCCATGAAGATCTTCCACGACGCCTGGGCCGAGGTGACCTGGGATGAGTCTTCTGCAGGATCCTCCCGAAATCCTGTGCACTCTGCCACAAAATCGGCCAGGGCCTGACTTTTTATAGCAGTTCGTGGGGTGTACAAAATCTCGAACTGACTAAGCTCGACAACCCACTTTAACAGATGTCCCGATGCTTCAGGTTTTTGCAAAACCTGCCTTAAAGGCTGATCGGTCATGACGTGTATTGAGTGGGACTGGAAGTACGGCCTAAGCTTTCGGGAGGCCATGATAAGGCAGAATGCCAATTTTTCCATCAACGGGTATCGGGATTAAGCTCCGAGGAGTCTTTTACTGATGTAGTAGACTGGTTTCTAAACCCGATCTTCTTCTCGGACCAATACGACACTAGCTGCATCCTCTGTGACAGCTAGGTAGAGAAAAATGGGCTCTCCTGCCTTTGGTTTGGATAATATGGGTGGCTCGGCCAGATGTGCCTTCAGGTCGAGGAAAGCACTTTCGCACTCTTCTGTCCATTCGAACTTCTTATTTCCTCGGAGCAGGTTGTAGAATGGCAGGCACTTATCGGTGGATTTTGAAATAAATCGATTGAGGGCTGCCACCCTTCCTGTCAGGCCTTGGACGTCTTTGCGCGACCTGCGTGAGGGAAGCTCGAGTAATGACCTGATCTTGTCGGGGTTTGCCTCGATTCCTCGGGTATTGACGATGAAACCCAAGAATTTTCCAGATGCGACTCCAAAAGTGCACTTCTGTGGATTAAGCCTCATGCCATACTCCCGTAGTATCTTGAAGCACTCCTCCAGGTCAGAAACATGGTTATCGGCAGTCTTTGACTTAACCAGCATGTCATCAATGTACACTTCCATGTTCTTCCCGATCTGGTTGGCGAACATTCTATTTACTAACCTCTGGTATGTAGCGCCGGCGTTCTTCCGCCCGAATGGCATGACCTTGTAACAATAGACGTTAGTCGGGGTCATGAAGCTGGTGTGCTCCTGGTCCGCCGGATTCATGGCAATCTGATTGTAGCCTGAGTACGCGTCCATAAAGGACATGAGCTCGTGCCCCGCCGTAGCATCCACCAATTGGTTAATCCTTGGCAAGGGAAAACAATCTTTGGGGCAGGCTTTATTCAGGTCGGAGAAATCGATGCAGGTCCTCCACTTCTCGTTGGGCTTCGGGACCAGCACGGGGTTGGCGACCCAAATCGGAAACTTGGCTTCACGGATAAAGTCGCATTTCTTGAGCCGGGCTACTTCTTCCTCTAAGGCCTCAGCCCGAGTTGTTCCCAGGCGCCTCTGCTTCTGGGACTTTGCAGGAACGCTCTTGTCCAGATGTAGGGTGTGCATGATGACATTTGGACTGATTCCCACCATGTCCTCATGTGACCACGCAAACACATCCAGGTTATCCTGTAGAAACCTAGTCAGCTCCGCTTTCCTCTTGTTACAGAGGCTTGTCCCGAGCTTGACCATCCGTGAAGGGTTTTGTGGATCGATGCTTACTTCCTCGAGCTCTTCAATGTCCTGGAGCTCGGACTTATCCTCACCTATTTGGGGGTCAATATCCTCACTTAAGACAATATTTTCCCCTTCGGCGTTCTGAGATTTTTCAATCCCAGGGCCAGTTAAAGGTTCTTGAGATTCATCTCCTCCACTTTGGATGGCCATTGCTAGCTGCCTGGGTTTTGATTTTCCCTTCATGGAAATGCTGTAGCATTCCCTGGTGGCGAGTTGATCGCCACGGACCGTGCATATTCCCGTGGAAGAAGGGAATTTCAGCGCGAGGAGGCGAACGGAGGTGATGGCCTCAAAAGCTATGAGTGTGGGTTGGCCCAAAATAGCATTATACGCAGCGGGGCAGTCGATGACCACAAACTCGAGGAGTTTGGAGACTGTCCGAGGCCCTTCTCCTAAGGTGATCACCAGCTCGATAGTCCCTATGGTCGCTGATCCTTCTCCCGAAAAACCATACAACATCATGGAGGTCGCCTTCAGCTCGGCGACAGTCAAACCCATCTTCTCTAGTGTGGACCGGAATAGAAGGTTTACCAAGCTCCCATTATCGATCAGCACCCTCCTAACCCTCCGATTAGCGAGCTGAACTGCTACGACCAGAGGGTCGCTATGAGGGAACTGGACATGGCCTGCATCTTCTTCTGTAAAAATGATCGGTTGCCTCTCCAATCGCTGCTGCTTTGGCAGACGCTGCTCCGGGACGAACTCTACTCCATTATGCGCCTTGAGTTCATTTACGTATCTCTTTTGGGCACCCCTACTCGCGCCAGCTAAATGCGGACCTCCAGAGATTGTGGATATCTCTCCTCCTATCATTGGAGGAGGGACGTCTTGATCTATCCGAGACCCGGGCTGACTGACCGGGACTTCCGGAGCAGGTCGGCTTGTTGGAACCCTATTCCGCGCGTACTGAGCCAAGGGGCCGGCTCTGATGAGAGTTTCGATCTCATCTTTCAAATGCCTACAATCATCAGTATTGTGGCCAATGTCGTTGTGAAAACGGCAAAACTTGGAGGTGTCTCTCTTCCCCTTCTGGTGCTTCAACGACTCCGACTTCTTCCAGGGGAGGCGAGCAGAATTTGCCAGGAAGATGTTCTCCCTAGAGTGGGTGAGCTCTGTATAAGTCACGTAGACCGGCTTAAATTTGTCTACGGACTTATTCTTCTTTGGACCGTGCTGGTTGCCCTCGTCGTTCCCCTTTCTTTTGCCTCCACCGAATTGGTTATTCTGTGTAACGTTCTGGGTCGCTGTCACGACCTCCGTTCCCACGCCAACGGGTTGCTCAGGGACCTAGCTGGTTCCTGCAGCTGAGGCTTGGGCTTCCTCCAAGTTGATCCATCCTTGGGCCCTATTCAGGAATTCATTTACTGAGCTGACTCCTTTCCTTTGTATTTCGTTCTAGAGTCCCCCTCTGACGAGGATTCCAGTCCTCAAAGCCATGAGCTTGGAGCTGTCATATGCGTCTCTGGCCCGAGCAACAACGTTCGCGAACCTGCTCAGGTAAGCCTTCAAAGGCTCGTCAGGCTGCTGCCTCACGTTAGCCAGAGATTCGGCCTTGACACGGGCAGCCTGGGAGGCTCGGAATGCCCTCTTGAAGTCTGCAGAGAAAGTTTTCCAAGAGCTGATTGATTGTTTCTTGCTTTGTTTGAACCACTGTCTGGCTGGTCCGATCAATGTGGAGGGAAATATCAAACATCTCAGCTCAGGACCAATGTTGTGGGCCATCATCAGGGTATTGAACATCCTCAGATGATCCGATGGATCTCCGTCCCCGTTGAATTTGGACAGGTGCGGCATACGGAAACCGGGTGGGTATGCCGTTGCTGCTATGCTGGGGGCGAAGAGCTCCAGCTCATCCCCCGAATCATATTCGTCTTTCTCTTTCTCCGACAGGAGCTTCCTCATTAGCTCCTCCATCTGAGCCAGGCGCTCGAGGGTTTTGTCCTGATTTCCTTGGTTATTCTGGGGCTGCTCAACAGCTCCGGATCCACTGTGTACGTTTGGTGGGTTATTGCCCCTCCTATCTTGAGAGAGGTTATTTGGGGCGTTCCCGCCGTTACGCACCTCAGACAGGTCTCCCCCTGAGCGAGCATGGCTGCCACCTCATAATGGTTCCCCTCTATGAGAGTTAAGGCGATCTCGAAGGTCGCCCCTCTGGGTGGCTTGAGGACTTTGTGCCGAGCTTAAGCGTTGACGCAGGTCTCCGCCAGAAAGGTCGCTCCGGCGACTGCCGGTCCAGTAGCTCCCGTTAGAAAAGCTCGGAGTCCGCCTTTGGGGGTGAGGATCCGAGCACTCTCTTGGCGCCCTGCTACGTCAGGAAGGTCCTGCGGACGGCGGGTTTCTCCTGCTGCTTCCATAAGCTGGAATATCTCGGATGGGCCGAGGAGGAGACGAATATCTTATTGGAGACGGAGGATGCCTGACTGGAGATGCAATCATAGTTTCGTTAGGGCGGATCAAGTTAGGTGGGGGCCTTTTGGCGCAGCCAACCTGCGGGTCCCGCGCCTGGCGATCTGGACGAGGCGCAGGACGGTTGGTGGGGATGAGCTGATGCTGTGCGCCCTCCCCGGATCTCCTTCTAGAATTCCCTCGAGCTCTCCTGGGCGCACTCGAGGCTGGTTGGGAGTTGGGAGTCGAAGTTCGGACCGAGCGGCTATACTGTTGTTCGGTTCTAGGCATTTCTTCGAAGTTTGCCTCTCGACGGTGCGATGAGGGAATATAGTTGGATGCCGGCAGTCTGTCCGAGCGGCTAGGCCTGGACCGATTACCCCGACGGGACTTATGAGTCTCGCCTTGCCTCTTTATGACGTTAGCATCGGTTGTAAGGGGGGGTAGTCGGGCCAACACCTCCTTAATCTGCTGACTAGCTTTTGCTAGTTGGCTCCTCAGCTGAGCGTTTTCCATTTCTACCGCAGTGTAAAAATCTGGGTTTGGATTAGGTGGCCGGGGCGCCGAACTCCCAGTGTCATCTTGGCCCACCGGCTGTTTGCCCGACCGTTGCTGGACCTCAGAAATTTGTTCACCGGAGATGGCGGTATGATGAGCCTCCTGCCCATCATGTTGTTCAGCCTCGTTACCGTGTCTTGATCGAGTGGTCACCATAGTTGGATGTTTGCGATAGCACCAATCTAACTAGCTCTCAATTAAAGCACCAAACTGTTGACGCAGTTCTTCGCCAACAGATAATTAAGAAAATAAGAGGAAGGGATTAGTGCTTAACTATGAACCGAAATAGATGAATGATCTTTGTAAATGGACTGGTGACACAATTACGTTGTTTAGGTGGTTCAAAGGTTAAAATCCTTCTACTCCACCAGCCAATATTATTGATATATGCTTGGTATTCTTTTACAGGGTATTTCCTTACACAATAGAATCCAACCCTTTGCAACTCCCAAGGTCTCCATATTTATAAGAGAGGGCACCTGGGAGTTGGTAAGAAGGTCATCCCGTGACCTTCTTACCTATCATGTCACTTTTGTGACATTCATGATTAACTCCTAAAACCTGACATATGAAGTGTGATCTAAACAATAGGTAAGGGGGATAATGGGCTGCACGGCCCAACCCAATCGTGGGTGCCTGAATACGCACGTTCATGCTGCGTGTCCAAGAAGTCAGGGATATATCAGACACGTGATGTCTGATATATGCACGTTTACCTTGCGTGGTTGACTTTATAAAAGGTCACAGCCTCCAACTCTAGCTCGTACCACGAGTTGGATGCTTCCCTTGACCTGTGGCCTTCAGAGTCCAGACTCAGTCCTTAAGTAATCTTGGCGAACCTTTGGATACCCCGAGCTAACGAGGTAGGACCTGATGACAACAGCTCCGGTCATGGGGGATCCACGTGGCTGATATAATTTAGGTCGTATCTCAGCTCGCTAATAGCCCGTTGGAAAATCAGGGCGTACAACAGTGTCTAAAACAATGTTCAAATAATTAGTTGTACTCGTGACAATTTTTTTTATACGCGTGGAAAGTAACATGTTTGAATCTTATTTTCGCACTGTAAATTATTTGGAATTTCAAATAGTTTGTTTATTTGGAATTTTAAATAGTTTGTTGCATGCGTGACTATTTTTTTTATACGCGTGGAAAATAACATGTTTGAACCTTATTTTCGTACTGTAAATTATTTTGAATTTTTTGAAAATTTTCAGAATACTCTACTCTCAAGAAGCAATCTTTTTTTTCAACTTTTTTTCAAGTTATTATAATTAAACATGTCAATAAGTTCTTGCCTCTCTTCTGCTAAATCAATTTTTTTGTCAACTTTTTTTTCAAGTTATTATTATTAAACATGTAAATAAGTTATTGGCTCTCTTATGATAAATGGTAACTATTCTATATGTATTATTATTATTGTTCATATACTTATCTATAATAAATACTCTAATTTTTTTTTTTTTTTCAGGATTCTTTTTATTATATGTATAAAGAATTTCATAATATTTATGGACCAGTTAATGGGACTCCTCGTAGTAGAGGAATTCAGTAAGTTTTAACCTTATTATTAATAATTATAAATGATATTAAGTTTACACACACTTTTGATGTGGGATTATCTGACATATTTTACTTTATTCTATTGAAATGCGGGTTTAGTTTTTATTTTTTATATATAAAAAAATGAAAATATTTTAATATGTAATTAATTGTTCTAAATGGTTACAATTGATGAAGTTGGTAAAAATAGATTTTACAGTCTTTCTAAAAAAAATTATTTATCATGTAAACTTATTATTTTCTCATATAGGTAAATATCATTTTAACTTCTATGTTGTACAAAAGTTACCGATTGGATCATCTGTTTTGTTAAATGACAATTTGATCTCTGTGTTTTACTAAATAGAACAAAATAGTATACCATGAGTCTGATTTTGGTCAAACTTTTTTTAAATATGACCAAAATACTCATATTTTTATAAATTAGTTGATTTAATAATTTGAAATAAAATAGTACTAAATTAAAAATTAATAAAAAAAATTGATATAAAATTTAAAAAGGAACATTTAATTTAATAATGAATTTTAAATTATATTAAAAATTAAAACTAAATTCCTAAACTTAATTGATTAAAGTAAAGTCTAAAATAAAACTTAATTAAATATGAAACTAAATAAAATTAAAACAATAAATCAAACCTTAAAATTAAACAAATCTAAAAATGTATTTTCGTTTCTTCTTCTTTTTTCCCCTTGTATCTTCTTCTTCTTCTTCAGGTGCATGATCTGCATTTGGCTCCAACTTTGGCGCTCTTTCTCCTCAACCTCAGCCAAAACTTCATCCTCTTACTAAAGCGTTCTTGATATATTGTGGCTCATGTTTTTTATGCTCTCTTGCTTTCAACAAGATCCGAGAAAGGAGAGATTTTGCTTTCAACGAGATCTAAGAAATGGGCTGATCTCTTACATTGAGTTGGGCGACTAGAGCTTCCATTCTTCTTCTTCAGATCGATGGTGTGGCTTTAGCTTGTCGGGGCAGATTTTGCTTTCAACGAGATCTAAGAAATGGGCTGATCTCTTACATTGAGTTGGGCGACTAGAGCTTCCATTCGTCTTCTTCGTCAGATCGATGGCGTGGCTTCAGCTTCATATCGACGTCGGCGTGCTGAGGTTCACCTGAGCCGAGGAAGAACAGAGGTGCACGCGAACTAAGGAAAATGTTCATCAAAGCTGGTAGAGGCGATTGGAACTAAGGTTGGCAATGGGTGAAACTTCTCAGCTAGCAAAGGAACAATGCACAAGCTATAAATCAGGGTTTAAATGTGGCTTTGCAATATGGGCTTTTTTGTTTTTCACACTTTGCAATAGATCTGAGTTTTTGTATATGACAGTGTACATTGTAGCTATTTAGAACATCTTACAAATTTTCAAGAAATTCTGAATAAATTATAATACCGAAAACAGGGTTCAAACAGCTTGTTGCACGTGTATACGTGTGTAAAAATTAATTGTTTGAATCTTATTTTCAGTACTGTAAATTATTCGGAATTTCTTGAAATTTTGCAGGATATCTTAAATGATTATAATGTATATTATCATATAAAAAAATTGGAAAAAAAAATTATCCAGGTATAGAAAATACAAATTGGTTGCACCGGTTTTGTCAAAAAAAAATGGATGCACACTCCTTGTATATAAAATACTAAAAATATATTATATTACAAAATCAACCTTATTAATTTATTTATTTTTTTGTAGGGTGCTGTTTATTATACGAATCTCCACTGTGTACCACCACATCTAAAGCCATTAGCAATGCCTATTTCTTTACTGGCCATTCATATATTTGGAGATGTTATATCTTCTCCTCTTG
The DNA here is from genome assembly GCF_963169125.1 of Humulus lupulus. Classification (NCBI taxonomy): domain Eukaryota; kingdom Viridiplantae; phylum Streptophyta; class Magnoliopsida; order Rosales; family Cannabaceae; genus Humulus; species Humulus lupulus. The sequence continues at coordinate 194,791,231 of NC_084799.1, read as the reverse complement.
CTGGTCATATCCAGGTTCAATATTTTTTTACTATATACATATACATATAAATATTATTATGATTCTTTTAAAATAATTTAAGTTTATTATTATACAGGAAAGGACACATGATTGGAGAAACACTTGTCAAACTTTAACTTGTGTTCTTTCTTTAGCAGTATTCTTTTGGTCTATAGGTGAGTATATATATATATATTATTTTTTTATTATATAATTCTCACTAATTAATTCTAATACATAAGAAGTTGGTGAATTAATAGATTTTTAATATTTTATTTTATTTTATTTAATTTCTTGTTGTACCATGATAGGAATTTTTGTAAAGAGTGAAGATAACACATGTGAAGACCTTGAGAATCAACGATCAACTAGTGAAAGTGAAAGAGAAGGGAAAATGTTGCATTTCTTCACAAAATGTATTGAATTCATTAGAGAAGTACTCTCTTCCTCTATCACTTCTTAGCACCTTAATCTTTTTATTTAGTTGGTTTTCAACTTCTAATTTATACAATTTAAAAGCATCAAAAGTCTCATCTTTATGCTTTAAAAGAAACACATAGGTATATCTACTAAAATCATCTATAAAAGTAAGAAAATATATTTTACCACCTCTAGTTAAAACACCATTTAATTCACAAAGATCACTATGGATTAAATCTAGTAAATTAGATGATCTTTCTACACTAGGAAATGGTTTCTTAATCATTTTTGCCTTAACACATGTTTCACATTTACTATAGTTTTTAATATTGCATGCAATCATACCACATTTTACTACTCTTTTCATGGTTGAAAAACCTATATGCGATAGTCTAAGATGCCACAAAAATAAAGAATCATACTCAACAATATAGACGGAATTAACATTTTTATTGATAACATTGAAAGTTACATCATTGGTGCACAATTTAACCATACCCTCACAAGAGTACCCGTTTCCCAAAAATACATTTGATTTGGTAAGTATAAGTTTACCGGACTCAAAAACGGCTTTAATGCCGGGCTTGCCAAGCAAATCACCACTTACCAAGTTTCTACTCATTTCGGGAACATAAAGTACATTCACTAATGTAACTTTCTTGCCGGAGGTGAAGTAGACATCAATAGTACCTTTGCCAAGTACCTTGGATTTGCCCTCATTGCCCATTTGTATCTCATGGTTGCCCTTTGACTCTTCAAAGGTCTTGAACAATGATTTGTCATAGGTGACATGGATGGTGGCACATGTGTCATACCACCACCCTTTCACCTTGCCTTGGACCGCATTCACTTCACTAAGGGTAGCAACTATGTTTTCCTCTTGAGTTGCGTTCACCTTAGGTCCTTGTTGGTCTTTTCTATGTCTACACTCTCTAGCATAGTGACCCTTTTTCCCACACACAAAGCAAGGACCTTTCTCGCCCTTAAACTTGTTTGGGTTGGTTTTTGGACCCAAAGGTTTCTCATTACCCTTTTTCCCTTTGTTTTTGGGATGTTTTGGTTGTGACATCGCATTTGCTTTGGAAGTCTCTCCATTAGACCCCTCCACAAGTTTATCTCTACATATCGATTCCTCTTCGATTCGAATATGCTTTTGGATCTCCTCCAAAGAATAATCCTCATTTTTATGAAGGATTCTTTTCCTATAGCTCTTCCAAGTTGGTGGTAATTTAGCCACTATAGCACCAACTTGAAAGGCCTCGGGAAGCTCAATCTTTAACACTTTCAATTTATTAACAATAATTTGCAATTCATGAATTTGAGGAAGAATAGGTTTATCACCAAAAAATTTGAAATCGAAGTATTGAGATATCAAAAACTTTTTGGTACCTTCCTCTTCCGCCTTAAACTTTTTCTCAAGTGCATCCCATATCTCCTTTGCCGATTTGGTCTCGGTGTAGAGGTCATAGAGCCTATCGGATAGGGCGTTGAGGATATGACCCTTACAAAGAAGATTGTCCTCCTCCCTCTTCCTTCTCTTCTCCACCTCCTCGGGAGTGTCTTTGTCGGATGGCTCGGCTAGAGGTGCCAAGGAAGACTCAAGGATGTAGGCGATTTTGAGAGTGGTTAAAAGAAACCTCACCTTGTCTTGCCACCTAGTAAAATTGGATCCATCAAACCTATCCAATCTCACTAGGTCTTGGTTCATGATTTTGATTGTCTCCCCTTCCATTGAAACAAAAAGGGATAAGCTTTTGAATGTTAGGAAAAATAATATTGCCTCAATGGAAATGGTAAGATAATATTACAACTCTAGACAATATATTACAAATAAATATTGATTGATTAAAAAGGTGTTACAACTCTATGACAAAAGGTACATGTAAATATAAAGAAAGAGGTAGAAGATGATAGAAATAGAAAATACAACTCTAAGACAAAATATACAAATAAACTTGAAGTAGTATAATGAAAAGATATAGATGAGATTACAACTCTAAAACAAAAGATACATGTAAAAGAGTGAAGAAGAAAAGAAAAGCAATATAATAAAAGAACAAGAATAAGAACAAAGAACTCTCACTCACACAACCAAAGTGAAGAGTATTAGGGATCACCAACTTGAACAAGGTTTGAAACCTTTGCCCAAAAGCTTATTTCCCCCTAACTCAAGCACTAAGGGATCTCTCACAGATTTTGGAAATGCTTTCTGGAATAATCAAGCCTCAAGGTGTTTCTAGCCAAGTGCTCTAGTGGATAGAAATGATGTGTCTTACAAGTGAGCATTAGGCTCCTATTTATAGAGTTTAGAGACACCCTTTGAATTTCAAATTCCACCAACCCCCATGGCTGTTACCAATGATTAATTGGGTGTTTTATGGAATTAAAATAGAGAATTGGGAGTTACTAAGCTGTTGGAATCGTTCAAAGTTGGATAAAAAACTGAAATTATAGAAGCTGTCAGCCATTAGGGCCATGGCGCTAGTTCCAGGCGCCGTGGCCCTCAGTCAATTTCAGCAACACATTTTTCAGCTTTTTTTTCCAAAACGTTCCAATTTATTCCCACTTGATTTTGTAACTTCCATACACAATATGGGAGTTAAAATCACATCTCTATCAGCCATTTCTCATATGGCTTTAAGAAATTCATCTCAATATTGTGTAACAACAAATCTACACAATAATGGGTGATATTTTGGAGTTACAAATTTGTGATGAATTTGTAACACCAAATATGTTACATGTTTGGATATTTCACATATATCCAAATAATGTAACTCTCTATTATATGTTACAATATGTGACACTCTATGTCACATTTATTTAATCTAAAACATTATATTATAAAATAATATAATATTACATTATATTATAAAATAATATAACAAAACCTCCGCCTGCGGCTCAAAAAGAGCAGGCCCAACAATCTGAATTTCGTGGGTCCCGACTCTCGAGCCGTTCCCTGCGATCAGCTAAAGATCGCCTTGCTCACATCCTGAAGCATGACCGTTGCAGGGAAGCAATGGCTGAGGTTGAGAGCATGGGGGTCGGTCAGATCCTCAACAGGGCTCTTAACGAAGTGGCTAGTGTAAGTACTCTTTCTCTTGGTTTTTATCTTTCCTTCTTATAATATAGCCTAACTTTTATCCTTTGACTGCAGGCCATGCTGACAATGACCGCTGCTCGTACTCGTGCTAGCGCTAGCATCGAGCAGCCTCGGGCGAAGGTCATTGAGGAGCTTCGGGCCGTAGAGGCTAGGCATGCTGGGGAGTTGGAGGTTGTCACCCAGCAAAAGGATGCTCTGGTGGCAGAACTGGCTGAGAAGCAAGCTTCTCAGGAAACTCTAAGGAAGCAAAGGGATGACTATCTGGAGTCCAGCCGAATCCAATGGTGTGAAGTCAAGAAACTTAGGGAGGAGCATCTCGCTAAGGACGCGACCATTGTTGTTCTCAAAATCCAGGTGGAACAGCTCAAGCCCACTAATGCCAAGGACCTGGAGTGGTGCAAGAACGCGACACTTCGGTGTTTCTATGACTTTTGGAAACACAACCAAGGTGCCAACTTCAGTTACCTCCCAGAAGACGCTAGGAATGCCGAGTTAGCCCGCTGTACTGCTCAGTTGGCTGCTGAAGAGAGAGCTAGAGTTCCTGCTTCCCCAAGCATTCAGCTAGCTGCCGGAGCGGAGGGAGGAGAAGCTATCGGGGACGTAGTCGACCAGAGTGTTGAACAAGATCCTCCTGCTCCTAATGCTCCTTGAAGTTTTTATTCTTTTAATTTTCTTTAATTACACGACCCACGGGTCGTGATGTAAAGACTAAATTTTATTTTTAATTTTTGCTGCATGGGCATCATATTTTCCTTTTACTTTTAACAATTACATCCAAGCAATACTGCTTGCGGTATAAGAGAATTCTTTTTGATATTATAATATTTCTGCTTATTATAACATCTGTTCGCATGACCGAACTTAGCATAGTACTTTGGCTTGATTTAACAAAATATAAATTCTGAAAAATACTCCAAGTACCGTAGCATGCTTTCACTCATTTTGTTCATGTGTTTACATACCTCTTGGTATGCTTTGCTATCGATGTACCTTATATGCCCCCCAAGTGACTGAGGAGCTTTAGGTCCTTGGTCACTTGCCTTGACCACGACCTGTACGAACATTACTGCTCGGTAGGAAATACAACACTTATAATACCACAAAACAACACACGTAATGAACAAATACTTGTAAAAATTTACAAAGGTTGGCAAGAATGACTGCCTGCGCATAGTCCCTTATAATTCTCGTATTAAAATGGACTAAATATGTCTTTACGAGTGATCTTAAAAAGATCTTACACTTATAAGCGATTAGCCATATAACATGGCTAACCCTTTTTCAAAATTTGTAAAAAGTAAAAATTAATACAAGCCAGTCCTTTAAAAAGGACTGTTTACTGATAATACTTGCGCAGGTGTTCTCCGTTCCAATAGCGTGGAACGAGATCTCCATTTAAGCGTGCAAGCTTGTAGGTGCCTGGATGAAGGACTTCTTCATTCTGGTAAGGTCCTTCCCAGTTTGGTCCGAGTACTCCAACAGTGGGGTCGCGGGTGTTTAAGAAAACTCGTCGAAGTACTAGGTCTCCGACGTTGAACTTTCTTTCTTTCACTTTTGAGTTAAAATACCGGGCGACTTTTTGCTGGTATGCAGCTACTCGGAGTTGGGCTTTTTCTCTTTTTTCCTCAAGCGAGTCTAGGGACTCCATCAACAGTTGGCTATTCTGGTCTTGGTCGTATGTGATTCTTCGATGTGAGGGCGGATCTAACTCGACAGGTAACATAGCTTCATACCCGTATGCTAAGGAAAACGGGGTATGACCTGTCGCTGTTCGATGAGAAGTTCTATACGACCACAGTACTTCAGGCAGCTGTTCTGGCCATGCTCCTTTAGCATCTTCGAGTCTTTTCTTTAGGGTATCTTTAAGTGTTTTATTCACTGCTTCGACTTGCCCATTTGCTTGTGGATGCGCGACTGAAGAAAAGCTTTTGACGATTCCATGCCTTTCGCAGAAGTCTGTGAATAGGTCACTATCAAACTGGGTGTCGTTGTCTGAGACAATTTTTTGAGGCAAACCATATCGGCAAACAATGTTCTTGATGACAAAGTCAAGAACTTTCTTGGTCGTTATGGTAGCGAGCGGCTCAGCTTCGGCCCATTTGGTGAAGTAGTCGACTGCTACGACTGCGTATTTTACTCCACCCTTTCCCGTTGGCAAGGATCCAATTAAATCTATACCCCATACTGCAAAAGGCCAAGGACTCTGCAACTGCTTTAACTCATTTGGTAGGGGTGTACACGGTTTGGTTTGGTGCGGTTTAGAAGAATTTTGAAACCAAACCGCTCATGTGGTTTTTTCAAAATAAAAAACCAAACCAAACCATTAAAATTAAAAAACCAAACCAAACCAAACCATAAATAAACGGTTTGGTGCAGTTTGGTTTGGTTTTAACCATATAACCAAATTATTAAAATTTTAAACTTTTTTTATTATAAAATAATTAACTAAATAATTGTATTTAAATAATAATAATAATTTTAGCTTTTCTTTTAAGACCATAAAAGTCTACAAGAAGCTTATTTTATTTGTTGTTGTAAGTGTAAGTATTTTGAATCACTTTATAGAAGTGAGAAAAATAAATGTTTACTTTCTAAACAATGTGGGACTTTACATTTCTTTTTTTTAGTTTTGGAAACTTGTGCATGTATTAAATACTACTAAAAACATATCCTAAACAATTAAATTGTTTGGCTTGGATGGTTTGGTAGATTTTATATTAACTTAAGTGTAGGGGTTCAAATCTTTGAACCATCATTTTTAAAAACTATTTTTTTAGAAAAAATCACGGTCTGGTTTGGTTTAATTGGTTTTAAAAAATTAGAAACCGTGACCAAACCATTAAAGTTGAGCGGTCCGGTTAAAACCAAACCATCAAAAACGATTTCACCGGTTACGGTTTTTGGCGGTTTGGTGCGGTGCGGTTTGGTTCCAAACCACGGTTTGCGGTTTATATGAACACCCCTATCATTTGGAGTGGCGCATGGGATCTTGGAGAACCTCTAACATTTATCACACTTTCGCACAAACTCCATCAAGTCCTCGTTCATGGTCGGCCAGAAATAACCCTGCCTCAGAATTTTTTTTGATAAACTCTGCCCCCCCAGCGTGATCCCCACAGAAGCCTTCATGTACTTCCCTCATTAGTTCTTTAGCCTTTTCTGGTGTAATACATCTGAGCAGTGGCATGGAGTATCCTCTTCGGTAAAGAACACCATCGACCAGTATATACCTAGCAGCCTGTCTCTGAAGAGTTCTGGCTTTGTTTCTATCTGCTGGTAGTACACCATTTGTGAGATACTCCAAGTATGGTGCCATCCATGTATCTTCTACTCGAATTTCCATATTGGTTTCGTCTGCTCGTATGCTCGGCTCGCATAATCTTTCTACTGGCACTATATTTAAAGTGTCAGCGTCTTTTGCACTCGTGAGTTTGGCTAAAGCATCTGCATTTGAATTCTGATCTCGGGGAATTTGCTGGAGGGCATACTTCTCGAATTACGCCAACAAATCTTTAGTTTTGTTTAAGTAGGCCACCATTTTGAGGCCCTGATGGACCCAAAACGGGTATGTTTTAAATATTTATACTCGCAAGCGCACGAATCGTATATGGAATATAGTGTTCGTGTAAGCACGAGATCGAACCCAAAGGAGTTGACTTAAATCGAAAATAAAACTATTTTAAATCAAAATTAATAAATTCTAACCTAGCCCCAAAGATTGATGAAATTTTTGTATAATGAAAATAAGATAAAAGATAATAATAAAGACATTAAAGACAATATATATATATATAACATAAATTAAAAATAGAAATCAAGATGGTAAAATAAGATTATCAAGGATTAGAATCCACAAAATATAAGTTCAATAATATTTATAAGTACATTGATTCCCAAGTTTTAGTGATTGTTAAAATAAATCAAACTATCATTTTCCAAATAGATTTATAATTTTAAGCACAAATTACTTCTAAAAAGATAGGATTTGAAATTCTGTATTTAGTAATTACCAAATTTATTAAACCAAGTAAATAAATTAAAGTGCGGAATGGTAATTAACTGTTTACACAGATTACAATTCTGTCGGGACAGAAACCAAACTAGTCACGACAGAAACTGAACACAATAAAAAGACAGTGCAAAAACAATAAAGAACACAACGAATTTTTACAAGGTTCAGAAACCCTTTCGGATAACCTACTCCTTGGGGCCACGCCCAGAGAATAAAACCAATTAATAAAGAATCACAAGTACAAAAACATTGACTTAAACAAAACAAGACTCCCTCTTGAGATTTGCCGCAACTTGTTGTACTTCTCTTCACTAATCTGATCTTGATTGAAACGCTCAACCACTTGAACTCCCTTCAATGGCCAGCGAGTGCTTGCCTCCTCCCGACGCAAGGCTTGTAAAAAATCTTCTCCCGAAGACTACAAACGTTGTGTTCAAATTACAATGTGTATTCACTCACAAACATGGTATAAACTCACCACTAAAAACTAAACACACATATTTCTACAAGATCACATGAATACTTATGATCTTTAATATAAAGAGGAACTCTCACAAATATTACAATAAAGCTCACGAATAATGCTCCAAAGAGTTCACTTTTCTCACTGCCTTTAGAGCCTTATTTATAGAGTCCTTTTTCGTGCTCACAAAGGCAGAGAAAGAATTCTTCTAATAAAGGCAAGAATCATAGTAGTTATTCTTGAATGATGAAGAGTTGCCTTTTTTAGAAAATGCTGATCCGACAGATGCGATATCGGTGGGGACAGCTCAGACCTGTGTCGGATCAAAAACAAGCTCAAAAAGGAAACAATAATTAATGACATTAAGAACCAGTTTCCTGATTGCAATCCTTGAGCTGCACGAAAAATATATAAGCAAATATTCCAAAAACAACTTTGGGTAAGTACCGAATATTTGCAATATATTTTTCCCCTTTAAAAGCAAAATGAGACAATAAGGAAACCAAAATTCACAAAAAAGGAAACCAAATATTTCTGAAAATTATAATAAGGGAAACCAAACATTTCCGAAAAGTATAATAAAGGGAAACAAACATTTCCGAATATTATAATAAAGGGAAACAACTAAATCCACCAATTTATCTTTTAAGAAAAAGATATTTCTATAAAAATGCCAATTATAGGATTTACAATCTCCCCCTTTGGCAATTTTATAGACAAGGAATATCTAATTTTAAAAGATCCCTGCAAAACACAAGTAAGTGCTAAAAAACATAAGAGTCACAAAATGATCAAAAAATGACTCCCCCTGCGATAGATAACCAAAGCACAGTTAACAAAAAATCAATATGAAACAGCAGGTCAACATAATCAAAGTGCCGAAAAATAGAGTTACTCTCTCCCCCTCATTTTCTGAAAAAATGCCAAAGAAAGACAAAAGTACAAGTAAATGAAAGAACAAGGAAATGAAACCAAAAGACAGACACATTAAGTGTTCTTTTACAACTAACAAAAGAAAAATAGATCAAAGGTACTGGGATCATCATGGGGCAGGAGAGTTTGATGCATGGAGAATGGCCAATGACGCGAGAATGTTGCGCTGAGTCTCCTCTATTTGAGAAAACCGGTCAGAAAGACTTTGAATCCCTGTCTGGACAGCAGCAAGATATGTTGGGACAGTAGGTGAGTCGGTCACAACATTGCCAGAAGCAGGACCAGCAAGATTAATTCCTTTGACTTTCCGAGCTGTGGATGGAGGATGATCATCTTTGACTGTATAGGTGGGACCAACCAAGGGAGAAGTCAAGGTCTCATGAGACTTCTTCAGAGGAAGTTGAGAGTCCAAAAGTTTGTAAATGACCTGTGGAAACATCAAGCGTTGCCCCTTACGTTTGGCACCACTTAGAGACATGATTTGGTCAAAAATAACAGCTCCAAGATCTATGGCGACTCCAGTACAAATTTTGAACAACAGGAAGGCCATATCTTGAGTGATGGTGGAGGAATGTGTGGTAGGCATCCAATTAAACATAGCAAATTTAAAAAGAGCACCATAATAATGAGTGAGATCTGTGACTCGAAGAGAGGTGCTCGATTCCCACACCATAGCCTGACCAACTAGTTCAGACAAAACTTGGTCCTTTGCAAATTCAATAGAATCATCAATCTCCACAGGGATGAGATTGAGAGCCTTAGCAATTTCGGACGAGCTAAAATTATACCAATGACCCCTAACATAAACTTTATGGAACATAAAAGAAGATTGGTCTAATAACTCATCATTCAAATTTGCATAAAATTCTTTAACAACCCGAGGCACAAACCCATCAAACCCAGACAAGGATCGCAACCAACCTCTTTCCTCTAAAGTAAGCAATACCCCAAAAACACGATGAGGTGCAAAAATAAAATTACGCTCACTAATAAAATGGCGATGGTCATAAAATTGCATGTTCTTCTCATTATCATTAAAACAGAATGTAAGAGAATGGGCTTTGAAAGAACCTGAGGTACGAACAGGAGCACCTTTTTGCTTTGCAAGTTTGGATGACAATTCGGGAAATGCCAATGGAGTGGTGCCTTTTGGGTCAGATGCAACAGGCGAGGCTTCTGATGTGTCATCTTCAGATTCAGTCTCCTCATCCAAATCATCAAGAGGAACTTTAGGATTTGGCTCGGTCAAAGAAGGGTCCAACTCAGGCTGAGAGTCTTCCGTCTCGGGAGAGACATCCTCCGATGAGGTGCATGGGGGAGGATTGATTTTGGCCTTTAATTTAAAATGAGATAAAGGAGATGAATCAGAGATGGAGCTAGTACCTTTAGATTGAGCCACTTTGGCCTTCTTCCCTTTCTTTGTTTCAGCAGCTTTGGTCTTACATTTGCCCTTTGCCTTGGGTGTCAACACATCAGGAGAAAGCAAGGATTCTGAATCATGATCAGATGGATCAGACAAAGCTTCAGTGGAAATAGATTTGGACTGACTAGTTGCCAAGGCCGGTATGGCTTTTATTTGACCTTTAGGAGAGGCGAGTGAAACCGCCGAGGCTGGGATTGGCTCAGCGTCCAAATTCGGGAACATAACTCCTTTGCTAGAAGCACCAAGAACAGATGAACTTATAGGACCTGAAAGAGCAAGAACCTTCTTTCTTGCTGTGGTTTTAGAGCGACGGCCTGGAGTAGGAGAGACAGCAGGGATTGATGCTGGGACTGAAGGAGTGGCAGTGGGAACAGATTCAGGAAGTGTCTCCTGCTGAGACTTCACGGACTTGGAAGATGAACCACGGCCTCGAGTCTTCATGGCTGCTAAGAGAGAAACAAGTGAAACACACAAAGAAAGAAACCCTAAACACTTCGGTTATATGTGAGAGATTTAACAAGAAAACACTGATTATAAAACAACCAAAGGGACTCCGAATATATAAAGTATTCGGTACACAAATGAGGCAAGTTCAAAAATGGGTAACTGGATTTTTAGTGATAAATGCCAAAATATCTCCCTTTTTAAAACAAATTCTTTCACACCTCAAAATTGGAAACTTTTTGAATATTTTTAGAATATATTGAGATAAAACAAATAAATTGCATCAATTATTTTTTTCAAACCTTTTTTTTTTAAATACACAGTAGATAACAAATTTTATTTTTCAAATTTTTATTATTTTTTATTACAAAATTTTCGAAAATAGAGTGTAAATTTCCATACCATATGTGTCCATGTAAATGCCAAGTCCTGTTCAAAAGAAACAAGATAACCATATTTTTCACAAATTAGAAAAATGAGTTATAAATCAAATACTAAGAGACCATAATTCGAAAAATATACCAATCACAAAAAATATTTGAATCAATTCATTATATGTATGAGTCTTACAGCCAACTTACACAGTCTAGTCAACAGACATGTGTGTGTGCATGTGTAATCAATTTGGCATTACTTTTTGGCCTTTTAAAGCTAGGGTCATTGCCCATATTTGGCGATTTTAGCCTTTTTCAAATTGTAACCATAATGGAGGCTATAACTCTTATACTAATGGTAGTCCTTTACACTGGTAGAGTATCCTCCAATATAATCGCTAATTACCTGGTACCAACTTACTCAGTGTCGGTTTTCACACATCAGTATAAGTAGCTCTTTTCCAAAATGGAGCCTGAAAAAGAAACTGGATTAGGAATGCTCATACAATGATAATGATTTGATCAAATATGAATTGGATGGTCTATAATTTTTCAAATATGGTTTTTTATTCTAACAAAGTATAGGACTTATAACGATCATTTTCTAAAAAAAATATGCTCATCAAATTTCTTCCAATCAGGACAAGAGATTTACAAAAAACACATATGCAAGGCAAGATAATCAATTTATTGGCAATTTCAAATAAAACAAACCCCCAAGGATTTCCCGAGGGAATCAAATCTGACCGTGTCTAAGGCTTTAGTAAATATATCTGCAATTTGTTTGTTAGTCTCAACATATTCTAAAATCAATGTTTTGTTTTCAACAAGTTCCCTAATAAAATGATGATGAATGTCAATATGTTTGGTGCGAGAGTGCTGAACAGGATTTTTGGAGATATTAATAGCACTTGTATTATCACAAAAATTGGTTAAAGTTTTAACATCAAACCCATAGTCTGCCAACATTTGTTTCATCCTCAAAAGTTGAGTACAACAGCTTCCAGCAGCAATGTACTCAGCTTCGGCTGTTGACAAGGAGATGGAGTTTTGTTTTTTACTATGCCAGGAGACCAAATTGTTTCCTAAGTAAAAACAACCACCACTTGTGCTTTTTCGATCATCAGTGTTTCCTGCCCAATCTGCATCACTATAACACACAAGGTTAGAATTTGTTTCTTTGGAGTACCAATGCCTAAATCAAGAGTATTATTGATGTAACGAATAATTCTTTTTACAGCAGTCACATGAGACTCCATGGGGTTCCCTTGGAAACGAGCACACTCTCCAACACTGTAGCTTATGTCAGGGAGACTTGCAGTTAAGTAAAGGAGACTTCCAATCATACTCCTGTAAAGAGTTGGATCAACTTTCTTCCCATTTTCATCTTTAGACAATTTGACCGTAGTACCCATGGGAGTTTTAGCAGGTTTAGATGCATCGAGTCCAAATCTTTTCACTAGACTTCTTGCATACTTGCTTTGTGAAATGAAAATTCCTTCATCAGACTGCTTCACTTGAAGTCCTAGGAAGAAATTGAGTTATCCTACCATGCTCATCTCAAACTCTTCCTGCATTTGTTTTACAAATTCCTGCACTAGAGAGTCATTAGTAGAACTGAACACTATATCATCAACATAGATTTGTGCTATCATAATATTTTCATCAACATTTTTGATAAATAGTGTTTTGTCTACTCCCCCTCTCTTGTACCCCTTTGAGACCAAAAATTGAGTTAGTCTCTCATACCAAGCCCATACAAAGCTTTTTGCAATTTAAAAACATGATTAGGATTGTAAGGATCCTCAAACCCTTTGGGCTGTTCCACATAAGCTTCCTCATTCAAAAATCCATTTAAAAAGGCGGATTTTACATCCATTTGGAACAATTTAAAACCAAGAACACATGAAATAGCTAGTAATAATCTTATGGATTCAAGTCTTGCAACAGGGGAAAATGTCTCATCAAAATCAATTCCTTCAACTTGAGTGTACCCCTGTGCAACTAGTCTAGCTTTATTTCTTATTATGGTCCCAAATTCATCAGTTTTATTTTTAAATATCCACTTTGTACCTATAACATTGGTATGACTCGGTCTAGGGACAAGAATCCATACCTCATTCCTTGTGAATTGATCTAACTCTTCTTGCATAGCATTGATCCATGATTCATCATTTAAGGCCTCCTTCACATTTTTAGGTTCCAAAGTGGAAGTAAAACAAATAAATTGAACCAAATTTACATACCTCTTTCGAGTGACCATACTCTCTTCAAGATTTCCCAAAATAAGGTCAGAAGGGTGATTCTTTTTTACTCTGGTTAATGGTTCTTTTTTAACTGAGTCAGAGGAAGTAACTGGATTTTCTTTTTTTGTTTGCCCAGTTGTTGGTTCGACAGAATTGGCATTTGATACGTCAGCAGTGACTGTTGTCCCCTCTGAAGGCTGTGCTGTCGGATCCGCCATTTCTTTATGATGTTGAACATCAATGAGCCTGTCAATTTCCTCCTCATGGGAGTACTCAGAAAAATATTTTAAATCATCTACAACCACATTAGCTGATTCCATAATAGTTTGGGTTCTCATATTATAGACACGATAAGCCCTACTATTAGTGGAATAACCAATAAAAACTCACATATCACTCTTGGCATCAAATTTTCCTAGATTCTCACGATCTCTAAGAATATAGCATAGACACCCAAAAACATGAAAGTAGTTAACATTGGGTTTTCTACCTTTCCAAATTTCATAAGGACTTTTGTTTGTACCTGGACGCAGAAAAACACGATTAATTGTGTAACAAGCTGTATTAATAGCTTCTACCCACAATTTCTTTGTGAGTTTTTTGCTGTTAAGCATAACTCTGGCCATTTCCTGCAAGGTACGATTTTTCCATTCCACTACCCCATTTTGTTCAGGGGTTTTGGGAGCAGAAAATTCATGCAAAATTCCAAACGATTTACAATATTCATCATAAACAGAATTTTCAAACTCCTTACCATGATCACTCCTTATTCGTACAATCTTTCCAATGTTACAATTTTTTTCAACTCTCAATCTTGTACATAGAGTTTGAAAAGCTTCAAATGTATCTGATTTTTCTCTGAAGAAATCTACCCAAGTAAATCAAGAAAAAGCATCCACACAAACAAAAATGTATCTCTTACCATTAATACTTTCAACTTGTATAGGACCCATGAGATCCATATGCAATAATTCTAACACATTTGAAGTATTAATATCAGATAATGCTTTATGAGAAATTTTCAACTGTTTTTCCAATTGGCATGATTCACACTTACCAAGCGATTATTTACCCAACTTGGGTATACCACGGATGAGACCTGCATTAGCAATCTTTTTCAAGTTTTTGAAATTTATATGACCAAGTTTTTCATGCCATAAGTCAGTAATATTAAAACTTGATGAAGATGCATGACATGTGAATTTTTGTGTGAGAGTGTAACAATTATTCAAAGAATGAGAACCTTTGAGAACAATATCACCATTTTGATTTAAAACATTACTCTCATCATGTGAAAAATTAACATAAAAACCTTGGTCACAAATTTGACTTATGCTAATTAAGTTGGCTTTCAGCCCATCAACAAGAAGCACATTTTTCAGTTTCGGTAATCCTTCAATGTTTAGAGTACCTTTACCTAAAATATTTCCTGTCATTCCATCCCCAAAAGTTACTACTCCACACTTCAAGGATTTGAAGTTGGTAAGTATGTTGGTATTACCTGTCATATGTCTTGAACAACCGCTATCAAAGTACCATGAACTAGATGCATGCATTTTGTGACAGGTAAAAGTAGCCAAGCAAACAGAGTTAACTTTCTTGACCCATACTGTTTTTTATTTTGAATTTCTTTTGGTTAAGAATTGATTCATACTACCAAAGTGTTTATCATAATTCTTTTTGAACAAGTTTAACAGAGAAAAACACTTAGGTCTTATGTGTCCTTTCATCCCACAAAAATGACAAACTGGTACAAAATGTTCAATGTTTCTTTTTGGAGAAATTTTCTTTAGTTGTAGATCTGTTGCAACAGATGACAACTTTGTCCTCTCAGCAGCGTGACTTGTTCCTGCAACACGGTTAGTTGACACAACAGACGGATAATTCATAGATTTTACAAAAACCGTTTTTCTTGAGGACTCAGATCCATTAGATCCTAATCCACTGTAGTCACCAACCTTTTTTCCTACAGAAAGAATATCATCCAA
Source organism: Humulus lupulus (assembly GCF_963169125.1). Classification (NCBI taxonomy): domain Eukaryota; kingdom Viridiplantae; phylum Streptophyta; class Magnoliopsida; order Rosales; family Cannabaceae; genus Humulus; species Humulus lupulus. Next base: position 194,775,822 of record NC_084799.1, on the reverse strand, counting down.
AATTCCAGATCTAGGATTAAGTATTTTGACACCTTTTTGCAAAAACTCAATCTCTTTATTCAAAGAAATAATTTCATCATTTTTGGAAGCAATAATCATCTCAAGTTTTTCAATTTTTTCAACATAATTTTTATTATTGCCAGCCATTAGACGATTCTCAGAACACACATTCAGCCATTGATCATACATTATTTTATAAGACTCTTTCAATGACTCCTCATCTAAGTCAGAATCATCAGAATCACTGTTAGAATTCTCATTATTTTGAACAGAATTATTAAGGCATAATACATCCTTGTAATCGACTGATAAAAAAACAATACCTTTGTGAACAGAGGTTAAGGCAACACTATTTTCCTCCTCATCACTCTGTTCAAAGTCTTGATCACTCCATGTGGCTGTCATGACTTTCTTTTTCTTTAAGGTATTTGCACACTCAGATTGAATGTGTCCAAATCCTTCACATTCCCTGCACTGAATACCCTTTTTATTAGTCTCAAAGGGTTTAGAAAAATTACCTTTTGGGTTTTTGGATATGGCCTTTTTGTTTCCCAATTTCTTTATGTATTTTTGGAAATTTTTTGTCAACAGAGCCTTCTCATCATCCGAACTTTCCTTCTTTTCTTTAGAGGATTTCAAGGCAATAGATTTTTCCTTGATTTCCTCTATCTTACCTTTTTGTCTAATTTGTTGGTTTAGTTCAAAAGTTCGAAGTGAACCCATCAGTTCCTCTACTTTTATTTTGTCCAGATCTTTTGCTTCTTCAATTGCAGTTAGCTTTGTCTGAAACCTGTCAGGGAGAACTCTAACAATTTTTCGAACCAAAACATTCTCTTCAAGTTTTTCACCAAGAGCAAAATATTCGTTAGCAATATCTGACAATTTCTCATAAAATTCAGTGAGGGTTTCATTTTCATTCATTTTCAAATTTTGTTGTGAGCATAACAAGCCTAGAACGCTTGACATCAGCAGTTCCTTCAAATTGAGTTTGATGAATTTGCCAAGCATCTTTGGCCGAAACACATGAAGAAATCAATTTAATGTAACATTCACCAACACCATTAAAAATAGCATGTAATGCTTTATTGTTGTAACTGGACAGTTTATCTTCAGCATCAGTCCATTCAAGTTCAGATTTTACCTTAGTTATATCATCGCTTTCTGCTGGAGGAGTCCAACCACTTAAAACAACTCTCCAAGCCTTTTCATCTTGAGATTTGATAAAGGCTCTCATTCTAACTTTCCAATATGGATAGTTTGAATCGTTGAGTAAAGGGGGGCGAGTTATGGAACCTCCTTCTGTGAAAAAAGACATTGCAAGAACAAGAACAACAAACGGAATAAACCAATATCACACTCAGAAATGAGTGACCCGCTCTGATACCAATTGAAATTCTGTTTTTAGTAATTACTAAATTAATTAAACCAAGTAAATTAATTAAAGTGCGGAATGGTAATTAACTGTTTACACAGATTACAATTCTGTCGGGACAGAAACCAAACTAGTCACGACAGAAACTGAACACAATAAAAAGACAGTGCAAAAACAATAAAGAACACAACGAATTTTTACAAGGTTCAGAAACCCTTTCGGATAACCTACTCCTTGGGGCCACACCCAGAGAATAAAACCAATTAATAAAGAATCACAAGTACAAAAACATTGACTTAAACAAAACAAGACTCCCTCTTGAGATTTGCCGCAACTTGTTGTACTTCTCTTCACTAATCTGATCTTGATTGAAACGCTCAACCACTTGAACTCCCTTCAATGGCCAGCGAGTGCTTGCATCCTCCCGACGCAAGGCTTGTAAAAAATCTTCTCCCGAAGACTACAAACGTTGTGTTCAAATTACAATGTGTATTCACTCACAAACATGGTATAAACTCACCACTAAAAACTAAACACACATATTTCTACAAGATCACGTGAATACTTATGATCTTGAATACAAAGAGGAACTCTCACAAATATTACAATAAAGCTCATGAATAATGCTCCAAAGAGTTCACTTTTCTCACTGCCTTTAGAGCCCTATTTATAGAGTCATTTTTCGTGCTCACAAAGGCAGAGAAAGAATTCTTCTAATAAAAGCAAGAATCATAGTAGTTATTCTTGAATGATGAAGAGTTGCCTTTTTTTAGAAAATGCTGATCCGACAGATGCAATATCGGTGGGGACAGCTCAGACCTGTGTCGGATCAAAAACAAGCTCAAAAAGGAAAAAATAATTAATGACATTAAGAACCAGTTTCCTGATTGCAATCCTTGAGCTGCACGAAAAATATATAAGAAAATATTCCAAAAACAACTTTGGGTAAGTACCGAATATTTGCAATATACTTTTTCCCTTTAAAAGCAAAATGAGACAATAAGGAAACCAAAATTCACAAAAAAGGAAACCAAATATTTCTGAAAATTATAATAAGGGAAACCAAACATTTCCGAAAAGTATAATAAAGGGAAACAAACATTTCCGAATATTATAATAAAGGGAAACAACTGAATCCACCAATTTATCATTTAAGAAAAATATATTTCTATAAAAATGCCAATTATAGGATTTACAGGATTTTTCTTCACTTTTCAAAATTATAATTTCAAAGCATTTAGTGTAAATCAATCTAATGAAATGACAAATAAATCAATGAACATTATTTATAAGGCAAAATATAATATTTTTGTTCTAAGCATGGATGTGTACAATTTAATGACACATCTTACACAAAGAATATTATGTTTTTGCACTAATGAAGAACAAAGTGTAAATATGTGCTAACAATCCAAAATACATGATATTTAAGATGAAATAAGATATTTGAAGAAGAAAATTCCATAAACTTTGTTGCACAAAATGGGAAATCAACATACAAAATAAATATTATCTAGTTACAAATTGTTTCATCATCACCTTAATAATCTTAAAAAGATTATAAACTCATAACTAGAATAAAAAATACAAAAAAAAAAAAATTACAAACATAAATAGGAAAATTTGGAGGATGAACCCCCAAATTGCTCCTCTAAAAATACATAGAAAATAACCAAAAAGAAGAAGAAGATGAAGAGAATTGAGAGGTTTGAAAGTGTAGAAACTTTGGTATGGTAACCTCCTCCCAAAATTGACACTAAACTCCCTTATTTATAGCCAAAATGAGAATATTAAAATAATCAATTTAAATTAATTAAATTGATTAAATTAATTTAATTAATTATAATATGGAAAATAGGGGTAAATTATAGGGTGTAATAATGATGTTTTGGGGTAAAATGTATAGAAAGTGGGGTAAAAATATGGCATTTTTTATCATAGGGGACAAGGGGACATTGGGCAATTGATGGGCTCAAGAAGCACAAAGGTGGCTGGGCTTTTGGTGTGGCAGGCAGCTGAATGGATCTGGTGCCAGGCGTGGGCTTCAGCTGGGCAATGCAGGCTTTTGGTGTTGTTGGAAGGAGCTGAAGGAAGTTGGTGAGGTGAGCCAAAGGAGTATGCTGAAGCAGGTGCACGGCTGGAGTAAAGGGGGAAGCACGTGGAGCTGCTGGGTTGATTGATGGGGTCTTCGGCTGGGATTGTTTCTGGGCTAGTAGGGAGGGCAGGTGGGCCACGGTTGAAGGTTGATGGCTGCTGGGAGGAGTGCTCGGCTGGAGCTGGAATTGGAGGCATGGGTCAGGCGGGCCTCTGGTGGATGGGCCGAATGGCTATCTTGCTGTTGGGCCTTTGAGAAAATGCCACTTTTCTTTGTTTCTTTCTTGAAAATGCCACATTTTACCTTTCTTTTTTCAGCTTTAAATCTTATCTAACACCAATCAAACAACATACTCCCTACAAAATAAATCATAAACTAAATTAAAATTAAATATTTTCACTAATAAAATATATCATATAACTTCCATGAAAATATTAGTTAAAATTTAATTTACATAACATTTAATTTCAATAAAATCATATTTTTAGCATTCAACTAACAACACTAATTTCAACTAATTAAATTACAACATAAAACAATAAAATATCTATAAAAACATATAAAAATCTAGAAAATTACAACAAGACTAATAAATGCAAAATTACTTAAAAACTTAATAAATTAATTAAAAACTCAAGAATTAAGCAACTATTAGCACATAAAAAGTGGTAAAATAACTCTATTTTGTAGAGTTATCAGGCCCCGTGCTTGATACTCCCCTAAGACCCGATTCACTACCAACTGTGAATCACTGTAAATATCAAGCACTTTTATACTCATGTCTCTGGCCAACCTTAGCCCTGCGAGGAGTGCTTCATATTTGGCCTCATTATTTGATGCGGTGAAATCGAACCTAATAGCGCAGTGAAATCGATGCCCTTCTGGCGTTATCAATATCACTCCTGCTCCAGCGTGAGATTCGTTGGACGATCCGTCCGTGAATAACTTCCACGAAGGAACTTCGACTTGGGGCTCAGGCACACTAGGTTTTTCGCACTGCTCGTCGTCTGTGAGCTAAGTGAATTCAGCGATAAGGTCAACCAAGACTTGTCCTTTTACTGCTGCTCGCGGTGAATATGTGATATCGAACTATCCGAGTTCGACTTCCCATTTTAATAAGCACCCAGCTGCCTCTGGCTTTTGCAGAACTTGTCGAAGGGGCTGGTCAGTTAAGACTGTGATGGGATGGCCTTGGAAGTAAGGACGTAACTTCCTTGAGGCCAAGATTAAGCAATAGGCTAATCTTTCGATTGGAGGATATCGCAATTCGGCCCCGATTAACCTCTTGCTTACATAGTAAACCTCCTTTTGTACGCCTTCTTCTTCTCGTATTAGTACCGCACTAGCAGCAAATTCGGTGATCGCCAGGTAAATGAACAAAGTTTCTCCATCTATGGGTTTTGATAAAATAGGAGGTTGTGCCATGTGGGCCTTTAAGGCTCGGAAAGCCCATTCGCGGTCTCCGGTCCATTCGAACTTCTTGTTGCCTCTAAGTAGATTAAAGAAAGGGACGCATTTATCCATCAACTTGGAAATGAATCTACTTAGTGTGGCAATTCTTCTAGTTAAACTTTGCACATCCTTGATTTTCACCGGCGATTTCATGTCGATCAGGGCTTTGATCTTTTCGAGGTTGGCCTCGATTCTTCTTGAATTAACAATGAACCCCAAAAATTTCCATGATCCTACTCCGAAGGAACATTTGAGAGGATTTAACTTCATCTGATATTCGTTCAGAACATTGAAACACTCTTGTAAATCCTTTACATGCCCTTCTGCCTTTTTTGACTTTACCAGCATGTCGTCCACGTACACCTCCATGTTTACTCCGATCAACTCCTTAAACATGTGGTTAACCAATCGCTGGTAAGTCGCACCAGCGTTTTTCAGTCTGAAGGGCATTACTTTATAATAGTATAACCATGTATCGGTCTGAAAGCTAGTGTGATCCTCGTCAGGGGGATGCATACTAATCTGATTGTATCCTGAGTATGCATCCATGAAAGAGAGGACCTCATGTCCTGCAGTTGCATCGACCAGCTGGTCGATCCTTGGGAGTGGGAAGCAATCTTTTGGGCAGGCTTTATTAAGGTCTGTGAAATCCACACAGGTTCGCCATTTTCCGTTAGGCTTGGGAACCAGTACTGGATTAGAGACCCACAATGGATAAAAAGCCACCCTGATGAACTCATTCTCCTTCAGTCTTTCAAATTCCTCTTTTAAGGCTTTCGATCTATCCTTATCGAGCAGCCTTCTTTTCTGTTGCACGGGTGGAAAACTCTTGTCAACGTTCAGGACATGGCTGATAACTGCAGGATCTATCCCAGCCATGTCTTTGTGTGACCAGGCAAAAACTTCCTGGTTCTTTCTCAAAAATTCCACCAGTGCATGCTTCGTTTTTGCTTCTAAATTTTTCCCAACCTTTACAACTCTGGTAGGGTCTTTTTCGTCAAGTTGGACCTCTTCAAGGTCCTCAATGGGCCCAACATCTTCTTCAAAATCCCCAAAGCGAGGATCTAAATCTCTATCCTCACTTTGGGCAACACCCTATTTGGTGACTCCATCACCGGATTGGGCTTGTGTATCAATGGCCATTTGCAACCTTTCTGGGGGAGTGCTCTTCACCGTTCCCTTCTTTGCCTTCGTGACCGAGGCATTGTAGCATTCCCTTGCTTCTCTCTGATTCCCCAAAATTCGTCCTACCCCTGCGTCTGTTGGGAATTTCATGGCCAGGTGCCATACTGAGGTGACGGCTCGGAGGTCAACCAGTATGGGCCTTCCGATTACAGCATTGTACGCCGAAGGATAATCGACTACTATAAAAGTAGCGAGTAATGTCCTCGTAGCAGGCGTTGTACCTGCTGTTACCGGAAGTCTGATTAACCCCGTGGAGGCAGGTCCCTCACCAGAGAAGCCGTAAATCGTTTGGTTGCAGGGCTCCAAATCCTTGACGGACAACTTCATGCGTTCCAGCGAGGATTTGTACAGGATGTTTGCCGAACTTCCTGTATCAACTAATACTCTCTTCACCATCATGTTGGCGATTTGAACGTCCACGACCAGCAGATCGGAATGTGGGAACCGGACATGCTGGGCGTCGCTATCAGAGAAGGTTATTTCACCATCCTTGGATCGAGCCTTCTTTGATGCCCTGTCCTTCACAGTCATCATCTCGATGTCCTGGTCGTGACGTAGGGTTCGAGCATATTTTTCCCTCGCCTTTCCACTGCTTCCTGCGAGGTGCGGGCCTCCACAGATGGTGAGTAAAGTGCCAGCTACGGGGTCAGGCTGCAAAGGTGGCGAGCGTTGGCGTGCGGGCGCATGCTCGTTGCCACCTGGAGCCTCTCGTTGGGAATTTCCCGAGGCCCGTACGTACCTTCTCAAGTGTCCTTGTCTGATAAGGAACTCGATTTCATCCTTCAGCTGGTTGCATTCATTTGTATCATGTCCGTAGTCATTATGATAACGACAGAACTTGGTAGTATCTCTCTTTGAAATATATTTTCGAATGGGAGCGGGTTTTTTATAAGGCACACTAGAACTCGTGGCCTGATACACCTCTCCCCGAGACTCAATAAGGGCAGTGTAGTTAGTGAACCGCGGTTCATAACGATTGCCCTTGGCGCGTTTATTCTCAGAGGTGGAGGGCTCATTATGCGGCCGTTTCCCCTCATTCTTGCCATTGCCGTTCCCATTGCCTTTGCCGTTGTCGTTGGGTTTTGACCCATCGGCGGCTTTGGCGGGATCGGCAGTCCCCTTATCCTTGCCTAGGGGTTTTCCCTCACGGGCGATGGCATCTTCGAGCTTGATGTACCGATCAGCTCTATCCAAAAATTCTTGAGTAGTCTTAACTCCATGCTTTCTAAGGTTACTCCACAAAGGCGTGCGGCGCCTAACCCCCGCAGTTAGGGCCATCATCTTGCCCTCATCTCCCACTGTTTTGGCTCCAGCTGCTGCTAGCATGAAGTGCTGGACGTAACCCTTCAGTGGCTCTCCTTCTTGCTGGCATATCTCAACCAGCTGATTCGCCTCAATTGGGTGTACACGACCCGCATAGAATTGCCCATAAAATTCTTTTATGAACATCTCCCAAGAAACAATACTTGCAGGAGGGAATTTGAAAAACCACTCCTGTGTAGCATCAGAAAGTGTTGTAGGAAAGATCCTGCACCGAGCATCTTCAGACTCTTTCTGAATGTCCATCTGTATCTCAAACTTGTTGACGTGAGATACCGGGTCACCATACCCGTCAAAGTTCGGAAGTGTGGGCATCTTAAACTTGCTAGGAGTTTCTGCCACAGCTATCCCCTGAACGAAAGGAGTGCCCCTTCTCCTGTCGTACTCGATATGAGACGTTCTTCCCTCGACCAGCTGTTGTACTGCCTGGTTCAGGGCATCTATCTGGGCTTGTACGGCGTCGGGAATGGCCGGGGCCTCTGGTGCTGGGGGAACGTACTCGTCATGCCATTCCCGGCGGTCGTTAAGTACATCTCTTAAATCCTCGTCTCTTCGCCGCTGCTCACTTGTTCCGAGCCGGTTAAAGACGTTATTTTGCCTGGGTTGCCCCCCAGCGTCACGTCTCTCGGGTTGGTCTTCCCTAGGTGGCGGGCTTCTGCCCCCACCTCTCTCTCCATTTCTCCGACCGGCATTTCCTCTGCCTGAGTCGGCCTCACTGTAGCCATGGCCATCTCTGAACCTCGACTGGCTATGGTGGGATCGACTGTCCCCTAGGTTGCCTCCTCGGGCTGGAACTTCCCGAGCGTTAGAGGGTGGCCTACGTTGGTCGGTAGGTCCCCGTGCATTATCATGTCGTGGGGGGCCCCGGACCGCAGAGCTTATCTCTGAGTTCCTTCTGTTACCAGAAGGACGCTGCCCTCTGCTCGGGGGGTTTGGCTTCTCGCCCCTATGGCGTCTAGGACTGCAGGGCTGCTGCCCGGCCCTATTCTGCCTTGGCTGCAGAGGAATGTCACGACCAGCCTGGGATGGGGGCTGCGTTTCAGGATCCCTTAGTGGGACATCCTCTTGAGGCATTGGAGGCTGCTCGGGCCTCTGGGGGCTCGAGGGCTGGATCGGCGGGCTAGGATTGGGACCCCTTTGGGGTGGCCCATTTGAAGGTTGATCAGGCTTTGAGGCAGGTGCGGCCTGATTCCTAGCCAATTGTAAGGCTGCTTCGAGGGCTGCCATGGCCTCCCTCTGATGGCGGTCCATCTCCACCTGCCTTTCACTCAATTCATGGCGCTGTCGCTCAATTTCTTGTTGCTGCCGCGCCATAACTTCAGCAACACTTTCTTGGCTGGCCCTCAGATTGGCCAGTTCATTCTGCAATACCCCCAGGGTATTTCTCAGCGTCTCGGAATCCAGTTCTTCCTCATCAAATTCCAAATGTGGCTCATCTTCGGTCACGTTTGGAGGAGGAGGCGGTTGAGATGGTGCAGTGCCAATCGCCTGCCCAGTCTTTTTTGTTGTTTTCGCCATTTATGCTTCACCAATATCGTATCAAGCCCTCAATGAAAGCACCAGAATGTTGACCCTTGTTTTGGTCAACTGACACGGAGTCAAAATGCTTGATGTGGACAGATATGTTGGAATGAATATTATGACAAAAACAGTAAAGCACACAAGAATTTATAGTGGTTCGACCCCAGAAACTGGTAATAACCTACGTCCACTTGAGCTATTATTGATATGAAATCTCACAGGAGTGATCAAAGAACTAGGGTTCTCCGAGTTTCACAGACCTAAGAGAGATAAACAGTACAATTGTTAATCTAATAGCCAAAAGTCCCTTCCTTGAGCTATCTTCTTCTATTTATAGGGTCAAGGAATATTACACCAATTTGTTACAGATATTCTCTCCTAATTAATCGGATAATCAGGAATCATAGGAGATAATCTCAGGATTGACTTTGATTCACCCAAGATCATATTGAAATATGCGGAGTGTACGACCATGCTGGTCGTAAGAAAAACTCAACCGCTGCGCCTGTAATGTCTTACTGGTCGATACTCTAACAGAACTTTACCAGGTGTCAGCCACGTGTTAAGAAATCGCCTGCCACGTCATCCGTGCCTGTTTTTTGGATAACGGGGAAATAACCATATATACAGTTTTTCCAATTTTACTATACTATTTTTGGTTTCCTATTTCTGTATTTTATTTTTATTTTTATGTTAACACAAAAAAAATAACATCATTTTTATGACTTCTTCCTTTTCAATCTTCTTCTTCTTCTTCTTCAGTCTTCTCACCAAAACCTCATTTCAGTCTTCTTCTTCTCATTTTCTCACCAAAAGCTCTCTCAAAGTTGTTCTTCTCCTCTATTTCTCGGCAAAACTAGACGTTGATTCTCATTGCCAACCGCCCAGTCGAGAATCCGGCAGCTCATCTTTACGACTTCCACCTTTCTCATTTCGACTATCTTCTTCTTCTCCTTTGTTTCTCGGCAAAACCAGACCCCGCATATTAATTGCCGACCACCCACTCGAGAATCTGACCACCACGTCTCCATTGAATGTGGCTAGAAACCCAATCCCCACATCGAGCTTCTCCTCTCCAGTAGAAAGTCGACCTTGAGGTTCATTTTTAATGTTTTTGTATTTTTTATGTTTAATTCAATGATCATTTAGTTAGGTGAACTTGTTCTAGTTTTCATCTGTGGTTTTGGGACTCTAAATATTTTTAATTATTTTTTCCATGTACAATTTTTTATCCTCCTTAAACCCTTTTCTAATTGTTGTCCGATCAGTTTTATCATGCAACCTCCTTTTTGTTTTCATTTTTCTTCTCATATAGTTTAAGGTCCACTACATGTTTGATGAAATGTCTGACAGATGGTTTATACTCCATATAAATTATGACCACATCTATCTACATATATACATATATATATATATAAGAGATGTTCCAGGCACCTCATATTCAAGTGAGTATAATTTTAACTGAATAATGATCAGCGATCACAATTGATCTTTTGGTTAAAATTCTTGCACGAGACTTTTTTTATATCTTTGTTGTAGTTAAGTATCATAAAGTGGCGAGCACGGGAAATTACTAATTTATGTGCACAAACATGATTTAATACTCAGACTGTTGTTCCTTTATTTGTGGGAAGGATTTAATGTTTGTTATCTAATAGTATGAATACCATTCTTCTCATTTCTCCAAAATAATTATATTGTTGACATGATTCTTGTTTTGTCTTCTGCAGGTGATGAAAAGTTATTCTAAACTGAGTAAAATTTTCTTGACTGCTATGGTGTATGAACTTTATAAAGCAGGAATGGGTGAAACCACCTTTGAAAAGGTCAACTTTTCATGCTCTGAGCTCTTCCCTTAATATCGTAGTCTAACTTCTTGCTTTATTAACGATTTGATATTATTTATTATTATTCATTGAATTTTAAAAAGGGTATTATTAGGTCACATTTTCAGTTTTTTTACACAATATTTCAATCTAACTACTGCAATTCTTTGAACATAATTTCTCATATTCTTGCTGGGTTGGTCCCATGGTAGGCAAACATGAGACCTCCTTTGATGCCCCTACTCTTGTATTATTGAACACTTGTAGAAAATTGATTTATAATATAAAAATTGAAGTTAAAATACTTTTTGAGTAAAGCATGTGATATGAATGCTTGAATCTGACAATAGATCTCATGGATTTGCAGGTTTGACAAAAGAATTACAACTTTTGCTAAACAAAAGTTTCAAAAAACCTTATTCAAGTGTTACTTCATTGAGCACAGGCTAATAGGCGAGCACTGGCATCTGATAAATGGCTGCGAGTTGAGGGATGTGACAACGTATATGCCCTTGGTGATTGTGCTACCATCAATCAACGAAAAGTCATTGTACCTGCTCTTGTTTTTTCTTATATATCAAACTTTCTGGCTGTTGCATTATTATCTTGAAGAGTTAGCTGTCATATAAGTATTGTCTTCTATAATTGTGTAAATTTCCAACACAATTGTATTCTCCTTTTCCTTTTCCTACTCCTATTTTGTTTTTCTTCCATGATGGAAAAAAGTAGTATCCTGTACTAATTTTCCTTGAGAAATTGAGTATAATTTAACCATCCTTTAACCGGAAGAAATACATTTTTCCATACTAGAAATATAGGCTTAACGATTAAATTCTGTTAAAACTGTTCCATGTGTTGATTCCAGGTGCTCATTTTATTTTATTTGAGTTATGCATATGAATTACGAATGCAACCACATACAACCTAAAGCAACACATGGCTAGTCCAAGTGCAACCCACTGCAACTCACTACAACTCCTAATGTGAGTTGTCCATATGAATTACGAATGCAACCTAAAGCAACACATGGCTAGTCCAAGTGCAACCCACTGCAACTCCTAATGTGAGTTATACATATGAATTACGAATGCAACCACATGCAACATAAAGCAACACATGGCTAGTCCAAGTGCAAACCATTGCAACTCACTGCAACACATGGCTAGTCCAAGTGCAACCCACTGCAACTCCTAATGTGAGTTATCCATATGAATTACGAATGCAACCACATGCAACCTAAAGAACACATGGCTAGTCCAAGTGCAACCCACTGCAACTCACTGCAACTCCTAATGTAAGTTATACATATGAATTATGAATGCAACTACATGCAACCTAAAACAACACATGGCTAGTCCAAGTGCAACCCACTGCAACTCCTAATGTGAGTTATCCATATGAATTACGAATAATATGAATGGCGGCATATGAAGAATGCAGACTCTAATTAACATCTTATAGATGTATTAAAGGGTGTTTTTCCAACCTATTTTTGGCTCTGTAGTTTTCTGAGGATAAATATCATTTTGAACTAATTTCATGATAAGCTTTGTATTATTACTCTTACCTCTCTAGAAACTGCTTCAGTATAACATATATGACATTGTTTTCATTCTTTGCTATATAATTACAGAGAACAGCAGCCATGGAAAAATCTCTTAAAAAAAAGTTAGGATATGTTACAGGCTTCCAACCCAAATTTTCAAAATCAGTAAAAACTTTTTAAATCTTAATTTTATCAAATTTAATACCCATATTTGATTAAGAAACCAACTCAAGATAAATAATATCCAACTCAAATTCAATAAAATGAAACCAATATTCAATAGCATATTGGATAAATCTTGTTCAAATCCAGATTATACAATACTTAGATTATGAAAAATCAAATTCAAGTATTTAAATGTTCAAGAGTAATATGAATATTTTTAGACCCAGATTTACGAGAACAAGAGACATAGATTCATTAGCTTTTCTTCTTCTTGAAACAAAGTTTGGGGACAGTGATAACAAGCTTCCACAGCAACAATAATCCCAACTTCGAACCCACAAAGAAGTTGACCAAGAAAATTAGAGAATGGGTTTCGAATTAGAGAAGGAAGAATGAGAAAGAAAGTAGATATAAAAATAAGGAAATAGAATGAAAATGATTTTCAAAGAGAAGAAAAAAAAAATAAAAAATTTGAAATGATATTAAGTTGGAGATTACCCATTGAATGGTTGCAGAGAATCTCACACATTTAGCATCAGAGGTTGGATCGTTTTCTGGTTGCTTCATGAAGATCAACTTCTGTGAGAATTTGCATTTGGAGAAGATGGTAACTTCATGATTTTTCTTCAAACCAATTCTTAGAGCATAACGTATTTTGTAAAAGGAAACTTAAAATTTTATGTAAATCGTGTATTTAAATATATCTTCTATTTACCGTAATTTTGAATAGAAAGTTTCCAATAACCGTATAAATAAAAAATCTCTTTTATTATATGTATCAAGAATTTCATAATATTTATGGACCAAGGTGTTAATGGGACTCCTCGTAGTAGAGGAATTCAGTAAGTTTTAACCTTATTATTAATAATTATAAATGATATTAAGTTTACACACACTTTTGATGTGGGATTATCTAACATATTTTACTTTAGTCTATTGAATTGCGGGTTTAGTTTTTATTTTTATTTTTTATACATAAAAAATGAAAATATTTTAATATGTAATTAATTGTTCTAAATGGTTACAATTGATGAAGAAAGTAAAAACTAGAGTAGATTTTACAGTCCTTCTAAAAAATCTTCTTATCATGTAAACTTATTATTTTCTCATATGGGTAAATACCATTTTGGCCCCTATGTTATGCAACAGTTACCGATCGGACCCTCTGTTTTGTTAAATGACAATTTGGTCCCTGTGTTTTACAAAATAGTACCATGAGTCCGATTTTGGTCAAAAAAATTTAAATATGACCAAAATACCCTTATTTTTATAAATTAATTGATTTAATAATTTGAAATAAAATAGTACTAAATTAAAATATAATAAGAAAATTTGATATAAAATTTAAAAAGGAACATTTAATTTAATATTGAATTTTAAATTGTATTAAAAATTAAAACTAAATTCCTAAACTTAATTGATTAAAGTAAAGTCTAAAATAATACTTAATTAAATCTAAAACTAAATAAAATTAAAACAATAAATCAAACCTTAAAATTAAACAAATCTAAAAATGTATTTTCGTTTCTTCTTCTTTTTTCCCCTTGTATCTTCTTCTTCTTCTTCAGGTGCATGATCTGCATTTGGCTCCAACTTCGGCGCTCTTTCTCCTCAACCTCGGCCAAAACTTCGTCCTCCTCTCACTGAATCGTTCTTGATCTATTGTGACTCATGTTTTTTATGTTCTCTTGCCTTCAACAAGATCCGAGAAAGGATAGATTTTGCTTTCAACGAGATCTAAGAAATGGGATGATCTCTTACATTGAGTTGGGTGACTAGAGCTTCCATTCTTCTTCTTCAGATCGATGGTGTGGCTTCAGCTTCAGATCAACGTCGGGGCAGATTTTTCTTTCAACAATATCTAAGAAATGGGTTGATCTCTTACATTGAGTTGGCCGACTAGAGATTCCATTCTTGTTCTTCTTCAGATCAATGGTGTGGCTTCAGCTTCAGATCGACGTCAGCATGCTGAGATTCACCTGAGCCGAGGAAGAACAGAGGCGCACGCGAGCTAAGGAAAATGTTCATCAAAGCTGGCAGAGGCGATTGGGACTAAGGTTGGCAATGGGTGAAACTTCTCAGCTAGCAGAGGAACAACGCACAAGCTATAAATCTGGGTTTAAATGTGGCTTTCCAATCTGGGTTTTTTTTTGTGTTCACACTATGCAATAGATCTGAGTTTGTGTTCTTAAAAAGTTTGGTTAAATATGGGTTTGTTTTTCTGCTAGCAGAAAATCATTCTTGGAATATTTGTGCATAAATTTGGGGATTTTTTCGTGAAGAAGATGAACAATGCATGAAAAAAATTAGGGAGTTTTTAAGAGGATCAACAGTTTAATCTAGACTGGATTTAGGTTTCAATTTGTTGGTATAATATGTAGGTTTTTAGCTTATTAAGTTTGTTTTAATTTTTTTGTTTGATAGAGTTTTGATTTTAGTTTGATTATTTGTTTATTAAAATAAGTTTAGTGATATAATTATTTTAAATATATTTTAATAATTATTTATTAAAATATATTCTCTTATTTTATTTGTTTTTTAATTAAAAAATCAAATTAAAATTATAAGCTAGGGGTATTTTGGCCATATTAAAAAAAGTTTGACCAAAATCGGACTCAGTGTACTATTTTGCAAAATACGGGGTCCAAATTTTCATTTAACAAAACAAAGGATCTGATTGGCAACTTTTGCAAAACGTACAAGGGCCAAAATGGTATTTACCCTTCTCATATATAAGGTGATGTATCTATGCATATTCATATCTAGGATGAACTTCAAGACATCTTTTAACAAGCCTATCAATGACAAAAACAAGTTTAAAGAAGCAATACCTAGATCCTATTGTATGCAACAACCAATGCTTATATCCTTTTGAAATAATTTAATAACAATATCACTAAGTGGACGTAGGTCATTACCGTCATTTGGGGTTGAACCACTATAATTCCTTGGTGTTTTTTCCCTTTCCATTAGATTATCTTTTCAAGTGTCGTTTCATACTTTGTCGTATATTTGAATCCGTGTCGTTGGACAATTCGAGGGTCAACAACTAGTATACAGATCTCTATATGAAAGAGATAGTGCGCCTTCATGGGGCTCCGCGGTCGATCGTGTCGGATCGGGACCCCACATTTACTTCCAAGTTTTGGGGAAGTTTGCAGAGGGTCATAGGTATACATTTGAAGTTCAATACTATTTATCATCCTCAGACAGATGGACAATCTGAGAGAAAGATTCAGATATTAGAAGACATGCTGCGACCATGTGTGTTATGCTTTGGTGGGTCCTGGAGGAAGTATTTGCCTTTGATAGAGTTTTCCTACAATAACAGCTATCAGTCGACCATTGGGGTGGCTCCTTATGAAATGTTATATGGTAGGAAATGCAAGTCTCCCATTCATTGGGGTGAGACAAGAGAAAGGAAATACTTGGGTCCTGAGGCGGTACAGAGGACCAACAAGGCCATTGAGAAGATCAGAGCTTTGATGCTCGCTTCTCAAAACAGATATAAAAGTTATGTTGATTCCAAACGCAGGTGCGTGGAGTTCCAAGTGGGAGACTATGTCTTCCTTAGAGTCTCACCATGGAAATGGGTGAAGAGATTTGGAAAGAAGGGCAAGCTGAGCCCTAGATTTGTAGGACCATTTGAGATCTTGGAAAGGATTGGTCAGGTAGTCTATAGGTTGAATTTACCTCCGGCACTATCGACCATACACAATGTATTTCATATTTTGGCTCTTTGGAAATATGTGTCAAACGTGACTCATGTGTTGAGTTATGAGGATCTGGAGCTTAAGGCAGATCTCTCCTATGAGGAACAACCAATCCAGATACTTGATAGGAAGGACAAGGTCTTGAGAAACAAAACTATACCTTTGGTTGAGGTACTATGGAGGAACAACAAGGTCGAGGAAGCAACCTGGGAGTTGGAGTCAGACATGCAGAGTCAGTATCCTGAGTTGTTCAGGTAAAATTTCGAGGACGAAATTTCTGTAAGGAGGGGATAATTGTAACGTCCTAAATTACCTAATAAGGCTTAGGACCTTGATTAGGGGGCCAGGATGGAAAATTATGGAAATTACATGTTTTATGTGTTTTATATGCGTGTAATTTTGTAGTTATGTGAGTTATTTTATTATATGATTCGATATGCATGTTTAGGTGTATTAATTAAGCATGTGGGCCCGTTTCTTATTAGAAGGGAAATTTTTGTAATTTGACTCGTCATGGGTATATTTGGCATATATGTGATATATGTGTGGGACCACATTATTATGTGGATATATTTGAGTTACTCAGCATGAGGCGATCCTAGGGAGCAAGTTAGCAGGAAAGTCACAACGGGACCAATACTTGACTCGGGGTTAGTCAAGGGGTATTTTGGGTATTTAGCACATTCCCGGGTTATTGGGTAATGGGAATGATTATTTGATGATATATTGGGAGTTAGTGAGATGAGGAGGAAATTCTGGGAATTTTGACCATTTTACCCTCGGGAGCATTTTTGGAACCCCGAGCCTTGGGATTTACTTGAGGTTACTTAAGCTCGAAGTAACCTATCAAAAAGAAAAGTACATTCAAAACACTATTTCTCTCTCTCCTGTTATCCCTTTTTACCGTTCGTCGAATTTTCGAAGGAAACTCGAGTTTTAGGACTCGGATTCAAGTAAGGATCGAGTCATAACAATTCTAGGAGATATTAGAAGCTTATTAGCCGGAGGTTTTAGCAGGAAACAACATAATTTCTGAGTTCCCGTTTCCTGAAATTTCTTAAGTTTTGAATTTGGATTTTACGTTTGAAGAATTTTTGAATGATTTGAAGCTTGGGTTTTGAGGATTTTGTGCCAAAACAGAGGCAAAATGCCTCCCTGCTAGGAGTCACGGGCCACGACATTCCCTTCCTTGGGTCGCGACGCGCCTCAAGAACAGAGGCCTCCCCAGGCCTCACGCACACACGTGCCGCGACTCTTGATGAACAAGGCCGCGTCACAAGTCCCAAAAACCTAGAAATCAGCCCTTTTCTCAAGTTTTTCCCCGAGCTTAAACCCATAATTCACACCCCAAACTTCAGCCAACCTTAGAATTAAGCCCATAATTCATACTCATATAGCCTAAACGTCCTAACAAACTCATAAACAAATTCTTACACCCATCAAACATCCAAAACCAGTCTTGGAAACCAAATCCATGCAAGCCTAAGTTCTAGTTGTTGGGAATTGTGCTCTGAAAGCATATGTAGTAGACATTGTTTTATGAAATAAATAAATAAATTGAATTTGTTATGCATATAGTTTATGGACTATATTATTCTGTGATAATATTATGTAAATATCAGAAAAATTCCTAAGTTCATATATGTGATCTCAAACACGTATTGGTACGAGAGGATTGTGTTTGAGATAAATGAACTTGAATAGTTTGCAGTAAAATAAAGTTATGGAATCTTTAGATTAATTACTGCAAGTACGGTCCACTAGTATTATGAATACATGTGATCTAGATCCGGATCACTAGTGTAGTATGACACTTTAGTGGATGTACTTTATATATTAGAGAATATATAGAACTGGACCAGATATGTTTATTAATACTTAGTTAAATACTGTTTTGAAGTATTAATTAAATATATCAACTGATGATCATATGCAAATAGATCTTAATCCTGAAGTTACTATGAACTCATGTTTATGTTATATGAGTTCTTTGATTCACTCGCTAGGGTCTGTCAGAATGATCATGCTAGAAACTTTTGTTTTGGGAACTCATTAATGTAAATGGCTAGGGACATAGTATACAGATATGGAATCTATGCCTTCTCGCAAGAGATTGAATAATGATTCTCTTAAGGGTTGACTTTTGGGACTAAAAAGTTATTGAGCTCAAATTCATAATTTGGTTATGAATTAACCTTCACTAGTAAAGTCGATGATACTTAAGGAAACAAGATATAATTAAAAGGGTAAAACGGTAATTTGATTCACAGTTAATTATGAATCATTATTAGAGGGCCAATTTGTATGCAATGATTATATCAATGGACACTTTATAATCATAAAGTACTCAGTAAATGAAATGTCTATAATCGTAAGAGTGCAATCTCATATTTATAGTGGAATAATCATGAGATTAATAAATTAAGATTATTTAATTAAAGATTTTAATTAATAATCTCAAATTTATCGGAGCTTGAAATTATAGGTCTAGAGGTCCCCACAGCGGCTCTATCAACATTATTCAAGACAAAAGTTGATATGAAGGGAAAAATAGTTTAAAGACATATTTAAGAAGAAATTTGTTCTTCATGCCAAATGTGCACTTATATGATAATAGTGATTAATTAATTAATTATAAATTAGTTGTAATTAACAAAATTAATTAATGTTTAATTATTGTATAATATTCGAAATTATATTAAATAATTAAATTAATTTTGAAATTTAATGAAATAATTAATTATAATTTTCAAAATTATATTAAATTAAATATTTATTTTAAAAAATAATCGATTTAATTAATTGGTAGAATTGATTAAATATCTTTATTTGAGTGAGAGATAATAATCTGATAAGTTCAATGTAGGGATGTAGGGATGAAGATCTGAGGGATGTGCTCAATGACCGAAGGGAAATACACGACGAGTATTTCCCCCCGGTTCCAGCCACTCCTACAATACCAGATGTTGTTCAGGCTCAGATAGATGCCTTGAATCAGATCGTGCAGCAACTGGTTGGGAATAAAATGTCCCACATAGAGTATGATCGAAGAAAGGGCACCCCATTTGTTAATAGAACTGTTGTGGCAGAATTCCTGAGCAAATTCAAAATGCTAATCCTGCCTAACTTCACTGGAGGAGAAGATCCAGTATCTCACGTAAATAATTTTGAGATACAAATGGACATCCAGAAGGTGTCCGAAGATGCTTGGTGCAGGATTTTTCCTGCCACTTTGTCTGAATCTTCTCAGGAATGGTATTTCAAGTTCCTTCCGACCAGTATAGTTTCCTGGGAGATGTTTGTGAAGGATTTTTATGGACAGTTTTATGCTGGTCGAGTACATCCAACAAAGGCTAATCAACTAGTCGATATTCGACAGAAGGAAGGAGAAACTCTCAAGGAGTATATACATCGATTTATGTGAGCAGTTGCTCGGGCCAAAACTGTTGGACTAGGGAAAGATGATGGAAATCACAGCTGGAGTGCAACACCATTCTCCCCTCTAGAGTAGTCTACGGAAGAATGGAGTTAAGAGCACTTAAGAATTTATGGATCGAGCAAACAAATATATCAAGCCCGAGGAGGTCATAGCCAATGAAGGAAAATCCCCAAAGGCCGACTAGGGTAAGAAGGAAGACTCGACCAAAGCCGCCAGTGGGTCTGGTAATCCCAACGACAACGACAAAGGTAGCAATAAGAATGGGGGGAAATTGCAAACACTAAACCAATGACATCTAATAACAAGCACCCTAAACAAAACAGATACAAACCAAGGTTCACCAATTACACTGCCCTGGTAGATAGCCGCGCTGAAGTGTATTAGGCCAGTCACACCACTGTTCCTTTTAGGCGACCAACCCCGATCAGGAAAGACATATCCAAAAGGAATACAACTAAGTTTTGTTTTTTTCACAATGACTATGGCCATGATACAAATGAGTGTAACCAGCTTAAGGACGAGATCGAGCTCCTTAATCGACAAGGACATCTAAGGAGATATGTACGAGCAGGAGGCTCACGGAGGCAACGAGCAGGCACCTGTGCCCCAACGCTCACCTCCTCTGCAGCCAGCTCCTGTTGCTGGTACATTGCTGACTATCTGCGGAGGACCACATATATCAGGTGACAGTGGTGAGGCGAGGGAGAAATATGCCAGAACACTATGCCACGATCAGGACATCGAAATGCTAAACGTCGAGGAGAGAACTCCCAAAAGAGCTCGAACAGAAGAAGAATTACTAACTTTCTCCGAGCTAGACGCACAACATGTCTGATTCCCCCACTCAAATCCTCTGGTCGTGGATGTTTAGATCGCCAACATGATGGTAAAATGAGTGTTGGTGGATACATGAAGCTCGTTCAACATTTTATACAAATCCTCACTGGAAAGAATGAAATTATCAATGTAAGATTTAGATTCATGCAACCAAACCATCTATGGTGTTTCTGGTGAAGGACTAGAGCCAACGGGGTCGATCAGACTCCCAATCATAGTAGGAACTGCACCCGCAAATAGGGCACTACTCGCTACTTTTATAGTAGTTGATTTTCCATCCGCATATAATGTTGTGATCAGAAGACCCATACTCGTTAATCTACGAACCGTAACTTTGGTCTAGCATCTGCCCATGAAGTTTCCAACTGATGCAGGTGTTGGGTGCATGTTGGGAAATCAGCAAGAGGCTAGAGAATGATATAACTCTTCGATCATGAAGGCAAGATGAGGTGGGTCAGGGAGCGCAACAGAGAAAAGGTTGCTGGAATCACAAGCCCAATCAGGTGAACAAGTCACCAAATAGGGTGTTGCCCAAAGCGAGGATATGGACTTATATCCTCACTTTGGAGATTTAGAAGAAAACGTTGGGCCTGTGGAGGACCTCAAGGAGTTCCAACTAGAAGAGAAAGATTCGACCAGGGTTGTGAAAGTCGGTAAAAACTTAGAGACAACAATAAAAAACAAATTGGTGGAGTTTTTGAGGAGGCACTAGGAAGTCTTTGTCTGGTCGAATAAAGATATGGTTGGGATAGATCCAGCAGTGATTAGTCATGTCTTGAATATAGACAAAATTCATCCACCAGTGTAACAAAAAAGAAGGTTGCTCGACAAAGACAGATCTAAAACCTTAAAAGAAGAAGTCGAGAACCTGAAGGAAAATGGATTCATCGGGGTAGCATTTTATCCATCTTGGGTCTCTAATCCCGTAATACTTCCCAAACCAAATGGTTAGTGGAGGTCTTGCGGGGATTTCACAAACCTTAATAAAGCTTGCCCGAAGGATTGTTTCCCACTTCCAAGAATCGACTAGCTGGTCGATGCTACATCAGGACATGAAGGATTCTATGGAGATCATGCTGGGGGGAAAAGTTTGTCGAAGAAGATTCTCTGACAAGGATATTTTTGGCCTACAATGATCGAAGATTCCATGGAATCGTTAAGAAGTGTGATATATGCCAACGATTCTCCAAGATACCTCGAGCAGCCCCAAATGAGCTTAAACACATGCAAAGCTCATGACCATTCGCAGTTTGGGGAATTGACCTAATCAGATCTTTGCCCACAGGAAAAGGGAATGTCAAGTATGCAGTAGTTATTGTGGACTATTTTACTAAGTGGGCTGAAGCTGAACCACTCGCAACAATCACGACCAAGAAAGTATTGAATTTCGTTGTCAAAAGCATTGTATGCCGATATGGTTTGCTGAAAAAGATTGTATCAGATAATGGCACACAATTTGACAGCGACCTTTTCACCGATTTCTGCGAGCGGCATGGAATCACGAAGGGCTTTTCGTCAGTCGCCCACCACAAGCCAACAGAAAGGTTGAAGCTGTGAACAAAACTCTGAAGGACACACTGAAGAAAAGGCTCGAAGAAGCAAATGGAGCATGGCCAGAACAATTGCCAGAAGTACTCTGGTCGTATAAGACATCTCACCGAACAATAACAGGCCATACGCCATTTTCCTTAGCCTATAGGTATGAAGCCATGTTACCCGTTGAGTTGGATCCACCATCACATAGAAGGTTGACATACGACCACAGTGCGAATAACTAGTTATTAATGGAGTCTTTGGACTTGGTCAACGAAAGGCGCAAGCAGGCTCAACTACGAGTTGCAGCTTACCAACAAAAGGTCGCTCGATATTTTAACTCTAAAGTACACAAAAGAAAGTTTGACGTGGGAGATTTGGTACTTGGAAGAGTTTTTCTTAACACTCGCGATCAGGCTGCTGGAGTACTCGAACCAAACTGGGAAGGGCCATATCAGATTGAAGAAATCTTTCAACCAAGCACATACAAACTTGCTCGCTTAAATGGAGATCTCATTCCTCGCTATTGGAGTGGAGAACACCTGCGCAAGTATTATCAATGAACAATTCTTTTTAAAGATTTGGCTTGTATTAATTTTACTTTTTACAAGTTTTTGAACAAAGGCTGGCCAGTTAGATGGCTGGTCGCTTACAAGTGTAAGATTAATTTTTGATCACTCGTACAGACACAAATCTTGTCCATTTTATTACGAGAAATAAAAGGAACTGTGCGCATCCAGTTATTCTTGCCAATTATTGTATTTCTTAAAAGTATTTGCTCATTATGTGTGTTGTTTTGCTATATTATCATTAATTGTTTATAAGTACATGAGTAGTAATGTTCGAACAGGTATTGGTCAATGGCAAGTGACTGAGAACCTTATACTCCTCGATCACTTGGGGGGCATATAAGATACTAAGCGAGCAAAGCATATGCATATCATAAACATATGTAAATACACGAGAAAAATAAGGGAAACCATTCTACTAAACTTAGAGTATTTTTTAAAAAAATTAGTTAATTTTGTGAAATCATAATAAAGTGTTATGCTAAGTTCGGTCATACGGGCAAATGTTATAATAGCAATAGTAATGTGCAACTATTATAATATCAAAATGAAATGTCTTTACACCACGAGCAATTATTGCTCGGATGTAATTAAAAATATTAAAAGGTAAATAAAATTGCCTTAGGCAGCAAATTGTCTTATCACCACGAACAATCTGTTCGGGTGTTTTAATTACATAAATAAAAATATCTACTGTGCAGCTGAAGGGGGGTCCCGTTGAGACTGTTGATCGGCTGAAGGGCCAGCTTCTTCTTCAACACCGTCTATGCCCGTCGCCAAGGAAATTTCAAGAGATTCTTGGCCACTTTTCTCCTCTTCCAGGCGAACAACGCACTTGGCATGTTCAGTCTGCGAACAACGCACTTGGCATGTTCAGTCTGCGAACAACGCACTTGGCATGTTCAGTCTGCGAACAACGCACTTGGCATGTTCAGCCTGTTTTACCTGCTCATGAAGGTAATCAAAATTCGCATCTTGATTATTCTTCCAGAACATGTAAAAGCAGTTGAAGGTGGCTCCTCGGAACCTCTCCAAGTTTTGGGCATTTTTCTCTTCGAGCAATTTGACTAGGTCCTCCAGACCATTGGCCTCCTTCATGCTAGCCCCTAGGTCTTCTTGCAGCTTAGCTGCCTCCTTATAGTTGGTCTCAGAGGCTTCCTTGAATTATATTAATATAATTATTAAATATGTAGTCTTATATTAAATATTATTATAATAATGCTATTTATAATATTTGAATTTATGTTAATATAATTAATAAATATTTATTTTTAATTGGTTTTAAAAGTATATTATGTTAAATATTATCCTGTCAAAGTTAACAAACAAAAAAATGTTAAAACCAAGAAAAACCCTTAAGTACACATTTTCTATATTCCGTCAAAGTTAAGTACACCCTTAAGTAGAGTACTTTATCTTCTCCGACTAGGGATGGAAATGGGGTTGGTATTTAGTGGGGGTGCTTCCTTCCCCCATGTCCCCATTTATCATTTTTATCCCCATCTTCGTCCCCATCCTTGCATATTTCCTGTCGGGGTAGGGTGGAGAATCGCCGCTGGTACCCATTTATTTAAAAATAAAATAAACAAAAATAGATTACCTAAAATTAATATATATTACACTATATTAATCACTCAAAGTATTAAATACGTACAAAATAAAATTAAAAATCTTTAAAAAGTTACTAATATTAAAAAAATATGTAAAATAAATTAAAAAATATTATAAAATTTCATATATTAATTCCCCACTTTAAAATTCTTACAAAAACACCCTTATTAATATTTTTATTATTTACTTTTGTAGGTGCTGTATATTACACGAATCTTCATTCATTCTGTATCACCCATGAGGAATACATGATTGGAGAACCACTTGTATGATTACATGAAAAGAAGATTACTTTTTTTTTTTTGTTGCTGTTTCATCTACTAGTGAACTTTTGGCTCAAATTAGATATTCGTTAGAGTTAGTTTTCTTTAACTAAAATTTATAAGATGAAAATAATTAAATAATTATGAATGATATTAAGTTTTCACACATGTTTGATGTGGGACTCTCTAACATATTTTACTTTAGTCTCTTGAAATGCTGTTTATTTGTATTTTTTATACATAAAAAAAAATGAAAATATTTCAATGTGTAATTAATTGTTCTAAATGGTTACAATTGATGAAAAAGGCAAAAACTAGAGTAGAAATTGTAAACCAAAGCTCTACAGTTGATTGATTAAGGTCTCCAATAAGAGAGAGAGAGAGAGAGAGAGCTTGTGGCATGTAAAAATAAACAAATGAAGATGTGATCATCCTTTTTAACCGAAATTTTCTTTCTATTTTATATTGAGTTTGGTGTTTCGGTAAATATTGTTATATTATCAAGAATACTATTTAATAATAAAAAATTATTAAAAAAAGTCATTTTACAAAGTAATATTAAATGAAAGCCTATTTTGACACCCTTTATTTGGATTACTTACTAAAAGATTGAGAAATGAGTAAAAGAATATGGAAATAAAATTCTATAAAAAGCTTTAACTTTGTCTCATCTTTAGTTTACTTTGTTATTTTTTGTTTTAGTTATTTAATCAATCATGAAGAACATTTTATGTAGAGCTACAAAAATAATACTAGTGACTTGGATATTTAATCACTTTCATAGAATTTTATGGAAGAATTTAGTATTGAACATAAAGAGATTAGCACAGACAAAGAAATATAATGAAAGTTACAATTATCACCTTATAGTTAAATAAACTATTCATGCATAGTAATAACAAAATTATTTATTTATTTTGACAGATTATGGGAAAAGACAAAGTGCATATATTCACAAAAAGACTATTGACAAAGTCCAAATTGATTGGAGAAAGGGTAGGCCTCCAATAAAGCGCACATTGAGTAAGTTGTTATTATTTTTTATCATCAAATTATTATTATTATTATTATTATTATTATTTTGTCTTACAATAATATATATAGCAATTTTTTAAACCCTTACTTCATTTTGAGGGACTTAGTGTAGCGTTCCAGAATTTTACTTGGCTAGATAGTAGTAGTAGTAGTAGTAGCAGCAGCTATAGAATTTTAGTTTTTGTGGATATTGGTCAAAGCCGGGATTTAGTTAGAAACTCGTAGAAATAGTTATGGATTTTATAAGTTTAACCTATAGTTTAGAAATATTAATTTTATCATAAAGTTTGATTAATGAATATAGTCCTAAGAATATTATTTATTATAACATGAGGTTTAGATAGAATAATTAAGAGTGTGACACTTGTCACATGTATGTTTATTAAGGATTTAAGTTTTTTTTATGAATAATTTAATTAAAAGAAAGATCTAGAAGCTGTAGAACCTTCCATCATCTGTTAGGATCACGTTTTACTCAGTCAAACTTGTTTTAATCAATTTCAAATTATGTTGAAGTGTGCAAAAACGTGTTTAAAATATCAGCGTATGCCGATATATCGCAGCTATAAGGGCCGATATATCGCCTATATTGATATGGAAAACACGTCGACTTCGCACGAACGAAACCACGAACCCTCGGAATCATGGTAGGGGCGATATATCGCCTACCCTAGGCGATATATCGACTCTAGTGGCCATATTTGAGTTGTTCGTAGAATTCTGAACTAGAAATATTTGAGCCCAGGCCCGCTTGTCCCTTTCCCAGCCGTGGGCCAGCCTGCTGCATTCCCCAGGCCCAACCGAAAACCTCTTGAGCACCTGATGCACACAACCCTGCTCCAGCCTAACGGACCTTCTTCCTAACTTCGGCCCAACATCAACAGCCTCTTAGCCGAGCCCTTGCTCCCTGCACCACCGTGGGCCCGCCTGCCTGCCTTCGACCCAATACAACCACTGCCCCCTTGCACCCCAGCCAGGCCCACGAAACTCCCAGGCCCAACACCACAACTGCCTGCCACCAGCAGCCAACAAGCTACCTTTTCCCCATTTTGAGCCAAACAATTGCATTTTTGTACATTTGTCCCCTATGTATAAAATGCCACCTTTTTACCCAATTTTCTCACATATTTCACCACAACATCATCATTACACCCTATAATTTACCTCTACATGCCATATTTAATTAATTTAAGTTGATTATTTTAATGCTCTCATTTTGGCTATAAATATGGAATTTCAAGACCATTTTAGGGTGCTTAATTTTTTGTTACCATCTTCTTTCTACCATTTCCTCTCTACCATTCTCTCTTCCATTTTGGCTTTTTCAAGAGCATTTTCAAGTATGTGTTTTATTTGTTTTGTAATTTCTATTATAGTTATGTGCTTCTAATCTTTTTCATAAGATTATTAAGATCATGATGAAGCAACTTGTAACTAGATAATATTTATGTTGTATGTTGATTTCCCTTGTAATGCAACAAAGTTTATGGATTTTTCTTCTTCATATATGTCTTTCATCTTTAATATCTCATATTTTGGATTGTCAGATAATATGCACCTTGTTCTTCATTTTGCAAATCATAATATTCTTTGTGTAAGATGTGTCATTATATTGTACACATCCAATGCTTAGAACAAAAATATTATGTTTTTCCTTATAAATAATGTTATTTGATTTTTTGTTGTTTCATTAGGTTGATTCACATTAAATACTTTGAAATTATACTTGTTGAAAAGTGAAGAAAAATCCTATTTGTTTTTAGAAGTAATTTGTGCTTAAAATTATAAATTTATTTGGAAAATGATAGTTTGACTTATTTTAACTATCACTAAAACTTATGAATCAATATACTAATAAGTATTATTAAACTTACATTTTGTGGATTCTAGTATCTTAATAATCTTTCTTTTAACACTTATTTTCAAATCATTATTGGTTTATTTTTATTCTCTTAAATAGTTTTATTTTCAATATTTTATTTTATGTTCATAACATTAAAACTCATCAATCTTTGGAGCTAGGTTAGAATTTATTAATTTTGGTTTAAAATAGTTTTCTTTTTTATTTTAGACTACTCCTTTGGGTTCGATCTCGTACTTACACGAACACTATATTTCATATACGATTCGTGCGCTTGCGAGTTATAAATTTTTAAAATATACCCGTTTTGGGTTCATCAGGGGATAGTAATATTGCATGGAGTTCCAAAGACGATAGTATTTGATAGAGGATCGATTTTCACATCAAAGTTCTGGGAAGGTCTACAGCGTGCAATGGGCACTAAGTTAAAACTAAGTACGACATTTCACCCTCAAACCGATGGTCAGTCAAAACGTACCATACAAATATTAGAAGATATGTTGAGGGCGTGTGCGTTAGACTTCTCAGGATCATGAAGCAAGTATCTTCCATTGATAGAATTCTCTTATAATAATAGTTATCAAGCGACGATATGCATGGCACCTTATGAGATGTTGTATGGACGGAAATGCCAATCACCACTTCATTGGGACGAGGTTGGTGAAAGACGATATTTAGGACCTGAGGCTGTAAGAGAAGCAACTGAGGCAGTAGAAAAGATAAGAGAGCGAATGATTGTCGCTCAAAGTCGCCAGAAGAGCTATGCCGACGTTAAGAGGCGAACTGTTGAATTTTCAGTAGGCGATCAAGTCTTTCTCAAAGTTTCTCCAATGAAGGGGATTATGTGTTTCATAAAGAAAGGAAAGTTAAGCCCGAGGTTTATATGTCATTTTGAGATATTGGACAAAGTAGAGCATGTAGGATATCGGTTGGCTTTACCGCCATCATTAGCTGAAACACATAACGTTTTTCATGTATCTATGTTGAGAAAATATATATCAGATCCATTCCATGTGCTCGATTACGAGGCTCTAGAGTTCAAACAAGATTTCAACTATGAAGAACGGCTAGTTGCGTTCTAGAGCGGGGAACTAAGGAGTTAAGGTCCAAAAGTGTCCCTATGGTTAAAATCTTGTGGAGCAATAGCACAGAAAGAAAGGCCACATGGGAATTGGAGGAATATATTAGGGAGCGGTATCCTGAGATGTTTTGTAAGTAAATTTCGAGGAAAAAATTCTTTTAAGTAAGGGAGAATTGTAGCATCCCAGAATTTTACTTAGCTAGATAGTAGTAGTAGTAGTAGCAGCAACAGCAGTAGTAGTAGTAGTAGAAATAGTTATGGATTTTATAAGTTTAACCTATAGTTTAGAAATATTAATTTTATCATAAGGTTTGATTAATGAATATAGTCCTAAGAATATTATTTATTATAACCTAAGGTTTAGATAGAATAATTAAGAGTGTGACACTTGTCACTTGTATGTTTATTAATGATTTAATTATTTTTGATGAATAGTTTAATTAAAAGAAAGATCTAGAAGCTCTAGAACCTTCCATCATTTGTTAGGATCACGTTTTACTCGGTCAAAGTTGTTTTAATCAATTTCAAATTATGCTGAAGTATGCAAAACGTGTTTAAAATATCAGCGTATGCCAATATATCGCAGCTATAAGGGCCGATATATCGCCTATATTGATACGAAAAACACGTCGACTTCGCACGAACGAAACCACAAACCCTTGGAATCATGGTAGGGGCGATACATCGCCTACCCTAGGCGATATATTGGCTCCAATGGCCATATTTGAGTTGTTCGTAGAATTCTGAACCCCTCAACAACCTTGATTCGTTCCTGAACGTTTTTGACCGAGTTATGGGCATCTATTGAACAGATAATTAAAATTTATTCATTTTTTAATCATTTATTTATTCATTGAAATGGGAGTTAGTTTCACTCCTTGAACTCTATAAATAGGACCCTTCATTCAGCCATTTTATTCATCATTCAAGCACAGTTCAGAGCCTCCAAGCTGCTAAGTTCGTTCTAGAGAGAAACACTAGGGTTTTGGGGTTAAAGCTTTCAAATCTAAAGCTTTTATAAACACTTGGGAAGTAAATTTTTGTGTGATTTCAGTGTTCGAGGTATAGATCGAGGTTCTAGGCTATCCAAGGTATTCATTATCTTCAGGTTTAGTTCACTATAGTTTCTATTATTATTTCATTTTTCTTCAAATCCTAACTTGTGATAGTGACTTTTGGTTAGGTGTTCAATTCCTTTAAAACATAAGGTTTTCGGTAAGTTCTTATATCGATAGTTTAGATCTTCTCTTTAACTTCTTTTCTTTAGAAACTTATTGTAACGCCCTGGATAGCCAGAACCGCTACACTGTGTACTTATAAAGGTGCAAGACTTGCTAATCAAGTCATTAATTTAAAAACGTGTCACTAAACATGTATGAGCTAGGGTTAAAAAGTTTTTGGTCTCAAAAGTTTCGTTTAATAAAATTAAACTGTTATATACACGGGATCCCAAAAGAAACAGAGCTAAAAGTAGGTTTACAGACTTCCAAAAGTGCATAAGCAAATGTTGGCCATACTAAGGAAAAATAGACAATCTTTGGGTCTCACGTCCCTGCCTAAACCTCAACTGTGGCAGCTGAGCAGCTGGCCATGTACATTCCGCTTGCAGAGCTCTCCAATCAAGGCTGATCGAGCTTGCCTTTGCCTTTACCTGCACCACGTAGCACCCGTGAGCCAAGGCCCAGCAAGAAAACATGTGCAACATAAACAGTGATAACAAATAGCAAACACACTAAGCATGTACTCTCATCATATAATCCACATTGACCACTCATCATAAACTCAGAATCATGGATGCAATCAAACACTTATAACATTCATATCACATAATAGTCAGGGCCGACAACTTAGGCCGCACCCCCTGTTTACTCCACTGACTCCGGCCCGCTTAAACCAAGCTCAGTGCATATTAAGCTGTCCTTGGCTACCAGTGGCCAAGCCGCGCCCTATGCGCTAGTGTAACCCTTGGCACCCTTAGGCCGTTGGTTCACTAATTAGCTTGCATGGCATAATACCATCTATTCAAGCATACACAATAGGGAACCCTTAGTCCCGTCACATATATATTCAACCAGGTGCAGTTTTCTTACCTTTAATCTTTACGATTATTGATTATGAGAGACACCCCTCAAGCACGATCCATTCCCGAGCCAAAGCTTTATCACCTAGTCACAACCAAGATAAATGATACCATTAACAATATTAAATGAGCTTCTAGACAGAGTTCTAGTCTCCAGAACATTGAATTTCATCAAACATGATAAAAGATTCAATCCCGAGCACCCTAGGTTAAATTCCCAAGCCTAGAATCTCAAAATCCCAAAATCCCTTAAGGGCCGCAGCATTAGCCAACCATGCCACGGCATGGCCCCAATCAGAGACCACTCAATGCCCAAAAACAGGTAAGGGCCGCGGCATTGCTTAGACCATGACACAGCCCGCCCTCCTTCCTCAGCATCCATCAGCTTCGAAGGGCCGCGACTCACCAAGAACTATGCCACGACCCGACCCCTTCGAACCCAGAAAAACCACCATTTTTAACTTCCAAACCTCATGCAAACTCACTCAAAACCACCCCAAATCCACAACTCAATTATCCAAAAACTTCCCACAAGATCCCAACAACACAACCCAGCTGAAAACTAGACTAAAAACCCATAGAAAACCCACTTCAATTACTGAAACTTCCTAACTCAAGAACTCAAAACCCAGCCATGCCAAACTTGAATTCAACCATTAAACCTTGGATTAAAGCTTACCTCAGCTCCAGAATCACTTCTCCAAGAGTTCCCTGACCTAACTTCAAAGATTCCAGCCTCAAATTCAACCTTAAATGCCAAAACCATAAATATTTAAAACTCAGCCATTACTCAAAATTCCTAACCACAGAAACGAAAATTCATTGCTTACCTTAGCTCTGTCTTAGTTCTTGATTGGTTCTTGAGCTAAACCTCTAATTCATCCCTTCAATTTCCCCAAGCATCAGCTGATTTCCCTTGAAATTTCAGTGTTTTTCCTTCCTTAAGAGAGAGAAGAGAGATAAGGCTGAGAAAGAGTCGGTTTAATTTCTGTCTAGTGTTTTCTAAAGTCTTCCCAAGTCTATCCTTAGGCTATTAAGCTAATCCCAAAGCTCGGAGTACCGGAAACATCCCCGAGGGCAAAATAGTAAATTTCCCCAGTACTCCCGCCTAGACATCCTAACCTCAAATATATCTCCAATTATTTATTTTCATAACCCAATAGTCTAAATCACTATTCGATACCTAAAATACCCTTGACTTGTCCAAAGTCAACTGTTAAGCCCCGTTGTGACTTTTCCCTGCTATCTAGCCCTAGGATCGCCTCAAGTCGTGCTCTGCAGATTTACCCACATAATAATGTGGTTCTCACAGGTATAACATTTAATCACATTTATATTCATATAATCATGCATTAAATCAATAAATTCACACATAAGCCAATTATGCCCTCTCGACACACTAATCAAGGCTCTTAAGCCATATAGTGATTTTGGGTCATTACACTTATGGTTTCTTATGTTTGGTTTTAGCAGTTCCAATCCCGCTCTTGTCTCCAATATTTCGGTTTTTGGTAAGGAAAATTAGGTAGTTTAGTATTATGACTTAGTTTATGTAATTTATGATATAGTTTATGTTTGTATGGCCTAACATTTCAGGTACAATAAAGGGGTAAGTGTGTCTGGACCTAAGGTGTCCAATGATATATGACGGACTATGTCCGGTAGGCTCGGTTGCCAAAACTTTATGACGGACCTAAGTGATGTCCGGTGTATGACGGACTTTTGTCCGGGGCTTAATTGCCACCCCTGTATAAACACTTATCTTTTTATTATATCTGACTTGTTATTATGATCCATAGTTATGATTATGATTTATGACCTATGACCTATAGTTATGATTATGAGTATGACTTATGACCTATGATCTATGACTTATGACTTAGAGTATGATTTATGACTTAGATTATGATGTAGAATTATGACTTAAGCTATGATGTGACCTAGAGGCTTGTGTTTGTATGACTTTTGTGAATTTATGTTATGTTTGATTATATGACTAACTTTTGTATGTATTTTCCTTACTGGACTTAGAAGCTCACCCCTTATGATGTTGTTATTTTAGGAAATTAAGGATAGAAAGGCCGTTGGCGAGTGGTACCTAAGAGCTTCGTGATGTACTCGTGGGGACCATATAGTCGTGGAAGATCAAGCGGGCCTATTTATTTATTTTTATTAAAGAAAGTTTATTTTAAAGTTTTATTTAAATGTTGCTCTTTTTTTTTTTTTTTGTTAAAGACAATTATTTTATTTTTGTTAAACCATGGATCCATGTATGTATTTATTTTCAAGTTTTATTCAATAAAAGAGCAATATATACATTATGACCCAACGCTGTGTTCTCGGTAATTTATGAGAAATTAGGGCGTTACACCTTCAAAAGGTTAGAGCCCTTACATATCTACAAAAAGACTAATTACTCTAGTATTCTCTTTTGTTATATGCAGCTTTTAAAAGACCCATATATGATTTGATAGAAGTAAGATTATATAATTTTATGGTGAACAAATGCCATGCCAAAGGAGGGTCTTCTCAAACTTAAGTGATATCTATTTGAGGACTATTTTAAAATTTTGTTTATATTCTTGGACTTATGAATTAGTTTCTTACTTATCTAGTTGTTTAGAATCTCTTGTTTTTAAAATTAATGGGGGTCCTCCCTTGTTGTGTGTTTTGTGTACTTTTGTTCTTCATTACGGTAACAGAGAGCATGGTCATGAATCTTGGTTACTGGATGTGTTGATATGGAACTTTGAACTATATTGATTGTTGGATCTCTGTTACGATTTTAGAGTTATTTCAGTATGATTGTACATCTTCTTTTTGAAATTAAATATTAGAATCAAATTGATTTTCTAGTCTAGTTTTCTCTGTTATTTATTTATTTATTATTATTGTTTTTGATATTCTTTAGAGGAACAAAGTTTTGAGCCATTGGTTAGTTTTAGTATTCGGAAGAATTATGAAAGATATATTGTGTTTTCTTTAGTTAGTACTACCCATTCTGCATGTAGTCTGTAAGTGTCTTGCTTTGGGTATTTTGTATTTTGGCAATTTCACGATTCATCTGTTACTTTTTCAATTGCATCTGTATTTTGTATTTTGACAGTATTTCAGTTCATCTGCTATTTTTCCAGTTGCATCTGGAAGTTTGATATTGTTATAATTGTCTGTTTGCTTACGTGGCTTAGTTTAATGTGTCTGTTGTTTAATTGATTGTGTTGTTAGGTTTCAATTTTTTGGTGTGTGCTGAGTTAATTAGTTTTCCTAACGATTTTCTATTTTGAGAATGGCTGGGTATTTGAGTTGGTTAGAACTCAGATCTATAATTGGTTAATTGGTTTTTCTCAGCTGAGTGAGTTTTTGGGGTTTTTCGTATGGGTTGTTTTTGTTGTCTTTCTTTTACAGGTTGAAGAACTTGATTTTCAGAGGGTGTTCATCCATGGCTAGCTGTGATTGTTCTTCAGGCTGAGCATTGGAAGAAAGTTAGATTTGCAAGAGTTCAAGTGTAAAGATTCAAATAGATCAAGCTAAGGAATTTTGCAAGAGAGACAAGTATAGATGATTTATTGTTTTGGTTGTAAAATCAGAGATACTGTGTAGAACTTGCATTTTATATCTTAGTGGAATTCTTTTTCTGGACTAGGTCCCAAGGATTAGCCATTACTTTGTGTAGTGGTGAACCTTGTAAAAATTGCTTGGTGTGATTCTTTTACTTGCTCTTCGTTATTTCTTTAAATCTTGTTTTACTTCTTCAATATTCTAGATTCTTAGGTAGTAAATCACTTTCATAGTCCATGTTATATTATTTTAAATAATATAATGTTAGATTAAATAATGTGACAAAATGTGATTTGTCACATAAATGTGATTTGTCACACAAATGTGATTTGTCACACAAATGTGATTTGTCACACCATGTAATATATTATTAAGAGTTACAAAATTAGACATATGTGTGTGTGTCCAAATGTGACATATTTTGGAGTTACAAACTCGTAACTCCCAAATATTATCCAATAATGAGTAGATTTTATGTTACACATTTGAGTTTGTATTTCACAAAACCATTATGTAATATGACTGTTGGAGACATGTTTTTAATATGTTTTTAACTCTCATTAGGTGTATGGAGGTTACAAAATCATGTGGGAAGAGATTGAGATGTTATTTGGAAAACGGAAAAATTGGAGGCTGAAATTTGCACTGTGGCCGCGGGCCCACGACCACTGATTATGTTGTGAATAATGCCCTTAAAGCAATTGTAGTTGGAAAATGTTCTAAATGAAATAAATAATTGAATTGAATTATTATATATATGTAAACTATGTCTGATTTTATGTTGATAATATAAAGTAAATGTCAGAAAATTCCAAAGTTTATTTATGTGGTCTTAATCTCATACTGGTATGAGAGGATCGAGATTAAGATAATAAACTTGAAACAGTTCGCAGTAAAATAAAGTTATGGAATCTTTAGATTAATTACTGCTAGCACGGTTCGCTAGTATTATGAATACAAGTGACCTAGATCTGAGTTACTAGTGTAGTATGATATTTTAGTGAAGGTACTTTATATATAGTGACATATAGAACTGAAAAATATGTGATTTGTTAATACTTGTTTAAACATCGTTTCATAGTATTAGTCAAACACATCAAACGATGATCATATAAACGATGATATTAATCCTGAGGTTACTATGAATTCCTATAAATGTCATCTGATCCTTTGATTCATGCGTTGAGGTTTGTCAGAATGATCAGGCTAAGAACAATTGTTTTGGGGACTCAATGATATATATGGCTGGGGACATAGTTTAACTGATTTGGAATCTTACCTTCTTATAGATTGAATAATGGTTCCCTATTGAGTTGAATTTTGGAACTAAAAATGTTATGAAATCAAAACTCAAATGTTTAACACACAATCTACACATTATTGGGTAATATTTGAGAATTACAAATTTGTAACTGTTTTTGTAACCCCAAATATGTTGCACATTTGGATATTCACACTATCCAAAAAATGTAACTCTCATATATATTATGTTACAATATGCGACACACTTTGTCACATTATTTAATCTAATCATTATATTATATATAATATAACAAATGTAGTTATTAAATATCTAGTCTTGTATTATATATTATTATTGTTGACGCGGTTCTTCGCCAACAGGTAATTAAGAGAAGAGGAGAAAGGGATTAGTGCTGAAAGTAGAACCGTCACAGATATGAAATCTTATAGAATAAACTAAGTGACTCGAGACACTTTTTTAAGTGGTTCAAAGGTTAAAATCCTTCTACTCCACTAGTCAATATTATTGATACTTTTTGGGTATTTGGTTTACAAAGTATATAGTTCTTCAAAGACTATTTTTTCCAACCCCTATCAACTCCCAGGGTCTCCATATTTATAGGAGAAGGCACCTGGAAGTTGGTGGGGAGGTCATCCCGTGACCTTACCATTTGTCATATCAACTCTGTGACATTCATGATTAATTCCTAAACCTGACACATAAGTGTGGTCTAATCAGCATGGAAGGAGATAATGGGCCGCACGGCCCAACCCATCCGTGGGTGTCTGATACGCACGTTCCTGCTGCGTGTCCGAGAAGTCAGGGGGATATCAGGCACGTGATGTCAGATACACGCACGTTTATCTTGCGTGCGCTGACTTCATAAAGAGTCAGAGCTTCCTGAGCAGCTCGTGACACGAGGAGTTCGTAATCCGAGCTGTTCCCCCGGCGTGGCCTTCTGATGCCCCTCTCTAGCTTCTGGGCAACAAGTGCGAGCTGGAAACAGGACCCCCTCGAGCTGAGAAGGTCTGTCCTGGAAATAGGATCTCCGGCCTGGGGCGTATCGGACTAAACCTGATTAGTCTGAGGCTCGTCCTGCTAATCCGCCCGTGGGAAAACCAGGGCGTACATCTGCCCCCCAAGCTCCTGCTCGTGGTATATGACGTCATATATAGAAGGCCACAGTAGGGGCTTTTAGACTTCCCCCACAGCCCTTCGCATTCCATTCTTTTCGCAGGCGTCTGATACGTGGAACGTCGTGGGTGGAGACGGTACATTCTACGAGAACCGCATTAAATGGCCTAGCCTACTGTCCAGCCGTCGTTTCACATTTCGAGTGAAGGGCCTCCCAAGAGTCTTTTACACGTGATCCTCTCCTTGTATAAAAGGGGGTGGCCACCCTACGCACAGGCCACCTTATCATTCAAAAATTTCTCAAATTTCCTTCTTCCTTCTCTGACTTTCCGAAGAACGAAACCCTCATCTCTGCTGTTCTCATCTTCCCCGCTCACGAAGCTTAAGCGTACGAGTTTCTTCAAAGCCTTGGAAGCCACTGTACCGATGAAGCTCCTACCAGCGCAGTAATCTCGCTCACCATCCAGCCACACACTGTAAGTTTTTCTGACCCTGTTCATTTTGAAAGCATGCCACTGTAGCTTAGGTAAAAAAGTTTACTGTAGCCGCATGCAGGGGTTTTCTGGGTTGCGTGGATATGGAGGGTGACAGCCCTTCTTAGATTAGGGCACACTTGTTGTAGGAAATCGTTTTAGAGTATGGGTTTCAAGGTGTTCCTTCAGGAACAATTTCTGGGTAGGACCTTTAGGAATTTTGGGTGCAAAACCGGGTAGCTTAGGGAATACGCCTCAAAAGCGGTTTTGCAACGTTTTGTCTGTTGAAACTTTCCCCCTAAGGCAAATTTTTACTCTGAGCCCACTGACACACGAATTCCGAGTAATCTGGGATCTGTTGAGGGCATAGGCGCGTGTTCATTGAACCGCGTGGTACCACTCTCCACGGGCTGGGCTTACCTCAGCTCGTGTAACTAATACTTGCTTCATCCTCCTGCTTGGGTCGCCTTTTCTAAAGTGTTTTCTTTTGTTCGATAGGCGACCAGATGGCCCCGAAGAGGAACCTGCCCCAGAAGAACGTGGGAAGTTCGGTCTCCCAGAAAGAGAAAGGAAAGGCGGTGATGCCCAGCTCGCCAATTCCCCACTTTGGGCCGGCCGTGGAGAAACAGGCCGAGGTGGCCCCTGACGCATTTTTCGAGGCGGAGAGAATCGTCTCGAAGATAACCGAGCAGGCAAAGATCACCAAAATCTTCATGAATCATAACATTCCCCTGGGGAGGGCCTTCGTGATTGCTCGACCTGCGGTAGAGGACGAGCGGAGCTGCACGCCGCTCGACGAATCGTTTGCGGCCTGGAGCGGTGAACACTTCAAGGCAGGGGCCTTCCTCCCCCTGGATCAGTACTTCGCTGATTTCCTGAATTATGTGGGGTTGGCCCCATTTCAGCTCCCCCCCAACTCCTACCGTCTGCTGGCGGGGTTGAGGTATTTATTTCAAAAGAACGAGTGGGAGGTCCCCACTCCTGTTGATATTCTATACTTATTTTGCCTCAAAGCCAGCCCGGACCAGCGGGGGCGAGGCGACGGGTTCTATTACTTAACCCGTTTCCCTAATACGGCGGCGGTCATCGAGCTGCCAAGCCACCCGAATGACTTCAAGGACCAGTTCTTCATGTCAACTGGGTTCCGAAACTGCGATCATCACTACTTTAATCGCCCTCGTAAGTGATCCTTGACCTTAGCTCGCCCTTTAGGGTTATCTTATTTTAGCTCCTCCCTTATTCCACTTCTGATTTCAACCAATCTTGCAGCCATCTACGCGAGGACCGAAAAGTCCACGACCCTCGGGGGTCAATACGAAACACTGGCGGGCTTGCCCCCCAGTGAGAAAGACTACCGCGTGCTCGTGACGGACGAGACGATGGTGTTCTGCAAGCTGATTTTCCCAAATCAGACCTTGAACTTGAAGAGGCCCCGGGGGCCGCCCCCAGCTCGGGACAATAGACCATCCTTCGTGGAGGAGATTTCCGACGACGAAGGTGAGGAGGAGGGTGACGAAGTTCCCCTCGTGATGAACAGGAAGAGGACCTTGGAGGTCGCCCAGAGGATGGGCGAGGAGAGGGTCCAATCTGGAGCAGCCGCGGGTCCTTCCGGCCAAGGTAACCCTTACTTGTTTAAGAATGTAGATAGGGCCACTGCAGACCCCTGGCTGGTTAGGTTCAATCCTAGGCAGCTCGTCCATCGTCACCCGAGGGACTCGGACCTGGATACGCTCCTGCTCCATTGTGTTGACCGGCTCGTGCTGGATCACCAAGAGAGTCGGCCTAAGGGTACCGTAGTAGTAGATAACACTCTAGCTTTTAGGTCGATCATTTTTTAGGAGTATGGGACCAACCTACGCACGTGGCCGGCGCTTCAGAGGGGCATCTATGCTCCGGGGCTTAGGCAGTATGTAGAAAAGTCCAGCCCCGAGTCAAAACCGGACCTAGAACCAGCGCCAGTTCGTGAGATAATCGCCTTAGATTCTTCCAGCTCGGGGGGTAGGGCTCCCTTAGCATTCGTTTACTTATTGCCTTTAAACTTTTGCTTATATTTCCGCATGATTGCTACCTTGTAATAACCATGTTTTTTGTTCTTGGCAGAAGAGATGTCTCAGCCCGGAGGTAATCTGCGGGGCGTGGTCTTCGGCGGGAACCCCCCAGCGGGGCCGAGGTTGAAAAGGCTTCGAGAGTCCAAGAGCTCGGCTGGGACCTCCACCAAATCCCCGGCTAAGGAGAAGGAGAAAGCCCCTCCTTCCCAGGTCGCGGGGGCGATCCTTCCTGCCGTCAGGACAGGACCCATGCCCCCGCCACCCCAACGATCTCCATCAGCCGTCCAGGACGGGGTAATGGAGATCGGGACTCCGGCCGCGGCAGCCCCGGGTGTGCGCATCCCGGTCGATCCCCAGGATCTGGATAAGATGCCAGAAGCATTCCGGGGGACGTTGTATGAGTCGGCGAGCTATGCCGTCAGCCATTTCTACAAGCTCAAGGAGAAGGAGCTCCGGGCTATCGAAACAACGAGCCCGGTCCGAGTTATAGAGTCTTCGATGGACATGACCCTAACGGTAAACTGCCCCACTCTTTTAAAGCTTTAACACTCACACGCCGCCTTTTTCCTTCCATTTAGTTAATTTATCCTTCCTTTCTTGCAGGGCATTGCTGCCGTATACAAAGGCATCGCTAGGACCAAGGCCCAGCTCGAGGGTATGGAGGCTGAGCGCCAGACCGCCCTTCAGGAGGCTCAGGAGGCGAAAGACGCGCTAGCGGCCTCTAAGGCCGAGCTAGAGAGGATCCGCTCCAAGAACCTAGAGCTTGAAACCTCCTTGGCCGCATCGCGGACAGATCTCGAGGCAGCGAAGACCGAGGCCCAGGTCGCCATGGAAGCTGCTTTGGAAGCTGAGCGGACCGTCTCGGAGCAGTCCTTGCAAGACCTGTTCTATCACTGCTGGCCCCACAACCCGGATGCAGACTTTTCTTTCATGTCGTCGGACCTCTGGGCTTTTTTGCTGCCGAAGCTCCAAGCCCGCCTAAATAAAGAGGTACCTCCCTCGGAGACTGGAGAGGCCTCTGCGCAGCGGAGCAGGACGAGACCGCGACCTCCAAAGGGCCAACTGACGGGGCTTAGGACATTTCTCCTTGAGCATTTTGAACTATTTTATTTTTCTTTGTAATTTTTTCATGAGGTGTTTCCACCTCGAGACGGTTTGCTCTGCAATTTTAACATATTTTTTCATGCTTTTGGTCACAATTCATCTCTTTATTTTTATGACCTGGTTAAAACCAGGAACTTATTTTGAAAACTTAGTTCGCGTCAACTTTTATCCATACCCCGAGCTCTTTAAAGAAGAAACACGGTCAATAAATTTTAGTTAACTTCTAAGTTTTATGACCTGGTTAAAACCAGGATAGGACTTAGTTCGTGATAACCCTTATCCATAGATAAGAATTAACATCTAAGTTGTTGAGGAAACCCGGTTGTATCCAGGTACCATATGCCCCCCAAGTATCTGGGAAAGGGTCTTTCGTTGTTACTTTAAAGTCACACTAGCAAATAAAAAGAAACATTTGATTTTTATTTATACATGGAAAGTGACCTTCTAGGCCTTACAAGTGGATCATTGATAGTATTTCTTTAGGTGGATGGCATTCCAAGTCCGCGGGATCGCCCCTCCATCAAGTCGCGCTAACTTATAAGTTCCCTCCTTGATGACTTCGATGACCTGGTATGGTCCTTCCCAGTTCGGTCCTAAAACTCCATCTTTGGGATCCTTCCCGGCCAGGAAAACTCTCCTTAAGACTAGATCGCCAACGCTAAAGGCACGCTTTTTGACTTTAGTGTTGAAGTAGCGAGTGATCTTTTGTTGGTAATGGGCGAGTTGGAGTTGTGAATCTTCTCGCCTTTCATCAACTAAGTCTAGGGAATGGTATAGGAGCTCGTGGTTCCTGTCTTGGTTGTAGGACTGGACCCTATGTGACAAAACCTTAACTTCCACGGGGAGAACTGCTTCACTCCCAAAGGTTAGGGAGAAAGGAGTGTGGCTCGTAGGAGTCCGATGCGAGGTCTGGTATGCCCACAGGACCTGGGGTAGCTGCTCTGGCCAGACCCCCTTTGCTTCATCTAGCCTCTTCTTGAGGCTTGCCTTTAGAGTTTTGTTGACAGCCTTGACCTGACCATTCTCCTGAGGATAGGCCACGGACGAGAAGCTTTTCACAATTCCGTGCCTTTCACAAAATTCGGTGAACAGGTCACTGTCAAATTGAGTGCCATTATCGGAGACGATCTTCTTAGGTAGGCCAAATCGACAGATGATGCTTTTAACCACGAAGTCTAGCACCTTTTTCGATGTTATCGTCGCCAACGGCTCTGCTTCGGCCCACTTGGTGAAGTAGTCAATGGCGACCACGGCGTAACGGACCCCGCCCTTTCCGGTGGGTAGGGCGCCTATTAGATCTATTCCCCAGACGGCAAATGGCCAAGGAGCCGAAATCATT
This sequence comes from Humulus lupulus, assembly GCF_963169125.1. Classification (NCBI taxonomy): domain Eukaryota; kingdom Viridiplantae; phylum Streptophyta; class Magnoliopsida; order Rosales; family Cannabaceae; genus Humulus; species Humulus lupulus. The sequence goes on along the minus strand of NC_084799.1, from coordinate 194,734,419 downwards.
TTTTGCTCGACCGGGGGAGCTCAGGCGATCGCCGCGAATCGCTGACACTTGTCGCACCTTTTCACATATGAGATCGAGTCTTTGGACAGAGTCGCCCAGTAATAACCTTGCCTGAGAATCTTTACGGTCAGGCTTTGCCCCCCGGTGTGGTCTCTGCAGAATCCTTCATGAACTTCCTGCAGGATGGCCTTCGCTTCACTTGGAAGAATGCACCGGAGGAGAGGTAGGGAATGCCCACGTCGGTGTAACACTCCCTCGACTATCGTATATCTAGGAGCTTGATAAAGGACTCACCGTGCGTCGTTACGCCCTTCGGGTAACTTGCCCTCGACGAGATACTCAAGAATGGGAGTCATCCAGGTCAGCCTAATGTCAATCATTTCAATTTCTGCCCGATCCCCTTCTATACTTGGTTTCTCCAAGAATTCTACTGGCACCAACCCCAGGGTTTCTGCCTCCCCCGAGGTGGCGAGTTTGGCGAGGGCATCTGCGTTGGCGTTCTGCTCCCGAGGTATCTGTTCGATCGACCCTCGCCCAAACGCAGACAGCTCAGACTTTACCTTTGCCAAATAGGCGGCCATCTTGGGTCCTCGCGCCTGATATTCGCCCAGAACCTGATTCACCACGAGCTGGGAATCGCTGAAGCACTGGACAGAGCTCGCCTTTAGCTCACTAGCTATCCTAAGTCCAGCCAACATAGCCTCGTACTCTGCCTCGTTGTTAGACGCCTTGAACCCGAACCTTAGCGCCGAGTGGAATCTATGTCCCTCTGGGGATATCAGAATGATTCCGGCCCCGGAGCCATTCTCGTTAGATGAACCATCAACGAAGATCTTCCACGACGAGTGTGGGGAGGCGACCTGAGGTAAGTCTTCTGATGGATTCTCTTGGAATCCCGTGCATTCCGCCACGAAGTCGGCCAATGCCTGACTTTTTATGGTAGTTCGAGGGGAATAGAAAATCTCGAACTGACTGAGTTCGACCGCCCACTTTAGCAAACGTCCCGATGCTTCAGGCTTTTGCAAAACCTGCCTTAAAGGCTGATCGGTCATGACGTGTATGGAGTGGGACTGGAAGTACGGCCTGAGCTTTCGTGAGGCCGTGATTAGGCAGAACGCCAATTTTTCCATCACTGGGTATCTTGATTCAGCTCCGAGGAGTCTCTTGCTGATGTAGTAGACTGGTTTCTGAGCCTGGTCCTCTTCTCGTACCAGCACGGCACTGGCTGCGTCCTCAGTGACGGCCATGTAGAGGAAAAGAGGTTCTCCTACCTTGGGCTTGGATAGCACAGGCGGTTCAGCCAAATGCGCTTTCAGGTCGAGGAATGCGCTTTCGCATTCTACTATCCATTCAAACTTCTTGTTTCCCCGGAGTATGTTGTAGAAGGGCAAACACTTGTCGGTTGATTTGGAAATGAACCGGTTGAGTGCTGCCACTCTCCCTGTGAGGCCTTGGACATCTTTCCGCGACCTGGGGGAAGGAAGCTCGAGCAGTGACCTGATCTTGTCGGGGTTTGCCTCGATTCCTCGGGTGTTGACTATGAAACCCAAGAATTTCCCCGATGCGACACCGAAAGTGCATTTCTGAGGATTGAGCCTCATGCCATATTCTCGCAGTATGTTAAAACTTTCTTCCAGGTCGACAACGTGGTTGCTGGCAGTCTTTGACTTGACAAGCATATCATCGACATACACTTCCATGTTTTTCCCGATCTGGTCCGCGAACATTCTGTTTACTAGCCTTTGGTAGGTAGCTCCGGCATTCTTCAGGCCAAACGGCATGACCTTATAGAAATAGACATTAGTCGGGGTCATGAAGCTGGTATGCTCCTGGTCTACCGGATTCATCGCGATCTGATTGTAGCCTGAGTACGCGTCCATGAAGGACATGAGCTCGTGTCCCGCCGTGGCATCCACCAGCTGATCGATCCTCGGCAATGGAAAGCAATCCTTGGGGTAGGCTTTATTCAAGTCGGAGAAGTCAATACAGGTCTGCCACTTCCCGTTGGGCTTTGGAACTAACACGGGATTGGCAACCCAAATGGGAAATTTGGCTTCGCGGATAAAGCCACACTTTTTGAGCCGGGCCACTTCTTCTTCAAGGGCTTCGGCTCGGGTTGTCCCTAAACATCTCTGCTTTTGAGACTTGGCAGGGACGCTTTTATCCAGGTGGAGCCTGTGCATGATGATGCTTGGGCTGATTCCTATCATGTCCTCGTGCGACCATGCGAATACGTCTAGGTTCTTCTGCAGAAACGTAGTCAGCTCCGCCTTTCTTTTATCGCAGAGGTTCTTTCCGAGCTTAACTGTCCGTGATGGGTTTTGTTTATCAATATTCACTTCCTCGAGCTCCTCAATGGCTTGGAGCTCGGATCTGTCCTCACCTACACGGGGGTCAATGTCCTCACTTAAGGCGAGCTTTTCATCTTCGGGAATCCGAGGTCTTTCAATCTCAGGAGCCGCTTTGGGTCCCTGAGATTCCTCTTCATCCTGAATGGCCATCGTCATCTGCCCGGGTTTGGATTTTCCCTTCATGGAAATGCTGTAGCATTGCTTGGCAGCGAGCTGATCGCCCTTGATAGTACAGACCCCTGTTGAAGTAGGGAACTTCATGGCGAGGTGCCGGACGGAAGTGATAGCCTCGAAAGCAATGAGCGTAGGTCGGCTCAAAATGGCATTGTAGACAGCGGAGCAATCAATGACCACGAACTCGAGTAGTTTAGACACTGTTCGAGACTCCTCTCCTAGGGTGATCACCAGCTCGATCGTCCCTATCGCTGCTGATCCTTCTCCTGAAAAACCATATAGCATCATCGAGGTTGCCTTCAGCTCGGCAACAGTCAGACCCATTTTTTCTAAGGTGGACCGGAACAGGAGGTTCACCGAGCTCCCATTGTCCACCAACACTCTCCTTACTTTCCGGTTAGCGAGCTGGACTGCTACAACCAAGGGATCGTTATGAGGGAACTGGACATGGCCTGCATCATCTTCTGTGAAAGTTATCGGTTATTTCTCTAATCGTTGATGTTTTGACTGACGCTGCTCCGGGGCGAATTCTGCTCCGTTGTGGGCTTTTAACTCGTTCACATACCTCTTTTGGGCGCCTCTACTCGTGCCAGCCATGTGTGTTCCTCCAGAGATGGTGGATATCTCTCCCTCGACCACGGGGGGAAGGACGTCCTAATCTACCCGAGGTCCGGACTGACTGGCTGGGACCTCCGGGACGGGCCGACTTGCCGGGACCCTGTTCCACGAGTATTGCGCCAATGGGCCTGCTCGGATGAGAGTCTCGATTTCATCTTTGAGGTGCCTGCAGTCGTCGGTATTGTGACCGACGTCGTTATGAAAACAACAGAACTTGGAAGCGTCCCTCTTTCCCTTGGGGTGCTTCAATGGCTCCGGCCTCTTCCAGGGGACCCGAGTAGCGTTGGCCAGGAAAATATTTTCCCTTAATTGAGTGAGCTCGGTATACGTTGTGAACACGGGCTTGAACTTATCCACAGACTTATTCTTCTTCTGGCCGTGTTGGCTGTTTTCACCATTCCCTTTTCTTTTGCCACCCCTGGGCTGGTTGTTCTACGCGACGTCGGGAGTCGCCACTACGATCTCCGTTCCCGTCCCAGCGGGCTTCTCGGGGACCTGGCTGGTCCCCGCGGCTGAAGCTTCAGCTTCTTCCAAGTTTATCCACTCTTGGGCTCTGTTAAGGAATTTGCTGACCGAGCTGACTCCCCTCCTTTGAATATCTTTCCACAGGTCTCCGCCGACTAGGATTCTGGTCCTCATGGCCATGAGCTTGGAGCTATCGTCAGCATCCCTTGCTCGACCAGCGACATTTGCAAATCTGCTCAAGTAGGCTTTCAGCGTCTCACCGGGCTGCTGCCTCACGTTAGCTAGGGAATCAGCCTGGACTCGGGCGGCCTGAGAGGCACGGAATGCCCTCTTGAAGTCAGCCGAAAAGGTCTTCCAGGAGCTGATTGACTGCCTTTTACTCTGCTTGAACCATTGCCTGGCGGGCCCAGTCAGTGTGGAGGGAAAGATCAAGCAACGCAGCTCCGGGCCGATGTTATGGGCCATCATTAGGGTGTTGAACATCCCTAAGTGGTCAGACGGGTCTCCGTCCCCGTTGAACTTTGACAAGTGGGGCATACGAAAGCCAGAAGGGTATGCCGTTGCTGCTATATTGGGGGCGAAGAGTTCCATCTCGTCCCCTGAATCATATTCGTCTTTTTCTTTTTCCGATAGGAGCTTCTTCATCAGCTCCTCCATCTGAGTTAGGCGCTCTAGGGTTTTGTCCTGAGATCCTGGGTTATTCCGGGGTTGTTCAACAGCTCCGGACCCGTTGTACATATTAGGTGGGTTGTTGCCCCTCCTATCTTGAGATAGGTTATTTGGGACATTCCCTCCGTTACGTACTTCTGATCGGGTTCCCACTGAGCGGGCCTGGCTGCCATCCCTAACTTGATCCTCCCTGTGAGAATTGAGGCGATCTCGAAGGTCGCCTCCCTGGGTAGTCTGGTGACTTTGTGCCGAACTTAGTCGCTGACGCAGGTCTCCTCCTGAGAGATCACTCCGTCGACTACCGGTCCAGTGACTTCTGCTGGACAGGCTCGGGGTGCGTCTTTGGCGGCTACGACCTGATCCTTCCCCTGGCGCCCTGCTGCGCCAGGAAGGCCCAGCTGACGGCGGGTCTCTCCTACTACCCCCGTAGGCCGGGATGTCCCGGACGGTCTGAGGAGACGGATGTCTGATTGGAGAAGGAGGATGCCTGATTGGGGAGGCAATCCTAGTTCCGTCTGGGCGAATCAAATTTGGTGGGGGCCTCTCGGCCCTGCCAGCTTGCTGATCTCGCGATGGGCGAGCTGGATGAGGCGCATGACGGTCTTCGGGGACGGGCTGACGTTGCTGGCCCTCTCCGGCTCCTCTTCGGGAAATTCCTCGATCTCTCCTGGGCGTCCTCGAGGAAGGCTGAGAGCTAGGAGTTGACGTCCTTACCGAACGACTGTATTGCTGTTGTTCGGTTCTAGGCATTTCTCTGAAATTTTCCTCTTGATGGTGCGATGAAGGGGTGGAGTTGGCTGCAGGGAGCCTATCCGAACAGCTACGCCTAGATCGATTACCTCGGCGAGACTTAGGAGCCTCACCTTGCCTCTCTCCAACATTAACGTTGGTTGCGAGAGGGGGTAGTCGATCCAGAATATTCCGGATTTGCTGACCAGCGGCTGCTAACTGGCTCCTCAGCTGAGCATTCTCCATCTCCACCGCAGTATAATAACACGGGTTCGGATTAGGCGGCCGGGGCGCTGAACTACCAGTGTCGTCTTGGCCTGCCGGCTGCTTTCCTGGTCTCTGCTGGACTTCAGGAATTTGCTCATCAGGAACGGCAATATGGTGGGCCTCCTGCCCATCATGCTGTTCTGTTTCGTTGCCATGTCTGGATCGAGTAGTCACCGTAGTTGGATGTTAACAGCAGCACTTATCGAACTAGCTCTCAATGAAAGCACCAAACTGTTGACGCAGTTCTTCGCCAACAGGTAATTAAGAGAAGAGGAGAAAGGGATTAGTGCTGAAAGTAGAACCGTCACAGATATGAAATCTTATAGAATAAACTAAGTGACTCGAGACACTTTTTTAAGTGGTTCAAAGGTTAAAATCCTTCTACTCCACTAGTCAATATTATTGATACTTTTTGGGTATTTGGTTTACAAAGTATATAGTTCTTCAAAGACTATTTTTTCCAACCCCTATCAACTCCCAGGGTCTCCATATTTATAGGAGAAGGCACCTGGAAGTTGGTGGGGAGGTCATCCTGTGACCTTACCATTTGTCATATCAACTCTGTGACATTCATGATTAATTCCTAAACCTGACACATAAGTGTGGTCTAATCAGCATGGAAGGAGATAATGGGCCGCACGGCCCAACCCATCCGTGGGTGTCTGATACGCACGTTCCTGCTGCGTGTCCGAGAAGTCAGGGGGATATCAGGCACGTGATGTCAGATACACGCACGTTTATCTTGCGTGCGCTGACTTCATAAAGAGTCAGAGCTTCCTGAGCAGCTCGTGACACGAGGAGTTCGTAATCCGAGCTGTTCCCCCGGCGTGGCCTTCTGATGCCCCTCTCTAGCTTCTGGGCAACAAGTGCGAGCTGGAAACAGGACCCCCTCGAGCTGAGAAGGTCTGTCCTGGAAATAGGATCTCCGGCCTGGGGCGTCTCGGACTAAACCTGATTAGTCCGAGGCTCGTCCTGCTAATCAGCCCGTGGGAAAACCAGGGCGTACAATTATAATAATGATATTTTATAACATTTGAATTTAAATTTATAATATAATTATTAAATATGTAGTCTTATATTAAATATTATTATAATATTTGAATTTATATTAATATAATTAATAAATATTTATTTTTAATTGATTTTAAAAGTATATTCTGTTAAATATTTAGAATATTATGTCAAAGTTAACAAAAAAAAAAGTTAAAACCAAGAAAAACCCTTAAGTACACATTTTCTATATATAGGTGCACTTTTAATGGTTACCACCCATGAATTGTTACTTTAATGTTAACCATTGGATTAAGATCAATGGTCCATATTTATAGTTGTTAATTAATATTTCTAAAAATAAATTTTGATTTTTTCAAATTTTTGGAAGGGTTACCAATGAAAAACATGTATTTATTATGAAAATATAATATTGTAAACTATTCATTTTTCAAATGCATATTAATTTCTAAATATAGCTAGTGTTTCTTATTAGTTGAAAACACCATTAATTATGGCAAAAAATATATATAAATTTGAAATTAATGTAGAAAAAAAATATTTACCTGTTGGTGACTTGCTATACCAAGTCACTATGTTGCCACATCATCATAATTGCTAGTACCCATCTATGGGTAGTAACCATTGAGAAGTCTTCCATATATACATATACTAGGTAGAAACAACGTGTAATGCACATTTGCTTAGTTTTAAAGTTGTAAACATTGTCTATAATAAAAATTGGTTCACTATTTTTAAAATATATATATATAATAGAATGAATTATAGTTATATAGTATATATAAATATTTATATCAATAATCTCTACATATATGAAATCTAAACACAACGTTGACATAAATATATATTTACATGATTACATGACATATATATAAAATATGATAATATTTAAAAAGAAATTAATAATAGAAATAAAATAAGAATAAAAAAAGTCATAGTGTAGACAGTAATATACATGCATCAACTATTTTTAGTTTCTAATGTATCTCACAATGTCCTTTGGTGAATTTGATGAAGAAAAAGAATCACATGATAAAAAACAAACTATCACACAAATTTATAAGATAAAAAAATGATATGTATGCATTATTTTTAAATAAATATGATTTAATTATTTAAATTATCATAAAATATCTTTAAAATATCTTAGTTTAATTTATTTATTTATTTTTGTTTAAGTTTATGTTTGTTCTAGTTTTTTAATTTGACAGTGAAAACAAAAGATTATATAATATTAAGTTTAAGTTTAATTAAATTTTATTTAAGTTATAAAATATATGGTTTTATTATTTTTAAATAGTTATCATTGTAAAATATCTCAAAAATATCATATTTTAACTTGTTTAATTATTTATTTATTTAATTTTATTTAAGTTTAAGTCATATTTACAATCTACCGTTAAATATAAGAATATTCTGTTAAATATAAGAAGGTTTCGTTAAAGCTAACAGAAAAAATAAAAAACCATTTAAACCAAGAATTTCCGTTATCTACACATTTTTTATATAGAAGAGATATATAACATTGAAAAATCTCAATTTGATTTCAAAACCATTGATCTTTGAAAAATTTTCATCCAAATTAAAAAAAATCAAATATATAATATATAATATCATTTTAAAATATCTTTTATACATAAAAAATATCTATTTATGTAATTTTGGTGAATCAAAGATCCAAATAAATAAGTATGCATATTGCTGACTCTTGATCCTTCCTACTTGTTACCTATTATTACATTACACTTTATTCTATCTTTATTTCTAATATTTAAATCTCAAAAACAACAAAAATATCACTTGTTCTATTTTCCTCACATTATTGATCTCTTAACTTTATTTCTTTGCTTCCTTGTGGAATCAACCGCCCGATCTATACTACAATCACCGCTTAATGGATGCACGTTTTGGGCGTTAAACAAGAAGAGATATATAACATTTAAAAAATGGTTTATACCTTTTTAGACCATGTGTTTTGCCTCAATTACCTTTTTGGACCCTATGTTTTGACAAATTATTTTTTGGACCCTGTGTTTTGTACAATGGTTCAAATAGGCCCCTAAACCTGATTTTGATGAACAAAAAATTGAGTATAACAACACAGTTCTTAGGCAGAATGACTGTATTTTTGTTCTGAGTTATTAGTTTGATGAATTATTTGTGATTTTAGTTCAAAAAACTTTGATCAAAATCGGGTTTGGGGGTCTATTTGAACTATTTTAGAAAACACAGGGTCCAAAAAGTAATTTGTCAAAACACAGGGTCCAAACAGGTAATGAGACAAAACACAGTGTCTAAAAATGTATAAACCCTTTAAATAATATTTGAATTTAAATTGATAAGTTTGTTTCTTTAACACAAAAAAATACCTTTAATATATTTTTTAATTAAAAAAATAATATCTAATATTTATTAATTTAAAAAGAAAAATCTCAATTTGATTTCAAATCCATTGATCTTTGAAATTTTTTCATCCAAATTAAAAAAAAAATCAAATATATAATATATAATATCATTTTAAAATATTTTTTATACATAAAAAATCAAAAGTAACTAAGTTAATTATTCTCCACTTTATTGAATATTTGCATTCGAAATAGATGCATCTTATAATTTTTAATCTCTTGAATTTTTACATACATAGTTTATTAATAAACATATTTGAATTTTAAAAAATAAATAAATTAATATTAATGTTTTATTTTTACCAATATACATATAAGTCAACACATTATAGAATTTAAATGATATTTGAGTTTAGATACCGAAAATTAATATGAGGAGATTAAAATATTAATATATGTGTTTATTCCATAATGTTATTATTTTATTATTCATTTATAAATATTTAAAAGTAAATCATCTGAATTTCTTTGTATTTAATGTGTCATGGACCAAAAAATAACATATATGGATCAAGAACGATATCAAGTTATAGTACACGTGCTCATGTTCTCGAACCAGATACTCCTTAGAGTTAGTTTTGTTTGACTTAGATTTATGAAATGAAAATAATAAAATAATTATGAATGGTATTAAGTTTTCACATATTTTTGATGTGGGACTCACTAATATTTTACTTTTTTTTTTTTTGATGAAAATAGGATTATATTGAAAAGCTATCAACCAGATACAAAACAAGCTCAATCCGAGCACTCCAACAGAAATTACATCTGGACAAATAGTTCAACAAAAGCTAAGTCATTTTTCTTAGCTTTTAGCTTAGGAAGCCTAAACAGTCTAGTTCTCAAATAAAACTTGATCAATTGATCTACACTCCCTATAGTCATAGAGCAAGATTCAAAAATACACTTATTACGGTTCCACCAAATCAAATACACAGCAGCTGCCAGTGCAGCAGCAGCCAACTTTTGCTTCAGGTCTTTAGGCTTTCCAATCATCCAAGAGATCCACTCCTCATATCTACTCGGCCAAATAGCCACTCTCAGCCAAGCCGCCACATTAGCTCTAACCTATTGAGAAAAATGACAAGCAAAAAACAGGTGGGAAAGTGTTTCCTGCTGCACTTCACAGACCAGACAAAGTAAGGAATCTAAATTCAACTGGCAGTGAGTTAGCTTGTCTCGGGTGAGAAGGTGTCCCATAGTAGCTTGCCACAATATAAATCTATGCTTAGGCACAGCTATAGTACACCAGACCACATTAGCAAAAGGCACTCTATCCTTGTTAAGCATCCGAGTATAGAGTTTTCTAATATTGACCTTACTGTTCTCAGCTACATCCTCCGAATTTTTAAAGGAAAAAACAAATCTCAAATTGGCAAGCTTTTTCCAGTACCAGCTCACATCCTGTTGGACCTACTCCCAGAAATTCTGCCCTTTAAGATAAATGGAATCTACCCATTTCACCCAAAGGATGTCTTGTTTAGAGGATATATCCCAAACAAATTTAGCTAGTAACACTTTATTCCATTTGGCCCCTTCCTTAAAACCAATACCACCCATGCTTTTAGGCAGGCAGACTTGCTCCCAAGCTGTAAGATGCATTTTACTTCTGTTCCTGTTACTTTCCTTGGTCCCCCAGAGAAAGATTCTGCATAAGTGATCTATCTCCTTAATAACACTCTTGGGAAGGAGGAAAATACTCATCCAGAAGGATCTAATACCCAATATAATAGAATTAATAAGTTGAGCCCTCCCAGCAAAAGAGAGATGACGACTAGACCAAGTGTGAAGCTTCAGCTGAATCTTTTTGATAATAATAGCACAGTCGCCAGCCTTCCATTTTGTAGTCCAAAGAGGAACTCCAAGATACTTTAGAGGAAAAGACCCTTCAACAAATTGGAGCTTATTCAATAGCTGTTTAGTCTCTATCTCAGCCAATTCCCCAAAAAACACCTGAGATTTATCCAAGTTGGCTGAAAGACCAGAAGCCAAACTAAAGGCAGTAAAACAATCTTTAATAATCTGAACTGAGTTGTTAACTCCCTTGCAAAATATCACCAGATCATCAGCAAAGTAGAGGTTAACTAATTTCAGTTTCTTACATTTCGGATGATATCTGAAATTCTTGTTTAGGGAGGCTTGAAGGAGAAGCCGAGTAAAATACTCCATGACTAGCACAAATAACAAAGGAGAAATAGGGTCCCCTTGTCTAAGACCTTTTTTACCTCTAAAGCCCCCTTGAATCCTACCATTCATCAAAATAGAATAAGAGGTACCCTTCAAACAAGTCATCACCCACCTAATAAATCTGTTGGGAAAATAGAAAGCAATGAGAATATCCTCCAAAAATTGCCAACCTAACGTGTCATAAGTTTTGCTCAGGTCTATCTTCATCACATGCCTAGGAGAGATGTTTTTCCTTTTATAACCTTTAATAATATCTAGAAGAATAAGCATATTATGAGCCAACAATCTGTCCTTAACAAAAGCTCCTTGATTTTGATTAACTAGAATAGGAAGAACCTTAGTCAATCTACCACATAGCATTTTTGAAATACATTTATAGAGAGTATTACAATACGCTATGGGTCTATAATCCACTGCCTTAGTGGGGGTTTCTATCTTAGGAATCAGAGAAATTGTTGCATTATTAATCTCCTCAGGCGGCAGACCCTGATCAAAAAAATCCAATATGGCCTCAGAAATTTCTTCTCCCACATCCTTCCACATAGCTTTGAAAAAACCTGATCCATAACCATCAGGACTCGGGCTTTTAATTGGACTAATACTGAACAAAGCATCTTCCACTTCCTTTTTGGTAAACGGTTTTATCAAACAAAGCTGTTGTTCCAAAGATAAGATGTTACCATGACTAAAACAAGACTCCTGAATAGGAACGGAAGTTGTGCTCTGACTCCCCATAATGCTACGAAAGTGATTCACAAAGTGAGCCACTACATCCTCAAACCTCTCAATTAACTGACATGTCTCATTCATAAAAGAAGTGATACGGTTAGTAGCCCTTCTCTGTTTTAAACAAGCGTGAAAGTAGGTCGTATTATCATCACCATAACGAAGCCAATTAACTTTACTTTTCTGTCGAAGATAGCTGTCATAGAATCTAGCATGACTAGAGAAGTTCTCACAAGCTACCCTTTCCTCTCTTTGAAGAACTGCTGAGTGAGGATCATGTTGAAGATGAATTTGAGCAGCTTGGTAGTTCTCCTTAGCTACAGTATAGTTCTACACAACTTCACCTATAGTCTTCCTATTAAACTTGCGAAGGACATGCTTGAGCCTAATCAATTTCCTCATTGTTCTCTCTAAGCCATAACCCTTAATTGGTTTGCTCCAGCTCTGCATCACTGTCTCTCTAAAATCTTCATGATCAATCCACATATTAAAAAATCTAAATGGTTTGACACCAAAGTTTAGAGCTACTCCAGATTTAATAATGCAAAAACAATGGTCAGAAAGCATTTCCCAATTAACATAGGCTTCAGCTTGAGGGAATAAGTCCAACCAATCTTCATATTTAAAAATTCGGTCCAGTTTAGAATAGATTCTAGCCTCATTAGCTTGCTTGTTTGTCCAAGTGTAGTGTGAACCACTAGTGCGCATCTCATCAACTAATCCTAGAGCTCTCCATCTTTGAGCATCCACCAATTCCAGGGCAGTAACATCACGACCACCGATCCTATCAGTAACCTCAAAAACCGCATTAAAGTCCCCAGCCACAAGCCAAGGAGTGGCTGGAAAAAACAGACCAGTTAGATCAGTCCAAAGTTGCAATCTCTCCTCAATCGAATTCCTACCATACACAAAAGCTACACACAACTTTTTATTAGATCTCACTTCTTTAATAAAGACATGAATTAATTGATCACTTTCTTTCAAAATCTCAACAGAAACATTGTGCCCCTACCAAATCAGAAGAATTCTTCCTTCAGAAGTTGTTCCTGTATAATAGTTCCAGCCACTGAAATAAGTAGTCATCATCTCCTCAATTTTTTTTCCACGCAACTTAGTTTCTAACAATGCTCCTAAACCTATTTTATTCATATAGCAAAAAGTACTCAGGGACTTCTGTTTCTCCCTTTTATTAATGCCCCGGACATTCCAGCTAAGAATGTTGTGATTCTCCATTAAACATATTTGTTGTAGAAAGTCCTAAGTTTGTAACCTCCATTATCTTCTCTTGTAGGGCACTATATGAGTTCTTCAACTTATTCTGAGTATTTGGAGCCAAATTCTTAATACCCCCCACCTGTTTAGGGGTGATCCAATCATAATGAGGCTTATCTCTGGATTCCCTGATAACCTTGTCGTCAGTTCGCTTTGAAACTTTCGAGTCTAATTCAATAACTTTTCCAAGAGGCTCTGAAACAGCATGGGACTCAGAAATCTCTTTAGCAACTGGTTTCCGTTGACCATCTGCATTAATCCCATTAGCTAAAACTATAGTCTCTGCTAAGGAATTCAGCTCAGTGGGTTTTTGCTTAGACCCTTCATCAACATTTCTAACTTTCTTCCTCCAGACCTCACCTTGTTTCCTGTTGCACATCATCTCAGTGTAACCATAAACCCTGCATCCTTTACATTGAGTTGGTAGCCATTCAAACTCCAATAATTGTTCCATCAGCTATCCTTTCTCATTTAGAAATTGAATTGATTTAGGAACCTCCTCTGTTATTTCTATCTCCACTAATACCCTAGCAAATTGCATCATGGATCGATCTTTTGTAACTTTATCTACTAAAATAGGATTCCCAATTGTACTCATTAGGGCACTCAAACATTTAGTGCCCCAGTATTGCAGCCCAAGACCCGGTAACCTAATCCAAACGGGAATAGATTTCACTGACCTTAGAGTATCTAGATCAGCAGACCATGGCTTCACAATAACTGGTTTTCTGTCGAAATGGAGAACCCCAGATTCCAACACCAAATCTCTAGTTGCTTCATCCCTAAATTTTACAATAGTATACCCATCATTCAATCGAGCAATCCTATCAATACCTAGCTTACCCCAAATCCTCTTAATGAAACCTTCAAATACAGCAAAGGGAGGATTAGCTCCAAGAACCATACATACCACAGCTAAGTTCCAAAAAGATGTTTCAACTTGGATCTCCTCCAAATCAACCTGAGTAATTCTTTGGCCCTCTCGAATTAGGGGTTCTTCAAAATTTAGTCTAGCCCCACCTTGATTCGGTAACAATGCCTGAAACTGAGCCCATTTATCTTTCGCCTGGCCTTGAAAGTCATTTTCGCCATCAGATTGAACATTCCAGTTCACACCATTCCTCTTAATTCCAGATATTCCCTCATCAGCCTCCATCGGCCCAATACCCCCGAATTCTGGGAAATCCACCAGAGAATCCTTGAAAACCTCTTCCACCACAGCCGACAATTCTTCATCTAAACCAGCCGTTTCTCCCTCACAAGTCTCGTGAGCCAATGGAGATTCAGTCACCTTAGATCTAGTAACAGGCTTCTGGTTGGTCTTCTTGCATCTCGCCAACCAGAGAGAAACCTCACGCCCTTCTATTGACTTGTTTTGATAAATTCTAACTAATATTTTACTTTAGTTTCTTGAAAATCTGATTTATTTATTTTTATTATTTTTTATATATAAAAAATGAAAATATTTTTATTTTTTCTTGATCTTTAGTTTCCTTTGTTGTTTTCTGTTTTAGTTATGTTACACCCAGATTTCGAGACCTGAGATTGTGACCTCGAAAGCTGGACTCGTCAAGTGTGAGCTCGAGATATCTAAAACGCATGTTCGTGGCCCAGATGTCAAACCCTCGAATCAAAATGTCAATCTCGAAGATATTTAACCTCGAAGTTCTTCCTGAGCTCGAAAGAACGTAGCATCGGGGTATATCTGTTGACGGGTGTCTTCGGATCAAGTAGCCTGAGCTGAAAAAGAGTACAAGCTCGTAATGTAACAACCTCGATGGTGTCTACCCGCTCTGAGCTGGTCTTGGAGTAAGGCGGCTAGTTCGTAACTTATCTATAGACCTAGACCGACATGATGCTGATTGCCGACCTCGAAAGATTTAATGGGTCATTTGATGTAACGCGTTCCATGCGTTTAAGGATATTTATTGTTGTAACATCCCAACATTAAAGGGATATTAAAAAATTTGTTACTCGTCTCCTGGTCTTCAGGGGACATTTCCTTGTATATAGGAGTCACAATATTTAATGTCATTACTTTAATTAATAAGCAGGAGTATCTCCCCGAAATATGTGGGAATGAACTCTGAAAACTCTATATAAATAAAGAGTTCATGAACATTTGTAAAGGACAGATCTTTTGATAGACTGAGAGAAATTCTGGAGAATTCATCCCTGAAGGATTTCCAGAAAACTCAAAGTCTTAATAAAATAGACTCGTGGACTAGGCAGAGTTAACTGCTGAACCACGTAAAATTCTTTTTGTTCTACCATATTATTCGTCTGCGCCATAGTTCTTATTGTTTAATTGCTCTACATTTTAAGTTTACGAAAAACGGCGTCAACAAGTTATTTAATCAATCATGAAGAACATTTTATGAAAAGCTACTGAAAAATACCAGTGGCTTAGTTAAAGAGAGAAGCACAGAAAAAGAAATAATGAAAGTTACAAGTGCCACGTTATAGTTAAATAACTATCTATCTATTTATTTGTTTTGACAAATTATGGGACTGCTTCCCTTTACCACGGATCGACCAGCTAGTGGATGCCACGGCAGGGCATGGACTCATGTCGTTCATGGATGCCTATTCTGGATATAACCAGATTGCCATGCATGCCCCTGACCAAGAGCATACGAGCTTCATAACTGAAAAAGGGCTGTATTATTATAACGCCATGCCATTCGGGCTCAAGAATGCTGGAGCCACTTACCAGCGGCTCGTGAACATGATGTTCTCTGAACAAATAGGGAATAACATGGAAGTTTATGTTGATGATATGTTAGTTAAATCTCAACTTAACAATAACCATGTGGATGACCTCAAAGAATGCTTTGTCGTGTTATGAAGATATAACATGAAACTTAACCCTCAGAAGTGCTCTTTCAGAGTATCTACAGGAAAGTTCCTGGGTTTCATTGTAAATGCTCGAGGAATAGAAGCTAATCTAGAAAAAATCCAGGCTCTGATCGATATGCCTTCACCTCAGAAACATAAGGATGTCCAAAGTTTGACTGGCAGTATGGCGGCATTAAGTAGGTTTATCTCAAAATCTACAGACCGTTGTCTTCCATTTTTCAACCTTTTGAGGGGAGGCAAGAAATTAGAATGGACGGAGGAGTGCGAGTTGGCCTTTCAAGAGCTCAAGAAGCACCTTGCAGAACCCTCCATCTTTTCAAAACATGTTACGGGAGAAGTTCTGTACCTGTACCTTGCTACGACCAAGCACGCCATAAGCGCAGTACTCGTGCGGGAAGAAGAAAAAGTGCAAGGGCCCGTGTATTACGTCAGAAAAAAATTATTGGGGGCAGAATCAAGATATCCCTTGATGGAGAAGTTATCTCTCAGCCTAATTCACTCATCTTGAAAGCTCTGACCCTATTTTCAGGCGCACCTCATCCATGTACTTACTGACCAACCACTAAGACAAGTCTTGTCTAAGCCAGAAGCGTCAGGTCGACTACTAAAATGGGCCATTGAGCTCGGACAATTTGAGATCACTTATCATCCAAGGACGACCATTAGGGGACAAGCCTTGGCAGACTTCATAGTGGAGTGTACAGGCGTGGCCAACGATGAAGTTATAACCCCAGCCCACGAGTTGTGGAAACTTTATGTTGACGAGTCCTCCAATGAAAATGGAGCGGGACCACGAGTAATTTTGATCACCCCTGCAGGAAGCCGATTTCACTCTGCCTTAAGATTTGACTTCAACACGTCGAATAACGAGGCCGAGTACGAGGCTCTACTGGCAGGACTTCGCATAGCCAAGGAGCTCAAAGCCAAAGCAATACATTGCTATAGCGATTCCCAGTTGGTGGTTAACCAAATTTTGGGAGAGTACCAGGCTCACAGTACGAGGATGGCGGCATATTTAGAAAAGGAAAAATTGGCATTGGAGCATTTCGAGTTCTATGCAATAGAACAATTCCCCCAAGAACAGAACTCGAATGCGGACGCCTTAGCCAAGCTTGCTACCTCTACCGAGAATGACGAACTGAATGTCGTGCCAATCGAACACCTCGCGGTGCCCAGTATTGACGAGCCAGAACAGGAGGATGTGTGTGTAGGAAAACTCATTGCAGGATCTTTATTTATTTTCATGCAATTTACATATTATCAACACAAACATGCAAATTCCTAGAACATGCTCCTATGAAATTGATACAAATACAAAGTAAAGTAAAAACTTACATTACGCAGCGGAACTGGAACAACTCCATCCTTCAATCTCTCTAACCCTTGATTCCATTCTGTAGCAGAGTATTATCAAGAGATTGAACAAGATCAGCAACACAGTCTTCCTCACCAAGCCTTTGATCAATCTAGAACTAGTGTGGGCTGGCTCTCAACACATGAGATAGAGATCTAGAAAAGAAGAAGAGATTGTGGCTAAGAAAGAATTAGAGTGTCTAGGTTTTCACTTACCCAAATCAACTGAGACTGACTTGCTTCCTTATGAAAAACCCTAGATATCATATTCCTTATATAGGCAACTTAATGAGATTTATTTAAATTTAAATTAATTAAAAATAATAAACAAAACTAAAAGCCTTGGGCTGCCATAAATGAACTTGGGCTCAATCTCTTTATTTTGAATTTAAATCCCAACTGGGCCTAAATTCAAAACTTTTTATTTATTTATTTTTTAATTAATTAATTAAATCCTTATTCAAATTAACTAATTATAATTTGAAACTTGATTTAATATTATTTATTTATATTGATACCAATTTATCAATATTAATAAATTTACCCAAATATTCTCTTTTATTCTCTAAATCTCATATCTCTGTAAATTTTCCAAAATTGACCTAGTCAACTTTAAAAATCCTAATTGATAATTAAATCAATTAATTGAGACATTCTAGATGATTTACTCAAAGGTGATGCGGGGACCATGGATCCATGAAATCAAGCTCCAACAAGTTACCGTGAATTTATTTACGAATAATTTCACTACCTTATTAATTCCTCGTGACTCCACTATAGACTCGGAATTGAACTCTTGAATTCATAGAACGTATTTTCAAAACCATAAATACGTTATCCATTGTTATAACCATTACAATCAGTCAATCCTCTATCGATGACTTACTAACGAGCTGGGTGCAAATTACCGTTTTACCCCTCATCAGTATTTTATCCTTAACTCCCACTAAGTTCCTTATAAATGATATTTCCGTGAACTTAATCACAGAAATGAGATCTCAATCATTTAACCTTTTGAACAAAGCAATTAAGGAAATCATCTTTTCACTTCTCATACAGAAGTTATGGATTTCGTATCTATGAATAATACTCCCACTCAATTACACTAATAAATCTCCAAGATGTAAGTATAGGCTAGACCGTAGGGTAAGCTGGTAACGAACAAGTCAAAAGATTTAAATAATATAATTAGCAGAATATTATCACTCAGAATTAAGATCGGCTTAATATATGGTCAACGTTGTGACATTGATTAGATTTGATAACAACGATACTTATTTATCAATCAATAATCAATATCGGTCCTAGTCCGATGTAACTAAATACATCCGATCTTATCTACTTGGTCGATGCCTTGGACAAGACATCACACCCTGAATGTGTAAGTAGATCATATCGTAGATTGCCTAATCAGTGAAAATCCAATGCACTGATCTAATCTTAGGACTCGTTCTTTTGAACATATAATTACAACTATAATCCACTGTGACCTAGTCACTATAATTGTAACTATCCATATGTTCGGGATTTTATAAATGTTTGTATTATTTCAATAATCATGTAATAAAACAAGCAAGCAATACGGTTGTCAAACTAAATGATTTCTACTACTTTTATTGATAATATGAAATCATGCTACATGTCCGACATGGTTTTATAAGGGCATAAAACCCAACAAACTCCCACTTGCCCTTTTAAAACAAATGGGACATGTTTCTCAAAACCATGCATTCTACATGCTTCACAATTATGTTTTCTGCTTATATCTTTGTAAAGGGATATGAAAGATTGCCTTACAATGCTATCATCATCACCTTCACTTCACACCTTCGCCACACATCCTCGATAATGTGGTACTTTCTCTCTATATGCTTTGCTCTTTTGTAGCTTCGAGGTTCTTTTGAATTCGCTATTGCCTCATTACTGTCACTAGAAAAAATGAGTGGTTTATCCATTTCTGGAATAACACCGAGATTCGTATAGAACTTCCTTAGCCAGACTATTTCCTTAGCCGCCATAGACGCAGCTATGTACTCAGCGTCCAAAGTGGATTCTAAAATGGCAGATAGCTTAACGCTTCTCCAAATCATAGCTCCACCCCCAAGAGTAAACACATTTTTCAGAAGTAGACTTCTTGTCATCAACATCAGTCTAAAATCTGAATATGTGTAGCCTAACAGGTACAAAGATCCACCTGGAAAGACTAACATATAGTCTCTAGTCCATCAAAGATACCGACTTCCATCTATTGTTTATTTCCAAGGTTTTACTGACACTTGCTCACCACTCCCACTGCATAGAAGATCTTCAATCACAACACACAACATAGCATGCATTAGACTTCTAATTTCAAATGCATAAGGAATTCATTACATCTTTTCTTTCTCTTGAGGAGTCTGTAGAGACTGCTGCTTAGAAAAATAAATTCCATGTCAAGACACTAAACATCCTTTCTCGGAATTTGTTACAGAGTAATGACCAAGCACCTCACTAAAGTAGGTCGCTTGAGTTAGAGCTAAAGTTCAGTTATTTATTTCCCTGATGTTTTGGATACCAAGAACACAACTTGCTACAATGAAATCTGGAATTTCGTTTCTAGCCAGTTCTTTATGTTTGATAATTTCTTGACATTGTTTCCAATGAATAAGATATCATCTACATAAAGGATTCAAAACACCACAATGTATTTTTCCTTAAGTTGTCAAACACAAGGGTCAACTACATTTTGTTCAAAAACTCAGGTCTTAATGTTTCCATTTAACCTTAAGTTCCAGGAGCGTGAAGCTTGTTTAAGTCCATAGATTGACTTACTCAGCTTTCCGAATTTCTTGTCCAACTACTTTAAATCCTTCTGATTGATACATGTTAATTGTCTCATCAAGATAGCCATTAAAAAATGCTTCTTTGATGTCCATTTGCCTTATCTTCTTAATCAAGAGTTGTGGCTATGGATAAGAGAATACTAAATGAATTTTAACATGGCTACCGGAGAAAAAGTTTTCTCTAAGTCAAATTTCTCTCTCTGCCACGAGTCGAGCCTTTAATGTCTCGACCTTTCTATCAGCTCCTCTCTTCTTCTTATAGATCCTCTTGCACCCCATGGGCCTAAAGTCCAATGGCACATCTACAAGATCTCAGACAAATTAAGAGTACTTAGGCTTTATTACCTGGTACTTGACTTTGAGTCAAAAATCCCTTTCAGACCTACCCATTGCCTATTTAAAGGCCAACGAATCATTGTTACTTGTGTCCCCAACCAACTTGTGGGTTTCACTATCCATATCATAGGTACCGGGTTCCGAGAAATCTTCCCACTATGACGAGGCATCGTAACTTTCTGACTTGGATTAGTGGTTTCTGAATGTACCTTGTTATCATCGACTTGCGTCAGTAAGGATGGAACAATAGTTTATCATTTTTCCATCTAATACTATTTTTTTTTTTTATGAGACTTGAAATTCATTATGTAGTCGTTATCCAGAAAAGTTGCATTTGTAGAGCCAAACACTTTCTTGTCTACTGGACTATAAAACAGACCACTCTGAGTACCTTTAGAATAGCCATCAAACAAGCAAAGCCTCAGCTCACTGTTCTAGCTTTCTACCTTTTTCCTCATGACAAAAACATGACACCACCAAATTCCATAATGACGTAAACCAAGTTCACGACCATTTCATAATTCTAGTGGTGTCTTGGAGACAACTTTTGAGACGGCACAACATTTAAAAAAAAATATCACATGCGGTCTAGGTAGTATGTCTCCAGAAAAGATCTGGGTAAGAAGTTGGTAGAGTTTAATAGCTTATCATAGAACACACATTTTCATAAACGTGCAATTCACACCACTCAGCAACACTGTTTTGTTGCGGAGTCCTTGGGGCAGTTGTTTTAAACAAATCTTCAAGTTCAATTAAATGATCTTGGTTCTAATTATCCAAATATCCTCCACCCCTATCAGATCGCAAGATCTTTAACGTTTTACCTAATTTGGTTTTAAAGCCATAGCAATGAATTTTTTGAACTTCTTAACAAATTCGCAGAATTCCTATGCTTTAGGTACTTACATGAGTCTCTAGAGCAATCGTCGATGAAGGTGACGAAATACTCATAACCACCCCTCGCTTGAACATTCATATGTCCCCAGACATTTGAACATACTAGCCCTAATGGTTCTTTGGCCCTTTCTCCTATCACAGAGAATGGACGCTTTGTCATTCTGCCCTCGAGACTAGATTCACAAACAGGTAGGTCACCCTAGGTGAGTTCCCTCAAAGGCCCAGCCTTTGTTAGTCTTTGAATCCTATCATAACAAATATGACCAAAGCGAAAATGCCAAGGGTACATCATTTCTAACGTTATTGACCTTTTGCCGTTTAACAGTCCTAGAATTAGCTGTCTTAAACAACTCATTATTTATAACATAGGGTTCGTCTAGTTGCAATAGGTATAGCCTGTTTTTCATACATCCACCCCACAATTCACATCCATTTAAAGAAATAGGATTTTATTACTTGTGAAAGTAACTACAAATTGTTGTTGATGTAATAAGAAAAATTTAAATTAAAATTTCCATTGAAAATCGGAATAAAATAAACATTGTCTTAAAACAATATATTTATTTCCAAAATTCATTCAAGCTTATCATTTTGCCTTGTTTGATACGAACAACCCTTGATGGATACCAAGTCGTGGCTTTTTATCCTTCATGGCTTTCCCAATGCTAAAAGTGTAAAAAAAGGTACATACATGTGTTAGTAGATTGTGATTTAGCGATCCAAATTCGAAGTATCATCCTCTAAAATCATATGCATCCAAGACAAATTTAATTATTTTGGGTTCCATATGCCTTGAGTTCCGGGAAATCTTGTTCCAATTCCCAGTCTCCTTGCAATTGGAAACACTACCAATTTTGTGTACTTATAATCAGGCCTTGCTCCAAGATACTTTGCAGCATTTGATGCCTTGCCAGTTGACTTCTTGTTCTTTTTGTATGAATTTCTTTCTCTCTTGCTCTTCGAAGAAGAAGCTCAAAGCAGCTTCTCCTTGAGCTTGTTTAGTATTATTAGTATTCTTTCATTTGCTCGAACTACCATCAACAATCCTCTTTGAAGGATTCGGTGATCGTTGCATGGGAAAAATAGGAATATCTTTGATTATCACGAACTCGATGTTGTCTAAAATCAACACCATGTTGATGTTGGACAAACATTTCGTGAGGTTCTCACCATAGAGTAACATTTTAGAGATCAGAGAGAGTATGAGGTGGGAAGCCTAGAGCTTCTATTATCAACTAAGTAGAAATCAACGCATTGCTTGACAAACATTTATTCATTAAATATTTTAGAAATAGCATAACATACAAAATGTTTTGAGATAAGCAAAATACTAAAACACTTATCTTCTATTTCTTAGGTACTTTAGCTAGCCATGAACCCATGTGTCCCGGTAGGCGAGAGTCACAAATATTTCTTACTTTATGAGTTTGACCCACGGTTTCGATTATTATAGACTTAATTCCTATAGTCACCGTAGGGATGAGTCTATAGAAAGTCCATCTATAACCATCTATCCTAAGAAATTTAACCATGTTAAGAAGTCCAGTGAACACCTTCCGTAGGGAGACGAAATCAAAGCGTCATGAGGCCCCACTGAACTCTAACCTTGTTAAATCAACGGTGGAGATCGAATTGAAAAATTTTAAAACTCATTATTAAATATTTTAGTATTTTATTCTTTTTGAAAAAAAAATATCAACTTAGGTTTTCCAAATTATCAAAATAATCAATAAACCAACTAAGGTTCGCCAAATTATTAAAATAATCAACAAACCATAGTTTATAATTTTTCCATTAATTCTAAAATTACCATTGAAAATTAATCAAAAAATTAGAATTAATATGTTTCTAATCAATTATTAGGTCCAACTTAGGTAAATGGGCCTTAACAATTCGAGCTTGCATGGAGGAGAGCTGGGTTCAGTATGTCGGACCCACTACTAAGGCTCCCTAACTTCCACACAAAGCCCAAAAAGACAGGAATTTGAACCTTTGTTTTATTAATTGTTATTCAATTGATTAGGCCCAATCTAGTAATGCAAAGCAAATGGGCCTTCACAAGTGGAACCACCCACAAGAGAGGAATTTAAACTTTACATGTTCAATTGGGCCCAAATAAAACCTAACATTTTATGAAAGTTTTTTTGAGTTTTCCCACTTTTTTTTTTAACGCAAAAAATGGGCCATCATTATACTTATATTTAAAGCCCAAATGCAAAAAATAACTTAATAATGATGCTTGATATGTTAATAATTGGATGGGCCTAACATGTTATTCTATAAGCATGTATTATTAAATTATGCAAATATACCACAACAATACACTATTTTGTAAAATACCATAATTAATTAACATAGAATTCATCGGACAAAATTCAATATAATTAATTAAACAAGTTACAAAATATTAAATTAATTAAAATAGAATTTATCAAACAAAATTCAATTTCAAATAATTAATTTAACCATGTTAAGTTGTTAGGAATGATAAGATATTTTATTTTTAAATATTTTAACAAATTTTAAAATATCAAAATATCTTTTAACCAAATTTAAAATATCTAGTATTATCTGATAACCAATTATAAATATTTTAAACAATAAAAATATATTGAAAAATCAGATAACTAATTTTAATATTTTATTTATAACAAAATAAAAAAAATATCTTAAAATATCATGATTATCAACAAATTCAAAATATTTTAAAAAGAAAAAAATATCTATAAAATTATCAGATAATTAATTTTAAATATTTTAAACCTAACTGCACAAAATATTCAATTTTAAAAAAAATAAATTTTTTTTTTTTTTTTGCGAAAAAATGTCGCGCGGGTTCCGGCACCGACGCCGTACGGACGTCCGTACGTATCCGTACGGCCAGGTCCCGCCGCGCGGCTCCATGCGTGCCCAGCACACACACTGCAAAAATCAGTCCAAAAAAAAATCTGTGCAGTTTTTAAATCCATAACAAGCCAAAACACAACCAAATTATTGCTAAATTTACATAAGAAAACATACATAGATACACCAATAACATGTACCATCCAATTAACACCTAACATATCAATCAATTTCATACATGTTCATTCATGAAAATAAACTAGCAACCTGTGGCTCTGAAACCAATTGTAGGAAAACTCATTGCAGGATCTTTATTTATTTTCATGCAATTTACATATTATCAACACAAACATGCAAATTCCTAGAACATGCTCCTATGAAATTGATACAAATACAAAGTAAAGTAAAAACTTACATTACGCAGCGGAACTGGAACAACTCCATCCTTCAATCTCTCTAACCCTTGATTCCATTCTGTAGCAGAGTATTATCAAGAGATTGAACAAGATCAGCAACACAGTCTTCCTCACCAAGCCTTTGATCAATCTAGAACTAGTGTGGGCTGGCTCTCAACACATGAGATAGAGATCTAGAAAAGAAGAAGAGATTGTGGCTAAGAAAGAATTAGAGTGTCTAGGTTTTCACTTACCCAAATCAACTGAGACTGACTTGCTTCCTTATGAAAAACCCTAGATATCATATTCCTTATATAGGCAACTTAATGAGATTTATTTAAATTTAAATTAATTAAAAATAATAAACAAAACTAAAAGCCTTGGGCTGCCATAAATGAACTTGGGCTCAATCTCTTTATTTTGAATTTAAATCCCAACTGGGCCTAAATTCAAAACTTTTTATTTATTTATTTTTTAATTAATTAATTAAATCCTTATTCAAATTAACTAATTATAATTTGAAACTTGATTTAATATTATTTATTTATATTGATACCAATTTATCAATATTAATAAATTTACCCAAATATTCTCTTTTATTCTCTAAATCTCATATCTCTGTAAATTTTCCAAAATTGACCTAGTCAACTTTAAAAATCCTAATTGATAATTAAATCAATTAATTGAGACATTCTAGATGATTTACTCAAAGGTGATGCGGGGACCATGGATCCATGAAATCAAGCTCCAACAAGTTACCGTGAATTTATTTACGAATAATTTCACTACCTTATTAATTCCTCGTGACTCCACTATAGACTCGGAATTGAACTCTTGAATTCATAGAACG
Organism: Humulus lupulus; assembly: GCF_963169125.1. Taxonomy (NCBI): domain Eukaryota; kingdom Viridiplantae; phylum Streptophyta; class Magnoliopsida; order Rosales; family Cannabaceae; genus Humulus; species Humulus lupulus. Next base: position 194,709,189 of record NC_084799.1, on the reverse strand, counting down.
TATTTTCAAAACCATAAATACGTTATCCATTGTTATAACCATTACAATCAGTCAATCCTCTATCGATGACTTACTAACGAGCTGGGTGCAAATTACCGTTTTACCCCTCATCAGTATTTTATCCTTAACTCCCACTAAGTTCCTTATAAATGATATTTCCGTGAACTTAATCACAGAAATGAGATCTCAATCATTTAACCTTTTGAACAAAGCAATTAAGGAAATCATCTTTTCACTTCTCATACAGAAGTTATGGATTTCGTATCTATGAATAATACTCCCACTCAATTACACTAATAAATCTCCAAGATGTAAGTATAGGCTAGACCGTAGGGTAAGCTGGTAACGAACAAGTCAAAAGATTTAAATAATATAATTAGCAGAATATTATCACTCAGAATTAAGATCGGCTTAATATATGGTCAACGTTGTGACATTGATTAGATTTGATAACAACGATACTTATTTATCAATCAATAATCAATATCGGTCCTAGTCCGATGTAACTAAATACATCCGATCTTATCTACTTGGTCGATGCCTTGGACAAGACATCACACCCTGAATGTGTAAGTAGATCATATCGTAGATTGCCTAATCAGTGAAAATCCAATGCACTGATCTAATCTTAGGACTCGTTCTTTTGAACATATAATTACAACTATAATCCACTGTGACCTAGTCACTATAATTGTAACTATCCATATGTTCGGGATTTTATAAATGTTTGTATTATTTCAATAATCATGTAATAAAACAAGCAAGCAATACGGTTGTCAAACTAAATGATTTCTACTACTTTTATTGATAATATGAAATCATGCTACATGTCCGACATGGTTTTATAAGGGCATAAAACCCAACAGTGTGTATGATCAATTCTGAGCCAACCTGGATGACTCCGATAATTGAATACCTTGAGACTGGCGTTCTCCCGGAAGAACGGGCCAAGGCTCGAAAGTTGATGTGCCAAATCCCTAGGTATACCATTGTAGATGGAAAGCTGTATAGAAGAGGATATTCCATGCCACTACTCCGATGTGTGACCCCACCCGAAGCTAAGAAAATTATGGAAGAAATTCATGAAGGGTTCTGTGGAGACCATACTGGGGGGCATAGCCTGTCCAAGAAAATCATACGTCAGGGATAATTTTGGCTACCATCAAATCAAACTCGTTCGACTACGTCAAGAGGTGTGATAAGTGCCAACGGTTCGCCACAATTCCTCGAGATCCACCATCCGAGCTAACTATGATGACCTCCCCGTGGCCATTTGTAGTCTGGGGAATCGACCTCATAGGCTCCCTTCCGACTGGCAAGGGCGGAGTAAAATACGCAGTGGTTACCGTAGATTACTTCACAAAGTGGACTGAAGCCGAACCTCGAAGAAAGTCCTTGACTTCGTGGTGAAGAACATCATATGTCGATATGGGATGCCAAGGAAGATTGTATCCGATAATGGTACCCAGTTCGACAGCCATGAACCGAAAACTTACACAATGTGATCGGTGGAAACAGAGAAATGGATGATTGAATGAGCGGTTGCAAGTGCGATCTCATTGAGTCAAAAAGTCCAACCTTGTTTTGTCTTCTCGGCTTGGAGAACATGTAAGAACTGGGCAAAAGTTTCTGGTTTTTTCTCTCTGAGAATTTGAACGTGAAAGAAGAATGAAGAAGACGACCAGAGGCTTATTTATAGGCCCATGGAGATGTTAAAAGTTGAACTGATCCGGGCCATTGGCCAGATTCCGTAGCAGATATGACGACCAGGGACAAGTGAAATGATAGTACGCAAAAGGAGGGCAGGCGGATAAACATGTGCAGACTTTCAAGGCACTCAAGTACCTTGAGTGAGCAATACCCAACTAACGCGTGTCCGTGCTCAAGTGTGTGACGGAACGGTTCCCGAAGAAAGTAGTTCAAAAGTTTCCTTCTCATAGGATTCGAACTAATACTTTTGAGGGGGCAAAATGTTACACCCAAATTTCGAGACGTGAGATTGTGATCTCGAAAGCTGGACTCATCAAGTGTGAGCTCGAGATATCTAAAACGCATGTGTCGTGGCCCAGATGTCAAACCCTCGAATCAAGATGTCAATCTCGAAGACATTTAACCTCGAAGTTCTTCCTGAGCTCGAAAGAACGTAGCATCGGGGTATATCCGTTGTCGGGTGTCTTCGGGTCAAGTAGCTTGAGCTTAAAAAGAGTACAAGCTCGGAATGTAACATCCTCAATGGTGTCTACCAGCTCCGAGCTGGTCTTGGAGTAAGGCGGCTAGTTCGTAACTTATCTATAGACCTGGACCGACATGATGCTGATTGCCGACCTCGAAAGATTTAATGGGTCATCTGATGTAACACGTTCCATGCATTTAAGGATATTTATTGTTGTAACATCCCAACATTAAAGGGATATTAACAAATATGTTACTCGCCCCTGGTCTTCAGGGGACGTTTCCGTGTATATAGGAGTTACAATATTTAATGTCATTACTTTAATTAATAAGCAGGAGTATCTCCCCGAAATATGTGGGAATGAACTCTGAAAACTCTATTTAAATAGAGAGTTCATGAACATTTGTAAAGGATGGATCTTTTGATAGACTGAGAGAAATTCTAGAGAATTCATCCCTGAAGGATTTCCAGAAAACTCAAAGTCTTAATAAAATAGACTCGTGGACTAGGCAGAGTTAACTGCTGAACCACGTAAAATTCTTTTTGTTCTACCATATTATTCGTCTGCGCCATAGTTCTTATTGTTTAATTGCTCTGCATTTTAAGTTGACGAAAAACGGCGTCAACAAGTTATTTAATCAATCATGAAGAACATTTTATGAAAAGCTACTAAAAAATACCAGTGGCTTGGTTAAAGAGAGAAGCACAAACAAAGAAATAATGAAAGTTACAAGTACCACGTTATAGTTAAATAACTATCTATCTGTTTATTTGTTTTGACAAATTATGGGAAAAGAGAAAGTGCATATATCCACAAAAAGCCTATCGACAAAGTCTAAATTGATTGGAGAAAGAGTAGGCCTCCAATTAGGAGTGCACATGGGTTGGGTTTTCGGGTTTCAAGTGCATCGGGTTCGGGTTTTGCGAAGTTCAGGTTGGGAAATGGGATACCAAACTCGCTCCGAATTTTTCAGTTTTTGGGTAATTTCGGGTTTCGAGTGGAAATGTGCCGAAAATTGGCCTCATTAAAAAAATTTCAAAAATACCAATTTTTTGCACTTTTTAAATATTTTTTTTGCTTTTCACATGTTTTTTTAACTTTGTTGTTAGTTTGGTTCAATTGGTTTTTTACAAATTGGGCAATGGTCAAAAAATTTGAAAGGGTAGGGGGTTAGGGTTTTTTTGTCATCAAATTTGAATTAAAATTAAAATATTTTTTTTTATTTGTTCGGGTTTCGAGTCTAAACTCGAACTCGCGACACCACACATTCAAAACCTGAAGCTGACCCGAGCCACGTTGGCTTCAGACCGGATATAACCCGAATCTGACAGGTTTTGTCAAAAATCGGGTTTGCGAGTTGCGGGTCGGGCGAGTTTGCAGGTTTTGCGGGTCAAACCCCTACCTCAAATAAATCAACAAGCACATCGATTAAGTAATTTTTTTTAATCATCAATTTTTTTTGTCATACAATAATATATATATATATATATCTTCTATATAAAAAATGTGTTGATAACAGAAATTTTTTGTTTTATTGATTTGTTTTGATAACTTTAATGGAATATTCTAAATATTTAACGGAATATACCTTTCAAACTAACTAAAAATAAAGATTTATTAATTATATTAATATAAATTCAAATATTATAAAATATTATTATTATAATAATATTTAATATATGACTACATATATAATAATTATATTAATATAAATTCAAATTTTATAAAATATCATTATTATAATAATATATAATACAAAACTAGTTATTTAATTATTATATTTATATAAATTTAAATGTTATAAAATATTATTATGATATATAATCCTAATTTTTTACTAATTATATTAATATGAATTCAAATATTATAAAATATTACATTTTAATAATATTTAATACTTATATTAATACTAATTAATATAAATTTATTATAAAATATTATTACAATAATAATATATAATACATAATTTTTATTTTTATTAAAAATATTATATTTAATGTTTAAAAAGATTATCATATTATATATATATATATTTAAAAAAATTATAAATAATGTTTTGGTTTAATTTTTCATTTAATATGTCTATGTCATTCTTTTATATATAATATTGTTTATTTATTTGAAATTTATATGAAAATGATACAAATTTAATAAATATAATTTATAAATTTTATAAATAAAACTAAGCAAACGTGCATTAAATATTGTTTGTATATAGTATATATATATATATATGAAAGACTTCTCATTGGTTATTACCCATAGATAGTTACCATAAATCATTAAACAAATTTTTGATGAGGATTGATTATAATGATGATGAAAATAAATATATAAAATCAATAATTTTGAATTTTTTTAGATTAATTTGGCAATAAACATTAGTTGGAAATATAATGGTCACATTAATTCCAAAATGATTTTTTTTCTCATGGAATAGATAAAATGAATGAATCAAGAATGAAGAATGAATATTAAATAAGATTTTTTAATTCTTTAATTAATAAATATGTGACTGTCATGTCATCAGGTAGCCTTTCCAAAAGTTTGAAAAAGTCAAAATTTATTTTTAGAAATATTAATTAACAATTATAAATATGGATCATTGATCTTAATCCAATGGTTAATATTAAAATAATCATCCATGAATAGTAACCATTAAAAGTGCCTCCATATATATATATATATATATATCTTCTATATAATAAGTGTGTAGATAACGGAAATTCTTAGTTTTAATGGTTTTTAAATTTTTTTCATTAACTTTAACGCAATATTCTTATATATAACAGAATATTCTTATATTTAACAGTAGATTGTAAATATGATTTAAACTTAAATAAAATTAAATAATTAATTAATTAAACAAATTAAAATAAGATATTTTTGAGATATTTTACAATGACAATTATTTAAAAATAATAAAACCATATGTTTTATAACTTAAATAAAATTTAATTAAACTTAAACTTCACGTATTAGAATAATATCATATTAAACATATAACATAATATAATCTACTATCAACTAGAAACAAACTTTTTTTCTTAAAAAAAAAATAGCAACAAACTTAAATTTAAAATCCATGTATAATATTAATATGATTGGGGCTCCTTTTCTTCATCAAATTCAGCAAAGGTGTAGCGTCCCAAATTTGCTAATAAGGCTTAGGGCCTTGATTAGCGTGCCTGGAGGGCAATAATTGATTTATTATTATAATATGTGAATTTGTATGAGTATGTGAATAGAGATGCATGTTTAGATGATTAAATATGCATGTGGGCCCCGTTCGGTTATTAGGGGCATGTATGTAATTTTAGCCCGTTGAGGGCATAAATGTGATAATTGTAATAATTGTGATATACTTGTGATATATCTGTGGTGCACGATCCGAGACAGTCCTAGCGAGCACTGAGCTAGAAAGTCACAACGGGGTCAAAAACCCGACTCAGGGCGAGTCGAGGGATATTTCGGGTATTAGACATTTTATGGGGTTAACGGGTTACAGAAATAAATATTTGGAGATATATTTGAAGATAGAATGTTTAGGAGGGAATATTGGGGAAATTTACCATTTTTTCCTCGGGGACGTTTTTGGTACCCCGGGCCTTTGAGATAACCTTAGAAACTTAAGCTAAATAAAACAAAACCAAGAAAGCTTTTAGAAAATCAGGAACCGACAGTTTTCTTCCCTTTGGAAACTTGGAGTATCTTGGTGGAAACTAACCAAAGATTAAGATTTTTGAGTTGGGAATTTGGGAGCTAGAAGCTTGGGGCTTAGGGAACTAATCCAGGGTTCAACTCAGCTCAAGGTAAGCTCTTAACTTAGTGAATTATACTGGTTTTTCTGCTGAAATTTTAGAGTATTGCATGTGTGTTGGGTGAAGAATCATCTTTGAGTTTGATGAGGTTTTGAGCTAGAATTCTTGTTAGGTTTTGTTACTGAGTACATGGTATAACTTCTGTGATGATTAGCTTGAGTTGTTGGGTTGATTTTGGGGTTAATTGAATTGGTTTTCGTGGTAAAAATGGAGGATTTTTCTGGGTTCGAAGGGTCGGACCGCGGCATTGTTCTTGCTAAGCCGCGACCCTCTAGAACAAAATGGTGGCCTGGAAGAAGGGCGGGCCGCGGCATGCCCTAGCTTGGGCCGCGGCGCGCCTTCCCTATTTTGGGGGGAATGGTCTCTGGTTAGGGACGGTCCGCGACGCTTAGTGCATTTTTGGGCTTTAAAGAGGTTTTAAGCTTGGGAATCCAAAAGTTAAGGCTCGGGATGGATTTCATCACCCAGATTGATAAAATTCAAGGTCTCAGAGATTAGAATTATGACTCAAAGGTATTAATGAATTAGAACTTGATAGATGAATATTGTTGATGCGTTGTGACTAGGGTTTCGGCGAGGCTCGGACTAGGGGACTGTGCTCGGGACATCGGTGCTTGGAAAGCTCGGGACACAGGTAAGAAAACTGTTGTACCCATAGAGCTTGTGTTGCAGGGCACGACCCTATATGATTGTGTTGCAGGGCACAACCCTATATGAGTGTGTTGCAAGGCACAACCCTTTGATTGAATTTATACATGTTTAAGTATCTGCTTAATTATGATATGTGTGCATATATGTGAATGAACGGCGAGAGCCGAGAACAACGAGGGCCGGGAACGGCGAAGGCCGAGAGCGGCAAGGGGCCGGAAGCAGCGTTTGGCACGCGGAGTGCGAGTTGCTAGGGCGAGACCCTAAAGGATACCTGGGATATGCTCACGGTGTGGACCGCGAACCTAGGGCCTGGTAAAATGCCTGGGACAGCATGGCCATACATGTGTAGCCTGATGATGGCTTGTTTATATGTTAAGTGTTTGATATGCATATGTTATCTCCTTGTGAGGGTTTTCTTGCTGGGCTTCGGCTCACGGGTGCTCTATGGTGCAAGTAAGGGCAAGGGGAAAGTTGACCAACCATGAGTACGGAGAGCGTGAAGCGGCGCATACATGTTTGGCCTGCCTGGCTGCCACGACGAGGGGTATTTTGGGAGATGATTGTACAAAACCTAGATTTTGTCGTATAGCCAACTCTGGTTATATTTTTGAGTTGTAAATATTTCTAAACAGTATTTTGGGATCCCAAATGTTAAACGCTTTATGATTTTCAGTAAATGGAATTGTTTTTAAGGTTTATGAATATGTTTATGGTTTAATTACACTTTTGTCTTAAAACCTCGATTAGCGAGTTAATTGCACGTTTTAAACTCACTTAGTAACGACTCTAAGGAAGTAGGGCATTACAACTTGGTATCAGAGCGAGCCAAGGTTTATGGTTTATGGTTTCTGGAGAATGACCGAACATGTACGCTCGCTGTCAGTGACAAGCTCGACTCGGGGTTGGTTGGTAATGATTGATTTATATGCTTGGATATGTGCTTAGATGCCCTGTTTGCCTGCTTATTTCATATAGAGCATGATGAATGAGTTAACATATGCATGATGTCAGGGCATGGCCCGTTGAGTGTTATATGCTATCTGTATGTTATGTGGACTGTTGTTTATGGTTGACTGGTATGATTTGGGAGGTGGTTTTGGATGTTGTTATCATGCCTGATGAGCGACGTCGTTGATTGCAGGCATATTGTTGAGATGCCTCAACAATCATCTAGACTCTGCGGCAGTAGGGCCGAGGATGACAACCAAGGTCAGGACCCTCCACCTGCCCCACAGAATTGGCAGCATATGTTTGCCGAAATGGAAGCAAGATTGCAACGAACAGAGGAAGAACTTCGACAGTTGAGGCAGCAGGCCCCTCCGCAGGTCACTGGGTTGCTAGTTCAGCAAGTTATGGGGCCAGTGCCGGTTCAACCTGTTGTGGAGAACATGTGGGAACCTTTATATGAGAGGTTCAGGAAGCAGCATCCTCCCACCTTTGAGGGTGGACCAGACCCACTGCGGGCAGAGCAGTGGATGAATCTGATTTCCTCTATTCTGGATTTTATGAGGGTTGGGAGGAATGAGAGGGTAGCTTGTGATAGCTACATGTTCAGGGAAGATGCCTGCATCTGGTGGGATGTAGTAGTTCAGAGGAGGAATGTAGCAGTTATGACCTGAGAAGAGTTCAAAAACATCTTTAATGAGAAGTACTACAGTGTAGCAATCTGAGCTGCGAAGGTTGACAAGTTCATCAACCTGACTTAGAACCGGTTGACTTTTACTAAGTATACTTTGAGATTTGACCAGTTGGCGAAGTTTGCGCTGGATTTAGTGCCGACAGATGCGGCAAGAAGGGATAGATTTGTGCGGGGATTGAACGTTATGATCGCCCGTGATGTGAAGATCACTTTGGATCCAGAGACTACTATTTATGCTTAGGTTGTAGCCAAGGCCCTTACAGCTGAGGGGGCTGAGGATCAAATTTGGAGAGAGAGAGCTATTAGGCGCGATGCCAGGAGGACGGTGCCTCCTTTTATTGGTTCCAATTGGGGTAGTGGCTCTAGTGAGCAGAAGAGAAAGGCCCCAGATTCTTTTGTTCCTCCCAGTTTGGATAGGATGGCACATGGTGCTTTTAGTGGCCGTCAGGGCAGAGGTGACAACTGGAGAATTTTTCCAATATGTCCTCGGTGCAGACGATGACACCAGGGTGAGTGCAGGATTAGGGCCTGCTTTGTCTGTGGGAGTGCCAATCATCTAAAAAAGGACTGCCCACAAGCCAGGAAGGAGGAGCCGAAGCAGGGTGACATTCTCGCTCCTGCCAGAGTGTTTACTTTGACTCAGACTGAGGCGGAGGCTAGCCCCTCAGTTGTGACAAGTCAGATTTCTAGTGTTGGTTCTTTGTATACTGCATTGATTGATTTGGGGGCTACCCACTCATTTGTGTCTGCTAGAGTGATAGATCAGCTGTGTAGACCTAGTGTTTTGTATGCTAGGGGTTTTCAGACTTTGTTGCAGACTGGGGAACTAGTTGTCTCTAAGAGATGGATTAGAGCTTTACCAGAAGAGGTAGATAGTAGGGAGTTGTATGTTGATCTGATTGAGATTGTGATGGATGAATTCCATATGATCCTAGGGATGGATTGGTTATCAAGGTATGGGGCGACGATTAACTGCAAGCGCAGGATGGTGACATTTAAACCAGAAGGGCAGGTACCCTTTGTATTTGTGGGGACGGTTAGTGGATTGCGAGTACCTGTGGTTTCAGCACTGAAGGCTAGAGACCTGATGCAGGAAGGTTGCATAGGATTCCTAGCGAATGTTGTGGATACCTCTAGGGTTGTGTTGGTTGGACCGGGAGAGACCAGATTGGTATGTGAGTTTCCAGATTTATTTCCAGCAGATCTGCCAGGATTGTCGCCACAGCGGGAGATTGAGTTTGTTATAGAGTTGGCACCAGGGGCGGAGCCAGTATCTAGGACACCTTATAGAATGGCTCCGGCGGAGCTGAAGGAGTTGAAGATTCAGTTGCAGGAGTTACTAGATTTAGGGTTCATTAGGCCGAGTTTCTCGCCATGGGGTGCTCCAGTGTTGTTCATCAAGAAGAATGATGGATCTCTTAGGATATGTATTGACTACAGGGAGCTGAACAAGTTGACCATTAAGAACAAGTATCCACTGCCTAGGATCGACGATTTATTTGACCAGCTACAGGGAAGGACAGGTTTTCCAAGATTGATCTCCGATCAGGTTACCATCAGTTAAGGATTAAAGAAGAGGACATACCAAAGACTGTTTTCTAAACGAGGTATAGACATTATGAATTCCTGGTCATGTCCTTTGGATTAACCACTGCCCCAGCAACTTGTATGGATATGATGAATAGGGTTTTCAAGGACTATCTGGACAAGTTTGTGATTATGTTCATCGATGAAATTTTGGTGTACTCTCAGTCAGAGACAGAGCATGAGCAGCATCTACGTCTGGTATTGCAGCAGTTAAGAGAGCATAGGTTATATGCTAAGTTCAGCAAGTGCGAGTTCTGGTTACCGCAAGTTACATTTCTGGGCCATATCGTCAGTAAGGAGGGGATTCTAGTCGACCCAAGTAAGATAGAGGCAGTGAGAGATTGGCCTAGACCGAGCAATGTTCCTGAAGTGAGGAGTTTTCTGGGATTGGCAGGATATTATCGGCGGTTTGTTGAGGGGTTCTCGAGGATAGCTACGCCATTGAAAAAATTGACAAAGAAGAAGACAAAGTATGTTTGGACAGACAAATGTGAGAATAATTTCAATGAGTTGAAGCGGCGTCTGATCACCGCGCCAATGTTGAGTCTGCCGACAAATAATGAGAAGTTTGTGGTTTATTGTGATGCATCCAGACAGGGTTTAGGGTGTGTGCTGATGCAAGCTGGGAAGGTGATAGCCTACGCATCGAGACATTTAAAGGAGTATGAGCAGAGATATCCCACACATGATCTGGAGTTGGCAGCGTTGGTATTCGCACTTAAGATTTGGAGGCATTATCTATATGTTGAGAAGTGCGAGATATACACCGACCATAAGAGTTTGAAGTACTTCTTTACTTAGAAGGATCTGAATATGCGCCAGAGGCGGTGGTTGGAGTTGGTTAAGGATTATGACTGTGACATCCTATACCATCCTGGGAAGGCTAATGTAGTAGCTGACGCATTGAGTCGGAAAGGCCCAGGATAGTTGTTCAGTTCGAGACAGATATCTGATAAGTTAGCGGAGGAGATGACTAGAGCGGGTATAGAGTTGGTGGTTGGTCGGTTAGCCAACATCACTCTTCAATCTACACTCCTTGAGAGGATCAAGGAGGCACAGGGGAAGGATTCTCAATTGAGAGGTCATAGGGAGAACGTCTTGGTCGGAGCGGCTAAGGACTTCTCTATCTCGGAGATGGGGTTATTGAGGTACAAGGGTCGGATCTGTGTTCCGATGGATTCTGACATCCGGCGGGAGATCTTAGATGAATCACATACCACTCCCTACTCCTTACATCCAGGTACGACGAAGATGTACCAAGATCTGAGAGCTTTGTATTGGTGGTCGGGCATGAAGAGGGATGTGGTGGATTATGTGCCCAAGTGCTTAACTTGTCAGCAGGTCAAGGCTAAACATCAGAGGCCAGCAGGGTTGCTGCAACCTCTGGGGATTCCAGAGTGGAAGTGGGAAGATATCACCATGGACTTCGTGGTTGGTTTGCCGAAGACTGTGGGACAGCATGACTCGGTGTGGGTGATTGTGGGTAGGTATACCAAGTCCGTCCACTTTTTACCTGTCAGGACGACTTATACTATGGAGCAATATGTTGAGTTATATGTGAAGGAAATTGTTCGACTCCATGGGGCTCTGAGGTCGATAGTATCCGACAGAGACCCTACCTTCACCTCCAAGTTTTGGGAGAGTCTGCAGAAGGCTATGGGCACGCTGTTACGGTTTAGTACCACTTATCATCCTCAGACAGATGGACAGTTTGAGAGGACAATTCAGATACTAGAGGACATGCTACAAGCTTGTGTGCTATATTTTGGGGGATCTTAGAGTAAGTATCTCCCTCTGATTGAGTTCTCGTACAATAACAGTTATCAGGCGACTATCGGAGTGGCTCCGTATGAGATGCTTTATGGGAGGAAGTGCAGATCACCTATCCATTGGGATGAGATGGGTGAGAGGAGTTATTTGGGTCCTGAGATGGTTTAGATGACCAGTGAAGCGATTGAGAAGATTAGAGCTCGAATGCTCGCCTCCCAGAGTCGCCAGAAGAGTTATTCGGACTTGAGACGCAGAAGCGTAGAGTTTCAGGTCGATGACCATGTGTTTCTTAGGGTTTCACCTTTGAGGGGAGTGAAACGGTTTGGTGTTCGGGGCAAGCTGAGCCCTAGGTTTGTTGGCCCCTTTGAGATTTTGGAGCGGGTTGGAGAGGTAGCTTACAGACTGGCGATGCCTCCAGCCTTATCGGGGGTTCATAATGTTTTCCACGTATCCATGCTCCGGAAGTATGTATCAGATTCGACGCATGTACTGAGTTATGAGAATTTGGAGCTGGACTAGGGTTTGTCTTATGAGGAAAAGCCGGTTCAGATTCTCGACCGGAAGGATAAAGTCTTGCGGAGCAAGACCATCACCTTGGTGAAAGTGTTGTGGAGGAACAGCAAAGTTGAGGAGGCGACATGGGAACTTGAATCAGAGATGCGGGAGCAGTATCCCGAGTTGTTCAAGTAATTTCGAGGATGAAATTTCTGTAAGGAGGGGATAATTGTAGCGTCCCAAATTTGCTTATAAGGCTTAGGGCCTTGATTAGCGTGTCTGGAGGGAAATAATTGATTTATTATTATAATATGTGAATTTGTGTGAGTATGTGAATAGAGATGCATGTTTAGATGATTAAATATGCATGTGGGCCCCGTTTGGTTATTAGGGGCATGTATGTAATTTTAGCCCGTTGAGGGCATAAATGTGATAATTGTAATAATTGCGATATACTTGTGATATATCTGTGTTGCACGATCTGAGACAGTCCTAGGGAGCGTTGAGCTAGAAAGTCATAACGGGGTCGAAAACCCGACTCGAGGCGAGTCGAGGGATATTTCGGGTATTAGACATTTTATGGGGTTAACGGGTTACAGAAATAAATATTTGGAGATATATTTGAAGATAGAATGTTTAGGAGGGAATATTGGGGAAATTTACCATTTTTCCCTCGGAGACGTTTTTGGTACCCTGGGCCTTTGAGATAACCTTAGAAACTTAAGCTAAATAAAACAAAACCAAAGAAGCTTTTAGAAAATCAGGAACCGACAGTTTTCTTCCCTTTGGAAACTTGGAGTATCTTGGTGGAAACTAACCAAAGATTAAGGTTTTTGAGTTGGGAATTTGGGAGCTAGAAGCTTGGAGCTTAGGGAACTAATCCAGGGGTTCAACTCAGCTCAAGGTAAGCTCTTAACTTAGTGAATTATACTGGTTTTCCTGTTGAAATTTTAGAGTATTGCATGTGTGTTGGGTGAAGAATCATCTTTGAGTTTGATGAGGTTTTGAGCTAGAATTCTTGTTAGGTTTTGTTATTGGGTACATGGTATAACTTCTGTGATGATTAGCTTGAGTTGTTGGGTTGATTTTGGGGTTAATTGGATTGGTTTTCGTGGTAAAAATGGAGGATTTTTCTGGGTTCGAAGGGTCGGGTCGTGGCATTATTCTTGCTGAGTCGCGGCCCTCTAGAACAAAATGGTGGCCTGGAAGAAGGGTGGGCCGCGGCATGCCTTAGCTTGGGCGGCGGTGCGCCAGCCCTATTTTGGGGGGAATGGTCTCTGGTTGGGAGCGGGCCGTGGCATGGTCTCATGGGGCCGCAGTGCTTAGTGCATTTTTGGGCTTTAAAGAGGTTTTAAGCTTGGGAATCCAAAAGTTAAGGCTCGGGATGGATTTTATCACCCAAATTGATAGAATTCGAGGTCCCGGAGATTAGAATTATGACTCAAAGGTATTTAATGGATTATAACTTGATGGATGAATATTGTTGATTCGTTGTGACTAGGGTTTCGGCGAGGCTCGGACTAGGGGACTGTGCTCGGGACATCGGTGCTTGGAAAGCTCGGGACACAGGTAAGAAATTTGTTGTACCCATAAAGCTTGTGTTGCAGGGCACGACCCTATATGATTGTATTGCAGGGCGTAGCCCTTTGATTGAGTTTATACATGTTTAAGTATCTGCTTAATTATGCTATGTGTGCATATATGTGAATGAACGACGAGAGCCGAGAATGGCGAGGGCCGAGAACGGCGAAGGCCGAGAGTGGCAAGGCCAAGAACGGCAAGGGACCAGAAGCAGCATTTAGCACGCGGAGTGCGAGTTTCCAGGGCGAGACCCTAAAGGATACCTGGGATATCCTCACAGTGTGGACCGCGAACCCAGGGCTTGGTAAAGCGCCTGGGACGGCATGGTCGTATATGTATAGCATGATGATGGCTTGTTTATATGTTAAGTGTTTGATATGCATATGTTATCTCCTTGTGAGGGTTTTCTTGCTAGGCTTCAGCTCATGGGTGCTCTATGGTGCAGGAAAGGGCAAGGGGAAAGTTGACCAACCATGAGTACGGAGAGCGTGAAGCGGCGCGTACATGTTTGGTCTGCCTGGCTGCCACGACCAGGGGTATTTTGGGAGATGATTGTACAAAACCTAGATTTTGTCGTTTAGCCGACTCTGGTTATATTTTTGAGTTGTAAATATTTCTAAACAGTATTTTGGGATCCCAAATGTTAAACGCTTTATGATTTTCAGTAAATGGAATTGTTTTTAAGGTTTATGACTTTGTTTATGGTTTAATTACATTTTTGTCTTAAAACCTCGATTAGAAAGTTAATTGCACATTTTAAACTCACTTAGTAACGGCTCTAAGGAAGTAGGGCGTTACAAAAGGGCATTGCGAGTTACATTAGAAACTAAAAATAGTTGATGCATGTATATTACTCTACACTATGACTTTTTATATTCTAATTTTATTCTATTATTATAAATATATATATATATCAATGTCAATGTTGTGTTTACATGTCATGTAAAGATTATTGACATAAATATTTATATATACTATAGAACTATAATTCATTCTATTATATATTGAAAAAAGAAAGTGAACCAGATTTTATTAAAATTATAGACAATATTTTGCCCTAATATTTTAATGCATTTATGTCATACATTATATTAAACATATTTTATTTATTTATATGATATTGTTTATTTATTTAAAATTTATATGATAATTAAAAATAATAAAATTAAATACATACTTGAATAAGCATGTTTATAATTTTAAAACTAAGCAAACATATATTGCACCTTATTTTTAACTAGTATATATATATATATATATTAGAATTTTGTTGAACTATTGATGCGCCATTGCAATCAAGCACGCCATGATCACAAAAAATTATATCGTGTTATTTGGCTTGGAGATCAATTGAACAAGGTTATAGTTTCAAAAGCTCTTAATTATATAAGAGATAGTGGTGTTATTAGGATTGGTGCCCTAAAAGCATTTGAAAATATATTTTTATTGATTTGAATAAAAATACATTTTTATTATATTTGAATATTATAATTATTGTTTGAATAATTTATATATAAATATCAGAAAATTTCATATTCATTTATGAGAATATGAGATCTTGTATGTGCACGAGAGAATTAAGATTAGATATAATAAATAAAATAGTCAGCAACATATTAAATTACAGAATCTTTAATGAATGGTTGCTAGTACGATTTACTAAGCATATGATATGCAAGTAATCTATATTCAGATTACTGACGTGGATAGACATCTTGGTAAATGTATTTTATATAATCAAGATCAACGTGAATTAATTTCTTTATAAACTTACTGTTTGTCATAAAGATTTAATTCATTTCTTAATAGATGATCATTTTGTAGATTAGTCTAAATCTTGAGTTATCATGAATTCCTACTCATGATTATTGGATCTTTTGATTCATTCATTAAAGTATTTTAATATAACGATCGCTAGTGACTTTGTTTTGGAGATTTAATATCATAAATGACTAGGAAAATGATTTTACAATAATAGAATCAATGTTAATCTAACGGATTGAATATTGGTTTATTTAAGGGTTAATCCTAGGATTGAATAGCTATTGAGCTCAAATTTATAATATGATTATAGATTAATTATTCAATGGTGAATTAATGATACTTAAGGAACAAGAGGTAATTAGAATGGTAAAACGGTAATTCTCTAATTAGCAAAGTAATAAATGGAGGACAGAACTACATATATTGATTATATCAATGGACTACGAGAAAATACTCTGTAAATATAATTTTATAATTACAAGAGTGCAATTCCATATTTATATTGGAGTAATAATTGAATTAATATATAAAATTATTTAACTAAAGAGTTTAATTAATAGTCCGATTTATTGGAGCTTAGTATTATAGGTCCATGACCTCTGAGTCGCGTCTGTCCTACACTCTCAAGGGTAAAGATGTTACGGGCAAGATTAATGTAGAATATTGCAAATGAATTAATTTTCTAAGACTAAGTGATAATTATATACAATTAATTAATTATTTGACTAATTAATTTTTATTTGAAAAACTTTATATTAGTTGAAATTAATATTAATCAGTTTTTAGATTAATATTAAAGACAGTTAATTATGTCAATGTTAACAGGCCAGTTAGTTTTTGGAATTGTAATTTGGCCATTTAAATTTGCCTATCTTGAATAGTTTTATTATTTGCCACCAAGAGCTCAGTATTGTCATCATCAAATGAGTTTGGAACATTCTTTTTTCTCTGTTTATGAGCATTGAGAGAAATGCTTGTAAAAATAACCTCCAACAAATGTTTTTCATTCAAATAACCAACTCCAATTATTGCACATGTTTCAACTTAAGCAAACAAGTATTAACCTCAAATGTATATAATTGCTCAGAATAGTAACATGCATATTCATTATGCCTGGTATTTTTATTACAACTTACTCCTTTCCAGTAGGAGCAATCTACAGTACCAATCCAACTGATATTATATCAACTTTCCCTACTTTTTTCAACTTCTTCACCATTACTGTTAGCTTCTGATCCTTTATATCTGTTGCTATTGAATCAACTCCTGATGACACCAATTCATTACCAGGAAATGAGTCAACACAATTTCAACAAAAATATACCAAAAATATCAGCTGCAGCTTCCATAGCTTTCTGCTTTGTTTTGTCATCAGTCATGGTCATGACCTTCAACAACCTTCTGCAATAAAGTTCAATACAAAAACAAAGATGAGACAAAATGATATTAAATAATCATCATTGCAAGCAAGATTAGTAGACCTTAATAAAATAACAATTAAGAAAATAATAAGAGATTCCAATGGAAAAAGGATGCAATATTTGGTAAGGAAATTTAGAAGTACCTGGGCCATTTGAAAAAAGATGAAGACAAATAAATAATACACAAATTAAGAAGAGAAAGAGAGTTAAGCCATTTCTAACTGTGTTGTTGAGTCCTTCTCCATACAAATCAACTTAAATACTTTTAACTTCTCTTTTCTTCAAAGTAAAAGTTGAAAAATTAATTGATAGTCATGACAATGAGGAATGAATTTGATGAGGAGAACTTGTCAGCATATTATTGAAGTGTTTATCAAAATAGTAAAATTTACCAGATTGCAGATATCTACCCAAATGGGTTTCTTCCTATTAAAGAAGATTGTGGAGTGTTATCAGTTGTTGGGTATATAACATTTGGTTGCTGAGTTATGTTTATGGAGCCAACAAGAGTCCCCTCAACTCCAAAGCTACCAATTCCTTGTGGTCTGCTATATATGAAGAAAAAAAAATCAACATTAAAACACCAAAAATTGAGATAGTATAATATGGTCATTTGTAATAAATATTGAATATATAAGGGACAAGAAGAAAACTTTACCTGGCAAATTGTATATTATTACGCACTTGTTGCCCAGTGAACGTACCTGAGATGATTAATTAGGCATGAAAAAATCCCAGAACCAAAACAAATAAGAAAATGAAAGTAGATAATGATGAAAGTAAAATTACAAGGAGATAAGGTGGAATCGATGGAGTGTGACTGTGGAGGCATCATGGAAGCATTGGCTGTTAATTGAGGTGTCTTCAACTGCATTGCGAAAATGAAATTTGAAAATCACTGCAATGTTCTTGAAAACTATAAGAAATAACATAGGCATAATAAAACTATCTAAGCAGACAAATACATTTAAAGTGTCCATATCTACAAAGTCCCATACTGGTGTCCTTGGTGGAACAAAAATTCTCTTTGAAAAGATTCATATAACAGAAAATTAAAGAAGAAAAAGTATAACTGAAACACAAAGCATTGCTTGCACCTGACTTCCTTCATCACTGATGTCAAATGGATTAGTTGATTTTGCTTGTGCAGGCTGTGAATGAGACATAATGGGAAGTTATAAACCTACTTAAAAAAGAAAGGAAAAGACAGAAGAACGATTAAAGATAAAGGACTTGATTGTTTTGGGGGGTAAGACAGACCATTGTGTTATGAAAATAGTTAAAACCCATTTCGTGAGGTGGACGAATTTGCCAGGCTGAAACTGGTGTAGCCATCACTGAGTAGCTTGCAGTGAAAAGGTCCTGCAGAGTATTCAAAATATATTACAATTTTTTTTAAAAAGAAACCTAAATAATTATAGAAATATCCATTTTACCTCCGGTAGCTCCTTTCTAATTCTAGAACTTGTTTCAACAAGTTGGTTTTCACCTACATTGTTGGCATCCTGCACTGCTCTTGGTAAAGCTTCAGAAGATTGTTCAGCACTGACGAGTAAAGATCGTTGGGCATTATTGGGAAAAGATGAAAAACTAGACTGAAAATATGCATGAAACAAGTATTAGAAAGTCAAAGCCTTTTTGTTGGAAATTTTTAAACATCAATGTATATATCAATAAATTTTATGTTTGTTCTTTGATATCAAAATAGAGTGATTGATGATGATTTAGAGGTGATCCCAAAACATAAATATGAAGAGAACCAATATCATTTGTCTCATCACCTCATTTTTTGGACCTTCATTTGATATCATAGCCTGCTGTGAAAAAGAGTCACTTCCGGCAGTAAGCAATGAAGAAGGTCGATGCTGCAACATACTCTCAAATGGCCAATTGTCAGTAACTTGGACAACGGTGCCGCTGCTACTAGCAGCTTGTGGCAAATCATCATTAGAAGAGTGATTTGGAATATTGGTTGAGAGAATATCATTGTCAGGTGTTTGTAATGTGACATCCTCAGCTGAGGGAACTGACAAGGCAAATAATAAACTTTCCAAAGTGTTTGCACTTGGAGCCTCAGATGGATTCTCTTTTACTGATGTTTGAAATGATGGTGAGCTGCTACTAGTATTGAGTGGAGATGCTTGCTGAGTTTGTGACATGGCTGCAGTATCCGGGTTTTCCAATTCAGTACTAAAATCAATCAAGCTTTGTAAATTTCCATTTTCTTTCTCCACTGGGTTGGATTCCTGAATATTTTGCAAGTGAGATCTTCTATGATAAGAAAAGTTGTAAAAGTGCATATGGTAATTGAAAATATTTTAAACTATAATAGTACAAGCTGCTAAACATAGAAACATCAAGCAACCAGAAACCTGCATTGTGATCGACCCCAAGTAGGATCCTCAATTCAGAAGACAAAACAATAGGTAAAAACAGAGAATTTGAGAATAGAAGAAAATAGAAAATAGAAAAATTTGATCATTGATGTTTAATTGTACAAACTGATTGAACTTAATAGAACCTGAGAACAATGAGGCATTCAAGAGACTCCCATTAGCTATTGCCCATACAAAATCACCATCCACATAAACCTCTCATTCTTCTTACCTTCCTATATATATACTACCCTACTCTAGCTCATCTACTACCTCTTCACTACAATGACCAATATACCCTTTAATTATCTATATTTGCTATCAATAATCGGGTCTATCACATTGGCACAAAATGTTAATTTCACATCCAAAGAAAACTAATGTTAAAGACACCAATTGAGAGTTCCAACTTCCATGCATGCTAAACAAAAGACAACACTACATTAATGAAGGTTAATAATCACATTTCGTACTGGAAGAAATACAACAGAATCAATAGGTTAATGCAGCCTTGCTCTACTCCTGATTATAGGAAGACTACACAATAGCAGGGTTGATATGTTAATAAAGCAGAAATATCCATATACATAAACAAAACTATATATGTATATGTGGAAGAGATTGCTTACTTGAATTTTAGCAGAACCATCAGCATGATTCCCATTACTTTCTTTCATTTTCTCACCAACCTGTAGAGTAGGAACATTCTCCCCTAATATCTCTCTCATAGGACGTGCAACAGGGGAGCAAGAACCATGCATGGTCCCCTTTCTGTTTGGTAACTTGGAATCTCCAGTTGAGAGCCTGCGGTTTCCAAATCCCTCATCCCTGAACCTGTCATCAACAACCTCAAAGCGAACAGGACTTTTTCTATAACCTCCATGTCTTGAATTTTCTCTCGAGTACTGAGGACTTTGCCTTTCGTCATAGTAATACTTGATGTTTCTGTCATCAGATTTTCCTAGATGATTGGATTTTTCAGTATAAGTCCGTTGAAACTTGTCCTCATCATGACAACTCCTGTATTCGGCACCACAATTATTAACCTTCCTACTTTCACTGGAGGCATGTTTGTCACTCTACAAAAATAGAAAACAAGTATTAAACTCTAAGTTGTTACCCTTTTGGCTGGGCAAGACATACAGAATCTAATAACTTTTCTACTCACAACATCAATAAAAGTCCAAAAAAAAGCAATAAGTGGGGAGCTACCAATCTAAGTCTTGGTAGTCCAGTACTCCTCTCTCCAGTATATTTCCTATCCAAGTATACATGCTTAATAAAGTCCCGAAGTCTGTGAATGTTACTGAAGTAAATTGCTTATTAGTACTATAAATTCAACATCAAAAAACAACTTATAACCCAACAAGCAAAAGCATCAAAACAAACCTGCCATCAGGAAAGGAACAACGATGAGAATCCCAATCTTTGAAATATATTTGCTTTGCTCGCTAATTTAATAAAATTTAAGTTAGACAGTATTGAATGAACATAAATGAGTAAATGAGAGATTCTTGCTTACCTCATTCCCACCAGCCTGAAGTGCACTAACTTCTTCTGCAGTAAATTTTGCCATTGATATTGATTTTACCCGGTGAGTAAACTCACGACTGAAAAATTCGAACTTAAAATAGTCAACAGATAGAGAATACACAATATGCACCACCCAAAAAAGAGAAGAAGAAAATCAACACTTACTGTACTCCACTACAGTTGGTACATACAAATGTGGAGAAAGTTGTGCAAACATATTGTGGTCCCTGCAAAGAGAAATGCAGGTTGGTCACGTTGCTATTGTTATGTTAAACCCTAATATCCTAATTACCTAGCTATACACAAGAACTTCAAACCCATCCCACGATTTCTAAAACTAAATGAAGGAAGAAGAAGCCTAAAAACATACTATTATTACTGAAATTGAAGTGCATAGCAGAAAGGTAACCTTCCTAATGTCAAGAATTTCAAGTAAAAAATTCCCATGAAAAGCATTTATCAGAGAGAATTGTCTTTTTTGGGGGGCACGATTTTTGTATAATTCTAAATAAATTCAAATTGAAAAGGTAGAAAATTGATACCAAATTATTGCAATTGATGCATTTTCGATTCTGAGGAAGTTTGAGAAGGCCCTGAATCGTCTTTTCGATTCTATCGTCTTCCTTTAGTCGATTCCCCATTTTCTCCAGGAGAAGTTTAACCCTTAATAAAGATTGTACATATACAATAATTTTTCATATTGTAAATGAAATCATAAACAATATATACAAACATACATATATATATATATATACAGAGAGAGAGAGAGAGAGAACAATGAGAAAAGATGAACCTGTTGAAGATGAGCAAAAATGGAAGAAGAAAAGAAAGGTGAATTGGCTTAGTTGGGAGAATTGTACATCAATGCCGGACATTCTCCAAACCAAAATCCATGCATGCCATTGCCATTGCCACCCAATTTTTCATAAGTCATTACCCGCTCATAACCGTTTTCATTAGCAGTTTTGAAACGACATCGTTTTCCCTTTTCTTATTTTTTTATTTTATTATATTTTTGGTCTGTGCCTAAAGCCTTAAAAGATTTTAGCTAAAATTGTCTTAAATTGATGAGCTAAAAAAAAAAAAACTAAAACAAAAACTAGTTTGGATAGAGAGTTTAAATAAACGGTTTCCCTTGAAATTAATGGTGTGAGGTTTTGCCAGATGTGTTCCCTTTTTGAAATCAAATTCAACCACAAATCACATAACGGTTTACAAGCAATATATAACTGGTAAGAGCACTGGTGTTCTACTCCATCTTCTAAAATATATTCTCAAAATATATATTTTTTTATTTTACTTCTAAGTTTTACATTATACCAAATATTATCTTCATTATTTTTTTTTCTCTATATTATTTAAATATTATATTTTCAAACATTTTTTATTCATTTCAAATATTTTCTATAACTATAAATCTATATATTTTCCAATACCAATTTATCTTTTTTTATTCAATTATTAATATTATAAAATATATGATCAACTTATAAATATGTTATATTTTATATGAAGTATATATAATGTTGTGCTAAAATAAAAATTAAATATAATAATATTATAAAATATAAATAAAACTCTATTAATAGGTATATATATAGAAAGAAAAAAGAAGAAGATGATGAAACCTATAAATATATATATAAGCTTTTATTTCTGTTTATATATATAAAGAAAGAGATATAATAATATAATATGTTTACATAATGAATAATGTAACATAAATATATAGTATGCTAAACACTATAAATAATGGTAAAAAATTTTAAAGAATAAAGCATTTATTGTATGACTTTTTTAATAATTCTTAATTATAATTTAGATATATAGTAAATATAGATATTCCATTAAAAGTGATCTAAACATAATCAAATAATCTTATCAAGGCAAAGGAACAATGCCAATGTTTTAAGCACCCAAAAAAACTTCTCCCTCAACACATCAATTAATCCTTTAAATGGAATAAATGTATGTATAGATAGAAAGCATTAGACACTTAAAAAATGACAAACACCACATATACATCTTTTTTTATATCACTCCATAAAATTGCCCACTTTTTTTAATTTTCTTTACAAATACCTTTTTTTTATAGTAAAATTTACAAATTGTCATTTTCGAATAGTTTAATTGTTTCAAATTTCTCAATGTCATGTACTTTCATAGTCTTCTAATATCTCAAATAAATGCAATTTATTTATTCACACTTTTAAATATAAATTATTATTGTTTTTTAATTTTTGTCCAAAATTTATAATGAAAAACTTGATATATCAATTAATACTAATAGTTTTATATATAATGTTAAGAAATTTTAGAATTTTTTAAAATAAATTATTACAAAAATAAACTCATTACTTACCATTTCATTTAAATAATTAAAGAATAAACTCATTAATTATATTTTTGTTAAATAAAAACTATTTATTTACAATTTCAAACCAACTAAAATATAAGTTGTAAATAACCTGTTTACTATTTTAAATTTAAATATAATGTAAGAATTTGTTTACACTTTTGAATTTTTAAGAAAATCGTAAACTACTGTATTTTACCTTAAAATTAATATAAATTTGAAATCTTATTTCAATAAAAAATTTATATATTTTCTTAATATATTTTTTATATGTTAAGGTTATTTTAGTTAAATATTATAAAAAAATGGTATAAATCTCATTTTTTTGAAATAGAGAGTAATTATATGTATTAAGTATAAAGAAATGATATTTATATGTTTATCCCTTCAAAAAAATATATATAAAAGAAGAAGATGAGGCTTAGGAACTGCCTTGGTTTATGCAAGTTAAAGAGCCCTTACCCCAAAGAGGCTCCAAATAAATAAAGATCCAAAAAATTCTTTAAGAGATAAACTCAAAAAGAAAAAATATATACTAAAAATAAGAATAATGGTAAATGTACTTTCAATTTGCAGAGCGATCACATCGTGATGATATATAATTAATCTCAACTATACAATTAAATATTATAAGATCCCTACTTAAAAAAATTCATAATTGAGAATAATTACATATTAGAGAATTTACTCATTTGGTACTTTATGTTTTTGCAAAGTATCATTTTGGTACCATCTGTTTTCAAAAATACTCATATGGTACCCTGTATTTTAAAAATTATACATATTTGATACTATAGACTTAGATTTGATAGATAAAATTTTGTCAATATGATCAAACTGTCATCAGTTATATGTAATTAAGTAATTAAATTTAAATTTGGAACTTACATAATTGACAGCAGTTTGATTAAATTGGTAAAATTTTATTAATTAAATTTGAGTTTAGGGTACCAAATATGTACGATTTTAAAATACAGGGTACCATATGAGCATTATTGAAAACAGAAGGTACTAAAATAATACTTTGCAAAAATACATACAGGGTACCAAATGGTTACCTACCCTACATATTATGTTGTGTAATTCTAAAGCTTATCTAGGGCCCGGATTATTCATGATTGACTCTGCATTCAAGCACCACTTTTGAATCTTCTCAAGAATTGGCCAAATTATGTGTGTGATGACATGGCAGCTATTATCGTACAAAACCTTGTTGGTATGTGAAAATTATAGAAGAGTACTTAAAGCACTCACATTGAGTGCTCTACTCTATCTTTGAAATACCTCATCAAAACACATTTTTTTCTATTTTACCTCTAAGTTTTACATTATACTATATATCAGCTTCTATATATATATATATATATATTTCTTTACATCATTTAAATATTATATCTTTAAACATATTTTATTACTCAAAGTAAAATAAAATAATTGAAAAAGAAAAAAAAATAATAAATATATACTAAATAGAGAGAAAAGTTATAAAAAAAATATTAAAATATTATATAAAGGATATGTAAATGTTATGTAAATGTAGATATGGATTAATTGGAGTTTGTGCATAGCTATTATAAATATATGTATAAAGGAGCTGATGAGAGATGTTTTTATGAGTTTTAGCTAAATATTATAAAGAAAGTGTAGTATAAAATATATCACAAAAACATATATTTTTATAATTTACCTCAAAACTTTTACATTATACCATATATCTGCTTCTTTACATTATTTATATATTATATTTTTAAAAATATTTTATTTATTTTAATAAATAAAATAATTAAAATAATAGTATTACACTCATATATATACAAAAGTTTATAAAAAAATAATAAAATATTTATAGCTTGATGAATAGTATTTCACTACATATAAAGAAATACTATTCATTTAGGTAAAAAAAATATAACTTTACATCATCTAATGGAATGCTACTTAACTATTTTTTCTCTATATTATAAAGAATAACACATTTTAGCTCATCCAATATAAGTGCTCATAGGATTCCAAGTGTTAGATGAGTACTTTTTGCTCCATTTTTATTCCCTATTCTAGAAGACAGACCAGTAGGGGTCTTTTCTAGTATTTGTTTCTTTTAAGCTGTGATATTATACAGTGCCCTATACCATGTTATACAGTTCAAATTTTACTTTTATTTTTCTTGATGGGAATGAATGAACAATCAAATGCAACCCAATCAAACCAACCCAATTTTTGGACATAATTTTTAAACAATATATAGCTGGAGAATTCAAGGAACAACAAGCTATAACCGACTGAACTAACAAGTTGTATTAATTTCTACACTCAGGGCCGGCCTAAGCTTTTTTGGGGCCTTAGGCAAAATTTTAAAATGAGGCATTTGATGAAAAAGAAAAAAAAAACTATATTTTTAATATTAATATACCATCCAAATTTTAAAAAAATTTACACTCACCTAATAAAATCAAATATTCTAAATAAAAGTACTACAAATTTATTATTTAAAGTTGTAGATGAATTCTCCAATACACAAATTTTCTTCTTAAATTTTTTCACAACAAACAATCTCCAAGTCATAGAACCTAATAAGAATATCAATTAAAACAAAATGATTAAAAACTAATGCATACGAGAGAATTTCACTTTTCGAGAATAAGAGAAACAAAATAGGGTATTATGAAAATTGTAATAGGAATATATATACACAAATATTTTATTTTAAGGATATATTAATAAAATTAAATCTATCAATTACCAAACCAACATTATAATTTGAAATGTTAACCTATAATTAATGACAATTTCTATTAAAAAAAATGTTAGAATATAAATATACTGTTATTACATTGGAAATGAAAAATAAAATAAATTAAAGTCAAAAGAAGTTAATCAGTATCTATTTTTTCTCACTAAACCTTATAACTCAGTACTCACCACCTTAAAGTTTAAAAAATATTTAAAAAAAAAACTTCAAGAATTATCTGTGTATAATAAATATCTTAAAATTTGAAATATATTTAATATATGTATATGATGATATAAAAAAAAATGGGCCTAATAGGTTTTAGGTAGCTGCCTCACTCGCCTTAAGGCGAGACCGACTCTATCTACATATATCGGGTTACATTTTTCCCTTTTGTGTTTCTTAGGGGTGTTTGTTGCTTGTTCCAGGGCAAATTCGTGTATGCTTCTTTTGAATAAGCTTGCTTATATGAATAAAGATATATGCACTAAAATATTACATTAATTAACGTGAAATTATTAGTTGGTACTATCAAATTAGTTGATGTAATATTTTGACTTGGCATCAAAGTCTTCTTCGTCACTTGATGTGACAATTCATCTGTTAAGCAACAAAATGTTACCATTTTCTTTTCCTTAGTGGAAAAGGTCATTAAATCAAACTATAACTTTGGTGAAATTGAAAATGAAGGTATGTCATGATAGTTTTGCAAATAATAGACCATGGTATTACCATCCTGTTAAAAAAAACATGGGGTCCCGACACGTGTCCCACAACCAACACAGCCTATCGATCATTTCATACTCATAGATTCCTTTTAGTTACAAATACATTGGGCAATACTGTGGGTCAGCTCAATCCACATCCCCAAATACAATTGCTTAAACTTAAGTTGACCAAACCATTAACCAATCACTCTCATTCTTCTCTAAGCTTATCTAGAATTGACCCCATCTGATCATTACTCTTCTTTACACTCACAAAAGTCTCAAAACACAGAACCAACCAAACTCAGCCCACAGATTTGATTGTGCTCTGGTTTAGTCTCAACTCAACAAGTCCAAACCTATCAATCTCTCTCTCTCTCTCTCTCTCTCTCTATATATATATATATATATATATATATAAACATATGAGATATTTTTTGTAGCTGTAATATTCATAATAATAATAACACTAAGCTAAGTATATGGCGCCCACTGCAGCAATGCTTTTCTTGTCCAACAATTACAACAGGTCAAGTAGCTGTCCAGCTTCAACTCAGGCAGCAACATTTTCTGGGCTAAAAATCTCAATACTGAAATGGGTCTCAGAGCACAATCCCATATCCAAACCAAAATCAGGTGAGAAAGGTTGGGAAAGTGTCAGTGATAATCACCACGATCATGGTCATGATCATGATGAGGCTGCAATCAAGAAGAGGTTTAAAGAAGCACTTGATATCACCAGCTGCTTGTAGCTGCTTACAACTCTCCACCAAATCTTCTCAAGGCCTACTACTTTGTGTATATGTACTTCAAAAGTTCATTCTATATGTTTTTCTAATCCTAATTTTACTGAAATTTGTACAGTTTTTTTTTTAAAAAAAGCTGGTTTCATGTAGATTCTGGTAATGTTCAATATATATATATATATATGTATATATGAATCTGATGCTTGGTTTAGCTTCTTATCTTGTATAGTTTTTTTTATGGATTTTTAGCTACAAACTAGAAAGATAATGGAAGATACAAATTAAACATATTACTACTTGCTATATGTAGCAAATTAATTGAGAGAGATTTGGGTTTAATTTAATGTAATCCTCTTATGGGGGGAAACCCTAGTAAAAAACATTGTACAAATATTAATATAAATAAATAAATAAAAGGCTTCAAGCCTAACCAGTTTCAAGTTTTGAGTATTAAATGAGAGCAAATAAGAATTTAGAGGGCGGGATGGTTTTAATATTCAACCATAAAAGTGATAAAATGAGAGGGAAAAAAATGAAAGAGAGAAAACCAGTTACATAAGAAACATATTTGAGAGTTTGTTTTTAAAAATAATGCAGTATGATTTACCCATAGAAGCCTATATTCTCATAAGAAAAAAAAAATTTAAAGGCTGTATTACTATTATATATGTTGAAGGGAATTTCTCTTATTGATAAAACAAATAGATTAAAAAATTAAAAGAAAAAAGTGATGTCACACACAAATCTTTGAATCCTTATCCATATCTCAATCTATATATGACAGAAAAATATTAGTGAAATTTTTTGTTGTTAATAGATTTAAAATTTGTATTTTACTATGATATTTTTCTTTTGTGATTTTATATTTATTAGTAATTGTTTTTGCCAAACATTATATACTAAGCCACTAGCGAACCTAAGAATTCGTTTTAGGTGGGGTGCAATTTTTTTTTTTTTAGAAAAATAATATAATATGCTAAAAAATTAATAAAAATTATGAAGACTACTTTTTATGAATATTAACTATGAATAAATAAATCACAATCATTATTTTAAAAAGTACATAATGTCATAAAATCTCAGCATAATAAATCAATTTTTCAGCTACTACATTTGTATCATTTGTATTTATATGCATTTCATACATACACTTACAAATATCAAATAAATATAGCATAATTTTTTCTATATAATTTGTGTTCATATGCATACATATAAATTGTAATTACACATATATATCAATAAAATTATCCAATAAATATAGAAAAAACTTTCTTATATAATTTGTATTCATGAATTACAAATTTATATTGATAAAAATATCAAATAAATATAGAACAAAATTTTGAAGTGATTGATTATCAATAGTTCTATTATTAATTTTTTAGATTATTATATCAATTTAAAATTAACTAAAAATTAAAAACTATACTTATGAAATTATAAGAGTCTCAGAGAAGCATTTTTGTTTAGATAAAACCGAATGCGGTGATTATATAGATGAGAATTAGAGCAAATTTAACTCTAAAAATAATGTGGAACTTTGTATTTTTTTTTTAGTACTGGGAATGTTTTTACATAGAATTAAATATTAATTATAATCCGTCATAACAAACAAAGTCATTGGATGGATGATTAAGTAGGCTTTCTTTCCCACAATAGACATGGGTTCAAATATTAGTTGGGTCTAATAGTCTACAAATTGCTCTTTTTTTTATAAAAAAATCAAACTCTTCATTTTTTTTTATCTGGGTCTATAGACCTAGCTTGTCCATAGTTGAGTCTGTAACGCCCCAAATTCCCTAATGTGGCTTAGTGCCTGGATTAGGGGGCTGGGAAACAATATTTAAATTAATTGAGTGCTTATGTGTTATGAGCGTGTTATTATGTGAATTATGTGAATTTTATTGTGATATGATTATGCTTGCATGTGTTAGGTGTATTAAATATGCATGTGGACTCGTTTCTTATTAGAAGGGCATTTTCGTAATTTTGATCCGTTAAGGGTATGATTGTAAATATGTGTGATATACTATTGCGACCGCATTATTATGTGTATATATTTAAGTTACCTGGCACGAGGTGATCCTAGGGTGCTAGTTAGCGGAAAAGTCACAATGGGACAAAATACCCGGCTTGGGGTGAATATAGGGGTATTTTGGTAATTTGGTAAATTATCGGGAATTATTGAGTAACGAGAATTAATTGATGATTATTGGTTTTATAGATTATTTGGGGTTGTTTGAGATAATTTGAGGTTAGCGAGAACTGTACCAAATGACTAAATTGCCCTTAAGGAGAACTTTTGAAGTAAAAAGGGGCAAGGGGTATAGTGGTTGTAACGCCCTAAACTCCAGGGACCGTTACGGTGTGCCTTGTAAACAGTGCTAAACTCGCTAATCGAGTCATTTGGCCAAAATTGTGTAACTAAGTATGATTAGCGGTTTAGGGATTAAAATTTTTGGTTAAGATATAACGTTTCATTAGAACGTTTATTATATACATTGGGATCTCAAAAATATAATTTAAAGGTCTATTACAAGAAAATATTTACAACCAGCCGGTCTAAGCGGCAAAACAGGGTTTAACCCTAGCTCCTCTCCTTCAAACCTCGGCCATGGCGGTCAAGCAGCTGCATATGTACACATCGCCACCTAAGCTCTCCAACTCAAGGATGGTCTAGCTTTCTTTTGCCTTTACTTGCACCACATAGCACCCGTGAGCCGAAGCCCAGCAAGAAAACTCAATATGCTCATGAACAGTAATAACATGTCATCAAATCATAAGGCACACGCCTAGCAGATATATCCCTAGTCAAGCAGGCAAACAAATCCATGTCATGATGGGTATCCAGGATAAGAAATCCTGCCCTCCTGAGTGGATGACTATCAAGTCAATCTCAATCAGATAAGTGATTTAACACTGGTGGTTCCGGTAACCATACCGGGCTGATAGCCCTGAATAAAAGAGTGATAGTGGTACAAGTCACTAAAGTGGGTTCCGTTCCCTTTATAAATAAGTGATCCTTTCACTAGCTTAACACAGGATAGGTGCATGATGATTAGTCACCAACATAACCTTCCTCATGACCCTAGAGTCATAACTATGGAACACTGTTCCTTAGCCATGTGACAAGTAGTCACCTAGGCCTTAGGCCCTGGCTTTGAGTAACTAGTCCTAGACTAGCCAAGCACTTATAATTTTCATCGACCTTCGGGTCGGTCCAGCATTAATACCACATATGAGTCATTCAACGCTGATATCGATTAGATCTAATCTTCATTCGGCCCTGCGTCCCCGACGCTTATGCCGTTTCTGACTCTCAGGTCAGTGATACGCGGCCAGTGCCGATCCTGAACAGTTGGTGCCACACACACAAGCAAGCAATGCTACCAAACATATATCATATGTCAAATATCTTAATATAGGGAATTCAGCATGCTTACTTAACAACTGATAGCATAATTAGGACCATGCATAATCACAAAGGCTCAAGCTCTGAACAAGCTCATATTCCATATTCATAACATGCCCTAACCACATGTTTCTTGTGCAACACATGCATCACATTTAATCACTTGACATGCCTCAACAATAACCATGCATGTCACATTTAAGCATCCAACATGCATCAAGAATAACCATGCATGTCACATATACACAGGGTGCAGTTTTCTTACCTCTGATTCGAGCGAGAATTAATATAAGAACGACCCTTGAGAACGATCAACCTTTAAGCCTTTAGCGGTTACCTAGTCATAACCAAATATGGGACACCATCAATAAAATGAACACCAAAGGTTCCCAAACCAAGATCTAGCCTCCGGGACATCAATCCCCACTAATCCGGGTAGTAGGAACAATCCTGAGGCCTAAAACCAAGTTCCCGGGGCCAAAACACTCAAACGGGCTCAAACCTGTCCAAGGGCTGCGGCCCTAACCCCTTGGGCTGCGGCCCCCAGCCACTCCAAGAGCAAGGGCCGCGGCACCCTACACCTAGGGTCGCGGCGCCCAGCAAGGCCAAAACCTCCCCAGCTGCTTCTTCGAGCTAGGGCCGCGACGCCCAAGAACAGGGCCGTGGCCCCCAACCCAGAACCATCCATAAACATGTTTTCCATCATCCCAAACACCCCAAAAACATACCTAAACACTTCCAAATCGTCAAATCAAAGTTCCCAAGCTTCCCAATGATCCAAAACCATCAAATCCCGAGGCTCAAACGAACCAAAAACTCAACGATTCACAAAGTCCAATTCTAAGCTTAAAAACTTTAAAAACTTAAAACTAGGATCGCTATGCCTCGATCCTAAAACTCAAGATTTCTTCGAAAATGCTTCAAACGGTAAAATGAACTATCGGGAAGAAAAGAGAGGTTTTCTAACGTACAGTTCTATCTGACAAGCTACTTCAAGCTTAAGTAACCTCAAATAAAACCTAGTGCTCGGGGTCCCAAAAACACCCCCGGGGACATTATAGTCAAAACTCCCAGAATTTCCTCCTGATCTCAATAACTCCCAATTTATCATCAAATAACATCCTCATAACTCAATATCCCAATAAAAGACCCCCGTTATGACAAAACTGCTAATCAATAATATAAGACTGTCTCATGCCGAATAACTCGAATATATCTCTATAATAATGGGATCTCATTTACAAATCACAATATGCACCCAAATATACAAATATGCCCTCAACATGCCAAATTACCAAAACACCCTAATAATCAAATGTGGACCCACATGCATGCATATAACATCATATTATAATATAATTCACATAAACATGCATATTATCAGTTAATGGCATAATTAAACAATTATGGCCCTCCCGGCCTACTAATCCAGCCATTAAACCGCATTAGGGATTTCGGGGCATTACAGTGGTCATTTAACCACTTGGGTTAGCTAATTAGGCAGCAGCCTTGAGAAGGCTCACTCACGTTTTCAGCTCATTGCCTTCCCTCTTGGTGTGCACATTGAAGCTTAGAGAGGTTTGTCTAGAATCCAAGCCAAGATCATTGTGGTGAAGATTAGAGAGTGATTTTGGGGACTAGGAGCTGCTAAGCTAAGAATCTCAGCTGGATTTTCGAGTGGGGCAGAGAAATTCAAGGTTTCCGCCAGGCTTGAGTCAGGATCAACGCTCGAGTTCGTTCACTTATTTACACGAGGATCGAGGTAAGAAAACTGCACCTGGTACGTGAAATGTATGATTGGGGCTTGGCCTAGCCATTAATGTAATATGATTGGGGCTTGACCCGTTTGTTAAATGTAATGTGATTAGGGTTCGAGCCCAGCTAATGAGCATGATTATAATTGTGCCTATGCATATCTGCTTAGTATACTGTAGTGCATTGTATTTGCATGAATGATGAATGTATTATGTGGATGTTTGTTCAGGCTAGGAATTTATGTTTATTAACCTGTCTGTTGTATCTGATTAAAGCTTGACCTGCTAGTCAAGGCTATATTTAGGGGTGAGCACGGTGTGGTTTGGGCGGTTTGAACACTTTTTAATACACCACGCCACAAGTGCGGTTTAGTAACTAGAACACACCATGCGGTGTGATTTGGTTGCACCAAACCGACCAAACCAAACCATTTTTTGCGGTGTGGTTTGGGCAGTTTTCCACGGTTTGTGTTAAAAAATATGCCATAACAAAATTTAAATTTTAAAAAAAATACTAAATCCTTAGTTCATAAAAAATCCTTAATAAGTTCTAAACAACATCACAAGTTATCAATTAAGTTCAGTGAAACACAAAAAAAATATACAAGTCTCCCATATTGGGTAACTATAAAAAATGGTATATATGTAAAGTTTATTTTTTTTAATATATTTGTAAGTATGCGTTGCGGTGCGGTGCAAACCAAAATTTCACACCGCCAAACCGCGCACCGCACCACACCGCGCGGTTTAGCTAAAATACAAACCATACTGAACCATTACACTTTTGACACCGCGGTTTGCGGTGTAGTATGGTGCGGTGCAGTCGGTCACCGCGGTTTGTTAGTTTAGATGCTCACCCCTAGGTATATTTGGCAAAAAAGGGGCTCGGCTTATAATTCGATGGTTTCCAAGGCTCGGCTTATAAGTCGAGGGTCAGTAAGCCTCGGCTTATAAGCCTTGATCGGCGTTTTGCGCGTTGAGCACAGGCCGTTATGGCTAGGCCACCCCGGGATTGCCTTATGCCCTTGACTGGCTCGAATGCCATATGAATAAATGGGAGTGCAACTTGCACTTGTGTGACCTTATGGTCACTGATTAGTGATGAAAAATGCATATTTATTGAATTTAATGGTCAAAATAAATTAAGTTTAATTAATATAATTTATTTTATAAATGAAAATATTTGATTATGATTTAATTTATTGTTATTTTGTAGGAATTAAAGTTGCATTTTGGCATAAAGAAAAAGAAAGAAGAAAGAAAGAATCAAAACTGAAAAAGAAAAAAAAGAGTTGTAAAAGTGGCATTTTTGAAGGGAATTAGGCCCAAAATGAGCCCAAGCAAGCCTAGGCCCAATCCTACCACCACCAACGTGTTTGACACAACCCTCATGCCAGCCAACCCAGGGCCGCCACGTCGCCCCAACCAGCCCGCCTGGCCTCCTGCCAACAGCCCTGCCCGTGTGACCCGGTCCCTCGACTCGCGCCCCACCTCTAACTCGTGAGCCTCTGCCCCTTGCCCAGCCGTCCACGTGGTGCTTCTCCATTGGCCACAGCTAGGTCAATGGTCCAGCTGACATAGTGCTTCCAGCCCAATCTTTTATGCACTTTGGGCCTTAAACCTCCTATTTTGAGCTTTAAAGCTTTTTTTTTTTTTTTTAGAAAAAAAGGCAAATTAACCATTCACCAAAATAGCTATGTTAATATTAATAAAAAGATTTGACTTTTCAAAATTATATTTTATTATTAATATTTCAGATTTATTGTGTAAACCCTATTCGTTGCTTAATTTCTTTTTAGTCATTTTCTCCTTCTATAAATATAGACTATTTCTTTCACATGGATATGTAATTTTGAGAGTAAATAAACTATAACAAAATTTCTACTCACTTTCTTCTCATATTTTCTTCTTAGAATTTTGTGAGAATCATGATCATAACGACCTAATATTCCTAGGAAGATTTGTAGGATCTTGGAATTTAAATCTAGATGCATGCTTCCGATTATTTTTCCAAACACATAATAGAAACATAGAATAACATGACATACATATGAACATCAGATTCGTAAATTAACATAAACACAATGATGTAGAAACTTACGAATACGTAGCGGAACTGGAACAACTCATTCCTTCAATCTCTCTAACCATTGATTTCTTTCTGTAGCAGAGTATTAGCAAGAGATTGAACTATATCAACAACACAGTCTTCTTCACCAAGCCTTTGATCAACCTAGAACTAGTGTGGGCTGGTTCTCAACACATGAGATAGAGATCTAGAAGAGAATAAGAGATAGTGGCCAAGAAAATATTAGAGTGTCTAGGTTTTCACTTACCCAATAAATCAATTGAGACTGACTTATGAAAAGCCTAGATATCATATTCCTTATATAGACAACTTAATGAGCTTTATTTAAATTTACCTTTAAATTTAAATTAATTAAAATAATAAACAAAAAGATAAAAGCCTTGGGCTCCCACAAATGGACTTGGGCCCAATACCTTTATTTTGAATTTAAATCCTAATTGGGCCTAAATTCAAAGCATTTTATTTATTTTTTTAATTAATTAATTAAATTCTTATTCAAATGAACTAATTATAATTTGAAACTTGATTTAATTTTATTTATTTATATTGACACCAATTTATCAATATTAATAAATTTACCCAAAGATTTTCTTTTATTCTCTAAATCTCATATCTCTATAAATTTTCTAAAATTGACCTAATCAACTTTAAAAAATCCTAATTGATAATTGTTTACCGAGTTTTTTGGCAACTAGAATTACGAAAGATAAGAGAGCTTAAAAAGAAAGGATTTAGAATATGCAAGCAAGGATTTTACGTGGTTGGGGCATTAATGAGCCTTAGTCCACGAGTCAGTTGTATTAGAGCTTAGAGAGCTTTTGACAATGGAGTTTTCTGCAAGTTTGAGCAGAGTAATTGCTTACAAGAGAAAATCTGGGATCCCCCTCTTCAATGCACCACTATTCATATTTATAGGCAAGCGAGTGCACTGGGCTTGGGCCGGGCTAATCTGGGCCCAATAAGGGTGTAAATATTATTTGCTCTCTGATGGAGGCTCAATACAAAGGATTGAAATATAAACATATATTAACCAAGGCCCATTGAGCCAGCCCAAACATGATCACATTATAAGACTCGCGACAAACAGTTGCTTCAGTCTGGGTGTTATGGGCTACGAGGAAGATTCGGGGGACAAGATCTGTTAGAGTAGTGGCAGCACTGTTTCCGAGGAACAGTGTATGCTCCATGCGTAACTTCTTGTTCATAGTTGAGGAGACCAACTTCTGTGTTTCTCGGGGACCTGTCAGCTTCAGGGAAGACCTAACTTTCCCTATCCAGACATCTTGTCTGGGTTCATTTACTAATGTCCCGGTTCATTCTCGGCAAGGTCTATTCCCAGACAAGTGAGCTTGCCACCTCTATTGGCATCCTGGAGGACATGGGTAGGTCGGGACAGGGATGTCTGGTCCGGATTCATTTACTAATGTCCCGGTTCATTGACAATTAGGCTATTAGGACTTTCTTCTTCCTTGTTCATTGGGCTCAGGATGGGCCTGGATCTCTTTGAGGGAGCTCATGTACCCATCGTGTCATGCCACGTGTCCCGGGGGAAAACATGGATAACAATAATTAAATCAATTAATTGAGACATTCTAGATGATTTACTCAAAGGTGATGCGGGGACCATGGATCTATGAAATCAAGCTCCAATAAGTTGTCGTGAATTTATTTACGAATAATTTCACTACCTTATTAATTCCTCGTGACTCCACTATAGACTTGGAATTGAACTATTGAATTCATAGAACGTATTTTCCAAACCATAAATACGTTATCCATTGTTATAACCATTACAGTTAGTCAATCCTCTATCGATGACGTACTAACAAGCTGTGTGAAAATTACCGTTTTACCCCTCATCAGTATTTTATCCTTAACTCCCACTAAGTTCCTTATAAATGATATTTTCGTGAACTTAATCACAGAAATGAGATCTCAATCATTTAACATTTTGAACAAAGCAATTAAGGAAATCATATTTTCACTTCTCATACAGAAGTTATAGATTTCATATCTATGAATAATACTCCTACTCAATTACACTACTAAATCTCAAAGATGTAAGTATGAGCTAGACCGTAGGGTAAGCTGGTAACGAACAAGTCAAAAGATTTAAATAATATAATTAGTAGAATATTATCACTCAGAATTAAGATCGACTTAACCTATGGTCAACGTTGTGGCATTGATTAGATTCGATAACAACGATACTTATTAGGGCTGTGCATAAATTTTTACAACCCGAATAATCTGCCCAAACCAACCCGAAAAAACCGCCAAAAAACGCAACCCGAATAAATCAACCAAAATTTAACCCGCCCAATTGTTACATTGGGCGGGTTGAAAATAATTATCAACCCGCCCAATATAACCCGACCTGCCCAATTAAGAACTTATTATTAATTTATTATTTTTAATACATTTAAATAAATATATTAAATTTATATATATACTTAATTAAATTTATATTTGTAATTGAACTTTGGACTATATTAATTTTCTTTTTTATTTTAATGATATATGTTTGTTACTTTGTTTAATACTTTTAATGTTGATGCAATTATTAATATATTGCCAATTAATATATAAGATTTTTTTTCAAATAAATATATAAATTAATTAAGTTTTGTTTTATTTTTTTACTATAAATTTAAAATATTGTTTTAAGCTTAAAAAGATAAACTTCACACTATTAGTACTAGTATTTAAAAGAAAAGAAAAAATGAAAAAATGAAAAAAAATAAAAAAATACCACTTCGGTTTGGGCGGGTTGACCCGACCAACCCGCCCAACCCACTCAAAAAAAATATCACTTCGGTTTGGGCGGGTTGACCCGACCAACCCGCCCAAACTATTGGACGGGTTAAATTTATTTTTTTCTTAATTGGACAAGTTATGAGTTCACTTTTGCTAACCCAATTATGACATTGGACGGGTAAAAATGCCTTGTAACCTGACCAACCCGCCCAATGATCAGCCCTAATACTTATTTATCAATCAATAATGAATATCAGTCCTAATCTGATGTAACCAAATACATCCGATCATATCTACTTGGTCAATGCCTTCGACAAGATATCACACTCCTAATGTGTAAATAGATCATATCGTAGATTTCCTAATCAGTGAAAATCCAATGCACTGATCTAATCTTATTGAACATATAATTACAATTATAATCAACTGTGACCTAGTCACTATAATTGTAACTATCCATATGTTCGAGATTTTATGAATGTTTGTATTAATTGAATAAACATGTAATAAAACAAGCGAACAATACAATTGAATAAAAAAATGATTTTTACTTCTTTTATTGATAATAATAACGTGTTACATAAGAAATATGGTTTTATTAAGGGCGTAAAACCCAACAAACTCCCACTTGCCCTTTTAAAACAAATGATACATGTTTTTCAAACCCATTCCCTATACATGCTTCACGAAAACACTCTCAGCCAAAGTCCTGGTAAAAGGATCTGCCAGATTGTCTTTCGACGCTATCTTCATCACCTTGACGTCACCCCTAGACACATATTCCCTAATGATATGGTATTTCCTCTCTATATGCTTTGCTCTTTTATGACTTCGAGGTTCTTTAGAATTCGCTATAGCCCCGTTATTATCACAGTACAATATGAGCGGTTTATCCATTCCTAGAATAACACTGAGATCCGCGTAGAACTTATTCAGCCATACTATTTCCTTAGCCGCTTCAGACGCAGGTATGTACTCAGCCTCCATGGTGGAATCTGAAATGGCAGACTGCTTAACGCTTCTCCAAATCACAGCTCCACCCCCAAGAGTAAACACCATTCCAGAAGTAGACTTCCTGTCATCGACATCCATCTGAAAATCAGAATAAGTGTGCCTATCAGGTCCAGTGAACCTCCCGAATAGACCAGCATATAATCCTTTGTTCTTCGTAGATACTTCAGTATGTGCTTGATTGTTGCCCAATGTTGTCTACTAATATTTGACTGGTACCTGCTTACAACTCCCACTACATAGCAGATGTCCGGTCTAGTGCATAACATAGCATACATAAGACTTCCAACTGTGGATGCATAGGGAATCTGTTTCATCTCTTCTTCCTCTTGAGGAGTCTGTGGAGGCTGCTTCTTAGAAAGATGAACTCCATGTCGGGATGGCAACAATCCCTTCTTCGAGTTTGTCATATAGAAATGTTCAAGTACCTTATATATGTACGCTGCTTGAGATAGCGCCAACATCTTGTTCTTCCTGTCCCGAATGATCTGGATACCGAGAATGTAACTAGCTTCACCCAAATCTTTCATCTGAAATTTGGTCTCGAGCCAGTTCTTTATGTCTGATAATTTCTTGACATTGTTTCCAATGAGCAAAATATAATCTACATAAAGTACCAAGAACACTTTCACCTTATTTTCCCTCAGTTGGTAAACACAAGGTTCATCGACGTTCTGCTCAAAACCATAGGTCTTAATTATTTCATTAAACCTTAAGTTCCAGGAGCGTGAAGCTTGTTTAAGACCATAAATGGACCTATTGAACTTGCAAACTTTCTGTTCCTGTCAAGCTAGTACAAATCCTTCTGGTTGATCCATATAAATGGTCTCATCAAGAAAGTCATTTAGAAATGCTGTCTTGACGTCCATTTGTCAAATCTCATAATCAAGAGCTGCAGCTATGGATAAGAGTATACGAATGGATTTTAACATGGCCACTGGAGAGAAAGTTTCCTCATAGTCAACTCCCTCTCTTTGGGTATAACCCTTTGCCACAAGTCGAGCCTTATATGTCTCAACCTTTCCATCAACTCTTCTTTTCTTCTTGTAGATCCACTTGCATCCAATGGGCCTAAAGTCCATCGACACTTCTACAAGATCCCAGACGGAATTGGAGTACATGGACTCCACTTCCTGGTTCATGGCTTCGAGCCACAGATCCTTTTCAAAACTAACCATTGCCTATTTAAAGGACAATGGATCATCCTCACGAGTGTCAGTTACTACCATATTGGTTTCACCATCCATCCCGTAGCGTTCCGTGCTCCGAGAAACCCTCCCACTACGACAAGGCATTGTAACTCTCTGACTTGGACTAGCTGTTTGTTCTTCTTCCACGTTCTTGTTGATTTGCATTGGTATGGGTTGAACATTTCCTCCTGATTGCATTTCTTCTAACAATATTTTACTCCGAGGTTTGAATTTTTTCATGTAGTCGTTTTCTAGAAAAGTAGCGTTTGTGGAAACAAACACTTTCTTGTCAACTGGACTATAAAACAGACCACCCCAAGTACCTTTAGGATATCCTACAAACAAGCAAACCTCAGTTCGTGATTCTAGCTTTCCTTCCTTTTTCCTCAGGACATGAGCAGGACACCCGCAAATTCTATAATGGCGTAGACTAGGTTCACGCCCATTCCATAGTTCTAGAGGCGTTTTGGAGATAGCCTTAGACGGTACAACATTTAAAATATCGTTAGAGATCTGAATAGCATACCCCGAGAAAGACGATGATAGAGTTGAATAACTAATCATTGACCTCACCATTTCTAACAACGTTTGGTTCCGACGCTCAACAACACCATTTTGTTGTGAAGTTCCTGGGGCAGTGAGTTGAGAGAGAATCCCACATTCAGTAAGATGATCTTGGAACTGATTATCCAAATATTCTCTACCCCTATCAGATCTCAAGATCTTTAAAGTTTTACCTAACTGGTTTTGGGCCATTGCTAAGAATTCTTTAAACTTGTCAAAAGTTTCAGATTTTCTTTGCATTAGGTAAAGACATGAATATCGAGAATAATCATCAATGAAAGTGACAAAATATTCATTACCACCTCTTGCCTGAACATTAATCGGTCCACAAACATCAGTATGAACGAGCCCTAGGGGTACTTTGGCCCTTTCTCCTTTTGCAGAGAATGGATGCTTGGTCATTTTACCTTCTAGACAAGATTCGTAGATAGGTAAGTCACCCATTGTGAGTTCCTTCAAAGGCCCAGCCTTTGTAAGTCTTTTAATCCTATCATAGTTAATATGACTAAGGCGAAGATGCCAAAGGTATGTCATGTGATCATTATCGATCTTCTGTCGTTTGGCGGTCCTAGGATTAGCTACCTTAAACAATTCATTGTTAAGCGCGAGTGATTCATTAGGTCGCAAACTATACAAGCCATTTTCCATACATCCAACACACAATTCACATCCATTAAATGAAATAGATATATTAAAACTTGTGAAAGTGATAGCAAATCATTGTTGATGTAATAAAGAAACTGAAACTAAATTCCTACTAAAGTTTTGAATAAAATAAACATCATCCAGCAACATAAATTTATTTCCAAAAGTTAAACGGGCTTGTCCTTTCGCTTTGACCTCCACGAATTCACCATTTCCAACTCTAAGTTTTAACTCGCCCTCCTTCATCATTTTCCAGTTGCTAAGTAGCTGCAAAGAAATACACACATGATTAGTGGATCCTGAATCAACTATCCAAACAGAAGAATCATCCTCTAAAATACATGCATCCAAGACTAATAAATTATTATTACCTTGGGTTCCAGTTGCCTTGAGGGTGGGGCAATTACGCTTCCAATGCCCATCCTCCTTGCAGTGGAAACACTATCCTTTAGCCTTCTTGCTAGTTGGCTTTGCTCCAGCAGGCTTTTCAATTGTCGGTGCCTTTCCAACTGCTTGCTTCTTAGCCTTCTTTTTGTCCTTCAAGGGGCCGGGAACGGCGTTAGGCACGTGGAGTGCAAGGTCGAGAACGACAAGGGGCCAGGAGTAGCGTTGAGCACGTGGAGTGCGAGTTGCCAGGGCAAGACCCTAAAGGATACTTGGGATATCCTCACGGTGTGGACCGCAAACCCAAGGCTTGGTAGAGCGCCTGGGACGGCATGGCCGTATGTGTTTAGCCTAGTGATGGCCTGTTTATATGTTGAGTGTTTATTATGCATATGTTTTCTGCTTGTAAGGGTTTTCTTGCTGAGCTTCGACTCACGAGTGCTCTGTGGTGCAGGTAAGGGCAAGGGGAAAGTCAACCAACCATGAGTACGAAGAGCGTTGATGAGCGGTGCGTACATGTTTGGCCTGCCTAGCTGCCACGGCCAGTGGATTTTGGGAGATGGTTGTACAAAAACCTAGATTTTGTCATCTAGTCGACTTTGTGTGTACATAAATGTTGTAAATATTTCTAAACGGTATTTTGGGATCCCAAATGTCAATCACTTTATGATTCTCAGTAAATGGAATTATTTTTAAAGTTTATAACTCTGTTTATGATTTAATTACACTTTTGACCTAAATCCTCGATTAGCAAGTTGAATGCACGTTTTTAAACTCACTTAGTAACGGTTCTAAGGTAGTAGGGCGTTACACAAGGCTTGTAAATCTCAATCTCATTCCACTTGTAGTAGCTTCAAGAAATCTCTTAGGGGAAGCTAGGAATAGAGATTTTTGGACAACAAATTCCATTTGTGTCAAGCCTTTGTTACCTCCATTGATTCACATGAAATCATAGTCCTATGATTTTATGTAACTAAGGTCCTCCATCTCCAAATGTCTATTCTATTACTTGATCTTATTTGTGTTATTTCCTTTGTGTTATCCCTCTATTACTAGATTATCTTGGGTTTGTTTATTTGAATTGTAACATTCAAAGTTTGTGTATAGTCATATCCCCAACACAATTTTCTCTAAGGATGATAAGTTGATTTTGAGTCTCCCTGCGACTGATAGTGGTATTGAAGATAAATTACTGTAACGACCCAAATTCACTAATAAGGCTTAAGGGCCTTGATTAGTGTGCCTGGAGGGCATAATGGGAATTTTGTGTGGTTTTAATGATTAAGATGCATGACTATGATTTAAAGCATGTTATATGACTATATGTATTATGTTATGTGATAATTATGCTATGTGATTTGTACCACGTGGGTGTGGTGATATCAATGTGATGCACGTGCCGAGACGGTCCTAGAAAGCTAGATAATGGTAACTGGTGATTTGGTAACTTGTGTAACTGTTAGTAACCATAGAGAGTAACAGGTTTTGTTGGAAAAGTGGTAGAACTGTAAAATAAGTAAAAGACAAGTATGCCCTTGAGGTTTAGTTAGGAAGGGATATTAGTGGAGGGCTAAGGTAGTCTTTTGACAGTGGTATAGATGGTTTTGGCTGAGGGAAAAGGATGTATACGATTCTTTTATGCTAAGTATAACTGAAGTTAAGACTTGGAAGGCTAGAAAGATCAAGAAGGAAAGGGAGAACCAAGAACCTAGAAGGCAAAGTGGAAGGGGAGTTGAGCTGTGTTCTTTGAGGCTAGTAAAGGGCTTAAGGGTGTGGAATCAAGCACATATCAAGGTTTATACTGAGGTAAGGATTTGGTCCCTGTTTTGTTAAGTTCTGAATTGATTTTGGAAGGAATTGAAAGATAGCCATGGCTTGTTTTGCATGAAAAACTCAGCTAGTTTGTCAAGGGGAAACTCAGTTTAAAGCTTGGATTGGAGGAAGCTCAAGTTGAATTTCTGATTGAGGTAAGGGTATTAAACATGTTTTTAATCTCGTAGTTGTTATGATTTAGGGATTTAGAGGTCTGGTTTGTACTTTTCTCAAGTTTTGGTTTAAGTGTTTGAGTTTGAAATTTAAGTGTGAATTCTGTGAATGGTTGTATAACTGAGCTAGATTATGATGTCTATAGGTTGTTGAATGGTTTATTTGGGGTTTTGAGTTGGTTTTGGGGCT
Organism: Humulus lupulus; assembly: GCF_963169125.1. NCBI lineage: Eukaryota > Viridiplantae > Streptophyta > Magnoliopsida > Rosales > Cannabaceae > Humulus > Humulus lupulus. The sequence goes on along the minus strand of NC_084799.1, from coordinate 194,665,857 downwards.
TAGGTATGAATTTGGGATGGTTTGGAATGATTTGGGTTCGGGAAAAACGTAAGAGAAAACCCAGAATTCTGGGTTCGCGAAGGAGCGTCGCGGCCCTGTTCTTGGGCGCCGCAGTGCAAGGCTGTTTCTGGGCAGAGTGTGTTCTCTGACTTGTTGGGCGCCGCGGCGCTAGGCCAATTTCAGGACATGGGATTTTGCAATTTTGAGCCTTTGCTCCGGGGGTTCGGGGGATGCCTTCGGTGCATTGTTTTAGGGATTTGGGAGTTCCGAGAGTGTGGGATTGGTTCCGGGAAATAGTTTTGGATTGATTAGTGACAAAGGAAGTTTCATTTGTGTTGTGATTAGGTCTTTGGAGAGGCTCGGGGTAGAGGACCGTGCTCGCGGCTTCGAGGCATCGGGAACTAGTGAATTGAAAGGTAAGAAAACTGCACCCGGTTGTATGATTGTGATGGGACTAAGTGCTCCCGAAAGATATATCGTGTCAACGTTGGTATTATGCCATGGGACATGTAAAAGCGGTCTAAGAGTGTCGTACATGATTTTAGCGCACAGGGCGAATTGGCCACTGGGAGCCAAGAACAACGGGATAACGGAGGGAGCGGCCTGAGGGCGCTAGCCCTGGTTATCGTTTGTGAATTGTGAATATTATGAACTGAAATGCCTAGTATGTGGAATACTTGATTATACTGACTGATGATATATCTGAGTATATGTGATGCAATGTGAGATGTTGACTTGTCTGTTAATTGTTCATGCTCTGTTGTTGTTGTGTTTTCTTGCTGGGCCTTAGCTCACGGGTGCTGCGTGGTGCAGGTAAAGGCAAGGGCAAGTTGGACCAAGCCTGAGGTGGAGAGCTCCGAGGTGAAATGGACATAGCCAGCTGTTCGATCACCATGGTCGAGGAGTGAGTCAGGACAGGGATCTACCTAACTGCTCGTTTTGCCTTAGTATGGCTGGTTAATGTATTTGAACCTTGTAACTTTTGTAAACGGCCTTTAAACTGATATTTTTGGGATCTCGTGTAAATAAACAATGTTTTTTTAATGAAAATGTGGCTTTTGAAACCAAAACGCTTTTAACCCTAGTTCCTTAATAGTTTCAATAACACGATTTTATTCAAATGACTTGGTTAGCAAGTCTGACACTTTATAAACACACAGTGTAACGGTCTTGGCTATCCAGGGCGTTACAATTACTTTGGCACTACTCCAAGAATGGTGAATACAACGTCAAAAGTGGCTACAAGGTTGCTCATGATCTTCTTGAGAATGCTGAAGCTTCAAATATGTTGAGAACCGAGTCATGTCATGGCAGAAACACCTTTGGAAGTTGAGAGTTCCACCAAAAGTTAAAAAGTTTTTATGGAAAGTTAGTCATTCTTAAGTGACTAATAGGCCTTGGTGTGTGAGATGCGGAAGGGGAAGAGGAAGAGGAAGGGGAAGGGGAAGGACGTTCGCCATGCACTTTGGAATTATGGTACAAATACCCAAATATGAAATAGGAGTGAGTTTTGGAGATCAAAGCTGGAGTTGAAAGGGTTTCTACATCTCTGACTTGTGATGACTTTGAATTATTTTTTGTAATAAGCTGGTAGATTTGGTACATCAGAAATGGCGATATGTTAGAGTGGTGCTGGAAGTATTGGAAAGACTTCAAGGTGATCAAGGCGATATGTTAGAGGAGTCGAATAATATCAAAGCTAAATGGATTCCTCTGAGTGATGGGGAGATCAAGATCAATGTTGATGCAGGGGTAATTCCTTCTAGCGGCTCGTGATGGTAATCGAGATCAAAAGTTTGTTCCCTTTTTCTGCTCTCCATGCTGAACTTTGGGCAATTCGCGAAGCTGCTATAATGGCCAAAGATCAATCTCAGGTTTCACAAATTTTCCGTTGAGTCTGATTCTACTAATGCTATTAGGCTGCTGAATATATATCTCTTCTATATCAAAAGTGTGTGGATAACGAAAATTATTGGTTTTAACGGTAACTTTAATTAATATTGAATACAAAACTAGATATTTAATAATTATATTGATATAAATTTAGAAATTATATTATATTATTATGATAATATTATATAATCTTAATTTTCACTAAATATATTAATATTAATTTAAATATTATAAAATATTATTATAAGAATATTTAATATTTATATTAATATTAATATTAATATAAGTTTAAAAATTATAAAATATCATTACAATAATATATATAATACATAATCTTAATTTTTATTAAAAAAATTATTATTTATGTTTAAAAGTGTTATTATATTATATATATTTAAAAAAATACTAAACAATATTTTGATTTAATTTTTCATTTAATATGTTTATGTTATTCTTTTATATATAATATTATTTATTTATTTAAAATTTATGTATGCCAATGATATAAATTTAATAAAATTAATTAATAAATTTTATAAATAAATGTATCTAGAATGTATATAGATGTGAGAATGAATAAATACTATGAGGCTCATCTGTTTTCAATTGAGAAACAATAATTTTGAGATATTAGTTTTAAAATTTAGGATTATAAAATATTTATCGAAAACTAAAATTATGCATTTTTAAGTATTTGATAAACAGATAGAATAGAGAGAAAACATCAATATATTTAGTATGTGTTTTTTAATTTAAATTTGTAACATTTTGCAAAATATTTGTTAGATTTTAAAAAATGTAAATAAGCTAATATCTTATCCAAACTAGAGTAATATGTACTAATGACATTAATGTTAGATCTATGCGGACCCGTATGATTTTCTAGTGTTTTTTCATTTTAAAAAGCCTAAATGATCATTCATTTTGTTTTTATCTCATTATCTTTTTGGATTTTATATTTTGATAAATTATTTTTTAGATTTTATGATTTATAAAATAATTTAAATAGAATCCTAAACCTAATTTTGATGAAAATTTTCTCAACTGAAATCATAAATAATTCACCAAACTAACAATTCAGAACAAAAATAAAATCATTCTGCTGAAAAACTGTGTTATTATATTCAATTTTATTTTATCAAAATTGAATTTAAAAGTCTATTTAAACTATTTGATAAAATATAAAATCCAAAAATAAATTTTTTAAAATACAAAGAACAAAGAGTAAGTCAAAAAAAAAAACAAATGATACAAATACTTATAATCCCTCACATAAAATTTAGCAATACAAGGAAAAATATTAATACTATAGTTAGTAGCCAATACTAGGAAGGAAATTTGATAAAATAATAATTTAAAACAAAAAAAAAAGGAAAAGGAAAAGGAAGAAAGAGAAGGTGAAATTCGAAAAACAAAATTGTAATTGACAAAAACATTATTATTATTATTATTATTATTATTATTATGTATTCATTCATTGCAACTACTCATGCTGTAGCTCCAGCCTATAATGGCTTCGTCTGAGATTGAGATTGAGGTTGTTGAGGTGATCTCATCGGAATCCAAACCCCTCACTCCCCCTAACGAAGTCAACATCTTCGACGTCTTCTCCGCTTCCGCTTATGGCGATTTCCTCAAATTGCGAATGTTCGTCGAGGAAGATGCTTCCTCTCTCACTAAGCCCGATGTCCATGGCTATTACGCCCTTCAATGGGCTGCTCTCAATAACTTCCCCGATATCGCTCAGTACATCATTGAGGTATTTTACTCAATTCATTTTCTTCCGGACTTAGTTGAATTATAGCAATTATGAGGAAATTTGGATATTGGTTTAGGTTGTTTTGATTGATGAAATGACAGAATTTGTTGTTGTTTTTTTTATTAATTGTATGAATTATGTAATGGGGGTTTCCATTAAAAAAAAAATTCTTTTTCAGTTTTAGCTGAATTGCACTGTTTAAGAGTTAAATGTAAAGATTTAGTGTGATTGAGCTTGCTGTAAGTATTGAATATGGTTGAGCTTGCTGTGATTGGTGATTGGCTTCGATTTCTTCCACTTTAGTTACACTATTTTAGAGGAACGTGTAGAGATTTCAATATTTTTTGATATTGCCGTTGTTTTATTTTATTTTTTAAATTAGAATAAGGGACCTGGTTATTTATTTAAATTAATAAGAAAAGATACTTTTTTGTATTTTTTTTGGAAGCGAAACATCGTATTGAAAAGAAGATATACAAGTTTAAGGCTATAAGCATGGACAAGTCATATACCCTTGAAAAAATATATTACAAAACCATACTCCAATCATTCATGAAATCAGAAATCAATTCACCCTTAAATTTGCTTACATCAAATAATCAAAGGGAAACCCCAAAGTTTAATTATGTTTCATAAGCATTTGATGTTGTCTGAACAACTCTCATGTTCTTTTATAACCAGATGGTTCAACATATAGCCAAAACAACTACCTTAAACGTTTCCGGTTTTATTAATATGAAAACTTTGTCACATTCTCAGAAACTAATGCAACTTTAAGGAACAACACACTTCACATTGAATTCTTGAACACTTGGAACCTGTTTACTTTTAATCATACCACATATATAAAGTCTTTGCAATAATACCAACAGCAATGCAAGTACTTTGACTTCTGAAGGAGCTGGTATATTCCAAATGAGCTTCATGGCAGGACACCCTTGTATAGATTCATTGATGTTATTACACATTCTCACTCTTTCCTAACCATCAGTTTTGGCACTTCATATCATTCAAGTTTTGCACAAAATGAAAATTCCATGCTACATTTTGTCCATTCAACAACTCTGGATCTCGTTACAATCTGATGTAGGTCTGTTTTTGTGAGAATAATCCTGGCTATAATTGAAAAGGATACTGTCAAAGGCACCTCACGTGCTGAAATATCTTCCCCAAATATAAGTCTCTTCCCAATCCCTACTTTGACAAGGTGGTAGAAAATTTTGTGGAAAGTAGAAAATGCTTTCCAAGGATACCTAAAACACACCCTTTCCCCAAATTGTACCCCTTCGATAAACATTGTGGCCTGACTACTTTAAATGACCTTGTGCCACAAATAATTTCTCTGCAAAGGGAACTTCCAGACAAGTTTATTAAGAGTACTTTATGAAATGATAAATTTTGTATATCTTGATTTGTTTGATTTGGATTTGATTAGCTGAAGTTGCGTTTTGTATTTGTTGTTTTTTGGTTAATGTTGTTAAAGCACGGAGGCGATGTCAATGCAGCTGATAACGTGCAACAGACAGCGTTGCATTGGGCGGCAGTGCGAGGTGGGGTTGCTGTGGCAGATGTGCTCTTGCAGAATGGTGCCCGAGTCGAGGCCTCTGATATAAATGGGTACCGGGTAATCATTTAACTTGACTCTGTTATTCTTTATTAGCTGACAAAGACTAGTTTCTTTTTTTAATTATATGTTCGAGTCTTTGAGTAAAAGATGTATTCTATTTTATATGATTTCATGTAAACCAGATTTTTTATGCATCATCATCCAACTGTTTGTTATTTGAATAGTGTTTGTATGGTTTCCGCAGGCAGTTCACGTTGCTGCCCAATATGGACAAACAGCTTTCTTGAATCATATTGTTGCCAAGTATCATGCTGATTTCGATGCACCAGATAACGAGGGGAGAAGTCCTCTACATTGGTATATAAAAATATTGTGAACATGTGTAATATGGCTTCCAAATTGATATATTATAGTTATTAAAGCTTGTATTCTGCTGATATGAATTTTTTAGCTTTTTAAGTAATCTTCTGAATTTTGAAGAAACTCGAGTGGATAAATTTGAAAAGTGGTTACTTGTTTTAAGTCTTGTAATATTTAAGTCATAGACACACTAGCTTATTCTATCCCTGCCTGCTGAGTTTTGATCAAAATTGTGTAAATATATTTATGAAGAGGTATAAAAATATTTTTGAATTTGTATCATTTCATATTTTGATGGTATGCTAACATTGTGAATGCATCTCCAATACTTTAATCGTTTATAAGATGTATCATAGATTCACTTAGTCTCAAGAAAAATGAAAATTTTACATATTGACTACGGTTTAAGTTTCTCTGTTTATACTTGAAAAGCAATCCACTCTTTGAGCTTTGTAGCACCTAAATTTACCTGCATTTGTCTCTAAAGAAAGATTTCGCAGAATCTATAAAACATCAGAAATATATATCTTTTGGAAAATCTGATGCTTCTACTTTGATGAATTAGTTAGTTTATATAAAAAATGTAGCATTAATTCCATGGAATGGCATTTAAGTTAGTCAAGGATTAGTTATGACTGTACCCCTCAAACTTGTTTCTTGTTTAAAGGGGGTGTCATGTATATTTGCTATCAAATTCTATTCAACTTCTACAAAATATGATATAATGTTTGTTTATACCTTTCAAGGAGTTTTTTTTCTTCATATTGAAGTAATTAGGAAGTGAGGTGCTGTACTCTAATTTTCTAAATATTAAAATCCTATTTATGCTTGTTGTTATGAAATTGATTCATATGACTATTTTAATTAGGGCTGCTTATAAGGGATTTGCAGATACTATCAGATTACTTTTGTTTAGAGATGCATCCCAAGGAAGACAAGATAAAGAAGGTATACTTGGGAGCATTTGGAAATTGTCTTAGTTATTTTCCTTCTTAAGGATAATGTGAAGATTTTGATGTTTTATGCCCTCAGGTTGTGCCCCATTGCATTGGGCTGCCATGAGAGGACACGTGGAAGCTTGTACTGTGCTTGTACATGCAGGCACAAAGCAGGAGTTAACGGTGAAAGATAATGGTGGGTTTACTCCAGTTCAGCTGGCATCTGATAAAGGTCATCGGAGTATCGCTCTTCTACTTGTATGTAGTTTTGTATTGAAGTAGCTTCTAATAGCATGTTTATCTTGGGGGGGAATGAATCTTAAAATTGGTCATGCTTTGACAAGTTTTCTTATGGAAGCTGTGCTAATATAGGAATAAATTATGGATGTTATTGATCCTCATCTATTTTCCTGTTCATCGTGGTTCATATTCTTTATAAAATAAAACTTGCTGCTATGTATATGGATACACCTCTTTTTCCCTGTTCTTTTATATTAATAGAACAGATGGACAGTTTTTACTTATGCTTTTCTTCAGGTTCTTAAAATTATTGGTATTCTGCTTTCTCGTGATTATAAAGCTGGAAGAGTTTCTTATTTAGATATTTGAGAGGTATTTAATGCAACTGGAGGAATGAAACTTTCACACTATGTTTAGTAGGGTGAAGGGGAATAGAGGATGGAGAATATGAGGAAGGGAGAGGAGAGTAATAATCCCTTTAAATTGTTTGGTAAGAAAGATGGAGAAGTGGAAGGATAGATTACTCTTTATTTATACTATTATTATATTACTCTTATAGTTATTTTTTAATAATTTTTTTAGGATGGTATAGTTGTAATTTAAAACACGTTAGAAAGGAGAGTATGAATCCCTCCATTAATGGAAGGATTATAAATGGTAGATTTGGAAAGATTCACAATCCTCCCACCTCTCCTCTCCCTCTCTCAACCGCTCCTGCCAAACAAGAGAAGTTAACCTCTCCTACTATCCCTCTTCCTCTTCCTCTTCTCCTCTCCATCAACCCACTTCTCCCTCCTACCGAATATAATAGCCAATTAGTTCTTTATCCTTTTTTCTGTTGATATTATTTGTGATGTATAGTTTTTTTGTATACTATGCTTAGTTTTGTCGCGCTTCTTCTTAAATGGCATCAGTTAATAGATTTCTTCATTTTATCATCTGCAGTCTAATGCACAACGTGCTACTAGCAAGAGCTGGAGAGACAAATTTTTTAGTGGGAAGATTCTTACTAATGGGTATGCTCCTATTTTATTGTGTATCATAATTGGTCCCCTGATTCTCTTCATGAATTCAGTTCTTGCAGGTAATCAAATTATGGTCTTTCTGGTTTTCCTTTGAATAAAGAATGGGTGGTATTTTCTCTACTAATCATGGTGACTAATTTTGAACTACTGTTAGCTCCTAATATGGCGAAAGTTACTGCTGTTGTTGGCCTCTGGGGGTGGACTGCGGTTTCTCTGGCAGTTGGCTCATTGATAATGTTCTATAGGTGTAGTAGGTAATGTCTTCCCCTAAATGCTTGTTCTGTTGTATTTTGTTTTGAACCAAGGATTAAAGCCTTTATCTTGTTATGTTTCTTCCAATGGAATGAAAATAGTCACCTCTCTTGGATACAATTGTTTAAAATGTTTGAACAGAATTTTGGATGTTGAAGCTAGTTAATGTGATATTGTTTTAGGACTTCCTTATTTGCTAGGCAATTTCATTTACAAAAAATTCTCGAGTCTGGTTCTTTCTTTTCTTTATTCGCTTACATTTTTCTTTAGGGCATTTGATGCGATTAATATCTGACCATCATTCGTTACTAGATGTCACTACAGTGCTTTTTAAGTTGAATGTCTTTTTAATCATTATTTATTGTTGTTTTGTTTACTTTATTATTTTAATAGTCATACATGGGTGCACTGAGATCAATTCTGATCTCATTTCTTTGTATTTTTCACAATATTAATACAAACAAGTTTCTTTTCCAAAAAAAAATCCTTGAATGTCTTTGGAAATTTTAGTTTTTTGTTATGTAGAAATTGTATGCAGTTTCTGTGTATGTATGCTGACAAGTCATATGCATGTGCGTCAATGATGGTTTATGCAAGTGTGCATTTTCATGCTTGTAAAGTAGTTCTGTTGGATAGCAGGACAGAGGTAAGAAAAGTAGGTTTTTAGGGATTCTACAAATTTTGTATTGCTCGGTCAGGTGTTCTTTTTTTTTTAAATATAAATAAAGAAGACTGCACAAGTTTTTATTCTTTCAGCTCTGTATTGTTCAAGGCTTTTCGGCTAAGGCAAAAGGGGCAGTGGTCATCTTCTCTCCCTGAATCTCTCCATCCATTGTTTAGTGGATTTTTCACTCGTATTTAGTATAAAATCTTTTTTATTAGCCACTATAATGAAATCAAAATGGTAGCATGCAACCATATTCCTACCAGAATAGTTCTATATTGGCTTTTGATTGCAATTACCTAATCTCTACTTTAATCACTTTCTGTTCTTATTTCCTGCAGCAAAGATCCAGGTTATATAAAAAGACCAGGGGACTTGGGTTTCTCTGTTGATACAGAGGTGAACTGTCCATTTCATTTCTGTATTTCTCAGTTGCTTTACACAAATATTCGTCGCATTAACACCTTTTAAGGCCTCATCTGTTTGTGGGTGTGCCTCATGGTACAAATACTAATGCTGATTAATAGTTATATAGCATACATCCTACTAAAACACAGTGATTCTGATAATGAATAGATTTTAATATATTTTAACATTGCAGGATCCGCTATTAAATATTGATCTGAACTGTTCTTCCGAATGGACTGGAAATTGGTCTCAACTTTGCCCTACCTGCAAGGTTTGCTCGTTGAAATTCTATTATAAGATGAATTGAAGGACAACAGTATCTTCTTGATTAATATTGTTGTTGAGATGCCTGCTTGAAAAAGTTCCAAATTTTCGCAATTTGATTTATTTCAGATAATTAGACCTGTTCGTGCTAAGCACTGTCCTACATGTAACCGATGTGTGGAACAGTTTGACCATCACTGTCCATGGATTTCTAACTGTGTGGGGAAGGTATATTTTTTTCTCTCTTTTTTTGTTTGGACTCTGCAACAAAATGGAAATTCTTATGCAATTAAGATCCTGTGGTTCAAGCGTGCTGTACTTAATTCCACCAAATCTTATTTTATTTAATCAAGTGGATGTATTGTTTTTGCTAAAAAAAAAGCTTTCTTTTATCAATATTGCAGAGGAACAAACGAGATTTCTTCATATTAATCTGCATGGGAACATCGACAGCATTGATTTCTGCCATAGTTACCATTCAAAGTATGTTGTACCAGACAAATCAGTCATGAAATGGCCTATGATTTACATGTTGTATACCATCATATAATGCATTTTAGACTAAATAAACAATGCTAATTTCATGTTATGATATAGGAATTTGGACAGCAATACCATCATTGCAAAGCGAAGAGAAATGGATTCATTATGTGATAGTTCACTATCCCGGCGCAGTTGCATTTTTTACTGTGGATGTAATTGTTTGTATTGTCGTTACAACACTGACCATAGCGCAGGCTTCTCAGGTACCGACCAGAACATTACTTGACAACTCTAGCTAGCTACCAAACAAATAGTGCTTTCCATACATTTTTGTTCCTTCTTTTCATCAAGTTTTAATTTTCGTGGAGCAGATAGCTCGAAACATCACCACGAACGAATTAGCAAATGCCATTCGATATGGATATCTCCGTGGTCCAGATGGGAAGTTTCGTAATCCCTACAACCATGGATGCCGGAAAAATTGTGCAGATTTTCTCATCCGGGGCTATACAGATGATGAGAAAATTGCTTGGCCTCCATTGCAGCAAGTGGCAAGTTAGAACCGGTCGGTCGATCAGCCATGTGCAACCCTGGTTTGCAGGGTGATATTTTTTCCTCTTTCCCCTTGATTGTTTATGGATGGGATGGGATCATGATTCAGCTAACTTACAAGTCAACATGGATTCCATCGGTCATGTAAAACATACGAAATCCTTTGTTCTATGTACATACCGTTCGAGGAAGCAAACAAGAAATAAAATTAATTTTGATTTTATGTTTTCATTGTTATTCTCCTTTGGAAATCTTGAGACATTAGAAAATTCAAACACACGAATATTCAAAACTAATGAAAATGAAATGCAAATCCGAGAGCTAATGTGGTCCAGCCATGGAGTGGTGTCTCAACTCAATCATTTTAACATAGTTGGACTGGTCGTCTTCTCTTCAAGTATAATGGGGCCAAAGCCTAACCTTGTCTACTACTGAGTTGGGTCCTGACTATGATTGAGTCCAAAAGCAATGACTTTGATCTGTTGGAGGCCGTGTAGAAGTGTTTGATTGGCTTGTCAGCTTTCTTTCGGTTTGAATCAAGCCTATTTGATTGGATTAGCCTACTAAATCAAATCAATTTTTTTCCAACTTTTACTTTTATGTTTTTTTTTTCTTTCAAAGTTATAGATTTTTTTTTTTTGTTTTCAGATTTGGATTTTCTCACGAGAGGGTAACCTCCCATCAAGGTAACTCCTTAACATCTTAGAAATAACCAGTTACCATAAGAATAACTTGAACTATCATTAGGGTAACCGGCTACTGATATTATAGAATAACCTGTTACCATCATAGGACAAGCATCCTTAAAAATGAACCAATTAGTCTCTGCAACATATAAATATGTAAATAGATATTCTCATTTTTTATTATTAAATCCAAAAAACACCTTATTTCATACAACAAATATTTATTAAACAACCCATCTATAATGTAAAAAGGTACGTAAGACCGAAATCATGAAAGTCCTGCCGAGGAGGGACAATGTTTGATGTCAATGTTTGATTCTTGAAATTGTGTTGGCGCAACATCTTGAACTAGGCTACACAATAGAAAGTAGCCAAAGACCATCATAAATTTAATTAATGCCCAAACATCACAAGTTCAAGCAAGCAACGAAACTGAATGAAAGACTTATAATTGAAGAGAGAGACATTAATGTTAATCTTGTTACATAATGTTATATGGAATTTGAAGAAAGACACATAGGGTCACGCGGTGCCCCGTCCTTGATGGGGCAGATTTGCCTCGTATTAAACGGGGTGGGTCATTAAATGGAGCGGGTTAATTTTTGCTCCACATTAAACAGAGCGGGGCGGGTCACTCGACCGGCCCCGTGACCCACCCCATATACCTATTTATATATTTAAAAAAAAATCAAAGTCTACAACGGAAACGGAGCTTTGATACTTGGATGTTTAAAGAGTCTTAATGATTTTTTTTATTTAGTGACTAATTTTGTTGTTATTTATGTGCAAACCTAACTTTTTTTATGAGAAAATTATTTTATAAAGAGAAGTGAAGATTGACCTTGGATTTTTTTTTATTGGTTTTGTGTTTTGTGATGGTTGACAATTAGCATTTTTTTATTGGTTTTGTATTTTGTTCTCAGAGCAATTGTTTTAAAGAATAATGGTTGTCTAACAATTTAAGATTTTTTTTTTTGTTTCCACAAATTTAAAAAAAAAAAGCAAGTCGGGTTTGACCCGCCCGCCCCAATTATTAAACGGGGCGGGTTAATTTCGTAGGACGGGAGACGGGGTTGTTGCAGGGCAGGTCGACCCACTCCATTGACATCCTGTTCGCGCTACAATTGTATGTTAAAAACCACTTCGCATTCTTTGTAAACTAAAAACACAAGTGAATGAGATGTATATGCCATAAGAATGTCTCATATTTTTTTTAGAAAAGGGAATTCATTGCTAGGCTAAAAGCCAAAAGGTTACAATAATAAGTTTTAAAGCCAAGAGTCCCATGCAAATGGGGAACAATAACCACGAACATACAACAACGTGAAAATTAGTTGACAAACTAAACACACTATAAAGTTTAATAATAGGGATCATTTTTGGTCACCAAACTAATGCATGGTCAAGACTTGAGCCATTTTAGCTAGGGAGTGAGCATAGACAATGCTAGACTTGTGGCAGTGAGAGACACCACAAAAATAGATATTACCACAAATTAGATATATATCATCTAAAGTAATTCCCAATCCTAATTTTCAATTCATCTTGTTTTGAAATGCCTTGTACTTTTCAAATGAAAAAAAAAAAGCCAAAAGGAAGGATTTTAAAATGATTTTGAGATACTAATTTTGAGTGCATTCAAGTCCTCCACTATAAAATTTCGACATTGAAAAAGGAATATAAGAGTGTTGCTATTTGGCACCTTAAGGTATCCAACACCACATGAGTTGGCATCTTATGGTTGGTTAGCGATACTTCACAACTCTTATTAAAATCAAATGTGTGGGACCCGATATTGGATTCCACCAATAACAGTATAACACCTCCTTGTGGAATTGGGCACCAGTAATACCCCTTAGCATTTCTCAGAATATAAAAAAAAATTTGGTCCAGCAACACTTGTACTATGCTGTTTGGCTTTCTCTTCAGTAAGTTTTGTCTTAGCTGATTTGTCTTGACTCTTGAGATACAACAAAGAACATACACACCCCACTAAACTAAATAACCAAAACAATGTAACAAACACAATCATGACAACAACACCCAAACAACTAACTTGAGAGCCACACCAACCAACGAACAAATTGGAAGCAAACCACGAGATCCATCTAGAACTGCAACTGCCAGCAACACACTAAAACAGAATGAGTAGTGATGTGAGAGATGTAGTCGACCCGGGAGTGAGTTACTCATGTTATTATTAATGACTCAATATTTTTACTTATTCTACGTGGGACACCATACTCCAATACATATGTTAGAATGTGGAAATTGGTCTAGAAGTAGAATGTGGTGTATGATAAGAAGCATGAGGTTCCTTCTCAAAACCAATTAGTGATGAGTGGAATAATCTATGCTTTTATGTATTGTTGAATGTACTCGTACACTTTCCATGTAGAATATTACCAAATTCAAGCGAGGATCTCGACTTACCGTTGATTCAATGGAAGCAACCATTAAACGGAATTATTTACATTTATACAATCCAAGCTTTTAGCTCTCATTTTTTTTTATATATGATGTTCTCTTCGAAGCTTCTTTGCACAAGAGAAGCAACCATGCATGAATATCCACCACCAAGCTAGACCAAGAGTCGCAGCACATTCTCGATCGGCTCCTCAGAGGTCTACAGCACTGGCATATATGCATGCATGGTGTTGAGGTCCGAAAGAGACAGTGAGATTCGATTGCACAACATCAAGCCGGAACTACCACAGGACAGGAGTCCTCATTCGCAAGAAGATTATATATATTCCACACCCTACTACCATACTATTACCATTAGCATATATGAAATATTCACTTTACATACACGCTCTTATAAAGGATTTCCATGATTATTGGGGTATACTAGTTTGGTTGTGATATTATATATATTGTTACACCCAGATTTCGAGATAAGAGGTTATGACCCCGAAAGCTGGGCTCGTCAAGTGTGAGCTCGAAATGTATGAAAACATTGTATGGTCCAGCTGTAAAATCGCTGAAGTAAAACAACGACCTCAAAGATGTGTAACCTCGGGATATTTTCTGAGTTCGAAATGGCACGACACTGGGATACATCTGTTACCAATTGTCTTCAGATAAAATAGTCCGAGCTTGGGAAGCACAAGCTCGGGTGTGATAGCTTCGACAGTATCTATTTACTCCGAGCATGTCCTGAAGTTGGGTGACAAATTCATAACAGTTCCATAAGTCTTGATAGTCACAATGTCGATTGTTGATCTCGAAGACTTGATGAGTCACCTGGGATAGCCCGTTATCTGTTCTCGATTCTTATGGGATGTTTCCATGTATATAGGAAATATTGCATTTAATGTCATTATTTGAATTGATATACAGAATATCTTCCCGAAATATGTGGGAATGAACTCTATAACACTTCCTATAAATAGAGGAGGAATGACCACTTGTAAATGATCGATTCCTGATTTCTTAAGAGAAAGCTCTGGGTAATTCATCTCTGAAGAATTTCCAGAAAACTCTAAGCCTTAATAACATAGACTTGTGGACTAGGCAGAATTAACTGCTGAACCACGTAAAAATCTTCTTGTTTTTCTTCATTATTCATTCGCTTCATAATTTACATTGTTTAATTGCTCTACGATTTAAGTTGACAAAAAATGGCGTCAACATATATATATGTGGAATTTCTCATATAGGACTTCACTTTAAGCTCTACCGGTGGGGCTCTTCAATGTTCTCGACCCGTGAATAGTTTTCGATGTGATTTTTTTATGACCATTGTTAACCGAGATTTTCAGCAACTATATTAATATCTATTATCTATATGATAAGTATAATGAAAGCAGAGGATTAACACGGGGTTTTTACGTGGTTGGGGCGTTAACTAGCCTTAGTCCACGAGTCTGTATTATTAGAGCTTGAAGAACCTTTTACAATGGAGTTTCCCTCTATATTTGTAATGACCCACTAATCTAGACTAATTGGACCATTATCGAAACTATACATAAAAACTTACATTTTACGAAAATACCATAATTTATTGAGTAACTTGAAAATAAGAGTTATTTACAAAAAAACGAATACTAAGAAGGATTTTGGGATCCCATTGTCTTTAAAACAAAATAAGATTTAAAATAAAAGACATTACATAATAATGCGGAAAATACATGTAAAACCATAAAAAACATAAAAGGAGACTACATCCTCGAATCGATAACGCTCGGCCCCTTGACTCCATTCATCATCGATACACATCCTCCCAAGCATCACGAATCTTACCGCCTCTAAGCTTATTTTCCTGCACATAAACAGAAAGGAGTGAGCCTAATGCCCAGCAAGGAAAAACCTAACACATAGTCATATACACAATTTCATAAGAAAACATAAAGACTTAACATAATACATATAACATACACTTATTATAATGGCCATTATTACTTGGGGTCCCATAGACTAAACAAGCATATGCCCATGGGGTTAATGGGGTCCTACTAGCTAAGTAGGTCATATGCCCATAACCCATTTGGGGTCTTGTTAGTCATATGGGTCATATGCCCAAGTCTACATACACATATACATATTATAACACTTTTAATAACATAAACATATAGATAACATAAGCACATAACATATTAATTCTAGCCTATTTTCCTTACCAAAGTTACCGGGATAAAATGGACTGAGTTAGGACTTTTGGAACACTCCTAAAACCACAATGAACAAGGGTGAGTCTAAAGAAAGGAGATGAAATGAAAGAGAATAGGAAGACTAAACCATTAAACGAAAATATGCTTACCACCACTTAAGTGCTTAAGAACTTGGATTCCCTAACCAAAAATAAGAATAAGGTTAGGGGACTGAGTAGAAGGTTTTGAGAAAAGAAATAACATAGAATACAGAAAGGACTAGAGTTTTGGGTTTACCTCAAAGATTGCAAGATCAATCTAACATCCACCGAAATACTATAGCACTCACTTACTTCCCAAGTGTTTGATAAGCTTATGATGTTTAAGCTTATAGTTTTTCCCCAAACCAAGTGTTTACACTCTCTCACTCACTTAACACTAGCAGCCTCTGAACTTAGAGCAAATGGTGAATAATGGCTGGGTACTAGGTCCTATTTATAGAGTTTGGGAATGAAAATATCTTGATTTTACTTGAATAAAAATAATGGCTTTTTAGGTGAATATCATTTGAATAATCGTTCAGCAGAGGCTGAAGACTCGTTCAGAAGATGCTGGACTGTTGAAGGAGTTTGAATGGCTGAAGGGAAAAGAATTCAAATGTATTTGAATTCATGCTGGTGGAGGCGATATATCGCCCCCTATAGGCGATATATCGCCTGGACCTTTGTTCCCGAGGCGACCGTGCATCGATTCGTGTTTTCCGTATCTACGTGCTGCGACATATCGCCCCCTATAGCTGCGATATATCGGCATACGCTGAATATTTAAACACGAATTTACACATTTTTAGCTGAGTTTGAATGGAGTAAACAGCCTTGACTAAGCCCTCAACGTGCTTAAAGCTGCTGACTGACCCTATACATTCAAACTTTTACCCTTATTTAATTTAATCCTCAAAAATACTAAATCCTTAATTACCATTCAAAACATGTGCTTAAAATCCTATTGGTTGATGTCTAAACCTTATAATATAATAATATATTCCTTAATATCAGACACATTAATCAAACCTTAGGTTATACTTAATATTCTTAAACTATAGGTTAAACTTAGAAAATCTATAAGTACTACTATGAGTGTCCAAATAACTCCCGGTCTGAACCAAAAATCCAAAGTAACAATGATAACACTAAACATACTATAATACTACTAAACAATTAGCTAAGTAAAGTTCTTGGACTCTACAATTCTCCCCTACTAAAAAGAATTTCGTCCTCGAAATTTACTTACCAAATAACTCCGGATACCGGCTCTGCATGTCCTCTTCCAACTCCCATGTTGCCTCGCGTTCAGAACTATTGCTCCATAGGACTTTAACTATAGGAAAGCTCTTGGACCGTAACTGCTTCATCCCCCTATCTAGGATGCTAACCGGTCGTTCCTCGTAACTTAAGTCTTTCTGGAGTGCTATAGTATCGTACTTGAGGACGTGAGATGGGTCTGACACATACTTGCGTAACATCGAGATGTGGAAGACGTTGTGACTATCGGCTAGTGCTGGCGGTAGGGCTAGTCTATACGCAACTGGTCCCACTTTGTCCAATATCTCAAAAGGACCTAAGAATCGGGGACTGAGCTTGCCTTTCTTCCCGAACCGCTTGACACCCTTCATAGGAGATATCTTCAGGAAGACTTGATCTCCAACTTGGAACTCCACATCGCGTCTCTTGGTATCTGCATAGCTTTTCTGTCGGCTTTGAGCAGCAAGCATACGCTGTCTAATAAGCGTTACTGCTTCTTGAGCTTGCCTAATAGCTTCGGGCCCTAGAAGCTGCCTTTCTCCTACCTCGTCCCAGTGCAACGGTGATCGGCACCTTCTTCCATATAGCAACTCATAAGGTGCCATCTCGATCGTCGACTGGTAGCTATTGTTGTACGAGAACTCGATCAGCGGTCAGGGTCCAGGACTTGGACACGTAGGCCGCGGGGGTCCGAACGCTCTGTACATCGCTCGGACTATCTTCCCGGAGGACGGACCCGGAGGGACATGCCGGATCCCTCTAATGGGCCCAGACATGCATCCCCAGTCCATATCCCTCCCCTTGGACGTTTTCCGTACCAAGAGGCCTTGGGCCAGGCCCGCATGCTTACATGGCCCCTGACAATGGGCCTGGACAAAGGCCCCGAGCCCATGCAGGAAATGGGGATAACATTTACCCCCCAAGCCTTCGCCTAGGTCTGCTAGGAGGAGGGTTGCATCGTCCCCAGGACGCTCGCGCGGTTGCCTCCCCAGTTCCTGCCCGAGATCGTGGGTCCGCGACAGCAGGCTGTGGCACTGGTTGGATGTTTGGCCCGGATCGTTTACCACGATCCGGGGACGTTTACCTTTGTCCCGCTTTATGGCAAGGATACACGTGTCACCGGGTGATTGCTGCACGGGTCTTGAAAGGTCGCCTAGCCCTCCCAAGGGTCGCTAGGCCTAGGCTAGGGTGTCAGCGCACGTCTCGAAGCGTCCCATCCGCACGGGGGGCCATCATTAATGTCCCTGGGACGAGGTGGACCGTAGGATGGGGCGACCTTTGGCATCCGTCACTCCTGGGCCGTCAGATCTGAGATGGCGAGGATCCAACCTGAAAGGACTCATAAATGTCCCTGCGTGATTCCTGACCGTCCGATGAAGAAACACCTGTCCATTGGATTGTGGGCCAGGACTTAGGGCCATTATAAATACCCCACGAAAACCACATTTGGCACTTTTACCTCTTCGAACCAGCTTAAGAACCGATAAATACTGCTCGAGCCTTGCATGTCCGACATCGTCGACGACATACATCGCCACCTGCTAAATCTGCGCCGCCGCCTGTTCCCCAGAACCCCAACTTCCGCACTTCTACCTGAAGACGCATCTCGGGTTGGTCCTGTCGAAGAACTACTACACCGGCTGCACCACTTCAAGAACGAGGTTCTGCCGTCCTTACAGTTGGTCAACCATCATCTTCTACGGCCGACACCTCACAGTAAGTCCTCCTGACTCTCTTGACAACTTTATGAACTTATGATGTTCTTTTGATGCGTGCGTTTAGGCTCTATGCTTAGAAGTTGTTAGGAAGGCCGCCTGGTTCGGGTTGCTCTGTATCTGGATGCTTCCCGGACAGAGGGCGGGTCTTAGTAGTCTCATTTCCCGATCAGGGTCCTGGGGCTCTCCGGAGTCCTGGACCTGATCCGACGGGGCTCCAAGCAATCCTTAGGAGATTCCCCGTACCTTGACCGGCTTTCTTGGGTTTAGGTACTGACTGCTTGGTTTTCTTTCTTTGTTCTCAGATCGTCAGCTATGGCAACGGGCGTTACGCTCCATTCTAAAGAAGAGGTCAACAGGGCCCCAGTCTTCGTTCCTGGATCCCAGACGCCTAAGGGCAACAGGTAGGAAATGGACGTGACGCCCAACTCGTTCCGGAATTACCGGATGATGCTACTCCTGGAGCAGCTTCTGGGCATCGAATCAACTCTGGGCCTTTTTCACAACCGCTTGGCCAGGATCGAGGAGCGGGCGCATACGTCCGTGGAAGGATTCGGGGCCTGGAGTGCTGGCCATATCAACGCGGGCCGCTTCATGACTATTTCGTGCGATTCTTGACGTACGTGGGAATCGCACCGTTCCAGCTTCTACCCCAAGCGTACCGTCTACTCGCTGGATGGCGGGTATTCTGCACCGCGAAGGAGATCGCGGAGCCCACCCCTGCGGAGGTCCTGTACTTCTATAAGCTGGAGCCACAGGTTTACGTCAAGGACAAGACCCTGGACGGCTTTTACAGGCTGAAGCCGTGGAGTAGCTATCCTGCTCCTACCAGCTCCTGGAGGCATCCCCCGGACGTCAGGCATTACTGGTTCATGACGTCCGGGTTCCTCGTGGACAAGAACCCCACACTGTTGCTGGACTTCCAGCGAGTGGGTAAGTAACCTCCTGGACCTCTCTTTTATTCCTCATCTTTTCTACTCATCTCTTATCATATCTTCCGGGTGGCAGGGCCCTTCGCTCAAACTCCCCTTACCGAGTTCATTCTGGAAAGGAGGAGATTTTATTCCAAGTTGAGCGCGGAGGATCTGGACGTAGGGGGCTACATCACGGACGACAATCTCCGACTGGTAGGGATGTGTTGCGATATTTTTGCTATGCAAGTGCACACAGTCGCAAACTCGTAATAAAATGGTAAAACCAAGTATCGTCCTCAAGGACTGATTTATCAATTACCAGTCAATTAATTTCTTGTTCTATTTGATGAATTGAAATTCTTGATTTTTGTAAATACACCAAAAGAAACTATAAATTGCAGAAACAATAATTAAAAATTGAATGGAATAACAACTAATAGAAAAACTTTTAATCTAATCACTGAGAAACAATTAGGATATTTAATCTCATCAACTATCCTCCCTATAATTCTCTAATGCAAAGTGCGAATTCTTCTTCTTTTGACCTAATTCAATTAACAAGTTGATATAGCAGCCTATAATCATACTATGAATTATAAACTCAACCTAGGTGACAATTTCCTATATTTCTATAGTAAATTGAACCACACAGGTAGCATTAATCTCAACAACTTAATAACAGTTACACAATTAATTCAGATACTTTCGTTCTAAATTAGAATTATGTCCAATATAACCACAGCAGAATTAAATCTCACTTCTCAGATTTTGACTTAAAAACATATGTAAATGACTAAAGATGGCCAATAAATAATCAATCTATAAGAACAAGTTATATGGAATTAAAGAAGATTGAAGAAGAAGAATATAAAAATTGCATTAGTTCATAACAGAGATTCAAGTGATTCAATTAAACATCCTAAACAAAAAATTAGTTCCTAGCCATAGTGCTAATCACAACAGAAATTAAAGATAACATCAAGAAGAAGAAAAACATGTCAAAATACTCTAAGCTTGAGCCTTCAAAACCAGTCCTTCTCTCCCTCGTCCGTACGTCCCTTCTCTCTTCTTTTTCCCATCTTAAAAACCTAGGATTTCGAATTTTAAAGAGGCGGGCCGCAGCTCTACATACACTATGCCGCGGCCCGTGTCCAAATTCCTGGGCAAAAAGCCCTTTCCATGCCGCGGCCCTCTGAAGCCATGCCGCGGCCCACATCGACGAATTCTGGGAAAAATATCCATCTATGCTGCGGCTCTCTGTAGCCATGCCGCGGCCCGAGGATTTCCTCAAAAAACATTGCTTCTGTTTCCCCCCTAGCCGCGGCTCCACTTTGCTCATGCCGTGGCTCTTAAGGGATTTCTCAATTCTTCAAGTTTTCATCCCAAAATTTCACCAACACTTCCAAATTGTGTTGAGAACCATTCTTTATCAAAATATGATGAAAAACTTGGTTATTTCTTCCCTTTCTTTGGCATTTTCTTCCACATGCTCAATTCTTCCTGATATTCACAAAGACAGACAAACAAAGCATAAACCTGCACTAAAATGAAAGAAAAACGAAATAAAAGACTACTAAAAACATCTCCAAAACATGATAAAAACTAGACTCAACAGGATGCTCGCGGCCACCCAGATCATTGTTATCCTGAACCTTCGAGGCATCCCCTGCGAGAAAAACGTTGACGTCCGGGAGCAGATGGCCCTGGATCACATTGCCACTGTGGTAAGAGCGGCGCGAGCCGACGCGGCCCGGCACAAGAAGGACCAGGTCCCGGCAGAAGCGGCCACCTCAGAAGAGCTGGAGGAGCTCTTCGAAGATGCCCTACCAAACGTCGAGACTCCCCGGGCTAGCGTATCGGGGCGAGGTAATTCCCCTTTAATCTTAACTTATGCTCCCTGAGTCGGGGACTTAGCTAGGGATAGGCTAGTACCCCCGGGCCCCGCGCTTGGGGCCGATGGGGAGATGAGACCTTCAATTCCCATCCCCGTAGGCTCGGAGGTCCTCATGTTCTTATCCGGGTTCCTCCAGTACGGGGGCTTCCTGAACCCGGACGACATAGGGGATCGGGTCCATTCATTTACTTTAGAGGAATTGAGTCATGCCCGGGGCATAGACAAGGGTTCGTCCCGGGTCATTCCTAACTTTGATTTGTGTGTTTTTAGCTTGTGGGTTTATCGTCCTGACTCCCTTTTTTCTGTACTTTTGCAGGGGACTCCGATATGTCAACACCTACCAGCGAAATGAGGCGGCTCATCAAGGACAGGGCGGCCAAGAAGAACAACGAGGCGACGGGACCGGAGCTGCCCCTCGCCAAGGAACCGTTAGTGATGGAGCTTCGCCCCGGCGAAGGTGCCCTGGCCGTGGTCCCATTCTGGGCCGTGGAGCCTGCTGCAAATTCCGCCTCCGCCCCGCCTCCCGTGATTGACTTGGAGGCGGGAGCGGTTGTCAGCCGGTGCTCTGGGAGAGGGGCCCAGATGCTGGTGCCGAAGAGGGCAACACTGGGAAGAGGCCCCGGACGAGGCGAGCCGGCTCGACTGAAGAGTCACATGGGGAGAGTCGGCTGGCCGCGAAGGAAATCCCTGCACCGCCAGTTCTCCCCCTACGCCCAACTCTTCTCGAGGAGGGGGAGTCAGCCCTGCGGGATGAGCAATCCCGGCTAATCAACCGGACCTGGGAAAATGGCCGGTGCTGGAGGGACGAAACTTACAAGGCCCTGACGATCCGTCGTCAGATTGAATTCGCGGAGCGTCCTGCCGAGTTCAGCGCTCCTCAGCCGATCGTGGATCGGCCAGCCACCGAAGCGGGCTTCCGCCCAAAACTCGGCCAGGACATGGCCCCTCTAGCGGCCGACCTGTTAGACCAGGTTGGGAGCACCATGTCCAACCTCCAGCTCAAGAGGTACGCCATGATAGCCAACCCGGACGTACTATTCATCTCCCAGGCTCTCCGCCACCAGGCCACCGCGGTAACTTTCACTTCTCTTACACTCCTTCCCTTACTTGTTGATGAGGGTTTTATTTTCTAACTTTTCTTTGCTCCAGGTTGACCTTTTGTCCCAAAGGAGTGCCGATCTGGTGGCCGAGCTGGCCAAAAAGATGGTGACGGCCAAGCTGGAGTTTGAGGCGGCCGTGAACCAGAGGGAGGTCGCCAAGGAGGCTCTTGGCCAGGAGGAGGCCCATCTCCAGGCAGAGGTGGCCCGCGCAAAGGCAGAGCGCGAGGAGCTCGACCGTGCCAAGGCCGGGTTGGAGGAGGAGTTGTCCCGGAAATCAAAGGAGGGCGATGAATGGGCGACGCTCTTGGATATGGCCGCGGCCCAATCCGTCCTGAATAAAGAGGAGATCCTGGCCTTAAAGGCCCATGTCTGCGAACTGGGCGATTCTCTGCTTCAGGAGAAAGCGGCGCATGACACAACCCGTCGCGAAAAGGAGGAGGCCGAGGACCTGCTGGATGTCACCTTTGACGAGGCCATCTACATAGCCTGGTGCAAGGACAAGAGTATGAACCTCCTAGTCTTCCCTGATCCGGAGTCGAAGTGGGCCGAGTTCGAGGCCAAGGAGATGGAGGATGTAGGCCCGAACCCCGGCCTTGTAATTTTATTAGTGTTTTTGGCTTGTAATTAAATTTAGAACACTGCTACCTTCTTTGGTGATAACTCTACAAAATAGAGTTATTTTACCACATTTTATAAGCCAATTGTTGCTTAGTTCTTGAGTTTTAAATTAATTTATCAATTTTTTAAGTAATTTTGAATTTATTAGTTTTATTTTGATTTTATGTATTTTTATTTAATTTTTGTATTTATTTTGTTTAATTATGTTGTTACTAATTTATGTGTGTTTAATTTCTTTATGTAGGTGTATTTGTTGGAGCAAATGAAATGTTGATAAAATGTTGGTATAAAGAAATGAAAAAAGCAAGCCCAAAATGAAAGGCCCAATCCAATTCTTGACAATGCCATGTCATCAATCCATGTGCTTCTTTCTCCACCATTGGATTTGTAACTATAGGAAAAGATGACAATTTTGAGCATGAATCCATGTGCTTTTTTTTAGACCAATAGGAGTGTTATCCTTTACCAAAGAATTTATCTATAAATAGGAGTCTCATTTCACCATTTCAAGCACACCTTCTCTTACACCACTTCTTCCATCTCTCTATTCTCTCCATCTTTTTCTTTTCTTAGATTAGTTTTTATGTATTTTTAGAGGAATAATTTGGAGGTTCCTCCTCCAAATTTTCCTATTTATGTTGTAATTTTTATTTTGTTTTTGATAGTTATGGGTTTCTAATCCACTTAAAATTATTAAGGTGGAGGATGAACCAAGATATAACTATATAGTGTTTATTTTATGTTGACCTCCCAAAATGAGCAATAAAGTTTATGATTTTTCTTCTTCTAAATATTTCTTTCATCTATAATATCATGTATTTTAGATTGTTAGAACATATTTTACTTGGTTCTTAATTGTGCAAAAACATAGTATTCTTTGATTAAGATGTGTCATTAAATTGTTCACATCCAATGCTTAGAACAAAAATACTATATTTTGCTTTAGAAATAACATTATTTGATTTTTTTGTAGTTTCATTAAATTGATTCACAACTAATGCTTTGAAGTTATACTATTGAAGTGAAGGAAAATCTATATTTTTTGAATTAAAGAGAGCTTAAAGGAAGAATAATGTTTTGGAAAAGGTAATTAGATTAATTTCAATTATCACTAAAAATTGGGAAGTCAACATATTAATAAATATTATTATTTATATTTTGTGGATTCTAAAATCTTAATAATTTTATAAATAACTATTAAAAACAAATCTTTTTAGTTTATTTATTTTAATTTTTTTTAGTATTTTCTTTCTTTATTTTAAAACAAAACACATTAATCTTTGGAACTAGGTTAGAAATTTATTTCACTTTGGTAAAAATAGTTTTCTCTTTTGATTTAAGTCAACTCCTTTGGGTTCGACCTCGTGCTTACACGAAAACTATTCTATAAATACGATTCGTGCGCTTGCGAGTATAAATATTTAAACATACCCGTTTTGGGTCCATCATTTGGTTTTAATGCAGGCTTCCTTTTGTTATTCCACGTAGGAATTTCATTCTGTTGCCGCGATTAACTAATTGTGAGGGTTCAGTTCCGGTTCCAACGGCCTGGACTGGACCCAACGACTTAACCCTCCAAGTTTTTAATCCTGGCATCAAGTCCAGGGCCCTCGGGTTTGGTTTAACTTGGAGCTTTGATTCTCCTTTTAACAGTTTTAGGCCATGGCTTTGCCCTGGGGCAAATCAGATGCTTTTATCTCCCGGACATCCAATTGTCCAACTGTCCCGGGCAAACTGGATGAGCCTTAGGCCCGGTCCTTCGTTTTTCATCCCCGGACACCGTTCGTCCGGGGTGGGACCGGCCTTGGGCCGATCCTCTTATATTTTATACCCCCGGACATCGCTCGTCCGGGGTGGGACCGGCCTTGGTGCTCGGTCCTCTTATATTTTATACCCCCGGACATCGCTCATCCGGGGTGGGACCGGCCTTGGGCTCAGTCCTCTTATATGTTATACCCTCGGACATCGCTCGTCTGGGGTGGGACCGGCCTTGGGCTCGGTCCTCTTATATTTTATACCCCCGGACATCGCTCGTCCGGGGTGGGACCGACCATGGTGCTCGGTCCTCTTATATTTTATACCCCCGGACATCGCTCGTCCAGGGTGGGACCGGCCTTGGGCTCGGTCCTCTTATATTTTATACCCCCGGACATCGCTCATCCAGGGTGGGACCGGCCATGGTGCTCGGTCCTCTTATATTTTATACCCCCGAACATCGCTCGTCCGGGGTGGGACCGACCTTGGGCTCGGTCCTCTTATATTTTATACCCACGGACATCGCTCGTCCGGGGTGGGACCGGCCATGGTGCTCGGTCCTCTTATATTTTATACCCCCGGACATCGCTCGCCCGGGGTGGGACCGGCCTTGGGCTCGGTCCTCTTATATTTTATACCCACGGACATCGCTCGTCCGGGGTGGGACCGGCCTTGGTGCTCGGTCCTCTTATATTTTATACCCCAAGACATCGCTCGTCCGGGGTGGGACCGGCCTTGGGCTCGGTCCTCTTATATTTTATACCCCCGGACATCGCTCGTCCGGAGTGGGACCGTGAGGTTTGAGTCGCCCGGACCTTGGTGGTCCGAGCCGAGACTAGCCTAAGCTTGCGCCCCGCCAGGTGTTTGCCTACACCCGGGATACCCCCCACAAGTGAGCAGAGATGGGTCTGGGGTCACTTGAGAAAGATTAGCATGGTTTCGCAATATTTCTTTATGACGTTTTGCACACGTCATTTCCATTGTTTGAAAAAAAAATGTTTTCCCTGAGGCGTACATTGTTTACAACGAAAATATTTCCCTGAGGCGTACATTGTTTAAAACTGGGAAAAGCTCCCCGACTATTGATAGTATTTACGGAGATGCTCTGCATTCCAGGCTCGCGGGACTTCCGAGCCGTCGAGCCGCTTTAAGCGATATGTTCCGGGGCACACCTCGCGTTGGATCTCATATGGCCCCTCCCAATTTGGGCCCAGAACCCCCACTCCCGGATCTTGAGTGGCAGGGAAGACTCTTCGCAAGACCAGGTCGCTGGTTCTGAACTTACAGCTCTTGACTTTGGAGTTGAAGTGCCGTGCGATCTTGCCTTGGTACATCTTCAATTGCTGCGACTCTTCCCGGATCTCTTCGATGAGATCTAGTGATTCTTGGAGTAAGGCGTGGTTCTGGGTGGGATCATACATGTCACGTCGGTGGGACAGGACGGTCGTTTCGATCGGGATGACGGCTTCGCATCCATAGACCATAGAGTAGGGGGTGTGTCCGGTTGACGTCTGCTCGGTCGTCCGATAAGCCCATAGTACGCGGGGGAGTTCCTCGGGCCATTTGCCCTTACAGGCCTGGAGCTTTTTCTTCAGTGTCCCCTTTAGGATTTTGTTCACGGCTTCTGCCTGCCCGTTTGCCTGGGGTCTGGCAACCGTGGAGAAGCTCTTCACTATACCGTGCCTTTCGCAAAAATCCGTGAAGTGGGCGCTGTCGAACTGCTTCTCGTTGTCGGACACGATTTTGTAGGGGAGGCCATATCGACACACTATGTTGTTGATGAGGAAATCTAAAGCTTTTTTGGAAGTGATTGTGTTCATGAGCTCCGCCTCAACCCACTTCGTGTAATAGTCCACAGCCACGATGGCGTACTTTACCCCTCATTTCCCGGTCGGGAGGGATCCGACGAGATCGATTCCCCACACGGCGAAGGGTCAGGGGCTATTCATCAAGGTTATCTCTGTCGGGGGGGCCTGTGAGACCTTCGCGTACCTCTGGCACTGCTCGCACTTGCGGACGTAGTCAATACAGTCTTTCTTCATGGTTGGCCAGAAGTATCCTTGGCGCATGATCTTCTTGGACAGGCTGGGCCCGACAGTGTGATCTCCGCAGAAACCTTCATGCACTTCATGCATGATGGCGCTTAGCTCAGTCCCGGATACACACCTGAGGTAAGGCATGGATAAACCCCAGCGATAGAGTTTTCCATCCATCATGACGTACCGGTGGACTTGGTACAGGAGTTTTCTGGCTGCGGCCCGGTCGTTTGGAACTTCCCCAGTAGACAGGTAGCGAAGGAGCGGTCCCATCCAGGAAAGGGAGTGGTCGACAGTGTGAACGGTGGGGGCCCTGATGCTCGGGACGGGGAGATGGTTGATGGGGACCAGTCCGGCCAGCTCGGCCTCTGCGTCGGTGGCCAGCTTTGCCAGGGTATCCGCGAAGACATTCTGCTCCCGGGGGATCTGGCGGATGGAATGTGCTGTGAACGCCTGTAGCATTTCCCTCGTTTGAGTCACGTATGCTGCCATTCTCTCTCCTTTGGTCTGATACTCCCCTGAGATTTTCCTAACGACTAGCTGTGAATCGTTGTAAATTTCTAGGTTCGCTGCCCCTACCTCCCGGGCCAAGCGCACGCCAGCTAGGACAGCCTCATGCTCTGCCTCGTTGTTCGACGCTTTGAACTGGAAACGGAGGGCATTTTGTAGCTGGTGCCCCTGTGGTGACACCAAGATGATCCCGGCCACGGCCCCATTCTCGTTTGAGGCTCCGTCCACGAAGATTTTCCACACGGGCGCCGCGGGGGCTTCGAGAATATTGTCTTCCGGAGAAATCCCGGAACATTCGACGATGAAATCGGCTAGGGCCTGTCCCTTGATGGACACCCTGGGCACGTAAGATATATTGAACTGGCTCAGCTCCATGGCCCACTTCAGGAGTCTTCCCGATGACTCGGGCTTCTGTAACACCTGTCGCAGGGGATGGTTGGTGAAGACCTTTATGGTGTGGGCCTGAAAGTAAGGATGAAGCTTCCGGGACGCCATCAGCAGGCAGAAAGTCAGCTTTTTGATCAATGGGTATCAAGATTCAGCGTCTAGCAACCGCTTGCTTACGTAGTACACCGGGAGTTGTGTCATTTCTTCCTTTCGCACCAACGCGGCGCTGATCGCGTGCTCGGTCACGGCCAGGTATAGATACAGGGGTTCCCCCTCTACCGGTTTCTCCAGGATTGGGGCTTTGGCCAGGTGTTCTTTCAGCTTTCGAAAGGCCTCTTCGCACTCGGGCGACCACTCGAAACGCTGGCTTCCCCGGAGGACGTTGAAGAACGGGACGCACTTGTCCATGGCTTTAGAAACAAAACGGCTCAGGGCGGCTATTCGCCCCGTCAGGCTTTGCACGTCCTTGTGCTTCCGGGGAGAGGCCATGTCGATCAGTGCCTTGATCTTATCCGGATTGGCCTCGATTCCCCGGAAACTTACTATGAAGCCCAGGAACTTCCCGGAAGCCACGCTGAAAGTGCACTTTTTAGGATTCAGCTTCATCCCGTACTTCTGGATAACCGCGAAAGCCTCCGCCAAGTCGTCCGAATGGTTCCAGGATGTCTTAGACTTGACCAGCATATCATCGATGTATACCTCCATCTTTCGCCCTAACTGGGCCCGAAACATCCGATTGACGAGCCTTTGGTAAGTTGCTCTGGCATTCTTGAGTCCGAAAGGCATGACTATGTAGCAATAGATTCCCTTGTCAGTTTGGAAACTGGTGTGTTCTTGATCAACCACGTGCATAGAGATCTGATTATAGCCGGAGTAAGCGTCCATGAAGCTCAAGATCTCGTATCCAGATGTAGCATCCACCATTTAGTCGATCCAGGGGAGCGGGAAACAGTCCTTCGGACAGGCTTTGTTGAGGTCCGTGAAGTCAATGCACGTTCTCCAGGTCCCGTTCAGTTTCAGCACCAAGACGGGATTGACCAGCCACACGGGGTACACAGCCTCGCGTATGAAGTTGATAGAAGACAGCTTCTCAACCTCCAGTTTAAGGGCCTCGGCCCTCTCTGTCCCCAAAGGCCTGCGTTTCTGGTGGACCGAGGTCGCGTTTGGGTCAATACTTAACGCGTGGAAAATGATATTGCGGTCGATCCCGGTCATGTCGGAGTGGGACCAGGCCAGAAGGTCCTAGTTCCCCTTGACTTGGGCGATGATGGCGGCCCGAATGTCTGCCGGCAGACTTTTTCCGACTTGGATGATCCGGATTGGGTCGGTTTCGCTGATGCACACCTCTTCTTTTTCGTCCATTGGCTCCAGGACGCGATCGTCCCCTATCCGCGAGTCCAGGTCGTCCTCTTCCCGGACCACCCTTTCAGCAGGAGGGAGGGGAACTGGTTCGACGGGCTCCTCGCTGACCATGTATACGGGCCGGGCGGAGACATGGTAGCACTTCCGAGCGCTCTTTTGGTCTCCCCGGATGGTCCCTACCCCTCCGTTGCCGCATGGGAACTTCATGCAAAGATGGCGGATGGAGGTGATGGCCCCGAACTCGACTAGTGCGGGCCGGCCAAAGATGACGTTGCAAGCGGTGGGGCAGTCCACCACTACGAAGGTGCAGAACTTGAACGAGTGCTGCAATTCACCCCCAGCGTAATTGGCAGCTGGATCTTTCCCATGGGGAGAAGCGCATCTCCGTTGAAGCCGTAAATTTGGGTCGGGCAGGATGCCAGATCCGCTTCTGTCAAGCCAATGGCGGTGAAGGCGGGCTTGAACAACAAGTTGACGGAACTTTCGTCATCCACCAACACGCGGGACACCAACTTGTTGGCGATTTGAGCATCTATGACCAGCGGGTCGTGGTGGGGAAAGTGGACGTTACGGGCGTCGTCCTCCGTGAAGGTGATGGGGAGGTTTATCAACTTAGGGCGCTGAGCCGGAGCCTGGACAAGGGCGCAAACTTCCTGGTCGTGGTCCAGCTCGCTTAGGTAGCGCTTTTGGTCATTCCTTGATGCCCCTCCCAGGTGAGGTCCGCCCGAGATGGTTACCACATGTTCGTCAACTCGAGGGGGTTCTGCCCCAGAGGAATAAGGCATTCCGGGACCAGGAACATGCGCGGCGGGGGCCCCCTGAGGGGCCAGCGCCGGGGGTCCCTGGGCATACCCTCCCTTGGGGGGGTATGCCCGAGTCGTTCCCGGGGCCGCGGGTTGTCCGGGGCTTGCTGACAGGCCCAGGACTCCCACGGGCATCCTTACCCACTAGTGGAGGTGTCCTAGCTTGATGAGGTTTTCAATCTCATCTTTGAGCTGCCGGCATTCATCGGTGGTGTGGCCCACATCCTTGTGATAGGCGCACATTTTGCTGGTATCTCTTGGATTTCTCCCTCCTTTAAACATGGGGCCAGGCTTCCGGTAGTGAACCGCCCTTTTTGTCGCCAGATAGATGTTTTCCCTGGTGTCCACCAGGTTGGTGTATTCTGAATATTGGGGCTCGTAGCCCCTCTTCCCCTTTTTGACCGGCTCGGGCCGGTTCTGGCCTTTGCCGGACCGCTTCCCCCGGGAGGGATTCACGCTTGCCTCAGTTACTCCTGTCTGGGACTGCTGGGCGCCGACAGGGGCCACGCTGTGTCCTGTCGGCGCGACGCCATAACCGAAGAAGTGGGTGGATTGGGCCGGGGCGTATCTCGAAGTGGCAGGGTTGTACACCGTAGGGGTGTAACTGACTCCGGGTGCGACGGTCGGTCCTAGGGCAACGGGGGGTGCGGTGTAGGACTGTGCCGGGAATTGTCCCGCATATCCCGGAAACGTCTGGGGGATGGGATGCGGAGCCGGGGGCCACCCGAAGGCCTGGATCTGGGCTTCCTCCCAGTTGATGAATCCTTGGGCCCTCCTGATGAATTCTTCCAAGGTGGCGGCCTTGTTCCGCTGCATGTCGTCCCAAAGAGGGGACCCGGCCCAGATCCCGGAATGCAGTGCCACCAGGTGTTGTCCATCGTCTACTTTCGTCTTGGAGGCTTCTTCAGTGAAGCGCTGGATGTAGGCCCTCAGCGTCTCTGCGGGGAGTTGCTTAATATTTGCGAGGGCGCTGATTTGCATATCCATCCTCATGGCGGCCATGAACTGCTTTCGAAACGTTGACTGCAGCCCGGACCAGGATTGGATGGACCCCGGTTTCAGTCTCTTCCACCACTCTTCGGCGGGACCGCCCAAAGTGATCGAGAAGCAGAGGCATTTGCCATCGTCGCTGACATGGGCCACTGTCATGAGTCAGTTGTACCGGGACAGATGGTCCCTGGGGTCGGTGTTTCTAGTATAGGCAGTAAGGCTTGGCATCTTGAACCCCTTGGGGAGTACGGCGTCCAGGATGTGCCTTGCGCAGGGCTCTTTATCCTCTTCGTCAGAGTTGGTGTCCGCGCCCTCTTGCTTGCGGACCAGGCGATCCGTGACCTTTTTTCAATGCGGCCATCTGCTCCATGAGCTGCCTGGCCGTGCCATCCTCCAAGGGGATTCTCTCCTTCCTCCTGTCGTTGATGTTGTTCCTGAGGTCGCCATCTCGGGGGAGGATCTTTTCCTTGCGGGCCTGCTCCTTTCGAGCGTTCAGTCCATCGCGTAAGTCTATCCGGGAAGTATCGTCCCCTGAACTGAGGTCGTGACGTTCCTCGCGGCGAGGTCGTTCCCGACGGTTCTTGTTAACCGAGGCACTTGGGTGCAAAGATCCTTCCAGCCTGTCTCGCCCTGGGGCGTGTCGGGGTTGTGCATTCCGCGGCCGCGTCCCCTGCGGATCGATCGGGTGGCCTCGTCCTGGGACGGGGCACACCTTCTCTTTCCTAGGTAGCGGCCGGGAACGAGCCCCGGCTCTTGCGACGGGGGTGGTCTTCTCCCGGGTCTTCCTCCGCTCCCTGTCCGAGCCTCCTGGAGCTGGCTCGGGAAAAGGCTCCGGGGGAGGGACCGGGCTAGCACCTCTGGGGACCCCGGCTTGCTCTCGTGGGGCAGGTTGCTGCGTTTCCGGAAGTGGGCCAGTTGCGGGGTTGGCTGTCGGACCCTGCGCGGCCATGAGTGCCTGCAGGGCTTGGAGAGACTGTTGCATCCGTCGATGCGCCTCTGCCTGCTCGGTGATCCTGGCTTCCTGATCCAGGACTTGCTGCCTTAGTCTGGTCACCTCCAAGTCTTGCTGATCGGGCTCTCTCTCGGGGGTCTTGGGATCCGCAGCTTCATCGTGGTACTCCCCCTCATTTTCCTCTTCATAATACTCCTCCTCGTTTTCCTCTCCGTATTCTGTCCCACCCTCGTAGTCTTGTGACCCGTCTTGGTGAGATGTTTGAGGAGGTGCGTTTTCGGGCAGATCCTGAGGGAGATGTTGTGATGGCATCGGGTCTCCGTTGCCCTGTTCTGGATTGGTAGGGTCGAAGGTGGTGTATCGTGTGTTCACCATCGTAGTAAAGGCCTGACGTTAGCACTAGCTTCCTTCAGCTCTCAATGAAAGCACCAAACTGTTAACCAAGATTTTCGGCAACTATATTAATATCTATTATCTATATGATAAGTATAATGAAAGCAGAGGATTAACACGGGGTTTTTACGTGGTTGGGGCGTTAACTAGCCTTAGTCCACGAGTCTGTATTATTAGAGCTTGAAGAACCTTTTACAATGGAGTTTCCCTCTATATTTAGACAGAGTTACTGTGTATTTTTTTTTGTAGTGAAGAGAGACCCCTTTTACAGTGTTCTGTAGCTTATATTTATAGGCTTATGGGGACACCGGGTCTGGGCCGGGTACGACCCGGGCCCGTCGGAGATAGGGATATTTCTAGCCTATCTAGTGGAGGCCCAATACAAAAGGTACAAAATACATGAATTCCAAACCAGCTAAGGCCCAACCCAACAGGTTGACCTTAGAGCTACATCTCGCCCGACAAAATGGTGTTTTTGTTCTGGACACTTCGAGTTACGAGACAGATTCAGGAGACAAGATCAGTGAGAGTACTTGACAGCGTAGACCTGAAACAACGGCGTGAAATCCTGAGGTGTCCTTCTCTGCAGGTGAAAAGTGGGGACAACGCCCACGCAAAGTGAGGCGGCTTCAGGGTCCTGGACGCTTGACCCCTTCAACCGGGGGTGAGGTGATCCGGGTCCGTTTACCTTTGTCCCGCTTTGTTTACCACAGGCCCGGACCGTATCAGGGTCCGGGACCTGGACGCGTAGGCCGCGGGGGTCCGAACGCTCTGTACATCGCCCGGACTATTGTCCCGGAGGACGGACCTGGAGGGACATGCCGGATCCCTCTAATGGGCCCAGACATGCATCCCCGGTCCATATCCCTCCCCTTGGACGTTCTCCGTACCAAGAGGCCTTGGGCCGGGCCCGCATGCTTACATGGCCCCTGACAATGGGCCTGGACGAAGGCCCCGAGCCCATGCAGGAAATGGGGATAACAACCGTGTATATTAAAGTTATTTAGAGCATCTTGCAAATTTTCAGAAAATTCTAAATAGTTTACAGCCGAAAAACTAAGTTCAAACATGTTGTTTTCCACACGCATAAAAAAAATTAGTCACTTGTGCAACAATATATTTAAACCTAGTTTTCGGTACTATAAACTATTCAGAATGTTCTGAAAATTGCGTCGATGTTCTAAATAACTACAATATACACGGTCATGAAAAAAAATTACGCCGAAAATTGTTCAAAGGTCGAGAATATTGAGAGCTCTACCAATAGGGCTTATAGTGAAGCCCCTATACAAAAATTGTCATATATATATAGGGAATTTCTCGTGTAGGGGCTTCAAAAAGAGCCCTACCGTAAGGCTCTTAGTGTTTCTCGACCCGTGAACAGTTTTCGGCACGAATTTTTTTTATGACCGTATATATTGTAGCTATTTAGAGCATCCTGCAAAGTTTCAGAAAATTCCGAATAGTTTACAGTACCGAAAACTTAGTTCAAACATGTTGTTTCCACGCGCATAAAAAAAAATTAGTCACGAGTGCAACTATATACATATATATATATATTTATATAATTCACACTCTTAAATGATAATAAGAAGGGTGCCTCAAAAATCAGAGAGCACCAAATATATCACAAAAAAAATAACAAACAACTTGATTGGCTAAGAACTAAGAACACAACCAACATACAAATAGGAAATAACACCAGAGAAAACTACTAAAAATATGTTAAGGTAGATTACGACACAAGCTAAATTAAAGGAAACTTTTTATTGATATGGTATTTTAATCTTTAATGTATAATATATATATATATATATATATGACATTACCATAATTTTAAGGAATGCAGTATTGAATTTGATGTTATTAATGTGGTGCTGGTTGTCTTTGTTTCTTCACATGTAAACTAACTTTAATTATGTAATTTGGTCCATGCTCTTTAAGTTATCAAAAACATTTACAATAATAATAATGAGAGACACATCAATACAAAAATAACTTAATAAAGTCCTATGCTAATCATACTTTTACTTTTTCTTATCTATTTGTTGTTTTCTTTATACATGTACTTAATGGTGGCCCAAGGCTAAGGCTTCCTTGTCCTTTTCTAAAGTTATGCCATGAGTGAGTATACCAACAGCAAAAAAATCAGAACTATTTTTCTTAGAGTTATCAATTTTCTAATCAATAAATATCATTATTGTATCTTGTTCTACTTTTTGGCTTCCTTTGAAAATAAAGGGGTGATGACAACTTTAGTGCATTTAAAAATTAAAGTAGTTACATATACATCATGCCATGGATATCTATCTCAATCATTAAATGTTTCTAACAATTCTTCCACTTCACATAAATTGAACCCATTTATTTAAATTGGATAAGTTTCACTTTCTTGGCAATGATTCTACACCTTTTGTCAATTTATTTTATTTAATCTAATAAAAAGACTCTTTGTTTTATCATGGAAACTTATCAATTTAATCCCATATGTTTTGACTAAGTACAAATTTAAACAAGCTTTTCAAGAATCACAAAACTAACTTACCAAACTAAATCTTACATTAGTTCTTTTTTTTTATATAACATTATTTTAATAGCCTTAGTACAATTAAAATTTATCTACGCACACTTTATTATTTTTAAGTACCATAATTATATTATAAAATATTTACAGTTTAAAAAATGTTTTGAAAAAAACATAATAAATCAAATTTGAATTTTGTATTAGGAATTTAAAATAATTGTAAGATTTATTTGGGACTAAAATAGGATAAATATATATATGACCAAGTAAAATGAAAATTATAGAGACACTTAAATTAGGAATATGAATAGGAATATGAGAATTTTGGTTTGAATTCCCATGTGTAATGCATCCAAAATGCTCTTTTATCTTTCGATATCACATAAAGTCTTTATGATGTACTGCTTTCTTTTTCCATACAACTGTCTTCTATGATATGAAGAGGGATTCTATCTGCTAGATAAATATATTTTTGTACAATACTATGCAAAAGTATTTGATTAAATAAATATTATAAATAAATAAAAAAATACAAATAAATAAAATAGTACAGATAAATAAAAATAGATGGATATATAAAAAATACAACTCATAACAATACAAATAAATATATAAACCGAATAAAGAAATAAAACATAAAAAGAAGAACAAGAATAAGAACAAACTCTAGAAATGGACTCTTATACTCACACAACCAAAGTATAAAGTAGTGGGGATCATTATTTTGAACAAGATTCAAGGCTTTTGTCCAAAAACTTATACACCATATTCTCTAAGCACTCAGGAATCTCACAAATAGAAATAGCTATCTGGAATTATCAAGCATTTGATATATTTTTAGCCAAGTGCTTTAATAGATAGAAATTGTGTGCCTTACAAGTGGGCATTAGACTCATATTTATAGAGTTTTAAGACACCATTTGAATTTCAAATGTCACTAACCCTTTGGCCGTTAACAATGTTTTATTGAGTTGTTTATGGAATTAAATTGAAGATTTAAGAGTTACTTGTGTTGTTGAAAATGTTCAATAAATAGGGAAAATAGAATTTAGCCGATAGCACCCCAGACCGCAGCTTGGGATATTCCAGGCTGCGACCGTGAGCTTCTGATTCTCAGGGCGCGGCATGAAGGCTTGTAACCTCCCAATTTTGCACATTTTCTCAAAACGTCTCAATACATTTCCTACGTAACTTTGTAACTTTCATACACCTAATGAGGGTTAAAACATATTTTCAACATCCATATTACATTATGACTTATGAAATTCATTTTCAAAATGTGTAATTCTCAATCTACATATTATTTGGTGAATTTTGGAGAGTACAAGTTTGTAGATGATTTTGTAGCTAAAAAAATATGTTACACAATTCCACACACGCATTTATCCAATTTTTATAACGGGAAATCTACAAAAATGCACTAAAAGTTTAAAAAAAAGCTGAAAAATATGGTGCATTACAAAAATACGAAATTTTTGGATAAAAACACGAAATGACAAAAGTGTAAATACGGAGTGACAAAATCATAAATAAAAGCTGTAAAATACAAATTTTTTGTGATCAACGTTTACAAACTAGTAAATATATGTTACAAACTTGTAAATATCTGTTACATATTTGTAAATAATATTTACAAAATCAGTTATAGAATTGTAGACTTTTTTTTGTAGATAAAACTTACAAAAAAATTCGTAACTAAATTTTTTTTATTTTTGTAACAATGGTTTACAAATCTAGTTTTACAACGAAGAAATATATTTTTGTAACTAACATTTATAAAAATATTTTATAGTTAAGAAATCATAAACAAAATATACATAAAAATATTATACTTTTCCATATTGTTATAATATTGTACCAAAAATTACATGAACCATCGTATTTATGTTATACAACTTAAAAATATAAATTTAAGATATTCATTATTTATAAAACACTTTATTGAATATAGTGGTGAAATACAATATTTTTTTTAAACAAGTTTTACATTTTTGTAACAACAATTTACAAAACTAATTTCACAACTGAAAATTTTATTTTTGTAACTCACATTTACATAAATATTTATAAATTTATTTAACATAATTATTACAAAGATTTACAAAACTAGATTTTTAACTTTAAATATATTTTTGTGACAAAACTTGAAACTTGGATTAGATTATGATTTTGGTTTAACATTGAGTGTTGAGATTTGACTAGCTATGATTTAAAAAATATATATAATATTTTTATAAAGAATA
This sequence comes from Humulus lupulus, assembly GCF_963169125.1. NCBI lineage: Eukaryota > Viridiplantae > Streptophyta > Magnoliopsida > Rosales > Cannabaceae > Humulus > Humulus lupulus. Next base: position 194,628,677 of record NC_084799.1, on the reverse strand, counting down.
ATAATATTGTGATTATTTTTCACTGTATATTATAACATATATATTATAACATATAGTTATTAATATTAATTTTAATTAACAACATATTGTAATTTGTATAAATATTTATTTATTTTTTGAGTAATTGTATAAATTTTAATATTAATAAATACATTTATTTTAAATAAAAATAAATTAATCTACTTTATTTTATTTTATTGAAGGTAGTAATTATAATTATTATTACTTTTATTATTAAAACGAAAGTAAAAAAATGATTGGGAAAACCTATGTCTGAATTCGAAGACAAAAAAAAATTTAAAATAAAAGACAATATATATATATTTGATTGGGGCTCTCGTATTTTTGTAATTTATTAAATATACTGTATAAAATGAATTTTTTTTTTATTACCATAGAATGTAATTACTCCTTTTATAATTTATCTTACTAATGTGACATATCACATATTATTAATAACATTATATTATATTATATAAAATAATATAAGAATCTCAACATATAAAAAAAAAACAAAAAATTAACAATTTTAAAAATAAAAAACTCCAACTTTTTAATCATTCCTAATTTTCCTTTTTTTTTAATTAAACAAATAATCAAAATTCATCCATAATAATGGCAAAAGAACTGACCTTAATTATATTCCCATCAAATTTCCCCAATAATGTCCTTTTCTTTTTCAATAATGACAACCGAAGTTATCATTAATACACACTTAAACAATCAAATCAATGATTAATTTTATCACAAATTCAATATTTTCACAAAGCAACTCCATTAAGATCAAGGTCATCGTCGTCGTCGTACCTTATCGGCCGTTGATTTCTTCCAGAATCGTCGATCAACTTAGCGCCGATGATCGTAAGGATGTGAAGCATGTCTTCGGCTTCGTAAGCGGTTATCCTTAGCTGAAATCTCAAATCGTCAACTCCTCCATTCACGTCGTCGTCTTCGGCAGCAGCGACTGCCGTGGCCAAGCTACTCTGTAACTCTGCGATGTCGTTTTTGAGATCCCAAAGTTCGGCGATCTTTTGTAGGGCCGGAGAAGGAAAGGCGTCGAAGAACAATTTGAGAAGAGAGGATTCGACTGTGTCCGCCATTGAAACACAAATCTCAGAAATGAAGAAGAAGAAGTTTCAGAGAACATATAATATATTAAGAAATATCAAAAGGCTAACAAACCCAAATAAATAAATAAATAAAAAGCTTATAATAATGTTGATTTGTTTATTCGTTGACTTAAAGTCAATACAATTTTTATGTATTAATAATATTCAATGGAGTCTCCTTTCCCACGTCCCTTCACTACTGGGGCATTATTGTCTTTTTTTTATTTGAGTATTATTATTATTATTATTATTATTATGTACAAAAGTGTTAATGTTGTGATATTTATTTTTGGTTATAGTTGGAACATGTTGAAATATCTAAATCTTTTATATAAAAATTGTATAGACAATCAAATTTTTTTGTTTTAAAGGATTCTTATTTTTCTTTCCGTTATTTTTAATGGAATATTTTTATATTTAATAGTAGATTATAAATATAATTTAAAATTAAATAAATAATTAAACAAATTAAAATAAGATATTTTTTAATTATTTTACAATAATAATTATTTAAAAATAATAAAACCATACATTTTTTAATTTAAATAAAATTTAATTAAACTTAAACTTAATATTATATTAAACATATAATATATAATCTTTTATTGTCAATGTCAAATTCAAAAATTAGAACAAACATAAACTTAAACAAAAATAAATAAACTAATTAATTAAAATATGATATTTTAAATAATTAAATCATATTTATTTAAAAATAATAAATGCATACATGTTATTTTTTATTTTATAAATTTGTGTGATAGTTTATTTTTTATCAAGTGATTGGAACTCTTTTTCTTCATCAAATTCACCAAAAGACATTGTGAGATACATTAGAAACTAAAATAGTTTATGCATAGGTACTATTGTCGACAATATAACTTTTTCTATTCTTATTTTTTGTTTCTATTATTAATGTCTTTTTAAATATTATTATATTTTATATATATATATCATGTAGTCATGTAAATATATATTTATGTTAACGTTGTGTTTAGATATCATATATGTAGAGATTATTGATATAAATATTTATATATATTATAGAATTATAATTCATTCTATATATATATATATATATATATATATAAAGGAGAGCTTCAAGGAGATGATGTGACACTCTAAAATTACTCCAAACTATTTTTTCTATTTTCTCCTTTAATCTAATTTTTTATTCATTTTTATTAATAAGGAGATGATGTGTCATTCCAAATTATTTTTTCCTTTAATCTAATTTTTTATTTTTTTTATTAATAATTATTTAAACTTTATTTTTTAGATATTTAAATAAGATATTTTTTTAATTAAATACCTAATAAACTAACAAAAAATAAAATAAAAAAAAACTACACTAAACATTATTTTTTTTAGATATTTAAATAAGATATTTTTTGAATTAAATACCTAATGAACTAACAAAAAATAAAATAATAAAAAAACTACAAATATATACTACATAATATACTAATAAAATAACATAAAAGATTATCCAAACGAGTAATCAACATTTTGATAAAACATAAGGTCCACGAGTTTATTTTAAAAAATAAATGGTCAAAACGGGTAATCGGCTAAAATACAAAGTTCAAAATGGTGTGTATATATAATTTACTTTCTATAAAGAATTTTTAACACTTTGAATAAATACATAGTCCAAAGGTTAATTTTTAAAAATAAAGAGTCAAAACAAGTAATCGGCCAAAATATAGTGTTCAGATAACCAATCTATCTATTCCTATTTTTAACATCTTGACAAAACTTGAGGTCAACAAGTTAATTTTTAAAAATAAAGACCCCAACGAGTAATCGGCTAAAATACAATGTTCAAAATAATGTGAACCCTTACAAAAAAACATATATTATATATAATTTAATTTTTATAAAGAATTTTTAACCTTTTGAATAAATATATGGTCCAAATGTTAATTTATAAAAATAAAGGGTCAAAACGAGTAATCAGCCAAAATACAATGTTCAAATAATTGATCTATCCAATCCTATATTTAAATTTTTGACAAAACACGAGTTTTAAAAGTTAATTTTTAAAAATAAAATGTTCAAACGGGTAATCGTCCAAAATAAGTCTTATACAAAATATAAATTTCCATATACATAATTTAGACTTTTTATAAAAAAAAAAAAAAATCACGCAAAGCGTATAATAATGATAATAATAAAAAAAAAAAATGCACACGTACAACAAAATTTTTGAATTTTGTTTTCGGTACTTTAATTATTCAGAATTTTTCAAAAACTTGTAAGAGATTTGATATACAATAGACACCATTATGAAAAAAAAAATTGTATTCAATACGCCCTCACGTGTCCATATAAGGAACATGTTGTACGAGTAGGGTGAAAAAGAATCCATGTCATAGCATTCTCCTAAAAGTATTTTAAAATATGTATATTTTTTAATAATTACAAAAGACTGCGCGAAGCGCGGTTATGTTTTCTAGTTATATATATATGAAAAAATAGTTAAACAATTTTTATTAAAATTACAGACAATGTTAATAACTTTAAAACTAAGCAAACGCGCATTGCATGTTGTTTTTACCTAATATATATATATATATATATATATAATGAAAGTGAGAAGACTTGAGGACAAAAAAAAATGTATTATATTCACTCCAAAAAAATATATATAGACAACCCATTAATAAAAAAAAATTAATACTTTTTCTCAATATTTTTTTGACATTCTTTAATTTTTTTTGTTAATTTTAAAAATTTTATTTTATCTTGTTTTCTTAATTTTTTTAAATAAAGTACAATTTTTTTAGAAAAAAAACTCTTCGACAAGTTTTCATATTTTTTTGTGTAAATTTTTATTTTATTTAAATATTTAAAATATATATTATTTATATGTATTTTTTAGAATATAAAAAGAAAAAAAATTAGAAAAATGTGAGCATAAATTAATAAAAATATTACATATATATTAATTTTTAATAAAAATGGGATGTGTTAATCAAATTTTGAGTTGCAAATATAATAACCCAACAAATTATGAGTTGTGATTAAGTTGTTTTTGGATTTTCCAATTCTTTAATTTCTATGTTTTCCAAAATTATAAAAATTATTTGCAAATTAACATAGAGTATTATTACATATATATCCATCCAAAAAAATAATAATTGTCTAGCCAAAAGAGGCTATCAACGCAGAAAGTTTAATTTTTCTATTATTATATATATATATATTTATTGGAAGTGACTATAATATTTTTTTTTGGACAAAACTAGTGCATCATTTTTTTTATTTTTGGCATAATTATAATCATATTTTTTTTTATACGACAGTGTACATAATAGCTGTCTAGAACATCCTACAAATTTTCAATAAATTTTGAATAAATTATGGTATCGAAAACAATGTTTCAATCAAAGAATAAGTCAATCCTAATTAGTATAACTATATAATATAAGTCAAAGAATAAGAAAGGAAAAAAAAAAGATGTTAGAATATTATTTGTTTGGTATATAAAATCAACTAATTGATTTAATATATTAAAGTCAATATTTAATTTATTGACAAAATATTCTAATTAATGGTCAACATTGTTTGTTACCTGATTTTGTTGTTACCCGATTTTTCATATCCCAACTGATTGAGGAAATATCTCAATCTGTGGCAGAGACTCTGATGGTAAGTCTCACTCTATAAATATAGAGTACCGGTCCCCAAGCTCGCTGCTCATTCTGACTTTCAGTAACTCCATCTAAAAGAGTTAGTGAGAGCTTGGAAGCCCGTGTACTCGTTCTAACTTCTGTTCTTTTTCTTTTGTAGATTTAAAGCTAGATCGAGGTTATCAATAGCAATGGCTGGAGGTATACAATATTCGATCCTTTTTGTATATGTTCATTCTATATATTAATTCCGCCTACATGTATATAGAATTGTTCATATGCCCACTTTCATATTAATCTAACATTTGGTATCAGTCGCCAGTTTACATCTCTGCCTTGCTAATTTTATCTGCATATATATTTATTTGATTTATATATGTCTTCATATTCATATTCATATATATATATACATATAGCTACGTTTTTTTTTTTTTTGTTGGCCTACATTTAACAAAATTTCTTTTGGTAATTTTATTGTTTTTGTATTGTTTTGTGTTTAAATATATGTTATATCTAACATATTTTAGCAATATAAACAAATTATACACATATATTTTTTTTATGATTTATAGATGTGCCTATGTCTTCATCTATACACATATATTATATATTTGTGTATATAGTTTTATATATTGTTTGAGGGCCATATTCATAATTTTTTTTTTTATTATTTTTATTTTGATAGAGAGTTTTAATGTCTCATATTTTTTGATTTTTTGTTTCAAAACTAATTTTCCACATAAGTACCATTAGAAATCCTTCATATTATTTTTTCTAATGATCTATGTTTCCAAATCAAGTTTTGAGAATCCAAAATCAGTTTTGCAACCTTCATGTACCCGGTTATGGCCAAAAACAATTTTGATATTAAAGTTCGATTTTTTGTTGTTGTTTAATCAATCTAACTTCATGAATCTCTTTAGACATGAATTTCGAACCAATTTGGACAATAAATTTTCTCTTGCCAATTTAATTAAAACATATAATTTTGGTAAATTATATATTTGGAAATTAATTAAAATGTGCACTTACTTGATTTTGGTGTATGGTATATTTCTTTTATTCATGCAATATTAAATAATTGTGCTATTTTAAGAATGTAATAAATTTTTACAATTAAGTTTGTGCAATTATTTTATTAATTCACGAAATCAGTAAATGATGTTATTGTCTTATTAAGCATGATTTTTTCTGCCATTAAGTATATATATGGAATTATTGTATTTTCTTACATATAATTAATTATACTAATTTGTATGATTATTTTGTTCTTATTCATGCAAAATTTATTTTGAGTATAATTATCTTTAATTTTATATGTATGCCTTTATAATTTTAAATACATTATATATATTCCATTATTGTGCTAGATATATTTAGATTATATTCAAAAATTAAGATAGGTTGAATAATATTTAGCACATTAATTTATTCATAAAACATTTAGGGTGAATAAAATTATGAATAATTCATAAACAATTTTGTGGTTGACATAAGAACGCATGAAACTGAGACAAATGCTCAAATCTAGAACGGTTTTTAATGATCTTCGGACGACCACACTAGGAGCACTACTCTCTGTGATTGCCTATTATGTTATAACGAAATTGTTCTTAGGTCTTCCTAGAGCCTAAAACATAATGTCTAGTGAACCATATAATTTTACATAATTAGGGAGTAGCCACAGCATCTTTAATTATATAAAATTATATATTAATTTGAAAGGATCACATAATGGACAAAATTGTGATTAATTATATAAATATAACAATTTTACCCCACAGGGATTTTATTATATTTATATAATTAATTAGGATAATATATTAAATTAATTTTCTTAATTTACCCACAGGAGTTATGATAATTAATTTAATAGTTTTATCATAAAGTTTAATAAAGATAGAAGTATCAAACCTTACTTTATCCCAAATAATTCGTTTGAATAATCTATCATCATTTACATCCAATTTTATTAAATTAAAAATTTAGCCCACAGGCAATTTTTGTTTAATAAAATTTCAATCTTCAGCATGTTATACATTGGTAAAACATGACTTCATTAAGCCTCAATCTTCTAAATCTAAGTTTGTAATCCTATTCATGCAGCTTCTTCATCATCCTCTAGTTTTGCTGAAATCCTTACCGAAATTCCTGAGCTTAGGGGTGATAATTTCAAAATCTGGAAGGAACGAGTTCTTCTTCATTTAGGCTGCGCCGACATGGACTACGCAATAAGGAAGGACGAACCTGCTGCAATCACTGTGACTAGCACTGCTGCTCAGATCGCACTATATGAGAAATGGGAGCGGTCCAATCGCCTCAGCATCATGTTCATCATGTCCAAGATCCCTCTGGGAATGCGTGGATCGGTGGAGCAACCTGAGAAAGTCAAAGACTTGATCAAACTGATCGATGAGCAGTTCGACACTTCGGACAAACCACTTTACAACAACCTCATCCACCAGTTCTCATCCACAAAACTCACTGGTGTCAAAGGAGTTAGAGAACATATTTCAAAGATGAGGGACATTTCTGCTCAACTGAAGAAACTTGATGTAGTCATTCCTGAAACCTTCCTGGTCCACTACATCCTTAACCATCTTCCACCTCAATATGGGCCTTTCAAAATTTCCTACAACACACATAAGGACAAATGGAGTATCAATGAACTGATAACCATGTGTGCTCAAGAAGAAGCAAGGCTCCTGCAGGAACAAGGTGAAAGTGCTCACATGGCCACCCAAGGCAAGAAACGCAAACCATCCAAGAAGGACAAGGAGAAAAATAAAGTGCCTCCCCAAGGCGATATAAAGAAGGATTCCATCAAATGTTTCTTCTGCAAAAAGAAGGGACATGCGAAAAAGGAATGCGCCAAGTTCAAGAAATGGATGGACGACAAAGGTAATCCAATTTCATTCGTATGTTATGAATCTAATATGGCTAATGTTAATATTAAGACATGGTGGATTGATTCTGGATCGACAATTCACATTTCAAATTCCTTGCAGGGTTTACAAAACCTAAGGAAGCCAGTGGGAAGTGAGCAAAGCATCTTATCCGGAAACAAGATGGGCTCACATGTGGAGGCTATAGGAACGTGCCATTTAGTTTTAAGTAGCGGTTTTGTTTTAAAGTTAGAAAAGACATTTTATGTACCAAGTTTCTCTAGAAACTTGATTTCCGTTTCAAGACTTGTACCTTTTGGTTTTTCCTTTACATTTTCAGACAAATCTTTTAATTTATATAATAAATCTGAATGTGTTGGAAATGGTATTTTGTCTGATGGTCTTTACTGCCTTAATTTACAAAACAATACCGCTTATAATACTATGCACGTTCACGCTGGCAATAAAAGATGTGTTATGAATGAGAATTCCTCTACATTATGGCACCGGAGATTGGGACATATCTCTATTGATAGAATTAGAAGGTTAGTAAATGATGGGGTACTCAATACCTTAGATTTTACTGATTTTGATACTTGTGTGGATTGCATTAAGGGAAAGCATACCTCCAAGTCTAAGAAAAGTGGTGTCCATAGGAGTTCTGACCTATTAGAAATCATACATACTGATATATGTAGTCCAGACATGGACTTATATGGTCAGAAATACTTCATCTCTTTCATAGATGATTACTCACGCTACATGTATATCTACTTACTTCATAACAAAAGTGAAGCGTTAGATGTCTTTAAGATATTTAAAGCTGAAGTAGAGAAACAATGCAACAAGCAAATTAAGATAGTGAGATCAGATAGAGGTGGAGAATATTATGGTAGATACACTGAAGATGGACAAGCACCTGGTCCTTTTGCAAAGTTTCTTCAAGAAAATGGGATTGTTGCCCAATATACCATGCCCGGTACACCCGAGCAAAATGGTGTTGCAGAAAGGAGAAACCGAACATTGATGGACATGGTGCGAAGTATGCTTAGCAGCAACCCTAAACTTCCTAAATCCTTGTGGACTGAAGCTCTAAAGACATCCGTGTACATATTAAATCGAGTTCCAACCAAGGCAGTCTCCAAAACTCCTTTTGAATTATGGAAAGGTTGGAAACCGAGTTTGCAACATGTACGCATTTGGGGATGCCCATCTGAAGTTAGGGTATACAATCCACAAGAAAAGAAACTGGACCCAAGGACCATAAGTGGATACTTTATTGGTTACACTGAAAGGTCTAAAGGTTACAAGTTTTATTGTCCATCTCATAGCACTAGGATTGTGGAATCAAGGAATGCAAAATTTCTTGAAAATGCCTTGATTAGTGGGAGTGATCAATCCAAGGACTTAGGTTCTGAGAAAGATCCTTTAGAACCCTCCACCTCAAGAGCAAGATTGATTGTGGTCGATAACACCCCTGCAGTCCAAATGGATGTTGAACCACCACAGCCAATTGTTGAAGATCCACAAGTCAATGATGAAGTTCAAATGGATCAAGTTGTTCAAGAGTTGCCTATAATTGTTGAACAACAAGCTGAACCACCCGCTCCTCAAGAGCCTGCTGGTGTAGCCTTAAGAAGATCCACTAGGACAATAAAATCGGCGATACCTAGTGACTACATTGTGTATTTGCAAGAATCTGACTACAATATTGGAGCCGAAAATGATCCAGAAACGTTTTCACAAGCTATGAATAGCAAAGAATCGGAACTGTGGTACAATGCCATGAATGAAGAAATGAATTCTATGAAAAGCAACGGAGTCTGGGATCTTGTTGAGTTGCCTAATGGGGCGAGGGCTATTGGGTGTAAATGGGTCTTCAAAACAAAGAAAGACTCATTAGGCAACATTGAGAGACACAAAGCGAGACTCGTTGCTAAAGGATTCACTCAAAAAGAAGGAATTGACTACACGGAGACCTTTTCTCCGGTATCTAAGAAAGATTCCCTCAGAGTTATCCTGGCATTAGTTGCTCATTTCGATTTAGAGCTACAGCAGATGGATGTGAAAACTGCCTTCCTAAATGGTGACCTAGAGGAGGAGGTATACATGAAACAACCAGAATGATTCTCCTCTAGTAATGGTGAGCATTTGGTGTGCAAGCTTAAGAAGTCCATCTATGGTTTAAAACAAGCGTCCCGCCAATGGTATTTAAAATTCCATGATGTCATCTCTTCTTTTGGATTTGAAGAGAATGTCATGGATCAATGTATATACCAGAAGGTCAGTGGGAGTAAGATTTGTTTTCTTGTTTTATATGTGGACGATATTCTTCTTGCAACCAATGATAAGGGCATGCTACATGAGGTGAAGCAATTTCTCTCAAAGAACTTTGAGATGAAGGATATGGGTGATGCGTCTTATGTCATTGGCATTAAGATCCATCGAGATAGATTCAAAGGTATCTTAGGTCTATCTCAAGAAACCTACATTAACAAAGTTTTAGAGAGATTTCGGATGAAAGATTGTTCACCAAGTGTTGCTCCTATCGTTAAGGGTGATAAATTAAATTTGAGCCAGTGTCCAAAGAATGATTTTGAAAAGGAAGAAATGAAGAACATCCCATATGCTTCTGCTGTTGGAAGCTTGATGTATGCTCAGGTGTGCACACGACCCGACATTGCCTTTGCTGTCGGAATGCTAGGAAGATTTCAGAGTAACCCGGGATTAGACCACTGGAAAGCTGCAAAGAAAGTTATGAGGTATCTTCAGGGTACTAAGGATTACAAACTCATGTTCAGACGAACCGACAACCTGGAAGTAGTTGGCTACTCAGATTCAGACTTTGCTGGTTGTACTGATTCACGTAAATCAACTTCTGGTTACGTGTTTATGTTTGCCGGTGGAGCTATATCATGGAGGAGTAACAAACAGACCTTGACTGCTACTTCTACTATGGAAGCCGAGTTCGTTTCGTGTTTTGAGGCTACATCGCATGGTGTATGGCTAAAGAGTTTCATTTCAGGCCTTAGAGTTGTAGATTCAATATCTAGGCCATTGAGAATGTTCTGCGACAATTCAGCTGCTGTATTCATGGCTAAGAACAACAAGAGTGGTAGTCAAAGCAAGCACATCGACATCAAGTACTTAGCTGTGAGAGAACGTGTTAAAGAAAATAAAGTGGTCATTCAACACATTAGCACTGAATTGATGATTGCTGATCCTATGACGAAAGGCTTGCCACCTCATAAATTCAAGGATCATGTAGTGAACATGGGACTTGGTTCCTTTATGTAAATTTATTGTACAAACTGAAGTTATTATCAATGAAACTCTTATTTTGATGTTTTCTCATATTTATGCGCATCTTAATTTTATTTGAGAAAATTTTATCTTCATAGGACCTGAATAAACATAAGGTTTATTCGTTTAAGTACATAGCCACATAAATTACATTGTTATGTAATAAATATATTGTAATACATGGAAGATAATACTCGTCATAAAAAGAGGACCTATCGCCATGATTCATGTGTTTATTATCTAACAGGGATGATCGTCGGGCTTAAGTAATACATTAATTTAAATGCTGACCAAGTGGGAGAATGTTAGAATATTATTTGTTTGGTATATAAAATCAACTAATTGATTTAATATATTAAAGTCAATATTTAATTTATTGACAAAATATTCTAATTAATGGTCAACATTGTTTGTTACCTGATTTTGTTGTTACCCGATTTTTCATATCCCAACTGATTGAGGAAATATCTCAATCTGTGGCAGAGACTCTGATGGTAAGTCTCACTCTATAAATATAGAGTACCGGTCCCCAAGCTCGCTGCTCATTCTGACTTTCAGTAACTCCATCTAAAAGAGTTAGTGAGAGCTTGGAAGCCCGTGTACTCGTTCTAACTTCTGTTCTTTTTCTTTTGTAGATTTAAAGCTAGATCGAGGTTATCAATAGCAATGGCTGGAGGTATACAATATTCGATCCTTTTTGTATATGTTCATTCTATATATTAATTCCGCCTACATGTATATAGAATTGTTCATATGCCCACTTTCATATTAATCTAACAAAAGAAGCATACTTTTTTTTTTAAAAAAAAGAAAGAATTACATGCTTAAGATTAAGCTAACCCTCACTTTTGGAACAACATTTATTTATTTATTTGTAAAATACAATTTCATTATTTATATATGTATACATATTTAATGGGATATATAATAGAATATGAGAAGTTTCGATCATTGAATGCCATTGATGTTCTTCTATTTCAAGTTTTTGAGTTCTTCTTCTTCTTCTTCTTGAAGATTTCGAGTTCCATCATTGACATTCTTTTGGCTGGTTAATCTTGTTTGGTTAACATATGGTTTATTTATGGATTGTTTAGCCTGTTGTAGACTACTAACTGATTATTACTTTAAAACTAAAAAAGGTGTAATATGAGCAAAATTCATACTTCTATTTTCACATGTTTTATTTGTTGTCAAATTCATTGTCAAAACTAGATGTATAGATGGTCATGAGTTGAACTGTTTATCATCGAAATTTCATCAAACTTTCTCATTGGATCTCTTTTGGTAGAGAAAATAGTCCAAAATTTTGCTTTTAGATATACACTACTATAAAATTGAACTTTCCCAATACCCAACTGCAATAGTCAACAGAGTTGACTACCGTAATTGCTTATTAGATGCCTTATTACAAGAGTTTGACAAAGACGATCATTTTAATAATATGTATCAAATCAGTTTAGGGTTGTTAGAGTCATAAGATGAGAAATTTTTTCCTTATCGTGCTCGTGCTTCACCAACCCTAGAATTTTCTTGATTGAGAATTTGGTTTAAAGTAAGCCCTTAAGGATATTTTATGTATGGTATTTGCCGCATGAATACTCAATGTTTCACACTTGTTACACTTAAATACCTTATTCAATGTTCAATATATGTTAAAAGATAAATATCTAATATTTTTTCTTTATGATAAAAATACCGATCGAAAGTTGCTAAAACATTACATTTGTCAGTACCTTACCTCCTATGTTAAAATTGCTAAGTGTTGACTCACTAGATTTGTATCACTTCATAATTTGAGTATTTTTGTCATCAAAATATGTATTTTTTAATTCATTTTTCTAATTTAAAATATTTAAAAAAAATGAAATAGATTGATTACAAAGTGACAAATGTATGCTTAGTCAACATGTTTAACAGTTAACAAAGAAGGTACTTACAGAAGCAATATTTTAGCAACTTTACGTATTTTTGCCGCAAAGAAAAAAAAATTAGGTGCTTATCTTTAAAATACATTAAATATTAAGTATTTTTACCGTAAAAATAAAAAATTAGGTATTAAACTGTAACAAACATGAAACATTAAGTATTTACGTCGCAAAATCCATAACTATGTGTGAGATGTACATACATTTTAAATGAAAAATTTAGACCAATATTAAATATTAATTATGAACACATAAAAATAAGTCGCGTAAGGAATTTAAATATTAAAATTTTTAAGTAATTTATAGGTGAAAAAAAGGTGATAGTTGAGGTTTTTCGGCTTCAAATACCCTGTAATTTATTGGCAATTTATCATGTACTACTCTACTTGTAGTAAATAAATTTAGTAATATCTCATTTATATTTGTAATTTTTTTCCTTGAAATAATAGTAAATAAGATATATTTTTTATTTTATTTTTATAATTGGTGAGAATGATATTTTTTTTTAAGTGATTTTGTTGGCTTAATTTTGATAACAATTAATGATATCTATCTAAAAATGTAACCGACTATTTAAATTTGTCGATCAACTGTTTGAATTTTGAATTATCAAAACTATGCTACGGTACGATGCAAAATAAATTAAAAAAATATATATTCCATTTTGCCAAGTCTCATTTAATAAAGTGTTATATATATATATATATATATATATATATGTTTGTGTGGAGAGATGATGAGTGAAAATAGCCAATGAAGCTTCCAAGGTCAATTGATTAAGCTTGCTCTTTCTCCAAGTTGTGTTCCTTTTCCACTCTTAATTTTAAATTAAAAAACTACAAAGATCCCTTTACATACCACAATTGCATTATTTAATAAAAATAAATTCTATTAATTTCACACACAACATATATATATATATATATATTAATTTTAAACAATTAATATTGTATGTTTTAAATTCACGGTGTTTCCTAAAAATGAACTATTAATATAGGTGATTTAAAACTATGTCAGTCACATCATCAATATAATATATATATATATATGTATAACATATATTATTGATTTTAAATATCAATTTGTAAACAGACTTATATTGAAAATTTATTTACAAAATATTTTATGGGACCACTTATCATTTGGAATAAGCCTACAAAATACTTTTTTTTGTTGTTGTTGTTGTTGGGAAGTGTATAAAATACTTTGTAAATATAAATTAAAATAATAGTTTAAGTACATAGCATTAATAATTCAATTTATCTATAAATATATTTATTTAAGGAAATAATAGTTTATTCTTACATGTAAGAAGCCGTTGTTTATTATGGAAACAAAACTGTCTGTTTATTAGGCCAATTGAGACACTAATTATTTCATTAATCTTTGCACATGTCAGGACAAAAGAAAAACAAATATAATAAATAAACTTCTATCTCTAATCTATATATATATTCTCATAATCCATTTCTTTTATTTTTAATGCAAATTTTTTATATCTCAAAGTGGGATCAAAATGTGACATGAGCATATTATACCACACAACACAAAAAAAAACACTAAATTTATGTTAAAATATGTTCAATCATATTCCCTTTTGACTATCATAATAATTAATAGTAATTAAACAAACAACTAACCATTAATTCCTTAGGAAGTTTCTTATATTATAGAAAAAGCCCTACAACCATGAATAAACAATATTATATTGAAAAAAACATGAAAATAGAATGAGTCAAAACATTAATAAATTAGAGAGTAATATATACATGTCTTTCACACCTATATATATAATAATAACAAATAATTATTGGAACAAATATTGCCTACTTATTTCTCCAAAGTAGTACCAATATTTCCACAAATGAAAATCAACTATTGTTCCTGAAAAAGCTGTCTAACAAGTCTTCTTTATCATAGGCATTCCTCTTGGAACTCAATCTGTCATCTTCATCAACAGCTCGAGTTTTCGCTGCAAAATCGTCGCGCAACTCACTCAACTCGTTTTTGACACCCCATCTCTCACCAGTCTCCTTTACCTTAGAAGAATCTAACTTTTTAGAGAGGTGTTGGTAAAGAGAGAACTCAGTTGTAGTGTTTGCCATTTTGTTTTAATTTGTTTTTGGTTGAAAAAAATAAAACAAATGAAAAGTGATGAGAGGTGTAGTAATTGGCTCATTAAAGTGATCATAAATAGCATGTAGTGTTGAAAATAAAATTGATGTCCCAATTTCCTGTCTCCTCCATGTCTCACAAATTATTTTAAAACACCTCATTCATTTATTTAACATATAGTTAAATTGATTTACATCTTTCTCTCTTCCCAACTATACTAACACTATAAATTAATGAGGTGTCTTAAAATAATTTGTGAGACATGGAAAAAACAAAAAATTGGGGACATCAGATTTTTTTTCGTTAGTGTTACCTACCAAGGTTCAAGTTATTGACATGGTCAACATTATAGAACCCTACAAGAAAATTCTTCACACATAACTAATTATGAAGAAACTTTCATACCCACCCTTTCTTTGATTACTTGACTCACAAGTCATTTTATTTTTCTAAGTCAATGAGTTTTTAATGTGTGGACTTGTTCTTTTTTATGTTTTTCTAAGGCTTTGATATCATCTACTTCTAAAGTATCTAAAGTCTGATAAAACAACAAAAATCTCAAGGGGGGAATAATTAATTTCATATAATATGTTATTATCAGAGGAGCTATCTCAGAAATTTCATAGAGATTTTTGTTATTTGATAAAGAAAAAGGAATGAATTAGCTAAGTCAGTCAATTTAGTTGGCAAAGCTTTATTTTCTTCCATTAAAATTGGGGTCAATTGAAGTGAAATTGCTAAGAAAGAAGTAGCCAAAGTTCATATTATACAATTCCAAGCAAAATAAATAATTTTTTTTTACTTAAAGACAACAACCGTATAATATGACCTAAGAGTATTTTTAGGGTTTCTAATGTCTTTTTTTTTTCATACATAACTTAATCCCTTTCTCTGAATGTTCACACTTCACTAGAAAATAAATTAATAAATAAATAATCAAAATTATTGTGTAAACCTTAGATCGTATTAAAAGCCCAGTAAATTCAAGCACAAAGCCAGGTACAAAGTTTAGGGGCTCAACCCCCTAATTTTTTATTGCCTTTTTAATTTTTATATTAAATTAGTAAAAAAAAATTATAATGTGAAAATTTAAGAAAAACAATAATAAAACCCCCCTAATAGGCCCCTTGTAAAAACCCAAATACTTAAATAAATAAGTGAAGGACTTAAATGCAAAAAATTATCAAAATTAGGTCAAAGTGCAAAATGACTTCAAAAAATAGGTATTTTGCCAAAGGACCCTAAAAATATATTTACTTTATAAATATGAATTATAATGCATTTTTATGATTTTATAAAAAGAGTATGCATGATTAGAAAAGTAAAAGATTTAACTAAACTTGATACTCCTTGGTACCATCGTAGTCATGGATATACATAATTATGAGGAGTGGCTTATCGGTTCCACTCTTTCGACTTATAGTCGGATCATTACGCAAGGTATAGATTGATACACCTCATTGTATAATTTGGTGTAACGGGACTGTATCTAGTTGTCACTTATGATTTATTATCTAGGCACAGGGTAATGACTACTTGACGAGTTTCATGATTGACTCTTTATGTGAGAAAGATTAATAAGTTTTATGAGAAATACTAGTTTTGCTAAAGGTACTAACCCTATTTTAAAGTTCATTTGACAAGAAAAGATAAGACTCCTACTGAGCTTTTTAGCTTACTCTTTTATTTTTCACCCCTTATAGGAGATTACCATTGTGAGTTAGGACATCGCCCAACATATTAGGAGACTAACTAGAAATTTGATGAGAACTTTGGTATTGACTTGGACCTAAAATTTTAGTTATCATTTTCTCTTAATGTAAAATATGTCGAAATTTGAATCTGGAATTGTAAGGCATTTAGTCAGTATTGATTTATGCCAACTTTTGAGATTATTGATAGTAATGCATGGAGGACACTCCATAGGATTTTATTTTATACTTATATCTAAATTAATGCTTAATATGTGGTCACATGACTGAGGATTTTGTATGAACCCATTAATGTTCGAGTAACTTTAAGTACTTGTACTCTCCTTATTTCTTCTGGTTAGTTATTATAAGTTAGTTTAAGATTATATATATATATATATGTATATAATTGACCTTCATATATTTTTTAAAAATATATATAAATTTTAAACAATCAATTATTATTATTATCAATATTCCTAAATATTTTTCCTTATTTTGATTATTTGGGTAAGTTCAGGAAAATTCTTCGCCAACCCATATAAACAGATGAAATTATCGTTTAGTCACTACTTAGGGCTTGGGTTGTGACACCCCTCCCCCCAATGGATTTTTTTGGCTTCGTCACTTATAGATTCTAAGATAAACATGATGACACATAGGCAAAAATTAATCTAAAATATACTTCAATGTTAGGTGTCAACGCTGGTTAAATGACATGGTCAATGCTATAATATTATTATAAAAAATTAATAAATAGCATACTAATCATATAATTTAGTTTTAGTACAAGAACCCAAAATAATAAATGAAGTTTGAATGATTAATAATAATAATAATAGTAAATCTTATTATTGGTTAATATCTAGTTTCTGTACAGTTTGCTTTAGTCTTGGGGTAGACTAGTTATTACTTTAAAACGAAAAAATGGGTAACCAGATACTATAAATTGTTAATATCATTGTTAGATAATAGATATGTCTTACAAGAATTTGGAGAAGATGATCATATCGATATGTATTGAATCATTTTTGGGTTGCCAGATAGTACGGTTCAAGATTTTTCTACTTTGAAAAAAAAAAAAAAACAATGATAATTTTTTTCCTTTTCCATGTCATCTCGTGGATTAACAGCCCTAGAATTTTCTTGGTTGATAATTTAGTTTAATATAAGCCCTTAGGATATTTTATGTATTGTCTATATATATATGTAAGAGGCACATGCATTTTAAATGAAAAATTAATTTAGACAAATATTATAAGAATGAATATAGTAATTAGACAAGTAACGATTAATATAACATGACATCAATTTAATTATATAATAGAATGAGTCAAAACATTATTAAGAAATTAAAGACAGCATAACCATGTATAAGAATAACAAATCCTATATAATATATAACCTATACTTGTTTAAAATAATAAAGTTTACAAATAATTATTGGAATAATATTAATATTAATTATTGCCCTACTTAATTTCCTATGTTACCTTAATTACTCTATTACTTTCTCTCCAAATTAACTACCAATGTCTGTCCATGAATGAAAATCAACGAGTTCTACTGAAATAACTGTCTACCATGTCTTCTTTATCATAAAGATCCCTCTTGGATCTGAATCTGTCATCTTCACCAGCAGCAGCTCCTCGACTTTTCGCCGAAAAACTGTCGCGCAACTCGCTCAACTCGTTTTTGACACCCCATCTCTCACCAACCTTCTCTGCCTTAGAAGAATCTAACTTGTCAGAGAGATGTTGGCAGAGAGAGGACTCAGTTGTATTGTTTTCCATTTCTGTTTTTGGCTCAAAAAAATAAAAATATGATGTGGTGATTGGTTCATTGGAGTGATCACCATATTATATAGAGGTACCAAGTTCAAGTTATTGACATGGTCTATGGTCAGCACTGAACCCTACAAGAAAATTCTTAACACACACAAATGTGAAGAAACTTCATGTTCCAACCTTTCTTCGATTACTTGACTCCCAAGTCATTTGTTTGTTTCTGAGAAATTATAGTAAATGACCCAAAATAATAGCATGAATAAGCTAATGACCTCATTTTTTAAAATTTTAGATAAATAACTCTTTTATATTGTTGATTACTTAAGTTAATATTTTGCACAAAGCCCCAAGTGAATATTAGGGTTTACCTAAAGTTAAAGAAAGTAAGGGTAAATGTGGAATTTCGCTATACTAATTGTTGTATTGAGCCATTTGTTGATTTTTTTAAAACTGCGACATTTATCTAAATAATGATTGTTTTGGGAGCTATTTTGCTCGTTGCCCCTTTTATTTTTTTCTAAGTCAACTATGAGTTTTCATGTTTGGATCTTGTTCTTTTTGTGTTTTTAATATTAGTTACTAATAATACTATTATTACTTGTTTTTCTAACAAAAATCTTAAGGAGAGGATTAATTAATTTCATATAATATTTTCAGAGCTATATTCTCAGAAATTTCATATTAAAAAACAAAAGAAAAGAAAAGGAAATTAATTAGCTAATTAACTCAGTCAATTTATTAGCTAGCAAAGCTTTATTTTCTCTCACTGAATTTCGGGCCAATTGAAGTGAAAGTACTGAGAAAGAAGTAGACATAGTAATCAAGGATTGATTTCGTCGAGTAACTTTAATTTTCAGAAGAGAAGAAAATAATCCATTCACATTAATTTCCTAAGAAAATTTCATATCATACATGTCCAAGCTAAATAAATAAATAAAATTCTTACTAAAAGACAACATGATATGCTAATCAAACTATACCTAAGATTATTATTCTAGGTAATAACCTCATCTTTCAACATATCCCTTTAATGTCTTCTTTTCATACATAAATTCAGTGTTCACACTTCACAAAAAAATAAATTTTAAGATAATAAACATGACATGGTCAATGCTATTATATTATTATGAAACTAAAATAAATAAAAGAATCCCAACAATAACAAATAATGATGAAGTTTGAAGGTGATTATTAGAGTAGTTAAGAAAACTCTTGAGATCAATACTGATCATAATAAAGATAAAGAATTATTAAGATGCCTGAGCTTTCTCAACTTTATTAACATGTTTGTAAAGAATTGAATATCCCAAGAACCAATTTATCCCACTGCCAAAAAATACTCAAGTATTTATATATATATATATATATATATATAAATATATATAAATAATCTCCCTTCATTATTCTTTGCACATGTTAAAGACAAAATAATAATAATAATAATAATAATAAACTTGTATCTCTAATCTACTGTCATAATCAATTTTCTTTTATTTTTAATGCACATTATTTTATATCAAAGTGATATCAGACAAGTGGCATGAGCATATTATAACATATACAACACATTCTTCAAAACCCAAAAATTAACACTAAATATATGTTAAAATATGTTGAATCATATACCCTTTTGATTATTATATATAATAATTAATATTAATTAAACAACCAACGATTATAATTTTGCTTGGGAATTTTAATATATTATAGAAAAAACCATACAAACATAGATAAATTAATAATAAAAACAATCATTTTTACACCAGTTTTATGTATGAACACGAAACATTTAACGACATCAATTTAATAAAATAATAAAATAATTATAATAGAATGAGTCAAAACATTAAGAAAATAAGACAGCATAACCATGTATGAATGTCATACACATATTATAATAATAATAATAATAAATCATATCTATTCTATTCTTCTATAAAATAAACATTACAAATAATTATTGGAATTATGTTGCTTAGATCATCTCTTATTTTGTGCTATATTCGGACAAAAAAAATTAATATATGATATATTTGGCATATTTTTTAGTTCTAATACATAATTATAAAAATTGATGCAAAAATTAATATGTCATTAATGATTATTTGATATTTTATTTAAAATATATAAAAATTATTTATTTTTTTTACATTTTAATGCTAATAGTTAAAGATAATAATAAAATAATAAGATAAAAAATATAATATTTAATATTAATAGAGAAAAATAATATTAAAACAATAAAAATTAATAGCCTAAAAATAAATAAATAAATAAAATGTAACAGTGCCAAAACAAGAAAAAGGATGGTCATTTGAACTGTTTGTCATCGAAATTTCATCGAACTTTCTCTTTAGATTGACCCAAAATGATCCAAAATTTTGTCATAATTTGGATATGGTTTTCATCATTATTATATGCCTTACAAGAGTTTGGAGAAAACGATCATCTTGATATGTATCGAATCAGCTTCGGGTTGCCAGGTTCAAGATTTGTCTTATTTGAAAGAAAAAAAAATACAATGAAATTATTTTCCATTGCCTTGTCGTGCTAGTGGATTACCTAACCTAGAATTTTCTTCATTGAGAATTATTAAACAATAAATTAGTTAGTTTTATTTCTGTTTATTAGTTTGTTTTGTACCCACTTGCTATGGTTATGTTTGGTAAAATTTTTGTTTTTGAATTTTTTAAACACAAATATAATTTTATTTTTGTTTCTTTATTTTTAAAAAATAAAAATATGTTTGACAACTATTTTTGTTTTTTGTTTTTAAAAACAAAAAATAACAAATACGTTTGATAAATTTTATTTTTATTTTTTTGTTTAACAATATAAAGTGTTAATTTGAAGAAGAAATGAAAAAAAAAAATGTCGAAAACGGTTTAAAAAAAATTGAAAGTGAAAAAATTCTATTTTCAAAATTTAATAAATTTTAATTAAAATTTTAAAAAATAATAAATAAAAATAAAGTTACCAAACACATTTTATGTTTAATTGTCAAATTTTTAATTAATTAAATAAAAAACTATTTTTTAATTGTTACCAAATAGCACCTATATAAGCAAGTATAAACCATTTTGTAAAGTGTGAAACCAAGATTTTATAAATAAAAGACTTTCATTTCTCTGTTTTCTAATATGGTATCAGTCGACTAGCAAATCAAGATTTCACAAACGATTTCTTCTCAAACCCTAGCTTCGTCTTCCATGTCTAAACCAAGAACTCGAAGCTCTTCCACCATTAACGTTCCACTCAACTCCAATACGATTCCTGATGTTCCCCAACCGCCAACTGTTGATCATGTAGCTCCTTCTTAGCCACGCAGACCTGTCGCACCTGAGCAAACTCCACTGCATCACACCGGTGACCATAGCGGTATCCCCACATCAAATCGATTTGCTTCATTTACCCATTCAGATCGACCTGCCCAAGATGATAACAATCCATATTTCTTAGGCACAAGAGATCACCCAAGGCTCATCCTTGTATCCCCATGATAAGTATCGAATTTGTCTATTTTTAATTCATTATTCTTCTATGATTATGCACTTGATTATTTTTTTTATACGTGTTTAATTAGTTTATTTTGTGTTTTTAGGATTTTCAAGACATTTGGATGAAAACAGATGAATTTGGGATGTTTTTCAAGCAATGTTAAGCTCGAAATTACAAGTCTGAAACTTCACACTTGATTTTGATATTTTTTCAATACTCTTTTGGAAATCTTCATAGAAATACAAGTTTTAGATCTTTCCTTAGCTTTCCATAGCTATTTGAATCGTCCAATTTCGAACTATATCGAGTAAGTTATGGTTAAAATATCGTCAGTGGCTGCAACTAAAGAAAAACAGAAAAAATGTTATGGTTGCGGCCAGCCACACCAACAAAGCCCAGCGGTTGCGGCCAGCAATGTCTCAGGCTGCGGTTGGAGCTCGATTTTCTGGAAATTACATTTACATGTTCTAGTGGCTGCGGCCGACAATCGATTTTTCCTTAATTTTTGAATTTTAAATGTATTTTTGAAAGGGCTATAAAAGGGGTTAGGGTTAACTTTTATAATAACTTTGGATTGCGAATTTTAGAGGCTAGAGCAGTAGAGGAGAAGAAAAGACATCATCTTCTACGTTCTTTAATCTAGTTTTTCTTTCTTCTCAAAACTACTTTGTTGTCATTGAATATTTATGTTTGTAAATATGAATGTGATTATGGAGTAGTTTTCTTTGTAGTCGATGGTCATTTCAAAACCCTAGACATGAGATCTTGAATGCATTTATAAACCTTATTCTTTCTATTCCCTTATATTAAATTACTTCTATTTTTCTATTTGAATGTTATGAATCTTGTAAAATCTTATTTAGATGGCCACGAATTAGGGTTTTGCATTGTTCTATTATCATCTTAGGATTGTTATTCACCTAATAGTTTAGGATTCTAAGTAGAGTGATAAATTGCAATTAAGATATTGTAACGGGTATTTTAATTGTGATGAATAATATAACCTAGGTTAAATGAATTGCATGCTTAATGAATTTGTTACCTAGATTAACTTGTTTCCATTGAATGTGATATTTTTCTTGGGTTAAATAGATCGCATATTTAATGGGTTTATTACTTGGTAAAAATGATTAATTAAGAGCGCTTCGCTTTAATTGATTACAATAAAGAAATTAAGCTAATTGATTGCTTAAGTGTTATTTGCGGGGTTACTGGTTTAATTGGGAATATGGAATAGTATTTGTCATTGTTGATAGATTGATTGTCGAATGTGGAGAATAATTCTTAATTGTTTCTTTAAAATCGCATTATCTATTGTTCTTTGTTTATTACGTTATTTTATGGTATTAAATCTTGAAACAAAATCCCCTATTTAATTCTTGTTTTTATTAATGATAAATTGAATAATAGTCCTCATGGGTTCGACCCTTACTACCACTTTACTAATACTTTAGTGATTAATAAGAAATAAATATATTTAAATTTGATACAGCATATGACACGCATCCAATTTTTGGCGTCGTTTCCGTGGACTATTTTATTTAATTTTGTTATCCCAAAAATTTGAAAAGAATGACGTGGCAGTAAAATTGACACATGGCATGAGTTAGTGGGGTGATCTGGCTTAATAATGGCCCAATACATCAGTTAAGGAATTGGACAGATAGTCAAGCCAAATACGCCCGATCGAAGAGAATATTTGGACTGGGGGTTGCTTGGCTCAGACCTCAGTTTGAAGACCCTTATAATTAAATTGGAGCCAAGTCCAAGAAGTTGAAGGGGAGGATTGAAGTTTGGTTCAAAATATAAAAGCAATAGGTCCGATCGGACCTAAGCTTAGGGGACCTGTAACGCCCTGGATAGCCAGGACCGCTACACTGTGTGTTTATAAAGTGCCAGACTCGCTAATCAAGTCATTAAAGTAAAAACGTGTTATTGAAATAGTAGAGGAACTAGGGTTAAAAACGTTTTGGTCTCAAAAGATACATTTTCATTGCTAAACATTGTTTATGTACATGGGATCCCAAAGATGACAGTTTAAAAGCCATACTACAAAAGTTACAAAGTTTATATACATTAACAGCCATACTAAGGCAAAATGAGCAGTTAGGTGATCTCCGTCCTGACACACTCCTCGATCATGGTGATCGAACGGCTGGCTATGTACATTTCACTTCGGAGCTCTCCACCTCAGGACTGGTCCAGCTTGCTCTTGTCTTTACCTGCACCACGTAGCACCCGTGAGCCAAGGCCCAGCAAGAACACATATCAACAATAGAACATGCACATTTAGCTGTCAAGTCAATCTCACATATGGCATCTCATAAACTTCAAGCATATCAATAGTCAAGTATTTCATATACAAAGCATATCAGCTCATATAACACAATGCACAAATGATAACCAGGGCTAGCGCTCACAAGCCGCTCCCTCTGTTATCCTTTCGTTTCTGGCTCCCAGTGGCCAATTCGCGTCCCATGCGCTAAATTCATGAACGGTACTCTTAGACCGCTTACACGTGTCCCTTGGCGTAATACCAACGATGACACAAAACAAACCTCGGGAGCACTTAGTCCCATCACATTCATACATTCGGGTGCAGCGTTCTTACCTTTCAATTTACTGATTTCCGATGCCACGTAGCCACAAGCACGGTCCTCTACCCTGAGCCTCTCCAAATTCCTAATCAAAACACAAATATAATATTCTTTGTCATTAACCAATCCAAGACTACCTCCCCGGTACCTAATCCACACTCTCGGAACCCCCAAAACCTTAGAATAACACCCCGGAGGCATCCCCCGAACCCCAAGAGCAAAGACCAAAAATTGCAAAATTTAACTCCCTGAAATTTGCCTTGTGCCGCGGCACCACATTCCTTGTGCCGCGGCACCCACCTCCAGAGACCCCTAGGCCGCGGCAAGCAAAAGCCATGCCGTGGCACACCATCGCAGACCCAGATTTCTGGGTTTCCCTTCGCATTTTCCCGAGCTCCAACCTCTCCAAATCACCTCAAACTCTATCCTAAGCCCCAAAACCAACTCTAAACCCCTAACAAACCTCACAACAACTCAAAGACATCATGCCCAAGCTCACTCACACCTTCAATCCTAAAATTCACTCTTGAATTTCCCACTTGACAACTCAAACCAGAGAAATTATGAACTGCTTGAACTCAAGCACAACCCACACTTCAAACTCCCTATACCTTAACAAAACAAACCTAATAAACATACAGAGACCTTACCTTAAGTGATAGGTTCAACCTCCAGCTCTTGACCTCCTTCCCCCTTGGTTCCCAATTATGAAATTACATAAAACCAGCCACCAACTCATCTCAATTCACCTTCCTTAACTAAAATTCAGACTTTAAACTTGGATATAACATAATCAAAATCTTACCTCTGAGTTTTCTTGGCCTAAGCTTGGTTGATAACTTCAAACATCCCTTGATTCTCCTTCCAAGAGTTTAGATTTCTGCTTCTCCTTTCTATCTCCTTTTTGCTCTTATTCTAGGTCTCCTCAATTCAGCATAACCAACTCCCAAAGTGTTATACGTATATGATATTCCCTCTTCAGCTGAAACTCATCTACTAACTGCCAAAATACCATTTTAACCCTCCATTAATATCACTTACTAACTAGACCTCAAGGGCTTATTTGTCCTTTCCCTAACTTTGCAATTCTACCACTTTCCCAATAAGACCTGTTACTCTCTATAGTTACTAATGGTTACGCAGGTTACCAAATCACCAGTTACCATTATCTAGTTTCCCAGGACCGTCCTGGCACGTGCATCACGTTTGTTTCACAGCACCCACACAATACAATTCACATATCATTATTATCACATAATATAATTCACATAGTCATTTAACATGCTTAAAATCATAATCATACATCTTAATCATAATAATCACACATAATTCCCATCATGCCCTCCTGGCACACTAATCAAGGCCCTTAAGCCTTATTAGTAAATTTGGGTCGTTACAGGACCTCTTGTTAAGCTTGGTTCGAATGAGTTCAAAGGGAATGACCAAGGCTCAAGTTTTACTCAAGGGGAAAGCCACATAATGGCCGATCAGGTATGATGTGGAAGAGGTACACTTGGGCTTGAATGAGGTGAGGAGGAGAAGTATACCTCGGACCACTTTGGTCCGAGGAGAAGGAAGTTGTGTCCGATCGGACATGGTGCTTTTGGGTACCTTGGACCATTTTGGTCCAAGGAGATGACTATGCCCGATCAAGCTTTGGTTGAAAAGGAGTGGACTATGTCCGATCGAGCATGCTCATAGGAGGTACCTTGGGTCGTTTGGGTCCAAGGTGGTGATATGTAAAAGAGTCCAAGGTCCGATCGGACCTTGGTTGAATAAAGGAAGACTCGAACCATGTTGGTCCGAGGAGAAGAAGGATGTGTCCGATCGGACATGGTGCTTGTGGAGTACCTTGGACCATTTTGGTCCAAGGAGATGTAAGTGGTGGCTCGGACCACCTTGGTCCGAAGAGAAACAACCAAGGTCCGATCGGACCTTGGTTGAACGAAGAAGGCTCGGACCATTTAGGTCCGAGGAGAGGGGCATTGTGCCCGATCGAACAAAACGCCTAAGGGAGTGCCTTGAACCATCTTGCTCCAAGGAGATGGCAAGAAAGATGGCTCGGACCACCTTGTCCGAGGAGGAAAGTGCAAGGTCCGATCGGACCTTGACTGAAGGAGTCAAATAGTGTGGTTTGAACCACCTTAAGCCAAAGAAGACAACCATTGTGTCCGATCGGACACAATGAAGGAGTATACCTCAAATGTACCTGACCTTTGGTCCGAGGAGAGCCATGCACATACCACCTTTGACCTACGTAAAGCTTGAAGAGTAGTCAACATGCATGAGAGACTACGTCAAACTGCCCGAAACTACTTCAGTGAGAATTGGTCCAAGCATCCGGGAATCACTAAATCCTCACTTGAATTTAGGGATCAGTTATATTTTAAACATTTATTTTGTAATATAAATATTAGGTAAATAATGAAATATCCCTATCTAACGGGGATATCAGTTGAGAATCCCAGTCTATAAATAGAGAGTTGGGAGGATCGTCAAGGGACCTTTGGAAAAATCAAGAGTTAACTTGTGTTCTAGAGAGAGAAAGTGTTTTCCAGAGAGAACCCCTTTTTGTATTCTGGAATATTTTACACTGAAGAAACTCAGTTGACACGGTTCATCTGATCTTGAGTGTGAATACATAATAAAATCTCTAAGTGGATTAGGCTATTACCGATCATCGGGGCTGAACCACTATAAAATCTCGTGTTATTTACTTTCATTGAAAAAACTGTCTGTTGTCGTTTATAATTCTCTTGAAGGTTTGTCGTAGTTGACGTTCTTACGTCGTTGGCTAAATTCACAGTCAACATTTTGGTGCTTTCATTGAGAGCCTGAAGAGAAGACAGACAGTCCCTGAAGCATTATGGCGCCTAAGAACACCACCGCGGCCTCCAAGAGGGTGAGCACCTCCAGGGAGCATGCTAGATCGGAGAATCCCAGCGTTCAAGATCGTAAGAATGAGCCTAGAGTTGTACTCGAGGATGCAGTTCCAGAAGTACTGGAGCTCCAGGAGACTATGAGCGCATTCCAGGAGGAGCTAGCTCAATTCAATGCTAGGCAGGAGGCCTTTGCTGAGGAAATGGCCAAACAGAGGCGAGATATGGACGCTAGGAGCGAGGAGATCCGTCGACAGCAGGAGGAGGCCAACAGGCGACACCGCGAAGCTGCGCTTGCTCTGGAGGCAGCTACGCAATTGACCCGAGCCAATGCTCAAGCTGCGCCTGGGGTAATACCCACCCCAGAAGCAAGGACCACAGAGGCTGGTCATAAGAAAGCTGATAGACCAGGCAGGGGTAGTGGTCATGAGGAGGAGGGAGTACGATCGTGCACTGCCTCTACCCAAAGGGGGAATTCTAAGACCCCCTCAAGGAGCCACAGATCAGAGACTTCCAGGTCAGGAAGTCATAAGTCTGGCAGTAAGAAAACACCTTCTGAGCAGGGGCACAACAAAGCTCCTCGTGGCAAGGAAACTTCACACTTCAAAGACGGACATGGGCGTGATGAAGGTGACAGTTACCACACCAATCAGTCGAAGGAGAAGAATAATAACCGACGAGGAGGAGATGATCAACCTGCTCAAACGGGGAAGCCACCACGGCTCCCAACCAGCGTAATGGCAAGGAGCACGCTCCACCTAGTAGGCCCTCCGAAAAGACTCGAAGTACGGTGTTCGACTGGTTGGGAAAGAACACTGCTCAGAAGGACCTAAGGGACGTCATTGATGACAGAAGGAGGACCGCTCCGGTCGAAGGGCAGGAGCCAATCCGTCCTACCAGTCGAGTAGAAATACTCGACGTGGACACGCCGGATAGGAGTGCCCGACCAAGCGGTCCCGAAGGTGCATCCCCAGCAGTGGCCCCAGCCATCCAAGCCCAGCTTGATGCTTTGACGGCGGCAGTACAAAGTTTGTCAAAACAACCAGTTATTGATCCAGTAGACCACAGAAGTGGTAGCCCTTTTTGTGCTAGAATAAGAGCA
The DNA here is from genome assembly GCF_963169125.1 of Humulus lupulus. Classification (NCBI taxonomy): domain Eukaryota; kingdom Viridiplantae; phylum Streptophyta; class Magnoliopsida; order Rosales; family Cannabaceae; genus Humulus; species Humulus lupulus. The sequence goes on along the minus strand of NC_084799.1, from coordinate 194,600,151 downwards.
GCCCAACCACCAAGGAAATACAAACCACCGGTATTGCCAGTTTATACAGAAAAGGCAGACCCGGTGAGACACGTTGGAAAGTTCGAAGATCAGATGGAGCTGCTTGGGGTGAATGATGACTACCGCTGCAGAGTCTTCCCCACCACCTTGTCAGACACTGCCCAGGAGTGGTACTGGAAGTTCAAGCCCGACTCCATCACCTCTTGGGAGAGCTTTAGGAAGGAGTTCTGCAGGCAGTTCAGTACTGCCCGAACCCCTCCTGTTTATGCCAACCACTTGGTGGATATTAGGCAGGGTAAGGATGAGTCTCTCAAGAACTACATTCAAAGGTTTATGAGAGAAGCCAATCGGGCTACCACTGTTGGAGATGAGGGGAAGATGGTTGCAATCTCCTCGGGTATTATTTATCGAAGTCCTTTGTGGGACAGCATTCACCGCCATCCGATTTCAACTTTACAACAGTTTTTGGACCGGGCAGATAAGTACATGAAGTTGGATGATTCCATTGAGAAAGGAGAGAACGGGTTGAACAACCCAAGCGGATCAGAAGATACTCCAAAGGATAGCGGAAATGATCAAGGCGGTAGTAAGAAACGTGGGAATAACGGGTCTGACCGCCGCAGTGAGAAAAAAGCTAAGTCTGGGTCGAATGACAAACCTACGAAGTATGAACCTCGATTCACCAACTACACCACTCTTTCGGCAACCCGAGCGGAGATCTATCTAGCCAGCCATCAAGAGGTCCCTTACCGAAGACCCCCTCCAATCAAAAAGGAAATGAGTAAGAGGGATAAAAACAAGTTCTGTCGTTTCCATGGAGACTATGGTCACGACACGAATGAGTGTAATCACCTTAAGGATGAGATAGAGTTTCTCCTCCGGTCGGGGAAACTAAAAAAGTATAAGGCAGAGAAGACCCAAGGGGAGGGAAGCAACAATAATCCTGGGTTCAAGCGGCAACGATCCCCACCTTTGCAACCTGAACCTGTGGACTTCACATTAGATACAATATGTGGGGGACCACATCTTGCTGGTGATAGCAACAAGGTGAGGGAGAGATATGCTTGCACCCTTCGTCATGAGTTGGAGGCAGCGTCCACATCCGAGGTTATGACGGTGGAGGAGAGACCATCAAAGAACCCAAGGTATGAAAGTGAGTCCCTCACTTTCACTGAGGAGGATGCTAAACACGTGAGGTATCCTCACAATGACCCTCTTGTAGTGACAGTTCAAATAGCTAACATGAAGGTGAAAAGATGTCTGGTTAATACGGGAAGCTCCGTAAACATCATTTATAAGTCCTCCTTCGAAAAAATGAAGCTATCCATCAATGACTTGAAGCCATGTTCTCACGTCATTTATGGGTTTACTGGAGAGGGACTATCACCAGCTGGGACAATAAAGTTACCAGTCACCACGGGGGAAGCCCCCAAGCATGAAACCGTGATGATTGAGTTCTTGATTGTTGACTGCCCGTCTGCCTACAATGTGGTTATTGGTCGACCGCTACTCACCAACTTGCATGCGGTGGTTTCAATTTGGCACCTCTCTATGAAGTTCCCGACCAGCGCTGGCATAGGCTGCGTCCAAGGAGACCAAAGGGAAGCTAGGGAGTGTTATAATGCCTCCATAGCTAAGGCAAAGAAGGGTGCCAAGGAGAACAACATGATTTTATGCGTTGAAAGAGAGGAGGTGGATGAGATGGATGTAGACCATAATCTTGTAGCAATGAACGATGAAGAAGTGTTGGAGGAGTGTGGCCAGGAGAGCACTCCTAGTTTAAAAGAGCAGAAGACCCCATCAGGTGATGAAGTCACCAAATAGGGTGTTGCCCAAAGCGAGGGAAGAGATATTGATCCTCGCTTTGGGGATTATGAGAGTGATGTGGGACCGTCCGAGGAGTTAGAGGAAGTCCCTATAGATGAGAATGACCCGACGAGAGGGGTCAAGATTGGGAGGAAGTTGAAAGCTGAGGTGAGAGTACAGCTGATAGAGTTCCTGCGAAGGAATCAAGATGTCTTCGCCTGGTCTCACAAGGATATGGTGGGTATCTCACCAACTGTGATCAGCCACGTGCTCAACGTGGATGAAAGGTATCCAGCGGTACAGCAGAAGAGGAGGTTGCTTGACAAGGATCGAGCAAAGGCTCTTAAGGAGGAGGTAGAGCGGTTGAAGGAGAACGGGTTTATTAGAGAGGCATACTACCCAGCTTGGGTTTCAAACCCAATCTTGGTGCCTAAACCCAATGGAAAGTGGAGGACTTGTGTAGATTTTACTGATCTAAACAAAGCATGCCCGAAGGATTGTTTTCCTTTACCGAGAATAGACCAGTTGGTGGATGCAACCTCTGGTCACGAGACCTTGTCCTTCATGGACGCGTATTCGGGATACAACCAAATCAGCATGCATCCTCCTGATGAAGAGCATACCAGCTTCCGAACGGATATAGGGTTGTATTGCTATAGAGTAATGCCCTTCGGATTAAAGAATGCAGGAGCTACCTACCAACGCTTGGTGAATGGTATGTTTCGTGACTTAATCGGCAAGAGCATGGAGGTATACGTAGATGATATGCTGGTGAAGTCGAAGGAAGCTGGGGGGCACGTGGGAGACTTAGAGGAGTGCTTTGCAATCTTGAGGAAGTATAACATGAAGTTAAACTGTAACGCCCCAACTCCTGGGACCGTTACGGTGTGCCTTGTAAATAGTGTTAAACTCGCTAATCGAGACATTTGGGCAAAATCGTGATCTAAGTATGATTAGCGAGTTAGGGATTAAACATTTTGGTTAAGATATAACGTTTCACTAGAACATTTAGCATATACATTGGGATCTCGAAAATACAATTCAGAGTTTATTACAGAAAATATTTACAACAGGCCGTTCTAAGCGGCAAAACAGCGTTCAACCCTCGTTCCACTTTAAACCTCGACCGTGGCGGTCGAGCAGCTGCATATGTACACGTCATCACCTAAGCCCTCCAACTCATGGGTGGTCCAGCTTCCTCTTGCCTTTACCTGCACCACATAGCACCTGTGAGCCGAAGCCCAGCAAGAAAACATAACACTTTTCATAAACATTATCAAATGATTATCATTATAATCACACTGAATATAAAGCTTTCAAACTAATGGGTGCACATCACATGATTCTAGCGGGAGAGTGGTTGTTACATAAGCCACTAGCCTCCAAGCTCTCTTTTCTAGCGGGAGAGTGGTTGTTAGGTAAGCCACTAGCCTCCAAGCTCTGTTTTCTAGCAAGAGAGTGGCTGATAGGTAAGCCACTAGCCTTCAGGCTCTGTTTTCTAGCAAGAGAGTGGCTGATAGGTAAGCCACTAGCCTTCAAGCTCTGTTTATTCATCGACCCTCAGGGTCGGTCAGGCATTAATGCTCCTTGAGTCATTCAATGCTAGTAATCGATTAGATCTAATCTCTGTTGGCTTGCGTGATTCACGCTAAGGCCGTTCTGACAAGTAAGTCAGCGCTTCCTGACCTGTGTCCAGTAACACTGTCGAGCCTAACAAATAAGTCATAGCCTCACAACTGATACTAACACTTTTGTCGATTCTGTATTCAGTCCATACACAAGTAAGCAATGCTATCAATATGTAACATATGCCAATTATCCAAGAATAGGGCATTCAGCATGCTTACTAAACAGTTTCTAGCACAGTCATGATCATGCACAAACTCAGAGACTCAAGCTCTGACCAATCTCATATTCATCGTTCATGGCATGCCCTATCACATGTTTCACGTGCATTACATGCATCATACTTAATTATCTAGCATGCCTCAACAACAGTCATATGCAAATGGGCAAGATTTGCCAAGCATTCATTATGCTAACAATGTTTACATTTAAACGTCCAACATGCATCAATCATAGCCATGCATGTCATATTCAATAGCCAATCAACATGCATCATAATAGCCATGCATGTCATGCTCAATAATCAACCAAAATGCATCCATAATAGCCATGCATATCACATATACACAGGGTGCAGTTTTCTTACCTCAGATTCGAGCTAGTACCAATATAAGAATGATCCTTGAGAACGATCAACCTTTAAGTCCTTAGCGGTCACCTAATCATAACCATATATGGAACACCATTAATAACATGATAATCAAAGGTTCCACACCAATATCTAGCCCCCGAGAGATCAATCCAAACTAATCCAAGTAGTAGGGACACTCCCGAGGCCCATAACTAAGTTCCTGGGGTCAAAACGAGCAAACGGGGCGAAAACAAGGCAAGGGCTGCGGCCCTAGCACCTTGGGCCGCGGCCCCCAGGGTTCTCTGAGGCAAGGGCCGCGGCACCCACCATCAAGGGCCGCGGCGCCCAGCGAAGACAAATTCCTGACACCTGCTTCTTCGAACTAGGGCCGCGGCGCACAAGAACAGGGCCGCGGCCCCCAACCCTGGGCCATTCCCAAACGCGTTTTAAACACTCCAAATCCTCCAAAAACATACCCAAACATTCCCCAATCATCAAATCAAAGTTCCCAAGCTTCCCAATACTCCAAAACCTTCAAAACCCAAAGCTCAAACCGACCAAAAACTCAACAATTAACAAAGTCCAATTCTAAGCTTCAAAACTTTAAAAACTTAAAACTTCAAACTTAGATTACCTTCGATTGGGTTGTTTCTCGTCAAATCCTTCGGTTAAGAAGCTTCTAATATTTCCTAGGATCGCTATGCCTCGACCCTCGCTTGATTCCGACTCCTAGAACTCAAGATTTCCTCAAAAAGGCTCAAACGGTAAAACGGACTATTTTGAGAGAGAACGAGAAGTTTCTAACGTATGTTCTTATCTGTCAAGCTACTTCAAGCTTAAGTAAGCTTAAATAAAACCTAGTGCTCGGGGTCCCGAAAACACCCCCGGGGACACTATAGTCAAAACTTCCAGAATTTCACCCTGATCTCAAATATTCCCAATCTATCACCAAATAACATTTCTATTACCCCAAAATTGACCCCGTTATGATAAAACCGCTAACTCATTATATATGACCGTCTCATGCCGCATAGCTCGAATATATCTCCAAAATAATGAAATCTCATTCACATATTACAATACGCACCCAATAGGCCAAATTACCAAAATGCCCTTATCATTTTAAATACTCCCATACGCATGCATTTATCATCATATAATAATATAATTCACATTAACATGCAAATATTCATTTTATAACATATTAAATCAATTATGGCCCTCCCGGCCTCCTAATCAAGGTCCTAAACCTTATTAGGAAATTTGGGGCATTACATAAACCCCCTCAAGTGTTCATTTGGAGTGGGTTCTGGGAAATTCCTTGGGTTTATTGTCAACTCCCGAAGAATAGAGGCAAACCCAGAGAAGATCAAGGCTCTCATAGAGATGAAGTCTCCGACAAGAATAAAGGAGGTGCAAAGCTTGACTGGGCGGATTGCGGCTCTAAGCAGGTTCGTCTCAAAATCAATGGACAAGTGCGTCCCGTTTTTTAACCTGCTTAAAGGAGGCAAGAAGTTCGAGTGGACCACAGAGTGTGAACAAGCTTTCCAGGCAATAAAGGAGCATTTGGCTCAACCTCCCGTTCTTTCTAAGCTAGTTGATGGAGAGGACCTATTTATGTATCTAGCAGTCACGGAACACGCTGTTAGTGCTGCCTTAGTACGTGAGGAGGATAAGGTGCAGCACCCTGTGTATTATGTTAGCAAGCGTTTGGTAGGAGCGGAGTCCCGATGCCCCATGATTGAAAAGTTGGCTTACTGCTTGGTACTTGCGTCACGAAAGTTGAGGCCATATTTCCAAGCACACCCCATCAAGGTCCTCACTGACCAGCCTCTTCGCCAAGTTTTACAAAAGCCAGAGTCATCTGGTTGGCTACTTAAATGGGCGGTTGAGCTAGGCCAGTTTGAAATCAAGTACCAACCAAGGACTGCTATTAAAGGTCAAGCCTTGGCAGATTTCATCGCTGAGTGTACTGGAATCGTTGAGGTCCCTGACCAGCAGGAGAGTGTTACTGGTCTAAAAGAAGAACTTCCTACTTGGCAACTTTTCGTTGATGGATCGTCAAACGAGCACCATTCAGGAGCTGGGATAATACTAGTCACACCAGAGAAGCACCGAATTCATTGTGCACTGAGGTTTGGATTTAATGCTTCTAATAACGAAGCGGAGTATGAGGCCCTCTTAGCAGGCTTGCGATTGGCTAGAGATGTACGTGCCCGGTCGGTGGAAATAAACAGTGATTCCCAATTGGTGGTTTATCAAGTATTAGGGGAGTACCAGGCAAGGGGCCTGCGCATGGTGGCATACTTAAACAAAACCAAAGATTTGCTAGCCCAGTTCGAGGAGTATACCATCAAATTAGTACCAAGGGAGAAGAATTCCAATGCCGATGCTCTAGCAAAGCTTGCAAGTGCGAAAGATGCCGAAACACTGAATATAGTTCCAGTAGAGTACTTGGCGGAGCCAAGCATTGATAGACAAGAGGCCATGCCGATTACGATAGTCGACACTTGGATGACTCCCATCATTGCTTACCTTGAGCAAGGGACACTCCCAGATGGTCGTAATGAAGCAAGGAAAGTTATGAGGCAAGCTGCTAGATACACCATGGTGGATGGAGTGTTATATAGGAGAGGATACTCCTTACCTCTACTCAGGTGCATAACTCCCGACCAGTCAAAGAACTTATTAGCTGAGGTACATGAGGGGTTTTGTGGAGATCATGCTAGGGGGCAGAGTCTGTCTAAAAAGATCTTGAGGCAAGGATTTTTCTGGCCTACTATGAACGAGGACTCTATGGAATATGTGAAAAGGTGTGACAAATGCCAAAGATTTTCTAAAGTACCCAGAGCACCCCCCAAATCTTTTGAAGCAAATGCAAAGTCTGTGGCCTTTTGCAGTGTGGGGCATTGATCTGATCGGGAAGTTACCTAAAGGAAAAGGAGGAGTGCAGTTCGCAGTGGTCGCGGTAGATTATTTTACTAAATGGACTGAGGCCGAGCCATTAGCCACGATCACATCGAAGAAAGTGTTGGATTTTGTTGTTAAAAACATAATATGTCGCTATGGTCTGCCTAAGAAGATAGTGTCTGACAATGGCACCCAGTTTGACAGCGACATATTTACCGATTTTTGCACTCGACATGGCATCACCAAAAGTTTCTCCTCGATTGCCCATCCTCAAGCCAATGGGCAGGTCGAAGCGGTGAACAAAACGTTGAAGGACACTTTAAAGAAACGCCTGGAGCAAGCTAAGGGTGCTTGGGCAGATGAGTTACCAGAGGTCCTTTGGTCATATAGGACTACCGCTCGGACGGCAACTGGCCATACCCCATTCTCTTTAGCATATGGGTATGAAGCCATGTTACCTGTGGAGATAGATCCACCCTCTCATAGAAGGACCGTTTATAACCAAGAGGAGAACCATCAGTTGTTGGCAGAATCATTGGACTTCCTCGAAGAGAGAAGAGAGGAGGCAAACCTCAGAGTAGCAGCTCATCAGCAAAAAGTGGCACGCTACTTCAATTCCAGAGTGTGAGATCGAAAGTTCCAGGTCGGAGATTTAGTCCTAAGGAAGGTGTTTGTTAGAGACCCAGCAGCTGGTGTGCTAGGACCGAACTGGGAAGGACCGTATCAAATTGAACAAGTCTTACCGCCCGGCACCTACAAGATTGCTCGGTTGAATGGGGAGCTGATCAGAAACTACTGGAATGGCGAGCACTTGAGAAAATATTATCAATAAATACTGCTTGCAGAGTAGTAACTTTGTATCAAGTGCATAACTTGTTATTTAAGTTTTTGTTTGTGAACTGGTTATTTGCTACCCAGACACATTATTTTGAACAATGTTATTTTGTTTGGAACTCGTTGTTAGACACGTTTTGTCATTTTTTATTACGAGTAATAAAAGGGACCACGCGCAGCGTGGTTGCATCTTGCTACTATTTTGCATATGTGTTGATTATTTTTGCTTGGCAGTGTTCAACTGTCATAATAATTTAAACAAAACAGGTCTTCTAAAAACTAAGTGTAAGTATATACCGGACAGTGTTCAACTGGTCGGTATCATGATATGAGGGACCAACATTTAAATAATATTTTTGGTAGTGGTCAACTACTGAGATATTTTCGTATATTTTGTGTGTTTCACGAGTAGTAACTACTCGAACAAATTCGATCAAGTAGCAAGTGATCAAGAATTTATCAACCCTCAATCACTTGGGGGGCACATAGGGTATACTGGTATGTATTTCAACACAGGCAATAAGAGCACGAGCAAATATATTTGTTTTTGGGCTGACTTGTAAGTTTGGAAGTCTAAAATAGCCATTAAGTTAACTTGTTTTACAAAGTTTAAGTAACTTAGAATTTTTCAAATTTTAAGTTAGAAACAGATATTCGTGTAATAAGAAATTTATGCTCATAAAAGTTAGAGCAATAAGAGCATGAGGAAGTATATTTAGTATGAACTTATGGAATGGTAAAAAATTTCTAAGTTAAAAAACTAAATTCTCATGTGAAACTAAAGGCATCTAAAAACTTTGCTATGCACAATAAAAACTTGAAAGTTTAAAATTGTCGACAAGGAAAAAAGTAAAGTGTTAAATGTCAAAATAGCTCACTAGTTCGAGCAACAAAATACAAAGTAAAGTAAACTATGATGGACTACGAGAGGGAGTCACAGGCGAGCTCCTCTAGCGGGTTGATCGACTCCCTCCTCGGCATCAGCCGCTCCTCTCTCGGAATGATAAAGCAGAGCAGGCAGGGGTAAGTGCAGGAGGATTGGCAGCTTCTTCAGCGGCCCTTGCTTCGCATCTGGCAAGCTCCTCTGCCTGAGCCTCCTTGGAGAAACAATCAAGATTAAGAGGCTTGTTCATCTTCCAGACCTTGTAAAAGCAGTCGAAACTGGCCTCCTCAAAGCGAATCAAGTCAAGCTCCTTTTCTTGCTTCACCTCTTCGTTCTCACTGATTAACCTCTCATTGTCTCGAACTAACTCTTTAATCTCGAGGGATTGCTTCTCCAACTGAGTTGTCAAGGAGGCGTTGTTTTGAGCCTGCTTCTGGCTTTCGTCAGAAAGCTTTTTGAGAGACTCGTCCTGTTCAGCTACAGTTCTCTCTGCTTGCTCCAGCTTGGATTTGGCCTCCACCAGTTGATCGTTCTGCACCTTGAACAACTCTTTGTAGTCTACAGCCCGGAGCTGAGCATGACCAATGGTGACAAGTGACTGCATGGAAGACAAAAGGTTAGTACAAGTAAAAATACTAATGGCAAAGTTTCTCAAGAAAAAATGTGTACCTTCATCAATTGGGCAAGTCCTCTCTTCATGACAACTTCGACACTAAGTCGAGGGTAGGAGTCTAGGCTTTGAAGCGTCGATACATCATGGCCAATGTCCTCAAGAAGCCCCTTGCCCAGGTCGCTAACAGCACGAAAAAGCTCGCTCGAACTACCCTGGTGAGTAGGAGTTAGGCTCGCAGAAGAAGGAAGGGAAGAGGGGGTCAATGGCGGAAGTGTAGTAGGTCCCTCAGGTTGCCTCCCTTGACTGGGTGGTGCTACCTTCTGAATCTTCTGTGGAGGCATAGAGCCACTTTCATCACCAGTTTTCCTCTTTGAAGCAACGCACTCTCTGAACATGTCTGAATCTGCAAAGGATGAAAAAACAAGATTGTTAGAGAAATAAACATAATGAAACATGTACAAGTGTATGCTACAATTGTGTTACTCTCTAAATACCGATTATCAGAAATATTCCTATTTACACTAGACATGTGTTACCTACGTTGAGGATTTGATCAAGGAACTCATCCTCGTCGTCCGAGGATGAGCTAAGTTCCCCATCAACCTGGATAGCTTTTCCTTTCCCAGGATGAGCGGGAATAGTAGATCTGCGCTGAGGATCAGGCTCTCTAATGACTAAGTCGCCAGGTCTGCGGGAAAGTGGAGAAGGCCCAGGAGAGAGCCGATCAGTCATTCGCTCTGTGCCCTCATTAGACTGACCAGGCGTGTCGTTCTCCCCAGTGGTACTTTCCACCACCAAATCTTGCTCGCACGGCACCAGGCCCACCATTTGAAGGAAATCCAAGGTGACCAACTTTTTCACATCCTTCTCTTTAAGACTCATGTTAGCCAACTTCTTGGCCCGCCTAAACATCTCTTCAGTAGGCAATGGTCGCTCAAATGGACCCGAGCGCGTAAAGGCCAAGTTGTTGGCCTCAATATCCAATGTGAGGAAGTATTCCTTATGATACTTCCCGGCGTTTGATTTGTGGGAGATGCCGTTGAGATATGTAATCCCCCTATGCCGGTGATAGAAGTGGAAGAAGCCTGAGTTGTTATGGGAAGGATTGGTCCGAAGATCAAACAGGTAATGCACCTCATGAGGGGTGGGCTCGTCCCAACCATTCAGGAAGTAAAGGATGTACAGCGCAGAGAGTGCCTGGATCCCATTCGGTGTGATCTGAAATGGGGAGACGTTGAAATAGTCTGCTACCGACCAGAAATAAATGTGCAGCGGGAGTGTTGCTCCAGCATGCACATGATGCCTGGACCAGGCGCAGTACCTTCCCCCAGGCCTATTGGCTCTTTGATGCGAGCCTGGACACATCACGTTTGCCCCGCTCAAGCCTAAAGCTTCAATGTGTTTCTGGAATAGCACGGGAGTAAGTTTTGAGGTTTCGGCAACGAACCAGGAGGGTTCTTCTTCTCCTTCATCATGTGGCTTCTGGACAGCCAAATCCTGGATCGCAGTAGCAAATTTCAGAGAAGGCTTTCTTGAAACTGTGGTAGTGCGAGTTTGATTGCGCTTTACCACCTTCTGTACTGCTCTACGGGCAACCTGCGGATCGTGTTCCTGAGGGAGCCTGTTAGATTGCTTCACCCTCATCGTCGACTGAGAAGCCTGTCGAAGGAACTGTTCCTCGTGGAGAAGATATAAGGCTGAGCGAGGGAGGATCTGCTTGAAGCGGCGAAGACGATCCTCTGGAGTGTAACCAGTAGACGAGCCTGGTGAGGAATCGCTATTCAAGGGAGTCTCAATTGCTTGCGGGGCAGATGATTCGGAGTCCGTATGATTGTCACCTCCCCTATAGTCAGAGTGATTCATCTACAAAAATGAATAAAAAATGGGGAGGTGAGTAACCATACAGAAAAAATTCATCAAAAATAAGAATTATTTTTATACTTGGAAAACTTTGTCTAAGTTATAAAAATATAACGCACATGGAAAAAATAATTTTAATGCTCAAAAGTGCCTAAAAGTACTTAAAGTATTTAATTTATTAAATCTTATAGAAGGAGGCATTTTTGGGGTTTTCCTATAAGGCTAAGTTCCTTATGTGTGTAGTTAACATACAGAGGATAGTTATACATTTGGAAGGAAAGGAAGCCAAGGTCTAAGGAATTAGGTGTGGTCCGATTGGACCACATTTTAGGCTCAAAGGGATGGTTTTATACCGTTAAAAATTCTGAAGGGGGTACTAAAAATAAGGTGGTTCCATCATCAAACTTGGCAACACCGGCCCTATTTTTGGCACCTAAATAACGAAGAAATTCAGTGTAGGAAGCAAAATCTTCCTCACTATCAGGCAAGAAGAACACAATTTCAAATCCAATTGCTTCAGCATAGTGTTTAGTTGACATATCCAATCCTGTTCTAGCAGAGCAATTGACTACTTCAGAAAGCTCAGATCCTATTCCTTTTCCAATTGGGACACAACAAGCACGACAAACAGGAGGAGCTAGAGGCACTAAGTGGTTTATACCTCCGATCGGACACAGTCTAGTCAGGAGACGTCCTGCCTCGCCACTGCACGAGCCTCACGCGAAGTCCCCAGGACGTCCGATCGGGCGTAGCGTGCCCGAGGAGAAGATGCGCACCCAGGGTCCGAGAGTCCGCCTGGTGTGCCTCGTGCCTCCAAAACTCCTAGCCACCAGCAGCAACAAGTCAGGTTCGATCGGGCATGGGTGTCCAGGGAGGTTCGGAATTGGCTGTTAAAAACTTGGGCACTCAAAAACAAAGGAAGGAGCGTGTGGTCCGATCGGACCACACACTTGTCTAAAACTTTTCAAGGCCCGATCGGAGGTTGTTGTCTCACCTCGTTCAGAAGAGATACACGCCCAAGCTTGAGCCATGGTTCGTCATCCCCGATCGAACATGGGTTCACCATGAGGACAAAGTGTGGTCCGATCGGACCACACGCATATGCCCAGAATTTCTGGGCAAAACTATAAAAAAAAAATGGTCCCTAAATGGCATACTTTGCCTACCCCGAATCCGAACCAAATTGACAAAGCCCTAAAAATTCCTAGTCTCAAACACATTCCATCATTCACACAAACAAAAAACAAGATCAAAGTATAAAAATGAAAGGTCTTCTTCATGTTCTTAAAAACCCATTGCACTATCAAAACCCTCAAAACCCATATTCACATTTATGTCAAAATAGCCAAAATGTCTTGAAATTCCTATGAAATTAAGGGAAAATTCGGGTTACCCATGCCACAAACCTCATCAAAGCAACAAGCAAACATATTGTACAAAACATTTTCAAGAACTTCAAGAACATTCAAGGCATACATGCATTTTCGGCCATGGCTTTGTTTTGAGAATTTCTGAAAAAAAAAATATAGCAATCTAAGAGGCATGGAGAAGGAGACTTACCCAAGGTTGGAGAACTTTGAGTTTCCTTGGAGGATGCTTGAAGATGAAGAACTCCCCTTGAAGCTTTTGAAATCGGCAAGATGATGGGTTCCTTGGGAGTTTCGGCCAAGAGAGAAGATGAAGGGTTTTTTAGAGTGATTTTTGTATATGTGAAGAAGAGAATGTAGAGTGGGGATATTTAAAGGGAAAAAAGTGGGTTTTTCATTTACTTTTGGACCTTTGGTATTCTGGGATTATTTTTCTCTCCACGATCATGGGTGGATTTTTGCAGTGATCGTGGGTCTGCTACATGAAGATAAACAGTTATTATTTTTATAATGACATCAGCTGGAGAAAAAGTTTATTACGTGAATGAATCATATAATAAACTTGGGGGCAAATGTTATCCCAAAAATTTGAAAAGAATGACGTGGCAGTAAAATTGACACATGGCATGAGTTAGTGGGGTGATCTGGCTTAATAATGGCCCAATACATCAGTTAAGGAATTGGATAGATAGTCAAGCCAAATACGCCCGATCGAAGAGAATATTTGGACTGGGGGTTGCTTGGCTCAGACCTCAGTTTGAAGACCCTTATAATTAAATTGGAGCCAAGTCCAAGAAGTTGAAGGGGAGGATTGAAGTTTGGTTCAAAATATAAAAGCAATAGGTCCGATCGGACCTAAGCTTAGGGGACCTCTTGTTAAGCTTGGTTCGAATGAGTTCAAAGGGAATGACCAAGGCTCAAGTTTTACTCAAGGGGAAAGCCACATAATGGCCGATCGGGTATGATGTGGAAGAGGTACACTTGGGCTTGAATGAGGTGAGGAGGAGAAGTATACCTCGGACCACTTTGGTCCGAGGAGAAGGAAGTTGTGTCCGATCGGACATGGTGCTTTTGGGTACCTTGGATCATTTTGGTCCAAGGAGATGACTATGCCCGATCGAGCTTTGGTTGAAAAGGAGTGGACTATGTCCGATCGAGCATGCTCATAGGAGGTACCTTGGGTCGTTTGGGTCCAAGGTGGTGATATGTAAAAGAGTCCAAGGTCCGATCGGACCTTGGTTGAATAAAGGAAGACTCGAACCATGTTGGTCCGAGGAGAAGAAGGATGTGTCCGATCGAACATGGTGCTTGTGGAGTACCTTGGACCATTTTGGTCCAAGGAGATGTAAGTGGTGGCTCGGACCACCTTGGTCCGAAGAGAAAGGACCAAGGTCCGATCGGACCTTGGTTGAACGAAGAAGGCTCGGACCATTTAGGTCCAAGGAGAGGGGCATTGTGCCCGATCGAACAAAACGCCTGAGGGAGTGCCTTGAACCATCTTGCTCCAAGGAGATGGCAAGAAAGATGGCTCGGACCACCTTGTCCGAGGAGGAAAGTGCAAGGTCCGATCGGACCTTGACTGAAGGAGTCAAATAGTGTGGTTTGAACCACCTTAAGCCAAAGAAGACAACCATTGTGTCCGATCGGACACAATGAAGGAGTATACCTCAAATGTACCTGACCTTTGGTCCGAGGAGAGCCATGCACATACCACCTTTGACCTACGTAAAGCTTGAAGAGTAGTCAACATGCATGAGAGACTACGTCAAACTGCCCGAAACTACTTCAGTGAGAATTGGTCCAAGCATCCGGGAATCACTAAATCCTCACTTGAATTTAGGGATCAGTTATATTTTAAACATTTATTTTGTAATATAAATATTAGGTAAATAATGAAATATCCCTATCTAACGGGGATATCAGTTGAGAATCCCAGTCTATAAATAGAGAGTTGGGAGGATCGTCAAGGGACCTTTGGAAAAATCAAGAGTTAACTTGTGTTCTAGAGAGAGAAAGTGTTTTCCAGAGAGAACCCCTTTTTGTATTCTGGAATATTTTACACTGAAGAAACTCAGTTGACACGGTTCATCTGATCTTGAGTGTGAATACATAATAAAATCTCTAAGTGGATTAGGCTATTACCGATCATCAGGGCTGAACCACTATAAAATCTCGTGTTATTTACTTTCATTGAAAAAACTGTCTGTTGTCGTTTATAATTCTCTTGAAGGTTTGTCGTAGTTGACGTTCTTACGTCGTTGGCTAAATTCACAGTCAACAAATTTGTTATTCATTTTTTTCCTTTTACTAACTTGGTTTATTAGTTGTGGTTGATGTTTTTAGGGCTTGCAATGAACTTGGTTTAAGACATGACAATGTACTATCAACGCTGCTTTGATCCATAAATGAATATATATGACTCATATTCTAACAATTACAATTCACAATGGGAGGAATATTCTAATACTTTTTATGATGGAAATCAATATGTTGAGCCGAATTACTACTCTCCATCAGAATATAATGAGTCTGTACCACAATATTCAGATCCATCAATTCAAGATCTCATTAATGCATTGAATGTCAGCAATCTCCAACTTCAACGGATGTCATAGCAGGCTTACGTGTCTCTTCCTCAACAACCTCCTACAAGAATGCAACAAGATCAGGAACCATCAGTTTAAGATATGCTAAAAACATTAGTGGCTTCAAATATACAGACCCAAGTAATTCTTCAGAGTAATCTGAAATCTTTTCAAAATTTTGAGAGTACAATGGGACAACTTGCTACATCATTGAAGAATCTTGAGGTTCAGAATTTTGGAGAATTACCTGCAGAACTGGAGAGTAATTTAATAGAGAATGATAGTACCATATCTCTCCAAAGTGGTACACAATTTGACTCATCACCTCACCCATACAAAATATTTGATCCAATTCTAACTCAAGAAGTCAACAATTCAACCCCAGAAGGATCCTCTCCACAGGAGGTTAACACTCCCACTCCAGTTGGTCCATCATTACAGAAAAAGTCTTGCAAACCAATTGTCACAACCTATGTATCTATTCCGCCTTTCCCGCGCAGATTGAAAAAGTTTAACAAAGAGGAAGCCAACAAGGAACTACTTAAAAAATTTCGCAAAGTCGAGGTTAAAATTCTACTCATTGATGCATTAAAGCAAGTACCTCGCTATGTTAACTTCTTGAAAGAGTTGTGAGGGAAAGAAAAACTACCTGTTTATTTTTATTTGTCATTTCCTTAGTTGTTATTTGTGTTTGTGTTGTTTTTTGTTGTTTAGTTGTTTCGAGTGTCATTTTTTTAATTTTTTTTAGTTTTTTTTAAGTTGTCATAAGCATGATTATGTTGAAAGTTTTCTGTCAATGATAAAACTTCTGATTGAGATAAGAATATGTCTAGGAACTTGATGAATTCTACATGAATTGTGTGCTTAACTCTTGTGTGGTTGTTACTTAAGCTTAATCTTCAATTTTTAAACATAATGTGTGTACAATTAGATTTACCTTTTCACTATTGTTTGGAGATTTTATGCACGGTATTACTTATATATAGTCTCGACCATTCTAGAAATCATTGATTAATTGTTTGAGGCAAAATAATAAGTAGACATGATTAGGAAGATAATTAAGGTGTGTTCTTTGGATCATTTGAGCCTTTTTTGAGCTATGATATCTATGATATCTAATTCCCTAGTATCCCATTTTTGAGCTATAATGACTAATATTGTTATTCTATAAATCCAATATCTAAACCTTTGTAGCTTGAAAATTTTATCTCTTTTTGTGACCCATCACACCATAGTTTTATATGATTGTTTGATTTGGTGGGTTGGGTTGGGTTATGGATTGTAAGAAGAAGGGGAAGTTGCATTAGTTTGTTGGATTTTAATGTGAAAGTATACGATCTACTATTCCTTCCAATGAGTTGAATTGAAAAGAAAAAAACAAAAGAAAAAAATATGCATTGAGAAATATTGAAAAAGTTTTGCAAAAGTATAAGTGTGGGGAAATAATAAGATCAATGTGGAAAGAAAAAATTGAAAGATTATATATTTTCTTGAATTGTATGGGAAATTTGTGGGAAGATCTAGATAATAGAATGAAATATAGGCTATGGTGTGATTTAAGCTTAAATATTCATTTTTCATCTACCTTTAACTTTAGTCTTACATTACAAACTTTTAAAGACTTTTTGATTCTTGATTATGTGTGTTTACAATAGTAGAGAATAATTGGTTAATGTCTATGGAGTTGATGTTTTTCATGAAAATATATACTATACATGAGACTTTAAAATATACTTTGGCATGTCTAAATTTATTCGAATGTTTGTGTTTTGGTAAATTTGACTGTGTATAATCATAAGAGATCAAGTTTAAGTGGTGACTGGTATTGAGTTGAAATTCTAAGGATTGTGGAATTCGGATTTTTCTTATGACGCATTAGTTTGATCAATTTTTGAGACAACTAACGCTTTCGACAAAACTATTGTTTATGTGTTTAGTTTTTATTTTGTTTGCTCGAGGACGAGCAAATGTCAAGTGTGGGGGAATTTGATAAGTATCGAATTTGTCTATTTTTAATTCATTATTATTTTATGATTATGGACTTGATTATTTATTTATATATGTTTAATTAGTTTATTTTGTGTTTTTAGGATTTTCAAGACATTTGGATGAAAAATAATGAATCTGTGATGTTTTACAAGCAATGATCAAGTTCCGAATTACAAGTTTTAAACTTTACACTTGATTTTGATCATTTTCATTACTTTTTTTGGAAATCTTTCTAGAAATAAAAAATTTATATATTTTTCTTACCTTTCCATAACTTTTTGAATTGTCAAATTCCAAACTATATCAAGAAATCTATGGTTAAAATACCATCAGTGACTACAGCAAAAGAAAAACGAAAAAACAGAAAAAATGTTATGGCTGCAGCAAACCACATCCCAGGCCGCGGGCACACCAACAGAACCCAACGGCCGCAGCTATTTTCATAAAGGGTGATTTAAAACTATATCATATCATGCATATTTTATAAAAACATATATGTTTCTAATATTATTCTTATTTTATTTATTTCATAGGCTCGCAAAGCTATTTGAAAATTAAAATAATATTCGATATGTATAGATAAATTATTTAAAATATCAATTTGTACATAGACTTATATTGAAAATTTATTTACAATTTATATAATCGGACAGCACCTAAACGTTTGGAATAAGTGTAAAGAATAGTTTACATAGCATTACTAATTTAAGTTATCTATAAATAATATATATAATTAGATTTGACTGAATTTAGTTTAGTCTTATGTTTCGGCTATGTATGAATTAACGGAAACAAAACTTTATCTGTTTAAGCTATTAGAGACACTAATTAATTAAAGAGAAAAAAATAATAATAAGTAAACTTCTATCTCTAATGTCTAATCAATTTCTGTTATTGTTAATGCAGATTTTTATATCAAAGTGGAATCAAATATGTGACATGAGCAGACTTTTATTGTGACACCCTTTTGATTATTATACTAATGAATATTGTAATTAGACAAAAGCCACACAAACATAAATAAAAAATAATAATAATAAAAACAATCATTTACACTGTATATATATACATATGAACACGAAACATCCAATAACATCAATTTAATAATATAATAAAAAAACACTATAAGAGAATGAGTCAAAACATTAAGAAATTAAAGACAGCATAACCATGTATGAATGTCTTTGACACCTATATAATAATAACAAAACAAATCCTATATTACCCTATACATGTTTAAATTAAACATTACAAATAATTATTGGAATAACATTAATAATATTATTGCCCTACTTAATTTCCAATGTTACCTTACTATTACTTTCTCTCCAAACTACCAATATCCATGAATGAAAATCAAGGAGTACTAACTAGAACGATTGTTTCTTCTGATAATGTTCTCTATCTTGTCTTCTGTATCATAAGCTTCCCTCTTGCCCAATCCATTATCTTCACCGGCGGCTCGAGTTTTAAAAACGTCGCGTAATTCGCTCAACTCGTTTTCGACACCCCATCTCTCACCCATCTTCACTACCTTAGAAGAACCTAATGTGTTAGAGAGCTGTTGGTAAAGAGAGGACTCAGTTGTGTTTTCCATTTTTCTTTTTTTTGGTTAAACAAAAAAAAATGAAAAGTGAGAGATGTAGTGATTGGTTCATTGGAGTGATCATATTATATAGAGGTACCAAGGTCCAAGTTATGAACATGATGGTCTATGGTCAGCACTGAACCCTACAAGAAAATTCTTAAACCTATAAAAGTGAAGAACCTTCATATACCAACTTTTCTTCCATTATTTGACTCCCAAAATTTCATATAATATTTTCAGAGCTAATCTTATAAATTTCATAGAGCTTTTTGTTATTAAAAAGAGAGAGAGAGAGAGAGAGAGAAATGAATTAGCTAAGTCAGTCAATTTAGCTAGAAAAGCTTTATTTTCTTCCACTAAATTTCAGGTCAATTGAGGTGAAATTACTTTGAAAGAAGTAGTCAAAGTAAGGATTGATTTTAATTTTCAGAAGAGAAAAAAATAATGCTGATAAAAGAAGAACCCCCCAAGTTCAATCCATTCACATTACCTAAGCAAATTTCATATTATTCTTACTAAAAGAAAAAGACAACAACCACATAACATGCTAATCAACTACCTAAGATTATTCAAGGTTTCCTCTTCTTTCAAAATAACTTTTTCATGTCTTATTTTCATACATAAGTTTAGTGTTCACACTTCACTAATATATAAATTAAAATGAATAGATCTACACTTATTGTATAAACCATAGATTGTATTAAAAGTCCAATAGATTCTAAGATAAAAACATGATACATATGGGCAGAAATTAAGCTACAATGTACTTCAATGTTAGATATTAAGGCTGGTCAAATGACATGGTCAATGCTATAATATTATTATGAAAAATAAATAGGATACAAATCATATAATTTAGATTTAGTTTTTTCTTTTTTGAAAAAACCCACCAATAACAAATAATGATAAAGTTTGAAGCTGAAAAATGAAGAAAATGTGGTAGTCAAAGCTTCACATCCACTATTATTAAGATGTCCAAGCTTTTGTAACTTTAACATGTTTGTAAACATTTGAATGTTCAATATTGATTGAAATATCTCAAGAAAAATATTGATCCAATTGATTCCACTCAAATCAAACACAAGTACTAAATATCTTAATTTTGAGTGCATCTCAAGAAAACAATATGAGAGTCCTCGAGTGTATTGCGATTTAAATCACAAACGGCCGATGATGAATTGCAAACTTATTTAAAACTATTTGGAAGGGAAGAACATGGCTCTAGTTTGGTATTCTTTTCATTTCTTTTTCTTTTCTTTTTTCTAAGAAAAACAAAAAAAAAAAGAAATGATGTTAATAAACAAGGACTATTAGTAAATTTGTTTACTCTCCCAAGTGCCAATTCTGCCATCTTTGCTTCAAGAAGGCTTAAATATTGTTTAAACAAAGACATTAACTCTTGTCTAATTCTAGTAGATTGAACCTTCATCAATTTTATTTTGACTTGTTCAATTAATTGAATGTCATTCGAAACAGACCAAGTTTTTGCTTCAGCATTACAATGTTACAAAGCCCCAACAATAGGGCTTTAAAAATGGAATATACAGAGGATCACTATGCAAAGAAAATAAGGTAAAAATGATGAATAAAGTTACACTATGAGGATATTATGATTGATTATAACTAGGGTTTCTTTGCTGTTAAATAATCCAGCCTAGGCATCCCTTTAATGCTTTTTATCTTTTCAGGTAAAGCTCATCTTCCTTTTCACAAGGTTTAGTGGGATCCTATCCACATTGTTAGGCTGCAAAAATAATTATGGTCAATTGAAACTGTAAAGGTTTCCTTTTTTTCCCTCCTTAATTACTATTCCTCCATATTCTGTATGTAAAGGGTTTATGGCTCTTCTATCATGATTTTATCTTTATTTCCCTCATCAACACTAGATATTTTTGGAACACCATTTCCTTTATCTAGATTACAATATAAAACACCATCTAATTCTGATGTCCCATTTGTCTGGTTTTCCCTTGATAAATTCCCTTCAGATGAAGTTGATGCAATCGAGCCCGGAGAACCAGTAAAATCAGCAACTCTCACCTTGTGAAACAAACCCTTTTAGTTGCATATACTGATTCTAAAGTTTATCAAAAGTCTTTATAAAAAGAACATGTGAAAATGAACATAGAGACAAATATGTATGTCAATGATGGCATTGAAAAAAATTTAGGCCTTCAAACAGTTTACGGGTGATCTTAGCTATATGAAATGAACAACATCCAGAAACATACCTGTAATGGCTTCATAATTTCAGTTTCCTGTTCATCACTTTTGTTGAGTGTATCTTGTGCTTGTAGTTCCATTGAGTCGCGAACAAGCTGACTAAGAAAGCTCACATCATCAGACATGACACCGAGTCCTTTCAAAAGCTTTGATCCTAGCTGCAAACTTGTCTGCAAGGAACCAAAGTAGTCATGGTTTCCAGTTAGAATAAGGGAGCACAACTTTCTGTTATGTTTCTCCAAATATTAAAAGATTCTTTGTTATTACCTCTGCATTTTCCAGAATGGCATCTGTTGCTCCTGATTTTTTCAGGTCTAAAAGGTGTCCGAGGTCCTGGGCTCTGGCATAAATGGGAATCTGCCATGAATTTTTACCATAATATCAGCAATTTAAACACTTCAATTATAGAAGAAAAATATGTAGCCAGAGATCACTTAACCAACCTCATGTAAAGAAAAGACATAGTGAAAACCGAAAATAAAATCATCAGCTTAGAATAATAACAAATTCTACAAATTATAACCCCCAAACAATGCTAGCACCTCCTAAATCTCTCCTATAGCCCTATTTTGCTAGCAAAAACTTCTAGTCATGTAGAGAAAAAAATTGAGCCAGCCTCTCATACATCTCGCTATTAATCTCAAACCCAACCAAGACTCAAAACATCTACGTTTTGATCATTAGTCAGCCAGAATTTATATTTTACATTTTTCAAAGAAACATAAGTGACAGATATTGATAGAAAGATGATATTTAAAAATGCATATACAGAGAGCGAGAGAGAGAGAGAGAATTACTCCCGGAAAAGCAACTCGAAGCCGTTGGACAGCCTCAATTGTCTTTGCCTTCCCTGTGTACATGACCATGACAGCTTTCGGAGAAGAGATTCCAGCCGACTGCAAAACTGATGGCCTTGATCCATCCCCGTAAAGAGTTGGAAAACCAAGTTTCCTAGATGTCTGTAGATGCAATAATGAAGTATCACAAATACATCAAAACTCATAGAACTATCTTCTATCATAACAAGAAGATTTAAATGACAGACATGTAGATTTTTATCAGTCAAGGAAGAAAAGATATGTTACAGAAATTACAACTCACTGAAAAAGCACACAATACATCAAACTATACGCAGAATCCTATAAATCTAAGAAAATGAGAGTTACGTTGTTCATGCATATCACTGACCTTCACTACCGAAGGATCTAGATCAAAAGCTACATATGGACATCCGAGAGAATCACTATCTATGCCTGCAGCCAGTGGAGTGGATAATAAATTGGCAAGGACCTGTACATATGAGAAAGAGAGGGAGGGTGTGATCAATCCATTGGAACTTTAAAGATTAAGTAAAGCTAAATTGATAATTCTTACTGCAGGAAAAAAAAAATTGTACCTGACCCATTTGTCCAAATCCAAGGATAACAATAGGTTCACTAGCCTCAAAGTTCACCATTTCAGCAGCTTCCTGTGAATTTATTTTCACCAACTGATAAGGTCCACTATATTTTCATTGAAGAAAATGTTATTATGATGCACCTATTTATAGATTACCACAAGAACCAGAACTCAAAAGGAATAAATGAATAATCTTAATCCTAAATCAATTGCTTTTCAAACCATCAATTAGTCCACCTACCACTCATTTCATACAAGCAGAAAAAACAACTAATACCACATAAGAATGAAGGGCCAGGGATTGAACCAGAAAACAGAAATGCTGGCCATCTTAATTTTTTTATGTTCGTTAATATTATGGCATAAAAGTAAGGTCTTTGGCTTTCAAATATGACTATATCAAGCTGTATAAGTGGCCACATTGTGACCTCTAACAATGCTGACAAAAAATGTATCCAGTTTTAAAATTAGTACATACATCCTCTGTACTGAACTTTTCATCAATGATTTTAGCAGCCCTTCTTCCAGCTTCATTAAGTGCAGGAGTTAATGCCATTGACAAGACAACAACAATTATGAGCAACTTATTGAGCTCAAGCGGCAACACACCAAGACTGCGTCCACCAAAGAAAAAGTTGTCAAGTCTTCTTTAAAGGGGGGAGCAAGAAAATAGTTTAATATTTATTTCAGAGAGCCTTTGCAATGGTATTTTTTACCCACCTGTTTGCAAGAGAAAAAACGACGAATCCAAATTCACCTCCTTGAGATAGAAGCAATCCAATTCTTACACTTTCTTGTAGAGTGAGTCCAACACGAGGACCAATTGCTGTTATGATCAGCGTCTTGATGACAATCAAACCTGCAAGGAGTGAAAGTACATTTGGCCACTCTCGGAAGAGAAGCTGCACAGCAAAGAAATTTACTTTTAGAAAATATGTAGGTTAAACAGAGCATTTAATGTTCTGCTTTTAAAATCATGGTTGTTATGAGCTGGTCATGCCAGATCCAGAGACAATGATACATATTTCTAACTCGCATATTTGAAAGTTTAGTGACACTCGTATCATTTATAAACTCATTAAATTTCTTTAAACTCATCACAAAATTTGCCTCTTCAACACATGGAATAATCTTGTTACGTCACTACCTGCATGTCAATGGAAGTTCCCGTAGTTACAAAAAATAATCCAAGGAGTAAGCCTCTAAATGGTCTTATATCAGCTTCAATCTGTGTTCGGAAATTTGTTTCTGCTAATAATGCTCCAGCCAAAAATGCACCAAGCTGCATGAGATAACATATAAGAGTCTTTCTAATAAAAATGGCATACAAGCATTTCAAATATTATATATCTGTGACAAGAAATGTCTAACCGTGTCACTGAAACCCAACTTCTGCGTTAGAAGTGATGTCCCAGCAACTGTCAATAAGCAGAGAGCAACAAAAGCCTCAGTGCTCCTTGCTTCTGCAACAACCTGACCTTAAAAAACTAAATTAGATTGACTAAAAAGGAAAAGTAAAACAAGAGAGAGACTTTTGCCAGTTGACGAATAGGCACACCTCAAAAACTCGCCTAAGAAT
Organism: Humulus lupulus; assembly: GCF_963169125.1. Taxonomy (NCBI): domain Eukaryota; kingdom Viridiplantae; phylum Streptophyta; class Magnoliopsida; order Rosales; family Cannabaceae; genus Humulus; species Humulus lupulus. The sequence goes on along the minus strand of NC_084799.1, from coordinate 194,576,319 downwards.
GAATTTTCCTCCAAAAGAAATCAGACCCAATCCACCTAAAGCCTTTAAACTTTCTTTAATAAGCATTGGCAAAACACTTTCCCCTACCAGGTTCTGCATAAAAACATGAACAAAGGGTTTACTAAGGAACTAAATGCATAAGAAAAATGGCACATTAAGGGATTAAAATTTCACGGATATTGGACAAAGTACAAATGCAACAAAATAATTGAAAACATTAAAACAATAATGATAAACATTGGAATTATATATTTATATATGTTGAAAAAAAATATGCAAAGGCTAGTTTGCACAAGTTGCGCGTGTGATTGAATTCAAAATTGACAAGGTCATATGAAGAAACTTCTGCAAGGCCCAAGATATGACACAAAACAGGCTCTTGATGGGTCAAGGCTCCACATGGGAGCCATGAGCAATGGAAACTACATATAAATTTGTATATATAGAGTCAGGCACCTCACAAGCTTGAAAAGGCTGTACTAGGCCATGCTCTTGCAAACTCAAGGCAGCCAGGAAAAAACATTGCATTTCCACTTAGCATAATATTGCAACAAATTTTACCTGGCTCTCTAGCACCGGAAGTATGACCAAGAGAGGAACAACTGCTATATCCTGCAAACGTCAAGCAGCAGAGAGTCCGATACGTTATTGACATCTGCTAGCATTATGCCCCTACTAAAATACTGAGTAAAGTGAAAGGAAACATACTAGCACCATTGTCATATTTAAGTCAGTACTCTATGAAATATATAATCGTATTTATATTTGAAGTGAAGATAATAAACTAATATAGCTGTAAATGTAGAGATTATATATAACCTGTAATAGTAGTATTCCAAGAGTTGCTGAGCCGAATCTCGTTGGAAGCTCACCTTTCTCTGCAAGTAACTATAGAAAATGTACATAAGCTCTATGCAATGAGAAGATTAATCTTTGGGTTCCATGATGTGTTGCTTATTTGAAGACAGTAAATACTAGCAATTATTTGTTTTCTTCGATAAGTTTTAGAAAGGGTGATTTCTTGTAGCTCTTCTCTTGTTTCTTTGTCTTCTTTTTTTGAGAACAGCTTTCTCGCTTTCTTTTCGTATTGTTTGCTCGCTTTCTTTTCGTATTGTTGTTTTAATGTTTTCTTTGTACATGTGAATATACATACATTTATTAGTTTCTGTTCCTTTATGAGTAAAAAAACAGAGAAATAAGAAGAAAATTTAACTAAAAGAATGGAATCCCATGCACGCTGGATGCATATATAGGACAGAGGTACAATGTTATAAATATACATTGATAGCCTAATATGCCACAATCTAAAGAAAGATAAAGCCTATAAAGTGGACATGCCAGTAACTTCTACTTGCATTATTATGTCAAACATGTCAATACTGGAAAAGAAAAGAAACCTGTTATTTTATCAGAATATATTTTCTACACTTCTAAAATAAAATTACCTGCAGAACAAAAGCTGATGAAGACAGAGAAAGAGCAGCACCAATCACAATAGCCTCATCAACACTTCTTATATTGACCTGCCATGGGAACATTCTAGTCAGAGTTCCATAGAAAATTTGAGAAAAAAAATGGTAGTTTACATGTTACCTTAGGGAGAAAGAAAAATTTCAATCAAGTGAAAAAAAAAAAAAACACTATCCCTGGGGTCTATTGAAGAAGATGAGAAAAATTAAACAAGATTAATGCATGTTTTATGCATTCTACTCAGGCGACTGACTAAAATAATCCAATGAACAAATCTGACATTAGAAATTCATGCAATAAACTAAAGAATTAATAGGACTATAGAAAAGCAATTCAAAATTGAAAGCAATGTTGATCACTTGCGACAAAGATTAAAGTTGCATACAGAATAAAATTCTCACCAAATCAGACCTTGAGTGGAAAAGGAACTCCAGGATTCTTGTTCCAATAGCATTGTTAGGAGGAAGTTCAAACGCCGTGAAAGCAAGTGTAGACAAGATGACCTTCAAGAAGGAAACAAGAATGGGGACCATATGGTCAAATGTCCATTCAGCATTCATAAAGGACTAGTCCATATCATGTCTGAACCAGAGAAAATGGTCCAGTAAGACTAAAAATGTGACCAAACCAAGTTCAATACCATAAATTGCATAGAAATATCAGGATTTTAAAAGATTGGTACTGCACTTGACACTTAAAAACAAAGGAATCATTGTTTTCCCCCTTGGAATAAGAACTATCCAATTTTTATTCCCTCTAAAGAACCATTTGAATAACAAGAATCACAAGCTATTATACTGTTGTTTTCAGGTTTCAGCATTATACCTGAGTCAATCCCAAACCAAAGGCAAATTTTGCAAGAGCTTTTAGACGTGCAAATGAAAGCTCCAAACCCATTTCAAATAGCTGAAACAAAAAAATTGAGAGTTCAAAGTAAATAAGGTGTGATTTACACAATATATTGCAATAAATAGTTAACATGGTCTCTAGTCAAACTATGCTAAACAAATGATCCTAGGATATAATTCTTTGTTAATAACAAGCATCGACCCTCAACTTTTATACTTCATCCCATTTCTCTTAACTAGTCTCCATATGACCTTTGCAAATTTTGATATAATTGAACTGAGAAAGTACAAGCAAAATAATCATTTTACAGTGTGGGTTGCATCAAATATATAATGAAGGAAAGAAAATAAAATATGAAAGAGTTGTTTCTAGAAACAATATTCCTTAGCATTATCTTCTAAAACTACAATTCATTTAAATAATCTATCTTCATATTTATAATATTAAATTCCGGCATTGTTCAAAATTAAGTTTCAAAATCAAAATGAGACCAACTCTGAAATTGAAGGAGTAATTTCATAGTACACACCTTTTGAATGAGTTAAGGATTTATGAGAATATTAAGAGCATTGACAAGATGATTCTTAAAAGAGAGGAAGAGGAAGAGCAAATACTAGTAACAATTCTATTGCATGAAACAAAATTTCATAGTAAAATAATGCAGGTTAAAAGGCTTACCAAGAAAAGAATTCCCCATTCAGACAGAACTTTGACATCTGTTAGATTTCTAATCAAGCCAAACTGATTGAGTACAACACCAGCAAAGAAAAAACCAAGAATCTGAAAGAAAAAATATCAAATAAGATTGTTGGCATGGATTCGAATATGACAATGATAACTAAATTTCTAAATAAAGGTATCAAAATAAAAAAATTATGATAAAGGATTGAGAAAACAATGTTATTCTTACAGGGCTAGCTTTAATGATCTTGAATGCAGGAACAACAATGACAGTCACAGCTAAAAATGTCAAAGTATCCAATCCTAGATCATTAATGACGTCAACAGCAGTGGCAACATCAATAGTTGCATAAATACGTGATCTTGCTCTATGGGCTGATCTTTTGTTTGCTACATATAATCCTCCTTGATCACATAACCAAGAGGATCGCAAAGGAGGTCGCTCAAAGAAGTTTCTGGAAACATTAGCGCTATAACTTGTCTTATAATTGATGGAAAATGATAACAAACGGCTTTGCGGATTACTAGAACATATAACATTCAACCGATGTCCACTTAATTGTGAAGCATCATGGGAGCAGGCCCCCAAGGGGCGATGTTTCTTGGTAACCTCACATCCCTGCAAAGTACACAATTAGCATTACCATGACAAGTTCTGCAACCCAGGATGTCCATAATGACGCACGCATTTACACATGGACACATACATTTATATAAATAGGTCTATGGTGACTTCTGCTATGATTGGTGGACTGCCTTATGAGTTATGACCATTGTCATCAACCTCAGACATCATTAGTCATTACTAACAAACTAACAACAGCAACAACAACTCAAAATATGTGTATTTATAGACCACAAGGGATGTACAAGCACTGACATTAGACATAAATTATTGTGATACATATAGGTTGTGTCTCCAGCTAAGACCAAAAAAGATCCATTACTTTTTAATGTTTTAAAATACTAGAGTTAGGAGTTTTCTCCCATCTCAATGGCAAAAGGATACAAATTATTGAACAACAATGGGCCAAAAAATTCTAGTCTGAAATTCAACAAATTTTGTATTCAATTGTCCACCTATTTAAATGGTTTTTTTACAAATTATGGCACTCATAGAAATGAAGTGAAAAGCGAAACGAGGCACAAGCATTTCACCAGTCATTGGCAAGCCAATCTATATATTGATGATCAAGAAAAGTTACTTCCCAATTGAATACAGTAGAATGCATCTTAAAGTCACTTTCCTAATTGAAAAATCAAGAAGTGAGAGGTCTCCACAATGAGAGTGCACACTTCATTTCAATACGAATTATCAAACTGGGCACATTCTACAAAGCATCCAGGGAAGCAAAAATAAGTTCCTTGGTTCCAAATTATGACATGGTTTACCATAATTATGTTGACACACTTAGAAATTCGCATCATCTGATGTTACTAATTATAGCAAAATACCCCAATAATAATCATTAAGAAAACTCTATCCATGTATCTAAGATAGATGAGTTACAAAGTTCTCTTCTCATAAACACAACAAAGTTTATAGAAAACAACAAAAAAAAAAACTAAATTAAACAAAAACCATGCAGAGTAATAAGGAGGCTTTACCTTAGAGGCTTTGAAATATGTTGTAGAAGTAGAACCCAACATAATGCTATGATGAGTGATGACACAAGAACAACCCATCAAAGAAACCGAAAAGCATTCTCTGTCTTGCAATTATAAGAAATGGGTTTTGCAGATAATCACTAGAAAATGAAGGGTTTTTGAGTTTGACCCTTTTGGAATTCAGATACGTTCTTCCTTCCCCCAATGTTCTTGGGAACTTTAATCAAATATTGGTTAAGCTATAATAAAAAAATAGTATAACGATTACAACAAGTAACAAAGGTGAGGAGTACAACTGAACACGTTTAATCTCTGGATGTTTAGAACTTTAGAGAGAGAAACAGAGAGAGAGAGAGATTGTCTGAAAGTGAAGAGTGGAATTTTGTGCTTTGTGGAGGAAAATGGAGAAGAGACGTCGGAGGAACGAAATGACTGGTTTCGATTTTTTGAAAGCTAACGTTATGCCTACGTGGCAAGGATATATATTATCCAAAATCTATATATAATTTTATTTTATTTTATTTTACAAATACATATAAATAATTTTGGTACACTTGACTTGAGGACAAGAATTTTTATGAATAAAATTTATTTTATTTTAGAATATAAAAGTATATTCTTACATAATACATATTTTAAAATTTTATTTTGGAAAATGACATGCTATTTCACATCATCAAAAATTGAGATGAATTTTATTATATACATAACATACAATAATTATGGATAAAAAATTGGTTAATTATTTAGGGAAAAGGTTCACTAATCTCTCACCTAATAAAAGTCAAGAAATTTATAATATAAACAAAAAGAACGTGAGTTGTTCGTTTCATAAAATGTCAAACTAAACTAATTATGACAAACCAAATATTTATATTATTTAATAGAAAAGAAAATGGCATAAAGTACAATAATTATAAATAATAGTTACACGAATATTGACAGCCCCTCCTTTTCTTTTTTTTAAAAGACAAAAAGTATATTTTGAAATTTTTATAATAAAAATGTCATGCAGTCCAAAATTGACAATTGAGAAATATTCACCATTTTATTTTGCTTTAATATCTATTAAAAGAAAATAAAATAAAATTTTCTCTATCACAAATCTTTGCCAATTTGAAACACAATTTTCTTCTGCTGAATTACTTGTTATTTGGATGCCTTAGGAGAGTAGGACACGTGTGGACCAGGTCCATTCCTATCATAGACACGTGTGGACACATATATTTCAACTTCCAAAACCCCATTGTATACAAGTTAATAAAACATAAATTATAGTAAAATTTGGAAAATTCTCATATAGGATTGGTGGTGCCCTTCGGCGTTTTTGACTCATTAATTTTTTTTATGATCATGTATATTCTAGTTATTTAGAACATAGTTTACAAAACCGAATACTAAGTTCAAACATGTTATTTTCCACGCGTATAAAAAAAATTAATCACGAGTGCAATAACATGTTTGAATTTAGTTTTGTAAACTATTTGAAATTTTCTGAAAATTTGCAAGATGATCTAAATAGTTATAATATACACGGTCATAAAAAAAAATTAACACTGGACTGAGAACACTGAGAGTTCATCAATAGGACTTAAAGTGAAGCCCGTAAAATTTATTCCATAAGTTACAGTACCAATTTATTTGGACAACATTACATTACATGACAAGCCTTTATTATGAACAAGAACAAACTCAGAGAGCAAACTTAAAGTTCAGTTCCCATAAAGAACTCAGAGAGTAGAATCTGAGTTTGCAGGAGCAAAACTTAGAGAAACACTATTCACACAATGGCGTTCATCCGTTGGAGTTGGGAAACCTTCTCCTTTAAAAACATGACCAAGATGACCACCACAAGCTGCACAAGTAATTTCAATCCTCCTCCCATCCGCATCAGTCTGATATCACAAGAAACTTCATTAGAAACACTGTTGTATCGGCCGAAAGGAAAGAAAGAAGAACAACTGCGAAACTTACAGTTCGATTTATGGCTCCAGGAAGACCCTCATAGAAAGCTGGCCAGCCACAGCCGGAATTGAACTTGGTTTTGGATTTGTAAAGTGGCGTCCCACAGCCGGCACATTTATAGACTCCTTCCTCGAAGAACTTGTCATATTCACCTGTGCCGGGGTATCTAGGATAAGATATAGAACAAACACTCATCAGTTTACACTTCAAAGGCTAGGGCTACACCAATAATCCCAGTGACAGTTTCTTGGCTCTTTTTCAACAATGATGATAGAATGTAAAGTTGTTAAAGTTTTAAAAAGCTTAATCGAGAGCTGAGGTGTTTTGCTCTGGCTCAGCAAGGCATAAGCCTCAACATTAAGAGCAAAAACTTCATTAAACATCATTAAATTTATAGAAATACACATAATTGCATAACAAAGGTCATATAATTCATGAAACTACTAGTTCTAAGTCATAAAACCACAAACTAAATTCATCAAAAGTTTAAAATAAAAAATCCTAATTAATAACATAAGAGTAGAGCTTAAAGTCTTAAGCAACTTGAAAGACTAAGAAGTCCTCATTTTCATGATCATTATCATAATCATTGAGATTTTCTAAATAAGGATGCTGGAGAAAATAAGAACTGTAATAAAATGTATGGGAGGGTGAGGCTGAGAATAGGGGCAGGAAAAAGATTTCTTATTTATTTGGAATTTGGGTTTATTTTTGTGATACAGAACAAGTGTATAAGCTAAAGATGTGTTAAAAACACTTGAAAATGAACGGCCAAATAAAAAAAACCCAATCAGAAAGACTAAATACATTTAAAAAGGCCCAAAAGACTTCAGCAATGCGAGGCTTAAGCCTCACACGCCTCGGAGGCATTAGCCTCAAAGAGGCGTAAGCCTCGACTAAACCTGCTGCGCTTCAGAGATGTTTTTTGAGCTTTTTAATGAATAGGATGTAATCTACAAAACTATGCAGAAAAATTTCTCACTTGGAAAGAGAACCATTAAAGTAATTGTCTTCCTTCTCTTTGTTCAAAAGTACAAGAACTTACAGTCACTACCTAAGAACATACTACAGGCAGTACTAATTTGGAATAAAACAACAGGATTTATCATAATATCAAAACGGAATGTACACAAATTTGAGAAGAAGCTAGATTTTGGGTAGCTGTGTGGATCTTCAATACTAAAAATTTCAATGTATTTTCCAATCTACCCAGAGATTGGCACCTTTGGATGCAATTCTAGCTTAAGATGATCCTCTATTATAATCTTCTGTTGTGTAAGAAGATGATACCTGACCATTTTTTTGTAACCCCATCTCTCCACTAATAATATTTTTCATCAAATAAGAAATACAAGTACTAATGATCCTAATCCCTCCCTCTAAATTCTCAAGACTGTAACCATGGCAGCACATAGCAAAGTACCGTATCAAAATTCCACACAAAAAATGGATACAAAAACAAAACCCTTGAAAGCAACAGCCACAAAATACACAACTCAACAACAGAACAGACCTTCTTTTTATTCCAACCCGAGTTGAATGCAACAAAGAAATTGTTTAAAAGTATACCTTTCCATGTTCCTCTCCCAGAACCAATATTATGCCTAATATATATATATATATATATATATATATATCGCTACATATATTTATATATCATTACCCAACATACCCAATTTCGGAAACGCCATTACTAAGTTAATTTTGTGAAGAAAAATGTAAGACACCATGCATTACATTCCTCTATTAGCGCTGAATTACACACTACATGAACAAACCAATATAAAAGTTGATGTTGATAAATATGATTCAAACAATTCAATCATACTCTGTTCCTTTCTGCCTCAAAATCCGAAACTGCTCAGGCGAGAGGACGGCCTGCCATTCCTCCTCGGATTTCTTGACCGACCCAGAAGCGGACATGGCCACAATAGTCGAACCACGAAGCCTACGCTTACTGATGTGGTGGAAAGAGCAAGACCCACCGAACCCAGAAGAAGTGGATATGGAGGTGGTGATGGTGATGGGTTTTGGAGAAGAGTGTGTGAAATGGGAATTGGAGAAAGAGTTAGAAGGAGAGAGAGGCCTGGAGAAAGTGGTAGTGGTGGGTAAGGATCTGGTTATGGGGTTGTAGATAACGATGGCTTTGGAGGAAGTAATTGGTGAGCTTCTGAATATATGAAAGCCCATCTTAAACAACACGGGAGACTATGTGTATGTGCTCCTTCGGCATTGTTTGGTTACAAAACCTCTATAGATTAGATATTGTCATGTTTTTTTCGAGAAAGTTCTTCTACTCTCTTTTTTTTTTTCCCTTGTTTTTTTTATCCTTATAAAACTAGAGCATTGTTAAGGCACAAATGTGGTCACTACAACAATGGCATATTATTAAAGATTTTTTAAATCCGAAAAACCGAAAAAACCGTGTACACCGACCTACCGAACACCGAAAAAACCAAAACCGTTTAAATCGAAAACCGAAAAAACCGCCGACGGTGCAAACCGCCACTATTCGGTCGGTTTGGAAATTTTGGGTGAACCGACCAATAAAACCGAAACCGACCGAACACAATAAAATAATAATATAATATTATATAATTATTAATTATTAAAATTTTTAATAAAAAAAAAAACTTAGGGCACTTGTAAATGTAATTATGTTCTATATATTTATGTTGTAAAAACACACAAAAATGGATTCTAACAATCCAAAATTTTTAATTTTTTAACTAAAACTTTCAAAAAAAAAAAAATCAATTCGGTTTGGTCGGTTTAACCGACCAAACCGCGGTCCAAAACGGTCGGTTTTTTTTTAAATTGGTTTGGTTCGGTCGGTTTTTGGATTGCACCAATCCGAACCGAAAACCGAATTCTGGATTTTTTTTTGTGAAAAAACCGCCCAAACCGGCCGATGCTCACCCCTATATAATAATGGTAAATTCTCAGGTACACTCTTATTCATCTGCAATATTGATAATCAACATTATTTGTATTACAAATAATAATTTGACTTGGCACGTCATTAAATTTTGACATGTCAACACACATTCGGATAAATGACATTCTAGGTCCTTGTTGGCACTTAGCTACCAAAACTTATCAAGTACAACGAAACATTACCGAAAGGATGTTTTCCTGTCAAAATTTTTCATCGGAGAAGAGACCATTTTTTGATAATTTATATAATAAACAAGATATCTATGATATTTATATTATCAATAAAAATTAAATAAATTGTTGATTTTTTTAAGTTAATTTGCATCTTGTTTATTGGAGTACAATTACAAATATTGAGCTAAATATAGCATCAACTCATTTTTTGTGTCAAAATTGACACAAATTTGACAGCAATCAAAAAATGGTCTCATCTCCGATAAAAATTTTGATAGCAAAACATCCTTCCGGTAATGTTTTGTTGTACTTGATAAGTTTTGGTAGCTAAGTGCCAACAAGGTCCTAAAATGTCATTTATCTGAATGTGTGTTAACATGTCAAAATTTAATGACGTGGCAAGTCAAATTATTATTTTTACAAATAGTGTTGATTATCAATATTACAGATTTTAAAAAACCTAATTAATCTGTTTGTTATAAGTTTTTGGTGTCATGGGAATGTGTGGCAATGGTTCAATGTGGGTTAATCTAAAACTCACCATTTCACAAGTATTCACATTACCCACTAAAACTCTGTGGGACCCACCACTTTCCCACCTAACAAATGTCACCAAACATGGGGTACACTTCAAATGACCACCCATCCCAACACTTCCCCATATAATAAACAGCCTCATTTTTGGCAAATTTCTTTTTTGTAACCGTGTAGATTGCAGTTATTTATAGCATCTTACAAATTTTCAAAAATTTCTGAATAATTTACAATATTGAAAATAAGGTTAAAACATGTTACCTTCTACAGCATAAAAAAATTAGTCACACGTATAACAACCTATTTTGAATCTAGTTTTCAGCAAATGCTCTAAATAACTGCAATGTAGTCATAAAAAATAAATTTACTGAAATTACTTCCCGAGCAAAAAAACATAAGGAGTGCACCAGTGTACCTATTTTTTGGAGTGCACCATAGAAATATGGCATTACTATAGATGATACTGTTAAAAAGTAATAATAAATACATAATTTCAAGTCTTTATCTTTCTAGAAAGACTATAATAAAATTTAACCAACTTTTCAAATTTAATTTTGAAATTTTCAGGCTAAATCAAATAATCACACTATAATCTCATCCCATCCCATCTAGCTTCTCCGATCTCTCCATCTTTCATGATCGTCGGACTTCATTTTTGCCTCCGGTGTCCAAATCCAATGCAATAAGGAAAAAAATATTAATCATCAAAAGAATGACATTGTTACATTAGTAGGAATCATGAAAAAATTCAGAATTAATCCAAAAATATATATATACAAATCTGTCATAAACTTCATCACCATTGGTTATGGGAAGAAGATGAAGAACAAACTTATCCAATATTCACTCCTCTTTCAAATTAAAGGTCAATAATCATAAACCTACAAAAAAAAATTGAAATAACAATCAAAAGCATTGAAAGTCAATAGGTGAAACTCAAAACACAACTTAGTTCAGTAATTTCAATTTCAAAATTGAAAATATAAGTTTTTTTTAGAAGAAAAAAAATTGGGTACTATAATCTTATTTTTTTATCATAATGTTGACGCGGTTCTTCGGCAACAGATAATTAAGAGAAGAAGAGAAAGAGATTAGTACTAAAAGTAGAACCGTCACAGATATGAAATCTTTTTTAAAGAACTAGGTGACTCAAGACACGTTTTTAAGTGGTTCGAAGGTTAAAATCCCTCTACTCCATTAGTCAATATTATTGATCTTCTCTGGGTATTTGGTTTACAAAGTATATAGTTCTTCAAAGACTATTTTTTCCAACCCCTATCAACTCCCAGGGTCTCCCTATTTATAGGAGAAGGCACCTGGAAGTTGGTAGGGAGGTCATCCCGTGACCTTACCATTTTTCATATCAAATCTGTGACATTCATGATTAATTCCTAAACCTGACACACAAGTGTGGTCTAATCAGTATGGAAGGAGATAATGGGCCGCACGGCCCAACCCGTCCGTGGGTGTCTGAATACGCACGTTCTTGCTGCGTGTCCGAGAAGTCAGGGGGATATCGGACACGTGATGGCAGGAATATGCACGTTTATCTTGCGTGTTGACTTCCCATAGGGTCGGATCTCCCTGAGAAGCTCGTGACCGGAGCAGTTCATAACCCGAGCTGCTCCGTCCGTGGCCTTCGGATGTCTTTCTCAGCTCCTGGGCAACAAATGCGAGCTGGAAACAGGACCTCCTCGAGATGACAAAGGCCCATCCTGGAAATAGAGCCTCCAGCCCGCGGGAGCCTCGGACTAAATCAGGTTCAGTTCGAGGCTCGCCCTGCTAAACAGCCCGTGGGAAAACCAGGGCGTACACATAAGAACTACTAAAGCTAGTTACACCAAAATCTGAAGAAAAATAGGCTAAAACATACATGATTTGTAAAACTACTTACACATATCAGTTGGGAAATTTCATATTATATGCATAATAACTTTTTTTTTTAATATGCCAACATAAGTTATTATCCCAAATATTTGACAGTTTTAATTTTTTGGACAAAAATATATCTAATATTCAAACACACATTTTCTCTCTCAGTATGAACTCTCTCTCTCTAACATCTCTCATTGCATCACTCTCTCGTTCTAATGTTGTAGATCTTGAAATAATACCAAAATTTAAAAAAAAAATCATCTCAAACGGACATTTGAGTGAAAAAATATGAACCCCCAAAGTTTTAGTCAAATGTCAGTGTAGAGCATCGAAATTGCATCGAAAAAGCATCGTTTTGGCAAAAAAAATTAATGATTGCATCGCAAGAGCATCGAAACACCATCAATTTTGCATCGAAAAAGCATCGCAAGAGCATCGAAATTGCATCGTCTTACAATGCAATCATGAAAACTTGCTTTTTGGCCAAATACAAGAGGCATCGTCATCGTCTTTATCATCAATAAAAGTTTGGGAACATATCACATGTTAGGCCAAATACTAAGTAAGCATCTCCTCTTTGTAGTAGTATTTTTTTCTTTTGTTTCTTTGTTGTGTTGTCTTGTAGTTAGTTGATTTTTTTTGTATTTCTTCTTTTAGAGTCATCACTCGGGACGAACAATAGTTTAAATTTGGGGGTGTGATATCTCTATATTTTAAAGTTATTAATTGAGCTTTTAAACTTAAAATCTAAGTGAAATAGAATGTTTATGTTGTTATTGTGTGGTTTTAGTCATTTCGTCTTTTAAGTTTGTTTGTATATGTTAGGAATTATGGTGATTCATAGGTGCATTTTGGTCCATCGTATTCTTTTCTCTCTCTTGTAACCACCTTCTGGTACATAGTACTGGTATTCTTTTCCGTGTATATTGGTAGTGTGTATATTCTGTTTTCTTGGGATTATTTGCCTTGAATTCAGGGCTGTCCTTTTCGGTTTTGGTACTCTAGAATATTCCTGCTGGCATGTAAACTTTTGAGTATAAATAAAACAGTGCTACCTCAGTCTCAATTTGAGCTGAGAATTTACCTTCTTCATTATTGCAAATTTTATCTTGGTATCAGAGCTTTGCTAGGCGAGTGTCTATGGCTACTCCTACAGAACAGTCAATGTTCCCCGAAGGTGCCACTGATATCCATGGTGATAACCAGTCCTCCTCAGCTCCACAAGCAGGCTCAGCAGCTCGTGTAGTGGCTTCTACTCCTGTGCCAACACCTCCTCTATCCAACGTGATAGTCCCTCAGTTTGGTAGCACCTTGAACCAGCCGTTTGCCCTCAAGCTCGACAGAAACAACTTCAGCCTCTGGAAGACAATGGTGTCGGCTATAACTCGTGGTCATCGACTGGAAGGATATCTTCTTGGGACTACACCACGACTTGAACCTCTCATTCCCGATGCCACAGCAGAAACAGGTTTTCGTATCAACCCAAGTTTGGAACAATGGATCGTGAATGACCAACTTCTCCTCGGATGGCTGTATGGATCCATGACAGAAGGCATAGCTACAGATGTTATGGGTTGTGACTCCTCTGCAGCTCTGTGGCGCGCTCTTGAAGGACTCTATGGAGCTCATTCCAAGGCCAAAATGGATGAGTATCGAACAAAAATCCATACATCAAGGAAAGGGTCTTACTCTATGACAGACTACCTGAGGCAGAAAAGAAATTGGGCAGATGTTTTGGCCCTTGCAGGTGACCCTTACCCTGAATCTCAACTGATTGCTAATGTTCTTAGTGGTTTAGATGCAGAATATTTACCTCACATTCTGATTGTGGAAGCAAGAACCTCAACTTCTTGGCAAGAATTGCAAGACTTATTACTAAGTTTTGAAAGCAAAATGGAGAGGCTAAATGCAATCTCTGGGAACAACAAATTACTCAGTGGTCTTGGCTCAGCTACTGCCAATATAGCAAATAAAACCTCCAGCAATGGCGGGGGTCGCGGACCTAGACAATCAATGGCGAGTGGCTACAGAGGAAACCAAACAACTTTTCGGGGTCGAAATCGTGGATGTGGAGGAAGGTTCAGTACTCCTAGGCTTACTTGCCAAGTGTGCGGAAGAGCTGGTCACTCAGCAGCATATTGCTACAAACAGATACGATGAAGCCTACATGGGATCCATACCAGCAGGGAACAACAACCAAAATAGAACCTCACCAAGTGCTGCTGCCTTCATTGCCACACCTGAAATGCTTGAAAATGATGCCTGGTACGCTGATAGTGGTGCCAGCAACCACATCACAGCAGGAACTAGCAATATGAAGCAAAAGATTGAGTATAATGGTAAGAAGAGTCTCATTGTTGGGAATGGAGAAAAACTGAGCATCTCTCATATTGGTACTGGATCTCTACAAACCATGAATAATATACCTCTTGTTTTGAAAGAAATGTTGCATGTGCCTGAGATTACTAAAAATCTCATAAGTATTTCGAAACTGACCAGTGACAATAATGTTGTTGTTGAATTTGATTCAGTGTTTTGTTTTGTGAAGGACAAGGTGACAAGGAGGGTGATACTTCAAGGCAATCTTAAAGATGGGCTGTATCAGTTTAGCTTTCCCCATGTCCAGTCATCTTCAAGCTGCGGCTATAGGAGTCAACCTGGTGTTTTTTCTGGTGTTTCTGTTTTATCCAAATCAAGTGTATCACATACTCCAAAGTCTTTAGTGTCAATCAAGGAGAAATGGCATAGGAGATTAGGCCATCCCTCCAATAGAGTCTTGAGTCATGTTTTGAGTCAGCTGAATGTAAAAACTTCAAGTAATGAAAAATAATTTTGTGATGCTTGTCAACTTGGAAAATCCCATTCCTTACCCTATCAACTCAGTAACACTAGAGCAAAAAATGTGCTTGAACTCGTCCATACTGATGTTTGGGGCCCTTCCCCCGTAATATCTAATTACAACTACTGTTTTTATGTCCACTTCGTAGATGATTTCAGTAGGTTCACGTGGATCTACCCTCTCAAAGCCAAGTCAGAGGCTGTTGAAGCCTTTGTTCAGTTCAAGTCATTAGTTGAAAACCAATTTAACACCAAAATTAAGAAACTTAGAACCGATTGGGGAGGAGAATTCCAAGCTTTTTCCAAGGTAGTTGCTCAAAATGGAATTGATTTCCAACATTCATGTCCACATACCTCAGCTCAAAATGGTCGAGTTGAGCGCAAACATCGCCATATTGTTGAAATGGGGCTAACACTTCTAGCTCAAGCTGGAATGCCATACAAATATTGGTGGGACGCCTTTCACACCTCAGTTTTTCTTATCAATAGGTTGCCAACCCCTGTTTTAAACAATAAAACTCCATTTGAACTAATCTATTGTCGGCAACCTGATTATACATTTCTAAAAGTCTTTGGTGTAGCCTGTTTTCCATGTCTCCGACCCTACCAAACTCATAAATTTCAGTTTCATTCTACCAAATGTGTTAACTTAGGATACAATGAGCATCACAAAGGTTACAAATGCTTGAGCAGCACGGGTAGAATATATGTCTCTCGGAATGTTATATTCAATGAGAATGAATATCCATTCCAAACTGGTTTCCTAAATACTCACAAACCAGAACAGCCAGTTCAAGTCCATGTTCTCACTTGGTCTGCTGTCATCAATGCCGAGCTCAATTCTTCTAACCCTCTTTCTGACAATACAGATCCCTTAGGTAACCAAAATGCATGCTCTAGTACTCCAAAAGCATCACCCGAATTGGATCCAGTTCCAGATCAAGAACACACACAAGAGGTAATACTTTCTGACTGAACACTTACTGCAGCTGATATTGATGTAACCTCCTGTCCAGTTCAGGTTGATCAAAATATAAATGAAGACACTACCTCAGCTCCCATTCTTCATCAACAACCCGAAGATAAAACAACAAATATACATCCTATGATAACAAGGAGCAAAGCTGGCATATTCAAGCCCAAAGTCTATGTTGGACAATCTAAATGGGACCCCATAACTGAGGAGCCAAATTCAATAACAGAGGCTTTGGAACATCCTGAGTGGAAAAAGGCTATGCTGGAAGAATATACTGCCTTGGTGGAAAACAAGGCCTGGAAACTTGTTCCTAGAGATGCAAGCATGAATATTGTGGGCAATAAATGGGTGTTTAAGATAAAAAAGAACTCAGATGGTACACTTCAGCGATACAAAGCGCGATTAGTCGCCAAAGGCTTTAATCAAAGACCCGGAGTGGATTTTGGGGAAACATACAGTCCTGTTGTTAAAGCTTGTACAGTGAGAGTTGTTTTGAGTATTGTTGTAGCTAAAGGATGGGAAGTCAGACAATTGGACATCAACAACGCCTTCCTAAATGGGCATCTAGATGAAGAAGTTTTTATGCGGCAACCAATCGGCTTTGAAGACAGAGACAAACCGGAGCATGTATGCAAGCTTGAAAAGTCACTCTATGGACTCAAATAAGCACCAAGGGCTTGGTTTGAGAAACTGAAATCTACACTTCTCAGCTGGAATTTCAAGAACTCTCGAGCAGATTCATCACTATTTTTCTCCAAAACAGCTACCCAAGTGATTTTAGTTCTCATTTATGTAGACGACATTATTGTCACTGGTAACAATGTGGAGAAACTACGGCAGTTTACTACTCAACTCAACCAGATTTTTGCCTTAAAAGACTTAGGCTTGCTACACTATTTCCTGGGAATTGAAGTTCATCGAGATGAAACCGGCATGTACTTGTCTCAAGCCAAATATGTGGAGGAACTTCTGTTAAGAACTAAGATGCATCACGTTAAACTCGTTCCAACACCAATGACAGTTGGTAAACTGTTATCTATTACTGATGGTGAGCTTCTGCAAAATCCTACTGAGTATAGAAGCTTAATAGGAGGGCTACAATACTTGACACACACTCGGCCGGACCTCTGTTTTGCAGTAAATAAACTCAGCCAGTTCCTTAAGGCTCCCACCTCTACACATTGGAATGCTGCTAAACGAATCCTTCACTATTTGAAAGGAACACCTCATTGTGGAATCCATATTAAACATTGTACTCAGCTGAACTTAACAGGTTACTCAGACGCCGATTGGGCTTGCAATCCCGATGATCGGCGCTCAATAGCTGGATACTGTGTTTACTTAGGTGATACACTCATTTCTTGGTCCTCTAAGAAGCAAGGAGTTGTTTCTCGCTCAAGCACCGAGTCCGAATACCGAGCACTTGCTCAAGTCTCAGCAGAAATCAGCTGGATCCAGGCCCTGCTCAAAGAAATTGAGTTTCCTCTTTCCTGAACACCTATTGTCTGGTGTGACAACTTAGGCGCCAGTGCTCTTGCCTCCAACCCTGTTTATCATGCAAGAACGAAACACATTGAATTGGACATTCATTTTGTTCGAGATAAAGTCCTGAACAAGATGTTGGACATCAGATATATACCCTCCTTCGACCAAACTGCTGACTGTCTAACTAAGCCTTTATCTCACAGTCGTTTTCAATTCCTAGTTGATAAACTGGGTGTTGTTCCTTGTCCCACGCCCAGTTTGAGGGGGGCTGTTAGGAATTATGGTGATTCATAGGTGCATTTTGGTCCATCATATTCTTTTCTCTCTCCTGTAACCACCTTCTGGTACATAGTATTGGTATTCTTTTCCGTGTATATTGGTAGTGTGTATATTCTGTTTTCTTGGGATTATTTGCCTTGAATTCAGGGCTGTCCTTTTCGGTTTTGGTACTCTAGAATATTCCTGCTGACATGTAAACTTTTGAGTATAAATAAAACAGTGCTACCTCAGTCTCAATTTGAGCTGAGAATTTACCTTCTTCAATATTGCAAATTTTATCTGTATATTTTGTTTTAATTAATGATAAATCTTGTGGGAAAATAATGGGATTATGATATAAAAATGTGATATCTATTTTTGAAGACAAAAAGAAAGGATGCTTGGAAAACTGTGTGAAAAATGTGCAAAGAAAGCATCTTGGAGTTGAAATCTTGGTACTTTGCTGTAGCATCATTTCAACTTTACTGCAGCAAAGTGTACACAGCCAGCAACATAAGTTATGCGTACTTGGCAAGTCATTAAATGAGGTGGAGTGACATGAAGAGTTGGAGGATGAGGTGGGAAAGAGCTGGTATTTTGAGGAAAAATGTGTGGTCCCCACGTGTGGAGAGAAAGAAAAAGGTTTATACCCATTTTTGGAGCCCTAGAGATAAAAATTGATCTTCTTCAACTTAGTAGCAACTACCATTTGAGAGGGGGTTGTCATTATAGAGAGAGAGAGAAAAAACACAACACAAAAAAAGAAAAAATATTTTATTTGAGTGTTAGTTTTAGGTTTTGGTATTTTCTTTATCACTTTTATTTAGAGATTTGACAAAAATTAAGAGAAAGAATAAGAGGATTTTGGGGGAAAAGCTTGGAGTCTTGTGACAAAATCTATATGGGTTTTCCTTTTTATCTTTCTCTAATTTGGAATTTTGTATTTTTGCACTTCTATTTATGAGTTAATTTCTATTTGGCTAGTATTATTTTCTTGACTTGAAATTATGATTTGGTACTTTGTTGCATGAATGTTTTGGTGGGTGAGTTTTGTTCATTCAAGTATGTATATTGTCTATTGCTTACTTTTGTTTGATCATCAATTGTAGGTTGATGAATTAATATTAATTCTGGAAAGGTTAATGTTAATAGACACAAACTTGAATGATGCAAGTTCTTAAGTTATTAGATTTTGATTTGTGATTGTATAGGAATATATTATCACCTTGTATGACTTAGAGGAATTGTGTTTATATTGGTGTTCTTGAAATTAATTGGGCATACAATATGTTAATTAATTAAGTAACCAAACGATAAACATTTGGAAAAAGGATTATGACATTTAACTTCCTAGTCAACTAATGTCTAGTTGCTATAATATTCATCTGCAGCATTATTACCATAATTGTATTTTTTTAAGACAATTTAATAACTCTAGTTTATTTCTTCAAATAGTTGTTGCTTGCTTATTTTAGTTCATTTTCATTTTCATCTTTTTATTTTATTTTATTTGAAACCAATTTGTGAGTAATTAGTTTGCAAATTAATTTTTAATCTCTGTGGAGATGATACTTAACTTATCATTTTATTACTTGTTTGATGATTTTGTACACTTGCACACACTATTAATTTCGCAACAAGGGACGTTGGAAAGAGAGAGAGAGTCCGTACTGAGAGAGAAAAAAGTGTTTGAATGTTAGGAGTATTTTGTCAAAAAAATTGAAATTGTCATATATTTTGGATAGTAACTTATGTTAGCATATTAAAAAAATTCACTAATTATCATGCATATAACATGAAATTTCCCTATCAAAAAAACAAAAAGTAAAAAAAAAAACAAAACTATAAGTTATAACACTCGATATTTTATGTAAATCTAACATAATCTCTTGTGTTTTTTTTAAAATTGGTTACGTTGATTGGTTTTTTTGACAACTACAGATAAAAGTATAAAACTTAAAGAAAATAGAGATAAAACAAATGATTTTATGTGAGTCAATTGTATTGAGGATAAAGAACTTGCAAAGTTCAAGATCTCTGAAAATTTAGACAGCATTTTTACATGCACTAAAAGTTGAGATTCTTTTACAAGTGATACCCTATCCCTATTTATAGGTGGATGGAGGGTTAAGCTCATTAATGGGAGCTGATTACAATGATATTCACATAATAGGATTAGTTTACACATGATTTATGATTTCCTTACCATAACTAGGCTTGCATACCTCTTTTCTCAATCAACATCTTGTGACATCCTCTTTGTCGCTTGTATGAAACTGACAACATGATCTGTACAGCCACTAACTGAGTCAAGCATGTATTTGTGGTCCCGGGTGTCTCTCTGGCTGGCACATGTCAAGAGAGGTTTCCTTTCGTGAAGAGGGGTCCTCGGTGTTTGACAGGTTGATCACGACCCAAGGAGCTTCGTTGGGTCAATGTAACCACTTGGAAGACTAGTCCCCATTCATGTCCTCGGATGATGGTTCTTGTTGAGAACCCACCCAGCATGTTCTCCGAAGGTGAGAGTAATAACACCTACAAATGAGGTTCTAGGTTCCGAGGAAGACTAAACGATATGATCCATTGAGGCCACGTGTCGTAAAATAATAATGTTACTTTATTTGGATGTCTAGACTATTGATATTGTAACCACTTGGAAGACTAGCCCTTGTTCATGTCCTCAGATGATGGTTTTTGTTGAGAACCCACCCAGCATGTTCTCCGAAGGTGACAGTAATAACACCTACAGATGAGGTTCTAGGTTCTGAGGAAGACTAAATGATATGATCCATTGAGGCCACGTATCATAAAATAATAATGTTACTTTATTTGGATGTCTAGACTATTGATATTGTAAGACTCCAAATCAATAGCAAAGATCAAATACAAAATAAAAATATTTATATTTTGATTTGTTGGTTTTTATTGATCAAATCAGAGATTATACGCAGCGGAACAACAATCAAATTGTCAGTTTAATCCTAAAAGATTTCTGGATCTACTTCTTCACATGCATATATATTGAATCAAGAACATGAATAGAAAAAATACCTCAGGTCCTTCCTTGCTGCTATCTTTTCGTATGGCTGAATCATTGAGATCTCACACCAAGATCTTCCAAAATGTTCTCAATCACACAAAGAACGAGTGTGGGCTCGCTATACAAATAATATGCAATAAACTATTTATCAGATGTTCTCAACACATGAGATCTGATAAAGTTTTGGACCTAGGTTTCGTGAAGAACAATGACTTTTGTTTGTGTCACTGTTCTCTTTCTCTGAGAGAGATTCCTAGATATTTTTCTATCCCTGAAATTTACATTCTGTGAAAAACTGATATCCTATATTTAATAATATCCAATATATTAAAATATTTGTTATTTTAAACAAATTCAAAATAACTGATCAGATATCAGATTTTTGTTTAAATAATAATATTTTAATCATATTAAAATATCTCATTATTTATTTAATATTTAAATAACTAAAATTGTGGAATCAAGAGACTGAGTAAACTCTCTTATGCGTGTGGCACAGTGCTTGTGCACTGTGCCACCCGTGTACCACATGCCTGTGATGGCATGTGATTTTTCCCAATTTTTATTATTATTTAAATACCAAAAATCCCAAAAATAAATTAATTCAAAATTAATTATATTTTTGTTAAATCAAATAATTAATTAATTCTTAATTAATTAATTACACATAATTAAACAATAATTATGTTTGATACATAGAAAAATATTTTACTTATCACATAAGTCCTTTTTGCCTATTTTTTTGTATTTGCCTTTGACAGTGATTGTTTGAGCTATTTCAGGGACCATGGACCTATAACATTAAGCTCCAATAAATTGAAACTAAATAATTAAACTCTTTAATTATAATAGTTAATTTATTAATTATGATATTACTCCACCATAAATTCAGAATTGCACTCTTTATGTTATAGATATACTTTTACAGAAATCATTTTCTTAAGTCGTCCATTGATATAACCATCTTACAATAGTTTAACCCTCTAATTAATTAGTTCATAAATTAGAATGGAAGAATTACCATTTGACCTTTCTAATTTACTTCTTATTCCTTAAGTACCATTAATTCACTAGTTAATAATTAATCTATAATCTAATTATAGATTTGAGCTCAAAATCATTCAGTTCCAGAATTAACCCTTAAGGAATTAATATACAATCAGTTAGGAAAGATTAGATTCCGTATTGTTGATACATGTTCCCAGCCATGCATGATATTAAATCTCCAAAACAAAAGTCATTAGCCTCATTCTTTGAAGAGACCTTAACGAATGAATCAAAAGATTTAATAAACATGAACAGGAGTTCATGAACACGCAAGATTTAGGTTGATCTATAAATGATCATCAGTTATGATATGAATTACAAGTCTTTATTATTAAATGGTTTTTGGATAAAGACTTTAATTCATATCGGTCCATGTCATATATAATTATATTATATAAAGGACCTTTGCCGAGATGTCTTTCCATATCAATAATCCGAATCTAGATTATTTGTATCATTATGATACTCAATAAACCGTACTTACAATTCCAATTAAAGAATTTCATAACTTTAATTTGTTGTTGTTGACTATTTTTATTCATTCATGTGATCTTAATTCTCTCGTATTAATACAAGATCACATCCTCAATAATGAATATAGAATTTTTCTGATATTTACAAAATTATTCAAACAATAATTTAACAATCTAAATATGACAATAATAATAAACCACCGTATTTATTTATTCACAGAAAAAATAAATGTCTTTACATGCTTTCAGAACACACTCCTAACATGATCTTAGTTCAAAACAAAGACAAATAAATATAGAGCCAATTAAGAAAACAAAAGTACTATTAAATTTATTAAACTAATAAGACAAATAGATCATTCATGTGAAGGAGTTGCATAGAGGCATGGTTGCCTTGTCGTTGCCTTTGCCATTGAGAAAGTTGAGAGAGAGGGTCAACATCAGACGAAGTGCAAGGGCGACTAGGTTCTCTCTCAGTAAAGGTGTTGCTTGCACAATTGAGTAAGAAGAGGAACATGGGTGAAGATGGTGATTAAGGAATGTGTGATTATTTGTGAGGAATTGTGAAAGAGTGAGAGAAACACATAAGGTGTCTCACTGTTGTGTGTTTGGGGTTAACTCAAGAATAAACCTTAGTGTGGTAATATATAATATAAAAGAAATGTTAACATGTACGAGCCATAATGAGTTAGGTTAGGCCTTGGGTTCCCAGCTCGTGACCGATTCGTATAAGCTCGACCTAACACTATTTATATTACTTAGGCTTCGACCTAGTATGGTAATACTCTTTCGACTCAAAAAACGAGTTGGGTTGTTCAGCTAAGCCTATTTCTTATGCACCCATATTTGAAATACCATTTTCTAAAAAAATTTCAAATATATTATTTCATGCTGAGCTCCTTGAACACTTTATATGCTTCTTTGACTCATCGCATTGACAACAAATCAATAATTAATATTATAATTGAAAATATTTTAATCAAATTCAACTCTAAGTAATATTTTTAGCAATTTTATAAATACAAAGAATACAAATTGTTACATGACAAAATATAAAACCAATTATATATTTGAGAAAACACAAAAGCTAAGATGATTTTTTTCTATTAAAATATACAAATGTTTTTTTCTCACCAATAAATGTATATTGTTTTTAAAATATAAATATATCTCTATCCAATAATGAACAACTATAATATTACATAATAATCGGACACGCGTCTCAAAAGAGCGTGCGCAAACATTTCAACAAGAAACCCTAGTCCTATCAAAACACAGTAATCCCAACTAAACGTACGCTTCATCTTCGTTTTTAATCACACTTCTCTCACGCGCGAAACGTCTAGCGTGGCTTCACCCCGAAGAAAAATATAAAATCATTATTTTTTGTTTTTGTTTCCTTTTTCTTTTTCCTTTTTTTCTTGTCTGTAAATCCCAGCTTTACAATATCGGCGTCTCTGCTTGTGTTCCCCTCCCAGAATCTCTGCTAGGGTTTTACAGACTCGCCAACCATTTCTACTTCTTCTTCTTCGTTTGTCAGCCTGATTCAGATTGATCACTTGCTATTGTGCCGAGCCAACTCGCTCCAAGTAAGTTTTTATTTTATTTTTCCCGACTCGTATTTTGTACAGTATACTATCTAACAGTTGAATCTTATTGGATTATGGATCTGTGTATTGAGATCCGTGTTATGTAAATCTTTTCGAGCTATGTTTTGTGTTGACGGGATCGCTTTTGTGTCTGATTTTCATTGTTGTGGTCTGTTTGATTGATGGAAAAATGCTGATGAATGCAAAGAATTAGAAAAATCGATTAATCATCCGATTTATAAGAAATCTGACTCGAAAATGGTCACTATGAATTCTTCAGTTGGTGGTGGAGAACGTTTCGCGTTTTTCCGTTTCGGAATTTGGTCGCGAGAAAATGATATGATTAGGGTTGCCAATTTCCTTTTATTTTTTTGGTGGTCTTTTTTATTATTTTATTATTGGAGCAATGGGAGTAGACTCGGTATATCGTGTGATAAATTTTGCTAATGATAGACTGGAGACGACCAAATTGATGGATTTTTTTTTTCAACATAGATCTTTAGGCTCCATTTTGATGGTAAATCCAGAGGAACACAATTTTGATGATAATTGCATGAAAAAAGAGAAAATGTTTTCTTAACTTTGAAAATTTTGACTTTGTATCACAAAAAGATAGAGTTTTTGACTGTTTAATCACTGGGTTGCTTTTCAATTGAGTTAGGATTTGGGAGTGGAGAAAATGGACGTGAAATGCCTCTTTTTTCCCCTCGTTTTCTCATATGTTAAGGGTTTTTGGGTTAACGTTCATTGGTATAGACACAAACTTGTTGATTTTGTATCCGTTGTTTTTTCTCTCTTGGTTAGAAGAGGATTTAGTATCTGATCTTGGCTATAATGTACACTAATATATCGTTATCGTAATTGATTCTTTGACAGTTCAGTCTCTAGGTTGGTTTTCTATTGAATTAAGATTTGGGGGGAAGAAAGACAAGCTCTTAACTCCTCTACATTTTTCTACTTTTTGAGGATTGTACAAGAGATTATCTATTAGGCTCTTACTCGTTTATGGAATAGGCTTCAACTTCTAGATTAGTATACAACTTATTTTTCTTTTTTCTTATCCTAACTGTATATTATACTGAAGTAATTCATGAATTTTGCATTCTATATGAAGCTTAAGTTGTCTAGATTTCCTTCAGGCTGTACTTTTTCTTTTTTCTTTTATCTCAACTTGTGTGTGCGTCTGTGATTAATTCCTTGCAAGACATGGGGAATCTAATCTCTTACTAGTTACAGTGGATGTTGTTGCTATTTTGGTTACTTGATTGAGTTTAGTAACTCGATTTTTATAGTTTTCATTTTTTTTTCTTGGTTATAATTTTCAGTAGAAAAATTGTACGAAGTTAAGTGCTATTGCTATTTGCTTGGTTTTTACATTTGTGCATTACAATATTATTTGGCTTGTTGTAACTTGTTAGAATAATGATAATAGCGATAGCTGTAAGATCTGTGGATCCGTTATAGTTCAATCCAATTAAGCTGCTCTAATTTAAAAATATATATATTTCAGGTTCAAATGGCAATGGAAGTCACACAAATCCTTTTAAATGCACAAGCCGTGGATAGTAGCTTACGTAATCATGCAGAAGAAAACCTTAAACAATTCCAAGAGCAAAATCTTCCAAGCTTTTTGCTTTCTCTTGCTGGGGAGTTGGCTAACGATGAGAAGCCTGCCGAGAGTCGTAAATTAGCTGGTTTGATACTTAAGAATGCTTTGGATGCAAAAGAACACAACAGGAAGCTTGAACTTGTACAAAGATGGTTATCGCTGGACCAACCTGTGAAGGCCCACGTTAAAGCTTGCTTGTTAAAGACTCTCACCTCTCTTGCCCTTGATGCACGGTCAACTGCATCCCAAGTCATTGCAAAGGTTGCTAGTATTGAGTTGCCACACAAACAATGGCCTGAACTGATAGAAACTTTGTTGTCAAATACTCACCAGCTTCCAGCTCACACAAGGCAGGCAACTTTGGAAACTCTTGGCTACATATGTGAGGAAGTCTCTCCTGATGTGATAGAGCAGGCTCAGGTGAATAAGATACTTACAGCAGTTGTTCAGGGCATGAATGCAACTGAGAGTAACAATGATGTCAGACTTGCTGCTACTCGAGCATTGTATAATGCTTTGGGTTTCGCTCAGGCAAATTTTTCCAATGACATGGAACGAGATTATATTATGAGAGTTGTCTGTGAGGCTACTCTCTCTCCTGAATTGAGGATTCGACAGGCAGCCTTTGAGTGTTTAGTTGCTATATCTTCAACGTACTATGAAAGGCTGGCTCCTTATATTCAGGATATTTTTAACATTACAGCAAAGGCTATCAAGGAAGATGAAGAACCTGTTGCATTACAAGCTGTGGAGTTTTGGAGTTCAATTTGTGATGAGGAGATAGATATCTTAGAAGAGTACGGAGGGGAATTCAGTGGGGACTCTGATATTCCATGCTTTTATTTTGTAAAGCAGGCTCTCCCGGCTCTCGTGCCATTGCTGTTGGAAACTTTACTTAAGCAAGAAGAAGATCAGGATCAGGATGAAGGAGCTTGGAATATTGCAATGGCTGGAGGCACATGCTTGGGTTTAGTTGCACGAACAGTTGGTGATCACGTAGTCCCATTGGTAATGCCATTTATTGAGGAGAACATTGCAAAACCAGATTGGAGACAAAGGGAAGCAGCCACTTATGCATTTGGTTCCATTCTAGAAGGCCCATCCCCAGACAAGCTCATGCCTCTTGTTAATGTAGCTCTGAACTTTATGCTCAATGCCCTGATGAATGATCCAAATAATCATGTGAAAGACACCACAGCATGGACTCTTGGAAGAATTTTTGAGTTTATGCATGGGTCAACCTCAGAGACACCAATAATTACCCAAGCAAATTGCCAACAGATTATGACAGTCCTTCTTCAAAGCATGAATGATGTGCCTAATGTTGCTGAGAAAGCTTGTGGTGCTCTGTATTTCTTAGCTCAGGGTTATGAGGATGTGGAACAATCATCCTCCCCGTTGACTCCGTTCTTCCAAGACATTATTCAGGCTCTTCTCAATGTGACACACAGGGCTGATTCTGGAGAGTCGCGCCTTCGAACTGCTGCCTATGAGACCTTAAACGAAGTTGTCAGGTGTTCCACTGATGATACAGCTCCAATAGTGATACACTTGGTTCCCGCCATTATTGGGGAGCTAGACCAGACTTTTACTGCACAAAGTAATTCATCTGAAGAGAGAGAGAAGCGCAATGAACTACAAGGTCTTCTCTGTGGTTGTTTGCAGGTCATGATTCAGAAGCTAGGTTCATCTGAACCGACCAAGAGTTCCTTTTTGCAGTATGCTGACCAGATGATGACCCTGTTTCTGAGAGTATTTGGTAGTAAAAGTGCCACAGCACATGAGGAGGCTATGCTTGCCATTGGAGCTCTTGCTTATTGTGCAGGCACTGACTTTGCAAAGTACATGCAAGAGTTCTATAAATATTTGGAGATGGGTTTGCAAGATTTTGAGGACTACCAGGTCTGTGCCATTACGGTTGGTGTGGTGGGGGATATTTGCAGGGCACTAGAAGATAGTATATTGCCTTATTGTGATGGGATAATGACTCAACTCCTCAAGAATTTGTCAAGCAACCAGTTGCACCGTTCTGTGAAGCCTCCCATCTTTTCATGCTTTGGTGACATTGCTTTGGCAATTGGAGAGAACTTTGAGAAGTACTTGGTCTATTCAATGCCCATGCTTCAGGGTGCTGCAGAGCTATCTGTCAATACATCTGGGGCTGATGATGACATGATAGAATACACAAATACTTTGAGGAATGGAATTTTGGAGGCTTACTCCGGGATCTTTCAGGGTTTCAAGGGATCCGCAAAGATCCAACTGTTGATGCCTTTTGCACCTCATGTCCTCCAGTTCTTGGATAGTCTGTTTATGGAGAAAGACATGTATGCTCAAATACAGTTTGATTTATTTACAATTTACTCATGACTGTGTTTTTTTTTAATAATCATTACGGCTATTGTTTCTCATGCTTTCTGTTACTTCTTTCAGGGACGATGTGGTGACCAAGACAGCCATTGGGGTCCTTGGGGACCTAGCTGATACACTCGGTAGTAATGCTGGTATCTTGATTCAGCAATCACTGTCCAGCAAAGACTTTCTAAATGAATGTTTGACATCAGATGATCATTTGATTAAGGAATCTGCTGAGTGGGCCAAGTTGGCCATCAGTCGTGCAATTTCTTTTTGAGGCTGCTGGTACTTGCCATATTTTTCTTTTCTCTGCATGCATTGGGTGTCTAGAGTTGGAGTCTGGGATTGCATACCATGAGTCAGGTCATCACATTTTTGGAAAAATGGAGTCGTTTGGGTCGGTGGCGAGGGCAGTATTTCAACCAGCAGCTCGGGGTCAATTATTTATAATTTTCCGTTATATTGGTCCTGGCATTGCCGTGCAGGAAAGTTGGTGGTGATGACCATGTGTGTTTTTCTGCCATCTTGGCAGAAAAGCAATAAAATTATGAATGAATGAGATGGAAAATTGCCCCACCTGCCTGTCGTAATGTTTCCATGGGCAACCAATAGCTGTTTTCTGGGGTTGAACTCAGGAGTTTGGGGCCCTTAAGCGGCCATGGTATATCAAAGATTATTTTGCATTGTTACAACATGTCAGTTGTCATAGAGTTCGGTCAACATGCTCTTTTTTTTTTCCCTTAATATTTTTTCTTCTTTTTTTTTGTAGTCACAGTCTGTATACTTGTTCTTCGCCTTGTGGGATTAGTGACAACCACATAATATTTAGCTTCATGCATATTGTTATATGTCATCATTGTCTCACATTCACCAATCATCATACATGTTCTGTTTTAAGTCAACAATTATTCAATTTCTTCTTGATCGTTTGCTGTCTTCTTATGGTTAGGCATTTTATATGAGTTGACACATAAATTCATCGGCCATATATGGTGTCGTGGATGAAGTTGTATAGACCGGAGCATACCATTTTCATTTTTTTCAAAAAGTTATTTTACATCTCTACAAGGGTTGTTCTTTTCCTAAATTAGCTCATGTGCTCTACTTTTATCTATATGGGTACCTCTGTCGGCTGCCATGTGTTTGTAATTAGGTGTGCATTTGAATTTGTTTTATGGCTGAAATGCCCTTCTTGGCGTATTGGCTTTATTCACAACTTTGGTTGGAATTGTGACACTTGGGGATTTTTCTCTCCTCACCAGTGGCTGTGGAGATATGGGTTAAATTGGTTCAATGTGAAAATTGGATTGGTTGGTTGGTTGGTTAAGACGTCATTATTTCTTGGGATAAGTCAAGTTCTACTCTTAAGCACAAATCATTGTTCAAAGTTTACAAAATGTGGAGGATATAAACAGCAATTGGGGCAGGAGTAATTTGATTCCTTTGACTTAAATACTTAATCTAAAGACCCATTTTTGGCTTGATGTGTATATATTTGACCTATGTTTGGTGAGTAAATATTGTAAGTAAATAAATGCATTTTCTGTAATAATTGATTAATCTTAGTTGATAAAATTTTATTATCAACATACTTGTAAAATAAGACCTGAGGGTCAGATTTGGTTGCAAGGGGAGAGAGTCGCTAAAATTTATAAGTAAAATAATAAACTTAGTAGCATCTATTTTTGGGAGCGCTACCTTCCCAACGTATTTAAAAAGTATCCTTGGCACATGACAAATTTAGTTTGCGAACTCTTTCAACGGAGAGATAAATACGATAAATTAATTAATATAGGAGTATTTGCGGCGTAAATACTCAATGTTTATTGTAAAAATACCCAATGTTTAATATATTGTTAAACATAAATACTTAATTTTTTTTTCTTTACGGCAAAAATATTTAAAGTTGTTAAAATATTGTTTTTATTAGTACTTCTTTTGTTTGAGGTGTTAAGTGTTGACTCATCATATATGTAATATTGTAATTTGGGTATTTTTGTCCTTAAAATATGTATTTTTTAAATTTGAATTAATTCAAAATGTCTTTTTAATTCATTTTTCTAATTTAAAATGTTTTTTTAAAATATTATGAAATAGACCAATCGCATGGTAACAAATATTTGTTTAGTCAACATGTTTAACAGCTCTAACAGATGAGGTACTTACAAAAGCAATGTTTTAGCAACTTTATGTATTTTTGTCGCAAAGAACCCCCGAATGATTTGTGATGCTTTAAATTCCTCTCAAACTATTATCGTTATATTATTATGCCTCTTCTGTTAGTTTTCATTCTACATTGCTAACAGAGTGTTGATTTGACACTTTAGGTACCGACGTGGCATTAATACATCACTGCTA
This sequence comes from Humulus lupulus, assembly GCF_963169125.1. Taxonomy (NCBI): domain Eukaryota; kingdom Viridiplantae; phylum Streptophyta; class Magnoliopsida; order Rosales; family Cannabaceae; genus Humulus; species Humulus lupulus. The sequence goes on along the minus strand of NC_084799.1, from coordinate 194,546,198 downwards.
CGTATATAATTAAAATTTTAATAAAAAAATTAAAAATCAATTTTACTAAATAATTAATTAAAAATCAATTTTCTTATTAAAAATTGATTACATTAATTATTTATTTTTTTGTTTGAGAAAATTAAATTGAATTTGAATTAGTCTAAACTAAAACTAAACTCTTTATTTATACTTAAACCTAAGTTCTAAAATTAAATCAAAAAATCAAACCCTCTCTTTGAAAAACCAGATAAGATATAGCTAAATCAAATTATTCAATCTGAGAAATTTCTAACTAGGCCACATTGCTGCAAAAATGAAAGCCAAAGTCGGATTAGATCCAAGCAAACCCAATATTTATTCTTCATCTTTAAGCTCATATTCAAACAAAAAACTCAAATTCAAACTCGGATTCAAGCAAACACAAGAAGATTTCAACTTTTCAAACACAAAGTGGGCAATCGGGTTCGCAGAGGCTTGCGACTAGGTTCTTGCAGCTGGGCTCGGGGATGCGTACACCTGGAATCACGCGGGTGCCTTGACTGGCTCGGGCACCTGCGCGAGAGGCTAGGCACGGAGTTGCGGATGGAGCTGGGGGTCTGGGAGTTCATGGAGATGGGATCGGGTTGAAGAGGAGGCGCGAGTTTGGGGAAGGCAACAATTTTTGGACCGGGCTCTCTCAAAGCTTGGGTTCGTGGGGGATAGGTGAGGGGTGGTACGCTAAGCTTGGATCTCTAGTGGTTATAGCGACAGAGAATGGTGGTTGGAGGTGGGTATGCTGGAGGCTAGGGTTCCAAGTTAGGAAAGAAGATGAGGGAAAGAGAGGATGGGAGAGAGAGAGAGAGAAGATGATGGGGTATCAGGGCTGTGCATTACTTTTTTATTTTATTAAGTTTTAAATTAATTTTAATTTTTTATCTAATTATATTAATATTATTAATTTTTAAATTAAATATTTAATTGAAATTATACAAGTGGCACTGACATGGTACTGCTACGTCAGTGCCCAAAATGCCAAATCTGCTCTCTGTTAGCCACATATGACAGAAAGTAACAGAAGTCTCACAACTCATTAACGGGAATAGTTCGGGGGGAATTTAAAACAATGCAAATCATTCGGAGGGCACAATCAGGCAATGGTAATAGTTTGGGGGACAAAAATACAATTTATTCTTATCTTTAACATATATTGAACATTGGACATTTTGCCATAAAAATAAAAGATTATGAAATATTAGGTATTTATGCTGCAAATACCCCATTAATATATTATGTGTTAATAAAATAAATTGGAAATTTGGGTTTTTATGCAAATCTCTTAAATCCAAAACATGCTGTCATTATATTCATGTTGATACTTCCCTTGATATTTTTTTCCACCTTCTCTCTAACAATGCAAGGCCTTCCCTTTCTCTCCCTCCTTCCCTCCCACTTTTACGATTTCTCTTTCTCAATCTCACTCCCAAAACCCTCTCCTCCAAAGCACCAACCACACCCTACCAGAACCCCGAATCGCCATTGAAGCACCACCCATGAAGCATCACCATTCAAAGTTAGTGTTTTTACATTTTTTAGATTTTTTTATAGTTTTTTTTAAATGATTCAAAACTTAAATAAAGGAAAAGTCTTAGTTAAAAACTAATATATACATTTTCAAATAGATATGGACAAACAATTTTGGTTTTTATTGTGATTCTTTTTTCATATTTGAAACTCTGAAATTTGCAGAAAATTGATATTGCTCGATGGTGCTCGAAGGGGACTTCAAAATAAAGATTTTCATGAAAAAATCGACTTTGGTCGATGGTTGCTCGATACTACTCGATGGTGCTCGATGATGAGATTCTTGCAAGAGACGTAATTTTTCACTCGATTGTCCGTTTGGGGTGATTATTTTTTTAATTTGGGTATTTTTTTTAGATCTACATGTTTGAAATATGCATATACACATTTGGGAAGTGTAAAGCTTGAAAAATATATACAAAAATGAAAATATACCTCATGTTTAAGATATATTTTGGTACGTTTTCAAGTTTAAAAACTTTGCAAATGTGTATATGCATATCTCAAACGTGTAGATCTAAAAAAAATACCCAAAATCTAAAACCAAATCACCCAAAATGGATATTCGAGTGAAAAATTACGTCTATTGTAAGAATCGCATCGAGCTCCATTGAGCAACCATCGACTATAACGACCCAAAATTGCTAATAAGGCTTAAGGGCCTTGATTAGTGTGCCAGGAGGGCATAATTGGTATATATGTGAATATATGATTAAATGCATGATTATGTGGCATGCATGATCATATGATTATATGGATATAATTAAATACACACTTATGAGTATTAAATATGCATGTGGGTCCTATTTAGCTTATAAAGGCATATTTGTAATTTTAGTCCGTTGATGGCATAAATGTAATTATATGTGATAAATTGTTGAGACCACATTATTATGTGGATATATTTGCAGCATATGGCTTGAGACGGTCCTAGTGAGTGGATTGGCAAAATAGTCACGACGGGGATTTATACCCGGCTCGGGGGAGCCTAGGGGTATTTTCGGGAATTTAGAAAATATATCGGGGATTATTAGACATTGGATAGATAATCAGTAATTAATTGGGTGACGGGATTAATTGATGGATGTTAGGAACACTCGAGGAATTAACAAGAATTGAGAACAAATGACTATTTTGACCCTTAGGTTAATTAAAGGATTAATTAGTACGTGGAGGGGCAAATGGGTCTTTTGGCTATTAAAGGATACATTCAAAATTTTTAGAATATAATAGAAAGTGGTAGAATAATTCAAAGGAAGAAAGAAAAACTCTCAGCTCACTTTCTCTTTCTCTCTCACGGTTCCTCTCTCTCTCTTGGTGACTGAATTTTGGAGCTCTTGTAGGATGTTGAGACTTGAGAGCTAAGAAAGGAGGAAGGGAAGAGGCTTAGGCTTGGAATTGCAGTCTTAGAAGGAAAGCTAGAGGGGATTCAAGCTAGGAATCGGAGCTGGAAAACAGAGGAGAAAGTCAGTCATAATTGAGGTAAATTCTGAACTTTCATCTCTAAGTTTTGTTAGGCTTGTGCTAGGCTAGGAATTCTAGTTGGTTTGGATGTGAGTTTGGTAGTTAGCTTTGAGTGTATTAAGCTATTGGTTCGGGTTCTTTGATGATGATTTCTGCCTGATAAATTGGGATGGTAACCTTGGTGAAATTTCTAAGGCTTTGGTGATTAAACTGTGTGATTCAATCTTAAATTCGTAGCTGATTTGGGGTTGAATTGAAGATAATTGTTGGGAAATTCCGGGTTAGTTCTTGGTGTTCTTAGCTGGGAAGAATAGAGTGAAAACCCAGATTTTCTGGGTTCAAAGGGGGCGCGCTGTGGCGCGTGTGGCCATTTTGGCCTGGGGGTGCCTTTGACTTGGGGGCACGCCGCGACTCACTAGACCAAGTCCCGACCCCCCACCTCTTTTGGCTGGGATGCTTGCTCTCTGACTTGGGGGCAAGTTGCGACCCACTAAGCCAAGTCGTGACCCGCCTGGAGATTTTAGCCTTTGAATTATTTCTAGAATTGGTAAGACTCGAGGGTTCGAACCTAGGCACTCAGGACAATTTCTACTACTCGGTTTAGTGGAAATGGAGGTTCTGGAGGCTAGTTTCCGTCTCCTAGGTATTTTATTTCGATTATAAGTTGATGGTTACCCATTGACCTTCGTGACTAGGTTTATCGCCAAGGCTCAGGACTGAGAATCGTGCTCGAGACCGCTCTATTATCTCCGCTCGGAATTCAAGGTAAGAAAATTGCACCATTTGCATGGTTGTGTTGGGACTAAGATTCCCTATATTTGAATAAAAATGTTGTATGATTATAATATGCCATGTGAGCATGTAATAAGTGGCCTAAGAGAGTCGGGGCTGATACTTTGCGCATAGGACGCGGCTCGGCCACTGTCAGTTAAATAATCAATGAGCTCGCCGGAGTCAGTGGATTAAATAGAAGGTACCCTGGGTATTGTATGATGATTGTGATAAACTGGTGAATATGAATATGTTTACTGTTGTTAATCTGATGCTCAAGGCTTGTTGAACACCTGGATGATAGATTGATGATTCCTCGATTGTTGTCACTGATTATGTGTCTGTTATGGCCTGCTAAATATATGGTTAATGTCTTATGAATTATTTGATTATCGTTATGGTTTAAGCTATGATATATGGTTTTTTTGCTGGGCATCGTCTCACGGGTGCTATGTGGTGCAGGTAAAGGCAAGGGTATGATGGTTCAACCATGAGTTGGAGAGCTTTGGGGGCGAGGTGTATATTGTCAGCTGCTCGTTCGCCACGGTCGAGGGTTTGTGCAGGGACGAAAACCTAAAATGTGTATTTTGCCATTAGAGTGGCCTTGATTGTATATAACTTTTAGAATTTGTAAATATATCATTTAAACCCTGTTTTTGGGATCCCATGTACTAAACATTTATTTTAATGAAAATTATCCGTTTAAGACCAAAATATTTTAACCCTAACTTGTTTATGACTTTAGGATCACATTTTCATTGAAATGACTTGATTAGCAAGTCTTGCACTATTTTAAACACACAGTGTAACGGTCTTGGTTATCCAGAGCGTTACATCGACCAAAGTCATTTTTTTTCACGAAAATCTTCATTTTAAAGACTCTTTCGAGCTAACATCGAGCACCATTGAGTAATGTCAATTTTTATCAGATTTCATGAAAAAATCGACTTTGCTCAATAGTTGCTCCATACTGCTCGATGGTTGCTTGATGATTCTCGATGTGATTCTTGCAAGAAGCGTAATTTTTTACTCGGGTGTCCATTTTGAGTGATTTTTTTTTAATTTGGGTATTTTTTCGAGATTTACACATTTGAGATATGCATATACACATTTGCAAAGTTTAAAAATTGAAAACATACCAAAATATGTCTTAAATATGAGGTATGTTTGCATTTTTGTATTTTTTTTCAAGTTTTACACTTCCCAAATGTGTAGATCTAAAAAAACCCCCCCAAATTAAAAAACTCACCCACAATGGATATCCAAGTGAAAAATTACACTTTTGACAAGAATCACATCGAGTAGAATCAAGCAAAGTCGATTTTTTCATGAAATCTGCAGAAAATTGATATTGCTTGATGGTGCTCGATGCCAGCTTAATGGGGCCTTCAAAATGAAGATTTCTTGATATTGCTCGATGGGGCTCGATGCGATTCTTGCAAGAGACGTAATTTTTTACTTGAGTGTTTGTTTTGAGTGATTTTTTTTTGTATTTTTTCGAAATCTACATGTTTGAGATGTGCATATTCACATTTGCAAAGTTTAAAACTTGTAAACATATCAAAATATGTCTTAAACATGAGGTATGTTTGCATTTTTGTATATTTTTTTTTCAAGCTTTACACTTTCCATATATGTATATACACATTTAAAACGTGTAGATCTCGAAAAAAATTGCTCAAATTTAAAAAAAAAAACCCAAATGAACACTCGAGTGAAAAATTACGTATTTTGCAAAAATTTCATCGAGCACTATCGAGCAACCATCAAGCAGTATCGAACAACCATTGAGCATAGTCGATTTTTTCATGAAAATCTTCATTTTGAAGGCCCCATCGAGTTGGCATAAAGCACCATCGAGCAAGGTCGATTTTTTGCAATTTCAGAATTTCAGATCTAAAAGAAAAAATCTCAACAAAAAAAAAACATAAAATCATGCTTAAATTTGTTCGAAATGCAGTATTTAGTGTTTTAAGTGAAACATCACTATAATTAGGAAAAAATTACTAACCCATATATATTTATACTCCAAGAAACCTCAAAATGTATGTTGCTTTGGGTATTGTGTTGATCTCTATAAAATGGCCGGAGTTATGGAGGTGTGGTGATGGCGTGGTGGTGGTTGTCATAGGAAAAAAATGGCGTGATGGTGGCTGTCGTGAGAGTGAACCAAGAGAGAGATTGAAAGAGGATGAGATAAAAGGAGTATTTTGGGGAAGTTGGGAGATTTTAGCATCATTTTTTTATTTACATAATGTCCAACATCATTTCTAATTAGCAAACACCCATTAAGGACAAAAAGTCAAATTTTCCAAATAAAATAGGGTGATTCTATTCAGCTTTTTGTTTTCTCTTCTCAGTACGTTTTACTTGTTTATTTATAAATATGTGTAAAATTACAAAAAAATTCCTCCTATATTAATTCTTAACTCACCTTCCTCCCAACGTATATATATAGGGGAGGATTGTTGTATTTTGTCAATATCATAGCAATTATATTTTGTTTTCATAACGTGGATTGTTATAATTCTAATTTTTTTTATATGAAAATGTACGTTGTAGTTATTTAGAACATCTCATAAATTTTTAAGAAATTTTATAATTTATGGTGCCAAAAACAAAATTAAAATATTTTGTTACATGCGTTCTTATTTTTGTGCATATGTGTGTGAAATTCGACAGTTTAAACTTTATTTTCAGCATCATAAATTATACAAAATTTCTTAAAAATTTATGAAATATTCTAAATAACTACAATTTATACTATTATGAGAAAATAAGTTTATAATTATCTACTTGTGGAAAAAATTAAAATTGCTGCACCAACATTGACAGTAGTAGCCCCACAATTATATATATATATATATATTTATATAAACTAGTGAGAATGGCATGAGCTGCCATTTGTTCATGTAGTTGGAATAAATGAATTTTATGAAAATAAAACTCAAAGAGAAAACATTTGTTAAATATATAAGAGATAGTTATATGTCCATTGTTAGTAACAATTTTCTCTCTCTCTCTCTCTATTAATGTCTATACTAAAAAACTATTTACAACTTATTATATAGTTGTTATGATGTATACATTCTGTAAGGATATCAAATAAAATTTCTTAATTTAACTAAGAGAGGAAGAAATAATAAAAAAAAAAAAATCAACAACTGTATCTCCTTTTATAAAATAAAACAAATAATATTTTCAATTTTTAATTTTTTATCTAATTTTAAAGATGTTCTATTAAATGAAGTGAAGATATGTTCAACTACTTTTATTTTGTGATAATATAAAGCTATTAAATGAAGATTTAACCCAAAATATCTATTGACAATAACAATATATAATATTAAAATACATTTCAAAGGAAGATCTATTGTTAAAAAAATATTAATATGATATAAAAAAAATTATCTAACAAGAAAAGATATAATCAAATATCAAAATAAGGGAAAAAAAATGGTGAAACTACAAAGAATTATGAATAATATAAAAAAAAAATGGAACAAGAAGAACAAGAAATGATTAGTATTAATAGAGAAGGTTAGAGAAATTTAAAATATAAAATTATATATTATTTATTAATTTTAACATTTAAATAGTAAAATATTGCATAAAAAAGTTAAATTAAAGGACAAAAAGGGACTGTGCTATGATATATATATATATAAATTTTGTTAGTGAAAGACAAAACAAAACAAAAGATAATCACTAATTATATATAAGCATAATACATATGATACATAATATTATTAGATTGTATAATAAAAAGATAAAAAAAAAGGACACCATTGGCAATATGATGAAATATTATTTATTTATTAATTTTAACATTTCAATAGTAAAATTTTGCATACTAATTATAAATATATATATATATAATACATTTATTACATTGTATAAGAAAAAAGCAAAAAAAAAAAAGGACATTATTGGTAATATGATGAAAGGTGGTTAAAAAGGACATTATTGGTAAAAAAAGGACATTAAAGGTATATCCCACTTATTAGTATAATAAAATAATAAAAATTTCATTGATGATTATAGAGAGATGAAGTCTGATAGATGATAATAGTGATAGTTTGGTGGATTGGTGAACTCACCATAAGATAATAAAATAATAAAAAGCTTAACAGATCTAAAAGTAAACATTATTAAATGACAAAAATCGAACTAAAACAAATAAACTAAAAAAAATAACAACTACAGGCCAAACACAATAGAAACAGCAGCAAGAACCTACAACAACAGCCACGTCAAAAATCCTCTTTTTAGATCAGCTAATTCCCAAGAACTATTGAGGGGACAGCTACCCTCCAAAAATTTAGTATAAACACTTGAATTAATTAGGTTATTAAACTTAAAAAATCAAAGTCATACAAAAATATAAGCATAATTCTATAAAATATAAATGTAGAAGATTATAACTTTATAAATAATGGAACAATAAAAATAATAAATAATATGACTATTCTTGATGCAAGAGAGGGCTTTTATCCATTCATGATATGGCGTGGAATTTTACGGGGAGGAGATTTATTACTAAAAAGACTAAGGTGTCATATTAGAAATGGAGCTAATACAAAGGGCATTTGGGGATCCTTGGCTACCACGACCAGTGTCATTTTTTCCAAGTTCAAGACCTTTTTGTACCTGAAAAATACAAGCTGGCGTGTCTTTTTCGCGGTATAATTGGGAAGTTGTAACGTCCCAAATCCGCTAATAAGATTTAGTGTCTTGATTAGCGTGCCGAGAGGGTAATGATTGATTTAATTTTACGTGGATTAAATGAATATATGATTAGAAATGCACGTTTATGTGAATTAAATATACATGTGAGCCCATTTTGGTTAACATGGGCATATTTGTAATTTTGGCCCATTGAGAGCATAAATGTAAATTATATGTGTATTATGCTTGAGACCAAAGGATTGTGGAGATATATTTGTGATGTGTGATCCGAGACAGTTCTAGGGAGCGGAATAGTCACAACATGGTCGAATGCCCGACTCGGGGTGAGCCTAGGAGTATTTTGGGAATATAGTACGTGTTCGGGATTACTAGGTAAGAGGTAGTGACTTAGTGATTATTTGAGTGTCTCGGGGTTAAATGAGGATTTACAAGACTATTCAAGGAATTAGCGGGAATGTGGCAAAAGACGATTTTGCCTTTGGTGGTGTTAGAAAGGCTAAGGGTTAATTAGGGGCATTTTGGACATTTTTGTAACGTTTTGAATAACCAAGACCATTACACTGTGTGTTTAAAATAGTACAAGAATTTCTAATCAAGTCATTTGAATAAAGATGTGATTCTAAAGTCATAATCAAGTTAGGGTTAAAAGATTTTGGTCATAAATATATAATTTTCATTAAAATAATCGTTTAGTACATGAGATCCCAAAAACAGGGTTTAAAGGATAAATTTACAAACTTCAAAAAGTTATATAATCAAAGGCCACTCTAATGACAAAATACACATTTTAGGTTTTCTATCCCTGTACAATCCCTCGGCCGTGGCGGACGAGCAACTGATAATGTACACTCTGCCCCCAGAGCTTTCCAACTCATGGTTGGTCCATCTTACCCTTGCCTTTACCTGCACCACGTAACACCCGTGAGCCAAGGTCCAGCAAGAAAACCATAACAACATAGCATAATCAATAATGACAATCAAATACTTCATAAGACAGATAACCATATATTCAACAGGCCATAGCAGACACATAATCAATGATGACAGTCAATGAATCATAAGCCAATCACTCCGGTATTTAACAAGCCATAAGCATCAGATTAATAATAGTAAACATAATTATACTCAACAGTTTATCACAATCATCATACAATACTCAGGATCGACGCCCTTAGGCCACACCCTCTGTTTAACCCATTGACTTCGGCTCGCTTAGGCCGAGTCCAGTGTTTATCTAGCTGATACCAGCTCTCAGTGGCCGAGCTGCGTCCTGTGCACAAATTATCAGCCCCGTCTCTCTCTTAGGCCTTTTATTTCATGCTCACATGGTATTTCATAATCATACAACATTTGTATTCAAACATAGGGAATCTCAGTCCCAACACAGCCACACAAGGGTGCATTTTTCTTACCTTTAATTCTGAGCGGAGAAAATGAAATGGTTCCGAGCACGATCCTCAGCCTCGAGCCATGGCGATTGTTGCGAAAATTAATCTACGCAAGTATACGCAGTCACACAAGTAATATAATGATAAGTAAGATCGTCTCCACAGGGATTGCAAGTCAAATTTAATGTAAAACCAATTATTTAATAATTTGGAATTTTAAGAAAATAAATAGATTGGATGTTGTGAACTAAAATAAAATGATTAAACTGGAATCAAGATTAAAATATTGCTACAAACGCTGGAAAATTAACTGCAAGAAAAAGTATCTATGGAATGATAGACTTGAATAGCTAAATCCCCCCTATGTTTTATCTGCCCAGTTGTTACAGCATTACTTCAGCAAAACGCACAGAGTTAACTAGAATTCCTTACAAGCCCATGAGATTTTCCAAAACTCATGAAATAAGTTCTATCATCTAACCCAATATATTCCTATATTAAATCAGATTCAAGAACATAATTTAAGCATCAATTCTCAAAGTTATGCAAGGTAGTAAAATATTCCTATTCTACTTACTAAGAACAACCTAGAAAATGGGTGTTCTCTTGCATCATTCAAGTACCAACTACTAGATTTAACCTTTCCAGTATTAAATCCAGCTTAATAACCTGCCATTAATTTCCAAACAACAACAGTAAATAAACATGAAGCTCACTTGAATGAACAATGACAATTTAGCTTAAGTAATGCATTCAAATTTAAAATACATGACAAAAGGGGTTTTTAACCATTCAAGTCTCAAAAGTTTAGCTCATAACTAAATTAGCAAACATAAACCAAAATAGAAAATTAATGTCCATGAGTGCTAGAATAGCTATGCAAAATAAGAAAATACAAAATAGAGAAGAACGGAAGAAATGAGAACAAAGCCTAGATTGATGGTGTTGTAGGTTGGATCTTCTTGTCCTTATCTTCTTCATTCAATTCCTTGTGTTTCCTTCTTTTTCTTCTTCTTCTTCATGCTCTTTTTTTCTGCAACTTTTCTCCCACAATCACAGCCCCCTTTGTGTGTATTGATATATATGTGGTGGCTGGTACTTCTTTTTTTTTTTTTCTATTCCCTTAGGGTACACCTCATTTACCCTAATTAGATAGCCCAACAACTTCCCTTTTGGCCCACGGTTCTGTTGTCCCCCATTCTCACATCAGCCAGCTGTCATAAAGTTAAATGACAGCCACCTCTGTGTTGACTCAGCTGAAAAAACCTCTTTCTGCACTTTGTCCACGTCACTGCCCAGAATGCTGAATTTTTATAGCAATTTGTTCAGCAATTTATCCCAGTTTTCAGCTTCAATGTCCATTTTGGCCTCGCCTCATTTCCTTTCCCTTGGCATTTTAACTTTTCTTTCCTAGCAACAAACAAACATGATTTAATTAAATAAACACAGCTAAAAATAACAATTTTACAAGACTCAAAAGCTAGCATACTAAATAGAAAATGAAGACAAAAACTAATCAAACTTAACAAACAACACACTTTCATTACTCTTTTCGTGATAAATCAAGTTTAAAGCCAATAAAAATAACTCTATACCATAGAGTTATCAGCGATAAACCTAGTCACAGTATCCAATGGGTAATTGTTAACTTCCAATCCAAATAAACACCTAGGAGGCAGAAACTAGCCTCTAAGACCTCAATTTCTACTAAACCGGTTAGTAGAAATTGTTCCGAGCACCTAGGTTCAAGCCCCCGAGCCTTACCAATTCTAGAAACAATTCCAAGGCTAAAATCCCTAGGCGAGTCACGACTTGGCTTAGTGGGTCGCGACTTGCCCCCAAGTCAGAGAGCATGCACCTAAGCCAAAGGGGGAGGCGGGTCGCGACTTGGCTTAGTGAGTTGCGGTGCGCCCCCAAGTCAAAGAGCATCCCAGGCCAAACAAGCCACAAGCGCCGCGGTGCCCCTTGGGCTGGGTCACGACGCGCCCCCTTCAAACCCAGAGAATCTGGGTTTTCACCTCCTTCTTCCCAGCCAAGAACATCAAGATTTCAACCCAGGATTTCCCTAGCAAACTACCTTAATTCAACACCAAACTAGCTACCAATTCAAGATTAAATCACATATTTCTAATCACCAAAACCTTAGCAACAATATCAAAATCACTATCCCATTTCATCAACTATTATCACCCAAAAACTCAGTCTAAATCATCATCCAAATTCCTACTTAAGAACCCAGAATTTTACCTAGACAACTAGCAAAAAATTCAGAAATGAAAGTTAGAGTTCTTACCTTAATTATGGCTGAACCTTCTCTGATTTCCAGCTCAAAACCCCAGCCTAAATCCCCAAGGTCCTAAGCTGAATTTCTGACTTCCAAGCCTCAACTCAACCCTTTCCTTCAATTTCCTCATTCATTTAGCACCAGCTCAAGGCCTAAACTTATGACCCTTTATGTCCTTAGCTTCAAAGTTCAATAAGGGAGAGTGAGAGAAATGGAGTACGTGAGAGAGAGTTTTAGAGTTCTGAGTTGCTTCTACACTATTTTTCCTTAGTCCTAAGATGATTCCTAAGTATATCCTTAGACTTATGAAAACACTATTTTGCCCTCCAAGGCTTACTAGTCCTCAAGTTGTCCCTAAGGGTAAATTGGTCATTTTCCCCAGTTCCCGCTAATTCCTCAAATGTTCTTAATATTTGCCAATTAATCCCGTCATCCAATTAATTACCAATTATTTATTCAATATGTAATAATTCCCATCATATTATCTAAATTCCCAAAAATACCCCCTAGGCTCAACCCGAGCTGGGTATTAGTCCCCGCCACGACTATTTCGCCAATCCGCTCACTAGAACCATCTCGAGCCATATACTACAAATATATCCACATAATAATGTGGTCTCAACAATTTATCACATATAATCACATTTATGCCATCAACGGGCCAAAATTACAAATATGCCCTCATAAGCTAAAAAAGGGCCCACATGCATATTTAATACTCATAAACATGCATTTCACATATCCATATAATCATTTAATCATGAATTTAATCACCTATATACCAATTATGCCCTCCTGGCACGCTAATCAAGGCTCTTATGCCTTATTAGTGATTTTGGGTCGTTACATTTTTCAGCTGAGGATAGACTTGAATTGGGCTTAGACACTAGAATTCACCATAAAACAGAAGACAGAAAAGAAAAAAAAAACATAACTCTCTCAAGCTTATCTATCTCTCTCTCTTTCGTTACCCTCACTCTCTCTCAAGGAAATTTTTGCTGAAATTCAAAGGAGGAAGCTTGGAATTCAAAGGGGATTGAGGCTTGCAGTAATTGGGTTTAGCTCAGAGCTGGATCATCAGTTAAGGTAAGGATTGATTTTGGTTTCTTTGAATTTTGCTGTTGTGATTTAGAGGTTTGCTTAGGTTCAAACTTAGGAATTGATTTTGAGCCTTAGTGAGATTATGGAATGGTTTTGGGGATGTTTATACTAATTAGGTTACCTTGATATGAATTCTGGATTTAACTATGGGTGTAGGGGTTGAATTGGGTGTGAATTGGTGACTTTGGCTGAGGACAATGTAGTGAAATCATGCAATATTTCTGGGTTTTGGGCTCAAGCCGCGACCCTGTTCTTCAGGCGCCACAACCCGTGTGTGCAAAGAGGCCCGGGGAGCCTCTGATTTTACCCAGGCGTCGCTGCGCAGACAGGGGGCACCGCGATCCATGTCCTATAGAAGAGAGCCCCAAGGCTCTCTGACTTGTAGCGGGCTGCGACCCTAGGGGTGGGTCGCGAGTCAAATTAAGGGAAATGACCCTAATAGGGTTTTAAGCTCTGGAACCCAAATCTTAGGGCTCGGGAAGTATCCTACTACCCGGTTTAGTAGGGTTTGAGGTCCCAGAGGCTAGAATGTTATTTTGAAGCTCTTAATTGGTTTAAGGCTTGATGGATGTTATTATCATTGTGTTGTGACTAGGTTTTACCACCAAGGCTCGGGTTTAGGGGATCGCACTCCGGATCACACTAAACAGTCAGGTCGAGACACAGGTAAGAAAAATGTTTGTGCCCGTAGAGCAGGGCATGGCCTGATTATCTGTGTTTAATGCTTTATGTGAATGTTTATGACTTGTTGTAACGCCCTACTTCCTTAGAGTCGTTACTAAGTGAGTTTAAAAATGTGCTTACAAGTCGCTAATCGAGGTTTTAAGTCAAATAGTGTAATTAAGCCATAAATAGAGGAAAAACTTAGAAATAACTCCATTTCATTGAAAATCATAAAAGTTTAACACTTGGGATCCCAAAATATAGTTTAGAAATATTTACAACATATAAATTGAACCAAGTTGACTAAACAATAAAATCTAGGTTTATTTACAAACATCTCCCAAAATCCACTGGCTGTGGCAGCCAGGCTAGCCAAACATGTACACGCCGCTTCATGCCTACTACACTCATGGTTGGTTGGCTTTCTCCTTACCCTTACCTGCACCACAGAGCATCTGTGAGCCGAAGCCCAGCAAGAAACCCATAACAGATAACATATGCAAAACATACACTAAGTATATAAACTGGCCATCAATAGGCTAAACACATACGGCCTAGTCGTCCCAGGCACTTTACCAGGCCCTGGGTTTGCGGTCCACACCGTGAGGATATCCCAGGTATCCTTTAGGGACTCGCCCTGGAAACTCGCACTCCACGTGCTCAACGCTGCTCCCGGTCCCTTGCCGTACTCGGCCTTGCACTCAACGTGCCTAACACCGTTCCCGGCCCCTGCCGACCCCGGTCGACCCTGGCCCACACCGTTCACGGCTCTTGCCGATCATTCACATAATTGCATTCATAGCATAATAAATAAGTACAGAATACTAGCAAATACAATCAAAGGGCTACGCCCTACAATCCAAGCTCTATGGAACAAGGGTTTTCTTATCTGAGTCCCGAGCTCTCCGAGCATCGATATCCCGAGCACAGTCCTCTAACTTGAGCCTCGCCGAAACCCCTTGCTGGATTAAGCTTCAGAACCAGTTCCCTATGCTCCAATCTTCAAGCTTCAAGCTCCCCTAAATCCCCAGCTGCAATCGCTTAGCTTCAAGTTGATTTTCCCCAAAGTTTCCCTTAAGTTTGTCTTAGAGAGTGAAAGAGAGAGAAAGATAAGAGCTATCTTCAGCTGGAAGGAAAATAAGTGTCGGTTTCTACAAGCCTCTAAATGATTCTTTCCTTTGTTTTATTTAACTTAGTCTATGTGGTTACCTAAAGGCTCGGGGTACCAAAACGTCCCCAAGGGCAAAATGGTAAATTTCCCCAATATTCCCTCCTAGACATTCTATCCTCAAATATATCTCCAAATATTTATTTTCATAACCCGATAATCCCGTATAATAACTAATGCCCAAATTACCCCTCGAATCGCCCCGAGTCAGATTCTCAACCCCGTTGTGACTTTCTGGCTAACCGCTCCCCAGGACTGTCTCGGATCGTGCTACACAGATATATCACATATATATAGCATTTATTACATTTATACCCCTAATATCCAGACGGGGCCCACATGCACATTTAACTCAACTAAACATGCATCATTATCATATATTCACACAAATTCACATATTAACATATTAATTCATTTATTGCCCTCCAGGCACACTAATCAAGGCCCTAAGCCCTATTAGAAAATTCGGGTCGTTAAACTTGTTGTGTTATGTTTGTATGATTGTGAATGATCGGAGAAGGCCAGGAACGAGGAAGGCTGGAAACGGTGAAGGTCGGGGACGACAAAGGCCGGAAATGGCGATGGTTGGGGAAGACAAAGGCTGGGATCGACATTATGCATGCTGAATCCTGGCCGCTAGGGCGAGACCCTATAAGGGTGCTGTACTCACCTGCTCAGTGAAGACCATGAACCCAGTGCCTGGTAAAGCACCTGGGTCGGCATAGGGCGTTATATGAATAATTTGTTATCTATTTAAGTTGTGTATTACTAGATTGAGTTTTCATATGCTATGTGTTGAGTTTTCTTGCTGGGCCTTGCCTTAATGGTGCTCTATGGTGTAGGTAAGAGTAAAGGAAAGGCCAACCAACCATGAGTTGCAGAGCGTGGAGTGGCGTGTATATGTTCGACCTACCTGGCTGCCACGACCGGGGTTGTTTGAGGGACATGCTATAAACAGTTGATTTTGTCCCTTAGGTAGATTGTACCTTAACTTTTGAAATGTAAATACATTTTGAAATAGTGTTTTGGGATCCCAATGTACCACTTTTATGAGTTTAATAAATATCCAAACCTTTTATAATTAATTTCCATTAAATGAATCTTTATTCTGATTTAATCACACTTTTCGATCTAAAACCTCGATTAGCGAGCTAATGACACATTTTAAAATCACATGCTAATGACTCTAAGATAGTAGGGCGTTACAACTTGGTATCAGAGTGTGCCAAGGTTTATGGTTCCTGGAGATCGACCGAACATGTACGCTCGCTGCCAAAGCCAAGCTCGACTCAGGGTTGGTCGGTATTAAGTGAATTATGTGTTTAATTGCTTGTCTGAGTTGCCATGTTTGCCTGAATAGTATAGATAGAGCATGATGAACATATCTGTATATATATGAT
Organism: Humulus lupulus; assembly: GCF_963169125.1. Taxonomy (NCBI): domain Eukaryota; kingdom Viridiplantae; phylum Streptophyta; class Magnoliopsida; order Rosales; family Cannabaceae; genus Humulus; species Humulus lupulus. The sequence continues at coordinate 194,529,728 of NC_084799.1, read as the reverse complement.
GCTAGGGCATGGCCCCTTTGATTGCTATATGTTATGCGTATATGATGTTCATTTGATGTTACTAGTTAATTGATGAGACTGGGAGGTGGTTTTTGGATGTTGTTATCAAGCTTGATGTGCGACGTCATTGATTGCAGGCATATTGAAGCTATGCCTCGACGATTGATTAGACTTTGCGGCAATATGGCCGAAGATGACAACCAGGGTCAGGACCCTCCACCTGCCCCACAGAATTGGCAACAGATGTTTGCCGAAATGCAAGCGAGACTTCAGCGAACGAAAGATGAGCTCCGAGAACTAAGGCAACAGACCCCTCCTCGGGGTGTTGGGTTACAAATTCCACAGGCTGTGGCACCAGTGCCAGCCCAGCCTGTGATGGAGAACCGGTGGGAGCCTTTTTATGAGAGGTTCAGGAAGCAGCACCTTCCCACCTTTGAGGGCGGTCTAGACCTACTGCGGGCAGAGCAGTGGATGAATATGAATTCTTCCATCCTAGATTTTATGAGGGAGGAGGGGAACGAGAGGGTGGCCTGCGCCAGTTATATGTTGAGAGAAGACGCTCGCATCTAGTGGGAAGTGGTGTCTTAGAGGAGGGGTGTGACCGTTATGACATGGGATGAATTCAGAGATGTTTTCAACGGAAAATACTACAGTGTTGCAGTCTGAGCTGCAAAGGTGGATGAGTTTATTAATCTGACTCAGAACAAAATGACTGTTACAAAATCTGTGTTGAAGTTTGACCGGTTGGCGAAGCTCGCGCTTCATTTGGTGCCTACTGACATGGCACATAGGGATCATTTTGTACGGGGGCTGAATGTGATGATAGCCCGGGATGTCAAGATAACACTAGACATGAGGACTATCACTTATTCCCAGGTAGTGGAGAAGGCTCTTACAACTGAGGGGGTCGAAGATCAGATATGGAGAGAGAGCACCGTAAGGCGCAATGCTCGGAGGACGGTGCCCTCCTTTTACTGGTTCTAGTCGGGGTAGTGGCCTCAGTGAGCTGAAGGGCACGAGGTACTTTCAGTGGTCATCAGGGCGGGGGAGAGAACTGGAGAAGCTTCCCAAAGTGTTCACGGTGCAGGCGAATACATCTGGGGGAGTGCAGAGTCAGAGCGTGCTTCATCTGTGGGAGCGTTAGTTATCTGAGGAAGGACTGCCCACATGCCAGGAAGGAAGAACCGAAGAAGAGTGATAACCTCACTCCAGCCAGAGTGTTTACCTTGATCTAGACCGAGGATGAGACTAGTCCCTTGGTTGTGACAGGTTAGATTTCTAGTGTCAGTTCTTCATTTACTGCAATGATTGATTCATGAGATACTTATTCATTTGTATCTGCTAGAGTGATAAATCGTTTGTGTAGACCTTATGATTTGTATGCTATTGGATTCAAGACTTTGTTGCCGACTGGGGAACTAGTAGTCTCTAGGAGATGGGTTAGTGTATTACCAGTAGAGATAGACAGTAGGGAGTTGTCTATGGATCTGATTGAACTGGTGATGGATGACTTTGATATGATTACGGGGATGGACTGGTTATCGAAGTATGGGGTGACGATAGATTGCAAGCAAAGAATGGTGACCTTTGAACTAGAAGGGGATGAACCCTTTTATTTGTGGGGACAGTGAGTGGGCCACGAGTACCTATGATGTTTGTACTAAAGGCCAGAGACCTGATGCAAGAAGGTTGTATAGGATTCCTAGCAAGTATAATTTATACCTCTAGGATTGTTTTAGTTGGATCGTATGAGACCATATTAGTATGTGAGTTTCCTGAGGTATTCCCAACAGACCTTCCAAGGTTGCCATCACACTGAGAGATTGAGTTTGTCATAGAGTTGGCGCCAGGGGTGGAGCCAATATCTAGGACACCTTATTGAATGGCTCCAGCAGAGTTGAAGGAACTGAAGATTCAGTTGCAGGATTTACTGGATCTAGGATTCATCAGACCTAGTTTTTTACCATGAGGTGCTTTAGTGTTGTTCGTCAAGAAGAATGATGGGACCTAAAGAATGTGCATCGACTACAGAGAGCTGGATAAGTTAACTATTAAGAATAAGTATCCACTGTCTTGGATCGACGACTTGTTTGATCAACTACAGGGGAAGACGGTGTTCTCTAAGATCGACCTTCGGTCTGGCTACCATCAGTTAAGGATTAAGGAGGAGGACATACCTAAGACCACGTTCCGTATGAGGTATGGACATTACGAATTCCTGGCCATGTCCTTTGGATTAAGCAATGTCCCAATAGCGTTTATGGACTTGATGAATATGGTCTTCAGGGATTATTTGGATAAGTTTCTGATCGTATTCATCGATGATATACTAGTGTATTCCCAATCAGAGACATATCATGAGCAATGTAACGCCCCACGTCATTATGACTGCTTCCTAGAATGACGACTAGCCCTGCAAACCAACATGAGTCTTTCCAGTGTGCTTTGTCCTCACTCGCACCCTTCTTGGGAAAACTTCCCATGAGGTCACCCATCATGAGACTACTCCAGGTCAAACACGCTTAACTTTGGAGTTCTCAAGTGATGGGCTACTGAAAAGAAGATGCATCTTGTTGGCATATGTAGTACCCATCAATCTATTTAAGCCATCTTCAACTGTGTAGTCCCATAACTACACTGATGGCCCCAAAACGAGTATGTTTTAAATATGTAAATCGCAAGCGCACGAATCGTTCATATAGAATAGTGATCGTGTAAGCAAGGATGTCGAACCCAAAGGAGTTGTCTAAAATAAAAAAGAAAACTATTTTAAACCAAAATTAATAAATTCTAACCTAGCTCCAAAGATTGATGATATTTTTGTATAATGAAAATAAAATAAAAGATAATAATAAAGAATTTAAAGACAATATATAAAAATAAATTAATAATAGAAATCAAGATGGTAAAAGAAATATTATTAAGATAATGGAATCCAAAAAATATAAGTTCAATGATATTTATAAGTACATTGATTTCCAAGTTTTAGTAATAGTATAAATTAATCAAACCATCATTTATTCAAATTAGATATTCTATTTAAGCACAAGTTTTTATAAAAATATAGGATTTATCTTCACTTTTAAAATTATAATTTCAATGTATTTAATGTATATCAATCTAATGAAATAACAAATAAATCAATGAATATTATTTATAAGGCAAAACATAATATTTTTGTTCTAAGTATTTGATTTGCACAATTTAATGGCACATCTTAATCAAAGAATATTATAATTTTGTACTAATGAAGAACAAAGTGTTAATATGTGCTAATAATAAAAAATACATGATATTTAAGATGAAAGAAGATATTTGAAAAAGAAAAATCCATAAATTTTGTTGCACAAATGGGAAATCAACATACAAAATAAATACTATTTAGTTACATATTGTTTCATCATCACCTTAATAATCTTAAAAAGATTAGAAACTCATAACTAGAAGAGCAAATACAAACTAAAAATTACAAACATAAATAGGAAAATTTGGAGGAGGAACCGCCAAAATTTTCCTCTAAAAGCTCATAAAAAATGACCAAAAATGTAACGCCCCAACTCTAGGGACCGTTACGGTGTGCCTTGTAAACAGTCCTAAACTCGCTAATCGAGTCATTTGGCCAAAATCGTGAACTAAGTACGATTAGCGGTTTAGGGATTAAACATTTTGGATAAGTTGTAACGTTTCACTAGAACGTTTAATATATACATTGGGATCCCGAAAATAAAGTTTCAGAGTTTATTACAGAAAATATATACAACAGGCCGTTCTAAGCGGCAAAACAGGGTTCAACCCTAGTTCCACTTTAAACCTCGTCCGTGGCGGACGAGCAGCTGCATATGTACACGTCATCACCTAAGCTCTCCAACTCAAGGATGGTCCACTTCCTCTTGCCTTTACCTGCACCACGTAGCACCCGTGAGCCGAAGCCCAGCAAGAAAACACAATATAACATGATATAATATCAACAACGATCATAATAACCATTCAGGACTATCAGTCCAAACAAATAGGTGACAATAGCCAAAAGTCACAATAATGAGCATCGCTCCTTCTAGCCATGTGACGATAGGGTCACCAGGGCTTAGCTGATAAGTGATCTTTTCATAAGTTTGATTAGGACAGGTGCATGGTGAATGGTCACCAACATAACCTTCCTCCCGACCCTAGAGTCGTGCAATGGACAGCGTCCCCTGGCCATGTGACAAACAGTCACCGGGGTCATATACCTTGGCCATAAACATCTGGTCATAGACCAGGCAAGCGCTTATAAGTTCTCATTGACCTTCCGGTCGGTCCAGCACTAATACCCCATATGAGTCATTCAGTGCCGACCTCGATTAGATCTAATCTTTAATTGGCCCAGCGTTCACAACGCACTGCCACTTCTGACTCCTGGGTCGGTAAAACACGACCAGTGCTCAGCCCGTGGTGAATGTAACTAATAAGTCACAGCTTCACAGACGGATCTGGCACCATTGTCGATTCTGACTAATAAGTCAGCGCCATACACAGGTAAGCCATGCCACCAAACATATATCACATGTCCAATATTCATAAACAAGGTATCCAACATGCTTACTTAAAATATATCAGTACAATTAGGACTATGTATTAACACAGAGACTCAAGCTCTGAACGATATCACACCATGTATACAAAGCATGTCCTAATCACATGTTTCTCATGCATCATATGCAATATATCCAACAATCCAACATGCACCAATAACAGCCATGCATGTCACATTTAACAGTCAACCAACACGCATAAAAAATAGTCATGCATGTCATACATAATAATCAACCGGCAAGCACCAATAATAACAATGCATGTCCCATATACACAGGGTGCAGTTTTCTTACCTCAAAGCCGAGCTAGAACGATTAAAAGAACGACCCTTGAGAACGATCAACTTTTAGTCCTTTAGCGGTCACCTAGTCATAACCAAATATAAGGTATCATTAATAAAAATGATAACTGAGGATTCCCAAACCAAATCCCAGCCCCCGAGACCTCAAATACTACCCAACCGGGTACTAGGTCTAACCCCGAGGCCTATGGTTTGAATCCCTAAGCTAAAAACCACTTTTTAGCAAATTTGGCCTTAAGGGCTGCGGCCCCCAAAAGCTGTGCCGCGGCACGCCCCCAAGCAGAGAGGCCCCTATCTGCCAGACGCGCATGGGCCGCGGCACGCAAAAGCCGTGCCGCGACACCCAGCCCAAATCAGCCTAAGCCCCACACACAAACCAGATTTTCAACCCTGCACTTCCCCTCTCAAACCAGACCTTCAAACCCTCTCTAAACCTCTTCCAAACATATAATTGAACCCCCAAACAACATCCTTATCTCACTCACACCAAACCCCAATCAAACTAACACTAAAACCCCCTTTGATTCACACTTTCCACATCAAAATCCATGAACTAAAAACTAAAACGAAAACAGAGCATAGCTTAAGTTCAATGATCAAAACTTACCTTAAAACTTGTTTGAACCTCCCTTACAAGCTGAACCAAGTCCCCAATCCTAGCCTTTAAGTTCCTCTAGCTTGAATTACCACCAAGAACACAAAACCATCAAAGGAGGCAATGGAGGAAGTGGTGTACGGGAAGAGAAGAGAGCAAACCCTTGTTTTGTTCTGTTTTATTCTACAGCCTTCAGCCATTTAAAACAAGTATATCCACCCCTAAAATGACCAAAATGCCCTTATACCATCCAAAGCCTCTTAAACCAATCCAAGGGAAAAATTGGTACTTCTAGCTTAACCCGTTAATTATAATTAACGCTTCCCAATTCCCGCTAATCTCAAAATCCTCAAACACCAATAATTCACATCCCGTTACCCTAAAATCCCTGGTAACGCTATAATCACCCACAACACTCAGAGACTCACCCCGAGCCCCGAACTAAACCCGCTATGACTAGACCGAACACTTGCATCTCACGATCGTCTCATGTCGACAAGCTCGAACCAATCCACCTTATAATGTGGCTATATTAATTAATCACCATCACGCACCCAAAATATACAATTACGCCCACAGTGGCCAAATTACCAAATTACCCTCATAATTAACATATGAGCCCATATGCATGCGTTCACCATCATATAATAATATAATTCACGTAAACATGCATATAATCATTAAATATTATAATAAATCAATTATGGCCCTCCCGGCCTCCTAATCAAGGTCCCAGACCTTATTAGGAAAATTCGGGGCATTACAACTATCCCATCCTTATAGAAATTTCGTCCTCGAAATTTACCTAACATCTCGGAACCGGAGTTTCACTCACTGGATACAAATTTCCTTAAGTCATTTCCTAACTTTAGTATTTCGATATCCTTACCTTAACCCAAGGTACATTCTGCTCAGTAGAACCTCATTACTTATGTCATAATCTGAACTGGCTATTCCTTGCCGGAATACTTAACCTAACTTTCAGATTCTTATAATTCAACTCATAAGTTCCTTCGGCCCATGCCCACTGCACGGAAGCACATAACTCACTGTATACAACTGCCAGTGCCAAAAGTAAAACTAATTCAGAGTCACCCTATCCAGACCCAATCAGGATCCAATTGCTGAAACAAACTAGGGCTTAATTTGTCTTAATTCCCATAGTGATATCTTAGAGAAAAATACCTTCTTCTACTTGGAATACCACATTCCTACCTTCCAGTTCAATAACACTGTTCTGAGAAATGAGCAACCAAAATTCAAGCTCCAGCGATCTCATAACTTCCCTGAACCACCTCAGGACTCAGATATGTATATATATTTCCTCACTCATTTTATAAAATGTTCCTCCAGTGATAGCTGGATAACCCTCTCTCTCTCTGATTTACCACCAGTCTGAGAGTAATAATCTGCACTGAGTTCCATCCATATACCCATCGCCTTCAAACCCTTCCCAAAACTTGGAAGTCACAATAAAGTCTTCATCTGATAAGATAGACCTTGAGTTCACGAAGGCTCTCTATCTGTAATGACCCACTAATCTAGACTATTTGGACCATTAACAAAACTATACATAAATCTTACATTTTTACGAAAATACCATAATTTATTGAGTAACTTGCAAAATAAGAGTTATTTACAAATAAACAGAATGCTAAGAAGGATTTGGGATCCCATTGTCTTTAAAAACAAAACATGATTTAAATGAAAAGAATTACATAAGAAAATGCGGAAAATACATATAAAACCATAAAAATTAAAAGGAGACTACATCCTCGAATCGAATAACGCTCGGCCCCTTGACTCCATTCACCATCGATACACATCCTCCAAGCGTCACGAATCTTTCCACCTCTAAAGCTTATTTCCTGCACATAAACAGAAAGGAATGAGCCTAATGCCCAGCAAGGAAAAATCTAACACATAGTCATAAACATAAACATAATTTCATAATAACGTAAAGACATATCATAACACATAATTCACTTATTATAATGGCCATTATTACTTGGGGTCCCATAGACTAAACAAGCTTATGCCCATGAGATTAGTGGGGTCCTACCAGCTAAATAGGCATATGCCCACAATCTTTTTGGGGTCTTGTTAGTCAAATAGGGCATATGCCCAAGCCTACAACATACACATCAATAACATATTCATAACATATGAAAACATAACACATATGATAACATAAACATAAACATATAGATTCTAGCCTATTTTCCTTACCAAAGTTACCGGGATAAAATGGACTGAGTTGGGACTTTTTGGAACACTCCTAAAACCATAATGAACAAGAGTGAGTCTAAAGAAAGGAGATGAAATGAAAGAGAATAGGAAGACTAAACCATTAAAAGAAAATATGCTTACCACAACTTAAGTGCTTAAGAACTTGGATTCCCTAACCAAAATAAGAATGAGGTTAGGAAATTGAGTAGAAGACTAAGAGAAAGGAAACATAATACAGAAAGGAACTAGAGTTTTGGTTACCTCAAAGATTTGCAAGATCAATCTAACCTCCACCGAAATACTATAGAACTCACTTCCCAAAGTGTTTGATAAGCTTATGATGTTTAAGCTTATAGTTTTTCCCCAAACCAGGTGTTTACACTCTCACACTCACTTAACACTAGCAGCTTCTGAACTTAGAGCAAATGGTGAATAATGGCTGGGTACTAGGTCCTATTTATAGAGTTTGGGAATGAAAGTATCTTGATTTTACTTGAATAAAAATAATGGCTTTTTAGGTGAAAATCATTTGAATAATCGTTCAGCAGAGGCTGAAGACTCGTTCAGAAGATGCTGGACTTATGGAGGAGTTTGAATGGCTGATAGGAAAAGAATTCAAAAGTATTTGAAAACATGTTGGAGGAGGCGATATATCGCCCCCTATAGGCGATATATCGCCTGGACCATTGTTCCCGAGGCGACCGTGCATCGATTCGTGTTTTCCGTATCTACGTGCTGCGATATATCGCCCCCTATAACTGCGATATATCGGCACACGCTGAATATTTAAACACGAATTTACACATTTTTAGCTAAGTTTGAATGGAGTAAACAGCCTTGACTAAGCCTTTAACGTACTCAAAGCTGCTGACTGACCCTATATCATTCAAACTTTACCCTTATTTAATTTAATCCTAAAAAATACTTAATCCTTAATTACCATTCATAACATGTGCTTAAAATCCTATTGGTTGATGTCTAAACCTTATAATATAATAAATACTATCCTTAATATCAGTCATATAATCAAACCTTAGGTTACACTTAATATTCTTAAACTATAGATTAAACTTAGAAAATCTATAAGTACTACTATGAGTGTCCAAATAATTCCCGGTCTGAACCAAAAATCCATAGTAACAAAGATAACACTAAACATACTATAACACTACTAAACAATTAGCTAAGTAAAGTTCTTGGACTCTACACTATCCTTCTCACAAGGAGAATCAAATATTGATTAGCTGTACTATTCACCTATCCTTACTGATATAATAAACTCACTTGGACTACCAGTCCACAATGACTTAATACCCATTTCATGCCGATCCATCAACCTGGGAATCCCACCGCGAAACTCATCGTGATGCTCACTTATTCCCACTATGAAATACCCAAAGGCTGTAATGGCCTTGCTGTTTGCTAATACACTGTTTCAATCTGTTAACAGGAAAAAGCTTTACACATGCCTCGAAATATATCTCTTCATCTCAGGCAATCACTATAAAATTTCCATATTATGTTTTCCCCTTTCACAATGCCTGAATGAAACGAATAAAAGAATAGCATGAGATTCATCCAGAATCTCTCAGTTAATCTCAATGTCCATCGGATTCCAAGTCCGATCTCTATATTACCATAAAATCATATCTGTCACTATGCAACCTCTAGCTAATCCAACTAAAGCTTCCCATTCAACCTTGCCCGCCTGTGGCTCACTCAACCATCTTTCATTTTATCTTTCTTGAGATAATAATCTTAAACGACAAACTGGCCACCTGGCCCGCTAGAAACTCTACCCAGTCGACAGATTCTTTAATCAACATGTTGCATAGGCAACCACTTTTCTCTATCACTAGGATGTTATAACAATCCCCAAACTGTTTCTGGTCTATAAAGACCCAGCGCTTTCTTCCCAAGGCACCTGAAATATCTTTACTATCCATGGACACTCCTGTCCCCAAGGCACTCTTCACTCTTGGCAATTCTCCGCAGAGAAAACTCCACTATACCATCGTCCAAGACGATCATAAATCCCATTCAAGTCTACCCTTGAATGCACTATTCATCTGATTCACAAACACTTAGCATCAACCCAATTCTCAAGATATACTCAGCACTCACAGTGCTCCAATATGACACCAGCTCAATCCTTTACATAATTTTTTCCCACTCTGATCTCTAACTGGTCCTAACCAGATCCAAGATCCACCTTAAAGGATTCCATCTTACTCAACAATTAAACCTTTAATTCTTATAATTCCACTGAGCCACTCAAAACAGTGTTTACATCTGATTTCATCTCTGGTACTAAATCAATCACCAATCTAATCTTCTTTCAATAAAAAGAAGGCCTGGCAGACCATCTGGTAACCCACACTCAGAACCCACAGACTAATCCAGTCTGTCTTGATCTCACCAGTACAATCTAAGTGGCATCCACCACACTGGCTAAGAGTTCCATGCACCTCCCTGCACAAACTCTAGCCCTCACATTTGGTATCATAAACATATCAAATCCATGCACAGTGCCAACTGTCACAAGACTTTCCGCTCACAAGCTCAAGAGCTGCTATACTTTCCTTGCTATTTCACGTTGTCCCACAATTACTTAACCGATCCACACCCTGGATCAACCATAGTCAGTCATAACTAACTCATGGAACCAACGGTGAGTCCTTGCCATAACTCAACTTATCTCTTAAGTTGCCAATACCGTATTACTTTTCCCATCACAACATAACCATGTGATCTATATATACCATTAATATACCATTTTCTGTATACATACCAACAAAAGAATAACATGGCGCCAAAGTCAAACAACATAACTCAAAACTCAGAACTAGAAGACTGACCTGTCATCCCCGAGGAACTAGTCTCGGTCTCAGACTCTGATTGCCATGGAATAAACACTTGAGTTGGAATCCCCCTTTGCTTACGCTCTGTCCCTCGACTTGGGCAATCCCTCTTGAAATGTCCAACCATACCACAAGCAAAACATGACCTTGCTCGGCATTCTCCCAGATGATGCCTCTTGCACCGAGCGCACTCTGGGTAAGGTTTCCAGCTTTTCCTCTTGCTTGCTCCAATAAGTGGAGGTACCACTATCTGGGCTCCATGCTCTCCAGCACCCTGCTGCCCAACTACTATACTCTCAACAGCAAGAGCCTTCTCTACCACCTGAGCATAGGTAAAGACTTCATACACTGGGGCAACTCTAATGCCCTGAGCTATTCCAGGATTCAACCCCTGAATAAATCTTTCCTTCCGAGCTATGTCTGTGGGTACCATGTCTAAGGAAAACTTGGCCAACTCATCAAATTTAGTAACATACTCGGTCACTAATGCATTACCCTGAACAAGATTCAGGAACTCATTCATCTTGGCAGTCTTAGCTACATCACAGTAATACCTCTCATTAAACAGCTGCCTAAATTTTTTCCAGTCCATCACAGCTGTATCACGTGTCTGGGATACTACCTCCCACCATGTCCGGGCATCATCCCGCAGTACACATGTAGCACAGTTCACCCTATCGTGACCCACCAGTCCCATACTATTAAGAATGGAGCTGATCATGCCCATCCACTGCTCAACTCTGAATGGATCTAGGCCTCCCTCAAAGATTGGAGGATAAAACTTCAGGAATCTTCCACAGAGAAATTCCCATCTGTTCTCAACCCTAGGCTGAGCTGAAACTGATGCCACCCCTGGCATAGGTAAGGAAGAGGCCCCACCCAACAGACTCTGCTGTTGCTTCAAATATCTAATCTCTTCCTCCTGCCTCTGCAATCTTGATTGCAAGTCTGTAAGCGTCTGCTGAACATTCAAAGATGCAGACGAAGAACTGATACCTTGGCTGTAACTCCCAGCCCCTGTATAACTATCACCAGGCCTCATAATCCGCCTTGAACATAAACCTGCTGATTCAATCTGCAGTCAATAACTTGATCCATTAATCACCATAAGCATATCAAGGGCTTTCTCCCACGGGATAAATCTTACCACACCACAAATCATAAACCACTTGCAGTGCTGCAAACATGCCCATGGCATTCATACATACTCAAAATCCCTGCTCTTCCAATACTCAAACCATGCCTCAACTCCAACATGCAATAACACAATTTATATATTCACAGAGCAGGTAATCATATGATCACAGTCATATATATATTCACGGAGCATATAATCACATAGTCAAGAGCAAGGCTCTATTAGAATCTCATGCTCCCTAATACAATGTGCAGGTAAATCATTCACATTTTATTCAGACTGCTATGCACATAGCTACGGAAATAATTACCACTCCTTGAGTGAAGCTATCTTCAGTGATGAGTGTACATGCCCAGCTTGTTTTCAGGAACCATAAACCTTGGCTCGCTCTGATACCAAGTTGTAATGCCCCAACTCCAGGGACCGTTACGGTGTGCCTTGTAAACAGTCCTAAACTCGCTAATCGAGTCATTTGGCCAAAATCGTGAACTAAGTACGATTAGCGGTTTAGGGATTAAACATTTTGGATAAGTTGTAACGTTTCACTAGAACGTTTAATATATACATTGGGATCCCGAAAATAAAGTTTCAGAGTTTATTACAGAAAATATATACAACAGGCCGTTCTAAGCGGCAAAACAGGGTTCAACCCTAGTTCCACTTTAAACCTCGTCCGTGGCGGACGAGCAGCTGCATATGTACACGTCATCACCTAAGCTCTCCAACTCAAGGATGGTCCACTTCCTCTTGCCTTTACCTGCACCACGTAGCACCCGTGAGCCGAAGCCCAGCAAGAAAACACAATATAACATGATATAATATCAACAACGATCATAATAACCATTCAGGACTATCAGTCCAAACAAATAGGTGACAATAGCCAAAAGTCACAATAATGAGCATCGCTCCTTCTAGCCATGTGACGATAGGGTCACCAGGGCTTAGCTGATAAGTGATCTTTTCATAAGTTTGATTAGGACAGGTGCATGGTGAATGGTCACCAACATAACCTTCCTCCCGACCCTAGAGTCGTGCAATGGACAGCGTCCCCTGGCCATGTGACAAACAGTCACCGGGGTCATATACCTTGGCCATAAACATCTGGTCATAGACCAGGCAAGCGCTTATAAGTTCTCATTGACCTTCCGGTCGGTCCAGCACTAATACCCCATATGAGTCATTCAGTGCCGACCTCGATTAGATCTAATCTTTAATTGGCCCAGCGTTCACAACGCACTGCCACTTCTGACTCCTGGGTCGGTAAAACACGACCAGTGCTCAGCCCGTGGTGAATGTAACTAATAAGTCACAGCTTCACAGACGGATCTGGCACCATTGTCGATTCTGACTAATAAGTCAGCGCCATACACAGGTAAGCCATGCCACCAAACATATATCACATGTCCAATATTCATAAACAAGGTATCCAACATGCTTACTTAAAATATATCAGTACAATTAGGACTATGTATTAACACAGAGACTCAAGCTCTGAACGATATCACACCATGTATACAAAGCATGTCCTAATCACATGTTTCTCATGCATCATATGCAATATATCCAACAATCCAACATGCACCAATAACAGCCATGCATGTCACATTTAACAGTCAACCAACACGCATAAAAAATAGTCATGCATGTCATACATAATAATCAACCGGCATGCACCAATAATAACAATGCATGTCCCATATACACAGGGTGCATTTTTCTTACCTCAAAGCCGAGCTAGAACGATTAAAAGAACGACCCTTGAGAACGATCAACTTTTAGTCCTTTAGCGGTCACCTAGTCATAACCAAATATAAGGTATCATTAATAAAAATGATAACTGAGGGTTCCCAAACCAAATCCCAGCCCCTGAGACCTCAAATACTACCCAACCGGGTACTAGGTCTAACCCCGAGGCCTATGGTTTGAATCCCTAAGCTAAAAACCACTTTTTAGCAAATTTGACCTTAAGGGCTGCGGCCCCCAAAAGCTGTGCCGCGGCACGCCCCCAAGCAGAGAGGCCCCTATCTGCCAGACGTGCATGGCCCGCGGCACGCAAAAGCCGTGCCGCGGCACCCAGCCCAAATCAGCCTAAGCCCCACACACGAACCAGATTTTCAACCCTGCACTTCCCCTCTCAAACCAGACCTTCAAACCCTCTCTAAACCTCTTCCAAACATATAATTGAACCCCCAAAAAACATCCTTATCTCACTCACACCAAACCCCAATCAAACTAACACTAAAACCCCCTTTGATTCACACTTTCCACATCAAAATCCATGAACTAAATACTAAAACGAAAACAGAGCATAGCTTAAGTTCAATGATCAAAACTTACCTTAAAACTTGTTTGAACCTCCCTTACAAGCTGAACCAAGTCCCCAATCCTAGCCTTTAAGTTCCTCTAGCTTGAATTACCACCAAGAACACAAAACCATCAAAGGAGGCAATGGAGGAAGTGGTGTACGGGAAGAGAAGAGAGCAAACCCTTGTTTTGTTCTGTTTTATTCTACAGCCTTCAGCCATTTAAAACAAGTATATCCACCCCTAAAATGACCAAAATGCCCTTATACCATCCAAAGCCTCTTAAACCAATCCAAGGGAAAAATTGGTACTTCTAGCTTAACCCGTTAATTATAATTAACGCTTCCCAATTCCCGCTAATCTCAAAATCCTCAAACACCAATAATTCACATCCCGTTACCCTAAAATCCCCGGTAACGCTATAATCACCAACAACACTCCGAGACTCACCCCGATCCCCGAACTAAACCCGCTATGACTAGACCGAACACTTGCATCTCACGATCGTCTCATGTCGACAAGCTCGAACCAATCCACCTTATAATGTGGCTATATTAATTAATCACCATCACGCACCCAAAATATACAATTACGCCCACAGTGGCCAAATTACCAAATTACCCTCATAATTAATATATGAGCCCATATGCATGCATTCACCATCATATAATAATATAATTCACGTAAACATGCATATAATCATTAAATATTATAATAAATCAATTATGGCCCTCCCGGCCTCCTAATCAAGGTCCCAGACCTTATTAGGAAAATTCGGGGCATTACAAAAAAGAAGAAAAAGATGAAGATAATTGAGGGTCTTGAAAGTGTAGAAATTGAAGTGTAAAACCTCTCTCAAGCTAAGCACTCCCAAATGGTCTTGAAAATTCTCTATTTATAGCCAAAATGAGATTATTAAAATAATCAATTTAAATTAATTAAATTAATAATATTATGGCAAATAGGGGTAAATTGTAGGTATAATGATGATTTTGGGGTAAAATGTGTAGAAAAGTTTGGGTAAAAAAATTACATTTTTAGACACAAGGACAAAGAGACAAGGTGCAATTTATATGCTCAAGTAAAAATGGCTTTGTGGCTGTTGGCAGATGTGGAAGGGTGCTGGGCCGAAGGTGGCAGGCTGGTGCATGGGTTGCTTTGGTGGTGCAGCTGGTGCTTCGGTTGGCTGGGGGAAAGGAGTTGTGGGCATGTAGGGAGCTCGGCTGTGGCAGTTGCTAGGAACGGGCCTGGGCCGAAGGATGGCAGTCGGCCCAGGAACTTCGGGCTGGGCCAGTTGGCCTAAATGGCTGAGGCAGAGTGGTGTACGGCTGGTAGCTGAGGAAGGCTGAAGGTAGGGAGGAGCTGGGCCAGCTGGGCGTGGGCCTGGTTCTTAGGCTGAGGAGAGATGCCATTTTGTTTTGTTATTTTCTTGAAAATGTCACTTTCTTTTCTTCATTTTTCTTGCTTTTCAAGAGCCACAAATGCAATAATTTTTCTACAAAATAAATTAAATCATAATCAAATAATTTCAATTAGAAAATGAGTCATAATAATTCTTTGAAAATATTAATTAAAATTTAATTTACTTAAACATTTAAGCTAAAAAATACAACATTTTTTTACCTCAAATTAAACAGCAATAATTCAAATAATTAACTACAACATTTTACAACAAAATAACTATAAAAACACACAAAAATATAGAAAATCAAAATAAACCCAATAAATTCAAAATTACTTAAAAACCTAATAAATCAATTAAAAACTCAAGAACTAAGTAACAATTAGCACATAAAAAGTGGTAAAATAACTCTATTTTGTAGAGTTATCATACACAGTTTTAGAATCATCACACTTGACCTTCCCCAAGCGATGTGGGATTGTATAGCTTTACCCGGTCTTTCTCCCTACGGATCACGGGATACTGTCTGTCACAATCACCCCTCTTAGGGGTCTGACGTCCCCGTTGGCCACACTTTCGGTTGGGTCAAGGCTCTGATACCATTTGTAATGCCCCACATCACTATGGATGCTTCCTGGAATGATGACTAGCCCTGCAAACCAACACGATTCTTTCCAGCGTGCTTTGTCCTCACTCTTATGCTTCCTGGGAAAACTTCCTAAGAGGTCACCCATCATGAGATTACTCCAGGTCAAGCATGCTTAACTTTGGAGTTCTCAAGTGATGGGCTACCGAAAAGAAGATGCATCTTGTTGGCATATGTAGTACCCATCAATCCATTTAAGCCATCTTCAACTATGTAGTCCCATACCTACACAGTCTTAGAATCATCACACTTGACCTTCCCCAGGCGATGTGGGATTGCACAACTTTTACTCGGTCTTTCCCCCAGATCATTGGATTTTGACTGTCACAAATGTGCTACTTTATGTATAAAAAATTGTTGATTCAGAAAATTGTGAGATCATAATTAGTTCTTGGGTAATATGGACTGAAATAAATAATATAACTCATGCACAACAAGCAAGACACCCCCAACAAATAAAACAATCGATATACAACTATTGGTTGGTGGGAGTCATGGTTCATCCTCTTTACTACCGAGGAGGGTGTTGGTAATAAATGAGAAAATATCAGGATACACATCGAAATTGATCTTTAAAAAAATGTATTAATACCAGCCAGGATCATATATACATAAATATATCAAATGACACAAAAATAGATAAGAAATTACCTCTAGTAGCCTATCAAGTGTCCTTGAATCTTTTCCTATAAATGAACGATATTCTTATCCTTTCTGAAAGCTCACACCTTAGCCTTCCAAGGCAATCCTTTAACCAGGGTTGCACATTGGGCGGGTTCGTCGGGTTTCGGATGAAGAAAACTTATACTGAACTCGCACAAAGTAGTTTGGATTTCTCGGGTTCAGGTAGGGGAAAAATGATTCTGAACCCGACCGAAATGGGTGAGGGTGTGGTCGGGTTCAGATCGGGTCAGGTTTCATTGTTTTTACCTTTGCCACTGCTGAGACACAATGCCCAGCTGAAGCCCTTGTTGGAAGCTAGTTGGAGTTGCTGGCTACAACTTGCGATGTCGACGACAAGGAGGAGCTGGAGGACCTTGAGACAATACCTAGCAACGAGGAAGGATGCCGAGAGGGAGAGAGAGGGAGGAGGAGTTGGTCTCGGAGTGTGGGGGCTGGTGTGGTGGTTGGGTGGTCAAATGGGACTTGGGCTGGTGTTTGGCGTGGTGGGTTGTTGTGGTCTGGTCGGTCGGTGTCGATGAGGGGGATTAAGCCGAGAGAGAGAGAGAGATAATGAAGTTGAGAGAGAGGGTAAGAGGATAGGAGGAGAGTCAAGTAGTCTTTTTAGGGTTTTTTTTTTTAGTTTTTAATCTTTAAAAAAGTAAAGTAAAAAACTGAAAATATATATATACTCAGGCGGGTTCGGGTGTAACTTGAACCCGAAGTTGCTGTATTCCGCCACCCAAACCCAACCCAATGCCCTGGTTGGGTTCAACCCAATCTGACCCGAAAAAATGAGTTTCATCTTTTTCTCGGGTTTTTCAGGTGCGGGTTGGACGGATCTTGCAGGTTGTCGGGTTTTCAGGTACAGATGTGTAGCCTTACCTCTAACACACAAGGAAGTGTGTGGGAAAGTATGATTCAAATGTTTATTTATAACTGTTATCCCCAAAAAATTCGAGGATGATGTGGCGAATGAGAATGTGACACGTTACATCACAAATCAGGGAAAAACAACAAAGTATTGAGAAAAGACTAGCGGGCAAAAAAGATAGGTCCAGGACCTAGGGAAGTCGACCAAGCCTAAAATCCCTAGGGGTGGTCGGCCTAAGCAGGCCGAAGGGCCTAGGAGTAGTCGGCCTAACCCCCTACCCCGGGGGTGGTCGGCCTGACCCCAACCCCTAGGGTGGTCGGCCCCAGTATGCCCAAGGACCCCTAGGGGTGGTCGGCCTGACCTCAACCACTAGGGTGGTCGGCCTAAGCAGGCCCAAGAGCCACCTGGGTGGTCGGCCCACCCTATTTTTCATAGGGTGGTCGGCCTCAACCCCAAAGTACACTTCACTGAGAAATAATCACTCTCGTTCAAACTGAGATCAATAGGCCTAGCACCCCGAAGATCAACAAGCCTAGCACCCAGAGGATCAACAGGTCTAGCACCCAAAAGGTCACAGGTCCAACACCCAAGCTTTGGTCGTCGAGCTTAGCGCCTAAGTCTCATATACCAACAGAGACTTAACATTTCCCCAGAAGTTTCAATCGTACATTAGCTACCACGATTTAAAGAAACAACGAGAAGACCCACGATCTCATGATCATGGGAAGGTGGACACGTCTCTCCATTACATTATAATCGTGTACCAAACCACGATCCCAATACTAATGGTCATGTAACAGCCCCTGGGTACTATAAATAAAGGATCCAAGGCTTCATTTACGGGGACTTTTGGACTCTTTGCTGGATCACTTTTTTTGGAATTTTGGAGATCTAAAGAACATTTGGGGAGAAATTATGGGCAAGTGAGAATGAATTAATACTTTGGTTCAACAGTGTAATTGTCGAGTGATTCAATACTAAAAGCTAAGTGGATTAGGTTATTACTGTTCATCAGAACAGGGCTGAGCCACTATAAAATTCATGTGTGTTTATTTAAGATAATCGTACTCTGTCATTTATTTTATTTATTTCGTTCAAAAGGTGTCGTATACTGCACATACGACCGTTGGCCAATTTCACAGGTCAACAACAACTCTCTACATGTACTCAACACATGAGATATAGAGATGTTTGAGAAGAGAGAGGCTATTAAAATTAGAATTTCAGGTTTAGGAAATTCTATCGTTTCTTTTCTTAGAGAGAGTCTGATAGTAACTGCTTAATTAGACTTGTTGAAAAGTATCACTTCTTTTCAGGTTTATAAATATAATTAACTAATTTAAGTAATTTTTATTTTATTTAAATAAAACTAATGAGTTACAACTTATTTAATTATTTAATTTAAATCACATTTAATAAAATAATAATTAAATTAATTAATTAATTTGAAATTCAAAATTCAAATCCTAGGGATAGAAATATCCATGGGTAGACACCACTTAGTGGCTCTGTCTGATTTTCTCATTTTCTTGTTTAATTAATATTTAAGATAATGTATTTATCCCAAAATAAATATCAGCCAATTCAAAATTAACTTTATCTTAAAATATCAGTTTTAAATAAATAAATATTTTTGTTGACGCGGTTCTTCGCCAACAGATAATTATACGAATAAACATGATGGATTAGTGCTAATTAGTGACCCGTAATAGGAAAATAGTTTACTCCTAGACTTAGGAAATTAATAACATGGGAAGGTGATCATTCATTTCCTTTTTAGGTGGTTCGAAGGTTAAAATCCCTCTAGTCCACCAGTCGATATTATTGATATCTCTTGACTATTCCTTACAGAGTGTTTCTTTATAAAAAATATGCCAACCCCTTGCAACGCCCAGGGTCTTGGTATTTATAGGGAGAGGATACCTGGGTTGGTAAAGGGGGTCATCCCGTGACCTTCTTACCCATCACGTCATCTCTGTGACACTGATGATTAATTCCTAAAACCTAACAGTGAGGTGTGGTCTAATCAATAGGTAAGGGGGGATAATGGGCCGCATGGCCCAAACCAGGCGTAGGGAGTCTGAATACGCACGTTTATACTGCGTGTTCAAGAATTCAGGAATGGAATAGACACGTGATGTCGGATATGTGCACGTTTACATTGCGTGGTTGTCTTTACAAGGATTCAGGTGTCAGATCTATGTCGCATCTCGAGCTTGATGTAGTGCCAGCTCGTGATATCCATACTGCTGACTCGTTGCCTTCGAGTAGACTGCTAACTCTCTAATCAGCTCGTGCTGGAGAGGTGGAAACTCGTAACAGCAGCTCCGGGTGGATGATTTACACGTGGCGGACTGAATTATGCAATTTTTCAGCTCGCCAATAACTTGCGGATATTTAGGGCGTACATATGCCCCCAAGCCCCTGCTCGCGACATATGATGTCATCTGTGATCACAGCGGGGGCTTTTAAGTTTCTTTTTCGACTCTTCATATCCCGTCCACTGCGCAGGTATCGAACACGTGGAGCACCGTGGTTGGCGACGGTCTGGCTTCCGAGAATTGCATTAAATGGCCTAGCCTATCTTCGGTCGTCATTTCGCCTCTCGATTTATGACCCTCGTATCTCGCATTAGTGCGATCGAACGGTCCCCGTTCCTTTGTCTCTTACGTATATATAAGGTTGGCCACCTTTCGCATTAGCCACCCTCTATTTGAAAATTATTTCCTCATCTTCTCTCCTCTTTAGCCTCAGAAGTCTTTCTTCTTCTGGTTATCATCCCAGAGATCCCTACGCTCTTGCCTCAAGAGTTTCTTCATGACTTCAGTTCTAAAGGCTCCACTAGGATTCTGACTCCTACACTTTTTGCGACTTTCACACAGCAAAAACACTGTAAGTCCTCTGCCTGTTGCACGTTTTGATATTTTCGTTTCTCTGTTAGGTAAACTTCTTTCTTAGTCGTACACTGTGGTTATTTTTGGCTGGTGTTTTGTGCGTAGGTTTTTATCCTAGGGGTATCAATCATATGAGAACATGCTTAGGAATGTGATGTATAGGGCAAGATAATTTCTGGGTAACTTTTCTGGGTAGCTTTAGGGAATGCCTGTTTGGAGAGGGGAAAGCGAGAGGTTTCTGGGGTGCAAAACCGGGTAGCTTAGGGGTCACGCTTCCTAGGCGATTTTGCTTTTTGAAACTTTCCCTCCAAGGAAAGCATTATCCTGACACACAAATCCCGAGAAATTGGGGATCCATTGGAAACACAGGCGCGTGATCATAGCATCGCGTGGCCTTACACACCGCGGGCTGAGATTACCTCAACCCATGTACGAAAATCACTTCTCGCGCTAGATTCCATTTTCTATTTTTAGGTCGCCTATTTAAACTTTCTTCATCTTTGTTCGTTAGGCGACTAGATGGGGCCCAGGAAGAACATACCTAAAAAGAGCGCTGCCGGTTCATCATCCCAACAGGCTAGCAAGGGGAAAGAGATAGTAGCGGAATCTCCAATCCTCCACTTCGGTCCCACAATGGAGAAAGAGGTCGAGGTGGGACCTGATGCCTTCTTCGAGGCAGAGAGGATAGTCTCGAAGGTTACGACCCAAGGGAGGGTCAATAAGATCTTGCTGTCCCATAACATCAAAATTGGGACAGGCGCTCTTGTTGCTCGACCTCCCCTCGAAGGCGAGAGGAGCTGCACGCCCCTCAACGAGGAGTTCGCGGCCTAGAGCGACGAACACCTCAAGGCCGAGGCCTTCCTACCTTTGGACCAGTACTTCGCAGACTTTCTGAACTACGTGAGGTTGGCTCCTTTCCAACTGCCCCCTAACTCTTACCGTCTGCTAGCGGGGCTGAGGTACCTTTTCTTGAAGCATGAGTGGGAGGTCAACCAGCAGACATCCTTTATTTCTTCTGCCTCAAAGCCAACCTGGATCAACGGGGGCGAGGCGACGGGTTCTACTACCTGACCCATTTTCCCAATTCTCCTGCAGTCATCGAGCTGCCTAGCCACCCCAACGACTTCAAGGACCAGTTCTTTATGTCGACGGGGTTTTGCAACTGCGATCACTACTACTTCAACCGTCCTCGTAAGTTCTTTCTATCCTCAGCTCGCAAAATCGTCACAATGCTTTATTTCTTTCCATGTGTATTGACTTGAATACCATCATGCAGCCATTTTTGCGAGGACGGCCAAATCGGTGACCCTCGAGGGTCAATATGAGACCTTGCCGGGGCTCCCACCAAGCGAAAAAGACTACCGCCAGCTCGTGTCTGATGAGACGATGCTGGCATGCAAGTTAATTTCTTCGGGCCAGACCCTGGCCTTGAGGAGGTCGCGGGCTATCCCAGTAGCTCGCGAGTTGGTGCCCATCCCCGAGGGGGGGTGCTGCAGACAATGATGAGTAGGAAGAGGAAGACGAGGTGCCGCTCGTACGTCGGAAGCGGGCTCTCGAGGTCGCCCAGGGGCTCGACGCGGATTGGGTCTAGTTCAGGGCAGCAGCCGTCCCCTCCGTCCTAGGTAACCCAAACTTGTTTAGGGAATTAGACAGGGCTGCCACAGACCTACGGTTTACTAAGTTTAACCCTAGCCAGCTCGTACATCGTCATCAAGATGACCCAGACCTTAACATAACTCTACTCCAGTGCGTTGATCAACTAGTGTTGTGCCATGACATGGGCCGCCCTAGGGGCACTGTAGTAGTAGACACCACCCTGACTTTTAGGTCGGCCTTTTTTGAGGAGTATGGGACAAACCTTAGGTCGTGGCCTTCCTTTCTGGAGGGTGTAGTCGCTCCAGGGCTTAGGCAGTACGTATAGGAGTCCAGTCTTGAGCCGGGTCCGGACCCAGGGCCCCTTCTCATTTGCGAAGTTATAAACCTAGACTCCCCCATAGAAGCTCCGCGGCCGGAGGTCATGGCAATAGATTCCTCCTCTAGCTCAGAGGGTAGGACCTTTTCAATACATCCTTAGATTTTTCTTGTGATCAAGTAACCTTACATGTATCCTAACGCTCCCTTCTTTTTGTTTCAGGTGAAGAGATGGCGCAGCCCAGAGACAACGTCCTGCGGTCCATCTTCCAAGGGGGAATCCTCCCTCCGGGTCGTCCGGGCCATTGGTCAATAAACTCCGGCTGACCAAGAAAGCTCCCCCTCCCGGGACCACCTCCAAATCTCCCGCTAAGGGGAGGGGCCAGGTCCTCGCCGCCGCAGAGAAGATGCCCCCACCTTCCCCGAGACCTCCGGTCCCTACTTGGGAACTGGAGGTACCAACTGGGACCCCGCCAGCTCCAACTCCCACCGTGTGCATCCCGGTTAACACTCAGGCCTTGGAGAAAATCCCCGAGGCCTTTCGAGGGACGGTTTACGAAACCGCGAGCTATACTGTGGATCATTACTACAATGCCACCTGAAGGGACTTGCGGGAGATCGAGATGAGGAGCCCCAAGAACGTTATGGAGTCTTCACTGGGGATGACCCTCACGGTAAGTTCACTTAGTTAACTTAGCTAACTCTCTTTGTTTTCTTTATAGCACATGCCTTATTATCTTTGCCTTTGCAGGCGGCTTTGGCTCTACACCGCAGCATAGCTCGCTCCAGGGCTAGGTTTGACGAGATCTAGGGTGAGTTCCAAACGGCTCAGGCCGCTGTCACGTCTGCACAACAGCAAGAGCGAGATGCCAAGGCTGCCCTGATGGCTGTCAAGGAAAGCGAAAAGGCCGCGCAGGTCGCCTTGGCCGCTGCGAAGGCCGATCTGGAGGCCGCACGGGTCGCCCTGGCCGCTGCGAAAACCGAACTCGAGGCTGCACAGGTCGCCTTGGCCGCTGCGAAGGCCAAGCTTAAGGAGGCCCAGGTCACCCTTGTGGAAGAGAGGGCATCTTCCAGCTCCTCCATGGAGGCCATGCTTTATCATTGCTGGGCCTTCAACCAGGATGGCGATTTCTCCTTCCTGGCGCCGGAGGTGTGGGCGCCCTTCCTCGAGAAGTTCAAGGCTCGTCTTCAACAGGAGGCGCCCTCTGAGACTAGGGAGACTTCCACTGCAGGCGAGCAGGAAACTGAAGGGGTGACCTCAACGGAACGGCCTGGGGGGGCCTAGGACTTTTGTTTTTATTTATTTGTAATCTTTTACCACGAGGTTTTTCTCCTCGAGACAATTGGTTTTCCTGAGTTTCATTTTAATCTACTTTTACTATTATTGCTATTTATTTTTAGCGCATTTGGTAAAAACTTAGTTTGCGTTAATTTTTTATTGATATCTCGTGCTTTTCAAGAAAAACATCGATTAACCAATTTGGATCAACTTCTAAGTTTTAGGACCTGGTTGTATCCAGGACGTTGATTTTAAAAAACTTAGTTCGCGTTAATTCTTTATTGATATCTCGTGCTTTTTAAGAAAAACATCGATTAACCAATTTGAATCAACTTCTAAGTTTTAGGACCTGGTTGTATCCAGGACATTGATTTTAGAAACTTAGTTCACGTTAATTCTTTATTGATATCTCGTGCTTTTTAAGAAAAACATCGATTAACCAATTTGAATCAACTTCTAAGTTTTAGGACCTGGTTGTATAAAAGACATTGATTTTAGAAACTTACTTCACGTTAATTCTTTATTGATATCTCGTGCTTTTTAAGAAAAATATCGATTAACTAATTTGAATCAACTTCTAAGTTTTAGGATCTGGTTGGTGTCCAGGACGTTGATTTTAGAAACTTATTTCACGTTAATTCTTTATTGATATCTCGTGCTTTTTAAGAAAAACATCGATTAACCAATTTGAATCAAATTCTAAGTTTTAGGACCTGGTTGTATCCAGGACATTGATTTTAGAAACTTAGTTCACGTTAATTCTTTATTGATATCTCGTGCTTTTTAAGAAAAACATCGATTAACCAATTTGAATCAACTTCCAAGTTTTAGGACCTGGTTGGTGTCCAGGATATATATATGCCCCCTAAGTAATCAAGAAAGGACCTTTCGTGGTTACTTGGAGCGTTCTCTTTTAACATTACGTTCACAAAAAATATACAAAGATACGAAGAAACTATCTCATTACTTAGTAAAACAAGGTGGCTTTTCTAACTAAGCCTTTCAAAAGTATTATTGATAATATTTCTTCAGGTGTATAGCGTTCCAAGTCCGTGGTACTGCTTCTCCATTAAGCCGAGCTAGCTGAAAGGTTCCTTCTTTCACAAACTCTATTATTTGATAGGGTCCTTCCCAGTTTGGCCCCAACACTCCGTCCTTGGGATCCTTACCGGCTAAGAAGACTCTTCTGAGCACCAGGTCGCCTATGCTAAAGATGTGTTTCTTGACCTTTGAGTTGAAATAACGAGTGATCTTCTGTTGATAATACGCGAGCTGCAGCTGTGAATCTTCTCATTTTTCATTAATTAGGTTGAGGGACATGCAGAGCAGTTTGTCGTTTTGGTCTTGGTCAAATGTACGGACTCTGTGCGAGGCTATCTTCGTTTCGATAGGAAGGACGACCTCACTCCCGAAAGCCAGGGAGAAAGGAGTGTGACCCGTCGAAGTTCGGTGTGAGGTCCGGTATGCCCACAACACCTGGGGGAGCTGCTCGGGCCAGACTCCCTTGGCTTCATCCAACCTCTTCTTAAGGCTCGCTTTCAGTGTCTTGTTCACAGCCTCGACCTGCCCATTAGCCTGGGGGTAGGCCACGGAGGAGAAGCTTTTAACTATGTCGTGTCTCTCGCAGAATTCGGTGAAGAGGTCACTATTGAACTGTGTTTCGTTATCCGACACGATGTTCTTTGGCAGCCCGAATCGGCAGACAATATTCTTGACCACGAAGTCGAGAACCCTCTTTGAAGTAATCGTCGCCAGGGCTTCTGCCTCTGCCCATTTTGTGAAGTAGTCTATAGCCACCACAGCATAGCGAACTTCTCCCTTTCCCGTGTGAAGGGCACCAACTAAATCAATCCCCCAAACCGCGAACGGCCACGGGGATGAGATCATCTTTAGCTCGACTGGAGGGGCTTAGGTGACCGTGGCAAACCGCTAGTACCTGTCGTAGTTTTTGACATAAGAGATCGAGTCCTTTGATAGAGTGGGCCAATAATACCCTTGCCTAAACACTTTCAAGGCCAGGGATTGCCCCCCCAGCATGATCTCCACAAAATCCCTCATGCACCTCCTGCATAATGGTTCTCGCTTCACCTGGCAGATTACACCGGAGGAGAGGTAAAGAGAGGCCACGCCGGTACAATATCCCGTATATCATTATATACCTCGGAGCCTGGTAAAGTACCCTCCTTGTGTCATTTCGTTCTTCAGGTAACTTCCCTATTGTGAGGTACTCGATTATGGGAGTCATCCAGGTCGACCCAGTGTCGATCATTTCGACCTCCACCCTGGCTTCCTCTATGCTTGGTCTTTCCAAGAACTCTACCGGTACCAGGTCCAAAGTTTCGGCCTCCCCGGTGGTGGTGAGCTTGGCCAGGGCGTCAACATTGGCATTCTGCTCCCGAGGTATCTGTTCAATTAAGTCGTGCTAAAATACGGATAGCTCCTTCTTTACCTTGGCCAGGTAAGCAGCCATCTTGGTTCCCCGTGCTTGGTATTCTCCTAATACTTGGTTTACCACGAGCTGGGAATCGCTGTAGCACTGGACGGAGCTGGCCTTCAGCTCTTGGGCCACCCTTAGCCCAGCAAATAATGCTTCGTATTCGACTTCATTGTTGGATGCTTTGAATCCGAATCATAATGCAGAGTGGAAACGATGTCCATCCAGGGATATCAATATGATTTTAGCTCTGGACCCATTCTCGTTGGACGAGCCATCTATGAAGACTTTCCACGAGGCCCAAACTGGTTCTTCTCGGAATCCCGTGCATTTTGCCACAAAATCAGCCAGAGCTTGGCTTTTCACAGTAGTTTGCGGCACGTACAGTATCTCAAATTGGCTGAGCTCGATAGACCATTTCAAAAGACGTCCCGATGCCTCAGGTTTCTGCAAAACCTGCCTTAAAGGTTGATCGGTTATGACGTGTATTGAATGGGACTGGAAATACGACCTGAGCTTTTGGGAGGCCGTAATAAGGCAGAAAGCCATCTTTTCCATCAACGAGTATCGGGACTCAGCTCCGAGAAGCCTCTTGCTGATGTAATAGATTGGCTTCTGAGACTGGTCTTCTTCCCGGACCAGTACGGCGCTAGCTGCATCTTCCGTGACAGCCAGGTAAAGGGAAAGAGTCTATCCTACTGTTGGCTTGGACCACACGGATGGCTCGGCCAAATGTGCTTTCAGGTCGAGGAAGGCACGTTCACACTCTTCAGTCCACTTGAATTTTTTATTTCCCCGGAGTAGGTTGTAGAATGGCAAACACTTGTCGGTAGATTTGAAAATGAACCGATTAAGGGCTGCCACCCTTCCTGTCAGACTTTGAACGTCTTTTCGCGACCGGGGTGATGGCATCTCGAGTAGCAACCTGATCTTATCGGGGTTTGTAGAGTCTAAGAGCTTTACTTAGCTAGTTAGATAGTAGCATAATAGTAATAGTAGAATTATTGTTATGACTATGGATTTATTGGTTCAGACCGGGATTTATTTGGACACTCATAATAACACTTGTAGATTTTCTAAGTTTAACCTATAGCCTAGGAATATTAATTTTAACCTAAGGTTTGATTAATATGACTGATATTGAGGGTGATATTTATTATATTATAAGGTTTAGATAAGACCCAATAAGATAATAGCACATGCCATGTGTATGTTTAATAATGATTAAGTATTTTGAGGATTAAATTTATTAAGGTTAAAATTTGAATATCCTAGGGTCAGTCAGCAGCTTTGAAAATGTTAGAGGGTTTAGTCAAGGCTGCTTACTCAATTCAAATTAAGCTAAAAATGTGTAATTTCGTGTTTAAATATTCAGCGTATGCCGATATATCGCAGCTATAGGGGGCGATATATTACAGCACGGAAAAAAAAACGTCGCACGATTGCCTTGGGCATACTGGCCCAGGCGATATATCGCCTACAAGGGGCGATATATCGCCTCCTTCAGGGCATTTTGAAACTTTTTGAAAATGTTCTCCATTCAAATCTTCAACCTCTTGATAAGTTCAGCATCTTTCTGAACGAGTCTTCAGCCTCTGCTGAACGATAATTCAAATATTTTTCACTTAAAAAGCCATTATTTTTATTCAAGTTAAATGAAGATCTTTTCATTCCTAAACTCTATAAATAGGACCTAGTACCCAGCCATTTATTCATCTATTAAGCTAAGTTCAGAGGCTGCAAGTTGTTAGGTTAGTGTGAGCGTGTAAACACTTGGGTTGGGAATTATAAGCTTACCAAACACTTGGGAAGTAAGGTTTTATAGCATTTCGATTCAAGGTTTAGATTGGCTATAGAAGCATTCAAGGTATTCCACACTCTAGTTCATTTGGTATTATTTTCTTTATGTTCTTGTAGTCTTCTACTTAGTATTCTAACCTTATTCCTTATTCTTGGTTAGGAAATCTAAGAACTTGCACATAAGTTTTTGGTAAGTATATTCTTAATGGTATAAGTTCTTCCATTCTTTTCATCTCATTCTCTTTAGTATACTCACTCTCCCATTTATGGTTTTTAGGAGTATTCCAAAGTCCCAAAATCTGTTCTCATATCCCAGTAATTTGGTAAGGAAAATAGGATAGGATTTATGTGTTATATGATTTTATATGTTATCTTATGATTTTATGTTATGTAATATGCTATGTTAAGTATGTTTGTAGACTTAGGCATATGACCTATACAACTAACAAGCCCCAAATAGATTATGGGCATATGACTTGGTTAGCTAGCAAGCCCCACTAATCTAATGGGCATATGACTTGTTTAGTTTATGGGACCCCAAGTAATAATGGCCATTATAGTATGTATGTGACATAAGTGTTATTCTATGTTTTATGTTTCTTTATGAAATTTATGTATATGGTTTATGTGTTAGATTTTCCTTGCTGGGCATTAGGCTCACTCCTTTTTGTTTATATGTGCAGGAAAATAGCTCTAGAAATACGGTCTGAGTTTTCGGGAGGCCGTAATAAGGCAGAAAGCCATTTTCTCCATCAACGGGTATCGGGATTCAGCTCTGAGAAGCCTCTTGCTAATGTAATAGACTGGCTTCTGAGATCGATCTTCTTCTCAGACCAGTATTGCGCTAGCCGCATCTTCCGTGACAGCCAGGTAAAGGAAAATAGGCTCTCCTGCCGTTGGTTTGGACAACACGGACGGCTCGGCTAGATGTGCTTTCAGGTCGAGGAAGGCACGTTCGCACTCTTCGGTCCACTCGAATTTTTTATTTCCCCGGAGCAGGTTGTAGAATGGCAAACACTTGTCGGTAGATTTGGAAATTAACCGATTAAGGGCTGCCACCCTTCCTGTCAGACTTTGAACGTCTTTTTGCGACCGGGGTGATGGCATCTCGAGTAGCGACTTGATCTTATTGGGGTTCGCCTCTATTCCTCTGGTGTTGACTATGAAACCCAGAAATTTTCCTGACGCAACCCCGAAAGTACACTTTTGGGGATTTAGCCTCATGCCGTACTCTCTTAAAATCTTAAAGCATTCCTTCAGATCAGAGACATGGTTATCAACAGTTTTTGACTTGACCAACATGTCGTCAACATACACTTCCATGTTTTTCCCGATCTGATTAGTGAACATCCTATTGACCAACCTCTAGTATGTAGCTCCTGCGTTTTTCAACCTGAAAGGCATGACCTTGTAGCAATAAACGTTAGTTAGGGTCATGAAGCTAGTGTGTTCCTGGTCTGCCGGGTTCATGGCGATCTAGTTATAGCCCGAGTATGCATCCATAAAAGACATGAGCTCGTGCCCTGCCGTGGCATCTACCAATTGATCAATCCTTGGCAAAGGGAAGAAATCTTTGGGGCAGGCTTTATTTAGATCGGAAAAGTCGATGCAGGTCCGCCACTTCCCGTTGGGCTTCGGGACCAAAATAGGATTGGCGACCCAGATCGGGTACTTTGCCTCGCGAATAAAGCCGCACTTCAAGAGCCGGGCTACTTCCTCCTCTAGCGCTTCAGCTCGGGCCGTGCCCAGGCGCCTTTGTTTCTGGGACTTCGCCGGCACGCTCTTGTCCAAGTTGGTGTGCATGATGACACCTGGGCTGATCCCTATCATGTCCTCATGAGACCAGGTGAACACATCTAGATTTTCTTGTAGAAATCTTAGCAACTCCGACTTCCTTTTACTACACAGGTTTTTCCCGAGCTTTACCACCTTCGAGGGGTCTTGTGGGTCGATATTCACCTCCTCGAGCTCTTCGATGGCCTGGAGCTCGGATCTATCTTCGCCTATTCTGGGGTCAATATCATCATTCAAGGTGATACCCTGCCCATCGGCTTTCTGAGGTTTTTCTATATCAGGAATAGGTCCTACTTTCTGAGATTCCTCAGTCCCGCCCTGAATGGTCATCGTCTGCTGCCCGGGTCGTGACTTTCCCTTCATGGAAATGCTATAGCATTCCCTGGCAGCGAGCTGATCACCTCGGACCGTGCATATCCCCATGGAGGAGGGGAATTTGACTGCGAAGTGGCGGATGGAGGTTACGGTCTCGAATGCTATCAACGTAGGTCGGCCCAGAATGGCGTTGTAGGCGGCGGGACAATCGATGACCACAATTCGAGGAGCTTAGAGACAGTCCGGGGCCCTTCTCCCAAGGTAATCACCAGCTCAATTGTTCCTATCACCGCCGACCCTTCTCCGGAAAATCCATACAACATCATGGAGGTGGCCTTCAACTCGGTGACAGATAACCCATCTTCTCCGGCGTAGACCGGAACAGAAGGTTCATCGAACTCCCATTATCGACTAGTATCCTCCTAACTCTCTGGTTGGCGAGTTGGACGGTTATGACCAGAAGATCGTTATGGGGGAACTGGACGTGACTAGTATCCTCCTCGGTAAATATGATTGGTTGCCTCTCTAGTCGTTGCTGTTTGGGTAGATGTTGCTCTGGGATGAACTCCACTCCGTTATGAGCCTTCAACTCATTGAAATATCTCTTCTGGGCACCTCTGCTCGTGCCGGCCAAATGGGGGCCTCTGGAGATTGTGGATATCTCTCCCCCTATCACAGGAGGAGGGGTGTCCTGATTTATCCGGGGCCCGGGATGACTCACCGGAGCTTCCGGAGCTGGTTGACTGGTAAGAAATTTATTCCGCGCATATTGAGCCAAAGGTCCAGCTCTGATGAGTGTCTCGATCTGATCCTTCAAATGCCTACAATCATCAATGTTGTGGCCAATGTCGTTGTGGAATCGACAGAACTTGGAAGGGTCCCTCTTGGCCTTCTGGTGCTTCAAAGGCTCCGGTTTCTTCCAGGGGAGGCGAGCAGAGTTGGCTAGGAAAATGTGTTCCCTAGTGTTTGTGAGCTCGGTATAAGTCGTGTAGACTGGCTTAAATTTTTCCACGGGCTTGTTCTTCTTCGGACCGTGCTAGCCGCCTTCGCTGCTCCCTTTTCTCTTGCCTCCACCCACTTGGTTATTCTGTGTAATGGTTTGTGTCATTTTCACGACATCCGTTCCCACTCCAACGGGCTGATTAGGGGCTTGGCTGGTTCCCGCGACCGATGCTCGTGCCTCTTCCAGGTTTATCCATCCCTGGGCCTTGTTCGGGAATTCATCCACGGTGCTGACACCTTTTCTCTGTATCTCTTTCCATAGTCTGCCTCCAACGAGGATTCCAGTCCTCAAGGCCATAAGCTTGGAACTATCGTATGCGTCCCTGGCTCGAGCCGCGACGTTTGCGAACCTGCTCAGGTAAGCTTTCAAGGGTTCCTCGGGCTGTTGCTTCACGTTTGCCAGGGTGTCGGCTTTGATGCGGGCAGCTTGAAAAGCTTAGAATGCCCTATTGAAGTCAGCAGAAAAGGTTTTCCACGAGCTGATGGACTGCTTTTTACACTGCTTGAACCATTGCCTAGCCGGCCCAGTCAAGGTGGAAGGAAATATCAAACACCTTAGCTCGGGGCCGATGTTGTGGGCCATCATCAGGGTGTTGAACATACCCAAATGATTCGACGGGTCTCCATCTCCATCGAACTTGGACAAGTGGGGCATCCGAAAACCTGGTGGATACGTCGTGGCTGCTATGCTGGGGGCGAAGAGCTCGAGTTCGTCCCCCAAGTCGTATTCGTCTTTTTCCTTGTCCGACAAGAGCTTCTTCATCAGCTCCTCCATCTGAGCTAAACGCTCTAGGGTTTGGTCTTTACTTCGTTGGTTGTTCTGGGGCTGTTCAATAGCTCCAGTTCCATTGTAAGCGTTAGGCGGGTTATTGTCCCTCCAAGCTTGAGCTTGGTTAAGTGGGACACTCCCGCTGTCACGTACTTCCAAAAGACCATCCCCTCGGTGAGCATGATTACCATTTCTAGCTGGATCTCCCCTTTGTGAGTTAAGGCGATCTCGAAGTTCAGCCCTAGGGGTGACCCGAGGGCTTTGCACCGAACTCAAACGATTGCGCAGGTCTTCACCGGACCTACCACTTCGGTGGCTCCCGGTCTAGTAACTTCCGTTTGCAAAACTCGGAGCCCGCTGCTGAGAGTGAGGGTCCAGGACTTCCCCGCGCGCTCAGCTGCGATGGGAAGGACCGGCAGAAGGAGGATTTCTCCTACTGCTCCCATGAGCCGGAATGTCCCGAACTGGATGGGGAGGAGATGGGTATCTTATTGGCGACGGGGGATTCCTAACTCGTGACGTGATCCTAGTCCCGTCCGGGCAGATCAAGTTAGGTTGCGGCCGCTCCACTCTACCATCCACCGCATCCTGCGCTCGGCGGTTTGACCGTGGTGCAGGATGGCTGGCCGGAGCAGGCTGTCTTCGCGAGCCCTCACCAGATCTCCTCCATGACTGCCTCGGGCCCTTCTGGGTGCGTTTGATGGTAGAACCGAGCTAGGAGTTGAGGTCCGGACTGTTCGGCTGAATTATTGATTGGCCCTAGGAAACTCCTTAAACACAGTTTCCTGGTGGTGGTGTGACGTGGGGATAGAACTCAGAGTCGAGGCTCTGACTGGTCGGCTGGGTCTAGATCGGTTATCCCGGCGAGACTTATGAGTCCCACTTTGCCTCTTTCCGACGTTAGCGTCGGTTGTAAGAGGGGGTAACCGGGCCAAGACTTGTTCGATTTGCTTGTTTACTCTTGACAGCTCACTCCTCAATTGTATGTTCTCCATCTCTATCGCCGTTAGGAAATCCGGGTTCGGATTTGGCGGCCGGGGTGCCGAACTCCCGGTGTCGCCCTGACCCATAGGCTGCTTTCCCGATCGCTGCTGGACCTCGGGTTTTGTTCATCGGATATGGCGGCATGGTGGGCCTCTTGCCCATCATGTTGATTCGCCTCATTACCATGTCTCGAACGAGTAACCACCATGATCAGATTTTTGCGATAGCACCAATCTAAATCCTCTCAATGAAAGCACCAAACTATTGACGCGGTTCTTCGCCAACATATAATTATATGAATAAACAGGATGGATTAGTGCTAATTAGTGAACCGTAATAGGAAAATAGTTTACTCCTAGACTTAGGAAATTAATAACATGGGAAGGTGATCACTCCTTTCCTTTTTAGGTAGTTCGAAGGTTAAAATCCCTCTAGTCCACTAGTCGATATTATTGATATCTCTTGACTATTCCTTACAGAGTGTTTCTTTACAAAAAATATGCCAACCCCTTGCAACGCCCAGGGTCTTGGTATTTATAGGGAGAGGATACCTGGGTTGGTAAAGGGGGTCATCCCGTGACCTTCTTACCCATCACGTCATCTCTGTGACACTGATGATTAATTCCTAAAACCTGACAGTGAGGTGTGGTCTAATCAATAGGTAAGGGGGGATAATGGGCCGCATGGCCCAAACCAGGCGTGGGGAGTCTGAATACGCACGTTTATACTGCGTGTCCGATTCAGGAATGGAATAGACATGTGATGTCTGATATGTGCACGTTTACATTGCGTGGTTGTCTTTACAAGGATTTGGGTGTCAGATCTATGCCGCATCTCGAGCTTGATGTAGCGCCAGCTCGTGATATCCATACTGCTGACTCGCTGCCTTCGAGTAGACTGCTAACTCTCTAATCAGCTCATGCTGGAGAGGTGGAAACTCGTAACAGCAGTTCCGGGTGGACGATTTACACGTGGCGGACTGAATTATGCCCTTTTTAGCTCGCCAATAACTTGCAGATATTTAGGGCGTACAATCTTATAATAAGATAATAATTAAACTCACTATTTATTAATCCAAATATGATTAATATTTATTTTAACATGAAGTTTTTCAAAAATAAAAACTATATGGTTAAATAATTAAATAATTCACAATTAATCAATTGCCCATAATTATTTTCTTGCCCCGGAAAATGAATTCATTTGCAATTTAGTCATTCTCTATAAATCTTCATTATGACATCAACAAATGTAGTCCATTGATATAATCAATAAAATTATGTCCTCCATTTATTGGTTTGTTAATTAGAGCTCTAATTACCTCTTAATCCTTAAGTACCATTAATTCACCATCGAATAATTAATCTATAATCAAATTATAGATTTGAGCTCAATAACTATTCAGTTCCATAATTAACCCTTCTGCGATATTTGAGAATCGCCGTCAATCCCTCGGCGTAGGTCCGGGATAATCCTTTGTTCCATAGTCTCGGGCTATTTACAACTATCCAATTAAGAATTCTCAAATGTACTAGTACTAGCAAGTGCATCAAAGATGCAGTCATCGATTCGCCCGAGAGGCCACAATTACGGCGAGCAAACATATTAATGACGAGGAACGAATTTTTGCTATGCTACTAATACTTGTACTTGCTCCGCTATTCTGCCCCCGCCTGGCTGAGGAAGATTTACGGGGGGGTGTAAAACAAAAAAATATGCTGATTCGGGTCGGGCATACTCGATTTTTATTTTCAACCTTTAAAGATTAAAGAAAGAAAAAGAAAGAGTAAGGCCATTCCATTTCGACAAAAGACCCACGCCCAAATTCCATAGCTTTGGGTCCGCAATCCCGATCATGATTTTCCTACCCCCAAAGGGAAAGGTCCTTCCCTTTTTGGCCAGTTATGGG